>NC_054860.1:0-2400000 GCF_016861865.1 Aspergillus puulaauensis | reverse complement strand
GATGATTTACTTTAATTTTATCACGACGGTCAACATATGTCTACCTTGATGACCACTGCCTGTGACAGGGCAATATATCTGAAACTGTTCAGTTGGACTTGGCGATTTCTATGTTTAGTGACGAAACCAAACACTAACATGCCTCAGTTTGTAGGAACGACCTGGACCTGGTTTCCATTATCTCATTCAAATATACCTCGCTTATTATCATTTCGATATATAACTGCAAATATAATCTATCTTTGTGAACGAATCATGCTTCATCTGTATTGGGAAAGCTCACCCAGGGTTCCAAGTTGTAAACGTGCAGTAGTCGGAGCTTGTGACGGTTGACGAACTCAAATAGGCATTGTGTTCTTGTGCAGGGGTCGCAAATCGCGATTGTATTCGTCGTGAGACCTTGAAACTGCGTTGGGTTGACCCCTCTTTGCTTTTCTTAGAGAAGTGAGCAGATCATCCTCCAACAGTCCAAGTTGATCAGCCCAGCCCAATGGCAAAATCGACCATCCAGCGCTACCACCACTCTAGCCTAGCTTCGCTAATCCTCGAACTCTTGGACACGGCTGGGCTAGCAAGTCCAACGCTGGTTTGCTGGGTGATGTGGGGAGAGCCCCGAGATGGGCCTCTGAGAGGACGCCAATCATGGTTGGAAGCGCCGACTTCAGCGCCGGCTGTGATGAAACGCTCAAGGCTGCATACGAAGGACTGTGGCCTCCGCTCCAGGTTCTGCAGCCACGCTGACCGATCCCGACCAGGCCTGTGTTATTTTTATCTCTCCTGCATCCATCCTCCAACAGGACGGCAAGCAGCCTCCACATCTGGTTGGCCTGAGAAATATCCCGCTGGAGCCCTTCGCTCTTTGTATCGCGTTCGCTTCTTTTCCTAGGGGACCTGTCGCTTCCTTCACCCCTTACACTGCGCGGATAATAACCATGCCACCATGTCTGGTTGGTTCCTGACTGCGCCAGTATGAATAGGTGCGCGCTGGCCCCTCTCCATCCCTCCCCTCGTTCTCTGTTCTTATCTCAAGAGCTCCCGAGGCTGACTTGAGGCTGTTCATAGCTGGCGGTCCCCAAGTCACACTGGCGACGACCCGTCGTCCAGCCCATATACAGCCAACAACGGCTGGCCGACGCCCCAGAGTCAACCTTCTCCTGGCCGTCGCGAATATGCCATGCAGCCGCCTCCTTTGACCACTTCATTTAATAACCCCCAGTTTCAGGGACAGGGACTTGGTGTCGGACTCGGCGCGGGCTACCTAGCAACTCCTCTTTCTACAACCTCCTTATCCAGCCCGTTCATCCATTCTCCCGCTGTGAATTCCGCCGGTGGGCACATCGGATCTTCCCCAATGGCGTCCAGACAGTACAATGCTCCTTATAACCCTCAGGACTGGGGTCCCGTCCATAATGCCCCGATGAATACTGGCCAGTCGCCATATGCACAGTCAGGCAACGTGCTTCGAGTCGTTCCACAGCACCGATATGCCGCCCCGGAGCCTGGTCAGTACAATTTATTTTGATTGTTGGTGAAGGCTGAGCGCGGGTTTTTTTTGTCTCTGCAGAGAATTGGAAATGACACCGCTTCATATTCCTGAACAGTGCTAATCTTGATATGTATAGAGTTGTCACCACCCCCTCCACCATATTCTCCTCCAAGCCAGCAGCAGCAGCACCAACAGGTGGATCCTGTAGTCCATGCCACTGCATCCCCTAATGCCGGGTCTCCGTACACGGGTTCTACTCGGCAACCATCGATGTCTCGTACTCGTCCCGTTTCTAATGTCCGAGCGGATGCAAGTCATAGTAGACAGGTTTCGCTTCCGCCTCCTCCACCTTTGCCGCAGGGGATGCCATCTTCCAGGTCGTCCTCTCGTAACCGCACTGAGGTATACCAGGAGCAATCCTCTTTCAATACCGGCTCTCGACCGTATATTATGGTTTCGGACAACAACCTGCAGTCATCTCAATCGAACGGGTATGGCTATGCAAACGCTGCTGTCCAACATGATGATTTGAGCCGCCCTCCAAATTCTAGACGAGCGGTCTCTGCCGGACCAACTGTAGGAAGTGCAAGCACATCGGGAGCTACAAGCCAATCGAGAAGCCAATCGAGGAGCCAATCGCCACAAAACCCGGGTTGGGAACCAGGAATGCCGCTTCCACCACCTCCCCCCGGTCCCCCGCCAGCTGCGAGGTCGCAGAGTGTAAGTGGAAGGCCCGATGCATCATCTTTGCGCAGCTCGCAGGTTCCCACGCGCACAACACGTCAACCTCCATCCTTAGGAACTGGATTGGGTAGTGTCCCACCAACGCCTGCAGGGTGGGTGGATGAGAGTCATACCAACTCTGCGCCGCAGCAGGACAGGGCGCCACTTAATATTGACACTTCAAAACAAGCAATCACTCGTGATACTGGCGGTTCTGGGTCCAATGGCACAGCCCACCCATCTCGAAACTCCAGCAGTGGACTGTTCCGTAGCCCAGCTGTTCGAGACACGAGCTCCAAAGGAATTCGGGAAAGGAGGACCGAACGCAGGAATAGACAGAGCCAGGTGTTTGACGATTATAGTGCAGTATCAACGACCAACACCAACCCTTGGGCCGACGCGCTCGATCAATTGAAACCTTCAAACCTCGTCCTCAGTGAGCAGCAGAGGACTGAAAATATCCGGTCTGATGGGTCTACAAGATATACACCACGCAGCAACCACAGCGATATGCCTACCGCTCAATCTCGCGGGTCTGGGACAAGCTTGTTCTCCTCAAACCGATCTCCTTTCTCAACGCCTCGGGGGGAGTCCAGCCCTCTCAGTCCACCATCACAAAGATATGCGCAAACGCCACCCTTCTCACCGAGTGTGGAGCAGTCATCCTCTTTTCAGAAATCCTCATCCCAGGTACTTCCCCCAAAAGCCCTCCCAACTCCTCCACTGCAATCTGGACAAGATTCGCGGCCGTCGTCAGGACTCAGTCGCAGGGAAGACCGCCCGATCTCGCATATCCTTCACTTGCCCAATGACAGTGTTAGCTCTCCAACTCTGCAGCCTCGACGACCATCACTCAATCGTGGACAGTCGCTGGACTCTGTTGTGAACCAGGATGCAGAACTTATCCAGGGCGCTACAAAGAGACATAAAGAGTTTATCGAGAAGGAGGCCAGTGCTGCCGATGAGGCGGAAGCTCTACGGCTGTTCACTGAGTTTATCATTGCAGAAACGCAAATTCGGCGTGAGCGATACGCCAAGGTATTTGATTCTGGTTCCTTCAATTTGGAACAGTTGCATCAAAAACTTTTCCAGCTGCCGCCAAAACCGGTTCCAGAACCGGCTGCTCGACGGCCCATTCGAGGCCCCAAACTGGATATCCCCCGTGGAGAGTCGTCCTGGAACAACTACAAGCCATGTCTCTCACCGATAGCGAGTCTCGGCATTAGCAATGACGAGATGAGCTCTAGAGGGCGTGCACCCAGTCGCTGGTGGGAATCTAAGACCGGATCAGACAGCGAGGGGGGTGAACGTAGAGTTCGACGCTCGAAGCGTGAATCTAAATATATGGGGCTGCCACTTGGGCTTCGAAGCAACGGAGATGCCGAGCATACTTTTGATGACCAATTCAACCAATACGCTGCATATGGCCCAGATGAGTATCCGCCTGAAAAGGTTGGATTGCACGAGAACCAAGCTCATCCAGAATACCCAACCCCAAGCTTGAGCAGCTACAGCGCATCCACCGAGCCTCAGAAAATGGACGTTTCGAGGCTCATTACCCTCCCACCACCCTACCCGCGTCACTACCCTGCCGTTAACAACAGCCACCCCGAACTTGTCACCTACCGAACAGTCGTCCGCTCAATCAGCGATCATTCCGAAATAAAATCCACCATTCAACGGCACGCCTCTGACTCCGACGTCCTCTGGGCCACGCACAACGAACGCATCAAAGAAAGCCGGCGCCAATTCAAAGGCAATATCCAGAACCAAATTCAAGACGGCAGCATCTCCTTCGCCGAAGCAGCTGAAGCCGAAGCCGCCCTCATCGAAGACGAAAACCAGCGCGAGCGCGCCCTCACAAAAAAGCTCTTCGACAGCTATCAGGACACCGTCCTCAAGCCTATGCAAGCAATCCTAACCGACCGCATCGACCGTGCAACAGTCTGCATCGACGAACTCCGCAGCAAACTCTTCGACGATGCCCAGCACGAATCCCCAGACCAAACCCAGGAAGAAGGCGATGAGAAACCCGAGCTCCTCGAGAAACTCACGCAGCTCAAATGGCTCTTTGAAGCCCGCGAACAACTCCACCGCGAAATGTACGACCTTGTTACGGCCCGTGATGAAAAGTATAAAGCTCTTGTCATTCTCCCTTACAAGCAGACCAAAAACGAAGACAAAGTCCGCAGCACAACCGCGTTCTTCACCCGCGATGCCCTCGATCGCCGCAGCCACTACGAAAGCGCCGCGCTTTCCCGCCTCGAATCCTTCCAGGAAGTCATCGAGGAGAATGTTGTGCGCGGAGTCGAAATGCAACTCTCTGCCTTCTGGGATATTGGTCCATCTCTTCTGACACTCGTCCAGTCGCTCCCTGATAACCTAGCCGGCTTCCAGGTTCAGATCCCAGCTAACGAGTATGATGAGAACCCGAGCTACTTGCGACACCCACTGCAGTATCTGTATACACTTGTTTCACATGCAGAGAAATCAAGTTACCAGTACATCGAGTCTCAGATTAACTTACTTTGTCTGCTACATGAGGTCAAGTCTGCGGTGATGCGCGCAAACAGTAAACTTATGGAGACGGAGCGGATCCGGCACGGGGAGGCTGAGGAGACTGCTAGTGCAGAGATGGACCAGTCGCGGGCGGGCGAGGAGCGTTCGCTCACGAATGACTTGAAGGATAAGGTTGCCACCGTGGAGGGGCAGTGGACCGAGGCGCTGGGGAGTCAGATCCAGGGGCTGAGGCAGAGAGTCCGGGAGCAGCTGGAGATGGAGGATGGGTGGGAGGATCTGGAATCCTTGGAGCAGGTTTAATGTGAACATGATCTCAAGATGTCTGTTTTCTTGCCATTGCTGTTGTTTTTTTGT
Source organism: Aspergillus puulaauensis (assembly GCF_016861865.1). Classification (NCBI taxonomy): domain Eukaryota; kingdom Fungi; phylum Ascomycota; class Eurotiomycetes; order Eurotiales; family Aspergillaceae; genus Aspergillus; species Aspergillus puulaauensis. Next base: position 2,394,917 of record NC_054860.1, on the reverse strand, counting down.
TGCTCTACTTACCGAGAGATACCCTCATTCGTTCGCTACTCTGTACATTTGATGTTTCGGATTGTCCTGGTTGGTACTACTATGGTGTATGTAGCATCGCTCTATAGTCCAAACGCAGTAAGCGCTGCATCTCAGGTTGGACCAACCTTAAGACCAACCATTACAAAATTTTGAGCCTCATCTTCTTTGAATGATAACTCTCGGGTGGCCTCAAAACCCCTCAATTGCCAAGGGCGTGGGAGCTTGCTGACCCTGTGCCGAGCCTCTTTTCTCCCGCAGGCCGCTACCCTCCGGACCTCCTACTCGCAGCTAGAGGAAATCAAATAGAAGGGAACATTATTCATCATGCTGATCAGCACGATTGAGAAAGCCTGCGGCTCATTCAACCGCTTGGCGCATTTGTGCTGGCCACTGGGAGGGATTGGCGACACTCCCAAAACCGAGGCTGATTTGCCCTAAAAGATAGGCGTCTCGGCGTTGGCGCGATTGCAAACTTTGAGGCCGGATGCCCTCAACAAGACACAGCGAACTACTGAGCAAAGGTTGGGAAACAATATTTACCACTGATATGGATGAAGTCTATGGCAAGTCTGTAATTCAAAAAAGGCATGATGCGAAGATCCTATGGCGTGGATAATGCATACGGTGCACGTAGAATCTGCGGATTTTGGCTCATTGTGGTGGTTTATTCTTCTCGACGAGGCTCTGCGGACAGAAGTAAAGAATACGGACAGGTCACTGATATGGAAGGATTCTTAATTTTATGCTGATCTTAAAAATGGCCAACAGAAATGAGTCTCTGGTGTGGGTGACCCACGAGTGCCAGGGTGTCTTGAGTGTTGTTGCTCATAGAACAGCGGTTTATCGAACCTCGTATTCGATCCTCCAAGTGCAGGGATAATTCAGCAAGGTGTGATGGCACACAGCTGGCATCGCTGGTCTCCTTCGACCACGACAAATGCTGCGCCGCGCTCACATCTGTATTTATTTAAGGAGCATGTTCTCCCATCTTCCTTTCCCTGACCATGTTCGTCTATTTTGATCCTTTGTCACTGAAGCCTTGACCCATACTGAGCGCAAGCATCCGCCTATTGTTCCGACGTCTGTGCCTATTTGAAACTTTGTATCATGCGTTCCATACTTCATGCTGTTGGAGTCCTTCCACTCCTCCTTGTGTCTACGTTAGCTAGCCCGGACCCTCCCATCGAGAAGAACGGTAGAAGCCTCACTCCTGCAATCAAGTCCACACACCAGATCAGCGACGTCACAATCGCCGCGCGTGATTTGTTCAGCCGTCAATCATGCGGCAGAACAGAGACGGAATGTGCAGGTAAACGGTCTGCATACTCCCCTGACAAGCAATCAGCTCACTGTGCTGTCTTTAGACGGTTGTTGCGAAAGTTTGACTAAGTGCTGCGATGGAAAATCTTGTACTCCTCTGGGGGGCGAATGTTGCTCTAATGGCGGAAGCTGTGGCACTGGCGAGATATGTTGTGGTGATGGATGCGCACCGCAGCTTGCTACTTGTTGTGGGGATGCAAGTAGCGGGGAGGGAGGTAGGTATCCCACACTATATACTGGCCACCGCTAACAAGTCTTTGTAGTTTACTGTACACTGGCTAAGGGAAGCTGTACAGAGGTGGACGGAAAATGGATGTGCGAGAAGTATGGCAGTTATGACCAAGCTAGTGGAATGGGGGCTCCAGCCTGGGGAGCTATCGGTGGCTTGGTTGCAGCTGGCGTGGGAGCTGGGATGTTGTGATGATTATTTATGCACTCTAATCTCCAAGTCAGCAGTATTTCCTCGTAGTTAAACTGGGGGATGAGTCAAGTAGTTCATTGTAATGAAGTTGACTGCATTGATGTCAGGGCTTCTTCGCGCCTTCCTCGTTTCTTCTTTGTTCCTTGACCGAATGAGGCAGGAGCCCAACATGCCCGCGCTAACCCGGATCTAGATAAGGCTCAATGACTAATATCACGTGAGCACATCCCTTCTAGAGCTTTCCTTCTGAATCTTTCGGTTCAACTTCAACAAGTCCCGGGCAGGCAAGCCGTATTATTTAACCCCCCTTCTTCTCCTCGGCGGTATTTCTCTCTGAAATATCCCCATTGTTGCCGAGTGGACTTGATTGATCTACCTCTACTACAGTTTCCTTGGATCTGGACGTTACTGTCAAAGCTGTAAGTCATTCCGAAATTTTCTTTCTCGCCCACAATTGCCCCTCGCTTGCTTCACATGATGAGACAACTAGCTGGCACCAGTCAGAGCAAGTTGGATATTCATATCCTTCTTAATGCTGATTAGTATCCCGATCCGGGAACGCTACCCAGATCCTGAATTTTGTTGCATCCATCCAGCACTCTTTTCACTTCATCTGTGGAAAAAACAAATGCTAATTTGGATGCCTGTTAGCAGAACCTCTAGCGTTGAAGATATAAAACTCAAGCCACGCCCTGATTTCATTTGGGTATTTCAGTCTGGCAGCAGAATTTTTCTTTTTCTTTTTCTTTTTTTTTTCTCTCCACGATTAAACGTATAAATTAATACCCAAATCTCCACCATGGTTCTTCACAACCCCAACAACTGGCATTGGGTCAACAAGGATGCTTCCGGATGGGCCAAGAATTATCTGACCGAAAATCTCCCTGCGGTTTCAGCCGAAGAGGATGGTGTCACCGCAAAGGTGTCCAATGTACTGACAATGGATGGCGACGTAGATGTCAGCCAAAGAAAGGGCAAGGTCATCACCTTGTTCGATGTGAAGCTGCAGTTGGAGTATGAAGGTACGCATTTAGCTGTAATTGAATATCTCCCGAGTAATAACTAAGCCGTTCCCATAGGTAAGACTAAGGAAGAGGAGGCTGTGAGTGGGACTATCACGATTCCCGAGGTAGCCCACGACACAGAGGAAGATGAGTATGTCGTATGTTTACCTAAAATGCCCCCAAATTTCCAATTCCGGGCCTTTGAGCTGACTGGATGCCCCACGTATAGTTCGAGATCGAAAACTACTCGGATTCTTCCTCCAAGCAGCCCGTGAAGGATCTTGTGCGCTCAAAGCTAGTCCCAAAGCTCAGGACGGAACTGGCCAAGCTTGCCCCTGCCCTGGTTGCTGAACACGGGAAAGATCTCCAGCACGCCCCTGGTGTGAATCCCTCCAGCGGATTTACGAAGACGACATCCTATCCTCAATCTACCAAGAAAGAAGTCTCGGCTCCCAAGACCGAGACTACAACCACTGCCGCCAAGGTTTCTGTCAACACCGCTACAGTGACTGCTTCAGATGAATTCCGTACAACTGCCGAGGAACTCTTCAAGACTTTCACCGAACCTGAGCGTCTTGCAGCTTTTACCCGTGGGGCGCCACGCCAGTTTGATGGTGCTCACGTTGGTGGCAAGTTCTCGATCTTCGATGGCAATGTCACCGGTGAATTTGTGAAGCTCGACTCGCCCAAACTGCTGGTTCAGAAGTGGCGCTTGGCTCAGTGGCCTGCGGGTCATTTCAGTACTCTCGAGATCAACTTTGACCAGAACGACGTTGACGGTGTCACTCAAATGCGTGTGTCATGGGCCGGCGTTCCTGCTGGCCAGGAGGATGTCACCAAACAGAACTGGGAACTTTACTACGTGCGGAGCATCAAACAAACTTTCGGGTATGTTGACCCCTGCCTCGTATCTCAGCCTTTTGCTTTCTTACCGTCTCCCTCCAGATCTCGTTCATTTTCCTGGGGACAGTTACTGATTACTATGTTTGTTTTTCTTCTCGGTCTAGGTTTGGCACTATTCTCTGATCACCTACCGACAAATTGGACAAGTTCGTGATATAGAATTAGATTCTCTCTGGTATGCGAAGGAAACAACCCGCTGCCAATACCTTTTGAAACCGGTGATAAGCTGTTATGCCGTCGCAGCAGTGCTCGCCACTTTTTTTTCCTGACGATCTCCGTCTCGCGTCCCTCGTGAGGGCACGTCTTACACGATTACACGATAGAATTTCCCATGTTCAGAACTCCAGAGTATGTAAAGATGAACTGGATAACGAATGAAGATAAGATACCAAAGCACTGTCAATGATTCGTATCCATCCCTAGTAGCAATTGTTTTGGCAAGTATCGGTCGTAATCACCGCTCCTAAAATCCGTCAAGCATTATTTAGGTGAGGTTTGTTAGTGAGATTGTCAATATCGAGAGCGGAAAGCGGCCGCCACTCCCGTCGTCTTCATTATTATCTCCCCTCCCGCGCACTCCTTCACCAACATCACTGCTGGGTCGGGTATTTCTTCCTGCAGAATGTCAGATTTTGCGCTGTGATCTGTGACGCGAGTGTCGAGGGCGTGAAAAGCTCTAGATTCCCACTGTTATACCATTGTCGATGTCTTCTTCCTACCATTTGGGATGAGTGCTGCAGCACAGCCTCGAGCAATTAGCCTCCCAGGGCAACGCCTTCGCAAATGGATGGGCCAAGATCGTCCTTTTACCACAGACAAGGCCACTACAACAAAAAGAGTGGCTAGCAACGAAACCCCCATCCGCGTTGTGTGTATCTCAGACGCTCACAATAACTGGCCCAAACTCTCGCCTGGCGATGTCTTGATACACGCAGGTGGCTTAACAAAGAACGGGCTCTTTTGACGAGATTCAGACTCGACCAAGCTGGCTGGCTCCCCCCCCCCATCGGTACAAGATCGTCGGCTTGCTGTCTTCGGATTTATCCATGTTGGATACGGGCGAGAGGATGTCGTCCTGGATTCCGTGCAGAGGGGCTATGAGAATATAGTCAATCGACTGGCGGGATGGGGGACTCTAGGCGTGAGGATGGTTGGGGCTTTGATTTGGGGGTGGCTCTATAGGCGTTCATGGTCATGATCCAGCTGTGACGACTTTTGTGAAAGCCGCTGTTGTGGGAGGGGGGTTTGCAGAATGAGTTGCGGAATGAGGCTGTCGTAGTGAGTATGTAGTGTTTACTGTTTACCTGGATTGGGGCTTCAGGCTGAGACGCAGCTTCCTTGATAGCAGCCACCATCAAGGAATGATATTATGCTTCAGTCAACTCTTGACTTCCATCGTCTGAGCATGTTACCATTCTTTTTTCGGTACAGATTCCAATATTATCAATAATTAGCTTCCTCAATCGCTCTACAAATAACAACATTGAGGAAACGATTGTCGGGGAGCAAATCGATAGCCTGGGGCCGTATATGTCGTCGCAAGCAGGCCATGAACTCCGCGAACTCGAGCTGAAGGACTTTATACTCTCGCATCCAAGCCTAGAGACACTTAGAGGTTCGCCACAAGGAATTCTCAGTCTCATTGATGAGTTCGAAAGAACAAGGAAGGGCCTACTGAAACCAAGTAGCCATAAAGCCCGGATTATCCGCGATCTAATAGCAGCTCTAAGACCGACGGTGATGGTAAGTGAACATCTATAATTGCCCTTGTGAAAATTGGCGTATACAACTCAAAGAGTAGCGAGAAGAGTTATTCTTGTTCTTGTTCTGACTCTATTCTAGATTGAGATGGGAGGTTATGTTGGCTACTCCGCTATCCTGTTTGGCGATGCATTTCCCCGAGAAACCATGGACAATATGCACTTCTTCAGCTTGGAGCCGAACCATTGTTTCGCGGACATTGCAAAGTGCTTGATTGATCTTGCTGGCCTCTCCAGCTTTGTTGAAGTGATGGCCGGCCCTACCGATGCATCCATTCGCAGACTGTTTTCCTTGGGCCTCAAAAAGGTTGATTTCATGCTGGTTGGCCATGACAAACTAGCATACACACCAAGTCTTAAGCTCTTCGAAAATCTGAGAATGGTCTCCCCCGGGACAGTTATTGTTGTCGATAACGCCACCTTTTCTGGGAACAAACCATATATGAAGTACGTTAGAACCTCCGTGGAGGAAAAGAGGGAGGTCGTGAAGCGGCGAGAGTCGCCGGATATCTTCAACATGTCTAAGATACTTGCAACAATTGACCCTGAAGTAAGGCCTGGCAACCCGAATCTAAATTATGAGACCTGGTCGATGGACGGAACTGGGCCAGCTTGGAATATGGTAAGACAAGTCCTATTCCTGACCTTCCCGACAACTCAGGCTAATTTACATAGGGCCTCGTTGAAGTTGTCGAATGCATTGGGGAAGAAGAAACCTCATCACCCATGAGCACCTCAGTCTAGGTAAAACTGACTAGGCGTGTGAGTTTTGTGTAATATGCGCAAATACAAAAACTTTTGGTATTTGATAAGTAAATAGAATAGGTAGATAGATATCAATATCGCACGACGGATGGACTTCTCGTCCTCACAATCAGGATAAACCACAGGGCGTTCAGACCCGCGCATTAAGAGGATAAACCAACTACCGGCACATCTACAGATTCATTCATCATATTCTGTAGAATTTTCCTATTCTATCCTTTTATTTTATAAATGGTCATTTTTAGATCGTCGTAATAGCTTCCAGGATGATAAATTAAGACGTTTACAGAGTCTTCTCAATCATCTCAATGCCGTAGTCGGCCTTGAGGGTCTTCTGGATAGGCTCGCAAATATCCCAGCTCATGGGGGCAAGGACACCCTAAAATCAAAAAGGTTAGTGGCTGGGAACAACTGAAAAGGAATTCAGTTGAAAATCAACGGTATAGGGAGGCTTACCTTCTCACTGATAGTGCCGTCAAGAACCAACTTCACGGCAACACCGCAGGGAATACCGACGAGCCTGGCCATGGCGGAGTAACCACCGGGAGCACCATACTCGCAGAGAGTGCTGGTGCGGACCTCCTTGGAGCCGTCCTTGTGCTCGATGCCGAACTTGTGCTGAAGCATGACCAGGTCACGCTCGTCGGGGCCGTACTGCATCTTCTGCTCGAGGCTGGCGCAGAGGGTGTCGAGGGGGTTGCCGCGGGGGGTGATCTTCTCGTCGGAGAAGACGCCAATCCAGCGCAGACCGGAGAGGATTCGGTCACGCTCGTCGTTGTTGGGGAAGGCAGTCTTGGAGGAGATGGCCGACTCGAGGTCCTTCTCAGAGGAGGAGGCGGCGCCGAGGATCTTCTGGGTGGCCTCCTTCCAGCTGATAGGGGAGCTGAGGTAGTCGCGAGCTTCATCGCTCAGAAAGCCGATGTCAACAAGAACCTTGATGAATTCGGGGAAGCCCTGGTAACGGAGGGTACCACGGACGAGGGTCTGGGCCTCAGGTATGTCGTAACGCTCACGGAAGGGGGTTGAGTCACGGTTAGGGTATGCGACGAAGGCGAAGCCGGGGTAGATGTAGTACGGCTTGGCGGTAGCCATGAGGTCAGGGCCAGCAATGCTGACTTCCTCACCACCCTTGTAGAATTTGGCGGCGTTGCGAAGGGCGAGAAGGACACCACGGCTGGACCAGGAGAACTTGTAGCCCAGAGGGTTGTTGGAGCACTCGGGAGCGGGAAGGCCACCGCAGTAAGAGAGGAAGTCAGTGATCTTACCACCGGCAGCGTGAACCTATTGTTGCAGCAAAAGAAACCCGTCAGCGATTTGTAGATGAGAAATAAGAAGAGAGGAGTAACATACCTCGTGGATAGTCTTGACGGCGTAAAGGTGGTCGATACCCTAAGGAAGAGGTGAAAGTTAGTATAATCCTCATGGTTTTTTCAGAGGCACCCAGATAGTAGACACTTACCGGGTCCAGACCAATCTCGTTCATAACAGTAATTCCAGCGTCCTTGCACTGCTGGTCCAGCTCCAACATAGCCGGGGAGACGTAGGATGTGGTAACGACATGCTTCTTGGTTCGGATAGCGGACTTGATCACTTGGGCGTGGAAGGTGTAAGGGATGAGCGAGATGAGCAGATCCGCCTGCTTAGCGGCCTCATCAAGAGCCTTGTCGTCGCTGACATCAAGGGAGATAGCCTTGGTGTTGCTGAATCCTTCGCAAAGCTTCTTCGCACTCTCGAGGGTTCTGCAGGCTGTATTATAGAGGGGTCCATGGTTAGTCTCGGAAGTCACCAATTGGGCGTTCAATCAGGATTAAAGGACATACCGACGGTAACTTCGACACCTGCCTTGCTAAGAACCTCAACGGTAGGCTTGGTAACTATATAACAAAATACCGGTCAGCCATATTCGCATTTAAAAAGTCAATGCGGGGTTCTCTCTCGACATGTAGAGACAATGGGAACGAGTGGAGATCACATACCGAAGCCTGAGCCCAGAAGAAGGACCTTAGAACCAGCAACTTGATTAACCATTATGACGATTGGAATGAGATAATGGGTATATTTGATCGATGAAGTGAGTCACTGGAGGGATACTGATCTCAAGGCAAACCCCCCGCTGTGTGGATGATCACGTGAGTTTCCCTATGATGCGGTATCGGAGTTACTCCAAGTTTTCCGGCATTTCTAATAGAAGCATGTACAGCGTTTGGTAGCCTATAGTTGTATTTCTACCTCTGTATAATCACCACTTTGGCATAATACATGGATTAACGAGAATTCGCTCTGGACTATGTGTGCATGTGAGTTTTATTATGTACAACCTCAACAGACATGCGATATTTTTCTGTCAGTGCTGCTTACCCCGAGAGTGAGTGCATGGAAAAAGGCCGTAAACTCCCGGTATTCTAATGCTATACCCAATCGCTAGACTATAGATATATAAGTGTATCAAGAAGTAAACTATAAACTCTTCGCTTTCGCACTCGAACTGACCACGAGCTCTTCTCTGGTGTCGTCTGAAGATTCCTGGGGCTCACCGTCATAATTACCCTCAGCATCTGGGTTTTTCCTCGCCTTGGAGACTCTCCGCTGCCACCTTAATAAAACGGGTAGGAACTGCCATAGGTCAAACTCGGGCCACAGGATGTCTAGGAAAGCGATTTCTGTGTTCTCATGACATTGCCATAGCATGAAATCACTGAGGCGCTCCACCCCGGATGTGCGAACTAGCAGGTCAAGTGGAGGGTTGTCGTGGGTAAGTAGGTGTTCGGCCAGGGTTTGGCGTGTGATGGTTTCCGGTGATTTATACACCGGGGGTTCAGACTCAGTGGGCGCTGTCGTCCGGCCTTTTGTGGGTTGGTCAGGAAAGTGGAGAGTGGCAGCGGATGAAAGAGCAGATTCGGACTGGTAGATTTTGTTCTGTTGGTCTGACTTTTGAGCATCATTCTCCCCGAGTGTGGATGATTCTGACACTGTATCACCCTCTGTGCTGGAGTCATCCAGTTTTCCGTTTACTGTTCGAGATCGAATATTTTGTGCGATGTGATCTTCAGAAAATGGGGTCCGCGGAAGAGAAGACGACGAGCGAGCGGACCTTAGTGGCTGGCTGTACTCTGCTACCGTATCCCGAATGGCGCTGGTGATCTCGTCACGCGATGTGTAGGGAAAGCAAATGTTAAGAACGCGGTCCCCGTTGTCCTTTGTCATATCAACTGCACGATCGACCGCCGCAAGCACGTCGGGGCGAAGCAAGTCCAATCGACCTAGTATCCGGACTTTCGCACCATACCGATCCAGAATTTCACCGTGTTGGGCCATCTGCGCTAGTTTGACTCTGGCCATTTCCATCAGAGCATCCACCTCAAATTTTGACCGCTTAAAGTTTTCGATGCTGAAGGCGTAGATGGTTACGACCTTTACTCCGCTCCGGTAGCATACCTCAAGGATCTGTAACACAAAGTATGAGCATTAGTATATTTACACCCGAGATAAAATGTGGGACTTGGAGAAAAGGGAGACCAAAGAGGCAAAAAGTAAGCCTCTCGAGTCCAAGTATTGCCGTAAGCCTCACCCGTGCCAGCGCCTCAAACCCCAGATTATGCCCCTCGACTGTTTCGATCCCGTGTGTTCGGGCAAACCTCCGATTCCCATCCATTATAAAAGCGATATGTTGTGGAACTGGCCCTTGCCTGATTGCTCCAACCAGCAGGTCTCGGAGTTTGGAGACCGCAAACTCGATGGGGGGTGATGCAAGGAACCAATTTCGGAGCTTTGAGAGGTGCATTGACGACGCCATATTGGGGGTCTTTTCGTAGGACAGCGTTGACAATAAAAACAAATATATCTAGTTCCGATATCGTATTAGGGTGTTGGAGTCGAGGGTGAATGGCTTGAAGTGACAGACAGTCGTGTGCGACGAGAAAGCGAAGGGCAAACGATGCAAGATTAAAGAGATGCGACGACGATTGAGAAACAAGATCTAAGCTTGAGGGTATAATGCAACTGATAACAGGTGGCCAAAAACGTCAGCGAGCGAGAAAGTGAAGTTCACTGGGCGCAGTCGTGGCCATCAGGCGACACCGTTTTTCTTGTCTTTCGCAGATCCGCCGCAAAAGGAGAGGGCGTGGAGGCGGTGATGCATACCTGAAAATGAGAGAAACGAATGAAAGCGGATCTCGAGACACGCCGAGCTGACGGCTTTACTTCAACAGCTGCAGAAAATGAGCTGGCCTATGATGACAATGAGAGGATCGGATTGAATCTATTCATGATTGCGTCGGTCGATCCAGACAGCAACCGGTTGTGGGTCAAAATCTGGCCCACGTGTAAGGCTCGCCTCCCCAGCTTGCGGTCCGAGGCTTTCATCTTCCGCTCGACCTCAATCCTTCAACATCGAATAATGCGGGGATGAAGGGATGAGGGGATCGTGGAGGATTTGATTCAGGTTTTTGCACATTCATTGTTCATAACATGCCGCCAGTGAAGACAAGGGTCGCCATTAAACACGTCTCATTTGCTACGGAAATCCATAATGGGCACATAGTACGAACAAGTACAGGAAGATATGAAAAACGCCCAACTCCGCCGCTGTCATTACAGGCAGTATGGCCCTCCAAGGGCCTCATTTTATAGCACGAACAGTCTGTTATATATCCTTCCGGTTCTCTTCGCTGTGCGGCGTCCCGGGCCCCGAGCTGGCCATGTCCCAACTGCTATTATCCTCACTTCGCCGACGTCGCTCTCCGCGTTCGCGCATTGCATCACGAATCTTGAAACTCACCTCATCAAGTCCATCTTTGGCTGAGAGCTGGCTGAGAGGTTTCAGCTGCTGGCCTGATGTGCCCGGTAACCCTCCAAACGAGCTACTACGACTGTTGCTGCGGCTACGATTCCGGCTCGGGGGCCGGGTCGAGAAAAAGCCAAAGTTCGCAAGGTTGTGGAACGATTCGTTTCGAGGGAGTGGTTCTTGGGAAGCCGAGCCTTCGTCGAAGTTCGTCGTGCTCGCCCTGCTGATCTCCACGCTTGGTGGTTGTTCGCTTTCTAGAGTCGAAGCTTGTCGGTTGAGCTCGCGGAAAGGGTCCGTCACAACCCTTGCAGCATCAAAGTCTGGGAACAATTCAGGGCCAAGCGTGTTGATATTGTCGGTGACTTGTTTAGCGAGCGCAGCGCGTCGTAAGCGGAGTTTGACCAACGTGTTGGCCGACGACGGATTGAGCGACAACAACAATGGGCGCAAGGATTTGACAATATCCATGCCAATCTCCCCGATACGCAGTGCGGCGAACGTAATAGTCGGGAATAGGACCATGCCAATAGGTATAAATGTCCACAGCGGTACGGATTCAGGCACATAACCGTTAATGCGGTTACGATAGGCCCAATAGGTGAACGTCATGGTATAAGAGGCGTAAAGAGCGGGAGCAAATGCGAGAGCAACGAGGAGTTTCCAAGTTGCCATTACGTCACGGCCTTGAAGCTTGACTGTTGAAGCAGCCAGTGCTTCTTTCGATTTCTTGTTTGAAATCAACTTGGTCGTGATAAAAACAGGGGTAAAGAGAAGAAGCCCAGGTAAGGTCCCAATAGTGAGAAGAACTAATTTACCCAGGCGATATATCAGTGTCGCAATCACTTTGATGGATGAGAACTTCGCATAATCAACCTGGTGGTCACGGATTCCCAATAAACGCAGTTCTTTGTTATAGTCCGCGATCGACTTTTTAAGACTGATAATTCGCGGGTCATCTTTGAAATGCGAGTAGCCTTTGACGAGACGGCGGTTGAGTTCAACAACCATTGGAAGGGGCAATTTCTTCCCTTTGATGTTGTACAGACGGCGTGCAGCTTGGATGACCTGAAATCTTGATTAGCCCTAGCTTCGACCACAATTAAAGGGACTGAACTAACCATCAATGTCTCGTAATCTGGACTGGTTACGGTCACTGACACGAGACTCTGGTATATAATATCCAATAAAGGACCCACAGCACCTCTTCTGTCACCGTTCTTATACATTTCAACTAACTCTCTGGGAACTTCAAGAGGAGTTCCGAATTCAATCACCGCTCTCGACCGAAATTTGTGAGCGTGGAAATAGTTCATTCCGCACGGCACGATCTTCAAACCACAGTCAGGATTCTCCGCCAACGTACCGAGAGCCATGAGGGCCACACCAGCTACAATCGGGGTCAGTTACCGCTATATTTTGCATGGAAATTGGGGGGGGGGGGGGGGAGAATTACGCTTCAAGGGAAGTAAATCGGAGCGATCGTGGCTACCTCCCTCTGGGAAAATACCGATACAGCCACCCCCAAGGAGTCTTCCAAACACCGCATCATACACTGCACTCTGGTCCACATGGGGCGCCACCTTGAACTTGGACCCATTGAAATCAGCGCGGTCTTTGTCGGTTACATCTGCAGAGAACTTTCCATCGTCGGTAATATCATTCCGACCTGTCAACTGGAACAGCGCATCCTTGTGGGTAAATGGCTTCTTGAGAATCAGTTCCTCTGGACCGCGAATCTCAGCGATGTTCGAGTTATGCGAAGTTCCATTGATGGTCGGAAGTGCGATCGTGCCGTCCTTCTCGAAGCCTGGACCTTCGAAATTTGTTCCGACGCCGCGCAACAGAGTAGGTTGGTTGATTGGATCCGGGAGATAAACGGTACCCTGGCCAGGTTTCATCATATCCATTGCCCGAGACACGGGCACAGTTCCTATGCCTCTCGCCAAAAGCCCGATAAACTTGCGGCGAAACGATTTCTCTGCAATCAGGAACGAGATTCGACGGTGCGCCTCGGTGCGCAGTACACGCATAAGGATCAAGGAATCGACAAACTATAAACCATGGTAAGTACAAAATCAGACAAATGAAACGTTTGGTGTACTTGATATACTGTACCTGATTAGCATGAGGGGCCGCGACAATGATCATTGGACCCCGTCGAGGAATTTTCCATGAGCCACGCGGATGGACCTCCCGGAAGAAGAGATCAACGAGCACTGAGAACGTCCATAGCACAAGATCGTATAACCACCCAACCAAGGGCGGGATGTGCGGCTTCCTCGCCATGACGTCAAGGGAATTGATTTAAAAAACAATCCTCAAGACAAGCGCCGTGTAAAACTCGAGTATTATATAGGAAACGCGGGAGGCTAGGTCATCCGAAGCTCCTTATCTGCCAGCGACGTCGACCAGAATTAACGGAACTCAGTTCCAGTTTCCGTAAGAAGCACGCGTGAACAAAGAGAGCCGTGACCGCATATCCTGCCCCTGTAAACAGCTCAGCTAAAGCTGTGTAGTACAGATGGAGGAAGCTCGGAAAGCGTTTCTGGCGTCAAAAGAGCTATGTCTCGTATGAACAAAAGACGAACGGCAGACTGGCCTTAACAGATCCTGGAGCCCAGTAGCGCATGTGACGTGACGGTGCTAAGGTTGGGATTCCTCGAGTCTGGATGCGACGGAAGGCGGTAATTTTTTTCAGTGGTGGGGTAGACGTTGGTGGTAATACCAGTACATATCAGTCAGATCAGGAACTGATAGATAACCAACGTGCAGCCAACTTCAACGGTTTTCTCAGCCACAAATGCACCATTTCCTTGTCCTCATGTCATCTCCAAGATATATTACTAAATATTTTACGAATTCTACATAACCCTGTTGATTTGTATCCGCAGTCATGGCGATTCCCTAGTACTCCGAAATCCACTTTCAGGATGTACTTTACGACCGTGGCCCGTTGGGGGTCAAAGTCATCGTGATCGAACCATAGAGAACCTACCAGAACCTGTTAGGGGACCTTTGTGGCTTTGAACTCTCGAAATAAACTCTCGCCATAACCAGGATATCAGTTCCTTCGAATTCCTACCGCCATTGGTATTACCAAGGAGCGTCTCCATGCATAGCGCAGGCATGATCGTTCGCAAAGATCACCTGTTATGACGGGTCCAAGATTGAAGAGAAAGCTCGTTGAAGAACGAATATTATGGCCGTAGGGAAGCCACGGACCCGCTAAGGTATTACCACCTACACGAATGTCGCTTGAGAAATGGCGGCGTACTGGCAGATATCTCTCTTGACGGCTGGGACACGCAGCCCCTCTCTTATTTAGGGCATATGTGACTTGTCCATGTCCCATCCATAGCACTGGCATGTCGTATGGTTAGTTAGTTACCATTAACGGGGTGCAAGCCATGTTAAATCACTCCAATGTTATCGCCCGCCTTGACGCTGTTGATTCACGAATGCTAGACTGCGAAAATCCGTCCATGGTGTCCTGTGATGGTGATTCAACAGTTGCATGATCTTAGTCAGGCGATGAAATGCTAAGTAATTAGTAGTATTACCTCGTAAGAATAATAAATATCGATCCATGAGTGCATTCCCTGGCGTGCTTGCCTGAGGCAACTGGCGGGGACATCAGTACCGTTATTACGTATGCGGTAACTTAAAGCGGCGCCTTAAGTGCCGCGGAGAAGATTATCGCGATCTCGGTTTGAAGTGTTCGAAGAGAAATCTTGTTATCCTCATCTCAGAAGCACGTTCAAAGCACAAAAACAAAAAGAGAAAAAGCACAAGCGCTGGGGCCCTCGAATCCTCGAATCCAACCGACAAACTGCGACTGCCGGCCCGTTCCAGACCGTTACGTACCGCATCTTCATTAGCCCGCTCGTTTCTCGATAAACACGCTCCCCGCTTAGCGTCTCCCATACTACTTTGATATCCCGGACATCCGGAGTCTCGCTTTCTGGTTATATCCAGTGTCAGTTTTCATAGTTTCTACAGAAAGATGTCGATCAAGTATGTGGATGAGCCCCACTCCCCTACTCTACCTACACCGGAGACCTCCAAATTGCCTCGTTCCTTGATCACATTTGGCCCCCGCGCGGTAACTGGCTCGTTTTGGTTACAATTAAGCTGCCGATGGGATGATCTAGACTGGAGACAACAGTCATTCCACCCTTCCCATCATTTTCTATGGTCCTCATATAAATACATGGCATACTCTAACTGAAGAAACAGTTGGGTGATGCTCGACGAGCGTAAAGGCTTTGTCCATCTACCGAATGAGAAGTTGCTATACACATCTCCCCCTCGCACAAGCTTCGCCTTACAACCGCCTCCATCCTCTACCGGTCAAGACCCGTTATCACTACAGAGCAGTGCTGGCAAAGTCTACCTTACAAATCAACGGGTAATTCTCTTCCCCTTTTCTTGACCCTTGTTCCTTTTGCTTGAAAGCACTCTATTAACACCAGCCATCCAGGTTATCTATATTCCAGCTCAACGAACAGATGAACTGGAGTCATTCTCAGCCCCTCTTCTCAATTTACACGACACCCATGTTTCGTCTCCATTCTTTGGGCCCAATGCATGGAATGCAGTTGTTCAGCCGGTACCAGGCGGTGGGATTCCCTCGTCGCTAATAGCGGTTCATTTGAAAATCACATTCAAAGAGGGAGGGGCGTTCGATTTTCACGGCCAGTTTGAGACGATCAAGGAGCGCCTCCAGCAAGCTGTTGAAATCTCCCATGAAAGTGGCCGAGGAGTTAGCAATGTCAACATGTCCGGTGTCCATCTAGAAGAACTACCCGCATATTCTGCTCCTCAGGGTGGCTTGACTGTTAACGATGAAGATGTCAGCCGACGAGAACTTCGCCAGAGCCCTTCAGAGGCCAGCGGCGAACCTCAAGAGCCGCCACCAGATTACGAAGCAGTGCAGCAACAGAGCGTCGCCAATGAACTGGAAGAGAGATTACGCCGGGCAAGCTGAGACTTGAGTGGTGAAGTCAAAGACATGAAGGTTTTGTCTCCCTTGTCCTTGAGGCTCGATCTAAACAATTCCTGTTCTTCATTTTCCTTAACCCCTTCACTTTGTAAAGCAGATTTAGCGGCAAAATGCGCGCCTCTTTTGATTTATTCTCAGCTCACGGAACAGATTCAAACTGTACAAATTTATAGAAATGATAATAACTTTTGAGAATACAATTCTTTAATTAAATCTAAGATCTAGGGCCGTACGATGCCCGTCTCGGTGTTGTTCGCAGTGACCAAAAGCGTCGACCAATCACGTGGCAGGGCGATAATAATTGCCCAGTCGCCAGTGGCCGGGGTGTTCCGATTTTCCCTGGACGGGAGACGGACACCAAAGCTTCGTGAAAACCACCAAACCTCATCAACCTCGCTCGTTACCGTGCACCCACCGCCCACCCGTCACCCTCTGGACCCCAGACCTTCCAGTCTCATCAATTGACACCCTAAGACGGTTCAAGATGGGTTTCACCGACTTTTTCTCCGATGTGATGTCCTCCTGGGGCTTCCCCGAGGCCCAGGCTGAGGCTCCCGCCGAAACCACCGAGGAGTCCAGCGCCCCCGAGGCTGAGTCCGATGTGAAGACCGACGAAACCCCCAGCGAGGAATCCGCCGATACTGAGGACACCCCTGAGGAGAGCTCCGAGGAGAGCTCCGAGGAGAAGGGTGAAGATGCCGAGGAAGAGGGAGAGGGAGAAGAAGAGGGAGAGGAAGAAGAGGAGGAAGAGGAGGAGGAAGAAGAAGAGGAGGAGCCCGAGGATGTCAAGCCTAAGTTGGAGGAGGGTAAGTACCAATTGAATTATTGATATATTCCGTCGCTTGGTTTCCTTATGTCGCGCCCTCTTGGGGTCTCGAGTTACCACTTGACTCAGCGATACATACAATCGCGTCTTATGGGCAGTTGGCACCGGAATACCTATTTCAGTACTCGAAGGTTCTTTATAAAAAGCTCAACATTCGCTGACACTGCATCCCTATAGAATGTGCCAACTCCGCTCAGTGTGCCCCCTACAAGCACCACTACGACGAGTGCGTCGAGCGCGTAACCTCGCAGCAGGAGGACGAGGACTACAAGGGTCCTAAGGAGGACTGTGTCGAAGAATGTCAGTGCAATATTATCCAGAGAATTAAATTCTCACCATTCTTGTACAATCTGCTGTTTCAATCGCGACTAACCTCATACTTTTATCAACAGTCTTCCACCTCGTCCACTGTGCCAACGCCTGCGCTGCTCCCAAGCTCTGGAAGGCCCTCAAATAAAATAGACAACGCGGAAACGATTCCCGACCTCGGTTCCACTGCCGGATTAACGAGACTCTGCCAACAAACGACACCATCCGGAACGCATTCAACTATAAAAATCAGCAGTAGCTCTACTGCACCTAGGATTGGGATACTGTATCATTGCTTGTCGATTTTTGCGCTTAGAGGTTGAAGGATGATATGGATATTGTCCTTTAATGTGTATGTACAGATAGCTGGTCTCCGCCTTTTTATATCAACTTGTGTGTTTTAGATGAATGTTACTTCTCCCTAGACTTACTTTATTATGCCTGCGTAGTCCTAATCATAACGCAGCTAGAGAGCCACAGATGCCAGACTCGTTTCATGCAAACCTCAGGCACATGTGCTGTCGGTCAGTGCAGTGGCTCATTTATTACTTGCCTACTATCTTTCTACTCCCGAATCCGTGGTTTAGCGTCCTGCCATCGTTGAATCCAAATATCTGCCGCCTACCTACATCGTCATAGCTACTTACGAACAGTCGTACGCAAGACACTTTGAGCAGTGCCAGCCCGAAATCTAGGACATATTATATGGCCATGTACACAAGGTGGATATTTGCGCCCATTGCTATACTAGTAAGTAAACGGCTAAAACTAACACTAAATTCCCGCAGGCATCAGATGGCATCAGTTCTTTCCCCAGGAAAGCTTCACACCGAGGTCGAATCTCGACTTCCTGGTTTCAATGCCTGCATCTGCGACTCCGTTATCACCACCACCGCTACGAACACTTTCAATATGTCCCGCCTGCGCCTGCGCATGATCCAAATTCACCCCCCTTTCGAAATCCAAACGCCGTCTACTAACATCGCGTCCAAACAGCCCGATGCATATCGGGAACGGCGCAGCCACAGAAGCAACCACTGCAGAGAATATCAGTGCATTACGCATATTCAGCGGCGGGTCACCGCTAGGCCCAGCCTTGAGCGCATCCTGGGCGAGGATGAAAACCGCGCCGAGTAATTGGCCGGCAGTCCAGCATATCGTGCTCCCGATCTCTGGCGAGAAAGGGTATGTGATTTCGACGAGGTATTCCAGGGCGACGGGGAGGAGGCCGAAGGAGGACGCGCCTAGGATGGCCATTATGACGTAGGACGGGGCAATGCCTGCGGGACTTGGGGGTGCGAAGATGAGTGCGATGTAGGAGATTGCGATGATTGGGACGAGGGTGCGGATCAGGCCGAGGTAGTGCTTGTAGCGATCTGTAATGGGGGAGAGGATGGCCGAGGAGATGAGCCCAACGACGATAAGGATCCCGCCTGCGATGCCCGCGTCGGTTTCGGTGAAGTCATAGGGGGAAAGGATTTGGTTTAGGAGCGAGGATACGCTGTTGAAGAAGCCGACATAGACACTGAAGGGGATTAGAACAAGCCAAAATTCGAGCGTCCGGAGCATTTGCGAGATGGCCGGGAGAAGAGGTGTTCTATCCGCGGCAGATGATGCGCTGGGTGGTGTTGGTGGTTGCGCTGGGATGAAAAATGATGGAAGCGATGCAACCGTTGCCTGTCAATTGTCTTAGATGCCATCCTCTTCCGTTCCATATATTTTGTATTCTTACCATGATCGAGATCCATAGAACCATGTCTGGAACCTCACTGGGTTTAGTCGCCCAAACCGAGTTGATCAATTGCCCGAGAGCAGCGCCCAGCGGGTTTGCTAAAGTCGCCACGGCGGTTGCACTGGTCCTCCCTCGATCTGAGAACCAGAGATCGCTATATCTAGTTGGCGCGCTGAGACAGAACGGCTGTGCCAGGCCGATCAAGATCTGGCCGAACATGGAAACGCCAAAAATGCCCCCCTTTGCCTTGGCTCCTGCATAGCGGATCCAGTTTCCAACAAGGAGAAGAGAAGAAGTCACAATAATGGCTGGCCTGGGGCCGCCTTTGTTGAGAGTGTATATAACAACGCTACATTGGGAAACATGTCTTTAGCGCATTTACAGTAATGAGAACGGCTAAGAGGGCACTTACGGACTGGAAACACAGAAGGCAAATAGATATCCAGTACTCATCCAATTAATGGCGCTCTCGGAGACGTCGTAATATTCCGCAGCGGTCGTTGAAATGGCGGAAAACGTCAACCACTGGGAGGGTCAGCGCGTGGTCTATACAAATTTCTAGGTCGGGGGGCACAGCGAAAACCGTACATCCCAGCTGACTATAATGTTCAGCAAGACCAGCTGCGCCAATCCCCAGAACCGCCGCCTGTAGACCTTATAGACTGGGCCTGATGGGGGCAGGTCAGCGGTGCTGGTTTCATGCGCATCGGGGGCCATTGTGAGGGGTTGGCCGGGGCGATGTGATGTGGGAGGAGGATACGGAGAAATTCAACGTGGATCAAACCGTCCCTGCGACGGGGTTCGATCAATGATATATCATTTTTTAAGCGATAAGAACTAGGCCAGGGTCTGGTTTCGCCATGAGACCAATTCCACAGTGTATTAAGGGTCCGAGGTTCGTCGCGTTTCACTTAATAACATTGTCATATGTTCATTGATGGGTCTCTCCGCATTCACATTCCACCCTTGAATTTAATCTCTCCGGCTTAGGAATTCTATTCTTGTGGGGGTGGAAGCTTGTAGTTGTATGTCTAGAGTTAAATTGTATGTACAAAAATATTCCGCAGCAAGGACTCTGGTCCTGCACGCTGTGGTGTTGACTGTTCAGGGGCAAGGCGCTTACCACAACCCACAACCTTTTACCAGTCATGCATCCTGCCGATGCTTATTACAGTAGTCCACAGTCGGTCAAATTTCTGAGGAACAGGTGCGAACTACAGAGAAACAATGCCTCCGCAATTCTGATGGATCTCTTTGTTCCTGGCGTTCACCAGCCTTGGCCAGCCGCCTTTTGGACACTGCAGATCCTCTCGTGACTGGCGCCAATCTGATCTCCCAATTCCTGTCATCCTCTCCCAGGCCGACACTGCATTTCTTTCTGCAGTTCTCTTATTCCCCCCTCCTTCTTTTATGCTGTCAGATCTCCTCTTCTTTCCTTGCTTATTGTTGCAGTGCTCTTCTATTTACCGTCGTTCGACGACCCAGTCCGACCCCGTTCCCCTGGCGGTAGACCGCAGGCTTCCGAGAATGTATACTGCCTATTAGATCTATCACGTTTCCCTTGATACCGAACGATATCGCTACGATTATTTGCCTCCGTCGCTATCATGAACGGCCTCGATTTTCGGTCCAGCCAATCGTCCTATGGCGACCCAAGGCATTTCTCAGCCGCCTCATACGGCGCGCCTCAACCGCCGCCAACCAAGGTTCTCCTGGACGGCTATCGTGATGCCCTGGGGCCTCATAATGCCGAGAAGTCACCATATGATCCGGTATGTTGTTCTGCATTATAATTTTTAACTAGGAAGCAGCTGATCCCAGGCCTCCACCCTCAAGATGAACTCGACCTCGCATCCCCGCCGCTCCGTTCCACTTAGCGCCAATGATCCGGTCGCCATGTATCTACTTACCGAAACTGCCATGGGCGACAGCATTAATTACGAAATTTTGTCGGTGGAGGAGGTTGAGGGGCTAAAGAAGGAGCTTCGAGTCTTGTCCAGCCGTACGAACGCTACGAAACGAAAATTGACGCTGGAATTAAAACTTCGCGACGCGGCCATGTCGCTAAGCAGACTACACAATCAAGGCCATGGCGATTACGATTCCGACGGGCTAGGACAGAATGAGACCGATACTAACAAAACGAGTGAGGAACTCGCCGCCAGCAGTCGAAAATGTGAGGAGCTGTCTATGGAAATATGGTACTCCGAACGCAAAGTACAAGAGATACAGAAGAGATTACTCGAACACACTGCTGGAGTTTTACAGTTAACACACAAAGGCTTGAAGAAGAATCTGAAGAACGGCATTCCGCACACTCCGGAGAGCCTCTCCAGCAACAACACGGTGGACGATTTCGATGATCGGAGCTTGTATAAATCTTCAGACCATGTGGAGGGGCCTGGTAACTATGGAGCACGAGCAGCACAACCTGATGGTTTGGCGCATGATACCATTCAGGAAACGGAAAGAAAACTAGAGTCCCTGAGTGGCCGATTACGAAATATGTTGCTGCGATCGGATCCGAACAGTGAACACCCTCAAATCCCACAAACGTCAAGTAGCGACGGTCCGATTGATCTCTCAGCGATAGTGGATGCTCATCTCCAATACATTGAGAATGGACTTGGTATTCTCGGCTCTAAGCCCAAAGCCGATATGCCCAACCAAGATCTGGATCGCGTCAGCGAACAGCAATTGGTGGAGATGGAAACACAGTTGATTACTATCATGGAAAACCCAGGGCTCCCTCGTGCTCAAACACTACCTCCGGCGCCCGAGGAATCGGGAGCAGATCTTGCCGAACACCTTACATATCTTAGTGTCGGGATTAACGGACTGGAGAGCAGAGTTGACAAGTTACTTGAGCAAAAGGGCATCCTGACAACCCAGATCCAGCAGCAGCGCGAGCTCAATTCCAAGTCTGATGCAGAAAGGGACGCCAAAATCACCGACCTAATTGAACAATTAGAAACTGTCCGCAAGGAACTTGAAACTGCTGAGCATCAAGGCCAGAAATCAAAGGAGGACTACGACTCGACTATGAGAGAACTAGAAAATGTGCGACGAGGGTTACCAGAATCTGGGAACGCCCAAAGCAGCAGGGGACTCCACGATTCTGGGAATGAATCCCATGAATATGCGGAAGCCGAAGTCACTCGCCTTCAGAATATTATCCAGGAAATCCAACAAGAGAAAAATGAGCATCATGAAGCCCGGGTCCGTGTGGAGGGAGAAGTCGCTCGCTTACAGGGGGTGGTGGGCCAGCTTCAGGACTCAACAGAGTCGCGCGAGAGTGCTGAGCAACAAGTCTCGCACATGGAGGAGACAATTCACCAAATTCGTCATGATGCAGACATTCGAGTCAAGGAAGCAACCGATATGCAGGCACAAGCCGATGCGGAAA
Organism: Aspergillus puulaauensis; assembly: GCF_016861865.1. Classification (NCBI taxonomy): domain Eukaryota; kingdom Fungi; phylum Ascomycota; class Eurotiomycetes; order Eurotiales; family Aspergillaceae; genus Aspergillus; species Aspergillus puulaauensis. The sequence continues at coordinate 2,372,665 of NC_054860.1, read as the reverse complement.
TTACCCGACTGGAAGAGCTACGTGAGCAACTGGAGTCTCAACTGAGAGAGGCAACAGAATCACGCAGCGAGGCAGAAGAGAAATCGACCCGCCTGCAAAAAGAACTGACTGACCTAGAGGGTGAGGTCGTAAGGGCCCAAACAGAACTCACCATGGTCAAGGCGGAGCTTGATGGTGCCTATGGAACACGTGCGCAACGGGCTGCTGAAGCTGCCGCCGACCCTGCGCTTTTCCAGGAACTCGATGAATTGAAGGCCAGGAATTTCGAAATGGCCGAAGAGCTTGCTGGTCTCAAAGCCGGGAAGCCCGGAAGTGGCGACGCTCAAACTCGGGTTGAAACGCTCGAAAAGGAACTCCGCGAGACTGTTGATGATTACGAGGCCATGACCAAGGCAAGCATTGAGTTCGAGAAGGAGCGTGAAAGGTTCGAGGGCATGATCGATAGCCTTCGCGATCGTTGTGAGCAACTGGAGACTCAACTCAATGAGGAACGGATTAGCTGGATGGGCTCCAACAACAGTGCTTCATCCATGGGACGAGACGGTCCTTATGAGACAACATCCACAATGGTGCTGAAGAACGAATTCAAGAAGATGATGCGTGATACACGCGCTGAAAACATGAAGATACTTAAGGTGGGCCATTTGTTTTCCTCAATAATATGCCATTTTGAGATCGCGCTAACTTGAGAGCAGGCTGAGCAAGAAGAACGCAAGAAACTGGAAGCCATATTACGGGATCTGAAAAAGGAGCAAGCGAACCTGAGCGGTAAATCGAGCCTCAGCCAAACAGCAACGGCATTATGATGAATACATTTCCCCTTCACATTTTCTTTTTTACGCCCTTCTTCCCACGATTTTTTTTTCTCCCTCTATCATCATCTTTTCTGCCTTGTCGAGAGCTTGTCGGCTGCTCCCGGAAAATCGCTGGCAACCGGCTTGTTTCCAGCAACGACAGCTACCAACATAGGCATGGACGATGGGAATAGCAAAGCAAGCCAGTTCATGGAGAGCGAAATCAGGTCAAAGCCATCTGGTAAAACCGCGTTCTGGTTGAGGGTTCACTTTGGATATATCAGTACCATTCTTCGTATATATTAATGTTTGTTTCTTAATTAGCCTCGCCTTAGGGCTTGGAGGTATTTTCATCTCGGTGCCTATCTTTGTCGGGACTTGCACATATTTCACGCTTGAGAGATATGTATCATAAAATTCGACTTGTCACGACCATCAGCGTCCAAATGAATAACTTGCAACATATTATTGTCATTAAATTGCGCCTATGTATATTTACTCTGGCTGGGAAACCCTGTGCCTGCTCTTGGTTGCTAACACAAAAAGGAAGGCGCGATGGAGGAACCCCGTTATGTACTGACAACTGCCACCAGGGAATAGCACCACCGTCTTTATCTTCTGTTTCCAGGCATTAATCCAAAGTGCGTGTTATCTCTCCGCGGGTGCCTGCAGTGTCCATTTTTAGTTTTGATTAATACCAGCATGGCTGCCCACGAACGCGGTTTGGATCCGGTCGAAGATGGTCAGGAACACCACGCTTTCCAGCCGCCGTTCATACACGATGATTCGCAGTGCGGACACTCAGTCTCGTCAGGCTTAGAATCGAAGAATGGAGATTCGATATACAACGCTCACATAGCAACCGGCAGTGATGGCAACGAGGCACTACCAGAGAACCAACCCGGAAATAACACGCTTGGAGATATGGATCCAGCCAATATGGCCATGTTTTACTCTGATGAAACAGATCGTGCACCAGGAAAGCCACTTGATAGACCATCTGGTGGTTCATTACCGGATCCTCATAAACCTCCTGCTGCTCACCTACTGGCCGATAAACTCCGGACGTCTTCGACTGGGGAAATAATGGCATGGTCCTTGCCAGCCGGGTTATCGGCTTTCCAAGGAGAGCCAGAATCCAGTACTGCAAGTGGAGATGCCTCCAGCAACGTCCAGGGTGGTTCAGGGATTGACCCTTCACGATTTGCAAAATGGCTGAGGAATATCAAATCGCCAGTCAGTCCTGCTATGCCGGACTATCCACCACCTGCCCGATCACCCACGCCTCCAGGCCTTCCGTCTTTTGGCACCGAGGAAGCCAGGTCGTACGACTTCCGAATTGGGGCCCGACATCCGATCGAGAATCGTAACGTGTCCCAACTTCGCCTTCTTTTTAGAAGCCGTTCCCCGGGTCGTTCACCATCTGAGGGTAGCCGACACCCACGTACTCGAGTATTTGCGGAGGATGGGACTGCTGTCCTAGGTAGCTTCCCCCAACGACAAAGTGGCCACGGTTCAAATGTATTGAGCAAAGTAGACGACCATCCGTTCCACCAGGGAAATTTACCTTTCGCTCAGTCCGACGGTGCGAGTATACGGGGCAACGACGCTGCGTCTGAAGGCCTATCTCCTTATTCTGCCGCAGGTGAAGCTACTTTGGATTGGCTTACTGCAAATCAACCCCCGTTACAGACACAACCCACAACTGCACCAAATTCGACGTTGCTTGCCTCAGACCACGGTGGCAAGAGACCTGAATCTTACCATACTTGTGTATCTCGAGTATGCGATTCCCACTCTCCGTTGCGGGTCGTCATGCCGGGCCACTCGAATCTCACTGAGTCATGCCATCTTGCCCCGACACAGTCTGCCGCACCAACCAGTCCACAAGACCCTGAGACGCCTGAAAGAAACAGCTATAGAAAATTCTCGAATCTACTAGGCCACTGGGAGATACTCGTAAAGCGAGGGAAATCTATATTTTGTTGTTGCTGCCACTCGGAAGGAGGTGCATCAGAAACCTGTGATTCAGCAGATGCTCTCAACCCACACACGACGAACACGACTACTCAAGACACGTATGTGACCGCGCGTGATCATATCCCGAATGAGATTGAGCAGGCTCGGGTTCGAGTGGCCTCTTTTCCTGGAAACCAATCTAGACCATGAAACTTGTGGGTGGGTATGCGCAACTGGCATATATCCCTTTGGGGATTCGGGACACCTTATCCTTACCTACACTTAAATCCCAAGAGCCATGTTTGGCTAATGGGCGACATTGAAGAGAAACTTTGGACTTATAAAACATTGGGCGAGGACTGCGTTTTTGTCTCATAGTCACTTCATTGCTATAACTAACCACCTATCTTCAATAAAGCCATGATCCATCCCTCACTGGTTCATCCGATACCATTTTACTTCAAAGTACCTATGAATAGAGAAATAGATAGAATTCGTCTCTCATACGCTAAGACAAGGAAGGAAAGGGCAAAGTGAGCGGATGCTATGACGCCAATATCCATGCATCAGTTATGGGACGAAAGGCAACAAAAAGGAAAGAAAAAACAAACACACATACAGCCCACAGAAAGAAACCTCATTAAGCAGATATCCTCGAAACGAAACAAGAATCTATGCAGAAGACGCTAGGTATTAACAATGGCAAGGTCGAGCAAACAACCACTCGCGCCTCAGGCCGTAAACCCATGGAGGGCATTTTGCTTTGCTTGCTTTGTATGCAGTATGCATCGTCATAACTAACAATGATAAAATATGGGATGATCGTGAACGTCGCAGCAGTAAGAAAGAAAAAAGAATAATGAGAAGGAAAAACTGAGGGTTTATGAGTGATACAAGAGTAGGAAGATGACAGGATTATTATGATTAAATCGACATAGAAACAAGCACATGGGTGAAGAGCTGGGAAGAATCAGTTGGCTAGTTATAAGCCGGTGAAAAACTGGCAAGCTTCTTCGAGTTCCTCGTCATCACAGACAAAATCCCATCCCACAATGCGAGGATCTTGGCTGCCGCAGATGATCTTGCGAGCATCGAATTGGATTTTGAATATTCTGGATGTTGGGGTGGAAGCTGGGGCAGCAGGTAGGACACGGGGCTGAGTATTGTAGAAGCTTGCAGCGGCAAGAAGGCTGGTGATAGGCGGTCCTTGAGGAGGGTTTGGTCGGCTTGGGGTTCCCTGGGCTATCGTCGATGGCTGGGCTGTCGCGTCTGAGCTTGAGTCCCCTTGTTGATTGGGGGGTATGCCAGGCGTAAGAACAGAAGACGACGGCTGTGACGTCCCAGCAAGACCCTGGGCTGCAAAGGCATTGCCACCTGGAGCACTAGGGCGTGGGTAAGAGGCGCGCGCAGCGGCGTCAGCATGTCGCAGTCTCTGGCCAACAACCCACTTTCCCTCTGTATCCTTTTTCCAGAGAATGATAGACTCGTCGTACGAACCAGAAACAATTCTCCCCCATCTGCTTCCACCTCCCCCTGGGGGAATGTGCGCACCCAATGCTTTGATGTCTCGGGGGTTCCTTGATCCAGCTGTATTCTGCTGATGGCCAGCTCGTCTAAGCGCAGCGGGCCCCAGGTCAACGGCTTCGCCAGAACGCTGAGCATTCCAGAAGTCCCTGTCAACCGCTAGAGCCTCAAGCCTTAGAGCTTCTTCTGAGCCTGGAGGGTCACCAAAGCCGGCTTGGACAGTTCTGACCAAGTTGATATGTCCATGCAGACAGGCGACCTCTGCGCCGGAAGTGTGATCAAAAATACGAACCGTATTATCGTTGCTTCCGCTGACAATTCGCTGGTTATCGAATTGAACGCATGCTATACCCTTCTCGTGGCCCATAAGCGTTTTCTTACAGGCGCCATTGCGGACATTCCAAATCTTGATTAGCCGGTCGCCCGAGGCAGAGACAATTTCATCACCATTTACCTGGATGGCATTGACGGCAGCGGTGTGTCCCTCCAACGTCATCAGAAGAGAAAAAGGAGCCAAGGTACGGATATGTCCCTTGGCAATCTCGGCCTCTAAAATAGGGGAAGGCATTTCGCGTGTGTCGATAATATATGACGGATATGTGACCCCTGACCCCAGGTGAACTTTGGGATAGTCCTCATCAGCCGCTGTCAAAGTCTGCCGATTCCAGATTTTTATAGTCTTGTCCTTTGAACAGGTAATAAGATACCGATGATCAAATCGGAGGTTCAAGACGGAGTCATTGTGTGCAGTATCAATTTCATGAATCCTCTCCCCTGTGGAAAATCGCCATACGATGACAGTTCTATCGCTGCTGCCGGATACAATAATATCTTCAGAAGGGCTAGGGTCGAATTGAAGACACAATACTGATTTCGTGTGCCCAAGAAGGGGTCGGTGCCAGAGTCTCTTTGTATCTAGGTCCCAAACTCGAACTGTCCTGTCTCGACTTCCGCTGACGAGCCATTTCCCGATGAATTGGATAGCATACACACACTCCCGGTGGGCCTCTTCCATATGCGCTGGATGCGGGAGTTGGAAATTCGTGAACCGCCCTTTGGCCCAATTGTCTTCCAAGCGCCGGCGCTGTCGGTAGAGATGGGGCCAATTGATTTTAGCAGAGCCACTTGGCATTCGAAAGAGAAGAGGCGATTTGTTAGATTTAGTCCGTGTTCTTTCAATCGATTTCAAAGGTAATATTTCCTGAGTAGACTCATGTCTATTTTCGGGCTCTTGTCCACGAGAGAATAACGAGCTCCTGTCATCCGCTGCGTCATGCATCAGGTGGTCACCCTCCGTATCTGGTTTTGCGTGTCCTTGCTGTCTAAGTTCCAAAGCATTTGAATCATTCTCGCCCGACCCATTAACGCGCGAGTCCAGCCATCCAGGAGGTACACGCTTCTTCTGCTTTGGTTCCCCCAGGTCTGTATCAGCGTATCTTGACCGCGACTTTCGAGACTGAGGCGACGGGAACCCGGAGTGATCCTGCTCGAAAGCGTGAATCGCGTCGATATCTACTCGCCAGCCTTCGTCAATGTAAAGCTCCTTCCAAAGACGAGAGTCAAATACGCGGTTCCGCCAAGCATGGGAGGCTAATGAGGCTGTCAACAAAGTCTGGGGATCAAGGTAGGAAAAGATTTCCGAGGTGATTTCGGGGGGAAGTCTGAGGACAGGATCCATATGCAATAGCGGGGACAGTCGCTCCACCACTGCGGCGAGAGTCGAAGTTCTCAAGGTGCTCAGGAGGTTATAAGCAATTTCTAGAGACAGAGTAGTAAGTTAGTAGTGAGTATTTATATCGGAGCACGCGACTGGCGCGGGAAGGAAGACTCACCGGCTCTCTCAACTTCGCTATGAGCAAGAACCCAATCGGGGATAGACATTACATCGTCTGAAGAAGTACGCAAGAGCTCTTTGTCTAGCTGGCTTCGTGTATCATCAGAGTAGCCTTCGTCCACCTTAAAGGGAGCGGAGAGAGAGGGGGCGGTGAGGTCGGAAGGGAAGAGACGAAGTGGAATCGAGGCTTCCGACGCATCAGTTTCGCTCTCCATGGGGGTTCCTGTCATCGAAGAAACACGACGATCAAACAACCTTCAGTTCCTCCGCGTTTGTCTCGTTGTTCGTGGAGCGTCCCAGTCTGACTCTTCCAAAACCTCCGCCAAGAGACGCGGATTTGGCGGCTTCTGCCCAAGGCGGTGGGATGATGTCGTAGACCCCTAGTCCGTTTCTGATCCTAGAAAGCGCGGAGTAATATTCGGACGGTAATGTTCTCGGAGATTCAAGGGTGATAGTTGTGGCTGAAGAGAGCCACATGAAACAGACAAAGATGAAGAGGGGAATGGATGCAACGGATGACGAGTTGATGGCTTGGGGAGAAAACATGGGTCTACTCTTAGTCGTCTATCTATCATAACAAACTCTCACTCTTCAGATGCAACTTGAGCACAAATTTCACGCTAAACTGCTTGGATTCTCATTGCTCGTCATCCAAGTAACACAGCTCCGACACAAGTCCAATTTCTCGGTGTGTTAGTTAGACCGGGTAACAGCTTATACCTTGGGATTCAACCCCATTGATTGGAGCGTTGCCCCGGAAGGGGGGGTCTGTGAATCGCAATAATATAGTAGTCCGGTCAGCCCTCTCCGCACTCTCCCCGGGCGTTAAGTGTCTTGTACGGCGGATATACTCGGGGTCGTGGTGGTGGTCGGTGGTGGTCGGTGGTGGTCGGTAGAGTCGGACTGTCTATCTTCAATACAGACGACAGATCAGATGGCGGCACTAGTTGGTCTTGAAACTGCCAAACTGGCCCATTTGCCTTGTCCTGCGATTTATTCTAAAATGCATACCTGCATGAGCTTAAGGTTTCTCCAGTGTTCCTACTCGCAGCCGTTGACTCGGCAGGTTTGAGGTCACTGCCTGGCTTCGCGAACTGCCCGGGAATGTAAGAGCATATGGAGTTGTCAGTGTCAGAGAGTCATCAGCGTCAGAGAGTGGTCTGTGACTGTGGTTCTTGTGACTGCCAGGGATTCAAAAACCGACATTTTGAAGGGCGCGATTCAAGTCGAACTCGCAGAGTCCGTGGGTATACTCCTTCAGGATCAGCGTCGGCAGAGGAGGGAGAACTAGTCGAAATCTCAAACACTTGGTGTGTGAGAGGCGTGTTCTGCCTCCATCAGTCTCGCGCCTGTTGCCCAATCTCCTGGGCATTGAATGTATATACAGAGCCTGGCAACCCATAATAATATCGAATTAATATTAATCTCTGTCCAACGTGAAGCCGGTCCCGATTTGGCAACAGAACCACATCCCCCGCTGCCTGGAATTTCAGGTTCGCAATCCTGTCCTCCTTCGGGGCCAATTCACCTCCCTGGCGCTTCTCCATCTCTTCCCTTTCCTCTTCTCTGTCCCTTCGTCTTCGTGTCGCCCAATCTATAATGATTTAATGTCCCGTGCATCTTCTATCGCCCTCTCCTGAGTCTGTTATCCCGTAGTCGTCTCCTGTCCTGATCTCCCTCAGGGTTCCAGGCTGGCTGCAGGCAAACCCCACACTAGTTACCCTTCTCTAATTCTGGATCGCTCTCAATAATTTTCTCCCAATCTTGGGCTGGCCAGCAAGGGTGAGACAAAACTGCGACCGTATTTATTAATTCCAGATTCCGAGGTAACTCCAACCCCCTCCAAACTCACTGTCATTTGCTAACCACAGCGGTTAACTACCAAAGCCGTGACCAACACCACCACCATCACTGCAACCGCACCGCTATCTCCACACCCTTCCTTAGCTGCTCGCTTGCGCCATCCGTCCCGCATCGGTCCACTGGCTGCGTTCTTCAGTGATCCATGCTTGACTGGACTACAACCTTCGTACAACCTCCGCTGGCCGCCACTACTGTCTCTCTCGCCTTCCTTTCTTCGTCTGCTGTGCAGATTTGAACCTCTCATCCCCTGTCGCTAGTCGATCATCCCTCTCCCGCTCCCGCTCCCCCAACACGGGCCCAGTCGGTGGACGTCGCAATGGCCGACACCGCTGGCCTGAACGGCGGCCCCGTCGCCGAAGACAACATCATCAATCGCCGTGGCAATGAGGGCATCTATCAAAGCTGCGTCAACCTCAAGAGGCGACTCGCAGAAGTCCCCAATTTCGAGCCTTATCTGCAGGAGATGGACGAAGAGGATAGGTTACAGGGAAACTCCGACCCCGTCGCTTCGCTCTGGAGTTTCCTGCGACATGGATACCCGCTGTTAGCCATCTACAATGCTTCCGACCCAGGCGCGCAACTCGAAGTCGATACCACAAAGGTTCCTGAAGCTAGACGTCCCAAGGCAGCTACCTTTAAATTTCTCCAAGCCGCTATACAGGAAATGGCGTTTCCACAGCAAGAATGTTTCCTTATCACAGATTTGTACGGCGATAACACAATCGGGTTCACCAAAGTGATAAAGATGGTCAATCGGGTCTTAGATATCCTGGAGATTCAAGGTCAATTAAAGAGGCCATCTGGTACCGGCACAGCTGCCCCAACGGCAGGAAGGAAACTCACCAAACGAGAACACATTTTAAAAGAGTTGCTAGAAACAGAGCGCGACTATGTCCACCATCTCCAAAATTTACAGGCGCTCAAGAAAGAGTTGGAGGATACCGGAGCTCTCACTGGCGATGCTAGTCATCAAATATTCTTGAACTTAAACAACCTGCTTGATTTTGCGCAGCGGTTCCTAATTCGGCTTGAACAACACTACGCCCGACCAGAAGAAAAGCAGAACTGGGGTGAGTTGTTCATCCAGCATGAAGAAGCTTTTCGTCAGTACGAACCGTTTATTGCGAACCAAATGCGATGTGATCAGACCTGCCACAAGGAGTGGGATAAGATCAGAGCAGCTCCGCGCTCTATCGATTTACAACAGATGGTTGCGCAACCAGCCACACTCAACGGTTTCTTTGTTAAGCCGTTTCAACGCTTGACGAAGTATCCCCTGATGCTCTCGGTCAGTACTTGCAAAGCTTATTATTCCCCCATGCTATCATATTGGTCTCGGTTGTTGATAGTCTGTCATATAGGAATTGCGCAAGCAAATTGAGGATCCAGATCTTCAAGCCGATATTTCACGAGCTATCGAGTCTCTTCAGACTGTGCTGGATGCTGCCAACGATGCAATCGACAAAGAACAACTAGCCTCCGCCTTTCGAGAACTGGACGAACGCGTTGATGACTGGAAGGCACTGAAAATCGATTCATTTGGCGATCTACTTCGTTTCGGTACATTCACAGTCATAAAAGGAGACAGCGGCAAGGATTCGGAAAGAGAGGTTAGTACAACTTTCATCACACGTTGTCTTGAAAACCTTGGATCCGCAAGTTTTATTCATGCGGTTTATCCTTGCAATTGGACATTGTACATCGCCACATATGACCAAATCTTACAAAGATGCTAACTTCCCGTTTCCACAACTATAGTACCATATATATCTTTTCGAACGAATCCTCCTTTGCTGCAAGGATATAAACCCGAATAAACAGAAATCGAGATTGGTCGGTGGCAGCAAAGATAAACTGCATGCCGGTAAGGGTAAGCCACGACTTCAACTCAAGGGCCGCATATATATGGCGAATGTGACCGATATCGTCTGGCTTCAGAAACCGGGTATGCCAACCCACCCTTTATAACATCTCTTTTTTTTATTGTATTGACTTCTAGTAGGCTCTTATCGCATTCAGATCTTCTGGAAGGGGGACCCCGGAGTAGTGGATAACTTTGTTATTCGCTATTCGAATGAGGACATCATGCGTAAATGGTACAAAGATATCAACGCGCAACGCGAAATTCAGGCAGAGCAGCGCAGCGCCCGCAACACGGGCACATCCGATTCCGAGTTCATGTACTTCACAAACAACGTAGCCAACATTCCGAACCCCTACCAACAAGAGTATGATGCCGAAGAATCGGCCACAAAAGAAGCAGCCTTCTTTTCCGAATTCCCGATGATGAGTCGGAATGCTTCAAGCACAAGTCTCCGAACTCGATCAGCGACGGGAGGAAGCGGCAGCTCTGGCCCTCCACTTTCCACAAATGGCCGAGGCCGCTATCCAGCAATGCCCGACTCGACTTTATCAGTACACACACAATTTCCTCCGGGGAGTATGTCGCCCGCGGAGCGAAATGCCAGCTCTTACTTCTCCCCCGTCACTGAACCCAACTCCACCAGGTCGAGCTCTCAGTCAGCCGGATATCCCTATAATCGGCAGCTAACACCGGCCACAACCTGGAGTGAAGACCATAATCGATACACCGCTCCCGCATTGTCGCGTGCGACGTCCAGGGACGGCCCGAACTCGAACCCTTATTTCAACGGTGGACCACCAAACGGGCGGAGCACTCAACGCCCGTCCCTGCCCCCGATGTCCGCTAATAACCACGCATCGAATGGCGCGTCGCAGAGAATGCGTTCCGCCAGCAGCCCCGATATCCATAACCACAACCCTGAATCCCGTCGGTATATGGGAGCTCATACTATGCAAACCGTTGACAATGTGCCTGTCCCTCCCATTCCTGCACACATGGCCAACATGAAGGCGCCAGTTAGTCGTAGCCAGAATAACTCTCCGACAAATCACAACCTTCCAATTCGAACCACCAATCATCACCATCCGCATGCCTTTAATGAGCCACAATACTCCGAAGGGCGTCCGGGCGCAACTCCTTCGGATCAACCAACGTCCCCATTAAGCCATGAGCCCGAGGAGGAGCCGTTTATGCCGACCCAGCTAAAGGCAAAAGTCAACTTCGACGAGAATTACGTGACATTGGTGATTTCCAGCAACATAATGTTCCGTACACTCACCGATCGAGTCGACGCCAAACTCGCCAGGTTTACCGATCGCTCCATTGGCAATAAGACGGTGCGCTTACGTTACCGTGATGAGGATGGTGATTATGTGACGATTGACAGCGACGAGGCCGTTCAAGAAGCATTTGTGGAGTGGCGGGAACAGCATCGCGAAATGCTTTCAAGAGGCCAGGTGGTGGGCGAGATCCAACTCTACTGTCAAGCGATTGAGAATTAGATCAGACAGTCAACCCCCTCACTCTAAATTTCCAACACATTGTTTCAGCAGCCACTGGGTTTGTCTTCCGAAACTACCTTGATGAGCCGGCAAATTTGAGAGAGAAACACCGGTTAACTAAGTTGTCTCCTGGCTTACATATCTGCCGTTCATTACTTCCAACTGGATTGGCTTGAGAAGGTCCGAAGCTGCGCCTTCGACCCTCAAAATGATCGGAAGAGAAACATATGAGAGGCCTGGACACCTGAACGTACCTTTTTTACGAACATTTGATGGACTTGTGTTTTGCTTTTTATGTCTGATCATTTCCTTTTCTGAGGAGATCATGCTTATGATGATGTTTGTTTCATCTTGTTTCATCTATTTCCCATCTATCCATCTTTGGCCACTTTGCCCAATTCCCCTGTCTACGGACTATGATTGCATGATGTATGTATAACGCTGCACGTTTTCCCGCAGGTTTTCCCCGAATGAGGCGATGTATAGTTTTTTCGCATTGTTAGGGCTGGAACTTGTTGTTGTCTGGCGGGCTGAGACTGCGGGTGATATTGCTTTTTATTTCACATTACGAACTAGACTTGCGTATTATTGCATATGAGAGGTTGAGCTGCAGAGATAATAATGGGAAAAAGTTGCAGATAGCGCTGTTACCTGTACGCTGCGCGTAGTGCGAGTGACGTTGCATAGAAAGGCTGACAGCCTGACAGTGACGACGAAGCGGTGGAGAGAGGGGGGAAATTTCGCGCCCACCTTATTTGATTTTACTTTTCAGGAGACAAAGACGCTTTCTGATTCGATGTTGGGCACGGCTTAAAGAAGCAAAAACGTGGCCGGAATCGCCTCCAAAAATATACCGCTTCTGTGCACGGGATGGTTGTGCAGCTGTGTTTTCACAACCGCAGTGTCGAGACACGATTGTACTGTCGAAATTTGTCCTGACATCGGCATCTGTTGGAAGCCGACTCGGACTGATTCCGACGGACCCAGCCGATCGGGAGGATCCAGACATGGTTCATGGAAGCAATATCGAAGGCCTGGATAGCGGCAGTAATCAAGGCTTCGTTCAATGAGGCATTTTTCCATTTGAGCTGACGCCCAACGGGAACAGCGACTGGCCAGCCCAAGGGTGCAAGACTCAGTGCGCGATTAGAGCAAGACGATCGACTTCCATGCTCTGAGTCGTTGTCCTGAGGTGCTAAAAGTTTTGTCGCCTTATATAAATCAGTCTCTCCTCTGAATACCCACTTTTGCTTTCTTCCCTACCTACATTATTCCAACTCTCCCCTCCTCTCCTCTCTCCCCTGTCCCAGACAGTCACATAAAATCGCAACCAATTCTACCCCGTAGAACTAGTATCTGATCATCATGTCTTTCTCCGGGCGTCGCGTGAGCATCCTGCGTCCTTCCAATCGACGCTTCTCAGTGGGCAAGGAGCTGTCAACCAACGGTGCGTCTCTTGGCTGCTTTGCTTTTCCCGGAGAAATACCCCATTTCGCTTCCCCTCCAAACTAACAGTGACGATCGATAAGAACTCCAATCCGAAACCCATCGTCAGTTCCGAACTGCCCACGAAGGTCACCGTCCCCATGCTGGTCTCGATGCCTCCCGTGCTTCCACCGGTGTTGTCTGGTGTACCGAACGTGCCTCAGAACACGGCTATCTAGAAGATCCCACCGGCTGGGCCAACCTTGGCCAGGGTGCCCCCGAAGCCGACGACGAAATCGAGGGCAGCTTCCCCCGTCCCGAATCTATCCCCATCACCTCTGCCACTCGAGAATATGGCCCAACTGCCGGAATCAAACCCCTCCGTGCCGCAGTCGCCCGCCTATACAACGAACACTACCGCCAGGGCAAGGCGAGTCAGTATACTTGGGAGAATGTGTGCATTGTCCCCGGTGGTCGAGCGGGATTGATTCGAATTGCGGCCATTCTGGGCAATTCATATCTATCTTTCCCCATTCCCGATTACTCTGCATACTCGGAGATGTTGAGTTTGTTCAAGAACATTGCTCCTATCCCAATGCCTCTTGCTCAGGAAGATCACTACCACATCCATCCCGATAAGATCGCCGAGGAAATCGCTCGTGGTACATCGGTCATCCTGACCTCCAACCCTCGTAACCCGACCGGACACTTTATTTCCGGCGACGAGTTGTCCAACATCCAGGATATCTGCCGTGATCGTGCTACTCTCATCCTAGATGAGTTCTACGGTGGCTACAACTACACCACCGACTGCGATGGCACGACCATCAGTGGTGCTGCAAATGTCGTTGATGTAAACAAGGATGGTATGTTACACCCACTTCGTAAATATACAAAAATAAAATTCTAACGGGAAGTAGACGTTCTTCTGATCGACGGCCTCACAAAGCGTTTCCGTCTGCCAGGTTGGCGCATTGCCTGGGTTGTAGGCCCCAGGGAATTCATAGATGCCCTCGGCTCCGCAGGTTCCTACCTCGACGGTGGCGCCAACGCTCCCTTCCAAGAAGCCGCTATCCCCATGCTTGAGCCCTCGCTCGTCCACACAGAAATGAAGGCGCTACAAGGCCACTTCCGCGAGAAGCGAGACTTCGTCCTCCAGCGTCTTCACGAAATCGGTTTCCGCGTCCAGGACGTCCCGCAGGCAACCTTCTACATCTGGCTCGACTTGACCTCGCTCGAACCACCTCTTCCCAGGGAAGCTAACATCTCTGATGGACTGAACTTCTTCAATGCCCTTCTGAGCGAGAAGGTCATTGTCGTGCCCGGTATCTTCTTCGACTTGAACCCGGCCAAGAGACGCGACCTGTTCGACAGTCCCTGCCACCACTTTGTCCGCTTGAGTTATGGGCCGAAGATGGACGTTTTGAAGATGGGTCTCGACGGTATTGAGCGGGTTATTCGCCGTGCGCGGGGAGAGCACTACGAGCCTACGGCTCAGGATGAGGAGGCTATTCAGGACGATTAGACGATACCTATGCATACCCATAGCATTTAGACTATTTTAATCTTATTATTATTCCCATTATTCTAGTTTCGTCTCTGTCGAATCATACTGGAACTATAAGTCACGTGAAAGTTATCTTATCAGCATCCCGCAACTTCATCAGTTTCTACTTCCTTAAACTCCCGCCCCGGGAAAGCGCAACAGAAAAGGGAGAGAAATAATGGGCTAACTCACAATGCGATCCCGAATCTCTAGTATCACAACACCGCTCCACCTTAAAACGAAACCGAAATGCCACCCTCACCCGCAGTCCCCAAATCCAACCGCAAGAGCAACCGCCATTCCACCATAATCCGCCTCTTAAACTACACCGTCTTCACTTTACTCTCTACGATACTCCTCTGCCTCATCCTTCTCACACCCGCTGATGCAATCTATCAATGCTATGTCACGAAACGCCTCACAAACATCTTCATCATCACGGGCGGGTACGTCGTCACCTTCCTCCTCGCGGTCCTTATCTACGCGACCCGCATATACACGAATCGGAGCGTGCTAGGCGGGATTCCTAAGGCCTGGATTCCGGTCGAAAAAGAGGATGTCGGGAAGAGCGTTAGGAGGCTTGTTGTAGAGGGGCTGGGAAGGAGTGCGCTCATCGCGTGGGGGGCTAGGCCGAGGGAGGTGAAGGCGAGGGGCCATGCACAACAAGCACATGCTCTAGCTGATGCAGATGTTTATGGACATGACGATGAAGAGAGGAAGGGCCTGCTCAGAGGATTCGACTATGATGTCGACCCCGCGAATCCACCTTGGGGGGTTATTGAGCATCCTGGGTGGTCGGCGCCGGAGTCCTCGCTGTCTACGTCTGCGCCGACAATAACGACTGGGGACTCTCAGCCATTACCGGGTTTGTGTTACCGCACTGTCGTCCGTGAACTGCCGCATCTCATCGAAGCAAAAGCCGTATCACTTGCGCCGCCTGATCCTGTTTTCAGGCTCCGCTCCACGAACCAAAATTACCCTTCTCCAGAGGGAGAGGCAGACGAATGGGCCGGCTCCGAAGAAGGACAAGAAATCCCAGACACCCGCATCGTCGCCATCCTGCGACGCCCACCAACAATGTCCCTACGGAGCTACATCCAACATCTAACCGAGTTGTCGATCCTCAACCCGCCCGAAACAGGAATTGAATTCCTAGCCCTCTACGAGCGCGCCCGGTTCTCAGGGAAAGACCTCTACGAAGATGAGTTCCGCGCATTGATGGGTGTCTTCGCCGATCTTTTGCGCGGGATGCGCTTCTCCGACCACCGTCTTCTAGCCATGCATACGCATACAGATGCACATTCGCTCTTCGGGTCGCGGTCGGAATCTGTTATTGGGCCGTCGGATGAAGAGGGCGAGACGGAGACTGATACACTTGGTTCTGTGAATTCTCCGCGAACCCGTGCCCATGCAAGATATGGACATGGTCAGTACACGACTCCAAGCCGGCCTGGATATCTCGACGGGATAAAAACTGGAACCGGCGCTGGCGCTGGTGCTAGACCCGGGTCTCCGAGGGGAAGAATTAGCGAAATGCAGTCATCATCACCATCGCAATTACAGCCTCTGGGTCAATGGTCTCGGACCCCTTCACCCTCAACACGTTCGCTGCAGCCGGTCCGATCGAATACCTCCCGGGCGGGGAGTGCGAAAAGCGGCGCGAGTTTAAGTTCGGCATCCCGGTCGGGATCTGGGGGAAGTGTGATTCGGCTGGCTGATGCGCGGACGGAGAGTGTCTCGGGATTGCCGTATGTTATCGGTAGACAGGACGGCACATAGCGAGGGATGCTCGCGGTCTCCGACCTTACGTACGTTCTATATTTAGCCAGCGTTTTATATATGCCGTATACCCCATTTCGCATATCATTTTCCTACTTCTTCTCTTTCTTATCATTATTATCGCAAGTTGGGATGGGAGGTCTCGCAATCAAGCCAGATTATCTCCTAGAAGACAATTGGGAATATATAGTTGATATTTAAATTATGGTTTTTATACTTATGTACCTATCTAATATATCATCATCACGGATAGACAGACCATTTCATCTACCGAAAAGCCAAGCTAAAAAAGCAGGTATCCCCCGGAACCCATGATCTAACCGAATAAGAACACTGAAGAAAATAAATGAAAAAAGAAACAACGCTCAATCGTAAGAATCATGCGAATATACAGAGAAATAAATGTTATCGCCTCAACTCGATTCAACTTCCCTGATTAAGGTTGGAAGCAAGGAGCGAGTCTGGAGAGTAGGCAGGGGTCGAAAAGAGAAGTAAAAAAATTGACATTTATTGATATGGAAGCAGAAGAGTAGAAGCTGCATTTCTTTACTCTTCGCCTTCCATTTCAGACGAGTCAACCCAACCGCGAGACATGTCAACGGCCTTTGTCCACTGTTTGTACATCTTGACACTATGTTCGGGGGAGATCGCGGGGGAGAAAGAGGTTCGGTTGGCACGGTTCATGTTCCTGAGCTCGCTGAATTCCTTCCAGATATCGATGGCGAATCCGGCGGCAATTGCGGCGCCCAGCGCCGTTGTCTCGTGCATGGCCGGTCGTTCGACTGGGATTTGGATGATGTCTGCTTGGGTCTGAGGCGGGGAGAATTAGCCTCCGCCTTTGGTTTTGCAATTAGGTTGTTTGTGGGATTTGAGATACTCACCTGCATGCAAATGTCCGAGTTGCTCATTCCTCCGTCGACGGCCAACTCGGTTAGTTTATGGCCACTGTCCATCTCCATGGCGTCAAGAATGGCCTTGGTTTGGAAGCAGGCGGCCTCCATCGTCGCACGGGCGATGTGGCCTCGCTGGGTGTGTTGTGTGATTCCGACTGGACAGCTAGTTAGTGTCGTCGTTGACGAGTTAATACAATGGAATTCACTCACAAATAGTTCCCTTAGCGTCATCAATCCAGTATGGCGCAAAGAGACCAGAAAAGGCTGTGACGAAGATGCATCCTCCGTTGTCGGGGACCATCGCCGCCAAATCACTCACTTTACGCGAGTCTCGGAAAAAGCCCAGATTGTTCATCAGGAACGAAACACCACTCCCAGCAACAGCAACACTTCCTTCAAGGGCATAGACGGGCTTCCGCTTCTTTCCTAACTGGAAGCCGACGGTACCAAGAAGGCCATGCTTCGATACAACCGGTTTTTCACCAACGTTATATAGTAGGAAGCAACCGGTACCGTAAGTGTTTTTCGCAGTGCCTGGTTCAAAGGCACAGTGGCCAACCAGCGCCGCAGACTGATCTCCAAGGTCGCTAGTGATTGGAACTCCTTCCAGTGGCCCCGAGCGGATATAGCCAAATCCATCTGGGTCAGAAGATGGAAGGATCTTCGGCAGCCGGATCTTCTTCCGATCTATACCGAAGAACTTCAGTAAGTTATCGTCATAATCAAGCGTCTCCAGGTTCATGAACATGGTTCTAGAAGCGTTGGTCACATCCGTTACATGGTGGTTGCCCTCGATACCACCGTTCAAGTTATAGATGAGCCATGAATCAACGGTACCAAATGCGAGTCGGCCTTCTTCGTACGCCTTCTTGACAGCCTCATCGTTGCGGATCAACCACACTAATGATACAGACGAAGGATATGTGGAGAGCGGCAGACCGCAGATGTTCTTCAGGTCTTCGGCACCCTCCTGGGCCCTCAGTTCTCGAACAAGGACCTTTGTTCGAGTGTCAGGCCAAGCAATTGAGGGGCACAACGGTTCGCCCGTTTCCCAGTCCCAGCAGAGCGTCGTCTCACGTTGACTGGTGATACCAATTGCTTCAATGTCTGACTTGGAGTGGCCGAGAGCAAGGAAAGTCTTCATAGCCTCTTCAATGCAGGTGTAGACGGAATCTACCATTTCATAGGGGTCTTGCTCATGCCACCTAAACGAGGGCAACTACGTCAGCGGCAAGACTCGGCGGAACACCAAAAAATCGCGGGGTACGGTTCTTACCCTGAAAACTCGTGAAGTTGGCGGTATTCCGACTGATATTTTGCGATAGGGTTCCCCGTGCAGTCGAAAATAATGAAGCGTGTACTCGTAGTACCCTGGTCAATGGCACCAATAAACCGATCCTTCAGGTCATCATTGCGGCGATCTTCGTCCTGTAGCAAGGACCGATTACCGTCAATTGACTGGCGGGCATGGATTTCGACTTGGGGTTGCTGCTCTTCGATCTCAGCGTCGAGCTCGGACATGTCAAAAGGGTTCTTCCGCATGGTGGCTGTGTAGTGTGTTGGTTGTTGGTGAGAATGAGGAAACGAGTCGGAGGGGGCGACAAAAAACCAGGCAGGTAAAAACAATTACGTCCCCGGATCAACAGTTACAGCAGAGCGGAGAGTATGCGGGTGTGTGTGTGTGTGAGGAATTGAGCTACGCGGCTGTGGGAGATACAGTGTGAAGAGGGGAGTTGAGCGGTAACAAGGCGAGTGAAGAGGGGAGCCAGGGAAATGAAAAGAGAGGCCAAGCTGGACGTAGTGGATGGTGACGTAGACAGCGAGCAAGGCCGAGGGAAGAAGTGTGGAGAGTCCCAGCCGGTTCAATGGGCGCTGGCAATGACAAGAGGCAGAGAGTGGCGAGGATCAATGATGACAACAGACAACAGGACAACAGGAGCACGGCAGGGAATTAAGTATTACTGTTCTTACTGACAACAACTGAGATCATCGAGGGAAACGCTGAGGAAAACCGGCTGGAGAGAGGGGCAGAGGGGGGAGAGGGCCTCTTTAGTAGCAGGCGGCGAGTGGACAGTGGATGGCATTTCCAGACAATCAGAGACCATCAGGGATCGACTCCCAAGAGGTTCTGCCATCCAGACACGTACCTGCCTCGACCGTTCGCCGGGGTCTCTCCCGGCCAGCGACCTCGCGTCTCTAGAATAATCTGGATAGCAATCAAGGCATTTCCATGACGGAGAAGGGTGGGGGCGTGGGGAAGCAGGCCTGCGATCTCTCCATTATTATTTGCGCTTCGGTTCCAGGCTCTGCTGTTCCCTCTTTTTTTCTGATCAGACGACCGTCTTCTCCATGCGAGCTCGACACTTTTGCTGTCCACGAGTTCTGTCCCCTGGCTTCAGTTACGAATCCGCTACCAGTCCGCGGGTTCTGCCAGCGCCTCTTTTTATAGGGCATCCCGATTGCGGAAGGTTAGCCCCCGGCTCGCCTTCCGCATTTTGTTGTGTCCCAGCGTTGGTCCAGCTCCTGTCCAGCGCCTCATACTCTCGCAGCTCCTGCCCCCATCCAGGCTTTCCAGCTCCCACGACCTTGACGGTCTCGGCCCTCATCTTTCCCTCACATGACTGCTCTCCTGTTTTGCTCTGCAGAAGGCTATCGCTCGCCATACAGCTCTCCCTGCAAGTCCCTGTCCCATTCCCAGATCAGATTTCAGATTCCAGAGCTCTGAATAGCCCCTGGACCCGTCCCGCCTCCCTTCTCCCGGTCACCCGGTGCAATCGGTGGACTGCACTATCGGCCTCGAGCCTTGGGCTCAATGGATCGTCTGTGCACCTGACAGTCTCTAATTTTCCTGCTTCTGGAATTTCGAATTCTAGACTGCCCAAGTGCCCAGCCCCTCCGCGCCCTCTGATTCACGGAGAAATTCTATGCGATTGTCTCCTCTCCTTGCTTGATTGATCTTTCTCTCTCCCCAGCTCTTTGTCTCGAGCTCGAGCCTCGAGTCTCAGGTCTCAAGTCTCATAATTCGTCCCTCCACATAACTCAATACTCTCGGCTCAGCCTTGGCACCCCTTCCTGCGCATGTTGAGACTCTTGGGTCTTACAGTTGGCTCTTAGGTCTGATTTTTAGTTCTTCCTATTATCGGACTTTGCATCAGTTATCCCGCCCCCCCTTCCCTAAATTAGGCAATTTCAATCTATCATGGCAATTTACCCACTCCCGGACTAAGTCAGTCACATGGTCATGCAGCTGCTCCATGCCGTCTCCGGATTCCGTTTCTAGAATCTGGATACTCCGCCGGGCCTGACCCTGGCGCCTACGGTGGACACTTGTACAACTCCGTCGGTACAGTAACTATGCAAAAGTTCTCCTATGTATGCTTAGTTATACAGTTACAGTAGTAGAGAGCCGCCTGCTTTCTCTCCAACCAACATGCTACCTAGCTATGTATGGGCCTGGGTTGTTTCGAATCCATATCGAACAAGCAGAAGATATAAAACAACAAAAGGAAAAGTAGAGCTAAAAATTATGGGAAAGAACACCGCTCACAGCACTACTCCGCAGACGTATGCGATTCGGGGCCTTTTACCCTAGGTGGAGGTGGACCCAGACTCGCAGTCTGAAGAACATCAGGGAGCTTGAGAGGCGTCTCTGGCGGCAAAACGAGCTTGTCAAGCTTCTCACCCTTCAAAACCTTCTCCATTTCCTCTTTTGTTAGCGTTTCATACTCGACCAACGCTTTAGTCAGCAATTCCAATTCATGTCTCTTTTCCGTCAAGATCTTGGTGGCCCTTTGTCGGGCTTCCTCGACCAAACGTCGAACCTCAGCTTCGATCTCCTGCTTGGTTTCGGAAGACAGGCTGTTGTAATTCGTTGACAGATCGACGTTTCCAAGTTTCTTAGAGTATCCGAACCGCGTGACGAGCGTAAACGCGGTCTCGGTGGCACTTCGAAGATCCTGCAAATCATTAGCAACTAGCCTTACAACCATTTATAATCTATCACTGCCAAGAACATACCGCTGTGATACCACTTGTGACTTGGTCCTCTCCAAAGATAAGCTCCTCGGCTGCTCTGCCACCCATGGAAACATCGATGTCGCTCAAGTATTGGGTGTAATTCTTCGATACCATATCCATTTCAGGTAGGAAATGCGTCACACCTAGAGCCATTCCTCGAGGGACAATCGTAATTTTGTAGAGAGGCATAGATGACGGTGAGAAGTACGCAACTAGGGCATGACCAGCTTCGTGATAAGCCGTCAGAATCTTGTCCTTGTCCTGGATGATCCTGCTGCGAGCCTCTGCACCCATCATGATCTTATCCTTGGCGTAGTCGAGATCCTTTGGCGTGACCTTGGGCTGCTTATTCCTGCTAGCATAAATAGCGGCTTGGTTGACCAAGTTCTCCAAATCGGCGCCAGAGAACCCAGGAGTTCCACGGGCAATCACTGCAATATCAACATCAGTGCCAATTTGGATGTTCTTCATGTGGTGTTTCAGAATATCCATTCGTCCCCTAACATCAGGAAGGTCGACGACTACCTTCCTGTCAAATCGACCAGGGCGGGTCAGAGCCTTATCAAGCAGTTCAGGATAGTTCGTGGCGGCAAGAATGATAACACCAGTAGATTGTGAAAATCCGTCAAGTTCCGTTAATAGCTGGTTCAGGGTCTGTTTCACATAGGCAGCGTCCCTTTCGTTTCTCTTCGCACCAATGGCGTCAAGTTCATCAATGAAGATAATAGCAGGTGACTTGCCCCGAGCTTGTGTGAAAAGTTCACGGACCCGCTTGGCACCAACACCTACATACACTTCATCGAATTCAGATCCAGACATGTAAAAAAAGGGCACACCGGCTTCTCCAGCAACGGCACGAGCGAGCAAGGTCTTTCCAGTTCCAGGAGGTCCAACAAGGAGGACACCCTTGGGCAATTTACCGCCAAGAGATGAGAACCGTTCTGGGTTTAACAGGAACTCAACGAGTTCCTGAAGCTCATCCTTGGCTTCGTCACATCCATGGACGTCGCTGAAACGGACGGTCTGGTGCTGGGGCTGGGCTTCGTTGTTTTGAGACCCTTTTATATTCTTCAAAACGCCGGTCGTTTCGATGAGAATCGAAATTATAATCATAGAGACATAGGCGAAGAAAGCAAAGAAAAAAAAGAATTTCACCCAGCGGAACACTGCGCTTCCGAGTGACTCCTCGACAACAACGTACAAAGGAGCCTCCTTGGCACCGGTTCCTCCCTGCTTCGAGGAGACTCCTATTTGTCCGCCATAATTCTGGGCCGCAATAGCTTGTCCAACAGCTTGAACCTTATCGGGGGTGAGACCTTGAGTGGCATTCGCCGCAGGTGCTGCTGCGGCCCCGCCAACGCGCTCCAAAGCCTTCAAATAGATGGATTCCGAAAGTGCATTGCTATTGAAATGGCCGCTTCTGTACCGCTCAATCACGATGGCTGGCATATTTGCTCGAAGAAGGGCTTGGTAGAAAGCATTCTGGGCGCTGACGCTGTTGGGATTGCTGTTCGCGGTCTTCTCTTTCTGCGCTAGCAGGCCATGGGACGGTCCCCCAAATAGAGAACGTTGCTGTTCGAATCTTCGTAAACTATTGAGGGTATGCGTGGGACGGACAAGACAGAGGGGAGGGGCCAGTGTCGAATAAGTTCGAGCGGACAGTGAGGAGGAATATCGGCTGGTGAGGGATGTTTGTATCCATGGTATACTGCCTGATAATATCATGCTTGTCAATACGCGTTCGGCCTATAATTCAAAATATATATAGAGGCTTACCGTTGAACAAAGGTCGTGACCTCGAAACTCCGGTGGCGAGCGTCTTCGATGGCACCGTCGCAACAAAGTCGGGCAACGAAATGCACGCAGAGCGCTGGCATGGCTTCAGTTCTCGTCCAGGAATTTCACATCGTCTGAACGCATCGGGGTTTGAAGAGCTAACCTGTGTATGTATGCGGCGTCGTGGATCTTTGCTTGTAACTCCGGTAGTTGCGGAGGTTTGTCCGATGCTATTCAAGGGAGCATTCAATATTTTCACCAATGGCCAGGAGTTCGACGTCAATGCCGAAATATTCTAATCAAAAAATAACTCGTCAGAGAAAATGCGCTCACAAATATAGAGAAATCAGCCTTACCAGCCGGAGGGTCGGAAGTTGAAAGGCCATATTCGGAGTAAGCGGCGCTGGGCCGCGAGAGCACAGGAAGAAACCCCTCGCAAGGTCGAGATCAAGGGCACAAGTTATAGAGAATAATAATATGGACTATCAGTAGGACATCGCAAACACCATCCCTGAGTAAACGCAGATGGCACGATGCGACGGGGGAGAGTCTGATGGATGACTGTCTTGTCGGAGGAGGCGGCGGCGAAAGCCAATTGTTGGGTTTGCCAAGCTTTGCCATTATGGTGTGCATGCTCTGCAGTAGTAATGTCGAGTATCACGTGCGGATATTGTTCCTTCCTCATCGTATCTTTTGCCTCAAGACGAAGGTCCTGCCCTCAAAAGCCAATCTACAGAGCTATTTTCAAGAGAAATGGTCGCTGTTTTACCCATCTACTTTTTAGTCGGTTTTATCTTGGCCCGTCTATTCACCTGCCTTTCTACTTGTGAAGTTGTGGTCTAATTAGCCTTGCATAGTTCAGGCCACCGCCAGACTGGGTGTATTGATTGGACTCCAGCCAGTACGATATGACAAATTGCAGGCCAGTAGTGAATTCTTGTTCGATACCAGAAATGGGTGGTTTGTGAGGTATCTTCTACAACTACTGCTATTCCACCGGCTATCTATATATATATATGATATCGCCATCAGTGTCTGTCCATTCACAGTTCCTGCTGCGGATATATATCCCCCAAAAAGGGAGCAAAATACCACATACACACTCGGATTCCCATGGCTGGAATTCGCTAGAGTGATGTGATAATGTCCCCAAGGACTATTTTCCTCGTGGGCGCACCTACATTTTCGAGTTTACAGTGGGATGAAAGCGACTTGCTCGAGGAACCCATCTTTCCGTTTGAAAACTCCAACATACGCCCGGAGACATCTCAGCTGTATTCTGAGACTAAACCGGTGAAATGGAGGTTGTTGCCTGGACTTGCAGTTCCAGGTAGCCTTCCAAATATGAATTTGTCGGGGCAGACCGAGGATGCCCAATTTTTTACGGTCCATGACTTTGCAATGTCTCTCGGTCCGCGAGCAACTGGACTCGAAGATCCGAGACTATCCCAATTCTACGATCACTCTTTCACAATTCATGAAACCTCAGACATCTCTGCACCAGGCGCACTCTCGGGAGACTCCACCCTAGACAGCGGTCTATGGACTGAAAGCATAGATACTTCGATTGCAGCCAACGACGAGGAGGAAGTCTCGGCAGTGCGGCCGCATATCCAAGGCGGAATCACAAATTTGCAAGATATACCCAATGCAGAATATTTAAATTCCATCGTGCCGCAAACCATGTCGGTGAACCTGATTGTTGCAATCATTGCTATCCGGCCTCCTCGTCGTATTGTGACGAGACAGTGGAAGAGGGATCTAGACCTGGTTGAGGTCGTGGTAGGGGATGAGACGAAAACTGGGTTTGGGGTTACGTTCTGGCTTCCTCCGTCGGACGACAAGGCAGACACTCGCGGATGCGGCGATGTAGCCGGAGAGCAGCTTCGAAGGTCGCTGATACTACTTCGACCACGAGACATTGTTCTGTTACGCACAGTGGGACTAAGCTGTTTCCGGGACCGGGTATATGGGCAGAGTCTGCGGAGGGGGTTTACCAAGGTCGACCTGCTGAACCGCCAACAAGTGGACGCAACTGACACAGGTGGGATTTACAAACTGCGGGACATTCTGAACCACGCGGCCAAGCATGATGATCTGCCGCTGGTGAAGGTGCGCAAAGTACACGAGTGGATCAGACGATTTGTTCCGGATTTAGCAGGCGGTGGTAGCAAGACATGCAGAACTGAGACTTTACCTCCTGATTCACAGGAGGGGACGTTATAATTAGAAACAAGATTGTCTCGCTCTTGTCTCCTGAAGCCTTGGTCCCTTGGGGCATGTCATGGAGCCATGGATAAGAGTGCGGAAGAACGGCTGGTTGGGTGGGAGTAAATGAATGATGTTACTGTCACCCTGGCGAATATGATGTTTTGTTTGCTGCTTGGCTTTTGGCTCTCACTCGATCGTCCTTCCATCTCTGTAACTCTGGAACCCCTTAATCATATGCGGGTGATCGTTCTTTGTTCCAAGAATTGCATGACTTTCCTGTTGACAAGGTCACGAGCTGTAGCTATACTAACTGTACGCCCGTGCCAGTGGACTGACACAAGCAGGATCTCGGAATTGCACAGTCAACCTTCAGGAGCAAGACCAGTCAACATTCATCATGCTGCTGAGCGTTGATGCTGTTAATGCTGGGTGAAATTGTGAATGTCAAGGCTATCGAGCGATTAAATCCAGGGGCATTTTGAGCCCCACGAAGGCCACCTGATCGGAAACGCTACGCCTGATCCTGTACCGCCCAGGTACTGGTAATATATCTGACCAATAATATCACTGGGACTCGCCCCTGTGGCGGTTGTCCGCAAACAGAAGGTTGCAGTCTGGGACCTGGTGGTACCTTTCAATACAATCAGGTTTCTTCGGCCTTCAACGCTCAACGTGTTCTCCCGCCTTTTTATACCGCGGTGGCCGTTCATCTTCCTGGCCTCTTCTTTGGGATTATATCCTGACCTTCTCCGGTGGTCAATCGCTTCAATTGAATACAGCTTACCGATATTTTCTACTTCATCCTCTGCCAGCGCTTCGTGCGGACGTTTTGTCTTTTCTCTCTAACTGCATTCCCCGCCCAAGCTCCGTCTCCGTCACTCGATCACGGAGAGAACAATAGACCCCCGAGCTAACCTCGCTCTACCGCAACAATGAAGGGTATATACACTCTCCTTGACAATCGATAGGAAAATGAAAGGATTCCCCAGCTGACTTTCTTTCCTTGACAGCTCTCATTCTCGTCGGTGGTTTCGGTACCCGCTTGCGGCCTCTTGTGAGCATAACCCCTCGATGCCCCCCGACGCTCAATAACCCCGAGCAACTCGATGGACCGAGAGCTAACCAGTTCGACTTGTCGCTAGACCCTCACCCTCCCCAAGCCGCTTGTCGAGTTTGGCAACCGTCCCATGATCCTTCACCAAGTTGAGAGCTTAGCTGCTGCTGGTGTGACAGACATCGTACTAGCTGTCAACTATCGCCCAGATGTTATGGTTTCTGCGCTCAAGAAGGTACATGGCACCAATTAAATATATAATACCTGCAGATGCTTACATTTGTGGCGGCGGAATAGTACGAAGAGCAATACAACGTCAAGATCGAGTTCTCCGTTGAGACAGAACCCCTCGGCACCGCTGGTCCTCTGAAACTAGCGGAGAGCATTCTTGGAAAAGACGACTCTCCCTTTTTCGTCCTGAACTCCGATGTCATTTGTGACTATCCATTCCAGCAACTAGCAGACTTTCACAAGGCCCATGGTGATGAAGGAACCATTGTCGTCACCAAGGTGGACGAGCCCTCAAAGTATGGTGTTGTCGTCCACAAGCCCAACCACCCCTCGCGCATCGACCGATTCGTCGAGAAACCCGTAGAGTTCGTCGGCAACCGCATCAATGCCGGTATGTACATCTTGAACCCGAGTGTACTGAAGCGCATTGAGCTGCGTCCTACCTCTATCGAGCAAGAGACCTTCCCTGCCATCGTCCGGGATGGCCAACTTCACTCATTTGATTTGGAAGGATTCTGGATGGATGTTGGTCAGCCAAAGGATTTCCTTACTGGCACCTGCCTATACCTCACCTCTCTAACGAAGCGGAACTCGAAGATGCTTGCTCCCAGCTCGGAGCCTTACGTCTACGGCGGAAATGTCATGGTTGATCCGTCTGCGAAGATTGGGAAGAATTGCCGTATTGGACCTAATGTCGTCATTGGCCCCAACGTCGTGATCGGCGACGGTGTTCGTTTACAGCGCTGCGTCCTGATGGAGAACAGCAAGGCTAAGGACCACTGCTGGATCAAGTCTACCATCGTCGGATGGAACAGCTCCGTCGGCCGATGGGCACGCCTGGAGAATGTGACTGTGCTCGGTGATGATGTGACGATTGCCGATGAGGTCTATGTCAACGGCGGCTCGATCCTGCCGCACAAGAGCATCAAACAGAACGTTGATGGTGAGTTCGCCCGCTGCACAATTGAAACCCTCTTGATACTGATTCCTATCTAGTTCCTGCTATCATCATGTAAACGCCATTTCAGACTCGTCATCCCCCCTCCTACCCTCATCACAACACCTACACACGCCTACGCCGAAACACCCTAGTTGCATAGAACCGGAGTCGATTTGCGCCTTCACAATAGCCGATTTCAAGTATTCAAATCCTCTCCATCGACGCCAACCTCTTCCTTCCAATTCTCTGGCCTTCACCTGATGCTCGATTCGCGCCCTCCAAACACCTTGATGGTGGAACCAATACATGCTTGAGATTGAGCTCCATAATTCTGTTCCCTACAGCCTTAGTAATCGATTTCTTGATATATTCTTTGGATTCAGACACTTACATTACATTTCCTTGAATCCTCCCTTTGGCCCGGTCTGTTTTTTCTCGAGTCATGGTTTTATACATACATAATCTCCTTCTCCCTGTCTTGTTTCATTCCCTGCTTTTTCTTTTTTTTCGTGACTGATACAAGGGCATGAGCCTTTCTTTTTTCATTTCTCGTCTCGAATTTTCCCTTTTATTGTCTGCTTCAGTTCCTGGCCCGGAAGATTATGGGTCGAGTAACTGGGCTACTACTTACCGTTTTAATGATGTACGTGGACGAGAAATGTAAATATGGAAAATGAGAACTGGGAATCGAAATAAGATGTTGAACTCCTGATGCACGTCCTTGATTAATGTAATTATTTATTAAGTATCTGCTGACGTAATGTCTTCTATATCGTAATGTACAGGGGTCCTTCCTCGTAATATAAAGTCTTAATTTTTTGAAAGGAGGAAACGGAGAAAAGATATGGAAGGATTCGATATACCCGAAAGTTCAAACGAGTTCGCAGGAGCAGTATTTGAAACGCGCCTTACTCTTGAATACGGATCTGTTTCTCCTCTAGGTCAAGCAGCTCATCCCACTCCTTTCTCAATTCCTCCATCTGCTGCCAGCACCTCCTCCCTAGATCCTCGAACCGCTCTTTCTGCTCGGAGGTAAGATCCGTGGCGCCGCGTTTCCTCCGACGAGATCGATCCTCGTCTACGATGGCGGGACCGACAACACCGCCATAACCCCAGCCCTCGACTTCAGTGGATGCAGGGAAACATGCGCCTGTTCGCACAGCCGATGAGCCCCATTTTGCTCTGCCGCCGCTGTGACTGCGATACGGTGCCTCGGCAGCATCGAGGTCGGATTGTGGAGAGAGGGCGAGCCATACAGGTGCGCAGGCCCCGAGGTAGGTGGAGAGGGTGTGCCAGGGGGATCCGAGCATACGGGCTACCCAGGTGACTGCGGCCATGGCATAGATGAGGATTGCGGGGAGGGGGAGGATGCTTGTGCTGCAGACTCCGGGGTGGGAGACGTATGTGGTTGGACGATTGGGGGAGTTGGTTTGTTCGGTGTCGGAAGTGTCGGAGGTGGAATAGTAGCTCTTCACCCAGGGAGTCGTACTAGGTAGGTCCGCGGTGAGAGACAGAACGTCGGTCAGGGCCTTTGACACCTCGTAGGGGACACTGCTTCGGAGTCCCTGCATATCATCGGCATCGAGAAGATGGGTGGCTGCCTCCAAGCTGGAAACCCATATAACGCGGCCGGGGCCATTGGGAGAGCCGGATCGGTGGAGGAGAGGCATGACATTGTGCGCCAGCATGTAGTGGCCGAAGACGTTGGCGCA
The DNA here is from genome assembly GCF_016861865.1 of Aspergillus puulaauensis. Classification (NCBI taxonomy): domain Eukaryota; kingdom Fungi; phylum Ascomycota; class Eurotiomycetes; order Eurotiales; family Aspergillaceae; genus Aspergillus; species Aspergillus puulaauensis. The sequence goes on along the minus strand of NC_054860.1, from coordinate 2,343,741 downwards.
GAAAATATTTCCCAGACGAGGCTCTTTATCCGTGAGAGTAGTGGTCTGGTTGTCTGTTAGGACGCCAGTAAGCGCGACCTTGTACGACGGCCAGGATACTGCATGAACGAGGTCCGTGAGTACGGACCAAATGGCCAAAGGCCAATTGAGACCCGTCCAGCCTCCTATACCAGCATTGAGCAAGATTGCATCGAGCTTCGGAAATGTCTTGTTCAGGCGACGCGATAACGCGCGGACGGAGAGAAGGTTGCACAAGTCGGCATTTTCAGGGACGAAAGTCACTCGAGCCGCGGCGGATGGCCCTTTAACAGATTCGCGGAGGTGGGTTTGCAGACTGCGGAGGGTGTCACTGCCCTTTCTAGTGCTGCGCGTAGTGAAGATGACGGTCAATGACCGGTGGTCATTCTGGCGAGAGGCCAGAAATTCATCGGCCAGACGACAACATGTTGAGAATCCTAACCCACTACGGAGGTGAAAAGGAATCATCCAGGGGACACCGGTCAGGGAACAATGGACCACGAACGAAAGAACGGAGCGAGCGAGCAAGCGAGAGGAGGGGATTTACTGTACCTGTTGGCGCCCGTCACAAGCACAAAGACCTGGTCCTCGACGTCCGCAACCCCACTCGTGGGCATGGTGGTTCAAAGCGATTTGGACTTTGGACGTCGACCCGATCCTTGAACTCTGCAGTCCGAAACTCTGGGGTTGATTGGCGCATCGGATGACATAAACATTCTGCCTCAGGCTCAACTGGCTTGTGATCATTGTTGATCGCGTCCATCTCTTCGGTACAACAGCCATAATTTTTTTTTTGTCAAACAAAGCAATCATGGCGCTCACTCACCGGCTCTCTCGGATTGGTAAACTCCGTCAAGAATTTAGTTTCGGTCTGTCAGAAGCTCGAAGACTCGCGAGCCGGCTCTGGTCAAGGAATTGGGACCCGAGTGGGCTCATTCGTCCCTGTTAGGTGCTAAAAGCTAGTGCATCCATCGAGCCAGAACGGTCTCATCATCACAATCATCATCCCGCGTCATTTGATATGTTGTGAATTGTGATGTCAGACTTGCAGACGATGAGGACTTGGTTTGCTCTGCACTAGCCGAACATCCCCCACACCGACAATATCTGGGGTAGATTATATACCGGGATGACCGCATTGGAGGACAAGAAGGATGCAGTCAGGAGGCGGGGATGCCCATCGATTACCTCGTATTCGAGCAGTCTAGACTTTGTATTGACTGGGGTTGAGCTACAGAAGTAAATAAGCGAGTCCGCGGAACTCTTGGTGCTGGGAATCAGAACTAATATATTAATCTTTTCATCGCTCACCGGTTGTATTGGGTCACCAGATCGGCTAACTGTCTGTTCAATTCAGTGGTCTGACCTGTTCCGGAGGGATGCCATCGCCTAATTACTCAGTGCTGTTTCCTAGGAATTGAAAGGTTTGGAGAGGCCATTGAATGGTGTCTTGGTGTTGGGCAAAAATGTTTCAAATGCCCCACCAATTCTGAGATCAACTCGCCAGGGGTGAAATTGGCCATGCAGAAAGACGGCTGATTGGCACCAGCCACCAGTGTCAAGTATAATTTCCATCGCCATGTGGTCCTGCATCGAGCTCAGCAAGGGAGGGTTGGTGTTGGCTTCTCCGCACTGCCGTACACCAAGACCCCGGAATACTATTGGGGGGTCGAAATGCGGAGAGGCCGCCAGAAGTATGCTGCTTGTGCTAGAGCTGTTTAGTAGCAAAGAAACATATATTAAATAAAAATTAAACCTGGGCAATGTAGGTATTCGTGAACTGACGAAACACGTGCCTTGAGCACTTGAAAGGGTAAAGGCTGTGTGTATGGTAAGTTGGTAACAAGATGTATTGATGTTGAAGGACAATTCCGATATGCCGCGGTAAAGGTGGTATGCACTATGCATGCAGAGACATGATCATTATGATTTTAGTGGGAGCGTGGAAGGCAAGAAACCCGAATACTACATATTCTCCCTCGTCTGTGACCTTTGCGAAGGCTGTAGAGACGACGTGGATACACACGCTCCACAACGGACCGACCCTTAACTGTTCATGGTCTTTCCCCGAAGTCACAGGCGCACCCGGCATAGAATATTCTCCGTAGCCTGCAGTACACCTCCTACACACCGAAATTTTGAAGGATAGATTGAAGAAATGCGCGGATCTCTGACGAGGCTTCGGCCAGCGCATCGCATTTTATCGGCGAATCCTTTAACGGCCTGACTTGGTCGCCTCATTTCCAAGCGCGTCATGCAGCGCTCGCTGGGTGTTTCCATCACAAGGCCCCTAAAGATCGTCAACTCGCATCCGAGAGATCAAATACGGAGCCTGAGTGGCAAAAATGATAGTAAAAAGCTTTCAGTTATTCACACTCGAAGAACTCGATGGTTTTGGAGCGGATTTGACCAAACCAATTTGGCATGACCAACAGACCGATAACCCCCTTTTCTTTTCTTTTCTTTTCTTTTTTCTCTGTAGCGTCTTGGTAAGACTGATGATGCGTGCAAGGGGTTGAATCGCTGTTCTTCGGCGAAAAGGATTCCCTTTGTTAGCTAGAACATGCGAGATAAACATGATCATCAGAAGCCCCGTTTCAAGCTGGGTCCTTCTCCTATCTGCGACTGAGAGCTGAGCTCACCGACAATTCAGCATAATCATGGGAATTGGGCACAGATTCCCAAGTTGGTCATGAGAGGAGGCCTTCTCACGCAATTGCTGCCCCGTTATTGTGAGAACCTAGTGGGGAGGGTAGTTATGGACTGCCGAGAACGGGTCTGGTATATTCCAAATCCTAACGGTTGTGTTTGATTTCAAGACCATGGATTGGCTTCCCTGAAGACTAGTCGTGGATTCCATTGCAAGCACCGAGAAATAGGGACGATTGCTCACTTCTAGGACCAAAGCATTTCTGATTCAAACGCCATGGGACGGCGCCTTGCCCAGGTCGAATGGCCCCCACACTTGGCCACTCTATCCCCAACTTGCGGAGACATGAGAGTGAACAAAATCGAAAGACCTGCTGGAATAGTCGTTTTCTGCGAGGCCGACTGCGCGTCTGCAATATCCACACCGTTTCCATTGCTGGCTTCCCTGTTTTTTTGCCCACTGGTCCCATAAGCGATCTGCGGTGGTCTCACTGGCTCGATGGATTGCCAGCTAGGGGCCCGGGATGGGTACTGTATGAGATAGGCGATAACCGCTCGATCAGCACCCGCGTGGACTCGAAGAGTTTGCTGCGAGTCATTTGGTCAGCACTAATGCCATCGGGCGGTCTTGGAAGGCGGAAAATGCGATGGTTTCCGGGGCTGACCAGCGGCAAGGCTTCGGCCGACCACCAGCCTAGCCACAAAGGCTAAGAGCCTAAGACTCGACGGTGAGACATGTCGCTTCAAGTCTGAGCAGGACGGGACAGTCAAAAATGCGGGGTACAGAAGTGCCAGTATGTACAGAGAAGCCAATAGCGCTCTCAATTCCAGCATGTGTGATGACCGTGGAAGGAGTGGAAGAGCCGGTAGAGACGGATGACTTCGCTTTTCCGACCCGGCGACTGGCAAAGCGCTTCGCAAAAAATGACAGACATCTCTCAGCGTGTGCTGGAACTCGGGATCACTACTCTTGTCTTTGTCAAGGGGGTGATACCTTAGCGCTCTCGACGGGCGATGGGCTCTGAGATAGATTGAAGGCAGCTGGTTCGTTGGTTCTCCCAGCGCACTGCTGTCACCATCGCTAGTTCCGATGAGCCCATGACTAGCTTCTCGTCTTTAATCAGCCAAGGAGCTGGAATTCTCAGCGGCGATTTGGAGATTTGGAATGTCTATTGAACTAACGAATGACGCAGGTTGCGCGTGATATTTCTGATAATGCGACAAGATGAGAAGAGAAGATGGAGGGATGCCGCATCGAAGGATTCCTAACATACGTATGTCTTCAGCACCTGCCGTCATCCACCCCAAGCGAAGGAGGAAGATGACCTTGCGAGGAATACGAACGACACCGTCAATTAGAGTTGGCGCATGATTCTTTCAGCCCTGGAGGTCTTGGACTTCCCAGTTCCCACCAAGGAGCTAAACGACAGGGCCAATGACCAGGTAGCTGGGATCGAGTCTATCACATTGAATGAACTTAATCGTGGTCCACTCATATCACATAATTAGCTCACGGCCCTCTTGGATCTTCGTTTGTATACTCCTAGATTCCAGGAAACATTGTTTCTTCTTCGGATGAATCTCGGGGTAAATGCAAGCCCGAATGGGCTACCGTATACGGTACATACAGTAGTGATGGGAGGTACTTGGTTGGCCACTGCAAAGTACTTCTGTATAGCTTCAAACCCCGAAGATCACATCAGATACCTAACTGAACCGGCAATTTGTGGCATCGACTGCGCCAAATAGACGGGATTTTCCAACGGTAGCAACGACCGCTCATTTGTCAATGGCAGGCCTCGCACCCCAAGAGTTTCAAATAGACGCATGTGCCAATGGTGATGCAGACGGTGTGGCACAGGGCGAGATCGTCTGCCTTTCTGGCTTCCTTCTGTAGAACCAGCGCTGTTATTGTTGGGGGCGCTGGAACTATGCCGGAATTAACCCATAATCCGTTTTTTTATTCTTCATATCGAGCGATATTTGTAAATGTTTGTTGAAAATAGTTATGCTATTGCTTACTGCTACGTAACTACTCGGTTGTTTGCGGTTAACATGCGTTGAGTTTGAGCTCAGTGCTATACGCATACATTGGATAGTTGTAGAAAAACCACAGCATTTTGAATTCAAGCTAAAAATCCCATCACCGATCGCCACTGGCCCATGAGCCACTTTCACGTCTTCCATGTGGCAATAATGAGGAGTTGGAATGAAGTTCGTGGCTTCAAAGGGCTTGAGCACCCACGTTGGCAGTCCAAATGACCCTCCGCTCGTCCGCCGCCCTGCGAACATCGAAAGGCTGATCAAGAGAGTTCTGCGTTTCCTGTTTTGCAAGCGCCTATTTTCTTATTTGTCTGCTGATCTTTATCCTTGAGCCTCTCCACCAAGCGCAACAGGAAGGACTGGGGAGGGTGTCAGACGGGGTTGGTAAGATGGTGACGAATAATGGATACTGTCGCCAACTACTCATCAACGATGTTCTCCGTACTCGCAACAAGGTCCTGAACAGGAATTGGGTTCAGGACTCCAGCTTTGGGGATGATGATGATCGAGTCTTTTCCCTCTGTTGCCTCTTATTCGTGTATCGACTGGTCTCCTTCCCAACCGATCCTATGCGGAGGTCTCCACATAGAACTTAATGTAGTACTCCTGAGTCCTGTGCTGCGTACTAGGAGATGTTTCTTCATGGATCCCTTGGAGCTGGATCTCCCATCACGCAGCCACAAATCAGATCAAGCGGATAATGATTGAGGTAAATCCATCACATGGCTGAACGAGGATCATTGCTTGGCCGATTCGTTGTCTCGTCCTCGGCATTAGCAGTTGACTTCTGGGGTTCTGCTTTCTAACTTCTGGATTCCTGATCTATCAGACTCAGAATCCGAACTATCCGCCCTTATCTGAGGCGGACTTCGTGATTTGGGTCAAGACTCCATAACCAACAAGGCGAGAGTGTGAAAGTCTGCAATGTTCACGCTCTGAATGGCCGGCGGATATACCCGCTGTCCCACAGACTCCGTTGATAAGTCTCCATCCAAGACAGCAGGGCTAAATCCGTACTAAATCGGTGAGGTCCGGAATAATACACTGAATGAGAGGTAATTTGGCTGATCGCCGATGAGTGCGGCTTTTATTTTTCGTTCACCGCCAAGAAATATTGAGATCGACGGGTTGGCAACATCCCCGGTGAGTGACAGGAATAGTACTACTACTTAAAACACGTCGAGACTTGCAAGACACGCTTCACGGTGGCTCGTAGGATTCTGCAGGCAGCATGCCGCGCTGACGATGATCACTTTGGGTGATGGATGCGTGATAATGTGGATGACTGGAGTTCTGGGTCCAGGTGGCTCAGACTTGAACCGGTGATCAGTGTGAGCTTGTTCCAAATGATTACGATAATCTTATTATTAAGTATCTAGTGCATCCAGCTGATGGGGGAGGATCCCGAGATTGCGTGGCGATCGAGGATGAGGGTACTTTCATAGAAGTGTCCGAGACTCCGACTTTCGCTCGCAGCAGCATTGAAACTTGATAGCAGATGCGATTCGAAACACAGCCACGTGGAGATTAATCTCTAGGGGCCGTCTGCCACTGTTATTCCGTCAGACATGGGGCTGGGCCTAGTCTTTCATTTTTGGGTCTCAAATCGGAGAGACGTGTTGGAAGTTTAAATTCTATCTCGGAGTCCACTTGCAACAATCGCATCCGAAACGGCGGATGCCATTGTCCGGTAGATGGTTCACATATCAATTACCGTGTATATCGGAGCTCGCCTCTGATGTATCGGGCTCGGCAGCCTGAGTTGAAACCTGCAAGAGAATAATGTTCAGTTATCAACCTCCCGTATTAATACTGCGGCTGTTCTCGGTACCAAGAATAGAAGGCCGGAGAGAACGACCGTGGCTGCTTTGGAGTAGTACAGCTTATCAGTCACAACTAATTATACCGTCGTTAATTCCAGTCGTCAAGGCAGATGTTCAGTAACTCGAACGGTAGCGGGCCCTCATATGGCTCTAGACCTCTGAGACTTGATGGCTTGGAGATCCCTGTTCTTTCGAGACGTTAGGTTCCTGGCCTATAAGCGGAGCGAAAAGGCCTTGATAGCTGGCAGGGTTACAGGACCCTGATTTCCTAGCCAACAATGGGCAGCCAGTAATCGCCCGGAGCGAAGGGGGAGGCAACCCGTTTGACTGTGGCTCTAGTGTTGCATTCCCGAAAGGTCAAAATGTGGGAGTTGCATGAGCGCGACGAGTCTTGACTTTTGTTTGCTTCTTGTGCATCACTTAGGCTGCATCCTCCTCTCCCGAGGATTTGGAAAGTTTGACTCCTTACTTTTTCTGTTTTTGTCTCCTTTCTTTCATTCCCATTGTGTGGAGTCGTCGCCTTTGTTTGGAACCATCTCAGCGGTGTCGATGATCGTCCATAGCCAGACTCAGGCTGCGATGCTCCTGTCATGTCATGAAACTCTAATCTGGCCACCGGCTGTCACACTATCCGGGTCTTCGTCCCGGGAATGGCTCAATGAGACGTGGGCGTCTCGATAAAACATAAAACAACACACACCATCTGCGCGTAATTTTGCCGAGTCGCAAAAAATACTGACGGATTTGCTGCCAGCCAGTTTCCAACCAAGCCTGCGCAGTGTCACGGCGGTCGAGGCTAAACTGTCCCCGGACGAGAGACCTTGAGCCTAGGATGTCCAACTGGCGCCAGGCCTCCAGCCTCGGGTTCAGCCGCCGCTGATTGGGCTGGACAAGACAAGAAGACTCAGTGAAGTTTGGCCAGGCACTGCAGGAGGGTGGGGATTTGGTGTCCCCCTCCTGGCGCCGTCGCGGGCAGTGACTGGTGGAAGGCGGGACCTCGTTCAATAATGCTCGCGGTGCTAGTCTTGCTTGGGAGACCGAGAGGAGAATGGGTGGTACAACTCTCGGCCTCTCCCTTAGACTTTCCGTCTACCCCGGGCACGTCCCACTGGAACCAAACTGGAACCCAGGCCCAGCTGTCAGTTTGAGAGATAGCGTTTATTAGTCTCCCGGTTCCAATATGGGTCAACCTGTACCTAGCGTCTGCCTGCCAGCGCTAATCGTCCGACTTGGCTAATAACATTCGTCGCTCTTTCCTGGTGGGAGTGAGTGCCACTACTGGTCACTGAGTGGCCACTGGGCGTGCCCCCTCTCTCGCGCAGCGCCGCAGACTCGCCTGCTCAGGAGTTTCCAACTTTCCAATAATAATAATAATAATAATAATAATAATACTAATAATACTAATAAATCGACGGCCTCTTTGCCCAACAATTATTAATAAGTATATTTCGCCTTCTCTGTTTTTGCTCTTTCCTCTGTACCAAGTATTACTCGATTACTCGGTAAATTACGCCGCTCGATGATACGGTTCCAGTTTCCCAAGCTTCAAGTTCCTCTCAGTCTCTGGTCTCATTTCTTTTTCCCTCTTTTCTCCACTCAACTCTGGACTCTGGAGTAGCCAAGGGACGAGATAATCCCAGGGTCATCCAGGGCTAACCGGCCTGGGCGATTATTCTGGCCTGAGGATCCTCTCCCAAGTCGCAAGTAAAAGTCGCAGCTCTCCCGTCACTCGTCTGGTCTGGTCCTGCCTGCCAGTTACTTAAAGCGCGAGGATACTAAGGTACTTCCTCCTCAGTGCTGCCTGAAAATACACGGCATATGCTTTTTTCCCTTTAGAAGCAAAGACCGAGAGAGAGCTCCCCTAGCACTCTCCAGAGAGTCACTCCGCATTTTTTCCCTCACGCTGATCGTCCTCTCGCCTCTATTTATACTGTTGCCCTCATCTCCTCGGCTCCTCCCCCCACCCCAATCCGTCCTTTGCTCTGTCGTATCACCGCGCTCGAGTTGCAACCTTTCGCAGCTTACTATATATATTACCCTGTATTATTCTCCCTGTTATTCTATTATTACCCATCCTATGGTCCCCTGTCTGCTCGCGAGTACCGGCCAGCTTGATATATTATGCTCCAGCCTCAAAGTCAGCACCAGCACCGTGACTTGACCCCCCGTCGATTCATCATTCCTCGAATTTTGCCGGTCATTTCGTCTTTCTGTCCAGACCCTCCTAACGCCGCATCCTGGGCTTAAGTTTCCTTTGATAACCTTGTCCTTGTCACCTTTCCCGATCCTTTTTGTGATTCCTTTTTCCTGTGGCTTTCTCTCTTTTCTCTCTCTTATCGACCCTCCGTCGCTTCCCCATCCCAACGCTCATCCGACCCTCTCTATTTCTCTCTCTTGTCTCCCTCTACCGCCGCCATTGACTTGGCCACTCGAATGCTTCCCCCCCTCGTAACTTTTTGCCTCTTTTATTTTAATTCCTGCCACCTGCTCTACCGACCTTGAATTATTCCGATTCCTGTATTCCATCCTCTGGACCATCGTCTTCGCTTCCTCAATTCGGTCCATCCCATCGTCGCTATCTGAGCGCCATCCCCACACTTTTGCACTTCCCGATCTTCACTCCTCCCGCTGTCTCTTATCGTTCCCGCCATGGCACCTGGCAGCGGACGCGATTTCAACTGTTCCTGGGATCATTGTGGAAAGGTAATGGACTCTCCATCCTTCCGCTCTATTTGCCATCCTTTTTATTAACAGAACCCAAGTCTTTTAATCGCAAGTCAGACCTCTGCAGGCACTATCGAATACATACCAACGAGCGACCGTACCAGTGTAACTTCAGAGACTGCCATAAGAGTTTCATCCAAAGAAGTGCGCTGACTGTGCATTCCCGGACACATACGGGAGAGAAACCTCATGTTTGCGACCATGAAGGGTGCCACAAGGCCTTTTCCGATGTATGACCCCCACATTCCGACTATCTTTAAAGGCCATTGCTGAATTCCTTCCAGTCCTCGAGTCTAGCCCGCCATCGCAGGATTCATACGGGGAAACGTCCTTATATATGCCAGGAACCGGCATGCGAACGAAGGTAAGATTGGGAATTATACCACTCAAAATTCACTAGCTAATCTGGATGGCGAAGCTTCTGTCGCAAAACCACCCTCACAAAGCACCAGCACCGCTCCCACCCACCTGGATCACTGGCTCGAACGCCGTCAGAAGACGCAGTTTCTGAACACTCATATCCTACTCCCGTTACGAGCTCGCATCCGAACGAACAATATCTTCTTACTCAACAAGCTTACTACCCCAACGCCCCCACACCTACCCACGAATTCTATCCCCACCAGAACTTACCCATGCGCCCTGTTACGATGCAAGAACAGCCGCCGATTGCGACACATAGCATCCCGGTAACCTCATCCGTTGAGGTCCACCATGCGCAGCAATTTATTCACATGATCCAACAACAGCAGCAACAACAGCAACAGCATCAGCATCAGCATCAGCATCATCACCACCACCACCACCAACAGCAGCAGCAACAGCATCACCAGGGATATGACCCACACCGTATGGGATTTGTACCAGTTGAATACCAGCAACCTGTTTACACATCGCCGCCGGTGGAGAGCCAGCAACCTGTTTACGCATCGCCGCCGGTGGAGAGCCAGCCATATATTCCCCCATACGCATCTTCTCTCGAATGTAAACCTCCTGCTATGAGACTGTTGGATCAACCAGAGGGAACGGATTTTGCGTTCCTTGGAACGGGTTGTTAGAAGTGATCGGATCGGCCCACACCACCGGAACCAGGCCAGCGTTGAGGGGGAAGGGGGAAGGGGAGGAACTCGAAAGTTCCTTGGAGCTACGGATTAGTACTACGTGCTACGCTGTCACGAATGTTTTCTACCAGCATGAAACTGCCGAATTGTTTGTTTCTTTTGACTATACCTGTCCTTTCTGAGCCGCCAGCTGTTTATAATCCGAGCCTCTCGATATCACCTGTCTTGTTTATCTGCTTGCGCTAATTGGATGGTTTGTGTTTAAAAGGCAGTGGAGAGGCGTTTTGTCACACAACGTTTGATACCATATATTATTTTTTACAGTTGACTGAATTTTGCCCCACTTTTGAATATTTCGCATACTCTGCTCTACCATTTTCGGCCGAAACCGGGGTATCGAGATCACGTCGAGTTGAAGTGGCTGCGACACCAAACACCAAATGATTAATATGGAATGTATCGAGAGTGAACGTGAGGGTCATTGGCGGATCTGGTATAGTCAACGTGTGGCGCGGCTATATCAAGCACAGACGGCGATCACACACCCACCGCTGAAGGCAGCCAATCCCAGTCTCATACCAATTTCACCTCACTTGACACCTTCAAATACCATATTACCCAGCCAAACCAGTAAACTATCAGTGGTACCTATGTACTTACAACAGTACTTATGGAAGGCCGATCATGTCAAGAACAAGGACTCCGGTATCCATATACATAATAATGCGTTCCTTTTCTCCATATTTTAAACCACGTTATTCTAATTGTTTAATAATGAAAACAATAATAATCCCAGAATAGCTCCAACAGGACCAACACCAATGCCATCCTCGTGTATGACGTCAGCCAAGGATCGACAAGCTGTGGGAACAGTTTGGGGAGCTCCACTTCTCCTGACGGTGCCAGTCAAGTTTCAACCAAACAAACACGAGGCTGGAAGTGGACAGTGGAGGCCCATTATTATTAGTGAACTATTATTTCCACACCAAACCCGGATGGACCCAGCAAGACATTAGGGACTAGAGAGTGGGAGAGCGAGAAACCCAGAGAGAGTGGGATAGAGAGCCGGGATCTAACTCAAGAAACAAAACAGCCAAACCTAGCACGTTGTACTTGGCTGGAGACAGATCGTTTCGGAGCGCTGCCTCCTACCCGAAACATACAACCCAAGTAGAATTTACTTACCTTGCCCTCCACACTCAACAATGTGCCACAGGCCCCATCCCATGTACAAATATGTACATGAAGTGTGGTAGATTCAACAGTGCCGCGCGGCCGCGCCCTTACGAATGTGGCGTGCAATCGGCCGTACCTCGTTGCTCCATGTGAGCAAGAACAAACGCCTTGCGATTGAATTTAGATATCAGTAAGGCGTCAACATATGTAAGATGACTGCGGCAATGCGGTCCAACAGGAATGCGCATTGCGCAGTTGGTAAGGCAGTGATCAAGTGCTGGTTGGTTGGGAGAGGAGGCTAGGAGCCAGCAGGAAGCAACCAGGCAGGTCGGGAAGCTCTTCAGTTTCGTCAATCAGCGCGTCTATGGATGAAGATTCCGGGGAAGCACCAGCCACTCAGGATTGAAGGTGGCCGTGTTGCAGGACAGGAATCCCACCACAAGCTGCCAAGAACCCAAGGTTGGGTTATGTAGGTAGGTGTCAGCGATCATCGATGTCTGGACTGGCCTTCCTGCGAGGCTACGAGGCTACAAGTCCGATTCCTTTCTGCCTTGGGCGTCGATAATAATATCCGCCCCCATGGGTGGACACTGGACACTGTTTGCACACCGGAACCAAATTGGCTCCAGCTCCTAAATGTGGGTCACTTCACCTGCAGCAGTCTCGCCCATCTGCGTGATCTCTCTCTCTCTCTCTCTCTCTGTCTGTCTCTCAGGATTCAGGAATCAGGATGCATTCCAAAATCAAGGCAGAGACAACAGCCAAGACAGCTGTAACCTATTGGAAAGCTGGAAACATATCTGATTCTGAGATGCCTCTCTTGGCTGCTTGGCTGCGGGGCCTGGGCAGGGCAGGGAAGCACGGACCAGACTTTGGGATGAGTACAGTTCAGGTAAACGGCTTCATTTCGTTCTTTCTGACCCAGGTTGAGATGCGATACTGGGATGATCCCTGTGGTCTTTGACCTGATTGCTCCAGGCTGGGAACTTGGTGAGCTAGTCTCCTCCTCGAGTAGGCTAGATGATCGGGTTGATAAAATAATAATAAGGAGAAAAGGGACAACCCATCGTGATTAGTGGGTGGGTATTTGTTCCTGGTGAGACTTCAGTTCTATCCCTCCAGAAGTCCTACGAGGCTACCAATCAAGCCATTCTTACGTCGTGCTAACCTCGTTACAGACCATTTCCAGGAATTCAAATCCCATTCCTCATACTCCGGACCAACCCCTGCAAATTCGAAAGTCTAGACGTTACAGTTCCGCCCCCCAGGTAACCGGATTCACTCTGGCGCAGAGGGTTGTTGGTTTATACCTCAGGCACCCATTTTGATAGTGGATACGATGTACATCGACATATCTACACTACTCCCGTCATGGCAGGAGCCTAGTCTGAAATCTCGCTTTCGATCTCCTATCGGGGAGAAGTTGCGGGAGCTAACAGCCGCTATCCAAGCTTTAACTTTGCTAAGGCCAGCCCGCGGCGTCAAATGACAGGGAACCTTGTCGCAGTTCCACAGCTGGAGACTACTTTCCATTTCTAGCACAAGTTTCAATGGGACCACTCCTACCCAGAGTGGTTTATACATAATAAAACTTCGCCTCCGAGAACGGGGAATGATGATGGACATCTATCTTCGTATTCAAACTCACGTGCTTGTCTCGAATCTCGGCGCCACTTGCCTCCTGCATGTTTTGGGGGGAGGAATTCTACTATCTGTATCCAGACTCGAGGACTTTTATCCGGCCCTCCAGGTGGGGTGACGTTTTCTGAGCCCCGATTCTTAGTGATCAGGGACGGTTTAAACGAGATGGGTTATGCGGGGTTAAAGTTGCTCTCGGACTCCCTGATCGAGATATAGGAAGCCTAAAGAACCGTCCATAGATGGAAGGACAACATTTCCGGTGTTTCATGACAGGGTATACGCCGCAAGGGGGACATACCTTGCAGACGACGGAGCGAGGCAGCCTGGCAGACGGCAGACAGACAAGGAGACTGAACAATCCTTGAAATTAAGATGCGCCTTGCATGAACTTCTGGTACGTACTTCCTGCTGTGCTTTGCAGTCTACTCACACGAGTGGTCGGATAGCTATCAGACATACTTCGCCGCTAAGGTACAGTGACTGCGGTCATTCTGTTTGAGTTTTAATTGGCAGCTCCTCATGGGATCGATCTTCCGGCCACGTTGACTTGGGTCCCCAACTCCCCGCATCGCTAGTAGCTGATCCCGATTTCCTTGATGACGACTGGGTGATTCCGATCGTCTGGACTCCTTCGCTGGTTGTGACGACGGTCAAGTTCCCAAGGTAAGCGCCGCGTAAGTCGCAACTTGGACTAGTTAGTTACTGCAAATTGCTGTTATTTCGATACCCTGTTATGGAGAATCTCGGACGATGGGATCTGAGGTGCTCGTGGGGCTAGGAAATTAGCACCTGTGGCTAGTTAGCTCCATACGTACTGACAAGTGACAAGCGACTGACAGCAACTCTCCCAGTAGGATTATCAAATAATCTCACCGGGTCCACTGGAGGATGGAATGGGAAGGCTCAACGAAACCTAGACAGACACCGAGTAAACCGTAAAAGACAACTACCAGTTCAAGTATAGGATCTACCCCGGCCAGTGGCCTGGGTTTCTGGACCCGATAATTGTGCGAGGGGAGAATGGAGATGAAGAGTGCGAGATTGGAAAGCGTAGGAGGGCCTCGGCTTCTCCAAGGTTGGATAATACTGATGGAACCAGACAAGGCGATGGTACATCGTGCAGGTAGCCAAACTCTCTTGCCATTCCAACAACAGAATTCAGGTCCATGCTTCCCGTCCCCATCGCCTTTCCCTTGGGTCACCCGCGGGAAATCCTTGGATGGGCACCTTCTAGCTCCCTCATCCTTGGCATCCTCTCTTTCACAGTTTCACTTCTCCAGCTTGCTTCTAAATCTGTCGTACAAAACCGAAGATCCGCCAAGCATACTCCGTACACCCACTCACTGCAGCTCACTCGCTGTAAATCTCCGGCTGTCCTCCTCCGGACCATGCCCGATTGAGGCACTGGGCTCTCTTCCAACTGGCTGTCGGCTATCGCCCGTCGTCTCTCCCTGTCTCCTCAGCCCAGTTTCCAAAACACCCCACGCCCGTGGCGTCTGAATCTGTCGTCCCCCCTCTGTAACAGCCTGACAGTGACAGCAGAGCTTAACTTCAAGGTACTACTACCTAGTACATTTAGGTGTGACTGTGGCGCCGTCGAAACTCTCTCGGCTCTCTTACCCACCCAGCGCGATCGTAAACTAAAGTTTATGCTTTGTTAGCCGATGACCGCCCCAGTCGTCATATTGCAGGTTTCCTGTTTCTCCTCGGAGGTTGGAGCATGTGCTAGCGGTCTAGCTGGACTGCTGGAGCCTGCCCGGCACTGCTTGGTGCTACTGGTAGGCTAGACTAGCTCTTGGGAAGGTCCACGGCGCTTCCTTCGAGTCTGCTCCGTTATGCCCCACAGTCCACTTCGACACTTAGTATTAGTTACTAGTACAGCTTGCCAACTACCCGAGTCAGACTAGTAGGGATTACATACTCGCCCAGTCGCCCAGGATTAAGTTAAGTTACTCGGTGTATCCTTCTCATTTCGGAGGATTACTCACTATTTGAGGCTGTTTGCCGGTTTATCGAAGAATGAAACGGTATTGTACGGGTTAGAGGCCTTATGATCCATGTCTCTAAGGACTCCGCACTTCAACGGCGATGATCCTTCGGCGAAATCGTCGCATGATTGCATTCGACAACTTCGTTGAGAATATCCATCCATCAAGGGATAACCTTCCGTTTCAGCACATTCAACATCCTGGTCGAAATATGAAACGGCGAAAGTGTAGTCCAGCAACTACGCCATGGCGGATGACGAGGTCGCGATTCTTAGTGGATGCGGAGTCATACGGCTTGCTCTTGGGAACGCGAGCTACACTTGCTTCATCTGAAAACTGAAATATTCGTGATCGATGATGCAAGCGGGAAGGTAACACGCACTCCATTAGACTTTCACGGAGAATTGAGGCTGACTTGCTGGCAGCTTCTCCCAGAAACTTCAGCTATCGGATTGGTTTGTGACAGCTGGAGATAAGAAAGGAGGACGTGTCGTTGTCCGTCAATAACAGAGTTGGGACTGGGTTAACGACGACTCCATGGACCATTGGAGAGAGCCGAGCAGCTCGGCTGAGGATGGTACAACTACGCCAAGGCAGTGAGAGGTGACGGAAGGTGAGGTGGTATGCAAACCCAGTGCATTTCCAAAATTCGACAGTCACGTCGTTCTATATCTAGTTTTAGATGGCTTTTTTTATGTCTATCTACCAGCTGATCAAACCTCTTTCTCGGTCGAAACCTCCTCGAAGCTGCGTCCCTGGCTTCACGACCTTCCCCTGCAGGACGGTATACCGGATAATATTCTCACAATCTTCTGGTCTCACCCGCGCCAGCCAAATGCACTGAGAAGCGCCCTCATCCGCAGCATCTATTGAAGAGGCCTCTGCAGGTTGAGCTTCCGTAGCCTTGTACCAGTCGAAGTCTCGTCTCCGGTACACAATCACGTTCGCCGAGTATTTGTGTCCTCCGACGTGGTTGATGAAATAGACACCAACGCCTCCGGGCCGCTCATCATCCAAGTCCCGATGCAGGCCGAGCGGACGCAGGTGTCGGTCAAACTCTCGTCTCAGAAGCGGCGCAGACTGACCACACCTTGCGTCTCGTGTCCTATGCGAGCAAAGCAAAATCACCGCCGCATGCGGGCAAGGTCGTGACCGGAGAGACGTCATAATTTGCTCCTCGGTCGCCGTTCCAACGTCCTTATCCTCCTTGCTAGCCTGCCCTGGTGGCGCCCCATTCAGCGGCGTTGTCGTCGTTACAGCAGGGTCTACGAAGTTCCGAATCATGTCGGGCACGAGTTGCGGCGTAACATGGTCGATGATCGTAAAATTCGGCAGAAGGAGTACTGTGGTCGGTTGCTGACCTTTCTCATGGACGTGATATTCATCCGGAACAGGCATGTTGCTTGCCGACAATTTTAAATTCTACCCGGTCGCCCATATGCGTCATTAGCAAGCCCCTTCAACAACAACGCCGTACTACGTTGCTCGAGCGTAGAACAAACATAGCATGGAGATAGGAGCAGATACGAAACTAGAACAACTCACCCCGTTCCCCGGCAAGACCCCGCCCTTCTCAACAGCCTCCATCACACTCCCCTCCTCATCCGCGACATCTCTCACCCAGTCCGTCTTCCCTGTCGCAACAAGCAAATGCGTCGCCCACCCATTCACATGCCCATATAACTCATCTTCCTGATCCACTTCAAACTTCGCAGGGTACCGGATCGTACACGTCGCGCAATCGTGTTCGCATTCCTCGCCGTCCGTAGCCGGGTCCGTCTTGTTGAAGAGTGCTTCGGGAAGCGGCGCTTTGATGAAATCCTCGGCGCTGCTTATCGTGCGCTTCGTTTCGGGTTTTGGCGTAGAGGGCTTCGACTGCGAGGGGGAAGGGGAGGGGGTGAAGAGCGATACACCGCGGCTGATGAATGATTGCATCCTGACCGTATATATCGGGGTATGTTATAATTATATCGTCGCGTTACCCAATCACTCCCTAATTTTCTTTCCAAAACCCCCAGGAGGTATAATATTATATATATCCTCTTCGCTGGATTAAATCCGTGCTGTCGACCGAGGGGTAATTGGGGAGTTGGAGACGGTGGACAGATTTTAATAATGATTCTCGGAATGTGGAGGGTGGATGATGTGAGAATGATCGGATCTTATCAATCGCTGAACCGAAATTGGGGACTCGGCTGGCCCCGCCAAGAGAGGTTGGAGTTCGTGCCGGAACGAAACATCATTGAATCGATTAAAGGAACTTACTTCATGTCCGTGGTTTACGATTGCCGAGTTTCAGAGATTTTTTTATTTATTTGTGCGATTGTTGTTTTGGGTGATCTGGGGGGCCAACTTGATGTGCAATTCGGGTCTCATGGTTGGTTTAACGCAGTGCTCGGTAAGGGTAAGCAAATATATATTAGCTTTAAATCTTGCCGATTGCCATACCTCCCCAACATTTTCTTTACAAATCCTAGAGTCGCTGAAGTTAAAAATTATCGGATAAGTTGACAAAAGAGAACACCAGGGTTAACTGGATTGTTGATTCCGCACGTAATCTACAAGAAATTCGAGTATGACAAAAAAAAAGGAAATAGAGACATCTTTATACTGTCACACCTTGCTGCTGGTAACAACAGCCACACCACGATCTACCGAGAATTTAATCCGTCACAAACCGCTTATATACCGATAAATTTACTCAGACTCCTCTTCCTCGGAAGCAGCCTTGAGGGCAGCAGCGGCCTCCTCCTTCTCCTTCTTCTGGAGGAAGAGAAGGGCGTTGATCTTTTCGGAGATGTTGTGGTCCCTGGAGACGATACCAGAGATCTGCTCACGGCCGACGAGGGTGGCAACGATGCTGGCACCGACGATGAAGGTCAGGACGAAGCGGTACATGCTGTACCAGTGAGGAGCAAGGCCCTTGACGGAAGCCCGGGCGTCATTGTAGTAGAGGAAAGTGAAGGCAAGGAACTGGGTGATCAGGGCGTGCTCAATGGGGAGCAGCAGAGTAGGCCAGGCAACGGCGGGGGCAATGACACCAGCAGCATAGCGTCTGTAGCCGGTGCGACCACCGTAACCAGCCCACTCGAGACCCCAGTGGACGGCTCCAAGGAAAGAGAGGATCTGTATATATATCAATCAACATTTGTTTCTGGCGCTTCCACGCTTCGGCTTCAATGTTCAAGCCCGAGCTTCTTGGTTGTACTCACCACCGCGCCGTATCCAACCTGAACGGACTCGAGCATGTGAAGCGCAAGCTCGGCACTCTGGCCGGAGAAGATAAGACCATCACCGGTAGTGTTGGCGTGGTTAATCTCATACGCAAGATAGACGGTCTCTAGAGAGGTAACGAGGTATGGCACGACACCAGCAATGCCGAGGTAAAGGGCATCCTTGGGGACATCCTCAAGGCTGAAAGTCTGCTTAATAACTTTCTACACGACACCATTAACGTTAGTTTATGATACCGAGCGTCGAGAGAACAGCCAGACGTTTGCAACTGTTCAAAATGAAGCATATAGGAGCGAATACGTACAGCATCACCCTTGATACCAGCCATGACATCAACATCCTCATCGCTCTGGAACGCAACCTTGATCAGCAATTGTCCACATAATTAGACTGCCGAGCAGTAGTTCCCTCACCTTGTTAGGGGAAGTAGACGCGTATCGGACGAGAGCGGTGGTGACAGGCTTGCGAGGAGCTAGAGCAAGGCTTGACGAAACACTCGGGCGGGCGGGAGAACGAGCGGAAGATGTCAATTGAGCCTTGAACACATTGTTCACCAGCGACGAGCGGGCCACGGAGGCATTTGAGCTCGAGATGGCCCTGAGGACAGAGCGAGCAGCGGTTTGTCGGTACAGCATTGTCGTCTGGCAGCTAATTTTTCACCATAATCTTGCGTTAGCAACGGAGGATGGAAAGACCGGATAGAGCTCAGTGGGTGATCCCTCGCGCCAATTGAGCGGGGAGAAGAAGCAGTCAATCTAGAGTTGTGGTAATAAATGTGCTCACCTTGAAGCTGATGAGGATTGACTCGGAAGAGCGGAGATTTGAGACGTTGGAAGCAATCTATCCTTCGAGACCACGAATGGACGAGGTGATATTATGCAGACGTGCGGTAATGACCGGTTCGGGGAGACGAAAAGCGCCAATTCCGCAGATCTTGTCCCGGTGCCCCAGGCTATAAGGCGTTCAAAGTCAGCTGCTGTCGGAAAATTCAGGCAGCGCTCTGTCCAGCGGTTCAGCTTTCGGGAAGGCACGGCCCACATGGATGACTCAGCAACACAGGTCTGAAGCCCTAGAGTTCTAACCGCATCAGGGTCCTAGCTACCAGGCCTGGAAACGAAGGCAGCAATCGAAGAAAGCGGGTGAAGCAGAATCGACGTCATTGGCACCCCTTTTTGTCCAACCAGTCATCAGGCACAGCCAACAATTCATCATCGCCGTACTTTGGGCTCTCAAAAACAATTGCATTTTGACTGCGGAGGACCAATTTGATATTCACCTCACTTTTATCTGTTTATTTCCTTCTGTCATCCCCTCTTTTCATGTGGTAATTAGATACCCCGTGTTGAATAGCAACGTCATCTCCTTCTCGCCCGTTCTAGCGTCCGACCTGCGGCTGGTGGAACATCACCTTGTCAAGCCGCCTTGGTAGCTGCGTACATGCGTATCCAGGCTTCGTGGATTCCCCTAATCGTTTGCGAGTGCACTTAGACCTCACCCATGTTCTTCTAGGTATATCTTTCCAGCTTCCCCATCTTCTCCGTTACCCCTCCTCGCCAGTCTAGACCTGACTAGACCCCTTCCGTCGATAAGCCAAATTTAAACTGACACCTGCCGTTGTATACAACCAGATCATTATTTCGTGTTATAAACCTTTCCCCCGTGGATTAGCCTGTGGTCGCCGTCCTGAAGTGAACCCTCCGGCCTGGGACACGGCCGCAGTCCGCTACCATGTTGGAAGGCTTGGTCGCTAACCTGCTCAACCGGTTCCTGGGTATATACGTCAAAAATTTCGACGCGACGCAGCTTAATATTGGTATTTGGTCCGGAGATGTGAAACTTCGCAACCTCGAGCTACGGCGGGAGGCGCTCGATCAACTGCGCCTCCCTCTCAATGTTGTCGAAGGCCATGTTGGTGAACTTACACTGTCGATACCCTGGTCGAACCTGCGAGGAAAGCCTGTCAAGGTCGATATCGAAGATGTATTCTTGCTTGCTGCGCCGAAGGAGGATGTGGATTACGACCCAGAGGAAGAGGAAAGGCGCGCCAATGCAATCAAGATGGACAAGATTGATAGCGCAGAGATTCTCAGAGAGCGCAACTCAGAAGGGATGAGCCAGGAGGAACAACGTCGTAACCAGAGTTTTACACAGAGTCTCGTCACCGCCGTGATTGACAACCTCCAAATATCCATCAAAAATGTGCACATCCGTTACGAGGACTCGCTGGCTTCCCCAGGACACCCCTTCGCTGTCGGGTTTACTCTGAAGGAGTTGAGTGCTGTGAGTACTGACTCGGATTGGAAACCCACATTCATACAGTCAACCTCCGGCACAACACACAAGTTGGCCATTCTAGGCGCTCTCTCCGTATACTGGAACACGGACGCGGAACTTCTGGGAACAGGTCGGGGTTCCGACGTGGGTGCAGAAGCGCAGGGTATTCCTCATGCAGAGCTACTGGAAAGGCTGAGATCCGGTATCGACAACGAAGATGGCAATCAGTTTATTCTACGCCCCGTCAGTGGACGTGCCGGTTTGGAGATGGACAAGACTGGAAATCATGAACGACCAGCGGTCAATGCACGACTCCTCTTTGATGAGATCGGGTTCGTTTTGGATGACGAGCAGTATCGAGATGGTTTGATGCTTGTTGACCTCTTCCATTGTTTCATCCGCCAACAAGAGTATAAGAAACTTCAGCCGAAATCTCGACCGAAGGAAGACCCGAGGGCCTGGTTCAGGTATGCTGGAGAGGCAGTACTAAGCAAGATCCACGACCGAAACAGGCGATGGACTTGGGACTACGTGAAAGAGCGCCGAGACGACCGGATTGCGTATATTGATATTTTCAAAAAGAAAAAGCGCGAAGAAACATTGCCACCGGAGGATATGGAAGAGTTCAACCGACTGGAAAGGAAGCTGAGTTACGAGGATATCCGATTCTGGCGTTCACTTGCGAGAAATCAACTACGAAAAGAGAATGTAGGCGTGAAGCCAGCTCGACAGCAGACTTGGTCTGAGTGGATATGGGGCTCTAAGAAAGAGGATGACGCGGAGGTAGCCATGACCGAAGAACAACGGCAAGAGCTATACAGCGCCATCGACTGGGATGAAAAGAAAACAATCACAGAAAGCGTCGACGTGCCCAGAGAATGGGTCAAGCTTCAAGTTAATGCTGGCCTTAAAGCTGGAAGTTTGACTTTAGTACGCAGTCCTCATGGAGATGGAAATGAAGTCATGAAGTTTGTGTTTGACAACTTTCGTGCCAAAGCAATGCAACGCCCAGATTCTTTCTTTATGGACCTTGACCTTGGGGGTTTGAGAGTTTACGATGGGACAACCGAGGGCAGCTTATACCCGCAGATTGTCAAAGTCAAGGACTCCCTACCGGAACCAAAGAACCGCCTGTCGCGGATATCTAGCAGCGGAGAATTCGACAAAGAGGAAGAAACTGAAGATATAGAAGATGAGGATAGCTTGTTCCATTTGCAACTTGAAAAGAACCCTCTCGAGAGCGACGCCGACTCGGTTGTTAAGGTTAAACTGAAGAGTATCGAGGTCATATACAACCCTAAATTTATCGTGGAAATTGCGAGGTTCTTCAAGCCACCTGACCGACACATGGAATCCATAGGTGCTATCCTTGATTCTGCCGGTGCCACTGTGGCAGGAATCCGGCAGCAAACCCGAGCAGGCTTGGAGTTTGCATTGCAGGAGCATAAGAAGGTTGATGCGCAGTTCGATATCCATGCGCCTTTAATTATTGTACCGGAAAGCATCACTCACGAAAGCTCGCTGTGCTTGATTCTCGACGCTGGTCACGCTAGTGTCAACAGTGAACTTGTCGACAGGCAGACTATGAGAGATATTCAGGCAAAGCAAAAGCGACAATATGACACGGGCGATTATAAAGAGCTGGAGCATCTGCTTTATGATAGGTTCCTGATAAAGCTAGACTCTACCCAGGTCGTCATAGGTCCTGGCATCGAAGCCACAAAGTCTCAGCTTGGTCCCAATGTTGAGTCGAAGAATTTACATATCATCGACCGCATCAATGTCGATTTTGTCTTGGAAATGTGCATTGTTCCAAAGCTCACCGAGCTTACTCGAACGCGCATATCAGGCCATCTCCCTGAGCTCCACGCATCAATGTCGGACACGAAATACAAAGGCTTAATGAAGCTGATTGATATCGCCATTCCGCGATTCGACGATGAGGCGCAACAGACAAAACCTACTCATGATACACAAGAAACGGTAACGAGTACCAGCAATCGTGCTAGGTCATCTTCCTTCAATCCTATTGGCCTGAGAGAACTTCCTGTTGTTGACGACGAATCGGACGCCGAAGACAACGATGAAATGAGTAAAAGTGTGGACAAGATGCCTGACATTCATCGCCGAGATTTCGAGTTCAAATTCACCGTCGGTCGCCTCCGTGGTTCCTTGTTTCGATCTGATTCAACCGATCCCCTACGCGAACAGCTGTTGGCCGAACTCGTTGCTGAGGGATTTGCGCTAGACTTCTACATGCGGCCCTTCGACATGGTGGCTGAAGTGATTTTGAAGTCTCTCAGTGTAGACGACTACATAGAGGAAAACCCGGTCCCAGAATTCAAGAAAATCATCTCCTCGACGGGCTTCGATGCAGATGACAACAAGGACCTTTTCTATCTCAAGTTTGTTAAAGTGAAGCCCGAGTCTCCCGAATTTCACTCGACGTATGAGGGCGTGGCAATGAATCTCGATATCTCTGTTTCCACCATCAACCTTGTCGTTACTAGAAAAACGCTCTTGACACTGCTTGACTTTATCCTTCTGACATTTACGAATCCACAACAACCCGACAGTCAAGAAACCCAGGCACAACAGGCCATTGAGGATACCAACGCTGTCGGACAGGAATCACAGCAAGCAGGAAAGATCCGCATCAAGGCGGACATGAAGAGTATAGCATTAATCTTAAACAACGACGGGGTTAGGCTTGCCACACTTAGTCTTAATACAGCCGATGTGGGGATTTTCCTTGTTGGCCGGTCCATGCTCATACAGTCTCGTATTGGGAGCTTGACTTTGATAGATGATGTCAATACTGGTGCGCGAGAAAGCTCAGATCTACGGAGGCTCCTGACTATTGAGGGCGACAATTTTGCCGACTTCAAATATGAGACTTTCGATCCCGAGGGCGCGAACTACCCAGGGTATGACTCGGAAGTCTTCCTAAGATCTGGCTCGATTAAGATCAATTTCCTTGAAGAGCCATACCGGAAGATCATCAACTTCTTAGTCAAATTTGGCAAGATGCAGGCTATTTTCAACGCTGCCCGACGAGCCGCCGCTAACCAAGCGAATCAGCTTCAGGAGAATGCATCTAGGATGCGCTTCGATGTTGTGGTTATGACGCCTATTCTGGTATTCCCTGGTGCTATGGGCGAGGACCGTCCTTATGATACCGTGACGGCTCATCTTGGTGAGATATACGCCAAAAACACTTTCGTACCTCTTGAAGAGGGTGCAGACAGCCCCGCTGTGAATCTGATATCCTCAGGAATTCGCAACATTCGCCTGACATCCAAGTTCCATTATGCGGGTGGCGCAGTGGAAGAGCTTGAGATGATCCAAAAGGTCAACCTTGACTTTAGCATATGCTATCTTGAGCATCAGCCAGACAACCCACGTCCTGACATGGAAATTGAAGGAACAATATCACCCATTAACCTTAGAGTCTCTCAGAAACAACTTAAATTCCTTCTTGATATCTCCAAGACAGCACCGAATGCTTTTGTGACCGATTCTGAGCAGCAGGAGTTGGAGGCAATGGAAGCACTTCCGTCTCTCGCCGAGACTGGAAGAGAGGCACAATCTAATGCCGTCCAAAGCACAGGCCAGCATGATGTAACACCTGCGGATTCCAATGGTAAACAGGATACGTGGGTGCGACTTGACATGATCTTCAAGGCTGATAGCGTTGGTCTCGAACTTATCCTTGGAAAAGATGACGCGCCTATTGGCAGCCTCGATGATTCCAGTCTATCCAAGTTCTCGCTCAATGACACGCGAGTCAAATTACGGATGCTAACAGACGGCTCATTGGAGTCGGAGCTTTTGATCCACTCGTTTTCTATCCGTGATAGCCGGAAACAGGAAACTAACAAGTTCAGAAAGATCATGTCGCTGATCAACAATGACGTGAGGCAGCAATTCATGGCCAGCGTCTCTATATCACCAGGCCCGGACAAGCATCTTATCGCCATGTTAACTATCGACAGCCCGCGGATTATATTGGCGCTGGACTATTTGTCAGCCCTTCAATCTTTTGCAAACTCGGTCTTTGCAGCAAAAGAGTCGGAGGAGGAAGAAGTCGAAGAATCCCCCGAAGAAGACGAGCCCAGATCTAGCATGGCAGAGAGTACGAACGCATCCTTACTTTCTCCGTCGCCTGAAGAGGAGTCGGCCCCAGCTGCACCCGGCCAGATGACTGTATCATTCAGAGTGAGTCTAGTCGACGCTCAAATTATTACTATCGCCAATCCAGCTATCCCTCATACTGAGGCGATAGTCCTTGGTGCGAAGGAGGTCCTTTTCTCGCAACAGAATGTTTCAACCCTGCATGTAGACAAAGTGGGCATGTTCCTTTGCCGCATGGACAAGTTTGAGACGAGCAGGCTTCGGATTCTGGACGATTTTACCCTTGAATTGTCGATGGACAGCCGTCCACAGGACAGAGGCGCGTCGTTAACTTCCATTGATATCCACGTTGAACCTCTTGTCCTACGCCTTTCGCTTCGCGATATCCTGATGGCGATACAGATCGTCAACAAGGCCTCTGAAATGCGGACTGAAAGAGATCTTCCTGCTGAAACAGGCGAAGTCAAGGCAATATCAGATAATAGGGGCACATCGAGCTCGAAGTCGAGAAGGAAGTCATCGGTCGGTAATCAAACGTCGTCAGCACCCGCAAAGAAATCTCACAGGCAGCCCAGCGGTGCCGTGGATACCATTGACCGCAAACCCGTACATCAGCGCTCCGTGATCCTAAAACGAGAGGAGCTTAAGGCTCAGATTGACGGTGTCAGGGTTATCCTCATCGGTGATCTTCACGATCTACCTCTGCTGGATTGGAGTGTCAAGAAGTTCAACGTCGATGCTCGCGACTGGTCGTCTACTCTCTCAGCGGATACTAGTTTTGACACATTCCTCAATGTGTACAACTTCTCCAAGTCGGCCTGGGAGCCCCTCATCGAGCCCTGGCAGCTGGGTTTCCACATGGCGAAGGAAGTCCATCCAGAGGTCTTCTCTGTTGATGTTTATTCCCACAAGACAATGGAGCTTACAGTTACGTCTGCTACAATAGACCTGGCCTCCACCTCGTTCAAGTTTTTCTCTACCGATGAAGACGTACTCTCTAAACCAAGAGGGGCGGATGCACCTTATCGAATCCGCAACCATACTGGTTTCGACCTCCATGTCTGGGCCGATGTTGCCGAAGGAGAAGACGGACCGGCTGCTAAGCTGGCTGACGGCGAGGAATATCCCTGGCGGTTCGAAGACTCGACCTCTATTCGTGAGACACTTGCGCCAGAAGGTCAAGCCGGCCTTGTCGGTGTCAAACTGGAAGGCAGTGGTTTTGATAGCGTAACTCGTATTCCCGTTGTCCGGGAAGGGGAGATGTTGTACAATCTGAAGCCTAAAAAGGACGCCGTACTCCATCGGCTCCTAGTCGAGGTAAAATTGGGCCCAGACAACGTGAAGTACATCACAATCCGCTCGCCACTTCTTGTTGAGAATAACACACAAATACCCGTGGAACTCGGTGTCTTCAACCCGCAGGATGGCCATCTCCTCAAGATTGAGAAGGTTCTTCCTGGGGACGCTCGACCCGCACCCGTGGGAGCCGCATTTATGCATTCCATAGTCGTACGACCTGATCAAGGCTTCGGGTACGATTGGTCGCATGATCAGTTGTATTGGAAAGACCTTATGCGTCGTCCAACTCGCACTATCAAATGCTTGAGTGAAAGCGGGCAGCAAGCTCCCCCATTTTACTTCCAGACCAACGCCACCTTCAATGCAAGAGACCCGCTTACGAAGGTTTATCCATACATGCGGATTCGGATTTTTGCGCCTGTAGAGATTCAAAACCTTCTACCTTACGACTTCAAGTACCGCATATATGACAAGAACACCAGAAAGGACTGGACGAATTTCCTGCGCAAGGGTGGTGTTAGCCCGGTCCATGTTGTTGAATTGGCCCACCTACTGCTGCTCAGCGTCGACCTCGAGGACACGGTATTCAAACAAAGTGACTTTTCTATTATCAACGGAAACGCACAAGATTTCAGGAGGGAACATACCCTGTCTTTGAAGGATTCGCGAGGCCTCCAGTTGAAATTGAAGTTGCATTTCTTCAATGTACCTGACAGTGGGGGTGCGTTCAGGGTGTCGGTGTACAGTCCGTATCTCATTTTGAACAGGACAGGACTTACAATGGAGGTCCAGAGCAAGGCCTTCCTGCAATCAGCCCGATCGGCAGCGGGGCAAGGTCTAATGGCTGAAGCTGACTCGACACAAAGAGGACGCGCTCTTCCGTATATGTACTCATATCCGACAGAGGATCAGAAAAACCGGTCGATGTTAAGAATAGGTGAATCTTCTTGGAGCAAGCCGCAGAGTTTCGAGGCGATTGGAAGCACCTTTGAAGTTATCCTTCCTGATAGGGATGGCAGATCGGAGTATCATTCGGGAGTGTCAGTCTCTGAAGGTGAAGGCAAATACAAGTTGACCAAGATTGTCACGATCGCGCCTCGTTTCGTGTTGAAAAACAAACTCGAGGAGGAAATTCTGGTCAGGGAACCGGGCTCTTCGAATGTCACAAATATTAAGGGGGGTAATCTGGTACCGCTTCATTTCCTACGCCAGGCTGGTGATAAACAGCTTTGCCTCTGTTTCCCTGGTGTGAACAACCAATGGTCCTCTCCGTTCAATATCGCAGATATTGGAACAGTGCATGTCAAGCTGGCTAGACAAAACCAGCGACAACGGCTGATTAAGATCGATGTTATCATGGAAAATGCCACCCTGTTTGTTCACCTCAGTCTAGAGAACCGGAACTGGCCTTTCTCTATGCGCAATGAGAGTGATGTGGATTTCATGTTTTATCAGGCAAATCCGAACTTAGAAGACGACGAGGAAGACCGCTCGAATACCTGGCGACCGATCCGCTACCGTCTACCCCCTCGCAGCATCATGCCATATGCCTGGGATTATCCTGCGACCAAGAACAAATCTCTTGTGTTGGCGTGCAAGGGCAAAGAGAGACGAATCAGGCTGGCCGAGATTGGGAACTTGATTCCCATGAGAATCCCTCCAACCCAGCCTGGAGAGCATCAAAGGGTCATTGACATCAACATTGTCGCCGATGGCCCTACACAGACTCTGGTTTTGTCGAACTTCAAGGCGTCGAAGAGTATGTACCGACAGCAAAAATCACAGACCTCGCAATCAAGCACCAGCACTGGGTTTGAAGTGAAGGAATTCGACTCGGATGTCAACTTCAAGGCACAGCTTCATCTTGGAGGCATTGGCGTCTCTTTGATTAACCAGAAGATGAAGGAGTTGCTCTACATGACATTCCGCGATATTGAGGTCAAATTCAAGGAGTCCAAGGCGTACCAGACCCTGAACACCACCATAAAATGGATCCAGATCGACAATCAGCTTTATGGCGGAATTTTCCCGATGTTATTGTATCCCAGTGTTGTGCCGAAGACCGGCAAGGAAATGGAGGCCCATCCTATTTTCCATACTATGATAACCCGCGTTAAAGATGACTCGTATGGTGTACTTTACATAAAGTATGCCACATTGCTCCTCCAGCAGATGACGCTTGAACTCGACGAGGACTTTATCTTTGCTATGCTGGACTTCACCAAGGCATCTGGCGCGGCTTGGTCCGAAAAGCATGATGACAAGCTCTGCGAGGAAGAGCTGAACATCCCGGAACCGCAGAATGAAGGTGCTGCACAAGATGTATACTTTGAATTCCTGCATCTGCAACCAATGCAACTCGATATCTCGTTGATGCGTACCGAACGCGTGAACGTGGAGGACACTTTGCAGCCGTCCAATCCGTTGATGTTTGCCGTCGATGTTATGACGATGTCAATGGGAAATGTTAACGATGCACCTATCAAGTTGAATGCTCTAATGATCGAGAATGCCCGTGTTTCTTTCCCAGTCCTTGCCAGCAACATTCAGAGACACTACACTCAGGAATTCATTCGCCAGATCCATGTTGTCCTCGGATCTGCGGACTTCCTGGGCAATCCGGTTGGTTTGTTTAACAACGTTAGCTCTGGCGTGGCCGCGATCTTCTATGAGCCGTACCAAGGTTTTGTTATGACCGATCGACCCCAAGATCTCGGTTACGGCATTGCTAAAGGATTTGGGAGTTTCGCAAAGAATACCGTCTTCGGGTTTTCGGATAGTATATCGAAGCTCACAGGTAGCATGTCAAAGGGACTGGCAGCTGCAACTCTCGACAAGGAATTCCAGGACCAGCGACGCATGTCGAAGACCCGTAATCGGCCGAAGCACGCATTGTACGGCATTACGGCAGGTGGCAGAGCGTTTGGAAACAGTATTGTAAGTGGCATCGAGGGTATTGCCCGCCACCCACTTCATGGTGCCGAGAAAGAAGGACTCCAAGGGTTTTTCAAGGGTGTAGGAAAGGGTTTCCTCGGGCTGGCTACTAAACCAGCTATTGGCGCGTTTGATCTTGCTTCAAGTAAGTCGTTCTGTCCTCAAGATTCTTGGAAAGGGAAAATCAACTCACTAACAATTTACTAGATCTTGCCGAGGGTGTACGAAACACAACAACCGTATTTGATCAAGAGGGTCTTGACCGTGTCCGTCTAACTCGCTTCGTTGGCATGGACGGTATTGTTCGACCATACTCACAGCGGGAAGCACTCGGCCAGCTTTGGCTCAAGACAGCCGACGACGGAAAGTACTTCAACGAGGATTACATCGCCCATCTCGAGCTTCCGGGTCGCGACATGCTCATTATGTTGACGTATGATCGGATAATGCTCGTGCGCAGCAAGAAGCTCGAGACCTCCTGGGATATCCGGTTGACAGACATCCAAACAATTTCTAAAGAGCGCACCGGTATGAGCATCATGCTCAAGGGTGGTGCCAACGGACCGTTTATCCCTGTGCAAGACGAGAGTGCAAGAAACTGGCTGTATAGACAGATCGCAATTGGTAAGTGACTTAAGTGCCCATGTTTATCATGCTTGACTAAGGCAGCTCGCTAACATAACTCTCTCCAGCTGTCAATGCATTCAACGAGAAATACAACAACAGGGTATGAAATGATGCCGCTGTAATGATGTTATGCTTGGTTACCTACTGTGAAAGAAAAAGACGAGCGTGAAGATTCCAGCGCATTCAAATGACATGAATGACGGTCTTTTTTTTTCTTTCTTTTCTGCCCTACCTGGGCTATGTTTGCTTCGCCTTCAGCCAAGTACGTAATTGGTTTCTTGCGTTTTTGACCTGTTGTATGCTTTTAATATTGCATGTACATACATAAAGACATTGCTTTGGCGCCCATTAATTTTTTTAATTGGTTTAATGGTATGTTCACCTCTATATCTGTGTTGTCTTATGGCTCCCTAGGTGCTGGTTAGAGGTTTACCTTGGCCTAAATTCATGGAAAGAAGCGACGTGGTTCCTTCCTTAACACCAGCCTGTAGCCATGCTCTTTCCATCTATAATAACAAAGGGTCGAGACCTGTAGGGAAGGCGCGACCTGTCATAAACCAGAGACGGCAAGCACTACCCTCCGGTTGCTCTTTCCTTGTAGGCCGGTAGCTTGGAGGGAAGCTACTAATTAATTCTGTATAGGAGTAAGGTGCGATGGCCAGCCTCATGTAACCACTCGTTCCTTCCTTCTATGATATCAATGGTTAATACTTGTTGGGAAAGCGCGACCCCGTCACCTCATGAACAAGATACGGCAAGCAACAACGTACTTTGCTCTTTCCCTCATGGATTAAGGATTTTCAAGGGAAGCTACGGTGAATATAAGTGCGAGGAAGGTGCGACTATGTCACTGTTTGGGGAATAACCGGGGTATTACAGAATATTCCCGAAGTGGTATCATGTGTATCATATAGGTGGGCTGCAGTAGGTATCTATGGCCGACAAGTTAAAAAAAAAAATCTGTTCCAAGAAAAATTTAAAGTCATGCAATAAGTTGTTCGCTCATGTTATCGACTCTCCGCTTGCTCCACGAGCCGTTCCTCCAGTCCCATCGGTTCCCAGACCTCCTTCGCCTTCTTATTTTGGACCCAAACGACATCGCCCTGGATAAACGCAACGACGCCACCTTTGCCTGTTGCACTGGCCGTGATCCGGAATAGAGGTTGGCCATTTCGTGGGTGTGCTTCTCGTAGCGGCAACATGATAAGGCCTTCGTCTGCACACCAGGATTCGAGGATGTCTTTGAATGCAACCTCTTCGACGATCTTCTGTTTGCGGGGCGCTTGAGGTTCCTCTGCGGTGATTGATGGTAGCTGTGCCGCAGTGGGTTTCGTTTGATCAGTTGGCTTTGCAGATGTTGATGACGGAGCGGGCAATTCTGCTGCGGCACGGTCACCTAGTTGAGCGGCCAGGTCCATCGTGCGAAGAGCGTTGTTCCATTCTTCGTCAATGATTGCAAGATCGTTGAGTTCTGGAGGGAATTGAGACCGCCACCATGTGAACCACTCCGCGACCTCTTCATAGTTAGGGTCGTTGGTGAGCCAGATGTAGAGGATTTGGTGAAATTTAGGGAAGAACTCGGCGACAAAAAGGAGGCCGAGAACGTTTGGTTGGAACCAGTCCTTCCATTTGAGGATATTTTCAAATGGCGTGAGGTCTTGGTCCTGGGGATTGACGTCAAAGTCATTACGGAGATGAGCGGCGAGGCGGGGAAGAAGGTGGTTACGCAGGCAGGTGTCGAACTCGGAGGACAGGGCATCGCGCCACAAGTCGAAACCCCGAATTGGGCCAGCACTGATATCCCAAGTGTCTAGAACAGTACGGAATTTGCGCTTGGCATCGGAGAGGAGGCCTGTGGCCTGTTTCGGGTTGGTGTGTCGTTCGTCAAGATATTGAAGCCATGTAAAGAGCCACCAGGGCACTTTAGAGTTTTGTTGAGATTGAGAGGAAGAGGAGGATGTCGACCGTTTGGGTCGCCAAGATTTGAGGCCACTTGTGAGCTTAGGGACCACGAGCTGGTCGAGGACGTTGGCATAGACAAAAGAGGGAAGGAGTTCTTTCCATGAGACGACGAGTGTGGTAGCGGGTGAAGGGTTAAAAACATCCCAGTCGTTGAGGAGAGCGGACCGAACGCGAGGGAGCCACAGAGTATATATCATAGTCTCGTAGGGTGATGTTGATTGGCGTAGTGTAGATTGCCCACCATTGGACTTGCGGGACAGAAGGGGTTGAAGTCGGCGTAAATTGGACACGAGGAAAGTTGGAGACTTGAGAGGCTCCCATTCTTCCATGGCCTCTCGGAAAATAGGATGGATGGCAGCAACCGCAGTCTCCCAAAGCCGATATTCGTCAATCTCCGCCCGATATTGAATCTCCAGCGACTCTAGTTGGTCAGTCACATGGTCGAGTTTCGCCTGCGAGCTGTCGTTGCTCTCCTCGGGTATAGAATCGAGAGCTCCAAATGCAGCGACTAAAGCTGTCAACTGGTCTATCTGGCGCTGATTCGTGTCGAGCTGGTCCACAATCTGGGCTTCGTCCTGTTCGATGTATTGCTTCCTCTCAGTCAAGCCCTTCCATTCATCAGCAAAGGCTTCAAGATCCTGGCGAGCTCGACGTTCGATCTTGTAAGCCTCGCTTTGCTCGGTGTTAACAAACTCTAGAGGCGCCATCAACCCGGCCGTAGAGGTCAGGACTTTCTGTTCCTTGCCCGTTGCATCGATCAGGGATTTCAGCACATTAGGCACCTCCAGGCCTGCCATATCCGCTTCGATTTCGCGAGCAGTGCGGAACTGGGGTTTCTTCTTCGCTGCAGAACGACCTGCACTTTCTGTGCCACTTCTGTCATTCTTCTGCTGCCTCTTCTTCTTTCTCTTGAATTCTTCATCTGAGCTTTCCTCGAGAGATTCGCCTCGTAAGGTGGCGGCACGTTTTTCTTCGGTACGAGCCGTTTTGCTCTTCTCACGGACTGCACCCAGACCAATACCCTGGGGCCGCGCCTGGGCTTCGATGGGGTTCACGATACCTTGCCCGCCCGATCCAAGACCCTGGCCTTTAACGTGACCCATCTTCGCCAGCATGCGGGCACCGAAGGAGTTCGCCGCGGGACCGTTACTGGCGGCCGACTTTGTCGCATTTTGACCCCAGGTATTTTGACTCATTCCTAAGCCTCGACCACGACCACGACCCATCCCTAGACCGAAACCGCCCGCCGGGGGCGATTCAGAACGCGATGCGGCACGGTTGAAAGAACGAAAGGATGCGCGAGGAGGGGAGTCGGATTCGTCGTCGGAGCTCACGTCGGCATGTTTTCGTTTTTGGGCCGGAGAGTCCATGATGGGACCCTGAAGCGAGACGGGGCCGTTAGAGAGGCGACGGCGAAGAAGCAGGGCACTCGTGCTGCTTGAACTGTTGAAGCTTCGAGATGCCTAGAACTCTACTAGATTCTAGAACAGAAAAGTTCGGGGCGGCAAAACACGGTTCCGACGGGCGGACGGGGCATGACGGGAGCAGCTAAATAGAATGACGTCTGTGACCCATCCGGTTCCTCGTCCCTTCTCTCCTCCCTCTTTCTTTTTTTCACTCAGGATCCTCTCTAATTGACATCTCTCTCCTCTCTTCTGTAATATTATTAAAGAAATCTACTCTGTAAAAATGGCTTCTCTCATCCGCACCTCTCTGCGCACTGGTCTGCGCGCCAGCTCTTCCTCGGCTGCGCCCTCGTTGACTTTCACCCGCGGCAAAGCTACTCTGCCCGATCTCGCCTGTACGTGGTTTCTGCTGCACCCCTTCCCATTTTGGTCGCATTGATTGATTGTTTCCCAATGTCTAGATGACTATGGAGCTCTGGAGCCCGCTGTCTCCGGCAAGATCATGGAGCTGCACCACAAGAACCACCACCAGACCTATGTCAACAGCTACAACACTGCTCTCGAGCAGCTCCAGGAGGCCCAGGCTAAGAACGACATCTCCGCTCAGATTGCCCTTAAGCCTTTGATCAACTTCCACGGTGGTGGACACATCAACCACACCCTTTTCTGGGAGAACCTGGCTCCGAAGAACGCCGGCGGTGGTGAGCCTCCTTCTGGTGCCCTCTCCAAGGCCATCAACGAGAGCTTCGGCAGCCTCGAGAACTTCCAGGGCCAGATGAATGCCGCCCTTGCAGGTATCCAGGGAAGCGGCTGGGCCTGGTTGGTGCAGGACAAGCAGACCGGCAACATCGCCGTCAAGACCTACGCGGTAAGCCCCTCCCCTCCGTAGAGGTATTAGAAAGCGGTAAACTAATTGACCCGGAATTACAGAACCAGGATCCCGTTGTTGGGCAATTCAAGCCCCTCCTCGGTATTGATGCTTGGGAGCACGCCTACTAGTAAGTCTACTGTTCCCTAGAATTGCTGTCTCCGCTAACCCGTATGTAGCCTGCAATACCAGAACCGCAAGGCCGAATACTTCAAGGCGATCTGGGATGTGATCAACTGGAAGAACGTGGAGAAGCGCTTCTCGTAAATCCTGTGTGCATGTCGTCGATTTATTGGATATAAAGGCCTCCATCTGACAAGTAGATTTGCCAATGTACTGGATATCAATACGCTCTTCTGGCTTTCCTACGTATAATGCGCTTGTAGCAAGTAGCTGCTGGCATGTGGCCTAGCCGGGAAGATACCCCTAAATTCAGCTAGATTCGAGAATAATACAAAACCAAATCAATGCTTATTGTGCCTATAATCTTGAGATCATGATCCTAGTCATAGGTGTCTATCCGTGGTTTGAATTTGAATTGGCTGATACCCGGAACCGTCGGAGTCAACACCGGCCCAGGTCGGCCGCTTCTGGTTAAATATAAAATACAACATGAGCGCTGGAAGTTGCATTCCCACATTATCCTGCATTTGACTAGCATCTGACGCTTCTTGGGGCAGTCTTGTTGATTGTACGTGTTGCGGTGCGATTCCACGTCATCGCCGTTCTTACTTCAGCTTTTTTTGGTCGCAAGCCGTCTCGCCTTTGCATCTTTTCTTCTCGCACGTGGGGATTGTGGTTTTCTTCATCCCAATGCCAAATCATGCCTGAAGAACAGCAGGGCATCCGCAGCTTTTTCTCACAAGTTCTCCGGCCCAAGAAATCCCGCCAAGTGCTGCGCAAAAAGAGCTTTAGCGCCTCATCGACCAACCTCTCCACCACCACCACCTTGACCAAAGACGACAATATCCCTCCTGTTCCCTCGTTGGCCCCTCTTGCCGCCCATAATGTCAAATATCGCCCAGTTCACGCCCAGCAGGATACCCAGTTAGGCGAGGCACACGATCATACGGCCGTCATCCATGCCATTGGCGTACAGAATTTCGACACTGACAGCGATGGGGATGCCCTCTTTGTTCGCGACAACCGGCCACCTGGCGAGCCCCTCATCGCTAGCCTGGCCGAAGACCTATGGGTTTTAATCTCCGAGTACCTTTCTCCTACAGACGCCGCCCAGCTCGCCTTCGCTAGTAGAACTCTCTACAACCGTCTCGGCCCGTATCCCTGGCGCACCCTCAGCCAGCCCGAGCATACCGATGACCGAGCGGATTTCCTTGTCTCCCAGGACAAGTTCTACCCCCACCATCTCCTCTGTTTCCCCTGCGGCCAATTTCACCGTCGGACCCAAGAAGGCCACGAGACTCTACAGCCTGCAAACGTCCTAAACCCGCTCTTCGACTGCCCCAATGCCCGCAACAACCTTCGCCCTCATCCGCGCCACCGTATTACCCATGGGCGCAATATCCCTTTCGCCTTCGTCCAGCTAGCTACCCGGCCAATTCGTTTCAAATCCCCTATATACGGTCTTTCGGACCCTACATCCCTTGGTCGCCGATGGCGCCGCGACGGCTGGTCTCACCAATCTCGCTTCCTCGCTCACCACGGCCGCCTCCTCATGCGAGTGACGTCGTCCACGTTCGCCGAACCGGGACTCCCACCCTCTTCGCAACGGCTTCTCCTGTACTCCCGCGATGACTACTGGCCTTACTTCTCCGCCTGCGCCCACTGGCGGGACGGAGACCTCATGTCCGCCACAAAATGCGCCCTCAAGCACATCCCGGTTTCCCGCCGCACAGAGGGTCTCCAGGGCCTCGAACACCGCGCTAAGGACTTGTACCACAGCCACACGTACGATCCGAATGCTATGGCCACTCTATGCAGCCACTGCCGCCCCATGCGCCGCTGCCCCGACTGTCCATCGGAATACCTGATTGAAGTCAAACTCACCGAGCAGCGCGAAGCAGGCGCAAAATCACGGTTCAAACACGCCATTGTCATTACGCGCTGGTGCGATCTCGGCGATGGGACCAGTCCGCGGTTATCCAAGGAGTGGGCGGCTTGTAACGGGCAACTGCAGGGGTATGACTCTTTCAAGGTGCTGGGGAAGCGAGCAATATCCGGGACCTTTGAATCAGCGTTCACGGATGATACAATCCCGGGTCAGAGGATTATCTCTATGAATCCAACGGGGAAGAGACTTGGAGAGGAGGGTACTACTTGGTATTGATTTACCTGATCTCTCTATTTTGCCTTTTTGAGGTCCACTTCGTGGGCCAGAATGTCGATGTCAATCTATCTTTGTTTTACATGGCGTAGGGTATGGCATTGGAGGAAGGGATCTGGCGTTTCTCGGGACAGGAAATTCTTTAATAATTTGATGGCTTAATCGCAGGCTTAGAGAAAAGGAATGAGTTTTTTGATATAAACTATGCGAGAAAAAAAAGGACTTGCTCGATTGATCGTAAAATTCCCTTCCTCATCCGAGCGAAGGTGTTAAGATAAAGGAACACCTAACTATGCCAAGTAACTACCTAAGAAACCGATTGGGAAGCTTTGAACACCATCAAGGTTTTGGTGCTTTAGTATACATCCGGTTGTTATACAAAAAGGAAGGCGAAAAAAGCGAAATGGAACTGAAATAGAATGAAAACCAAATGAGACGCGTCGTGGGCGAACGATCCGCCGTCCAGCCAAACCAAAGCAAATAAAATAAATAATATAAAAAACAAAGCAGAACGTACTTGTTTGTACTGGTATTCATTGGGTATCGTGGCTCATTAAATAGATCAATGATCAAAAAGTAGATCGGTGGCATCTAAGTCATCCCTCGTGGAGGTTGATCGTAGATTGTCGTAGATTGGTAAGTTTGATAGATGAAGGGAAAAAAAAGAACAGAATCCGAGATAGTACATAAACGATTGCGAGTGTCCGTCAAGTCCGTCTCGACCGGCGCTCCATGTATCGCGGACGTCGGCCATGCTCATCGGCTGGCTCCTCTGAGCGAGTTGGGTGCCTGGTTCGAGTTGCAAACTCTTCCACTACCGGTTCGGCAGCGGCGGGCTTGGTGGGCTCCTGGCCTGGCGCAAATGTGACGTTGTCATGTGTGGCGATGCGGGAAGAGGCACGAGTGCTTGCTGCAGCGGAAGTTGTTGCTGGCGTTATCGGGAAGTCGGATTTAGTAGATGATGGCGGGTTGATAGATACCGCGTCCGATTTCTTGAGCGAAGCGCTGGCGCCCTTCATCCAGCCGAATAGCCCGAGTGAGCCGCGGCGTTTGTGGTCTTTCCCGCCATTAGAGGTTGACGGTCTACTTGTTGTGGCGGAGTTGTAGGAGCTGCTGAGGTTTGCTTCCGTGAAGGAACGGGCCATGCCCTCTTCGGCGTATGTTGGCCCGGAGGCGCCAAAGTCGCAAGCTTGGCCGGATAATGGACGGGGGCCCTTAGATGGTTGATTCCTCGTCTTACGGACGACAGGCGAGGGTGCACCATCGTCCATGTCAACGGGATCAGACATGGGAGATGGTTGGAGCCGACGAGAGGTTCCGGAGCGACTGAAGAATTGTGGGAGGAGGCTGGTTCTACGGCGCTGCTCGGGCTCGGGGCCCGCTGTCTCAGGTGCTGGTTCATCATCACGATCCTCCTCCAGAGCGCGCGGATTCAGCGTTTGGATGATGGGTAGGGTGGGTTCCCAGACTGCAGAATCAATGCTGTGTCGACGACCTAGGAAGGAGCATTGGCTGGGGGCACGTGTACGGACGACTCGAGAGTCAATTGGGAGGGGCTCTGTTCGGTTCTGGGTGCCGGGACGGCCCGCCTCGATCCAGTCATCGGCTGTCAGGCTCGCCGTTTCGTCGCGAGATGTTTTCCTAGATGGGGAGTAGTACTCCTTGTTCATCCGGTCGAGGACCCTATCGAAGTCTCCGGGGAAGATCCCATGATTCTCAGGGTAGCCGTATGGAATCTGAATGCTGTTCAGGGGGAGGATTGCAGGATCTTCCTCCCGTTCGTCAAGATTGGACCGTGGCAGTGTAACCTTGCTTATGTTTGTATCCATGCTTTCTCTGGGCTCGCAGTTGATTGAGCCCCGTTTAGTTGTCAGTTCATCTACTGAGCGAGGACGGGACAGGCATTGTTTTTGGTCTGACTGGCCCTTGTCTGCGATGGTACTGTTTGATGAGCTATTCGCCCACCCTGGGTATCCTGTAACCATAGTGTCAGGTGTTGGAGGAAGCCGCGCGCTTCCAAAAATACTCTCCATCTTAGATTTGCTGGAGCTATTGAATGAACTGTTGGGACTTGAGGTCTCAGGTTCTTTGAAGACGTCTGATAGACGTCGATTCCTCTGTTGTGTACCGCTCCAGTTGAAGGAATTGCCTGCTTCCATCGGGTCCCATCGGTCTATACGGACCAAATCGCGAGGGGATTTGACTATCGTGGATGAGGAAAGGTTCGCATCTTGAGCACATATCTCGTTTCGGCGTACCGGAATATCGATTTGATCAAATGCATCTTCGACGATCGGACTATCGTTGATATTCAGTTCGCTGCACTCGCTTAAAGCACTCAGCCTCGGCGACTCCGGTTCTGTCGTCTCAGCCATAGAGTTCATACTCTCAGATTTCGTGATGGCAGCCGGTTCAGGGAGCGGATTATCATCCATCTCAACATAAAGACTGCGTAGGGCTGCTGTGCTCTTGCTTTCTCCGAGTAAGAAAGACGGCGCACGTTGAAGAATCCGGGAACCCGAGGAGACTTGGCGACGTTCAGACCGTCTAACGCCGCCCCTGGAGGATGTCCTTTCTGGAATGTCGACCGTGGAGGCGTTCCTGGGTGTAGCAATGCCAGAGTCACCACCATGGGGAGGATATGTAGCCGAAGGGTTTGAAACGTCCAGGTCCATACCAAGCTCCTCCATTCTCGCCTCGAGTTGACATATTAAGTCCACAGCTTCAGTAACAGCCTGGTCTCGCTTGTCGAGCTCCTGCTGTAGTTGTTCGTTGGTTTCTAGGAGTCTTTGGTTATCTGCCTGAGCCGCCCTAAGCTCCTGCACCTCATCCTCCAGTCCACGCATGCGTTGGACCTCATCCTCCAGTTCATCCATCCGTTCCAACTTCTTTTCTAACGTTGATAGTTGCTGCACACGATAAAAGATCTCCAGTTTCAGGTCGAAATTCTGCTTGCTGATTTTCGAGATATACTATAAATTTGTTAGCAGCGCACCCAGGGAAGCGTCGGCGGCTTCAAAGACACTAACCTGGTCCGTTTCTCTGACTCCCATTTCCGGGGGCCGTCTAACACTGCCATTCGATAACATCTTGCTGGCTTTCTGTTTCTCGGAACCGAGCTCGTCCTGCGAGTTGGATCGAGATTGTGATTGGCACCACTCCGGTGTACGCTGTGGGCTATTTTCCAGCTCCTCCAACCCACCTGTCCGGGCTCCTCGGCTCGCACGTTGTTCCTTTAGCAAATCCTGAAGCAGGGCGGATGATGGGTTCACGAATGAAGCGTTCGGGTCTGGTGTCTCTGTATAGTTCCATTCAAATCAGCATTCTGTTTTCCTTGGTGCCCTTATCCCTGCCTGTCAGTCCAGGGCAAAACTTACGAGATCTTGATCTGAGAGGCGTCCGTGGATTTCTGTTCGTGGGGCTTGTATCCTGAAGCCACGGCACTTCTGTAGACGAATCAACACGGTGTTCACTGTTGCACCGGAGATATAAGTTCGCACCACTGCCCATTTTTGTTGGGGATTCCATGTTGATTCTGCCCTTGACTCGGTTAAACGCAGGAGGAGGTCTGGAGGGTTCCGGTTTATCTGCAGGAAGGTCAATTAAGTTAGTTTCTATGTAGTTTTCTCAGCTAGGGGTAGGTGTCGCAGCCTCGCCGGCCCAGGGTGGGACAAACTTTTTGATTTGGAACTATGTCTCAGAGACTTGCTCCCGCTCTCAATTGTCGCGGCTGGCGAGGGAGGATATAAGCAGTTCCGCAAGGAAGACGGAGTAGAAGTTTGTCCTGAGCCGGAGCGCCGCCGTTGTGCATTTCCTTCCATTTTTGCTGACGAGATCTAGCTGATGCGAATCAATGGCGAGATGCACGATTGCTGTTTGACTGCAGCAGTGCGACAGGGACAGGTATCCACAGCCGCAAATCTCATACGCAAGGACCGAAAAACGAGATAACAGAATCGCGCAAGGGTGCGAATGATGCGAGGAGGTTCTGAATAGAGACGGATCTCAAAGAAGGGCCAGCCCGTTTGATTAGTCTCCCGGAGTGGCGGGGACGAGCTATGGAAGGAGAGCGCCTCGTGGACGTGGAGGGATGCAGGAAGCGATGAGGACTCTTTTTTGAGAGCCGGGGCCGTGAGGGGACAGGAAGAAGGAGACACTATGACGAGGAAGTTCGATTGTGAATTTGTGACTAGTCGATCGATGGATCTTGGTGGGTGGCTAAGAGAAAAGGGAATTGAAACTTGAAACCGGATGCCCACAGTGCATGAACTTACTCCGCATGAAGACCGAATTCACAGTTGTTGTTACCAGGGAAAGGTTGTGAATGCAAAGTGTTGCAGGTAACTTGTAGGCTGCATTCCACTGTCTCCATGTCGCCGTTCACACAGAAACCTCATTCCAGCGTCAAGAATGAGCGAGAGATCGAGACCAAATTGGAGAGAGAAAACGTCCCAGGGGCTACTAGACTAGAGCCCAGGCCGTTCAGTGCTAGCTAGCGGGGCCGCTAAAGTCAGGTACCTCCTCTTAGTTTGTGATGGCCAGTCCTTCTGTTCGTTCTTTTTGGCGAGTGTGCCCAATCGGAATTGCGCGTCCCTGGCCGGACT
The DNA here is from genome assembly GCF_016861865.1 of Aspergillus puulaauensis. Classification (NCBI taxonomy): domain Eukaryota; kingdom Fungi; phylum Ascomycota; class Eurotiomycetes; order Eurotiales; family Aspergillaceae; genus Aspergillus; species Aspergillus puulaauensis. The sequence continues at coordinate 2,302,992 of NC_054860.1, read as the reverse complement.
TTCGTGATCTCATCCCTTGGTGTCTTTTCTTCCCTGCCACCTGATAAATCGAGCACCCCTTCTGACCTCCCCACAATATCGACTTTTTTTTTCAGCCACTCTCGGGAAAACTGACAGCAATCATGGTGGTTGGAGTCGACTTCACTGTAATTTACCTGAGATCCTCTGGAGTTGATTCTGATTCTGTTGATATGATTGTTCCTAATATTCAACCCCGGTCCTCAGCCCCGCACCATCCATGGTTCAGCAACGGCCCATTTGGAGATCTCGGTCTACCCATGAACCGTGCATGTTCAGCTCGTGCCAAACAGCCCCGTCATCCACACGGGAAAGAGTTCCCCGCCTCAGCCCGTGGCAACCACACGCAGTTAAGACGTACCATGTGTTTCAATCATGTTGCTACTCTTACACTTGTATTATATATACCTTTCCTATATTTGGACATGTTATATTATGGACGAAGTAAACGCAGTCTCTCCTGCAAGGTTGATTCCAGAGGTTCTTTGTTCATCTGAGTGCGAAATGTTTGTCAGAACTCTACCCTGATTGGATCGGCTCCAACATGCTGCATTCCCAGCGCATCAAGTTTCTAATCCGGTTTAAAATTGAGTTGATGTTGATTGCCCACCGGGTCATACCGCATACGTAGCCATCTGGACTTGTGGACAGTTTCTTCATTATTGGTAAATTTTCCTAATGGTGGGCTTGGACATGGCATGTTAATCAGAATATCCTTTCCCAGCCCTGTAACACCAAGGTTACCATGCAGCAACATCCCGTTTCTTTCATGTAGTCGTTTCTCATAGCTGAGCGAGCAGAACTCAACTCTTTATTAAGGCTCACTCGTTGAAATGTTGTCCCTCATCTCTTTTTGGCTTCTCCCGCCCAAATGCGCGTCTCTTTAGCACTATCATGAGCGACACGGAATACTACTTTGTGGTCAGCAAGTCTCCAATAATTAAGTGGGAAGTCAAATGCAGGACATACACCGTCGTTCTGTCTCATCCAAGCCCTGTAAGAACTCCACGCCATCTCCAAGAGCACCCTTCGGGTTATGTGCATGGTCAGCAATCTCGGCAGCGCGCTTTTTGAAAGTCTGTCCAGCGAAAGTTAGCCAAGTCACCTCCCCAAAAGTATCTGAAATAAGTCCCACGTACAGTGCTCAAAATATCAACCATCTCCTCCTCTTCGAAAAGCTCTAGGACTCGTTCACTCAGGCGGTAATAGTTCGGTGCCAACGAGCGTAGGTCGACGGTCCTTGGGTCCGCCTTCAAAGCATTCGTTACTCGCTCTGACAGCGCAGACGGTATATCAAGCGTAACCAGCCGGGAAGTCCCTAGTCGCGCACTTTTGAAAATCAGACATGACCATCCTGACAAGTCGAATACTCGCTTGTTTGCTAAGGCGGGGTTGAGGCAATTACCCGATAGAAAGCATCTCACCCAGCCATAATGGTAGATCAATCCGGGTTCCCGCTTTAATCTGTCCATCCATAATCAGTCATAACTGTTCCCACTTGTGCACAGACAATGAACTTACATTCTCTCCTGGGTTGCCTTCTAAAATGCCAAGCCCTGGCACATCCAGTTCAAATGTGCATGGCAATTTCTGGATAGAAGCTTAGCTTTAGTACGCAGTAAGTTAGCGGGCATTGGGTAGGTTCTAGTCATACTTGAGCATCTGTCAAGATTGAGTCAATTTCATAGTAAGACATGTTGGCCCTTTGAGAAGAGTAGACTGCAATTCGAGAAATGAAGAGTTCACGAAGGAGGACCCTCCAGATCGCGTCCCACATAACGCGGTGTCACGTGATTCTGCTTTACTGGTTCTCTCAGCCAATCACATTACATATTCACAAACCTTCATTGTTCAGTTCCAATTGAGAAATCAAATATCTGCCAGATATCACTACTACTTAGCATGTCTTGACGCTGATGGTAAGATACAATCGTTATTTAGCCGCGGAGCGTACTAGCCGAGAACTCAAGGGCTAACTATGCGCTACTAGTCGTATTGCGTTGCAGAGAGAACAGTACTTCAGGTTTCAGCACTCGACGATGGGCACCACAGCCACAGCCGATGATGCTCTCTAGGCAACCCCATTAAACTCCGTCGGCTGAGATGTATAACTTCCCTCAGATTCCCGCTGTGCCAAATACGAGGCAACTCCCAATCCTGACCATGGTTAAAGGTAGTCACATGATTCACGCGACTATGAAACAATTGCCTGCTGTGAAGCTCACCTCACGTCACATCGTCAATCACTAGGATGACACCACCAAATGCGACCCGAAATCTGACCCTTGGACCTCAGTGCTGGGCCTGTCGCGAAAGACGTGTGCGATGTGGATCGGAGACTCCAGGGTGCTTGAAGTGTGCAGTTAAGGGGGTTGACTGCCCGGGATATGGCCATACAAGACCGTTGCGCTGGAGAAAGCCACAGAGCCCCCGCAAGTTTAGCAAAAATCAGACAGGAGAAGGTATAGGGCCTCGTAAAAAATCCCACCAGTTCTTGAGATAGTCGCTGATCATCTGGATTTTATTTAGGATCCCTGACTAAGGTTTGCCCTGTGGTGTTATCTCCGAAGAGCTTACAACTTGAGCATGAGATTTTATATTGTTTGTTATACAGTCTTTCGGCCATATAGGTACTGGGAGCTAACATATGATAGTTAATGAGCGAGTTGCCCCCGACTTAGTCGTGATGGACTCTTCGTCCAATCCATTTCGGTATCCACTGAAGTTATCTGCTCAAACTCCCGCATACTTTAATTATATCTATGCTTCCATCAGTACCTGTCATCGCATAATCCAACGCTACTATGGTAATATGCACATGTACCGCACTCAATCGACAGGAATGACCGTTTCGACCAAGTCAACTCCTTCACTAACAGGCCCCGACGAAGCAGCACTCTACCACTATCGCGCGTCAGCTCTCAAAGGCCTCAACGAAGCACTGTCTAAAGCAACAAGAAGCCCACCAAATATTGACATTTTAGGTGGGGTTATGCTAATCCTACACTCTCAGGTTCGTCTTTCCCTGGCAATGTCTACAGGTCTAACCACTGGCAGTTACAACAAGCCGCCTATGGACAATGGCGAATCCACCTAGATGGATTTAAGAAGCTCATTGAATTTTACGGTGGATGCGAACATCTCTTAAAAGACGACATACCTGCTAGTATCATTCTCGCAAACGTGTTGATCATCGATGTAATGTCAAACACCACCACCCCTGTACACTTCATGACGCAAGGCACACTCAGGTGGCACTCGGCGTATTTGGGCATCCTACCTCGTATGGATCACGATCTAGTTCCAACCCCGACTCCGATTCCACTTCATGTACTAAAAGCGGTCACTATGGTCAACATCGTCAGAGCCAGGTCGCACCAAACTAGAAGCGAGCTGGGCAGGTACCCGAACTTTACTTTCTCCTTGGTATTGGCGGAACTAGGTATCTCGCTTGAGACTGGAAAAACCGTTGAATGGCTTGGTGGAAGCTCGGCAAACTACGACGGGACAAATGTCCAAACACCTGACCATGTTCTATTTGCGGACTCCTATCAGTCTGCAGTCATAATTTACGCCACAGAGGCATACATGCTCATTTCCGAGAACAGCCTACATGAGGTCGCAAACACTATCCGAGACTCCGCCTACACCTCCTTGATGACCGCGCTGCGGGTCTTATTTGAGCTAAAAGACAAGACACAAAGCGGGGAGGCCTACTGGAAATTCATCTTCTGGCCGCTAGCAATCGCAGGTGTCCAAAGCGTTGTGGCAAGGCACCACCGAGGAGATTTTGAGTATATCTGCACTAAGCTGTACGAAATGACAGCTGCTCTCGGGTCCCACTGCATGCGAGATGCTGCGATATTTCTCGAGCATCTGTGGATGGAAACATCTGACTCGGGGGCAGATGGGCACCCGTTAACATGGGATGAGATATTCAAAGACGCGCCATTATTTCTTCTCTAAGCTAGAAGATATATTCATCTATCCATCCTAAATTATGCGGCGGGGCGATTTCAGAGCAACGAAACAACCTATAAATTACCAATCTAACTCCACCAAGTAACATCAGCCTCTCTCAGTGTATTTGAGCCGCAGTGAACCTCGCCGCCAACAACATGATGCGAGAGGTAATCGTCAACAAAGCTAATAGACATATTGGCTCTTGCGTACGCCTGCCGTGAAGCCTTTGCCATGATATCATCCCCCTCAACGACCGGGCCCCAAGGCTTCGGTGAAACATAGTGCTTCCCAAGCACCACACCATTTACCGTTGCCGGTAGAAAGGACACTAGCTGGAACTCCCCGGCCAAGACCGGTCCTGTGTGGGGTGGGAGGTGGTTGGGGGGGAAGTTAAAGTTGGAGGTTTTGAATAGTGTAGGTACGCGAATGACCTGCTCTAATGGCAAATCTACCTCCGATAGCAGGATACCCAGATTAGCATCGATATGGCGTTGCGCATACTTGTTGACTTGTTGAAATGTCTTATTAGCTAGGAGATCGTCGATGGTTAACTCGAGGTCCTCGGGATCAGCCAGCCCCTCGTCGACGGCGTCTGATGTACGGTTGAATGAAATCGCATGCACATCACCATGACCACTCTTACTCGCATCTTGCAGCAGCTTCATTGCAGCAATAGTATCGGCGATACCAATAGTCCAACCTCGTTCATTGTCAAATGGGAGAAACTGCACAAACTCGTCAACATGGCCGACCAAAAGCCACCCCGTCTCGAGGATGAGCGGCTCCTGGACTTTCTGGCTGTTGAGGAAGGTAAGCATCGAGTCAGCAGGCAACTGGTTGAAATGTTTTCCCGTGATAATTCGACCCGATTTGTAAACCACCCCAGACTTGGACGTATACGGCGGGGTGGTCTCGACATTCCCGAACGAGTTGATCTCCTCGTGCCCGAACCCAGGACCTGGCTGGAATCCGCCGATGCCTTCACCGCGGAGCGAGTGAAAGACCTGTCGACCAGCCACCCTGGTAGACTGTGCTGAGCGCAGCACGATACGTATTGAGATTGGCCCATCCGGACCGGGCATACTAGCGTACGCAGGCTCCAAGAAATCTTGGGCCCAAATATCCTCGTTCTCGGTACCGTTGAGGAGAAGCGTTGGCGTCTGTATCCCGGCTTCGCGGCGGCCATCGTTGAGATCCGAAAGGAATCGTCGTTGCGCATCGCTCTCCCCAGCGACACTGATAAGGGTATCGACTTTCTGGAGATGGTGGTGCGTTAGGACCGGCGCGAGTTTGAGTGCAACGGCATCACTCCCGGAATCCTTTCCACTAAAGACATCCAGCTTAACAACCACGTTTCCATCCCAGATATCACTATCCTTCACCAACTCCCGACTATCGAGGCCAAGTACAAGGCCCTCCTGGAGCTGTGTTGCATTGAGTCGAAACCGCTCATCAAGCAATGTCCACGCTGTCGAATCTCCACTATCCCCGTTCCCCTTAAGAAACAGCCTAACTCGCTGGTACGCCGCGTCTGGCGTCGCATAGACATACCCATACGCATCGGATGAAAGGTCTTTCATAGGAACAGTCCTCAAGGGCGCCACATACTTTGGTGACAAAAGCACATCGCCCGATGCATCGTTGCAGTATGCGAGCTCATCATTACTGAGTTTTCCCCCGTTCAGATCCGTCTTTGGACATCGGCCAGTGGTATCACCGATGTTCGGCAGGAAAATCGCGCCGCTTGATGCCGACCAGACAGCTTTATTAGATACGTCCGAGTTGCCTGAGATGTCGACGCCACCGTCACGGTTCGTGTCGGCGCGGATGTCGGGGTGGAGGGCTGCAAGAGCAGAAGGGAGTGTTGCGAGGGCGACGAGGCCCAGGTTCGAGGGCGTCAATCGCATGGTCAGATAATTGTATCAGGGCATGTAATGAATGGACGAAGCGGTTGTTCTGGCCTTGCTTGACTGGAGAGGATTTATATGCCCTTTTATAGACCAAAAATCCTCCTCTCCTACACTCCCTTTTCATGGCGATCATACTCAACTAAGTAATAAACCTGCAGCCCCAAGACAACCAGGACCTAATGGGCAATTTTCTTGAAGGGACACTTGCGGCGAGTCAGACAAGAAGAATGAAACTCCGTAGTCAACTAGGCAACGAAATATTATTGGGGCCATCATCTGGAGATGTCCATCATCGGGGTTACACTAAACTCAGTCGGGCAGGATTTGTGGCCAAGACAACGAGCGTGCAGGTATAGTCAGTGTATATCCTCAGGGTCTCACACCCTAACCATGCGGCACTATTCAGGAATAAGCACATCTTTTCGTGCTGCAGGTAGCGCCTTTCCCGTCCCGTTCCGTCGACAGTTGTACACACTTCGTTGGGACCGTGCTCCGGAATACCATCATATCGCTAGCCCAGCTCTGCTCCTCGGGAAAACCATACAGGCTCGGGACACGGGATACCTATGGAGACTTACCGGTTAGCGCATTCAAGCAGCAGGATGACAATATGCCGAGAGAACTCGTAGATGACTTCGATTTGAACACGGCCAAAAGCAGTGAAAAATATATCCTTAGCATTCTAGCACTACGGCTCCGTAGAACAGCTTCCACCATTTACGAGATTTCTGTAGTGCATCTTGCACTCCGCAAGATGCGACGAGAATCGAGGCTCTCAAGTCCCGTGAACAAAGCAGAAAAAAGACCAGGTATATCTCTACCATGGGCTAGAGTAGAGGTAAGGTCGTTCTGCCGGGAACAGGGGCCGAACTTTGAATGCTTGCGGAGTATTCATTGAAGTCTGCTGTGACCTCTCTAAGCCAGAGCCCGATCAACTGGGTATTCAGCGACCCTCACTCAGGCTTTGACAAGGCGACGAGAATATCCAGAAGATGATGAGAATTAGGGTGGCACGTCACAAGCCGCACTCAAAGCCCCGGTTGATTTTTGTGTGTAGAAAATTGCTGTTTTAATTATTGTAGACCACACAGGGAAATAAATATTATCTTTTGCAAAGGGAAGAGAAGTGGTTTAGAATTCTCCCAGAAGCGAGGTAGAATGTAAACACACCTGTGACTGCCTGAGAGTCGACCAGGCCAAGATTTGTCGGGTCAGGGCGCTCGGCCCCAAGCATTTTGGAAACTGGTCCATGGCACCCAATGTTTCCAATTTTCCGGTCAGGTTCCTGAATTCGGACTCCTGAGCGCTCTGGGGTAGAGCGAGGTTTCGGCCATGTTCATTCCGACCAACCAGGTTATCGGGTTTCGTGCGCGCAGCATCCAAAGCTCGCTATAGGCGATTGTTTTCGTTTCTTCTACGCGAGGCTCTAGCCGGTGATCGTCGTATGTTCGTGGGTTCTGGATCATGGCCGTGGATCTCGTACTCTTGAAGATCGACGTGCAGACTCTGAGCTAGATAGCTGTTCATTGTCCAACATTTGTGTGTTTCGGCCGGCAGCAACAGGAGTTAGCAGTGATCAATCACAAGTGAATGAGGCGGATGATTTTCCCCGTCCATTCAGAGCCGAGACAAGTCGTGTTATCGGACTTGGAGAGTAGCTGGAACATTGGAAGGAGTTTGCCCCTCAAGTGGTAAAATTAGAAATCCGTCGTCTTCCCTTGCCAGTCGATCTGGAACCGGCTAAGTCCACGGCCCACCACCACCTGCAACGGTCGACAGGCCGTCGACTCGATTCTTCCAGGTTTTTGAACTCTCTTCCAAGGACAGAGTAGTCCCTAGACCGATGATGGAGTTTTTATTATAGCTGTGCTATCGTGCCCTCAACTGAGGCATCTGTTCTTTTTCTTTTCCCCTTCTTGTCCCTCGTTCGCTTTCCATTTCCTCCAACCCTCCATTGACAGCACCAAGCCAAGGCCAGCCCGAATCTGTGGGCGCCTTATCTGTCAGGCGGGCTTTGATCATCGCCGTTTATTTCTTTCCCTTGACCGCATGGGGTTGCCCCTGCTGCGAAATCCGGTCACACGACAATAGATTTGATTCGTTTTGGATGGCCGCAGCTTGTCCATCTGTGTCCCCAACGTCTTTCGAAAATGGCGTACAACACCGTTTCCCAGGCCGACCATGACCTGCCTTCCGACTCTGACGACTCCAGGGGTCCGTCGCCGCAAGCGCATGCCCATTCTGCCTCATTCGAGCAAAACGCGGATCACATCGATGGCGCGGGCCATATGCAGCCTGCGGAAGCCGAAAACAGCGTTCAATCCATCGGCTCCATGATTCGCTTGATGAGAGCTCCAAGTTACGATGTGGTCGAGGACGACGATTATGAAGTAGTAGCCGATCCTTCAACAGGGCCGGACTTCAATAGTCCCAGTAGTCCCAACGTTAGCCCCCCTCGCCTTCATGCGCCTGATACACCCCCGACCGAGGACCGCGCGGAGCTACGAACACCTACTACCGAACACTCTGTCCCCCTCAGTCATCCAACTCCCGGGCTTCAGTCACTGCAAGGAGCATACCTTCATAATGTGGAGAGGCTAGAGAAATCGGCCGAACGTTTAAGCTTGAGCTCCGCAGATATCGGGAGCGAGATTCGCAGGATGGATCTCGAACAAAGAAGAAGGGCCTCAAGTGCTGGGTCGGCCTCCATTTATACTTCTCAGGATGGACTCTCTCATCGCGACTCGATGCAGTCGGGGACTCGTCTTGCTCAACTCTCAGAACATCATGCCCTGGAGGAATTCTCCGAAAACCGAACGGCTCAAGCTCTCGCTCACTCTTACCTTCCTCCGCTCCCTGACCCGGTCCCCTTGACGACAACCGATATCAACCAGAACGCGCAGTACCACGCAGATATGGGCCAGATGCAGATGGAGCGACCCTCTTCAGCTGCATCGGGCGATACATACCGTCAAGCCAGGGTGTTGTTCAATGACTTCGACGGTGTCCATTATGTTCCTCTTGACAAGGGCTTGGAACTTGCACGCCAGCTATCACTGACCAGACCCCCCCTGGCCGTCGGGGCGGAGTCGGACAAACAGCCACAAGAAGGGAAGGATATGGTCTTCTACCCAGCACCCGTACCAGTGATGCTTAACCTACCGCCTAAGCTTTCCCAGCGTCCAGGTCAAACAGAACGAGAGAAGCGACGCACGCAGCTTCTCGATGCGGTTGCGGCTGATAACAGGAAATCGGCTCCATACCTGTCCGAGCAAGGCCAGCCCGCGGGGAACGACCGCAGACAGACTAAACAGTTGTCCGATTTACCCCCGCATCTTCGTGCCAGCGTCTTCTTCGAAGCCCCAAGTGCATCAATTGACATCGATCATACCCAGACCTCTGCCGTTGCAACTCTTGACAGTATTCTTGATGCATCGACAACAGCCCCTGTCACTGCGTTTACGGACCATCCTTTCGCGGGGCCTTTGCGCCCAGAAATGTATAGCAGCGCGAAACATGGGAAACTCCCTAAAAGCGTGCCTAAGGACCCGCCCAGAGAGCGAAATAGACTGAGGCGTAGGAGCGCCCTTGATTTGGTACAGCAACCCTCAGGTTCGGATTTGCGGTCAGGTTCGCCCGCAACGCACAATTTATATCCCAGCACAGAGGCGGAAGCCGTGGGGACACATGAGCGTAGCTCTCTACGCAGGCACAACAGCGAGTCGGACTCTAGTGGCTCAGAGAATTCCGAGGAGAGTTCGAGCAGCGAAGACGATACTGACGGCGACAATGACGAGCAACTTCAATTTGTAGGGCAACCAGCTACCTTACTTGCGGAATTAGAGAAACGAAAGCACGATCTCAAACAGAGGCGCCGAACTGCAGCGAACGTTGTCGGCATGCAGTCTACCCTTCTCGAGCTGGATGCCGTGGCGGCTAAACAGAGCGAGCATAGACGGCAGAAACGCATCGCCCTTGCTTGGGAACACCCGGAAGCTGCTCATCATAACGATGAAGATGAGGACGAAGATGTCCCTCTTGGCATGCTTTTCCCCGACAAATCTCACGCCGCCGACGAGGCACGACCGCTAGGACTTATGGAAAAGAGAGAAGTGGAAGAAGGTGAGCCGCTGAGCAGGCGGCGCGCGCGATTAAGAGGCGAGCCGCTGCCTCAAATTCTCGACCGACGTCCTATGACTATGCACTCTCAGATCGCCCAAAGCGCGCTCGCTCCGAACCAAGAAGATGATAGTGGCGAGGAGGGGGAAACTCTCGGTCAGCGGTTACGACGACTTAAGGGCCATGAACGCAACGTATCCAAAGCCGATACCGACTTCACTACTGAGCTATTAGCAGAGTTCGACCACCTGAAGGAGGACGAAAGCAAAGACAACCAGAATGAGCCTTCTCAGGAGGACGAAACTCTAGCAGAAAGGCGAGCTCGCCTCAAAAAGGAGGCGCTTGAAAAACGGAATTCAGGGCTCAAAATTCCCCGGTATAGAAAGAGTATGGCTGATATTTTTTCTGCCCCACGTCCGTCCACTGCTAGTCAACAATCTTTGCTACAGGAGGTCCCTGGTCCCCAAGGGCTTAATCACCAGCGGTCTTTCGATAATCGAATGTCCATGCAACAGTTTCCGCCAGGTCCGCCAAAGACATCAGCAGGGTTCTCACAATACCAAGCAGCCAGTCTGGCGGGTCCACATGGCTACCAAATGGCACACCCAAATACTTTCTACAGTGATGCAATTTTGGGCAACGGAAACCTAAGTTATGCGGTGCCACCCAATATGCATGCCAACACCGTACAACAGCCGGTTAATCCGGGACAACGAGCAGTTATCGACCGCTGGAGGCAGAGCATCGTCTGATTTGTCCATTTTCTTGACTTTTGCTTATATTTGTTCCGGTGTTTCGGGGTCCTTTAGCGCACAATGGTTGGGAGCATCAAGCATTCAGCGTTCGGCTTTTAATTTTGTAAAATAGCTATGACTGAAATTCTGTACATTATGATTTGCATATTAATGATGATCAATTCGTTGGGTTTAGTTACTTCTCTTGTTTGCTACTTGACGAGAACTTGGCGAGGGGCTCGCCTGGGCACTATATATATATAATACTAGGAACTTGTAGAAAACTCTCTACAAAGTCAATATGAAAAGAGTGCATGAATTCTCATTGAACACAGCTATATAAGGCCTATTTATACCTTTCCATTCTCGAGCTAGGAATAAGCGAGGGTTCCTTGTGTGTCCCTGTAGTGAAGCCTTCGTTTACTATACAAACGGTGAATGTCGTCGACCTTTTTCATATTGATATGGGAGGTGAAGAACCATCCCTTCACCGGGATCGTCGATGTCGACAGAGCCTTCGGCCGTGAGCACTGGACGGAATGCTGAAAATTCCAGGGAAGCAGTTTCCGTACGAAACATTGTCTCCGGGAATCTCCATTGTTTGTGCAGCCTGAGACATCATTAGTCGAGGATGCCTGAGGGTTCCAAGGTTTGTGTACGCGTTACCCGTTTTCGAACGTCATTTAAATAACGCTCAAATTCCTCACGAATATTTGCCTTGCGCTTTGACATCGTTATCAATCCTCCTCACCTGCTCTGGAATTCTGGCCCCTGAGATCCTTGTTTTGACTTAAAGGTTTGGATTCATTTGCTACCTATAGATCCTAATTTTAGACGTTAATAAACGCTTGCGCAGTTCTAACTGGCCGCGTTGCCCCACGTCCTTTTAAGAGGTTGATTTCTCCGCCGCAGAGAGCTGGAAGCCTGGAACCAAACAGACCAGCGACCGTTCGAGCAAAATGCGGTGCTTCTGCATCTCCTGAGCGAGTATCCTACCCGAGCCATACGATGCAAGTGATCTGAATAAAAGCTGGCCATGGTCTTCTCGTACTGGTCGCGTCGCCGGTCAAATCTCTCACCTGTTCAAACGCCACAGCCCACAAAAGTACCTGCGACCAGCGGTCCTCTCCAACTACCGCTCATTACTGATTCCTTTCTGAACTTGGATGGAGAAAAGACGACAATCTCGACATCTACAATTGATGCGCCGTCATCGTCGACCGCCTTACCTGCAGCCGTACCATCCTCCGAGGACCATACAAGACCCGGATCGAGCCCCGAAGAACGTGATAAAGAGCCGTTAACTCTCACTTTTCAATCGAATCACTCGCAACCCTCGTTACCCCCGGACACCCCAGACCACCCCTACGGGAGCTCCTCCAAGCCCGGTTCACCGTTTCAGTCATCCAAAGGACCGTTGAATACCCCGGCCGTCGACAGCCAAACGAAGCGCTCGACTTCACCCGGAATGGCGCCATCGGGCCATCGCCGCTTTCGAACCTCCCCCGATGAGTCTCCGGGAGACAAGGTGCCGGCATCGCAGAAAGAGCACCGGTTTGAAGCGCGGACGAGCCGCCGGCCAGTTGATCGTGATGTGCAGCCAGTGGAACATGTTCCGCAAAAGTCCGGAAAGACCATGCTACATCTCTTGAATCCCATGTCGCTTTTGGCCAAGAGACGCTCACATCAGGTGGCTGGGTTGCGCGTGGAAGATCATAATAAAGGCTCCAAAAGCCTTGTTCCCGCGATCCCAGATGACTTTGACCCGCGCATTCGAGGAAACATCGTCCATGATTTTTCCGCACCTCGTCCTCGACGTCAACTATCCACTGCACCTGCTCCCAAGCAAGAACAAATCAGTCCACAGGGCGTCCCTGCTGTGACTCAACATGAATATACAGGGGATGATGCAAGGGTGCGGTCAAGTGAACCAAAGAGCCCTTACTCGCCTTTATCAGATAATATGAAGAGGCACAGTGACCACTCACCTGTGTTCAAGGAGCACTTTGAGGATGACAAAAGGGCCCTGCAAGTTGAAAACAAAGCCTATCTACAGTCATCTCTATTGACGGATGCCTCAAACCGAGATCGCGATCCACATTCAATACCCGTCTTCGCAAGAAATCTACCTTCATCTATCACAGATCTTGATAAGCGGCCACCCGATGAGCAGCCACAACCGACCCCTGAGGTGGAGTCACGGGCTGAAGACGACACGAACAAGGTTGAAGACTCAGATACTTTTGAGGTTGACCTACCACAACAGCTTTCTGGACTACCAAAGCACTTTAAGAGCAATGCTTCCCGATTTAGTTTTGATATGAATGGTGTTGGCTCCTCCACACAGGAGAAACTATTAGAAGAGAAACATAAGGAAAAGGAAGCCGCACGAAAAGCCGAAGCGCGGTTGAATGGGGAATTTAGCGACGCTGAGGATGATTTTGATAATGAGATGTTTGATGACTTGGACGGCCTTGAGGAGGAAATCCCTGGAGTTAATGTGGACGCCGATGAAGGCGACGAATTCAAGGACTTCTCAGCCCCAGGAAATATATGGAACAAGTCCTGGCTCGCTCCTAATTTGTCTCCAGTTGTTGCTAGCCCTGTTCAGCCAGAGATGTCGACCCTTGAAGATGTTCATATCCCACCTGTCAAACAGGACGAGCCTGACCATTCAAAGGAACCACCTCCACCGGACGATTCTACGCCAAATGATTCTACACCAGCTGATGATATCTCTGAGTCGTCAAAGACCTTTCTACGCGAGTCCACAGACTTCTCCAGTGTTCCGTTGCAGTCCAAGACATTTTTACGGGAGTCGACGGACCTGTCTGGTGTCCCCTTGCAATCCATACCTGACGAGGACGATGACGATCTATATTTTGACGATGGTGAATTTGGTGAACTGGATGCCGAAGCCGCTGGGGATAAGTTTGACGAGTCTGTATTTGATGACCCAACCAGCCATCTATATGATCGAAAACAACCTACTTCCACGGATTTACCAGGGGCTCCGCTGCAGCCAATACCGGATGAGGACGATGACGACCTGTATTTTGATGATAGAGAATTCGGTGAACTGGACGCCAAAGCTCCCGGGGAACAATTCGACGAGTCCATCTTCGATGACCCGACAAGCCATTTATATGAACGGAAACAACCTACAGCATCTGCCCAGCCTCACACTGGTGATTCTGAAGCACAACCAGACTCGGGCTATAGCTTGAAACATGCTCCGAGCACAGCGAGCGAGCATCATCAAGGATTCGCCCCTAGGAGATATGGTAGCGTCGCCGGTAACATGCCAAACCAGGAACTTGTGAACTCTCATAGCAGCGTTTTGTCTGAGCATAATCTGGAGGCCTTCCATAACGCACTAGCAGATGCGGCAAACCAATCTGCTGCAAAAGGCCGACTTGGGCATACCACGAGCGTCAGCGAACGATCCATGGCCCAAGAAAGTGCTCAGACGGCTGACTCCCAACCGGGACTCGTATCAGATGAGAGCCGTGTCAGCCAAGCAATGGACCCCGCATCCTTTGATGAAGTATTCGAAGACTTTAATTACGATGATAATGACGACCTGCTCTATGATGATCCGATAATCGCGGCTGCCAACGCCGAAGCCTTAGAAAACGACGACGAGGGCTTTTACGGGCATGAGTTTGGTTTCTACCCACAAGCCTATACAGATGGCTCAGAACTTACCAACGGGGGATATTTTGGGCCCCGGGGCCCTGAAGGTATCTCTCGCACCCACAGTGGCCGTGGGAAGTTCCGAGAACCCAGCCTAACGCCCATCACGGAGCGTAGTGAGTGGAGTACTCGCAATTCGATCATCTCAGTCAATGCCCATGGAGTCGCCCACTCTAATCAATCCGTATCAAGTCCTGGGCTTGCTCAGTTAGTCGATCTGAACAGCCTTGAAGATGAGATGTCCTTAAGCGCACTTATGAAGCTCCGACGTGATGCCTGGGGCGGAAGCAATGGTAGCCTCCGCAGCCGCAGCGCCAGCCCTCCTCCTCAACAACCTTCTGCGTCAAATAGGGCTAGTTTTGCTTTATCTGACGTGAGCCCGACTGTGCATACCTTTCCTCCAGACTTCCTTGGGGGGCCTATTGACTCCCCTATCCGAGACTCCGACAAAGGACCATGGTCATACCCCATTCCTCAGCAACGAATGGAACGACCGACGACCGCAGAAGGAGAGGCGCAAAGTTAACCACAACCCGTTTTGATATCTATTTGCTCGTATATATTTTTTTTGTTTACCATTTTTTTGAAGATTAGCGTTTTGTATATGACTCGACGACTGAAAGGGTTTGGCTGGGATTTGTTGGCATTTTGGATTGTGTAATCTATCTTTGCATATGAACCATATAATCATAATTCTTACTTCCCATGGGTTACTATCCTACCAAATATCTCTCTCGGTGCTTTGCATTATCTAACAAGTTCTAAAGACTTGGTCGCAGGAAGAAGCACTGAGACGTTTAAATTGCTGATTTGTCTTGGGGCCATAAAATAGTGCTTCCCCCAACTGGCCGTGGTCTAGATCTGTTATACCCGAGGCATAGCCCGACCAAGTCAAGGGTGATAGAAAAGGAGGTGAGGTTATGGGCCGTAGTCCTGTTATGTTTTCTTAGTACGAAGGTTGAGAATGTGTGATAGCATATCTAAATGCTACTCCAGAAAGTACTGGTATTAAGGGTTCTGACAATTCTCTAGAACATTGATAGGAGTGCCATGCGGAAGATCGGATATGACCTTGTCCCTACCAACCGGTACGGCGGGAACGTTCGGGCCGTGAATGGCTGTCTGGCTGCTACCTCATGCTGAGTCATCTGGGGCGTGCCAATCAGTCTCAGCCAGTGATTTGGTAGTATTTGTTACTGGAACAGCCTTCCACTCCCTTAGCCGGTTGACCGTCACAACTCCCGGTATTTCCATCTTTGCTTCTGCTTCCTCTTTCTTGGTTGCGATCATCTTTCCCCCTGACATATCCCCTTCAAACCTGTTCAGTTGTTGTCAGAGAGTGTTCAGCTCTCTCTGATGAGTACCGTTTCTACACAGGTGCTGCGGCAATTTTAGTCGACACCTGTTTTAACTGGTCAAGTTGTCCGTCACTCCCGTGCTTTTTTTCCCTTTATCCGTGCCAAATATGCCTCATGCAAATGTTACCTGCCTGCTGACCTGTGTTTTCCAGTGACTTCATAGATTTCGACTGTCACTATCCTCTATTCTATACTGCTCTTTCTCGTTTACTACACGTTGCATCTTACGCGACCGTACACGTCATAAAAGTTCCTAGCTTCTTACCCGGTTTAGTGAGAGCTCTTCGAGCACCGAAAAAATCCCGCAATGTTTCGTTCTACCGCGATGAAGGCGACCGGCGGCAACATGCTGCGCGGCTCTGCCTGCTCTTCATGTAGACGGTCAATGTCTCTCGCTTCTACTGTTAGACGTGCCGACTCAAGCTCAAAATTCAGCTTGGCCACCCGACGACCTCTAGCCCTTGTTGGCAGGAGATATTATGCCTCCGCTGAGGATTCTGGTGTGGTAAGTCCATATTCATTGTAAATTAATTGTGATACCTGGCTAACTTGTATTGTTTCATCGCCCATAGGCCGCCAGCGACTCCTTCCTTCAGGGAAACACCGCGAACTATATCGATGAGATGTACGTCGCATGGAAAGACGACCCTTCCAGCGTCCACATCTCGTGGCAGACGTATTTCCGCAACATGGAGGAGGGTAAGATGCCCATCTCGCAGGCCTTCCAGCCCCCTCCTACACTTGTCCCTACACCCACCGGTGGCGTTCACCAGCAAATGCCTGGTGCTGGTATCGGCCTCTCCGCCGGTACCGACGTCACGAAACACTTGAAGGTCCAGTTGCTTGTTCGCGCTTACCAGGCTCGTGGTCACCACAAGGCTAAGATTGATCCTCTGGGTATCCGTGGCGAGGCCGAGGCCTTTGGTTACAGCAAACCCAAGGAGCTTGAGCTTGACCACTACGGCTTTACCGAGCGCGATTTGGACGAGGAGTTCGATCTTGGCCCTGGTATCCTGCCCCGTTTCGCCAGCGGAGACCGCAAGAAGATGTCTCTCCGTGAGATCATTGGTGCTTGCGAGAAGATCTACTGTGGCTCATATGGTGTGGAATATATTCACATTCCCGACCGCAAGCCTTGCGACTGGATCCGTGATCGCTTTGAAGTTCCCGAGGCCTACAAGTACTCTGTGGATGACAAGCGCCGCATTCTCGACCGTCTGATCTGGAGTTCCAGTTTCGAGACTTTCCTCGCTACCAAGTTCCCCAATGACAAGCGTTTCGGTCTTGAGGGTTGCGAGACCCTTGTTCCCGGTATGAAGGCTTTGATCGACCGTAGCGTCGACTACGGCATCAAGGACATTGTCATCGGTATGCCTCACCGTGGTCGTCTCAACGTTCTGTCCAATGTTGTCAGGAAGCCCAACGAGTCTATTTTCAGTGAATTCGCCGGTTCGACCGAGCCCTCCGATGAGGGCTCCGGTGATGTTAAGTACCACTTGGGTATGAACTTTGAGCGCCCCACTCCCTCCGGTAAGCGCGTGCAGCTCTCTCTTGTCGCCAACCCATCCCATCTTGAAGCCGAGGACCCTGTTGTATTGGGTAAGGCCCGGGCTATCCAGCACTACAACAACGATGAGAAGAACTTCGACACTGCCATGGGCGTTCTTCTCCACGGTGACGCTGCCTTTGCCGCTCAGGGTGTTGTCTACGAAACCATGGGTTTCCACTCCCTGCCCGCATACTCCACTGGCGGAACCATCCACATTGTCGTGAACAACCAGATTGGTTTCACCACTGATCCTCGCTTTGCTCGTTCCACTCCTTACTGCTCGGACATTGCCAAGTCGATTGATGCTCCTGTCTTCCACGTGAACGCCGATGATGCTGAGGCTGTTAACTACGTGTGCCAGGTCGCTGCTGACTGGCGCGCCGAATTCAAGCGTGATGTTGTCGTTGACATTGTCTGTTACCGTAAACAGGGTCACAACGAGACCGACCAGCCCTCTTTCACCCAGCCTCTCATGTACAAGCGTGTTGCCGAGAAGAAGCTCCAGCTCGATATGTACGTCGAGAAGCTCATTTCCGAGGGCACCTTCACCAAGGAGGACATTGATGAGCACAAGAAGTGGGTCTGGGGTATGCTCAACGACAGCTTCGACCGAAGCAAGGACTACCAGCCTACCGGTAAGGAATGGCTGACGTCCGCCTGGAACGGTTTCAAGACTCCCAAGGAACTTGCTACCGAGGTTCTGCCTCACCTTCCCACTGCTGTCGAGCCCTCTATCCTGGAGCATGTTGTCGACAAGATCAGTGGTGCTCCCGAAGGGTTCACTATTCACCGCAACCTCAAGCGTATCTTGTCCAACCGCAAGAAGTCTGTTGAGGAGGGCAAGAACATTGACTGGGCTACTGCTGAAGCTCTCGCCTTTGGCTCTCTTGTTAACGAGGGCTACCACGTCCGTGTGTCCGGTCAGGATGTTGAGCGTGGTACCTTCTCTCAGCGTCACTCTGTGCTCCACGATCAGGAGACCGAGTCTACCTACACTCCTCTCCAGCACATCAGCAAGGACCAGGGTAGCTTCGTTATCTCCAACTCGTCTCTCAGTGAATTCGGAGCGTAAGTTTGGAATGTCCCCTTTTTGCATAAACAAATATCTAACCCCTTTTATAGTCTCGGCTTCGAATACGGTTACTCCTTGACCTCTCCCAACGCCCTCGTTATGTGGGAAGCTCAGTTCGGTGACTTCGCCAACAACGCTCAATGTATTGTTGACCAATTCATTGCATCTGGAGAGTCGAAGTGGTTTCAGCGCTCTGGTCTGATCCTGTCTCTTCCTCACGGTTACGACGGTCAGGGTCCCGAGCACTCCTCTGGCCGTATGGAGCGTTACCTCCAACTCTGTAACGAAGAGCCCCGTGTTTTCCCATCTCAGGACAAGCTCGACCGCCAGCACCAGGACTGCAACATGCAGATCGTCAACATGACCAACCCTGCCAACCTGTTCCACATGCTGCGTCGCCAGATCCACCGCCAATTCCGCAAGCGTATGTTTTTCTTCCCTTTCCATTAAGTTATCTGGCTAATCGGTTTCTAGCTCTTGTGATCTTCTTCTCCAAGTCTCTTCTCCGTCACCCTATCGCTCGTTCCTCTTTGGATGAGTTCACTGGTGACTCTCACTTCCAATGGATCATTCCCGACCCTGGTCACGGAACTGCTATCGATGAGCCTGAGAAGATTGAGCGTGTGGTTCTCTGCTCTGGTCAGGTGTATGCTGCCCTCACGAAACACCGTGAGGCCAACAACATCCGCAACACTGCCATCACCCGTGTTGAGCAGCTGCATCCATTCCCTTGGGCCCAACTAAAGGAGAACCTGGACAGCTACCCCAACGCCCGTAACGTCGTCTGGGCTCAGGAGGAACCCCTCAACGCCGGTTCATGGAGCTACGTCCAGCCCCGCATTGAGACCCTGCTGAACGCTACTGAGCACCACAACCGCCGCCACGTTTTGTACGCCGGTCGCGCCCCAAGTGCCTCCGTGGCCACCGGTCTGAAGTCGGTTCACTTGAAGGAGGAACAAGAATTCCTCGAAGATGCCTTCTCCGTCCACCAGGAACGCCTGAAGGGCGAGTAGATTCTCGCAATAGAAGTGTTTATGTTTTCATTCTAGGTGATTTATTTCAGAGAGGAGCGGGCTCAGCGTCTACTCATTTTGGTTTCTATTGTATGATTGATTTCCTTTGTCCGTGGCTTACTGTTTGTTTTGCATCTGTCCTGGTTGCGCTGGGCATTGGTATCTAGGGTTGACCCTGGTAATTATATCCTGGGCTGGCCTGTATACCTAGAATGTGTCTTTTTGCGTATATGTAAAATAAGTACACGTTGGTATAATATCAATTCTATCTCGTTCTATCGACTTGACTGTCAAATTGTTACTCTTGGCATATTTTGGAGATTAGTTAGACGTCATAATTCAAAATCTTGGCTGAGTCACCTATATGCCCGTTTTTTCAGGCGCAAATAAAGCTGGTGCCTCAGTCCGCAATCAATCTTTCTCCGCACTGCCCGGCCCCGTCGTCTCGTTTCTGCTTTTGTTTCTAACCTCGTCGCCAGCCCATCTTTTGCTCTCGTTGACGAGTGCTTGTTGCGGATTTGCTAGTCGTTTTCTATTAAAATCTGCTTGTCATATACTGATTGATAATACCCTCGCTTCTCGTCTCTTCGAGAGAATGTCGGCCGTCGCTCCGTCGGCCCTCAGCGCTCAGGGTCACAGTGCCCGTCAGTCAGCGCGCCAGACGAGAACGAACCCCTCGCGCACATCCAAGACTCTTGGACGCTCATCTTTTGCCTACGGCCATGGGATAATGGAAGACCCGGCATCGTCGCCTGTGCCCCATGGATTCTATCCTGCTCTCACCCATTTCACGGACGCTATAACCGCCCTCCCACGGGAATTTCGACGTCACAACTCGTTGCTCAAGGAGGTTGACGCTAAGGCGTGGGCGCTTGAAGATAATCTACTACAGCTTCTGAAGGATTCGTCTGAGACGCCGGCAACTCCTTATCCTGCTAACCCTGCGCCTGTTATCGGAGGAGTTGTTCGAGATGACCTCCAGCCCACGGTAAGTCAGGGTCAAGTCCAGCGCAAATACCCAAGTGCATGCGTACTAATTACTTGACTGGTTGTAGGATGCTTCACGCGAACCCGAATCTCCTGAAAGCAAGAACCGCCGCGTCCTTTTCGATCATGTCCGACATACCCTCTCCGATCTCATGATGACAGCTGATGAGAAAAACCATGTGATCTCCAACGCGAACGATGAACTCGACCGCCAGATCATGCGTTTAGATTCTATATTCCCGTTCATTGCGGGTGAGATTAGCGATGAAGCTCGCCTTGGGAGTCTTAGTCACTGGGCTTACTCGAATCGGAATGGCCCCAAGACCACCTCCAACGAGCGTCCTCGACGAGAGGTTGCGTCGAATAAAGATCTTGTGCATGCTCTTCAGGAAGCTGAAGCTGCATCACGCAGTGAGGCGAGACGTGAGGCAGTGCTGGCGCGCAGACAGCGTCGGGCGCACGCGGACTCAGACATGGATGACATTCGTGCTGCTGGGTCTCGGAAGGGACAGAGCAGCAAGAGTCGTCTCGCTGGGGGTGACCACACCTCTGCAGGTCACCACCAATCTGGTGCGACTGGCTCATCAGGCCAGGCCAAACGTCGCAAGGTCGAACGGCCTGTTGCTGTGGAGGCTGGCGCTGCTATGGAACGGTCTGCTAGCGGTGTCGGGGCCTCTGGGCGGGCGGTATCGAAAGATGTTGCTGATGCGACCAAAAAGCGCTCACGAGCACCTAATTCTAATGCAACTTCTCGCAAAAGGTATGCTTGCTTTGTTCTATTCTGGTATGACTTGACTAATTGCGAATAGAAACAACACTGGGACCAACGCCGCCGACTCTCCCGTTATTCCTCCTTCTCCGATTATCGGTGCTGCTGCGGCTGCTGCGACTATTCCACGCAGCGCAGCTAGCCCTGGACCTGGCTCGTCGCGACCACAGTCCTCAAGGGCACAGCAAAACTCAGCGCAGCCAAATTCTCGACAAAGACCGTCATCTTCTGCGTCTAACCGTATACCTAACTCCGGTATGGGTTTTTTTCCTGTATACTCTCTGCCGATCAGTGCTAATGTCTGTAGGCAAAACCTCCGAACCAAAACTACCATCGAAAGAGACACCTTCCAGGACAGAAATGGTTCCTCTTCCAGATACCTTCCGGCATATGCCTGAACCCACCGATATTTCCAAGTCTTTAGCACCACCCGGAAACCAACGAGAGGATATGGATACCAAACCTGCCGAGTCAATCGAGTCCGCAGAAATCTCGGCACCCGCCTCAAACAATGCTGCTAAAGGAAGGGTATCCAAACCTGCAACTCCCGTGCTTGCTTCCGCAGAGCCGATACAGCCGCGCACGCGACCAACGCGAGGTACAGACCCGGCGCCGAAGCGTACTCACAAGAAGAACGGCAGTACCGCGGCCGCGGCGCCACCGCCACCTGTATCAGACCCCGAGGAATCACTCCACGAAGGTGATGACGAGGACGAAGAAGGCGAGCCGCGATACTGCTACTGTAACGAGATCAGTTTCGGCGAGATGGTTGCGTGTGACAATGACGCATGTCCCCGCGAATGGTTCCATCTATCCTGTGTTGGGCTCACGAAGCCTCCTGGACGAAATGGTGAGTTTTCCCTACTAGCAAAGGAAGAGTTCAATTGTTCATCTGCTAACGATTTGTAGTTAAATGGTACTGTAATGAGTGCAAGGAGAATATGCGGCGAAGTCGCAATGGACGGTAGATAGCCCATGAGGTAGTGTCCTTCTCCGACAGATTTAGACATAAACCATTATTTCGGCAAAATAGGCCTAGCGATTATTAGAAGTTGACTAGTATTCAATCCTAATAACATTCTTTCCATATAATTCTAGTTTCCAACTGAAGCAAGATGTGGTATATGTAGGAATATAAGGTAGGCTCCAATGTAGGCAAGCACACGATCACCCCCTCCCAGCTCTCAGCCTACTAGATCCAGCCCCAGACCCAGAAGCATCCGTATTCGAGTTTGAACTCCCACTCGCCGCAGCAGCAGCCTCGCTCTCCAATCTTCTCCGCAGCCCCTCAAACCTAGCCTCCTGGCCACCTCCACTCCCACCTCCATTCCGTGTAGAGAACGTCCCACCTTCCTCCCCAACAACCCACGCCGGCACCCTCCATCCCGCACTCCCGCTCCCAGCGACACAAGGGAGAACGTCCGCGCGCCAGGCCACGCCAACAACCCACCCTAGCGCTGATGGCAGAAGCATATATGGGAACTGCGAGAGCGCGAGCTGCGCGGCGATTAAGTATGTGGTTGATTTGTCTGTTAGAGAGATTGTGAGGGTCTTTTGCGGGGATTCAGCAGTGTCGGTTGTTTGTGATGCGGGTGTTGTTGTTGGGGTTGAAGCTGTAGGTGTAGACGGGGACGGGGACGGGGACGGGGACGATGATGAGGTAGAAATGGTATATCTATATGTCGAGGGTATAGAGGCGTGGTACTGTGCAAGCAGCGCGAAGATTGTCCCCGTTGGGCCAGATGGGAGGTAGTTTATTTTCCCGAAGGTGAGCGGTCTCACGACGAGGGTTAGGAGGAGGGGCGCGAGGAGTGTCGTGTAGGGGAGTGTGCTGAGGATAAATGTCTGTAAAGAGCGAGACGTGCGGATTAGCATCAATTCTCTATAACTTTCCCAGCTGTTGTAACTCTTGTATATAAGAGGAGGGGAACATACAGCAACCTTCCGACTCCCCCATCCGCGCTCAACAACTCGAACATGGTAAACCAACAGCGCGGCAAAGAGCGCCTCCGTGGAGTTCGCAAACCCGGCGATCTGCCAGATCAGGCAGCGCCAGAACTGGCCGTAAGGGAAGAGGTGCGGGGAGACATGGATGGCGGGGAGGTGTTTAATGTCGAAGATGGAGAGGGCGATCGAGGCCGCGATTGTGTAGATTAGGAGCACTTTTGTGAGGGGTGTATTTGATAGGCCGCTTATCTGCATGCTGATGACATTCGAGCTAAGCTTCTCCTGAGGATTAAGTGTGGGGGGGGGGGTTGCTGTTTCGTGATTGTTTGCGACGTTGATGTTAAGATTTAAGACACGTTGGCAGTTGCGGAGTTGGATGAGGGCGGCGGTCATTTACGGTAACCAAAGAAGATGGGGGGCTGATCCGGAGAGCCTCGGCATACCGAATACATCCACGTTTAATGTACCAGATGAATAGCAGTATGTTCAGGAGAAATATTACTGAAAATTGCATTTTGTTAATTACGTATTGCTCGAGTCTATATTCTTCGTCTCTTCAGCCAAGGCTTCTTTATACCGCGTCAAGGCCGTTTCCAATGCCCGGATCGTCGGCCCTAATAAGCGCCTCACTGCTTGCTCTCCGCCTGGGATACTCTCTAGGTTAATTCGTAGCCTTTTCCCTGTCGCCTGCAGCACTTCGCGGGCATGCCGCTTCACCTTATCCACCTCCACCTGGCGCTCTGCCTCTGCATCCGTCGCAACGGCGTTGATTCGTTCGATGGCGCGGTTGAGTGACTCCACCAGCGACGATACCTCGCCTGCACGGTCTGGATTTCCCGAAAGGAATGCCTGCCAGAATTGATGGAGGAATTCCGTGGTCGTTGCGTGTGTAAGCGTTAAACGATCGTATAGTGTATCTGTCAGTCCGTAGGTGCCTGAGTTCGCCGAAACCTGGAGCTGGGCACGTCGGTCCTTGATCATGTCAAGAATCTGTGTAGATGCGAGATGCCGCTGGTGCCTCGAGCTAGTTGTTAAATCCTCATCATCTTCATCCTCATCGGGGTCAACCAATTTGCCTAATGGCGCTGCCCCGTCGTCGCGGAAATTCCGCTCAATGGCGGTGCGCAGATTCTGTAATATCTGCTCTGGATCTTGCTGTGCAAGAAGACGGCTGCGTTCATCCTCGGCGAATTTGGCCGCTGAGAAGAATCGGTTTTGGTCCCGTATGTTTAGTAAAACGCGATTTGCCTGCTCGTCGCCGCGCAAATCGCGCAGCTGCAGTTCATCGTATGTCCCGTCATCCATGGTGCCCACGGGCGCTGAGGGTGCTCGATCCGCAGGCGCGACGTTCGCCATGATCTTCTCACTCAGGTTGTTCAGTGTTCGAATAATTGGCACTTTCTCTACAGCTGACGGTCTCATGTCGATATCTGGTCGATTTCCCCGACGCTGACTGTTGTTCCCTTCGTTTCCTTCCAAGTCAAGGAAATTCGGCACCTGAACCTCACGCGGGAGATTTCCAGACTCATCTGCTTTCAGGTACTTGTCCAGAACAGCATCCATCGCATCAGCTTCTGAGATACGTTCTCCACGCAGCTTCTTAAACAGTCGACTCTGGAAAAACCGCGACCAGAACTGCGATTCACTCAGCTTCGGCACATTCTCATCATACACCCGTTTCACGAGCGGATGCTGGCCGAAAATCAATTGGATTTGCTCCTTGCTGATATTCAGCTTCGTCACATTATCTTCCGTCCGCGGCTTCAGCGTCGACAACACATTATAAGATCCTCTAGTCTGGGATCGCTCAATAGCATGCGCCCGCAAGAGGTGCAGCCGCGTAGACCAGAACAGCGACATGAACTGGCTAGCCGACAATGTCTCCGGTTTTGTATGCAGTGACTCCATAAACATCTTTTGTAGGTTCGCGTCCGCCTTCAGTAGCGACTGCTGTAGCTCCACATCGGTCCTAAGCCGCTTATCATCATCCCACCAGTGCTTCCCTGTGCCTGGGGACGAAACCGCGCTTGCCATCGCCATGGCCGCCGACATCGCTCCTGCTCCTCCTCCTCCTCCCTCACCTGTCGATGCGGCTGGAGTCTCCGCCGGAGTTTCAGCAGTAGATTTCGCTGCTTGGATCGCTGCGCTGAGAGCATCTTTAATAGCATCCGCTTCTGCTCGCGCCGTCGCGCCCGCGGTAAACGAAAAGATGTATTGTTCGGGGTTCGCGGAGGCTCCGTTCGGGGGAAGGACAAAAATCTTCAGCATAACTTTTGGGCTGCTAGCGGGTGTCTGCTGTAAATCTGTGTCTGTTAGATCTTCGTTTCTCTGACGATCCGTTTGCAAAAAAAAGACTCAAGGCAACGCAACGCACTAGTGATTTGAGACACAGAGAGCGTAATAGACCCGGACGCGCCGCTCGCTGCCGGAATCCAAGAGACCGACTGGCGGTCGGACGACATCGCCAGGGTCCCATCTTTCTTCTTGTACGCCGCCGACCCGCTCGGAGGTGCCATCGTGGTCGAACTCGACAGCGTCCACTGTCCTGGGCGGCGGAGAGCGATCCGCCCATCGGGAGGGAATAAAACCCCAGTGGACGCGCTGGGTAAGGAGTGCAGAAGGTCGAATGCCTTCGAGATTAGAGATGCGCCTAGATGATGCCGAGATAGTGAAAGTGAAGTTTGGAAGTCTGGGACTGGAGCTGCTGAAATACTGCGGCACGTGATTGGGCCAGACTTTGGAAGAGCCTCCAACGACTCTCGAGTCAATCTCAGAACTACGTACTAAATATTGCAATAATATTAAATCGATAAAGTTTTATTGCGAATTTAAATAATATAAAGAATAATGCTCCAGCAATTCCCATAATCATATCAAACTCATATCAAAGTCAAAATCAATAGAGGTATTCCGTAAGCCTAGAAAATAACAAACAAATCTTGCTTCCGCTATGCAGCCAAAACAAAGCCCACGCTCAATCATAAAAATGAAAAGAGAGCCGCTCACTTTTGTGCTCCGGAAACTGAAATTGGAGGAGAGAATCCCACCCAGAGCTAAACATGAACGCCAAAAAATAAGTAGGACATGCAAGAAAAATAATAATCATGGGTATATAACCTCAAAACTCATCATTTCCCGATAAAAATCAATAATGTTTTTGCGGGCAAATTTCATCACCTCTTGAACATGTAGTGTCCATAGAGGCCCCCAACGTCGCCAACAGCAACGGGGATTTTCTTCATTCCCCACCAGCGAGCTCCCATCTTCCAAAAACGAGAGCCATCATCGATTGGAGTACCAGGCATCGAGGCAGGGTCACGGACATACCATCCGCGACGGCCTAATTCACGGACTGTCCAGTCGGGAGAACTCTTGGTATTCTTTGGTTTCTCGCGCAGTGGCGTGATGAGTTTGTCGTTGAACTCGATCACTTGAAGAGGGTAGCTTTGCTTCGTGAGCAGCAGGCAAGTATTAGTGTTAAAAACCGTGCCCACTGTCAGGCGAGGTACTTTGGTAAGGTCAAGGTAGCAAAGCGAAGATGGCTGCCAGGGTGCCACTTCCGAGCCCGATGCGGCCTCGGTCTCAGTCTCGGCTTTGGGTTGAGGAGACGCAAAGAAGCGGCTGAGATCCTGAGCTGACAGGTCTGCTGAGCTGAGACCCAGCTCCTCCAGGTGCTTTGTCAAGGGAATCAAAGCCTCAGTGTGGTCTGAGGTGATTCTAGCACCCCCGAGGTTGAGCGAACGGAGCGAGGTCGGGAGCTTGGGAAGCAGCTTTCGTACGTCTTCTTCCTCCAGGAGCCGGTATCGAGAGGCGTCTGTCATGACGTTAAGGAATACCAAAGAGTCCTTTACAGCTGGATGTGTTGTCAAAAATTCCACCACTCGCGGTCCTCCCAGTCGGATGCACCGTGAAAGACTCAGATGAGTGATCCGGGCAGTTTCTGGAATGGAGAATAATGCATCCTCGCTGACCTGGGTGTGGGTGAGATCCAGATGGGTCAGATTAACCAGCTTAGGGAGCAAAATTTCGTAGGACGACGATGGAACGCCGCTGCATTCGTGGAAGGAAATTCGCCGTAAATTCGGCAGCGTCAGGGGAAGGCCACGTCCAGCGTGCAAAGACTGGTGGAAGATAGTCGAGAAGGCCGACGAGGAGCTACCACAAAAATCAAGACTAGTCAAATTGGGGAGGCCAGTGAACAGCTTGGTCAGAACTTCCACGCTGATATCTCCTTCAAGGTGCTCCTGGAGCAAGCATTCCTTGAGGTTCGGCAGAAGTTCTAGGAATTTCAGGAGTGTTGTGGATGTCAAGTTTTGGATTTCGGAGTTCATCTGCTTGGTGCGGCCAAGACCAACAGAGGTAAAGTGAGAAAAGTCGAGGCGACGAACTAGGGTTCCCAAGGCCGGGTACTGTGACATGTGGTTGAGAGCCTTGGAGAAGATAACGGAGTGTGGGAAAGTCATGTTCCTGTACAGCACGCTAAGGGTTGCAGCATGCAAGGTCCTCGAGGTGAGCAGGCACGAAATCAAGTCGACATTTCGGGGTGTGTAGCCGTTTGGAGGGACATCCAAAGCGAGGTGTGATATAATTTGGTCTAAAACCTAGTCAGAAACACGAACAAAGCCGGGAGGAAAGATGATACGGGTGTGTCTTACCAAGAATCTCCGGGGGCATTTTCTCCAGCACAGATGTTCCCGGCTCTGGCCCGGGGTCTGGCTTCTGTTCTTTCACCTCCGGTGTCTTGCTTGTCGGAGTAGCGATGGTTGGAGTCTCTTCCCAGGCCCAGCCACGAGCAGTCATGTTCCCAAGGCCCCGGAGGTCACTGTAGCTCCTGCTAAGGCTCTTTCCGCCCAAACGAATCTGTTTCCAGCCCAGGAACCCTCCGCAGGGGCAGCAGAACTCTGGGGCATGTTGCATGTCGTGGCTGTCCAGCTTGGGGTGCTCTTTGGGAGAATGTTCACCGTGTGTATCCACGAAGGATTGCGCAATTCCTATGAACCAATGTTAGAGATTCAAGCCAAGGCAACGGACATTGACCTACACCTGGCATTGTGTCGAAGCGAACCCAAGCAGGCCAAGGCGGAGGGGAATTCGTACCGTCAATGTCTTCTTTGATTGAGCCGAACGACTCGCGACGGCTGCTATTTTTTGATCGATTAGGCGAGGAGCATGAGGAGTTGCGGGAAGAGTTGCGAGATTCAGTGGTGGGAGAGGCGTTCCTCGGAGGGCCAGTCGAGAAAGAGGCCTTGCGGATTGCGATAGACGGAGAGGTGGTAGCGGCAGACATGGTGGAGAGTCGCTGGAGCCGTGGGCTCTATATAGGCGAAAGACTCCCCTCTCTCAAAAAGGCAGGTCAAAGGTGAGGGCACCACAAAGGAAAAAAAGCAAAATTGTGAATAATGGAGCCTTTGGCACAGGGGTTGAAAAAGCTTTTCTTTCCCCAGATTCCCACCGAAGAATTTGAAGCAGGTTGCAGCGACGAGAGTGGCCAAGGCAGCGCCGTGTGAGGAGACAAGCAAAAGCTGTTAGTCACAGAATTCGGGCACTGGAACAAGGTCTGGCTCCGAGTGGACGGCGCTATTGGAAGGGATGGACCCGCGTAACCGAAGAGGGACAAACAAGGTGACGGGAAAGCAGGTCGGAGGAGATTCGAGAATGGCCAGCGAGCAGCAGGAGGAGCAGGGGCGGGGAGCGGACGCGAGGAGGGTGTGCGGACGGTCAAGTGTGAACGGGAGAGTGTAGTTAAGTGGGAGAGCTGACACCGAAGGTCGTGGTGGTGAGGTTTCTATGAAGTAAGTGAAATGCTGGTAGTGGACCAGAACAAGTCGAGTGCCAGAAAGCTACTGTCAGAGATTCCCTCAGAGCCGTGGAATGGATGCGACAGATTATTTATTAGAGATCGAGCTGTTACAGCTGCAGGGATGAGAAGAAAAGTTTCTTTACGGAGGCGAAAATCTGAAGAAGGAGCACGGGTGAATGAACGCGGCGAACAAAAAAAGACAGTTGAGCCTGGTGGCACTGTTTACTCTCTGACTCAACAGCGCCCGGACTCGAGAGCCGTGGATGCCATATACTTCGATGCTAATTGTCCGACTTGTCCGACATGGCACCGCAGCACCTTCTGTAGTAGTTCCTTATTCAAGCATCAAGACTAGCGCCTTTATTCGCAACGGTGATTTGGCCCCCGGTCGGCAAGGCGATTTTTTGCTTATTCCGGTACCGTTTGAATTTGATCTCTATCGACTGGCCACGCTCATTTGCTGGGTGTCGTCGAATCTCCCCAAATCTCGTCAGTCAGATGATGGATGGCACTGGGCAACAGTCGACCTGGTCAAGTGCACACCCGCTGGTTGATGCTGGGGATCGCCCGCCTGCATTCTATGACATAATGGAAAACCACCTCCGCAGCCCCCGTGACTGCCAGCGACTGGGAAGCTGTCAGAGCACCCTCCTTGGCGGTACGCTCCGATACAACGCTGTACTGAAACTTTGGCTTCGTGGAACAGGATTCCTGCTGCTGCTCGAGAGTCAATGCTCGCTGGGGGTTGTGCGACACTTGGGAGCATAGTATCTGCCATATTCAACCTTTATAACGCTTCTTCTCCGCAATTTTCCCCCATCTCGCCTCTCAATTCCGCCGCGCATTAATACGGACCATGTACCGGCAGGAACCAGAGGCGAATTCCTTAGCTAACAGTTACTACTTTCCGGCCCGCCATTTGTGCTCGGCGGGGTCCCGTGACCCTGCGGAGGAAGGAGGTGAGTGGTCCGAGTCTCGCTCCTCGTCATCGTCCCGCCGTCCTCCTCTGCAAGGTTCCAGCTTCGGATTCGTCTCGTCAACCTTCCCCGGGGTGCATGATCGGCGGTCCTGTCGCTTTTTCTCCAGCGCACATGGGAACTGCTTTTCAGTCTGACTGGGTCCAGATCTTGTAGAGCGGCTACGGCTCGAATTCCACTCCGGAGTCGGGACGGCCACCGAAGGTCCTCCTTCCTCCAATTCGACGCCACAGGGGGTGTTTTGATGCATTTTCCGTGGAAAACCCCTGCGGTATATTAAATGGTTGGAGACAATGCGGTAAACGCAGCAACTATGTGCCAAGGAAAATCATTATCCCAGGCTCTTGGTTCTGCGCATCTCACCACTTGGGCTCCTCACTATGGAGCTTCGGCCGAAACACTATTAACAATCACAGACAGACTATTAACCTTGGTCTCAAATCACATCTCGTTTAATTCATATCGGCCACAGAGACGCCATCGTGCCCTCGGCTCATTGGCCTGGGCATGAGTCTGTTTGTCAACACATTCCCGTCTTGAGGCAGCAGGACTATCCGACGCTATCCGTGTCAGAAGTTGTTCAATTTGTCAGAAGTGGTTCAATTCATCACGCCATATTGATCTTTCATAAGACAAGGATTGTGTCTTCCAGCCGGGGGATGACATATTTTGACGCCCACCAAGTGAGGAGTCTCCTCACTTGCCGTTGCTACCCCTCACATAGTCCACCCCAGAGAATATCGGAAATGCTTGGTCCGGGAATGAGACCTTACATGGCTGCGCATGAACTCATCCTGAGGTCCTCATTAGGTTATTCCCCAAGATTGCAGATCCCGCATCTCCTTTTACTAGGTTGCTGCGTTGGCGAAACGAAAGAGTCGCTGCGCTGAACTAGATCCACTGCATTTCAACCCGAGCCCTGTGCATTGCCCAATGATTGAGTCCAAATATTTTGGCAAGTATAAGCCGTATCTTGGCATCTACCACCTGATGAACAACAACATTCCAAAATTGGCTCTTGAGTCTTGCCCCTAGATATGTTTAATTCCTTGCTTGGAGAGGCCAAGAATCAATTACGCGGATGCCAAGGTGGCCCTAGAGTATCCCTTCTCAATAGGCTCTCCTTATGAGGATGCACTAAGTTCCAGCCCAGGGCACGATTCTGGGGCCTGTAAAACGAGAGATACAACAAGAAATCGCATCGTCCAAGCCCAGAACTCAGGAGTCCTTCGTACTTTTCCCCAACAGCCCATGCGCCTCGTAAACCCTCTTCAAGATCTCCCTAATAACCGGCTCCTTTCGATCATTATACTGCTGCACCGACTCGCCCCTCTCCCGACTCTCCCCCGCAGCCTTTCTTTTCGCACTCGCATACAACTCCCTATCCCCCTCATTCTTCGGATCCCTCAACCAATCCCTAAACATCCGATGCCTCACAACCTCAGGACTATCAGGCCCAAAAACATGGACATTCGCATACGGCTCCACACACCCAAAAAACCGATGCTGGTGCCACAGCGGCTCGCGGAGAACGAACTGTAGCCCTGCGCTTTCAAGCACGGGGACATAAGTTTCTTCCGCGGTGGGGTCGGCCACGACGACGTCGAGGTCGATGACTGCTTTTGCGGGGATGCCCGGGACGCTCGTGCTGCCGACGTGCTGGATGTAGAGGAGGCTTGGTGGGGATTGGGATTGCGCAAAGGCGGTTTTTATGCGTTCTTCGAGGACGGAGAAGGATGTGGCCCAGGTGGGGTCGGGCGAAACAATCTCGATTTCTTTGTTGGGTCGATGCGAGATGCGTTCGTAGGCGGCGGGGTCGTAGGAGATGTGCGTGGTTATGGTGCTTGGGGGTGCTTTTGTGGCCATGTTTAGAGAGTTGTGGTGGATTTAGATATGGTATTGTAAATATACTGCGAAGTAGTGGCAGTAAGATGCCTTTATTTTTATTTTTATTCCCCTTCAATGTATGGATGAGAAGAGCAGCTTGAAAAACAGACTGAGGGGTCTTTATTGTTGCACTGGTGTTTGTTCGCTCTGTTGCACTCTTGCCTTTTCTGCTCTAGTGCTTATAGCGAATACGAGACATACCTAGAACAGATGGAACAGGAATACATCTCCAAATAATTCATTGCCTGGTTTATCGTTGATAAGAAGTTATTTAAATTGGATATTCGCCCGCTCAAGCCAGGTTCGTGGGGATTCCCGGCGGTTATTTAACACCTACGGTGATTGTAGGTCAACTATAAAAACAAATATCGTCCATCCATATAGCCATGTCCGAACCCGCTTTTAATATATGAACGGCAAATATCACAGTATCATGGGAAGGCCAGCACCAAGTCATGGTATGGCGCATTTTTCAGCAAGAGTGCTAGTAGCAACCCAATTAGACAGATGAATAGAGACTTCGTTTAGAAAGTTATTAAGGTATTCATTCCCAGTATGGTGAAGTTGAAAGAGCAGCCATAAGATGGCGATACTTCAACCAACCAACCTGCGATTACCCTTTTCGAAAACGTCCACAATCTGCTACAATGTCTATTACTGGTACGACTTCTACAGGATTCCTTGATCTTTCCGAGGATTTACACCTTTATCTTTGTCAAAGCCTCTACCCACGGCATATCAACAATGTTGCCAGAACATGCAAGCTATCATACCACCGTTTGAGCCTAGAACTATGGAAGCGAGGAACTGTGACGGCCGTCTCCAAAGATGACATACTTTACCACGCCGTTTCGAGGGGCAATCGGGGTCTTTTACAAAAATTGGATGATGAATATAAGCTTGACTTCAAGCATCACAGTGCGCAAAATGCGATAGATGCAGCAGCGTACAGAACTAATCCGACTAGGAGCAGATTTCAACAAACTCCAACCGATGAAGCATCATACAACGAACACGCCTTTCTGCTAAAGTTTTACGAGTAGCGAACGCCAAATTGGCGTACAAGAGGTACACGGATCAAGACTTCGAAGACACAGTTCGGGGAAACCTTACCCATAGCAGTCTCCCGACATTCCTTCACCATGCAGCTTTTGAAAAAAATATAGGTGCAATGGAACTCCTGGTCTCAAAAGGCCTGAAAGCAGCCTACTTAACCCCCCTTCATGTGGGAAGCGATCATCTCAACTTCATGTACAAAGATCGCGAATTTTTCCGATATGTCGCCACAACCAAAAGTCTCCCCTAAAAAGAAGATGCTTTAATTGCTATTTTTGACTGGGGCGTGGACCTGGATACAATTGATGAGCATGGAATGACACTTTTACACTATGCAGCCGAATGCAATGACAGTCAAATAGTTGCCCTTTTGCTCCGGTATGGGCCCAGCTTGAATATAAAAAACAGAGAAAGAATGACCCCGGTGCAGCTTGCTGAAAACAGTGGGCGGCATAAAATAGTGGACTTGTTGATGAGAAAAGCTGCTGGTCTTGAGGCTGAGTCTTTCCCTCGCAATGCGCCGAAGTTGGCCCCTGGAAAGGAAGCGTTATATAGCTCGCTTTCTAGATTCCGGTTTGCTGTTTTTATTAATTTTGCTTATCTTTTCCTCGGCAATGGGTATTGAATTTAGTCCAGTAGAACAGTAATGAATGATACAAATAACTGTGCCTATAAACAATATCTTCCATTTCGGGAATAGTGGCTTCCGATCTTATCTGATAAGATCGACAGCCCCTCATAGTATCATGTGAGCGGTGAGTAACCCCGCCAATAATTATTATTGGATTCAAATGCATGGCAGAATGGAGGAGTCATCTTTTTTTTTCTTCCCTCTGCCGTCTTCTTATCAGTCGACCCTCTGGACTTGATTTCCCGAACCGTTCTTGCTTTCAGGAAACGGTCCAGTCTGTTCACCATATACCCTTCCATATATACACAGACTCCGGTCCACCATTGACCAACCCACACCTGATAGTCCTCGAATTGAGCCATCTCAACCCCACCATGGCAGGCACAATCCCTCACAACTCGTTCGACACGATCCTCGTGTTGGACTTTGGGTCCCAATAGTATGTTTACTTGAAGGATTATTCTGAGAGCTAGAGGGAACCTAGACTAATGTCCACCTCACCAGCACCCACCTCATCACCCGCCGTCTGCGCGAAATCAATGTCTACTCCGAGATGCTCCCCTGCACCCAGAAGCTCGCCGATCTGGGATGGAAGCCCAAGGGTATCATTCTCTCCGGCGGCCCATACTCCGTCTATGAGAATGGCGCACCCCACGCCGACCCTGCCTTCTTCGATCTCGGTGTCCCCATCCTCGGTATCTGCTACGGGCTGCAAGAGCTCGCCCACCGCTTGCACGCGGACAATGTCGTTGCAGGTACTGCCAGGGAATATGGTCATGCCGACCTGAAGGCTACCAGGTTTGGAGGCCACGTCGATAAGCTGTTTGAGGACATTGAGGGCGATATGACTGTTTGGATGTCTCACGGTGACAAGCTCCGTAACCTGCCTGAGGGCTTCCACACTATCGGCACCACAGGGAACTCGGAATTCGCGGCTATTGCGCACAAGTCGGATCCGGTTTATGGAATTCAGTTCCATCCTGAGGTTACTCGTGAGTTTCACTTGCTTATGGTGGTTTTCATATAGCTGCTGACCGACAATATCCAGACACGCCCCAAGGTGGACAGCTTCTGAAGAACTTCGCTGTGGGTATTTGCGGTGCCGAGCAGAAGTGGACAATGGCGGAATTCATCGGCCAGGAAATCGCACGAATTCGCTCCCTGGTTGGTCCTGACGGCCAGGTGCTGGGTGCTGTCAGTGGTGGTGTCGACTCGACCGTTGCCGCTAAGCTGATGACAGAAGCCATTGGAGATCGATTCCACGCCGTCCTTGTGGATAATGGCTGCATGCGATTGAACGAGTGCGAGAAGGTCCAAGAGGTTCTTCAGGCGCAACTCGGTATCAACTTGACTGTCGTCGATGCTGGCGATGAATTCCTTGCTGGTCTCAAGGGTGTTGACGACCCCGAGAAGAAGCGCAAGTTCATTGGAGGAAAGTTCATTGACGTCTTTGAGGACGAGGCGAAGAAAATCGAAACCAAGAGCTCTGGAAAGGTTGAGTGGTTCCTTCAGGGTACCCTCTATCCCGGTAGGTTCTGAAAAAAACTCAACATTATACGCCGCTGCTAATTAATCCAAGATGTGATCGAAAGTATTTCCTTCAAGGGCCCCTCCCAAACCATCAAAACTCATCACAACGTCGGTGGTATCGCCGAGCGCCTGATGCGTGGCCATGGCCTCAAGCTTATCGAGCCCCTCCGCGAACTCTTCAAGGACGAAGTCCGTGAGCTCGGACGCCAACTCGGCATCTCCGCAGAGCTCGTCGGCCGCCACCCCTTCCCCGGTAAGCCAGAGACCTTTACTTTCCATCCACTACCTACTAAACTAACTAACCCAACCAGGCCCCGGCATCGCCATCCGCGTCCTTGGTGAAGTCACCAAAGAAAAGGTCGAAATGGCCCGCAAGGCCGACCACATCTTCGTCACCATGATCCGCGAAGCTGGCATCTACGACGAAATCGGCCAGGCATATGCCGCTCTCGACCCATCGCGCGCCGTCGGCGTCATGGGCGACAAGCGCGTGTACGCCAACATCATCCTACTCCGCGCAATCTCCACAAAGGACTTCATGACCGCCACGCCATACCCCTTCTCATACGAGTTCCTGTCCAAGGTGTCGACGCGCATCGTCAACGAGGTCTCTGGTGTGTGCCGTGTGTGCTACGATTATACGAGCAAGCCTCCGGGTACTATTGAGATGGAGTAAAAGCGGTATACTTGACCTATAATAAGTATACGTAATCTCTCTACGCATTGGGTTTGGGTTGAATTGGGTCAGGTTGGGATAGTATAGAAGGGGATAGAGGAAAAGTCTTCTTGAATTTCCCGGTTACGAAGATATATCGATTGAATGCAGCCATTTTTGACGTTTTCATATCCATATGTACCACTACCTTCCTTACCACATAATACCGCCACAACTGTGGTCGATAACTCGGTGTCTCCGTAGTCCCTACGTTCTAGATACCCGATAACCAACTCCACCCTTCCCACAACACCCAAAAAAAAACTTCACCAATCCCAGAAACAAAAGCAAAAATATGTCTCCCCGACTGGGAGTCGAACCCAGGTCTCCCGCGCTTGTTCCTGGTAAGGGTTGACAAGCGGAAATCATAGACCGTTAGACCATCGAGGAAGTGGATGCCGAGAATTTTTCCTATATCGACCTCTAGTCCGGTGGCGGATGGAGTGGGTGCATTTTGTGGTTAGGGCTACGTAGTTATACATTTAGACTCGCCATAAATATTAGGAAACTCGAAGAAAAGCTGAATAAAAGGAAGCTGGAGTCGAAATATTGGCTGTGCTTAGGCGCTTCTACACAGGATGAGTGTTTGATATAAATGTCTAGTCGGTTGTTATAGCTGCGTCTTTCCCAGGTAGCTTTCTCTTATACGTGGAGGACCTCGACATGGGAAACTGTCAGCTGCCTACTGTTAAGTGAAATAATAACATCATATAAAACAAACCTTGGCCAACGCTGACCTGAAGGGCGGAATATATCATATTATGTCTGGTGCAAGCTTGTCTACGCTTTTTATCTCTCATGTAGAGGCAGTGGGCGGCAGCAGGCATGGATGTGAATGACCGGCCAGACAGTGGGGGGCTCCCAATGTTCTCGGGCTTTCATGAGTGAATATTTGTCTCAAAATAGTGAGTAAAAAAATTTTCCACTTGATAGATTGTCTATTGCAAGACTTCTTTCTTGCTTGCGGGACCATCAACGTCCCCAAAATCTCATTGCTAAACGCAATTATGGGACATAAAAGGTCAACATCGATGCCCATTTCAAGATCCTATACTTTACATGTTCATGAGATTGATTTACAGAATGCAAGTGTATCCAAGTCAGCAGAAGGTCCTGGTGATGCAATTTTTGAAACGAAAGCCGGTGTTAAACGACTATTCCATTCTTTACGAGCCCGACACATCGACGTGTCGAGCATGGCGTTTGAGAGGTTCAAACAGACTCTTCGGAGAGCGCAAACACAAACAGAACGCCAATTACTAAAAAGATTTCTTCTGCAGCCAATGCAGATTTCAAACGCCGAGCTAAAGCAGATTTTAGAAATCCGCAATGTCTTCGAAGGGGATAAGGTCCCAGCTATGACGAATGTCGATCGAGCTCATAGGTTTTACATTCGGTCGTGGGTTTTCACACCAGTCCAACTTCTCCTGGTTGTACAGCTACTTCGTACGAAAGGATTCGGTTCCGCGCGGCTTGACGAATGGGAATTTCAGTGTTGCATTACAGTTTTCGGGACTCTCACTGTTCGTTACATAGGTATGATCAAAGGCCGTCGCGACTTCGTTCAAAGATCCCAACTTGATATTTCCGAGAAATCGCCGAACAGCCTATTCGGTGCCTTTCGTGACATTATGAAAGAGAGATTCCCCTTAGTTCACGATGAACTGGAGATACACGAGTTTCCACATCTTGCTTTTTCTATGCTTGGCTCAAACGAGATCGTGGGCAACCAACTGGTGGCAGACGACACAGAACGTCTATTGATTCAGTTCTTCGGCGAAAGATCGCTGCTGAACGTGCAGTCTGGTGGCCAATACATTGATTACCTCCCAAAAATCACTGACGAAAAACTTTTCAGGGGCTTCAATTCCCGATACTTTACTGAATTCTCCAGTAGTTGCGAGCAGTTTCCGGGCACAGCTTGGGGCAAACTGTCAGATGATTTCGACGAGATTGAAAGGCACGCACGGACTCATAGTGAACTGTACCACTTCCACCATGATTACTTCAATGTGATGAAGAATGAGGCACGTCCTTACCAGTATAAGGGATATACAGTTATGGTCTATCTTGGGGAAGAGCTCTCACGAAAACATCTCAAGGCTGGGCATACGTTCTTTCAAGGTTCTGCAAGCGTTAGTGTCTTCGTCAGAGGACTAATCAACCGATTGAGTAAGATTGAAAGGGAGAAATTCAATTCCGGAAATCAGCCGCCTGATCTTCAAAAGACATACACCTTCTTCAATGTCCTTCCCTTGCCTGATTTCCCAAATGTGCATCGGGCACTTCAAATCCTCAAAAATTATATCCAATGCACACAGCCAATTATAATCGTTACCTATGGGCATCGATCCCATGCAGCCATCGCCTCCGGGTTCCAGAAACTCAAGACTCAGAGATGTGGCTTACCTCCAATGGATGGAACGCTGATTCGAATATCAAACCGCATGGATGGAGTGGTCGGCAAAGGCCAAGATATAGTCCACATATCACTCAGCCATCCTGGTAAATATCAATACGGCAACAGAGACCCGGCAAGTTTACGCAACTTCTACATTCAGAAACAACTAGTATACCTTGTTGCACATTGCACAATGGATGCCATAGATCATCATTTAAGCACACCCTCACTGTCGTCTCGGAGGGACTTAACTGCAAAGGTCCTAAACCATGTATGTGTGATCCTCAAAGGCTTAGGCACCTTTGCTCTCAAAACAACGGACCACGGAATTGATGTCTCGCTTCCTGAAAACGAGCCAAGTCAAAAGGGCTGTGGTTCTAAATTCATCCGCAACTCATTCTCCACGGTTCTCCAGATGGTGATCAAGCAAAGGGTAGGTGTTATTAATCAAAATCTCGAGGAAGACACTACTGTTGTTCCTAATTCAGGACGATCCTCCTCCAAGCGGAAGGCCGATGCCTTTGAGAAGGATCTTACATGTCCAATATTTGGCTACGGCACCTTCGATTGCATTTTCTCATTTGGGCGGGCGCACGGAAGTCAAAACTCCCCTGAGCGAATATCCCAGCTTGAGAAGCTCTGGGCCGAGAACATCCCCGAGCTACATCTGGCTATTCCAAACAACGAAGAAATGCATGAAAGATGGGTTAAGGAACTTTCTAGTCTCACGCAAGGCCAGTCGTATTTCCTCAAAGTCGTTGATGGTTTACCCCAGTCGGAATATCTCAAGGCTCTCGCCCTGGTCTGCAAGTCAACTGGTCGCCACAAAAGGCGATACGACGGGATTGGAGAGAAGACTCAGATGAGAAGTGGGCTGTGGGTCTCGAGAAAAGATATTCAAGCGCGCCGGGTCGAGCTCTCGCCACGAGTAAAGACAAAGGACTTACAGGGGTTTCCCGTTGAGATAAAGCCTAATTCCGAAATCAAGATCAAATGGCTCACCTCCGGAGGCCAGGAACAAACATTGACGGTGGAGAGTCCACGTTGTGCTATGCCGCAGAATGGGACACAAACCCGCGCCCTTTCTTTTACTGAACATGGAATTGACATAGTCGATGCCAGTGGGTTTGCCCTGCGCCCATGTGAACCCTGGGAAAAAGAGCCTTCCAAGGCAACACTGCCTAGGTGGGGTTTCAAATCGAAGAACGGCCAGTTATTGCAGGAGCTTTGGGGGGCTGTACGCTCTGAGCTCGGACTCAGCATACCTCCAGACCGTATTAGAGGATTGCCACCTCGGATTAATGGG
This sequence comes from Aspergillus puulaauensis, assembly GCF_016861865.1. Classification (NCBI taxonomy): domain Eukaryota; kingdom Fungi; phylum Ascomycota; class Eurotiomycetes; order Eurotiales; family Aspergillaceae; genus Aspergillus; species Aspergillus puulaauensis. Next base: position 2,263,554 of record NC_054860.1, on the reverse strand, counting down.
GTAGGACTGGTTCCGTCTAACAGTGCAACAGAAACCCCCCAGCAGAATAAGCCACCCCGTGTTCAAGATGCAAATTTTCTTCTCTATAACTTTCTAAACGAAAGATTCCCCAGCGGAGGTGTTTTCCGGACGATTTCACGGGCCAAGGATAAGAATTCGACTGAGGATCTTCAGGAGTTTGTAAAATTCTGCCGAAGACCACAAAACGTGAATCATCCTTACTGCGCTAAGTGGTTAGATATGCTCGACAGGCCGCGCCCATTCATAGCCATTTTAGCACCGAACATCCGGGCATATAGGAGCTGCCAAACACAAAAGACCTATCCCTACATGCCAGGGTCGGGTTGCCATCTCACTGAGACTGTTTTCCACGTAGGGCCCCGTGGCAAACGTTAGGTAGGCATAGAATACCCCGAAAAGACCATTTGGGCCTTGGGAGCCCCATTAGAAGCACGAGTTGATACTTCAGGCAATGCCAAATTTGTCCATTGTGGTCTTGCCCCATGTCTCGGTTGATCTTGGACGAAAGAAAATCGGATTCGATGTATCTACACACCCGAAATGCAAAAAGGCGGTTGCGGACTCTGCAGTGTTATTTCATATGCATCAGGTATCGACAGCCGTACAGCATAACATACCATTGTTTAAAGACTAACATTAACATTCACGTATACTCATAGAGGTGATCCAAGTAGGGTTTCCAAAGCCATGTGATCCTACAGTTACACCCCAATGCGGCCAAAGTAGGTCTCCACTCAAGACGTCAAAGTTCTCAGAAACACCAATTAATCATCCTCGATGGTCTAACGGTCTATGATTTCCGCTTGTCAATCCCTAAAAGGAACGAGCGCGGGAGACCTGGGTTCGACTCCCAGTCGGGGAGATTTTTTATTTTTTTGAACTACTAGAAATAAACCAATCATCCTCCTCAAGTTGTTTCGATTTTCTCTTCTTGAATAGGGCCTCCTTTCTGTAAATGACATCTGAAGCGAATGGTTTCGTCCCCAGCACTGTCCAGCTAGTCAACGTGGACGAGCATGCGTATAATGGTACCGGCAAGGCGGACAGTGTACTAGGGCACACGATGGTGCGAAGGATTTAGCAATTACTGAGTTGCCAATAAAGCAGAAAACAAATTGCAGCAGTCGTGGCATCAAAACAATGACTTACGCAGTTCCCTCACTATAAGCTATGCAGGCAGTTCTACAGGGATCTTATAGGGATCCTATCATCCTACGCAGGTCGGGGGCATACTGGCGTTGTGTCAGCTGGGACCTCGCGACTCTGCCCACATTGTTGCTGTGTTCAGGGTAGTATTACAGCTTAATCCTAAATCGTACCATCTAACAATCTACTAAGATGGGGCTTTGCTTCGGCGTGGAAGCACTCGGCGGAGAGTGTCATGATTCCAGCACAGGCCTCAGTAATCTAGTTTTGGAATATGTAGTCAAAACTTGCCGAGAAATAATAACAATTCCTCGATGGTCTAACGGTCTATGATTTCCGCTTGTCACTCTTACGAGAACGAGCGCGGGAGACCTGGGTTCGACTCCCAGTCGGGGAGACTTTTTTGATTTTTTTTATATCATGTTAGCAGCCTTTCTGGCATTCAGCCTAGAACATTATACCGATGCACTACCACCAAGATCCATTATTAAAAGTGTCCTTGCTTTATTGAAGATACCAGTCTAAAGGCTTCCTTTCTTTTTACATATCAAAGGCAGGTGGTGTACTGTACCGATATATATTCTGCGCGTACGCGACCAAATTACTTTTAGATCCACTCCACAGCCCTAGGCATATTTAGATAAAACACTTGTGGAAAAGTCTCTACTAGATCGATATAAGAAGAGTGCATGATTTTTATTTAAACACAGCTATGTAAGGCCTATTTATACCCGTCCATCCTGACGCTAGGAACAAGCGAGGTTTCCTGTGTGACCTCGATGGTGAAGCCTTCGTTTACTATACAAACGGTGAATGTCGACCTTGTGACTCGTATCTTGATGGAAGAGGTGAAGAACGACCCCTTCACCTTAATCGTCAATGTCGACAACACTCCCGGCCCAACCTTCGAACCCTCAACAGAAAGGACCCAAAAACTGCGGAAGGACAGGGTAAGCATCATAGCGTGATGGAATATGCATCTGTGTTCTCCCCCTAAACATACCTCGTTATTGGGAGCTACAGGGGACATAACACAAGGGACAGGTGCAAGCACACGCTTACGACTATCCTCTCTTCCAATACCAAACCACCCCGGGGTTACTCCAAAGATGAGGGTTGCGCACCCAGAACTCGCTCACTAATCGCAACAAATGAAGTTATCTGAGAAAAGCGATATTCAGCGTCCACAGCTTCGCTAGTAGAACAGTCCTCTGGCGCAGTGAGGTACGTGGGCGGGCTTTTGGGACAAGCGATACCACTCGTTTACGATTCGTGGCGCGGCCTAGGGAATGCTACTACAGTGGATGATTACCGTCATGTCACTGTTGTCGCTGATTCCATCGCATGTGTTGAAGGTGGCGTGTATAGTATCATACCTTTTCAGCCTGCCGATTCTACTGGCCTGCTATGCCGGGGAGGTTGACCCGAATATTATCCTACCCTGGACGCCTAAATACAAAGCCCTAAAGAGCGGGCGGTGCATGCAGGCGTGAGTAACGCTTACAAGCACCCTTAAGCAACGCTAAACAAAAGAAATAAGAGTTAAAGTCTGGACGGACCCACGAGCCGGTCTCTTCGTCTGTGCTGATATTTCCACTGTTACTGAGACGTTGGACAACGGAAAGCTGTACTTTGTAAGTAGTTCCTGGATCATGGTGTTGGGGTCGTCGTATAGGGCTTGAACCGTCCACTGGGTAGGAGGGCCATCGAGTTCAGCCATAAATCCTATGTTTGTTGAGATAGAGTGGCTTGGTTGGAGTATCAGAGATAATGACTTACGTTCTGCCATGCAGGTGCCATGCAATGAGGCGGAGAATTTGAGAAAGTTGGTTCCGATGTTCTTTAAAGCGTACTACAGTTATATAGAACCGCACTTGAGGCTACCGGTATACTATGGTATACCACCTTTTATTTCCACCCCTCACTGAGCTGCAGAACACGCAACAATGGTTGATGCTCACTGCCCAGAGCACCCTGGCCAGCGGGGCGAGCAATAAGATGTTGATACACCTATTCTTGTGAAGGGGAAAAACATACAAAAAATCAAAAAAATCTCCCCGACTGGGAGTCGAACCCAGGTCTCCCGCGCTCGTTCCTTTTAGGGATTGACAAGCGGAAATCATAGACCGTTAGACCATCGAGGATTTATTATTTATTTTTAAGTATTTCTGCCTAAATATTCCTAAGCCGAGAGATTAAAATAGTACTATAATGTCTAATTAATAATTTCTAGTAGTAAAAGTAAATTAAAAAGGTAAAAATACTCCCTGACTGGGAGTCGAACCCAGGTCTCCCGCGCTCGTTCCTTTTTGGGGATTGACAAGCGGAAATCATAGACCGTTAGACCATCAAGGATTTATGGTTTATATAAGGTCCTTGGCCTTTAGGGTTGTTGCAAATAGTGTGAAAGAGTAATACACCTAATAAAGAGAATAAAGAGTCGCGAGACTTAGATTTCAAGAATTTAGGATAGTTAATAGATTAACACTGAAGTTCTAATGTTATGCCCTTCGTGAAGTAAAGAGGTTTCCTCGCAAGCTGAGTCAGCTTCCAGCTTACTCAGCTCTACCTCTCGCGAATACCCAGCTAATCTTGCGGAGGGTGTTATGGGAACTCCGCTGGAGCCCTACTATCAACTCTGCCCAAGGCATCGTTCCTAAGATGTTGGCCTCAGGCATCAGGGATCACGTGTTCACCCCTGTTGGCCATGTCAGAACTCCAACAGCCCCTGTATCCTGGTTCTTCAGCTATTCCATCGTGTATCTAGTACGCAACTAGCTCGCTTCGGGCCTTGCCCATAACAGAGGGTCTTACAGTTTATTTATAAGTGTTTCTGCCTAAATATCCCTAACTTCTAAGCCAAGACTTTTAAGTATATATACTCTTTTACCAGTGCTTTACCACTGAACAACCTTGCATGCAGATAGGGAGATTAAAATAGCATTGTGATATCTAATTAATAATTTCTAGTAGTAAAAGTAAATTAAAAAAGTAAAAATACTCCCCGACTGGGAGTCGAACCCAGGTCTCCCGCGCTCGTTCCTTTTTGGGGATTGACAAGCGGAAATCATAGACCGTTAGACCATCGAGGAATTATTGGACCATTGATGTGATGATTGACTACATGTCGCTAGCTAAGCAGTTATATCGGCCATCATATGCGCTCAGACAAACGTTAAATATACTTCCCCAGACACGACATGTGCTGAATATAAATCTGATAGGAAACACGTTCTATATCATACACTTCGCGCCTTTTAACTATAGCAATGACTTATGCCCCCAAACCACGCACGTAAAGCCCGGTTATCGTCTTACAAATATGGACACCAGCCTTCTGTAACAGCAAAACTGTAACAGTAAAACAACCTTAAGAAGCCGAAGTCAAAGGACGTGGACGTCCGACGTCACCGATATGTGCCGAAACTCTGCAGAGTTTTGAACAGACTTCCCGAGAAAAAGCCACGAGTCGGAGTGCCGTAACCCTCGGGGCCCCGAATAATGGGGCTAATGCTGCCGAATTAGGACCATAGGGTCGCTTTACTGGCTCATTCTAGTTTACTTAGAAGTTAGCTCCCTGCTAGGCTGCTAGTAATACTAATACATACCTGCTTTCGTTCTTTCACCCCAGTTGCCTGCCTGGTTTAGGTAGCTAGCTTGGGTTTCCGGGTGGATTCCGTGGAATGGAAGCGAGAAACATGGATGCGGGCCCATATGTTGGCATCAGGATGGCGTCATGACTTTTTATTTACTTACTCTACAGGTTTACCGGTAGCGGGGTTTGAGTTTTTTGAATCCTTTTTTCTTTGTTTTTGAAATTCTGGTTGATTTTGATTTTTGATCGCAGTCTAGTAAAAAAGCAAGAAATCTATATGGGATCGTTTTGCGTCGTTTCGTAGTAAGGACATGATTGATGGGGGAAATGGAATCCGCAGTTAAGTAGGAGAGAGAGGAAGTAAGAAAGAATAGTGTTCGGCCGATTCTTTGTATCGTCATCACCACATCACATAACGGGGAAAAAAAAGTAAAAAACGTGGAGAGTCCGCCTTGGCCGGGGTGTGATGTAGCCCGTGCGCATTGGGGGACATCATTGGTATCAGTAGCCCAGCCTGAAAAGAGGAAAAAAGGAAACCCAAGAACACAAAAAGCACTATATGCTTGTCCGTCTAACGTAAAGAACCACCAAGGTATGATATGGTATGATTGTAAGGACCAAACGCCAATTGTTTTTTTTTTTTTTTTTTTTTTTAATCTTTTGTCATCCAAGTTGTCCCGTTTATTCAACGGCAGAGGAGGTGTTGTCGCCGTGGAGGACGGGGTTAACCTTGGGGTTCCACTTCATCTTGAACTCGTGGCCGAGCTCCTTGCGGACAGCGGTCTTGACGGCTTCAAGGACGTTGGGGAAGACACCGAAGTTGGCGGGGTTGTTCTCGTCGTTGTCGCCGCCCTGGAAGACACCGGTGCGGACAAGGCAGGTGTTCCAGCCGTGCATGTTTCCACCGCAGATGTCGGAGGCGGGGTTGTCACCGACCATGTAGATGTTCTCGGGGAGGTGGTTTTCGTTGTGGATTTGTTCCATCCAGGAGCGGAGGACCTCGTCGGCGTAGGTGTAGGTGGCCTTTTCGGGCTTTCCGTAGACAACACGCTCAAGCTCCTGACCGGTCAGAGCCTTGTACTGAGCCTCAACGGAGATACGGAAGGCACCCTGCGTGAGACGCGTGGGACCCTTGTGGTCGGTAGGGAAGACCAAGTCACCCTGGGAGAAGTAGATGGGGATGCGGTTGGCGACGGGGTCTTCGGAGCGAGTTAGCATCTTGCCGTCGTCGGCGAGCAGCAGATCAATGATAAGCTGGAAGTCGGTCTGGTAGTCGCGAGAGTCGGCGAAGACAAGGACGGCGTCAAACTTGATCTTGGAGAAGTCGCGGGGCTTGGCCTCAGCACGGTCCTGCTCGGTGAAGACAGCCCAGGGGGAGACAGTAGGGTCCCAAGCGAGGATGTCCTTAGGGTGGACAACGTTCTTGAAGCCGTAGTTCTCAGCGACCTCACGGATCTTCTGGCCCTCACCACCGCAAACAAGAACAGTGTCGTAGTATTCAGACAAGGCCTGCATGGGAGTGTGGGACTGGATGAACTGGTCGGTGGAAATGGGAGAATCGAGAACCTCAGTGAGCTGAGCGCAACGGGCGGCCTCGGTCTTACCACCACCGTTGGTCAAGAGGATGTAGGGAATCTTGATGCCGAGCTCGTTGTCGCCGTTGAGCATGCGGAGAGCCTCCTTGGCCTCTGGGATGGCCTCGTTACCGTGAGCCAAGACACCGTCAATGTCGAAGGCGAACGCCATGTTCTTCGCAGCGGCAACCTTCTCCTTGGACATGTCCTGGACCTGAGAGGCCAGGATGTCGCGGGAAACGCCGGCGGCATCAGCAGGGACGGCGGAGGAGAGGCGGGAGACACGGGGAGAGCGGGGAATGGGGAGGGAAGTGCCAAAGGAGTTGCGAGAGCCGCGGCGGTCCCGGGTGGAGGGGGACAGGCTCAGGTTGTGCATGAAAGCAGCGGCATCGCTGATAGAGCTTCTGGAAGCGGGGACCTCAACGGTGTTTCCAGCGTCGCTGGGGATTGGCAGCGAGCCTGCCATGCTGCCGCGGTCTCTGGGGGAGCGAGTGTCGGGGGCAGTGCCGCGGGTGGGAGGGACAGCGGAATTGGGGTCCACGCCCAGATCAGAATCGTCGAAGCGAGGCATTGTGAAGGGGGAAGCTATTGATAGAGCTGTAGAGGTAGAGAGATGAAGCAGAGATAAGAATAGTGCTGCTCCAAGGTGGGATAAAGAAGAGAGGGGAATGTGAAAGTGAAGAGAAGGGGGGGGCGGGAGTATATATATAAAGAAAAAGTTGGCGCGATAAGAAATGACAAACAGAGGGAAGGCTGTGGTTAATAAATATACGGCGACAGTCGCAGTGGCGGGCGAATGGTATGGATGGCACCTTGAATGAATGGTGTCTTTTCCCTGCGTGCAGTAATTCTTCGCGGCTCCACCCAAAGGGCCTTGTATCATCATCTCATTCCAAGGGATTCTCGCCATCATCATTAGCTGCTTATCCACAGGCTGGAGGGAAGCCGGTTCCAGTGGATAGGTAATTTACGCTGATATTACTTGGATATTTTGACTTTGCTGCCATCCTTTTTTTCTATTTTTTAAAAAAGATTACCTTGAGAATGCTCAGATAAGGCTTAGAGCGTAAGTCTCTACAGAATACAGAGCACTGACTTACCAAGACCTCCGTTTGTTGGTTTGAGCTCGTTTGTATCTTTCCATGTATCTTTGTTCTGTTCATCTGTTGGATGATGCGCATCTCTTATCATATCGCAGCGTGAAATTCTCAGTCTGCCTTTCAGCTTCTTTTAAAAAATACAGCACTGTTTCCGCGACGAACTCCAGAAATGATCCTCTGGGCCCGCATGGATGCAGCAGACGATATCATTGGAGAGGACTGGAAGCAGCGGAGATACAGTCAGCTGCCTATTGGCCCGAGAGGAATTCCACCCGTGGGCCAGCCACAGATCGATGGAGCCATGACGATCCAACAGCGGCCGCCTGTGATGTCATTGAATTACCGTTACAAAAGCTGTTAGCGATGGCCTCATGTATAGATCATGGCGGGGCTGAGCTGAGCCGGCCGCTGCCGTGCTCTTTGTCTGGCTGACAGCTACAAACAGACGATGCAGACAGGAGAGGCCTGGACATTGTGCAGATAGATGGATGAATTGCTGCACTCCCAACTTGGAAGCTGGGTTGACTGCATCCGGATAGTGGCAGCAGAATCCAGAATTACCACCAGAACCCCGCGGCGCCTAGCAACCCCTCCTTAAGGTCGTCTCAGGTCTGTCCACGTCCGTCAAACCCCACCAGATCCTTAGTCCGTCGTCATCGCACTTCAACTGCTCGACCACGACCTCATTTCCTTCCTTCCTTCCTCCCTTTCTTTCCTCCTCCACTTCTCCCTAACCTCAATTGCTTCGTTGCGGTTCAATTTACACTCAAATCCACTTTACAATGTCGAACGGAAAGACCTTCCAGCTCAGCAACGGTGTCACCATCCCCGGTGTGGGGTTCGGTACCTTCGCCAGCGAGGGTGCTGAGGGCGAGACCTACCGCGCTGTCACCAAGGCCCTTGAGGTCGGATACAGGCACCTGGATTGTGCCTGGTACTACCTCAACGAGGGCGAGGTTGGCGATGCTCTCCAGGACTTCCTCAAGGCGAACCCCTCCGTCAAGCGCTCCGACATCTTCATTTGCACCAAGGTCTGGAACCACCTGCACCGCCCTGAAGACGTCCGCTGGTCGATCGATGACTCTCTGAGGAGACTCAAGACCGACTACGTCGACCTTTTCCTCGTCCACTGGCCCATTGCCGCCGAGAAGGATGGCCAGGAAAAGCCCAAGATTGGCGCTGATGGAAAGGTACTTCCTTCGCCCCTCCAAATTTCAGCCCCGCAACAACAAAACGTCATATGATGCTAACGAGCGTGCAGTACGTTATCCTCAAGGACTTGACCGAAGACCCCAAGCCCACATGGGAGGCCATGGAGAAGCTGTACGAAGACAAGAAGGCCCGCGCCATCGGTGTCTCGAACTGGACCATCGAAGGCCTAGAGAAGCTCTTGAAGTACGCCAAGGTCAAGCCTCACCTCAACCAGATCGAAGTCCACCCCTTCCTGCCCAACGAGGAGCTGGTGCAGTACTGCTTCAAGAACGGCATCATGCCCGAGGCCTACTCCCCTCTGGGATCCCAGAACCAGGTCCCCACCACCGGCGAGCGCGTCAGCGAGAACGCTACCCTGAACGACATCGCCAAGAAGGGCGGCAACACCCTCGCCCAGGTCCTGATTGCCTGGGGTCTGCGCCGCGGCTACGTCGTGCTCCCCAAGAGCTCCAACCCCGCGCGTATTGAGTCCAACTTCAAGAGCATTGAGCTCTCCGATGCCGACTACGCCGCTGTCAACAAGGTCGCTGAGGGCCGTCACTTCCGCTTCGTCAACATGAAGGACACCTTCGGTTACGACGTGTGGCCTGAGGAGACTGCCAAGAACATCTCTGCTTAGAGTAGTGTTGATGTTTCTTGATCTATATATGTTTGGATGGACGGTAGGTATATTTTGGTAGCGTCTCGTTTGTTATGCAGGTCATAGCTCGCGGCTCCCTGTCCTTGTCCTCGGCACAGCCCGAGCATCAAAACAAAGAACAGGAGAGCATGTGAGCCGGGCGACTCCAGGAACACGCAATAAAGAAAGCTTGGGATAGAGTGAAATTACAATTAGAATCGAATTGCGTATCTCATTTACAAACAATTTGTCCCTTGTAACCCGGTAACATGAAATACTAGTCTGTTAAAACCTTAGCAGTCAGGGAAGGTAGCACCGTCGACAAACAGTTTTTTTTTTTTTAAAAATCAAGCCGCAATCACCAAAACCAAACCACTAATTGGCCACCACCCAACCCATCTCAAATACGACCTCACACCAGGAACCAGCCAGACGAGCTAATCACCTTGCTCGCTCGCACCAGCCCGTGGATACTCTCATGTCAACCGTTATCCGTTACGGAGGACAGTCCTCCTCGCAAATCGCTTCCAGGAGGGGGCCCGCGCATACCATGACGTCATCCCGCCGGTGGTGCAGCAGCTCGGAAAAACACGGAACCACGATGCACCGGTGGGCGAATAGAGCAATAGGCTAGTTCGTTTCGGGGCTGCGCTGGCTTGCTGGTGGGGTATGCGAAAAGCCCTAGAATTTGAATTAGATCGTACTATGATACATACGTACTCCGTACTACTACTACTCCGTAGGAGGCCCCCGGGCCGGTCTTTTTCATCCACTGGTGTTGAATCTGACTGTTGTTGTTGGCTGCGCGGCTGAGGGTTGTGCCGCCTGCTGCTGTATCGGGATGGTGGGGGCGGCTTAGGTTGGAACTTGTATCCAGTGTTGTGCATCGTGTGAGGGATATAAGGAACTTAAGGGGGTTTGATGGTTCAGGGACGGTGTAGACTACTCCGTGGTATTGGATGTGGGTGGAGTGATTTCTTGTTAGATGTAATTGGAATTGTACAGAGTATGGACTGATGGAGTAAGTTGAGCGAGTGCTACGGAATGGTTGTCTTGGTTTGAAGGACTGCATGTACATGGATTGTAACTTTGTAAGTGTAGATGGCCAGATGCAGTGCACTGTTCAGGACTGGAATTAAGTTATGCCTGGCAGGATTTAGATTAAGCAGGAACGCCTCGTCCTTACTCCAACTGTCAACAGTCGGTTAACCTAAGAACGCGCCCTCGGCAAAAGCCCAGGACAAGAAATATCTGATTCAATCACCTCTCGTACTTCTATTCCGATAGCAGGCAAACCTTCCCTCTCGACCTCGCCGGCCCCGAACTTCCCTGTCGATTTGGCTCCATATCACCGTGGAATATAGTACGTACTACGGTGGACGTACTACGAGGGACACGTCGATCATGAAAAGATCGTCGTGGCCCTCTGCGGTTGCAGCCGCATATGAAATAACAATCAGCACGTCAAGTCTGTCGCAGACTCGCAGTAATGCAATACTAATAATGTTTTCATGCATGGCCTACGTACTTAGATATGGGGCTGTAGAATGTAGATGCTCCATACTTCCATAGTCCATACTCTACACCGGCGCAGAATCTGGAAATCCATGCATAGATACAACCCACTGCACCCAGCTTCAACCTCCTACCCGAGATTCTGATATCATTATGCATTTGTATTTAAGTTAGCGGCATGGGCGCTCGGGTTGGGTAAACTGTTCCGAGTCAATCCCGGCCAGGAGGGTGGTGTTACTGGTGTAAAGTGTAAATACTGAGCACTGACTCTGCCTTCCAAGTTCGGGATGAAGTTGGAGGATGCACGGACGACGAACTATCCATCCATGATCAGGGATTTGCCTGCTTCCCATTTCCCAAATACAAAACCAAGATTTCTGCTGTGCAATGCCGACAGCCCGCTCTCACTCTCAGTCCCTCAGTCTCACTCTCAGTAGTCTCACCCCGCCTCCACGAGCGTCCAGGGCCGATCATCGCCAAGGTGAGAAGTAGGCAGAACGCCCTCCTTCTTAGTGACCTGTTAGCCTCAAGCCACAGCCGGGATTAACGATGCAGAGAATCGCACCAGCATTTGACTCTGGCTTTTGCGGGGGTGTTGTTTATCGCATTCCTACAGTACCCCGCGGCCTAGCTGGCTGTCACCGTCAGTGCCATGAGCGAACGGCCAGTTTTTCAGTTTGATTTGATGCAGGAGTAAAACAGCGATGGCTGCGAATCAAACAAGAGAATATGATTTCCTGAGTCGGTCTTGGTTTTGTTGGAGGTGGTGTAAGAAGTTAGGTAGTACCTAGTTCATTGCCATTCCCGCGGGCTAGCAAGAAAGGCGGGACGGTTATAATAGATAAGAAAAAAAAACAAAGAGAATTCAAACTTACTAGTAAATAACCTCGTTTTTGAACTCGTCCATCCTTGCGCGTCTGAGCGGCGAGCGCTGCATCTGGTTTGGCCGCCCCTGCAGATCTTAGGTGCTCTTGTATAGCCAGCCAGGATGGTGAATTACACCATGGCCAAGATTATCTAGGTAGACAGATATAATTCCTCAGGCGGGAGATCCGTGCGCTGTCGCTGTCGGGTGCTCGCGTGCGTGTTTGGTAGACTGGGATTATACGGAATATGTAAAGGAAACCAAATGATACTCGGATCTCGATTAGCGAGTGAACAAAGTCGATAACCTAGCGATTGGTATCATATGAAATAAAGAAGCAGGTAAAGACATGATCCCAATGAAACTCCGAAATCCTCCAGCCGGGCGCCGTCCAATCAAATCCTGTGTTCCCTATGTACACAAACAAGAACCACGCCTAGCGGTCCACGCAAAGACAAGCAGAGAGATGCCATTTGAGATAAAAGACAGGCTAAGCTCGGCGAACTCGTCTCGGCATCGGTGTCGAACCCGCGTTCACCTTGAGCAGATTCGTTTTCACCGAACGACCTCCACTCAGCAACGAGGGTACCTCGTTGTTACTGGTGCTGCTCCCGACAGGAGTAGGAACCTTTGATGGCGTCCTGGTCATAGATGTTTTCGGCGACTTGGGCGTTAGCTTCGTTCGCTTCGCAATGGGGCTTCCAGTGGTGGGCGACAGCGGCGATGACGCTGCGTCGTGCGAGTCAATCGTGGCGGAGGTGAGTGGTTTGGGTGGTCCTAGCCGCCGCACACGTCGGCCCCGAGGCACTGCACTAGGAGATGCAGTAGTGGCTGCAGCTGCATCCTTTTCACCACCAGTCTTGAGCGACGATTGCGACTGAGAAGTGCGGCTACTGGCTGCCCTTTTTTTCGGTGCGGGCTTTGCCGTCGTGGCCGTTGCTGTCGCGAGTTCGTCGTCACTCGACTCGCCCTCGAACTCCACGAGGCGGTTGTCGTTCCAGGAGACTGCTTTCTTGGGTTTGCTGTTCTTTTTACGGCCATTGTCGTCGGAGCTACTAGGGCTCGAGTCTGGGGTTTCTCGAGTCAAGGTCTGGAGCGTGTATTTCGGTAGCACCGAGTCGCCCTTGTTCTGTTTTGTGTTGCGGCGAGTCACCAACGCCAGTTCCTGCGCCTCCGTTCGTTGGAGGAAGACGAATTCATTTCCTTTTGCTCGACGGAGCGAGAGCGTGGGCCGAACACTGTTCGGGGCGGCCGCTCGCTGGAGCGACCTAACTCGCGTACTTCGACGGGCAACTGGACTAGCAGAGCCATTCTCGTCTGTAACCCCATCTCTTCCAGTAGATTTGGATGGTGACTTTTGGGGCGACGGCGAGCTTGCGTTTGCATCAAGAGCTTCCAACGCACGGCGCTCTGGAGTAGGAATTTCAACGAAAACTTGCTGTTGGGGCCGGGGTGACTCTGGCTCATGCTTTTGTTCTTGCTCCTGCTCTTGTTCCTGTTCCTGCTCCTGCTCCTGCTCCTGCTCCTCGTTTTCTTCGGGATCGGATGCGATAGTTGGCGCTGCTTCGGATTGCGCGGCCGCTTTGGCTTCGCGTTTCGCTTTGGCTTTAGAGAGGAAGCTGTTCAGCAATGCGGTATCATCGCCGTCTAGAGAGCTGCGCAGAGCCGATCGAACAAGGGTCGATTCTTGCTCGGCCGTCAGTTCTACCGGAACTGCCATATTGTCCTGGTTCTCCGCGCTTGAAGCAATCGTAGCTACATCCGATGCCAGCTGTTTATCGGCTGCCGTCTCTACATCTGGTGCATCGTCGGTCGCGGCTGCGCCGTCTGCAGCGTCTTGAGAGACAAGGGCACGAACTTCCTCTTGGTCGTTGGCGTTGAGGGATTTTATGTTCACAATCACCCCACGTTCGTGGTTTGGTAGGCGCCCAGGCTCACCAGGTAGCGCATCGGGATAGGCTGCCCCGATATCAGCGCGGTCCGGGGTAAGTGTCGGGGATTCGCCGGTTTCCTCAGGTTCCTGCACAGCACTATCGGTGTTTGACGTGGTCCCACCCGGAGCGTCCCCGATCTCGGTCATTTCATCATCCTCCACAGTTTGCGCCCCATCAACAATCACATGTTCGCCCAAGTGGTTTGTAGTTGCAGGAAGCTTGCCTAATGCGGTAGTCAGTGGAACCGTCGCAGTACGCGGTAAACACAACAAACTCCAGTAATTGGGTGCATACGTCGTTTCCGTGAGACCTCCGACTCCCATTTGGTCTCAAGAAAAGACCTGCCTCGCGCATTGGATGCTTCGCTGTCCTCATCTTCCACAGATGATTTTCGAGTGGCAAGGCATTGTCGCTTGACACCGCGACAATTTTCAGTGCTTCGCCCCGCGTTGATCTCGAGCAGGAGATCGCTCTCCATCAGACGGCTAGCGTCGGGAGTGATCAACTGCTGCAACGCCTTCATGCTGTTGAATGATGAACGAAAGCGCTTCCACACTTTACGCGGCTTGGAGCGTGCCAGGAACGAGGTTGAAGGTTTGCGATCCCATATACGGGGAACGTTGGTAGATTTAACTGGCGTAAAATGGATCTGGCCTTCGTCTAGGTGACTGCAGAAGTTGTGACCTTGTCAGCAATGATCCCATAGAGACGCGTTGACCCGCAAATTAGAAGCACGTCGCATTTTGGACGGTCACGTTCGAAGGGTATGTTTTGGCATGAGTAGGAGGAAAAGGGGTGCTTCTCCCGCGCCCCTGACGGTGACAGTTTCCCACAATCTGTCCCTGATGATCCCGCGAGAATGCTGAACGAACAAATAGAGAAGAGAGTCGACACTCACTATGATTGCGATTGTGGGGGAAGAGAATTGGCCGTCTCCATCTTGTCGACGCGCGGAATGCTCGTCGCGTGCATGGCGGAAGGACGGAAGAATCCGGGTTCTAGGAAAAGATGAGGCTCCGATAAGAGATAAAGATTCTTATTTGATAGAGAGAGCAAGATACAGCGTAAGAGGGATGGGATTGCGGATTCGCAGAGTGCCGTGGCGTGTTGAAGAGTCGAAGTGAATATTTGGAGTTTGGATGTTGTTTGACGGGCGTGGAGACGGGCTGGTTGCCGTGCCAACACTAGTGAAAACGTTGTGAAGAGCCTCTGATCTGCCGCCTGAAGAAGATAAAAGCAGGCTCGAAATTTATTGGCTAATTTCTGAGAGCTTATTTGATTGATTCCGGGGTAGAATTAATTCAGAATTTATATGCCTCGTGCTGTGGTGCCTTGTCTTGGCTTGCCATCAGGCAGCCACAACTGAGCTGGACTCACCTCAGAGACTCGGAACAAGCTACGATAAAGGAACGACTGTTCATCTGTTCATAATTAATCTATCAAAAGCTAGAATGCCAGTAAATGGTCGTATCTCATAAACAATCCGGTATAGACCACGGTGCGTATCTCAAAGCAGAGAAACGTCAGAGTAGAACACCAAGCGCCATACGATGCACAGACGTCTAGACGAATTTCTCGTTCATATCGCGGTCATCAAACGGGTCTCCAAACTCATCTACACCATATCATTAGCATAAAACAAGAAGAAAGGCATAGAATAGAGCTAACCGAGATTGAAATCCAGATCAATCACATACTCCATCGCTCTCTGATACTCTTCCTCCGCCCGTCTATTCATCCACGACGCCCCTGGCTGCTGTGATGGATCTGTCGACCCTTCATCAGCACCAGGAAAATCATTCACCATGCCGCCGGTTGCCTGGGTTTGTGAACCTGGCGGGGAGAGTTCTGAGGCACCTGCAAACTGCGCATTTGTGGTTTGGGTGTGATGAGTCGGGGTGCGGGAGCCGGCTTCGACGTCGGAGAGGGAGCGGTTTGATTCAGGCGAGGACGCCATTTGCGAGTCACCGTCTGGGTCTGTAAGTCATGTTAGCTAGGTAAACTTTGGACTTCTGTCTTTGTTGTGGATGTTGGGTATGTGTGGTGGTGTCAAATGCGGGGGACGATCGGCGGGAGGTTATGGATGCAATCGGGGTGCAAACCTGTGGCCATGATGACTATTGAGTACCAGGAGTGAGGATATGAATAAGAGACAGCGCGTAGTCTGAATGGACGTCAAGGCGTGCGGATTCAAGCTGTTGGTGACGATGGAATCGGGGGTGTTCACTGTTCACAAGTACTGTTGGAGGATGTCCGATGGTCTTAACTAAGCAGTCTCGGATTCTCCGCCAAATTCGTCGTCTCGCAGTTCGGACTCTCCTTACTCCTGCTTCTCTGTCCAGAGACACCACTCACTACAACTTGCGATTATTGAAGAGCGTCTGGACTTTGGAGTCTTCATTTTTAGCCTATAGATCACCCGGCCTTTCCAATTTTGCTGCTTCCTCTCCACCATCACATTCGTTTATACATCCCCGTCTGACGATTTTTCTGCCCTACCAATTCCGAGTTCTTTTTTTTTTTGTTACACCTCGCGATGAGCGCAAAACAATCAATGGCCGACGCCTGGGATGATGATGATTGGGAGTCGCAAGCTGATGTTAGTTTTACCTGCCCTGCTACCAGCCCCTATTCACTATTTTCTTGCAACCTGTGCATCTAACCTGCATGATTTTCCCCTCAAGAAACTGGACGGCGTACCCACCCCGCCCCAGCCCGAAAAGAAAGTGTCGTCCAAGGTGACCAAGGCCCAACGCCGGGCTCAGCAGATGGAATTCAATAAAAAGCTATGGGAAGAAGCGTACGTTTACACCTAGCCAAATGCGATACTATTCTCAATCTGACAATTCCTTTTTTAAAAATCCAGTGAATCCCCGCAAACATTCCACTTCTACGAAGCCTCTTCCGATGTGCCGCTAAAACAAGAGTTCAAACCGACTGTTACCGTCCTTAGTCGCAACCCGCAGATTGCTACGCGACAATCTTCTTCCGCTGCTGGGGCTACCGCTGCAGGTATTGGGCGCTTGGATTTGAATGCGGACGACTCAGACGAGGAAAAGCCGCCGGAGCCGACACCCGAGGAGCGCCAGGCAATGGCCATGAAGAACCGGGAGGAGAAACAACGCAAGTATGAAGAAGTGCGCGAGAGGCTCTTTGGTACACCATCCGCACCGACTTCTGGGGCATCCTCACCTCGAAGCGCAACCCCTCCGAAAGCCGAAGGCCGAGGGAAGGGAAGGGCCCGGGGAAATGGGAGAGACAACAATAACAATCGAGCGAGAGACCAGTCTGCTGCATCCGGAAAGCCGAAGCAACTCTACGATCCGGGTTCCCCATCATCTAGACCCAACTCGTCTTATGGCCGAAGAGATTGGCAACAGAGCGGTGAAAGGAGCCAGATTGACCAACCGCAGTCCCCTCGACAGCCAATCCGCAACCCTCGGGGTCCGGACAGTAGTGGAAGGGGTGGATTCAGAGCACACAGAGGAGCGAAAACAAGCTAGACTACGCGCAAAGCATTGTGATATACACGGTGCGCATTGATTTGCAGTCTCAATCCCTACCCCGGTCGCTGGGTGGTATCATTTGCAGCTTCATCTAAAATGAACGATCAGGTAGCAGCGCTATGGATACATAACTTGGGGCTCACGGCAGGCCTCTTCCAGAATTGATCGCATTCGCAAGCTGGGAAGTATTGGGACGGTTCTCTGGTCGAGCGTCAGCTTTGATCAATCAGCACTATAAGAGATACCTACCGGCATAGCGTTCATAGCTATCGAGATATAGGTCAGGCATGCTCGTCGTCGCCTTGATCGCTTCATTGGCTTCGATCGCGTCCACCCAAGCGCCCCATCGGCTACCTGGCTCGGGGTCCGGCCAGCCACGGTACGGCTTCAAAACGCGGTTCAGCCGAACTACCCAGGGGGCAATTTGAATGTCCACAAATGAGATATTCGGCCCGAGGAAGAACGGTCCTTCGGGGTCCGCAGCATTAATCAACGTGCTGAACGAGTCGTGGAGTTCTTGCGCATTTTGAATCTGCTTCTGCTGATTCTGCTCTTGGAGAACACGGTAGAAACTGGGTACGATATGACGGTTGACCTGCGTTGGTTAGAGACACGCCGATAAGACTCCGGTAGTTGGGATGCTTACAAAATCTGTCCACAGCCGACAGTGAGCTCTCGACTTCGCGTCACCAGGAGGAAGGAGAGGAGGATCGAAGTTCAAATCTTCGAGCTACCCGCTAGTGTTAGTCTGGTTTGACAAGACAAGAGAAAGGAGGCAATTACATATTCAAGCAAGACAGAGCTTTCATATGAGCCCCAATCGCCATGTCGCAAAGCTGGAACTAGTCCTCTTGGATTCACCTCGAGCAAAGATTGCGGTTTCTGATACGGATCGATTTCGATATATTGATAAGGAATACCCTTCAGCTCCAACGCTATCCAGACGCGCTGTACAAATGGGCTAAAAACAAACTAAATTAGACAAGGGCTATTATATAAATTCAGGGTACGGTCTGGAACCCACCAAAAGCAGCTTCCGTACAACTTCAGATCGGATTCCTTGGAGTGGTTTGCTACCGTTTCAGCGGCTAAGCCGGTAGCTTTGGTGTGGTAGCTTTTTGGGACGGACATTGTCCTAGTCTTTCGCGCTCTATTAGAATAAAAGATGAGATAGACCCAATTATGAGAAACGACGAAGTGCAAGAAGTAAAGAGTTGAGAGCGAGATGAAGCTCTGCAAAAGAGCGGGGAAGGAAGGGTTTAGGTCACTGCGTGACGTAACCCGTGGGAAGGAAAACATAGTTCCGCAAGCTCTCTCCGCCGGACGCGCACTAATAGAGAACAATAGAAATCAACTTACAGGAGCCAATGATTTCTTGCTCTCCCTCGCCTCCTTCAGGATATACCGCTGGACGCTGTTCTTCTTTACTCGATCGCTCTCCTCCAGTGTATGCCGGTGCCCACCGCTAACCCCATCGTTCTTCCCATTCGCGCCATTCCCATTCACGCGCTGAATCGTGAAGAACCGTTGTCCATCTGCACCGGGGTGACCCTCGGGCAGCGGCGGATTCGGTGTGAGTACCCCGAAAGGCTGATTATCCCTTGTCCCAGCCACAGAACCAGAAGGGAACTGAAGCAGCGTATTCACACCTGGCAATGATGACTCGGTCGACGAAAGTGACGTATCCACATCATTGACGCCCGGCGAGAAGGATAGGGAGAGTGGTTGCTGGTCTGACTCGGCGCCAGACATTGCGCCTGCCGCGTATCCGGGGAAATACTCGGTGATCTTGATCTTGACGTCGCAGAGGTCTCGCTGCCGGGCTGTTCGCTTGCGCTTCTTCTTGTTTGGGTCGTCGGATTTCGGGGTGCCTGGGGGCCGACCCTTTAGGCGGCAGTCCCAGTAGTGGGAGACGAGGGGCTTGCGCTTGTATTGTTGTGTAGAGCGGTGCGAGTAGATGTTGTCGACGTGCGGAAAGTAGGTTCGGAACCTGGATGAGAACGGGTGTTAGATCGTAGTCATTGTGGCGCCAACATAGCCAGCAAAGAGATTCAGAATCACTGAATAGGGGCAGCAAGCCATACTCTTCTTCACTCATGACAATCATATCGTCTATATGGAATAGGCGTTCGCGCCAAGCTTCCAGATCGGGCGGGTCGATAACGGATGCGACATCTCGTAGATATCCGTTTCCTTTGGAGGAGAAGATAGACTCGTTCGGATTATTCGTTGGGGACTGTTCGGTGCGGAGGGAGGGTGTTTCATCCTGTGTCTGATTTGCTCTTCGTAAGCTATCTCCGCAAATAGTTGAAAAAGTAAGTAGGTGTGAGCGCGCGAATGCCAAATCCCTTCACTCACAATCAATGTACTATAACGATCTTCCTGGCGAAGCGATTGCGCGTCTGGGTGGTGCTGGTGCTGATGGAGGTCATAGTGGTCGAATTCAGCCACTGCAGACTGCAGAGGCTGTAGAGATCGAGCGTCTACATCGACATCGAGATGGTGTTGATCGTCTTCGTCAGTGTGCTGGTGCTTCACGGCCGCTGCCAGGTTCGACGCGTTTTCGGCGACCGAGGAGAGTAGCGGTTGTAAGGGACGAAGAGGGTCCGAGGAGCGTAGTCCCAAATCGTCCATTGCAAGAAAATTAAACGCGAGCTTTGGCTTTGTCCGGGGTTCCAGTAGCCTGGATCGCAAGCTCCTTGGGAGACTGGACGCTGCTTTTAAGGTGAAGCTTAGGTGGGGGTTGAAGCGGCGTGACTTGGCTTATTAAGGAAAGGGTCCTGCAGCAGCTCTCCACCACCCTGTTTAGGATCGACAAAGCTGGCTCAGCACGGGAAGAGCTAGTGATATGGACTGTCTTCAGTGTCTTCTCATGTGTCTATGTCTTTGGAAGTCATTAATCGAGGGGAAATAAGAAAAGCGAAAGATTGCCATGTTGTCAGGTCGCCTGCAGCTCCTGTACGACATACAACCCACGAACTCCAAAATAACCGAGAACAAGGGCTTTGTTGGTTGGAAAAGCATAAAAAAAAAAAAACAAACAAAAAAAGCAGAAACAAAATCCCTCTCCATCAGTATCCCGCCCTATTCCGAATCTAATATCCGTCTTCGTCGACGCTATGCTCATGGTACATGTCCAAGCTGTATTTGGCGAACTTGCTCCGCGCACGGATTGTTTCACCAAAACGTGAGAATACCGGCGGTACCAGACAGAATAACGTGGCCACCGTAGCCAGAAGTGAGGCAGCTACATTGGCCCCAAGTTGACTGAACATGGGGCTCGATATGAGAGGCAGAATGGCCGAAAGGAGAGCCCGGATGAGGCTCAGAGCTGCTAATCCACTGGCAGCATAGCTGAGATAGCTGTCTGCGAGATATCCACCCAGCACATAATCGATCTCATTCAAAGCGTACCCGATAAGTACCAACGCTAGCACAGATATTATCCAGTGCACATTCTGGACGGCCGGAGGTATTGTCCATGCAAAGGCCCAAAGGGCCGCAGCGAGGACGCCGGATCCTATCCAGAAACCGGTGAGCTTGTGCTCCGGCAGGAGAACATGGCCGCGTTTTCGGCGCCGCTTGATGATGTGCATGTCCAAATACCGCGTCAGCAGCCCCAGACTTAGCCCGACACCGATCGCGACGAATGGAAGGCATGCCTGTTTTGAGGTGAAGCCGAGGCTTTCGTATATTGGGGGCAGTGCTTGGGTGAAGAGGTAGACCAGGGCAGTTGCTACAGCACTCATAACCGAGACAGTGAAGACAATGAGCTCTGTGAAGAAGAGTCGAATTGGGCGGCCTAGTGCTACGCGCACGAATGTCCGAAGATTAGGTGCGCTATCTGGATTCAGGCTCGCAAGGTAGTCAAGTTTGGTTACTTCCCGAACTTTCGCCACTTCTCGTTCTAGTAAAAGGGAAGGTCGGGATTCACGAATCCCCAGCAGCAGAAGGGAAACTATTCCGGTAACAATGGCCGCAATATAGAAGAGCCATCTCCTAGAGATCTCGAGTCAGCTAAAGGACACAAGAACCGTGAATGGGCTATAAAATGAACTATCAGAGGAATTTGGGCGCTGCCCTGACATACCAATTGAGATCAGCAGTTGTGAAGGTACCCATTATGGGCCCGACGACGAGGCCGAGATTGGCTACCAATGCCCAAACCCATATCATCCAAACGCGGTCTCGAGAATTGAACATATCCTCGATGCTACCCACGACTATGGTGCTGGGGATCGCGGAGAGGAACCCACTGAGGACTCGACCGAAAACAACGCCTTTGATTGACGGGACGGCAGCAATAATAATGCAGGCAATACTGTATGTTGCCGAGCTAATTATATACAGCTTTTTTCGCCCGAAACATTCTGAGTATGGTGGCAGAACGATGCCGCCAATGGCCTGACCCAGCAAATACCTGCAAAGCTAATTTAGCGTATAGTTCCTCTCGTCAACCGCACCGCCGGGGATCAAGACAGGCTGAACGTACAGTGACACGAAGAGAAATATAGACAACCCCTCGGATAAATTGAACTCCCGCGCTGCATAATTAGCAGCAGTTGACTGATGTGGTCAGCAAGTCTGACGAGTGTGGGGGATTGGTAGAAGCAAGAAGCAAGGGACAATGACATACGCCAGCAGTGCTGACAGCCGTACTACACATGCATAACGGAGCCGTTAGCTTATTGAACCACCATCAAATCAAAACAAGCCGAGGGCAGAGACGTACGTGAAGAACTCGAGGAAGATCAAGAGTGAGATATCGTAAATCTTTCGAGAAATGGGCCAGTTGCGAGGGTGCCTCGGATTTCCAACGGCCCATTGGATGTGATATCCGTCGGCAGCAACTCTGAGCCCGTACTGGGCTAGAGTCTGTCGTAGGACATCCTTGTCGGGCTCTGGATTAGACATTTCATGCAGCTATATTCTCCCGCGGTGCTAAGACTTCGGAGGTGGACCGCCTTGCTTTATAGGCGGCCGCGACCTCAAATCTAAGGTAGGGGGAGGAAGTGTATAGGTACGCATTGTCTCCACAGCAGGCTCTCAAGACTAGTTCCTAAAAGTACTCTAGCAAAAGTTAGCATCCGCAAGACAAGGGGGTGCAGGAGGAGAGCAAGAAAGATAATCGAATAATGAATGAACGCAAGGGATGCGATGTGATGCACCTGCTGATTGTGTGTAGCACCCGAAGCCTTTGTGTAAAGCCCAACCCGTCAATCAATGGCATTGGCTTCCGGTGAGAATTCTGGATGGGCCCTTTTGGGTTCTTGCATTCCAGTTGATGAAACCCAGCGGGACATTCGCAGCACTGGCCCACAGGACCTACGAATGCTTGTTGCCAGTCAATGCAGGGAGCTTGATAACTGGAAAGAAGATCAGTGGAAGAAATTCCCCTGCCATACAAGAGGGTAACAGTGACCTAGGAAACGTTGCCGTGGACGGCTAGACGTCTGTTTTGAAATGACTGGTACCACGGACCAAAACAATACCATAACTCTCCGAATGAGACGCAAAGGGTCCATTTGGGGAAGACCAGAAACGCGATGACCAGGGTGGGTGACGAGGGATGGACGAGTTGGCGCTGCTTCCAAGGATGGAATTGGCGACAAACTTGTCGTCACGGATCCAGCTAGTGCGTAGCTTCAGTGAACATTCTTCACGGGCACCAGGTGAGGGGAGGACATTATGTTAAGCCGACGGGCCCGAGACTACCCAGGACTGAGGAATGGACGAAGATCAAATTTACTTCGGGATATTCGTGCTGGATCGTCGGCAGATCTACGTAATGAGAACTATGTATTGACCATAAAAAATATGTGCATTCGTAACGACTTATCAAGCCGTCAGGGCTCTTGCTATTCTGCGTTGCGTTTATATCTTGATATCTCCCTTTGATTTCACCAGGACCAGGGGACTTATTTGCAATCAGGTTCGAGCTAGCTGTTTATTCAGCGCCGTTGTAGGCAAGCGCATTGGGGCTGCCAGACACGCCCGAGAGAGCATCCTGGGTAGCCAACTCCTTGATTCGGGAAGTCACATCCCCGGGAGAGGAGAGCCCCTCGAGAGCGATCAAGTAGAGGGACAATCCAACAATATGGGGAGTGGCCATAGATGTGCCAGAAATGGTGTTAGTGGCACTGTTTCCGCCAATCCAGGCCGAGAGGATGTCTTCACCAGGGGCAAAGATGTCGACCACCTCACCATAGTTGGAGAACGATGCGCGGGCATTCTTTTCTGTGCTAGCCGCAACAGTAAGAGCGTTAGGTGCAGAAGCGGGACTGGTGTTCGATGCATCAACCTGAGGTTGCACGCTTGTTAGACATCGGTTTTGGAGTAGGTAATATTGAATAGACTCACGTTCTCGTTACCAGCTGCTACAACGGAGAGGACTCCCTCATCAAACGCGCTTTCGACTGCGTTGTTGAAGGCATAAGAGTATCCACCGCCTACAATGTCCAGTCAGCAGTGTTTACCCCCCCCGGGAAGGCAGTAGCGAATACTTACCCAAGCTCAGGTTGATTGCCGACTTTCCGGTGCGGCTCTTGCTTACGATGTCGTTAGCAGCCCAGTTGTAGCCGTCGAGGATGATGGAGGTGCTGCTAGATTCGCCCTCGAAGACCTTGACAGAGAGAAGATTGGCCTTCTTAGAAACACCGAAGGTTTTGCCACCGATAGTGCCAGCAACATGGGTACCGTGGCCAACGCTGTCAACGTGCTGGCCACCAGCAGCGTTGTAGGCCAGACTGGCGCGTCCGTCAAATTCCGAGTGATCAACATTGATGCCGGTGTCCACCACGTATGCGTAAGTGTCAGCTCCAGCGCTTGTGTCGTAAATATAGTCGGAGCTCGCATCTCCTTGGTGAGAGATAGCCCCAAGACCCCAGGGAGCGTCGCTCTGGGTGGTTAGGGCATCAAGGTACCAGACTTGGTCCTCTTCCACGTGAGCCACCTGGGGGGATCGTCAATAAATATAGCTCAACTGGGGATTCCAGACGGGCACAAACATCTTTGTGGTTTCGGATTTCTTCGATGGTGGCATCATCAAAAGAACCAACGTACGCCGCGAATTTGTGGATCTTGAAGTTCTTCTCAATACCGGGGTACAAATCACGGTCAGTCAGATCGCGGCGCTCTAGGTTGCGCTTGTGGACGTTCGAGGCCCAAGTTGTGTGTGCGTCGATCTGCTCGGCCTGCAGGCCAGATTTGAACGTCACGATGTACTTCCCGGGGACCTTTTCTGTCTGCCGGCGAGCTTCGAGGATAGGAGCACCAAAGACGGCAGGAAGAAGAGCTCCGAGAAGGAGGATCGTGCGCTTGATTGAATACATGATGGGGATTCTGAAGAAAACCCAAGAAACGTAGCTGGATGAGATTGTTCAGGAAAAGAGAGAGTTTGCTTTGCTGATTGTCAGGGAAAGAGCGACGGGCACACGCTCTCTTCTTATACCTTTTGCGAGCACTCTAATATATCTATGCCTGCGTCATTCATCCCCTCCATCGCGAATGGACAAGGATTCACGAGCAGTCGAAACTCACAGGGTAACATTGCATCTTCAGACGACTGCACTACTGTGCTCCATCGGGGACATCGTTATCAGTATCATGGATACCACTGTGAGTGATAGCACGCAAATGAGCACGATGATCACCCCAGAATCCACTTGTCTCAGGACGCTTCTAAAGCTAGATGGTCACCAGGCAAGGTCGAGCCGTTGTATGGCTATGGAATAGACCAAACTGTTGACAGTATGTTCCCTCACATGCATTTTTGGCGGTCCACCCCCTGGTTCCGCCTGTCCTTCCCTGCATCCCCATCAGGAAGGTAGCACACAGGCGTTCTGCAGCCAGAGCTAGTGTCGTGCGAAAGAGCCCTGAATGAGCGGGAAGCGTCCATGATTCGTCCTGAAGCTCCAGTGTGACTCTTAAAATACTTGGCACATTCGCGCGCGATGCGCTGACGCCCACACTTTGTCCGTCAGGGGTGGTCCTGGGCCCTAGGCCACAACGGGTTGCCGGGATCTTTCTAGAACAGATGATATGACCGGAGCTTTTCTCGTCGTAGAGTTGTAGCCCCAGGAAACAGGATGCCGATCACCTTGGTAGCGTCAAAGCTAAAGCAGCAGACCCTAACAGTGCGACTCGTGTGCCGTTGGCGATGGGGCGGGACAGTACATGATTTGCATGCTTGTGATAAGCCCTCCTGAGCCGCTGTGACTGAATGAGGGCTCTGGTACGACACAACTCTCGCATGTGCCTGGAAACCATCTTCTGATACCCCTGAGCAGGGAGAAGGGAAAAAAAAAAAAAGAAAATACGTTCTTGAACCCGTGGCAGGCCCCTCGCTCCTCTCAAAGCCATAGCGTGAATCTTATCGCTGACTTGGATTGACGGTAGGGCCCTTTCTCAGGGAAGCAGTGCGAGACGAATCGTGACTGGTCGTGTGGCCGAGGAGCAGGGGTCGGGATAGGGCCCGTCTTTTGCACACCAAGAACAACCAACATATAGCGATATCCAGCCGAGGAGGGGAAGAAACCAATCACACTGACCCAGAGCCTGACGGGGATGGTGCTGGCCCTCCTGGGCTTCAAAGCCAAGTGATATCGATCTCTTGGACTGCAACCTTGTATCCACCACGGGGAACTCCGGCGAGGCTTAAAGCTTGGCGTCAATATCGCAATAAACAACGGAGGGGAACTTTATATGAAGAGGGGTACTGGTCTCATTCGGCTGGGGATGGCGCAAGATTGTACGTCGTGGGTACGTACCAGGTAAGATCTAGATTTCAGGGTCGGCGATCCGGGGTCTCGACTCTCGACTCCTCGACCGATGGATGATCTCGGAAAATTGATGGGCGGATGAAGAGCTAGTCTGGTGATGATGGAAGGCAGGTGAAGGCTTGAGGTCGGGGATTGGAGAAGGAGAAGGGATCCTTCTGGCTCTGCAGATCGTTTGATCCCCCTCTGCTTGGCGATGGTCGGCGGCCCTGGAGGGACAGCCCGCCATCCCCCATCACGCCCAACGTGGTCTAGGCGTGATTTTGAGGATCAATGAGCTGATAGCGCCTGCCCAATGACAAGGGCTATGTGATAGACTTTCTTTCTAGCTCGAGATCCCATCGTTATTAAATTTCTCTCGAAGTGACCCAAGACGGCCTTCGGAACAATTCAGGTAAAGGTTGTCGCTTAACTTCGGTACCCAGAGAGGATTTGATAGAGCTGGCATATGAAAGCCTTGGGCGAATCTCATAACTGGGCTGCATTTTTGTATCATATTTCGTCAACCAGCTAGAATATTAGAACTAGCTACTGCCTTCTTAGGTGTTTCGTCCACCCCAACTGGATGTAACTCTCCCATCGACTAGCCGCAGTAAACCGAAGCCCTAAGGATGAGCGCCCGGGTGTATTGCCGAGCAAACAGTCCACACCCTTACTCGATCCTTCGTCTCGCAGCATCCTCCTGAATTGCTTTTTCTGCCTTGCCCTTCCACTCTTTCTCCCACCGCGACAATGGCGGTCGATCTTCAAGGATATCGTCACACCCCCACTGCATCCGAGCCTTATCCAGCGCCTGATCAACGTCGTCATCCGGACAAATAATGTAGAACGACCCCTGCTGCAAACCCCTTTCCAACTCCTCAGCCACCTGGCTCGGCGCCCAGGATCCCTTCATCTTCTTCACTTGGCTCTCATCCGTAGGGCCGACGTTGCCCATCAAGCCGGTCCATGTCCACCCAGGCACAAGCAGGTGAGCCGAGATGTGTGCCGTCGCAGCATCGGACCGGAGATCATGCGCAAGATGTTCAGTCAGGATCTTGATCGCGCCCTTGGTTGAGTTGTAGGCCGGATTGCCGCCTCCTGGGGGGTTTGTGATGCCCTGCTTTGAGCCGGTGATGACGATGGATTTCGGTGCTGTGTCTGCCTTTAGCAGTGGTAGGAGCGCGCTGATGCCGTTGATCGGCCCGAAGACGTTTGTGTCGAAGATCTAGACGGACGGGTAAATCGCATGTCAGTAAAACAAATATGCGGTTAATATGCCGTTAATATATTAAAAGTGCTGTGGCAGGGTCTATTCCAAGATGTCGTGTGGGTTTTGTCTCACCTGTCGCCAATAATCTGTGTTATAAATCCAAGGGTTGGAATCCTTGGGCTTCGTCCCTCTTGCTGCATTCAACAGGACGAGATCGATTGCTGGGAAAGTTG
The DNA here is from genome assembly GCF_016861865.1 of Aspergillus puulaauensis. Taxonomy (NCBI): domain Eukaryota; kingdom Fungi; phylum Ascomycota; class Eurotiomycetes; order Eurotiales; family Aspergillaceae; genus Aspergillus; species Aspergillus puulaauensis. The sequence goes on along the minus strand of NC_054860.1, from coordinate 2,236,265 downwards.
ATTGTACCTTAGCGACGACGCTATCCCATTGTGACTTGTCTCCGACGTCGATGGTATATGATTCCGTTTTGAGAGACGCGTTTGCCGATGCCAACTCATCCCTGGCTTTCGGGAGATTGACGGCATCGACATCGAGAAGGGCAAGGTGCATGCCCCGGCTGCGGCAGAGCTTGGCTACTGCGAACCCAATGCCGGATGCTGCGCCAGTGATGAGAGCGGCCTTCTGATTCTGTAAAACAGCGGCCATAGTGATGTAGGCTGAGCGATTGGGGTTGGTACTGTGGTTTGAAGAGTTGTGGCCTTGTTGCCGGCATTTGTAGTAGTGCGGGGGTGCGGAAATAGCGGAGTTTACAATGTGGGGGGTGTAAGCTACGAATAGGCAGAATTTACATACTCTATAAACTCTTTTATTTACTATTTAATAATTTCCCTGCCTTAGAGACCTCCTCATGGGCCTGGCCTGGATAGAATAGAAGACAGTCTTTCTTATAGATATTCTTTATTTATATAGCAGTAAATTTCAAGGCTTCTTCAGTATCAAGACAGGGTTAATAAAATTTATCCGTGGGCATAGATACCCGCTTCCCATAAGCGGATTCTCAAAAATGTTGAAAAGTCGGTTGAGCCACTTTCCGACATATATCCAGAAGCCTCCTTCATGTCGTCTAGGTCATGTAACATCCGTTCTAAACAAGGTCCCATGCCAGAGGCATGCAGAATCTCTGCCAAACGATAGTGGCAATCCAGCAATTCAGGTTTTGGAGGAGGAAGATCTTCCGTCCTATCTGCATCTCGAAATTGGATAGGATGTTTCGGGACGAGCTTCGATACGTTGGATGGACATCCAGGGTATGATTTAACTGTGTACTGGTTGGGGGAATCCTATATTATAAGATTATATTATTAGTAAAGGGCAGAGTTGAAGTAATCTTGAGGGAAACAGACCGTCTGAATAAAAGCCACATTAAATGACCCGAACTCGTAATGTATGCTTCGGTCTAAAGTGATGCCGTTGGAAATATCATTCATTGAATCAACGCTGAACCCGACTCGTCGAAGACTCGGAAAACAACGGTATAACATCTCCCAAGTATCTGCGACAGTATTGTCTGATTCCTAAAAATAAATAGATTTTCAGCAAAGATGTTTTAATAGGATGGTTAGATGTAGCCAGTTTTAATGTACCACTCTCGAATTCCAGGATCCATATGAAAATGGTATTATATGAGCAGCTTCAAGGCGGGCGGTGTCTTCATGCTGGTTATTATCGATATGGGAGGTGATATCTAGTGCATTACTGACGACACAATGATGATTGTCTCGTTGTAAGCAGTTGTTTCGGAAGGCATCGGTTCGACTTTGGGGGCTGACAAGCTCTGCATTCGCACGCCGCTTAGGATGGGGGGAGACTGCGACTGACAACCCCCTGCTGGCTTTCACTATATACATAGATAATATCAGTATTGCTGTAATGATAATGCTGATAAGAATCAAGTAAGATGGATAATACTTACTCAGGCATAACAGCCCGGTCACAAGATTATTGTAAACAGCGTATAGATCTTTGTCTGTTCTGGCTTGAACAACATCTTTGGCGATTAACACTTTGCCTGACTGAGGGAGAAATTCAATGAACGCGCCTAGCGTCGACATCAGGTTGGACTGCAAAGGCCAGTTGCTATCAGTAGTCGGCACATATTCGCTGATTCTATCTGTAGCTTGTTGGACAAGATCATCATCATTTCCATCACTGATATTCGAAGACATGTTGGACAAGACGGATGCATTCATATTGGTTGGTTTGAACGTGGGACTAGTTTGTGGGTCAGAGTGACCTATACGTTTTACGGTAGGTAACTTGGTAAGCAGCCTTAATAACTAACTAACTACCGTAACTAACTTGGTTAACTTAACGTGTTTATCAGGCGGTCCGCCCACCACCTTAAAATTATTCCACGCTCATTGAATATGAAGTCATTACCAACTTATCAGTTGGAAGTTGCTGTAAGTACTAAATTAAGATCCACATAATATAGTATACTATTCCTGTAGTTTAATGATAAGAGATTTATTCAGAGAAAAAGAGTATGCTGTAAATAGTCACATGCCGTATTTCTAACTATATATCCTTTAGGAACACTCCACCATCCGCAATCCATCAGTAACTATATGAACGGGAAATCAAGTTCCGGATTAAAATGACCATTCATCTGCGACGGTAATGAGAGCGGTCCATGTTCGTTTGGGCTGAGTAATTAGTATTAAAATTATGATTTGAATAGTTAAGGCCTTGTTGCGGGTATTTGTAGTGGTACGGGGGTATGGAAATAGCGGAGTTTGCGATATATACTATGGGCAGAATTTATGGATAATAGAAACTTGTATAACTTTGAATAATAATAAATAATCAGACCTGACTTGTTCTTCAGATTCTAAACTTTATATATACTGGCTGATGATTTTGTCTATTACATATACTCGTCCATGGCCGCTTAGTGGTGGGTCAGCTACGTGACGAGTATATTTATTCTGCTTAACGGTTAATCCGTAATCGTGGACCACAAAACGCTAGGCATCTCATTCTCGAAGTATGCACCTGATTAACACAATAACCTTACCGTGAAGTGTAGCCCCTTACTGGAGTAAAACTTTAATTGATTATGGTTTGCCGAAGGTAGCCTGTAGAGCTTGTTTCAATCGTGTGACATCATCCACGGATTATTACTGACGTCGAGCCCTGTACAAAAAGGCCCTACTGGGAAGCTGAGGTTTAACATTTTCCATGTTTCTTCCAACTAAACACCGTATATCAAAATGTCAACTTCTAATTTCCCATTTACTTGCGCTCTCGTCACCGGCGGTGGAGGAGGCATAGGCAAAGCATTATCAGCGTACCTGATTTCCAAAGGCGTCAAGGTCCTTATCGCCGGCCGCACGGAATCAACCCTCAAGTCGACAGCCCACGAAATAGATGCCGCGGATTGCTATGTTCTAGATACAGGCAAAACAGCGGACATCCCCGACTTCATTTCGCGGGTGACAACAGAGCATCCCGAGCTGGACTGCCTGATAAATAATGCGGGCGTGCAACGACCACTCGAGGTGTACAAGACCCCGACTCAGGAGTTCCTCCAGAAAGCAGATCAGGAGATCGACATCAATATCCGGGGTCCGATGCATCTGACTCTTGCAGTGCTTGAGCATTTCAAGACGAAGCCATCAGCGGCGGTTATCAATGTATCCTCTGTACTAGGATTTATCCCGTTCTCAGTGATCAACCCGGTCTATAACGGGACCAAGGCATGGTTGCATTCATGGTCGGTGAATTTGCGGACGCAGCTCGAGTGGGCTGGACTGGGGGATAAAATCAAGGTGATTGAGATTGCACCGCCGAGCGTGGAGACGAACTTGCACCGCGAGAGAGAAAACCCGGATGATAATAAGAAACACAACAATCCGAATTCTTTGAGCATAGAGGAATTTATGAGTGACGTGTCGCGGCAGCTAGAAGGTGGGGAGGAAATGATCGGGGCTGGACCAAGCGCGAACTTTGTGAAGAAGTGGTATTCTGCTTATGGGGAGCCGTATAACAAGGCTGTAAATAAGCATTGAGAAGCGGTCATGGATCGTGGAACTGTGTTCACTGGCAATTAACCTATGTATTGAGACAACACAAGATCGAGTTTGGAGTTGCTGCAAATGCTAAATTGGGACCCAGATGACATAGTGTATTGTTCCTGTACTGTTCCTGGAAAGAGAGCATGGAGGATGGAGTCACATGTCATGTTTTCTAATCATTTGTCCTTCAGGAAAATTCCACCATCCATGCTCTACCGACAACTACATAAACGAGAAATCAAGCTCCGGATCGTAATAACCGTTCAACTGCATATTGAACGGGTCGAAGAGGAACATGTCCGAGAATCCAGGTTCCATTTCCTGATATTCCCTCCTTTCATGGTCTGACTGGCTTACCGGTAAAGTTGCGTTAGTATTCGACGATGTGATCCTTCCGTTGTTGGGCGGAAGCATATTCGACCGTTGGCCTTTTGCTTCTGGATGTCCCGTGCCTCGGTCAACAATATTTTGATCCCTGTACAAATGTGGTAACACAGAGTGCTTCGAAGCGAGGTGCTCTCGCTCGGCGGTTTCAATGGCTGCCGATACGCTGGAGTCTGGAGAGGATTGAGTGACAGATGCACGTCCCAGTGCATCTATCAGGCGTTCAGAGTCTTTTAGACAGTTCATTGCACTGGTGTATACCCGTCCCAACGGCACAGCCAGCTGCAGTGCTTCGATGAGCCTTTTCTTCAGAGACAACACGCTATCCTCGCCATCTTCTGGGATTAAATGAGGAAGATGATGCAGGATCTGGGCGACTTGATAAATCGAGACTGCCAGAAGCTCGTCGCCAAAGTACTCGCTGGACTCGAGGTGATATAAATCAGACCACAGTCCACAAAGTCGGATTGCTGTGCTGAAGCATGCGTGCTGGCAGTATTCAATGAAATTTGGTGGTGTCAGAGCCAGCGCATCCTTGGATACCGACTCTCGAATCCCAGGAACACAAAAGCGGTAGAGGTCGCAGTGACACATCATCCACAGCGTATGAAGTCCCACGTACGGACCAGCCTCACGAGAGTGACCCATGAACACTAATCTCTGTGAAGTGAGTTTGAGCTCGGCTGGAAGGGTCCGTTCAAATGTGTTTAGTTCAGCCTGGAGAGCCTCCATTGCGGACCGACTACCGGCTGGACTATCACCTTTTCTTCGGACGCTTTTTGTATACCTGTCCTTGATTAGCCAACACATTTCAAATAGGAATGCTCTCTTGAAGATCGGACCTCAAGATTCTGTCACGGATCGCGAGAAGCCTGAGTTTGAAGGAATGTGCGTCTACATTCGCACTAGGGTCCATGCTGGTCTCGTCGAGGAAACCAGCCTTCGACCCCATTCCCATCTCGAAGCTACGCTCATCGCACGGTAAGCGTATATGCATTCTCTCCACAGGGATGACGGCTAAGTCCTCCATTCCACCAGAGTATAACCGGTCTAGCTGATATATTGCCCACACAAGCCGCCTATTGGATTCTTGGACAAGAGGATCGGGATTGCTATGCTCATAGTTCAATCGCATTGTGAAAGCCGAGCGGGCGGCTAGGGCGAGGAGACTCCAGGCATCAGGGAACTGGCCAGCTTGGAAACGAAATCGCAACAGCATCACTAGAACCCTCAGGTGTGCGAGTGTCTGCCTTCCTATTTTCCTTAGCGTGTCATCTTGCACCTCCTGCATCATAGCCCGAGCCGTTACGCGCCCATCTGGCCGAGAGTCCTTCATGAACATGCCGAATGCCACGATACATTTCAGCAGATTGATATCGAGATCGCCCTTACTCCACTCAAGTAGGATACTTGGCTTGTGGAGAAAAACGGGCGCCATCCTGCTCGCCGTGTCGAAGTAAATATCAAGATAATGCCTTGCTGTTGCCTTTTCTGACCACAAGGGTATTGTTCCGGATGTGACACTTGGCAGCGTTGTCGGGGTTGGTATGCTGATTACTCCATCATCGCCACCATGGGCGGCTTCCTTTGCTAGAAGATCGCAAACCAGTCTCCTGGAAACGCATCTTTCACAAGGACCCCTTCCAGAACATCTTGCTTTTCCATTCCGACAAGCTTCGCACGCCTGGCGAGCTCTTTTTCTCCTAGTTCCGGCTTCGGTATAGCTTGATCGATCCCCAGGCTCAGGGACGGGGCTTATTGACCTTCTATCATAAGTGCAATGAAATTTTAGTCGCACACAAGCAGTGCAGACAGGTTGAGTGCGATCGCACTTGACCTTCCGTGAACGGCATCGATTGCAAGCGGATGATGCAATCACGGTACGGAGTTCATTATCATCAGTCGTCGATGCCTCATGGGACATAACTACGCCATCCGTAGTATGTCCTGGGGATGTGGCCATGGATGTGCTATGATAGGGAGTAAGGAGGTGCTGCCGGCTGTCGGCGGATACAGCCGTTCCACTGCGCCGGCTCGGAGGGGGGCGCACTAGCCGTGGGCGGACCGAGAGCTTTGCGTGCGAGATCCTCCTGATGGCGACAGCACGCTAACTGGGTGTCGCTATATGAGACTGGGGGGAGAGGGAATCAGAGGAAGCGAAAGTGCCGGAAATGTTTAAGGTAACTTAGGTAAGTGGTACTGTTCTCTAATGTACTGTTGGTCTGTCTTCGTGGTACGCACCTCTGTGTTTCATGAGATGAACAGTGCCCAATGACGACTACGATAACTATGTCGATGCCGGATACGGTCTGGGATCTGAACCATTGAAGCTTCGAGGATAAGACACGCTGGTGAGGTTCTCAGTACATTGCTACTTCTGGGCAGTTACAGATTATCTAGTACTAGAGTTCCTTGCGGTTCTTGATGATATTGAAACAAAGCTAAGTATAGCTTCTGAAACGTTTAGCTAATGTTGCGAAGACGCTCCTCCATCTGTTCTTTGGGGCTCTTCAAGTCCACTTGTGGGAACCGAGTGTCCTTCTCCCACGGCAAGAAATCGCTACCCTCCATAAGCCAGCGGAGGACTTCTTTCTCGTATTTGGCTACGAGATCGCGGTGCTCAGGCTCAGCTGCGAGGTTGTGCATTTCGTGCGTATCAGCAACCCGGTCGTACAACTCCGCGGGTTCGTACAGCCGGTATATGTAGGCGTACCGCTCGTCTCTCAACGAGATTGCCTTTCCAACGAGAATGGTATCTTCGTGCTGAAGGCCCGCCTTGATGTCGTACGGGTATGGTGCCTGTTCAAGCAGGGGTTCTTCGGATGTTAGGAAGCCGCCCTCAGAGAAGGCATACTTTTTGTGCTCTTTCGAATCGTGAACGAGGACCGGGATCCACGACTTTCCATTATGAGGAAAGTGTTCTCCAATTCCTGAGAGTTCAAGCATTGTGGGTACAAGATCTACCATCTCGGTCATCGGGTTGACGGTTTTGCCTTCAGGAAGCCCAGCACCACCTATGATCAGAGGTTCTCGCACGAGCGTCTCTGACAACCCAGATGGCCACTTCTCAATCAGACCATGGTCTCCCAGATACTCGCCGTGGTCGGTGAAGAACATAGTTACCGTGTCCTTCCATAGACCCAAATTTTCCACTTTCTTAATAACACGACCGAACTGATCGTCTAGACGGGTGATCATGCCATAATATGTGGCCCTTATCTCTTTCCACATATCTTCAGTCGCTCGGCCCGTTCCATACTGTTCTCGGATGGTATTCATATAACGAGGCTCATAACCGGTCTTATGTTTTGGCTTTGAGACAATGCCGGCCATTTGCGAGCGGTCATACATTGAGAAATACGGCTCTTCCACCTGGAAGGGGCAATGAGGGAAGATTAGTGGCATGAACAGCACCCACGGCTTGTCCTTTGGCGGACAGTCGAGCCACCTTAGTGCCGACCGCACTACTGCCTCGTCGTAGTCGAGAGCTTCGTTGGCGTTCCGAAGGCCTCTGTAAAATAGCCGACTCCAGATATTCTCCTTATCCACTTCTTCCTTATTGCCTCTTCCAAATTTCGGCATGAATTCTGGAGTTTCTAGGAAACCGTACTCCGTCACGCTCAGCTCAGTGACAGTCGGAGCGAAGGTGTCACCCCTCGGTGCCAGACAGGCAATATGGTACCCGTTGTCTTTCATACTGCGGAAGATATTAGGCTCCCAGGGCTTGATGAGATTCTCCAGACTGCGATGGCCGCTCACATGCGGGTAGCATCCGGTGAACATGCTACATCTTGACTGCGAGCAGACAGAGGCCTGGGTGAAGCAATTGGTGAAAAGGGTACCGCGACGACGAAAGGCGTCGATGTTTGGCGTCCGGACTTCCGCTTTATCTTCTGCAGTGCAGCTCAGCGAGTCGTACCTCAGCTGATCTGGCATGAAGATAACATAGTTGGGTTTGTCTCCGCCGTTGGGGGACGAGACCTTCAACGGGAGAGGCTTGGGAGGAACAGAATATGGCGCCATCTTGATAATTAATTGTGAATCGAGTGATGATCGAGTTGGAATCATTTCCGAGGAGATTCAGCCTTTTCTAAACAAAAAGACGCGGCCGACTGCCGCCCAGATCGCGGAATTCCTGGCCCACCAGCTGTATACCGAGCCGGATAGCGCACCGGAAAGCGCCGACATACACCGGGTATCGCTATGCAATTCCGTGCGAGTCCCTGCAGAGGGTCATTCACTTTGGCTTCCCCAGGTTTTTAATCCAGTAATATTTTTACCTGTGCTCTTGCGTTTCGTGTGGAGAAAATTGCCTCATGAGAACTGAATCGCAACAATACGTACTTAAAGAGTCTTAATAACCCCGGTGCAAATGTCTTTGGTCTCAGCGGATATAGGCCTGTCTCGGTCTAATATTTCCCCTATCCATCTCGGTCTCACAAAATACGGAGGCTACGACTTTTCCGGGTCGATATTTTAGTCAGTTAACCGCGGTCTTACACTCCCAGTCATGGGAATCGCCTTCGACAAGGCCCGGTACTTCAACCGGAAGCTTGCCTTTTCTATCTTTGTTATTGCCGTATCTACGTTTAATTATGGCTTTGACAACCAAGCCTTTGCCACAACCCAGGCTATGGAGGCCTTCACTAGGCGCTTTGGCAAGTACGATGAGAGCACTGGGAGTTACGCAATTGACTCCCAGTGGCTGGCCCTCTTCAATAGTCTGAATTATATTGGCTTTGCAGCGGGTATGTTGCCACTCCATTCTACATACGAAGAAGTGCCTTATAACACGTTTTTATCTCCAGGTGTTCTTATCGGTAGTTTCATCTCAGCACGATTTGGACGGCGTTGGTGTATGTTCACCATGAGCGTGTACGCCCTTATTACCGCTACCATCACCGTCACATCCAACTCGAATGAACAAATAATGGCTGGCCGTGTTCTCAATTATGTATATGTTGGAATGGAACTCGCCGTGGTCCCCGTCTTCCAGTCGGAAATAGGTACGCCAACAAAATTGCTTCTGCCCTACAGATGTGGTTGCTCATCAAGATGAACAGTGCCTGCGCCAATCCGCGGCTTCATAGTTGGGACATATCAGCTCAGCCTCACCCTAGGTGGCGTGGTCATTAATGCCGTTTGCTACGGGACGAGCCGCCTCACAGACGACCGTGCATGGCGTATCCCACTCGGTTTGTTTTATATAGTTCCTACTCTAATCGCCGCATCAATATTTTTTCTCCCAGAGTCTCCAAGGTGGTTACTTCAACGGGGCCGAGTGGAAGAAGCTAAGTCTAGCTTAAAGAAGCTGCGTGAAGGGGCTTTCACAGAGGAACAGGTTGAGACAGAGTTTAGAGAGTTGGAGTTTGTTCTGGAAAATGAGGTAGAGCATGGAAAGTTCATTGAGCTGTTCCAGGGCAAGAACCTCAAGCGCACACTTATTGTGGTGGCCGTCAACTTCTTCCAACAGGCCACTGGCCAGGCCTTTAGCTCCCAATATGGTGGGGTTTATGTCCGATCCCTGAAGATCTTTGACCCCATGTTGTATACACTCATGAGCAGTTGCATCACGTCCGCTGTCATGATATGTGTGTTATTCATCGCAGATAAAGCGGGGAGACGGTGCGTTTCCAGTTGATTTTGTCCTAGGCTACCTTTTTATCATACTAACTCTGCCTAGGAAGCTACTCATGCTATCATCCGTGATTATGATAGCCGGTCTCATAGCCATGGCTGGCCTCGGTGTCCAAGAACCTGTAACAACCCAAAGAATGAAAGGAGTGATCTCTTTAATGGTTATATTTGGCGTCGGATTTGCCAGCGGATGGGGACCATTGACCTATGTGGTGGTGACGGAAGTAACGTCGCAGCAACTGCGAGACCATACGTCTCGCCTTGGATTTGCCATAAACGTTTGTTTTAAGTATGTACACGCCGATCCAACCACAGACACTTCAACTGCTAACAGCCATTTCTTGATTACAGCTTCGCCGTCAACTTCTCTGTCCCATACCTTGTCTTTCCTGATGAAGTAGGCTTGGGTAGTAAAGTGGGGTTTATATTTGGCGCTATTGCGTTCCTGTCACTCATATTCACTTACTTCTGCGTACCTGAGTGCAAGGGCAAGACCTTGGAACAGGTTGACTGGCTGTTTAAAAACGGTGTCCGGCTGCGCGACTTTGGGAAGACCGATGCGTCTGGAATGCTGGGTGGAGGGTCCACTGGACCAAAGGAGACTGACATCGAAGCCACTTACGACAAAACTCCAGAAGGACGTGTACAGCAAAAGAAAGAGTCGTCACATTAGGCCAAGCTTGTAGAAAGTTTGTATAAGCGACCCACGTGGTGCAAGGCTGAGCCGACCTGCCGGAGGATTCGAAATTACCCCGCGGTGTGATCTGGGTTTCGTCACTTCCTGTATATATTCAATGATTTCTCTTCTATATTCTACCTGGATTACACTGTCAGAATTGTATAACATGGACGAGCTGGACGTTGTACAGCATAGTCACTGTTCTCATGGGCACTGGCAGCTGCACAACTGCTACGCCCCTCCCAGCAGCAATTCTTAGCAATTTTTGACAAGTAACGCATCTCTGAGGATCCAAAACAATAATCAAGGGATACTCCACCAGAAAACCGGGGACACTCAAAAGTTGTGGTATACTGATGCCTAGCGGGGGTGATGTCATGGTGGAACACGGGCGTCATGTGTTTCCAAACAATTTATACCGCGAGCCTTGTAAGGCTGTCTCTCTGCTCCACCAGAACCTCATCCGGTTTATCTTATTATGCCATCCCTAAAACCCTACCATGCCGTCTTCTGCATCATCCTGGTCGTCTCTCTAATCCTACTCAAGCGCTCCTCCACCAAATCCAAACGCTATAGACGTCGCATGCAAAGGATCCCGAAAATGGTCTCATGGAACGTCCACAACTTGTGCCATGGCGATCGCACAGTTAGCTCGGAACTCGCCGGTGACCCGACACTAGCTCCGTATAAGCTGTTCAAAGAGCTATATGAGAGTAAAGACACCGACAAGAGCCCAGACCTAGCAAGTGATGAAGACGACGCCAAGAGCGATGAATTGGAGAGGGTAAAAGAGTGCGGGAATTGGGGCGATTCTGAACCGAGCACGTTGTTTCTTCGAGTAGGTACACCCACCAAAGTTAGGAGATCGGTAGCTTATTGTGTGTAGATTTACCACGACGCGCTCGCTGCGCTGGGCAGAAATCCGCTTGGCGGAGTTGTCTCTCCGCCGCTCATGGGAAGCCACGGCGTGCTCCCGCTGACGATTGTTGCGCCGCTGCCGGATCTCTGTCGGCATATGGCCAATTGCATTGTTCGTGCGGAGAAGGAGGTGTTCCTTGCGACGAATTACTGGATTTTCTCGAATGCGTCGACGTTGATCACCAATGCCTTGAAAGAACTGTCGAGGCGAGCAGGGAAGCGAGGGGAGAAGGTCGTTGTGAAATTTCTTTATGACCGTGGTGATCCAAAGCAGGTACGCACAAGTCAAACCTGAATATTCAATATAGGTACAGCTGACTGGATATGCAGGTCTGGGAGAGCCACCTCAGCGTCGAGGAGAAGAAGTACGTAGGTGGGAAAGTCAACTTACCAACTTCAGATGAGATTCCGCATCTCGATATGCAGGTGATCAACTACCACCGGCCGATAATCGGCACGTTCCACGCCAAATTTATGATTGTAGATCGTCGCATTGCGCTACTGCAGAGCAGCAATATCCAGGATAATGATAATTTGGAGATGATGGCTCACGTTGAGGGGCCGATTGTGGATTCATTTTATGATACTGCGCTGATATCCTGGGGTAAAGAGTTAGATCCGCCGTTACCTATGATGAACTCACCGGCAGCAGCTGCACTGGTGTCTTGTTTCTCAGTGCATGAGAACGACCATCCCCAAAAGAGCGATGGTGATCTTCCGCAACATACAATTGACAGTGAACATTACGATGTAGATGTCAAGTCCGAGGCGAAAAGGGTGAACGGACTACTTAAGCCGCGGGATGGGGAGTCTCGAACGAAACCAGTCACCCGCCTTCTCAGTAAGTTCATAATAAACATGAAACTTCATATAACTAACCGATTTAGATCATACAATGCAGTCGTCGACGACCGGCGATGCACCAGACGAAGACCAACAAAACCGAATGAAGCCATACATTGTGCACCCACCACACAAACCCTTCCCAATAGCATTAGTAAATAGAGAGCCATACGGAGGCAAGCTCACCCCTTCCTCACCATCCATTTCTACCATGCTAACCAAGCCTTTACAGCCCCCGACCACTCAAGCACAGCCGTACCCCAAAATGGCGCATTCCTCGCCGCAATCAAGAATGCTGAACACTCCATATTCATCCAAACGCCAAATATGAACGCCGAGCCGCTACTAGACCCGCTTCTCGACGCTGTTCGTCGCGGCGTGGTTGTTACAGCATACCTCTGTCTAGGGTATAACGACGCCGGCCAGCTCCTCCCGTTCCAGAACGGAACGAATGAAATGATTTCGAACCGGCTATATGAGTCTCTCGAGACGTATGAGGAAAAGTCCCGGCTGAGGATATTTAATTACGTTGGGAAAGACCAGACAAGACCTATACATAATAAGTTCAAGAAGCGGAGCTGTCATATCAAGCTGATGATTATTGATGAATCGGTGGCCATACAAGGTATGAATGGGCGAAATAGACCATGCACCCGTTTTAAAAGGGTTGACTGACTAACAACAACAAGGAAACGGCAACTTAGACACGCAATCCTACTACCACAGCCAAGAAGTCAACGTGCTGCTCGACTCGCCCCAAATCTGCCGCGCGTGGCGAGAGGGTATAGATCGGAACCAGAACACACTTAAATACGGCCTCGTGAGTCCCGATGATGGGTGCTGGCGTGATCCCCAGACCGGCGAGATTCCGGAGGGCTCTATAGGTCTTGATCCGGGGAGGTTTAGCTGGGCGAAGGGGGCTGTGGGGGTTGTGCATCGGGTGAGAGGGACTGGAGGATTTTGATTTATGTTATTATATTTATAATATTGTAGTACAACTTCATTCTTCTTTGATACTCTGTTGTATGCAAGGGTGAGTGGATCCATCCGAGATCCGACCCGCAGTGGGTCGATGTTTATACAGTCTCCACTACGATGGCAGGTTAGGGCTCATGCCTGGAAAGTGGTATACATGTCCAAAGAACTACTCGAAGACCAGACTGACACAACAATAAACCAAATAGAAGAAATAACTGTATACAGTGCAGCTATAGTTCAATAAAATCATACTCAACTACAGGACCAGCCCAACTACCAACAGCCGTATCGCGTGCATTCATCAAAGACCAGCAACAACAACCAACCCGTCAAACCTTCTCAGCATGAACAGTCTCCCTCTTCACGTCATCCATCCCAACCTCGCCAATTCCCGCCCTAACCGAGCTGGGCGCCCCAAACAGCGCATCCATTTCCTCGAGCGTCTTGCCCTTCGTCTCCGGAATAAAGAACCACGACCAGAACCCCATGGCGATCATCAACGATGCGAAGAAGAAGTACGTGCCGTATCCGAGAGAGGTAATCATATACGGCGTTGTGCGGCTGATGACGAACGACCAGAGCCACTGGTCTGCTGTTGTGATTGCGACGCAGAGCATGCGGATGTCGATGGGGAAGATCTCGGAGCATACGACCCAGGTTATTCCCTGGTAAACATATGAGCTGAGGCGTTTTTATAAGAATTGGGTATTTATTTACCTGCCAAGTAGCGCAGTATATGAGGCCGTAAAGATAGACGCAGGCCATGGCGATGTACCCCCAGGCGTCCTGCACGGTGTCGCCGCGTGATGCAGTCCGTGTAGGATCTCGCTCGAAGACGTAGCCACCGATGTACCACATGGGAAGACTGCCTATGAAAGCACCCCAGATGAGACCGCTGCGTCGGCCGACTTTTTCAACTAGCCAGACGCTGAAGATGGTCATGCCGAGGGTCTTTGCGATCCCGTAGAACCCTGTCGCGAAGAGCTTGGTGTCTGTTGAATTGATACCGAGGGTTTCAAATATTCGGGGCGAGTAGCTAGCCCTAACTGTTAGCTGTGTTGTTCTTTTGTTTTAGCTGGGATCATACTATGTAATGATATTCACTCCCGTCAGGTTCTGGAATGCCATGAGCAAGAGGCCAATGCCGATCCTGTTCCGAGTCCCTCTTTGCCATAACCGGTGCATGTAGTACCACGGGTCGTACTTGCTTTCCTGCGGTATCATGTCATTTTGGAGCTGATCGCGGATTTGTTGGAGTTCTCCTTGAATAAAGGGGTGTTCAGCAGGCAGGGTACGAGCCCAGACTAGGCTTCGCTCTGCCTCATCCCAGCGGTCTTTCTTTGCATACCACCGGGGGCTCTCAGGGCAAAGGAAGATTCCAGCTAAGAGTAACCCCCCTGGGAGAAGCTGTATGCCCAGAGGAATCTGCCACTGAGCCATCCGTTCAGAGGATACAGTACGGTTGATGGCGTAGTTGATCCAAAACCCAAGCATGCCGCCACCCTGAGAGCAGATTTCGAAGATTCCAACAAGTCGACCGCGTATAGAAGCTGGCGACTGTTTTTGTTAACACCTGCGAGAAGATACTAGGTAAGAGCTCACCATCTCAGCTATGTAAACCGGGACCTGGAGTGATACAGCCCCGATGCCGAACCCTGCAACGGCGCGGCCAGCATATATCAAACCGAGATGGCCTGAAGATGCAGTCTGTCATGTATATTGTTAGCCTATGAAAACATTAAATGCAAGACAGCCTCACCATCAGACTCCCACCCACACAAAAGACACAAACAGCCATGATAATTGCATTCCGTCGCCCAAATCTCTCCCCAAGCGGGAATGTAAGAAGCGAGCCAAAGAAGCATCCTGCCTGGAAAGTCGACACGATGTTGCCCTCAAGAGTATCAGTCGCAGTCTCTGAAGCAGACACCAGGCCAAAGTCCCGACGGAACGAATCCAAGGCCATGGTCCCGCCAATCACGCTGGTGTCGTAGCCCACTGCCACCATCAGTCAGACACCCAATTGGCCATCCAGGACATTTAGAGTGCTTACTCGCAATAGCACCCATGCTCACAATAACCGTGATGAGATGAATCCGCCAGTTCCGCACCTCAGGCGGATCATTGCTATTGTTGGCATGCAGGCTGAAGCCCATGGTGATACCTGCCTGCACCGTAAGATCCTAAACAAGAATGAAACTGTCACACACAAGGCATGCAAGGCGTACAAGGCAGACAAGGCATACACGAATGGAACACCTGTCACAGCCAAAGTGGATTGATTGACAGCCTCGTGGAGGAGGCTGTGCTATGATTATATCCCCAGATGCAGCAGACCCACGCGCGGTGCAATTACCCCGCAACCCCGGGATATATCGCTGCCAATGTAAAAGACCAGCCGGTCCCCACAGACTTGGGATGGTTTAGTCTTGTCAGGCGTTTGACGGCGACATGCGTGGACGGGTCTTGGTCCGCGGCTTGGCTCCTCTGCAGGGTCTGCCCAGACGACGTGCGGGTCTTGGCCCGGAGAAGTCTGCACTTAGGGCTACGGAAAAGGTCAGTGCGTGAGATGGATTCTGGCACTCAGGGACTTTGCTGTTGGAGTCAATATTGGAGTCTGCTGGATCGTAGGAAAGAGGACCGCATCTGCCACACTGGCCGCTCTTTCTACGCCAACCAGCTGGTATCCTTTAACTATAGAGCGGCGCCTCTCCCTCTTCTATACAGCGGAGTGGTTTATTCGTGGTCACAATTAGACTTGGACAATCCGACTTCTGGCGATGGTCCGTTAACAACATAAGATTTAGAACAGGCCTCTAGCATTTCATCATAGCCGGCACCACACCCAATCCATCTATCGGTATCTAGAGGTTCGCGGTATGAGATCTCACAGATATGAAATCGCCGCCTTAAACACATTACCCGGATCAACTCTTTGCTTCAAATCCTTCAGGAATGGGAGATTCTCCCCATAGATCTTAGAAGGATCCATCTCCTCCGGCGACGTGAAAGAAACATAAGAAGCCGAGACAATGTTGTCCGCACTCGTCTCCTGCAATGCCCGCTGGAACTCGCCCCCCCAAGCCAAAGTCTTTTGCAAGTTCTCTTTATCCTGCACGATTGTGATGATCTGAACCACAAAATGCGGTTCCCTAGCAGCGAAAACAGAGCCAGGGGCTGGCCTCATAGACGGCGACTCACGTCGGAGCTCATGCACGTCGAGGAGGATATGCGGGTCTGCCGGCGTGTTCTTGGTGTAGTGCGCTATGATTTGAGCAACCTCGTCGGTAATCTCTCTTAGAGAGACCGCGTACAAGCGGCCTTGAGTGGATGTCGCGACTATCTTAGTTGCCTCATCTAGCCAGCTCTTTGGGGTCTTCTCTTCGACTGTGTTGACCGTGACCGGTCCGAGACTGGCTATCTTGTCGACCCATTTGTTCCCCTCTTCGATGTCCGGCGATGCCCATAAGAACAGAATTCCAAATGTCGGGGTGGGAGCAGGTATAATGGCCTGATTGAGACTGAGGGCTTTCGGTAGCCCTTGTGCCTTTAGGGCTCTGTATTGCTCGTTGAACTGGGGAACGAGAGTGTCGAGGTCGTCGGATTTGAACATGAGGACACCAGCCAGTACCTGGAAAGTCAGATCCCTCTCTCCAAGAAATATTGTCCGAACATACCTTATCCAGCTTGTATATAGACACCGTCAGCTCAGCAACAACCCCAAACGCACCCCCAGCCCCGCGAATCCCCTTCAACAGCTCCCTATCAGCCTCCACAATCTCCCCCGTCGCATTAACCACCTTCGCACCAACAATCTGGTCAACCCCCAATCCAAACAAGGCACTGTACTGCCCATACCCCCCATACATAGCCCAGCCAACATACCCCACACACCCAATCGTGCCCACAGGCGTAATGAACCCTTCCCTTTGAAGCTCCGCAATCACATCAGCCATTAAACTCCCGCCTCCGATTCTCGCCGTAGTCCTCTCCCTATCAACCTGAACATAAACATGGTTGATACGCCTCAAATCCAACGCAACAACCCCATTCTTCATCGACCGTCCGTGCATGTCATGTCCTCCGGCCCGGATGGTGAAGTCGATCCCCTCCCTCGAGAGGAAGGATACAGCGGCCGCGACGTCCTCGATACTGCCGGGTCGCATTATAGCGCTGGGGATGATCTCCGGATGTGCGAATATAGATCGCACAGTGTCGAAGTCTGGCGAGGTGGGCGTGACATGTTCGATTTGGGGGTGTTGGGATGCGAATTCGGTGAGGCGGTCCATACTTAACTTACTTATATACCAACGATAAATATCTATTAGAGAAAAGAATAAGCTTGGAATATCACCCCGGGAATCTGAGGGATATTTACTATTTATACAAGGTCAGCCCTAAATCCAAAGTTCGGAGTACGTACGGAGACGGTACGTGCCAAGTCCAACCAGCAACCCCACAAGTCTTGTCCAGAACATCAGTTGGACTGTAACCGGCAAATCAATTTAGGGCTGCGATCCTGTAAGCTGGAGGCTTGGTCTGACGGTGCGTCGGTTCTGCGGAGTCGCAGTGGCTTATTCGCTGGTTCGTCTGGGAGAGCGTAAGCGTGTTGGATTCCGGTCTGGCACTACGTCACGACAGTAGTGCTTACTTACCACGAACTGGGAGTTAACATGATTCACTGAGTCTATCGCCGAGAATTGCTGACACTTATTTACATGGATTAAACACGGTTAAACCGCGAGGCTATTTATATCGGTATATCATACACCTTGTGTACAAGGTATACTCATTATTGTCCACCGCCGCTGCCACTCTCACTCTCACTCTTCTGCCCCATAGACGAGGTATCATACCCATGCTCCTCCAGATACCGACGGAACTTCGTATCCTCCTCGGTAATAGTATCCTGCCCAATATGCGGCAGACAGAAGATTGCCAGCGCCGCACTGAAAAGACACAGCGCGCTCGACACAAAGAACGGGTCCTGACCGGCCCGGATCTCATTGGGTGCATTGTCCTGGATCACTGGGAAGACATACGTCCCCACGAACGCGCCGACTTTACCCGCCGCTGCTGCGATCCCGTAGTATTGTCCGCGGATGGAGGTCGCGCTGGTTTTGGCGGCTACGAGGCCGATGTTATCGCCGGGGCCGAATTCGCCGAGGGCAAGGAAGATTCTGCAGTGTATTAGTTTTGGAGTGCCGAATTGTTGTTGGTAGTTACGTACCCGTAAACGACAACGAATGCTGCGACGTTCTTCGGAGTGTTCAGGTACTCGTAGCAGCCGGACATGATGAAACCTATGACACCTTGAAGACCAACACCAATTGCCAAGGTCTTGCGCGGCCCTAGCCAATCGCTTGCGAAAGCACCTAAAACTGATCCGGGGATGTAGAATAGATTGACAACCGTGTTCCATCCGAAGCTCTTCCACAGGGGATAGGAGTCGCCGAGGATGAGGGCAATCCAGGCCGAGGAGTAGAGGTTGAAGGAGTACGCAGAAAAGTCGTAGACAAACCAGATGAGAGAAACGATGGCCTGGAATGTCAGTATTCAGGCTGTTTTGGTCTAAGATGGCAGCTTACCAAGCGCTTCCAATAAAACCTAGATGGCATTAGCACGTTAATCAAAATGGCGCCGCGGTACTCACTTGATGATTAGCCAGATAGGAAACTTGTGCATGCGCTCGCGATTGAATTCCTCGGGCTCGTTTAGTTTAAGTCGGAGGTACAGCAAACTGAGCGGCGGAATGATGCCCAGTCCCAGAGCCACACGCCATGCGGCTCGCAGGTGGTTCTCCGTGAAAATTAAAACCAGAATCATAGGCGTAAAGGCAGAGACGACGAAGCCAAAATCAATCTGGAGATTGGTGAACATGATAAACTAGCGATTACGGTGACCGTTTTTCAATTCGCCGCTGCTCTCTGCGCAAGCAACAGACCCCGCAGGATACTCTCCGCCGATTCCAATACCCAAGAAGAAACGATAAGCGGCGAGGGCAGAGAAGAGACCATAGACACTTCCGTGGTAGCCATATGAGCCAGTAGAGAGAATGGCGAACAGGATTAGAATGAGCGTGGAAGCTAGAAGAGAGCCCTTTCTGGACCAGTGGTCACTCAGGACACCAAAAAAGAGCATTCCAACTACGGTACCGGCGAATGCGATGGACGAGACGTTCTTGCTGGCCGATGATTTAGTATAGGCGTCGGCGTAGATCATGCTGAGCATGGTGTTGACGGAGCCAATGACCTGAGAAATTAGTTTGCGCGGACGAAGAATGGGAGAGAATGGATCCGTACCCCGTTGAGATAGCCGTCGGAGAAGAGACCCGCGCCGCATGCAATGGTCGGCCAGCTGCGCTCCCAACGGCTCTTGGTCGTATTTTCGAGAGGCGCATTTTCAGTGGAGGGAGGGACATCCTCACCTACAGCGACTTTTTCCTCGTCTTTGGCCATGACGGGTGATCCAAAAATGCAATGGAGAAAGAGAGAAGAAAAGCGGGGGAAAGCAAGGAAAGAAAAGAAGGAAGAGAAGGAAGAGAAAGGAGGGAAGAAGTGAAGAGATAACGAGAAGCGGGCACGCGACTCTGGATCAGGAAAGGCCTTGCATGCGACTAAAAAACATTATGGAAGCCGGTGGAATTAGACTTCGACTCGGGTCTCTTTATCAAAACAAGTCGCTGAATCAACCGTTTCTCCCACTCGCACATGTCTGGCTGTCCGCAAGCCATTGGCCGTTGCAGCGTTGCATGCTTGATTGAAATGCCATGTTGACTTTTCCTGGAGCCAAGAAGGCACACCGAGCTTAACAAAGCTTGTCCCTTGCCAAGTGACAGGAAAACGACTGCCTGGACTCGACGTTATCGCAAATGAGGAGAGACGCTGGCGGCACGTGGTCCCTCGGTGTTCCCGAAGGATTTGTTGGAGTCGTCTTTCTGTTTCTCTCTCTCTGTGAACAGCCAATCCGACACACGCTGGCTCTCAAAGATCAGATCCTTAGTGCAGGATACGACCGATCTTCCAAATCAAATCCATCGCAAGTCAACTGAGAAGGAGAGCGTGGAATCGTCTAGTATGCACTGATGGCCAAGCTCTCTGCTCCACATATAACCGACTGGCCCACCAAGCGGAGCTCCTCCAGTCCCGAGGTCGACATGTTGACATACTGTTCGGCAACTGGCCTCTACGCCCTGCAAATGCCGATCATGCATACCTTATCATCGAACGATGACAGCGCATGTATTTATGACCAGTTCAGGCTCAGCTTGGAAATTCATCCGCCCGATACTTGACTGACAATGTCACCGAACGAGATCCGCGGCCGACTGGCCCTGATAACGGGTGCATCAGGAGGGTAGGGCTGATTACATTGAATAATGAGATGTTGTATTGACGTTGAGCTAGGATCGGTGCAGCATGCGCCCACCAGCTCGCACAACAAGGCGTCCATCTCGCCCTTACCTACTCAACCAATGTCAAGTTCATCGACGAGCTCGTCTCAGACCTAAACTCGCGATATGCCAAGAATCTCCATATTTCCACCCACCAGGTCGATGTCGGCTCTCCCGATCAAATCAATGCCATGTTTCGTGAAATCGACTCCCAGCACGGCCACCGGCCAGATATTCTAATATCGAATGCCGGATACGGCAAACGGGTGCCTGATGTGTGGGACATCACGCTGGAGGAGTTCGATTACATGTTGAACATCAATCTCCGCGCGTCATTTGTCCTGGTTAAAGGTGTGGTAGAGCATATGAAAGCTCAGCGGTGGGGGCGCATCGTGTTCATGTCATCGATCGCCGCATCGGGAGGAGGGATTAATGGATGCCGTAGGTTTCTTAACTGCAAGACGTTCGTAGTATTAACCAACATGTCTAGATTATGCTGCTTCCAAGGGTGGACTTACTGGGATGATGAAAAACCTCTCTACGCGTCTGGCCGAGTACAATATTAGTGTCAACGATGTTGCGCCTGCGATGATTGGCGATACTGGCATGGTGCCATCTGCTACGGCCGTTTCTGGGATCGCATCGAACATCCCGCTGGGTCGACTGGGGACGCCAGAAGAGACGGCAAATGTGGTGACGATGTTGGTGAAGACAGGATACATGACAGGACAGAGCCTACTATTATCTGGAGGGTTGAAATAATCTCTCGCCATTATTATTTATTCAGCAAGTAATATAAAATGGAAATTCTATAGAATATTAGTTGCCTGCAAATCGGAGTACGGTAATCGGCCGCCTGTGGTCCGATGAGATCATCCAGCCCACGACCACGACGTCTTCCTCCACACTCGTCTTCGCCATTGACTGCTCCGACTCTCATTAAGCCTGCATAAAATTTCTGGCAAAATGCCCAAATCCGCCAGCCGGAAGTCCGGACTCGCAGAGCTAAGAGCTGTAAGTACCCGACTAGCCAGGAACCACCCGATCGATCGGCTGGCTGATCAATTCCGACGCAGTGCACAGAATGCCGGGTAAGAGACCACCGACTGACTCCACGAGCGGCTAACTGACGCAAGGAAGAAACGCAAAAGTAAGGTACGTACGTTATTCAGTTTACCCTGACTATTGATCGACGACTGGCGGTTAGATGCTGATGTCCACGACTCAGTGCTCCGGGACGAATCCCTGCTCGTACTGCGCGAAGAGCAACAAGCTCTGCATTTTCGGGCCCCGTCCGTCCCGGACGCCTTTGACTAGACGGTACCTATTTATGACTTTATTAGTGCAGATTAGGTGCTGATGTCAGCTAGAAATTTGGATGCTGCAGAGGTCCGCTGCACAGGTCTGCTTTCACTACTGCGCAGATTGAACCCGGATGTCGATATTGAAGATGCGCTGCGGACGATCGCGCCGGAGACGGAGTACCCCGGGCCTGTTGAGATACCCCAGGAGTTAGAGCCTGGATCTGAGAGCCCCGGCTCCTCGCATGGCTTCGAATGGAATGAGGCTTCTATGGCTCGGGACCCGGCGGACGGAATGGTGTCTCTTCCTACGGCGAGAGCGGAAGGGTATCTAGGTACGGAATATACCCCGTTATTTTCATTGGCTAATGTAGACATGTAGGGAATAGTTCAGGAACCAGGCTCCTACAGACCATCTCGGACCTACTCCCAGAGAACCATAACCTGCAGGAACACCAAGGAGAGTCACCCGCGCGGGCGAGTCAAATGGGGAGTCCGTCCCTGTTGATGCATTTCGCTAATACTGCTGTGCTGGATAACCTCATTGACGCGTATTTTCAGTGGTATAACTGCTCGTACCCGATTTTGCATGAGAGTACGTTCCGGGACAAGTATCGCAGCCGGCAGCAGATCCATCCGCGCTCGAGCTGGCATTTGATATTTTATCTTGTTTTGGCCATTGGGCACTGGGTTTCTACTGGGGGGTCGCCGCTGAGCCAGTGTAGCTACTATATGGCTGCTCGGTCACGCATTTCGATGCGAATGCTGGAGTCGGGGAGCCTTGTTGCTGTTCAAGCATTTTTGCTCATGGTATGTTTGTCGGGTTATATGGAACTGTCTCTGATGAGAGCAGGGTAATTATCTGCAAAAGCGAGACCGGCCGAACACAGGATACAACTACATCGGCATCGCGTATCGAATGGCGCTGGGCCTGGGTCTACATCGCGAGCCGCCTTCAGGAACGGCACACGATACCTTGTTAAATGAACGCCGGAGAGCGGTTTGGTGGGTGGTGTATTGCTTCGACAGCGGGTTCAGCCTGACGACTGGGAGACCGGTCATGGCGTCGGACTCTTTTATCGAGACCCGTCTTCCGCTCAATGTAGACGATTCGGTAGGTATTTTACCAGATGATTGAACATTGCTGAGGTGGCATAGAATTGTGCTCTGGACTCTCCCTTGACTGCACCCGTGGATAGACCGACTACATACTCTGCTATCATTGCACAGGCCCGACTGGTGTCAATCGCAAACCGGATATTCAGCGAAATAATCTCCTGCCCGTACAGACAATCCTTCGACCTGAAAGCCCCCCGATCCATCGACCACCAACTTAAAGCCTGGAGACTATCGCTCCCCTCCTACTTCACAGCGCAAGACGTACCAACATGGTTCCGTGGCCCACGCGCAATAGTCGGATGGAAAGAGCAAAACCTGCGAATGCTACTCTGGTGGGGGAGTCAACGTCTATGCAGCGTGCCCTCAGAGCGCGAAGAAGCACAAAACATGTGCCATTTCGCCGCAGTCGAGACAATCCAAGACGTAACAACATTCTGCCGCGACTTCTTCGACACCCTCCACACAGGCCTTAGCTGGTACGCAACTTATTTCTTATTCCAGGCCAGCGTTGTCCTGAGCATCCATCACCTCCGGCCGCTCCCGCCCCTAGACAGCAGTTTGGCGGCCGTTAATCAGGAACTCTGGTTCTCGTCTATATCCCGGGCCCGCGACTGTTTGGCTTCGCTAGGCCCAACAAATAACGCTGCGATGCGGTGTCTCGCGGTTCTGGATAGGATACGGGACCGGTCTCCGCCAGGACAGCCCGCGCAGATCCGAGAATATGACCCGGCCTACCAGACACAGGAGCCTGGTGAAATGGCGGATACGTCTTTGGCCCCGTTAGCTGTTGATCCCACGTTGCAGATGTTCTTTGAAGATACATCGTGGGAGAATGATTTATTTGAAGGGCTGAATGGATTTCCAAGTACCGATGAGGTTGATTTGTTTGACTACGTTGGGAATACGGGTCAGACTATGCAGTGATCCAGACACCAAACTAGAGTAAATCACCAAATGCATAGCCAGGTGAGTGCGTGGCTCGGAAGAGTCTCCAACGGCCGCAAAAGGACGAGGGGTAGTCGGTCAATAGTCGACCGACAGCATAGCATCAACTTTCAACCTTTCAAACCTGCATTGCAACTCCTACAACTACCCAAGCAGGAAGTCATCCTATCTCAGACAATGGCGACTGATACAAACCTCTCGTGCCTCCTCTACGGCCCCCTCGACGCCCGCTTCGAGAACCGTCCGGTCCCTACCATCACCAACCCAGACGACGTCATTGTCAAAATCGCCTACACAGGCGTCTGCGGCAGCGATGTACGACTCCCCCCAAACCTCTTTAAACGATCCACAAAACTGATTACTACTTCCTAGGTCCACTTCTGGCTCGACGGCGGCATCCGCACATTCGTCTCCGAGTCCAACCCCCTAACAATGGGCCATGAAGCCTCGGGTACAATCCACGCCGTGGGCTCCGGCATACCACCAACAACGCTCTCCCCAGGCGACATCGTCGCAATAGAACCGGGCTACCCGTGTCGACACTGCGACAGATGCAAAGCCGGGCGGTACAACCTATGCCCGCGGATGAAATTCGCCGCGGACCCGGGGTCTGGGCTGCATGGGACGCTGAGCAGGTATTTCGTCCTTCCTGCGGATTTCTGTTATCGGATTCCTGAGCGGTCTGGGATTGGACTGCGGGAGGCGGTGCTTGTTGAGCCGTTGGCTGTTGCGGTTCATGCGGTGCGGCTGGCGGGTGTCAAGCCTGGGGATAGTGTTGTTGTGTTTGGGGCGGGCACTGTGGGTGTGTTTACGGCTGCTGTGGCGAGGGAGTTTGGAGCGCGGGTTGTTGTTTCGGTGGATCTTTTGAAGGAGAGGGGTGAGTTTGCGAGGGGGGTTGTTGGTGAGGAGGTGGGACGGGTGTATATCCCTGATAAGGGTCTCGATGCGGAAGGGAATGCGCGGTGTATTCTACAAACGCATGGTCTTGATACGGACGGGGGTGTGGATGTTGCTATTGATGCCTCTGGGGCTGAAGCGTCTGTGCAAACTGCCATCTATGCGCTACGGATGGGTGGGACGTATGTGCAGGCTGGGATGGGCAAGCGCAAGATCGAGTTCCCGATCTCGGAGATGTGCGAGAAGGAGATTACAGCGCTGGGGTGCTTTAGGTACGGGCCTGGGGATTTTAAACTGGGGATCCAACTGGCGAGTCAGGGCAGATTGGGAGCGAAACTGGGGGAGTTTGTGACTGCAGTGTTTCCGTTTGAGAAAGCGACTGAGGCGTGGGAGCTGGCGAAGACGGGGAAGGGCGTCAAGACGGTCATTGAAGGGCCGAAGTAGGATAATTCAGCATTACTGTCTCTCTATCGGCGTAGATCCAACCGATGCCTGAGTATCGGCCAGAAGTCCTCCGACTGTACATGCGGGGACAGCAACAAGACAAGTAAAGTACTCCATCAGCTCTCTCTGTTATAAACCCCGCTTCTATACCGACGCCCGTTATCCCTTCCATCTCTCAACCCAATAGCATCAGCACATATCAGCACATCAAAATGACCGACCGCGACGCCCTCACCAGCCGCCAAGTGCCCTCAATGACCCTCAGCACCGGCACACCCACCTCCAAAACAGCGCCAACACCACACGCAACAAGCGCCGCCCAGCGCTTCGCCGTAACCGGCAACGCAGTAGTCACCGGAGGCGCCGGGACACTCGGTCTAACAGCCTGTACTGCCTTATTGGAACACGGTCTCCGCGGCCTCCTAATCCTAGATATGAACCCCAGCACCTCTGAGACAGAAATCAACGATCTCAGAACCCGATTCCCCGAGTCAAAGATCCTAACCGCAAAAGTCGACATCACAGACGAAGCAGCCGTCGACAACGCCTTTGAAAAAGCAGCGCAGGATCTCGGATCCGTCGATATCCTCTTCTGTTTCGCCGGGATAGTAGGCTGCGCCGACGCACTGACCCTGCCGCCGTCTCAATTCCGGCAGGTCCTCGACGTGAACACCACGGGGGCGTTTATCTGCGCGCAGGCCGCCGCCAGGCGCATGGTGGATCAGGGCACCGGCGGCGCGATCACCTTCATTGCGTCGATCTCGGCGCACCGGGTGAATTTCCCGCAGCCGCAGATTGCGTATAACGTGTCGAAAACGGGGCTGCTTATGATGAAGAATTGCCTGGCGGCGGAGTGGGCGAGGTATGGGATTCGGACGAATTCGATTAGTCCCGGGTATATGGATACGATTTTGAATGAGGGGGATGGGCTGCAGGGGCATAGGAGGATTTGGGCGGAGAGGAATCCGTTTGGGAGGATGGGGGTGCCGGGGGAGTTGACGGGGGCGGTTGTGTTGCTGGCGAGTGAGGCTGGGGGGTATATCAACGGGGCGGATATTGTTGTTGATGGGGGTGGGATTGTTTTTTAGATTAGATTGTAGAATCTATACAGATGGGCCTATGTGAAACTGAATTACCCGAACCTGCTTCTCCGGATAATTTTATATCAAGACCAGTAAACTCCGTACACTCTTGTCTGGACAGGATAATCTCGGTCCAGTAGTTCCACCCACTCGGACGACTCCTCCCCGACCCCCTCCCCCGGTCTATACTCCGCCGATGAATCCAAACTCCCCCCACCATATAACACGCGGTTAAATAATAAATACCCCTCACACCCAGAAACCAACAACAATTCTTCAAATACCTCGCAAATACACAACACATCACCATGTCCATGACACAAGAGAACTGCGCCGTCGTCCGCGACGGCTTCCCGCGCCCATTCCCCAACACGCCCTCCAATGTCCTCGACCAGTTCAAGATGGCCGGCAAGGTCGTGACCGTTACAGGAGCGGCTGATGGGATCGGGTATGCAGTCGCCGAGGCCATGGCGGAGGCTGGGGCGGCGGTTGCGCTGTGGTATAATTCGTGAGTTGTCAAGAAGCCATTCCAGGGGTTGTGTTTGTTTGCTAATTGGTTTAGAAACGACGCTGCTGTTGCAAAGGCAGAGGCGTTGGCGAAGGAGCATGGTGTTAAGACTGTTGCGTATAAAGTTGATGGTGCGTATACTGACAAAAGAGACAGTAGGAAGATACTGACGGGTGACAGTCTCCGACCCCGAGGCAGTGCAAAAGACCATCGCCAGCGTGGTGAAGGACTTTGGACGCATCGACGTATTCATTGCCAACGCCGGTACGTTCATACTCCATCTAAAAAAAAAAGAAAAGAAAAAAAGGAAAAACACTAATGTAAGCAGGAATGGCCATCTCAAAACCAATCCTCGAACAAACCCTCCCCGAATACAAGAAACAGCTCTCCGTCAACGTCGACGGCATCGTCCACTGCGCCAAATACGCCGGCGAGGTCTTTGCGCGCCAGAACAGCGGAAACCTCATCATCACCTCTAGCATGAGCGCCCACATCGTCAACGTGCCCACCGACCAGCCCATCTACAACGGGACCAAGGCCTTTGTGACGCACTTTGGCAAGTCGCTGGCGCGGGAATGGCGCGAGTTTGCCCGCGTCAATATCGTGTCCCCCGGCTTCTTTGATACCAAGATGGGGGCGAGTCCGCTGGCGGTTAATGAGGCTTACCGGATGGCGGTCCTGGGGAGACAGGGCCATACGAAGGAGATTAAGGGCCTTTATCTTTACCTGGCGAGTGAGGCGAGTAGTTATATGACTGGGAGTGATGTGCTGATTGATGGGGGGTATGTTCTTCCTTAACCTACGTATAAAATCAATAAACTACATAAATAACTATAGAATAACTATAGAATAGCTAGAAGAACAGTCAATTGAGCTAAACTGGCAAAACAACCTTCACCCCCATGTACTCCCTCTGATGCATCACCCTCCCATCGATGATAACCTGGTGCGCCCCAACCCGGTTATGCATTGTATCTGTCGGATCCGTCGCCGTGGCAATCTGGATCTCGCGCCACTCGCGATTCGATGGCACGAGCTGGCCCTGCTCAGTGAGGCGCTTGAACTCTTTATACACGCCCTGCTCTTCGACGCATCCTTCCCGCTGGATGAGGGGAGATTCTACCACACTCGTTAGCCACATACAAAACCACAGCTAAGACCACAGAAGATAAAGGAAAAGTCATACCATAAGCAGGCTGCATCCTCAACTCCCCAAGTGAACTATTAAACAGCACAAGCGACAACCGTTCGAACTCCAACTGATCCGCCGGCGGTTTATAAACCCTATGGCGGGTCGCCTTGAAATGGCCCCCGGAGACAATCTCCAGCGTGTCCCCAATATTAATCACCAACGCCCCGGGCTTATACGGCACATAGTACCACTTCTCATCCCGTCCCCAGATCTGGAGACAGCTGATAGGAACGGAGAAGAGCAGCGTCGTCAGCCCGAAATCCGTATGCCCATGCATCCTTAGCCCCTTGGACGCCTGCTCAGTTTGTTTCTGGACAGGCCGGAAGAGCGCGTGCCGGAAGTACCCTTCACCCGTTGGGGAGCCGTGGGATTGGACGTGGTCCCAGAGGTGGGTGTCTGGGAGTTCGAGGACGCGCGAGAACAGGGTC
Organism: Aspergillus puulaauensis; assembly: GCF_016861865.1. NCBI lineage: Eukaryota > Fungi > Ascomycota > Eurotiomycetes > Eurotiales > Aspergillaceae > Aspergillus > Aspergillus puulaauensis. The sequence continues at coordinate 2,207,899 of NC_054860.1, read as the reverse complement.
AGGAGGCGCCGGTTTACGGATTCCGTGAGGTAGCTGCAGAAAGACCGGATTTCGTCCATTAGGGGGTGCACACAGCTGGGGATGCGCGATATGTCGTTCCATTCGCGGTTGTACCAGTTGAATTGTTCGATTCCGTCGGCGGGGCCGCGGTGGCGCTGTACCGTATACATTAGATGCTGTTATAGATACTTTTGGCAGGTTAGACGGGGTGGTGGATGGTACCTTGAAGCCATAGGGATGCTTGTACCCTGACCACCGGCCGGTATCAGGGTCGAAGAGGAGACGCTCCTTGTCTTCCTCCCTGATGTTGTTGTACAGATACTGCGCGAGGGCGAATTGCCGGTGCAGCTGCTCCAGCGAGACGCCGTAGTTCTCCAGGAAGAGGAAGCCGTCGTCGCGGATGGCCACTTTGACTTGCTGGATGAGATTGTCGACGACGGCTGGGTCGTCGGAGTCAAGGAGAGAGAGATCGATGGACTTGAGCGTTGCGAAGCCTTCGGTCTGCTTGGTGGCTGGGGGAGGGTTCCATTCTGGCACGGAGGGTTTGCCGGGCAGGTTGGGCGAGGGTGGGTTGAATGGTGCTGCTGGTGCCATCTTACTTGACTTACAATAAGTTTTGACTTTTTGATCTAGTGCTAATGAGTATTGATGTTCGTGGAGTAATTATATAGGGCAGGTATGAAGCGTTCTGTATACGATCATACGACAGGCGAGCTCCTCGTCTGTCTGTAGACTTGCCCTAACTTCCACCCTTCCCCTACCACAAACCCGTATACTGCAGACCTGCAGTCTGGGGTGCAGGAGCTCCTCTGTATTGCCGACATAGTTCATTTTAGCAGCATTAGTGGACGTGGAGAGGTGCAGGTGGACCGTGGAGGAGCTCCTCCCAGCCGTAACCGATAGCACTCCTCCGCCTCCAGACCCCAACGGAAAAGATAGAAACAAACATTAATTTAAGAAGATAGCTCTTGAGAAACTTGTGTCCATTTCAATATTTTATCCTCACAGCCAATCTTTCAACACCATGTCCCGCCAACTCATCTCCAGTGACAAATTCCCTCCCAAGCCCCACAACTGTATGCAAACCTTTACTCCGAATAATTCTTAAACAAGCTAACAATACAGGCCCTGCTACCAAAGTCCCGGGCCTCGTCTTCCTCGCCGGCCAAACAGCCACTGGCGAGATCAAGCAAGCCACGGTAAGCCTATCCCAGCCCTAGCCCTAAGTCTATCACTACTAACAGCCCAGCGCACCGTCCTCCAAAACCTCAAAGAAGTACTCGAGCTCTCCGGGTCTTCGCTAGAACAGGTGGTCAAGTACAATGTGTACCTGGCAGACATGAAGGACTTTGCTGCCATGAACGAGGTGTATATTGACTTCCTTCCCAAGCCCATGCCGTCGCGCTCGTGCTTGCAGGCTGTTCCGCCTGGCGACGGGACGGTTATTGAGATTGAATGTATTGCGCAGGCTTAGATGAGAGAATTATTCAATTTGGGTGATTAACTGATGGCTCTGGTGTTGACATGAATTCAATAGAGATTCATTATGCTGTGGCAATACTAGTTACTCTGATGCTGACCACTTCCCATCTACCGGAGTATTCAATGTAGCCGAGTAAATATTGAAGTTATTAGACCAAACAATTCAACACGTCTTTCTTGTCTATAAATATGAGCCTTCCCCCCCTTTTCTCTCGTTCTCTTTCTCCTCACAGGATATCTTCCCTCGGCAGATCCATCTCAGTGGTACATACCTCTTCTAAGAATCCTCCAGCCCAAATACATACCCATATGTCTGCCAGCTTGAACAGCAGTTTCCCGTGAGACCTAATTTATTGGTAACACCATGGAGACCTTTTAAAGGCTCCTTCTGCAGCTCTGGCAGCTGAACAGACATCGTCACTTTCAGCGGCGTAGTTAGATGCAAATTCTCTCCTATCACCCCGACAAGAATGTGAAGGGGAGCGGTCGTGTGGAGAGGGATCTGAAGGGACCGTGTGAAATCCCAGGAGTCCCCTTTACTCATAGTTGGGTCCGCCAAATGGATCAGTCTGCTACACGCCTGGCTGGGTCGATTGGCATGAAGGATACTGGCACCCTTTGGGACATGCTGCTGTCAAACGAATATACTCGCCCTGCCATTGAGACGTCTTTTAAAGATCGTGTCGATGATTATGGCTGGGTTCCTACAGCTGGGTTCCCGTCGAAGCACAAAACGGTAAAGACGAATCATCTCATCGCTTGTCTTAACGAATCCGCCTTGAAGGCCATTTTCCATGGTCCCAGTCAGTTTTTGCTGCTCCCCTTGCAAGTCGTGGAGACCGGCTTACGAAGTGGTCATGCTATTACTTCTCCGGGCTAAGCCATCGATGGACGTTTCGACTATCTTCTCGTTTTCATCCTTTCGTTCTGTTCCTCACACGGTTCTGACGAAGAATGCCGCCCCGGAAGAAACGGGACTGGCAATGACCTGGAAACGGGCTGCCTTGATTTCCATCAACAGCAGTGCAAATTCGGACCGCAGTCCTCCTCAAATATATAGTCCTGCGTCTGTCTGCTACTTCAACTGCTTCATTCTACTGCACAGTCTGCACTGTTAATTGGACGCCGCTTAATAATCAGCCCGGGTGGTCTAGTGGTATGATTCTCGCTTAGTAGGTCTTCCCAATTCGGACCAATCCGTCTCCATCCAATTTACTAACAACCATCCCAGGGGTTAACCCTATAGCAAAAATGCGAGAGGTCCCGCGTTCGATCCGCGGCTCGGGCCTGTATACTTTTTGTTGGTGTATGCTTTTGCCGGTGTATACGTTTTGCCGGTGGGGCTGTGGAGTGCTATGGGCAATCCCATTAGGAAATTGGTATAGCGACGACATATTAACACTGCTCCATGACTGGGTGCTTGAATGCCATGCGCACTATACCACAAGCCGCCTCACCCGCAGTAATGCTGAGCAAACCTTTAAGGTTATAGCTTCGGATATCTCTACAATCCCTGAGTCGAGCTGGCCTACAGGCATGCGTAAGATACACGCAAACCTCCGAATTCTAGTTGACACGGATATGCACCCTTGGGGCCCTACTTTTACAGTTCTATCTTTCCTCTGCCCGTTGAACCTGCCAGAGGATTGGAGATGGCAAACCTCTGCATCAAATCTATTATACCTGATGGAAGAATGTTTCTTCGCAGACCCATCGGCTGCTACTAAACTATTGAAGAAGTGGTCCCTATCAAAAACTGCCGTGAAAATCCTTTCAAAGCATGGCTTTGATTTAAACGTCAGTCCTTAGGCACTTGATATGCCATGCTTTCTTTTTGGCGCTCCTCCTCTATTAAGACCTCCAGATTGTTTTCCGTTAGGTCTCTCTTTTATGCGCTTGCTTTACCTCTTTTAAGGTGTCACCTTTGGCGTATAGCCTCACTTTGTATCTTAAACCAAGTAAGCTGACAAAGCTCGTCTTTTTTGATTGACGGCATATGTTATGCTAAGCAAGGCAAAGGTCTTAGTCAATAGCGAGTTTTCTGGATGTCAAAGAATGGCCGGCCGCCTTGCCCCAAATGCAGGCAAGCTTTAATGCGTGGCCCCAATACCACAAAGGCTATAAGCATAGCGCTATCCTCGGCCGCATACTCGGTAGCCAGTACGCTGGACCCTTTGAAATCCTCGAGCGTGTCAAAGTCAGTCCTCTGGCATACCTATAGACTCGACTTCCCCAAGCACTGGAGGGTTGATCCAGTTGTATCGGTTGCTCACCTACGGTAGAGAAGAGACCTCAACAGAAAGACGCCTACACTCGTTCTTCGCCCGCCCCAGAAGCAGTGCTTGATGTCGAAGTGAGAAGAATCCTACGAAATCGACCGCTTACTCGACAGACGTATAGACAAAGACGGCGACCCAGAATACCTTGTGCGCTGGAAAGGCTACACCGACGCGGATGATACGTGGTATCCGCTCATGCACCTCAAGCATGCGAGTGTTCTGGTGAAGAACTACGATGACCGCCACCGGTTGCCTAAACAAAATCCCAAGCATAAAGAAAACACCCGCCAAAGGTGATTTGGTCCTGGTGTGGAAGCACTCCAGAGAGAAGGACATGGGCCGGGAATTGGAAAGCAAGTGGACCAGACTGTTCAGGGTAGCTCGGGTGCTTCATCATGGGAGATCTGCGGTGCTCGAGGATTGGGGATCCTGTCTACCAGTGGGGAAATACCATATCGACTACTTGAAGCGCTTCGTTTGTTGGACCGCGGATGCAATGGAAGAGGCTGAGAAGATGGCTGTGAAATCCCGCCTCCTTCGGGAGGAATATAACCGGCGTCTCAGAGAACAGCGAAAGAGAAAGGGGCAGCCACCACTAATGGAAGTCGAACCCTTGGAAAGGGTGAGTAGACACATAAGTTGAGCTTCAACGGGTATAATAAGAGTTCCAACCAATCAAGCGGGCTTAAGCGCACTCACAACGAAAATAAATATAGTATATATGTAATAAGTACAGAATTAGACAAGAATTACGCAGGAAGCCTATCAAGACACTCCGCAATCAACCGTCCAAGAACCAACCCGCGTCTCCGAGCAAACACGCCCCTCGCCCACTCCACGGCACCCTCCGCATCCCCATCCCCAACACCAACAACACCCATCGCCCCAGAAACACCACCCCTCACAAGCACCCACGCAATCAAAAACGCCTTATACGCATACAGCGCGACCCAGGGCGCCTCGCCCTGCCCCGCAGGATCGACTGTCGAATCCAGGTACCGCAGGAACCAGTCGATATGTGGCTGGATTGCTTTGGCTGTGAGGTCTTCGCAGAGGATGCTGGGGGAGGGGCTGAGGGAGAGGTATGTGGACTGGGAGAGGACGGCGTCGATTGAGGCCTCGACAATCCCGGAGGTGTGTGAGGGAGACCAGATTTGGAGTTCGATCATGGCGGTTTGCCAGGTTGCTGTGCTGAGAATATTATTCTCGGGGTTTGTGGGTGAGGGTGATGTTGAGGTTGAGGAGGGGATGAATGGGCTTAAAGCGACGAGTGACGAGCGGAGAGCCCCGAATCGCTCGATGCTTAGCATGCCGGTCATGGTGGACCAGCCGGAGATTTCGCGCGCGGAGGAGATGAGGAACTGCGTGATATTGATGGCGCCGTAGGGGTCGAATGGTGGTAAGGAGGAGGATATGTCAGATGAGTCCTGGGAGAGGAAGCGGCGGACAGCGTCGGCGTATTGCACTGCAGGCCCCTGTTTCTGGATGAGTTGTCGATGGGCCCATTCGGACGGTGACGACGCAGTCCAGTGGTCGCGTGGGCAGGGGAGGTCATGTTTGATTTCGAGGTGCGAAATGGAGCGCGGGATGGAGAGGAACTGGTACCAGAGGGCGTCGATCTGGTGAACGGCGAAGAGAGTGCGTTTGTGGGATTCGGCCTTGATGAAGGTGTGCCAGAGGGTGTCGAGGTCTTGGGTTGTGGATGGTTCGATGGTGGTTGGGTGCATGAGGCCGCTGGAGCGGGCGAGCGAGATCATGGCCGAGTGCATTTTTAGGGCGTGAGATGAATCCTCCCCGCAGAGGTACATCATGGCGCAGATTTGGAGGAGGAGGTAGGATTGTACGGTGGAGATGTTGTCTTCATCGTTGGTGAGGGCGCGGGCTCGGTGGAAGCAGCGTTTTGATAGATCTGCGCCACTCTCATCCGGAGTCTCTGGATCGCTGCCATATTGATACGCCAGAGACAGCATGCTCAGGAGCAAATATAAAGGAGCCTGATTATAGTCGAAGGTCGGCTGGTGCAGGAAAGGAACAAAGTGCGACACATGGGCGAAGAAAAGCTCGCAGCCTCTCGCAATCTGAGCGGTCGACGGACTCCAGTCGTCACCTTCGTGACAAAAGCTGAAACTGGTAAAGTCAGGCGAAGGAAGATGGTCATGACCAGGCTTCAGTAGTGAAGGGCCGGCATCGAGTAAAGTCTGCAAGTCCATCACGTCCTGTCCGATCCGGTCGATTCGGGGCTCGCTCATGGCTTGCTGCATCAACTCTGAAATACTCTGCGATCTGTCTGAAGTGCTCGTATCTGTCTGTTGTAGTTGATGCCAGCTATCCGGATGCTCATCGTGACTTTCCGGCGATACCGACTCGTCGCTCCATTGTGTGGCAGTCGGCTCGCTCTGAGTTCTCTTTCTAGTCCGCCTATCATGATGCTCCGGATGCTCTGGATGCTTCCTCTTCATGTGTCGATTTCGCAAGTCCGGACGAGAGAAAGTGGCCTGGCAAAGCTCGCACGGCAGCAGTGCTTCATCCTGGGAGCGGGAGTGCAGGAGGGCATGTCGCTTGAGGTTCTCGTGCCGGGTGAAGCGACTCTGGCAGATGAGACATTGGAAGGGTTGGTAGGGGCCTCTTGTCGTGGAAACAGACATTTCTCATTGATTCATCTTCTGCTGTGAGATGGAGGAGAGAAGTTGTCCCCGCACGGAGGATCTCCGCCGGCTATTGATCGGCTAGTCATACAGTCTTGGAGTATTGATCCTGGTACCCCCGCATTGTCTCTATGCTTGGACTACATTGATGCTAGCGTCTTGAATAACATAAAGCCCTTCTGGCTTACAAGTACTCATAGGAACTTAAATGGAGAGTGCCATAGAATTATTGACTACAAACTGTATACTTTATTTAATACATCTCATACCTCCACCCCAAAGCCACCATCTCGCCCGTAACACCCCCCCTCTTCACCTTCTCAATCTCCTCAAGCACCCCACTATCCAGCCTCCGATTCTCCCTCCTCACCAGCCATCTATACCCGGTAACCGTAATCCCAAGAAGCACCGCAGCACCCATAAGCGTCCCAAACGCCGCAAAAAACCTCGGCGGCCCAAAATACAAATACGACGCCCAGATATTCGCCGTGCCCCCGATTGCATTTACCAGCGCCGATGCAGCCGCGCGTTTGCTCACCGGACGCGCAAGGTGCAGATTTATCGTCTTGTATAAGAGCAGTTGTGGACCGACGGAGGCGAAGGGGAGGATCATCATTGCGAAGTACCGCGCGCCGACGTTGGGTGTTGTCATAGGGATGATGTACATTATCACTGTAATGCCGACGCAGAGCAGGATGAGTGGGTAGACGGTGTTTCGGGCGTCGGAGTAGTACATGAGACCGTAGTAGACGGCGCCGGCGAGGATATAGGGCGGGGCGGTTAGAAGGAGGGAAACCGTTTCCGAGAAGTTGAGGGAGGAGACGAGGGTGGGGAAGTAGTTGGCGATGCTGCCCTGGGTTTGGGAGAGCATGTTTGCGAAGATGAGAAGAAGCAGTTTTGGGTCGCGGAGGGCTTTGAGGAATCCCCTGAGTAGAGGTTCGTGTTCTGTGCCCTCTGCAGCCCCGGCTTCGGATTCGATGCGGTAGACGGCGAGGGACCGTTCGAGCGACGTGAGCAGGCGCGAGTTGTGTGGGAATTCGGGCATGATGAGGGAGCAGACCACCCCGATGCCGACGGTTGCTGAGCCCTCGATTATGAACAGCCATTGCCACCCGGCGATGTTATGGGCGCCGTCCAGCTGCAGGATAGCAGCGGCGAAGAGGCCGCCGAAGGCGTTGCCGACCTGTTGCGCGATGTAGAGGCCTGCGATGCGCTTGCCGAGCTCCATCTTGGTGTACCAGGCGGAGAGGTAGTAGATAGCACCCGGGAAGAAGACTGCTTCTGCGGCGCCGAGGATGGCGCGCACGACGAGGAGCTGAGTGTAGGACCTGACGGCGGCGGTGGCGGCGGAGATTGCGCCCCAGATGACGACGGCTAGGCAGATGTACATTCCTGGGCGTGGGATCTTGGTGATGAGCAGGTTGGAGGGGATCTGGAACGGGAGGTAGCCGACGAAGAGGATGGAGATGGCTGTTGCGAACTGCTGCTCGTTCATGTTGAGGTCTTCCATGATGCCTTGCAGTTTTGCGGCGGCGAGGTTCTGGCGGTCGATATAATTTAAAATATACAGGATGCCGATGGTGGGCAGCACCAGCAGGTCGACCTTGCGCACGATCTTGCGGTTGAGGGCTTTCATCTCATCCTCGCTCAGGGCGCGAAGGCAATCGGGCATGCGGTCGATGACCTGGCCTTCTGCTGTGGAGGTTTTGTCGACGTTGTCGTCGTTGGCGCCCTTGACGGAGACCTTGTCCATGGTGAGTCAATATGCAATCTGGTCACCAGCGAGTGCAGGTTGAGTGACTGAGGAGCCAGGACACGATGGACTATATGCATTAAGCAGTGTCTTCCCCGGATTACCCCAGACAAACTAGTCGGCCTTTGACTTCAATTCTGGCCAATCAGAAGCGGTGGCATCTTACTCCAATTTTAGTCTCGGTTAGGGCTTCCTGGAGGAGCTCCTCCAAAGAGTCCAAACAAGAGCTCCTCCACCCGAAGTGAATGTCCCAGCTCCCCATCTCTCCAAAGTCCAAACCACTACTACTTATACCAGATACTATGTCAAAATAAAACCCAAAACCATAACAGATAAACTGAAAAATGACCTATCCAACCCCCCTAACAACCCCCCTCCAAAACCCCCGCCTGCGCCTCCTCAACAAACTCCGCCAAAATGCCTTCCCCCTAATGACATTCATGGCCCTCCCCTCCGTCCGAATCGCCCAGATAATCGCCCTAACCGGTCTCGACGCGATCATAATCGACTGCGAGCACGGCCACATCAGCGACGACTCCATGCACAACTCCGTCGCCGCAATCTCCGCCCTAGGCGTGTCCCCTATAATCCGAATCCGAGGACCAACGCACGACATCATCAAGCGCGCGCTGGATACAGGCGCACATGGGATTATGGTTCCCCAGATTAACAACGCCGAGGAAGTGCGGCAGGTTGTTGCGTCGGCGAAGTTTCCGCCGCAGGGAGTCCGCGGGCAGGGCTCTGCGTTCCCGGCTATTGGACATGGTCTTACGACGCCTGAGTATATGGTTTCTGCGAACGAGACGATTATCACGATGATCCAGATTGAGACGCGGGCTGGGGTGGAGAATGTCGAGGAGATTTGTTCGGTTGAGGGCGTGGATTTGGTTTTTATTGGGCCGAATGATCTGGCGCAGAGTCTTTTGGGGTATGTCCCCGCGCGGGGGGATGAGCCGGAGTTTGTGGATGCGGTTGAGAAGGTCATAAAGGCGGCGAGGAAGTATGGGAAGTGGGCGGGGAGGATGGTCAATAATGGGACTGTTGCGAAAGAGGAGAGGGCGAGGTATGATACTGTGGCGGTTACGGGGGATACGAAGGCGATTCAGAATTGGTACATGGCTGAGTTTGAGATTGCTAGATCGTAGACTTGTTTACTTGCATTAGACTTGTGTTATGAAGTTGGATATGTGAATGTACTGTGGATCTTCAATGCGTCCTCCAGTTGGAAGTGGGTTGCAAGGACCTGTGTTACTGTTTTCCTATCTAAGCTTGACTGTTTCCTCCTTCGCCATTGTTCATCATAAGTTGGAGAGGCGTACTTCCCAACAGCATCGATAATGCACGCCCAAAGTGTTCCACAAGACGCTGTTAATATCGACACGATTTCTGAAAGCAACAAAAATGCCCTTGAACCATGCAGCCCTGCTGAAGCCATAATCCAGTACCTGAAGGAAGTGCCAGAATTCCAGCGATTGTCTATACTGCGCAAACAGGTTTGAGTCCTCCATTAACTAGTCCGTCTCATGCTGAAGTATAAAGGGATGGGAGAATCCAAAAGTCACTAAGTTCTTCGAGAGACAGCGCCAAACAGCAGACAATTCAGACGCGAACACAACCAGGCATTTCTACAACATGATGAAGAAAATAGGAAAAGAGATGAACAATGCCACCGGAGCTCTTAAACTCAAGTCCTCCTCCAGCATTCTCGACCTGTGCATGGCACCCGGTGGTTTCCTCGCAACAGCCCTGGACCTCAACCCCAACGCCCAAGCTGTGGCATTCACCCTCCCACCAAGCGACGGAGGGCACACCATCTTCCTTCCCGAGGGGCCAAACTTGACCATCAACCTTGTGGACATCACAATGCTAGCAGCAGACATCGGAATACAATCAATCCCGCAAACCCACCCCGACGCCTCCAACTTCCTCCCGCAGCACCTCAACCCAGACCAAAAGTTCGACCTCGCCCTCTGCGACGGCCAAGTCCTCAGACCCAATGTCCACCATACCAGACCCGAGCACCGTAAGAGAGGCGAAGCAACCAGGTTAACGCTAACACAGCTGATCCTTGCCCTCGAGCACCTCAAACCAGGCGGGACTATGGTCGTGTTACTACATCGAGTCGAAGCCCCAGATACTGTGCAGCTGCTGTACGCGTTTGATCAGTTTGCTACAGTCAGGTTATTCAAGCCGTTTGTGTACTATGCGAAGCGCTCTTCGTTTTATATGGCTGCGACGGATGTGACAGCTCAGAGTCATGAGGCTCGGATTGCGATTGAACGATGGAAACGGGTGTGGAGGCTTGCTACGTTTGAGATGGAGATGGGAGATGAGGATTATTTTGAGGCTGTTAATGAGGGATGTCCGAGTGTTGAGGAGATATTGGAAAGGTTTGGACCGAAGTTGGTCAGTCTAGGGAGGAATATTTGGCATACCCGGGCGAATGCGTTGGCGAAGGCTCCATGGATGAAGAATGCGGTACAACTATAATTGGCGTGCCTATCTTTATTGACTTGGATATACTCATGGTCCAATGTGTCTAAGTTATTTACAGTTTCATCCATAGTATGGTTCCGGTAAACATCAAACATTAAGCATTACTTCATCATTACTATCACCAGAATCCGCACTGCGTGCCTTGGCCATAACACACTTGATCGTGTGTGGCCTCTCACACCACTGTTCCAAGTCTATCAAAATCCTATCCTCTTCAACCGAGATTTCAGTCCCACAGCTAGTCCAACACTCAACAGCCTCCATGAAATACTCATCCAACAGAACCTTCTTCAAAGCCGAGATGTTCGCCGCCAGAACATCAGCTCCCTTCCCAGTCAAAAACCCAATAATCGGCCGTTTCGCCAACCCAGCCCCATATTTGAGGGCATAGTCCAAAGGCGTACTCTTCCCAAAATCCCCCGCATCAACCTCAGCCCCAAGCTCAAGAAGCACCTTCATCGCTTCGATCCTCCCCGCCCTCGCAGCCGAATGTAATGCAGTCTCGCCAGTGTGCTTCGTGCGCGCTTTGAGGTTGGATCCCTCTTTGATCAACAGCTCGATTATCTCGATCTTCCCTGCCCACGCAGCCGCATGCAATGGGGTAGCGAAGTCGCCGGGGTCATTGACAGTAGCACCACGGGATATCAAGCCCTTGATAATATTTATCCCGTTTGGTACTGAAACCGCTTTATGCAGGGGCCTTAACCCGTCCGTTCCTCTGGTGTTAAGGTTCGCGCCGTGGTTCATCAGGACCGCCAGGAGCATGTGCCATCTGACTTTGAGGTCATCCATGACTCGTTTCTTTTCTTCCTCGGGTATGGATTTTAGAGAGACACGCTTTAGCAGGTCTTTCGAGACCGGTGTGATCCACTCCAGCGCTCTATTCAGCGGGGCACAAGAGGGCGAGTAGGACGTGTCGAAGGCGTTGATGTCGGCCCCGGCGCGGAGAGCATGGCGTGCGGTTTTTGGTTGGATGTGTTTGCACGCCCACCAGAGGACTGCGGACCTTTGGCCTGGGATCTTGGTGCTGCGGTGGTAGAGGTAGCGGTTTAGGAGGGCGTATAGGGCGCTGCATGTCCGTGCTAGGGTGTTTGTGTCTTTGAAGTTGAGTTTTTCGGCGATGACGAGGATGAGGTTTTGGGGGAGGTGTGGGAGGTCTGGAATTGATGGCATTGTGGTGGACTTGTAAATGAATGTGGTGTCTTTGGTTTTGTTCTCCAGTGCGAGATGGTGGATAAATACCAACAAACTGTTATTTAGCAGTGAATATATGTGACTGTGAATAAAGAGCTGGCCAATCCCATTATATCCTGTACAAGCGTATATGAAGATACAATATGAAGAAGTGTCTGCGACGTCGTACTGTGAACGACTAAGTGAATAATATATAAACACAACACACCCTCTTGACTCCTTTCAACTCTACAATCTTTCAAGCAACAATCCCACGTGGACAGCAGGCAGGTATTCTTCTAGCTTATCCGCTCAAACATTCTGACCCATTCCTGAGTCTAGATCACAATGACCAATCCTGACCTCCAAGTCTCACCGGCTCAGCCTCAAAACACCCCCCAGAACATCCCAGACAAAACACTCCAAGACCTAGTCGACCTCCTCGATGCCGCCTACAAGACATACCAGGAATCCCTGCCCCCGACCCGCGCCCTGAACGTCCCTCGGATCCAGGCTCAGATCCAGACTCAGGCCCAAACTCAGACCAACGCACCGGGAACCCAGTTCAGCCAGGCCCTCGTGAACATCAACATCCTCGACAACGCCCCCGATATGGATATCTGGAACCAGTGGGTTGCGAGAGCCGTCGCAAACAACGACATCCGTCTCACTACCATGTTTAAGCCGGCTTCGGCTGGCAGTATGCTTCTTGTTGCGATGCCGTATGCAGTTTGGTTGAGGCTGCCTCAGGGCGATCCGAATTTTACTTTCATTCATTCGTTCTCGTGAGGCTGAGCTATGTTTCTACAGTGAAACGTGGATTATAGCGGGAATGGTTTCTATGGTGGGATGGCTTCTTTTAATGATGGGCTCGTGGATATTTGATGTCCTCTAGGACTAGGTGGATCATTGTGACGGTACCCGAAAATGGCAGTTATGCGTTTCTAGTCAGCTAACTGGATTCAAGCATCAATTTAATGTGTTATGAGGAATTAATGTCTTCAGTGAAGCAAATTGTCTAGTAAGATCGTAGGCTGTTTTCTGGAGTGGACTCCAGTGCCCGCATGATCCTGATGTGTTACTTTGGCTTCACCCCGGCCGGCAGTCTCTTTCTCCCTAACAACACCCTCCCCATCATAATAATCATTTCCTCAGCTCGTTCTGCTCCATCAATTATCAGGTTTTCAATTTTTTAGCTGCAATCATGGGCACTACGGACTTCTCGATGATGCCGGCTGGTCAATAGCAGTCCCGACTTAAGCGCCCGGAAGACCTCGCAAAGATTTGCAAGTCGCTCTCAAATACATTCTACCCTCTGATAAGCCAATATAATCATGTATCGGTCCTCCCATTCATTAGAAGCGATGACACGGAGCTGTTGTTACTGAACTGGGGACCAACTCCTGGCTCTGTCTGAGACCATCTACGCCTACAATACGGAATTATAATGTTATCCCACCACAGCGTCAGCTGTCAGGCTAATTTGGATTTGGAAACTCCCAGATTGGGCCATCAATACTTATAACATTTCAGGGTATCGAAAACTCCACATCTGCTGATATTTGGGGCTGGTATTACTTTCACCCACTTCAACAAGGACGTGCTGACAATAATAATAATAGAAACCGAGCTCACCAAAAGGTGGAAACCTCACCGGCCCGGAAATTGATTGAGATGCATGGAGGGCTTCTTGCGGAACCCTCGGGTGACATGTTTTACATTATGGGTTGTTGCAAGGGAGCCGACTGCCTTGGATCGGGGCAGACGATTGGCGCAAATTTGAGATCTGCTAATCGAAGCTCCGAGGGAAATCAAGGCGAACAGAAACCGTCCTACTTGTCGTCCATATCCAGGGTATGTGTCGCGCCAAATTAAAAGCGCGAGAACGGCTGTTCTGCACTGACATGCCACCGTCCAGATCGAGTCCGCTTCAGGCCATCCTACACTGGTACCATAGTCTTTTACTGTCCCGGTCGATATTGGACAATGCTCCCACATGACGCCCTAGCTATACGGTTTCGGCCGACACGATGTATGCCCTGCTTCGTGGCACGGTCCATGCACTATCTCCGTTTCGTTCCGGCCGGCACATCAAGTCCCGAGCCCAGCATCTTGGCTATTAGAAGCCAGGTAGTGGGTGTCCCGCGGTTGATGATTTTCTGTTTCAGAGCCTGTAAAATAGCCAATACAGACTTTGTCTTTCCTACCTAACTGGGTATTTAGAATCTGGTTTGCTTTATTTTCCCCGCGTGTCGGTCCCCAGAGTGAGCGTCTGAGCGAACAGAGGAAGACTGCCGAGTCTTTACCATTCTATCTCACCGGCTCGTGACCGAGTTCAGTAAAGAGCACGATAAGATCAACATAAGGCTAACAATGGATTCTCGAATAATGTGGCAAGCGCGCCTCGGGGCCAGGAACAGCTGTGATTGTTGACCATTCACAAACATCAACCACACTTGCAAACTGGAACTCTCGCCATCGGCACCCGGAGCTTCCAACAACAGTTCCATGTTTCGTTGAGCCAATTTTCAAACAGTGGGTCACACCCTCCGATCAGTTGCCGGCCCAGTCATCACCGATGTTTCCCCGGCCGGTTCGACTAACGTGGTCGTGGTTGTGTCCAATCAAGGAAAAACTGCGGCCCCTCTCGGTCGGAACAATGACGGAGAAACCGGCTATGCCGTGGTTGAGGCCGTATAATATCGGCTTGTTCAGAGACTGTGGGCCGACTCGGCATCCCGATGCTCGCTTTCAAGTCTCAACCCATGCCCGGGATCTCCACCGGTGACATACTTTGACTTTGCTGTCGTCACAGTCTCGCGATTCTTGCCCCGACATAAGAAATTTTCTGACGCAGTAACGTGAGTTGGTGTTTTAAGAACCCCGGCTTCCCACCTCCATACATGCTTCCCCATTCTCCAACGCTCCCCAAACATGTCAAAACCCTCCCAACAATTGTCCGGCAAGGGCTTGAACGACTTGAACGACGGTAGAAACGCTACCCAAGATGAGAGGACCAAGTCATGGGTTGTAGGAGGCAAGTACCGTGAGGAAACAGAGAAGCTGGCCACACACACCTCTGGTCGGGGAGAGGCTGAAGAAGTCGACTTTGACTTCCCGCCGACTGCCATTGAGCCCCGGCATATGGAGAAGACCAACGAGGATGTGCTCGAGTTGACCTTCCTCGAGGGTGACCCTGAGAACCCATTCAACTGGCCTCTGGCCAAGAAGGCGTTCATCTCGGTCCTTCTCTGTATGATGACGCTGTTTGTTGGTCTCGCTACAACGGCCTACAGTTCCGGTATCGACAGCATGACAGCGGAGTTCGGCGTGTCGAACACAATGGGCCAGCTGGGTTTGTTCTTCTTCAACTTTGTCTGTGCTCTGGCTCCGCTCTTCCTCGCTCCGTTCTGTGAGTTGGTTGGACGACGAGTCATCTATGTTGGCGCCTTCATCCTGTTCTCTATCATGTTCGTTGGTCTCGCCCTAGGCAAGAATATCGGGACAATCCTCGTCTGCCGCGCCCTTCTCGGTCTCTTTGGTTCCGTCGGTACTATCCTCGTCGGCGGCACCTTCAGCGACATGTACACGCCCGACACGCGTGCCGTCCCCATGGCGTCCTTCACCTACGTCGCCATCCTCGGCACCGTCGGCGCCCCGATCTACGCCGGCTTCATCGACCAAGCCATCGGCTGGCGCTGGATCGAAGGAATCCAGGGTCTAGCCAACATCCCACTCATCCTCTGCGTCGCCCTCTTCCTCCAAGAAACCCGCGGCGGCGCAATCATGCAAAAACGCGCAAAGCTCCTCCGCGACCAAACCTCCGACGCGCGCTACAAGAGCAAATCCGAACTCGAAGCCCCAACCCTCAAACACGCTCTCCACAACTCCTCCATCAAAGCAGTGCACATGCTCGCCACCGAGCCGGCCGTCTTCGCCTTCGGCCTCTGGATCGGCTTCGCCTGGTTCGTGACCTTCCTCTTCCTCTCCGTCATCCCCATCACCTTTTCCGAAAAGCGTGGCTGGGGCGAAGGCGTCGCAGGCCTGCCCTACATCTCCCTCTGCATCGGCACAACAATCGGCTTCGCAACAAACTTCATCCAAATCCGCAAATACAAGGCCTTGTCCGCAGCGCAACAGGGCCGCCCCGTCGCCCCCGAGTCCCGCCTCTACGGCGCAATGTTCGGCGCTGTCTGGCTCCCCGTCGGCCTGTTCATCTACTCCTTCACGCAGTACGGCTACCTGCACTGGTCCGGTCCCGCGATTGCACTAGCCCCGATCGCCATCGGCATCTTCTACATCTTCGAGTCGACATACTCCTTTACATCCGACTGCTATGGCGACAGCTCCTCGTCTGCGATTGCGGGCCAGGGATTGATGCGAAACACGCTGGGCGCTGTCTCGCCGCTCTTTGCGTCGCAGTTCTTCCATAACGTGGGCAGTCAGTATGCCGGGTTGATTTTGGCGATTGCGGCGACGGTCCTCGCTATGATTCCGTTTGCTTTCGTTAAGTGGGGCCCGAAGATTCGCGCGAGGTCGAAGCTTGCTGAGAATTTGGGGGATGAGAAGGAGGTATTGTAATGTATATATGATATGATTTGTAGATAGACTTGCATCTGGTTTTGTATTGCATCTGCATCTGCATCTGCATTGGGGGTGTTTGGTTTTATGTCTGTATGAATATAGCTCTCAACTGATTGTTACACTTCATTTATTTTACTTCGGCTCCTCAGAGAACCGCTTCGGTGTAGAATTATAGAAATATCCTGCGTGATACTTCTATTGTTGCTTCAAGTATGTAACTCCACTGTTCACCATCTTAGTAGACCTTGTACTATAGTATGTATCTTCTAGAATTCAAATCGCTTACCAATGATATATAATATTAATATACATCCGGCTCCGACCACAAGATAAGCATTGATTAATGATCACCCCTCATGTCGCGATCCCAGCGCATATTACGCCATTGCCATTTGTAATCCCATGTTAACTAACTACTTATACTTTAAACAAACCCCCTCCTATAACCAAATATTGACACCACTTATCAATTCTAGTAAATCTATTCAAAATGCCAGACAAACACCTCCACCTAACAGCCTTCATGCGCCCCGTAAGCCTGCACTCCGGCGCCTGGCGATATCCCGGCTCCTACCCGGACGCCAACTTCAACCTATCCCACCTCAAGTCCTTCATCCAGAAGCTCGAGGCCGCCAAATTCGACGCCTTCTTCATGGCCGACCACCTCGCCGTGCTGAACATGCCCATCGAAGCCCTCCGCCGCAGCCACACAGTCACCTCGTTCGAGCCCTTCACGCTGCTCTCCGCGTTGTCCGTGGTAACAGAGAAGATCGGATTAGCAGCAACAGCGTCAACGACGTACGATGAGCCGTTCCATATCGCGCGCCGGTTCGCGTCGCTCGATCATCTGAGTAATGGGCGTGCGGCGTGGAATATCGTCACGACGGGGAATCCTGAGACAGCGAAGAATTTCGGACGCGATGAGCATCTCCAGCATGGGGATCGGTATAAGCGCGCGCGGGAGTTCTATGATGTTGTGACGGGGCTGTGGGATAGTTTTGCGGATGATGCGTTTGTGAGGGATCGGGAGAGTGGGATCTTTTTTGACCCTGGGAAGATGCATGTTCTTGATCATGAGGGGGAGGAGTTGAAGGTGAGGGGACCGTTGAATGTTGCGAGGCCGGTGCAGGGGTGGCCGGTGATTGTGCAGGCTGGACAGAGTGAGCCCGGGAGGCAGTTGGCGGCGGAGACGGCGGAGGTGGTGTTTTGTTCGCCGAAGGGTTTGGAGGGGGGAAAGGAGTTGTATAGGGATATTAAGGGGCGGGCGGAGGCTGCGGGGAGAGACAAAGATCATTTGAAGCTGCTGCCGGCGGCGCTGATTGTTGTTGGGGACTCGGTGGAGGAGGCGCAGGCGAAGAGGCTGGAATTGGATGCTCTGGCGCATTATGAGAGTGGGATTGCGACGTTGTCGATTGCGCTGGGGACTGATGCCTCTGGATTCGACCCGGACGGGCCTCTGCCAAAGGAACTGCCGGAGACGAATGCGAGCCATACGAGTCGTGCTGGGGTGGTGAAGCTGGCGGAGGAGCAGAAGTTGACGGTGCGGCAGCTGGCACAGAGGCTGGGAGGGTATTCGGGGCTTGCGTTTGTTGGGACTCCGCAGACGATTGCGGATGAGATGGAGGTTTGGCTGCGCGAAGAGGGCTCGGATGGCTTCACGGTCGTCTTTCCATTCCTGCCGCAGGGACTGGACGATGTGACGCAGCGTTTGGTGCCGGAGCTGCAGCGTAGAGGCATCTTCCGACAGGACTATACGGGCTCGACGCTGAGAGAGCATCTGGGACTGCCGCGGCCTCAGAACCAGTTCTTCTCTTAACGAAGTGAGTGAATAATTGGGTCAGTCTTGAGCCCTAACTGGCAGTTGAGTAACAATGATATACGGTTATGAAGCTTATTCATTTGCTCTGTTCTATATTCCATTCAGTAGTTTGACAACCTCTTCATGTCCCCTCGACTCTGCTGCCATCAGCGCAGTCTCACCCTCTTTATCCCTGGCATGGACATCAATGCCATCCACCGCAAGCAACAGCCGGACAACACCAACATGCCCTTCTCTCGCTGCCACGATCAACGGCGTCACCCCCTCGCCGTACCCAGGGGGCCCCAGCGTTGGCCTCCCCATCCTTCTCGTCCACTCAATATACTCATGCGTAAAGGTCTCGCCACGACCAGCAGTGTTCACACCAACCCCATCAACAGCCAGCAACAAACGCACGACATCCTCATGGCCATACGAAGCCGCCCACCCCAGCGCCGTCCGCCCATCGTCACTCCAGTTCGGATTCACACAGCCAACCACAAAGAGCAGCCGCCAGCACTCAACCCGGTTGTCGCGTATACAACGATGCTGCAGCTCCTCGATCGGGCGACTCAGTTTCGCTGCGTCAAATCGCGGTGATCTGATCAGCTCCCGCAGGATCTCTGGCTTATCACTGACTGCATTCTCTACTGGCTCAGCATACCAACCATAAGGACCGCTCAGCATCGTGCCAACGGGGTGCGGCGATGCACCGGCTTGAATCAGTAGAGTCACAACCTCAACATGGCCCGCAACACCGCAAGCCATAACGGCGACTGCGCAACGCAATTCCCCTTATCAGGGTCCACGGCGCCATACGTGAGGAGTAACTTGGCCATCCCCACCAGGCCCAGCATCGAAGCGACCATCAACGGACTTGCGTACGAATACCATTCCCGGATTTCAGTATCGATGTCCTCGACACCAAGCAGCATTTTAACCATCTCTTCATTCCCGGCTAGCATCGCCAGAATCAGCGGCGGCAGCTGTTCCTTGTCCCGGTTACTGCAGTTGACGTCGATGCCATCGACCTGGAGCAGAAAGCGGACCATGTCCTCCTTGCCAGCGGCAATTGCCAGGGTGAGCGAGGTGGCTCCGGTCTGGGTGTATATCTTGTCGTCAGGTCCACCCCAGTTATATACGAAGAGGATTTTATCGGTCGGAGGGACTGGGGCGTTGATGTCGGCGCCTTGTTGCAGGGCTTTGCGTGCTGTATCCTGGTCTGCGTGCTCGGAGGCCCATAGTAAGGCGTTGTTTTCGTTACCGCGCCAGAGATATGGCTCGAGGATGTTGTGTAGGAGACGACATGTTTGGGATAGCGTGTTGATCTCTCTGATGCATGTAAAGTCGGCGATGGAGAGGATTACCTCTTGTGGAAGGTCAAGAAACCAAGTGTCGGACTTCAGAGTCATTATTCAGTCAGGATGCAGAAGGGAACATCGTGAAGGATGGAGGTGCCAGGCAGTGCCCCAGGCAGCATTATTATACAGCGTCAGCACTAATACAGGACCAAGTGCTGTATACAGAAACGCCTCAAATAGTTCGGCGCTTTTATTCCCCGGAGTGTCACGGACCTCCAGTTATTAAAGTAATGATCTCACTTCCCCTCAGGCAACACTCAATCTCACTTCCCCAGATATCCCATCAACACCATCAACACCCATCACCCATCAATACAGAAGTACTACCGTACATCATGAGCGAAATCCTCGTAATAACCTGTCCAGGCGGCAGACAAACCTCCCAACTAATCCCCCTCCTCTACAACAACCCCCGTTTCAAACTCCGCCTCGCAGCACACACTCCCACATCCACCTCCCACCTGCAAACAACATACCCAAACGCCCAAGTCCAACAATGCGACACCACCTCTCTACCCGACTGTCTCACTCTCCTCACAGGCGCAACAGCAGTCTACCACGTCGGCCCCTCCCTACACTCGCACGAAGCCGAAATCGGCCTCAACATGATTGACGCCGCCGTAGCCGAGTCCCAAAAGCCAGATTCCTTATTCAAGCACTTCGTCTACTCCAGCGTGCTAGGCACACAGCACAGAAATCTAATGCAGCACGATCTCAAAAGCCGAGTTGAGGAGCGACTGCTACTCAGTCCGCTCAACTATACCATCCTCCAGCCGACCAATTTCATGGACGTTTACCCAGTCGCCACCATTGCAGCCTTACACGATGACGAAGTAGAGTATCAGTGGAACCTCTTCAATCCGCATATCGCGAATAGTGTCATCGCACTGAAAGATCTTGCTGAAGCTGCGGCGCGCGTGCTGCTTGAGCGGGAAGCGCACTATCTAGCGCAATACCCACTCTGTTCGACGCTGCCAATATCGAATGTTGATGTTATAAAGATCATTGCCAGACGGCTGGGGAAGAAAATTACTGTCCCGACACCCTCGATTGAAGAGGGTGTTGATAAGGCGCTGGATCTGTTGTACGGTGGGAAGCAGAACGGGGTTTATTCCGGGGAGCAGGTGGATGGGGACTTGAGATGGCCGGCAGCGCAGGGGGATTTGCGGCCGGATATTACGAGGGATGAGGCGGAGAGGCTTGTGCTGTTTTATAGTCGGCGTGGGTTGAAGGGGAGCCCGAATGTGTTGAGGTGGTTGCTTGGGAGGGAGCCTACCAGTGTGGAGGCGTGGATTGAGGGGGAGTTGAATGGCAATGCTGAGTGATTGGAGTCTTTGAATTACTCAAACTATGACTATGTCGGTTATTTTGCTATACAGGGTATTAGTGGTGGCTTAGAACACTCCAGGTGGTCGGTCGGATTTAGCCCTAATACAGAGCCTCTGGTACCTGTGGGTGCGTTCAAGGTAGGTGAACCGTAAGGCTGTGCAAGGGATCCAAAGTGCTCAATGCGGCAAGTTCTCGAGCTTAGCGGAAGACAATCTGGCTTAGCTGCGATATAAGTCGAGTCAGTCCATTGTGGGTGACGACGACATTATTCCGACTTGGGACCGGGTTACTATGGCGCAAGATGCTGGAGACGCGTCAGTGGAGCCGACTACGCACTTGCGGCGGGTTTACTCGGCAGACTTTTACTTCTACAACTTATTTCTAGATATCCATTGCAAGCTAGTCTGGATGAATCAAGGGTATTGATTGCGAGTTGTGACGAATTCCTGACCTTTTTGGTGTACACGGCTGCAATGTATAGAGCCGATCCACCTCGGCGATGCCCCAGAGCAGACGATCCGGAAGCCTCGGAGACTCTAGCTTTACTAGGCTGGGGTCGTCTTCCTGCGGCGTCGCACTGTTCCTTTTTCAGACTGGCGAATCAGCGCAGTTGATCCTTCTGGCAATTCTGGCGACTGGCGAGCGAGGTTGGATTCGGCGCTCGGATTTAACGTCAGCCACGCTTGCTGTGCCCCTCTACAGGCTGCAGGGATAAGACAGTCCGTTATTATTTAAGATGCCTCGTCTAGGCCGCTTTATTCCGGCCACCGTTCAAACATCCGGCCATGTTTTTACCCCTCTGGTTGCTGCTGGCGGCTGCGTCTCTACCCCGTTGGTCTCCTGCATCCACTCTCTCTCTCTCTATAATTATTTAGTATAACTAACTGTCATAGATGTCAGCGCCCGGGTCTGTACTCCCGAAGGAGCATTCTTCGATATATCAACCCAAGAAGCCCTCGACTCTTTCACCAACAACTGCACAGCCGCCAACAGCACCCTACGCTTCGGCACAAACTACACAGATTCTCTCGTCCTGCCCAACATCACCAATGTAACAGGCGATATCGAAATCACCGCCAGCGATAGACTGGAATCTATCGAAATTCCCGATGTCGAACACCTATCCGGTCTATGGATTAGCGAAGCGCTGAACCTGGCCCGGATATCGCTGCCGAAAGTGCGATATATCGAGAACGTGTATCTGAATACATCTGCTGCCAGTCCGGTTCTTGAGTTACCGTTGCTTGAGCGTGTGGACTCGCTGTTGCTTTATGGCAACTGGTCGAGGTATTTAATTTAATTTAGCCCGGCGATATAAGACAATTCAGAGGTGCTGACGCAGTCTAGTATGGCCTTTGATGCATTGCATACGGTCAACGATACCCTCTTCGTGTGTCAGGATGAGCAGTGTGATCCGGATACAGCTCCGGAGAGGTCAATGGACATTTCCTTCCCTGCATTAAAGCAGATAAATGGGAGAGCTGAGTTTGGTGGGAATATTGCTAAGTAATTATCATGGCTCGATTATTTAAAACTCATACTAACCCTATAGTCTTTCGCTCCCTGAGCTTGTTACTACGGCTTCCCATATGAATATCTACCACTTGGGCCCGATCCTCAATCCAAGTCTTCCAAAGCTGGACACGGTTGAGAATCTTGATTTCCAGGGTAATATCTCTACGTTAGTCTCTCTTCCGTTTTTTCCGTTTTTTCATTTTTTTTTTTTTTTTTTAACATTCTAACCGAATCCAGAATCGAGCTGCCCTCGATACAGAAACTCGACATGTTCCAGTGCTATACAGACGAGCCGCTCTCGCTGAATCTCCCCGCCGAAACCGCCCAATACATCTACATCGACGTGCCCAGTATCAAAAGGTATGACTTAGCCACCCTTCCAACTCCAACTCCAACTCCTGTTCCAACGTCTAACATCAATAGCCTTTCCTTCCCAAACCTAACCAACTCCTCCGCCGTCTCCATACGCAGCGATGAAGCCTACGACTGCGATAAACTCCACAAAAGCATCAGGGTGGACGTACAACACGATATCATCTTCTACTGCGACGTCCCTAGCTCCAGTGGTCTAAGTACCGGTGCTAAAACCGGGATAGGGGTTGGTGTTGGGATAGCGGGACTGGGGCTTATAGGGCTCGCTGTGGTCTTTTGGTTGAGACGGCGGGCGAAGAAGAAGGAGAGGGGATCGCACGCCGAGGAACAGAAGATGGCTGCGATGGGGGCTGGGTCTGGGAGTGATGATTCTGGGAAAAGCCTGCGTTCATTATAACTGGAGTGTATATGGCATGGCGTTGGAGTTTCTTTTTTTTCCTTTGTTTTTTTGTTAGATACCTGGTCTATAGCGTTGCTTCATGAGTGAATGATATTGACAGCCAGTCCTCGGTTGTTGCCATGGCTGATTGGCTATGGGATTACGCTGATGCCTATAACTATAAATATAAGATAAACAAAGTATTTTACCCACGTCATCCAGGGGTATAAAAATAGAGTACTAAGGATTACCCCGGACGCCTGACCCATTGTCAGCCTCATCGCAGATCCTAGTTATGGGGCTTAGGCCTCTTGAAGTCCATATATTCGACTCGCCGTGTAAGCCTCGACGTTGATTGGGTCAATCTCGTCTATAAAGCTCTCCGACTGTGTATTTGTATAACATAGGTGTATCTACCGCGATGTGATGATACAGGATGCTATATACAGTCATTTCTATCAGCACAATCATGCAATAACCTAGTACCCTTCTGCTCATCTTCTCGACCTCCCCTTCATCGCCCTCTTTACATTCCCAGCCTGCGGTCCAAAGTCCGGCTTCCCACCAAGAGTCCCCAGCACATCACCGATATAATTCCCAGCCCTAATCCCCCTCTCAAACCTCCCCTCCCAATCCCCCAAGATCCCCTCAACAACCCGAATACCAGCACGATAAAGATTCTCCACCGCAGGCTCAAACGCGCCCTGCTCCTCCGCCCCAAACAGATTCTCCTGCGCCGTCTCCCCCAAATGCGGCCTATCAAAGTCCGACCCCGTCCGCATCACAACAATCCTCGAGAAATCAACCAACCCACCAACCGCGCCCCGCAACAACACCTCCAACGACGCATTATCCTCCTGCTGCGACGTACAGTAAACACCCTTCCCACCCGTCCACGCCCGCGTCGTATTCGCAAACGCCTCCCCCAGCCTCCTCCCGCTGAAATAAACATCACTCGTCGAGGTATCACACTCAATCACACGCGGAGACCCAGTCGCATTATCATACAACCCACCAGGCGCCCCCGCATAGAGCGCACGGTATTCCCTCGCGGCACGGGAATCCGCCAGCGTCGCATTCGTCGCGAACTGCGCCGCAACGCGCCGCAAAGCCGCGTTGAGCTCAAACACCTCCGTCCCGTAGATATCGCCGGGAAATTGCCCCGTCGCTGCAGTACTGGTTGAACCCTGGGGCAGGTATCCCGTGGACATATTAGCGGGGATCTCGCGCGCATCGAACTCATACTGCAGGGCGACTTGCACGGCGAAGCGCGCGAATGTCACGGACGCTGTGGGTCCGATTTCAGGGCTTATTCCTGCGATTCCGGCGAGGAGGAAGTAGGTGCTTGTTAGGTTGAAGGTGGGGGAGAGAGTTAGTGCCGAGAGGGTTGCTGCGGCGTTGATTTCGCCTTCGCCGGTGATGAGTTGGCAGATTTCGTAGGATGGGGTGCAGTGGATGGAGGGGAAGAGGGGGGAGAGGCCTGGGAGGGTGATGTTGTGGGCGAGCAGGTTGAATTCGGGGATGTTGTGCCAAATTTGGGCTTCGGGGGGGAACTAAACATGTTATTAGCTTGATGCTTGTTTTTTGTTACTTTATGTAGACGGACCATCGAGACGATGAAGACTTTGGGGGAAATCTTATGCTGTCTGTATAGATCCGATGCCCCCGTGCCCGAAGGCATCGAGAGGGCGAACAGCAACCCTGCGAAAACGGACTTGAGGAACTGCATGACGGCGCATCTACTGACAAACTTGGCAGTCTAGCAAGTGGGAAGTTTGCGCCTTTAAATATTCAGAACGTTTATTCCTTGGTTATCTCCTCTGCCGATCTCCTGCTTCAGACCCACAGGTCAAGATTTGCATAGATAACACCCCAATGGCGCCATGCGCATTTCTCCGAAGCTTAGCATCTGCAACCTCCGAAGTCCGTACGTACATCACAGTTCCAGCATTTAAAGACCCTTCTCATGCTTCTTCTTCGCCTCCTTATTCTTAAACGGAAACCCGGACGTGCGCTTATCCACCCCCGTCCGCCGACTGATCCGCCCATGGCTGCTCGCAAACAGCACACACCACAGCCCCACCGCAGCGATAGTCGAGTAGCCCACAATCGCAATCAGGAAGACGCCCTTGGCATCGCCCACATAGCGCGTGTATGCATAGAACGCCGACGCGGCATGGTACGCCGATGTCACGATCAGCGTCGGCACAGCGTAGGGCGCCTTGGGGTCGGACTCGGATTCCGGGTCTTCGGTTGAGATGGGGTCTGAGAGGCCCGATGTTAAGGGGATTGAGCCCGTGAGCATTAAAGTGAGGGCTGAGATGGTGAGGAGGCTGAAGCCTAGACAGCGGGCGAAGTAGATTTCGATTGCTGTGGTGCGCACGTTAGTTAGTGGGAATTATAAACACGAGTGGGCAGCGACGAGGCCTTACGAGTTGCAGGACGGGTTTCGTCAAGTAGCATTGCTGAGATGCCCTGCGGGACTGAGATCAGGGCGGCGCTTTGCAGGGCCAGCCATCCTGATGTGGAGTAGGTGTAGGCGTAGAAGACCTGGGTTGTTAGCTTGGGGTCGTAAGTGGGTGGCATTGGGATTGCGTACATCCATGATTGTAATTGTAAGATTGTAATAGCTTTGGATTGTTGGTAATCGGTGGAAAGAACGTGGGAGTTTGCGGATAAATAAGAGCTGTTCGTGAAGCTCAGTCAGTATGATGTCACTGACTGTGGGACCTGATCGAAGACGCAGCACAACCGTGATGTAGGCGCACGTGAGTTATACAACTACTCTGTACAATTGAATGATCTTTAATTATTCGTTTCGCATAATATGTAGTGTATATGACTTAGAGATAGACCAACGCCGAACACCAGAAAATGACTGTACCGGGCATGTGGTGCTAGCGGTTGAGGTTGCTTTTATGCAGGTATCGCACAAAGCTAAAGTCTTGATCAGACGGCGCAGCATTGGAGTCTTCCAGTGCGCTTTGATACCGCTGGCTGAGCCCTTCATCGTCTCCAGCTGGAGGCGCATTCTCGTCGTCACTGTCGTCCGACTCTGGGTCGTAGGCCCTCCCTACTGCTGCAGCTCTTTCTTCAGCCTCCTCCTCCGCTTCACTGACAGTCTCGGGCTCCTCTTTAGCCTGACGAGAGCCACCCACGTTCATATCCTTCATCAACTTTCCAAGCTCGACTTCACGTTGGTTCGCCTGTGCTTCCTCGCGCTCTTTCTTCCGTCGCTCAAGCTCCGGCTTATAGTCCTTCTCGAATTCCTTGCGCTTCTCTTCGACCGCTTCGAAAAATTCGTCAATTCCATCACCAGTCATCGCACTGACCCCTACGACATTCAGATGCCGATAGAACTCCTCAAGCATGAGGCTCATGCTGTTGAGAAGAGATCCCATGTATCCGCTTCCAGAACCAAAACCGCCAACCCCGCCTTCAGTTCCAAATTGACCAGACTCCTCTTCCTCGCGGAGTGCCTTCTGGAACGCATCAAAATCGGTCATCCATTCTTTGGCAAACTCTGCATCCTGAACATCCGTCTTGTTGAATACCAAAATCATCGGAAGCTTGGTCTTATATAGAATACTGCATGCGTAGAGCATATTGCTCATAAAGGTGCTCGTCGAGCTCGTGCGGGGCGTATCAATAATGTAGGCAATCACGGTAGGGAACGAGGAAGCAAATGTCTCAAGTAGGATGCTGCCAGACGCACTCCATACGAAAACTTCAATTTGTCCCGGGGTATCGACTAGAAAATGCTTGATCGGCTTTGCGGCGGGGTTCTCGGGGTTCGGCGCAGCGCGCTTCTCGAGCAGGGAGATGATCTGGTCGACCTTTGTTGCGTACAAATTCAAGGATGTTAAAATACCTCCGTTAGGTCCCAGGTTATACTGCTTCATGACCTCTTTGTAGTTGATGGCGTCACGGATATCGATGTTGCTTTCGAACGGAACGGAGTGGACTGCGGGGTCAAGGTTCAGCACGTATGGCGGCTGCTTCTTTGAATGTAGATGGGAGTTAATCCTCTGCATGAACGTCGTCTTTCCGGAGCCTGGTTCACATGGAATATTAGAATCGCAGTTTTGAGATCAATTTATGACTGACTGACCTGCCATGCCGACGCAGACGACGGTCACTGGAGATGATTCCGCCATGGTGAAATATCCAAACTCGAGTTCAACCAAAAGAGAAGAAACAAAGAAGCTCTCAAATTAGATTGGAAACTTCTGAACTCAGATGTCCGCTCAGATGTCCGCTCTACAAAAAAAATGTCTCGACAAAAAAGTGAGGGGAAATTGCCGGAAGGCGGTGGACAAAAAGGCCTCGACCATTTCTTTCGACGTCATTGTTTCTGCTTCGCTCATCCCTCAACTACGACAAACCCGATTTAAAATGACGCTGGAGGATTTCGAGAAATCCCTTGCGGAGGAGCAAGAGCGCGAAAGTCGGCCGGAGAGGAGCGACAAGGAGAAGCATCGTCACCGGCATCACGACCGCGACAGAGACCGCCGAGACCGAGACCGAGACCGCAGCAGAGAGCATCGACATCGACATCGCTCGCACCGTCACCGATCGCGATCCCGAGAGAAAGGCTCAGATAGAGCCAGTGAATCACGCAGGGATGATGGCGGTCATCGGCATAAGCGGTCGCGACATTCCTCGGATCATGGAGACGACCGGGATCACCACAAACGTCGACATCGCGAGAGTCGCGAAGAGGAACAATCCGCTCCCGCCGCAGAAGTAACCCAGGAAGAGCCTACACGAATGAAGAGAGACGCATGGATGGAAGCACCATCTTCCTTGGACATTGACTATGTGCAACGGCGCGATAAAACACGTCTTGAGGAGGAAGCCAAGCCGCGAATGCTGCAAGCGGACTTCGAACTTAAAATCCACAACAGGGAGCTGAACACCCATTTGCGAGACCTTAAGGAAGGAAAGGCTCTTGAAGATATTGAACAAGAGCCGGCCGAGCATGAAGTGAATTACACATTTGGCGACGCAGGTTCCGGCTGGAGAATGACCAAACTCAAAGGTGTATACAGGGAGGCGGAGGAAAGCGGGCGTTCTGCGGAGGAGATTGCCGTCGAACGCTTTGGCGATCTGCGCTCCTTCGACGATGCTCGTGAGGAGGAAGCTGAATTGGATAGACGCGAAACATATGGTGAAGGCTACGTTGGGAAGGAAAAGCCCACGGGCGAATTATTCCGGGAGCGAAAGCAAGAAGAAAACGTGCATCGTGACCCCCATGAGCATCTCCGTAACCCTGAAAAGGAGTTCAGCGCCAGCGGGCAAGGAAAGCCAATGGAGACCGAACCCCCAGCGCAAACCACGCAGCACCTCGATCTGACGGCGCTAAACAAGTTAAAGGCGCAAATGATGAGAGCGAAGCTAAAAGGAGCCCCGGATGCCGCTGAACTTGAGGAACAGTACAATGCGGCCGCGGCATCGATGGCCAATAAAAAGGAACCCGACGTCATGGTGCTTGGTGTGATGGAAAACAGAATGCTCGCTGGAAAGAGAAACGAAGTCAAGAATGTGGAAACAAAACGGGGCTTGGAACGAGGAAAGGTGGAAGAAAACGAGGACATGACGATTGAGGATATGGTCCAAGAGGAGCGCCGGAGTCGCGGCCAATTTGGCGGGGAGGGTCGACGTCTAGCGGAGAGGATCGCAAAGGACGGCAAATTTGAAGTAAGTTCTCGACCCGATACTGAAAAGTGAATTATGCTCTAACACTGCACAGAATGATTTGGAGTATATGGATGACAATGCCTCCAAACTGGCCCGCCGGGTGCACCGATCGGAGATTGACCTCAAGAGCACCACGATCGGCGAGCTACAGAAGATGAACCGGATTCTAGACAACTGCCCTCTATGCCACCACGAGGACACGAACACACCCCCGATTGCCCCGGTGGTATCCCTCGCCACACGAGTTTACATGACGCTTCCCACGGAACCCGAAATCAGCCCTGGAGGAGCTACCATTGTGCCGACCCAGCACCGAACCAATCTGCTAGAATGTGACGACGACGAATGGGAGGAGATCCGCAATTTCATGAAGAGCCTCACCCGCATGTACCACGACCAAGGCCGCGATGTGATCTTCTACGAAAACGCCGCTCAGCCCCACCGCAAGAGGCACGCATCTATGGAAGCCGTCCCTCTTCCCTACAGTCTTGGGGAAACATCCCCGGCTTTCTTCAAAGAAGCGATCCTCTCCGCCGACGAGGAGTGGACGCAGCACCGCAAACTGATCGATACGCTAGCAAAGTCCAAACAGGGCCTAGGCCGGAACGCCTTCCGACGCACCCTCGCCAAGGAAATGCCCTACTTTCACGTCTGGTTCCAGCTCGACGGTGGTCTGGGCCATGTGGTCGAGGACTCAAATCGGTGGCCGAAGGGCGATCTCTTCGCGCGGGAAGTCATTGGAGGGATGCTGGACGCGGGTCCAGAGGTTATCAAGCGGCAGGGACGCTGGACGAGGGGAGGGGACCGACGGGTTGGCGCGTTCCAGAATCGATGGAGGAAGTTCGACTGGACCAGGGTGCTTGTTGAGGGGTGATGGTGCAGGCCTATCACTGATCTTTGTATAGTAATTGAACCGGAAATGTCTCCGGGAAAATAGCACATGTCATCAATAACCGTCTATTTATTGAAGATAATTCCAAGGGCGCAGATGGATTTAGTCCGCTCTGTCATTAATCCACCGGGACTGCTATTCTTGACTGTTCAACTGGCGATTGCAGCATCACGACCTGTATACATCACGATAACCACTTATCTAAGGTTTACGAAGTCGCACAGGTATTCTTCTTCAGCAGTTATCTTGAACCTCTACATTCTCTAGCAGTTATATCATTGCACTGCCCTCAGTCTCTCCCACGTTGTAGATATCACCAAATGAGGTTGAGCCAGGATGAACCGCTGCATGCAGGAACGGGCTGCTATCCGAGCGTCTGCAGGTTCTGTTTGCCTTCTGCCTCCCGGATTATAATCCGCCTCATTGGCAGTCCAAGGACGTCGGCGAGCCCATCTCGGAGGCGTTACTTGCCTAATAGAGAGCAGATGATCTCTTCGGGATGAATTATCGCGAACGATAATGGAGGAGCGAGTGGGGCACGTGGGGGAGGCTCGTCTCCAACTTTCTCTTTCTCTCGCCTCGATCTCTTTCCTCTTCATTCCCTCCTTTCTAGTCTCTTCTCTCTTTCTCTCGCTGAGTTCCTCTCTATCTACCGAGCCCCTTTTCGTCATCTCCTCTCTAGCAACCCCGATCAAAGCCCGTCCGCTGTGCAAATTGACCCCGCATTACCCCTCCGTCATCGCTCTCCAAGGTACCTCTATACCTTCACACCAGCCAATGACTCACCCAGCCCAATCAAACACCCTTCTAAAAGTTACT
Organism: Aspergillus puulaauensis; assembly: GCF_016861865.1. Taxonomy (NCBI): domain Eukaryota; kingdom Fungi; phylum Ascomycota; class Eurotiomycetes; order Eurotiales; family Aspergillaceae; genus Aspergillus; species Aspergillus puulaauensis. The sequence goes on along the minus strand of NC_054860.1, from coordinate 2,177,322 downwards.
GATAGGCTATCCAAAATCTGCCCCTTCATAATGCCCGGCAAGCCAAAGGTTCTGCTCCTCGGGAGCATCGTGCAGTATGTCCCGCCACACTAACTATCGCATCCAATGCCATAAATGCTAACATACCTCTCAATCAAGCGCACACTCGACCTGGAACTCCCTCGGAGACATCGCCGAACTCGTAACACCCGCCGCTACAAACCGCGCAGACTTCATTGCAGAATGCAAATCCGGCAAGCTGGATGGCGTCGTCGTCGCATACCGCACCTTCGATTCCGCCTCGATCACGGGCAACTTCGATGAGGAGCTTGTCAACGCCCTACCTACCTCACTGACATTCTTAGCGCACTGCGGTATGATCTCCACTTCCATCTGTATATACAGCACAGCCTCCGAAACAAGCACTAACCAACCTACCCTCAACAGGTGCCGGCTACGACCAAGTCGACGTGCACGCCTGCAGCGCACGCTCTCCCCCGCTCCGCGTCTCCAACACCCCCACCGCCGTCGACGACGCAACCGCAGACGTAAACATGTTCCTAATCATCGGCGCCCTGCGCAATTTCAACGCCGGCATGCACGCCCTCCGCGAAAACAAGTGGCGCGGAAACCCGCTCCCCCGCCTCGGCCACGACCCAGAGAACAAGGTCCTCGGTATCCTGGGTATGGGCGGGATAGGCCGCAACCTGAAGAAGAAGGCCGAGTCGTTCGGGATGAAGGTTGTCTACCATAACCGTCGGGAGTTGAGTGCGGAGCTGTCAGATGGCGCCAAATATGTGACGTTCGATGAGCTGTTGGCGCAGAGTGATGTGATTAGTTTGAACTTGCCGTTGAACGTATGGCCTCGTCTTTCCTTTTCCCTTTTTTTTCTAGGTATCTGGTTCTGGGTGTATATTTGTGTGCTAACAAGAGATAATATCTAGAAACACACCCGCCACATCATCAGCACAGCCGAATTCGCCAAAATGAAGGACGGCGTTGTGGTTGTCAACACCGCGCGCGGAGCAGTCATGGATGAAGATGCCCTCGTCAAGGCCCTCGACAGCGGGAAAGTCTACTCCGCCGGTCTAGACGTCTTCGAAGAAGAGCCCAAGGTCCACCCGGGTCTTGTCTCAAATCCGAATGTCCTCCTTGTTCCGCACATGGGGACGTGGACTGTTGAGGTATGTCACATTGCTTTCCCTTACCTGTCGTTAATCCGGTTCCAAAGACTGACCTTTTATAAAAGACACAAACCGGAATGGAGGAGTGGGCGATTGGGAACGTGCGGGTGGCGCTGGAGACGGGGAAGCTGAAGAGTCCGGTGCCGGAGCAGGCGGATCTATAGATGGAGTTATTTAGATTGAAGATACGCTTAGAAACATGCCTGTCCTCTTTAGTATATCATGTGATTTAGATGTATATAGAATTGGATAACAGAAGCTCCAAACCACCGTGGAATGCATGATCATTGTGTGTGAATAATTGAAAGCTATATTCGAAGACGCAGCCGGAACGCCATCGTGCTGCCATCTCCCATTTGTATAAACGAAAAAAAAAAAAAAAGTAAATAAACTCCGGGCCATGGTCGGGCATCTCCCATAACAGGCCAAATGAGAAAAAAAATATAATATCGAGAATGGGATATATGAACAAACTCCACAGGCAAAGCGCACCAACATGAACATCCAGACAGAATATAAACACGGTCTAGTTAAGCTAAAACGATCGTAACGCAATTTTTTCTCATATTACAGGTAAGAAATTCGTCGCAATGGGATGAGAAATGTAAATATCCACCCACCATTATTCTCGCGAAACAAACCAAGATCGGACGACCATACCACATAGACGTTTAATGACCTGTGTGGTACCTTTTCCGCCGGCTTCTTGTTCAAGGAATTTCTGCGCAACATAAAGCTTGGCTCCGGCGTCTTTCTCGTTCGTGGTGATCGGCTGGGGGAAGCTGTGCGGGAAATCGGCCCATCGCTGGCCAAGGTGGCGGGCAATTGCAATTGAGTAGATGACATCTCGGTTCTCAAACGTATCTAGAAGCGTACGAGAACGACCCAGTGTATCGTCGATCTCCTTCGCAGCGCTGGCTTCATTGTCGTGGAGGGTGAGGAAGTAGCCAATCGCACTCCAGAAGTCTAGCTGACGCTGGGTCAATTGATCTGGTAATGACGGCGGGTTGGCGGCGGGTTCCCGGGTCGGGAATTGTGCAAGAGGATTTGAGTCGAGATGGTCGCCAGTGATCATCGCTTCAATCACGTCGAGCCGTTTGGAAGTAGCTAGGAGATCATAATCCTGCTGGCTCCCATTCGATACATTCATCACATGGCGACATAAGGTGATGGTACTCCAAACAATCGACGCTTCAAAGCTTTCCAACCGCGCGAGAACGTTAGGGTCGCTCAGGTTTCTGTCGTTGAACGCTTCGATCAATGCGGAATATTCGGCCATCAATTGCGCGTTCGCTAAGAGGTGACTCAGCGCTTTCTCCGAAAACCAGCGGGTCTCGAAGAACCGATCAATTGCAGGAGCGTATGTCGCAAGGAAAACAGCTTGGATTTCCTCGAGGCGATTGGGTGGAAGAGCAGTGATGGGATGAGGAGGTGGGGGTGGGATGCCTCGCAAAGCCAGAAGATCGCTTATCTGAACTTGTTTTACTGGGAGTAAATGTCAAAAAAAAAGAATTTGTAAACACTAGAGATCGAAACTTACACCTGAAGCTTGTCGGCTCCGAGTTCCCAGTTGTGGTTGTCGCGGGATTAACAGTTGGTTGCAGGCCTCCATCAGTAACATTCTGGACGCTGGCCATGTCAGGCGAGTTGTTTTGGTTGAGTGAAGGGTCAATGGACGAATTGTACTCGAAGCGTTCTGCAGATGTCGATGGAGACTGCGAGGGAGCGAAGGGTTGGGATGAGGCCGGTACGTAGCCAGGAGGGGCAGTAGGGTAGGATGATTGAGGTTGAGTAGTTGTTGAATTGGGGGAAGGGTCTTGCGGGTTGACCACGAGCGAAGGCTGAGGATTAGGAGCTGGCTGGATCGCAGATGGAGTGGGTTGTTTGAAGACGGGGTCGTAGCCTAAGCATTCACGCTTGCTCTTGACGCAGTTGCGGCAAACGGGGTGGCCTTCGTCACACTAGCGGGGAGCATCACCTCGTCAGCAACAGTGATGAGGTAAAACAACAGACAGCTCAATGAACAGAGTGTCGTAAAAATAATTCAATAAAGGACAAACGGGGGGATAAGTGCGCGAGGGAAGTCGCGGGCGGGAGCGTCAACAAGCGACAAGAAATGGCGGGGTTCCTGGTGGTGGGCTGGACGCGAGCCGAAAGAATTTTGGCAGCGCAAGCGAAAGCAACACCACGCAACCTCCCAACCCCTCGCGCAATTCTCATACGCCAATTCCGCCTTCTCCGCGTTTTGCAATTTTCCTATGGCATAGAAATTGTTTACGTACCTTAATCCGTCGCTTGCGACATGTTAAACATCCGGTTTTCGTCCGACGCTTAACTTCCTTCTTGTGCCTGCTAGCCGATAGCATCTTGTTCGCATCTCCCTGGAGCTGATAATGCATTTGTCCTCCTGAATTCATCCCCATCTGCGATGGATACCCTGCCATGTACTGGCTCACCGATGCCATCGGAGGCATCGGCGATCCAATGGGGGCCTGCGGGATGTGCGACGCCTGTCCTTGCATCGAAGGGTTCGTCAGAGGAGGGGAAGCGCTATTCTGGCTGTGGTACATGTCAGGAGGCAGTTGTGGCTGCTGATGCGTTTGTGCCGGTGATTGCTGATGATGCTGTGTCAACGCATTCTGCTGAGGCGAGTAATGATGTTGCGGAGGCTGTTGCTCATAGTGTTGATGCTGTTGACCAGGAGGTGGATGTACGCCGTTTGACGAGACTGAGTTTTGAGGAACAGGGGTTGATGAGTCTCCATGGTGCTCTGTGGTCTGATGGATATGTTCCGTGGTTCCAGTTTCAAAATCGTGGCCGGAAGTTTCCTCGTCGAATCTGTCAAATGAGAAGTGCTCGGTGCCATGTAGATCATCCATAGCGGGCATCGTGGTATCCAACGGCGGTAGTGACGTATCAATTGGAGGTAGCGCTGGTATCGTTGAATCCATTGACGGTAGTGATGTATCTATGGCTGGGAGGGATGTGTCGTGGTCCGGTAAGGTTTTGTCAATCGGGGGCAGCGAAACATCGATGGGCGGATGTGACTGTTCGTCTGTATGCGCGTGTGAGGGCTCCGTAGAAACATTGTCTCCCGGGTCAACGGCGGCCTCTGCAGCTGGCTGGGGCTGCTCGCCCGGAGGCAGAGTGTGCTCTGTTGTATCGGCCATCAACTTTCCCAGTGCTCCCTTCCGATATCTCAAGAACGAAAGAGCGGGTTTCTCGACTCGATACTAGGTGACCGCGTAAACTGAACAACCGGCAAAACGCTCAATTTGCAGTTCAGACCGTTTGTGTCCAACAAGGCTTCACTGTGAGATTGACGATGCAGTTCCTAGTCTTGATAAAACAATTAGTGGCATGATTCTAACAACATGTATGTGCAGGCCCAAACAATTGTAAGTAAAATAAGCATTCTGGAAGCTGGCAAGTCATAGGAAAGATTTCAAACAGAGACCAGATGGCCGCCGTCCATGTCCGGGTCGGAGAATCGCTCGAGAGCTTGGTTTCAAGTCAAGCACAGGCGCATCAACCATGGCCCCTCCGACACCCAGGTCTGAGCACCCTAGTATCCAAAGATTTATTCGTGGTCCCATGGGCTTGATAAATAAAATGTTTGAGGTAAAATTGGCTCAGAATGCGACCGCAGGGAACCGCTTGGACGCCGCGCAGCACAGGACATTCTTTGCGCGGGATCATTCCACTCCATTCGCGGCACGCTCGGCAACCGTAAGATAAAATATTCATTTTCTGCCTTCCACATAAAGCTGGCCATCTAACTCCGCTGAAGTAAAATCCAAAGCGTGGGGACGGAGGTGCATCTCGAAGTCGGGGAATGGTCGGGGGGAAGAACGAGGCCCGTTCGAGGCTCTTTTACTCACCAAGGACTGGTCAGATAAGCGAAAAGAAGCGAAAGCCGAATAACTATTCCACCAGAACTTAGTATTCGGTGCCGAACAAGCTCCGCATCGGACAGGGAAGACGAGCGGGGGTTGTTGCGACGGCGGATGTTGCGCGATGCGAGGGAAAAGAGGAGAGAGCGTGAAGATTAAAAGATTGGAGCTTGTTCGGGTCCGCCGATTGAAGAACGGACAACTCCTACTCTGCTCCCCGGCAAAACCCAACGGTGGCAACAACGACTATATCTTCACAACAGTATACTCGCCGCAGCATCCTCTTTGCAATTCTGGCTGTATTCTACGTATTTACGCATTGGTCCCCCCGTAGTTACTGGCTTCTACGCATCTACAGCTTGCTCCTGCTTGGCATTGTCAGCCCATATCCAGCATTAGATCCAGACTCGACCACGGTCCATTTGTCTATTTTTTCATGGCCTTGGGCTTGCGTTTCTTGAATACCACGCCCGCGCTGGCTGTTGAAGGCTCTTCTTCCTTAGCTGGTGTCCCATCACTCGGGCGGTCCTCCGTCTGGGACTTTTCTTCGGCTGGTGTGCCTTCGCCTTCCCCCGTCCCCAAATCCTTAGTCTTCTTCACTTCCTTCGTAGAAGCCAGAAGCGCATCCAGATCCTCATCCTCTTCATCCTTCGCACCAGGATATTGCCGCGTCCTTGACCCCCACCCCTTGCTAACAAACCGCTCAGCCTCCTGCTTCGCCTCCTCTTCCTCCTCATCTATATCCAATTCGTGCTTCCGTTTCCGTACCCCGAGCGTAGGCTGTTTCTCTTCCCCCTCCTGTTCCTCCGGTCGTATAGCCTTCTCAGAAACTGTCTGCCAATCCCCCGCCAACGCCATCTCACCCCTGTAATCATCTGGGATCGCAACCCCCATCTCCGCAAGCTGCGCCATCTGCTTTTTCCGCTCTTCCACCGAAACAGGTCGCTGCGGCGCTGCAGCAGCCGCAGCAGAAGAACCCTTCTTCCATGACGAATGATCATATCCCGTCTTCCCACCGCCAACAACTGAATTCCGTAACCGCTCAACTTCGTCCTTTGCGCGCTGTGAGTCTCGTTGCTGCCGCTCGTTGTCGCGGTGGATTTCTCGTAGGAACCGCTTTAGGCTGCTCTGGTGTTTTGCTGTCGCTTCATGTTGCGTCTTTTCGAATGCTGTGTCGCGAATGTATATCTTGCATTGTTTGCACCAGAATTTTGGCTGCGTTGGTGTTAGAGAAACGTGGATTTAAAAGATTACACTGGTTTGAATGCGACCTGGCGGGAAGTGAGACTTACTGCTGATTTCCAGTATTCTGCCATCAGTTGCAATGCTTTCCTTGTATGGGTAACTGAATGGGAAATTCAACGGAATCTTCGCGGATAATCAAGGGCTTGGAGGATGGTTGAGGCGTGGAGGTTTCAGGTGCGGAGGAGCTCTGATGTTGCGGCGGCGTTCGTTCCCATTCCGTCCCAGATCTTTTGCCGCTTTGGACCGCCAGTCTCGACTCTACAGAGCTACAACTATACAATAGGCCGCCTCTTTTCTGCGTATATATATTTTTTTCCTGAATTTAGAATTAGCACAATGCTTATCTACAGACTTCTGTATTATTCTTGAAACGGTTCATGCTTTTACAAAAAGGGCTGTAGAGAAAAAATATGCTGAACTATATATATCTACACTGCAAACCTTAGCCGCCCAAAGCAACTGAGTAAATCGTCAGAATGTTATGGGATATCCCTCTAGTATTTCGTAGATCATTATTCATTAGTATTTACCGATATACAGCATCCCTACTACTGGCTAGACGTAAGCTCAACTCGAATCCTAGCCTCTACAAGATCCGGCTGAAACCAGAACCCAATGTCCTTCGTCGTATCCACGAGTTCAACTTCACGCTTCACAAATTTGGCATCTGCCCCGGCGCCCAGCATGTCGTTATCATTGGCTTCATCTTCCTCTTCGCTGTCCCATTCGTCTTCGATATCCATATTCTCCTTGCTTACCGGGTCGAGTTCGTCTGTTTCCCAGATGAGCCGGAACTCGAAAGGAGTAATCCCGAACAAGCGAGAAACTATTGCTTTCACCTGATATGTATCATATGATCGGGGAATCTCCTTTATTTTGACTAGATCGTCGCTGGCAGTACCGGAGTCTTCCCGTGGTAGACGGAATGCCATCCGCACTAATCGTGCGGCAACAGAGCGTGGGTTAACAACCGCATCGGCCCCGACTGTCTTCGAGGCTCGTTTGATGAGCGGCTCACCGTGAATTTGGCAGAGCCCACCGTATCGCGGGTGTGGCTTGAGAATATCTGCCTCCGCAGTCTCGGGAGACGCTGACAGCTCCTTTCCAATTAAGGACAGGTAGTACAACTCGGCGTTGCTGCGGTCTTTTGCAGATATTGTGCTGTAGTTGAGCATCTGTAGGTTTTCGATACGAGATAGGGTTAACATGTATGCTTCGTCCACAGTCATGGCCTTCTCCGGCATGCCGGTGATGGATGACGGTGCCACGGGTTGGTTGAAAAGAGGGTTCCCGGATATACGGAGGTTTTGTAGCCCTGGGAAGAGGTCGGATAGTTTGTTGATAGATAGCCATGAATTGATTTTGTTTCGCGAGAGATCAACAGAGCGAAGAGTGTTTGAGAATTTGAAAGAGTGGCCTTCAGAATCGGACGTCGAAATTCCATCAATGCAATTGCCGCGTAGTGAGAGATGTTTCAGGTTGCAGAGTGATGTCAACGCTTTGATAGAGGAAACTGAAGTGATTTCGTTGTTCTCAAGGACCAGCGTAGTTATGGTGTTGGATATTGGAGTTGTGGCCATAGAGACCTGGTTTCCTGCGGCTGAAAGCCATGTAAGTGATGGAAACTGAGCTGTCGCTCCCGATATCTACTCAAGTCAGTGAAACACTTTCAACGGCTAGATAGATCCCACTCACCTGTTCCCAAGAAAGTAGAGTATCATTTAAGTGAAGCTCTTCAACTCCTTCAAACTTCAGGCCCTCTTCCACAGGTCCAAAACGATTCCCACTAGGCAAACCAGTCAGCACACCTCATCTCCAAAGCCAACACACAGATACTCACTTCAGTCTCAACAGCTTCAACCGCTTAAGCGGCCCACATATACTAGCAACATCTCTCCAAGCCGTCAAAAGATTCCAACTAAGATCAAGCTCCACAATCTTAGGGCAAGTCCGCTCAATCTCGCCGCAGGCTTCCTCAATCTGCGCACGGCTGGCCTCTTGCGCAAGCACACCAGTCACACGCAGTGCATCAATAAGGACAATCTTCAACTCTTCAAGCTCCGCAAGCTGTTTCCGGATCTTATCAAAGCCAACTTCCTCGGCGACCTTACCATTGAACTCGATGGGCTTCTCTAGCTGTTGCTCACCCTCGCCCACACCGCCATGAGCTTGTCTCGCAAGGAATTCAGATGCGTACTTTTCCCGAAGCGCATCCAGGAAGCCGCGTGGGCTATCCGCTGGGCGCGAGGGTCGAACAAAAGACCCAGCTGTGGGGTGGTTTCGTAGGCCTGTGGGAGGATTAGCATGTGTCCGCCCTAAAACTCTAGCATAGGCAATATTGAGGTTGCATTAAGAAGGTCATGGTATAGGGTCACAGTACAGGTAAAATATTTCACTCCTTGATGCTGCCCTGAGTGTTTCCCCCGCGTTGGATCATCCCATTCGACTCCAAGCCATTCCCCAGTGGTGCCCTCGACTTTGCCCACATAGCGGACGGTGCACAAATTCCCATCGTAGGACCGCCGCTGGTTCACCCAGTGATGGGTCGCAGCTATAGCTGAAGAACTCATTTCTGGGAAGCAAAATACACCATCATTTCAAAGATAGGATGCAATTTCCATAAACATTGGCTCGATGGTTGAAGCCCGTCTCTCCAATCGCAGCCCACCCCCGGTCGCTTATGTAATCTCCAACTCGAATTTCCGCAAAGCTTCATATCAGACAGCCTTCAACACTCCGCTTCTCTCAACAAAAGAACAACCCCTCCATCCATTCAAAATGGACTACCAGGTATGTATACTTATTCCCAGTGGCCCCATTCAACCTCTACTATATTCCAAGAACCTCACACTAACACCACTCCCCCAGAACCGCGCAGGGTCCAAATTCGGCGGCGGCGGCGTCGCCTCCCAATCCGCCACAAACGCCGACAGACGCGAACGACTCCGCAAGCTCGCTCTCGAAACAATCGACCTAGACAAAGACCCGTACTTCTTCAAGAACCACGTCGGCAGCTTCGAATGCAGACTGTGCCTGACAGTCCACCAAAACGACGGGTCGTATCTCGCGCACACCCAAGGACGCAAGCACCAAACGAACCTTGCGCGGCGCGCAGCGCGCGAAGCGCGCGAGGGGAAAAATGCAGACCCAAATGCTATCCCTGGCGCCATGGGCGTGCAGGTGCGCAAGCAGACGATCAAGATTGGGCGGCCCGGTTACAAGATTACGAAGATTCAGGATCCCTTGACGAGGCAGTTGGGGTTGTTGTTTCAGTTGCAGTATCAGGAGATTACGCCCGGGGTGAAGCCGCGGGTGCGGTTTATGAGTGCGTTTGAGCAGAAGGTTGAGGAGCCGCCGGATAAGAATTTCCAGTATCTTGTTGTTGCGGCGGAGCCGTATCAGACTTGTGGGTTTAAGTTGCAGGCGAGGGAGATTGATCGGCGCGAGGGGAGGTATTGGAATTGGTTTGATGAGGATAGTAAGGAGTTTTGGGTGCAGATTATGTTCAAGACAGAGCGTGAGGAGAGGTTTAGTGGTGTGCCTGGGCTGGCACCTATGGGGGCTTCTTGAGCTTGCCTACTGGGCAGGGAGTTCTGTTCTGTATTCATATCCTTGGGGCTTCGGTGGGCGTTACTTGGGTCTTTATTGAAAGCAAAATTCGGGCTTCTATCTGGGATTCCTTTACTGCGACATAATCTATATACACCGGACTGCTACACCTACTACTAGTTGACAGTAAGTCTTCCGGTCATTGTCAATTCATGTGTCCATAAATTTTCATACCATATTCGTAATGCGACAAGATAGCCAGTCAGTCATGAGATGCATGTAGTGCGTATGTGTGTATGTGGTACGACCGTGGACAGCGTTTTTAAAACCTCGGGCTCCAGTAAAAACACCGGAGAAAATGTCCAGAGAGATACAAAGTATAACTAGCAAGTGTCGACTCGCGACCCAATGCAAAAAAAGAAACATCTAAGGAGAGCGAAGTAGAGGGAGACAGTGAATAAAAAGAAGATGCTCATGATCCCAGTAACATGATGTATGCGCTATATGCTTGATAAAAAAGGAACCAAGGTCCATGGTCTATCCCCACCGACGCAAGAGCGTGGGATGAGCCATTGAAAAGCGATCAACGCAAGCCCGCCCGCTTTCAAAACTTTCCAAAGACTATCATCGTCGGCTCGTTCAAAACTTCGGACATTGTTTCGACATTCAACTTGCCTGGAAGGCGTTGAACGCTTTGTACGTATAACCGATGAAAGGCAGACTCATTTCGGCCTCTTGTTCGTCTGGCATGGCACGTGCCTGAGCGCGGTGAATGGCGCTGGTATCCTCTTGAGGAATTTCGTCAATCGGGAAATATGACACATCGATATTCGAGCTTAGTCGTGGTTCAAATGGTGCGCGGATCTTGCGCAGCTGTTCCCATACTACTCCACGGAAGAATGGGTGGTTCTTAATCTGGCTGGCACCTCCGTACTGGCCACCTTCGTTACCAACGCGGTGTTCCGCATCGCATAGGAAGCTAAGAATATGGTTAGATTAATTGGCTTTAATGAGTGAAAACGGATCGTACCTTCGAATCAGACCCTCAGATTCACGGGACAATGTCAATTCTTCCGGGAAATAAAGGCAATCTCTCCAGTTTACAATCTTGCGGTAGGTATCTGTCGTATCCTCGGCGCAGAATGGAGGCCAGCCTACGAGACATTCGAACATAATGGCGCCGACGGACCACCAATCGCAAAGGTAGGTGTAACCTTGGCCGTTGAAGATTTCAGGAGCGATGTAGTCAGGAGTTCCGACAGTGGAGTACGCCATGGCTCGGCGAGACTTCCTCCAAGTATTAATTTGCCCACGGTTTGATACTGTCAGATTGATCGCGTCGTTGAAATATCCTGAGTTTCGGTTCTTGTCCTTTGACGTTGAGTTCTTCAATAGGTTTTGGTAGTAAGAGTTGTCATGAGTCTTCTTGCCTCCAGTGGAGAGACCGAAGTCAGTCAACTTGACGTGGCCGCCGCGATCGAGAAGAATGTTATCAGGTTTAATATCACTGTAGATGAGTACATTAGCATGATGTGCGCGAGACAAAGCCTGGTTTAACTATTCTTACCGGTGAAGGAAGCCCAACTTGTGAACTGCCTCAATCGCCATCACAATTTCGGCCATGTAGAAACGAGTGATGTCTTCGGAGAAGATTTCATACTTGATGAGCATGGTCATCAAATCACCACCCGGTAAGAACTCCATAAGGAGGTACAAGTATGCAGTGTCTTGGAAGGAAGCATGGAGCTTGACGAGCCAAGGGTTATCCTTCGAATCGGCCAAAATGTCACGCTCGGCACGAACGTGCGCCAACTGATCCTTCTTAAACATCTCCGTTTTGATAAGCGACTTGAGCGCATAGATCTTGCCGTCGGTTTTCCTCTGCACAAGCTTGACCTCACCAAAGGCACCTTTTCCGATAACCTTGATGGTCTGGAAGTTAGAAGGAGCCTCCCTGGTCCGAAGGAATCGCAGGAACGTTGACTCTTTTCTCCCAACCATTTCTGCGTCCTTGAGAATTGCATCCTGAGCGACAGTCGGTTCGCGAATCATCTTGTCAAGCTCCGCCGAACTATTAGATTAGAATTATGTTAGCAAAGTCCTCTCCCCTAAAGCTATACAATTTTCTTAATAAAAAAACTTACCGCATGTTGCGATCGCGCGCACGCTCGATATTCTCGTGGAAGAATACATTGACCAACTCCTTTGCGGCCTTTCCACGCTTGTGAATGTTTTCAGAGAAGCGCTCCGGGTAGCGTTGAAGCTCTTCATTCTCCGCGGGAGCTCGAGGGCTGCGAGGTACAGGAGGAGCCAAGTGTCCGGGTTGCTGCTGTTGCCCGGGAGCCGTATTACCAGCGGTACGGGGTCTCTGGGCAGGCGAGGCGGCGCGATTAAAGAAGCCCGTTCGGTTGGAGTTGAGGTCCTGGTTAGAGAACTGCTGAATCAAGCCATTTGTTCCGTCGTTTGGGTTGACGCCGTAGGCCATTCGAGACTGATAAGCGGGCTGAGGGGACTGCAGGTTGGGCTGGCCGTAATGAGGCTGGGCGTAAGCAGCCTGTGGCGGAGCGTAGTGGTTTGGCATAAAATATCCCTGGCCATAGACACCATTCTGAGCATCCATATAGTCCTGAGGACTTTGGCTCTGATAGATCGGCTGAGGAAACGCAGACGGGGTGGTCGGGTACGCGCGATTGTTTGCAGCCGCCGGATTGAAGGCACGTTCATTGTAGCCGAAGTTCAGGTGGGGGCGGTTATTGTTGGGATCCATCTTGAAGAAGTGCCCTCCAGACTTCCAAAATCGGGCGGAACGGCGAGTTTGGGGATGGAGGGGATGGTGAATATAAGGGGGAGGAAAGGGGGAGGGGAAGGTTTGGTGGGAAGAGGCGGTGGCTTCAGGAGACAAGGAGAGAGCGAGGCGACTTGAGGGGAGGACAGTGTTACTAGAGGTGCTAAAGGCTCGTAGTGGAGTGTTGGAGGGCTCCCGACTGGACAAGTCGCGCTCGGGGGAGTTCAATCAGGAGGCGATTGAGCACCAGCGGCAGGGTCTGTTGTCACAATGCCAGGATGAGAGCCGACAAAGAACGAGGCAAAAGCAAACCCGACAGCCAATAAATCCAGAGCAGTCCAGACTTGAGAATGTGCAGCAACAAAGTCCAATTCCTGGAGCCCCCGTGGTGGCCGCTACGGGAGACCGCTGGGGCCGGCGGCGCGGCGAACCATACTCTCAGTCTGTCTCAGACACTGCGACTCCTTGCTTCGGTGCTATTCCAGACACGATTTAAACACTGGTGAAACAAGAGACCTCACATAGCACAAGCCAGATATAATTACTAAAATGCAAGCGTCTAAATATACTCATCAATCACTATCACACTCTTCACGCCGCGGAGGCTACCCGCTTGTTCATTTTGTCCGATTTGTTGATATCTAGCCATACAAGCGAGACAGCTGCATCATGCATGTGCCCTGTGCTCAGGAATGACGCCCGGGTCAGTTTTGAATAATCCAATACCGATTCTCTCAGTGAACTCCGGGGACTCGTCGTTGAATTCACAAATATTAGGAGGTTCAGGTAAACCATTCGTCGGAGTAGTAGGCCATGGCCAGTCCGATTTGCAAATAGTCGTAGTTGATAGTGCAGTGGTAAAAGTCTGTTTAAAAGATCGGGATTGGCTCTCCCCCGGCGCTCGAACCAATCTTGCCGGCCATAGCTTGCTTATATGGACATTAGGATCGTAAGGCAATGGAAGCTTGAGCGTCGATTCTGGAGACGGTAAGTCTTTCTCTTCGCTCATTCTACTGAATGACGCTTGGAACCTTCCCATTAGCTTTATCTTTTTGTGTCAACACAGGCAAATCCTTGGGGGAATATTTAGACATGTCTCATTGGATCAGGCTGATGGTGGCTGATGGTCGATGTTCCTCTAGATGGCCGACATTTGCGTATCAGCACCTGGACTCTTGTGCAATGTATATTAGTTTTAGCCTGTGTAACGTTAGCTTTTCAAGCTGTGATAAATCTAGTGAGGTTCTTCCTCGTTCAGCTTATAAATGCAACCAGGCCGCAACATGTTCATCACGCTGACGAGCTCTTCGCGATGAGCAGATGCCTCAACCTGGTCTGGGAGGCGGGGAGTGCTCCGACCATCTTTCGCACTCCAGTCCACATTAAGTATGCAGTGGGTGAGGCTTCTGAGGCTTCTGAGGCCAAAATTTGGCTTTTTGCCTAGGTGAAGTAGAGATCAGATAACTATCAAGAGCTGTCGTGGAGCCGCTTGTTCCTTGATTGCATCATCTCGGGAACAATTGCAACAGAAGATGCCATCACGGCATTCTCGCATTTATCTTCTCGCCGGAGGGCTCCTCACCTTAGATCTCTCCAAAACAGTGATTTTGTTGCGGAGCCAGAAACCCCAGATTGCATCCAAGGTTCTCTTCGTGTTTCGTGGCAGGTGGTGACCTAATCCGGAGGTCCTCAAAACCGCCGCATCGTTGCCCGGTCCTCTTTTCCCCTCCGAACCCGGCGCTCCGCAACGCGAAGTAACAGCCCAAGCCAGCGAACTCGCAATAGCCATAACAATGCTCCATTGAGCATATCCCGGCACGAAATAGCGAGTGGCAGCTTCTGCAATCATTTTTACCCCTGTGAAATGCTGCGTCAAGCAGCTCGGTCGCCTTGCTGGCGCGCCCCGGCGCGGCTCACCACCCACCATCCCGCATTCCCGCGCACGAGACCTCTAGCAGCTACCTTCCGCAGACCTCAGATTAAATCATTCTCAGATAAGAAGCAACCAGATGACAGCTCGGCACCCGATAAAAAGACCCCCGTGCCCGATCCATCCTCATTACCTGCCAAACCAGCGGCTCCGAGCCCACCGAAGACCCAAAATGCCGCATCCGCACAGAAGACCTTGCTCAGTGAAAGCACGGTTGGGAGGAAAGAACAGAGAAAGGCCGACTGGGCTATAATGAGGGAAATGTCGAAATATCTCTGGCCGAAGGTAGACACCTGAGAGGCTGATGCGCTGTCTACACTCTTTGCTAACCGGCTATACAGGGTGATTGGGGTACCAAGCTTCGTGTGGGAACGGCACTGTCGCTGCTAGTTGGGGCAAAGGTGAGAATCGCAGCAGAACTACATTTCTGTCTCACTTGTTGCTTACCACGTATCGTTTAGGTTCTAAATGTTGAGGTTCCGTTTTACTTCAAGAGCATTGTTGACTCCATGAACGTGGATTTCGCGGCCGTTGGCGGAACAGCTTATACGGTAGCGGGATCGATGCTTATTGCCTGTAAGGAAGCGTCATTTCCCCCCTGAAGACCGCAAATGACTAATTATCCATCGCAGATGGTGTTACCAGAATTGGGGCTACTCTGTTCCAGGAGCTTCGAAATGCTGTTTTCGCAAGCGTCGCTCAGAAAGCAATCCGTAGGGTTGCGCGGAATGTTTTTGAGCACTTATTACGACTAGATCTCAACTTTCATCTTTCACGACAGACCGGAGGTCTGACTAGGGCCATTGACCGCGGAACGAAAGGTATCAGCTTTCTCCTGACGTCAATGGTGTTCCACGTCGTACCTACCGCTCTGGAGATTTCCCTTGTGTGCGGTATCTTGGTACGTCTGCCGCCTGCAATAGGTGTATTCCTGGACTTTCTAACAAATATAACAGACTCACCAATATGGGCTCAAATTCGCTGCGATCACCGCCACGACCATGTTAGCCTATTCTGCTTTCACAATAACAACAACAGCCTGGAGAACGAAGTTTCGAAAG
This sequence comes from Aspergillus puulaauensis, assembly GCF_016861865.1. NCBI lineage: Eukaryota > Fungi > Ascomycota > Eurotiomycetes > Eurotiales > Aspergillaceae > Aspergillus > Aspergillus puulaauensis. The sequence continues at coordinate 2,161,696 of NC_054860.1, read as the reverse complement.
CAGGCCAACGCAGCAGACAACAAGGGAGCCACGGTTGCCGTCGACTCTTTGATCAACTATGAAGCGGTGAAATATTTCAACAACGAAAAGTTTGAGGTTGCGCGTTACGACAAGGCGCTCAAGGCGTATGAGGATGCTTCCATCAAAGTCACAACGTCTCTGGCTTTTCTGAACTCCGGCCAGAATATGATCTTTTCCAGCGCCCTCGCAGCCATGATGTATCTTGCCGCCGACGGAGTTGCTGCCGGCGAGCTGACTGTTGGGGACCTAGTCATGGTCAACCAGCTCGTCTTCCAACTTTCAGTCCCGCTGAACTTCCTGGGCTCTGTTTACCGCGAGTTGCGCCAGTCGCTGCTCGACATGGAAACATTGTTCAACTTACAAAAGGTTAATGTCAACATCAGGGAACGGCCCGATGCCAAAGCGCTGGCCCTTAAGCAGGGCGGCGAGATCCGATTTGAAAATGTGACTTTTGGATACCACCCCGACCGTCCCATCCTCAGAAATGCTAGCTTTACGATTCCTGCCGGTCAGAAATTTGCTATAGTTGGCCCTAGCGGTTGTGGCAAGTCTACCATCTTGAGACTCCTTTTCCGATCTTACGACGTCCAAGAAGGAAGGATTCTAGTGGATGGACAGGACATTCGGGATGTCACACTAGGAAGCTTGCGAGAATCGATCGGTGTCGTCCCGCAAGATACGCCTTTATTCAATGACTCGATTCAACATAATATTCGCTATGGAAGGTTAGAAGCTTCGGATGAGGAGGTCCGCAAGGTCGCTCGACGAGCACATATTCACGAGCTCATCGAGAAGCTTCCGGATGGCTACAACACAGCTGTTGGCGAGCGTGGAATGATGATCTCTGGTGGAGAAAAGCAACGGCTGGCTATCTCCCGGCTGCTCCTGAAAGATCCACAGCTGCTCTTCTTTGACGAAGCAGTAAGTGACTGGTCCGGGCCAACCCCAAAGTGATTATTTTCTAACTGATGCATATAGACCTCCGCCCTTGATACATACACCGAGCAAGCTTTGATGCAAAACATCAACAGCATCCTGAAGGAGAAAGGACGGACAAGTGTGTTCGTCGCGCATCGTTTGCGAACGATATGCGACTGTGACCAGATTCTGGTACTGAAGGAAGGGCAAGTTGCAGAATTGGGATCACACCGCGAACTGCTTGATACGGACGGCATCTACGCCGAGCTCTGGAATGGTAAGTCAGGGTCTAACCGCGCGTCATTTTCTGCAGGACAAAGAATGCTGACATGCTCTCCACAGCCCAAGAAACGTCACTGGCGCAAGATCCAGAATACGAACGGAATGCGGAGCTTGAGGGGGAGACGGCTGGGGAAGTCAAAGACATGGCGCCTAAGAAATAGAGAATAGTCTTGGATAACAGTTAAATCTTACAGAAAGCGTTATAGACCATTGCATATGAACGGCTCTTACTTCTTAGAACAGGCGCAGGCCTTGCCGGATGGGCCGCGGACAACCTGAAATACGTACAGAATAATTCCAGTTAATATAGAGCGCGACCGGGCCCCTGGCTAGGCTGCAAATGGCCTAGCGCAGCCCCCAATCCCACGTTGCTCTCCACTTCTTCTTCTTCTCGAATCTCGACTCGGAGACTCCTCGACTCGACCCGTCCAACTGACACTATCACTGACACTCCTCCACCCCCGTCGCTCGTTCTCGTCGCTGTCTGTCGCCATTCCTTCTGCATTCCATCGCTCTTTTTCGCTCTTTTGCTGTCATTCGTTCGCTTCTTTGGATTTTACATTCCTTTCTTTCGCTCCCCGCCACTCTCTTTCCGTTGGAACGGCTATCGTCATAGTTTGTTGTGGCTGGCATCAGATTGTCGCCATTTGGGCTTGGACGCACAATTTCCTGCTGCAAAGAATCTCACCACGCTAGAACCGTTTTCTGCACTCCAGATACGCCATCGAGTCCAGATCACATATATTATCCGTCTTCTTCCATTAGTGCCCCTGGTTAGTCTGCTGTCTGACTTGTCTGATTTGTTTGGAGTTCACTGCATCCCCGTCCCACAATTGTTAGCTCCATTCCCGATCCTTGTCCCTGCGTTTTCCCTCTCACTCAAATCGCTCGCTTCTCCTTTTTAACTGGCTTTCTTCGAGAACAGCATATCCGTTACTTGGTATCAGCTTGCCGGCGTCAATTTTTAACGGAGAATATACCACTATATTGAATTGGTAGGCAAACCCCCTTATCAGCTATCTCCCCACCCGGCTCTTGGCCTGAGGCACCAACGGAATCTCCGGAATATCATTTATTGAACGCGCAATCGCTAATGTGTTAATGTTCTTCAGAATAAAAACCGTTTCAATATAAACTATCCAGTGTCGTCGTTATCCTATTCTCCTCCAACCGCCTCTGAAGCAAACAATCAGCCTGTCCGCGCGCTACGATATTAGGAAGGCCGATAAATACATCTTACACAATGGGTCTCATCGAAAAGCTACAAGCAAGTACGTCTCCAAGTTCTCCCGCCGAACGCATGCGCATCTCTAGCAAGGAGCAATTTGCGGGTGCTCACCATGCAACTCGAACGAAATATTAATATGCAATCAACACAGGACTGGAAATCTACCGGCTAGAGCAACGATACGCTCGCCGCAAACACCGCACCACATTCACCGAAGTCCAATACGTCGATGGAGAATACGTCTACTCGAACAGCTCAAACCCCTCATCTGGGACAGTTTCGAAACACTCCACCGGGTCCCACTGGAAGGTCCCGTCTTGGGGTTCATCATCGAGCGACCCGCGATCCCGGTGATACGAGCTTGGACCACTGACCTTCCTTTTCTGTGACGATGTATCCTCTGCGTTATGTCCCACGTGGAGGCTGCAATGATGCTTTCTACCTTTTTTGCCCTCGCCCGGGCCATGGACGAGCGCTTTGGATGAGCGCCTCACGCATTCGGTGATTTTTGCTTCTTGAGCGATTTCCTGGTCAAAAGCGCCTTTTCTTGACCTAGGTAGGCTTGTCTCGCTAGACAGCCCTACCTATTTACTTTTCTCTCTTGTTTTTTTTATTATTTCGAGGCGATTTGATGAATTCTTGTAAATGTTGTGTTTTGCATTTTCGTCGGGTTTCTTTTCCGTTTCCTGTTCGAACACTCATGAATCATCTGAGCACTCAGGAAGGTTAGCAGCGACGAGTCTGATGCGCCTGTTCATATATCTTACAGCTTTTCTATTTGGACAGAATCTCGTTTAGCGACTTTTGGAGATACTTCTGTTCACCTTTTTCTTGGCCTATTTTCTCCGTTGGGTTTAGTATATATAGGTTTTCTGTGTCTTGAGGGGACGTGCTATGGGTGTGCCCTTCAGCAAGCTTCACAATCAAAGTCAGCATTTAATGCTCATCATTATTATATCTACCATATACCACCCATCAATCTCGTCATATATCTGGGATGATATAACTTATGAGACAAACAGTAGTCACATAATACAGAAAGTAGATAGCTCCCGTAGAAAGCACACATAAGGCTCAGCTGACTACAAATAGGTAGGTCAAGCACAATCTCCAACATACTCAGCGCTTACTCTTCCCGCCGCCAATCCTCAGCCGTCCCAAATTCGTCAAGCCAGATTTCTGCCTCTGCGTACCAAGAATCCCTCCTCCCTTCGCACTGCCACCAGCACCGCCAGCCCCATCAGCGGGTGATGCGCGGCCGCCAACGGCACCGAAGCCAGCGCGCGGGGTATCGGGGAGACTCTTATCTCTACGCATCGGATCCGCACCAGTGAGTGCAGACGAGAGGGAGGCGCGTTGTTGGAAGGACGAGGGTGCATCGGTGTCAAAGGGACGCTGTGAGTGCCGTTGTGTCGAGCGGGTCTTTTCCTGCACGGACTTGAATTTGTCGAGGAGCTCGACCCAGCGGATGGAGTTTTCATCACGCTGTTTGAGGCGCGTGCTGCTGCGGTCGTAGCTTGATGTGCCTGGGGTGGATGCCGATGCCATGGAGGACCTGTGTATGTTTTGTTTTAGTATCAGGGACTGGTTTTAAAAGGTAGGTATCAATAGGGCTGGACGTACAGGCGAGGTCCTGTGTGGAGGAGGCCGATGTTGCTAACGCTGTTAAGGCGGTTTTTGAGAGCAGCAAAGGCGGAACTTTGGGGGAGAAGCATTAGAACACCGTATAGGCATTTGTATAGATATGGGTATCGTTCCGGTTCAAGCAGCTGGAGGCGGAGGTCTAGCGGGAGTTTAGTGCTCGTTTTGTTGGGTTAAAGGGGAGAGAATTATTATGTTAGAACATACAGGTAAACACCGGAGACTCCAGTAGCTGGACCAGTTTATCGATTTGGATTAGCATATTGACCGTCATTTCAAGCTCGGCACTGCAAAAGTGTTAGTCATGTTTAGGGCGCTCATGACAGCCTCACTCACAAGACCTGGAGAAGATTGTAAGCCTGTTCATAAGCCTGTGCCAGCAAACAGAGCGAAAAGGTTGAGACAGCATTGTGGCACCAGGACCTGAAAAGGGTTACAAAGAATGTTTGGCCGTCCTGTTATTTGAGGTCAGCGACGGCTTCAGGTCATATAATTTGGGTTCAAATTACCTTGGAGTCTAGGTTCCGCAGTCGTTTTCTTAATTCTGATAACTCCGGCGCCGTAATGAGGTTATTGTTAAGGTTCTGCACCATGATGCTAGCAAACTCGATGTCCTAAAGGAACGCTAATGTTAAAAAAAAATAGAACTCGTATATCGTGTGTAGAACTCACATCTTCCTTCTCAAGACAGTCCGCAAGAGTCCGGTATATACGTTCAGGACTTAAATTCAGGCACAATTGTCTAATAATAAGGTTTCCGCGGACCTCAAGCAGGTTTCTGTCCGTCGAAAATAACTGCAGTAAGCTCACCATGAATGCTTTGAAGTACCCATCCTCGCTGTTCCTCGAAATTTGAGACAGAAGCTGAAGATCCTTCGTAACAACAGCCTCCGATGAATCAGACAATGTCTTGAGAAGCACGGGGAAGATTCCATCATTGAATGCGGAAACTTTCTTCGGGGCTTTGCGATGTAGCATTAGGAGCCATGAAAGGGCACCTATTCTGGTGGTTTCGTTTTCATTCAAAAACTGAAGAGTGAGAGAGCTAACAGCCGAGCCATAGTCGAGTTCCGGAGTTGGTACTGGGGCAGCGGACATGATGCTATCCCGGGGCGAAGCTCTCTTGGAATCAGTGGCCGGTGCATCAGTCCTACTGCTTGGCGTAGAGGCTCTTCGTTCAGCAAACTCTTTCGTAGTTGTCTGTGGTAGTTTGGAGGTCGTAGTATGTCGGGAATCGTCTGATGCATCTTCAGATAGAGTTAAACTGAAGATATATTGCAGCAGCGAGGTATTGACTCGAGTTGCAGTCTCCTTCACGGCATGCGAGCTGCTAGAGAGTGCTGGGAGGACTTGATCAAGAAGGCGTGGGACGAAAGGAAGAATATCTTCTGGGCTGATTTCAAAAAAGCTATCAATCCAACGTAAAGCAGTCAGCTGCATCTCCTCGTCTAGTGAATATTAGCAAATGGTCAGGATCAGTAAGGCTATGGGGAACGTTTACCAAATGAGGTATCAACAAATCCCACAAGGATATCTAGGATCTTTGGATAGTCGATTTGGACATCTTGTCCAGGGATCCAATCACCATCAGTTTGCAGTCCCTCTTCCTCAACGGCAAATTCAGCTTCGGAATCTTCTATTGCGACATCGTTGCTTTCAGCGTCGACAGCGGTTGTCGGATCTGTGGCTAGGCTCGTGGTATCGCTTGTAATCGATCGCCTATTGTCACTCTCTTGTCCTTTGCGACTTTCTGCAAGGCCCTTCTTTAGACGAGCAATCCTTTTAACCTCCGCCAGGAACCTGTCAAGAAGACCTTGTGTAGCAACGTTGACATCCCCATTTGGATCGCCCAAAAACCTGATCAACCCCGCAAGGAATTCTGGCAAATAAGAGACAAGCTCTAGATCAGGAATTGTGTCCAACAAGGTTAGCCATGACACTAGAAACGTCCGAGTAAACGCGCTAAGAACATGTATTCGTTCTTTCAGCAACGGAATGAACTTAGGAAGCGAGAACGCTGTTGGAAGGTCATCTCCTAAAGCATCAACATCAGAAGTCTGCTTTTCGGACAGCTGTAGGACAGAGACGTGGTGGGCAGCTGATTCAGAAACGATGTCTTTCACGAGTCGGTCAAGTAGTTCCGCTCCGTTTTTGACGGACAATTCAGAGTCGGAGGCAAGCTATACTTGTGTCAGTAAAGAGCTTCCCTCCCAAGTATATAGCTTTTAAGAAACACACCTTGCTTAGCGCATCGAATATCTCGTTGAAAAATAATAAAACCTCTCCTTTCGCAACCTTGGCGATGTTGTACATGCTCTCGCAGGCGTAGTATCTAACCCTTGCATCTTGGTCCGAGAAGCACGCAAGTACCGGCGGCACGATCTCTTTGAGATAGGGAGCAACGCCCTCCTAGTACTCTCAGCATCTACTATATCACTCCCGCATGACCGATAAACTCACTGATCCCAGTGCTATCGTGGCCGCAGCCAATCCGATTAAACCACCATTTCTCGCATGAGGCTGGTGAACTGCATAGGCATAGTCGTGGCATAGCTGGTCGACGATTTTCTGAATAACTTCATGTTCTCCTCTAAACGCGGAATCCCGGACGACTTTCTCGAGTCTAAGTGTTTCGAGCGAAAAAAAGGTCAGCAATCATCAAGCACTCGATCCCCAAGGTCGCCGCGATAAGAGCGGATGTACGTACTCTAGCGCCCCTTGCTTGCGCCGGTCATAGACCTTATCATTCAGCAACCGCTGGATTGAGTGATCCATCGCTCAAGCAAACATAGGCTGCTGTAATCTTAAGCTCTAACCAACTATCCTCATGGTGGTAGCCCGTCGGAGTTTGGGCGGTGAGGTGGGAATGCGAAAAGACGCCTGAACTCGAGGAAAGACGGGGCCGGCCGTTGGGGTGGTGATAGGGATCGGACTCGGAGGAGCTGCCTTGCTTTCGGAGCAGCCCAGTAAAACAAAGAGCTTAAAGAAACCAGTTGAAAGGCTCTGTCGCGTCGTGGGGAGGAACAGTGAGATGCGTTGGCAGAAGTGGAGTGACGTAGTGGAGGAAGAGTGCCTAGATTCTAGTTCTACACGGGCCTCCGGGCCTCCGCACATGCTTCCCATGTACGAGCACAGACAACAGAAGTACCACTGTACGACTCCATAAGGTCATGTTATTATCAAAACTTGTCTAGCTACATATTCCAATAATACGCTAATCCAGTATCCCATAAAATCTCGGTCCAGAATGCCTAGTCCTCTCAGCAAACAAGACAGGTCTCTGCTCCAATAGTCAATACCACCATAAAAACACCAATGCTGTTGGGACAATGGCCCTAATCGCTCTAATCAATGACTGATGTATTGAAAAACTGCAGAGACATCTCGCTCCTGAGTCTCTTGCCGAATAAGGAGGTCTTGGATTTGGTTCATCTGCCCCTGTTCTCCGTTGTTCACAAAGTGATTCCATGAACTGGTGTCGCCATAGAGCATAGCTGGGGCCTTAATATGCTGCATGCCATCAGGTCTGCATCTCTTGCACTTGAAAGTGTCATGTGTATCGCTCGTTGTTTCCGGCTTGAACTGGAACAGTTCACGGAGGGAATCCAGAGAAAAGTGCCGCTCGACATCTTCGGCTGAGTCTACCACACAGGAGGAAAGAGACTGTTTGTGAGACTGGCGTTGGAATATCTTTTCTTCAATGGAGCCCGTCGCAATGAAGCGGTAAACAAAACAATCTTTCTTTTGACCGTCACGCCAGACTCGTGCGAGTGCTTGTTGATCAGCCGCCGGGTTCCAGTCGGGGTCGAACAACACCAGGCGGTTAGCACCGATCAGGTTCAGACCACACCCACCGGCTTTACTGCTGAGAAGGAACACAAATTCTTCGCCATTGGGGTCATTGAACTTGTCGACAAGCTTCTGGCGTTTCTTCACGTTCATGGTACCGTCCAGTCTCAAGGAACCGTACGCTCTTGACCTGCAGAGCTTCTCAAATACATCAAGTGTTTGTGTATAGTTACTGATGAGGACAATCTTGTCGTTCGTATCTTGGCGTATTCGAGCCAGCATCCTGTCAAGAACCATCATCTTCCCTGAATACCAAGGCCTGACATCTCTGTCTCTGCCTCTTGCTTCGAGGGGAACATAATCGTCGGGGAATGTGTGCTCGCAACCCGGAAGATCATTAGAAAGGCTAAGCAAATCTGGATGGTTGCACAGTTTCTTCAACAGTCCAATCGCTTTCAGGGGTTGGCTTCCTTTTCCCCTGAGAAGACTTTTTATCTCGGGACTGTCAATGAAATGTTTGTACAGGCCGAGTTGGAATTGTGACAGGTTGCAGAACACCACATGCTCATATTTGACGGGCAAGTACTTCGACAGGATGTCGTTTGTCCGCCGAATGATATACTTGTTAACAATGCCTGAAAGTTCGACTAAACGTTCATCGCCTTTCTTTCTGTCTTCCTCTGTGCCTGCTGCATCTCTTCCCTTAAGAATGGGCAGTTCGAATCTCTTTCGGAATTCGTTTTGTGACCCAAGGAGGTCTGGGTTTGCGAAATTGAGAAGAGCAAAATATTCCGAGAGATCGTTTTGAATGGGAGTACCAGACAGTATCACTCGGCGTTGCACGTTCAAGCTATTAAGTGCTGTCCAGGTCAAGCTCTCTTTATTCTTCAATCGATGGCCTTCGTCACATAGAAGCAGTCCAACTGGACTATCCTTCAATGTGTCGATATACATCCGCAGGGTCTCGTAAGAGACGATGAGTACCGGCCTTACAACAGACCGACCTGATGAGATTGCCCATTGTTTCAGTTGGGTTATTAGCTCCGTCTTCGACGCTTTGCCGTCCACTGCAAACGGGGTGATAGTACCCTGCCCAAGCCATTTTCCTGCTTCTGTCAGTTAATGTCCAGCGAGCTCTAACGCATCACTTACCAAGCTCATTGGCCCAGTTCCCTACTAAACTTGAAGGACACGCAATGATACACTTCTGAATAGTCGTTCTTCCAGCCTCGGGGGATTGTTTCAAAAGTGTCCACATCAAAGCAATGCATTGCAACTGTCATTTGTAAGTCTCGGGAAACACATGGAATGACAGGGTCGCATACCGTCTTTCCGAGACCCATACCATCTGCCATAATGCAGCCATTGGCATTTTTGTCAATCATTCCCGTAGTGCAGCGGTAGAGAAACTGTACTTGTTACTTGGGGACTGCGCCGCGAACAAAAAAAAAAAGAAAGCTCCACCAAAGACTTACCTTGACTCCCTCCACTTGATGAGGGCGTAAAACCTTTGCCAGTCTTGGATCAATAACAACTGGAACCTTTGGGCGATCTTCCACCTTCTTTTTCAGCCCAAGTATATCCGCTAGGCTTTTATGTACCAGGGGTTCGTCCAGCTTAGGGTCCTTATCTTCGGCATCATCTGGTTTGGCTGGTTTTTCTTGTTGTGAATTATCTACATCATCAACCGTTGGGTCATATAACACGATCGCAAACTCTCCACTCGGATCATGTAAAGGCTTCACGACGAATGTAGCTCCCTGTCTCATCCCCAGTGTCGGTGCGGGTCTAGAGCTGTCATATCCATCTGTCGACTTGTCCACCAAAGGTACTTTGAACCTTTGTTTGAATGTGAAATCTTTGTCCTTTGCTTTAAAAACGGGAAATCTGTTGACATCTCGAGTGGCAAGCGCCAGGCGTTCCTCGTTGGTGTACGGCTTCACACCGTTGTCGTCATCTCCATCAGCCCCGGCATAATTTACTTTCCTTCGCTTCCTTGCGGGTTTGGCTGAAGCTCGAGTCGGCGTAGCTGACCCGGGGCATTTGAATGGTTTCGACAGACGGTCGATTGAGTCGGAGGTTGCGCTGACGCGCGATGCTATCGGTGTAACATCGCCGCCTTGGTTGGAGGGTCGTGGGCGATACCTTCATGAATTAGAACCCTATACCGCATCATAACATATCAGTTCAAGAGCTCACATCAATTATATCAGCCAATCTGCGCGGTTCGCCCGTGGTGGAAGCTGTCTCTGACGGTATGTTTGCCTCCGGCCCACGCGTGCTACCTAGGCTAGTCGCCAGCCAAACGCCAAAAGACCGCGTAGTCACGTGCTGATAAGATAAAGCCCGCTGTCCCCCGCAATGCATAGCCAGATGCTGGATCCGTGGACCTTGCATGCATGCCCCCTGGTAGTGAGTAGTACCTGCGGATTGAGTGCTCTGCCCCATGTCATCAGATTTCTGGGCCGGCTATATTAGCGGCGCCATTGGCATAATTATCGGAAACCCTCTTGACCTCATCAAAGTCCGATTACAAGCGAGTAGCTCTGCAAATGGCTCTGTGGAACCTCGGCAATTGACTCGATTCGAAAGCACAAGCTCTCTCGTGCGAGGTATGTTGATATCAGTGTAACTTGAGATTGTATTGACATATTTCCAGGTGCTGCGGCCCCAATTCTTGGATATGGGGCCCTCAATGCCTTACTATTCGTGTCCTACAATCGGTCACTGATGCTCTTGGATAATTCCATCACTGATCCCACAAATCCTCAAAATTGTGCCCTATACAAGCTATGGCTTGCTGGAGCATTAGGTGGCATTGCCAGCTGGACTGTCTCTGCACCTACGGAGTTCATCAAATGTCGAGCCCAGCTTGACGCTCGCCCAGAAGTTTCGTCCTGGAGCGTCGCGAAGGACATCATTCGGAATCGCGGCTGGAGGGGTTTGTATTTCGCTGGCGGAATAACCTGTGCCAGGGACTCTATAGGCTATGGTTTTTAGTAAGTTTATCCCGACCTCTTTTTGCCTCGGGCCAATCTCGTGTCCGAACATTCATTTACCCAAGGCCACAGTTTCTGGTCTTACGAATATTGCAAGAGGTTAATGGCCTCCCCCGATGATGAAGATTCAAACAGCGCCGCGCTGAAAGTCCTCTTCTGCGGTGGTCTTGCTGGAATCGTTACCTGGGCTTCCGTCTTCCCGCTTGACGTGATAAAAACACGGATGCAGGCAAATACAATTGAAGCTTATGCCGAAGGCCGGACGTTATTAGAATCACAAACCAACAAACCAGAACTTGGTGCTTTCAAACTGGCGCGAGAAGTATATCGGATCGAGGGCCTCAAGGCCTTTTATCGCGGCCTAGGGGTATGCAGTCTGCGAGCATTCATTGTGAATGGGGCTCAGGTATGTATTTTCGCTTCCTTCAAGGGTTGATTGCTTACAATTTGAATCAGTGGGCGACATATGAGTGGCTTATGAAATATTTTCAGAATCGGTCCTGGGATCAACCCCTCAAAAGTACATAATAGACATTTGACAGCGTTGGAGCATTGTCCGGTATATAGGAAATCCAATTGACCCAGTACAAAACCATGCAACTTGTGGTGGCTTTGCTTTTAGACCAAATGTCATGTCAAGACAAATATATATATCCTTGCTCTTGGACCTTTTATATACTCTGGAATCTGGAGTCAACGACAAGGAACTACGGACACCAAGCTCCACATGGCTTAAAACATTAATTGATCTTGATCAGCCTGCCGTGTTGATGCTTCGGGGAAGCTTGGTATAGAACACCAAATACTACAAATCCTATGCTGCACCTTAGTACTACAAGCTTGGAGATATTCATGGATACGAGATAATGAGGGATAAGTGTCATAAACTCATATCATAACATTGTGTATTGGAGTCCACTTAAGTACGCCATGACTATAACGGTCCCCGGTGAAAACTGCCCCAGCTTTCTAAGTATGCAAGGTTTAACGTGTCCTGTGCTAGCGGTTCTTTGTAAATAATTCATTTCGATGTCAGGGAAAAGTGGAGCTGTATCATTGTACATGTCCCGATAAGCGGCGAAGTGGTCGGGGATACCGCAAGTAATGTGCCGGCGGACTCGGCGGCATGGAACATAACCGGCGACATTCGGCACTTCTTGATTCACGTGTCGTGCGAAATTAGAAACGTTGTGATTGGCTGAAACTTTTTTTTTTCAAGCACATGGAGCTTCAAGCTCTTTTTCGTTGATATGATTATTATCGCCACGCATTCAAGGAAGGCGCATCAGGATGTGAATATTTGCCTGCCACGTAATTTGTAAAGAGGCAAAGCGCATATTGCGTAATTGCTTTACTGTCACGGTTGTTGGTGGCCGTAGAACCGACCACAGCCCATTTCACGCAGACATGGGAGTCTAGTTATCCATGGCCATATCATCTCCCTCCTGCGGGCGCTCACCATTATCGGTGGTCAAGCCCACAGCAGCTTCGGCAATCTTCTGGGAATGCGGTTCTTCGCGTAGCAGACGGACTCTGTTATCAAAAAGAAGCCCGGGTCAGCTCGATTCGTGCAGATGAGTAGGCCGGCAACAATGACGGACCTTCTTTTGTGATTTTTGCCTTTCCTATGCGCCACCATGTTGTAATCGCTCTCAAACCATTTGGCGCATTCGACGCAGTAATGCCTCCCTAGGCCGGGGAGGTCTTCGGGATCCTGTGTCGCCTTGTATTGCGAAAGGTGCTTTGCGCTTTTGACATCCGCGCAGACCTGGTCATAGTCTCTGGAAAGAAAAATTCCTGTCAGTGCCAAATTCTCATTCACCGTAATTTAACCAGTGGAAAAGGAATCATCATACCTAGTCCTGCGCTTCGTCTTCGTTCTCCTCACGGATCCCATCTTGCAGATTATCGACCCAAAGTAGATCCAACCTTGTGCGCAAAAGCGTTCTTCCTCAGTATGGACTATGGAGTCTGTGGATGTGATCGAAGACCGATAAACGGAATAAAGCTAAGGCCGCAGCGATGTGAAAGCGGGTCAGGAATCAGCCGTTCGCTCTTGTGTGCGTGGAAGGGCTCTTGTGAGAAAACTCGGTAGCTGTGATTGGTCCAGGTCGACCAGCTCTTGGCGGCGGGCCGCGGGAGGCACTCTTTTCGGTAGGCCTCGGCTCTCGCTCGGCTCAGTCAGCATTCACCTTGGGCGTTTCTCCGTACGGCCATCGCTGGCGCGGTATTTTTATGACGATTCCACTATTTTCGGCACCTTCCCTCCGAATGCTCGCCGGCCACTTGCGGGAGAAACAAAGTAATCTTTGTCTCATGATCCTGAGTTTCTGCGCGAGGCCATAGGGGAACAAATATCCAAAATTGAGGTTATTAGGCGTTAATATGGCCGTCAGCCTCCTATGTGAGCCTCTATATAGTGAATTGAACGTGGTATCACGCGGTGGTGTAGCTATGATGTAAGACTGCTCTCAAAGAGTATGGGTGTAATCAAATCGCTTTCATTGGCTATTCGAATTACCGGTCTCACATGCCAAACTTACCGACGTCGTAATTACAAAATAAGCGTATTGATGGTCGCCATGGGAATCTAACTGACAATACCAGCGTACCAAACCCAGCAAAGCCTTTCAACCATAGGAAAAATGATACTTGTGCTCATAGATAATGGGAGTAGATTGGAGGTCTCAAATTGGACATATCCTGCAACGCATTCCTCTCGATGGCTGTGCAGAAAGCTCGTTAAGGTCTTCCATGTCTCCGGTTGCATGTCTGGTTTGGGGCGGTCCGAAAGCGTACAGACGGCTGTACTGTAATCAGCGGTTACGGTTCCTCCACTCCGGTTCAGAGGAGCAGGGTCGCAAATGGTCAAACAGGAATTCTCGCACTTGAAATCCCAAGCTTCCTTTTAATTGACAACCTTCCCTTGGGTTTTCTAACTCTTTTCTTTTCCCACACTTCACTCTCCACTCCATCTTTTGCTGCTTCCCCAGGTTGAAGCTGGCTATAGTTGCTGTTTGGATTAGCTCTCCAGTGTGTCGTGGCCCAGCCATCTTGCATAGAGAGCCTCCATCATGATTACCACACGGCTTGCGCGCATGGGTGCGCTGGTAAGTCGCCCTGAATCTATCATTTTGCACATCTGGATTGGGACTGTTGTGCGCAACGGACTTTCCAGCTTGTGTAGGATTTTTGCGTCTCGAGGCTAACCCAGTTTTATCACAGGCCCCTAAGTCCCGTCTTGTAAGAGCTCCTTCTGGCAGCTCCCAGCCAGGAATATTGGGAATTCGAAGGCCGAGACAATACTAATTTTCTATGTAGCTTTTCGGGACCCGGGGCATGGCCACCGCCGTTGACCCTCTCGACAAGAAGGTCGAGATGTGTATTCACGAAAAGGTGAGTGGTCAATCCTGCAACCGTGGTTATCTTCGGTTGCCCCGGTCGAGCTAGTAGCGCCGGACAAATTCCGCTAACGGTCGCATTTGCAGGGCAACTACATCAACTACAAGTATGCAGCCTCCTTTTAGTTCATCGATTTTATGCATGCTGCAATATGGCCGAGCCCAAATATCTGGCATTGACTAACATGATTTTCAACTTATTAGGAAGATGTCCGAGAACCTAGACGTTGTTCGCCGTCGCCTCACGCGCCCTCTCACATACGCCGAGAAGGTTTTGTACTCGCATCTTGACGATCCCCATGGCCAGGACATTGAACGTGGAAAGTCTTACCTGAAGCTGCGCCCCGACCGTGTTGCTTGCCAGGATGCTACCGCTCAGATGGCCATTCTGCAATTCATGTCCGCTGGAATGCCCTCCGTCGCAACTCCCACCACCGTGCACTGTGACCACTTGATTGAGGCCCAGGTTGGTGGTGAGAAGGATCTTGCCCGTGCCAACGAGATCAACAAGGAGGTTTACGATTTCCTTGCTTCCTCGACTGCTAAGTACAACATTGGATTCTGGAAGCCCGGTTCTGGTATTATTCACCAGATCATTCTGGAGAATTACGCTTTCCCCGGTGGTCTGATGATCGGTACCGACTCTCACACCCCTAACGCTGGTGGTCTTGCGATCGCTGCTATTGGTGTTGGTGGTGCCGATGCTGTCGATGTCATGGCCGGTCTTCCTTGGGAATTGAAGGCCCCTAAGGTTATCGGTGTTAAGCTCACTGGTGAGATGTCCGGCTGGACTTCTCCTAAGGGTAAGTTGCATTGGCTGAGCTTCGGAACAACAAGTCACTAATTGTCCTCTTAGATATCATCCTTAAGGTCGCTGGTCTCCTCACTGTCAAGGGTGGTACTGGCGCTATCATCGAATACCACGGTCCTGGTGTTAACTCGCTCTCTGCCACCGGTATGGCCACCATCTGTAACATGGGTGCTGAAATCGGTGCTACTACCTCTCTTTTCCCCTTCAACGACCGCATGTACGACTACCTGAAGGTCACCAAGCGTCAGCCCATTGGTGAATTCGCTCGCTCTTATGCCAAGGACCTCCGCGAGGATGAGGGTGCTGAGTACGACCAGCTGATCGAGATCAACTTGTCCGAGCTCGAGCCTCACATCAACGGGCCTTTCACCCCTGACTTGGCCACCCCCATCTCCCAGTTCAAGGAAGCCGTCAAGGCCAACGAATGGCCCGAGGAGCTCAAGGTCGGTTTGATCGGCTCTTGCACCAACTCTTCTTACGAGGACATGTCCCGTGCCGCCTCGATCGCCCAGGACGCTATCGATCACGGTC
The DNA here is from genome assembly GCF_016861865.1 of Aspergillus puulaauensis. Lineage (NCBI taxonomy): Eukaryota > Fungi > Ascomycota > Eurotiomycetes > Eurotiales > Aspergillaceae > Aspergillus > Aspergillus puulaauensis. The sequence continues at coordinate 2,146,075 of NC_054860.1, read as the reverse complement.
TGAAGTCCAAGTCTCTCTTTACTGTCACTCCCGGCTCCGAGCAGATCCGTGCTACCATCGAGCGCGATGGCCAGCTCCAGACACTCGAGGAATTCGGTGGTGTCATTCTTGCCAACGCCTGTGGTCCGTGCATCGGTCAGTGGGATCGCCAGGATGTCAAGAAGGGTACTCCCAACTCGATCGTCTCTTCCTACAACCGTAACTTCACCGGTCGTAACGATGCCAACCCTGCCACCCACGCCTTCGTCACATCTCCCGACCTTGTCGTTGCCCTGAGCATTGCTGGTACCCTCAACTTCAACCCTCTTACCGACACCCTCAAGGACAAGGATGGCAAGGAGTTCAAGCTCAAGGCCCCCACCGGTGACGGTCTTCCCAACAGGGGATACGACCCCGGCCGTGACACCTACCAGGCCCCCCCTGCTGACCGCAGCAGCGTCAACGTTGCTGTCTCCCCCAGCAGTGACCGTCTGCAAGTCCTTGCCGGATTCGACAAGTGGGACGGCAAGGATGCTACCGACATCCCAATTCTGATCAAGTGCCAGGGCAAGACCACCACTGACCACATCTCCATGGCCGGCCCATGGCTCAAGTACCGTGGCCACCTTGATAACATCTCCAACAACATGCTGATTGGTGCTGTCAACGCCGAGAACGGCGAGGCCAACAAGATCAAGAACGCTTTCACCGGCGACTATGATGCTGTCCCTGCTACTGCTCGTGACTACAAGGCTCGCGGCGTCAAGTGGGTTGTTATCGGTGACTGGAACTACGGAGAGGGTAGTTCTCGTGAGCACGCTGCTCTCGAGCCCCGTCACCTTGGCGGTCTTGCTATCATCACTCGTAGCTTTGCCCGTATCGTAAGTCACTCTACAAATCCCGATTAGTTGATGCTTTCAGGACTAACAACTTTCTCCAGCACGAAACCAACCTTAAGAAGCAGGGTATGCTTCCTCTGACCTTCTCCGACCCCGCCGACTACGACCGCATTCCTCCTGATGCCAAGGTCGACCTCCTCTGCACTGAGATTGCTGTTGACAAGCCCATGACCCTCCGTGTTCACCCCAAGGACGGCGCCTCATTCGATGTCAAGCTCAGCCACACCTTCAACGAGTCCCAGATTGAGTGGTTCAAGGATGGCTCTGCCCTCAACACCATGGCCCGCAATTCTGGTAACTAAATGACTCCTGTAAATTATGTGTCTTGTGCTTTGATCAGTTAGCAGCGATGAGAGAACGGCAGTTTTAGGAGCTGTCAGGGTCTTTCTATGATTGATATCACGGAGTGAGGTTCTGAAAATTTTTATGAATCGCTTTATGTTCATGGGTTGTTTTGGCATCCATTGGGTGGACTACATGGATATATCACTTGTTTTTTGTTACACCCTTATTGTATGTTAGGGATTGGATGCAGCATACCATATACTATTTCCTTTAGTTCAAACATGTTCATGACTGTAAACATTGATGCTACACCTCGACTACTTGTAGAGCATCAACTTGTCAGCCGACGAGACCTTGGTAATACACTCAGCCCTCAATAGGGCCTCGGAGAGTTCAACAAACACCTATAGTGTCTTCAAGGTTATCAATCTACGAGCTCTCAGTGGGCGATGACATAAGATCGCGTGCTCTGCCGACTGGCCGAGGCCAATTAATCACCTTCCGCATCTGCCCCGCCTCGGTGGTTTCAACATATCGGAACAACGCAACTGGGGTAAGATATTTGATAGAGAAAGGCGCACCCCATTCCTAACACTTCCTGTTAGTGTCACCATCTTTTTCCATATTGCATTTACCCACAATCTTGAAACCACCCCCCGGCTATCTATAAGCTTGTGAGCTCACTGCATCATGCTGTCTTTTTCGCATACACTGACTCTTATGTACAGGTTGGTTATTTTTTCCTAGAATAAAGGAGATATCGGGCGGATCTCTATCATTCAGATGGCTCAGTTAGCCCCGTTGCCTGAAGTGGAGAGGCTCAGTGCCTCGGTGGTGCGGATACTTGGGGGAAATCCTGGCAAGGTGAGTTGAACATATTGGCGTCTCCCTTGCTTTTGATCATGAGTAAATATACTCGGCAGATTCAAGGTCCAGGTTGCTGACTTGAGCCGCATTATAAAATATAGTTTACATTACAAGGTTGGTTTACTCCATGCCATAGAACAGACTGAGAAAAGTTGGAGTCTAACGCTTTCTTGCAGGAACAAATACTTATTTAGTTGGCCAGGGGCCTCGGCGCATCCTTATTGACACCGGTGAGGGTAGGCAGTCATGGGCAACACATCTGAAGAAGGTGTTGTCAGACGAGAATGCGACGGTTCACGAAGCTCTTGTGACGCATTGGCACCATGATCATGTTGGCGGCATTCCGGATTTACTGAAACTATGTCCCGAGGTGACAATTTACAAGCACCAGCCCGAGAATGGGCAGGTAGATATTGCGGATGGACAGATATTCAAGGTTGAGGGGGCAACACTGAGAGCGGCCCATACGCCGGGACATACAGTGGACCATATGATGCTTCTGCTTGAGGAGGAGGATGCTATTTTCACGGGTGATAGTGAGTAGATGCAGTATCCGTTTCTTTTTCTGCAGATTTGCTGATATTTTGGTTTTCAGATGTTTTGGGGCATGGGACAGCGGTTTTTGAGGACCTGAAGGCCTACCTTGGCAGCTTACGACGAATGCAAAATCGTGTGTCGGGTCGAGGATACCCCGGTCATGGGCCAGTGGTGGAGAGCGCCACCGCAAAGATAACAGAGTATATACGGCACCGACAAGAACGCGAAGACCAGATAATCCGAGTGCTTCGCTACGGGAAACTCGATGTTGGGGAACAGGAGCGCTCACCTGAACGAAAGTTGGCATGGACGCCGATTGAGGTAGTGAAGATCATCTACCGCGATGTCCCAGAGAGCCTCCATCTCCCCGCTGCCAACGGTGTCATCCAGGTGTTGGACAAGTTGGAGGCCGAAGGGAGGGTGATACACGATACAGACTCAGGCCGATGGACCCTGAACGCTGGGAAGTCAGCCCTATGATTTGGGGGTGCGATGTTTTTGGATTTTAGCATCACAGTATGATGTATTCCGTAGCCTGAGGCCACAAGCGTTTGATACGAGCAATAGGTAACCTTGGCAAATCCAGCGCAGATTCCGCCTAGAAGCCAAGCGCGGTAGCAAATACAGAAATTTTAAGCTCCACTGACATTGCAATACCTATAACAAATAAATAATAGAAAGGCCTGAGCTGGCATCGGCCAAGAAGAGTTCCATGGAAGGGGCGGTGGGCTCCGGGCCGCATTGCTGAGTGGTTGGATGAGCTCCCGGCGGTCGATTCTGTGACTTCATTGTTACTGGACCAAATTTGTCCCGACCCGGCATCTGGTGGTATCGTCATCACTTCAACATTCCTTGGATGCGCTGCGTCTGCACTACAAATCGAAGATACGGCCATACCAAAGCCGATCTCCATATACTTTTGCCTTCATGCGTTCGTTAGTGAAGAGCTTGTGACACTTATCTGCTCTGTTGCTCTTCCCTAGTGTTGCCCCTCATCAGCCTTACTCGCCGAAAGCTCCCCGCGCATAGAGACAAAAAGAAACGGTAAGCCGAGCACCTGCCAATTGAGCAGAGCGGGACTCTCCTATGATTCTGTGAAGCCATCCCACGTACCTCCTAGCTTCATCTATACCTATTTGTGTTGCTTTATTTTCAATTATTTTACCCCCGGAGTTTGTGTTTTCATGAACATTCCTTAAACACTAATTGTTGTTCAGTCCCCGCACTAATCTCATTCTCAACAGGGTTACTGCGCGTATACTTTCTTTGAAACTCCTGCCTGCCCTCTTTTCGTCATCAGTCCTTCGCTGTCCCTCAGGTCTTCGCCTCAATACCTACCTGCACAATGCCCAGCGTTGAAAACTCCCCTCAAAATGAATCGAGGCTTCTCCTCGTCTCGAACCGATTGCCAATCACGATAAAACGCTCAGAGGATGGCAAATATGACTTCTCCATGTCCTCTGGCGGCTTGGTTAGCGGTCTGAGCGGTTTATCGAAAACCACGACTTTCCAATGGTACGGCTGGCCCGGCTTGGAAGTCCCGGAAGAAGAGATACCTATTGTGAAAGAACGGTTAAAGGATGAGTACGGTGCTATTCCAGTGTTCATTGACGATGAACTTGCAGACCGACACTACAACGGTTTCTCCAGTTAGTCTCACAGTTCAGGATGATAGTCCATTAGGCTGACAAAACCCTGCCCAACAGATTCTATTCTTTGGCCACTTTTCCATTACCACCCCGGTGAAATCACATTCGACGAGTCCGCATGGGATGCATACAAGGATGCGAACCGCCTCTTCGCACAGGCTGTTGCAAGTGAAGTGCAAGATGGCGACTTGATCTGGGTTCACGACTACCATTTGATGCTCCTTCCAGAGATGCTACGAGAGGAGATCGGGGATACCAAGAAAAACATCAAGATCGGATTCTTCCTTCATACCCCGTTTCCTAGCAGTGAGATTTACCGGATTCTTCCTGTACGAAACGAACTGTTACTAGGACTCCTACACTGCGATCTCATCGGTTTCCACACTTATGATTACACAAGACACTTCCTGAGCGCTTGCTCGCGGTTATTGTATGTGAAGTCTTGTATTATGAACAATGCAGCACTGCGGGAACTAATATGACTTCTAGGGGACTACCAACTACTCCCAATGGAATAGAGTTCCAAGGCAGGATAGTTGCTTGTGGAGCTTTCCCCATTGGTATTGATCCGGACAAGTTCAAGGAGGGGTTGAAGAAAGAAAAGGTCCAGAAGCGGATTGCAACGCTGGAGCAGAAATTCCAGGGTGTGAAGCTTATGGTGGGTGTTGATCGGCTGGATTATATTAAGGGTGTCCCTCAAAAGCTGCACGCCCTCGAAGTATTCCTCAGTGACCATCCGGAATGGGTGGGAAAGGTGGTCCTGGTTCAAGTAGCTGTTCCCAGTCGGCAAGATGTGGAGGAGTACCAAAATCTGAGGGCTGTTGTGAACGAACTCGTCGGCAGGATCAACGGGAAATTCGGTGAGTCAACTCCAGCTTATTGACAGTGTTTTGGTCTAACTGGTGGCTCAGGCACTGTTGAATTTATGCCGATCCACTTCCTCCACAAGTCGGTCAATTTTGATGAATTGATCGCCTTGTACGCTGTGTCCGATGCTTGCATCGTCTCCTCCACTCGAGATGGTATGAATCTCGTCTCATACGAGTATATTGCCACCCAGGAAAAGCGGCACGGATCGATGGTTCTGTCTGAGTTTGCCGGCGCTGCCCAGAGTCTTAATGGCAGTATAATTGTCAACCCCTGGAACACCGAAGAGCTTGCAGCGGCATATCACGAAGCGGTTACAATGAGCGATGAGCAGAAAGCACTGAACTTTTCAAAGCTGGACAAATACGTCAGCAAATATACAAGGTCTGTCTAGACTCGGCTTGATATAACGCGTCTGCTAATACCCTTTAGTGCCTTCTGGGGCCAATCCTTTGTTACCGAGCTGAAGAGAATCTCGGCGCAAACAGCAGAGAAATTCCCCACCAAGGAGACGCCTCTGAACGGTGGCGTATCTACAGACCAGGAAACTACGTCACAGTAGGCTTTTATTATTGTCAAATATGGTCGACCTGAGTCCCGCCAAAATGGAAAAGGACAGCCCTGGCCGAAGTAGGATGCGTGTGGCTTAAGGCAGACCGTCAGCCGCTCCACAAAGCTAGATACGGTCCTAATTCCCCCTACCTCACATATGATATTTCGGGATAATTTGTTTTTTGGTTCCCTACGTAGCGGTATGGGAGTGATAAGGTGTTGGGGCCTTGCATATGCAGCTGACTCCTATCATACAGGGGCTAAAGGCGTGGAACTGTGTATTTCATGACCGTCAATGGATTCACATTACAAATTTACTTCATAGAAAATACTCCATTCATCACACCTTAATTTTACTTGGTCGCCCTCTCCTCCAGAATATTGTCCACGCAGTCTAGTGGGTTCCAGACCATTTATATTTCCCATGGAGCCAGCGAATATAGTAACTAAAGAGCCAGCGGCAGCCCCGAAGGCAAGGCATGTAGCTACGCGCCCATAGTCTGATTGGAGAGCCAGCAATTTGTGGTCGTAGCTGTCGGTAGCCGGTTTATCCCAAATTCAGGAATTTATACAGTCGATAACAACGCGTTCTGAGGAAACTAGAGTGCTTGGGATGGATTCCGATTTCAGAGAGTCTTGGGTGTAGGGTAAGGATAGCGGCTCCAAATTGGAGTGTGTGCAAACAATGCAAACAAGGCAAATCAGCAAACCAGCAAACCTCCCCGACAGGAAATTCTTGGTATCACTAGACCTGGCAAAGACTCAATCCTCTTCGAGTTTACTCTCCACCATTTGAAAAGATAGGGTTTCAATCCTTTATATCCTGACGTGCTAAGCTGAAGCTTGATTGATCTCGCCATTCCGCTGTGGCCCGGCTCCTCAACTGCGATATTTGCCGCCTCATTTGTTCCGCAGTGAGTAGATGTTCAACGCTCCCTGAAAAAACTTAGGTCTGACCAGCATAGACAGTTGCGCTCGTTCCCGTGCGCGAGTAAAGATGTTGCCGAGACATCTTTTACGGGCAATGCAGCCCCTACGATCGTCCATCATCCGACCAACCTCAATTCTGCCCACACAAACACCTGCCGCTCTTCAATGTGGCCGACCAACCTTTATCTCCCACCGACTCATTGCTTCCACTGCGGATGAATCCTCACAGCAAGCAGAATCTCCCGAATCAAGCATCCGACCCTCCGCCGACCCCCCGTCTCTCCGCACCTACCCCTACACCCTGAAACAAGGCAGAGTCGTTTCGGCCGGCCGTATGGACCGCTGCGTTCACGTCGACGTTCGCCACACAGTTTGGGACGACTTCTTGCGGAAGTCTTACCCTAAGGTCACCAAGTTCAGGGTCTCGGATCCGCGAAATTCTTTGCGCCATGGCGATGTCATTGAATTCTCATCCGGGTACCCGAAAAACCGTAACGTGCGCCATGTTGTGGAGCGAATCATCACGCCGTTTGGCGTGTCTATCGAGAACAGGCCTCCCGTCATGTCAAGAGAAGAGAGAGATGCGCTCCGCGCCGAGAAGAGGGCAGCGAAGGTGGCGCGCAGGGAGCAGAGAAGGGCGGAGGCTGGTATTCCCTCTTCTGAGACACCTGGACACGGGAAGGAACATATTGGACGTATTCGGAGGCTGGTCTTGGAGAGGACTGCCGGTGCCTCCGCACCTGCAGCTGGTGAGGGGTCCCCTTAGATGAAGTTTGGCGTTGAGCTGTATTATATTGTCTTATTATATTACATAGGTTATGTGTATGGTTTCTTGGGAATATCAATCAAACTAGATTTTCAACAGGCTCATAATACTGCTAAAAGAGGAGTTAATAATTCCACTGTTGGAGCGTGTTGTATATATATATAAATACAAGGGAATGTAGTCTGTAGGCGAAATAACGCTGCCTTTCCTTGTGGAGTCGAAACAAATAGTATAATCAAACAAACATAAAGCTCTAGTCTCATTTTAATAAATTCACTGGTCAAAACAAATAACCTAGCATTGGTGAAACTCAAGTGCAATACACATTACACAGGGATCCGGACTCTGGTTGGGCTGCAGAGTATAGCAGTGCCAAGCCCAAACTTTTGGGTCGCCCAAGCAGCCAATTTGTTTACTCAGGAACCGCATCTCCATCTGTCTCCGTCTCTTCATCATCTCCCCGCCCCCCCTCCTTCAACCACCTAATTAACCTCACAATCTATATCCATCGCATATCTTATTATATTCACGGCGCTCTTCTAGAACCCAAGCCACGAGCCCTGTCTGCCCTCCGGTTGAATGCTGTTGTGTGGGCAACTCCTTGTCCGCACTCCGCCCGCTTGCACAAAGATCTGCAATCGCCTGCAAGACTAAGGTTTGTTCCCTCGACGAAAACACCCCTGCTGCCCGTCCTTGGAAAGATCTTTATCCGTCGGGTCTTCTGTCAGACACACCTGATAGCCTATCTTGATGCGAACCAGATTATTACAGTCTCTTCTATCCACATTCAACGCGGTTTCGCAGCGTGCTAACTGCCCTCCGACGTCCACAGTAAACCATAACACGTCACCATGGCCGAAGGAGAGGAGGACTTCTCCTCCCTACCCTTTGCGGACCGCTTCACTCATAAGGTTCGTTCGTTCCCTGACAAAACCAGACCCGTCTCACCCGCGCGTTTCATATACTGATATATTGTGATGCTGTAGAACTGGAAGGTCCGAAAAGAAGGATATGAGGACGCCAAGCAACAATTTGAAAAGACACCTGACGAATCCGACCCAATCTTCTCCCAATTCCAAGATTCCAGTTTATGGAAGGCCGCAGTTACGGACTCGAACGTCGCCGCACAGCAAGAGGGTTTAGCCGCATACTGTGCGTTTTTGCAATATGGTGGCCCTGCAGGTTGCGCGAGGTACCCTCTTCCCGCTTTGTATTTGACGATAATTCGCGCAGATGTTTGGCTGACATGATTAAAGGACGCGCGGATCTACGGTCTCCGGTATTGCTGAGAAAGGTTTACCGCAAACCAGGCCTGCGGCCAAGGCGAGCTCGCTCGAAGCGCTGCTCCTATGTGTTGAATTAGATAAACCCGAACCGGTGATCGAAGAGTTGCTTCCTACACTATCACACAAAGTGCCGAAAGTTATTGCCGCTACCCTGGTCGGCTTGACCGGTATTTACCATAATTTCGGATGCAAAATTGTTGATCCCAAGCCGGTGCTGAAAGCCTTACCCAAGGTCTTCGGGCACGCCGATAAGAACGTCCGCGCGGAAACACAGAACCTCACGGTAGAGCTGTATCGATGGCTCAGAGAAGCGATGAAGCCTGTGTTCTGGGCTGAATTGAAACCCGTGCAACAACAAGATTTAGAAAAACTATTTGAGGTGGTGAAACAAGAACCTTCGCCAAAACAAGAACGGCTTACGCGAGCCCAACAAGCCGAAGCCGACGCTGGTGCGGGTGGTGAAGCCGGCGAAGCCGGTGGAGGAGAGGACGAAGATGTAGAGGATGATGGTGGTGAGGTTGATGCCTTCGATCTCGCGGAGCCAGTCGATGTGTTTTCTAAAATCCCCAAAGATTTTAGCGAACAGCTGGGTTCGTCTAAATGGAAAGATAGGAAGGATGTCCTGGATGCTCTGTACGCGGCCTTGAATGTTCCGAAAATCAAGGATGGACCGTTTGATGAAATTGTTCGGGGTCTTGCCAAGTCCATGAAGGATGCGAATGTTGCGGTCGTTACTGTTGCAGCCAACTGTGTTGACCTCCTCGCCAAGGGTGTTCGCAGCGGGTTTGTTAAGTATCGTCCCACCGTCATGTCACCTATTATGGAGCGGTTGAAGGAAAAGAAGCAGAGTGTTTCAGAGGCCTTAGGACAAGCCCTCGATGCAGTCTTCATCGCAACTAGCCTGTCAGATTGTTTGGAAGAAATTCTAGAGTTCGTCAAGCATAAGAACCCTCAGGTGAAGCAGGAAACCGTGAAATTCTTGATCCGCTGCCTCCGCACCACTCGAGAAGTCCCAGCGAAGCCCGAAATCAAGTCGATAGCTGAAGCCGCTACCAAACTCCTTACCGATTCAAGTGAAGTGAACCGTGCGGGAGGTGCCGAGATCCTTGGTACTTTGATGAAGATTATGGGTGAACGAGCAATGGTCCCTTTCCTTGACGGACTGGACGATATCCGGAAGACCAAAATCAAGGAATACTTCGAAACGGCAGAGGTAAAGGCAAAGGATAGGCCGAAGCCCATTGTTTCAGCGCCAAAGGCAGCTCCTCCTTCTGCGAAGAAGGTCGTAGGGACCAAGAAGCCATTGGGTCTGAAAAAGCCCACCGCTGCGCCTGCACCACCTGCCGACAACCCACCTGCCCCTTCACCATCAAAGCCTGCAACGAAATCGATTCCTTCAAAGCTATCAAAGCCTGGCGGCGGCCTTCCGACTCCAGGTGGCGCATTGAAGAAAAAGCTCGGTGGGCCAGGAGGTGTCGCATCCCCCCAGCGACGTGTTATTTCACCCCCCTCCGAAGAGCAACCACAACAACCTCCTGTTTCGAAATTTGGTCTTGGAAGAGGGCTTGCAGGCCGCCCGATTGCCAAACCATCGGCCCCGAGTGAGCCAGCACCGGCACCGGCAGCTCCTGCAGTGAGCGGATTGACTGCAGCAGAACGGGCCGAGCTCGAGGAACTTCGGCTTGAGAAAGAACGGTTTGCCCGCATGACTGAAGAGTTTAAGTCTGAGAAAACGAGACTCAATTCTCAAGTAACGGAACTTCAAAACCAAAATGCACAACTAATTGAAGACCATACTAGAGACGTTCTGAGCATTAAAGCGAAAGAAACGCAGCTTGTGCGAGCACGCAGCGATGCAGAGGCTGCCGAACAAAATGTACAAAAGCAGCAGCGAGAGATCGAACGACTTAAGCGTGAGCTAGCAAGAGCCCTTCGTTCTAGCGCCTTAAACTCCCCAACTACTGCTCCCGACCAGTTCGGCATGGCGATGGCCGATCCGGCCTCCATATACCAAGACCCGGGCAGTGATGGCCAAGGTCCAGTGGCGCGAAGTGGCCTCCATATGGGGCCACGGTTTGAAAGCACACGACCACGGAGTTTCGCTTCTGCTAGTCCAAGCGAAGAGAAAGAGAATGGCTTAGAATCACCGGGACAAAACCGGCGAAAATTCAGCCCTACGTTTGGAAACGCTCATTCGGGTATCGGTAGCCCTACACGGTCATCACTGGTCGGATCCGGCAGTGCTTCGGGCGAAGAACAACAGTCTACACGAAGCGGAGAACCAGCAGAGAACTGGAAGAGAGCTGCTGAAGTCACAAGCCAGCTCAAGGCACGCATTGAGCAGATGAAAGTAAGCATATGATATCGCCTCTGATGCCGAAAGTGTAATCGGTGCTAACTACTATCACAGGCTCGACAAGGACTAACACGACCACCCACGCAACGTTAACGACTGAATGATCTTCATTCTTGCACTTTAACCCTATTCTTCTTCCCCATTCGTCAGCGGCTAGTTTCGCCCTTCCATTTACCTAATAACTTGTACGGTTAAACTCCAGGGGTGCCTGTTATTTTCTTCCGTTGATCTCCCATATTCCTTTTGCCTAGAGTGTATTCATGGGCCTGGCTGCGTTTTTTATTTATCTTTGTCACCATTTTCCTTTCCTTTTTGTTTCCAGGTTCATTTTTCTCCCCGGCACAAGACTGGGTGGATCTACGGGGCGATTCATCTTCATCATCATCATCTGGTTTGCATAATGGTTGGGTTCGGTTTTTTATTGTTCATGTGTTGCTTTTCAGGTCTTTAGAGCTACTTCGTTAGCTACATGCTGTTTTTGCTGTTGTTACATGTCAAGCGGAGATACCGATTCATCCACGGATGAATAAATACATATGCTTGTTCTTGCGTTGTGATATTTGATGCATAGCCCGAGCGCACTTGTAGATGCCTAGAAAGACCCCAAGGCCATGGAAAAGCGACCTATGGCCGTTGTATGAAAAATATACCATGCTGTAGCTCAATTAAGCCTGCCTGTGTTGAGCTAGTTCAGCACAGCCGAGTGACTCCCAAGTGGAGGGCCAGGACGGTGGGACATAGGTCGGGCCTTCATATATAGCATGACTGGAGGGAAAGCTTAGGTTCTACTTAGGAAAAGCGGGCAGAGATCTCATGAATGCTTAAAACGTAGAAATTGTTACAAGAGGGTCAACAGGTTGAGGTCTTAAATGCATTCATGGGTATCTGCGACGCAACTAAAAAGAGAAGAAAAAAGACAAAAGATGATGGACCATGGTTCGGATTATTAAGCTAAAAGGGAAGCCCTATAACACCTGATCCCAATCCCACTTTTGTTGTAAAGTTTTGAAATGCCTTTTTTTGAAGAGCCCAAGCCAGTGGATATTCGTGTCATTATCGTTGAAGAGAACTAAGCTAGGTGCTTAGACACGGATAGCGGCCTCAGCGATCTTGCGCTTCTTCTCCTGGCGGTCGACAGCCTTGGCGCCCATGATACCACCACCCCAGTGGCGGCGGGACTCCTCGTACTTGTCGGTGTAGCCCTCCTTGATGGCGCTGAGGAGCTTGGTGAACTCAGACTTGTCCTCAGAGCGGACCTCAGTGACAGCGAGGACAGCAGAGGTCTGGATTCAAGTTAGTACTGACACGAGAGTTTAAAACCAAGATGAGAGAACCAACCTTCTTGTGGACAACGGTACCGAGACGGGCCTTGCCCTTGACGATGGCGTATGGGACACCCATCTTGCGGCAGAGAGCGGGAAGGAAGACAACCAACTCAATGGGGTCGACGTCGTGGGCAATCAGGACAAGAGAGGCCTTCTTGTTCTCAACGAGGCCAACAACGTGGTTGAGACCGTACTTGACGTTGTAAGGCTTCTTGCTGACATCCTCCTTCTTCTTGCCGTCGGCAACAGCGGTAGCCTCGGCGTGAAGACGCTCCTTCTTCTCAACCTTGGTCTCGGGGCGGTACTTGTTGAGGAACTTGAAGGCCTGGGCAGCGGTGTTGCGGTCCAGGGTGCTCTGGAACTGAGCGATGGAAGGAGGAACCTTGAGGCGGAGGTTCAGGATCTTCTTCTGGCGCTGGAGGCGGACATACTCGGGCCACTTAACGAAGCGGCCGAGGTTGCGCTTGGGCTGGATGTCCTGGCCAATACCGTAGTTACGGGGGCGTCTCTCGATGAGAGGGTTCTGTACAATCAATTAGCGCTTGCTTCCTTGCATTCTCATTAATGTGCAATGGACATACCTTGGGGCCCTTCTTGCCAGAACCAGCCTTGCCCTGGGGGTAAGGGAGGGGGGCAGTCTTCTTTCCGGTCTTGGGAGGCTATCATTGAGAAAAGAAGATCAGCAACTCGTCCACCAATGCTGTATCTTCTTTGAACTCTAAAGAGAACACAGGCCAGTCGTGAGACTAGACCTGTGCCTCCAGCCAGATCATCACTGACGCTCGCATCCCCGAAAGGATTTGTGCGATCAATGGAAATTGCCTCGAAACTTTGCGAAACGAAGTGAATGTTGTCTCACGACATATCGCGAAGTTGATCGAGAGTTCTATTCGAAGAACGAAACTCCAAACTGAATTGCTATGTGCTTACCATTGTTGTCGACTGTGATCCGTGGTGAGTTGGTTGACGGGATTGACGGAGAGAAGAAGAAACGAAAAAACGAAGGACGATTTCGAAGTTCAAGAGTAAAAGGCGCTAACGCTTTCGTGGGCCGCGCTAGTGCGGAAAAACAAGCGAGCCGGATCCCGGACAACGCACGTGATCTAGGGCTAGCCCGCGCCTTCCGGATTGGGAGCCAGCCTACAATGTCGAAGTATAGCATCATGGGAAATGTGAAATGGGGCTTCCAATTGGATAGACCATGCTTTTCAATGGATGTTTGACTAAGAACACGCAATTGCAAATCTAAGTTTAGATATAAACGATGCCATATCAAGAAATCAAAACCTTAGGCGCCTGAATATGCATGCACCGCTATCGCATGCCCTCATACAACGTAGCAAATCAACCTAGGACGAAAGAACAATGATGAAGAACAAGTATAAGATCACCGCCAAGCTGCAAGCCCAGCTAATCCACCCCTTCCGACCCCAGAGCTAGCCGCCTGTATAGCCTTCCGCTTCCCCAGATTCCCTTCCTGACTCTGCACCCCCGTGACAATCTTATCGATATTCGTTTCAACCACGACACCTCCAACAATCATCTCACTCAATACCGCATGCATCGTTTCAAACCCAAAAATGAGATCCAGCTCGCACACGTTCTCGAAGATGCGGTCGAGTGCCTCGACAAAGACCTGGATGAGGTCGATAAGTGCCAACGGTGACTCTGTAGACGTTGAGATCATGATGAATGATAGAGTTGCATATGTACGGTAGGTGATCTGGGCTGGCGCATCGGAGGGGCCGGTGCTTTCGGAGCTGGCACCGCGAGCGAGGATGGGAGGCAGGGGAAGGAAGTTGCAGGCTGTTGGGGGACGCTCGGCGACGAGGTCATATATTTGGGCGATCAGGGATTGTTTCGTTAATGTGTCCTGATGAAGAGTCTGTCAGATCTGTTTGGAGGATAGGACAGGGCTTGTAGCTGTTCGAACACTCACGATTTGCGTGTAGAATCTGGTCAGGCGGGGCTGGCCGTTGTTATTGAAGACGAGCACGGCGTTGATCATTTTGATGACTATTAAGTTTCGCAATGTAAATTAAAAGAGATATTTTTTGATTTAAGGCAGTAGATGCGTGGATATTTCACAAGAAAGGAGCGTGCTGGTTGCAAAAGTTAAAGATGATCCTCAGCAGCAAGCGCATCATCACCGGAGCTTATCGCGGAGATCTCGGACAACATTCCGCCTCCGGCAGTATCTTGACGTCTCGGCAAACATGCCTATCCAAGCTTTGCGCAAAGAAGCTCTCCAGCGCATCCAGACCAACTTCCAAACCAACAATCCCAAGTTCCGTCAACAAGAGCTACTATATCATGATGAGATCCCCATTATATGTTTGTCGCAGCTGCCGACAAACGTTCTCACTCCGCGCACCACGAAGCAGGACCATAACCACCGCGACAACTCCGCAAACCGAGTCCCCCCAAACCCTTCCACTTCGCGATCTAACCCCCAAACACCTCTCCTACTACTGGGACACATCAATACCGACCTCATCCCAACTCGCATACGCAGACAAACTCTTCGAGCCCTCGCGCCACTCCCCGATAAAGCTATGGTCGGCGGCAAAGTTCCGCACGACGCCTCTGTCCTCAATGGAACCCGAAGTTGCTTTCCTGGGCCGGTCCAATGTCGGGAAAAGCTCACTGCTGAATGCGATTATGGGTAAAGAGATGTGCTGGACGTCTTCGAAGCCTGGACGAACGAGGGAGATGAATGCATTCGGCATAGGGGGCACGAAGGGCGGCGAGTCGAAGATTGTCCTGCTTGATATGCCGGGTTATGGTAAGGCGAGTCGCACGGAATGGGGAGCGGAGATCATGAAGTACCTCCAGGGGAGGAAGCAGTGAGTAACTATCCATCCATATCACCACCTACGGCACCCATATACAGGGTGAAATTTGGATTTTCATTAAATGATTGACTTCTCAAAACGCAAACCAGACTGCGCCGAGCATTCCTCTTAATCGACAGCGAGCACGGGATCAAGCGAACTGACGCCGCGATCCTTAGTTTATTCCGGCAGTATGCGATCCCGCATCAGATAATCATGTCGAAGGTCGACAAACTTCTTGTGAAGAAAAAGACGAAACCTACGAGCGTGCCATCTGCTGAGAAACTCGCTGGCCTGCGAGCTACACTTGAGAGGCTGAGGCCTGTTGTCCAGCCGGACGGTCGTAACGAGGGTCCTGGCGCCCTAGGGGAGTTGTTGACGTGTAGCGCTGAGACACCGCTTGGACCCGGCCAGTTTCTGGGTATTAGTTCAGTTCGCTGGGCTATACTTTCTGCTGCAGGATTGGATGGGACGGTCGAGGCGAGGGCGGAACTGTTTCCTACTGAGTTGACGGGTGTTGAAGCTCTCGACCGGGCTTCTTGAAATGAGTAGGGCCTAAGGTTCCATTTAATTTCCCTTTAAGAGAATCGGGAATCGGGTACTAAATTCAAATGGGCGTCCGTTACCTGGCAACTGGTATGGTCGATCTACACGCCTCGCCACCTGGCTGTTGAATCAAACCCGGTCATTGATACCACCACCAGGCCTTAGTGGCATGGCTTTACGAAATACGGACCGCCGTTGTTACGGAAATTTCGACAACTACGAAGGGTTTGTCTTGAGGGATACCCATAGACGCTCCAATGCGCGCCAGCACCATGCAACGAAAACATACAACCTAAGATTCTTTCTATAAGCATGAATATCTGAGCAAAAGAACTGAGGGTAAATTGTTGTGGCCCGCCGCTTAAAGTCCACATTAAGAATATGCGCGTAAGACATCGAACAGACCACGGGGACATAACGTGATAAATGCAAAAGTAATTCAGAGAGACATGAATGCTTGTCATAATAATGATATGTAATTGTTCCTAATACCAAGACGCCTGTCCGTCATAAACCGCAGTGGGAGGTATGTTGCTAACCACGCTATGCAAAGCCTTGCGATGTAAACATTTCCGTGAGAATGGGTATCGTAAATAGAGGTGTCAAATATAAAATGGTGATAAAAGACCTCCAAAGTAGGAATGAAGAAGCACTGGTGCTTGGTGTTTCGGGCGGTCAAACATAGTTCACACCCCAATCAGTGTCCTACCAGCGGATCGTAGCGTCGAAACCTGTTCGTAGCTTGTGTGGATGCGACTACGCATCAGACAGATCGTAATCCTCATCAGTGTCACTGACTTCCTGCCCCGATCGGTTGACAACGATACGTCTACCTAATTGGTCATCTGGAAGACCATCACGGGACGCACCAAAGTCAAGAACCTAGCGCTAATTAGCTTGATGCGTCAAGGAAATAAGGACTAAACAAACACTCACTTCGATGTAAGTCATACCATCACGCTGCACTGCAGCAACACATCTACGGTCATTAAATTTGACCTGCCATACTCCGCCGAGGTTTGTGAGAAGATCCCGAACACATTCTCCGGTTCGTACATCCCACATTTTCAGAGTTCGGTCAGAGCCTGAGATAACTTTCTGCCCATCATGCTGGAAGCATGTGATTGCACCTGTGTGAGCGCTCAACATACTCTTGCACTGGCCAGTCTCAGGGTCCCAAATCCGGAGAGTCGAGTCCGCGGCAGCTGAGACAAGACGATCGCATTTCAGGTCTAGAAGCCCAACAAGTGACGTGTGGCCCTCCAAGTTGTAAAGAATTGAGCCTGTATCTAGGGACCACACCTTCACCATATTATCCATAGATCCACTTATGCAACGGTTCCGCTTATGGTCGAGAACCACGCTATACACCTTCAGTGAGTGGCCAGAAAGTCGGTGCACCGTTTCGCCAGTCGATATTTTCCACACTCTTACGGTGCAGTCGTAGCTTCCGCTGACCAAGGTGTCTCCATGGGCTGCAATGGCGCGGACAGAATGTTGGTGACCGGTCAGGACGCGGACAAAATACGGACAATCAGCGTCGTCCACGTGGGGTCCGCTTTGATAATATCCAGGATCTTCTGGTTTAGGGAGTTTCCAAACTCGTAAGTTCGAATCCCGAGAACCCGTAATGATTAATGGCTCCTTTGGCATCATTTCAGGAGTGCCATCCGCTTTCTTTCCGACTTCAACGGGCAGAACGATTTGCAAGCAGCGTACGGTTGAAGTATGGCCGTGGAATATTTGTGTACATCTTGCCCTTTCGATGTCCCAGACGCGAACAGATCTATCGGTAGACCCAGAGACAAGAGTATTGCCATGATATTCAAGGGCCCAAACGCCACCTTCATGGCCTTCGAGAGTTGCCCTTAAGACGCCTGTCTTCGTGTCATACACGTTGATATTAGTGTCATCACTGCCAGTCAAAATTTTATCGGTGTCGAATTGGAGACATGTGACCACATGGCGGTCATGGGCACGGAATGCAATGTGTCTTGGTTTTACGCCAGTTTTCATCCAGCCCTTGCGCACGGAATAGTGTCGCTGGTATAGAGATTTGTAGAGATGGAGTGCTCGAAGAGATGGAAGACCGATATCCGGGTATGGAATAGCCGCAGCTGCAGCGTTGGCAGCAGCATATGGCCCTTCCGTTAATGACACTTCTCTTCTCCAATCTGATGAATCGGACTGATCGGTGCCGCTAGATGAGATCTTTCGTTTCGCCAGTTTTCTGCTAGAAACTCGGGAAGCTTTCCTTTTCGGACGTCGATTGAGAGATGACGATCTGTCACTTGGTCCGGTAAATGGTGACAAAGCCGAGCTGGAATCTGGGTCCGGCTTGATAAAAGGTGACAGATTGAGGTCCTTTTCGTAGTCTTCCACTCCACTTGGAAACTGCCAGCCCCAACCTTCTCTGATAGCTCGTTGTAGCTCTCCCTCTGGAAGCATAAACCCATCTCTATCAAAGAGTTCTTTCCAGGACTTCTCGTCGGAGTTGATGATGTGTCTCCACTTCTTTGACACCTGCGCAGCACGGCACATGGTTTGTGCGTCAAAATATTTGACAATATTTAGGCTTAACTCTAGTGGAAGAAGCGTGATGAAATCACATTTTAGGGCTGGATTGACAACGTCGGCAACAAAGTGCAAAGTCGGTTTAGGGCAACGCTTTAGAAGTTGGTACATGAGGTACGTCTTCATCTCCTCGGGTATAGTGTCGAAAAAATCCACAACATTGGGTATGTCCATTAACGACGACGCACCAGGTGCTTTCGTATTTGGTGTTGAAACACTGGTGTTGCGTTCAGCAACCGCAGGCACAGAAGAAGTCGAGGTCTGTTTTCGTGAAGAGTCGATAAGCTGGGAATCAATATGTTCGAAACTTGAATCTGTTTCATCTTCAGGTTCTTCAGCAGAGTCAAATGACGATTCCGCATGCAATGCATTCATAGCTGCCACTGGTGACAAACTAGGACTAGGTAAGCACATATCCTGCGCAGCAACATTGTCAACAAGTGTCAGCTGTGAAGCCGAGTCCTGGGATCGATTTTGAGAAAGTGAGTCAGGGACATATTCTGTGTCCTGGCTCTCGGAAGCTCCTAGACCTTGTTGCCTCGAGTTTTCGTCTTCGGGTATTACTGACTCCGCAGAATCTGATACTGGAGGACGTCCAAATTGTCTGCTTCTCTCAGAAACGATGGTTCTGGTACGAGAAGGGTCTTTTCTTGCATGGAGGGTTGACAAATCGCCTTGGGATTCGATCTCTGAAGACAATGGTGACCGAAGTAGGGTCTCTCTCCGGGGAAAGTTCGCGCTGTGGATTCGCCTCCGCGAAGCAATGCTCTCTTGAGAGCTGAAACTGCTGTTTTCTGTCTCGGGCGTTGCCAAGCCGGCGGGTTTAGGGTAGGAAGGCGTATTGCCATGGACTCGGGAGGAGCGTAGCAAAGGCTCTGATGGAATCCTACTCGACTGAGACCTCAAGCTCCCTTGTCTAGCTTCTGTAAACGATAGGGGTCGTCGCTTGGAGCTGGCTGGGAGAGGGGCAGGATAGTTCGAAACTCTCGGGACTGCGAACCGACGCGGTAGTTGGCCATCTTCGGAATTGAACGAAGTGACTGATCGGACAACGCCGTTTGACGACTTCAAAGCATCGTTCTTTTCGGTTATCTAGAGGCCATAGGTTAGATTTTATCTGCCAAGATGGAATGTTAGTGTTGTATTTCGTACCTCCTCTATAGTCGCCGTGGTATCATCAGGCTCGTTGAAGACCACGGACTTTCCACCCAGATCAAACTTGATATTTTTCAAAGCTGATGGCGTGGGAGACGATGCCAGTGGATATAGTTTAGGATCAAGTTCCTGGGCCGCTCGTGGTGGTTTTATAAACAACGGAGGGAACGAGGTTGTAGTAGTTGTGGTGGTGGTAACGACAGTTGTTCGTGTTGCGGGTGCGAAAGAGAACTGGCCGATGGAACCAGATGCAGCCCCTTGAATAAAACCGTCCTTGGGTTCGTTATCGTCCATGTTGTTCTGTGCTTACCGCCAAGCTGCGTTGCTCTAGAGAAAGGTACACGGACGCGTCGTGAGGGTGACAGGAACGAAGAAAACCGCCGTGTCTATTCGAAGTGTAATATACGTCGCACTGATATTCGACTTTTGCGTAAGAAAGTAGCTTGAAGCTGGTCGAAGCGGCTGGGAGGAGGCTATTCAAGGAAACAGGCGAGATGGGGGGCTGTCAGCACGATACTCCTCCGTACGCGGCCGTCAAGACCATCTGACTGCCCAAAGTAAAAAGGAAACAGATATCGTTAGAACATGGTCGTCACGGAGGTGTATTTTGAGAAGGCTCCAAGGTCGGCAGTAGCGATGGAAGGAAAGTAGAAAAAGAAAACTCCCAGTGGCGTGCGCCGAACAAGGAGATGTTGGGCGGCGGAGACAATCGAGGGAGAGCTGGGGGTGGTTGGTTCCAGGTTGTGTCGGTCTCAGCAGCGTCGTACCGTACTGTCACCTGGCCCGGCTAGCCCGATTTGGCGCCTTCCCGAGCGGCAACAGATCTAAGAAAGAGGGACCGCGAATGGGTCTGAATCTGAATCCTGCAAAATTGATAACTAGTTGATTCCTACGAGGAAGGACCGGAGATGATTGTATAGAACAGAGAAACTTTGTATGTTTGGTTTTACATCCATGCCAAAGAATGGGGCGAGAGCAAGGGCGCAAGCGAAAATCTCAGCAGGGCCGCGTGGGATCAGAATTTGCCGTTAGAGTATGAAACTCGTCTCGTGAATACCACTCTCGGCGCTAAGTAGAATTATCCCACCAAAGCACGAAGACCCCAGTTACTACAGGGAATATACACTACATTACTGCTACTACTCAGATGCATTAAAAGAAATGAAATACACTTCCCACGTCCTGAACGCGACGCTGCAACATCTCGGAAGCCATTTCTTACAAGGGAGGCGAGGGGTGTCATGTGATACGTCATCTCCAACAAGGAAGGCACAAGAACACAGCATGATATTCTAAGATACGACTTTACAAAGTTTGTACACACGGAGAATAACGAGCTATATGGTATGATTTTATGGACTTGCAGCTGCAACAATTGGCTGGAATCATGTGCGATAGTGGGGTTATCTCTCCAGCATCCTTGCGGTGGAGAGGAGTTCGAACTTCGAACCGACCGTTGCAGTGTGGTGATTAGTTAAAACAGGCTGGCAGGATGCGTTTCTTCTTCAGAGAAATTTCTATATATTTTCTAGTGAGCACAAATCCTTAGTAGAAAAAGATAGGGGGGTGGGTGTCTCCAAATTCGCTACGTATTGGCCTTGTTAGGAAGACTGAGCGCGAAAAGATCAAAATGCGGGGAAGGCCCATAAGAGAACGGGTCTGTGTTTAAGAACTGTTTTTGTCCGTCTTGGCCGTCCACAGCGGGCAAACGGCACTTATCCAACTCCATAGACCTTTGGTAGATAGTTAGCTAGTTAACTAATAATGTCTTTGTAATCTATTCTAGTGTGTTGAAGTAGAAGTGGCGTTGCAGTTGTGCTGCCTGCGGGTACAGAGGTATTTGATCCTTCAGGCTGTCCCGCCCCATATCCATGCCTTCACCGGTCCGCAGCGCTTCTATATTTAGTGCCATCTGAACCTCATATATCAAAGCTTATGATGACAGTTGTTCCAGCTAATTATGAAGGATAAAACAAATAACATCAAGAACCTGATCCGACTTGCTTAAAGAATCAAATAATCCATGTACAGGCTAGCGCTAATACGCAGTATTTAGAACAGTGCAAATTTATCCAGTAAATTTGATATATGTAGTCTCTAACTAGTTAACTATAGATAAATATTTTGTTAGCGATTGTGATCAGTGCAAGACCTGCCAAGAAAAGCCAGAGCGGAAACCGGGAAATCTGTGGAGCAAGAGAGAGAACAAATCAGAGCCTCGCAAGTCAAGCGATCGAGAACAAGGGACAGGGAAGATCAAACGAAGGCATCAGATGTTTGTTGGCATTTTGGACTGCACTGAGTAAAGGGGGCTGAGAATCAAACGGCTACCATTGAAAGTCTGCCCGCGTCCGCGAATTCAAGACACGATAGCGTTTCCAACTCCCGTGACCGAACTTTGCATTTCCATCGGGCCTCAATTCTCTCCTTTACCCATCCACTTCCGAAGGCTATCTTGATCGCCGTTTTTGCTTGCAACTTAGGATTAATCCGGCGACAGCGAGCGAAAGCTCGCCCTTTCCTCTCGAATGGTCAGGATCAAATTTACTGGACCGCCCATGGCGGCTCGGTCTCAGCTTGCTCAGCCTCGCGGCCTCTTGCCATCGAACGGCACGACGCCAGCTTCCTCTCCAGCAATTGAGTCTCGAGCTGCGATGGATGGCCTGGACGAGTTAAGTGCGGAGGAACACCGCGTTCTGCAGCAGCAACAAAGTCTGGAGATGGTCAAGATCATGCTCCACGTATCCGTTAGTTTCCCAAACTTTCCGGTTGCACCACAAACTAATTGGTTTAATATGTAGTTCGGAACTCTCTTTTACCTTAGGTTAGTTTAATGCCCTGCCGCGTTGATATTTGCTCAGTGGACATGCCTGACTCGTTACTTTCAGAGAATTCTTACCACTTCAGTGCTTTGACGATCGCGATCTCAGAGAGGCGCAAAAGCAGCAGAAGTTCTCTTATCGCGAGTTCATCGATAACAGTCCAATCTCAAAAGGCCCCAATGGTGTTGCTGATGACTCTTTTGGGAGAGCCAAGAGAGGACAGCCTTTAAAGATAATTCTCAGCGGTTCCGAGCCAAAGGCAGATATGATAATTAACGTTCTGGTAAGCCTCATGATTAACTCTGTGCTTCGAATGTACTAACTGACCGATCTAGGAAACTGGTATTTTTGACGCTCTCAGTAAGAGTGTCCTCGAGGCGGTCCAACTCACAATCATCGCCGACAAGGAAGCGCCTGATAACGTCCTTGAGTCGTATACCTTCTCTTTCAGGTATACTGACGGATTAGGCGACATACATAGACGTTTAAAGACGTTGTCAATAGAGCCGTGTGGCTATGTTGCCGACATGAAGTCCGCTCAGACAGCCAGAGTAGGACTGGAAACCATTGTTCGACGCTTGATAACCCTGAGCGCTTTCCTTCCAACTCTCCCAAGTATGCAGACCCTGCAGTTTTGGCTGTTGGGTTGCTGCTAACTTATATAGACAAACGTACACTCGGCGTCCACCTCTTCTACACCGAGGATTGCCCCCCTGATTACGAGCCCCCTGGTTTCAACGGTGCAAGAGACGGAACCATCAACTATCCGCTAACTGAGAATTGGAGACGAGAATCCCAGGCATGCGGTAAAATGGAAAGCGGATGGCATACGTACGTATTACCTATCCAATTAGGTAACCACCGCTGATGGGCTTAGTGTCGGGCTTAAAGTCACCTCGCTCAAATGGACTGGGCCAGAGCCAGAGGATTCCGAGCCTATACCACAGATACCCGCGGACATCGAATACAAAGACACCGTGCCCCGAGCTGAAGACATTGGCTTTGAAGATGAAGAGAGCAAGCTGCAATCCTCCCAGATCGAGGGTATGTTTACCTCGATCTCTACCTGTTTTGTGGATAAGTTCTGATCATCGCCCTTTGCGAAGTAATAGGCTCCCTAGAAGCAACGCAGGATGTTGTTGAACGAGAGAGGCTACGGATGATGATGCCTGTAAGGGAAACCATAGGTTCCAACACCTTAGAGCTTGATTAACTAACCTCACCAAATTAGTCCCAGGAAGAGCCCTCTCCGGACAGTAATTTGATTCCTACGCAGCCCGTTAAGCAAACGCCTACCCCGGAAGCCGAGACCGTGGAAGCAGCGAGACCGAGCCCGAAATTTATTCTTGGGCAGGAAAAGTTTGCAGAGTTGCGCAAGGCTTCTAAAACTTCAGCCCGAAGGCGTTCAGAGCCGGCTGCTGTTAGTTGCCAATGTGATTGGAAGGGAGAGGAAGAAGACATGGTGAGTAAACAACTACGTTTCAGACCTATATAGAGGCGGTGCTAAATCTTTTAGATTGTGTGCAGCTTTTGCAATACGCGGCAACACCGACTTTGCTATGGCTATGTGGATGCGTATAAGAATTCAGTTCCTGACATCCACGCATGCTACCGCTGCCTGCTCGAACCCAACGAAAGTCAGATTTTCAATAGCTTGGACAACGTTATTCTAGCTCGGAGAACTCTGAAAATCATCTCAGAAGAAGGAATCCTAAGCTCTGCACAAGCGTTCTGCGAGAGAATCCGTAAGAAGCACCGAATATTGGTTGGATAACCGGACCCTAACTCTCCTACAGACTGCAGTCCACCAGCCTTTGCCCGGGTCAAGGAATTTCTAAAGAGGAAGGCAATCATGCAACCTACACCCGGCTACAAGCCCAAAGAATGCATTCGTAAAGGCCTGCCTACATTTGTTGTCCCCGACAAACCAAAGGTCCGCGAGATAATCCAACGGGACATTATGAATCCCATGGTGAAGATCGAACACCACGTAAGTAGATCAAGTCTCATGCTGAAACTCCCTTCCCCTGCTTCTTGCTAAAAAAAATAAAATGATGCAGTACACGACGCAATACTTCACCGATTCTCTCGAGGCGCTTAGCCCGCCAGCCACCAGTGACGCTGACGGCTTGAGCAAACAAAACTCTCAAAACACCGTCATACCAGCGGTGAAGAACAGCCAAGACGATGAACGAAGGACAACGAAAGACACTCGCGACGATGAGTCTAGGGAATCGGGTACACCGCAACAAGCCCTCAGCTCTCGACGTCGTACAAGATCGTCCAACGTCGTTAGTGTCATCCAAGACAGCCAACCCACCGACAAGAGCACACCACAACAGTCCACTCGCAAACGAACCAGGTCTTCGCAAGTTGGCCCCGAACCGATACGCCCAGTCACGCCGTCACAGTCAACAGCTTCAGACAATGAAGTAGACACGGACAAGCCTCGACGCAGCAGTCGCAAGAGGCGCAAAATCAGCAACTACTCCAAACTCATTGACGTTGGGGCAGAGACGAGTGGGAACGAACAATAAGTCTGACGAGTTACCACATAGTACCTACAGTATGTTCGAAAGCACATGCCATATAGGGTTAACGGCTTGTCAACTGGAGCATTCTGCATGTTCGCCAGGAGCGGGTCTGTTTCATATTTCCCGATGGTTTCATGTTCGGGCTGAACTTGACCCGGTGGCCCATAGTTTGCACGGAACTGCAATTCGGCGAAGCACGGACTACCGGGGTCAGGGTCAAGCCGTAAACAGGGTCACAGGTACCGGGGTACCAAGATGCTCTGTCGCAGGGGTCCAAAACCAAAAACAAGAAGCAGCATACAAATAATTGATGTTTACCGCAACTCATTCATTGAAGGAAGGGCTGTGTTTCCAGCCCAACGTTTAGCCCAAGGTTCAAGGTTCAAGGTTTAATTTCACTTTCAACGGCGGGGGAGCGTGCGTGCAAAAGTTGTCAATATTTCTACGAGGTGCATACATATCTATCGAGGCGGGTCTCTCCTTCGTCCAGTCTTGTCCAAAATTTCTTTGTTTTCCACTTTCGACTCAGCGCCATAACCATTATCTAATTCTAGTTAGTGGCTTAATAGCCCCAAACTCCGGGTTAAGCTTATGCATGAAGGAGTCCTAAGTATGCTTTCGGAGAAAGAGATCTCATAATCGAGATTCGAGTCCCGGTTCCAAGCCCTCGGAGCCAGAGTCGGAGAATTCGTATGTGATGAGTCGTATGCAGGATTTGGAGCCCGCAGGAGCAAGCAGAGCAGGGATGGTAAAAAGCAAAATAAAGCAACTAGCGGATGTTGAGGCAGCCGTAGGCTGTAGCTTTGACTTTGGCTCAGGCCGGGTGTGGGCTGAGCTGGATTGACTCCCGTCATACCTACTTGAGTACGTGGTGATGATGTTTTCGTTCCTCTTCTCTTCCTTTCTCTATCCGTATACTGGGTCGGGTGTGTCATGGTAGCTCGTTGAGTTGACTGAATAGACTCAGAAAATGACGAAATTGGAACCAAGCTGGTAAACAAAGCATCAAGAGCTATTGAGCAGGTCCACAAACCCGTACCGTGTATGAGGGTGAAACTAGCCTGGCGATCATCGGAACCTTGTCAATGACAATCCACAATACAATCCACCAGGAGGTGAGGAGCAGGACAAGGCCGAGTGACAGCTTGAAGTCGATGTTGTTGATCCTCGCACCAACCTAGACAGATCATGATCAGCAGTTGACAGATCGCAATGGGTTAGCGCGCCCTCGCCTCGCCCGACAAATCAGCAGCGCGCATTGCATGCAGTGTGTGAAACCGCCGTCGACAAATGCACGGGGCGCTGCAGTAGCTTGATGCCAGACTGTTGCCAGCGGCTGGTGGCTTCAAGGTTGTTTCGTCGCAGACGCCGATCTGACATGGCATATCCAATTATAGCCGTGGAGCATGGGGGTTGCTGTTGGTTTCTGTCATGGTTTCGAGGAATCCTCCGCTGCGTTGTACAGCGACGCAGGGGAGCAGAGCACTCCTGTGCGAAATAGGAGATCTCCCCGTTGGAGTGCTCGACTTGACACCCTTCCTGACGAATTTTGACTGCTTCAAAGTTTCATCAGGTTCGGTTTCACTTTCTTCCCCGTAAATCAGTGCCAGACTATCTTCAATAGTCCAGCACATCACTCCCAGCGACCACAGCGACGGGACAGAGACAATTGGAAGTCAAAGTCAAAAAGTCAAAACACTGTCAACCCCCAAAGGGCGCTAGTCGGGGTCTACTGCAGGCGTCATGATTGGGGGGGCTGATGATTTCTAATTGTAAGATGGAGACAATGGTCGACTATTGAATCGAATCAATAATTGAGAATTCTGGACTCCAACCACTCCACCTTCGTCCCGAGGCTGGCGATCAGCAGTGTTTTGGGCGCGTTCATTGGCAATAAAAGGGGCGCCTCACGAACGAAGGAGTTAGACTACCAGACAGACTACGAAGGTTCTTGAAGACGTCGCCCTCCCGCGGGATCTGGTTCGATCGAGTGGGAGACTGAAGTGCGAGCAGAACTCGTGGAGACTGGAGACTGGAGACCACGAATGTACGAGAGCCGACCCCCGTTTTGGTTGACGGGTTGGCACCTTCGCTTCATGTGAGAATATCATATTATTCGATTCTTTATGCTAGGTGTAAATTTCTCCGGTCGCCTGCATCTGCATCTCTCAAAATTGGACAGGGGGATGTGTAAAGGAGTGATTGCTTGTGTCGCGTGGCTTGGATGCACGTGTTGAGGTTGTGCCTGCCTGTGTCTCTGATCGAGGTCTGTGAACATCAAAGCCTCCAAGACCGAGAACCTGGAGAGCAAGCTCAAAGTTTCACCTTTGGGCCTCGGTTTCAAAAGTCAAAAACAGAAGCTAAGTGTGCAGTTGACGCGCATTCGAGGCGGGCGAACCCACTGTCTGACAGGCATCATCCTGGTGCAGCCCACTTCTTGTCTTCTAGGCAGAGATAGCAGCGGGCCAGCGGCGTTGCCGGCCCTGGCCCTGACCTTGACGAATCCCCGGGTGCCACAAAGCTAGCTCATCCCGCGTCTGTCCGCTGTCGCTGTCGCTGAAACTCGCGTTGTGCATGTGTCCGGCTCCTGTTTGACAACGGAGCACACCCCGGAGAATCGGGGGCCTCCATGACCATGGTTAACACACTCGTCCAATTGTCGCAGCACCACGCGTTGCCATCCACATTCCACAGTGTATCCATCAGTCACTGCGGCTCGCTTGCCGATGAACAGGATTCAGGAACAGCTTCGAAAGTGCGATGATCGATGCTCCACCAGACTCCAGCGGCGGGCATTCATCGCGGATCGGCTGCTTCTGGTGCTTCCACCGGCCATCGTCTATTGATAGGCTAGCCTCGTAGCCACTAAGCCAATGTCGATATTCGATTCCGATCTGGGGGTTTTGGCTTCGAGGCCGGTCGAAAGTCTGATCGCCCCTTAAAAACATAACACCCACTCTGTCAGTCGATAGCCAGCGAGCGGTCTTCGGTTAAGTACTAGTCTGCCCCTTGGGTCGCCGAACCACGGCTCTCGACAGCTGGAGATGGGAGGGCACAGCAGAATTCAGGAAAAAGGGCTGGGGGTGGACATGGTTGGGGTGATAATGATTGGCGCCCAGTGCAATAATTTCCAGGAACGTCAAGATGGTGTTGCCAAAGAGTGGACACTCTGAGTCTGAGGAGTGCACTGTGCACGGGCGGATCGGGCTTGGTTTTAAATAATTAAATTGGACAATTAGTCGATGACCAGTCCCTGGCTGTTCGATGTCTGCTTATCCACCTAATCTCTTAAAACCACCTGTGCTGCTGTTGTTCCTGTACCTTTTCCACCTTCTTCCCTCCCCTTTCCGCTCCCTCTCCTGTCCCTGTCACTCTTTAGTGCTTTCAGTCCTCGCCCTCGATACTGAACGTTTCTCTTCACGGAAAAACAACCCACGATCTTTACATATACAATTCACTTCCGAAATTGGCAATCTGCACACCGTTTTGGCGCTGGCGCCAGCCGTCTCTATCCGCCCTATTCACTGACTCCCGTCGTGTGGGGAAGGCTTCTCTTTTGGGTGAAACAAACAACCCGAACCACTTTTTCACGGCACTCGAGCTATCTATCTTTAATAAATATCAAACGAACGACCAACAACGACAGATGAGAACAATCCTCTAGGAGGATTGTAAACGGCACGAACTATTTTACGAAAATTATCCACCGGGCGTCGCCGACGGCAGAAGATCTCATCATGCCGCATAAGTCTTTCCACATCCCGCTGCGGACCTCCAGTATGAAACCGAAATCCAGCGATGGCAGCAATCGGAAGGAGCATAAGTCGCGGTCCATCCCCAAGGCTCAGAGAATACTCGGAACAACCGGCATCGCCCTTGACGACGATTACCATAAACGCCCCGACCAAAGGACAAGCCGGAGCGCGAGCCATGTGAATGCGCCGGAAACACACCAAAACCCAGACGGAGGAGAAGATGGACTACAACCCCCGAATCTTCGTGTGCGCGCGTCGTCGCCACTGTTAGGCCAAGAATATCGCGACACTCGTAATCCGACACCACTCACGCAGTTGTCAAGGAAGCTGCATCTGTCTCCCTCGTCCTCTGGGCTGTATTCTCGGTATGGTTCGAAGGACGCACCGGCTGAGCCAAGCACAAACCTTGGCCAGTACCATGGTGAGAACATGGAGGACCGGGAAGGCCCAGATAACGGATTCAACCCAGGGTTCAAACAACCAAAGGGGCCAATGAAGGACTCGAAACGGAAGACACGACCCCCAAGGATCGACCTCTCTTTGCTATTCCCCAAACCACAAAATAACTCAACACCTCTTCTATCTCCGCAGCGCATGGTGTCCTCACCGTCTTCTCTTTCTATGAGATCGGAATATTCTACGTTAAAGCCGCAAAGCCCGGAAAGCCGTCTAGGGAAGAAACTCACCAAGTCCCAACCACGACCAAGGACATCAAGTCGCGCAGAGGAGGCCCAACAAACGCTCAATGGCGTTTTGAACTCGTCGCTAGTACAGGACACGCCCCCCGTGTGGAGCAATCCTTCGTTGGAGAAAACGGTGAGGACTAGTGAGATGGACTTGGCGCTACAAAAGGATCTTGATGCCCAACCAACTCCACGGTCCACAGAACGCGCCCTATACAGCCAAATGAACTTCAGCTTGCGCGGTAGGGCCCAGACCCAGCGCAGCGACTCGAAGTCATTTCTATCGGCTAGATCTGGGGAATCAGCACATTCGTCCCAGAGAACTCTACGGGAGGCGACGTCGGCCAGGTCCCTAAACAAGGGCCCTTCCATATCAAAAAAGAGCAGTAAAAGCACACTGAAGAACACCGATTTGAACAAATCTAGCGTGCTTTGTCTTTCCTCCTCCGAAGATGAAGATGATGAGCCGCAGCCTTTGTTGAAGCCCCCATTCAGACCAAACAGAAACAAGAGGGACAGTGTCAGCACGTACGGGGGATATGACGGTGAAATTTGTACTGCGGCTGCCGCGCAAGCGACTAGAGGAACACTACGAAGTGTAGAACGTCCTTCGTCGAGTCAGACTCAAAGTTCACGATCAAGCTCAAAATACCTTCATCCTCGGCAAGACTCTAATGCTTCGCTACCGCGAAAACCCTCTCGGGCAGCCGGGGGTAATCAATCACGCCGTTCAAGCGGTGTTCCCGCAATTCTCGAGCCCGACTTCCTCCACAGCGACCCTATTTTTGAGGACCAGAGCCACGCTCGGACGAGAACCTCAACTATGTCTCAGCGAGAAATGCACAGGAGGAGCCGCGTTATGGCTGTGACAAGACAGGAAGAGCGCCTGCTTGAAGTGATGAGAGTGCGACACGGCAAGATGACTCCAAGTATCTTCAACGAACATATTGAACCCGATCGCCGTTCGGTGGTATCAGGCCTCTCAGTGCCTTCTCGAGATTCATTCTACTGCTCTGATACCTCGTTCCTACGCCTCAGCAACCCTGGTATCCCTCCTTCGGTACCAACACCGCCCCTTCCGGCCTCGTATTATCAGAACAAGGGTGCTTCCACCCCGCAAGGCACAGGGTCTGATACTGAAGATAAGACTACAACTTCAGCCCCATCGCCTCGAGCGAGTGTGTCTTCAAAAAGCCTTCCTTCTCCTGCCACCAGTGCCACATCTCCTCTAACCCCAACTCTACCTATTCACCGCTTTTCGCCCTTGCCGTCCCAAAAACCTCCACCCCAACGACCCCCACCTCCCGTCCCTGAAGTTCAGAGAAACCACTCAAGGAGGCGGACGGATAGCAGCGGGGCCATCGCGCTTGAAGATCCTGCAGCAGAAGATCCAGGTGAGGGCAGCGAGTTTCCTCCTTGGGCGTTGGGGTGGACCACTGAAGGCAGCAACCTAACAGCTGTGCATTGATTTTCGTCATAGCCCGTCTGTACTTTCGTTGACTCTTAGGCCACTGGGTCTACTTTTATCCATCTCATTTTGTCACACCATCCACACACTCACTCTTTCTCAACCTATTAGCATATTCCTACTATTTGTTGGCGGTATTTTCTCATATTTTCCTCTTTTATATCCACGACCGCGTTTGTTTGACTACCTGATTCCCATTTACTGCATGGATTGGCTTTTTGGATGCATATTTCGGACGTGGGGGGGTGGTTTCGGATAGCGATGTGGAAGATTAGGATAATTAATGTATATAACGGGGCTTTGCTCGAGTTCTCTCAAGAATCAAGATTTCTTCATAGTGTCTACCCAAGAACCGGAATTGCCCTCTCCTTGCATCCCAAGCTTGGAACCTCCGAGGATATGGTTTCCGCTCCATTAAGCTTCAGCGACCCGGTGGAAGGCATGAACAGAAAACAATGCCAGATGTCGTCATACCATTACCAGTGGTGGCATGGACAAGAACAAAAGCAAAGCAAGGGCAGAGGATACGCATCACGGCCCCATTACTTACCAGATCACGGAGGCTGCGGGAGGAATCAGAATACGAAACGTGTGCAGCTTGTTTCAAAGACACAGGGTGTTGCCCCAATTGATCCATGGCTCAGACTCGAGGGCTGTGTTGACTGTGTCGATCCCTCCTGCTTTGGGTGGTTGGGCTTTGAGTTGGCCCAGCCCAGCTGGGCTGGTCTGAGGCCTGGCCTGACGTCAGGACACCCAATGACGAACCGCAAATGCTTCCCGCTAAATCCAGGGGAAAATCGTCCGTCGCCCGATCCCCGTGATTTTGCCAGCCACACCGCCCCAGGTAAAGCCAGCCCCGAGGCCGACTAGAGTAAGACTGGACGACTCTCCTTCCAGCCTTTCACAAGCACACTTCTGCATGAAATAACCCGGCACGCTAGCTGTTACCCCGTGTTAGGACACTGGTGAATTTCAGTGTCTCATTCTCATCTTTGTTTCGACTATTCAAGTCGTCTAGCGTGTCTGTTGGGAGGGCACAGCTATCAATTTAATATGGGGGAAAGTGTCCAACGACGGTCGTCTGGGCCGGGGGCCGGGGCGAGTTGGAAGCACGCTTCTTGGGTACTGGTGAGTTCAGGAGACACTAAAACGCAGAACGCATCGTCTGTGGATTCGAATTGTATTGGGGGAGGCTAACCTTCTTGATTGTCATGTAGTTGACGGTGCAATACACAACATTTGTGCTCGTGAGTATTTTCCGCGGCCCTCTACGTCAAAGGGTTTAGTGTGACTGACTGACTGACTCCTGTTGCGCCCACAGTTGGTACACTACTCTCGAATGATGCCGCCCACTGGTGGCAAGCGCTATCTCACATCGACCGCTGTTCTCTTTAACGAGATTGTGAAACTCGCCGTTTCCCTGACCCTGGCGTTATACGAAGTTTCGAAATCGGCACCTCCCTCCGTGCCCGCCACTTCGCTCCTCTCTACCCTCGCTGCGGCCGTGTTTTCCGGCGATAGTTGGAAATTGGCCATCCCGGCTTCTCTTTATACTTTGGCGAACTCGTTGCAATATATTGCGCTCTCGAACCTGCCGGCAGCGACTTTCCAGGCGTCGTACCAGTTGAAGATCATCGTCAGCTCTGTGTTTGGTGTTGCATTGCTGGGCAGGAGTATTCCATTGCGGAAGTGGGCGTTTATACTCTTGCTTCTAGGAGGTGTTGCTCTCGTTCTTATTCCCATTAGTAGCTCTGAGGAGCTTTTGCTTGAGAATGCGGCGAAGCACTTCGATTTCCCTCGGTCTTTGGAGGAGTGGAAGTCAGTCAAGCAGGGACAGAATTTGCATAAGCGCTCCGCTACTTATGAGGGCATTGAGGAAGATATCCTGACCGCAACCCCGTCCATGGACCGTGCTGTTGGCATTCTCGCTACGCTTGGGTCTTGTGCAGCTTCTGGTCTCTCCGGGGTATACTTTGAAAAAGTGGTGCGGGATAGTGCGCATTCCACATCCCTCTGGGTCCGCAACGTGCAGATTGCGGTCTACTCGATCTTCCCTGCGCTGTTTATTGGTGTGATTTTCCTAGATGGTGAGAAGATTGCCAGTGGCGGGGTTTTTGACGGTTACAACTGGGTGGTTTGGAGTACGATTATTGTGCAAGCCATTGGAGGGATTGCAGCCCCGTTCTTTGCTGGACCGGCATTTGCAGATTCTAGGAATGTTGCGTCGGCTACTACGATAATCCTGACGTCGCTGGGTAGCATTTGGCTTTTCGAATTTGAACCAACTATGACTGTACGTTCACTATTCGGTGGAAATTGTTTTATTCTGGGCTATGCTAACCTCACATTAGTATCTCTTTGGTACCTTTGCGGTCCTTGTGGCTACTTATCTCTGTGAGCTTCCAAGCTCAGATGCTAAGCGTCCACCTCCAATTCGCATCGGGCGTTACGAAAAAGAAAGCATGAGCGACGAAACTTCTCCTGCTTCTTCGTCTCCCAAGGAGATCTCAATTAAGCTTCCGTCAACGCCCTTTTTGAATGCGGGCGTCTCAACCTCAAGGCCCACATCACCCGGCGTTGCCAGGTCGGGGGCCTCGCGATCTGCAAGTGGGGGTTACTTCTAAGGCTTTGACGATTTACTTGATATTGACGATACGGTTACGAGAATCCGATTTATTGTGCTGATAACCAACCTTGCATTGGTTTTTCTGGTTGACTGTGTTGGATGAAAGTGAGACAAGAGTGCATAGGACTCGTGCGCCTGTTCCATTGCTTTTGCC
Source organism: Aspergillus puulaauensis (assembly GCF_016861865.1). Classification (NCBI taxonomy): domain Eukaryota; kingdom Fungi; phylum Ascomycota; class Eurotiomycetes; order Eurotiales; family Aspergillaceae; genus Aspergillus; species Aspergillus puulaauensis. Next base: position 2,112,626 of record NC_054860.1, on the reverse strand, counting down.
TGCATACGTGGCGATTTGTACCCCTGAAATCTACTACTATACCCTTTGATTGGCCACTGCTCTGAACGATAGAGCAGACCTAGCGTTTGATTTTCGAAAAAATTGATTACATTTTAGTTGCTGGATCAACTTTTCTGCTTCGCTGTGGATTTATTTGAACGTGTCTGCCACCCATGCTAGCCTTTGAAGACTAGACATATTCCATTGGTCTTATTGTTGGCGTTTGATATACAGTCCACGTGCCCGCAGGTGACCTGCCTTCCGTAGATGTCTTGTAGAGCCCGCTCCATTCCCATCCTCATCACCTCACTGTATCAATCCCCATTCCATCATATTCCCAATGGCACCCCATCAGACCCATCTCTAACCATCATGAGACGAAGAGTCAACAAACCCTTCTCCATACCCCGCCAGACCGGGGCAGAAGGGCCGCTTGAGTTTCCAAAATCTCCCCAACCACACTCCAACGGCGTGATTGACGAGAAACTCATCCAGGGATCACAAGTATTGTCATCGTCGTCCTCCCTTTTTCATAAATCTTATAGGCAGGAAAATGGAACCTTGTCATATCAGCCCGGTTCCACTATTCAATTACCTGCTCTGTCAACGCTCATACAGCAGGATGAGGTGTTTGAGGACGAGGATGTACAACTTGATGCTTTTGGTGAGATTCTCAGTGTCCTACATATATATATATATATATGTCAATGGTTGAAGATAGATGTCTAACCTTTACGCTCGTGCTGGTTAGACCTTGAACTGCTTGCCCAGTCGGATGGGAAAGCGAATAATCATCAGCAACCGTTGATTTCTTCGTATCACCGACAAGTGGAACAGCCGAAACAGGTTTCTCGTTTCTTCAATGGTGAGTTGGTATACCAGTTGTACCTAAACAGCCACTAAAGGCACTAAAACTGTGTTTCTTTTATGAGAATGTGAGCTAATTTTGGAATCTTAGGCCCGCATGTCACGCCCCATCGAAGTATACCCTCGAGTTCGTCTGATATCGATACAAGGGAAGTTTCGAGCCCATTAGCGCGGATTCAGAGTGGAAGGACGACTGGAGGATTTCGAGAAACCGATCGGGATCTTGGTGGGACGTTGGGACTAAACAGGGCTCCTCAAGTACATTCCATTGGAGTGGAGAAGCGATATGTCGAGCCTAGTACTGATTTTCCAACCTCACACCATGACCCGAGCAACCCGTTTCAAGATATACCTGTCTCTGTTCGAGGTATTGTACTCTTGTCGGTCCGTGAACTACCGGACAATTATCGCTCGCTGTTCCATTTCCCTGTTTTCAACGCCGTGCAGTCCAAGTGCTTCCAGGCTATCTACAGAAGCGATGACAACGTAGTGCTAGCTGCCCCAACTGGGAGCGGTAAGACGGTCATTATGGAGCTGGCGATTTGCCGCCTGCTGAATACCCTGAAAGACGAGCAATTCAAAGTCGTTTACCAGGCCCCGACAAAGTCTCTTTGTTCTGAGAGGTTTCGTGACTGGAGTCGAAAATTCCAACTACTTGGGCTCCAGTGTGCCGAGCTCACGGGCGATACGGATCATTCCCAGCTAAGAAATGTCCAGAATAGCCAGATTATCATAACCACTCCAGAGAAGTGGGACAGCATGACACGGAAGTGGAAGGATCATGTCCGGCTTATGCAGCTCGTCAAGCTCTTCCTCATTGACGAAGTTCATACACTCAAAGAAGCTCGCGGCGCTACTTTGGAAGCGGTTGTATCCCGAATGAAAACCATTGGGTCCAATGTACGCTTTGTTGCATTAAGCGCCACTATCCCGAACTCTGAAGACATTGCGACCTGGTTAGGTAAGAATGCCACTAGCCAGCACGTTCCGGCACATAGAGAGCACTTCGGCGAGGAGTTTCGTCCGGTGAAGCTGCAGAAATTTGTTTATGGATATCAGTCTCATGGTAATGACTTTGCGTTCGACAAACTGCTTAACTCCAAGTAAGCCCTCAATCTTTCTGCATATATGCACAGGCTCACTGTTGAATCGTAGACTTGCTGATGTCATTGGCACACATTCGGCGAAGAAGCCCATCATGATATTTTGTTGTACCAGGAATTCTGCAGTCACTACGGCAAAGGAACTTGCACGGTTGTGGTCTACGTCTAACCACCCAGCGCGGCTATGGAAGGGACCAAGTAAGCCGATGCAGGTTTGCAACACTGATCTAAAGAGTGAGTCGGATTATACCCATCTGTATCGATGCTGACACTTTTTTCGGACAGCGACAACAGCTGCTGGTGTTGCATTTCACCATGCCGGCCTTGAACCTGCAGACCGACACCAAGTCGAGAACGGATACATCGAAGGCAAAATAAGCCTTGTATGTTGTACTTCAACTCTCGCTGTCGGCGTCAATCTCCCCTGCCATCTAGTCATTATCAAAAACACTGTAGGATGGCAAGACGGTTGCTGCCAGGAGTACTCGGACCTTGAAGTAATGCAGATGCTCGGTCGTGCCGGCCGACCACAATTTGACGACACCGCAACTGCGGTAATTCTGACCAGAAAGGAACGAGTCCATCACTATGAAAAGCTAGTATCTGGATCTGAGAGTCTCGAGAGCTGCCTGCACCTAAACTTGATTGACCACCTGAATGCCGAGATAGGGCTCGGCAATGTAACCAGTCTAGATTCAGCTACTACCTGGCTAGCGGGTACCTTCTTGTTTGTCAGACTAAGGAGGAACCCGATGGACTATAAACTCAAGGAGAGCGCCAACCGGGACGACGAAGACGAGATGCTTCGCCAGATTTGCGAAAAGGATATCAAGTTACTCCAGGAATGTGACCTAGTCGCGTCCAACACCCTCAAGTCCACGCCATTTGGAGATGCCATGGCAAGGTATTATGTACGATTCGAGACGATGAAAACGCTCCTTGCGTTGAAGTCGCAGTCAGGTGTGGCGGAGATTGTAAGTAAATCGCCTAAACTTTTGGGATGAAAGTTAGACTGATACGCTGTAGCTTGCAGCTATATCCCAGGCCGAAGAATTCCGCGACGTACGACTCAAGGCAGGAGAGAAGTCGGTGTATAAGGAGATAAACCGCTCAAGTGACCTCGCCTACCCTATTAATGTCGACATCGCGCTCCCAGCTCACAAGATATCCCTCCTTATCCAGTCCGAACTGGGTGCTATTGAGTTTCCGACTAACGAGCAGTTCCAGAAACACAAGTTCACTTTTCAGCAGGACAAAAACTTTGTATTCTCCCATGTTAATCGTCTGATTCGATGTGTGATTGACTGCCAGGTTCACCTGGGAGATTCGGTAACTATCCGAAATGCGTTGGAACTCGCCAGGAGTTTAACAGCAAAGGTTTGGGATGGTTCACCCCTTCAGATGAAGCAAATTGAGCAGATTGGTGTTGTTGCGGTGAGGAAGTTAGTGGCAGCTGGAATTGATAGTATAGAAGCCCTGGAAGACACCGAGCCGCACTGCATCGACATGGCGCTGAGCAAGAATCCGCCGTTTGGAGTGAAAGTGCGGGGTCGTCTTGCGGAATTCCCAAAGCTACGAGTATCGGTGAAGATTATGGGCAAGGTATCCTCAGAGGCTCTCAGAGTCTTGCTGGAAGTTGCTAATCTTCCCTAGGACGTCAAGCCAGGCCGTTTTGTCTCAGTGCGCTTTAAAGTGGAGATCGCATTCATGAACGAGAAGTGTCCGAGTTTCTTCCAGAGGCGGCCGGTTTATGTTTGTTTCATTGCAGAGACTTCTGACGGCCGACTAATTGACTTTCGACGTTTAAGGTATATATACAACTGAAATTGTATTCTGATGGTACCGTATGCTGATGATATTTAGTGCAGCCAAGCTCCAGAAGAACCATGAGATATCTTTAAGCGGAGAACTGAAGCAACATGGCCAATACATAATTTGTCATGTTATGTGTGATGAAATTGGTCTGCTCCTCAGTCCCACGGCCGCGTGGTCTTTGTGACTAACAAATTGAAGCGGGAACCTCACGTTGTGCGACGTTGAGACCGGATCTCCCAAAGTCGTGCTTTCCCAAACAGCCCGAGCATGAGGAAATTCCGATTACAGAGCCTTGCAACAATGAATCATCCAATAAGCTTAAACGGTTCGATACTGATGACTTGTTATTCGGAGAGTGGTTAGGCTCAGGTAGTATACCCAGATCTATACTGATTCAGTGATATACGGAATGAGTCTGACTGGAATTAAGAGATATTAGATGACTGGAATGATGGGGAAGCAGGGCCCCAACCATCAGTACCCTCTAAAGGCACAATGTACCAGAAAATAACATCACAGAGCGAAGACACCAAGTCAAGTGCAGCGGCAAAGGCAAATGCCAGCGTCGATCGGGAACTCGGAAAGCTGGATAACGGCAAATGGGCATGCAATCATAAGTGTAAAGACAAAACATCGTAAGGAATTTGCATACATTTGGGTGGCAATTGCTAAACCCAGTAGGTGCAAGCATTACTGTTGTCGCGAGGGCTTGAGCAATCCCCCAAAGGCCACTAGAAAGAAGTCTGACGGGGCTTATCAAGACACAGCAGGATCGAACCAGCTGACATTGTCAGCAAGTATATCAAAGAGTGATCCGAAATCTGTTAAGCAACAGAAAAAAGTGAAGAACAGCCAGCAGTCATCCCAGCTGAAGACTCCTAGCACGGATAACCCTATCTCCCTTATCGCGGATTCCTCGAGCGACTATGGTGACGAGAGCTTCGACGACTTGCCCTCACCGTCTGAATTCTTCGGAAATGCCATCAGCTCGTTGGATCGTGATTCTCAAAAAGCGCCGGGTATCTCCAAGACCCCTCATGAGCTCGGAGACGACTGGATCGATGCTGATGAGGTCTCGTTCCGGGGGCGTCCGACCTTGGAGTCACCTTCGGCAAATTATGGCTTTGCTAAGACTTGTCTAGTAGATCTTGTAAGCCCTGAGCCGCAGAAATTGTGTTCCATGCCTCCGCAATCCGACGGCTTGGGGGGACAGAAGCGAAAGCTGGCTGACAGGAGCAACACCACCAATGACGACAACAAGAGAGCAAAGAACCGTGGGGAGCCAGACGGTATTGAAACAGATTTGCCCAGAAAAGGAGAGAAAGAGCTTACAGAAGGGAACGAGGCTGAAAACTCGCAGATGTGTGACGTACCTGTTGCTTCTTCTATACCAACGGGCTGGGAAGGAATTGACCCAGCCCTGCTGGACGATTTCAAAGACATAATTGATTTCTTTTAACCGTTTGAAATTTGAGAAGAATGTCATTGACCGCCGACATAATGACGGAGTTATATGCGTTTGCTGCATTTGTTATGTTAAAGATGCTTGAGACTACAATGGAATTTCCACATCCAAGTGAAAGAACCTGGCAGACAGTAGAGCTCACAGACTCCATTCATTTAGCTACTGGAGTGTCAGATGGCCAGAAATATCAGCTTACCTATTGGTGTACTCTATTTGTGAACAGATTCTAACCCTGGAAGATTCTAACCTGTTCCCTGATAGAGATGCGTGATTTAAGTGAGTGAGTGAATATCCTAGTCACGCCCCAATAAAGCAGAGCCTTGCAAGTGCGGCCTCTGCCCGGCAACAGTGTTTTCCTCTAGTATATGAGGCCTGTTATTTTGCTTCCCCCGCTCAGCCCTTTACTGGCCTTCTCTTTCTCCCACCATACTTACCCTCTACCCTGATCCATCAGGATTACCATCACGAGGTCAACACAACCGAAGCAAAGCAACGTGAGTACAGCCATGCATTACAAGCAGCTCATTACTCCTTATCTTTATCTATTTTCAAAAGAGATATTATATCCAGAGCACTAATATAACCTGAGAAACGCAGTGTTTTGCCCTCACCCTCTATCCCACACCTCTTTCAACCATATCCGACCTTATCTCTCCAGCATTCTAGCTAGAGGAAGAAAGCTTCATATTTAGCTATATTTGGTAGCCTCTACTGCGGGAACTTCACCACCAAAGGTATGTTGCTCTTGTGAATGGGCCGTGGTTGGCCGGACCCGTGTTGTATACCCTTTCTCGGCGCGTCAGAGCCCGTGTGCATCTGCGTGTCTGCGTGCAGCGCAGCGGGCCTTGTTCTGAAATTGCCTGTTTATCTAGGGGTTGTGATGGCTTTATACTTAATATTTCAACTTGCTTCGTTCGTTGTATTTCGTTGGATTGGAGATGGATATGATCAGAGCTGATTCTTTTCACGATGCAGGCTGAAGCGATACAACACAACACAACACATTTACTCGTGCCACCAAGGTATCGAAATATCATCATGGGAAAGTTGAATTATTCCGCTGTATGTTCTATTGGATTTGGGTATATATTCTCTGGATCAGATGAGCTGACGATGTGGTGTTCTACAGAGAAAGATCAGCGGCGTCAAAGCTGGCCACGTCGTTTCCAAGGACCTGGTAGGTCACACTGTCTAGCTACTCTTCCCTAGCTTCAAAGACAGTCAAGAGATGCTGATAAAGTTCAGAAAAAACGAATGGCCCCAGGCTCTGGCTCTAAGGCTGCAGCCCGCGATCCAACTCTCGAGATCGACCTCACAGGCAAAGGTCTCACTGATGACGGCTTCGCCGAGTTTATTGACGACCTGATCAGCTGCATCAACTGCCGCGATGCAGAACACCCACTCGGTCTTGCCAAGGTCACTGAGCTCCATCTTCAAAACAACAAGCTCACCGTGCAGTCCCTCCTCAAGCTAGGAGACGTCATTGCCAGCAGCGGTGGTGACCTTCGTGAGCTTGATCTTTCACGCAATGACATCCGCATTGTCACCGAAGAGGAGAAGACCATTTGGAAGTTGTTTCTGGGTTCTTTTAAGAACTGCTACATGCTCAAGAAACTTGATTTGGCTGGTAATCCGATTGGGGCTGCTGGCTTGGAAATCCTTGCTCGTGGTTACATCAAAAGTGACCTTGATTTCCTTGAGGCGGACGCAGAGACGATCGTTCGTCAGGACCACGGTTTCTCCACCGATGTGCAAGACGGCGAGGAAGCGGCGCTTGCGGAGGAAACTGCGGCACTGAAGATCGATGTGAAGGCTAGTTGGGATTGCAAAAGCGGCTGTGCGAAGAAATCCCCAAGCAAGGTTGGCAGAGCGGCTCGTCAAAATGGTATGGATATCCCACTAATCCAGCTGGTGATAATTGCATTGTAAGTTAACGGGGATATTGTTGTACTAGGTGCTGGATCCACCGCAGTACCAGCCAGCAAGAACATCACCTTCAATGATCTGAAGCAATACGCATGTACTCGAGGACTCCGTTCCATCCCATACTTCATATTATCAGAAATCGAAGTCAAGAATAGCAGTGCGGTGCATCTATCTCGAATGCTCGCCACACAGCGCTCTTCTGAACAACTCTTGGAGTTCCTTCCTCATGGCAAAGCGTCTGCCATTCCTGGGTTGGCTAGAGGAGACAGGAGTATCATCTGGAAACCCATTGATGGGTTCACGGGTCACGCTAAGCGCCTCCTCGATGTGACTGAGGCGATTCGTCAATATAAATCTAGGGCCCAGGGTGGTTCGGAGGGCAACAGATCTGACGATGAAGACTCGACTGACGAGGCCGCAAAGCATAAGTCGCAAAACAAATTAGAGCTCGATCACACCAGACTTACCAAGCGTGTGCGCATTGAATCTCTTAAGCATGAGGGCCTTCACGCTAGTGAGATTGCCACCGTTGCGCTGAAGATGATGGTAGTTTCTCGGGCACTTCTCTTGGAAGATAGGGACCGCGCAGTTGAAGCATCCGAGGATGTGGCAGCTAATGAAGAATTTCCCGTCACCGAGGAACATGATGTGGAAGAGCAAGAACAAGAGCAAGAGGAAGAGGAAGAGGAAGGACACGCAGAAGAAGAGTTGATCGTTGAGCACTCTCCATCATCCGTGGAATTCCACCCACAACCTCAGTACACAATTCCTCCGGCTTTCTCCCCATATTTCTCTAAGGGCCGTTTTCACCCGGGAACTGAGCTATTTGACGAAGAGTTTCCTGCTCTCCAGCCGGTTTATCGACCGGCCACACCCAAGTTAGCAACTCCAGAGCCCGAGAACGAGGGATGCCTCGAGCTAAACTCTCTGCGCGACACTACTCCCGAGCGTTCTGTTTTCGGAGCTGGAAATGTATCTGGCCCTGAACTTGGCTCTGTCCGAACTGGTCGCCCCACTGGTGGCAAGGGTAACACGCGTGCCAGTCTTTCTCAAAAAGGACGCAAGTCAAGCTGGCGATTCGGGTTGACTTTCAACCTCTGGCGCCGCATTATTGCCGAAGCGGTCGGTGCGAATGGTATCCTGGATCAAGAACAGCAGGCTCGCATCCTTCATTATGCTTCTGATTGGGATTCCGTGGCATACGAACTGACAATCAAGGGGGCAGAGAATCACCAGCAGATCTGGAAATTCTTGGATACGGTTCGCTGCTTCACTTACACGCCTCTGAATTGAGGTAGTTACTGAAGTTTGTGAGATGATTATCCAGCTTGATGTTGACAGCCCACATGTATGTACTTTAACTTGGGGAACGTAAAAAAGCGCAAAACACACAAAAACAACAAGGCCAGCTGAATTGGGATACGGATCAACTCAGGAATATGGGTGTGACTGGGCTTGTATTTAGCAGATGCCAAGTAGCAATGAAATTTCGAATACAATTGCAAGATGCCATGTAGTGAATAAAGTTATGAAGTTATTCACAACGTCATACTAGGGCACTGAGACAGCGCCCCACGTGATCGGAAATCCCCCGCAAATTCTAAGAATTTGGACTTTGATCAGACTGACAATCCTCTGCATTCCACAAAAAGTCTTACGTTTGCTTCGTGTCACATTCCTTTCATCGTGGTTTTCTAGACCGACCTTCTTTACACCAATAGACGCCCGTACAGCCTGCCGCTCGAGTCTGATAGATAGACAAAATGATTCGCGCAAGACGAACAAACACCGCAGCCCCGATAGAAGACTCGTCCAACGCTCCATCCACGTTCACTGATGGCTTGCCACTGCCAAAACTGATCGCCTTCGATCTCGATTACACACTCTGGCCGTTCTGGGTCGACACTCATGTCACGCCCCCGATCAAGGCAAAGGACAACAACTCCCGCTGTCTAGACAAGTGAGTGCATCCTCGCAGCCGATAATTGCCACAAACCTCTAGATATCTAATGATCGAGTACTAGATGGAACGAATCCTTTGCATTCTACCCCGCCGTCTCCTCCATAATACACAGCTGCAAATCGCGCTCAATCCCGCTCGCACTCGCATCGCGCACCCATACTCCGGACCTCGCCAGGGACATGCTGAAAGCACTGCACATAATTCCGAACTTCAGCGACAAGCCGTTGACGAACAAAGCCAAGACAACGAGGGCCCTTGACTACTTTGAGTACATCCAGATCTTCCCTGCGACGAAGACACAGCACTTTGCGCGGATCCACCAAGCGAGCGGGATTGCTTATGAGGATATGCTGTTCTTTGACGATGAAGCACGCAATCGCAATGTGGAGACAGAGCTGGGGGTGACGTTTATGCTTGTTCGGGATGGGATGACAAGGGAAGAGGTTGATAAGGGAGTCTGGGCTTGGAGGAAGACGAACGGGATTAAGCGGACGGAAGAGGCAGACCAGGAGGTGAAGAATTAGGTTGTGATGTATATAATGTGCTATGTGATTGAGATACCCTGCGGGCAATAGAAGGACTTGGCTTTAGGCGTTAGTTACCGTTCTTCCCTCCCGCAGACTCGTAGACTTCCAGGGACTGGAACGCCAAGAGGCACCAAAGGGAAAGCGCACGATGAATCATGGATTCACACTTGACAATTTCACCAGAGGCCCCAGAGGGCGCGTAGGCGTCCTTGGCCCCAGACTAGTCCCAGACTCCGCCCCCAGCGGCTCAATTTCATTCATCTGATTCTTACTCAAAAAGAGACTTCGACTCTCCTCCCGATCCTTTTTATCTCATGGCGCCCGCGATGCGCCAGCTCCGCCATCACGAAGCACCATGAATCCGCTCCGGATTCTACTGCCGATCATTCTTGTCGCGGTGGGACTTCCGCTCGGTTGGACTCTCTTACCCCTATTAATATCTTGGATAGTTGCACGGCGCTAACTCCACACCCCAGGAATCCTGGCCCAAGAATGCCACACCACTGAATCAGGCTCCAGCCAAAACTCTGGCAATAACGCCCTGACTGTGAACAGCCAAGATGATTTGAAGTCATTTTCTGATGGCTGCACCACCCTGGTCGGCGATATTCTGATATCGTCGACCTACCGTGGCCGATTCGTTCTGGATGGCGTTGCGAATGTTACTGGCCAGATCTCCATGGGCTCTAGTAATTACTCCAAGCGTGTGACTTCTTTTAGGCTGCCGGATGCGAAATCTATCGGCAGCGTAGTGCTTCACGCGGTTCCCGACGTGCAGCTACCAAAGGTCCAGAGGGCGGACCGAGTGACATTGACGACGTCTTCCAGCAAGAGTACAGCGGATTTGGGAAACCTTGTTAACGCCGGTTCGGTTCACATTCAGGGTCCCTGGAAGAGGTAAACTTCTTGAAACTACATACGTGTACGAGATGATTTCTGACTTATGGCCGACAGCGTGGACCTACGGTCATTGGCGAACGTAACATCGAGCCTCTACCTCTGCAGCAAAGCCGGGTGCCAAATTAGGCTGCCGGATGGAAGCCCAACAATTGACGTTGATCTCCCTGCTCTGGAATCTGCACGTTACATCAGTGTCAACGGCAGTCTTTCAAAGTCTGAATCCCTTCCCTTACCAAAACTTGCCCTGATTGATAGTTTAGAAGCTGACTGAATACCCTAGCTTTTCAATACCTCAGTTACACACCGTAGGCGTGGAAAACCAGACTACGGGTCACAAGAGTGGACTTGGTCTACACCTTTATGGATCCGATTCCTTGAAGGTCAATTTAACCACACTGCATACATTATACGGCCATCTCAATGTCTCTGGCGAAGTGTCCTGGTAACTAGCCCAACCTGCACGCAATCTTTGCATGAACTAACGCCCCATCCAGGCTAAACATCTCCCCCGTCGCAAACACCAATGCCCCAATCTATATTGAGACCGGCGCGGACTCAGAAATCTACTCCACCCTCCAAGAAGGATCAACCATAGACGTCCACGGCAACGTCAAACTGTCAGTCTAACATGCCACTCCTCCCTTCTTATCGGTCAATATAAGCCAGCCCCAAGCTAATCTCTAAACCCAGAGTCGACCTCCCCTACATCAAGAACGTCGACAGAATAAACATCACCTCAAACTACAACCCGCCCTGCACACCCGCCCTCCACGACCTCTTCGACTCCAAAGCAAAATCCAAATCCGACATCCCGTCCTTCTGCGGCGGCCCCAGCACCCGCAAACCGGGTACTACTGTCCCCAACTGGCCCGACCCCTACAGCTCCAAGCACAAGAGCCGCTTGTCAGGCGGAGCCATAGCTGGGATCGTAGTCGGTTGTGTATGCGGTGTTGCACTGCTGGCGGGTGCCGTTTTCTGGTGGCTCAAGAAGAAAAACAAGATAGGCGCTGGGGCTAAGGCGGGGGATCCGACAGATTCTTCTGTGGGTGATGCTACGCCTCCGTATAGGGAAGAGCAGCCTATACCTTTGGTTAAGCGGTGAATTTGGATACAGTTATAGAATTCGATTAGATAGATTACGGTACGCGGTGGTTTGATAGAGTTGGTGGTGTACCTTGTATGTGAAGATGTACATTTAATGCATACATATAGACTGCATTTTTGGATACAAACCTTGACTTTTGGAACGAACTTATAATGTTTTCTTTGTTTTTGTCTCAACAGGGTGTGTGGGGGGTTTCCCGCTTTATTTGCGTTGAAAATAGAAACAACGGATTGCCCTAACCCAGTTTGCAGTCATTACTCACACCATCGTAGAGATTCCACTAGATGACTGACTCACATATCGTATCACCACTTCATAGCTAGAAAGTAGTGTTTATTCCTCAACTCGTGCATCCCGCAGACACCGAGGATTAGGAGGGTGAAGAGTGAGGAGCCCTACGTACGGGGACGGGAATGGCGCGGCGGCTGCAGCCCACAATCTGCAACGGCCATAGAGGCATAGATTCCACCGTCCCACAAGAATTTTAACTGTTTATTGGATCACCTAAATACCTTGTGGGCCCCATATTTCGACATGTCCGCGTGACCGTTGGGCGTTGACGTATCCAGCCCGGTAGGGTGAATACCCGGTTATGCTAAATGCTTAATACCTCTGCTAGTATAAGGTACTCCATCAGAGTGCATATCTAGTATCTACTCCTGTTCCGCAATCCACTACACAAAGACTGTGGGAGCTGATTAATTGGATGCGATTCAGGAAGGGCTCCATGACTGCAGCGCTATCTGATTGTAGAACTGTCTACGATGTTAATGGTGAGGTGGAATGGGATATCTGTATATAAAGTCGGGTCCTGTTGGCAAGTAGCAACAAACTTTAAAATCGACAAACTCAACATCCTGAGAAAAAAATCAAAAAGGAGAAAAAAGGAAACCCCAAAATGCCCGACCACGACTACATCATAATCGGCGGCGGTCTCGCAGGCAGTACGCTCGCCGGCAGACTGTCATCATTAACCGCTTCAGCACCAGACCCAGCACGAATCCTGATAATCGAGGCCGGATCAAATGTCGCGGGCCACCCACTCACAAGCGCCCCGCTGGCATGCTTCAGCGCGCACTTCTCTCCCCTAGACTGGGCGTATACGACTGTTCCACAGGCTCACCTCGGGAACAGGGAGTGCTACAATAGCGCGGGCAAGGCGCTTGGTGGTGGCTCAGCGGTGAACTACGGGACGTGGACGCGTGGAAGCGCGGCGGATTATGATGAGTGGGCGAGGATTGTGGGAGATAATGGGTGGAGTTATGAAGGGTTGCTGCCGCATTTTAAGAGGATGGAAAGTTATTGTATTAGTGGGGATAGGGAAGGGGTTGTTGATACGGGTGTCCATGGGTTTGACGGCCCAATTCATAATGTTTCAGTTTCAGGGAGTAGTGGAGAGCGAGTCTATCCGCTCAGGGAGCCGTTGAGGAAAGCTTGGACCAGGTTGGGTGTGAAGGAGATTCCAGATGCAAATGCGGGTTCTCCATCTGGGTTGAGCGAGTTGGTTGAGGATTGGCGTGACGGGAAACGGCAGATTGCGAGTGAGGTTTTTGGCATTTGTGAAAGGCCTGAAGTTACTATTATGACGGAGACAATGGTGCAGAGGGTCCTCATCGAGGAAAATGAGACGGGCAAGAAAGTCGCAAAAGGAGTACAGGTTCTAGGAGGCCAGATTTTCCACGCAACAAAGGAAGTGATCATCTCTGCTGGTGCATACCATACACCACAGGTGTTGATGCTGTCTGGGATTGGGCCACAGGACGAACTCGCAAAGCACGGAATTGACATGGTCCTAGATGCACCGCAAGTCGGACGGAATTTCCACGACCATTTTGCGTTCGCGCAGTGGTGGAAGCTGCGCTGTCCGGGAAAAGGTTTGTCGATGGGCACGCCGTTGTGGAACAGCCCTGCATATGGGTTTGGCATTCCCTGCGATTGGGTTGCCACTGTAAAGGCTCCTCACGACGACCTGATCAGGGCACTCAGTCAAGACGGTGAGACCGAAGTTGAGGGACACCATTATCTGGCACCTGATGCTTGTCATGTAGAGACACTCATCGCCTACGCGCCATCAGGAGCACTTATCTCGGGTGTTGATATCCCAATCGATGGCACGCATATCGCGTCTATGGTCTTGGGAATGGCGACAACTTCACGAGGGTGCATCACACTGGCATCGGCATCGGCAATGACACCACCTCTGATTGATCCAAACTATTATGCGACGGAATTCGACCGCGCTGTAATCCGAGCTGGGGTCCGACAAGTCGCGACCCTCCTTTTGGACACTCCCGAAGGCCAGGAGATCGTTGAGGCTGAGGCGCCGCGTCCCGGGTTCGAGCCGCTCGGTGTCGACCCCACGGACGATGAGATCGATGTTCGAGTAAAAGCAGGCGGTAACACATTCTACCACCCTGCCGGCTCAGCCGCAATGGGAAAAGCAGTTGATACAGAGCTTCGCGTGAAAGGCGTAGAGGGCCTAAGGGTTGTGGATGCGAGCATCCTGCCACTCCCAGTGACTGCGCATTATCAAGCACTGGTTTATGCGATTGCTGATAAGGCGGCTGATTTGATTTCAGCTAAATAGTTACAGTTGGTTTGAATGTTAATCAACTGTCTTCGCTGGCCATGGATTGTTTAGTGATCTGGACACAAGGCCAGCTTTCCATAATCTTCATCGAACCCAGGGCATCGTCAATCGAAAATTCATCGTAAACGAGGCTCTTTTGCCTGCTTTTATTCGGGTTGGGTAGTTTGCTCGACACGTATGCTAGGACGTCTGGCTGAGGCCGGGCCTTTAAATCCGCCTTTATTCGCTGCAAGGCCAGGAAAGCAATCCAATTAGAATCAAACGCACCCTCGCGGTGCGGCCAGGATTGAAGGGCTGCAATTGCACGGCATCGGACGCTGTAGTCTGGACACCACATCGCTGCGTAGTATAGCGGCGGGAGAATGCTGGTGTCTAGCGTGACGCTCGGGCGCTCCGGGTGCTTGTCCAAGATTCCTTCTACCATTGTGAGTTGTTTCTCGTATTCCGGAATATAGTATTCCAACGTAGAATCATCCCGTATAAGGGCAGTTTTGACCGGGATATCGAGGCTACAACACACCAAGCGCACTATATCCGCCGCCCTTTGCCCCTTTCGATTAAGTTTGCTGCGAGAACAAAATAACTCGAAGCGGTCGGCAAACCTACTCAACTGAGAGAGGAGGTGCAGCTGTCTTTGGTGTAAATGCCCGTAATCAGAGAGAATGTCCTCCTCCGATAGGTCTTTACACTGTGTGGAAAAGCAGAACGCTGCACGCACGAGGGAATCAAGAACCTGGCGTGCCTCGAAAAGACTACCAAAGTCTCCGAAGTCCCGAAGTGAGTAGGCTTGATCATCACGCTCGCCCATGGACGAGTCTCGTCTGAACCCATATTCCCAAGATTGGGTTTCCAGGCTCCTGAATGCAGCCATGATGCACTGCGCGAGAGGGCCCTCGAAGCGGCCCGTAGCTCTCGCCTCATTCAGAACTTTCAACCCACCCAGTAGGTGTTGAAAGGCCTCATCATAGCGGCCTCGCAGTAGTTGCGTTATAACAAACAGCAAACAGCATAGGAGCATGATCTCTCGAAACCTCGGATCTTGGGACAAATGGCGTTGGCTGAGCAAAGAAAATGACCGCCCACATTGCTCGAGTGCGAACCGATGCCAGTCGTTCTGCAGGTCCTGCCCCGGTAGCGCCATTCCGTATTTCTCTATGTCTTGGTGGACTGCGCTCAAAGACACAACGGCATGGTAAACGGCCGGCTCTGATATGCTTGCTCTGAGAATTAGTTCCTGCCAGAGGGGCGAATCGAAGATTTCCAAGAGCGTGGGGACTGTGTGATGTTGGAAGTATGAGTAGCATCGCCGTTCATCTGAGGTTATCGCCCAGCGCACGCCATCTGCAATTTTCATTGGCAAAACCAGCTGAGTTCTTTCGTTCCTTTGGGGTGTGGCTCTGCCTAGGCGAGGGAGCCTTTGGAGGTCGTAGTCACAGGTGCGGCCGGTGTTTGTGCAATTCCCGCAAGATCCCGGGGTTTCATCGCATTTTACATGGCGTACCCTATCATGAGAGTCAGTACTCAGTACCACAGGGAGAATGCAGAAAATCCCACCTACCGACACGTTCGACAGCCGCTCCGCGACTTCTTGGAGCTGGCCCGTCGTTGCTTCAATTGCGGGGTTTCTTGTGTACTGCCCATCATGCATTGTACAAAGGATGATGGAAAACCCAAACGAAATCGAGATCCGCCATTTAAAAGCCGGAGGCCATGCGGAAGCTGAAGGAACGGCGATCCCTGGTCCTGGACCTGCAGCGTTGGTTAATCTGGGTCCCGCTGCCGCCCCGTGACCAAGCCAAGCGCCAATGGCAGCTGCAAAACAGTCAACACCAACAACAACCTTAACCACAGCCTTAAATATTATAACCTCATCTCAATTCTCACTTCACCTCACCCAACTACGCCACCAATGGACCCAAGACAATCCCAGCCCCAGCCTCAACCGCGCCAACCCCCCTCATCCTCGCAACACCTCCGACCTCCGCCGCACCACCGCCCCTCCGCAGCTCCCTCCCCATCCTCATCAACACAATCCTCCCCCACGCCCCGACCCCCGGCCGCGCAAATCACCGCCCATCCCACCAGTACAATCTCCGATAGCGCGAACTTCGTTGGCCCCTACACCGTCTCAATTGGGAAGGGCACAATCATCCACCCGCGCACCCGGATCTGCGCAACCGAGGGCCCCGTGAGAATCGGCGACGGGTGCATTATCGCGGAGAAGACTGTTATCGGTGCTCTTCCTGGGCCGTCTACACCTTCTTCCCCGAAACTTGGTGGTGGTGAAAGTGGTGATTCTGCAGAGGAACAGGCTATTGTGATCTCGTCGAACGTCACGGTTGGGGTCCAGGTTACGGTTCAGCCTGGGGCGCGACTTCATTCTGGGGTTGTGGTTGATAACCAGGCTTTTGTGGGGAGGGGAGCGGATGTGGGTGCGCATTCGAAGATCTGTGCGAGATACGAACTTGTTGATGGGGCCAGGGTGAAGGAGTGGGTTGTTGTTTGGGGTGCTGGGAAGGGGGCCGGGGTGAAAAAGAGAGTCAAGACGCAGAAGAAGGTTGTTAGTCCGTTTGGACTAGGTGGTGGGGAAGGGAAAGGACAAGACGGGGTGTTGGAGGGGCGGGTTATTGAGGATGCGAGAATGGTTGCGATGAAAAGGGAGAGGGAGGCGCTTTCGAGGTTTATTGTTGGGGTGAAGAGGAAGTCATGATTTCAGTCCCTTTCATTATCGTGCATCTGTTCCTTTCCAGCATTGGTGCTTGGAATTTTGCATTCGTTTCCTTCAGTGAGGGATTAGCGTTCATCTGTGTTTTGATCCAATATACCCCAGCTAGAATATTTGAAGTTATATTGACAACTCATCCTCATCCAAGGTGGTAACCAGTCCGACCTTCGCAGAGCTCCTCAGCGCCCTCTGTCGGATTTCAACTGGGAGAGTGGAATTGCGCCATGACCAGACTACTTTATGTAGTCGGTGGTAGGCAGCATGACCGACTACGCCTAAACTGCCCAACTACACGGGGCGATAAGTCTATCCAGCGGAACTATAACTGCCAGCCTGATAACGTATTTATCAGGTGATCCGCCCACCCATAGTGATCCGCCCACCCCTTCAATATTTGGTAGCGCATTCCAACACCCTGAGTTTAATTATCCACCATGCCACGAAATAATCGTCGATCGCGTCAAGAATTAATTGAGCAAGAGGGCAGGATCCAACTTGCAATAAACGCGTTAAAAAACCACGAAATCGCGTCTGTACGTCGAGCAGCAGCAGTTTTTAATGTTCCGCGTGGTACGCTCCGAGATCGACTTCAGGGTCAACAAAATCAGCAAGAACTCTACAACCAGAATATGAGGCTATCTAAAACTCAAGAGGATTACTTAGTACAATGGATTATATCCAGGGATGAGCGCGGATGTGCCCCAAGACACTCTCACATCCAGGAAATGGCCAAGATTATACTCCAGTCAGATTCCGCAACCCCTCCGGATCCCCTAGGGGGAAACTGGGTCACCAACTTCCTAAAGCGTCATCCTGAGCTAAAATCTCGTTTTATAAGACGCTATAATCGACAGCGGGCACAGTGTGAGGATCCTAAAGTTATTATGGACTGGTTTAATACCTATAAAACTATCTGCAATGACAAAGGCATCCTCCCCGATGATATCTATAATTTCGACGAAACTGGCTTCGCGATGGGCCTTATTGCAACTGCAAGAGTAGTTGCAAGACGCGACATGCCTGGAAAGCCTTATCTTATTCAGCCAGGGAACCGGGAATGGGTGACTATAATTGAATGTATCAACACCAGAGGTTGGGCTATCCCGTCCACGATTATCTTCAAAGGAAAGGTTTATATTGAGGGCTGGTATTCAGAGCAACGCATCCCTGGAGACTGGCATATTGAGGTTAGCAAGAATGGCTGGACAACCGATGAAATAGGCCTTCGTTGGCTTCAAAACTGCTTTATTCCTACAACTACACCCCGTATAGTGGCCCGATATCGAATGCTAGTTCTAGACGGCCATGGAAGTCATCTAACACCTGAATTCGATAAGATCTGTCAAGATAATGATATTATACCGCTTTGCATGCCTTCGCATTCATCTCACCTTCTTCAACCGCTAGATGTCGGTTGTTTTGGGCCTCTAAAGCGGGCATATGGAGGCCTTATTGAATTGAGATCCTGACTTGGCAAACACCATATTGACAAGTTTGACTTCTTAGAGGCCTATCCCCAAGCCTATACAAAGATATTTAATGATCAGAATATCAAGAGCGGCTTTGCAGCTGCAGGAATCAACCCTTTTAATCCTGAACGGGTTATTAGCAAGCTTAGTATAGTACTATCTACCCCGACACCCCCCCCAACAGGGCCCCGGAGTTCTCAGGCCTCTTCTATACTTGCCACGCCTCATACAGTTCGACACCTGCGTCGAAAAACTTCATCAATCCAAAACTCAATACACAAGGCCTCCGAGGCGCTTGTAAATGACGCTATTCATAACCTACAACAGTTGCAAAAAGGCTTTGAAGAGGCACTATATGATAAGGAATTTCTGGCTCATGAAAACCGCCTTCTCCGCCTTGAAAGCGCAGCAGAGAATCTTAAAAAGCAACGATCTAAACGTCAAATGACACCTAATGAAGGCATCTCAGTACAAGAGGCTAGAGATCTAATTTCACGGAGAAATGAGGCTTTGAATACCTCTATACACCTTCCCGATAATGGTGCTCCAGGATCTTCAACTGCGCCAAGACGACGTCCCCCTAAGTGTTCTAACTGTGGAACTTTGGGCCATAAGAGAACTCATTGTCCTGTACCTAGCTATATTTAAATTATTTCCTAATTCAAAAAATTGCGTTGTTGGTGATGACTTCAAGTTTAATAAGCGTGGAAGATTTTAAGGCGGTGGGCGGATCACTATGGGTGGGCGGATCACCTAATAAATACGTTAACGCTAAGCTTATATAGGTGTGATTCTATATTTATAAAGCGAGGCCTCCCATCACCATACTACCTCATTCCCCGGACCAGACCAGCCACAACCTCAGTAATCTGGCGTCGACCATCCCAAACGGGGTAAACCGAGATGACAACAAAAGTGATCCACAGCCAAAGTAACGAGACGGCCACCCATGCCGTGAAGAACTAAACAAAACCAATCAGCTACCTTAACTGATAGGAATGTAATGTAAATAGCAGTAGAAGCTCACCGTTTTGCTGAACACATAGTTCGCCGCATACATTGGCAAAGGCCAGAGAACCCAAATACCCAAAAAGGTAGCAATGGCCCAGAAGAGCGCGTATGTTTTTGATCGTTGATAGCTCTTCTCTTTCTCCACACCTACACCCTCACCCACGCCCTCCCCCTCAGCATGTACAGCGCCAGCGCCAGCATGCGTCGTCCGCGTTTCATCAGTCAGCGCCATCGTAGCATTAAGCGACTCAGTTTGGAGCTTGCTCCAATCAAAGTTGTCCGGGCGAAATAGCGTAATGACGACTGTGTACAAGAGCGGGCTTAGTGCTGAGGCTACAGTGCCATACATACAGGGGAGTGCACCCCCGGTTGAAGCAACCGAGACCTCGCCGTAGAAGCGGTACGCGGTGCTGAGCCAGACGGCTAGGCCGGTGGCCATGCCCAGGTATGCGGATGCGATGGCGGCGACTTTGCTCTGGCGGTTCCAGATTATTGTGCTGATGAGTGGGATGATTCCGGGGCATGTGACGACGCCTATAAGTAATGAGTAACTACATAACTGGTGCTAGTAGTTGGAGAGAGGTATACCTATCATGTATAGAGTCCATCCCATATCAACGCCGGCATAGTGGAGGATTGCGGTGAATCCAGCGGAGAAAGCTCCGAAGATAACGACGCCGATTCGACTCCAAAGGATTACCTCGTCGTTGCTGGCTTTATGGTTCCAGTAGGTGCGGTACCCATCGAATGCGACAATGGACGAGACGGCGATGATCTGGGCGGAGAGGGTAGATGTGACGGCCATGAAGGTTATGAGAAGCACGGCCACGGCACCTCCCTTGCCTGCTACAGCGATGGCGGCGTAGGGAAGGGCTAGGCCGTTTGTAACTTCGGAACTTGTCATTGCCTGTGATATAGTTAGTGCTGGACTAAATTAAAACAAATTGCAATGGAATGCTGCTTACTCGGGGGTATGTTGGAAAGGAAGGAGAGCTTTCCAAGGCGAGTGCAGCTGTCCCCATAACCGTGCCCAGAGCCCACGGAATACCGAAGTACGAGATGCCTCCGATGACATATCCTGGAAGAACAGCAGAAGGCGACGCAGCGAAGGCTTTCACGAAGTAGCCTGTATCCATCTACAATGATATCAGCATGGATCGGATGGCAGGACAAGGACTAGGAGGGAATACAATAACTGCACCAAAATTGGACACGAGCTGGATAATGGCGAAGATGACCCCCTGCTCGGATGTCATGGTGAGAAGCGAGCCTTGGAAATTGCCATCGACCTTGTGGTCATTCTGGGCAGCGTTGACCAGGTCGAACAGGTTGCTGATTGACCCGATCTCATCCGAGGTAATCGTTTTGGCTGTTAGATAGCAGCAGAGAATTAGGATGATGACAGTATGGGTGTAGTCCGTCAAGAAACTAAATGGTCAGCCACGCAGTAGAAAAGTAAAACGTGTTAGGGAAAACATACGTTGCCTTTATTCCCCCGACAAGAGTGTAGATTACCACACCCAGCGGGAGAAGAAATGTCGACGCCATGATATGCATTCCGGTACTATAGTCGATGGTCAGTTCATAAAGCCGCTCAACAAACATCTTATACTCACAGAGAACTAATAGCTGAAGATGCTCCTAGAATCATGTTGCAGGTGTTGAAAAGATTGTTGATCACGGCAAGAAACATAAAGCTCAGATGAGCAACTCTCCCTGTGACCGTGTAAGTTACTTTACTCTATTCCCAGATAGGGTTCCGTACCATATCGCATGCGGATGATCTCCAGAATAGTATGTGCCCCAGGGACGCGGCTTTTGCAGACGATTCCCACATACCCAAAACAGACAATCATTGGAGCACAGCCTGCACCATACCAGAAGGGACCACTGATGCCGTAGGTATAGCCCACCATCACGGTACTGAGTAGGGCGGTGCTCCAGAGCCAGGACTAGGCATCTTGTTAGAGTAAACCCCATATAGCGGACTGCCAACGTACTGAGACGACTGCGGATGCTACAAGGCCGGTGTTGACTCGGCGATCTGCGACCATAAACCTATCGCCAGTGAGAAATGGGAAATATGTTGGTGAGTAAGGCATACGTTTCAATCTTGGAGTTGTCCTCCCCCACCGTCCGCTTGAGAATCCTAGTCACCGCTATCATTCCTAGCGCAAAGGCCAGACCAAGACCGACGACGACTACATATCCAACAGCTTGAGAGAGCGGTGGGACTATAGCATCTCCGGAGCGATGAGATAGAGATGACATGAGGCAGAGAGCTCGAGATGGTCGAACAATACCAGTGGTTGAAAGCAGTCATGCATGCTTCACCCCGTCCTGCATTTCGAGCCCAGTCTTTATTATTTATAGTCAACCATGGCAGGAGCTTCTACTAGCCCGGCGTAAGATTTCCCCTTTCTGGCATAGGCATGGGTAAATCTCGAAACCGCGCTGAGAATGGCGTGCTCGGGAGGCTGTTCTTTAGGCCGTATAGAACAAGATGGTGTGGACGATTCACGCCAGGTGGGCCAGCACCTCATTCTGTCTTTAAATGAGGAACAGAAAGCTTCGCTTTTCCAGTCAAGACTCGGCCGAGAATTGTAATATTTCACAGAATTCCACCAGCAAGACCATCCTGCATCAAGATTCTTGAGGATCACAAAAAGTGTGGTGGCAGTCAAATAGTTAACCAGAGGCAACAGTTAGAGGAAACAGTGCTTTCGGCTTTACGCCCGATATACGCGAAAGTCCAATTCAACAAGATTGCCAGAGAGGATGCCATTTTCTGTTGTATCCCGTCTCGTTTTCCTCTTTACAGTCTGTCCCGAAGAAACGCTTCATCTCCATGATAGGATCCTACAAACCGACCATGAAAGAGATCGATACGCCCGCGCTTTTATCCGGAGGAGGACGGATCTTCGTTGATTCCAAAGAGGCGTGTCTTGAGTAGTAGGATTCTACTTGACGAGGCGAAGAAGTTGGTCTTGGGCGGGATGCCGATGATTTTGAGAACTGTTAAACCATTTGTGTCTAGAGACAATGGGAATAGATAGATAAGCAGTGTACACTTCGGAACTGTTGCTGCTGGACGGGGACATCCAGAGATGCCTCTCACTTGACATAACTTTTAAACTCATGGTCAGCATGGACTGTTAGAAGTTGCGGCAGACACTTAACTGACAAACCTAGTAATTGCCGGTGTCCATGGTCACCAAGTCACTGTATTCTGGGTCTTAAATGAGCTTCCGAGTTGGGCAGATGTATGAAGAGCCATCTATATTCTGCATTTCGTCCATGGTCGACCATGGTGTTTTCTCCTATGGTAGTTGTAGAGGGGAAGCTGGAATGCCTGGTGTTGGTGCGGCTGTGCATGTCCACCAGCCGCAACGTCGCTGTTTAGGGCTGTGCGCCCTATACAACGCCGAGGATTCCGTGCATGGACGTGAATTCTGTCAGTTTCCGCTCAGCTTAGTCGTCCATGGTCCATGGTTGTTTTGGTTTTCAAAACACTTCTCACTTCTGTTGCCTCTTCTCTCCTCTCCTTCTCTCCTCACCACCATCTTACCACTCGGTTGGTTGCCCGGGGCGTGTTTCGATATGCCGGTCCGTTACTGCAATCTCTGTGGTTGCCCTCTTTCTTCTTGCTTGCTTCGTTCACTCTCTACTGCCCAGAGAGGCGATAATCCTGACCTTCTGTGGGACGACACTTGTACTTGTAAGGGCGATTCGAGTGATTCAGACTCCGATATCGAGTCCGGGCACGCACACTGGTGCCAGTATCTGTTAGGTTACGACGGCCAGAAGCTAAGTCAGACAGACATTGATGCAAGTCCACTTGTACAGTCAAAACACATTGCAAAGCTAACCCCAATCCTAGTGGCTTGCTTATTGCCGCATGATAGTCATGCAATCACACTGCCCTGAAAATCACTACCTGTCTGATGTTGTAAGACAAGCTTCCCAAACAGCCCTGACTCCATGAAGCCTACTAACACCGCAATTAGGGCGTATATGTCCCCGGAAGTGGCCTGGTAATTGACCGTCAAGATGGACAGCCGATGATGTTGCCCTTCGATGCAGGATATCTCATACATGATCATTGTTGGTTAATTTTGCTCGCTGTTCATTTCAGGCAGAACCCCGACCAGCCCTTGTCAGTGTCCCGCCTGGGCGATTTGATGAGACAGCACTGGGAACGCACTTGTGTTAACTGGAGCGATGACATGTATGAGGGTGCGGGTCTATACCAGGACGACGAGTGGGAACCTACCCCCGGCCTCGAGGTACGTACTATTCCAGATACATCCTGCATGAGCATAGTAGCGTAGCTAACATACAAACACAGTGGCTTGTGACAGACCCCTTCAAGTACACCGACTTCTCCGACTTCGTGTACGATGCAGCAGAAATTGCCGTGCCTATTGAGAACCACAATGACAACTATCCGTATCCGTATCCGTATCGCCGCTCGGATATTCTAATGGACGCCGGCGACGAGACCGAGTCCGACCCCGAGATGGCCGCCGAGATACACTCGGGAATGGTATCTGTATGTGGCACGACTACAAGGGAGAGCAGCAGCGATCCCTTCACCGACAATCCTAACTCGACTACCCTGCGAATGACCCTCGAACACCCTATGCTGAACCGTCTGTTTTTCGACGGCATCCCGTTCATTGAGGAGTTCTCTGGTGGACTTCGTCAGATTATCAATGAGGTTATGTTAGAGCCGATTACTGCTGGGTTCAACTACGCTCGTCTCTCGAAGACTCTGCGTGACGCTTCTGCGATTCCGGATGTTGGGGAGGTTCGTCCTGGCTATTGGGAACTTCGAAACAGGGCTCGCATTTGGAAATGCTGTGAGCGGATCATCGAGAAGATGGGATAATGGCATGTATCTACCTCTGTATCTCTGACAATACCTACCACCTACCTACCATTTAGGAGGACATTGGTTAGAGTGGATTAACTATCAATCACGCCAGTTAGCAAATGAATGCAATTTGTTTTATGAATGAGCCCAGTCCAGAAATTAAAGTAAACATTATCATCCAAACCCAAGACCCCGATGATGCTCCGCGATCAGGTTCTTCAAATCAACCATCGCCGCCTCATCGCACCTCGACGGCGTATACGGCCTCCCAATCCCATTCCCATTCCCACCACCCCTCCCCCTCTGCTGCTCCTCAACCCTCTCTATCAACACATGCACAAGCAGCCAATACTCCGACGCATTCCGAAAAAACCCTACGCGGCGCCAGGAATCCTCAGGGTGTGCAGGAATACGAAT
Source organism: Aspergillus puulaauensis (assembly GCF_016861865.1). NCBI lineage: Eukaryota > Fungi > Ascomycota > Eurotiomycetes > Eurotiales > Aspergillaceae > Aspergillus > Aspergillus puulaauensis. The sequence continues at coordinate 2,087,867 of NC_054860.1, read as the reverse complement.
ACGATCTTGCTCTTGTCCTCCTTCTTCCTCCTTCGGCAGCCCGAAATTGTCCTGGATCAGGTACCGCTGGTTCCACGCGATCTTCCAATTATGGATTGCGCGCCGCATAGGCTGCAGGTGGATCTGGGTGTTTGCGCTAAAGAGGGTGTTTATCTGGAGTGTTTCAGATATTAAAGCTTTCCATCCATGGTTAGTGTTGTGTTGTCTTTGATATGAAAAGTATTAAGTAGGAGGTAGGGTACCAGAACAAACAATCCACAAATTCAAAATCCCCAAATGGGACAGGTATTCCAGGATTTCAGTTTCAGGAGCGGTGGCTATATCCGAGCAAAGGACGACCTCGACGACTTCGCGCAGCCCCATTCTGCATTTCCACAGCGGGTGCGATGTCCATGTTTTGATTGCTGCGAAACATTCCCGGGACGAGGACGCTTGGAAGCATGCCTCTGGACACGCCATGTCTAGGGACATCTCCTGGATTCTTGTGCGGGGTGGGTAGTTGGTGAAGATTGCAAAGGCTGTGTCGTGGATGTAGACGAAGAGCATTGTCCTGGGTTGTAACTTGTTAGATGGGGGTACATATATGAAGGAGGAATCGAGGTTACCGGATACACTCCTCATTTGCAACGAAACTGGCCCAGCAAAAGTCATTCTCGTGTAGATTGTCGAGATTCCGATGTGTGATGTTGAAGAGGTTGAGGTCTCTTGCCAACTAAGTAGAAGACTGGAATTAGTATAGTAACGAAGGTACCTCGTTGAAGACTCACAGAAACAACCATATTAAACCGCTGTCTCCGAATCCGCCTCTGGCTAACTTTACTCCCCTCGCTAATCTGAAAGGTCGAAACACAGTACGCCGCCTGAAGCAACTGCACAATCTCACGGACATTAACAGTCGCCTCGTCAAGAAGTATAATGTCCCCAAGATACGGATTCGTAAACACCATTTCCTCGACGCTGTTCAGCCACAGTTTCGCATTGATCCGGTCATTCTCGTTCGGCGAGAAGCATGCGCCGATGATGCACATTGCCGCCGTGAGATGGACGGGGGTATCTGCTGTGCAGAATGTTGGCTTGTGGATGACCGGGTAATGCGGATGCCATGCGATCCAGTAGATGCGGATGAAGCGCTCGATGTTCCGGGGACTGAAGAAGCGGGTGCAATCTTTTTCTAGCTGCGATGTCCATTTGTGTGTTATCGCAGACGTCTGGGAAACGGCTTCTATTTGCTGCACGATTTCGTGTGCTGTCTCGATTAGAGGGCAGATTCGATCCAACGAGTGAATAGCTACTAGATATAAGCATTAGAAGGGAATTCAAATGGTATTATGACATACCAGAATTCTCTGGAATCACAGCTGCAACCGATGTTTCCAACTCCCGGCTCGCCCACTCCCTCTCATACAGCGAGCACGCGTATCGGCTCTCAAGCGAAGACGATTCGGAAATCCTCTCCAGAAAATTAAACGTATCAGCCGGGTCGATATTGATGCACGGCACCCCGAACCCACTCGGCGCGATCTGCTGCAAGCGGGTATCCTCGTCTCGGTCCAAGAACGTCGGGTCGAACAGGAATTGCACGCTTTCAAAGTTCAGATCGTTCCAGATTGTATCGCTCGTGGGTGTCTCAGGAATTAGGAACTGGGTTTCGGCGCTGGATTGGGTTTGGGTTGTTGAGGTGCCTGGCTGGAGAGTCGGGGTGTCGCTGAGTTCGTCAGGGAGGTTGTCCTGCTGCGGTATATTTGGTTTATTTGGGATATTTGTGCTGTGGACGGATTGACTGCTCGGCTTCAGTTTGAGCTGGCATTTGGAAAGATGGCGCTTCATCACATCTCTATATTATACGTCAAGTCAATACGGTACGAGCTGTGGTATTCGCAAGATCAGGGACTCACTTGCGCATGAACTCCTTTCCACACTCAGGACATTCGACAGCTTTTCCCACTCCATCTGCAGAGATGTTAGAGGTTGCTTAATGTTGAGACTGCCAGACATACGAGACCCGAGGTGTCGCTGCAGATGCTCAGTGCGTGTAAACGTCTTGGGACAGAAGGGACACTGGACCTTGCGCGTCCTGACTCTCCGAGCTGTCTTCATTCTGCGTCTTTCCATTCCGTGAAGTGAATAAAGGCGACGGTCTACAAAGTCCGGGGTAGAACAGCCAAGCTAAACAATGTGGGGATGCAGACTTTCCCCGCAGTCAAACGCACAGGATCGACCTGATTCCCTGCTCTTGACGGAGAATTCCTGCCAGAAAAAGCTGGGGAAGTCGGCTTGGAATATTTGCATCTGCCGAGCATCCGGATTTCCCCCAAGCTGGTCGGCTCGTATACACCTGCAACTACATACAGCTCATCTGATGAAGGGTTGCTCTCACTGTATCTTCTATCCTTTATAATTGCGTTACATTACATATCTGAACCTCGAACTTCCCCTTCAGCACCCCCGACTGTCAATCTTCGCAAGAAGCGTGGCCGGCAAACCCAATTCAGAATCGACATTAAAAGCTTCACCAACGACGAAAGAACAGTATAGAAGTACGACCATAGAGTTGCAAACCGATAGTCGCCCAAAGGGAATGGCATGGCGACAGTGATCGATGTCGCGTCATCCGGGGGGCTTCCCCTATTCCAAACCTCCAGCCTGAGTTGAAGCATTTCCTGCGCTATGAGATGGCTTCCCACGCTTGCGTCATCCTCAGAATCACTGCGGGGATAGGTAACGCGCATTCTTTTCTTGCACTTGTTTGTGATGACGTGGAAGCGCGTTTCGGGACCGGCATCCGGGTGTTGTAGGGGGTAGTAGTAAAGAGCCCTGTCGTGCTCATCGCACAGTGCTTGAAAGTGATCTTGGGTTGTTGCAAGATTGACATTTTGGGGCATTGCGTTGAGACAGTTCGTGACAGAGGGTGCTGGGTGCATGGCTAGGATTTTGTCCACCAAGGCCGCCGGGATCGCCGTTCGTCCGCATGGCTGGCCTTCAATCAAAAATTCGATGCGGGGGACGATGTAGACCTATATAAAGCGCCAGTTAGCATGCCGTGTCTGTTGGGGTGGAAGGTTGGCATACTAATTCCAGACTGGCATGCATCGAAAAGAACTGAATCCATATAAACAAAGTGATACCAACCGCAGCGAAGCACGAAAACAGCCACGAAGAAAGTATCGGAATCCACACCTTGAAGGGGCGAAGGAAATAGAATGGGAGCATGTTGAGTTGAAAAGAGGCTTTCGTCGTAGTGAGTGTTGAGAGATTCAGCAACTGCTTATGCTGAAGAATCCTGGACCTCCAGGGGGATTGCCTATTAAATATGTCCTTTGCAACCTCATGCAAACGGATTTTAGCAAGCGAGAATAGGTCAATGCAGGACGAGTATACTGATGGGATGCCATGACTGATAACAAAGAAAGACAGCGATAAATCCCTTAGCTTTCTGCTTTTCGTTGTGCGCTTGCGTTTGTTTACGTCTCTGATGGTTGATGATTCAGCGATTTGGGGAACCTCCGAAGAAAATTACAGATTCTTCTCTTCTTCTTCTTCTTCTCTTCTTCAGCTGAAGCGTTGAACGCGTCGCCTAGCGAGACTGAGAAGGGAAAGGTAAGTGAGTTTCAAGTCTTGTGAATATGACAGGATATTTCTTCTAGCATACACTTAGGCTACACTCCTACAGTATAGCTTTGGCAGAATGCGCCATGGCTGCCTATGATTATGAATCTGCACTTCACAACCATCTTCCATTCATTCCATTGTCCTTGGACATAAATACGCACATCGCCAGCTGAGTTTGTTCGAGCAATCCTCGAGCTAAAGTCTACGTCAATCATGGGCCTCACCACGTCAAATATGAGTCTTGCCATGCCGGCCATGGACATGGTTGTGCCCACGGTGCCTACTGTACCCCTTCTACAGCTACAGTTCGATGAGGTCGATATTGATCGCTACAATATGCAGAGGTATTCTCGCCATCAAGCAGTGCCAGCCATCAGGCAATACCTTGATTCCAACGCAAATCTATCAATAGAACAAGCCTCCGGTGTCTTGTATGACATGATGCCCGACACAGGCCCAGGCCTAGACTTCATCAACTACGACATGTCCCTCCTCTTCATACAGACAGCTCAGCAAATCCCCTACTCTCACCCATCACAGGACAAATTCGTGGACCTCCTGGCCAGTCTCGCCAGGACGGACCGATTCAACAAGCCGCTCATACCGTCCAGCCCAAGAGACCACAGGTTTTTCGGGGCGCATGGCCCATTCGCCATTGCACTTAACCAGGGCTCCCCACGTATGTTTAGCTCTGCCCAATGACTGAATGCAATGCTAACACTGGTCTTTTCATAGTATATCCTCGCAGATACACCAATAACGACGAGATGGTTAACCTCGGCGCTTTTGTCGCCAGACTGGTACGCGCCAAAGTCCTCCCAAGAGCATCTTACAACACCCCGGCGTCAGTTCTGCGCGAAGCTCTGGAATACGAGTGTCATGATCCAAATTGTCCCATTGACGCCAGTACCTGGGTTGCCTGGTGCGCAGTGTGGATTCTCGGTGCCGGGCGCGAATTATACGAAAGGGTGGTCCTGCATCCGGATCTGAATCAGAAGTACTACTTAGCAGGCGAGCTTTACAGGGGGGCCCCTTTCGGCATCGAGCGCTGGAAGTTCTGGCAGGATAGGCTTGCGGAGATAGCTGGGGAGCCTGAGGTTGCCGATGATGTTCGGCAGCTGGGACTCAAGGCTGCCGACTACATGGGGGCTCTTGCGCGTGGTATTTTCTGGTAAACTGCTTGAACGGTGTTTTGCATTATTGTGTCCGTAGTTTGGTTATCTAATAAATACAATACTTCTCGCTGATATCTACTCCAGTCAATGTAGCAGTTGCTGGATTTACACTTCGCCATAAATACCAACTACCATATCCAACAATTGAATAATCACAGTTACAACATCGACTCCGTAAACGGAGTAAGAGTCTCCAGAAACCCCATTGCAGCCTCATACTCCCTCGCCACCACGTCCCGATGCCGCTTCGACCGAACCTGAATAATAACTCGCAGGTCGCGCGGTCTGATATTGAACCCATTCGTATAATCCAACGTATCATACACAACCCCCGGAACAGGCCGGACATCAAACCCCCATAGCAGCCGGCTCAACGTGATCAGCAGCGTGTTGCTCGCCAGCTCCGCACCGGGACAGATCCGACGGCCCCAGCCAAATGAGCTATGGCCTGATTTGCTTGGATGGGCAAGGCCGTTGACATTATCATTATACCCTTCGGGGTGCTCCAGGTAAGGCAGAGAGTCTGGATCTACATCCAGGAAGCGCAGCGGGTTGAACTTGTCCGGGTCTGGATAGTACTCCAGGTTCAGGTTGATGGCCCATGAGTTCCCGAGGATAACTGTTCCTTTGGGGATATAGAACCCGCGGTAATAGTCATCTTCAGACGAGGCGTGCGGTGTTCCTCCGAGGACAGCAACAGGGCGCCAACGGAGCACTTCCTTGCACAAGGCGCGCAGGTATGGGAGATTGCGGATATCGCTGAACACAGGCAGACGATCCGGTCCGATTACCGAGTCCAGCTCTGCTTGTGCTGTTTCCAGAACACCTGGGGTTGTCACGAGAGCCAGCATGGCAGAGCACAAGGTTGACGCTGTAGTGTCGGAGCCCGCGCCGAATAGAGACGCCGGGATGAAGCTGAAGTTCCGTTCGCTAAGGGGGAATGACGCTGGGTCTAGCTTTCTGTTCTCGAGTAGCTGCTTGGTTAAGCTGTTGAAGACCGGTGCGGCGTTGTGGGATTTGCTCGCGGATGAGATATCGTCTTCGACTACGCGGACGAGCTTCATGTTGGCCTCTGCTTCAATGCGGCCGCGTCGTTTGATCTCTGCTTTCCACGGCGCGATCCAGTCGGGTAGATACTTCAATACTGGGAAGGATTCTACCAGGTATGCGCCTGGGACATTCAATCCGGAGACATAATGCATGAACTCAAGACGCTGCCGCACAACAGGGGACCGCATATCATCAACGCGGTGGCCGTACGATATCGCAAACACAATCGACGAGGTCAACCGATCAAGCAGCGCCTCAAAGTCTTTTGCATTGGACAGCAGCTGGTAGCAAAGTCGCGCAGACTCCGCCTCCTGCAGCCCCTTGTAATTCTCCAGCGCGCGCGGCGTCAGCGCAGAATGCAGCAGTTTCCGGCGGACAAGCCACTCCTTTCCATACGGCTGGACCAGAATACTCGCCATGTCCCAGTAGATCTCGCCCATGGTGACGAATCTAGGCCGCGTGCTGTACTTTGCGGAGCGTTTTTCGAGCAGTTCTGATGCAATGGTCGGGTCGGATATTACGATCGTTGGGCGGCGGCCCAGCCAGACGGTGTATATTGGGCCGTATGTCCGGGACCATTCTTGGAATTTGATCCAGGGGTGGCTTGAGGGGAGCTCATGCTTGTTGCCGATGAGGGGGAGGGGAGGCGGGCCTGGGGGGAGGCGTCTCCAGAGGAGGACATCGTGGATGAGGATGCCGAGGGGGATGAGGACGAGACTGCATGCAATAATCCATACGGAGTCCATGTTGTATGATGGCAATACCCAACATCAGCAGCTTGAGATTGATGTATAGCCGGGCTGCGGGGTCTGATTAGTATAAGTCCATGTGGTGGATGTGGTGGCTGATGGGGCAGATGTGGGGGATAGCACCATAGATCAATAATATCAGATACTATCAGGTATTTACGGTATACTATCATAACTAACTACAGCTTGCCTATTGCATTTGGATACTGAACGAATGCCATCGGGCCTGTCGTCGCCAGAACCCCGCCAGCCTTGCCGGTGACCTTTGGGTCTGGCCCAATATAATCAGCTGGATACCCTGCACTCAGCGGCTTGACGCTCTCCAGATAGTCAATCTGGGCCTGTGTAAGCCGGATATCCAGCGCTCTGATATTGTCCTGGAGGTGCTCGATCTTCCTCCCCCCAACCACCGGAAAGACATACGGCGCCTTGGACATCACATACGCCAGCGCAATCGTCGTCACCGACTCAACCCCATGCTCTGCAGCAACCTTCTCCAGCGCCTCGCTCACCCTCACTTCATCCTCACTCTGCGCCACAGGCCCAATCGACCGCAGACTCTCGCCAGCCTTCTGCCTCGCCTCCAACTGCCTCTTCGACTGAAACTTCCCTCCCCCAATCGAATCCCACGGCGCAATCGCCATCCCAAAATGTCTTGCCATAGGCAAGATCTCCCTCTCCAGGTCCCGCCTCAGCACATTCCACCGTCCCTGGTAGATACTAAACGGCGTCTTGCCACTCGCGCGCGCGTAGCAGTTCGCCGCGGCAACAACCCACGCCGGCGCATTCGATATCCCCAAATACAACACCTTCCCCTGCTGCACAAGAACATGCAGACTATCCATGACTTCCTCAACAGAGGTAACCTGGTCCCACCAATGCACATACAACACATCCACCCAGTCCGTTTGCAATTTCGCCAGCGAATCCCGCAACGACATATGCAGCGCCCGCCGCGAGTTCCCCGAGTAATTCACATACGCCTTCTTCCCGCCAACCTCGTAGTCGCGGTACGCGGTGGAATACTTGGTCGCGAGGACGATGTTATCCCGGTTCCCGCGCGCCGCCATCCACTCCCCGATCCAGCGCTCCGATTGCTCGTCTTGGTAGTTGTTGGACGTGTCGATGAAGTTTCCCCCGGCGGCGACGAAGGCGTCGAGGAGGGAGAATGCTTGCGCTTTGTCCATGCTGCCCATGAAGCTGGACCAGGCGTTGCCGATGGACATGCCGCCTAGTTGGAGGGGGGAGACGCGCACCCCGGCCGTGGTGGAGAGGACGCGGAGGCGGCCTAGCGGGGTTGTTGGTTCGGGGGCGGCTTGGAGGAAGGACATTCTCTCTTTTTGGTATTCAATACTGGTATATCAGTTTTAGGTGTTTGGTGTTTGTTAGTTGATCCCCTTGCTTGTGGTGGACTGCGTCTGGCGTAGCTGGATACGGGCGTTTATCAAGGTTCTGGGTAATCATATCTTTTATTTCAGGTTCAAATCGCTATACCCGATAATCCCTGAATCTGAATAGTATACTAAACACTCCCCACCAGATGTGGCGGACAGACCCCCACAAGGAGAATCCGGGGTATGTCCGGGTTGTTCGGCAATTAGCCCTAACTGCATGCCGACCATAATATCGGTTGTCTTGTCATAATTTAGGTGCACTCTTACTACTTGTTTTGCCACGAGGCGATAAATATTGTAATAAGAACGAGGAATCACTGACAGGGTGTGGCAATGGAGCAGTAACTTCGTCCAGACTTGCCTTGGTCAATGCTGGAGTAATGTAAAGAAAGAATATTTTCATGGCTGTAGCCAATCTTGCGTAACAGAGCATTCACCGTGTCAGTCTAGATTCTCATGTCAAGTACTGCTTACGCAGCGAAGAGTTGTCACGAAGTTAATGAAGAAAATATTACTTAAATAATGAATGGCCGGTTAATCTCCAAGTTAATACCAGGAGGCAGCCTAGTCTCCTACGGTCTAGAGTGAGTGCTATATACAATACTCAAGTTACCCAGCCTCCATTTGGCCACCTTGGGTAATAAACCTTCACTCCAAACCTTCACCCAGTCATCCAAACATTCCTCGGCCTTGTCATGTCTTAATCATGTTTCAATCCAGACCTCTGGCCAGAAGCATTGTTTCACTGCAACGTTTCATCAGCCCGCGCTTTATGAAAGACACCATCACAAAGCACATTCCTCATACAAGTCACAACCTGAAAGCCACAGCAGATAATCCCTCATCCAAAAAGACATAAATACCCGTTTGATTTCCCCCGTATCGATGATTCTCCAGGGACGGCAGGCAAGCCTCGAAGCCTCTGCCTGCTCGTCCCTCCTCGCTATTGCAATATCTACTATTGCAAATACTGTCAGAAGTCAATCAGCCTGACAGTCCAGCGAGGTTCCCGTCTTGAATGTGCAATTCAACGCGATGAAACTAGAGACTTGGGTTAGTGTCTGATCCCTGCCCATCTCTCGAGGTTTTCCCCAGTACTGGATCGATAGCCTGTCTTTTGAGACAGTGTACTTGCAGTATGCAAATCTATCCAGCACAAGCTACTGTTTTCTTTTTCTTTTCTTTTTACTTTCAGAATTTGACAAATATCTGAGACAAGCGATACAACGAAACGAAGTTCGCGTCTACTACAGAAAGCGTCCGACACCTCAACAAGACCAATTCAACCATCCTTGTCCATGGCCAGCAGAGAACTACATTGAAACCGACGCTGCGGCAACTTTCTTGCCTTTCATAATGGGTGGCAGAACATCCTCCAATGCAAAGACATCTTTTTCCAGGTCTGGTCAACGGTCTTCGTCATTCAGACGCAGCTCCACTCCCACTGCTTTGAGGGCTCCTTATGGTGCATAAACCAGATGAATACACTCACCTCACGTTGCCTGTGGCGAATCAAGCCATCAGATATACTGATATCGCCAGCGCCGTGGCCGAGGCACCCCCTTTACACAGCTGGTAGCCTTGGTATCATTGAGCTTCCAGAGGATGACCTGGATATACTTCGCACAGCACACGACCAGATAGTCGGTGTACCCCGGAGCCCAACATTGACCGATTCACTGTCTGGCGGTGCTTGATGACGAGTATGACTGTACTGCCGTGATGAACCACGGCGACATTCATCTTCTCACATGCTGCCAAATCCCTCAATGGAAGATTTATGGTCGTTGTTCCATTGCGCCTATGTCTGCCAGCACTCTATCAATATTCGATAACTGGCTCAGGATTGCATACATACAATCACCAAGGCGCAATTCTTGTCATCGAGTCGCCACAGTCAACCCTGTCAGCAGCTTCACCTTCGACGGGGTTACTATACAGCTGTTCAATATCTGAATCTGCTGAAGGACTTCTCATTCACGACCTGGTGCATGCCATGGGTGCAGCAACCAACATGAACCAAATCAGCTGCAAGACCAGAGCGCAGTTCGCAGTTCGGTATGATCTCAGGAACTCCTACCTCTGCCTCTGCCTCCTAACAGCCGTGACAATGTGTACACCCCGAGATGCTCCAGCAAACTGGACTCTTTGCTCTTCTTGAGGAAACTCTGTGACGAGCTACTCGCGTCGGTCCTAGCTTACGCGGACCTGATGGCCTTCTGTCTGGACCGTATATCATTCCTTCTATCATTACTTGCGTCATCGCATCTGGAAACAAGACATGTCGCCCTCCTTCAAAGTGCTACGATGAATATAATGCCCTAGCACGAACACGGCACAGTTATAGCCGACAGTGCCGTGGGAAGAGATGTTGCGACGACTTTGAACGTTGTTTGAAGAAGCCCATGACAAACCAAACATGTCGGTCCTGGCACACGCAGACCTGATGACTGTCTGCTTCCTTTCATTTCTTTGCTGCATGGAGCAAGAAGCATCTCTTCCTGCTTTCAAAGCGGCGTCCAACCTGGTACCACGATACTTGGCGTGATCAGGCCAATTACTTCACCGTCTTCTGAATCTCAAGTCTGCTGGAATTGCTCTACGAATTAACACCGAAATGGCACTGTCCTTTCCTCTGGCCTTTACTCCATGGTCCGGCTGCCCGAGTTGCGATCTGCTCGTTCGCCACGGCATTCAGGACACCAATAACGGCCCTTTGCTTGACATCTCGCCAGCGCCGGTCAAGGCAGGGTTCACCCTATTCACCGACAGAAACACTCAAAATATTGCCATTGCGCTCTCCTCCCGGACAACCAGCCTTGCTTGCTGGTATACTTGGTGTATGTTTAACATATTCCTGCCAGCTCCCCTACGATTTATGGTTCATTGCTAACTAGCGGTGTTATCAAGCTGATATCTATATCCACTACCAAAATGGATCCTATCATTGACTACCCAAAGTTCAACTGCTACAGCAGCAGCAAGGACAGCAGAATCACCTTTGATATCACAATCCGAACATGCCCCGTCCGTCCACTGGCACACTACCACCCGAGTGAACGGGGCCAAGTGATCTCAGCCCGGGAGATTCCATCTCTCCAGACATCCCAGCAGGCTGTGCATACTCCATCCTGCAGCATATGGCCCAAGCAAGCTTCGGCAATGGTGCTACGCAGGACAACGAGAGCCACTAGGCCGGTGGATGGGAGACTATTGCTGCCGGCGATCTCCCAGGTCATGGTACACGCAGCACATACAATATAGCAGACTCGGCGCCGGTCGATTACATCGACCCCAGTTGGCTGTTGTGAGAACTCCAACCACAACTACCGTACAGCAAACCTGCACGGTGGTAGAGAAACAACCCCGTATGGTTCCTGGTACCCGACGCATCGCCATCTTCTTCTTCTAATGCTTGATTTTTTAGAGAACTCGGGTTTCTCGGAGTTGCTTATATGAAGAGTCTGCACCTAGCATTCTCGATCCTGCCAATTCATTCCACTGGGTGCTGCTGTCTACTGTCGAGTGGCTGATTGTTTGAATAAGGTTAGTCCGGAACTAGTTCTGTAAACTTAATGAATTGAGGTTAACTAGTTCTACAGGCATCATTCTCGAACAAGAATAACCTGGGGCACTACGTCACAAAACACCATCCCGAGCAAAAACTAGTCACATCAAAGGGGGGGCGCTCATCGAAGACAGCCGAGGATGCTGGCATTGGTAAGGGATAACTAGTTCTATATATAAGATAACCAAGATTAACTAGTTCTACAGCGTTTTATGAGATGGTAATGAAGTCGTTTGAAGAGGCCCGCGCGGCTGCCCCGAAGCCCCTGTTACCTACCAAGAAAGATGGAACTGTATGTTAAACTCGTTCCGATACTCTTCTTGGTTTTTCTAAACTAGTTCCAGATTAATGGGGCCGAGATGCGCCGCCAGGTACGAGATACGGGATATGCCATCCCGTGTGATGAATGCAAAGCCAAAAAGCAAGCGAAAAGTAAGTAATAACTAGTTCTACTCTTACTTTTCAATTCAGCTAAACTGGTTCCAGAATGCTGCAGTGAAGTTCTAACCCTCCTTTTTTTCAAATCACACCTTGACACGGCGAATTCAATCGAGCAATTGAATAAACCTCAAGTTCAACCAGCCTATCTGCTGGATAACCATTGCCGGTGTAGCAATACCGGTTCCCATTCTACTACATCCACGATGGCTTTGTCGGCCCTTCCACCCCATTCCTGACCATAACACCACCACAGCAGTAGCCTTGGAAGGGCATCTAGTTTAGACGACATGCTGGGTTTTCTTCAGGGATCGGTTCTCGCCTTGAAGAAATACTATGCGCTTCTTGCGAAACGACGACCCGCATCCGTTTAGCATTCGGTTCTTGACAAGACCAGAAAGACTCGATCGCTGTCTACTCAAGGCAGAGAGGGATTCTCTATCGACCCTTTCAGAGCAAATAGGCTTGTCGACTGGATGAGTTCTTGATCCAGGCGATTCCATTGATTCACGTGCAGGAAATATCACTGTACGAGACCCAGCACTTCGCATCTTTGATCCACTGGTCTTGGAAACCAGCTACGGGCTGTGCGGCGGTCATGCAAAAGCAGTGTCGGACCTGACAAGGCCAAAACAGTGCCACTGGCTTGTCTACCAGCCTTGACTGCATTGTCACCAGGAACCCATCCAACATACCTCTCTTCCGTGCACTACAAACTCAGTATAAGCCTTCTATCGCCTATCCGGGTACCCTCGGTTGATATCCTGGCCGTTCTTTACCATATTGAACTGCTACGGTCAGATCCATAGCACGATGTGAAGGGCAAATCACGACGGGAAATTCCTCAACAATCCAGCATCTGAACGTAATTGTTTGCTTACCATGGTCCATGAGAAACCACCAACATCTCCAAACTCTCAAGGAGCTGAAACTGGCAGACAAAGCGTCTCTTTCCTTTGGGTACAGCCCAAGCGGGTGGAGTGAGTATTGCAGCATGAGCACTCTTCATGTGCCATACTATCTACTCCTCACTGGCCTTCCTTGTTCCAACGGATCCATGTGATACCCAGCAATTCGCTTTACCAAAACAATTGGCCTAGGTGATCTGGATCTGGAAGGGCCAGTACTGGTCCAGGACAGGACGTGGGTGAAGAAGAACTGCTGCAGAATGGGATATGCAGGAAGTAGTCACGGAAATACAATACAAGGCTATTCAATGGTCAATGGGATGACTGGAACTCGAACCCGTGGACGGACTTTAAACTTGTCTGGGAGAAGGTCATAGAGTACCATCAAAGCACTCTGGGAAGCCGCAAACCCTGCTCTATTTACTGGTGATTGAATTGTTTTCGTGTATGAAAAGCGTTTAAACCATGTACCTAGCGGAGACCTCGGCCTTACGGCACAACATAATGGTAATTCTGCCACCGTCTATCTGTACTTGTTATATACAATATCTAAGAAACAGCAAAAAGAGAAAAAAAAGTTCTAAATGATTTCTGATCTATAGCCCTAACTCTGTAACTGGCTAACCGTAATTGAATTAGGGCCGGATAGATTCTGGCCCCGAAGTAAACTAGCGTGTGCTGTATAGTCGCGGACACTTTTGTTGTGGCTTACTATTGTATGATGATTAACTATTGATGTGTAATATCATCGTAGTGTTCAGTAAATCACCGAATCTACTTAATCCATCCGTGCATCTCTATATAACTCGACCGCCCTGCAGTGATGGATTCACCACTGCCTCTGCTTCTATCGCCGACTTCAAGACACCATTCTATACAGCCACCAAAATGCAAACCCAAGCACCACTCGACCCCGAGCTCACCCCAACCCACAAAACCATCCCATCTCTCGACATCGACACCCCCGAGAAACTGCACTCCTACCGCGCCGCAATCGCCTCCATCTTCACCCTCCCCAACACCCTCCACGGCAAAGAATCCACCATCGCCACAAACGAGATCACAATCCCCAGCCCAGCAGGACCGCTACACGCCACAATCCTCCGCCCAAAATCCCCAACCCGCTCGCCCTCCCACACCCCCGGAATCCTGCACATCCACGGCGGCGGCCTCGCAACAGGAAACCGCTTCCTAGGCCTCGCAGGCATCCTCGACTGGGTCGAAGACCTCGGCGCCGTGATCCTCACTGCCGAATACCGTCTCGCACCTGAACATCCCCATCCCGCACCGCTAGAAGATAGCTACGCGGCGCTGGAATACATGGCCGCCCACGCTGCTGAACTAGGGTTTAACCCCGGGAAACTGGTCGTTGCCGGTGGATCGGCCGGTGGGAATCTTGCTGCTGGCGTGGCGTTACTTGCGCGAGACCGTGCCGGGGGTCCGGATCTTGCGGGCCAGGTGCTAATGTATCCCTGGGTGTCTGATAGTATGGGTATGGATTCAGGGTCTATTCGGCAGTACGGGGATATCGCGCCGGTGCGGGAGACTGATCTTGCAACGGTTAATGATTATGCGTTTGGCAGGGAGCGGGAGTTTGCGGATATGTATACGGCGCCGGCGCGCGCGGAGAGTCTAGCGGGCTTGCCCCCGACATTGTTGGATGTGGGTGAGGCGGATGTGTTTCGGGACCAGGATGTTGGCTTTGCGGCGAGGTTGTGGAGGGACGGTGTGCAGACGGAGTTTCATGTTTGGCCGGGGAGTTGGCATGGGTTTGATGTGTTTGTGCCCGGTGCTGGGGTTAGTCGGAGGGCTGGGAGGGTGAGGGTGGAGTGGTTGAGGGGGGTGGTTGGATAGTATATTAGATGGTTTGATATGGGATGTTAATGTTTATCTAATGCTTCAGCCATGGCCGGAAGAACTTGATAGGAAGCAACCTTCGTCTTCCGAGTTTGCAATCAGTAATTAAACCACTAGCTAATTGTCTATCAACTCCGTATCTAATCAGTCTAGTCTGGCAATATCCTCGGCTCCAAACATGGCCGAATCCCCCACATGGACAGACTGAGATCCCCCACAACTTCCTAAGACCATGAAGTGGAACGCAATGTTGCATGTTAGAATAAAATATACAAGTCATGTACTGCAGTCAGCGCATAACTTCTCTTTTTATTTAATTCAGGACATACCGTCTCACTCGTTCGCAATCCAACAACACGAAGCCCTAACTCACCTACAGTAACCACAGCAATTCCATCCACACCAACAATGCCACAACCAACCCCTATAAACGTGATAGTCATCGGAGCAGGTACTAAAGCAAAAACCCATTCAATCCATTTTACCGGAACCAAAGCTAATAAAGTGCAGGCTTCGCCGGCCTCTCCACAGCAATATCCTGCCACCGCGCCGGACACCGCGTAACAATCTACGAACGCGCCCCAGAACTGCAACCCCTAGGAGACATAATCTCCTTCGGGCGCAACGCAGGTCTCATATTCGCATCGTGGTCGCCGGCCCTCGTGGCCGAAATGCTGCCGCTCAGTATTAACCTGCAGCACCACGGGTTCCGGATCCATAAGTATACGGGGGAGCATGTGACGACGCAGCACTCGCTGCCGCTGGATAAGAGTGCGCCGACGATTAATGGGCATCGTGGGGAGCTGCATTTGGTGTTGTTGAGGTTTTTGGAGGGGTTGGGGGTGTCTGTGAGGCTTGGGTGTGATGTTGTGGGGTGTTTTGAGGATGGAAAGGATGGGGAGGGGAGGGCTGGGATTGAGATTTTGGGTGGGGAGAGGGTTTGTTTTCCTTCTTTTGCTTTGTTGCTAATTGTTAATTGTTAATTGATAGGTATACGGGGACGTGGTGATCGGGTGCGACGGGGTCCATTCCAAGGCGAGGGAGCTGGTCTTAGGGCACGAGACGAAACTCCAGTCCAGTGGATATGCCATTTTCCGAGCTTGGTACACACTCACATCAGATACATAGAACAGGAGAACTCCCTACTAATAATACTGCAGGTTCGACAGCAAAGATATCCTCGCGGACCCTTTGACCAAACACCTCTGCGAAAACGGCGACTCGTTCAACGGCTGGATCGGGCCAGACGTGCATTTCCTGGTTTCTTCCCTAAAGGGAGGGAAGGATATGTGCTGGGTATTAACGCATAAAGACGAATCCAGTATCACAGACCGCTGGTCCTTCCCAGGGAAACTGACCGACGTGTACAAGATCCTGGAAGGCTGGGCCCCGATCTGCAAGCGCATCGTGTCGAAAACACCGGAAGATTCTCTGATTGACTGGAAGCTTATCTGGCAGGATCCGCTGCCGACGTGGGTCAGCCAGGGAGGCCGGATTGCGCTTGCTGGTGACTCGGCACATGCGTTTCTTCCGACGTCTACACAGGGTGCTACGCAGGCGCTTGAGGATGGGGTCACTATTGCGACTTGCTTGAAGTGGGCGGGGAAAGAGAGGATTCCCGATGCGCTGAGGGCGTTTGAGAGGATACGGTGGGTTTCATATCCTTCATATCCTTGTTATTTCTTCAAGTCTAATAGTGATAGGTATGACCGGGTCTGTAAAGTGCAGGAAACGGGGAAGACTACGAGGGAGAGATGGCACAAGGCAAGCTGGGACGAAGTCGAGAAGGACCCAAAGAGACTTGAGCTGCCGAGGGAGGACTGGATCTTGAATCACGATGCAGAATGGCATGCAGAGAAGATGTGCGAGCAGATCTTTGGTCCTAGAAAGGAGAGGAATAGAGGCGAGAGCAAGATATAGGGAGTGCATAAATCTAGCCCTGGTAAACAGTTATATCACCTGCAGTCCATCTACACCGTATCATCAGAATTCTCCGTCGGGTGTCACCGCTATGACCTGCATTATATTTCCTCCACTGGTCAAGGCCTGCATATGCAGAAACATGTGGCGTGGTGCCCCCACCAGCCCTGACTGGGCCCTCTACATGTGGGGGTCAATTCCCGCTTTAGGCCAGAGATGAGGGGACAGATACTCACAATAGGCTAAGCAACTAGCATTCAAAGGATATATTTGTAGCTACAAGCATACTGCGTCGTCTTCCAGCCGACCTTGAGTTTTGCCCCTATAAGGACCGTGCCCACGGCTTCCCTACCACTCGTGCTCATAATCCTATCTTCATTTGTATTCCTTTTTCAACTGCCAGGACAAGTCATTATGGCTTTCGGGATTCTAGAGCCCAATAACGGCCATTTGGCCCCTGGAACAGGTACTACCGACGCATCAGCCTTTACTCCTATATGCTAACAGCCCTAGTGACATTGAGCCACCAAACATCCGTCGAAGCACCGCACGATCTCCCTCTATTTGGTAAAACCCATGCTCAAGACCGAGGAATTGTTCTAGTCCCTGAGCCGTCCGCTTCTCCAAATGACCCTCTCAACGTAAGTAATCCATAGTCCCTGGAACGCTCACTACTGACCAGCCAGTGGCCTCAATGGTAATCCCCGACTAAGTCAAAAGCCAACTGTGGCTGATATCCAACAGGAGAAAAGACCTTATCCTCTTCATCATCAGCCTCCAATCCGCAGTTGTCGGTGCATATGGGCCCATGCTAGGACCCGGCTTCGTTGAAATCGCAGGAGACCTCAACATCTCCGTGAATGAAATATCCCAGGCCACGTCCTACCTCGTCCTTGCATGCGGATTGGGCCTCTTCATCAGTAATCCACTGGCAAAGTGCTACGGCAAAAGGCCTGTCTATTTAGGTGCTGGCCTTGTTCTGTTTGCAGCCAGTGTCTGGGGCGCAGCGACGAACAGCTATGGATCGTTTCTGGGTAGTCGCTTGGTTGGGGGGTTAGGGATGGGTCCGTACGAGGTATGCATACTCTTCCTTCTCTGATTCTCTATATTAACGTGGTTGAGGTTCTTGTGCAATGCACCATTGGCGATATGTACTTTGTCCACGAACGAGCCACCCGCCTTGCATTCTGGGGCTTGTTTCTCACAGCTGGCATTTCGGCTGGGCCGGTCGTCAGTGGCTATATCATCGAGTATGCTGGATATCGCTGGACATTCGGCGCCTGTGCTATCTTCTTTGCGGTGCTGACGGTGGCGTTCTTCTTCCTTGCCCCGGAGACGGCGTTCATTAGGGCTGCGTGTCCTGAGACTCCTGAGACGACAAGTATTGCGCACTCGGAGACGAAGAATCAGCCTAATGCCGATAATGGGCATGGTATCGAGAGGATTGAATCCAAGTCCCAGCCCCAGCACTCCGGTGATAGCTACTCGCCTCCTACGCAGACAAAAGACTCCTACTGGCGATCCCTCCGAGTCTACAGCGGTCGATACTCAGACGCCTCCCTCCTCAGGGTCGTCTCTCGCCCATTCATCCTGTATGTCTGCCACAAGCATCCTTATATCCTCCATGATACTGATACTGATTTGATATACCAGCTTCCTCTACCCCCCAATGCTCTGGGCCTTCCTCACCTGGGGCACAACGATAACATTCACCATCGCCTTCGGCTACGTCAACGGGGTCCTCTTCACCGCACCCCCCTACAACATGTCCACATCCCAAGTCGGCCTCACCAACATCTCCCCGCTCATCCAAGCCATAATCGCCCAGACCATCTCCGGCCCCCTCTGCGACCGCATCGTCGTCTCCCTCACCCGCCGCAACGCCGGCACCTACGAGCCAGAATACCGCCTCGTCCTGATCTCCGCCGGCTTCGTCCTCGGCGCCGCCGGGTTCTTCGGATACGGCGCAACGGTGCACAACAAGACGCACTGGACGGGGCCTGTCATCACGTATGGGCTTGTGAGTGCGTCGTTGGCGTTTGTGTCGACCTGTGTCTTTGGGTATATCATTGATGCGTATGGGGATCTGGGCGAGGAGGCCTTTGTGGCGATTAATGCGCGGAATTTCCTCTCCTTTGGTATTCTGTATTTTATTAATGATTGGTTGGCTAAGGATGGTGTTTTGGAGGTTTTTGTTATTCTGGGGAGCATGTTTGTCTTTACGTCGCTTTTGACGGTGCCGCTTTGGTGAGTTTCTTTCTTCTTCCAGCTATTCCTTATGGTTATGGCCTGTTAACGGTGACTAGGATGTATGGGAAGAGGATCAGGGCGAGGATTCATCGGATTGAGTGGTTGAAGGCGTATATGAGGGATTGAAAATAGCCCTATGTCACTGATGTGTTGGTTTGGCCGAGGGAGATCACAGTAAGGGTGTAGTGCAATATAATATCATTCCTGAGTATCAAATAGTTTAAAATAAACCAGGAGCTTCAGTTAGAAAACTACATACAAATAATGGTCCTTTATGGAACAAGTTATGGATCTGGTAAATAGCATATCTTGATTGTGCATTAAATGTGAAAATGAGTCCCGTTAAACAAAGGAAATATTGAAACAAGATCTTGTCTGAACCACCATCTTCCATCCAGCTGGAAAATGTAAACCTTTAGTAAATCCGACGATGCTGGGAAACTTCAAACAAAGTACATCAATAGAAATAAAATGATATGAAACTAAAACATCCCAATGCAAAATAAAATGCTACCTCACGATCCCCTGGCTTGTCCGCCGCCTCGCATCCTCTTTCCGCCGGTATTACCTCCCTCGTTCCCGCCATCAGTGCCGTCTTCTCTGGCTCTCTTGTTTCCCTGTGGCACAAACTGCCGCGCGCCAACGTTCAGTCCGCCCCGCCCGGGGCTCGCTTGTCCCTGCGCTTGTTGCGCTTGGTTTTGAGCTTGGGCATTCTGGTGTCCACCTCTGCCCTGCTGCCCGCCACGGCCGCCACGGCCTCGTGGAACTCCAGTACCACGCTGCGACTGCTGTTGCTGCTGGGGTGCCTGAGCTTGTGCTTGTTGCTGCTGGCCGAATGGATTCTGCTGGTGAGCACCGCCACGGCCACCACCTCGTCCACCTCGTGCAACTGGAAGGCCGGACTGCAGCGTCCGCATGACTCCGCTCGCTGCAGCTGCCCCAGCTGGTGGTTTATTTGGCAGCGCCGAACCTTGCGGCTGCTGTTTGTTTTGGATCTGCGCAAACGGGTTGGGAGCACCCACTGCGGCGGGGGCAGCCTGGGCGTTCGCTTGTTGTGGCTGTGGTGGTTGCTGAGGTGCTTGTGCAGGTTGCTCACTCGGTTGTTGGGCCTTTGCAGGGGCAGTCTGTGGTGCCGGCGCGGCTGGTACTGGTGCACCTTGTTGTTGATTCACTGGCGGTGCAGTAGGTACAGGTGCAGGTTGTGCTGCCACTTGTGGTGCAGGAGACGCAACTTGGGGCGCAGGCGATGCAACTTGGGGCGCAGGTGATGCAACTTGAGCTGGAGTTCCAGAAGGCTTGGGAGTCTGCGGCTGCGCAGGCGGAGCCTTTGCAACTTTAGCAACTTCCCAAACTTCGACGACAGGTTTCTGAGGCGTGTCGGTGGCTGCCTTCGACACCACATCAACCTTGGCTTGTGTGTTTCTATACCTGGAATCAAGCATGCTGATCCTAGCCAGGTATTTCTTATCCGACAATTCGACGGCCGACTTGACCTTCTCCTCCAGACCCTCCTCGTGTGCTTTCCTAAGCGCTTCCCGCTCCTCGTTGAATTTCTGCTCGGCAGCCGCGACGGCATCCTGAGAGGGCTGAGCTTCTTGCTTCTCCTTCTCTCTCTGATTAGCAAGCTGCTTATTAATGTTGATCCTGATAATGTTGCGGATGGTTTCACTCTTGGCAACAAGCTGCCTAGTCTGGCTATCCGTCAACTCAGGGAGGCCATCTTCGGTCTTTGTTGGCGTTGCGGGAGGCTGTTGAGCAGGTTGGGCCGCGGGTGCTGTGGTTTCTTGTTGGCCCTCTGCTTGAGCTCCATCTTGGCCGGCGGTTAGTTGTTCAACCTCCTGTCGATGGTTGGCTCTAACTTCGGCCATCTTGGCGTTGAAAGTTTCCTTCAATCTTTCCACACGCTCCTTGATCTTGGTCTCATGCTCAGCATCCTTCGTGGCGAGAACACCATCCTTTTCGGCAAGAGCAGCCTCCAAGCGTTGAATCTTCTCCTCTAGAGCCTTGACCCGCTCGTCGTCCGTCGGAGCTGATACCTGCGTGGTGGGAGCAGGGAATTGAGATGCTGGTGTTGAGTTGACAGCTGCGTCCTGTTCCGCTGGTGCATCAGGTTTCGCAACGCCGTTCGTCTTCAATGTGTTCAATTCCTCCTTGGTTGTCTTCAATTCCTCCTCAAGAACTTCTTTCTCTTGAGCCAACGCATCCACTTCAGTTTGCTTGGCGTGGACCCGGCCCATCAGGTCCCTGGACCGACCCTTGAACTGCTCCGTTAGTTTCGATCGCAGCTCCGTAGTCCTCTCTTCGGCTGCCTTCAGCTGCTCAGGGAATGTTTCGATCTGTTCTTCGAGGGTTTGGCGAGCGGAAACAGCCTCGTCTCTCTCCTTCTCCAACGACTCCAACTTCTCTTTCAGACCCTCCATCTCGGCTGGGTCTACTCGGTCATACTTCTGGAGAATGTTCTGTGTCCGTTGCTGCCACCGATCCCTATCAGCTTGTAGAAGCTTCATCTCTCCATCCTTGGTTTCAACCACATTCTCCAGTTCCCGGATACGAGTCTCCAGGGGTTCAATCTGTTGAACCAATTCATCGACCCGCGCAGATTTTTCAGTCAGTGCCGTTTCAGTCTGTTTAACCTGGTTGCGTAGCGTAACGCTGCTCTCGCGGAAAAGGTTGAGCTCGTTCAGTGTCTCCATGAGCTTGTTGTGGCTCAAAGCAGTGTGCTCACTATCAGCGGCAGCACGATGTTGCTGCTCAAGCTTGAGGCGGGCCTCATCAAGCTGAGACTGGGCGTATTCAAATTGCTGGCGAAGTCGTTTACCCTCTTGCGTAGACAGGTGATACTGAACATCAACAATCTCCTTCTCACGACGCAGGTAGTTGATGACTTCCTGCAGACCTTCCAGGTTCGGCGCCACCGGTTCGCCATCCTCCTGCTCGTTTTCAGCTGCAGTAGCGCGGTCGCGCTGCAGAGACGATATTTGCTTGGTGATGTTCTCGATCTGGGAGTGAAGTAGGTTGTTCTGATGAAGTACTTCTTCTCGGCGTTTCTGCAGCTCAAGGATCTCGCTTTCATATCTGTCCTTGCGCTCATTCCAGCTTTCTTCATTCTGAGCAAGATCCTTCTTGTAAGTTTCAGCCTGAGTTCGCAATTCGACGGCCTCCAACTTCAGCTGGTTCGCTTCGGCGCGCACCAGCTGGAGATTCTTCGCAGCATCAGCGTGCTTGACTAATTCGTTCTCGTAGTTTTGTTGTGCGTGCTGCGCAATCTCCGCCTGGGCTTTGAGGTCTTCTTGGTGATACTGAGCGGCTGCGATTTGCCGTTCGTTGTCTTCCGTCAACCTTGTGATGTCGGCTTCGAGCGCGGTCTTCTGCTCCTCCAAGTGTCGAGTAGCTTCACCCTGGTCATCACGAAGCTTGGAGAGCTCAATGTTTGTCGCAGAAAGCTCAGAAGAGATCTCCTCGATCCGCTTCTCCAGGTCCTGTATCTTGGTATCCTTCTCTTCAACAAGTTTATCGGTTTCTTCACGGTATTGGTCGTTCGTCTCAGAAACCGACTGCAGTCGTTCTTCGGTCGCCTGGCTAATGGCCTTGTAATCCTCCACCTGCTCCTTGGCATGTTCCAGCTCGCTCTTCGTCAATTCCAGGTCGCGTTTCAATTCAGAGACTTCAATGCTCAGTTCTTGCTCCCGAGTCAACCCACTGTCTTGTGACCCTTCAGCAGGAACCGCCGCTTCAGCAGGGGTGGCGGAAACGTTGGGTCGGGTCTGGAGAACTTGAACGCGTTCCTCAGCGCTCCTCAGCTCGACCGTCAACTCATCAACACGGGTCTGGAGGTGGTCTCTTGTTGTCTTGGTTGCGACCAACTCTTCTTTCACAGAGCTCAAACTTGTGACCAAATCGTCAATGCGCTTCTGGCTCTGCTCATGCTCGTATTCTCGTCGTAATGTGGACTTCTTAGACTCCTCCATCTCGTCGTTCAATTTCCGCTTCGTCGTCTGCAACTCGGACTCGAGAGATTCAACATTAAGCTGAAGTCGTCTTCGGCTCTCGGAGTCTGAATGTTCACGCTCGTTAAGAATATTCTGGAGGTTGGCGTTGAGCCCATCCAAACGGCTTCGCTCATTTCTTAGCGATTCGTTGTCTTCAATAAGTCGTTTCTCGATGTTTTTCCAAAGGTTTTTCTCTGCTTTCAGATTTGCGCTCTCGCGCTGAAGACTGTCAATAAGACCCTTAGATTCGACAAGATCTTCTGCAGCTTGTTGCGTTCTGATGTCCTGTCGGTTGGCATTTTCAAAAAGCGTTGCATAGCGCTTCTGTAACTCGGCGTTCTCGGTCTTGAGCATGTTAAAGTTGCTCTGGAGAAGCTCCGCTCGCTGCGTGGCGGCGACGAGTTGACTGCTTGAGCGGCTAGTCTCACTCATCAACTCGCTGTTCTTGCGTCCAAGCTCGTTGACTTGTTGTTTCAAAGCTGAGTGGTCCGTCGCTGTCTCTTCCCTGAAACTGTCAAAGTGCGCTTGAACCTTGCGCAGCAACTCGGCATAGTCAGGGCCGCCCTTCACTTCTTCGGCGGCTGGGGGTGCAGCGCCTGGAGGAAGAGACTGTGAGAAAACAGCATCGCCGCCGACTGTTTGTCGCCGGCGTGTCAGCATGCTGCGGAAGGTATCGCGTTCCTTGACATAGCTCTTAGTCTGAGCAATGAGGTTTGCGATTTCGTCGCGGTACGTTTGCACTCGGATTCGCAGCTCCTTCAACTCCTCGTGCTCCTGCTGTCGCGTAGCATCCTTTTCACGTGCCTCTGCGCCTTCCATCTTATCCCCGAGCTCTCTCAGCATGCGACGAAGCGTAACATTCTGCTCCTGAAGCTCGTGCATATCTTTGAATGTCGTTAGGTTCTGGCTGATGAAACGACCTGTCGGGGTAAGCTCGGCCGAAGAGTCTTCGATTTCCTTGCGAGCGACCCTCTCGAGTTCTTCTCTATCATAGTTTGCTTCGCCCTCCCTCAGGAGAGTAACCTCCAGCACAAGAACCTTAACTTGAGAGCTCAGGTCTCTTAGCTGTTGGCGCAGAATGTCACCCTCGCGTGCGAATCCCTCCACCTGGCCCTGCCATTTCCTGCCCTCTTTCGTGGCATCGTCTCGTTCTTTTCCAGCCGTATCGAGGATATTAGACATCTCAACGACTGCATTCTCAAGCCGTGCGTGGTCTTCACGCAACTCATCAATTTCGGGTTTGCTGGCTTCAAGATCCTGAACCATTTCATCTAATGTAGATCTAAGTTCCTGGTTGGTCTTCTGCTCAGCAACAAGCATTGTCCGCATCTTGTCATACTCCGAATACATTTGCGTAAGGGTAAGTCCGCCCTTGGTACGCGATGCTCTGGGAGAAAATGTGCCAAGCGGGGTGCTGGAGCGGACTGGAGTGCCCGGGGCACCATTCAAACCGCGAGCTGGGCTCATAGACCTGCGTCCAGCTACTCCCTCTGTTTCGAGTTGATTGACAGCGAGTTCAAGCTCGGCAACACGACGCTCAGCCGCCTCCTTATCGCCGTGCTCGGTCTCGATCTCGACACGCAGACGTGAGATCTCCTCCGCCGCGTCGTCTCTCACCTTTTCCAAAGTCAGCTGGCATTCCGATACCCGCTTCTTAGCAGTCTCTGCGGCGTTGCCTTGGAGTTCCGCCAGCCGGTTCGCGCTATCCAACTCAATTCTAAATGACTCGGCTGTTTTGATGGCCTCCTCCTTGAGCTGTTGAATGCTAACAAGCGATTCCTCGTAGCGCTGTTCCACTTCGTCCAGTCGGCTCTTGAGAGCATTTTCACTGCGTCTCAAAGCTTCTGTGTTTGCAATAGCCTCTTCGTTTTCACGCTGAAGCTCTGAAATCCGAGCACTCTTTTCCTTGCGGAATTTGAGGTGTTCGGAAGATTTTGTTTTGAGCTCCGCCTCGTACCACTCGTTATTCTTCTTCGTCAGCTCCAAATCCTGCTGGAGGCTTTGTTCACGGAATCGGGCACTGGCGGAAGCGGAGTTTGCGGCTTGTAGGTTCTGCTCTGCAGTCGAGAGCTCGCGTCGTAATTCGATCGTCTTCTTATGGTGTGTAGAGAGCTCTTCTGCGAGCTTGTCGTATGCCCCTGATTTGGATTCGAGTAGCGCTAGTGTGTCACGGTTTGAAGCTTCGAGGGAGGTGATGCGAGACTTAAGAGTGCTGGCTTCGGATTCGTTGGACGTGGACGATGACTTCAGCGTCGCGATTTCGGACTCTAGCGAAGACCGCGTGTTTTCTAAAACGCGTGAGCATAGATTTAAATAGCGTAGTAGCAGTAATATTACCTGACTCGTGAAGTTTCTTTCGTGTTTCTTCGACCTCCGCGTGGCCCTTTTCGACGGAGCTCTTCAACACCTTGATCTTTGTGTCGCTGCTGCGAACTGCATTTTCAAGCTCGACCTCAAGTCGAAGCTTATCAGATTTCAGTTCATCGAATTCCCGCGCCTTTTTGGTGATCGCTTCCAACAGTTGGTTGACGAGTTCGACCGTGGGAGCTTCGGTAAGAGTGCTCAGAGTCGACTCTGCGATGGCGTAATGTGACGATAAGAATGGCAATTCAATCGTAGCGGCAGCCATATTGGCTGTGGGATGGTCGCAGCAAACAGCTGCTTTGAAGTTTCCAACCTACAGCCCAGGTTGTCGCGATGCAATTGTGGTTGTCGGAATCCCAAGTTCAAGAAGCTCTTCCGTGCTGCCGCATCTGAGTTCATTGTTTGAAGGGAGCCTCACGTGACTGCAGCCTAGCTCCATTGGACATCTCCATTCATCGTCCCATTCACATTGGGCAATAACTCTGGCAGGGCGACTTTTCTCTTTGTCACTGTTCTACTCGGCTGTCTCCCAAAATAACAGAGACAAAGGCTCCTTATCCATTAACCATGGATGACTTTTCCAGGAATCCAGGTTATTTCGCCTGTTCTACTAGCGCTAAACTACCATAAACGCGTCAACAGGCGCCATCAGCGTGGTTTCTATAATCTACATTATTCACTTTTCTCGCATTGAAGAATTAACAACGAAGGCATAATTGACTGCTGTCAATCTACATACTGCTCCTAAATTAGACTGGTCGTCAACCAAGAACTGACCCCAAATCCAGTTTAGCGTGTTCAGTCACGTGCCTTCAATCTGGGGATTGAAGCCTCAAGAGGCGTCATCATCTGTGAGTTCAGTCCTCTTCTTCATCAGCATTCACCAACTCCTCACCTCCTCAAGCTGTACACACAGCGGCTCGCCGCCCATCTCTGACCCCATACTTTCACTTAGGCGTGTCATATGATATTCTCAAACTTGGTATAGAGCTCCCACAGGCTCTGACGAGCCCAGTCTCGCCTCTCCTCTTCACAACTCCCAACCCTCCGCACCTTGGTCACGGTCCTCGCCGCAAACTCTCAGCAAACAGCAAACATGGCGCACCTTCAGCAGCAACTCAAGAACTTCAACGCGGGGGTTATGGACTATGCCAAGTCCATGCCCCAGCAGCGACGGTTCATCCACAATAACTCTGCGGGCAGTTCCCAGGTTCCCTCGTCAACCTCTACGCCCACGCCTGGTGGTGGTAATAATGAACAAAAGAAGAAGCGCCATGATGCGGACATCGTGTATTCCCAGCCTGCCAATACAGGCACGGGCAAGGATATCATGACTCAGGTGGTTTTTGCTATTGAGCATATGAAGACCAAGGGCGTCCCGCTTACGTTCAACGATATCGTTTCCTACCTTTCCCTGCAACATCGGGCGAATGACCAGGGCTATATCCAGGCACTGCGGAGTATCTTGCAGATGCATGAGAAGGTGCAATTTGACCCTAGCGGAGCCAATGGAGAGGGCACATTCGGCTTCCGTCCGCCGCACGATATCCGTAATGAGGAACAGCTTCTTCAGAAACTGCAAGCACAGTCTACGGGAGTTGGGATGATTGTTCGGGAGCTCAGAGAGGGTTGGGCGAATGTCGAGGATGCAATCAATAAGTTGGAGAAGGAGGGCAAGCTGCTCGTCACGCGAAACAAGAAGGACGACCATGCGAAGATGGTCTGGGCCAACGATCCTTCGCTGATCCAGTATTTTGATGACGAGTTCAAGCAGATCTGGGAGAAGATCAAGATTCCTGAACAACAGGTTGTCAAGGAAGAACTAGAGAAAGCTGGTATCACCCCGACAAATAAGAATAAGGTCATCAAGCCGCGTCCAAAGGTGGAACACAAGAAAGTTAAAAAGCCTCGTCGCAGTGGTAAAACCACCAACACTCATATGATGGGTGTTTTGCGTGATTACTCGCACCTCAAACGGTAGGGCTTCAGCCATGCCTTGCCTTCTTTCTTAAAACCGAGGCTATGCTTGTTGGGTTATTCAGCAGCTCTCCTTCTGAGCCCTGAATTACACTACAATTATCAGCTGCCATTCATCGTGCATTTAACGGCGTTCGGTTTGTTCAAGTGGCCAAGGACATCTCAGAACTCTAGACTTCCGTTCCAGTTGTTTCCGGCCACTGTTGTAAAACATTATATTTAACTAATTCAAAAAAAATAAAGATTGATACCCTAGTTATAAATCGAGGACACTACGTTTTCCTAGTTTATTGCAGCTGTACGGCGTATACAAGGCGTCCTCGAGAATAAGCCCTGGGTTTGTCAACTCAACAGCCGAGGCATCACCTGTCAAACCACTCCACAAGACCGAATCGCATGAATTATGAAATCAGCTGTCATACACATCGTAGACCACATTTCACTCGTCTAATCTATTCCATGAATGATATTTCGATCTTCTCTTCCCTGACCAACTTCTCTAGCAGTAGAAAGGGCAAGGAATCCAAACCCAGACTGAAAACACAGAAGCTATAGAAATGAGACATGAACCACTCACACCCCAAAAATAGAGAAAATCAAAGAAAAAAATGCCAGAATGCATCGTAATGCTGTAAAAGGAAACCTCAAAATGTACAATAGCAGGAGAAAACAGGCAATCGATCAGTTGATCGATCAGTGTTTCCCGTTAACACTCTCCGTCCGCTCAACATACTCAACCAGATCCTCAATAGTGCACACCTTGATCCCCCACTTGCGGCCAAACTTCAAGCACCCGTCGCGCCTCATCATGCCATTATTCCCGGAGATCTCAGGGACACCCTCCACGATCTCGCCGTCCTCAACCAACTCTGCAATTACACCAGCGGGCGCCTTACCCGCCAGTCTACAGAACTCAACAGCAGCTTCGGTGTGGCCTTTCCGTTGGCGCACGCCGCCGGCCTTCGCTTGGAGAGGGATGATGTGGCCTGGCCTTCGGAAGTCGTCGGGGGAGGCAGACGGGGACGCGAGGGTTCGGCAGGCTAGAGCGCGATCTTGGGCTGAGATACCGGTTGTGACGGAGGAGTCGGCGGAGTCTATGGAAACGGTGTATGCGGTGCCTTTGGGGTCGGTGTTCTCGATGACCATCTGGGGGAGCTGGAGCCGGTTGGCGATCTCCGGTGTGATGGGGGCGCAGATTAAACCACTTTATAGGGCGCGATTGTCAGCATTGTGAAGATAGGACGCTAGAACAATGAATGCGCTTCCGTATTGGGGTTCAATTCGAAGAAGCCAGAGTACTAACCTGGTATAACGAACTAAGAATGCCATTTGCGCGTCTGTGATAGACTCCGCGGCGATTATTAGGTCACCTTCATTCTCGCGGTCTTGTGAATCCAGTACGATAATGAACTCCCCATTCTCTGTATGCGGATTGAACAATTAGCCCCGCTCGGTTGGAAGCCGCTAAGCAGACGACACTGGCTGTCTTATAGCCCAGTGGCAATCGAGGAGACAGTATGGAATTCAAATAAAAACACAAGCGACTCACTGAAAGCTGTGATTGTGTCCTCAATGGAGTCGAACTGAAGCGCGGGGTCCGTCGGCGAAGGCATTTTGGAGATTCTTGCTCGGAGATCTCGACCTCGATCAAAGACAAATTTCGGGTTCGACTGGGATATAAAACCTAGCCAAGCGTCTAATCCACGTATTTATACAAAACCAATTGGGCGCTTTGAACTTTCGAGTGATACCGTAAAGACGAGGATGGGTGGCGGATTTTGAGTCACGGCGGAGGTTCGGAGATCTCGGGATTGCGGGGTCGGAATCGCTACGGGTGCTTGCTCTTTTCTTCAGCAGAGACTGGGCGGGTATAATCTTTTTAGATAGTTAGAAAGTGACAGGGTCGGGTATGTGAAATAACGCAATCGAGGAATGTCCAGGCGAAGAAGATACACACCGAAGGTCAAGGAAGCCGATTTGCAAATGGTTTGTCAGTCGGCACAGTCGTTAGTTAACTATCAAATCCACCCACATTATCCACCTGCCACTTCCCGCGGTTGCGTTCACGCCGAGGCCTAGACAGCAAAAGCAACGGTGATGTGTAATCCGAGGTCATTGACCAGTGAACTACCTAAATAGGTAGTAGAAATGTCAAGACAGTTGCGTCTAATGTATAAATGTTCACATTATTGCTAGTTGAGAAAATATATCTTCACTGTAAGTGTAACGGCCAAAGCAAAATATATCCTCGCAACCGAAATCAAAAGAAAGGATCTATATATATAATTGAAAGCTATCTAAACATGCGATATATTCCGCTAAAATTCATAACAACTGAAAATAAGTTGCGCTGAAAGGCAGTCTTGCTGGGACCTACGACCTGACGCTAGAAAGTTAAACACCGAAATCGCCCATGCGCCGCACCTCATCAGCTTGCGTCTGCAGGGCTCGTCGCATCATCTTCGAGTATTCTCGCTCGCGCGCTTGCAGCTCACGCTTTCTAGATCGAACTTCCTCCTGTGTAGCATCATCAACATCTCCATCCAGAGACATCTCGTCGTCCTCGCCGAGCTCATCGGCGTCTGGTACATCGGAGAATCTAACTCGGCCTAGACGTTCTCCTGTCCACACGAGAAGTTCATCCCCGGTAAGATTTCCGCCGGTTGGAAGAATCTTTCGTGCAACATCCCCGTCGTTTTGGGCGCGGGATACGTTAGCCCAGAGTCCAGTTACATCGTGTGCCTCGTCGTCGTTATGGGAGTTGGCCTGGTTATTTGGACGTTGTCGGTATGAGTTGATGTTCAGGCGGCGGACTTCGGTGCGCCCGTCACGCTCAACCCATTTTATATTGCCGTCTCCGTCGGAGTATACAATCCGAGTACCGTGAGATTGCACGGAAAGGATTTTCGAGCTAGCCACGCTTTGTCGATTTTGGTATGATGTTGCGAGAGTTGAGGAGCAAGCTGAGGGCCCGGTTTCATTCATTTCACCAGTCGCAGTGAGACGATATAATTCGAGGGACCCCTTGCCGTTGTACTCCCCACATGCTACGACAGTGGACGAATCTGGGTACTTCGAGTTGGAGAATAGCGGGAACTGGGGTGCAGGGACAGAAACAAGCCCACAAAGCCGCCCGCCTGAGTGAATAGTGCTTTGCAACCGAGGAAAGTACCGGCGGTCATACTGAAGTATACTCGGAAAGCGGCCTGCAAGAAATATTGAGTTCACGTGAGGTGCGGGAGGGTGTAGAACCGCCAGAGGTCCGGGTTGGAACAATGGGGCATAATTATCACTCGTCTCCGAGAGATCAGGGCTTCGAATGCGGTGCGGTGGCCTGCCGTTTGGTTGGAATTGCAGAAGCGGCGAATCTGGGGGAGTATAAATCAAGGACTCTGGAACTAGCGAAACGTTCGGCTGCTCGCAGCGCAGGTTAATTGCTTCTTCCTCTTCTGTTTTTGAAAGTCTACCGTCATAGATATGCAAACTCAATGTGGTCGCCAAAGTCAATGGCACCGAGTAGTCTGTTTCCTGAGATAAGGCAAAGACCGACCATGGATAGCGTTGTTGAGAAATGATCTTCAGAGTCTCAAGATCGACTTCATTCACAACATGCCCAACAGCTAAATAAGCGCGTTGGCGGATCGAATCCACACTAACGCATTCACCCAGATTTATGAACTCCAGCGCGGACTTGGCCGCAGGGTTCTCCTTTCTTTGAGACATATCAACCGTCAAAATCCCCGGTGCACTCGTCCCAATTATACTTCCCTTCGTAGCCCGAGATCCGATGGCGTGGGAATGGTTAAGATCCCAAACGCAAACACTGCCATCGCTCAAGGGCGACACGACCTTGTTCTGCCTAGCCAAACTAAAGTCCTTGAGCAGCCCCATCCCCTTGGCTTCGATGTAGGTTTTCCCACCACCCGGCGTCCTTGAAAACGGCTGCTGCAGCCAGCTGAGTGAAATCGGCCCATTCCGAGCGATGTACTCTGAATACCAATCAACATCCTCACCCTCAGCCGACGGATCCCAAGCAGCAGCTGCCCTCGCTCTCTCCCCGAACGTCGGCTGACTTGAGTTGTCCCAGTTGGCATTGTTCGATTGCGGTTGGATCAGGGAGCGAAGTGACGGCTGCCCGAGTGAGCTCAGAGATGTGGTGGGATGCGAGACAAGGCTTTCAGACGCTCCATTTTTAGGGCGAGCGGCTGACAGAGCAGCCCAGGTGTTCTCGTAGGAGTGAAGTCTCCATATATTATTGTCGCGTGCTAGAGCGAAGAAGCGTTTGGAGACTGACTGAAGCTGGACCTGCTCTGGTGGCGTGAGATCTAAAGGGGTTCACGCTGTGTCAGGAACCGATTCTGTCGAACAGAGTGGTGTGGGGTAAAAAGTTCAATCAGGAGGGGCATGTGGTCCTTACAGTCGATGATTTTGGTGAGGATTTCCACAGGCAGCTTCTCCATGAGGCAGAATTTCGAGGGCCACCATTGAGGGCGGCGCAGTTTCTCTCGCCTAGCTCACTGCAAAATGTACGATAGGGCGCATGGTCCTGATGTTGGTAGGAGGGTCAAGCGGCCGTTTTATTATTTCCCCGCGATCTGCAGGCCTAGACTGCCGTCACGTGCAGGCATAGGCTTGTCAATACTATCCCATTCTATACATTAGACTATAAGAATACTTGTTGAAGTACTATACCTAGACTTGGAATCAAGACCTATGGAACAAAAGAATAACTAACCATCGGCTAAGATGGTGGCGTGCAGGGAAACTCCTTGCTTCCGAAAACTCCGTTTCCCCAGCTTTGACATGGACAGACCAAGTTCAGTCCCAGTTCTTGTCGAGAAGAACAGGTTCCGGCCACTAAAAGGGTAAACAAAATATCAACCCAGACCCCAGTTCAATGCAATGCTACCAAAATGAACATCAACCAATTAACGCCTGAAGGGGGAAAAGATCTAGAGACAAGGGGATCTATTCAACATCCTCAATGTCACGGTGCCTGGCCAGGACGTGGCGCTTGTACTCCTCCTGGTTGGTATCCCAGAGATCAGCTGCCTGGGCATTGAGAGGACTTGCGCTATTCAGACGTTAGCATAACAGTGATATATGAGATGTCAAAAGGCGTGATCCTACTTGTTCGGTTCCCCAAGAAGACTCTGCAGGCTGAGGAGGACGTTTTGTACGTTGTACACGGCACTCCATTTGTCACGAAGAATATCCAGACAGATGCGGCCCGAGAAGTCGACATTCGGATGGTAGATCGGAGACTTGAAGAGCACAGTGGGCGGCGAGTACGGGTAGTTGTTGGGGAACGAAAAGGATAGCTTGAATGTCAAGCCCTCATAGGGAGTTTCTGACGGGCCGGTGATGGTAGCAATCCAGGAAAGAAGGTTTCCGTCGGCGTCGGGGAAAGCTGAGATGCCCGGGGAAGGAGAAACCATGAGCTGCATCAGTTCAGATTGCAGGCTAAGAGGGCCAAACGTTAGCTTGTGCAGTTCTGGAAGCTCGCTGTCAAAATGCACATACCGCTTGGTCACGCCCTGTGTATCATTCCGCTGGCTCGAAGGGCCAAGCTTCGAGGCCTCGTGCGCGTTAGGTGCCGAGTTCTGGGTGTCCTCCATGGTGTAATCCATTGTGTTTGTTCACGCAGTAGAGGTTGAGGTGTATGTAGAGGACGACGGCAAAAGAGGTCACTGGCGAAAAGAAAAAAGGAGGACCGAAAAGAAAAGGGCCAAAAAGTCCAGAGCTTGAGTAGCAGTAAGGTTAAGGTGGTAGCAGGAAAGGATCAGGGTTGCTTTGGAATGGCGGCTGGATCCGGAAGCAGAAGCACGGGCGGTTGGAATGGGCGGTCCAACCAAATGCGACTTCGATGCAGTCAGGGCAAGATCTGGGTCGGAATGTCGCGTATCTGACTTGTAAGACAATAATAGCGGGAAAATGAGAGTTGGAACTTGGATGCAGCGTGAGAATGCAAGACAAAGAGATTGGGCTGAGGAAAGCAGAGGCTGGAGAGGAGAGGAGAGGAGAGAGGGGGCGTGAGGAGCGCCAGCCTTGCAAGCGCCTTTTGTTTACCACAGCAACCATCTGACCGGTCCATCCGACCTTTCTTTGTTCTTGTGGCCATGCTTCTGTGCTTAACATGAAGCTCAGGTAATTTTTCTAAATATATATACATTTTTTTTTTTTTGGAAGGTATTGCCCTGCATGCTCTGATTTATTATGTCTGAAACGACATCTTGTGCCGGCCGTCTCCTGCATAAAACGCTCTTGCGGCGGGGATTACCGCGGATCGCATATGTATGATGTATGACATTTTCGTTGCCAAAATGAATCTCCATCATCCTGACCAAGTCCATCTATTGTGCTCGGTCGAGAGCTGGCTCAGAAACTTAGTTGGATTGCCGGGTTTCAGCCCGTAGCGACGATGCTCTGCGACCGGCTGAATCGAGTCCAATCAACACACTTCCGAAAAAGGATAAAGTGGCTTTCGCCGCGTCCCGACCACCGCGTCTCAATCTCGTCAGCCTTTTGCCCTTGCATCCCCAGAAACACAAAGAATACAATAAAAAAAATGATCGATGCTTTTCGCTAGTCGATTCTTTCAGCCCAGACCTCGTCGAATTTCCCGATTTGAAGGACTTGCAAGATGCACCACTCTCAGTTGGCGCCATTGCCCATCGACCTCCCCTTTCGAATAGTCTCTAAGACCTTCGGCCAGGGCGCTTATGCTAGGTATAATTTATCGCCATTTACGTGTTCTTCTATTCTTAGTGAACTGTGCTGATGCCTTTGTTCCCGCAAGTTTGAAAAAAGCGTGCCCTCTGAACGCCGATAACCCTGTCTTCGCTGTCAAGTTCATCAACAAAGACTACGCCGCTCGCCATGGCAAGATCAGTCCTCGACAGTTGCTCATGGAAGCAACGGTACACAAACATATTGGCGACCATAACAACATCATTTCCTTTTTCCAAACCGGGGAGGATGGGGCCTGGCGATGGATTGCGATGGAGCTAGCCGAAGGAGGGGACCTCTTTGACAAAATTGAAGCGGACGAGGGCGTCGGTGAGGACATCGGCCATGTATATTTCTCCCAGCTTGTAAGCGCGGTAGGGTACATGCACTCGAAGGGTGTAGGACATCGGGACATTAAGCCAGAGAATATTCTCTTGACAGCGGATGGCAATCTGAAAATCGCGGATTTTGGCCTGGCGACGCTTTTCGAATACAAGGGAGGCACCAAGCTGTCCACCACCTTCTGCGGTAGCCCCCCGTACATCGCGCCGGAGGTTATCATCTGTAGCACGCGGAATCAAACGAAGGGATCTGGGTACCGCCCTGACGTCGCGGACGTCTGGTCTTGTGGGATTGTTCTTTTTGTCCTCCTTGCCGGAAATACACCCTGGGATACCCCGACGGAGGACAGCTATGAATTTCACGAATACGTTACGAAAAACGCCCGCACATCCGATGAACTATGGCAGAAATTGCCCACCGCAACATTATCACTAATTCGCGGCATGCTGAACGTCGATTCCCACAATAGATTTTCCTTAGAAGATGTCAGAAGACATCCTTGGTTTACCCGTCACAACAAAAACCTCACCCCAGACGGCAGACTGCACGACCCGATCAAGATAGCCACGTCCATGTTCGAATCTCTACACATCGACCTCTCCCAATCTGTGTCCCGACCCATGAACGGCGGTAGTTTCGGCGCAGACCGAATGGACATCGATATCGGTGACGACCTAGGCGCGGAGCACAGAATCTCATCTACCCAACCCGAAGTACCTAGAGGCGACATGATGATCGACTGGGACACGCCGCACCTCACAGAGATTTTCTCGTCGAGCCAACCGACAGGCAAACCGCCACCAAGCAGTCTCAGCCCGGAAATTTTAGAAGACGAACCCACCTTCTCGCAATTCTCGCAACGCCCCTCCGTTCCACTCAGCCGGACCCAAAACGCCCAGCGATTCCACGACATCGTCCCCTCCCGCTCTATGACTCGCTTCTTCTCCGCCTGGGAACTCAAGCTCCTGGTCCCTCTTATCTGTGAGGCACTGCACCGCCTCGGTGTCC
Source organism: Aspergillus puulaauensis (assembly GCF_016861865.1). Lineage (NCBI taxonomy): Eukaryota > Fungi > Ascomycota > Eurotiomycetes > Eurotiales > Aspergillaceae > Aspergillus > Aspergillus puulaauensis. The sequence continues at coordinate 2,052,540 of NC_054860.1, read as the reverse complement.
CTGTTCCCACTGTCCCTGGCGTCTCCCCTGGTGACAACTCGGCCATGATTCGAGTCATCACCAGAGACGGGAGGATGTGTCCCCTGCATGGGAAGGTGCTTATCGAGTGCGTCTCCGAGGGCCTCTTCGAGATCGAATTCATGAAGGGCAAGGGCGATCCGCTTGAGTGGCGCCGGTTCTTCAAGAAAGTCGTCCTCCTTTGCAAGGATGCGGTGTATACACCTGATTCATAAGTGGCCTTTCCTTCGGTGGTGCTTGTAAATTCACCCATTTTTCGCTTCTACTGACCCTGTTTTGAAACCTTGCTTTTTGCCATGTTAGACCTGTTTAACGTATGCGTGTATGTATGTATGAGTGATGGATACTTTACTATCTTCCCATGATTTCTGGCGGCAATTATCACTATTTAGCGAATAAATATTTTGTTCAGGAAGGCAGATGAAACCGGCGAAAGCCTTCTGGTAAATCAATATTCCAAAATGGGTATCATATTCTCTCGACCTCACCTCAGTCGTTGAACATGAAAACTAAATGTATGATCTTCCCCCAGTCCATATATACTAGATTTTCTAGCCGGGTTGATGGCCTTTCCTTTCTGTTTTAGTGCTTACCCCTCGCCGCTTTCTACTTACTAAGTAGATCTGAGTCGTACTATAGGACCAGCTAATCATTGTTACTTATACCGTTAGACCATACAGAATGAATACTGCATCTCACATGGCCCACCAACCCAGCAAATCACCAGCGCAGTGACCTGTATGAGTATTTTAACAAGTAATTGATAAACCTATGCGTCCAGATAAAATTGTTGCATTGAGACATTATGTATATCGCCCACGACATCACTTGTGTTCATCACCGGCCACATTGGCCTGGATTTGAAAATCGTGGCACTGGTCAATAGCACTCAGAGGCCGAGTTCGAAGCCTTATTCAACTACTTTGATGCATCTTTGAAGAATGCTGGCATCTCAGAGGGACTAACTTGGTCTTATAAGCTATTCAGCTGCATAGTACTACCAGTGGTGACAGGGAGGCTATAGCTTTTATAAACTATACTGGGAACCCTGGAATATCTATGGTCGTTACCTAGTAGTAGTATCTGATAATCTTCTTAATCTATTATAAAGAATAAGGATCTTGCTCCGCGTGTCTCTTACAGTACTATGTACGCTACTTAGCTAGTGGGCACTAGGGCCGCGAGATGCTATCTTATAGTAATGCTAGCCTTTCGGTTTTATTACTTACATCATCCTAAATAAGCTTTCTTATAGGGATAAATCTCAGTATAGTCAGGCCTCACTGTAACTTCATAGTACTCATACAGTTTCCGGGGAAGTCAGATTCTTTATATAATCTGATCTTGTCTTGACTAAAAAGCTCTATACTTAATATAGGAAGCTGGATTGTCCAAGTCAAAGGTTCAAGCGCGCCCCAACTGGCGGAGCAGATTTATTGAGAGCTATATGAGAAAAGTTAGTGAATATTAGTCAAGGAAAATACTCTCCTTAAGGGGCCCAACAGAGGGTAGACTATATGCTATTTCCTATTATTCAAGAGACTTATCTAATCTCTAATAGTAACTAGCACAACTCATATAATATCTCCGACACCGGATTCCCCGGGTCTCTAGTAATGCACAAAATATCAGCAAGCTCGGGGGTGCAAGGGATTAGTAGGTTAGATATAAGACCCCTGTTTAATTTAATCAGGCTCTTGAAGACAGTACCCTCAAAGCACTCGGAAAAGGATTCATATATCCTCGGCTGGCAGTAGCAATCTATGCGGGGGAGCTCTTGCACTGCGGAAGGCGAAACCCGAGAGTATAGGCCTCCTGCAGCCCACTCAGCTGTCGTCAAAGCTGTACTTTTGAGTTGGATGGGGGGAGGGAGATATCGAGTGCGTGTTAGAATCATATTGATGTTACGTATACACGAAATTGATTCGTCCTGTATAGCCTGAACTACACTACAGAGATAGTCAATTTCCTGCCGTGCATTGGACAAGTCTTTCTTAATTTACCGTATATAGGCGCTCTGCCGTGCACGCTTCTGCTTCTGTGACTCTCTATCTAGTGCTCCTTTCCTCCTATGTTGCCTGGACGTCCTCGTCCCGGCGGGGAACGAGTACGGGGTTGGGGTTGCATGACCCCGACAACACTGCCTGGCCAGACCGACCTCATGGCCGACGGTAGGCCCACTGGTGGGAAAAGGTCGGCCGATTCTGAGTGGATTGCATGTCCTACTAGCAGCTTCTTAGTTTGTTTGGTTGTATTCATTCTCCGCTTCATCCGATCCCCAGGCCCATCGTCGAATATTTACTTGAATTCCAAGTTACAATAGGTTTAGCGGACAATGCCTGACGAGTCAGCAAGCACTTATAAAGAAGAGCAGTGGTGTCCACTGTAATTAGCGAAGACAGGAAGAGAAGAAGCAAAACAACAGAAAGATGGGTTCCCTAAACAACAAAGTGATCGCTGCTTCTAGCGCCGGCTCGGGTATTGGGTGTGCCACAGCCAAATACTTGTACGAGTAAGGCGCACGCATTTCCATAGCCGATATCAAAGAAGAACCGCTGCGGAATTCTATGATTGCGATTACAGGTGCCACGCACGACCCAGCACAGGTATTCTCACAAGTCCTGGATGTCAGCAAGAGCAAGCAAGTTGACAACTGGACCGAGAAGACTGTATCACACTTTGGCACTCTGGATGGTGCAGTGAATGCCGCTGGAGTTATCGGAGGAAAGGCCTTCTAGTTTCTCTGTTCTATAAAAGATATTTATTAAAGGTTTCAAGTCCACTTGTATATCTGTTTCCAGACGACGATACGGAGAACATTGCGTACAACGGGTAGAGTAATAGGCTTTCGCCACCTACTATGTGTTCAAGACGCTGCAATGATGTGGTTACATGGTAATCAGACTCGACGAATGTCCAACCCTGGAATATGCCTTACAGTAGTAGGCGTGTTGTTTTGAGGAATGCCTAAATAGTTCGGGCGCTTAGCTAAAACAAGTACTAGCATGGACGACGTCGTCCAAAGCTTAAAATATAGTCGGCCCACAGAACCCCCACGGCGTGCACCTGCTATGTCTGCGTGAATTTTAAGTGCGACTGCGTTGGTCCAGTAGATCGAGGGGTGTGTGATTTATGCATTGTTGTCTAGGCCAAACTTAGATGCACAGACATTTAATAGTCTGATCCTGTCAAACAAGGTTTATCCTTGGCAGTAGCAGTGAATAGCCTCCTCATTCCAATGCTGATGTTGATGTGGTGCCCAAATTAAATCATGCTGTCAAATTATTTCTCTGTTGTTTGGGAGGATGGCCGTTGGTGTGTATTTATGCCTTCTAAAACTGCCCACTGCCGCTAAATATCTCTTCCAGCATATAAAATATCCCCGTTTATATATGCTTGAGACCGTCTGCCATTCCAGGAGTGGGGTTCAACTGTGGGCACGGACTCTATCTTTGGTAAAGATGGGGGAAACAAACTCAGGGTGGTTCAATAGGACAGGAAGTAATGAGGTGAGCTTGCTATTTGCCTTTCGGTATTTGAGAATACTTCTTTCATCTCATAGGAGACATGTGCAAGAGCAATTAGGACGGGAATGGGAGATTAAGCGATCAAACATCGGCAAAACAAGCATACCGGCAACTTATATGATGATGTTATCCCTCATCTCCACACGAATGCCGTGTCTCTCTCCAGATCTCACCCCCACAAGCAAACCAAGGAATCCAACTATTCCAACAAAACCCTCATATTAAGTGTAACCGACCATCTAGTCTATTTTACAGAACCCGAGATGGTGTTCAGTCGCCGATGTTGTAGGAGAACAATTGCCGTCCTGCACCTAAGGAGAGGTATAAATTGGATTGCGTCTTTTCCTGGTATCCATATCTCGTCCAGATAAAATCCCCCTTGCAAGAGCACCTACTCGCAACCATGAGATTTCTGCAATGTCTTTCGTTGTTCTCGCTTATTCCTGTTTCGTTGGCTATTCCTTCTGTTGCCCGTCAGCCACGCAATCAGTCGGTCCATGATGAACCTCTTGTTATCCAGCTGAAACCACAGAGCACCGTTACTCGTGAACTTGTCTCTCTTGATGGGCTGTGGGACTTTGCCCTTGGTGATGGCAACGAGACTGCATCGCCATGGACAGCACCATTACCTAAGGGTCTTGAATGCCCTGTCCCAGCCTCATATAACGATATCTTCGAGGATCCCGACATCCACAACCACGTTGGCTGGGTGTATTATCAGCGGGAGGTGATTATCCCACGAGGGTGGTCCCAGGAGCAGTACCTGGTACGCGTGGAAGCGGCAACCCATAAGGGCCGGATTTATATTAACAACTATCTTGCTGCTGAGCACGAGGGCGGCTATACTCCCTTTGAAGCGGATATAACAACTCTTGTCTCAGCAGGTGACAAATTCCGATTAACTATTGCTGTTAATAATGAGCTTACACACGAGACAATCCCTCCTGGTACAATCGAAGTGCAGCCCCTTACCGGTAAAAGAGTGCAGACATACCACCAGGACTTTTATAATTATGCCGGTCTTGCCCGCTCTGTTTGGCTTTATTCAGTTCCCCGCCAGTACATCAAGGACATCACTGTTGTTACTGGTGTTGATGGTGTGACTGGGCTTATTAATTACACTATCCAAACTTCAAATGAGACCTTTGGGGATCTTGAGATCGCCGTGCTTGATAAGGACGGGCATACTGTATCAAATGCTACCGGGCCTCATGGCACCGCCACTATTGACTCTGTCCACTTATGGGAGCCCGGTGCTGCTTACCTATATCAATTTGTGGTCAATATTGTTAATCGGGAGAACCACAAACTCATCGACACGTATACACTCGCTGTGGGAGTCCGCACTGTGAAGGTTGAGAACAGGCAGATCCTCATCAATGGCAAGCCATTCTACTTCAAGGGATTTGGAAAGCACGAAGATAGCCCAATCAGAGGCAAGGGCCATGATCAAGTATACATGGTGCATGATTTCCAGCTTATCAATTGGATTGGTGCCAACTCCTTCCGCACCTCACACTACCCCTATGCCGAGGAGGTCATGGAGTTCGCGGACCGTCATGGAATTGTTGTGATTGATGAAACACCTGCTGTCGGCCTCAGCTACGCTACTAGCCTTGATATCCCCAGCCCAGGAACGTTTGCACCCGACAAGATTAATAACAACACCCGCAAGGCTCATGCGCAAGCTATTCGAGAACTCGTGGCCCGGGACAAGAACCACCCGAGTGTGGTGATGTGGTCAATTGCAAACGAACCTGCCTCTGATGAAGAAGGGGCTCGTGAATATTTCAAGCCTCTCGTTCAACTCGCGCGTGATCTTGACCCCCATCGCCCTATTGTTTTCATAAATTCGATGTTGGGAACGTATGATGTTGACCGGATCTCTGACTTGTTTGATGTCGTTTGCCTTAACCGGTATTACGGTTGGTACATACAGACCGGAGATCTCGCGGAAGCCGAGGCAGCCTTAGAGAAGGAGCTTCACGGCTGGGTTGAGAAATTTCCGCAGAAGCCAATTATCTTTACTGAATATGGTGCTGATACACTTGCTGGTCTCCATTCTATTTTCAATCTGCCATGGAGTGAAGAGTTTGAGGTCAAATTCCTTGAGATGTACCATCGAGTCTTTGACCGATTTGACTCGGTAACTGGAGAACAGATGTGGAACTTTGCTGACTTTCAGACTAACGTTGCTACCACGCGCGTGGATGGCAATAAGAAGGGCCTCTTTACTAGGGACCGCAAGCCAAAGGCCGCTGCTCATAGCCTGAGGGCTAGGTGGAAGGGCATGGAGGCTACCAAGTGAGCCGTTAGGACATAAGTTGAGGATGATTCTGTCTTTACACGATCTGACTGGACTCTAAGTCTAGAATATCTGCCGAACTCTGTGCTACTTTGTGGACATAACATAAGATTTCCTGTGTGGGCCTACTCCCTAGGCCTTTATCTGTCGCACCTGTATCTGGGTTCTGCGAACCAGGATTAGTTCATGGTCTTCTTACTTCCTGCTCTAATCCTTCCTGCTTTCTCTCTTATTCCATTATATATATACTTATATAGAGATCTGATAAGTGTCTCTAGTCCTAGTTATATCTATAATAAGAAGATTGCCTAATCTATTAGATCTCTTTTATACTTACTTACTCCCTTACCTCTTAGTATTTATATAGAATAGATAAGGTAAACAGCTTCTTAAATATATATAATTACTTACTAAATAGATACTAAGTACCTAGTAAGTAGTATATCTATAATATAAAATACTTACTAAGCAGACCCCTAAGCGCCCTTACGAAAGCGGCGGTGTCTTGAATAGGAAAGCTGTAGCTGAGCTGGAAAATCAAGTACGTATAAGTGCATATATACAGTAAGAGGAGACCGAGATACATGGATTGGTATAGGTAAGGTAGATATTAACGCAGAAAGGGTACACTGAATTATGAACTGCCATATATTGTCACAAGATAGGGCCGGGCCCAGCCGCCCATATGCAATCCCATCACAACAACAACCAACAACTCCAAGTCAGACCGAAACGAATCGAAGTCGAAAGACTGCTAGCAATAGCAAGAACAACGGTATCAGAACTATGAAAGATACTGCTCATCGTTCTGGATAAGAAGCCCCGCGATTGCCGCAGAGGTGAATGTGCTGAGTGCACCGGTAAGCATAGCGGAGACGGCGACGCGCGACACATCGCCCGATCGACTGGGTGCAAGCTGCGCAAGTACACCGATTTGGTTACCCAGGGAGCCGATGTTTGCGAAGCCGGCGAGTGCGTAGGTAACGATGATCTGGGAGCGGGGGGAGAGGTCCTCGTATTCTGTCTCCTCTTTCAGGGCTTTGTAGGCAACGAATTCGTTCTGTGTTCGGGCGTTGTTAGTGGATGGATTCGTAGAATGAAGGATGGAAGGGGTTTTTTTGTTGGGGTGGAGATGGGATGGGATGTGGGCTTAGGCTTACAGCGACGAGTTTGAGGCCAATGAGCTTTGCGACCTTGAGGATGTCGCCGTCGCGTGAAACGCCGAGGAGGAAGGCAATTGGGTAGCAGATGTACCCGACGATAAGGTCGAGGGTTAGCGGGGGGTCGTTGATGCCTAGGTAGCGACCCCACCAGGTGAGAAGGCCATCGATGAGGCCGATAAGGGAGATGATGCAGAGGAGGGTGGCGGTGATCATGCCAGCAATCTTGATACCGAGCCAGGCACCCTTGGAGAATGCATCGAGGAGATTTGCAGGTCTATCCTCCTGTTCCTCGGGTATGATGACGCGGCCAGCTGTAAGGGTTTCTTCCTCCTCGGGCCACCGCAGTTTCGAACATGCGAGGGACGCTGGAATACTCATCACACAGGACGAGACAAGTGCCTGTCCACTGACGCCTAGCTGGATATAGGCGATTAGGACGGAACCTGCAATAGTGGCGTAACCGGAGCACATGATTTGGTGAATCTCAGCCATAGTGCAATGGGCAATGAAGGGCTTGATCAGCATGGCAGATTCTCCTTGGCCGATGAATGGAGAGGCTGCTGCTACCACAGCCTCAGCACCGGAGACGCGCATGGCCCAGAAGAAGAACACTGCGAGTTTGCGGATGGCCCACTGTAGGACGCCTGCGTAGTAAAGAAGCTGGACAAGAGAAACAAAGAATATAATGGCCGGGACAACGGATACCAGGAAATAGTTGTGGCCTTCCAAGAAGTTCTCATCGGTCAGAAAGTCCACTCCTTTCTGTGCAAACCCCAGGAGATCGCGAGCTAAACCGGAGATGAAGTTGAAGATATCGAAACCAACTTGGGTGCGGAGAACGAAAAGCGCGACGATGAATTGAACCAGCATACCCACAATGACGGTGTGCCAAATGATCTTCTTCCGATTTTTGGAGCTAAGCCAGAGGCAAAATATGAACACCACAAGACCGAATAAGCTAACTGCGCGATCCTCTCTCTTGTTCCCTGGCGCCTCGGCCGACGCAAAGGTGCCGACTAAGATGACAGCAATGGTCAATAAAGCACCAGCTGGGACGCGCAGATGTTCAGGTATTAGAGCAACAAATCGGCTCGCGGTGTTGCTCCATACATAACGCATTGGCCGCGTGAGGATCGAGATTGGCACATAGAGGAAGATGAGCCGAAGCGTGATGGCGAGATAAAGCAGAAACGGAACCACCCAGCCCAGCTTCCGGTGGAGAATAAGGCCAGTAATCCACCACCTTCATCAAGTAGAATGAGCCTCGGTGTGACAGCGAGGAACCGCAGGGACTGCGGGAATAGTTCGAAGAAAGGACTCACCCGGTGAACAAAAGCCAGATCACTGCATATAAGATGTGCCTGAAATACAGGCTGTAATAGCGGCGAAGTCGCGATTTGAGGGCAGCCTTGCGCCCTCCTCCTTCGACATCTTGTCCACTTGGCTCACTAGTACTATCCACAGGATGCGACTCTGGTATCGCCTTTTTCTCTGTCATCTCTTCCTTCGAGTATCCGAAGTTGTCGCCCGAGTCCATCCCTCGCGGCCCCAACTCAGAGGATCGTCTGATAGCATCCTGTGAAGGGTTGGTGGTGGCTGGCTCTCGGAGGGCTACGCCGTCTAAGACTTTCTCGGCTGTCATAGTGTTGAGACTAGCAAAGCAAACACGCGTTAGACGAGCTTCGTGCCACTTCACTCATGCCATTGGTCTTTGGAGATAGTTACCAGTGCTATCTGTCGCGTGAATTGTTAAAGAATCCACGCGCAAGTTGAAGGGGCTGCGAAAGCTGCAGAAGATCGGCGACAGCTGCAATGACAGTCAGGAGGGAATCGCAGACTAAAGTAGGGCCAGATATGGTCTCGGACAGTCTAGTAGCAGCGAGATAAGACGGAACGCTAATTAATTAACGGGCGCCAGGCGAAGGAGACCTCCGAGGCGTTATCACTGAACGCAAGGGAGCATGGTCGTGTGTGCGGGGAGAGCGACAAGCGGGAAGACAAAAAATTTCCTCGTGGCCTCTGGAGACCTTGAAGACTTACCTAGTGCACGCGCCAGTTGGCCACTGGGGCGGTCGGATCGCATGATTCAAGGGCCCAAGGCTCGCAGTTTCAACAGCCAGGACTCAGCTGGCCACTCAGATCGTCAATTTAATGGAGTTCGCTAGAGCGGTTCTCCCACTCAGCTTCTAGAAAACAGCATGGAAGGTCCTACAAAGGAAGGTCTACAGGGCCGCATCCAGGATTCCCGCTGTTGCATCAGCACCAGGATTGTCCCAATTGTAGCCTTGGGAGTCCAAGTTTGAACTATTTTTTATCTTGTTCCCCGGCTATCAACGGCCAATCACGCTGTTACTCCGAAGGATCAGCGATAAGAGTGTTACAACGCTAAATCGAGTCTCGAGTCTGAAGGATCAGGTTTGACTTTGTAACTGTACGACGGTGGCTGGCCGTATACTCCGGACTTCTCGTATAAAGGAGGCGCCGCTGAAAAAAGGAACAGGGCCCAGATGAGTGCTGCGTCTTCTGTCGCGTGGACTGTTTCTTTCGTCGGCGATAGCGATTAGGGCACAACAGTCTTGGCTCGGCGAACGCCGTGGCGGTGGTTCGGTGGTGGTTCCTTAATGATCCCGTCCTGGATCCTGATAAGCTTCGCCCCAGAACAAAAGGCGAAGTCCAAGGCTCGCGAATGGCGCCCTGGCTCGGCCATGCCAATGCTGAATCGTGTCTCTCGATAATGCTGCCTTGTCTAGGAATTATCTCAGGCAACATCAAACGCACCGCTCCGCGCGACTCAATTATCTCGAGCAAGTGGCAGGGCTTGGCAGAGAGAATCGGGAGTGCCGACCGAGGACGCTAAGAGTCCAGTTACCCTGTAGCTTCCCACTAAAGCGCGCCACACGCTTAAGGTTACATTCACGACACGCTCGTTCCGCCATTCAGCAGGCCGGGTCTTCCGCGATTCTGCCAGCAATTCCTCTTCCAGTGAACCGGCTGAACATCGTATTCTCCACATAGTTGTCTCTAAATCCTGGTTCAATCGGTGGAAATCTGGGGTTTGAATGGTTGTAATTCTAAAAGTAAATATAGAAAACATAGGGTGTTGCTGGGCTGGAATTGCTGCCTCCGGAAGTGGCCGCATTCAGCAACTCAACCAACCAGTATTATGTAGCAGTTACCCCTCACGGCGGGACAGCGGGTGCTGCCAAGGCAGCTCTCTACACCTCACAAGACCAGCAATATCTCCGAACTCTGGACACTGCCGGCCTTCTCCTTCGCTCGGTTTTATCCCGTCCAGCAAACCACCAATAATAGTCGCCCAGGCTAAGCTCCAACTGTCAATAGTCAATACCCCGGATAATGGAGTCGGATAATAGTTTATGGGAGTCTGAAGAAGGCGTTCCCCATATTGACGACCCCTTCATTCAACGCTTCCTCGCTGGCCGTCTTTCTTTGATCCAGCGTGAGGAGTCGCAGCGACATGGTTCGGCGCCCGCTATATTTCGGTTCTAATATAATTACTGACTCTGCCAGATGCCAACCTCCATAATGCCCTGCCCCCGGTGGCCAAAAAAGCATGCGAGATCGTCTCCCAAGTATGTGCCCGGGAATTGGCACAGCTCCAGCAAGCTGGTTACCCGTCAGACGGCATCCCCCATCCGAGCCTCATGTCCGACACGGCAAAGGCACGGCTAGGGGAGTCCGATCTTTGGAAGATTGTACGACATCTACCCAAGGGTTCTCTTCTGCACGCTCATTTGCCAGCTATGGTCGATACGGACTTTCTTATCGACCAAGCGTTTGCTACCTCGGGAATCCACATATCTGCTCCAAAGCCACTGGTAACGCAGCGCGACTACCAAGACGCGCCGTTCACTATTCAATATTGCTCTGGTTCTACGGATCCTACAGAGAAGCCTGCGCCGTGGGCAGATGACTATGAGCCATCGACTCAGATTGAGCTGAAGAGTGCTGCTGCTTCCTTCCCCGATGGGGGTGAAGCAGGGTTCCGTAGATGGCTTAAAAGTCGTTGCACCCTAACATCCCAACAGTCACACAATGTCCCACGTGGCAGCAGAGCAATATCGGACTTCTTCAACGTCCGCTTACCTGTCATCAATTCGATCTTTCAATACGAACCCATCTTGCGAGCCTGCCTCCGTCAGATTCTCTCACAGCTGGCCGCGGATGGGATAAGGTATGTCGAGTTCAGAGTCGCGTTTAATTTCCAATACACTCTGGAAGGACGTGATAAACCAGAAGAGGATTACGTCGAGTGGTTCCGCATCTTCGATGAAGAAGTCGAGCGCTTCAAGGCTTCTGAAGAAGGCAAGAAATTCTATGACGCGCGGGTGATATGGGCCACCATGCGCAGGTTATCAAACAAGGAGATTGGCTTAAGCATGCAGCAGTGCCTTCTGGCAAAGGAAGAATTCCCTGATTCGATCTGCGGGTTTGATTTACTTGGGGTCGAAAGTGATGAGAGGCCACTCAATGATCTAGTACCGATTCTGTTTTGGTTCCGTGCACGCTGCGCTGAAGCAGGTGGCCGTGGTCGTCGCGCGGACGAGGGAATGGAGATCCCATTTATATTCCATGCTGGCCACTGCCTGGGCGATGGAGACCAAGCGGACGATAATCTATTCGACACAGTCTTGTTAGGCACCCGAAGAATCAGCCAAGGTCTCTCACTATATAAACACCCTTTGCTCATTGACGTGCTCAAGCAAAAGAATATCTTGATTGAATGTTCACCGAGTTCAAGCGCATGCCTCGGCCTCACCAGCAGCTTCCAATCTCATCCGCTTCCAGCTCTTCTATCTCGTGGAGTGTCTGTTGCCATCGCCAACGACTCGCCAGGCGTCTTCGGGCTTGGAGCGAATGGTCTGTCATCAGAGTTCTACCAAGCTTTGCTTGCATTCAACAGCATGGGCCTCAGTGGTCTCACGATGATGGCGGAGAACTCGGTTCGTTGGAGCTGCTACGAAGATCAGTCTTCGAAAGAATGGGCAACAGACCTCCAAGAAGCGATCCTCGGGGAGAGCATCAAAGCTGCTCGCTTACGCGAATTTTACACTGATTTTCAGAAATTCTGTGAGTGGGTGGTTGAGACCTTCGAAGAAAAGTATAATCTTGAGTGAATATCAGACTCTAGAAATATAATCAGATTACGCATTCAATAGTTATGCCGCATACAGGAGCCTATTCTTCTACCTCGCCGTACTATACCAGACCAACTTTACGCCTAAGGCATCAATAGCTAAAGGCTGGCACGTGATAGCTATCCCAATGAGGAACTGGTCACTCAGCCCAATGCGGAAGGAGCGACTGAATAAGTTGATTGCTTAGTCACAATGTCAGCATAAATTTATACTCGTCCTAGAGCTGCTTATCTCCCCGCGTCTGGTTAGCATTAAATATCAGCGTCATGAACCCTGTAGTATCCTCCATACAATAAATAGATCATAGAGAGAACCACCTAAGCAAATGGACATCACCAAGACTACCGCTGGCAGACTGGGGTCCATTTGTGACTGTTCCGCCTGATCACTGTCAGGCCATCAGCTCACTAGCGCCCCGATTCCTCAAACGTCATTCCAGGCACTGTTTAACGGTTTAACCTTCCACCCGACCATCTCTCTCTCTCACCCAGAAACGAAAGTCCTAGCCTGTTTCTCTTTTTTCTTGTTGTTTCTCTTTGATTTTATCCATCTTATATCTTTCTTTCTGTTGTCTCTTTTCTTATTATGAACTTGTTTAGACGATATTTAATGTCTGTTGAGTGAGCCCAGGTCGGCTGCTAAACGCCCATAATGGCCTACTTTTTACCTTCATTTTTCCAAAAGCGCTTACTCAAATACGCCCTCTCTCGTCTGGAATTTGTGGATACAGAAGCCTTAGATCCTGACAACCTGGGTATACGCTGGGGACAGCGAAGTACCGTTGAGCTTCGTGATGTCGGTTTGCGACTGGAGGTAAGTGGACGTTATCGCTCTTCCCCGCAATTTGATACCATCCACCGCCAACCCACCATGCTAACCAACGCTGCACTTCGATAGAAACTAGCTACGATCCTTCACCTTCCGACGTCAAGCAAACTGCTTAGTGCCCGAATTCGGTTTCTAAAACTCACCATTCCGGCTGATATCTACAGCAGTGGGATCATCTGCGAGGCAAGCGGAATCGAGGTCCACCTACGGCTGCCATCAGAGAAGGAAGCTTTTGCTGCCAAAGATAATATTTTCAGCGTTACTGAGACTATCATCCCGAATCCAACCGATCTTGCCGCGTCATTCCTCCAGACCGAACCTAAGGAGGAGAAAGAAGAACTTCAAGCGGCCATCTCATCCCGATCCGAGATATTACATCGTTCGGAATCTATTAGTGACGACGAGGAAGAACTAGGGCTAGGAAATGAAACCGTATCGCTGCCGAGTTTTGTCGCCTCCTTTTTGAAGGGCGTTTCAGACCGCTTGCAGGTTCATGTGGATGACATCTCAATAAGGCTTGATGTGGAAACAAAGCAAGATGGGCCGAGTAAGAGGCAACCGGAGGAGAAGCCTGATCTGATTTCAGGACTCTTGACTGTTCGCCAAGTCAGTGTGGGTGCCGTTACCACGGCTTCTGCTGAAGATGAACGTCCTTTACACTTGGGGAAACGGCCAGTTTCCCTCTCCGGAATCGACCTTTCTCTTATCTCCGAGCCTGTAGTTTTCTCGAACTACTCCCGATTCACTACGCCGACCTCTCCAACTACTCCTATCCCCTCAAAGTCAAGCCGGCCGTCGAGCCCGGCCTCTTCGATTCCGCCTGCGCCGTCTTCGGTGTCCAGCTCTACCCACGCCATGATGGCATCGACTATCTTCGAGCCTGCCCAGCATAGCATAACCCCTGCCGAAGACGAACCTCGCCTTCCCAGGCTTGAAGAATCTGTCTATACGTACGACGGCAGGTTCTCTGACGCGGATACAGAGGAGAATAGGAGCTACAGACATCTTGGGGAATCGCAGAATTTCTCGGATGAGGAGAAATTATTGGACGATCCTACGTACCTTGATTCCGTGATTGATTCTCATCTCCAGGACGATGACCCCGAAAGTTTTGATGATGTTCCACCCTACTTCACCCAAGACAATACTGATGAAAGCACGCCACGACTACAAGACTCGGGCTTGCAAATATTCGGAGCGGGTGCTTTGCCCTTAAGGCCTACTAGTAACTCAGGCACAGTGGCCTCGGAACCCAATATACAAAACAGCCAAAGCCCACACTATGGAGACGGGGTTTATTCTCGAACATCAGTGCCCAACTTATCACCCCAACAAGCTGGAGACATTGCAAATAATAAGGATCCTGCATCGCAGCTTATCCCAGAGAACCCGTCGGAAACCAGTAGCTCAAGTTCGGCATCTGGTTATTTTAATGATGAACAACTGTCAGAATCAAAATTGTTTTCCAACGAAGAAGCACAAAGCATGTACATGAGCGCTATGAGTCATGACTCCGATTCAAGAAGCTTTGTACCCAATATCCCAGGTGGATGGGAGTCTCCTGAAAGCACATTGACCGATATTTCTCATCATGCCCAGCCTGATGAGGCAACAGGAGTCAGCCATGGTGAGCAGGATACGACACCTGTATCAACACCTAAGCCTGCAGATCTTGAAGAAACGAACCCCTTGGGGCAATCTGCTTTCAGCAACGCCCGTGACGTATACACCGAGGCAACTGATAAGAGCTCCATCAAATCTTCTTCAGATGTAAACGAAACCACGGATATAGCAAAGCGCTTCTTCCATATTGACCGGGTCACGATATGGATACCCTCCACAAAACATGGAGAACAAGATACATCCGACTCATTTCACTCCGAGCCGGGGAGCCACAACCTTAAGGATACCAGCGCACACTTGGCGGCTTCTCACATGGGAGAGAAATCGGTGTCCTTCAAGGCTCCCCCGTATTTACGACCTCGTCGTGATTCACAAGACTCGGCATTCACCGATAACGATATTAAGTCTGATGCAAAACCTGACCTTCAATCATCTGCCCTAGATAATAATATCACAATTGATATCTCCTGTGTCGAAATTCAATTCGATATATCAATTGGATGGCTAGTTGTTAAGTTCGGCCAAAGAATTTTCCAATCCTTTGGTGGAAATGAACAAACCACCGCGAACCGAAAGCCACCCAAGACGGATGTTCAAGATCCGCAGGCCCTCAGTCTTACGCTCAATAAATTTTCTATCAAGTTCGTCGAACACGTCCCCGGGAACCCGTTCCCGCCACAGAAGCAGCCGATGCCCTCTACCAGCTTTCTCGATTTCTTGCATGATGATATCGTGCTCCAGGCTTCAGCGTCTGGTCTGAAGGCAACCTTCTCAAGTTCTCCAACTGTAACAAAATTCCATGCTGAATTGTCTAAACTCACTATTGGATTTGCATCTGAAGATTTGATGTCCTTTAGCGAGGATTTGAAAATGCGCGAGTCCACAAGGGACGTCCAGTCGCCAGTCAGCAATGATATTTCCTTCACATTGAGCAGATCCCGAGAGCATGCAACCCTCAGCGTATCTACGCTTCCACTTTTTATTAATCTCAATATTCCGCGGTTAGACGAAGTTCTAGGTTGGTTTGGTGGCCTGAGCACGATAATGGAACTTGGTGGCTCGATATCATCGATATCTGGGAATAAGGGACCAAAGAAAGAGTCACCAAAACGGGCTCGAGGCGTCCGCTTTGAGGGATCATCTCCGCCCCCAGCCAGGTCTCAGAATACCGGTGCGCCGTGGAAGGTGAATGCGCGAGTTGGCGGCATCGCCTTGGATATAACAGGAGAGAACCATTATCTCACGTTGCGGACGACAGCTGCCAAAATAGTCAGCAGATTCGAAGGTATAGCGGTTCAGATTGACAAGGCAAAGCTCAGCGGGCCGTGCTCTCTTCACGATTCGAGAGATGCCCCAGCGAAGGTCAGCCTCAACAACATTCGCGTGGAGTACCTGTATACTCCAAAAGAACCTGATCTTGATCGACTCCTGTCTCTGATCACTCCGTCGAAGGATAAGTACGATGAAGACGATGACATTATGATCGACACTCTTTTCAGACAACGAAAGCAAGGCTCTGTCCTTCGTGCCACTGTTTCGGGAACGAAAGTGGTTGTCACGCGCCCGGAACTGGAGCCACTTCAACAACTAGGGGAGGAGCTAGGGAGGTTATCTAATGTTACCAAATATTTGCCTGAGGATGACCGCCCTGGAATTCTGACGTTGGCTTTGCTTAAAGAGGTTGAAATTCGCTTGCACGCCGGTGGAAAGATTGGCACTATCACAGCAAACCTTGAACACGCTGAAGCCGCCCATATCAGCATCCCGTCCCTTGTGGCAGCTCAACTCAACTCGATAAGCGTTTTCAGAAATGGGAACGAGGAGCTTGTCGGAGAAGCACTACCAAGACCCCCCGGGTCTATTGCCGTTCCAGCCTTGATGGTCCGCTTTATTGCCGACGAGATGGACCCTACGATAAAGGTCAAACTTCACAACCTTCGCGTTGAATACTCAATACCGGCTATAACAGCGCTGCTCGGGATAAGTGATGACATGACATCGGGTGATGTTGCAGCCAACATGGCTAGCTCCCTGGCAAATATCGCCGAGCTACATCCACCACCACAAGAGAGCCCCAAGGTGGAAAGCTCTGGGGATTCGGTCAAGCCTACAAAGATCAAATTAGACATGCGAGACTGTGTTATTGGTCTCAACCCTCGCGGAGCATCTGCGAGAGGCCTTCTTGTTCTGACCCACTCTACCTTTGGTGGCACTATTCAAGACATTCTGTCATCGGAAGCCACTCTAGATCTACGAAAGGCATTCATAATGATCATCGATAATGTGGACAATATCGACACGGGAAGTAATTTGAACCGACGAAAGCCAATCACTGCCCCGCAAGGCGTCCAAGTTCAGACCTTTGCGGATATGGGCTACGTCTTGGTCTCTTCAATATCTTCAGCGACAGCTACCGTGAAGATAATGCGCCTGGGCGATGATGGGACGAAATCTATTGATGTGGAGGTTCGCGATGATCTGCTGATCCTTGAGACATGCGCAGATTCGACGCAAACTCTCATCAGCATCATGAACGGACTCCAGCCTCCAAGTCCACCTAGTCAAGGCATAAAGTATCGGACTGAAGTCGTCCCAATCCAAGATATGCTGGATTCGTTCAGCGGGGATGCATATGCTGCGCAATTTTCAGGGGATGGCACCGGAAATATCGACGACAATGCTAGACCGGGGGTCATCGAAAGGGCTGGAATCCCGGAGGACGACGAACTTGACTACGTTACTGATTTCTATCCCCAGCCACCACCAGACCTACCAGCGTTCGGATCCAACGAGCTTGGGGACAGCTTCCAATCACAGTACCATATGTCATCCAGCGTCTCTGAGCTTGATTTTCGGGAGGACCACTTCGCCCAGAAATCCTCAGTGGGAGGTACAGCACATAGGTGGGACTCTGTACAAAACACTTATGGGCTATCGGACGATTCAAAGCTTGAAAATAGCCCATTACGTATCAGGGTTCGAGATGCACATGTGATTTGGAACCTCTTCGATGGATATGACTGGCAGCGGACGAGGGACACGATATCGAATGCCGTCAAGAATGTAGAGCAAAAGGCCATCGAACGTCGCCACAACAGCAGATCACCCCCAGGTTTTGAGGAAGAAGAGGAAGATGTCATTGGTGATTGCCTGTTCAACTCGATCTACATCGGCATACCTGCCAATAAGGACCCAAGTGAGCTTCGTGGTGAGATCAACCGCAACATCGACGATCTTGCCAGTGAGACTGGCAGTTATGCAACCACCAGTACAGTCACCACGACACGGCAAAACGCCTCACCCACTGTAAAGGGGAAGAGGCTGCGCTTATCCCGAAGCAGGAACCATAAAATGACCTTCGAGCTGAAGGGTATCGGTGTGGATATGATTGTTTTCCCGCCAGGTTCAGGAGAGACGGTGAGCTCATTGGACGTCCGAGTCAAAGAACTTGAAATATTTGACCATGTACCGACCTCGACGTGGAAGAAATTCGCCACCTACATGCGTGAAGCAGGTGAAAAAGAATCTGGTGCTAGTATGGTCCATCTCGAGATCCTGACAGTGAAGCCTGTGACAGAACTTGGTGCATCAGAATTAGTACTCAAGGTAAGTGAGAGAACGGATGGTATATGGTCTATGTCGTGGGATATGCTAACACGGTTCCAGGCGACCGTTCTCCCTCTTCGTCTTCACGTTGACCAGGATGCACTCGATTTTCTTACTCGATTCTTCGAGTTCCGAGACGACTCGGCGCCTCCTGGATCTCCCCAGGAACCACCATTCCTCCAGCGATCAGAGGTCAATGCCATTCCCGTCAAGCTCGATTTCAAGCCAAAACGAGTGGATTATGCAGGCCTTAGGTCGGGCCGCACGACAGAGTTGATGAATTTCTTTATCTTGGAAGAGGCTGATATGGTGTTGAAACATGTCATTGCCTATGGACAACTTGGCTTCGACAAACTTGGGCAGACGCTAAACGATGTTTGGATGCCAGAGATCAAGAGTCACCAACTCCCAGGAATTCTTGGTGCGTTGGCCCCCATCAGGTCCCTGGTCAACGTGGGAAGTGGTATGAGGGATCTGGTGGTGGTCCCTATGCGAGAGTACAGGAAAGATGGCCGCATTGTGCGCAGCATCCAGAAGGGAGCTTTTGCGTTTGCCAAAACCACGTCCAATGAGCTTGTAAAGCTGGGTGCCAAACTTGCTATTGGGACGCAAACAGTGCTCCAGGATGCAGAGGAGCTTCTGACAACCACACCAGCCAGGAAACCAACAGGAGGCGACGAAGATGAAATGTCTGAAGAGGAAGTGGCCAAGAAAATCTCGCTGTATGCCGACCAGCCGGTTGGCGTCGTACAGGGCCTTCGAGGAGCGTTCAGGGGATTGGAACGCGACCTTGTCCTGACGCGGGATGCGATCATTGCCGTGCCTGGAGAGGTACAGGAGAGTGGTAGCGCTAAGGCTGCTGCGAGGGCAGTTTTGAAACGAGCGCCGACGCTGATTCTTCGACCAGCGATTGGCGTATCCAAAGCCGTCGGACAGACGTTACTCGGAGCAGGGAATTCAATGGACCCCAGCAATCGTCGCAAAATTGAAGATGTAAGAGAAGCTGGCCCGCCTAACCGTCGAAAGCCTGTGACACAGAACAGACCGCTGACTTTAATCTCCAGAAATATAAGCGGCACTAGATTTTCATTTGATTTTTTATCATTTGACGCACTATTACTATCGATTGCTACCTATGATTGAAAGATTCCCCCTAACGCGAAAATTTTTGTTGCATATGTGTATCTGCGTTCTTATTTCTTACAGGCCGGGCACTGAGATTGAATCCCAACCTACTTTGTTGTGCCGGAGGCGTTTATTATTTGTTTATTTCGATTTCTATTTCTGTCCTGGCTACGATTACGACGCAAACGACACCTACAGATGACTTGTTGTTCCTTCAGCACTGCCCGCATCCCGCATTACAGGAGTTGGTTACTAGTTGGATCTGTTTGCATGTACTCCGTAAGACTGAGGCTCAATTGAGGTACTTAATGGGAACTTGTGGGTAACTGCGTATCGCTTAATTTAGCTATATTAGTTTATCTCAAGCTGCGTATACCCGTGGTGCAAATGGTGTGTGCCACCAGTAGAAAACAACCGACCCAGTCAGCCACCGACAGCGCAACACACAACGCCAAAGTTAAACTTCAGGAACTCTGCAGGTTAATGCAAGACACGGACGGGAGCTGAAAAACCGTTCGCCACACGGATCAACGACGAGCGCCGTCTGGGAGCGTTATTGGCTGCGGGCGAGAACCGGGCGTGGACGAATAAGAATGGCGAAGCATCTGGTGGGCAGGACGCAGCGATCACACTGAAACAACACTCCCCGTCAGCAAGGGAGCGTCTGGAGCCACGTTTGGCTGCCCAAAGGACGGCACGGTTCGATTTTGTCTTGAAGTTGGAGATGGGGGTGGTCTCGACCTGGAGGGAGGGCGGGCTGGACGAGTCGATTGGTCGTTGTTGTTGCGATGTGACGTCGCACTTGCTCTTCTCTCTCTCTCTGTCTCTCGCTTTTTCTCTGTCTCTCGCTTTCTCTGTTGTCTCTTTTTCTCTGGGAGAGGGAGAGAGTCTGCATCTCCTTTTCTTCCATCTTTTATCCTTTTTCTTCTTTTCTGTCGCACTTCTGTTATTCTCTTCTTCACTCTCACTATTCTATATTTTACCTCCGTCACTCGTTTCTTACTTAGTCTATACACTGCCCCTCTCGCTGCGCCTGTACTACGCCTGCTGCGCTCAGGCTTTCTTTATTTTCCGCAGCCAGGAATAATGAGAGTGAGACCAGGCTCATGCTTGTCGACGTGAAAGTCAATGAGCCACCTTCGTTGAATGAGAGTTTATGTATCAGACGCCCCTTGAACCTTGTGTGCTGTGTCACTTCCACCATGGAAGCCTGGCCCACCCGCCATGAATCTCTCCGTCTGCACCACCACGACCACCATCTGAAGTCGCCATCGCCTCCGCCAGACCTCCCTCTTCTCTCTCAGAGCTCTCCTGCGCTCCCTATCGAGCCACTCGCTGGATACTCAGGTGCTCTCTCGCAACGCAGTTATCGCAAATCCCTCTACGGCAGCACCACCACGGGCAACTTCTTCGACAGCCCAGAAGGCAAGACGCTGCGGCGCAAGAACGCGGCTTCGAATCTGAACCAGTCTGCTGCGACCACGCCCACACCCACGCCTCAGATGGGCACTCTCTGCGAGAATGCCTGCTACAATCCGTTCTCTGCGCCCTCCGCGACGTCGAGTCCGCCGCCGCCTCTGTCACCCTCTTACTCGCCCAGTGCCCTAAGTGACCAGTTGCCCGAGTTGTTGGACGGGTATGGCTGTAAGTCTGCCGCACCGATTGTCTCCCTGAATTCGTTACTGATGCGGGTAGATCCGTTGTCTCCGGTGCTGGATGCGAGCTTGGCTGGCGAGAAGCAGAGCCCGTATAAACTTCTAGTATGTCGCTCCTTTAATTATCAGCTTTTATTCGAATGCTAACCGTGTAGGACAATTTCCGTGATCGACTGGAGAAATTCCCGGGTCCGGACACCCCGGATATCGTCGAGTTTCACGGTCACAGCAGGACTCGGTCAGATTCGGTCCTGTTCAGAACCCGACGGGCGAAGAAACCACCCATAACGGCTACCGTGGTACATCAGGGAACTCAATTCGAGATCCTGAATCCGCATGAATCGCTAGATTTTGCGCGCATAGTCTCCTACATCGAGGATGTCGATAGCCATTTGCCCGGAAATCACCACCGAGATTCCTACCTACATGGCGGTAATGGTTCCAATATAATCCCAGAGGAACGGTACGAAACGACGTCCGATATCATCAATGTTGAAGAACGCGCTCACGACGACCTGGTCGGCGACTCTCCTCACCAGACCATGCCATCCATCTCCGAGCGACTTGAAGACAGGGACGCCGAGTCCTGCTACTCCAGAAGCCTGCCCCTGTCTCGACCCCTGTCCATGGTACGACCACGGACAGAACAGAATGAAACCGACCTCGGTGAACCAGGACCACCCATCTATTTGGACGACGACAGCGACAACAACCAACCCGCCCCTTTATCACCCTCTCTGGACCTCAACCCCGTTGAACTCGCCGCCCTGTGTAATATTGGGCATCTCCCACCACAGGGTAAAGGCGCCGACAATCCTACGGCAATCATTTATAGCAACCACCCGCCGCTCCGTAAAAGATCCACCATCCGCAAAAACCGCAAAACACCATCTCCCTCACCTTTTCCATTCTCTCCCTCTACGGCGGGATCTCGTACCTCGGCGCCGTTAAATCGGTTGAGGGGGTTCGCCCAGAATCTACGTCGGAAAACGAAGACATTGCCCCGTGCTAGCTTGTCTTAGCGCGCCTTCTTCACTTCTTTCTTTTTCACTTCTTTTCTTTTTCTTCTTTAGCTCTTATATATGTACTACAAGAGATCGCTGAGCGATCCGTCAATGGGAGTTTTTATTTTCGTTGGGTTGGCGCCGTATATATGGACGGCGCTGGCGCTATACTTGTTCACTTCAATTCAATGGTGTTGTAGAGCGACCGCGGCCGCAATTATCCCAAGGTTATTCGGCGTTTGTAGACAGTAGTTAATAATGAGATTGAATTTTTATTTCGTTTGAGTGGGGGGATAGCTCAAGTCGAGTCCTTCAGAGCGATGCGACTTTCTCCAATCCATCCCTGCTAGCTCCGTAGCCCTAACAGACAGGTCTATCTGAGCAGTTGATAGATCCAACCCAGCTGCAGACAAGACCGTTTGCCAACGAAGATCGTCTCCGTTCTTTTCTGAGATCAGTTATCATTGAGACGAATTTGTCTTCTCCCCCTTGACGTCCATCATAATATTATCCATCCCTGGCGGACACCTGACAAGCGCTTCCTCGCTCGAGCCCATCGGCAAGAACTACTGCGCCCCATCACAACACATCTCATCTCATCTCATCTCACCTTGCTCACCGCTATACTACCATAATTAACTACCCCAGATCCTAAATTCTATCCTAAAAATAGTCTCCATGGGGCCAGTTCGTCTAAGCCTGCTTAGCTTATCTTAGCGACAATTCAGAGTAACTAACTTAAGTATCGAATTCTAAGCAGGCTTTTAGGCACTGGACGACTTGTCTACGTAGCTCGCACCAAACCAGTTAAAGTAAAGTAAAGTAAGCACTCCATAGCTCTGAAGGAAATAAGTTACGTAGTCCCGTCCACGTCAGCACAACATTGGCAACAACTAGTTATGCAGCCATCCTATCCCTGCAATGTACGGTGTGCAGTGTGCAGTGTACATGGAGACAACATCACGAGTGACGAAAGCCCCTTACTTACCACTTATCCCCGGGTCGTAGATCTCGCACGATCGTAATTTACCTGTCCTTGGAAGTTGGCAGTAATGAAGAACGTAAGGGATAGAGGGAGGACGGAAGTGTCAGTGGGTCCTTCGAGTTCAACGCTCAACGGCGAACGTTCAACTTGGCAGCTGCCAGCAGTCGCGTTGAGGTGCAGAACTGCAGATGGCGGGCAGGGGACGGTCCGTACCATGGAATGTATACTGTATGTACGGTGTACTCCGGAGATGGTGTATTAGCTATACTCTAGCGCCTTCTATGCGGAGGTCGGTCATGGCCACTAACTAGGTTAACTATCAGTAAGAATATTGTAATCTGTATAAACTTTAAATCCTAAATAGAAGACTCTGTTCTTCTTTGTCTGAGGCATTGGCTTATATATAGGACAGCTCCCTATTATTATACAAGTATTGCAGTGTGATGGCCGATACATAGTACACGTGCAAGTAGATAGATATACAGCAAAATTCGTATTATAGCTTATACATAGCAGTAGAGTGTTCGATTATCGAGTTAGGGCGTGAGATGACTGCCATGGCCGTCTAAGATACTTAAGTAATCTTGTTGCAGTAATCCAGGTTCCTTTTAATATAGTAAAAAACTGCCCGCCGACTACAAAAAGCAGTATTTGCAATTAATAGGGGCACTTTCTCCCTGCTGCTGAGCAGCTTCTAGAGCTGAGATATCTGGTAAACCACATCTTATTCAACCAGGTGGTCGGGGGTGGGTTACGGCAATTGAATGTATCAAAGCGAGTGGTTGGGCTGTTCCAACCATTAGATATGCACCTCACACTTGACCGATCTCGTTGGTACGGTGGTGACCGCCGACAGAGGACCTGAAGCGTCAGAACTCAGAAAACCCATGGAGGAAATGGAGGAAATGGAGGAAATGGAGGCTTCGTTAGATACCTGCAGGAATGGTACATTAGTGTGTTTGACAATTGGCTTGATACCTGCAGTCTAAAACATCACGAGGTTACAGCTATTATAAAGGCATGGGTAAGGCCTACTAAAAAGACTAGGTTTCTCTCTAATTACTTTCTAGCATAGAATATATGATCTTGTCTAGTATATTTTCTGCTCTAGGTATGCATAGTATTAGATCGGAATCGACCAACCGTCTCGCGTTTTTCAGCGCTCTTGGGCCGCTTCAATGGCTGCCACAAGTGGAGAAGTGTGCAGGAAGCAGCAATGGTCTTGAGCGGGGAACATGTAGAGGAACTATGTGGCGTTGCTTAGACCAGGAGACTCCGATATCATGAGACTGTCATGATGCATACGATCATTTGACTGGTAATTAGAGGGCTATGCTCAACGCAACCATCTTCAACTGGAAACAATCAGTGGGGTTTGAAGCTGTTGTGTGACATGACATGTATGCTCCTCACGTTTAGCCAGAATATCTTGCCTTGTATAGATACATGTGCATGCTAGGAGTAATATCTCAGCGCAGCAGTCTTCCTATACAGTAATTACAAGGGCATGGAGTAGGTATATTATTTATTAACTAGCAATAGCTTAATTCTATCTCAAGCCGGTAACCTAAGTGGCGTTCTAGTTTGAAGCTGAAGTGTAACACAACATATATGCTCCTCGAGTAATGTTCTCTTGCTATTTTATAAGTTGGAATATCTTTCCTTAGTATAGTTATACATACATGCTAAGAGTATCTTAGTACAGCAGCCTTCCTGTATAGTAATCACAGGGGCATGGAATGGTATATTGTGCTGAAGTGTGATACACTGCGCGTCAGGGCACAACGTATGGAGGCAATCCCACCACTTTTGATTGGCCGGGGACTGGAGAACTTGAGGACCTCTGATTTAGCATGTACTCGAACTGAGAAATAAACCTTTAAATACGGCTTCAATTCCTTGCCCAGCCCTTCAGCATTCAGCAACCATAGTCAGTTTGCAACGCCTCCTGCGACAGATAAACCGCCATCATACAACATGGCTTCGACCTCGTCCGCATTCAACAACAGCCGCATCCGAAACCACGATGACAAGGTATTGCTGGCGCGCATTACTGAGTACTTCGAAGCTTTCGCCAACGCCGATGCCCAAAAGATGGACAGTATGGTGGCTGCTGATTATCGCATGTCCGACATCCGTAAGAGCTTCTCCCTTCTCTCTTCTCCCTTCTCACTCAATCACCATTCTAAAACTGTAACACTTTATCCTCCTATAGCCCTCAGTATCGTCAGGTCCCCCAAAAGGGCCTGGTTTGAACAGAACAGCGGGTTTGGCGGCCTTATGACGAACATCTCAGTGGAAGCCATTACGCTGCACGGCAGTTCCTCGCCCGGCTCGTTTGCGGTCTTGGAAAACGTGGTGCGGTTCACATTGAAGGTTGATCCTCCCGAGGCAGCAAAGCCCAATCTTCCTCCGGGGATAAAGAAGGGCGATTCCTCGGGTATGATCATGCTGTCTACCATATGGTGGAATGCTGATGGGAAAATTGCCCGCGAGCTTGAGTATGGGAAGTTGTTGTGGGATGGCTTTGATATTAATGCCTTTAACACTTGGTGAGAGAAATAAGTATGCGGGCTTCTGATGGACTGTGAGAAGTTATTTGAATACTATCTAGATAGGCCATTGGGGGAAATATAGCCCAGTCATTATAGTAGTCGCAGAGCCGTAGGAAACAATTACCATATAGCTTCTTTTTTTGTTGAAGACTTCATTTTGGGCTGCAGGCTAGTCCAGAATATTAAGGGTAGGACAAGTCGCATCGGTTCTAGAAGACCAAGTCTATATACTCCGTAGCTATATATGTATATATACAAGAATGCAATGGGAAGAAAAACCTCAAAAACTCCCCCAGTATCCACTATCCAAACGCAATGCAAACGAAGTTAACGAACAAAGAGAGAAACAAGGCGAGATTACTCCTCATTCTCAATCATCGACGCCAAAGCCGCACTAACCAGGCTCTTCCGCCTCAACCCCGCCTCGCTCTTCTTCCGCCCGCGGTCCCGGTCAGTCGAGGACTGGTAGTGCTTCTCGATCCGGCTCGTCGAGCTGGGGAGTAAAGATCCCGCTCCGCTTCCTGGTCCGGCTCCACTACCGGGTATACACATGCTCTTCCTGCGCGCCAAGTGGGCGTCCCCGACCCCGGACCCGGACACCGGCTCTGAGCTAACGGGGGACCGCACGCGAGAGCGGTGCAGGCTACCTGTTCTTCGCCGCCGGGGGCCCTGCGTAGGCGGGAGTGAGGAAGGGTGGCACGATTCCGTGAGGAGGGGATTGTGTCTGCGGGCTTCGTCGTCGGCGGAGGCGAGGAGGGAGCGGCGGATGACGTCGAGGTCTGTTGGGGTGTATTGGCCTTGGAGGCGGGAGATGTGTTGGCGGCGGGAGCGGACGGCAGTGTAGTAGGGGTCTGAAGGCGAGGCTGATGTTGATGGGGAGGTCGGGAGGTCGGGATCAAAGGGGTCAAGCGGCGCAGAGGTAGGCTGCGGCATGAGCGATGGGGATTGCGGTGTTGGCGAGAGGCTTTGGGAGGGGGAAATCGGGGATCCGTAGCCCTCGTCGTCGTGGTCGGTGTCTGGCGGGGTGAGGACGTAGCCTGGGAAGCGCGAGTAGGAGGATAGAGACGGGGATGTCGGCGACGGGCATTCACGGGGCGAAGGGTTCTCGGCGCTAGAGGGGTTCTGAATTGTGTGTTCGTGGAGTTTCTTGGTGAGGGTGCCGATGGAGAGACGGTGGTGGTGGTCGTAGGGAACGGAGGTAGGTGGCGGGTGTTGCTGCTGCGGCGAGCGGAAGTATAGCGATCGCGAGCGAGGGAAACGCGGTGCAGAGAATGACCGGGGCGAGGGACATCGCGAGGACATGGGCGAGATCATGGAGTCGCAGTCGGTCATGAGTCTGTCGTCGTCCGGGGCGAGGCGGGGTGGCCTGACCGACGAGGGGGACGAGAACGAGAAGTCTTCAAACATGGTGGCTCTCTGAGACTCGCGAATTCCTTGCAAGGCGACCGTTCAAATGGCTCTCCAAGCGCTGCTGCCTGGATTTTTGTAGAACAGAAAGCCAACAACAGGTTGAGAACTGGCGAGGTCTCGCTAGTCGGCGAAGTCGTTCCCAAAGCGGTTATATTGGATTTCTTGCACGATGCAGGCGAGAGGTCACCAAAGTCAAATAAGACACGTCCACCGGGGAGAAAACCTTTCCTGTTCCTAGAGCCGCACTCCTTTTAAACGAGAAAGGCGAAACCAGGGGTCCGTGGCGAGAGAGACGAAAAAAAGAGTTTTCCAGAGCCAAACAGCGAGCGAAGAGGCGACAGGAGGGACTGCAACTGTGGCTCTGGAACCCGCTGGCCGGTCGAACAACGAACGTGGGGATCAAATCCGCACACTATGCAGGGAAAACTTCAAGGGTACTAATATAATCGTCGAAATTAACGAGAAATGTCGTCGGGTTATAATTACGACAATGACGGCCCCTTTTCATCTCCGGTTTCGTTTCTTTTCCCAGAACAAGCCAGGAGGCAAACCGTGCGTTGGTTATGCCATTTCCCAGGGCTCAGGGGCTCTAGACTCAGCCTCGGCGACGCTGAAATGTTGCAGTTGCAGTGTTTTTTGCACTTTCAAAACTGTCACACGGGGCCTTTATTTCCTTCAATCAATAGCCAACAGGGTTGTATCCTTTTGTCTGGAACAGACTCGCGGAGAAGCCCGTTGGGAGCAAAGAGGCGCCCCAGTGGCGATGTCAATGGACCACGGCCGATGAGGCTTTCGGGACTAAACCGTGAGGGATTGGGCGGCGGCTACGGAGTGATGGAGCCAGAAATTAAGACCGTAGTCAAGGATGTATAAACTATGCAGTCCATGGTTGAGGGCGAAAGGGCCCAGAACTGGCGATCGGACAGGGATTCTGAATACCTGAGGCAGTGCCATGACCACGTGAATCATATAAATCAATAAGTAACAGCTAAATAAAGTTTATTGCGACTCCTCCAAAGCCCATATGATTACTGAGATTTACAGTGAGACAAGGAGACGGGTCGGACGGTAAAAGTGGCAAAAGAAATGAAAAAAAAATGACAAGGGTGGGATTCGAACCCACGCCAAATTAATGACGCGGAACTTGATGAGATCAAGAGAGGGATCCGAGTTAGGAAGCCTTAACCGCGCGCCTTAGACCGCTCGGCCACCTTGCCTGTTTGATGAAAATACTTTCATTTTAGTGCTATATACGCCTAATCAATATCAGCATCTATACTGCAAAGGTTGGCATTCACCATGTGTTGAGAGCATGCGCATTGGATATTGGCTACGTCAGGGATGGTTATAACAGCATATTAATCCTTTTTGCATCCTCTACTAGTGTATGACTGTTTATTTAGCCCAAATTGTTAAACTAGTGCTGGAGTTCAGTCTTCATTTTGTGATAGTACTGCCATGTATATATAGTTGCAAGTTCGAGTCCACGAGTCCAACAAGGCGTCGAGCAAGGCGTCGACAAACTGAGCGAAAAGTCTCTGCATATCCGAAAGCCATCGATCGCATCTTGCATGAAAAGTCAAATCCACGAGCCAATCCTCGAAACTCTGCTACGCCTGGCAGCCACATCATCGCACCGCATCATGCAGCATCAGTCATGATGCGCAGGAATGCCTACCCAAAACAGCAAAGTGACATAATACCGACCCCAGGCCGCAGATGTGGCTGGTACGGGAGATTGATGCAATGAATCGATTGGAATCGCGATCTGATACTGGGCGTGATGTCCTGAAGGATTCGAGGACTGACGTCAGACTCCGCCGGCCGGTGGAACAGGATTTTATTCTTCTCATTCTGTGGATGGAACCAGCAATTTGTCCTGACAATGGGTCGGTTGAATTGTTTTGTGATTGGCGGTAAATTCTCCGAGAGATAAATTAGGGACTGTCGGATAACGTCTTTCCTTTCCTGCTTTCCACTCTGCTGTCGGGGCTTGACTCTATGTCTACACTGTATACTAACTAGCACTACTGCATAGATCGAGGAATCGAGGCTAACGCAGCCCACCACTAGTATCCTGTATATCAAACAAGTTTACAACAAGCACAGCAATAAATTAAACAAATCCCATAGAAAAGATGTACCAGCACGCACAAGAATACGTACACCTCGCACTCCCAAAATCCCATGGTTGAGACATCGCAAATCTCCGCCGGTACGTCATCCCCAGGCACTGCAGGTTTCTTTTTTTCCCTTCCACACCGAGTCATGTCTGGACTCTGGACCATTCACCTCCAAGAACCCAGACACACCTCGATACTGGCACTGAAGTGAACAGACTAAGCTCTTACCCCTTATGTGCTAGCCCAGCCCTGGAGACGACTGGAGACCAGGGTGCAGTGGCGGGGATGATCTCATTCTAGGCGATCGAGTCCCACCACTTTACACCGAGCAGCAGAAGCACAGCCCCTAAAAATGGATATGCAACTTAATGCGTGTGGAGAGTGGAGCTGAAAACCGTTATGGTGTCAATCGATCGAAACCTTGGGCATGCTGCAGTTGCTAGTAATACGTAGTGGCCTTTCCGACTGCCGAGTCTCCATGAAGGATGGGCCCATCTTTCGGCTCGATGCGACTAATTGCACCGTCGTGTACGAGATTAGTATACGATAGCTTGTGCATGTGGGGTCTTTCTAATATATTTCCATGGGTTTAATTAATTTGTTATACTCCAACCCAGACAAGTGACGACCAAGCCCCCTGCACATTGACGCAATGTCCAGCTATGATCCCTGATTTCTTACTTTCGCTGGCTACGTACCTCGCGGCCTCGCGCCATGGTTAGGTAGACTGGTGGGGGGCTATCTATTTCGATTTCCAGACAAACTGATTGGATCTGGATTGAAAATTGGGCGTCGTTATTGCGCTTCCCTTTTTTTCATCTCGCTGAGATACAATCATGATTGGGCAAGGGCTGATGCTTAGATACTTAGTTAGGAGGTGATTGCTCCACCTACTTACACGGCTGATGCAACCGAACTGGAGCCGGTCGTCGTCTGTGGCTTGCAATGTGCAGGGATGCGAGGAAGATCTGATGCTGATGGGTCCCTGGCCATGACTAGCTGGGGAAGATCGAGGCTGGGTGTGATGTCGTTGTGACATAACCGGGCTTTTTTTTTTCTATGATGTTGTATAGACTGGCTGGTGGTGTAGATTGTGGTATATATAGGGTGGTTGATTCTGTCTACGTTCTGGGATTTAGATATCTTTTCATACTCTCCTACTTCACTCTACTCTACTCTTAACTATTTTACTACTATCTTAGTACTATTGTATCATATTCTCTTCTACTTTTACGAATACTTGATACCCTATACTACTTGACGTTTTACGAACACCTTGACGAACGAACGAACGAACGAACGAACGAACAAGCAAACAAACATCCTTATCAACGACCTATTTCACCAAGCACTTATAATCAACCTTGGATTTCATCGACAAACTCCTTTTCGCACTATCCAAAATGTGGTCCCCTCTCGCCCAGTCAGATCAGAGATCCAACGCCTCCGAGCGCAGGGTGTCCGGGTCTAGTGCCGCTCCCAACCAGGAACAGAACACCGACATCAACCCTAAGGAAGCCGCTTCAAACCTCCAGGAACAGGCACCAGAGGCCTTAAAAAATGAGAACCAGGAACAGGACCAGGAGGAGCAGCCGTCTACTCCCACCCCTGACCAGAATGTACCTGATACAACAGAGCAGCGCGATGAGGTCGAGTCTCAGGCGTCCGGCGCCACTGGAAGCAGTGGTGGCGGTGTGTTTGGGAAGCTGAAGTCTCTTGGCGGTGGTCTTGGACAGCAGGTTACTCAGACTGTCAAGAGTGTCCCTGGGCTTGCGAGCAAGCCGCTTGGAATACTGAAGGGTCTTACGGTCAGCGAGGGTGGTGAGATTCCGGGCCCTGAAGGTAACGTTGTCGGCCGGGTTGTTGAAGGTGGCGAGGAGGCTATTGGTGGAACAGTGCAGGAGGGAGGAAAGATTGTAAACGAGGCTGGCGAGACTATTGGTCAGGCTGAACTTACCGATGAGGTAAAGGGTACTGTTGACGAAGTGAAAGGTGACGCACCTGAAGAAGTACAAGAGGGTGTTGATGATACCACCGAAACCGCTGAGAAGGCAGTCGAAGACCCTGAAAAGGCTGTTGAAGGCACAGCCGACGAGGCCGAGAAGACCGCCGACGATGCCACTGGAGATGTTGAGGAGACCGCGGAAGGTGCAGCAGATGATGCTGAGAAGACGGCCGAAGACGCTGGTGAAGACGTCGAAAAGACAGCCGAGGAGGCAGAAGAGAACCTGCCACCAATCTCCTCCCTCGAAGGCCTGACATGCAACAAGGCCGGTAAGATCATCGACTCGTCCGGAAAGCCTATCGGCGAGTTGGTGGAGGGCGACCCCAAGAAGCTCTCCAGGCTTGGAAGCAAGCTGGACGACAAGGGTCAATTCTGGGACAGCCGTGGCAACGTGATCGGGAAAGCCCAGACGATCAAGGCCGAGGATTATGGAGACGAGCCTCCCTTCGCTGGTCTTGAAGGTCTGCACGTTGTAAAGGACGGCTTCGTTGAGGATGAAGGCGGCAACCGGGTCGGCAAGCTCACTGAGGGCGATGCTAAGAAGCTCATCGGCCGTCCTGTCGATGAGGATGGCGACGTCACCGACCAGCACGGCAGCGTTAAGGGCCACGCAGAGCCTTACGAGGAGCCTGATGAGGAGGAGCCCGAAGAGGAGGACCTGTCAATCCTAGAGGGCAAGACAGTCAACAAGGCCGGCAATGTTGTCGACGAGCAAGGCAAGGTTTATGGTCGCATCACCTCTGGCGATGGTAAGCGTCTTGCAGGACGAAAAGTCGACGGCAAGGGTCAAATCTGGGGTGACGATGGCAAGGTTATCGGTAAGGCTGAGCTCATCCCTGGCGCCGAGCAGGAGAAGCCTGAGGGTACATTCTATGGATTTGAGAACCTCAGTGTCGGCAAGGATGGTGTGGTCCAGGATGGATCCGGCCGCATTGTTGGCCGTGTCGTTGAAGGAGACGCCACGAAGCTTTCTGGCCGTAAAGTTGATGAGGATGGCGACATTCTTGACAAAAATGGGAACACCATTGGACGTGCCGAGCGCTGGGAGCCGGAAGAGAAGAAGCGTGATGTCAGCCCCATGGCAGGCCGCAAGGTTACCCGCGACGGTGAAGTCCGCGACACGGATGGAAACCTCATCGGCAAGTTGACCTCAGGTAACCTGAGCAGCCTCATCGGAAAGGAGATCGATGACAACGGATACGTCGTCGACAATGATGGAAACAAGATTGGCGAGTGTACCTTGCTAGAAAACATCCCGGAACCCGAGCCTGAGGAGCCTGAGCCAGAGGGCCCGTCCCCCGAAGAGCTCGAGGCTCAGAAGAAGGAACAGGAAGACAAGGAGCTGGCCAAGAAGATGTCAAGCATTGTCTCAGGAACTCTGGACCGTGTTCTACCCATCTGCAAGATGATCACCGATGTAAGTCCTCATCCCACTCAGACCAAGTAACCCTTTGAGACAGTTTACTGATCCTTATATAGCATGTCGACAAAGCAGAGAAGACACCAAAGGAGGAGCTCGACGAGGAGCAAGTGGTTAAGAACGTGAAGCCATTGCTCGAGGAGGCCGGCAGCATTATGCAAGAATGCAACGGTGCAATTCGTGCTCTTGATCCCGATGGACGTATTGCCGCCAACGCGAAGGCCAGAGCTGCCTCCCACGAGGCATCGCCTGAAGAACACACGCTGGCCGAGAAGCTGAAGGAGCTTTCGGAATCAGTTCTCAGGACCATCGAAAACGGAAAGAAGAAGATCGAGGGCATGCCGCATGCAAAGAAGGCCCTCAACCCTCTCTGGGGTCTTCTCAGCGAACCGCTCTTCCAGATCATCGCGGCCGTTGGGCTCCTCTTGACTGGTGTGCTCGGCCTAGTCGGGCGATTGCTGGATGGCCTTGGGCTGGGTGGCTTGGTAAACGGCTTGCTCGGTGGCCTGGGACTCGACAAGCTGCTGGGAAACCTGGGGTTGACATCCTTGACGGACTCCCTGGGATTGACCGGCAACAAGAAATAGAGTGAAATATGGAGGATGACTGAAAGAGGTTTCTTGTGTTATGTTCTTGAATAATGTACATATTAGGTAGTTTAATAATCATATTTTAATTCAGCAGCAAAGATACTCAACCTAGTACGGAGTAGCATTGGTCAATTTCCTAAACGCCTCTCTTATGCTCAAACTCACAACAAGACACCTTCGCCTGTATCTTCCCCCAACGCTTTGATAATGGTCAGCGTAGCAGCAAATATGTGCTACACCAATGTGTAGCCTCGGTCAATGAGATGGTCGGCCGCAACAGTTAGACACCAATCTTGAAAGCGTCCAGATTGTGGTGCATATCGAAAGAAACCATGGACCCTATGGTTGTCGTCCCATATAGCAGAACCGCATACACCAGCAGCCATCTGAGAGCTGGATCCTTGACCCATATAATCCCAGTGGCCCCGAACCCACATTTGCTCAGGGTCATTTGGGTCATCGTTCGGGATGCGCATAAAGGAATGGATGCCTGTAGTACCCTCCACAAATCCCGAAAATGGGCTGTCCATATAAACATTGTTGCCAATGCGTGTGTCGCCAGCTCTGGCAAATTGTCTCAGTGTAAATGGTCCCCCAGGGAGGATAGTGTTCTCAAATGGCTCGTTAACGAAAGTGACATTCTCGTTCAGCTTCACGAGAGCGACATCGCTACGGCTTGACTCGACGATAACTTCGCCAATTTCCTTTCCGCGAGAATTGGGGTGATACACCTTATTTGTGAAGGGATAGCCGGGGAAGCCATGTGCTGTAACGGTCATGTAGGTCTGCCCCAAGGCATCTCTGACCATAACACCTGACGATGTCGTGAAACCACACCCTTCGACGGGGTGCTCTCCGGAGTTGACCATCAGCCCTGGGCGCAATGGCTCATACTCACTGGTGTCGAACGCGTTCCCGTCTGGCTGTGAACCTCGAAGGGCAGGCAATTCGGCAGGCCGGCCCATATCCGATTCTTCTAGGTAAAAGCAGGGACAGCCCCCTACAGATTTGGGTACATTTTCCAAAACTTCATGCTCCGCAGAGACCAGAACAATGATTATGACGCTGCGCCAGTACTGGATTTCAGTTGCCTGGATCGGAGACTGATCAAAAAATTCTCGGAGGATGTCAAACACTTGATCCACCAGATGCTCGGCGTCTCGAAGGTATAAGCCGTCACCCAAGGCAATGCGAGAGCGGCTTCTATGCACAAGTGGGACCGTAGGACCGTTGTCAGTTGGGTCTGTCGTGAGATAGCAAGGGACATTGGCGACCTTTAGAGGCCAAGGTTTCGGCGGCAACGTTTCCAGAACGAAGACCAATGCCCACTCATCAAAGTCTACTCTTAGAGTAGACGGAAATAATTGCTTGAGTATGTCTATGTTTTCTCTTTCGAAAAAGTCTTTCGGGTTTTTATGAAGGTCGAAAGGCAGGACGATGTGCTTGGCGGATGGGAGGGTTTCGCCATGTTCGCGGTGTCCATGAGAAACCTCGATAGGCCTCCGTGATTCTAAAGCACATGAGAATTATTGAATACGTAACATTTTTAAGGGATGGGGATTGCTTACCAATGCGCAACTGAGATCCAGGGAAAATATCCGACGGAAAAAGAGGTGGTGATGGGTCGTTAAAGAGGGTTTGTGGAGGAATAGACCCGGCTGGAGAAATGATCACCTTTCGTTTGGGGGTAAGGAGCTCATGAGGCGGAGTTATCTTTCGCTTATTGGGGGTCTGTTTATTGGCGAAGCCTTTTGCCTGGGGTGACACAACAACGACCTCGCCCCCAAAAGGGCTTTCTAGCGAAGCCATACAGTGTAGCTATGGGCGAGAAGATGATCCAGGGTAGTGGTAGATATCGAAGAGGCGAGAAGGCAGGGGAGCTAGTTATAATGAATGAGACCAAGGTGGAGGGTGTGATGGATTAGGTAGTAAGAGGCGAGAGGTGAGAGAAGAGGTAATAGAGAAGAGTGAAAGATAAGTGAGGGTAAAAGAATGAATCAGACGATATGAGCTTAAACTGAGTCATAGGTAAAGTTTCACTGATTGAAGTTATTGAGCAAGTTATAAGACTGAGGTCTCATGATCAGGTTTAAAGTGAGTAGAATAGAGTTTAGGTACAGGGACTGAAGTATGTTCTGACATAAACCTCAATCCTTCAGCTTTTGCAGGTCGCACTCCATTTATCATTTTATTGGCAAATGAAAGGCCATGCTAAGGCATAATGCGGTGAATATGCTTAAAAAAGATGGTAATAAGCTGCTGGTTCGTGGGGATATTCAATATAGTGCGGACATGGTCTAAGTTAGGGTTATATCCTGATTTTCATTTCTATATTTGAAGTCTGACCGAGAGTAGGTATCGGAAACAAGGCCCACTGGCGACTGGCGAGACTTTTCAATGGCCGCTAACAAGACTGGTTTGCTCGGACACGAGAAGGCTCTTATAGCGCTGCGTTTCGATAACGTCCGCAACTTGGCCAGCTAATAATCACCCCGTATTTAAACGTAATGTAGAACGACCGACCCTAGGCTCGTTGGATTAGAGCATTTTGCTTTTTGGTAGGTGAACACCGTTGTCCTGATATGAGAACATCGGCTCGGGGCTAGAGGGTTATACCCATCTCTAAGCTTCTGGGATACATTCCGACCTCATATTTCAGAGTGTAAACACAACGGAGTAGGTTGCCGAATGGGATAGTTCGTATACGACGAATAATGTTCACTCGACATCAGACTTGCGTATCTTGACGGTTTCCGAATCTTCGCCACTGGTTTGGGACTCGTTATCATCGTCGTCATCCATAGCCACAGCAAAGTAGTCGTCCCGTGTTGCCTGTAGAGGGTACAGAGGGTTCCCCTCTTCCCCATCGGGTTGGCGCTCACGCTGCTTACGCTGACGTGTAGCAAACCAAACCCAGCCTACCAAGACCAAAGCAACAAGAGAGATAAAACTGGCAGCAAGAGAAACCAAAGACCATCCGTGGCCAGTTAGAAGCAATCCGATAATGATGTTTGCCCAGCCTAGCAATAGAAACAGACGCCCGAGCCATATATGGCCGTGGGAGGCCCACTGGCGTGTTTGTATACGAACGAAAACAACATGGTGACGCCAGCCTAGCCCTATTTGGACGATGCTGCACAATGCCACGATAATCCCGATATAATGATGAACCGAGTCGATCTTGTGTGCTCGAATAAGCCCTATAGCTGTGCCGATCAAGACGAAAATCGAGGCGAGCAGCTGTAGGATCCAATGATAGCGGAACGATTTAGGTGACTCTGACCGCATCGCAATTACACCGGCCGGGAAGAAGATCAGAAAGGCAGCACTCATGAGAAATCCGTGAATATAGACAGCCGGATTCATCCAATTCCATCCACCGGGGATATCCGAGGCGCCGACTGAAGTAACACCAGGTCTAATTGGAGGCGATGAGGGTGTGGATGTGTCATTGCTGATAGAGTGCGCCATGTCAACGTAGAAACGACCCCAGCCGCCACTTGATGCATGGTGTCCGTGCACCTTTAGATGGACGTCGTCTGAGTACTCGTCAAATTCCTGCTTATCATTCCACGCCCAAATCCAGGGTTGGGCGGTAGCATCGGCAGTTATTGGAGCACCAGGCCACTTCCCGCATGAATAGCACACAAGTGCTACTTTCGCAGTAGAGACCGAGGCTATGTTTGAAGGAATGGTCTGCGAATCATCAACATCTGTGACATTAACAGGAACCCAATCGGCCTGGAGGAGACGGATATCTGCCCCTCCAGTATCGGCTTCGGTGAGGACTCGAGGTTGATGATGACCGTCAATCGTTCGGATGCTCACTGTCAGAGCTTCATGGCCAGTAGAAAAAGGATCTCCGTAGACGATAAACATTAGCGAACCTGCCATCATGGACCCCGTCCCGAGTGCAGTCCATCCTAGCGCCGAACTTCTAGTAACATGCATACTCATGTACATGTCATATTCGTTTGATGATACATTGTTGTACGTGGTAATCCCCACGCAAAAGTCGACGGAAGCATCGGGGCCATTCTCATGGCCGAATCGGCAGTACTGCACGGGCTCACTCACTGCCCGGGAGACGAATATGAGGACCGCAATCAATATACTCAGACATGGTATAGAGAATCGTCGCATCATGGCAACCAATCTGTAATATGGAGGTATTATGAGAGGAAATGATGCAAAAAAACAAAAAAGAAGCGCGATAGAAGTCAATAAGCACCGCATGCATGCACGTGATCTCCATGTCGTACAGTTTTGGTTGTGTCAGCAAGGGGGCCTTCAATCTGATTGGACGTGACACAGCACATGCTAATCATGTGACCTGATTCTACTGGGATAGGTAGTGATCTGCGGTGGCATCTTCTCCAACTCCGACTCCATCCCCGCATTCCTCCAACAACAACGTCCATTGACTACTGCTTCTACAAACCCGTCGATATGGCCGCCTTGCTGAAAAAACCTCTGAAACTCGCCTTGGTGCAGCTGGCGTCAGGTGTGTCTCACCCCCGTAAACATATCTATTGTCCCGAGCTAATTTGTGTGAGAGTATAGGCGCAGATAAGGCTGCTAACCTCGCCCACGCCCGTACTAAAGTCCTCGAAGCTGCAAAGGCCGGCGCTTCACTCATCGTACTTCCGGAATGCTTCAACTCTCCATATGGGACTTCGTACTTCCCTAAATATGCTGAAACTCTTCTTCCGTCTCCTCCAACAAAAGAGCAGTCTCCGTCCTATCACGCTCTATCAGCCATCGCCGCTGAGGCAAAGGCGTATCTTGTAGGGGGTAGTATCCCTGAACTTGAGACAATATCAAACAAATACTATAATACATCGCTCGTATTTGCACCATCGGGCGCCCTTATCGGAACACACCGCAAGACTCACTTATTCGACATTGATATCCCGGGAAAGATCAAATTCAAGGAGAGCGAGGTCTTGTCGCCCGGCAACCAATTGACTATTGTCGACCTGCCCGATTACGGCAAAATCGGACTTGCTATCTGCTACGATATCCGTTTCCCCGAGCCAGGTATGATGGCAGCGCGCAAAGGCGCATTTGCACTTATCTACCCTGGTGCTTTCAACACAACTACTGGGCCCTTGCACTGGCAATTACTCGCTCGTGCTCGCGCCGTCGACAACCAAACATATGTGGCCTTGTGCAGTCCTGCACGGGACTTGGATGCTACCTATCATGCGTACGGTCATAGTCTAGTGGCGGATCCTAGCGCGACGATCTTGTCGGAGGCAGAAGAATCCGAGAACATTGTTTACGCCGATCTGGACAACGAGACGATTGAAAGCACCCGGAAAGGCATTCCGATTTATACACAACGGCGGTTTGACTTGTACTCGGATGTGAGTAAGAATTAATGCCGGCCATTGAACGCCAGACGAAATTCGACTACTGGATATATACTGAATTGAATGTTGCTGGAACTGACGATAAGACGCGGTGACCTTAAGCCTAATTCACGGCCTCGTAAGCTGTAAGAGGTGGCACTAAGAGCAACAATTTGTGTAACATCCACTCATACTAAGCAAACGATGCCTATAATAACCTGTGTCGGTCCGTGAAAAGATTACTAGTAGTTCAACCAAGATCCACCAGGCTGTACTCTGTAAATGAAGTAGAGTCTTATAGTTCAGCTAAATTAGGGTAGCTCAGCTAGATGTGGCTCGTGCGTCCGCCGCCGCCGTCTCAAATTGTGCCCTAACTTATCAGCCTGAATCGGCTCACGGATTACCTTCTGCCCTGGAGTCATGAAGTTCTGTCGGACCTTTCAAGTTGTGGTGTATTTCCTGATACATAGAACGAGCCGCTTTATCAGTGTAACCAGGGCAGATCACGAGGTGGTCATGCGACACCATATTACTGGAGTTCTGCACCTGATAGAGCGTTTGGGCTTCTTCAAAAAGCAAATAGTTTAATTGATTAGTATTTCAGATTGTAATTGTCAAATATCTTTCTTCTCCCACTTTATCGTAGCTGGGTTAATCAAGTTCAAGTTCTACAGGGCTGATGGAGGTCGTCTGGTCGGGTAGGGATCACATGACTTGAGGCAGCCAATCAGAGTGACCCCACAACAAGCGAGCCCGCACTTGGAATTTCGACCACCACGAAAAAAGGCCATCTCGAAATCCTCATTCTCTCGACAGTCGACACTTTCAGCCAACCACAGCCGAACACCCTTCAGTGAGTTTGTTACGCTCCCTCCCAGCTTCTGCGTCGATATTATTCCTCCGCGACGAATTTTGATTCTAACAATTTGCTTTTCCTCCACAGAAATGTCCAACGTCCAGCAGACCGGCAAGAAGCAGCGTTCGGCCATCGCCGACGTGGTGACCCGCGAGTACACCATCAACCTGCACAAGAGGGTATGTTGAAGCGCGAAATCCGTTGTTACCTCTCCTCCTTTACCTTCATTCTTGCGGTCGACTCTCAATCGACCGAAACCTGCGAACTATTGCGGAAGATAAGGATGAAATAAACCTTCTCTTTTGGAAAACACCGTGAGGCATGGATGGAGAACACATAACACAGTCGACATCAAGCGAACGACTTCCCTTCACTTGAGAAAGGTGGAACACCCTATTACCTTGCCGGGGGGAAGTAAAAGCAAGTCGCACAACAGCCCAGATACAGGACCAGCGCTGGAACATCTCAATCTACGAAATTGGAATGAGATGCAACGGCATGGCTCTACAAACTGGGTACACACCAAAAATGAAAAAAAGAAAATGAATTAGTTTTATGAAGTCCACCTCATGGCCGCAAACGCAGCAAGAAAAAAAATTTCCTCTTTTTCAAGATGGCATTCGGGCGGAAGACTGATTCTTCTTTTTTTTGTTATTCAATAGACGCACGGTGTTTCCTTCAAGAAGCGTGCTCCTCGCGCCATCAAGGAGATCCGCGCTTTCGCTACCCACTCCATGGTAAGTCAAGTCTAACATCCCCTCCCATCCATCTTGGATGGATGAGGTGAAAAAAGGAAGAACACAACTAATCATTCTTTCTTTCCATCGCAACAGGGTACCACCGATGTCCGCCTCGACCCCCAGCTGAACAAGAAGGTCTGGGAATCCGGTATCAAGGGCGTTCCTTTCCGTCTCCGTGTCCGTATCTCCCGCAAGCGTAACGACGAGGAGGGTGCCAAGGAGAAGCTCTACTCTTACGTCCAGGCCGTCAACGTCAAGGAGCCCAAGGGTCTCCAGACCACCGTTGTCGATGATGAGTAAACGGGTGTCTTTTCTACCGGTTGAGTTGGTTGATACAAAAATGAATTTAAAAATACCTCTTCTGTGATGGCAACTTGTTTTTCCTTCAGTGTTCCTGGTTCTGTTTTTCTACTCCCGTAGAAACTCGCTCTCGTGGCCCATTGTACTTCGTCCCAGGGATTGCGTAGATGGATTTTGTGACGGTAGCTTTTAGTAAGCACGTTCATTGACTTCTAGTAATGTATGGAAGTGATTAAATTAATTCCATGTGTTTTACGTCAATAACTGGGAGAACCACTACCTTCAGTAGATGCAAGAGGTCAATTAACTACAACCCTATGTATGACCACCACACATAGAAGCAATCAACATGTGCTAAGCGTCATGCTCAAAGAACAGGGTGAGAAACTAGAATATGTGTATTTAAAAAGCAAAACTCCCAACGTATGCATATGGGCCATGGCCTGGGTCACAGAAGACAAGGGGGAAGAAGAGAAAATGAGACGAAAACATGCAATTCTCAAATCAAACAGCAAAGTGGTAAGTCGAAATGGTAACAGATAATACATCACAAGTCTTCGAGATTTAAAACTTGCGAGTTCCCATTAAACCCGGAATGAAAGGATAATCCGGGAGGTCGGGATGGGAAAGGTAGGTGGTCAAGTAGGGTAGTGTAGTAGGTAAAAAGCTGTTGAAATTCAATAATGCAACGTTGCAATGTCCGTGTCTGTTCGTTTGTTTTTAATAAAACAATCTTCCAACTCTGAAATGAGGTGGCGGTCAATCGGTTATGATTTGTTTTCTTCCATTGCGGTTGCAAGTTTGGATACATCCTCCTTCTTGCAACGGATAGCCCACATTGCGGCAGTCCCCTCGGGTTGAGGAACAATAAACTGGACATTTGTCCCGTTAACGCTGTATTTGATCTCCTTCATCAATCTTGCGTTCAACACCACGTTCCCGCTAGGTTGGGCTCTGAGCAGAACACGAGAGCGGGATGTGGTTCGATTCTTTAATATGCGGACAGAACCCACGCCTTGACTAGCCCAGGCGCTGTTGACCATTTTCAGGCCGCGTGCTCGGACCTCAACAACAACATCTTCGTCCTCTTCGCCAGCGCCACTTCGAGAAAGATCAACCTGGGGCAAAGACTCCGCAGCATCACCATCGCCAGACTCAGCTCCAGTGTCGGAAGTCATTCCAGGTGTCGATGCACGGCTTGGAGTTTCTGACGTGACCGCTGACGGAGCCAAAAAGGACGAACCGGTCTGCGATGGGCCACCGAACGAGAAGCCGGGAGTCCCCTGAGCACCGTTGGAACCAGATTTAGATCCCGCAGACGAAGCTCCAAAGAGGGTCGAGAAAGGGTTTGCAGATCCAGACGCTGAACCTGCCGGCTTTTCAGAATCGGACTTTTCTGCTGAGGCCGGAGCCGCTGTTGTAGAGTCAGCGAACTTTATGGGCGAGTTGAGTTTCCACGTGTTATCACTGCCAAGCTTTGTCGGGCTGCTTCCGGTAGCGAAGATTGAAGGAGTGCTTGCGCCCGACGCTGCTGTCGAGCCTCCGAAGATATTCGTCGAGGCAGGCTTAGACGTAGCGCTTTCACCAGAATTTTCCGCCTGGGGCTGAGAAGGGGCACCGAATGGGTTTGGAGTAGATGCCGAGCTATTGAAGGACGACGCATACTTAGAGGAGCCGAGAAGTGAAGAGACCTTATCATCCTCACCCTGACGCTTCGGCTTTCCTTCTTGGTCATACTCAACACGATCGAACAAGCTGCGACTACCCGAGTTTTGGTCTTCCGAGGCGGGCTCATCAGAGCTGTCCGCCGGCTTCGACTTCTTCAGGGCCTTTGTAAAATCACCATCGTCACTGCTTTCAAGAGCAGAGGAGTCACGGGTGCCGTTGGTCTTCGAATTAGCCTTGTCTGCCTCGAGGTC
The DNA here is from genome assembly GCF_016861865.1 of Aspergillus puulaauensis. Taxonomy (NCBI): domain Eukaryota; kingdom Fungi; phylum Ascomycota; class Eurotiomycetes; order Eurotiales; family Aspergillaceae; genus Aspergillus; species Aspergillus puulaauensis. The sequence continues at coordinate 2,010,270 of NC_054860.1, read as the reverse complement.
CTCAGTTGGCGCGAAAGACGATTCTCTGGCAGCGTCATCACCTGAAGCGGAGGCTTCCTCGGTGTCATCGGCGTCGTCATCATTCTCATTATCTCCACTTTCAGATGGAGTCGCTGACAGATGACCGAATATGTTGCTAGGCTTTCCTATGGAGTTCGGCTTGATATCCAGGATCGACGAGGCCGGGCTAGCATCCGACTTTTCCTCATCCGTAGCACTGTTCTCTTCATCGAAAGAGAAGCCTTGGCCGGGAACGAATCTAGCACGTTTATGCCTTTGCGCTTCGATTTCCTCACGCTTCTTGCGCTGGTTTTCCGCGTCTTTTCGTTCCCATTCTGCCTCGTCATCTTCGTCGGAGTCAAAGTCTTCGGCTTTGCGCTTTGCCTTCTCTTTCTCAGCCTCCTTGTCAGACTTAGACTTGAACTGCGCGAAAAAGTTGGTGTTGCCAGAGCCAAACTTAGGAATAGCCAAAGGGGTAGCCGAAGAACTAGCACCAGTATCGCCCGATGGTTTCAAAACAAAGGGATTTGCTGGTGGAGTGGCACTTGCGGGTGCAGTGGACGCGGAGAACATCGGCTTAGGAGGCGATGCTGTTGGAGTTGTGGAGAACAAAGCAGGCTTGGTAGACTCCGGGGTGGACGGCTTGAAGGACGGCGCATCAAGTTTCTTGGGCGAAGGAGCACCCGCGGGCTCATTGGCTTCAGAGGTCTTAGATCGTGAAAATGAGTTTGCAAAGATGCTCGCCGTCGTGGAGTCGCCACCGGTACGTTTGGCAGGGTGCGGTGAGGTTACGTCGTTATCGTCGACCTCGGTTGCTTTTCGTTTGTTAGTGGTCGGAGGAGTCGATTGGCTAGCGCCGAAAAGTTGGGGTGAGGTGATCTTGCTTGGGGACGCAGCAGCAGCAGTAGAGTCTCCAACATCGCCGAATTGTTTAGCCTTTTTAGAAGGCTGGGCAGCAGCTGCTCCATCGCTGTTGGTAGGCGCTTTACGCTTGGTACCCGCGCCTTCAACCGGGACACCAATCGTCTCACGAGTGCGCAGGTAAAATTGAACAATGGCGTCGAAACTATGAGTGGCTGGGTTCAACTTTGCGACTTCGCGCTGGAAAGATTCATTCAGTAGGCGAACGCGATAGGCCATTTGCACATCCTCCTTTGTGCTCTTGTCTAGACCAGGCGGCATCTTGGCAGGTTGTAATTTGTCAACTCCTGGCGCCTGCGCGGTAGAAGTAGATGATGAGGACGGCACATCTGCTGCTGGTTTAGTGCCATTGGTCTTGAACGGACTTTGAGGAGTCGTTTGGGGAGCAAATGCCGAAACCGGAGAAACAGCCTGCGGTTTTTGGATCGAGAATGCAGGAGATTGGGGTGCAGGTGCTGAAGGTTGGCCAAGGGTCGAAGCGGAGAAAGGCGAAGCGGAAGTAGATGTTTTTGAGAGTTCATTCGTCTTTGGTTCTTCGTTCGACACTGGCTTCGGAGCAAATATATTAGGAGGTGTTGATGGTTTCTGCTCGGTCTTAGGCGCTTCTGCAGCTGCTGGCTTTGGAACAAATAGGTTGCTGAACGGGTTGCCTCCGGTAGGCTGGGGTTTTTCTTGTTCCGAAGAAGCAGTCTTTGGCGCAAACAAACTTCCCGTTGATGGAGGTTGCGATGAGCCACCAAACGGGGCCGGAGCTGCTGCTGTACTTTGAGAGAATGACGGTGCTCCAGAAGTTGAACCAGAGAAGGTAAATGACGGTTGAGATGGCGTAGGCTGGCTGGCTTTTGTTTCTTCTTTGGCTTTCTCCTCGGAGGGTTTCTGCGACGTAGAGGGGGCAGGAGCACCAAAAATATTCGTAGACTGGAACGGACTTTGTGGTGTTGTTGCAGGTTTAGGTGTTGATGTGCTGAAGAGCGAAGGTGTTGCACTACCAGTCGAGGATGGGCCACCACCGAAGGACGGCGCCGCAGGGGCTGACGATGTAGGTTGGGTTGTAGCACCGAAGAGAGACGGCGATGAAGTCGCGGGCTGCTCTGTTGGTTTTGCTCCAAACAGCGGCTTTGATGGCGACGCCGAAGTTGTACCGCCGAATAGATTTCCACCTCCAGAACCACCAAAGTTTGTCGAAACCCCGAAGCCACTGCTTCCGCTCCCAAACGCTGGTTTCTGAGCGGCAGACTTCGCATCGGGGGAAGTTTGCATCGAGTCGTTTCCGAATGCTGTAGACTGCCCAAAGGCGTTCGGTTTGTCTTGCCCAGATTGAGCGAAAATGTTTGTCGAAGGAGCACCGGTAGTAGACTGGCCGAATATGTTTCCGTTTGTAGGAGCAGCAGTACTCGGTTGAAATGAAGGCCCGCTGCTGGCAGTATTGCCGAACAGGGCCCCCGTGGAACCACTTTGTTGAGATCCGGCTCCGAACAGACCACCTCCGGAAGGCAGAGGTTGTTGGGCGGGAGATTGGCTTGCGGTGGAAGGAACGTTGAACATATTTCCCTTAAACCCAGAGAAACTGCCCCCGGCCGGCTGTTGACTAGCACCACCAGGATTCACAGAGGCGAAAGGATTGCTCGCAGGTGTCGACGATGCCCCACCAAAAGAGGCGGAGAAATTGAAATCTGATGGGCCACCTCCAGAGCCGAAGGAAAATTGTGAGCCCCCGTTCTGGGCTGGGGGTTTGGGAGCTGGACTAGCCGGAGGAAAGCTTTGTGACTGTCCAAAACTAAAGCCATTCGACATCGGCTGCTGGCCCGCTGATGGAGAAGAGACTGTGTTAGGATCAATGGAGCTGAACGGCCCGCCAAAGGACGCACTCGGGGTAGCAGCCGGTGCGCCAGGAACACGCGGCCGTCTTCGAACATCCTTGATTCTAGGTATGCTGTTAGTCAATGCACATAATATGATATGATATGTCAAGAAGAGGCATATGCAGGGCTAATGAACGCAAGGGAAGCGGGGAGCTTTGCGGAATGGGAAGAAACACAAGAGTAACAGCAAAATTGAAAATATACACAAGGGCAGAAACCAAGACAAGCATGCGTTCGAAATGCCGCTAAAATCTCTAACTGCTGCAGGGTGGATGTGCAGGAAAAGAAAATAGAGTTGCTCGTAAAGGTCGGTCAAGTAACACTCACTTTCTTGCCGCCAGTTGCGCAGCTGTGGCCCGCTGGGGCTTTTCTTCTGGTGTACTAGACATGTTGAATTGGAATAAATCGCTGTCCTTGTCCCCTTGAGGGCCTTGAGCTGTTCTCTTAGACATTTACCAACACAACAGTACAACGCCCAGGCGTTCACACCGTCTTAGAATGCAATTCAAGTCGCCCAGGGCGCGGTTGTCATTCACTGTTCTGCGCAGTTTCCAACGCCCAGCAAATATATTCCACTCTCAGTAAATCTCAAGGTCGTTGGCGACTCGTTACCACGACAACTGCGAAGGGGCGTCGCGATGCAAGTCGGAGAGCCGGAGAAAAAAAAAAGGTTATGTGCGGACCGGTTCACGAACGGCGCACGACGGGGAAACCGCGATTTCAATGTTCGACACGATGTCAATGATAGAAGATGATACAGGAAGTCTCCGGTTTCCTATTGTCGCGAATCGTGGATCGAAGGGCGCACGCGCTGGATCCGTTCTTGGGGGTGGGTAGGGTCGCGATTCGCGAAGCAACACAAGGAGTAAGGAGGATGCGGTGGGATAAGATGAAAGGAAAAAGAAAAAAGACAGGGCTAGAAAAGAAAAATGTTCATCGAAACCAGAGGAAAGGGCGTCTCTTTCCGATGTGCTCTGTCTGGGATTGATGGGAGAATGCTGGCTGGAGCTACTCTTTTTTAGCCGTTGCTCGTTCCGCTCGCGATTTTGGCTGGGGAGGAGGGACTGGAGCCAGCTGAGGAAAAAAATTACGGTCACGTGGTGAGGCATCCAAGGCCGGGTCTTGGCATGTGAGCAAACAATGCAACCACCTTTGCCATTCACATTCTCTTGACAGTAAAGCAAATTCTATAACACATCTATTATGCGTGCCTTTTTTATGTCTATGACCCACCAATGTTTCTGTTGTATACAATAGACTGTATAGTCCTGTGTTACTATGTACTAGCGTATTGTCTACAGTCACGGGATTCCGTGCTTACACCGCACTATTAAGACAATAGCAGTGGTTCTATAGCATGAGGGAAGAATGCATATAGAAAACATGGATATCCACGCCTTTACCGCGGAGTGATACACAATCACTGCCTAGTACTGATTAGGAAGCACTCAGCTTTCTCGCGGGACGGTTTCTCTTTCGATGCGTCTCTTTCCCCAGTCACTCACTTAGTCATACGCGCGTCGGCCGAAATGTCTGATGACGACAGAATGGGCGATCAAGCTTGAAGACTTTGCAGCTTGTACGGAATACGTACTACATGGGAGAACTCGACAGGTGTCAGAAAGCTTAACTATCTTTCCTCTAATTCACGTTATAGCGGGTTTGTTGTCTACTGGTTGGAACTCCTGGGGAGACAACCCTGTCGGCCCTGGCACTGCGGGTTACCCAGCTGTTGCTGTCCCCTTGAAGTCAGATCAGGAGTAACAGCTGGCTCCAATTGCACTGACCAAATCCGACGGATCTGGCACAGTGAGCATACTGTCCCGGGAATTTTGTCTCGTTCGGAGATATACAAGTAAAATTGGAAATCTTCACAGGGTTTTATTCTTTCAAAAACTCAGTAGATCGCCATACAGCTAGCAAATACATGGATGGAAATATATATAACAGGGTATCTATAGCTTGGCCTTGCCCTGGGCCTTCTTAAGAACGGGCTCCATCTTGGTAGCCTTCATGATGTTGCCCTTGATCTTGAGCTTGCCGCCCATGAAGAGCTTCTGAGCATTGACCTTGCCGGAAACAAGGGAACCGAAGTCAGCGTCAGAAAGCTGGAGGGTCACTGTTGGTCAAATAACGTTAGCCAACGCTCTCGCTTCATGAGAAATAAACCTGGTATAGACGGGTAACACTGACCATCAGCCTTCTTGCCAGCAGGAGCAGCACCCTTGCCAACAACGCCTTTCTCCTTGAGGTCAAGGTGCCAGCTTTCTTCCTTGCCTTCCTTGTTCTTTAGGGTGAACCCGACAACGGTCTGGGCCTTGCTGATGGCATCCTTGCGCTCGGCCTCATCTCCCTGGAGAGTAGAGTTGATCACGTCGAACGCGGCGGAGGACTCGAAACCGTCTTGATGAAAAAGGTCTAGTTAGCAGAGAACTAGGGGAACGTAAGGGGTGTCGGGCCGAAAACTCACCAGCTTTGAGAGACATTATGGGTATGAAGTGGTAGAATTAATTGTACACTTGGTATGAAGGAGATGCAAGTTTATGTGTAACGGCAAAGCAAACAGGAGATGAGCGAGGGGAGACAAATATTAATAGTGATCGCATTGATCTGACCCCGGGATTCGGGGCATGTGAACCAGGCGGTCGGGGGCCCGCTGTACCGAGGCTTGTTGCTCTTTTTGGTGCTGGTTGTGGTTCTCCCATGGTTTCCGCCAATCGAGTAAGCCAGCACACGATCCACAGCGATGGATCGAGCTCAACGAGGGTTTCCGTTCTCTTCAATTCTTGCGAGCTGTTGAGTGGAGGCGACGAGAAGCTCGGACCTTGAATTTCATGGCGGGATACGGAGTACGTACTGTGGTGCTGCAATCTCCATCCACACGCCCACATGCAAGCCATGGCGTGCCTCGCTCCCCGGACCTGGGGTTTCTTCATATGACGGTATAATTATATCCCTGAATTTGTTGGCACTTCGATGAGAAAGAGGTTTGGTATCTCCTGTTATTGTCTATATTTTTATCTTCAGACTTCTCAATTACCCCAGCTGCCGTCTAATCTTCCAAGGCCCGAAACCGAAAACTAACCGAGTGCCTTATCCCAGCCTCGAATGGTTTGCGCCTCTTGCTCTGTCAACGTAATACCGAAATAATATTTGAGAGCCTGCAATCTGCCTTCTTCCGAATCGAATGAATGCACGATACTTGTCTTTCCTCCTAGGTTGACTTTAATCACGTTGTCTACCAACATGGCTTTTCCGACGATCTTGATGTCATCATCGTCAAGCAGGATGTTGGGGTTGTCAGAGAACCGAACATCTTCACCATCCCGCAAGAATCGAACCACAAGAACAGTCCACCGGTGCAACGTCTTTGCGGATCCCCACAGATTCAGCACTTCAAAGTCCTCCTGAAAGAACTCGAGCTCTGCAAAGCTATAGAATGAGTTCCAAGCATTCTCCGGCGCATTTCGATACTGGTATATCCAGAGCTTGGTATCGTTGACTCTCTGTTTCGGGATATTATCATGGATAAGCCGGACTTCTTGACGGCCAAGGTTCTGCACGGCTCGTCCCTGCTCATCAAGGGGAAGCGGGCTTGTTGGCCCATCCCCGCCGAACCCAACGTCGATAGAGAAACGTTGACCGGAAGGCAGGTGTACAATGTTGTTGATATGAGTGCTATCTCATATCAGCATTTGAGTTACAGAGCATGGGCGAGCGCGATTCACCCGCACCTCTGGTGAATGGATAACGCCACTAGTACTTACAATCCCTGATATTCTCCTCCAGGCACCCCGTTTGTTCTCGAACGATTCCTGACTCCGGTCATATACACGCGAAACCCCAAGGTCCGAAGCATATGGTAGAAGAAGATGCTAAGCTCCATGCAATAGCCTCCTCTTCCGTTGGCTCCATCTCTTCCTGGGCCCATCAACTTTTCATAAAGGACCTCCGGGCGAATGTCCACTAAATGCGTCGGCGAGTAATGGACAGAAAGGTTCTCGTAGGGAAATCTCGAGATTTGACATCTCATCAACGTACTGAGGGCCTCGTACGTTTGCGGGAATATGCCAGGATTTACAGTATATTCCGAGTAAGACGTTGGAAGACGGATATGTTGGAGCCATGCCGTGACTTGGTCCGTAGAATAAGCGGATTCCTCCATCACGGCGCCTGTATTCATTTTCTAAAAAACAGAAAGAATATGGTAGGTATTGTTTAATTGCCAAGACACTGCTACTACTTGACTCATTCGGTTGATTTGAACTCATCCTGCCACTACCATTGCACCATCTATTGTCTTCGTTGCGAATCCACTAAGCTAAATCGGGATACTCAGGCCCAATCCAATGGACTGGATCTCCAATCCATGGATCAAAACGGCTATGAGATCAGCTTAATCTGTCCATGAGAGGCTATCGCTCTATGTATTCGTGCGTACAGTTCCTTCTCTGTGTCCGTAGATTACCTGCGACAGTTCTCGAGGACGAGCAGGAAGAGAGCTTATTGAACAATTACTGTAATTAACGTCCGAGGAATAATAAAGCAAGGCCGCGACAAAGATTCCAAAACTAGGTGGCAACAATAAAAGTAGTGGACGGGTGTCTTCATTGATCTATATTCTATAAGTCGCTACTCCACTCTTTGTCTATTGAATGGGTATAATATCAGAAGTTATAAATTAAATATGCGGATGTGTTAATATATATATTGCCGTATAGGGTAATATATTACTTTGGCGCGGACCTGACTCGGTGTTTGAAAGTTTGGAAAGTTTTTTTTTTGCCACCCGGAGCTCAAAGATTTTGTAAACTTTTTTTCGAACACAATAAGTGGGGATAGAGTTCTCGAGTCTTCCAGGCATCATTGACTCTCCATCAGGCAAACATTCACTAAATCTGCCCCGGGGCGCATTGTGTTATCGTTATCGAGGCGCAACACGCCAAGAACGAATGATCGCCCGCCGCGATTCTCGAGCCTCACAAGTCACCCCCCGTATCCGTCACTTTCCATCAGTAATTCTGCCTCACGCTCTTCTCGCCATTTCCTCGTATCTGACATAAAAACCCACGTATCGCCGGGTGCCCTTACCACCCTCTCTCCTCCTGCTCACCCATGGACTTGTCGTTTGCCCGAAACTTCGTTCGCGGCCTTTCCACCCGGCCATAAAGGTTGTCTTTCCGACACGCTTTCCACGCCATTGCATCCGCCGCTCGGTTTCGAACATGGCATCATCAGCCGATCAGTCAATTGCTGAAATCCAGGAGGAACTGGAATTACATCGAGTTATTTTGCAGAGTCTGGACGACTCGCACTGCTCGCGCCCTGATGCCGCTGAACAAAGACAAGAAACACTGGATGTGATTAAAGAACTCGAAACAAAGCTCCTTGAACTACGCAGCAGCAAATCGCCCAGTCGTTCTTTTCGTCAACGCATGAGTTCAGCAAGTCCAGTCCCACCGCCAGCCCAGCTTGATGGCCCGAGTTCTACAAGACCTACGATTCCCTCGAGCCCACCGCAGTTTGGTCGTCCTGCCTATTCCTCATTACCCTCCCGACCTCGAAATTCGCAATTAGATATGGCCCCAGAAAACCCCTACGCTCGAAAACGTCGATATGCCGATGATGATGAAGACGATATAGGCCAGGAATCATCCAAGCGAGCGGCCATGTTCAGGACTGCACCTATTTTCAGTAATTCCGGCTCGTCAACCTCGCGCGATCCTAGCAGTCCAAGTGATAGATCAACCAGCGAAGATGATGGCGACGATCTCCTAGAGTTGTTGGGACTTGATTCCCATGATATGCGTGCTCTAAAGGAAGAACAAAGACAAGCAGAGAGATGGTTGGAAGATAGGAAGGAGCAAGAACGTCGCGATGAGGAATTTGCTCGCATTTTGTTGGCGCGTGATGAGCCATCACCTCCACGACAAGCCACTTCATCGCCGATTCGTCCACCGCCCTCTTTCCCTGGACGCTCATTTCTCCCACCAACTCTACAGTCCGAGCCTCGCGAACGCGCATTTCATCAACCAACCTTGCCGACGGGCCATGAAAATCTACCGTTACCAGTAGACACAAGGCCAACTAATTATGGCCCCGCTCCATCTTTCGGCGTGAATAATAGTTTTATGGGCCCGCAATTTGATTCTCCAAGGATCCCCTTAGATAGCGATGAGGATAGCGATCTTGCCGAAATCACACCGGGAGACTTCCATCTTCATACAGGCATAAGACCGACCCAAAAGCCCTTAATGAGTAGGGGGATTTTTGTTGGCCCAGACAGTGGCGCCACCCCCTATTATGGTCGCGTACCTGGACCGAGTGGTCCTGGCAATCCTCGATCTCTTCCGTGGGCAGATTCCATGCAATCGGCTATGGCGACACTAAGGTCAACTAGGGATCATTACATGGAAGATCCGAGCAACTTCAACTTTCTCCCATCCCACGGGTCTATCAAGAGTGCGCTTAATGGGCTTATGGGCAATGATTTCCCTAATCCTCTTTCAAGGCACGATTTACAGTAAGTTGCCCTATTGGTCGCTATTTCGTTTCCCCAGTTTCGCTAATATAAGTACGTACAGAGATTTATACGATCATGGAACCGACTCGAAGCAACTCAATGAGGAAATCAAGCAGCTACTGGAGACTATTCGGCCTGATGCTGATATTGCGGAGCAAGACCGCGAAGGAACCCCGGAGGCTCTGAAGTACTCGCTACTAGATCACCAAAAGCTTGGATTAGCCTGGATGAAATCTAAGGAAGAATGCGAACAGAAAGGTGGTATCTTAGCCGACGACATGGGTCTGGGAAAAACTCTTCAAGCGATTGCACTTATGGTGTCTCGTCCGCCAACTGATTCCGAGCGAAAAACAACGTTGATAATTGCGCCTGTTGCTTTGATGCAACAATGGAAGCGAGAAATCCAGAAGATGCTTCGGCCGGGTCATCAACTATCGGTGTACATTCTGCATGGTGACAAGCGAGCCGCAAGTTTCAGGGACTTGAAACAATATGACGTTGTTCTCACCACGTTTGGCACCTTGTCCTCGGAGTTAAACCGCGTTGAGAAATACGACGAGCTACTCAGGTCAGGTGCAGAGGAGCCAACGCTGACCAGGCAGTACTTGAAGACTTTACCCTGTCTTGGACCCACCAGCAAATGGTATCGAGTAATAATCGACGAAGCTCAGTGCATCAAGAACCGAAACACCAAGGCTGCTCTTTCTTGTTGCCGTCTTAATGCGACCTATCGATGGTGCATGAGTGGAACTCCCATGATGAACAATGTTGGAGAGTTGCACTCATTGTTAAAATTCTTGCGCAACCGCCCTTATGGGGATCTAGAGAAATTTCAAAGAGTACGTATCCTAACTTACGTGGATATTCTACGGGACTTTACTAACTGCTGAAATTAGGATTTTGGCCGGCCATTGAAAAGCAACAGCCAGAATTTACAGAACAAGGCCATGACGCAGCTTCGCGTTCTGCTGAAGGCGGTTCTTTTACGGCGGACAAAGGATTCGAAAATAAACGGCAAGCCCATTCTCAACCTGAAACCTCGGATTTCAGAAAAACTGCATGCCGCGTTTAGTGACGACGAACTGGAATTCTACAGATCGTTGGAAAACCGAACTCGACTCCAATTCAACAGATACCTTCAGTCAGGCACAGTTGGACGAAATTATTCAAATATTCTAGTTCTTCTCCTTCGCCTCCGACAGGCTTGCTGCCACCCTCACTTGATAAGCGATTTTAGCGTCAAGCTCAACGAGACTACTGAGGGGGTAGATTTTATCGCGAATGCAAAGGAGTTCAGTGGCGAAGTCATTATTCGTCTGCGGGATAATAATGACCTTGAGTGTCCCATCTGTATTGATGCAGTGGATAACCCTATCATCTTTTTCCCTTGTGGACATGGAACATGCTCTGAATGTTTCTCCAGAATATCAGACCCATCACTCTCCCTGCAGCAGGGCATTGATGGAGCAATGGCAGTGAAATGTCCAAATTGCCGTGGTGTTGTCGACCCCAAGAAAATCACGGATCATGCGTCCTTCCTCAAAGTTCATTTTCCCGATTCATCTGGAGACGTCGCCGGCTTGGATGGCTTGGAGTCCGCGATCAAACCTAATGGAGACGATGATGATGGCGACGCAACTGATGATAGTGATGACGACGAACAAGGCACCCTTTCTGGGTTCATCGTCAATGATAGTGACACTGATTCGACCCCTGCTCGGAGATCGAAAGGAAAGGGCAAAGGCAAAATGGCTGATAAGCCTAAAAAGACACTCGCCGAGCTCAAAAAAGAAGCAGCGAAGAACCAAGCGTCCAAACGCAAGTACTTGCGTCGACTGGAAAAGACCTGGATCACCAGCGCGAAAATCGAGAAGACCATGGAGATAGTACGCGACGTGCAGAGCCGGGAGGATAATGAGAAGACCATTATTTTCAGCCAGTTCACATCTCTTCTGGACTTGCTTGAGGTTCCCATTGCGCGCGAAGGGCGTCACTATCGTCGATACGATGGGAGCATGAAGCCAGCTGATCGTAATTCAGCCGTGATGGAGTTTACTGACAACCCTGACTGCAAGGTCATGTTGGTATCCTTGAAAGCAGGCAATTCTGGGTTGAATCTCGTCGCCGCAAACCACGTGGTGATTTTTGATCCATTCTGGAACCCTTACATCGAGGAGCAGGCGATTGATCGTGCCCATCGGATTGGGCAGCTGCGCGAGGTGTTTATCCATCGAATCCTCGTCCCGGAGACTGTTGAAGACCGCATCATTGAACTTCAGGATAAAAAGAGAGCTCTAATTGATGGCGCCTTAGACGAGAAGGAATCGAAGAACATCGCCAGGCTAAGCACTAGGGAGCTTGCATACTTATTTGTACGTGCCCTCAGAAGATCTATTGACAACTTACAAGTGACTAACATTCTTGCTTTAGGGAATCAACAATTAGGCATTTTTTATTATCTACGGACGGCGTTGGGGTATCTGGGCTATCTTATATCACTGTTTTCAATATACCCACCGCAATCCGTCAAGTCTGCTTCAGAAGTTAGTTTTGTTCATGTTACTTATCAACATATTCTCGGGTTCTGCTTTCGTCCTCTCAGCAATATTTCCGTCTAGAAGCAAGTTGCATATGTCTTCTTTGTTTCTTGCTGGGGCTTCACTTTCAGTAATGATAGTATGGTTGCGTAACTGAAATTCTTTTTTTTTTAACTCTCCATTTACATATCTGGCTTGTTTATTTGAATAACACTCCAAGACCACCACACCAACAAAGTCGGATAATCAAGAACCGAATGCTGCCCTTCCGCGCAGAACGTAGGCTCCAGCAGGCACCCATTCCTCACCTCGTCCTTAGTCCTTCCAGGCGCAGACCAGACTAAACAGGACACAGCCCAATGGACGGATAAGTACTCCTACTCCCCAAGCATCACATAGACAGGCAGACAGGCGATGCAAGGCTCAAAAACCCTTGCCCACTGCTGCCTAACATCCATTTTCACCTCGATGCTCCCATCCATGTATAGCTGCCCAATAACAGAAACCTGCCGCATCAAACCCACCGCATATTTAAGCCCTGAAAGGATTAATAATCGCAGTCCTAGCATCGTCTGATAACCTGGACAGTGTTAACAGCCCATTGTTTACTGTAGATATGCCAGACAGGCCCGTGCACACGATTGTCGCCCAACGCTGACGTCATTTCTCGCTAAACTTGCATTGGCTTCACCGTTTTTGCGCATGTCACGTGGGTCTTACTTGGGGCGTTTGTGGGAAGAGGCTCTTGTTCAATAGTTCTGCAGTGGCTGTGGATTACGTGCCTGGGCGACGCCCTTGGCCTGGGGGGCAAGGGTTGATACCTGCTTAGTTGGGTAGATAGTGTTGCCTGGTCCTGATATCCTAAACGTGTGCTTTGTAGGACATTATTTTACGTGTTTGTTCAGTTCCTGCAGGTAAGTCGTTGACTGCGGCTTTTATAGTCCTCCAGCTTGCGCGTAAATTTGACCAATTGTATCTATATACACTCTTTTTACCACCCCTGCTTCCACGGTAACATAGCGGCGTGTGAATGAGCAGGGCAAACCTCTTGAGTTTCCGGCAGGCCAGGTATTAAAAAGAACTGAACAGCAAGATAAAGAGTAATAGATAAGGAAACTTTTCTTCCCGACAACTGAAATAGCTGCGATTTTTTTTCTCATATAAACTTTCGGTGTAGGGATGGAGTCTAGACTACTAGTGGTAAATATTGAATGGAGGGAAAAAGAAAAGGAAAATCAAAGCAAATATCATGCCAGCCCTGCTCAGACCAATTCCACCGACCGCTTATCATTGTATCGTGATTCGAGACTTTGCGTGCATAAACGTTCCAAGTTGTGTTCGTTCTATTGGAATTGGACGACGGGCATAGGGGTATGACCCGTGGTCCGATCCAAAACCCTCATCGATCAGTGATGATCTAGAGGTCGTGGTCCTCCTCATCGGGGAGAGGCTGAGCGGCAGCCGCTTGCATCTCTGCCTCGTATGTTGCAACGAGTTCAGTATCGACCTGCACCTCAGGAGGCGCAAGGGCGGGAGCAGCAACGAAGTCCTAGAGAATTTCTGTCAATACATTCCTGAGACGGCGGGGGTTCGGAATTTCCACTGACCAGAGTGGCATTGCCAACCAATTTCCTGGCGAGCCACAGGAAGGGCTTCTCGAAGTTGTAGTTGGACTTGGCGGAGATGTCGTAGTATTGGAGGTTCTTCTTGCGGTGGAAGGTGATGGTCTTGGCCTTCACCTTACGCTCCTTGACATCGACCTTGTTACCGGTGAGGACGATGGGGATGTTCTCGCAGACGCGGACGAGGTCACCTGTAGGCAGTGGTAAGCGATGAGGTTCTGCTAGGAAGTGTGTATATTGTCACATACGGTGCCAGTTGGGAACGTTCTTGTAGGTGATACGGGAGGTAACATCGAACATGATGATACCGCACTGTCCGTTGATATAGTATCCATCTCTCAGACCACCGAACTTCTCCTGACCAGCGGTATCCCACACGTCGAACTGGATCGCGCCCAGGTTCTGGTGAAAACGTTAGTTCAAGCGACAGGAGAAACGGCGAAAGGCCGAAGCGGGGTTACCAGCGGGCGGGGCATACAGTGGTGAAACCGATAGGGTGAACCTCTACACCGAGAGTAGCGATGTATTTCTTTTCGAATTCACCAGTAAGGTGACGCTTGACGAAGGTGGTCTGCGAAGAGAGAAATTTTCATGTTAGTTGACGTTCTTGTTGACGATCTGGGAGCGGCGGGAGGCCGGATTCTGCCTCATTGTTGATGGTCGCTTGCGAAGGAGCAAAATGAGAGCGCACGACGGAAGGACATCGGAAGATCGAAGATGTTGAGGACAGAATAATAACTATAGGGGTTGTGAAGGCCGCGGAATATCGATGAAACTTGCCTTTCCAGTACCACCGTCACCGACAAGGACGAGCTTGAAGGTTGGGATTTGCTGCTCAGCCATTTTGTTGTTTATGTGAAATTAAGGAGGGGAAAATAGAAGATTTCAGAACGGAACCCGACGCAAGACAAGAAGGGTCAGAAATCGACGGTCGAGGACGCGACAGACGATGGGGATAGAAGGGGTGGGGAATTGACAAGGAGAAAATAGAGTGAGCGAAGAGACGAGCGACTCAAGTTTTGGTGATGGAATTTTTGCCTCCAGTCGGCCACTGTCTTTGTGGTCACGTGCTGATCGCCTTAGGCAACGTGCCCCGCGTGTTTGAACTCTCTTTTTAATTATTTGAGAAAGTCTTTTTAGATGCTACTACTGAGTATAGATGGGATTGACTTCATGTCTCATTGTTATGCCCAGACCTCCGAGTTTTAATACATAGTTAACAACCTGTAACTGAGTAACGCCGCCCATGCCACTTCATACAAAACTCATCGTGAAATCATGTCACATTCCTGCCTTTGGCTCTCATTCTTTCCTCATTGTTGATAAAGCGTTATACATGAAAGACACTCATGATGTTACCTCTCATGTTTAGAGCCCAAGTTGATGCAATTGAGGTTCCTGAAACCAATTCACGGCTGCTAGATGGGCAGAAGATGGCAACCCAACAACCCACGACCGCCCCAATCGCGACGTGGCACAAGTTCCAGATCCAACTGTGTGGTATTTCCGGGGGTTGAATTGTTTCGGGAAATTTTGACTATGATTGTGCGCTGAGCGATATTAGTCAGTTGGGCGTATACTTGCTGGCTTGCGCTAGATGGCAAGCACACCGCAGGGAGACGGTGACTTACTCCTTCGTTCTGTTGAACCACCTCTGCAACCTTGGAAAGGCGCTCATTATTGAGCCAGTTAATGTTGCCAAAGCTGTAGATAGAATCACCAGCTTGCAATCCGGCCTGGCTAGCAGGACTTCCGGCCACAACAGTGTTTACCTTCGCAAATGGTGTTAACCCGCCCGTACCGGCCGCTGATGAAGTAGCTTCGGAAGGCAAAGGGATGGAGCCGTTTGTATTTCTGGTGGGGAGTGCGTTGTTTGTTGCGCTCTGAAGCCCAGCGAAATGAGAGTGAATGCCTTTCTCAATCTCGGTCATGACCTCTTTATGATCGTAACGAAGTCGAATTATTTGTGCTCGGATGGTACGAACTGAACCAGTCTCAGCGGCCATCGTACTGGCAAGGAGGGGGTTTCTTACTTTGTGCAACATCGATATCATCGCGCGGAAAGCCGTCAAATGTCGTTAGCGAGGTGCTCATATTAACACCGTGCTAGTAGACGAAATATAAGTCAGTAATTATGATCAGGATTGGCAAAAAAGGTCAACAACGTCTTTCACTCACAGAGCCAAGTACACTGCTCAGAGCTGATAGTTCTTCTTCGATTCGTTCCTTGTGTTTCATCAGGTCGTCCATGGATAGCTTCGAGACATCGCGGGGAACCCCTCCGGACATAGATCCGGAGGATACAGTCGGGGCATGCAGATTGTTGGCCATGGGTATACCCATTATAGAGGGGTCTAGAGCATGATTCAGGCAGTCGAAGTGATGGTTATGGGTGTTCTTGAATAGTGAGGGATTGGTAGCGGGCGGGGAAGTCTGTCGGAGTTGGAGAGAATCTGAAAGATGATCTGGGGAGCGATGCTTGGCATGCCCGCTGTTTCTTACAAACCAGATACTATTTTCACCTTCTACCCTTCATTCCACCCTATATCTTATTTATTTCAAAGATTGAATACGGGATACGGTCAAAATAGCAGGGCCAGGCATGCCTTTATAGCCAATTGAATCTGAATGTGTTTCTACTTTAGGAGACCGCAAAATGTTGCTGGAAGGCATTCAAGAATTAACGGTCTATCATTCGATTTTGGTGATATTGTACGGCCACAAATAATTCTGCAATAGAGTCCAGTATATAGTGGCCAGAAATGTTATGTTTGACCGAGGATACTCTTTCAATACCTTCGCAGGTGTCGAGGAGTAGGTTGACCCAGACACGCCTCTCTCACTCCTTCCCGTTCTATTGTGTTGATCAGCCTGATCGTGACTTCCGACCCGCTATGTGAGTATTATCTCAAGAAGAAATCCTTTTTCTTATCGCCGAGCATGAAAGTTTCTGTCCAGTGACTTTGACTGTGTTTGACAAAACGCACCTCAACTTAGGATGGAGTTGTCCATCGATTCGCTCGTTATCTTGGATCCAAATTCCAGGGAAGTGATCCCTGAGTCCGATATCGTCCAAACTAATTTCACCGAACCGGATGATGAGAAGCTCCAGTTTCAAGACTGCGTGGAAACCACCAGTAGTATTGATCGAGTTCCTTCTGACCGAAGTCCGATTTCCTCACCCTTCAAACGATGGGTGAACAGTCTACGACCTAGGAAGACGTTTGAACCACAACCATATATTGAAGGCTGGCAGTGCACTTCCCAGGAAAATGGCGGGCCAAAGTACCTCTCGCCCCACCAAGGTTCTTTGGAACAGCAATGGGAGAAGAGCTCTGGCAAATCCTCCCACCTAGGCACCATCAAGACCGCAACAATGAGCATTACGAGTCAGAGTGTTATCAGATCAAGGAGAACTACACAGAGCACCACAAATCAAAGCAAATCTGACATCCGGAACTCAATTGATAGCCTGAGGCCGACCTTGACTACTTCAATTGATGAGGAGGCTCAGACCCGTGCTACCAAACGACGGCAGGTGCTCCAAGAGATCATCACAACCGAGTCTGATTATATCTTCGACCTGAAGGCTCTTACGAATGTACGTACCATAGCTCTCTTATATTTGCGCGCTTTCCGAGTTAATGTATATCTGCCTCTGTAGTTGCTCTTGATGGTATCAGCGCGTCCCGAAATATACTACAATGTCCAAAGCATCCGTGAAGCCCACGAGAAGTTCCTTAATCGGGTTAAGAACCTGATACCGACGTATAATCTTTCCCGGATGCAGATCGAGCGAGTAATGCGCCCACACGCCGTTGATTTGAGTGCTAGGGCTTTCCCTGGCCGGTCCCTGAGAACGCAAAATCTAAAGGTGTTAGTTGATCGCCGCCTGAAGGAACTAGCTTCAGAGGCAAATGAAGCTCTCATAGTTGCTCGAGAGATTGGATGCTTGGTACGTCGCTTGCCCACTTTCGTTCCCATTCTAATACTGAGCCTCGACTGTAGTCAAAGTCCTTCATATACTACAAAGAGTTCTGTGAGAACTATGAACTCTTAGCTGAGGATGCCTCCATTTTACGCAAGTCAATTCGGAATTGGCCAGGTTTTGAACAAGGTTTAGAGGCTTTGACGAGATCAACCGCATCAATAGAGACACGTTCACTCTACGACAACAAATCGTTATGCCTGAATGATATCCTTATCAAGGTTCGTGTCGTATGTCCATCTGTTAATTATAAGCCCTGGGTCTCACTAACTCAACTTTAGCCCGCCCAGCGTCTCTGCAAATACCCGCTTCTTCTTCAAGAGCTGTTAAGATGGACTCATATTCAGGATGATCCATCTGCGCATGACGAAATCCGCCGGGTTTTGGGGAGTGTCCGCGACCTCCTTGCGGAGATCAACGACGCCACCTCGACCACACTAAACAGAAACCTTATTGAGAAGACTTTCTTCCTCCAAGAAATGCTCGATTTTAAATCCGTAAATACGCTGCCCATGCTTGAGTAGGCAAGATACGGCTAACGCTGTACTGATAGATCGCCACTGTCGATATTTATAAACAGCTAGGACCTATGACCCTTTGTGGTGTATTGCACGTTACCTACCGAGCGTCTACTCAACCCAGACAAGTAACTGGAGCCTTCATGGTATGCGTCTTATTTAAACATCATTTCTTCCTCGCCAGAATGAACGACGAATACCGAAAACTTCGACCACTTGCCTGTTTATACATTTCCGACATGAGAATAGATAGTTTAACGAATGGAAAAGGTATGTCATATAAGATATACCAGGCGGTTTCCTCGTTTACTAACGCTCTCATAGGTTATGATTATTACTGTGTATTTTCCTGGAAGTTATTGTTCCAGCTTCGTGAAGAGAAATTTGAACTTGTCCTGAGTGCTTCGTCTGCAGCGGAAGAGAAGCAATGGAAGACGGGCATCCTCAAGTCTGTGGCAGCATCAGTTGATGTGCCGAATGCAATATCGTCAGAACAGCGGAGGTGCTCATTCCTAGCCCTAGACGTTGTGCCAGAGGAGGAAGTTCCGGAGTTTGTGCCTCAACTATCACGTCGACCTTCACTACAAACTCTAGGCACTATAGGCATGCAACGAGCCCGTTCCAACTTACAAGCAATAATAATCCGGAAGACACATTGCCCGCACAAGCACGGCCAGCCTCAACAGATTGATGGTGAACTAGAGCGCTATAGAATTCCTTCTTTCGTCTCGCAGCCCTTGACATTCATGGCCAGAAGACAAGATAGGATCCGTCTAGAGCGCGCCATTCTGCACATTTACACTCGGGATGCACTTCCATACCCTGGTATGTTTCTAGCAACGGGAGAACTGTTGTTCGGGTCGAGTTCGATAATGAGGCATCTAAGCCTCCGGTCAAAGCGATATAACCGGTCTAGCTCCATAAACCTACCGGCCACTTTGCAAAATATAAGTGAACCACAAGTAATCGATGAGGCTGACGAAAAAACACAAAAGCCGGACAAGCGAAAGAGACGGGATGCATCAGATTTCAGCCATAGCCTGGACCATGAGAAGGGCTGGACCATGCACAAAGATAGCGCCCTGCTCTTGGGCCGTTCCAAGACGATGCGGGTGAAAAATAGCCCTAGGACCAGTTATAATCCTATTTTGCAGCCAGCAGCTAAGGTAGATAAGAGCCCCGAAAGTCCAGAAGTCACTCTTCCGCGCAAGGGTATCTGGTCAATATTCAACTCCATGTCGTTGCGACGATCAAAGAAGAATGCCAGCTCGAATCTTGGTGGAGTGTGATGATGCAACATACTTGTGGATTGGAAGAGTCAGCGGCGGAGCGTAGTGGGCTATATGGAATGATGTTTTACTCCTCTAACGGAGCCCTCTAATACTCCATATGTATGTAATGGTACACCGTACGTGGTCGTTGTGGGGATGAGAAGGGGCACCTCAATATTATTAGACTTGGCGAGACGTAATGAGGCATTGAGACCACCACAAGACCGAATGAAGATGAGGGCAAGTCTCCACACGAGGACACATAACAAGGCAACCAGAAAAGGGAAAGAATGACATACTACTACAGAGCTCGGATCAGTTCTGTCAACAACGAGAACCTTCGGAGGATACCGATGACGTCGAAGGTGCTGATGGCATTGCGGGCTGTATTGAAGCACCACAGGCACCTATAGAGGGAGGTATTGGGGAGAATGGAGCCAATTAGTCCAATTATCTCAAGAGAAATAAACCCCTGAACATCGAAAACTCCAGTCTATCGTCAACTGCTGCTTAGCCTTCGTCAAACAAGCTGAACTCGCCGAAGCTCACAACACCCTGGTGACGTCACCAATACTCATCACGCCAGCAGCTCGAGACCTCCACTCCAGCTCTTTATATACCTCACGCGACACCCCTCTTCTCTCAATTCCTCATACTCTCTCTTGATCATCTATCTCCCTCCATTGCATATACACCTAGACATATCTCCAACCAAGCTCTAAACTTTGTACACTACAAATACACATACACTCACCACAATGCGCGCCAACGAGCCCACCAACAAGATCTTCTACAAGGGCAGATCCGACGACTTCATCGTCTTTGTCGAGGACGCCGCTACACTGAAGAACTGGAAGAACGACTCCTCAATCCCCCTCTCCGACGTCATTAACGGGTGGAAGATCTTCGTCACTCACAAGTACGTCTCTTCAACTCCACTTCTGCATGCAGCACACTGCAGGGACAAGAAAGAAATAGAAGGAGAACAGAACAATACTAACAGAAATGCAGACACGGCTCCCAAGGAGTCCTCGACGGCGCTAGCAAAGCCAGCCTTGAGAACGAATTCGGCACTCACAATGACGAGGAGTGCGTGAAGAAGATCCTCGAGGGTGGGGAGCTGCAAGGGTATACTGTATGTGTCATCTTCCCCGCTTCTGATGAATCCTTCTTTATTTGAATTGGATCTTGATTGGCTTGACCTGCATTGGCGAGAACAAATGATGCTGACCATGACTGCTTGCAGCAACGAGAACGAGGCGGTGATACCAACGTCCAGAACGGACCCCGTGGTGCTGGTGTTTAAATCTGATGGCTGTTAGCGGAGCGGCTTCTCTTTTTTTTTTAACTCTTTTTTTTATTGCATGATAATGGATGAATGGGATGGCTCTTGATGCCGTGGGATTATACTACCACACTTTATCTAAGGCGTTCATATGAGCCTTAGATTGACAGAAATGAAATGAAATGATATGAAAGGAAGGCTTTCCCAAAGAATAATATAACTATCTATATATCGTAGGGATCTCTGGCTATAATTTAGGTTGTAAATAATCTAATTTGGAGCCTAAGCCTGATCTTGAGCTTCGGCTTGACCCTGAAGGGCATTACTACCCTGAGCCTCTCGCCTACTCACAACCCAACTCCCCAACTCATTCCACACAGCCTGTTTCTCTGGAATCGACATCGTCGCAGCCAGCCCGCTGGTCGTAGTAGCCACAAACACAGGCGCGCCGTTCCACTCTTCACTCTTCCCCATATTCTCCGACTGATCCTGCCAGCCATACCGAAACTCCTCTTTCCGAATCGCCCTCCCCTTCCGCGCCCTCCACACAGACTCCCATATACTCTTGCCCACCAGACACACCGCCTCGGGTCTCTTTGCAGCAACCTTGGCCTCGAGCACGGGCACACCGGCGTCCATCTCCGCTTTGCTGAGCATGCTCGCGTCGCGCGTGGCTCGCTCGACGATGTTCGTGTTGCCCACGTTGTATAGCTCTGGGAGCTTGTAGGTATCTGAGGGTGGGTGTCGGATTGTGGTTATTCCCGACCAGTGGAGGAGTTTCCAGAAGAGGTTTGAGGGGTGTGCGTATGCGAAGCCTGTAGTGCCGGTCATGATGCCTGGATTCACGCCTACGAGGAGTAGGGTGAGGTTCTCGGGGATTGTGTCTCTGAGTAGGGAGGTCGGGAGAGAGGAGGGGGAGGATGTCATGCGGTGGAGGGAGCGGGAGCGGGAGCTCGGTCGTCGTTTGGGTGTACTTGGGAGGGCTGGGGTTGAGGTAGACTCGGAGCTAGATGTGTGAGAGGGTGAAGCTGAGGTTGGTGTTGTTGTTGATGAGCGGGATTTGGAGCGGGTGATGCGGCTGGGGGTTGTCACGTCTGATGATGACGGTGACGCTGTAGTCGTTGAAGATATAGGTCCCCTTCTTCTTCGCTTGGGCGTCGTTTGAGTGTCGATGATAGTAGTATCTAGTTGGCGTTTTGTCTCCTGGGTTGAGGAGCTTGTCGTCTCCGAAACGTGTACATACTGATTCAGGACACCGTTGAAGCTCGTAATCTGGTTAACGGGAACATCGTTGTCGCTGAAATCGGAGCCGCTTTCCTTTATCGCCTCAGAAATTTGTGCCTCCATGCTCTTGCTGCTTTGCTTGGTGAGTTGGATGGCGGATTTCGGGACCTGTGATAGACTGTTGGGAAGGTTAGCAGTCACGATGTGGTTATTTATTTGTTTTGCCGGAGATTCTGCCACGTCTCATGAGGAATTCGTCGGCTAGAAATCTCGTATTCAAAAAGCTCTGGGCTTTGGTTGCTGCAAGACTTTCAACCAAACTTGGGATCAACACGATGGCAAATCACGTGGATTAAGGCACCCAGGCAGAAACATCATCTAGCCATCACTGGTATTACCTTCAGTGTAGTTTGAATGGGAAGTTTTATTTAATCATACGCAATACTAATTCATACCATTGTCAGTATTATTATCTGCTGCACGTCTCATGCACCACTTGTGGAGGCGGCCGGATTGCGGTGCATACTCAAAGAAGCCACCAATTCTATGCTCGTCGATCTTCAAACGCCCGTCAATAGTAGAGGATCAGAGACGGAGATAGTGCTGGCCATTGAAATCTAGACTGGGATCTAGCCTATAGCCGAATTGGATGTTTTCCCCGATGAGGAATTAAGCTGTTTGTGTTGTTCATAATTCATCATTCATAGGCAAGGGCCCTCGTAACCCTAATGACCCAGCGCTTCGGTTATAGGGAGCATGCACGGCACTACTGGTTAAGCTTAAATGGCCACGAACCGGGTTCAAACTTGTGTATTTATTGGCTTGGACTTCTTGTTCACCCGTTGGTCGCTACCTTCACTTCGTTTGCTAGACTTCCTTGATACTGAAGGGCGTCAAACTACACGGCGTCAAACGGGGATTAAATAGGCCTACAATGCCCAGACCATTTATCCATCTTAACCAAATCATGCCCCAGCCTCCTGCTGAGTCCATTTCTAACAAGCAAGATGGCGTTGCTACTTTCTGGACAGACTCCGAGATCCGATACAGAAATCACCATTCATACTATTACGGACCCCGAGAAAGGCATCGCAGATGGCAACTTTTCAAGCGGATACTCTACGCCCACGTCTAGCTCAAACGAGTCCTCACAGGAGAAGCTAGATCAGGATATCGTCGATTGGGATGGCCCCTATGACCCAGAAAACCCCGTTAACTTCAGCGGCCTGGCTAAGTTCACCAGTGTTGGTATTGTCAGCACGTTGACATTCACCACCCAATTGGCATCATCAATGCTCGCTCCTGGTGTACCGGAGCTCATGGTGGAATTTGGAAGTTCAAGCACGTTGCTGGCTTCGTTTGTGGTGTCGGTGTATGTCCTAGGGTTTGCTGTTGGGCCGCTGGTCCTGGCTCCTGGATCAGAGCTTGTGGGAAGGAAGCTTGTCTATGACATTTGCAATGTCGGATTTACTGTCTTCTCTGCAGCCTGTGCAGTCAGTACGAATATGGGGATGCTTATTGTTTTTCGGTTTTTGCAAGGCTGTTTTGGCTCTGCGCCAATCACCAATGGTCGGTTTTTTCCTCTTATTGTCTTGAAATGCACTGTGTCCATATGCTAATACTGGAGCTCATAGGAGGCGGTACAATTGCAGACCTCATCATCCAAGAGAAGCGTGGAGGAGTCCTTGCTCTGTATGCACTGGGTATCTTCCTAGGCCCCGTCATCGGCCCTGTAGCAGGAGGATATCTCGTGGCTGCACACGGCTGGCGCTGGGTATTCTGGGTCCTCACCATCATCGAGGGGTCTCTTACTGTGCTCTCCTTTCTCTTCCTCAGTGAGACATACCCACCGGTGCTCCTCAAGCGCAAAACACAGCATCTCATCAAAAAGACACGCAACACCAACCTACGCCCAAAGTGCGACAATATCAACAGCGCCAGCCGACCCCCCTCGCAGCTCTTCATCCAGGCAATTGCCCGCCCCACCAAGATGCTTCTCTTCTCACCCATAGTATCCGCCCTCTCCATCTACGCAGGTATCCTCTACGGCTACCAATACCTCATGTTCACAACATTCACCTCCGTCTTCCAAACCCAATACCACTTCCCAACCAAGTCATCCGGGCTAAGCTTCCTCGGAATCGGAATCGGAGCGCTGCTAGGCCTTTTCATAATCGGCATCATCTCTGACCGGATCGTCAGGGCAAAATCAAAACCAACCCCGTCTTCCCCATCCAGAGCAACCATGAAGCCAGAATACCGTCTCCCTCCGCTACTCATCGGCGCCTTTTTCACCCCAGTCGGGTTGTTCCTGTATGGCTGGGCGGCCGAGTACAAGATGCATTGGATTGTGCCGGAGATTGGGACCGCGCTGGTGGGCGTGGGCAATGTTGCTGCGTTTGTGTGTATAATGGGCTATGTTATCGATGCGTTCGCGGTGTATGCGGCTAGTGCGCTGGCGGCTATTATGGTTGTAAGGAGTATTATGGGTGCGTTGTTGCCGTTGGCTGGGCAGAGGATGTATGATGTGTTGGGATTGGGGTGGGGGAATAGTTTGTTAGGGTTTATTGCGGTTGCTTGCATTCCGGTGCCGTGGGCGTTGTTGAGGTATGGGGAGAGAATGAGGATGAGCTTTGATGTGAGGAGGTTGGAGTGATCGATGATAAGAGGGAAGGTGGTGGAAATATTTCATGTACTTGTGGTGGCTGGGATGTTGGATAGATAAAATTTACTTTTACTTTAATTTGGAGAATAGAGAAAACCATTAGCTGCTGGTTGCCCAGCTTTAGATGGCTTCTACATATGCATAAAAAGCACCTGCCCTCTCCTGTATCCCATAAAGAGCCCTATTCCGCAAGCTTGCCCTAGATTAACTGCGCACCCGCTTTTGTCCGCCAAGGGCGATAAGACTCGGGCATGTCATGTCTATTTATGAATATTTGGATTGCGACGAGGAGATATCTCAGGTAAAGTTGGTAATAGTTATTAGTTTCATCGTGGGTATTATGTCTAAATATGTAAGTCGATGTAAATGCAAGAAGCGCTACCAGAGCACAGGTCCCAAAGTCATATCTAAACGCCGCGTAATATAATGCAACACTATACTTTCGAAGGTATCCGCCTGGGTAACGTCCAAGGTTCAGCACATATAACCTAGATCGAGGATCTGTCAGCCAAATATCTCTCAGCACTAAAGTCCAAGACACCAACTCACCTCGCCTTCACTATACGCCCAGAAGTAAACCAAGATCCCAACGAGATAGTATATCGCGGCATTCGTGCCTTGGTATATAAGCGCCGCCAGAATCGAGCTGAGGGGATAAAGTAGGAGGCGGAATTCGATGCTGCGATGTGGCATTGTGCCGGCGAAATACTTCAACGGCCATTCCCATGCGACGCCGAGCAGGCCCATTAGGAGATTGAGTATTTGCAGAACGGGTACTGGTTTGACGGCGCCATCGAGGTTCTTTGTCCAGGTGTCCCAGAATATTTTCGGCCAGATGAAGGCTTCGATTGCGCTACCTATTTGGTCTGGGGTTTGATTATAAGCGTTAGACTCCTGGTTTGGCTAGAAGCGGACTTTGGTGGTGTTATACGTACAGACTGACGCTGTGAGGACTATGAGGCGAGCCCAGTGGTTTTTGATAAGCCTACCCATTTTGGGTGGAAATGGGCTTGTTGTGAGGAGGATAGTCTTCGGCACCTTCGTCCAGCGAAAAGTACGTGTCGTAGAAGTAGGCTTGTTGGAGGCGTAAAGAATTGAGGATTGGGAGCTTGTATTTCAGTCGCTTACTTCGTTGAAGAATGTCGTTCGCAAAATCGTCGTCCAATGTGACATCGCAGGTGGAGTCGCCAAACTGTTGTTCTTGTTGAATTCCGTCTATCTTCGTGGCTTGCAATACTGAATCAATGAGATTCAGTTTCGCCAATATCACATTCCGGCCGAGACCAAACGGAGAGGGATCGTGCGAAGATGGCGTCTGGTATCATGCCACGCTCAGGCAGATTTGTTCCGAGGAAATGATTGTGGGAGGAGAGCGGGTTACATAGCTTTGCATGGCAACGAGGCGGCATGGCGCCTTGCCTTTTGTCATCCATGATAGGTTTGGGAAAGGTTGGACGCTTTTCGCGCACAAGGATTCTAAGCTACAAACCAATCAGGCGCCAGGAACTGGTCAATGGCCGGCGACCCCGCTTGGCTTCTTCAGAGCGCGAAGGTCAAAAATCAATGATTGGAGAGGGGCAGCAACAGATGAACGAAGGCATCCCCAGCCCGGCGCTTAGGGGAGTGACGAGAGCCAGGAGCAGAGCAAATCGGCGTCGAGGACAGCGGGGACAGGAAAGATTGACTGCATTAGTTCCATGCACGAGTGTGACGAGTGGAGAGATTCTCCAACAGATTCGCGGGAAGACGATCTAGCGGCCCGCCGGGGTCTGGCCGTTTAGGCCGTCTGATTGATCAGTCGCAATGCGACGAGAGCAAACTTCTGAGGCCTGAAGAATCAGACTCAATGCCCATGAAGCGGGGAACGCCTGTCGTTCAGGCGCATGTCCGCACGGGTTTCTATTTGTGTCTTCTGGGTAGTTTCAATATGCCGGGTCGATCTTGCAATAATGTTAAGTTAGGCTCCTAATAACAACAATAAGGGGGTTGGTACGTGGCATCTGCTGATTGTGGTTACGTCTTTCACGCACAGAAGGGATTCCTTCGTCAATCCGATTGTTCTCTGTTCAAGAAATCGGATCTTATCATCTCGCTCGTATTCACCGTCTTTTCAACGTCGTCCGTGGCTGACCCATCTTTGGAGTCATGCCTCACGGGATCAATGCCCACTTCGGCAACCACGGATTGATTGTGACGAGATTGCAGAGCCAAGGTGATACTTTTTCTGAAGATTTTCAAACCCCTCACACCAAGGACCAACTCGCAATGTAGCTTCAACGAAACGATATGCGTGACTTCGGAGATGATTTCTGCTTAGGCCTAGTCCCTGAAGCTGCGAGCTATATTTGGTAGCAACCAAGACCTGCAAGCCTGAGCTCAGTAGTAGCCTAGCAGGAGTGTCTTTTCGGAACTTCTCTTGTTTGTGGGGAGGACGAGAACTTGGCAATACGATGGCGAGGTTTTGGGTGGGAACGGCGCTTGTAGGATCCCGCTTATAGGGCAACGCCCGGACAAGTCGCAGAGGCTCTCGCGAATCACTGAGCTGAAATCGTGAATGGGTGACATGACAAAGATGCAAATATCTTCAGTATACCAATCATTGTAGTTTCCAGCTTCGTAAATTCTTCTCGAGCCACATGGCGTGTTCGTTTTAGTCTCACAAGGATAGGAGAAACACGACCGAAGGTTGACAGAAGGCAACACCAGCCTGCTTCTGCGTTATGTCCAATCGCTAGATATGACGAAAGTGCCTGACTCGACCAAGGTTCGTGGCTGGTTGTGATAGCATCCATCGCGCATTTCCCCTTCGCTTAGTCGGACAAGTAGGGCAATAGTCACAAAACAACCATCGAATGATGTCGTCGTATGTCTCCGGTGGGAAACGCCGCATTGACTCGGGGGAGGGTCATATCATATGAAGGTTTTGAAGCGTTTATTCAATCATCATCGCCAGATCGAGAGATCCGCTCGACAGGAGAGTTGGATGGGCTTGCAGAGACCGTTGATTCGTTCTGTCCAATAAATGAACACGATCGCAATAAACCCTTGTCAACAATAGAATATCTTAGCGCCGTTGGCGTACCAGGTTGCCAGTTCCTTAAACTCGCCTAAGTGTTGCAGAGTTGCAGACGCTGAACCTCATCTCGCAACCGGCGCCTTTCCCTTTTCTCCCCCTCCTCATCTCTCCTCATCTCTCCATTCTCCCCTGCAAATCACTACGTACCACATCGCTGGGTTCGCAACTCCACAGTCTTCCATCACTCGATTTCTATATCCTCTTCTCGCTCTGGAAATTGTCTCTATAATATGCTGCGACGGGCGCTCGTCCTTGTTTGTCAACCACCCGCCAATCTCTGCTAAGCAAACAAACTCGCTGTCTTGGTCTGACAACAATACCACCACGCCACCCCTGATTAATTAAAAAGTCTTGTCAAGTGGTCCGAAATTAATAGGGGAAAGAGGAAGCTCGAGTTCACGAAACCTCTACCCCTCGGGGTTCTAGGCCCTCGCACAGCGCTTTCAGTATCTCATTGTGCCTCTCTACAACAATATAAGGATCCCGGCTACAAGTCAAGTCCCCAGGACTGTGGCCTGACCTTGAACCCGCCTATCCTCTTCTTCGCACATCTAATCGATAATCAGTACCACCCATCGCCGGTCGATGGCCTAGTTTTCTGTCAAAAGATACCGTTCCCGCTCTTGTTTGCTGCGTCGACGAATTTCGGCGCCGCAAGCTCGTCGCAATGGGTCGCTATCCGTTGAAATCCTACTTTGCTCCTTCAAAACTGTTCTTTTATTTTTGGTTCTGGGGCCTACATTTCGCTGTCTTTGGAATTGGATGGTTTGTCTTCGGGTATTAATGTTAGTTTGATTGCTAACATCTTCCAGGAACTATCAAGCAACGAGCAAGCCGTTGGCACCTCTGAATGCGCTTTCTTATTCAGTATATATTTCTCGAGGTTCTGGCCTGGTATTGACTTTTGACGGGACACTCATATTGCTACCCATGTGCAGAAATATCATGAAATTTCTACGACCGAAGTTAAGATGGCTACCCCTTGACGAAACGATATGGTTTCATCGCCAGGTGGCGTATGCAATACTGGTATTTACCATTCTCCACGTTGCAGGCCACTATGTAAAGTACGTCACTTCCTCAAACAAAACAATGATATGGTCTAACCTTCTGAAGTTTCTACCATATCGAACTGACGCAGCTGCGCCCCCAGTCGGCTTTACAAATACATTATACCCAACCTGGTGGAGTGACAGGACATGTGATGCTTTTCTGCATGATGCTCATGTACACAACTTCACACCATCGGATTCGCCAGCAGTCATTTGAGACCTTCTGGTACACCCATCATTTATTTATCCCATTCCTGTTGGCGCTCTACACCCATGCTACAGGCTGTTTCGTCCGAGACAGCACAGAACCATACTCACCGCTTGCTGGGGAGCGTTTCTGGAATCATTGTATAGGTTATCAAGGATGGCGGTGGGAGCTCGTGGCCGGGGGTCTCTACTTGTGCGAGCGTTTGTGGCGCGAGATTCGGGCGTTGCGTGAAACAGAAATTGTGAAGGTGATTCGTCATCCATACGGTATGCTAGCCATTGACACAAGTATATCATATTCCACTGACCCTGAGCTCTAGATGCCATGGAAATCCAATTCCGCAAGCCAAGCTTCAAATACAAGGCCGGACAATGGCTTTTTATTCAAGTCCCCGAAGTGTCCAACACTCAATGGCATCCCTTCACCATTACCTCTTGCCCCTTTGACGAATACGTCAGTATCCACGTACGTCAAGTCGGCGATTTCACACGCGCACTTGGTGACGCCCTGGGATGTGGTCCTGCACAAGCAAGAGACTTGGAAGGACTCGACCCTATGGGAATGTACGAAGTTGCACTCGAAAACGGACAGCAGATGCCAAAGCTCCGAGTTGACGGACCTTATGGTGCTCCGGCCGAAGATGTTTTTGAAAACGAAATCGCCGTCCTAATCGGAACTGGTATCGGCGTGACCCCCTGGGCCTCCATCCTCAAAAACATTTGGCATCAGCGCGCCAGTCCCAACCCTCCCAGACGTCTTCGCCGAGTCGAGTTTATCTGGATTTGCAAAGATACAACCTCCTTTGAGTGGTTTCAAGCCCTCCTCTCATCTCTAGAAGCTCAATCCGCAACCGACGCCGCTTATGCAGGAATATCAGAGTTCTTGCGCATCCATATCTACCTCACACAACGTCTGGATCAAGACGAAACCGCCAATATATACCTCAACTCCGTCGGCCGAGATCTCGACCCCCTGACTGAACTCAAGAGCAGAACCAACTTCGGTCGTCCCGACTTCAAGCGTCTCTTTACAGCCATGCGGGATGGACTGCAGGATCAGTCCTACCTGAGAGGGCTAAATACGCAGTCGAAGACCCGTATCGGTGTTTACTTTTGCGGGCCTAATCTTGCTGCAAGGCAGATTAAAGCCGCAGCAAAAACCGCATCTACAAGCGAAGTCAGGTTTAAGTTCTGGAAAGAACACTTCTAACGTCGTTTCTCTTACGCTTTATTTATTCGCCCTTTTCTTTGATTTTAAAAGCCTTATTATACATCTTTTGGAAAGCACCTGGGTACCTGTCCTATATATCTTTGATATCCCCTGATGAAGTCACGACCTGATTGAAGCATATCGTTTAGTTAGATTTTGCTTGTGCATCTCTGTATTTGTTCCATGGTGCTTGCATTATCCGCTGTACTTTACACTACGCACAGTATATAGCCTTAGATTTTTGATTGAGCGCAAAGCAAAAGAGATATTAATCAACTTGTTAATATTTGATCTTGTTCCTCACTTGCCTTGTCGTATAGTAATACATGTAACCATGACATGTGCGCAACACAATCGATAGTATCCAGACCTATTTACATCTGCATCACCTCATCCTCACCCCCACTATCAACGTTATCCGGCATAGATATAGGCATTCCCAGCGCGACACTCTTCTTCTCCATCTTTGCAGCAAGCTCATCCAGGCTACGCTCAATATCAATATGAATACGCAGCTCCTTCTCAACAAGGACATTATAAACATGGCGCAGTTCAAAGAAATTCATTCCCTCGCCCTTCGTTGACCCTGGCTCACGGTGTGCGCGGATGACGTCTTCGCGGAGATGAGTAAACGCAAGCATGAGGATATCCTTTGACCATGGACATGCGCGCATAGCGCGGTAAAAAACACTCTTAGCGCGCGTAATGTCGTTGCGTGAGAGTTCGAAGAGGATGTAGAGCTTCCAGAGGGAGATACTGGAGCGACCCGTGGAGGTGGATGTAGTATGTGATGATGAAGCCTTCTGGTCGCCGATGGCTTTTTCGAAAGCTGCGCGGACAGAGTGGAGCGTTGAACCGGCGTATGTTGGGCGATTGAGCTCGGTATAAATGGAGAATAGGTGGGATGATATCGGGATTGGGTTGTGGTGGGACTGGGATGCTGAGGAGGCGGTGCTAGTGGTGATGTCTCTCATAATGTCGCGGACGCGCTCTTCGATACGGAAACGGGATTCGTTCCAGGCGAATAGAGAGAGGGTGATTGTGTTATGTGGGAATGAGGTTATACTTTCTGTTAGGATGGTGCGGATGTGGGATGGTTTATAAATGGTGCTCGTTCGGATGTGGTAGTAGAGGAGTCGTGCTCGGGCCTGATGGAGGAGTTCAATGGTGTAAGATCCGAAGGCCCCGGTGGAATCTGAGCTAGGGAGAGTAGATAGTCTGTCAACTGTGGACGTGTATGCTTCGAGCGATTTATCGAGGTCTTGGGCATGAGTCAGATAGGTTAAAATGGCCCGGCAGTCCGTACACGCCTTGACAATGCTGGGCTTTCGGTTTGCGATTGCGCTTTCCTGGGTCTCGGATATATACTGGATTAGTTAGTATTTGTGTAGAAAACGAAAGAGTTTCACTTACATTACGTATTTTCAGCAGGTTTGCTGCGGTAAACGACGGGAGACTTGATATGCCAGGAAACGCTTTTAGATCGATGTTGTTCTGCGGCATAGAAACTAGGAGATGGGCCGCATGGGCTATGTTTCGAGCCTCCAGAAGTTCCCAAACCCAAGTATGCCATAAAAGAGCAACATCAACTCTTTGTTCACTAGACAATGATTTGCTCATGGAAATGGCCGTCGCCCACACATGGTCAGCGGCTGCGTCATTGCCGCCTCGGCGTTCCATGAGTGCGTATGCATTATACAGCCGAAGACTAGATGACCGCTTTTTAAGGAGCGATTTCGCATACTTCTTAGCCTCTTTAGCATTGCAAACAAACTCAACCGCGACTGTGTACTCCGCTAGCTCTTCGTTTGATGGTGTTGCATCGACCAGCTGTCTAAGGGTTCTCCGAACCCAGTCACGGACGACGCTGGATGTTGGGTCAGATGTCGCCTTGAGCCAGGAACTAAAGGAAAAGAACCAGACTTCAGGATTCGCGAAGTAGGTGTCATAATTGTGGATAAAATGCTGTGGCGAAAATGTAGTTGGAGGCGATATGCTCGACTCAGTTTTGCCGCTGGATGTTGGAAACCAATCATCAAGGCTCGCATAAGACATAGCTGACAAGTCATTTTGCAGGAAACCATCGCCCATCCAGGTTCCGGTACTCCTAAGGTTGTTGAAGGTGACAATAGGGGGAAGTCGGCAGAAATAAAGAAAGCTATCAACAAGATCAGATGTCGAATCTGGTAGTAAACCCAGAGGAAGAAACTCTCTCAGGTCGGCGGGGAGAATCACGCGGTATGGATCATCCTCCGGCTCATCCAAACTTCGTGCTGGAAGTTGAGCGTTGAGCATACGTTCTCGCTCACAAGCTGTCCATGATGCCAGCATCGTCTTCTGGTTGATTTGGCACCTTGGCTCAAATACCTTGGGATCGGGTGGTGGTGCGTTGCTATTTTTCCAGCCCTTAGCCCCAAGTTCACCAATCCGCGGGGCCTCCGATTCCCAGAAATCCGTGAAGGCGGCAAGCACTTCATCTGCAGTGGTGTTGACGGCTAAGTTTTGCGGCTGGGAGAACGCCAATTCAAGGACGCCCTGCCAAAGACCTGTTGCCTGCTCCATATAACCCGCTTCGCGCAAGAATAGAGTCAGACGGAGGAATAGATACATCTGCACACGGGTTTTCTCGGGGCCGTCAGGTGAGGTCCTATTCAGACGCAGGCATTCAGTGAATGTCGCAAGACATCGGTCATGGGTAAAATTTAAGAACTCGGTCTGACGGAAGTCCAGATATCGAACCCAAAGATTGATGTATTGGGAATTAGTTTTCAGTGTGGAAAGCCATTGCGAGAGCAGCTTTTGTGTATCCCAAAGCTTCGAACCCTCTTCCAAGAGTCCAATGAGAAGGCGGTCTCGACCAAGACTATGTCCGACCTTCTTCAATGCCTTTTCGTAGAGGGAGATCCTGATATCAGCCAGACTATTCTGCTCGGCATTTGTGAGGGAGCCTGTTTGCCTTGCGGAGCCTCTGAGCACGGTTTCTTGATGGTCAATGAGCCGTAGCCAAGCCTCAAAATTTCCTGCGTGTTGTTCCACAGCTCGAGATAGCTCCACATTGCGTTGTTTAATACCTGAATCCGGGTCTTGTCGAGTAGCCTCTTCGCCACTCAACTCAGAATCTGACACCGCTTCCAGGTCGCTAGGGAGATCCTCGTCGGGTTTCAGCTTGCCATGGATTGATCGATATCCATGTTTATCATCCTCTGCGTCTGACGCCTCGGAAATGCCCTCGTTATGCCTTTGGCGGATCTCTCGCAGAGGTACAAAGTCTCTCGACGAAGCGATTGGGTCGCTTGCAAACGATGTTGGTCGGACTCGTAGTAATCTTTGCGGCGGCCTTTCGGGCTTATATAATAATCTCTTTGACCTAGTCTTCGCAGAATCCGTGCGGTTCGTGTCAGCCCTCACAACTATCTCATTCTCGCCGATCGTTTCACGGTCGATCCTGTAGTTCGGGGGAAGTCCTAGTACACGGCCACGGCCAATGCGATAATAGCGAGGCACACTATATCGGTGTATCGTTCCGTATATCAAGTTGTACTTGTCTCCTTTCCGGTCGACAACGTAGAGGTCTGACGAGGCCTTTGTCGGTTCCTTCACAGCGTCGCTTGGCGGCGGCGTGGTTTCGCGAACAAGCTCCTTGTCGCGACGGCCGGTTTCCCTCCGGGAACGATGTGTTTCTCTGCGGTCACCTCTCCGCTCCCTTGACCGAGAGCGGTGGTCATGGTGGCTTCTATGTCTCGAGCGGTGTTTGCGCCGATGTTTAGACTTGTCTTCACTTTCAACTCGTTCACGGTTGGGGAGCTCGGCAGGCCGATCGTTATCGGGCGGAGCTGGTCGGGGTTTGAAGCTGGCGAACCGCGGGATGGCCTTCTTTT
Organism: Aspergillus puulaauensis; assembly: GCF_016861865.1. Classification (NCBI taxonomy): domain Eukaryota; kingdom Fungi; phylum Ascomycota; class Eurotiomycetes; order Eurotiales; family Aspergillaceae; genus Aspergillus; species Aspergillus puulaauensis. Next base: position 1,976,431 of record NC_054860.1, on the reverse strand, counting down.
CCTGCAAAGAAAGGTCAATGAAAAGAAGGGTAGATTTTGGTCTTTATATAGGCATACCTGTGAGCCAGACGAATCCATGCTCCCGGACGTGCGACATTGTTGATGTCAGAGAGGTTGTGTAGATAAGAAGGTGGTGCAGGCTGGAAAAACTCCGCTCCCGCTTTCCGCCTTTCCTGTTGAGGAGTAAAAAAAAAGTTGCGGAGCTTTGAAGATTTCCGCTCGAGCATTCCTCTCAACCCACCCAGTCTGCTCTGGAGTGTTACTGTTTCAATCATCGTCAGGGGATGGACAGAGTGCTCGCATCTCAATAAGGAACTTTTTTCCCTTCGAAAATGGCGTCGTCCCTCGCCGCGCAGTTGTCGCAGATTGCGGCCAACTCCACCAACCAGTTAAACCTGAAAGCACAGAGAGTCGCGCATTCGCAATCTCTGATTTTTGACAAAAAGGTTTCCGGTTCCCAGGACTTTGATACGATCTACGACATTTGCTTTGACGGTTTCCGGGAAATATGCCAGCTAGATCCCCGTCTTTCGCAGTTCGAGCGTTCGATCTTCAGCGAGCGAAGCAAGACCCAGGATCGGACGGAGATGACCGCAGCGGAAAACAAGGAGCTGGATTCAGTATTGGAGGACTTTCTGGCATTGATTGGCGGGAGGTTATTATTGAATCCTGCCGTAAAGGCTGTTGAATGGCTCATCAGACGCTTCCGGTACGTATTCGACCCGAAGAGATCAGGCTTTTTTTGATGGCTAATAGTCGTGCAGAGTACATGAGTATAACACTGAATTCACCATCCTTACGTTTTTACCATACTACCCGACGCCTCTATTCCTGAACCTACTCTTGATACTTCCCGAAGACCTTCCATCGGCGTTCAAGGTGCTCATCCCATATAAGCGAAGTGCGATGAACCCTGTCCGACGAGCCCTCGTCCAGAACGCCATCTCCAACCGCGAAGTCATAACCGCCCTCAACAACCATGTTCTTCAGGTTAGTCGACAACGGGCCCACCACCACGCACTGCTGTCTTTTTGGGCGGGGATAATCACCGAGGGTGTTGCTGGGATGCTGGATTCAGCACGCTCGGGCCGACGAACTGTTGAAAAGCAGAAGCACGACGATGTTATACTCCATATCCTTCCAGTTCTCAACGATGGCTTGTCATTGAAGGATGTTTCAGAACTGGTGATCGGGTGTTACATGGTTTGCGTTGTGCTCGCTCAGAAGGCTGAACTTCAAGATCAAGTCCTGGATGGACTGATGGAAGCTGTCGCAGGTTCATGGACGGAGGAGACGCTGAGTTCTGCCCTTATATGTATTGCGGTGCTTGCACAACAGAAGCCCGAGCCCGTATTGCCGAAACGGGTGTTCAAAGCTCTGCTTCGCTTGGAGGACCCATTGAAGCAAATAGCTGAAATATCAACGGAATATAAAACATCGCAGTTGCTTCTTGGGCTCGTGGCTGGCTGCGTTAGCAACCTGTCAAGCCAAAAAGATTCCACCCGCCTGGATCTATTGTCCTTAATGTTCGAGAGTCAGCTTTTGGGGGATGCCGAACTGGGAGAGGCCATGGCCTTGGTTCTCCGAGCTGCAGGCAGCATTGATGGGTCAATAACCTTGGATGCTCAAACGCATCTTGCAGATCTTGTCCAGCACTTCAGCCGGTCAAAGTCGCTCCAGCCAACCTTCCAGAAGCTAATTGAAGAGTCGTCGTTTGACCTCGGCGTACTAGAGCACAACTTGCAAACAGCCATCGAATCTATTCCTGTCAGCAAAGCAATCGAAGATGTGGAAATGGAGGATGCAGACAAGGAAGAATCACAGACAGACGCTTACACGTCAGCCCTAGAATCTGTGGCGAAGGAGAGCGCCTTCAAAACCTCATTCCTCGGCGCCCAGTCCATTCCGGTGTTCGATAAACTTGTCCAGGTTTTCGCACTGTCTGTAGGCTCTCAAGAACGAATTAGTTCTTTTACCGAATTGCCTGTTTTATGCAAGGCGAGCGCAACGAAATCCCCTCAGTTTCTTTCGTTTTTCGTCCGAGTCTTCACTGGCCCGTACCCGGCCGGCACGAAGGCTGCTGCTTTGAAGACCATTTCCTCCGTCCTCAGCTCCACGGCCTGGGCTGACTTCGATCTTCAGGCGGTACTGCCTTTCATGCTCATTGCCCTATCAGACCCCGTCGAAAGGGTGCGCTCCGGGGCTGTTGATGCCTTGGCAGTCATTGGAAAGTCGGCTGAAAAGAAAAAGAAAAGCACCGTCTGGGCTCGCGATTCTCTTTATGGCCAGGAAAAGCAATCGAAGGACATTCCTTGGCTTACCACCAGCGATTTCCAGAAGGCGTTGGAGCGAACTGTGCTTCCTGAATTGGAAGAGTGTCGATCTGATAGTGAACATATTGGTCGCGCTCTCGAGAACGCCTTACGAGGATCAGCAACCGATTCCGCCTCTGCGCTTAAGAAGCCCCTACGGCTTGCTTTATTCTCGTTGCTCTGTTCACACGCCGTGAAGATTCCTCTCTTTGCCCCCAAAGCCGGCTTGCTGAGCCTGCTCAATCGGGTTGACAAGGCTGGCGGCACAACTCGGACTAAGGAACTCGAGCCGTTACTGAAGTCATGGCGAGGTATGAGTGATCAAGAGCTTAAGGATATCCACGAAAGGGAGCATATTTCTGTGTCCGATTTCGAGGATCAAATACTCAAGACAGTTACGCCGAAGGAGAAGGATTCTGTCCATCTCCTTCTGTCCACCGTCAACCCTTATACGGCATCACTCAGACCCTCTTTCGTATCCGCTGTATTCAACCGCATGCGCGACATCTGGGCTAAGATTCCAGAGGACCGTCAGATCGCCGCCGCTGAGGAGCTGTTTAATATCGCTATTCAAGATTCGGAATCCCCTCTTGTCCTTCACTGTCGGGATATTCTCCGTAGCGTAGAGCTTCCTGGCTCTGTGCTTCTCAATTATCTCCAGCAAATCCCTGTTTCGATTACGGATATCGACTCCCTCGGCCCTGCGCCGAAGCGGAGACGTACCAGCCAGAACAACATGGTGGCAATGACAACCAAGGATGAGGCCAAGCTCGGCAAGCTGATGGACAAGATGACATTCATCCTGGAACTCGTGGACAGCTCCAACCCGGAATCTCACCCAGAGCTCACAGAAGGCCTGTTCCAAGCTCTGGCGGCTCTCCACCATTTCAAGTCTCAAATCCAATCTGGCATGAGCTACCTACTAAGCTTGACGCTTGGTAGCCTCCTTGCCATCGTCAACCGATCGAAAGGAAGTGCCAAAGCACAATTCGATACGTCGGTTGTGCGGGCTGACATGGTCGTTGATTGTGTCCGCACCACGGAGAGCCCTCAAGTTCAGAACACAGCCCTTCTTCTAGTTGCTGGTCTCTCTGTCATCGCGCCCGAACTGGTTCTCCACAGCGTAATGCCGATATTCACGTTCATGGGCTCTAGCGTTCTAAGGAAGGACGATGATTATTCGGTTTCCGTTATCGACCAGACAATCGACCAGGTTGTCCCGGCTCTGATTCAGTCGCTACGACACCAAAAGCGTGATGTTGTTTCGGGGACATCAGAGCTTCTACTCAGCTTTACTGCGGCTTTTGAGCACATTCCTTCTCATCGCCGTCTACGACTATTCCATGCTCTGATCACGAAGCTAGGGACGGAGGAGTTCTTATTCGCGGTTTTGGCAATGCTCGCCAACAGATATTCCATGGACAAGGCAGTTATGGTCCTCATGACGGGGTTGGTCTCTGATGCTGGTGCAGCTGTCGAATTGACTACCTACAGTAAATTCCTCAACTTGGTGAGCGACTCGCTCAAGCCCAAGCCCGGAATCTCACAGGTCCTCCTCGGTATCGGAAGCGATGATGGCCGCGAGCCTCACAAGGTGGCTGTAGATCTGCTGCGCGCATTGGCTTACCTTTTCAAGCATTCATCCTTGAAGGTCAAGATCGCCAGAGCGCTTACAGCTGAGATGAACGATGCAGACAAGATCCGCGCACTATTCTCCAAGATCCTCGAACAGGTTTTGGCCATTGGAGAGCTCATGCAGAGCGTCAAGCCTGTTCACCAGGCTGCAGGTGACGTGCTCAGTGGGCTATTCAGCACCCTCACAACTGTGGACTTCCTCGATACGATCGAAGCCTTGCTTAAGCGACCTGACGACGCTCTCCGCCGGAAGGTTCTCAGCCTTCTCGCCACCCGCCTGCAACACACTCCTGAGCGGGACGGTGACTCCCAGATGCGCATGCTCGACTTTGTGACTGTCTTGGTTGATATCGTGCAATCGTCTCCTGACATCTTGCTCAAACACGCGGCGGTGACTTGTATCGACCGTATTACGGAGAAGTATGGCAAGAAGGAGCCGTCCAAGGTTACGCACGCTGCACAGGTGGTTGCCAGCGCCTCGTGCATTGGCCAGGAGGACGATCGCATCCGCATCAACGGCGTGCTGTGCCTCGCCTCGATGGTGGAGGTGCTTGGACAAGCAATGATCCCTGCCCTCCCAGATGTTCTCAACCGCTCGCTGTCCCTGCTTGAGATTAGCATGGAGAACAACAAGCTCAACACAAGACTCCACGATGCAGTGTTCACCCTCTTCTCTTCCCTATTCGTCCACCTCCCTTACATGGTCTCCGCGTCCCACCTGGATCGCCTGCTTGTTCTTTCCTTTAAGTCAGCCGCGACTGAAGACCTCGACAACGACAACCGACAAGAAGCGCTCCGTTTCATGGCGCGAAAGGTCGACATGGCCTCAACGTTTGCTTCCATCGACCGCAACTGGGATCAGGCTGTGAAGGCCGGGCCCGCAGCTACCCGTGAGGTCCTTGAAGCCGTTAGCCTCAGCATCGAGAAGCATCCCAAGTCCGCAACGATGAAGAACCTTTCCGTTCTGACAAGCATCCTCTTCCGCGTGTTCGACCTCCGCCGGGAGCAAGTCGCGCTCTCTACGAAATCCGTGTTCGATACCTCGGACCTTGAGGAGGTCGAGGATCTTGTCAACGATGTCACCATCAAGATGGTCTACAAGCTCAACGATACGACGTTCCGCCCTATCTTTGCCAGGCTGGTTGAATGGGCAACGGCGCTCCCGAAGAAGGATACTCAAGGCAGCTTGGCCAGGTTAACTACCTTCTACCGCTTCCTGCAAGTCTTCTTCAGCACTCTCCAGGTACGTTTCCTCCAAATCCTACTGAAACCTTACTCCAGAAACGAAAGCTAATAACATTATCTTTAGTCCATCGTCACCGGCTACGCCAGTTACATAATCGAAAGTGTCGTCTCCGTCCTCTCAACCGCCAGTCCGTCAAACCCCAACACGAAATCGCTCTGGCTCGCAACCATGCGCATGCTCCAAAGCGCCTTTGAGCACGACCAAGACGGTACGTCCCACTCTCACCCTCACCCCCAAAAAGAAATAAAATAATAGAAAACTAACACCCCCACAGAATTCTGGCAATCCCCATCACACATAACCAAGATCTCCACGCCGCTAATCTCGCAACTCCGCCACGCCACAAACGCCCCCACCGCAGCCCTCATCACCGACGAAGCAATCCCCACAATCACCGAGCTGGCCGTCGCAGCAGACTCCACAGACAACCACAAGGAGCTGAACTCGGTGCTTATGCAGTTCTTGAGGCCGTCTTCTGCTGCTCTTACTAGCGGTAGTGGTGGTGCTAGTAAGAAGAGTTCTGTTGGCGGTGGAGACAGCCCCCACACACGGATTGCGGCTCTCAAGGCTGAACAGGCGCTTACTGATCAACTTGGTGAGGATTGGCTTGCGCTCTTGCCGGAGATGCTGCCGTATATTAGTGAGTTGATGGAGGATGAAGATGAGGGTGTGGAGAGGGAGGTGAGGAAGTGGGTTAAGCAGATTGAGGGAGTTCTTGGGGAGAGGTTGGATGATATGTTGACTTGAAGTTTGCTCAAAAAGAATACCTTGCCTAGATTACCTACCTTGTTTTTCATCTCCTGCCAGGGCGTTTTGAGGTGTTTTGTGTTGTGTGTGTATATAGGTGCTTTCATCTACCTACCAAGTGTTGTATGTATTCAAAAGTTGGATGTTGTATAGACTGAGACGTTCCTTTCAGGAGTTGGGGTTCCATCTCCATAATCTCCGTTAGATTCTCTAGCTATGACCTGTATTGCACTTTCCGGCAAGCCGGCCGTCAGGTATGTATGCTAGATATCTTGGTAAATAATTTGTATAGTCCGGCTATGTTGGAGGGAACAAGAGGATGGTCGACTAGATCCTGCTAGCATGGTACCACCCATTTTGTCCTCAACTTCTCTACCGTATCCTTCGTCTCAGACCCTCACGTAAACCCCTTCCGCAAATTCTCGTATCGCGAAGCCGGATAGTCAAGGTGGTTCTCGGATTTGTCGAGGCCGTCTACGCCGCCGAGCGTGTCGACGAGCTAAAACAAACAACCCTCATCAGTCCCACATCCACCCCAACACCCACACCCCTCAAAACAAAACCACAACAAGAAACAGAGGAGGTGGAAAAGGGGAGAATAGGGTAAAAGAGAAAATATAAAAGTGAACGTACCGTCTCAATCAAACTGCCCCCTTCCCCCACCTTCCGATCCCCACTGCTCTCCCACCACATCCCACCCCCCAGCCCAGTATCCTTCACATAGTCACCTTTCCTCTTAGTAACCCCCACAGAATCAAAACTAACGACCTCCCTCTTCGCGGGATCATAACTAAAGCTTGCACCCACATCTCCAGCATCCACAACCTCCGCCCCTGCCTTCGGGAGCGCCTTATAATCCCAAATGCCAGGCTCGAAGGACCCTTCATAGCCCACGTTCTCGAAGGCTGTTCCAGGCCCATCTGTGCCTATAAAGGAGCGGCCGTAGAGCGGCATTCCGAGGTTTATCTTTGAGGGCGGGATTCCGGCCGCGATGTATGCGCTTATAGCCGCATCCGTGTTGAAGGGTGTAGATGGGGGGTTGGAGCCGGAGGGAAACAGGTTTGCGCTGTGTCCTGTTATCGTGTCCCAGCTGCCGCTGTAGTCATAGGCCATGAGGTTCCAGAAAGAGAGATGTTTGTCCATGGACTGCAGGTGGAGGACTGTGTATTTTGCTGGGCCTGTTCTGGGTTATTAGTATAGGTGGCATTTGAGTAGATGATGGAATGGTGGGGGACGGACCAGCTGGAGAGGCAACGCTGAGGAGGAAGGGACTTCCCTGTGCGTGGGCCGCGCTGTAGCGGTCTAGTTCCTGTTGGTGGTACCTTGCATTAGTACAACCGGATTATCTTGGATGGAAGGGCGTCTGGTGCAGTAGATATACGGTCAACATACCTCCCTCGTCTCACGTAAGAGCTCAACAAGGTTGTTCGCCTGTGCGTCGTCCTCTGGATACTATATAACCCCGCCAGGTTAGCTCTCCCTCTGCCATGTTTACCAAGGAAGCACCATTTGCCAATAATGTAATCGTCAGAACTAACCTCCCAATCAACATCCACCCCATCCATTCCCAAATCCCCCATAAGTTTCACGGCAGAGCTCGCAAAAGCCTTCCGTCCGGACTCGGTGCTCGCCGGCGCTGCAAAATTCTTTGAATAAGTCCAGCCACCAATACTAAGGAGCACCTTGAGGTGTCGATTCTTCTTCTTAACCAGGAATAGCTGCTTGACGCAGCCGTAGACATTGTTGGTTGCACCCCCCGGCTCGTCCCACGAGTCGTCCGGGTAGTGTTTCTCTAAGTCAGAGTATGTGTCGGAAAGATACACCTCGCCGGTTTCGGGGCGGATGTTGGCGAAGGCGTATAGGATGTGGGTTAGATGGGAGGCTGGGATGTCTGAGGGGTTGTGGTTTCGGGCGTAGATGGCCTTTTTTATGTAATTGATTAGTTGGTTGGAAGAAGGGACCTGATGAGTGGATTGGATGGGGAGACATACCCAATTCACGAAATAGACCATTGAGCGGTAGTTTCCACTGGAGGGGTTGGGACCTGGGTTGGGAAGTATGTCAGTGGCATCTCCTGGTGCGTGGTTGGTGTCATTGGTATCGGTGCCATTGTTGAGGCCGGTGTTTGAATTGGTACAACGGGCTTTGAGACGAGGTTTTTCGAGACCAGAGTTTGAGGGAAGAGCAGCTACTTGGAAGCTGAGAGAGAGAGCAGACAGAAGGACCTTAAGGAGCCTCATGATGAAGGTGTGGGGAGGAAGTTAGTTGTTGGACAGAATGAGAGAGAGAAAAAGAGCGGAGAAGAGTCAGAGCGAAATTCTTATAGCGGGATGGAAGATTTGTATAGGAAGAGTTGAGTGAAGTATAACTCCAATTCTCGTTGAGCTGCTGTGGAAGCAAACATTCATGCTGTGACACAGAGGCTGATTCAGATCAGCGGGCGTTGTATTCAAACAATAGCCCTTATCCCTAAAAGATTAACTAGTATGGATCAAAGCGATGGCTATAGTGATTAATCAATAATTCTGTTTTCTTTAGCTCGAACATCGTGTTGATCACGTCAATATGCTCGAGACAAAGGCGAGTGAAGAGTGAGGCTGGATGGCCTCAAAAGTACAATCTAGCCAAGACAATCGGAAGCAATGCATAACATAGACATTATCAGAGGTTATTATGTAGGACTAATTCTAATCTAGAACTCTATAAACAAAGCATGACTCATTATATAACCACGGGATTCCCGGATATCAGTTCCGAACGCCATAAAAGACTGCTTTTTCATTCAATCATGAACATCGCACCTGCTGAGGCCGCGTGCTAGGTAATGGTGACACCAGGTCTGAATAGCTTGGTGGAGCAATTGCAGTATCCGTTGGGAGAGGTCCGACACCACGCGGACTGAAAAACTCGGCATCGACCTCCTCCTGTGTGATTTCTGCTGATGCCCGTCTCGAAAGAGACACTGACTGACCAAACGTCAACTGAACGGGTAGTTTCAATGATATTGTCGGTGTGAGAATGTTCATGTTTGGGGTGTGATATGACACGCATAACTCTAGGATATATACGCGGGAGACCAAGCACGAGTGAAAGGTTGGAAGGAAAGCTTTGCATGTTGGAAGAGATAAAGGGACGACAAGCGAAGCTGTATAGTATGTCTCTCCCGAGAAAGATGCTGACGGCCCAGTGATAGACTCTACAGAAGAAGTCGACTGGAGTGAATCGCGGCGAACGGTATCTGAGCTAATTTTGGTCCATTGAGCAGAGGCAACACACAGGGTCGATAAGGGCACGGAGTCCTGGTAGACACCCCTTCCCGACATGTCAGCCGTAGAAACAATACACGAAGTCGGATAGTCTTCCCAAGGGTTTACGGAGTAGTAGGTCGAAACACGAAGCTTGCTCCAGACGGTGCCCAGGCTGGGCGGTTCCTCATTGCCCACGGGGTCGAAGCGCAAATGGACCGTCGCAGCTGTGCTCACCGGCTCGGCGCTTTTATCTGGAGGACTGATCTGTAATGGCCTGGGTTGCGCTGCGGCCACGACCAGCCGTCCCTGCTTCGGGCGCATCGTACCGCGCCTGACATCTTTCTCTCTCCGTAAGCGGTAAACCGGATGATTGTCGAGAACAGTCAGTGGTGGCTCCTCCTCGACGGCTGGGATGACGCGAATCTTCTTCTTGACTTCCTTCAGGGACTTTGTAGGGCCCACAACGGGTTTTTGTAACACTTCGGCGCGGATGTGGTATGTGACACGCGCCATATCAGGCGACATATCGTCCAATACGGACTTGCCGTCACTCGCGAGCGTGGGTTCACCCAGAGAGGGCACCAGAAGAGTGTGGGAGTCCTGGATGTGGGTATTTGTCTTGTGGTGGCTGCAGACGTGCGGCAAGAGACGCTGGGGTACGACAAAGGTGAAGGGGAACTGATAGCTGAGGCCGGGCTCAATGACACGGGGAATTGGATAGAGAGCTTCTTCAATGGGTTGGCGCAGTCGCAGAAATGTTTGTGTTGCGCCTGTACGGCCTGGCACTGCCCCTCGGTCCACAGTAACGGTCTGGTTTCCTGCTGGTCGTTAGTATGCTGTATACTGCTCCCCTTTAATGACGGTGCGTACCCTCTAGTTGGATTTCGATCGCGTCAAAACTGATCAGATGGGAAGCGGTGATGGTAACGGTGCCTTCTATGGGGTCTCCTGTGGTATATGATTTAATCAGGTTGTCGACCTGGCCGTTGAGGTCGATTTTGACCTGAGGACGGGCGTAGGGATACAGCACATCAACGGCGCCGGAGCCACGGGAGAGGATCGAGGCAGCCATAGCAAAGGAAAGTATAATTTTTTTTTAGATGAAAGTTTCCAATTGTTCGTCTGGTTTAGCTGTCAAGTAGCTAGGAGAGGCGAGGATTAAATCCCCGGCGGAATGCCACGAAGGAAGGGATGGGGAGAAGGATATATGGAGTGCTGGTCAAGTCATGCGCCGATTGTATACACTGGAATTCCCCGGAGTTGGACAGTCATCTGGAGAAATCCCACGATGTTGCGGGGAGAGTCTTTCTATATAGCACCAGAATTGAAACCGTGAGTCACTACTGCTGTGAAATGGCATGTTCCTTTTTTTTTTTTTTTTTTAACCCTTTTTTGACCCTAAGCATGTTTACCAGAGTGGAACTGGTAGCGCGCCCTTGGGTTGACAGGATGGATCAGATGGATCATGGACTCGATGGAGATGACAAATGGGGCCGATGACGCCCTGCAGCTTCATTGCAGAATGACGCGAGCAAGGATGATAAATCAACCTGCTCAAGCTCGTATCAACTACCAAAGTATCAAATGCAAAAAGTGACTATGGTGGCTGTTCGTATCCTGTTCCGCATCCTGACTAATTGTTCTTTGTATGACTCTTCAACCCATAGACCACACCGACTCCAGCCTCATCAAAGGCCTGGACTTGGCTAAACCTCTAAGGGTGATTGATTCGTGCGATTTCTAGGCCTCCAAAGGTGAGTCCGAGAGTCGTGCCTTCCTCTAAAGGTGAACCGGAGCGAAGAGCACTCTCCAGCTGCGTCTAGTCTCCCCCACTGCAGGAGAGGTGGGCCCGATGACCCCATTCCCATTGTTTGGGTAGTTTGTCCCGTTTGATTGATCCTTTGATTGCACGCCCTTTCGCAGCGCTAACTTCCCTGGTGCTCTGATTTGCCAGTTCCGCGACAAGAATTGGAAGCCTTGACTCTTGAACGCCTTTTGACAACATCCTTGATCCATCGTCGCCGCATCGGATGCCCTTTCCTGATGCCCTTGTCAGCCGTAATTTGACTCTTAGCATATCACATTACGTCCGCTCGTGAATCACCAAGGTCCTTCTCCCGCATTTCCACGGATCATGCCTCCGATTAATATGCGTCCTTCTCCGGCCTCGCTTCTCTTCGCTGGAAGCACATGCCGCCTTTTGCTACCGAAAGCCAACGGAGAAAGCAGCTCAAGAATCCTTTGAAGCCCGAAACAATCACTCAACTACTAGGACTATACTATCTAGTGCTGATTCCGCCAGGGGAAACTTCCCAAGTCATCATATGAAAGAAAGGCTACACCATCCAGATTCGAAGGCTAGGAATCTGTCAATGCAGTATTATGGAACTTCTTTCTAGCACCGGCTCTGCCATCCACTTAGGCTTGAGTACTTGCCCATTAAAACCATAGGATCAATAGAAGGATGCATCGACCACAGCATTGACAGCAACCTGCTCATTCATCTGAATCAAGAGACGTCAAGCCTTTATATCTCCGCGGTCATGCATATTCATTTTGCCGCGATTCTCCCACGGTCGGCTCGGGATTGAGGGATTGATTGGCTCTCCAAGCTCAATCAGTTTAGGCTGTTCCGGCATAACGGCATGCCTCCGTTTTCCCACCATTCATTGGTAGCGACCAAGTAAAGGTTGACACATTAGGCAGCCATGGATTCCACTACAAAGATCAAGAAATATGATGAATGGACGATAGGCAGGTAAGTCAGATGTCATATCTGATGCCACTGGCCACTTCAAATTTATTTAGTGTCACTTACGACCATGAACTTTCTCTACGGACTTGCGACCTAAAATCCATACAGGGCATCTAGTCGGAAAGATAGTTTGAGATCAAAACAACATCAAATTTGCCCATCTAGAAGGCGCCGTGAATCTCACGGCCCTTGGCCTTTGCAGGATTATTAATTCTGAGATATTTTTCCTCCCTCCAATTCTCTTGCTCTGTCATAACCATCTTCTGCTACTTTACTGCCAATGAATGCTTTTTGGTCCTGGATTCCAGCGCGCCTGGGGCTATTACTGTGGAAACTACCCCAAGACTCCAGATATCCTTCTCCCCACTCCTAGTTTGCACCCTTCCAAGCTTGGTCTTTTGGAGCTCCGCGAGAAGCTAATAAAGGAGGGAAAATTTCTGTTGGAGCTGCCGAAGATTGTTCTGCCTGACATAAAAGACCTTGATGAGATGTAGATGGTTGGGTGGTTTAGTTTGTATGGAGCCTAGGATATGGTGTTTAGATTGATTTGACTATTTTGACAGTATTTTAGGATACCTGCACTTTTTCGTTGCTGAGCCACCTTGTCCGCCCTTTCTAGGCCGACTTTATTTGCTAATAAGAGGAGGCTGAGCAAGGGGACTTCGCCGCCTTGGAGGAATCGGCGGACATGAAACTTGAACGATTCGCGCGCGCGCGATATGAGTGCATTGAGCGGCTTGCCGAACAGTTCACTCAGCTCCGCTCGGTGCTCCGCTGTTATTGAACAAGAAGCATCCATTCGATGACTCCTTGAAGTCACTTTAGTCGTCGGGAAACAAATGTCGCACTAGCATCGTGGCTGCATCTCTAGGACAGTCTAGGTAAGCCCTAAACCTCTCCACCTCGCTTTCTTATTTCACGCAGGTTTTACACGATGCCACGCAGCCCAAGACGCTTTCCAGGGGGGCTGTTGATACTGATCTCTGCTTCACGCGCTTGTTGGCGAACTTACGCATGGGGTCTTAAGACAGTAGAAGTACCCATCGAGGAAGTAGTAAACGGATCCATGGTATGTCCTTTTCCATTAGATTATATTACTTTTATAAGTGAGTGTCCCAACTATAAATTACGATCATACCCGTAACAGGCGGGTAAAATCGTACTCAAAAATCGTTGACGGCGAGAAGCCTTCTTCTTGTCTCGTACAGGGCCCAGTACTTGGAAAGTGTTTGGGCGCTGCATCCAGCTCAAGATCAACCGAGGGGTTGCAGAAGACCGAGCGAGGCAGGAGACATCGATATCCACTAGGCCAGTGGCTACATCCAGGCTCAGCTGTGATACGCGGCTGCGCTGTCGGTATACTGGGACGGGACCGGGGAGAGAAATGGTATACAATTAGATTGGATAGGCTATAAAATTCAAGCAAGATTCTCGGTGGATCATGCGCCCGCCAACGCCGCATTCGCTTGAAATCAGTACGCCACTCTGGTTCGCATGTCCTGGATGAGATTAGTATATAATTCAAATAGAAAGAAGTAAGAAACATACCGAAATCTTTCGCTCTATCTCCCTGACAGAGCGATCCAGTTCCCCAGCAATCATCATCTTCGTATCATTAGACAGGAGGAAGTACATTTCACATAGATCTCCGTCGATAACCCCCTTGACGGGTGCGTAGTAGCTCCGGTAGATGAGGTGATCTCGTCCAGCAAGGGGCGGGCACTGCGAGGCAAGTTGCATTTCCAGACTCTGGAAAAAGTCGACATCCTCTCGGCCAACAAATGGTACCAGCATTCCAATCGTACCCTGGAAGCCTGTCCACACAAGAATATCACGACCACCAACTACTAGCTGGGTCTTGTGCAGGCTAGTGGGGATGTCTTGAGTGTAGACGTGGATCATCAATTCCAGACGGTTGGGCGTGCCCTGAAGATATCCGCGATCGTGGATGAGATGAGCTCCGGATCCCTCCTCATCCGCCTCCTCGGAAATCTTCTTAGGACATCGCATCAACCATAGGTTCCCGAACTTGTCACCTCCCGCAGTCGTCTCATAGTCCACCATGGCCGTCGCGGTCGTCCAACGAGGGATGGAGTCATCTACGAACGGGATCAAGACGTTTTCTTGATACTTGTACACAACATACGTGATACTCTCACGGACATCGCTAACGACAATCCGACTGCCCTGCGTTTGAAGACCCACGATGGCCTTTGGGACCACGATGGCCTGACATTTCCGAAGCAGCTGCTTCATTCCCAGATCGTAGATTCGGAGCACAGACCCGACTCCGGCAACTAGACGACCTTGGAAGCCAAGAAGCGCGAGAGGAGGCTCCTCGACCTTGGTCTTGTGAATAAATTCGAGCTCTTTCCCGTCCTCTTGGAATCGATAGATGTGGATGTATCCTCCCGCAGAGGAAGGTGGATTGACAGTCATATCTTTGGCAGTTCCCACAACCAAGAACGTTTCATCGTCCTGGCTAGTGAACGGCACCGCAGCAATACTGACAGCTGCTTCATTCTCCTCCAGCTCTATCGTCGCAATCACCGATTTCGTCTCCACTGGGTCGATCACTTGGATGCATGAAGCCCAATGGCCTGTACCACGAGGATATCCAAAATCTTCCGGTGGTAGGACCGTTGTGTCACCGTCACGGGACTTGGAGTCCTCGAGCAACCGGCTCCGTGTTGTTGGTGAAAGAACATTATTGTCAGCCTCAATAACGTAGAACAAAGGCTGCTCGGGGTGCTTTAAGAAACGGCGAGGTGTGTATGAGAGAGGTATCGACTGCTGCAGTATGTTGTTGTCCAGTTTCTCAATCGAGAAGATTCTAATCACTAGTGTTAGCGAGTGGTCGCGATACATGTTTCATAATGCACGGTAAGGGTGTTGTTGCGATCTCAGTAGGAACAATTGGAGTATATAATAAGAATGATGATCCACACGGGCATTCAGGGATAAATCCTTTCTCATCATACGATCACATAATCAAGGCAAAGAGGAAGAAATGAAAGCCACATACCTTAGGTTCTGTCCTTGAACACCCACCATACCCTCGACACACTGTTCGCTTGAAAAATTCCAGCCCCATTCGAGCCCGACATAATCCAATGGTGTAAGCATGAATCCTTTAGTTTGGGTATCGGAATAGCCAAGCCAAGGGCGCGAGCTCAGTGCGAGCACCGCGGTCTGTCCTGTTACGGAAACTTGGAATAGTTTCACAGCCTTGGAACCCAGGAATCGAGTTCGCGTGTCAGACAGTTCGCCAGTTACTTCATCAAGAGCCGTTCGCAGATAGACACCGGAATGAAGGCCGATATGAAGATAAAGAGTGGTTCCTCCGGAGCTAGAGTCGGCCATAGGAATGATGTTCAAGGCAGACGGCGCAGCGGTCAACGCTTGGACAGATTTGTTCTCTAAAGTGGTATCCGGGTCTAAACTCAAGATACGAACTGTCGAATCATCGCAGCCAACAGCCAAGAATGAGCTTCTGATACGGCCTTCTGGTACCTCACCCAGACTAAGACATGTCACCGTCCCAGTCATTTGACGTCGTTCGTCATATTCAGCAAGAGACCCATCGGCGTCCAGTTCAAAGTAGACGATTTCACCAGAGCTGAGGGCAACGGCAACTTGACGCTCGTTTGTCGCGGCAGCCACGATAGACCGGTGTTGTGGTGCTGGCCACTCGTTCACTCGTCGATCTACGAGAATGTGGCGGATACCTCGAGGGTGAATCTGGACAAGCGAATCTTCACCAAGCTGTTGAACAGCCAGAGTGGGTGCTGATGAAAGAAAACCAGTATCGGTTACTTCTTCTACTGTCTCTCCAATGCTTAGAACAAGGGTTCCGTTCGCGAAGGACAGCACAATATACGCATCGTATTCATCAGCCCTGGTCAGTTTCGTAGTCCAGACCGCAGATGGTACGCTGGGGAGCTCTGACTCGACAATTTCGGAAACCTCCAGTCCATGCTTCAGTGTTCGGAAAGTGCTTAGTGCGCCCGTGCCAGAGACGGTGAAGATCTGAGGAGCGTCATCCTCGGCGAGATTCACGATCTTACTATCAATCAACGGATTAAGCGAGTTGATTGAGTCCACAAGGTTGAGGTTCTCTGCGCCCCTAGGCCGGAAATAGATAGGTTCGTACGAGGCTGTAGGGTCAGCGGAGAAGTCATCACTCGTGAACTCAGTCTCCTCATCATCATCGCCAAGTTTCTCGAATTGGTAAAAATGATGGTTTCCACCCTCCCCAGCGACATAAAGGAAGCCGCTCTTAAGGATCAGCAGGCTTGAAGCCAAGGGCGCCGTATCAAAGTACTTGATCTTCAAGCCCTTAACTTCACCAGTAAGCTGGCCGTTGTCGTCCTCGGCCATGTCAAGTGTGAGTTTGAAAAGATCGCCATCCTCGGTCTGCAGGAGAAAGAAGAAAGCACCTCGCATCTTGTGCATCACACCGGCTGTAATGCAACGCTTGCGCTCAGGGTTTTCCACTGCACCTTGCCGACGGGGAATGGGTACTCTGAAAGCATCTTGATTCGAGTGTCGGTATGTAATGTTGTCTTCTGCACAGACCAGGACACCGCTTGGACCATCAGCCCCACCAGGTACCTGGAAAAGCATCGATGCTGTGCGGTCAACGGGGTCCGTCCACTTCCGGACAACGTGGTTGAGACCCAAATCGAGCTCGTAATATACTAGAAGTTTTTCAACCTCTTCGTAGGCTCGACCCGTTGGGTCTTGGTCAGACTCCGAGTAGTCTACTTCAAGGGCTGCAAAGACGGGGTTCTCATACCCAGCATCTAGCGCAACCATAGCAAACACCAAGGTCTGTGGCTTGTGCGCTTCTAGCGGAGACGATATCGTAAGCTCGGCCTGCGAGTTTCGATTCAAGACATAAACAAGTTTGTTCTTCTCCACTGACGCAATCAGACATGCTCTACCCTTGGGATCGACCGCCAGATACTGGCCAGGTATAACACGACGCACGCCCGACTTGCCAAATGTCTCAAGGTGGATCCGGTTGAATCGATTCTGTGAGGGAACATACTCGATAATAGTGATGCGCCCCGAGTCCGAGCCAATAATTATATAATCTATAAGCAGGTCTCAGCACTGTTTGAGCCAACGAGCGTCCACGTCGCCGACCGGGTCACGTCCAACCTCCAAGAGGAGCTCGTTCGGCAGTGAAGGATCATGTTGCCCGGGAAGCTTAACAAATCACTAAAATGATCTTGGAATTGCGCTGAGAGGGAAATTCAAAAACATACCTTTGTTACTACCAGCCAGTCTAAAGGCAGCCAGTGATCGAATGATGCCAAAGACATCTTGTGTGTACAGCGGCGTGACCTTGCCCTGGGTGGGATCGGGACGATGAATAGTCAGCTTCGACCCGGAGGCTGTGACGATCTGCTGCTCTTTGGTTCCCGCGAATTGGCCTAGAATGGCCTGAGTGATCGCAGTGGGCGGCTGGATCGTCAGGGAGTACATAAACATATGCGAAGTAGTAGCCATGCTGGGCGACTGAGCCGTCGATGCTCGATCGATCTAGGGGAAACAAGCTGTTGCTTTACGACGCAGTTGCAGTCAAAATCGGGTGACTCTATAGCGAGAGTACTCCCATTGCTGCAGAAACAGGCAGCGAGGTAGAGGATACTCGAGCACGAGATATCCTCGCGAAAGAGGGGAGATTGAGAGCTGCTAGCTTTGTCTTGCTGAAGAACGCGAAGGTGAAAAATTGCTGTGTGGAGCTCTGGCTGAGGTCAAGCGGATGTTTGTCATGTTTGACAAATCACGTGACTTTGTTGTATCAATTAATACGGCTATAACAGTATGGCCGCGTGTTACTGTGGCGGAAAGCAATTATACGCGAATTTCCAATACAGCCGCAGCCTCCCCCGTTCCTTTATGACGATGGGGTTCTGCCCGCTTCTGTCTGGCTCAACGAACAATTGGCGCCAATTCGTCGCAGTGACTTGACTGTGTTGAGGTTACAAACTTTCTCCTTAACATCACATTCAGCCTTCCTCCCCTGAGACTTTCGTCTGATTTCTTCGTTTCCATTTGTTTGAAGCAAGGCATCTCTTTATCTTTGTTCAAGCTTGTGACGTTGTTACCTCGGACCCCTCAACTCGCCCCTCTCTCCAGCGGCGACTTCACGTATCATCATGGCTGATGATACCGCCACAGCGGAGGATTCTCCGATCACCTTCAGTATCAAGGCATCTAATGATGCTAAGTTCACACTCACATTACCTCTCTCGACGTCAGTGTCAGAGTTGAAGGAGAAGCTCTCATCATCCGAATATGCCGATACCCCAGCGGAGCGCCAGCGCCTGATCTATTCAGGGAGGGTGCTGAAAGACAGTGACACCTTGGCGACCTACAAGATAAAAGATGGGCACACTATTCACCTCGTAAAAAGTGCTGCCAGCAATCAACGCCAGGCTGCCGCCCCTGCGCAGAGTGCTTCCACATCCACGCCAACGAGCGCTGCCGCGAATCCAGCAGCCACCGGAGTCCCGACGAACCTCGCCGCTGGCACAGGCAACAACCCTCTTGCTGGCTTAACTGGCGCGCGGTATGCTGGGTTCGCCCAGCTTCCAGGTGCTGGCATGTTCGGCCCAGATGGCGGGGTAAGTGGCCTACGATTGGTTTCCTATTCATTCCCCAACTATGCTAACACAACGGACTTTTCCAGATGGGCCCTCCACCCGACGCAGATTCGATGCTTCAGATGCTTGAGAATCCACAATTCCAGTCCACCATCAACGAAGCTCTACAGAATCCTGCCATGATCGATATGATGATGCAACAAAACCCCATGCTGCGTGATATGCCCGGCGCCCGTCAAATGATGCAAAGTCCAGAATTCCGTCGTATGTTAACCGACCCTGAGTCGCTTCGTCACATGATGCAATTTCAACGAGCAATGGGAGGTCTTGGTGGCGGCGGCGCTGGTGGTGGCGCTGGTGGTGCTTTCCCTGCCCCAGGCGTTACAAACACGACACCTGAGGAGAATAGAGACGCGCAAAACGACAATAGCGGCGCCAACACTACGGCCGGTGCACCACCTTTCAACCCTTTCATGCCTCAGGGTCTAGGCGCAGGCAATCCGTTTGCTGCTCTTTTCGGAGGTAATCAAGGTATGGGCTTCAACCCAACGGGCGCTGGCCAGACTGGGGCAGGGCAGACAGAATCAGGTGAGACACCTGGTGCCGGTGCCGATGCTGCTGCCGAAGGTCAAGCTGCGCAAAATGCACAGAATCCCTTCCGCGGTTTGAATCCTTCTCTGTTTGGTGGTCAAGGGGGCATGAACCCGTTCAGCCCCGAACAAAATCCCCTGCTCCGCAACCCTGCGTTGCTGGAACAGTTGATGCAATCAATGGGAGGACAAGGAGGGGAGGGTGGTGCTGCTGCTAACCCTTTCGCTTCATTGTTTGGGGGTGGAGGTCCCGGCTTCGGTAGCCCAGCTCCCACAGACAACAGGCCACCGGAAGAACGATATGCGGACCAGCTGCGCCAGCTCAATGATATGGGGTTCTTCGAATTTGAACGGAACATTGAAGCTCTTCGTCGAGCAGGAGGCAGTGTACAAGGCGCAGTGGAGTATTTGCTGAGCCATCCCTCCTAATCACCATTTCCTATTTCATTGGCGGCCTGAGATATTTGGCGGGTTTCTAGCGGTTCCAGTGGCTCTTTCGCGTTTATCTTGGGTTTGAAGCATGCAGCTGAATGAAGAAACCTTCCTGTAACATTTGTCTCCTTTGTAGTTTCGTAGAATGGGGCATTGCAGTGTCCCTATTTCAATCAGCATATTACGTGAGAAATGAATGGTCATACAGTTTCCTCGTGTTGCCTTTTTTTTTGAATTTTTTATTTTCAGATATGACGGTTGTATTTCGAACTATATATAGTTGCTTGTTGGCTGCTCTAGATTGCGCCGCACTTTTAAGAGCAGCGCGTAAGCCACCTGCGTTCATACCTACGGTGTCGATAACAATGGACTTCGTCCCATGAACCAATAATAGACATAGAAACTCAATAATTAGGCTTCTGAGAAATAACATGATCTGGCGGTTAAGTTCAGGTACAGGGAGTTGTCAGTGGTCGGTCTTTGGCGGGTCTGGAATGTCAGTGAAGACCCGCCAAGTCTCTGTCTCGGCCCCGGCCAGCGGCCAGCAAGCAACATCCCTTCATCTTTCGCCCTGACCGACGCTTTCAATTGTACAGGCGATATTTCACGATCATTCCCGCTCGTTATACATTGGGGGCTACACGTATACATTCTTCATTTATTCTCTCCATTGCCACTCGGCGCTTCGAGGGGACTTTTGATCAACCCCTTATCTACACACTGTGTCGCTGGATTCTGGAGACGGCTTTCGACCGGGCACCACCTCTCTTTCGATACCAGTTTCTGTCGAGCTCACCGTCAAGAGAGGTCTCGCCTACTCTCAAAATTGTTTTGCCTGTCACGCGCTTCTGCGGAAGGCAACGTTTGTCTTGGAACAACCTATATCCGCCACGTTGGCAGACACTTGACTTTTTGAGCTCTGGACCTTTGACCTGAGTCCGGTCTTGGGTCTCGTCAATGATGATGGGGCCGCGATGGCTTAGCTGTCCCCAGATATGGTCGCTATGGCTGTTGCTTGTATCCTGCTCCTACGCGTTCTACTTGCCCGGTTCGCTCTGCCCCCGCAGTTTGTACCACTTCGAATATATACTGACCTATTTCATTCTACGTAGGCTATTCGATTAAGCGGTATAATGATGACGAATCGATCCCACTCCTTGTGAACAAAATATTCTCGGACAACACACAGCTCCAGTATGCCTATTACAACCTACCTTTCGTATGTCCTGCTAGCGGACGAACGCACGGCGGATCACCGTTTGGTTCTGGACAAAGCGTTTCGCAGAATCTGGGAGAAATCCTGCGCGGTGACCGAATCATGACCTCAGATTTCGAGCTCCATATGGGTCAAAACGCCGAATGCCGCGCGCTGTGCACACGAGAGATCGAGCGCAAAGATGTAAAATGGGGCCGCCAGCTCATTAGAGAGGGCTATGTGGCAGAATGGATCGCGGACAATTTGCCTGGGGCAACAAGTTTCGTGACCGTCGATCGAACCCGGAAATATTACGCATCCGGCTTCAAGTTAGGGTACCAGGAATTCTCGCCCGTCGATGGCAAACTGCGCTATTTCATCAACAATCATTTTACCATCGTGATCCGCTGGCGCGCCGCACCCGAAGGGGGCAAGACCGTTGTTGGATTCGAAGTATACCCGAAAAGTATTTCCGCCAAGGATCATGGAGAAAATGGATGCCCTGAGCACGTTCACGAGGAGCATGAAGGTCTTGAGCTATACATACCGCCAAACATTGAGCGCCTCCGGGAGAAGTACCCTGGATCGTCCTATCTTCCAGAAGATGATGATTATGATGACGGGGCCAAATTGAAGGTTCCAATCACGTATTCCGTCTATTTCAAGGAAGAGAACGGAGTTGACTGGTGGAGCCGCTGGGACCTCTACTTCAGCAAGCAAGATGACAGTACAATGACACACTGGCTAGCTGTTCTTAACTCCTTGACGATTTCTGGTGTTTTGGGCGTCGCAGTGTACGTCATCTGGAACAGAACTGTCCAGGGAGATATCAAGGGCCGAGGCGATGGGGCGATGGATGAGGGGAAAGTAAGGAGAAGCGGGTCGAAGAAAGAGGGGCTCTTGGACCAAACCGCAGATGTTGAGAGGGAGGGAGATCTCTCCTCTGACGACGAAGGCATAGAGGATGTCAGCGGTTGGAAACTCCTGCACGGTGATGTATTCCGGGTGCCCGAGTTTAGCGGACTCCTTGCGCCTCTTGTTGGCTCGGGAATGCAGCTCTTCTTCATGGCTTCCGGATTACTGATTCTCAGCTGCTTGGGTATTCTGAATCCAAGCTTCCGCGGTGGTTTCGTCAGCGTCGGTATGGGGTTGTTCGTTTTCGCCGGAGTTTTCTCTGGATACTTCTCTGGAAGTCTATACAAGACATTCGGCGGAGTGAGCTGGCGGAAAAACACACTGATTGTAGGTCGCATATGGCCCCGCGCTGCCTTGTTCTTGGCTAACATTCAGTTAGACTGCGCTTTTCTTCCCTGGTCTGACATTCTGCCTCATTTTCATCCTGAATCTTTTTGTCTGGGCACAGGCATCCAGCACAGCAATCCCATTCGGCACGCTAATCGGAATTGTGGTTCTTTGGCTGTTGATTCAGGTTCCTCTGGTGTATGCAGGTAGCTGGTACGGTTTTATGCGAGCCAAGCCTTGGGAGCATCCTACCAAGACCTCCTCGATTCCGCGCCAGATTCCGCCACTACCGTGGTACTTGCATAGCGTCCAGGGGACCATCCTTACGGGATTGACTCCATTCGCAGTCTTGTTCATTGAGCTTCTCTTCGTATTCAAGAATTTATGGCAGGACAAGAGTGGATACTATTACGTGTTCGGTTTCCTGAGCGCCGTGACAACGATCTTGATGATCACGGTCAGCGAAGTGACGATCATTGCAACGTATAGTCAACTTTGCGCCGAGGTAAGTTCTCCTGAAAATCGAGACATCGAGATCTCGAATGCAAGGGCGGGAAAAAAAAAGAAAGAAAGAAAGAAAACTGACCCCCAAAATAGAATTACCATTGGTGGTGGCAGAGTTTCCTTACGGGTGGAAGCAGCGCATTCTGGGTCTTCGCCTATTGCATTTGGTACTACTATTTCCACCTGCACATCACGGGATTCGTATCGAGCCTGCTATTTTTCAGCTATAGCTTCCTTGCATGCGCTGTGTACGGCCTGTTAACAGGGACAGTTGGGTTCCTGACTGCGTACGCGTTCATCCGTCGCATTTATAGGTAAGCCACTTGGACGACGACCCACCGCTACAGAGAGTCGTCGAAGCTAACCTGGAACAGCTCGGTCAAGGTAGATTAATGCGAGCTTCAGCTCGAAGCCTCGGACGCCACGCAGATACTGTGCTTTCTCTCCTGAATGCTGGCTGTTTCGGGGAAACCACTTACCCTCTCACGAATTTCGTTTCATCTCGAATAATCGGACGTTGTTAAAGAGTCGACTCGTGCCGAGATCTACAGTGCTAGCCTCGCAGTAGTGATTTAAATTGATTAGGGTGGATTTGAGTACTACTTAGTATATATCCTTGATACTTAGCGGGAGTCAAGCAAGCGATCGTATAAATAAATAAATATACCTTATTTTTCCGTTGAGTTTTGGTGTATCTATATCTATAATATACTTCCATCTTTTCATGGACAGTCGGAAAGTTGGGAAACTCCGCGCGGGTACTAAATTAGAGCGAAGCGAATGAACCTTAAATACCACGTGAAGGTGCAGAATGAAGAATCCAATCCAATCCAATCCAGATCATCATCCATCCATCCATGGAATTGGTTGGTCCTTGGTGGAATCCGCAAACGGCGGAATCGAACATGCGGTCTAGCCAAAACAGCCCCTGTTGACGTCAGACCGTAGAATGCTCATTCCCGGTCTGGACAAGGAAGGAGACTGGTCACTGGAGAGGAGTGAAGGAGAGAGGAAGAGCCAGGAGACAGGAAGTGACTTGGCTGCTCAGTACGGAGGTAGGTGTCCTCGGCCGAGTCAGAGATCGACTGTAGGTATTGTACGGTCTACAGAGTACATATCCTCACTGCATGTAAGCCGAGAGAGAGATCATGTATAATACCCCGTATATAGAATTGGAGATTGGACACGCCTACCTCTTTCCATTTTCTGCAATTGGACAGTTACCGGCTCACAGTCACAGGAGACTGGGATCATGGATACGTAACCAGCGCGGCGAACAGTGGGCGGCATCCACACCCCCTAAACATATCAATGATTGACATTGACGTCCAACGGGAAGGATCCCGCTCTGATCCAAACATTGAAAATGAAACGGAGCTGCAGAAGATCAAGCGGGAGCGGGACGGGAGCTTGAAACCGTCGACGTGAGTTCAAGGCGATGTCAGTGTCACAGATGGTGCAATTACGGAGCCCGTCGAGGCCACCAAGCATCAATCAGTCGCCAACCCGAAGATCTAGCGGAAGGAAAACGATTCGCGAGATCTGACGTTGTCCGCAGTTACCCCTTACGGAGTGACGACTTTCAATCAGTCGCAATGCGTGCGTCTGTGTCTGCATGTGCTGGCCTGTGCAGACTGCAGACAGCGCAGACAGGAGTTGAAGGATCCGTCCGGAGGTGATTGGTAAGAGTGGCGGATTTTGCAACACTCTGGTAGGCATGCGATTGCGTGCTCGGGACAGAAGATGGTGCCAAATTGCGCTCGTTGCTTTTCTCGGAACGGAACCGGCAGCGCTTAGGGGCAACTTAATAATGACCTTGACAGACCCTCCAGCAGAGGACGGACACTGTACAGATAGCTGAGTGAGAGTTGGGGTTGTCTTTAGGTATGAGACGATGGTGAGTGGGAGGGCCATTCCATTCGTCGTCCGCGATCGCGCGCCGGGAACTTGGGACCACCAAAGCTCCCCCGCAGAAGGCGATCTGGACAGGAAACACGAGTTGCATCATTATTGCACGGACAAACCGACGCCATCGCAGTCAAGAGATGATTTGCCGGAGATCCTCCACGATCTTCAGGAGAGGTGAGGCTAAGAAAAGCCGGAGATGTCGTGCTTAAAATCTTAGCGGGGATGGTGCAATCGACCCGCAGAATTAGGTGGTCGAGGCGAGACAGATGAGGATGACACAACAGCCCGACTCGCTGGACAGTGACGGCTGTTCGCTCAGCAGTGCGCAAATTCCTGTTTCACTAGCAGGCACCGTGTGCGGGAATCGTGGCCTGCCAAGCTTACAAGCGGGAGACGGCGATGGTTAGTGGCAAACTTAGGCAGGGATGAATCCAACGACACCACGACAGCCTCAGCATCCGATTCCTGGTTGCTAAGTGTACAGGAACACGCGGATAGCCCTACCAGAGCCAGCAGAAGCAGGGGAGCACCTCGCAGAGGCAGAATCTCGCGGTTTGACGGCCATTTCAACGCCAACGTCCGGCACCAAAACAGCAGGCGGGCGTAAATACATGTATTCAGCCCCCCTGATGCCCGTCCTCTTACGCTAGGCTGCCACTACCACCGCGACCAAAGACTCCTCCGTAATCTCGTCTGTCTGCTCGCTTCGCCAGCGTTCCATCAGCTTCACAGCACATTCACCGCTCGTCGAGTCGTCAGTAGGATCCCCGCGACTCCGAGTGACGAGCACGGGGAATGCCAGACCCTTGTGGAGCTTTGATCCTCAATTGCAAAGCATTTCTTACAATCACATCATCGCCTCCGCCAATGGTTCCATTGTTGCGGTGACATAAAACCCGTTGATCTGGGTCGGCAAAACTTTTTTTCCCTTTTTCTTTCTTCGTCTCTTAACTTATCAAGATCTTGTGACTTTCCAGGGTGATTTTCCTGCTCGCTGCCACTGCAACTTCTCCACATAGAGGCCGACTTACTTATAGCTGCTTGTTCGCCTCCGTTCCCGCTCTCCCTCTTCTTCCCTTTCTTCCTATGCTCGTTTCTCCCCACACCCGTACATAATAGTTTATACTTTCCCATACCCCTCTGGACCCGAGAAACGCAACCCAAAGGAAAAAGCATCATGGCCGCCAAGAAGCCTAACATCCTCTACATCATGGCGGACCAGATGGCTGCCCCCCTTCTGGCCTTCCATGACAAGAACTCCCCCATCAAGACCCCCAACCTCGACCGCCTGGCGGAGGAGGGTGTTGTCTTTGACTCTGCCTACTGTAACTCCCCGCTATGCGCCCCGTCCCGGTTCGTCATGGTCACCGGCCAATTGCCCTCCAAGATTGGTGCCTACGACAACGCCGCCGACCTGCCCGCCGACACCCCAACCTATGCGCATTACCTGCGCCGTGAGGGCTACCACACTGCACTTGCTGGCAAGATGCACTTCTGTGGGCCTGACCAGCTCCACGGCTATGAGCAGCGTCTGACATCTGACATCTACCCCGGCGATTACGGCTGGTCAGTCAACTGGGATGAGCCCGTGAGTAATTACCCAAAGCAGTTAAGAGGGGAAAGGTCTGGGAAATATTGACTTGATTAGGACATCCGCCTTGACTTTTACCACAACATGTCTTCTGTCATGGAGGCTGGTCCTGTTGTCCGTACCAACCAACTCGACTTTGACGAGGAGGTCATCTACAAGTCGAAGCAGTACCTCTACGACCATGTCCGCCAGCGCACTGAGCAACCATTCTGCTTGACTGTCTCCATGACTCACCCTCATGACCCTTACGCCATGACCAAGGAGTTCTGGGACCTGTACGAGGACGTTGAGATTCCTCTGCCCAAGCAAGGTGCTATCCCACACGACCAGCAGGACCCTCACTCCCAGCGCATTCTCAAGTGCATTGACCTCTTTGGCAAGGAGATGCCCGATGAGCGCATCAAGGCTGCGCGTCGTGCCTACTACGCGGCTTGCACGTACGTCGACACCAATGTTGGAAAGCTCCTGAAGGTTCTTGACGACACTGGCATGCGGGATGACACTATCATCGTGTTCACTGGTGATCACGGTGACATGCTTGGCGAGCGTGGCCTCTGGTACAAGATGGCCTGGTACGAGAACTCGGCTCGCGTGCCATTTATTGTCAACGCACCCAAGCGTTTCGCCCCGAAGCGCGTCTCTGAGAACGTGTCGACTATGGATATCTTGCCGACATTCGCCGACCTGGTTGGGGCGCAGCTCATCAAGGGGCTACCCCTAGACGGTGTCTCCCTGCTGCCCCATTTGACTGGAGAGGATGGTGTCAAGACCGACACTGTTCTTGGCGAGTACATGGGCGAAGGCACCCAGTCTCCTGTCGTCATGATCCGCCGTGGCCGCTGGAAGTTTGTTTACTCCTTGATCGACCCGCCGATGCTCTTCGATGTCCAGAACGACCCACTGGAGAAGGTGAACCTGGTAGCTGGCCTACCAGACCCTGCGCACGCAGTTCCGGCGGATCCTAAAGCCGTTGCTTTTGCCAAAACCGTGGGACCCGCAGCCCTGCCCACCCCTCTGGAATCGCCTCGTGCAACACCACTGGCCCGCAACACACGCGACTATGCCTTCCCAACTCCCCCGCGGACCCCAAGCCCGGGCAAGCAATCGAACGCTGTTCCCGACACCACCGACCCAACGAAGCTGTTGGCCTACTTCTCTGAAGAGGTCCACACCCTCTGGGATCTGGAGAGCATCAGGGAAGATGTCCTGCGCTCGCAGCGCCGCCGCCGCCTTGTCTACTCCGCCCTGATCCAGGGTACTCCTCAGTTCTGGGATTGGGAGCCTCGCGTCGACCCCAGCACCCAGTATGTCCGCAACCAGGGCAAGGGAGTTCTTGACGATGTCGAGTTGATCTCTCGCTGGCCTCGTGTCCTACAACAAGCCGCCCAAGCTCAGGGCGTGAAAATCTAATGATCTACATAATTTTGTTTCTGGTTGTTTTCCGGGAAAATATTTGCTTTTCTTTCCGTTTGGCGTTTCCAGCGAGGCGCTATACCCTGCATTGTCACAACATCATAGCATTCACTTGATATCAATTAGCTTCCAAACTGTTTTGGTCACGCTTAGCGTTAGCATTGCCTGTGAATGCGTTTTCTTGAGTGAATTGTACATAGAACTAGGGTTGAATATTCTGGGACTCGTATGTACGCGTTGTATTATCAAGCGTTACTTGATTTTACTTTACAGTCTACTACTTATCAGATTGCACTAAGTTGTAACTAGTATGAACTATGAACTATGAACTATCAGTACAGACTATGACTATCAGAAACCATTGGTCCTCGTATTACGTAAATGCCCTACTTTCTCTGGCGATCTAGGCCCCTGGCCCCGTGATCCCGCGTCATTCATAGTTCTTGGACCATCACGTGGGGCACTGTGCAGTGTTTTTTGCCTTTTTTTGGAAGGTGCTCCCAAGGTCCACCACGCCCACTGTCCCAAGGAATCTCGGGATGGACTTTCTATGCCTGTCAGTCTGTCCATCTCGAGTGTGTTGACCTTTGCCCATCGTGTTACGACTTACGTCAACTTGCAATGTGCAGTAACTATCTTAACCTAAACTGTGCATGGCGGCTTGAAGACGGCAGAAGCGGGATTACCTAGGGCGGGATTACATACGGTACACTGTACATACCCCTCCAAGTCCACGAGTCCACGCTTTTCATCTTATCAGTGAACAGGACCATGCCATTGGTTCAATTCATTGCCAAGTGAAACCCGGTGTACACGCAAGGCAACGAAGTAGTACTGTGTAGTACCAAACATCTCGAAGATTCTGTCTGATACCAGGAAGGACCTAAGGATTCAAGGAATGGCGCTGATGCAACCTCCTGACTCGCCACGGATAAGCACTTACTTTATGGTCTAGGGACACTAAAATCGACGCGCTATTTGAATCAAGAACAGAAATCCCTCAGTCACATCCTTGTCAAGATGATGAGCTTGAACCCTAAGCCTGGCCTCCCCTTAGACAGGCGAGCAGCAAGCACATACTAAGGTAAGCCGCATTCGTAATTGACAGGAGATGGCACATCTCCCATCCTCTGCGCAGGTTTCTGCCCAGCAGTCTTTGAGCGAATAGACTACTTATGTATAACAGAGGACTTGGTGCCTCTTATTCATCAAACCTTTACCTATCTCACTTAGCAAAAGAAGCACCTGCGTGTTTGTTAACTTTGCTTTTGCCCACTGTATGAACAACGGCAATTACCTTCTCGACATATTTGACCCCAATCAAGATGTCATCAGCATCCTCAAATTCGCTTTTATTGCTGAACTCTTCACTCATCTCATCCATGCAAGATAACCAGTTCACAACTACCTGGGTGTCCATCTTTCCCATCCGGATCGGGAGTTGTTCCTTCGCTAGCGCCATAGAATGATCCTTAAGCGAGCTGTCTCCAGCGAATGCCGAAGGATCATCACAGTCGAACCCAGCCAGTAAGGTGCTTGCGTGGCCCTCGCCACTCACCAGAGACACCCAGAATGATGAGACGCTAGACCTTGCAAGGCTGGTGGCCAGCCAGCTATCTCCAACGCAGAATCCAATCTTGAGCAGGCATACTCCGAGACTGTATATATCATGCTGCATGATAGACTCTTGTTTCGGGGTTGCTGCCTTGGCGAATCAGGAGGTTGATAGATGTTTTCAGACTAGACAGTCTGGTCGTAATGTTTTGTTGCCAGCTAAGCAAAATGCCCGGGGTCCCAGTAGAATCAGTGGATCTAAATTATAGAAGGAGTATCAATATGATCCATTGTAATGAAGATGGATTCTGAATCCTCGAACCATCTTCGCGAACGACTTTACAAAGAAATATGAATCCTAATCGATGTCAACGTCCACACAATGAGATTGATGGAAGTTTAGCGCCTACCTTTGGCTGGAGAAGCTTTGCAACAGCTTCAAGCTCTTGTTCGCAGTAGTCCGTTTTGGAAGGGTCAGATTCTTTCCTAATCATCTTTACAGCTCGCAGTCTAGCCGGGCCTTGACTTGCAAGATACACACCGTTTCACCCAGACTACCCCGAATCCGCCTGACCCCAGTATCTCCCCTCTCTTCCAGACTACTGTCTTTATTTCTCCTGATAGTACTTCCTTGGGTATCGCCGGGGTGAAAGGCATACTGTTCTTGCCATGGTTGAACGCAAACCTGGCCCGGGTTGATCTTCGTTTCGAGGTCTTTTCGATCCGAAGAAAAGCAGTGCTCGTCGAGAGTCACATGGCATAATTCCAGCCCCGCCATGGCTTCGAGGGTGTTAAGTGTGTAAATGCACTCAGCCACACGAATCTCTGCAATAGCGACTGCTTGCCAGCTTGAAGCGTACCAGGTACGGAAGCCCATATCGTTCTTACCCGAGCCATCCATCTTCCTAATATCACAACACAGGATACAACTCTATCTACTAACGAAGATAAAACATCGCAGGTGATATGCATGTACTGTACGCTTCTCTAAAGCAAGCATGAACGAAAAACGGGGTAGCAATAAACATGAATTGACAGTTCAATCAGATCAGATCATTCCTCATCACAGTGTCTAGCTAGAGAGCTAGCTTCCAATAAGTAACCATCCCAATACTTCATACTCAACATCCCCCATTCCATCCTGTTCCAGCTCAAGTACATCCCAGCCTTCAATTCCATTCCAATCCCGTTCCATCTCGCTAGAAGAAGAGAAAAAAAGAAAGAAAAGAGAAGAAAAGAAAAGAAAAGGATACCGGGAAGTCGTGAAAAGTGAAATACCCTAAGTAGTTACCCATATGTACCATATACCACATTCCATGTACCCGCCGTGGCCATGATCACAGCGCCAATATCAACCTCAGCCCATTAATCAAACCAGACCAGGCCGAACCGAGTGAGAAATAAATAAATCATCCATTTATTCTATCGGATAAGCAGGAGCCTTTACCAGGACATTGATCGGCCCGCGTCCGCGCACTTCAGCCGTCACAAACGCCGCAAGTCGGATACGGGTTGGTCCTGAGGCAGGAGCCGTAACGGAGCCGCGACGGACGGCGTCACCGACATTACCAGCTGGAGGCGCAGGGCCAGGACTAGAACCGGGCCCTGCAGAACCCGGTCCTTGTCCCGGTTTCCGCTCCCGACCCATGAAGTTACTAAAGACGGAGCGCATGCGTTGTTCGCGGGCTGCCGGAGGCCCATCGAGACCACCGGGGTTCGTGGAATTGGGAGGTGACTCGCGGTCATTTTCCGCGTTGTTTCCGGCGCCGGCACCAGGGCCATCCTCGTCAGGATTGTTGTTGTCGGAGGATTCTTCAGCGGAGCGGCGGGGGTCAGGGGGGTTACCGACGTTGGTGAGCGGGGGGAGGACACCAGGTTCGATTTTCATTGTGGCGTCGTGGATGGTTGAGCCTGGGAGAATGTATTCGACGCAGATGTCTCGGGATTCGAGTGGGATCTTTTCGGCGATGCCGATTGCATTCTCTATGATCATGCGTGCACCGTTGTCGATACCTGGGGGAGGGGGACTGTTGAGGTTACTGACAAGGGCTGCGACAAGACTCTCGACGAGGGAATCGATGAGTTGGGCACGGTGTTCGTCTGCTGCGGGACCTTGGAGGGTATTTCCGAGGCCGTCGAGTGTGGTGCGGCGCCAGTTGGAGATGCGGGCAACGGCGTTCTCCTTATCTTCTTCTGTAGCAGTATTTATTTGTTGTCGGCGCAGCGTCATTTCAATCGATTTCAACTGCTGGCTGAAGCCTCGTTCGAGAGACGGGTGAAAGTACCGCTCGAAGAGCTCGTCCACGAGCCAGCGACTCATCACGGTTCGGCCGATTGCGGTCATTTCCTTTGTGCCTGTGGTAGCCGCGTCTTCATTGACAAATCCAGCGAGCCAGTTGGGGAGCGTCTTCCAGTCCTTGCGAATGGAGAAGGCGAGGTCCTTGATGGCACCGTCGAGACGGCCAAACCGGTTGGCGTACTCATTATCATCGAGGACTGTTCGGGAAACAGCCATCCGCTGGTGGGCTACGGTATTTTGCAGATGCTGAACCTGCGCATCTCGTTCAAAGTAGTACCGTTTCACCTTGGAATATTTGGCCTCTGTATAGATCGGTCAGAACACACTCTCAACAATTCTGTGACAGATTGGCTTACGCAGTTCCTCATGTTTCTGGAGTAAGGCACGGAAGTCATTTTCATCGTCACGACTCCGGTTGTCTTTAGAAGTGGGTGTGGCACGCCCGGTGTCGAGGGCACCTTGCTGTTGGCCAGCATTGTTCCCGTGGCTCGAACCTGGGGGCTGAGATTGATTTTGTTGATTTCCGCCGGTGGGTCGGTCGGACATCGCCCCGAGCTGCGACACTGAAGATGTTTCGCTCTTAGGATGAGGGAACGGCGAGGGGGGTCCGATAGATTGTCGGGAAGGCGGGCGAGGGTCCAATTGGTGACTAGAGGGAGCCAGGTCTGAAGCTTGTCTGGGAGTTTCGGCGGGCTGCTGCCGATAGACCGGGTCGAAAAGATGGGGGTCGGTATTGGACCGCGGAATGGGGGAGGGGTGAGGCGAGCGGGTATGAGGGGCGAGACCAGGATCAGGAACACGACCGGTACTCTGCTGCGGCATGGACGATTGTTGTTCAGATTCCGGGGCGTCTACCGCATAGTCTTTGGACCAACCCTCCAACGACGAACGCGATTGTTCCAGCAACTGCGGCGACTGTTGCTGGCGGAGTTGTTGTTGCTGCTGTTGCTGCTGCTGTACCTGCCCCGATTGGCGTCGGCCGGTTAACTTCACAGATCGATTGCGCTCCAACAAACTGGGCTGGTCTCGGACGGACGACGAAGAAGTTGAGGAATGGAACGAAAACAGACTCCGTTTAGACCGGCGGGGTTCCTGGTCGTCTGGCTTGTCAGTAGGGGATGATGGCCACGACTGGTCGGAGACGTCAGCATCGAAGGACTGAGGTGGCGCGAGCTGGGAGGGAGAAGAAGGGTTGTTGGTGGCTACCGTGATTGTGGAGTTCGAGTTCGAGAGAGTCGAAGCGTCTGGCGGTGTACGAAGACGCTGAGTGTGCGAGCGCTGCAGGCCTGACGAGCGGGCAGGATTACGAGGTGGAGGTAGACGGGGGTCGGAAGAGTGAAATTGCGTCTGCGATTGCGAGTGAGCGTGGGAGTAAGGGTGAGTCTGCGCCTGAGGCTGGGTTTGGGGCGGAAACTGCTGCGAAGTGGAGACGGTGTAGTTATTTTGGTGTTGGTGTTGGTATGTATTGTTGTTGTTACTATCGTCGCTGTCGAAATGAGGGGCGGCAGAGGAGCCCCTGGAGGGAGGATTACCGGTACGGGGCAGATGCTCGACCGATCGGAACGCAGAAGACGAGAAGGACGGCTTGGACTTGTCTTTCTTGCGGAAGAGGGGCATGGAGATGGGGGGGCCCGGGTTAGGGGCAGCAGGAGGAGGGGGATAAGGGGATGGGGAGACGAGGAGATGAGGATGAAAGAAAGCGCGAGATCGGTCTCCCGTACGTTCGAACTTCGTGCTGTCGTGTCCTCGTCCGGGATAATATCAAGAGTGGGCTCTAAGCGGGACAGCAACCGGTGATTGGGCGCGAACACGAGGCTGTGCGAACAAAAGGAAAGACAAGAGGGGAATGAATCACCGTTGAGCAAACACAGACACGATGATAGCAATCATCCTACGGCAGAGGAGGAGACGCAGCTGAACGAGGAGGGGAAACGACGCTCAGGATCATCCTGCTAATAATAGCCTCGAGCTACGCCGAAGTAAGAATTTGGACTAAAAATGTCAAGTCAGAACTAAATACAGCGTCCATAAAGGCCGAGGGATATCAGATAAAGAACTCCTCGGCCTGATATCCAACTGGCTTATGACCAACTACTCCGTACGGTCGCTGCAAATGCTCATTGGAGCAATCTACAATCTAACAAACTCCGTGCGTCTTGCCCGTCTTGCCCTGCAGCGAATGCGTCTCCTGCTTATAGTGCGGGTGCGTGTGCTTCGCCTGGTGCGACTTGGTTGTGTGTGTGCGCACATGCCTGCCATCATTTAAGTTAGCTTTACCTCGCTTCTCACCAGTTACGTACTTCCCTTCTAACTTAGGGAGGGGTCACATACAGGGTATACTTATCCAGCATCGCCTTGTCCATATCACTCAAGCTCTTCAGTGCAAGCTTGACATCGTTCAGAAGCGTATCGCAGCGGCTCATAGTGAAGTCCTCCCGAACCACCACACGCATCAGCTTCAGCGAGTTGCTGTTCGGCGCCATCGTGTAAGCCGGCACAATCCAGCCTCGCTCGCGCAGCTGGTGTGCCAGCGCAAACTCATCAAAGTGCTCCTCGCGGTCCTCACGGAGCCGGAACGCAACGAGGGGCAGTCCCCGACCGCGGCGCTGGCTCATAATAATGAAGCCTAGTTTCTCGAGCTGGTCCGCAAGATAGTCCGCAATCCGGGTGATGTTGACCATCACCGAGCGGTATCCGCGCTTGCCCAGGCGGATCATCTGGTAGTACTGGCCGATGACATGGGAGGCGCCCTTGGAGAAGTTCAGCGTGAAGCTGGCTTGCTCCGCGCCGAGGTAGTTGATGTTGAAGATCAGTTCCTTGGGGAGGTACTCGGGGGCCCGCCAGACGATCCATCCGACACCGGGGTAGACCAGGCCGTACTTGTGGCCGGATGCATTGATCGAAACGACCTTCTCCAGACGGAAATCCCATTCCAAGCTAGGGTGGATGAAGGGGGCGACGAAGCCACCACTCGCGGCGTCAACGTGTATGGGGCAGTCGATGTTGCGCTCAACGAGGAGATCGTTGATTGCCTTGACGTCCTCGTACTCACCGGTGTAGGTTGTGCCCAGGATGGCGCAGATACCGATGGTGTTCTCATCAACAAGATCCACAGCCTGCTGAGGGTCAATCACGTAGCGGTCTTCCGTACAGTAGACAAAACGCTCTTCAACATCGAAATAGCGGGCAGCCTTCTCCCAGCAGACCTGCACAGCACTGTTCATGACAATGTTAGGTCGGGAGAAGTCCTTCCCCTCAGCCTTGCGCTTGTTCGACCACCGTTTCTTCATCGCCAAAGTACCCAACATGATTGCCTCGGAGGAACCAACCGTGGAGGTACCCATGGGGTGGTCATTCTCGCTGTCTGTAGGAGCGTTGAACAACCGAGCAATCATGTTGACGCATCTGTTCTGGATCTCAGCGGACTGGGGGTACTCTTCGTAATCGATGAAGTTCTTGCTGAACGATCCGGTCATGAGCTTTTCAGCTTCATCTTCCTGTAGTAATTGCAGTGAGCTTAGCTACCTCTAATCCTCTCCACCGAGGTCGCGGATAACCTGCAGCGTACCATGTAGGTCGTGACGAAACTCGCCAAGCTAAAGATCGTAAAATTAGCAGGCACTCTATCAAGCACAGGACCTCAAATTGAAAGAAAAAGCCCATACTTCAGCATCGGGTTTCCATCCAAGCTCAAATCATCCTTGATCATACGGTACGCCACATCACGGGGCATCTCGCGCTCAGGCATCTCCGTGTGTGGCAGCTGCTGAGTAGCAAAGCGCGTGCCGTAGACGGTAGTAGAGAACTCATCCTCGGTTTCCTCAAGCTGAATAGAATCGACGCGCTTGGTGATGGGCTCAAAGTCCGCGTCTCTCTTGATGGTTGCGAGGTGGACCATGGTGGGAAACTGTTTCAAGTTGACTCAATGAAGCTACAAATAGAAATAGAAACGTGGATGGTAATAATGATTGAGAGGTAGCGGGGTGTATTTATAGATAAGACCGGTCGTAAGATGCAGACAGAGTAAGATCCGGATGGGAAACAGCCCGTGTCCACGATTGATCAAGCTGAGCCGGGCTGTTATGGATAATGGCTGTCTCACTCCTCCCCTCAGCCCCTGGCACCAACCAGCTACGTAACTACATCATATGTTCGGGCGACACGAGAGGGGTAGCTGGAACAAAGTGGCGGTCGTCACTCGTCCCTCGCTAGCAGGGAGCGAATCGCCCATTTGGACCTCGCAGCGTGGCTCCAGGATCGGGCTAGAACTGTTTCAGGGCGCGATCAACGCGAGCAAGTGCGAGAATTTGGACAAATGGCGGACCATCTCGGTGGCAGTCTGGCAGAGGGTGCCTGTGGGCAGCGAATCACTGGGAGAAAGCTTAGAGAAAGCTTGGCTGGCGCGGTGGACTGGCGAGACCCACGACAGTCGCGATGTTTTTATTGGGGATCGGGAGTTGCAGCTTGCTGGTGTTGCCAGGATGGGAAGACTCCGCAATGGAGACCGGTGGAGGAGCACGTCCAATACTTGAGATGCCAGAACCCCTCTTTACTTAATAAGAATCATCGACTGTGGCGCCGTGCACGTCCGAGGCAGCCACTGGACGTCTACGCGAGTGCAGCAAGTACACTGGACCGGTCATACTCTGTATAGCATTGATATCTTAAAAGAGAGAAATAGTCAACTACAGACTGGAACAGACTCTCGAACAGCATTAATCCAACAAATCAGAGCAAGTCCTGTGGTATCCCCATTATCCGTCATATCATACAGTCGATCTAAAGACGTCCTGCCGGCCTGCTCATTGCATTCTTTTCCTTTTTTCCGCGTTTTCTCATGCCTGGCCTTTCTGCGGCGTAATCGGGTATCAGCAATGCGGGGTCTGGTAAATCCATCCATGTCCCCCGCCAAACACCCTCCCAAGACCCAAATACACCGTCCTCTCGACTAGTGAGATGGAGCAGTCTGATATCAACAAACCAAAACTAAATAACAAATTAAAAATATAGATTGGGACAGCGCGCTCAGGCCTTGACCTTGCGCTTGAGCCAGCCCCACAAGCCACCACTCTTTCGCTTCTCGGCCTTGGCGGCCTCCTGAGCAGCAGACTGGGCTTGTTCTGTAGCGCTCTTTCCCTCTGCGGGCTTTGCGCTGGTGGCAGCACCTTCGGTCTCTGCTCCCTGAGCGGTTTGAGCAGTCTCACCAGCCTGACCGGTCTGGCCGGTCTGCGCCGCTCCAGCAGCTTGAGTAGCCTGGCCAGTCTGAGCGGTTTGACCAGGCTGAGCAGTTTGACCGGCCTGGGCAGCCTGGCCGGTTTGGGCAGTCTCGGCGCTCTTAGCGGCCTGGGAAGTCTGGGTAGTCTGAGCCGCAGGCTCAGCAGTCTTGGCTTGTTGCGATTTCTGGGTGGCAGCCCGCGCGGCGGCGGCGCTATCGGAGAGGCCAGCAGGCTTATCGGCCTGGGTTTGGACGCCGGAAGGCAGGCCAGCGGATTTGGCTTGCTCCGTGCTCGGTTTACCAGCAGCCCCAGTGGCGGCGCCAACTTGGCCGACAACAGGTGCTGCATAAGCCTTCTCCGGTGGCGTGACTGCAGCCGGAGGCTTGGTCACAGTAGCTGTCTCATCTTTCACCTTGGGAACCTCCTTGGCCTTCTCTTTACTGTCAACGGCCGATGTTCCGGTTGTGCCAGCAGCCGCAGCGGTCGCAGCGGAAGTAGGCTTCGTTATCTCAGACTCCTTCTGAACTGGAGCAGCGGTTTTGGCTTCTTCCTTGGCGGTGCCAACGGTGGCTGCTGGTCCAGTTGTGGCATCCGAAGGGCCCTTGGCTTTTTCTTCCGCGGCAGGAACGGCAGTGGTACCGGTTCCTAGAGCTGCGGCTGCGGATGTAGGTTGGGTAACCGCGGGCTCCTCAGTCTTGGGGAGAGCCTTCGATTCTTCCTTGGCGGTAGTAGTGGTTGGGGCGGCCGTGGTAGCCAGAGGCTTCTCCTCTGCAGATGTGCCCGGAACACTGGTGAGTCCCGGTACCGTCGTCTTGGGGGCCTCCTTCTTAGAGCTAGAGACGCCAGTTGGGGCAACAGTCTCGGTGGTTTGAGCCTTCTTAACCGCTTCGGGGGTGGTTTCCAGCTCATTCAATGGCTTATCAGCAGGGTCCGCACCAAGACCGGGGATCATCTGAGGCTGCAGCACGCCTGCTTCGTTCGGAAGCGCGGCTGCGCTTGTAATATCCTCCTTTTTAGCTGGTGTCTCCACGGCGGTGCCCTTGGCGATTGGTTCATCATCGATCTTGGGGATCTTTGTGGGAATTTCTCCCTTCTCGGTCGCCAGAGGGCCGTTTTCATGAGGGCGCTTGACGTGGGTATCTTCGGGATTCTCTGACTCCTTGAGCCTGTCGGGGAGGGAAGTGGTCGCAGCAACGACTTCCGGGGTACTGAGGGGCGCGGCTGCAGTCTCTTTCGCAGCAGTCTCGGGCACCTCTGCTATAACGAAAAGAGGCAGACGTCAGTAAGTGATGCGACAAGAGTGATGGTCCTAGGTTTCTCATACCAGCAGTCCCCGTTGGTTCAACCTTCGATTTTTGTACAGTGTCCACGGCCTCCTCTACCGGGGGCTCCTCCGCTGTAGGAATTACAACTTCATCGGCATTCGACGCAGCAGCAATTGGCGGGGCAGCGACAGCGGGAGTCTCAGTGGCAGTAGAGGTCTCAGCAGGAGTCTGCTCAGTTTCGCTCACGGATTCCTCGACGGTGGTGCCGGGGGCGCTATAGTGTGAGAAGAAATGTGAATGTTAGTCAATTTTCGATCCC
This sequence comes from Aspergillus puulaauensis, assembly GCF_016861865.1. Classification (NCBI taxonomy): domain Eukaryota; kingdom Fungi; phylum Ascomycota; class Eurotiomycetes; order Eurotiales; family Aspergillaceae; genus Aspergillus; species Aspergillus puulaauensis. The sequence continues at coordinate 1,938,343 of NC_054860.1, read as the reverse complement.
GGCGCAACGAGAGCCTTGCGATGACGCAAAGACAACAACAACACACAATGCCGGCGCAAATTGAAATGTGTGCGACTTACCCAGCGACGACGGGCTCAGCAGCCTTGTTGCTCGTAGCAGCGGCGGAAGAACCGCCCTTCTTGCCTCCCTTCTTCTTGCCTCCTTTCTTGGCCATTGTGATGAATCAATAGGACTGTTTTTGTGCGCTGTGCGTTAGACACGGGCCACGTAGCGATGGACGGGAAAGGATGCGGCAGCCTAGCGAACCAGGTCGGAGCATTGAACTTACCGCGAATACTAGTTATTCGTAGGTGAGAAAAGCGCTCGAACGCTGGGCAGGAGGACAAATCGATGGAAGATCGATGGAAGTTAGGGGCGGGTGCTGGTATGGGCCTGCTCTGGTTCTTTCCGACTCCCAAAGAGGCAATTCACTCGGCGAACGTTAATCCGGGACTGTGCAAGCTGGCCACTAGGTAGGTCTGACGCCGCTGCAGCAATTGAACCGGTAAGCACGAAGGCGATTTCGCTCTAAATACTAGTAGCGCTGGGATGACTTCGTAGGTCTGGATATGCAGGGAAAGTTGAGTCGCAGAGTCCGTGCGAAGAAAACGATGCTGTCGGGTTGTATTGGGTTGTATTGAAGGGGGTTGTTCATTTTAGGGAGAAGAAGGGGAAACGAGGGAGAAAGGAGGGAAAGGAGATACGAGTCCTAATATTACGAATCTCCTGCTTTCAGGATGCCATCCCCTTCAGGGCGAGCTGAATGCGTTCGTTGTCTTTGTTCAGCTTGCAAAGCGTGATGATTTGATGTTTCCGGCGATCGGTCGCGTGCCTCTCAGTAAACGAACTACATACCTCCATTATTGGAGTTATTGGGATAGCGAGGTCGTCTACGAGAGCCATATAGAATAATGGACCTGATTATTCGGACCTCCGGCAAATGTATGGCGATGATCTACTTTGTCAATTGTTGACCTTGCATACTGTAACTTGCAGGCAGCATCTCGTTTCTGGCATAGGACGATTTCGTGCAGCCCTAGCTTGACCCCAGCCCAGCCACGTCCGGATCAGGCAGCCCAGCATCTGACATGGCCATAACTGCGGACGAAGGAATGTCTGACTCGTCTGGCATGGGAAATTGAATTAGGATTTACCCCGACTAAAATTAGCAGCAATGAAATCGTTCAGATGGTGTTTTTAGCACCGTGTTTTTTATTGTTCGAATCGGTTGCTGGCCCTGCCAAGCTCCGGATGACATCACTACTGGAGAGAACAATGGGCTTCAAACAAAAGAGCACCAACAGACCAGGACAATAAGAGACTGTGGAGCTGTGTTGCGAATACTTATCGAAAACAGGTAGTTGCTTATAGAAAAGCGTCATCTATGGGTGATTCCCTATTTGCATCAAAAGCCAGGCGGGTGCTCATTGGTTTGTATAGATTTTTACTTGTCTCGGTTTTTTCTCGGAATACATTTTGTTTCATCTCCTTCAGACAGTTACCTTGGAGCTGCGTGTAGAGCAAACCTGTACGTAGTTCGAAGAGCCAACATCCCGTGGTCTAGATCAGATACCGAGTGATGGCCAGTATACATCGTAATCTCCGCCTTGTCATTTACAATGCGGTAACGAGTTTAGCCTAGCCGAGACGTTCTCCGAATGTGTACGGCTAGCCGAGATGCAAAAGAAACGGGGGTCTGGGTTCTGGAACCTGATTCTGGAAGTATGAAGGGAAGAAGACAGACGTCACTGAGGGGCGGTGGTGATGACGAAGTTCAAAGTTGCTGACTCGGGCATACCGGAACGAGCGTGCCGGGCGGGCTCGAAACCGAAGCAAGAGAACAACACACACGCACACACACATACCGTGTGGCAAACGCCATCCATTATCGCACATGGAATCCATGATCTGGGGTTGCATGCTGGGATTGAAGAGTCACTTAAAGTCTTAAAGAGTTTGGGTTAGTCTAATTATAATAACAACAAAGTTCACTTGGCAAATGATGCTTTGGCCATCTACCAGATGTCACCTCGCTCATCTTGGTGTTCCTGGTGATAATCAGCATCGCCAAGAGAGCCAGGCTCGTTTCGGATCCTTCGACGACTGGAGGAGGGGTCAAAGTGGCTCGCCGATCGAGAGGCTTAGTGTCTTCTGGAATCGTTCGCTGCAGAATACACCTTGAGGCTTTTGCCCCCATTTTCCAATTCAGGCTGTATTCTGGATGTAACAGCACTCCCGCCATTTCCGGCAGATGCTGTGTGGCTGCTCAGGAACCGTAGAACCAGCAGGCGTCAACCACGGGGATGCAACTCACAAGAGAGGTGGAAGGGCGGGCTGCCTGTCTTCCTGTCTGTGTGGGCTCGGATGTAACGCATAAGCGGCGCTGCTATTCGCTAGACGAGGGCTCCAGCGTCGTCCTTGAGAAATTGGGACCGGCCACTGCGACTGCCACCCATAGGGGAATCCCCCAAGGAAGTGGGAGGCAAAAGACGGGGGCATGGGGATGCAGCTTGGATTAAATGATAAATCTCTTCAAGTTCACCCCCAGCAATCTGCATTAACATTGCTTTTGCTGTGCTGGACAGAGAGCGCCAACTCGCTCCGCCTCGCCGAGTGGATAAATCGCGCATTATTCGTTTATTACTCCGTTTTATTTCAATCTTCCTCCACGTCGCACTGCTCCAATTCGCCCTCAGAGGCTCACCGGATTCGGTCGGGCAATCGCGGGCTTCCCGACTGGGTCTTGAGTCTTGACTCGCGACCACAGACCACCCAGTCTGCCTGGAAAAATAATAGATGACGATGATAAGTGAGTCGCCTGGCGCCTGTTAATTCCACCTAAGACAAGAAGTGGTCCAACGGGTCCAACGGCACTCGCTCAATGCCAATCACGCTGCTTGCCTGCTCCTTGTTCTCCATCCAGCACAAGCACCCTGCTCCTGTATAATTACAAGGGCCATCCCCAACAGACCCGATCTGGCTCTGCCTTGTTACTGCTACCGCTGCTGTTTATTGATTGCAGTGTGGGGGTGCCAATACAATAGTAATACCGATTATTGCACAAATCACGACGGTGCTCTCGCATCAACTGTTGCATCGACTTCACTTCCCATGTTCATTCTTTTCTTCTCTTTCTTCCTTCCTCTGCTTCCCTCACTCCTTCAACCTCACCCCTCCATCCCTCCCACCATCCCGCTTTCCAGCTTCAGCGAACGATGATCCTAAGGTCTCTCCGGATTCTCGATTGTCGTCTGTGCTTGCACATCGCCTGCCTCAATCCCCTTGCTGGGACGGCCCTCCCGCTGTGACGTATCGCTCAACGACGCTCCATCTCCACTCTATTCCTTTATCTTTGCTGAACTATCAGCCTCTGTTAAACGCCTTGTTAAATCCGTTCCGACATCGCCAAGATGAGTTTTCGAGAGAAAGTACGGAAGGTGTTTCGAGGGCACAAATCGAAGCAATCCGTATCAGGAATCAAGATCGAATACTATAGACGTGGCGAGGTTCCGCCATCGAAGTTCAAGGGTCCTTTCGACAAGGAACACCAAAAACGACTGGCCGCATGGTCCTTTGAAGAAGCTCAAAAGGATCGTCGACGATCCCTCGATCTATCCCTGTCGCCTTGTACGACATTACCGGACTACGTTGATTCCCGGGGAGTTGCCGACACGGCTTTAGACCAGGCTCGGTCCCGGATACCGAAGAGGAATCTGTCTCATGGAGGTTTGTATCCCCATCGCCCCTATCCCTGTGAATGGATGTTGTATCTCAACGCTTTGACTGGGTTCGTTCAAACTAACCAATCACCAGCGTCTCCAGCAGCCTACCACGACGAATTTATCCAAGATCGACAGGCAACCGAAGGGTCGCTCTCTTCAACCACAGCGGTTGATCCAGAGAGTTTTAGTGACTCTACCATGACACTTTTCCTTGACCCTCTCGATGAAGACCCGGTAATGAAGGGCAAAACCCCAGTCCGCAACACCTCGCCGATGATTCGATCGGTCACCACGCCACCCCTTCCCACCAAGGGAATACCCATGCCATTCGCCGCCGATGATCTAACCCGAGCGTTGAACGCGGTTCAGATCTGTTCGTAGATTTATTATACCATTTTCCAAGACTGCCTTCTGAGAAGATTCGTCTTTTGACAAATTTTATGCCCGTCACGGCTGACATATCGACTATACTCGACAACATCTTCTTTTTCTTACCCCGCTTTCGGGGCCTCTCCTGCGCCATCTCCAGTGCCAGGCGCTTCACTCCCTTCCGGGTTGTCACGCTCAACGTCTAATTTGACAAGACAGCCGCCTTTCCAAAAGCAGTGCTTATGGGATACATTTTACCTTTTGGTGCCTTTTTCTTTTTTCGCCATATCGCTCCATGTTCTGTTGCAGCGAACAATACCCATCCATTCAGCATTCGAATTTACGAGATCGCAATGATCGCTTTACGAATAGAACTGCCTTGAGCCGGCTCGACCAGAGCATCCCTGGACACCAGGGTGCCATGTACCGTAACTAACAGGCTAGACAAAATAATAGAAATATTCGAGGGATTTCAGTATGACCAGACCTAGTCAAAAGTGGGCTAGCCTAGCCGTATGTACGCAAAGTCCACGGCACTGCAGCCTTCGCTTTCATCTGTATCTGCTCCACATTGAGGATATATTAAGTCTGTCGTCTCAGTTCCGTAGCTGAGCGGTGCCATCTTCAGACTAGCATAGACAGCATGTAGTACTTATAATCGCCTCACTAATATTCCAAGCAGAATATTAAGCTCAAAGGTTGCCTTTCTGTGCCTACAAATGGCGTGGCGCGACTTCTCTACCAGCTCCATACGACCCAGGGCGTAGTATACTACTTCGGTAGGGATGTACAACCTGGAGAATGCCGGACCCCGCACGGTTTGGTTGATCTGCTGCATCGACATACTCCGGATCTCCAACTACTTCGACCAACATCATCCATTCTCTTGGATTCATGTCTCACTTGACTCGTTTCTGATATAGATTCTACGATCCAGCCGCCACCAACACCAACCATCACATCTATACCCGTCAAAATAACCCTCGACTCATTCGTCTCCAGCTCCCACATTGTCCACCGCTCCATCACCTCGCGCCCCGCCAAAATCATCGCCGGCAACGGTATAAACCTCATCCTCGAAGACGGCAAGAGGGTCATCGATGCAAGCTGCGGCCCCTCGGTCTCCCGTCTAGGCTAGATCCAACCCGAAGCCAACGAAGACATCAGAAACCACCTGCAAAACATCGCATACGTCTATTTTACTCTCACATAAACCAGGCGGTCCGACGAAGGCGGTCTGACGAAGACTTTCTTCATGAATTCGGGGAGTGAAGCAACTGATACAGCGCTGAAGCTTGCTATCCAATAGTGGTATGAAAAAGGGCAGCCGGGGCACACGCACTTTAATGCGCGGAAGCAAAGTTACCTGGAAATATGATTGGGGCACTCTGTGTTTCGGGGCATGAGGAGAGGAGGGAGTTTTATAGAGATTTTAAGGCGCCGAATGTTTCCTTTGCGGATCATTGCTATGCATACTAGGTGAAAGAGGTTGAGGAGACGGATGCAGAGCTCGCTGAGCGACTGGCGCGTCAGTTTGAGGATGAGATATTGAGGGTTTGACCTGGGCGTGTGGCGGGCTTTGTTGCCGAGACAGACTGTTAGCAGGATGACGCTGGGGTGTTTTCCTGCTGTGGAAGGGTACTTTGGAAAGATCAGGGATATCTGTGATGAGTACGGGGTGTTGTTAATCTTGGATGAGGCAAGGAACAACCGCAGGACGGGAAAAATACCCTTACCTACTTGCTTAGTATTGACTTGGTCTAGATTATCTGCTGCATGGGCAAAATAGGCACCAAGCATGCCTGGGAACAAGAGGCTTCCAAACTATCGGTAAGGCTCTTGGGGCAGGTTTCGTTCCTCTCTCTGGGGTCTTGCTGCACCAGAAGATCTTCGATGCATTGTCTGCTGGTTCTGGTAGGCTGGCGCATGGCCATACATTCCAGGTATCTGGATTCCTCACCCTGGGACTGGGAGCATCGGTTTAGTTAAGGTACGTAGCTGTCTAATCGCGGTCCAGGCCCATCCCCTTGCCTGCGCAGCCGCCATCGCCGCCCAAGGAATCATCAAACGCGATAACCCAATCGAGCTGACCGCTCAGATGGGCCAGAAGCCTCAAATGCTGCTGCGGAGAGCAATTGGGTCTCTTCCCCTAGTTAGTCCCCTAGTTGGTGGCATCCGGGGTCGAGGCCTGTTCTGGACCGTGGAATTCGTGCTTCACAAGAAGCTGAGGGCGGAGTTTGAGCTAGAAATTGACTTCTGTGGACAGGTTGTAAGGTATAGTCTGGATATGGGTCTGAACGTCCTAGGCAATTTGGGACGGTCCGGAAAGTTCCAGGTTGACTATGTCCTGGTTTGTCCGCCGTACATTGTTACGGAAGGGGAGCTAGAGGACATTGTTTCCCGCCTCAGGAGCGCTACCGTGGAAAGGAGTCAGCCTTTTGTCGAGCCTGGGGTGGCGAAGTACTCGAACTCATGGCTACTAACTAGTATCTAGACCGCAGCTGTCTGGTCTGCGCTCGGGCGCCTGTATAACCTTCGACAAAGGTCCCAGTCCCCGGGGAACCCGAAGCAGCGGTATCAATCTCGTTCTCGGAGAGGCTTGCAGTGTCCAAGTGGGATGATCAGCACTACCTCTTCCGGGGAACAGCTGTTCATGCACGGCAACAAGGTATGGACCAGGCCCGATGGTGTCTGCACGGACCTCAGTTCATCCAACAGAGCGGTACTCAGTGCTCGATGGTCGCCCAAAGATGGCCTTGCTTTCGAATATAGTCCTTGGAGAACGCCAAGTCTCCACGATTTGAAAAATTAACCCATCTTGTGATCAAGTTGCGGTGTTGGGAAACGAATATCAATCGGCAATAGACCCGCCTGGAGCACAGAATGCGATGCATCGCGGAGTATCCCATCCGCGACAAAGTACCTGGAACATATTTCCTGCCAATACATTTGGCTTATGGCCAAGATCTGTCCATTTGCGTGAGCCTCCAAGATTTGAAATCATTCATGTGGCTTCGTCTAATTAATAATGATCTCCCCCCACCTGCTCAATGGTGCTCTCTTTGCTTTTTCCTCTTCTTATCTCTCCACCATCCACGCCTCAAAACCGCCTCCACCTCCTGCTGGTACTTTTGCTCTTTTTTGCTGTTTCCCTATTGAGATTATTGGCATTTATGGTTTGTTATCGGCTTGACCTCCCTTTGTTTCCATAACCTGTGGTCCCGGTGCGCAATCCAATCCAAACACACGAGTCGGGAATCGTTCAGGGACGACCACACGAAGAGTAATACTGACAGGTATCCGCCACCGATGTTTGAGAAGATGACCAGTCCATCGTCAACACCTGCATCGGGAACGTCCGTTCAGGGATACCCCTGCCAGAGAAGCTTGGAGGTGCCAAAAGTACCTTCTACACCGTCCTTCAGCTTTGTCCCGATCGTGCAGACACCACGATCTGCCTACGATCGGATCGACGTCCAGGGTTGATCCCTACCCGAGCACCTGGATAGTTTGATATGGTGTCCAGTGCCACTGCCGGCCCCTCTCCCACAGGGACCGTGCGATGGAGGCTGCATCCACAATTGCATTGATCCTGAGTTCCACGCACCAGTGAACGCGTCGGTCGTCGCCTAAGCTGCAATTCGGGATCCTCGTTCCTCGTCCCCGTTTCCCCGTCCGGCATTCTTGGGGATGGCAATGAGGCGCTCTTGAACTCTGTTCGATCCGCTAGTTTTTCAGCCCGTGGCCATGCAGCTGGAACAATTGGACCATCTGCCACGATCGCCTGGGAGGGGCGTGCGTAGGTTAGGTAAATTAGGTTGTTGAGTTCGTGCTGAGCTCGGACGTTCCTTGCTCGGTGGATTGAGAGAGCTTGGAATGGGTGCTTCCCCGTTCCTGTAGGTCTGATAATGGTTGACGGGTGGGCCAAACGAGAGCCAGGATTGAGGTATATAAACCCTCCCACGGCTAGACCAGCTATTGGACTTGGTTTATTCTCACCACATGTGGCCGATAAGAGGTGCTCTTGTTTCTCTTCATACTAGCCAAAATCTTGTCTCTCCGCTGCCCAAGTATACTCGGATCGCTTCACATTATCAGAATGCTTGTGTCCGTTAGGTCACACTCTCGTCCTCGCCATTCTCCCTATTCAAATCGATGGAGACGGGTGAAGAAGGACAGACAAATACTCCCTCGCGTACCTGAAGAGAAGTACCTCAATCCGCTCATTAAGGGCCTCAGCTTAGACCTCGCGGATCTCCTACATACCCCGGTATGGTCCAGGCATCACGTTTCCATCCCCGCAGTTGATGCTCCTACACGATACGGTCAATTCGGCGGACAGTTTGCTCCAGAGCTCCAGATGGGCCTCCTCCTCGACCTCCCCAGCGTATTCCACAGCATCCTTTCAGATGACATCTTCTGGGAAGACTTCCTCGCCTGTCCACTCATTCGCCCCAGCCCTCTCCATTACGCCCATAACTTGACACAGGCTGTTGGCGGCGCCAACATCTGGCTTAAACGCGAGGATCTCAATCCATTCGGCAGTTACCAAGCTCGTAACATCGTTGGTCAGATCCTCTTTGCCCATCACATCGGGAAAACAGAGATCGCCATGGACTGCGGGTTTGCAGGACACGGCCTCGTTTGCGCCACCATGTGCGCACGCATAGGGATGAAATGTACAATCCTAATGGGCGTCTCCGACATCGCCGCACAGCCCGACGCCATTGAGAAAATGGAAAGACTCGGCGCGACCGTTATCAGCGCGCAAGGCTCCAGCCTATGTAACAGCATGGACAAGGGCAGTCTCCGAGCCGCCACCAATGAAGCCCTTCGTTACTCCCTCTCCCATCTCGACTCTACCTACCACATCACCAGCGGCACCATCGGCCCGCATCCACTCCCAGGTATCACACGGACCTTCCAGTCCCTGCTTGGTCAAGAGATCAAGAACTGCCTCTCCAGAATGACTGGCCGAGAAGGCAACGGACCCCCAGCAGATGCGCTCATCTCCCCCATGGGTTCATCCGGCTCTGCAGCACTCGGCATGTTCGCGCCTTTCATCGACGACCCAAGTGTACGTCTCATCGGCGTCGAAGCTGCAGGTGCTGCCCCGCTAACCCATGGCTCTGTGGGTGTTATGTACGGCTGTAAGACCCTCCTCTTGCAGGACGACAATGGCCAGATCCTACCATCGCACTCCATAGCTCCGGATTTGAATTTCCCCTGTGCCGGGCCGGAGCTGGCGCATTGGAAGGATATAGGGCGTTTGGAGACGGTTACGGCTTCTAATGAGGAGGCAGTGCAGGGTCTGCGTGTGTTGTGTGAACAGGAGGGGATTGTGTCTAGCTTGGCGACGGGCCATGCGGTTTTAGAGACGGTGAGGGTTGCTAGGGAGTTGGGGATGGGCAAGGATGTTGTTTTACTTGTTTCAGGCTGATGGTCTCTCTTGCTGATTTTGTATTTTGGTGCGGGGTTTCCGGTTGCATGTTTGCTGGTTTATTGGTTGCTTGGTGCTTTTTTGGAGTTTCTGGTGTTGGTTGGTTTAGTCTGTTGGCTGGCGCTGGGCTGGGCGGTATGAGTTATCATTATATATACACACGGCTATTTCATAATTGATGCAGTTTATGCAGTATATTTCTATCATCAATCGTCCCAATCGAGTTATCCATAACATTCATTGCGCAGCACATTTAATCTTCGTGAGTCACAGCCATATCCAAAACCTCAACTCGTCCTCTGCCCCGAGTCTCGTTGCCGACGAACTCGTTCAGTCCTTTGAAAGCACCCGGTTCCGCAAACCCTACTACTTCCCACTCATCGCTGGCAATTTCCTGGGACTCGACGGATTCGATATAACTTAAAATCTTATCCTTGACGTTGCTAGGTCCTTTCGGCGGTGGGGGTGTGGCCTCTCCTTCGGACTCAGAGTCATCGCCGCGTCGTTTCGACTTTCCCTTTCCGCCCTTCTTGTTGTTCTTTGAACCACCCCCAGATGGAGCCTCCTTCTCCTTATTCGCAGCTGCCGGTGCCGCAGACTTGACGCTCTGCTTTAACAGCGATACAGGGCATGATACTCTGAGTCGCATGCGCGCTCGCATGACCGGAATAGGCTGCCACGCAATCAATGCCTTCATCGCCTCAAGAGCCAAACTCTTTGCCGATTTATTCGGATTGACGCCCGTCCACAACGGTTTCCGCGGCTGCGCAGCTTGCCCCGCCCCCGCATCGTCACCACCTGCTCCGTCCTCCCCAGCCTGTCCCTGTTGTTGTTGTTGCTGCTGCTGCTGCTGCAACTGCCCACTCGCCGAGCTCAGCTGATCCAAGGCCTTAGAAATCATACCGGGCGTATAAACTCTCTTTGTTGTCGGGTCAATCAACCGCCCAGAAACAATATCTAGCACCTCCTTCTCCACACGCTCGGCGATCTCCTTGCGCTCGCGCTCTCCAACTTGAACTTCTCCCTTGCGGAGAATCTCTTGCCTAATTTCGTCGCCGGTGACATTGGTCCCAAACGCCTTGGTTAGTTCGGCGGATGGCGCAGTTTGAGCTTTTGAGACGGAGAGGAAGACAGTGGGGACTTGGAGGACATTGTCGAGGTCTTTTTCGGCGCCGGAGCGGTATTCGAGGAGTTTATTTTTGTAGCATGCTAGTTCAAAGCGCTTTTTGCCTGTGATTGAAAAAGTTGCATGTTAGAGGGGTTGTTGGTCTTATTATGATATATAAGCGTGTTTGGTTTGGACGGACCTTTTTTCAGCCTGACGACGGAGACGTTTGTGAATTTTATTTGGTTGGAGGGTTGATTGATAGGCATTTTGTATGGTGCCTGGTGTATCTAAAAGCTGATTAAATTCTATCGTATGAGAAATCTGGTGAAAAAGTAAGAGAAGAAGAGTGTTTAATATCTCCTCTGCTGGGCTGAGGATAAAATCGTTGCCCAGTCTTCGTATCGATAATCGACGTCACATGCGGCGGGTCCGTCCCGCACGATGACTCAGCCAGTGACTCAGGTCTCGTGACTATCCTCCCCTCGGGAGGCACCGAGCTCTGATTGGCCGCCTTCCATCGCTGCTATCGGCGTCATCGCCTGCCACCGCCTCGTCACGCTGCGCCTATCCGGCTCTCGCCATCTTCTCCTCACCTGCTTCCTCTTTCTCCTCATCTTGTACCCCGTCAGTAAGTAGCCGGTCTTCTAGCTACTTCTTTCAGTGTACGGACCATAACCTTATAGTAAGCTGCCCTCTTCCCGTTGGTGCGGTTCTGGTTCTCGCCTTGCTTGGCCTGCGTTGCTGATAAGTTGCCCCCGAAGGTCCTCAGTGCTTGGGTAGCAGGTACCATCATCTTGTGTCCCTTGATCATTTCATCAATTTTCCGCTATTATCATCATCTTATATACGTCTCATCACCGCGATGAGAGTTTTACCAGCTACATTGCTGGTCGGCGCGGCCACCGCGGCCGCCCCTGCCCAGCAGGTCCTTGGCGGCTTCCAGGACTTCCAGGACTTCGGAAGCAACCTCCAGGAAACCCTTAAGGAAACCCTGCCTAAGGTAAACAAACCGCTTGAGAACTTCCGGGAGCAGCTCAAGTCTCTGTCCAATGAGGCCCGTGGCTTGTGGGAGGAGGTCGCGAATGCTTTCCCCGATAACCTCGACCACAACCCTGTCTTCTCTCTGCCGAAGAAGCACACCCGTCGCCCTGACTCCCACTGGGACCACATCGTCCGTGGATCTGATGTCCAGAGCGTCTGGGTCACTAACGAGGACGGCGAGAAGGAGAGAGATGTAGAGGGTAAGCTTGAGGCCTACGACCTTAGGGTCAAGAAGACGGACCCGGCTTCCCTCGGGATCGACCCGAACGTGAAACAGTTCACGGGTTACTTGGATGATAACGAGAATGATAAGCATTTGTTTTACTGTAAGTGACTGCTTTATTGGTGGATACCGTGATGTGTTGTGCTGACTGCTTCAAGGGTTCTTCGAGTCGCGAAATGACCCTGCGAACGACCCTGTTGTTTTGTGGCTGAATGGTGGCCCTGGTTGCTCCTCTCTGACTGGTCTCTTTATGGAGCTTGGCCCTAGCAGCATCGACGAGAACATTAAGATAGTCTACAACGACTTCTCATGGAACTCCAACGCTTCCGTGATCTTCTTGGACCAGCCTGTCAACGTTGGCTACTCTTACAGCAACAACGCTGTTAGCGACACGGTTGCTGCTGGAAAAGACATCTACGCCTTGCTTACTCTCTTCTTCAAGCAGTTCCCTGAGTATGCGAAGCAGGACTTCCATATTGCTGGAGAATCTTATGCTGGCCACTACATCCCTGTTTTCGCTTCTGAGATTCTTGCACACGAGAAGCGTAACATCAACCTGAAGTCTGTTTTGATTGGAAACGGATTGACTGATGGCCTCACTCAATATGAATACTACCGCCCCATGGCCTGTGGTGATGGTGGTTACCCTGCTGTGTTGGACGAGAGCTCCTGCCGCTCCATGGACAACTCCCTTGGCCGCTGCCAGTCCATGATTGAGTCTTGCTACAGCAGCGAGAGCGCATGGGTCTGTGTCCCTGCGTCTATCTACTGTAACAATGCTCTCCTTGCTCCTTACCAGCAAACCGGACAGAACGTGTACGATGTTCGCGGCAAGTGCGAGGACGAGAGCAACCTTTGCTACAAGGGCATGGGCTACGTCTCTGAATACCTGAACAAGCACGAAGTCCGCAACGCCGTCGGTGCTGAAGTTGATGGGTATGACACCTGCAACTTTGACATCAACCGCAACTTCCTCTTCCATGGTGACTGGATGAAGCCCTACCACCGTCTTGTCCCCGGCATCCTTGAGCAGATCCCTGTCCTCATCTACGCTGGTGACGCCGACTTTATCTGCAACTGGCTCGGAAACAAGGCCTGGACCGAGGCCCTGGAATGGCCCGGCAAGGAAGAGTACGCTGCCCTTCCTCTGGAAGATATCAAGATCGTCGACAACGAGCACAAGGGCAAGAAGATTGGCCAGGTCAAGAGCCACGGCAACTTCACCTTCATGCGTCTTTACGGCGGCGGTCACATGGTTCCCATGGACCAGCCTGAGTCGTCCCTTGAGTTCTTCAACCGCTGGCTAGGTGGTGAATGGTTCTAGATGAGACGCGACAAGACGAGACAAGTCTTTAGACATCGATTGCATGTGTGATGTGTTATAGTCCTTGCCCTTTTTAGTCCTTCCGAACACGATTTGCTTGCTATAGTTTTTTTGTATCCCTTGACAATGCAACATGTTCCCTTGAGACCCATGTCCTGTTCCTAGTCTAGATTGTATGACTACCTACATGCGTAACATCATAGATATAGCCCATAAGCTTGTAAAGTACTTAAATTTAGTTCGTGATCCCCGGGTGTCCCTTTTTCGTGCTGTTCATTAACTGACAAGTTGTGGGAGTGTTGAGTGTGGTTGGCTATGGAGGGGAGGGAATGATTTGTGTGCATAGATCCATATAAAATCATAGCAGGGTACATAGGTGACGAACTGACGATAGGGGGTTTGAGATCATCATGGTTACGTAGCATGTCGAGGCAAGAAGTCGTGTCCTACGATGAGCATTCAGGTGTATGGGCTGGGCAAGTCCGCCTAGACATCCAATACAAATTCGAGAGGCAGGAGTTGATTTAATTTTTTCATTTCAATTGGTATGATTCTTTTCATTTTCCGGGCCCGTAAGTGTCCACATGGTTTTTCCTATTCATCGGACACCAGAAACCCGTTCCCGTAAAGGTAAGGTATTCGTTAAAAAACACACCAACATGCAACAAGGAAAACCCCCAATTCCCAGCAACAAAAAAAGACGATTTGCGCAAAGGATTAGCCCTTCTTCTTGCTGACACCGACGGTGCGTCCACGGCGGCCGGTGGTCTTGGTGTGCTGACCACGGACACGGAGACCCCAGTAGTGACGGAGACCGCGGTGAGAGCGGATCTTCTTCAGGCGCTCGAGATCCTCACGGTACTTGCTGTCAAGACCGTTGGAGAGGGTGTGGGAGTCCTTGCCGTCGACGATGTCGCGCTGTCTGTTGAGGAACCAGGTGGGGATCTTGTACTGGGTAGGGTTCTGGAGGATGGTGACAATGCGCTCGAGTTCTTCGGTGGTAAGTTCACCAGCACTATTGAGACAAGTTCGTTAGATTCTATATATTTATTTTTCGCGGTGATGGAGTTGATTTGTGGGGTGGTGGTGGAATTCGTTGTTCGCTTCTTCGGTAGTGCTGGAAGAGGCACAGGGGGAAGAGAAAGGCCAACATACCGCTTGTTGAGGTCAACATCGGCCTTCTTGCAGACCAAGTTGGAGTAACGGCGACCAACACCCTTGACTTGGGTCAAGGCGTACATGATCTTCTCCTTGCCGTCAACATTGGTGTTGAGCAGACGCAGGATGTACTGGAAGTTCGTCTTCTCGCCGGTCACGAGCGCTGTAGGTGAAAAGAATCCAGTCAGCCATATTTTCTTGCCATCGAGAAGCGTTGAACGGATGTGAAAATTCGAAGATCATCTCGCTGTCTGTTCTGCTGCATTTTGAAAATCGTCCTCCAGCTTCACCTAATTCCACCGAACAGAACAAATCCAGCAAAGCAGCGGGTGTGCAGAATAGCTCAGGAAAGGGATGCTAGAGATAGCACGTACACATGATGGGCGATGGGCGCGAACGGGATCGCGATGAATTGTCGACAGCGAAAGGTGTGAGAAGGAGAAGTCGAGGGCTCTGGCGGCTTCAACTTTGCTCGCCCGTTGTGGGATCGGGTAGAGTGTGGTCTAACCGAAGTGGGAAAGGTCGCTTGAAGGGCTCGCTTGACTATCCACTAAAGTAAATCAGGTTAGTGTGGTTTAATTAGACACGTGACCTTGACACCATGGATGATGACTAAAGCGCCTTCCTTTTTTGTCAACTAAGTATACCAATTGGAACAGTTGCACCTTCCATGATTTTGAAGCGTTCTAGTCCCCACTTACCAGGGCTTTCTTGGTATATCATTGCTCCCGGAACATTTCACTACTAGTTAGTTCTCATTACAAGGGTTTATCCATTGAATGGGGCATATTTGCATGGATAATGTCTGCTTCGTCCATTGACTCAGCTTCTCTCTGGCGCTTGGTTGCCAGTAGATGAACTTCTAATGTTATTTGCTATGCCTCCCAACATGGCGAGAAGATGACTCTATATACCAATGACCAGATTCCGGCTATGGCCATTACAATGGTTGCCTATTGTTTAGTGTAGAGCAATGGATTTGCTTGTATCGTTCTCAACCTCGAGCAGTCTGGGCTCCATGCGCAGGACTTTTTGCTGAATGTGTACTAGCTCTGAATCCAACGTACTTTGTTCAAGGGAAACCTCACCAGAAATTCAGCCATTAACTTAACCATCTCTTTCCACATGCACGGAACACTCCTGCTAAAGGGTACCGCGCTATTATGCCATATACGGATGTCAGTGGCCCGACGATACAGGATCGCCATGATCCTTACTTTCAAAAGCAACCCATATCCTGGTTCTCATGTATAACCTCGCATCATCAGAACAGGATATGGAGTACTCGATTCTGATTTAATTGCTTCGAATGATGGCACTGCTGGTTTAAATCTATATGTGCTTCGACTCTGTTTGTTTTCTCGCCCAGGCGAATGTATGTAAACCTAGTGAAAAACGAATTTCCCTCTAGCCATCGTGATCCGGTCTCACCAGGATGGATCTACGCGATATGTATTATTATTATTAATTTGTGCGTTAAAGAGTTGGAGATGGTTTTGCTTCCAAGACGGTCTGGTGAGCGATTTGTTGGGGTGGATGGGGCCACGGCCAATCATGGGCGGGACATTTGAAAAGTCGCCGAGGGATGCTACAACAACCCCAGACAGGAGCCTTTCCCCGCATTTCGATGGGGTCTGACCACATTTCCTCTCTTTTAATTAACGCCAGGGGCCCCAGGGGAAGCTTCAGTGTCTTCAAAAGGTGGTATATTATCTATCCGTACCAGGTCTTATCTTTCTGGCTTCTAAGAATCTAACTGACAAATGAAACTAATGCAGAACAACAGATATATACAAGACATCCAACAACACTCCTGCTTTGGTTTACAGCCGGGCCTGCTGGGAGCGGTCCTTGCGTGGTGGCCCAGTGGGTGTATTGCTCTTCTTCGGCGCAGAGATATAACCGCCCTTGATATTGTCTGTGTTGACAACAGTGCCGCTCGCATCCCGCTGAATTCCCAACTCAATCAACTTGGCGAACACCTTCGAAAAGTGATCGAAGAACAAATCCTTATCCTTCGCATACTTCTCCACCCAGGGTCGGAACTTGGGGTCCTCCCGCAGCGCAATATCAGTCGGCAGCATCATGAGCGGCTCGTCACCCTCCTCCGCATCAGGATCAACATACTGGAACTGAGTGATACCATTCTTCAATGTCGTCTGCTTCCACTCCAGGTTCAGCAGCAGCTTGAAGAACTGGTTCGAAAACCGCGTCGGGTTGTTCACCCAAGGTCCCTGGAATCCACTCCGATCCGCGTGGCCTCGGCCAAGGTTATGCCCGCCCGACAACGCCACGATCTCCTGGTCGTTGAAGCCCATACGGTAGAAGATGAATCGCAGGTGGTCTGCGCCCTGGGCACCATCCGGTAACCGGCCGCGTGGTGGAACCTTTGAGTCGTCGGCGTGATCGGTACGCCCTGGCTGCCAAGTGATTTCAGGTCCGCCCATCTGCTTGATCGCGACTACGCCTGCGAGCGTCCACAGGTCGCTATATGTGATCCAGGGGTGTCTCTCTTTTACGGGTTCGAGGAAGGTACGACCGTGCTGAAGGCCAGCGTTTGCGGGGTCGCCACCTTCGGCTTCGTAGCGCATACCAGCGCCGTTGGAGCCGCCTGTGTCGCTCTCAACATCGTAGGTACCAGAGGAGTGCCTATTTGTGGTTTCTTGTTAGGACTACTACTTCGGAAAAGTCCGATTTCATCAATGAGATATAGGGGACAAGACGAACCATGCTAGTCGGACAAAGAGAGGACCTGTGCTACCGTCATCATAGTCGGGCTTCTTCAGCTGGGCGATGATGTCGCGGCGAACAGCGTCGTAATCTCCGGGTTTGCTCATTGTGAATGGGTTATAAGGATGTTATTAGGTGACTGGCTATGAGAGAAGAAGAAGAATAAAAGAGCAGGAGGGAGCGAAAAAAGAATGATGGTATTCAGCGTGATGGCGACCACCACATGCACTTCCAGGGACAGCAGTGGAGCCTCGGCCTTCCGAAAATCAGTTCGAATTTCGCAGCCAGAAATACCGCCAAGAACCGAGGTAATCCTCGCTTTTTCTACAAGATTGTTGGATGGACCCAAACTTCTGATTCTATGGATAAGGGGCAAAAAGGTAAAAAAAAAAAAAAGAAAAGGTTCGTGACTTCATTTCTCATGATTCCTAACTGCTCCGTAGGTCGGTTTTCAATGCTCGCAGTCACCGACGGACAATAGCCGACACACCACCACTCGGCCGGAAAACCATTGCGACACTGCAATCAACTGAATATGACGGGGTATTATTTCAGCAACCTCGGAATTTCCCCTTCAAGCGGGCGGAAGACTGGGTCTCCATAACCACCGTCCCCATATCACGGGCCAGTCTTGATTGCCGCCAATTATTGTCCCGACGATGATTCGCCACTGCCCGATCCCGATTCCGAACATAAACCCTTCTCCAGAGATTCCAGCGCTTTCGCCAGGGTTTTTGGGCACTGGTGCAAACTCCCCGTATGCCGCTTCATCTCCGCAACGATGACACGTATAAGCCGTCGCTTAGCACGCCATATCCTTGCTCGACGCTGATATCCTGCGATTTTCCGCTCTAGCTTTCGCAGCTCCGCTCTCTCGTGTCGCTGGAGGGTGCGAATAAAGTTGTCCATAGGCGCGGTATTGTCTGGGTCCAGATTCCCGCGGTTGATTTCTTGGGATATTCTGATCATCGTGGTAGTCATATCTCCGGCGATCGCGTCTATGACGGCAGTTTTTTGGTCTGAGGTGAGGGTGGAGAGCTTTCGGATGGCGGATAGAGTGGATTTGTTCATTTTGAGGTAAGTGATAGCAACTGCGCGACCTGTAAAAGTCTGTAGGTTTGTAAACAGCTCTTGGTTATTGCTACATCATGGCAACGGTAGGGTATATATATCTGTCGCGGCACAAAGAATCCCGACGTTTATTCTGCGCAAACGCGGCCTTCAGGTAGATCCATTATAGACTATGCAGCATACCCCATTCTCATTATTTAAACTACATACAAAGCAAAATAAAACCAGTTTAATCCGATTCAGCCTATTAGCATCTCTCCCGTCATAAAAACCCTGGCTTCTCCCCCTATTACCATTTTAGGCCATCAAGATAGGGCTAGCCCTCCCCCTCCTGTTTGCACCGTTTGTCTCAAAATTTCTCTCAAGAGCATGATCCCAACGGCCAAACCACGTAAAGAATCACCCACTACAGCCTCAATACGTCCGGCAAACCTCACAAAAATGGCGTCCACGCACCCCCGGGTAGAAGAACTTCCCGACGACTTCGACGAGTCGATGGACCTCAACGCGCCCCCGCCCAAGCCAACAACAACCCCGCCTGCCGCAGGCCCCGAGCTCCCTGTCCCCGGTAATGAGGAACGGATGAAGGAGTTGGCAAAGGATACCCCCAAGCCGGACCTCCCGCCTGCGATGGCGGCTGTGGATTCCCATACGACGGATGAGTTGGCGGATATACTGAATAAGACGCCGTTGTTTATGACGGATATCAGCAAGGCGGGGGATGAGAGTGAGTTTTCTTCTTCTTCTTTGGCACCCCAGGTGAAGATATGGAAAGGGACGGGCGTTTCTAACGGGCGTGCGCTACAGATGGCGAGAACATTATGCTGGATGCGCTGCGCGCGTTGCAGAATGAGGGAACGCGGGGCGACGTTGCGCAAAATTTCCGTGAGCAAGGGAATGAGGCCGCGCGGGAGAAGAGGTGGATTGATGCGAAGGAATTCTACACCAAGGCGGTTGCGGTGTTGAAATCAAAGGAGCAGAAATGGGATAAACCCGAGGATGAGGAGGAGGAGCAGAGACTTCGGCGGGAGGTTGAGGAGGCATCGTATATCAACCGTGCGTTGTGTAATTTGGAGCTGAGTATGAATTCCTTTCTTACTACCAACGGTGGGCTGTTTGATGCTAATTAGTGACTTCATGCAGAGAACTACCGATCTACGACGCTCGACTGTGCTTCCGTCTTACAGCTCAACCCGCGCAATGTCAAGGCTTATTACCGCTCCGCGATGGCGTTATATGCGCTTGATAAGATAGCTGAGGCAGAGGATGTCGCTACGCGTGGATTAGCGCTCGACCCGAAGAACAAGCCTCTTCAACAGGTTTCGTCGAAGATCACGGAGCGGAAAGCGTCTCTTGAACGGATAGCCGCTAAGCGAAAGGCCAACGACGAGCAAACGCTCAAGAAGAAACAGCTCCTGAGCACTGCGCTCCGCGCTCGACAGATTAGAACCCGCAAAACGAACCAGCCTCCTGAGATGGAGGACGCGAATATCAGGCTCACTCCTGACCCATTGTCGCCGGAGAGCACTATTGAATTCCCGACGGTGCTACTATACCCGATGGACGCGCAGTCTGATTTCATCAAGGGATTCCCGGAGGCCACTTCGATTGAGAATCATCTCGATTATATCTTCCCGCTGCCGTGGGATACGAAGAAGGAATATACCATTGAGAACGTGGACTGCTACATGGACACGCATACGGGAGGCCTAATAAAGGCCGGAAAGAAGCTTCCTCTGTTGCAAATTCTGAGTGGGAGCAAAGTCGAAGTTGTTGACGAACTGGTTCGCATCTACGTTGTGCCAAGCGCAAAGAGTAAGGACTTCATTGCTGCAGTCAAAGCCCGCAAAGAGGGTTGAGACGATGGCCACCCTTTGGGTCAGTTCTGGGACATAGCAGATACTGTACTGAGTCGCTGAGTCGACACACTCCTCAGCGGCCACCACTTCACCGCTTGTAAGTGCTGCAGCACCTCGAGAACTGCCTTAAGCTGCATGCGAACCTGAACCCGTCTCAGTACTCAGAGAGCGGGGATATGGCTACATACTTACCATGCCCCGAGAGGCTACGGAGGCCTGAACTTCAATCACCAGTGACCATTAGGCACGGGCGCCACGTTTCCAGGGACTTGCTAGTAAGATAGATAGACATCAACTCCAAACCAGCCCAATTCGGCTGGCTCGCATAGCCTAAAACTTCAGTCCAACCAACAGATATAGCGATGTATGTTAGATATCCAACGCCGTGATATCCGAGGTGGCCAATCGACTGTAACTGGGCCAAACCGGCGTGTGCATACAAAGGGACCGGACAGCCTTTGTTGATAGGGTGAGGTTGGCTACTGTGCCACCAACGTGGTTGCCCCATATTCCTTTATCTCCATGTGCGTCTAGCCGCATGCAAGATATAAATGGCTCGTCCCCTGTAATCAGGCAGAGTGATCTACATATTGTTCTGTGCACTGCTAATATATAGAGAATGTATACGATGCCTGTGCAATAATTTCGGATGGAGTATGACGCTCTTTGTTGACAATTCCAAGTCAGGCGCCTTGCATGCAAAAAGAAAATACATTCTATCTAATATTTGTTCTTTGCGAGTCCTGGATTCTGTAACATGAATCTACCCCTACAACAATAGGTATCTCGTAGCTATTATTCTTGGTCGCCATAAATATACCCATACCCCTGCGGCTCTCTAATGTTTACCATACCATACTTTTCTTTCTCGAAACATCAAACATACATCGAATACTCGAGATCTATTATCCAAAATGTTCCGCTTTATCGTGACAACCTTCCTTGCCCTACTTGCCTTGACGGCATCGGCATCGGCTGTAAGAACTCTCCCCGGCTTCAAAATACACTAACCCTAACTCCTCAACCCAAAGATCCCTGCCCTCCCCGGCGCCAATCCCGGAGATCCCATATCAACCTTCAGAACAAAGGCCTACCCAGACGGGCCCGATCTCATCCTCAACGGCACCGCTGCCGGGGTCTACGCCCAGCTGAAGGAAATCAACCCCAACTTCGACGAAGACTTCAAAGGCGTCCCAACGGTGATGGATGTAATTTCCACCACCAGTGACCACTTCGACCCGGTCTCGGAGCTTGAAACCCATACCCTTTCCAAGCGCCACTCGCTCAGCTGCGTGTCGAACGATGACGCTAACGACGCCTCGGTTGACCGTATCAAAGAGGGGATTTCGCATCTCCGTGGAGTTGACGGGAAACCTACGCTTGCTGCAGGGAAGTGTGAGCGTGTTAGTTGTTCATGGGGGGATGCGATCCTTTGGTGTAATGATGTGAGTACTCTATATCTAGCAACCCTAACTTCCCCACCCCTGCTTTATTTTTACGAATATTTCATGGCAGAAAAAAAGAAAAGAAAAGAAAAGAAACAAGTCTAACTCTGAATCAAAAATAGGCTACCAAGACCCGGTCACTCCCATCATACAACAACATCGCCGACGGCGCGCAGACCATCATGGATGGCTGCTACAAACGCGGAGAATCCACTAGGGGGTTCGGTGGCTCACTCGACCACCCAGACAAATGGAGGGTTATCGTCGATGGCTACAAATATAGAATTAACCAGGACTGGCAAATGAGATATAATTGTTAGATATAGTGGTACGGATGATCGAATTCCAATGTGGCGGAAAAGGCACGGGTGATGTATGTCTCTGGGGGTACGTATAGGGTTATGCCAGGAGATGTGACCTGGAATTTATCTATACTTATATAGGGAATTATGCAATACATGGATAATACGGAGCAGAAATGATGGCCGGGGCTACATGTTAATAGTATATGGATTTCTTATGAAATGTTTTATTTATTTATCTGTTTATTGGCAATATAAGATGTTCAGTCCACAAACTTCGAATGTCGACTGTGGTGAGATGTATCATTAGAAATTAGCGATTATGATGATTATCTTTATCTATATAGTAAAACACAACTTTTCGTCCACAATTATAGAATATGCTCCCAGAAAACTCCCTCCAGAACCCGAAACGCTATACGCAAAAACGACAGTGAGAAATAAACAGACGCAAACAGATGAAAACATATAACAACTCCCGGAAATGCTCCAGTCCACGCTCAAAACCAAGGCTCGCATAAGAAAAGACAGTATAGATATTGTACACGAGGTGGGGGAAAAGAGAACTCAGTAGTCAAAGTAGTAAGGAGGAGGACAGCCGCTTAAGTTAGGCCCTGGGGTACGCACAAGGGGCATGACCGTGGCGTGAGTTTGCGGTGGATTTTGATGCTCGCTACTCTGGTGGGGGATATGAGAGGCCATATGAGGATTCAGGTTCGCGTACGGCTCTATGGGAAATGATTGCATAGCGAAGGCTGGTATCGGCTCGTGGTGCGGGAAGATCGATGTAGAAAAGTCAAGGCTGTAATGGGCTGCGGCCGGATCTGAATGGGAATGCTTCATGGCGGGATTGATTGGTGGCAGTGACGTTGATACTGGTATTGAGGGATGGCATGCGTCCCATGTAGTTGGGGCTCCAGGGATGGCGCTCGGAGGAATGGAGACTGGAGGGACGGCGTTTGAAGTCGCTTCAACTTGCTGCCGGTTGAATGATGTATTGCCAATGGAGATGTTTGAGGACGGGAACACAGAGGTGTGAGACTCCAGGTCGGGTACATCGTCACGAGACGTGTTGTCGGATCCGTGAATAGAGCCAGCAGGCGAATAAAGCGATGCTTGGGAATCTGCCATGTCGGGAAGATGTACGCGAGAGACGCTTACAACTGCTTGCCCGTCTTTGAAAAGGTCAGTCGATGATGCTTCTGCAATATGAGCGTAGGCCAGACATACCAGAGTTACCATTGAGGTACCGTTCTTCTTCTCCACGGACCCGATAGATTTCATCTAGCACTTGAAGACGCTCTATGGGTGCGATCTGGCGACGGATGGACTGGTCTGCTTCTTTGAGGTTCTCGACACAGATCGAGTGACTCTCGCGGAGTTCACACAAAATGTGCACAAGGAGGCGGATTCTCTCTGACAAGATCAGTATAGCTTTTGGATGGGACATCACTGGAATAGCATACCTGGTTTCCGGAGGTGATCTGGCTCGCGATGGATAACGCCAGCTGGCCACCAGCCGGGTTTTGTCTCTTCAGGGTCAAATTGGTTGGGGACACCGGCAATGTTTTTGCGGCCATTGTACGGGTAGTTAACTTGTTTTCGTGGCTCCACAAGCTTGATATAGGCTTTTGCTAAAATGCGACAGTTGGTCTGCTGTAGACTGTCAAACGCTTTTTCATAATACTTTCGAAGAAGACCTTGGTTCCTAATCGAAAGTAGTGTTTGCGGGTAGCATGTTATGCTCATCGGTAGCACATACTCGTGCGATGCCCGCTTTCGTTTCTGGTTGTTGTCAATAAGCTGGGAACTAATCTTTGTTAGATGTCTCTTGGGACAGACTTGACGGAGCTGAGAGCTTACATAGAGGATCTGCGGCTGAAGTTAGGGGTCCCCGGCGAATCCGGGGAGGATGCGCTTCTCCCACTCTGGGCTTCATAATTGGCTTCGGAAGAATCTGTCACAATCAACCACCATCCAAGGAGATTTGACATCAGAATACTTACTGGCAAGCTTCATCCCATCTTCAGACACAGCAACTGCCTTCAAGAATGAATGAGTTACCTCAGGTGACAGTATGCTGTGGCAATCATTCGCAACTGATGAAGAGGCGTCGAAGCGCAGCTTGCCACTTTCATCGATGTAGAGCAATGCGAAATGGTGAGACCCTAAGTTATCCAAGGGCCCATCCATCGAGACTGAGGTGCCCGACTAAACATTGAGTTAGATTTTGTTGATATTTTGTGGTGTAATTGTGGCGGCATACCATAGAGGGTACCTAGACCGTCCTGGATAAAGAGTTAATGACACAGTGTGTAGAGTAAATTCCCTCAGGTGAGCATTCGTTGGTAGTAATGGTACTATGCAAGTCGAAAAATATGCTCGCGAGCTCCTGGTGTGATTGTGAATGGGGGACTGGGAGAGAGGATATGGGAGCCTTCGTCTTAAGAGGCGACAGAACCCAACCTTTAGGGTAGAATATAAAAAGCAAAAACAAATGTTGAATCCTCTGGCCCACTATTAGTGCTTTGTATCCGCACGTTATCGGATATTCAAACATGCATCCCAGCACTGATAGACAGTTGCATGCAGCCCACGCAGGTGGATAACCTTTGGGTTGGTTCTTTCCCGAAATGGTGCATACAAAATATTGATATTATCGGTTATGAGAACCTACAACTGGAGAATTTTCTCACTCCGACACGGAAAACCTCGGTGAAGGAAGCTTTTTTCAATAGCGTGGCTTCGGGGCAGGCGACATTGACCAGGATCATGGAACTTCGATGCCCCATATGTTCCAGTCTAACGCACTTCCGTATCCTTATTTTTACATCTGCAGTGATGATCTACCGGAAGTTGACACCTGTGGAGAGCTGACTTTATTTCGGTCTGTTATAATCTAGTCAACTCACTAACCTCCACAGTGGGATTCAAGAGCACGTCATCTTGGCTGCGGTTTGGAATATGGGATAGCATGCTTCCCATAGGGCACCCGCATGTATCGATGGTAACCTTATCATTGCACGCTCTCAAGCGATCTCGAGCAAGGCGGACTTGTTCCTGTACCCTGGTCGGCATCGAAGAGCATACGAGTCTAGTCTCAAGAGACCATTTGTGACAAATAAAGTGCGGTTAACGCTGGATTGAATCACTTTAGTGGATTATTTTCTCTCGATGGTCCTCTGGGCAAATTATTTGTCGGATAAAGTTTCCCATACCTGATGTGTCGGTCTCTAGGCGTCGACTTGTGCTTCGTATGTGGGTCAGGTCATTGATCCATGTTTGTTTTGCCCCAATCTGAGAGTGCTAAAATAGTTCATGAACATGAGAGGAATCGAGAATGACAATCAAATCTTCAGCCGACCCTCCCCGGAATATATCCGCGAACTCTGGGTCAGGCTTCAGACTGTCCCTTTTGGGCTTCCGGCATCCGGCTAGTGGTTCGGAAGAAGAAGTGACATCCGCGAGGCTGGCCATCCACATGGTTGAGGGTTGAGAAAATGTGTGAAGACAACATACGGTAGCTCTCAGTCAATCCCGGACAAAGCTCTGTATGCTGGAAGCGTTCTCGGCCGATAAAAGACACCAAAGCTTATTCCTTTCAGTAAGGACGAAAGGGCCTATCAGCAGTGGCTTTTGTTAGCTCGCTTATTGTTCGTTACTTGGTCCCCATTGACCGGCTGGCAACTGGAGCTGAAAGGAGGCTCAGTTGAGAATCGAAGCCCCCGTTGATCTTGTGTGGGCTTGTTGCGCCTCTTACCAGCTGAGAGAAACATATTTGCATACCGCAACGGGACAACCCAGCGGCACATTCATTGTTTCAGTGTTCCGTGGCAGGGCCTGATCTGTCGATATTGGATGTATGAGAATTTGTATAGGCCCACTGGGGGAACATCTGACTGGTCATGTTAATCAAAACAAAACAAAAAGCTAAAGAACCAGAAGGTTCAGTGGCAGACCTGCCTTCTCAATGGAATCAGAAGCCTTATGTTCTCGATCCTCGAGGCGAAAGCGACCCGATTCTGAGGGACAAGGACTGCATCTTGGGTACAGGGCTGTATAATTTGCAGCCAATTACCAACCAGTCAGGAATAAACTATTCGGATAGGAAACGTCCCGGTAAATGATTGGCACGCGATTGATCGGAGGTATAGGTTGTTCCCCGGGGCCACAGCCATGGATGCGGCTTTTCGACTTGTATACCTGTCACACTAAGTGGACCAGCCGGACCAATGCCGGTTGGGCAAAAGTACTCGCCCGCCTCCGTTGGACCATGTCTCTTGAGCAGTGCTCCGTTTGGAGTAAATTGTTCAGATGGGCGTACCTCTGTAGCGTGGCGGGCTGAACCAAGTACAGCGATGTCTACCGATATGGGAATTGTGTTGAGCGCCGTCTGAAAGCCGTGAGACTGGAGAATACACGACGAATGTGGAACTGGAGATCTACCTATGATTGTATATGGCTGCAGGGAGCAAAGAGGCTGGAGAAGGTAAACAGAGGAAGAAGAGACGAACTTCCAGTTGAGGCTGAGGCGAGGTCCAGGTAAGCTGCCCGAGAGGCCCGTGATGAACGTATGATACGTAAATTAAACGTCTCGGTTGTGTAATATTATCGTTATTCGAAGAATTTATGAGCAAAGTTCAGGTATCGTACTGGTAATGACTCCCTGAATTACAAGGCGAGCACCTGATCTGGCTCCCCGTCGGCATCTCTTCTTCCTCTTCTCGACTCCATCCTCATTGCTCAGGAAATCGGACCAGCTTGTACATTATTCTCAATAACATGATTTGAATCTCATCTTGATTATCCATATTCTCTGCCTCCACGGCCCAAGGAAACCCATTGCATTAGCCTCTCCGCCCAAACGGCCGAAGACTGATCGACCAGCAAATCTCTTTTGCCCCGATCTCCTTCTATCAACCCGATTCATTCTTTTCGACACCACCGCTCCTTCTGGCAACCAATCACAATTATTTGCTTCGTCGGGGCTCGACTTTGTTTTTCCTGCAATCTTTACTGGAAACCCTCCAGCGAAACGGTTTCGTGGTCTTTGCGATTGCTTGGCCGCCTGCGCGTGGATGTCGAGTTGGATTTGGCCCATCGCAAGAGAAACTGGGAATTCCTAAATTAACCTCCCTGTCATTTACCATTAAAAGCGCTATTATTATTATCGTATTTGCGTCTCTAAGTCTCCTGAACGCGAAACGGCAATGGACCCCAACGCTTCCGGCTTTCCAATGCAGCACAATCCGGGTTACCCTGTCCCTACGCAGGGCAATCCGCAGCAGTTTCCATACTATCCGAACCATCCCTCCTTTCCTCAGTCAAATGCTCCGTCTCAACCCTCGTTCGGTGCTGTACCACTGCAACCTAGTGGAGCTATGATGCCGCCAAATTTTCCCCAGCAATCTCCAGGTACGCTTGCTTTGTTATTACTTGCTTTCTTTTTTGTTCTTTCATCTCGTTCTTCGTGCGCGTAACCTCCCCTGTCCGGGCGCTGGTCGGCTGGTCGAAAGCGCCTGCTGTCTTTTTTATCGAATAAGCTCCAGCTCCAGCTTTTGTGCCACCGTCATATTTGAAGTTAACGATAAGCAATTTACTGACTTGTTGGTTTTTCGGCTCTCTAGGACCCCAAGCGAATTTCTCTGCCCCATTCACCCAGCCTCCCGTAACCGCCGCTTTTTCCCAGCCAACATCCTCGACTGCGAACATCCCGGCGACGCAAGCACAGTCCTTCGCGCAAAATATGTCCTCAGGTATGGCGAAGAGTATGGCTCCTGCTCAACAACCGGTCACAGCTCAACAAGGCCCGCCGCAAAGCACTGCCCCGGCAGTTCAATCACCGGCAGCGGTCGCGCGTGACAAAGAACGCGTTTCTGTTCTTCTGGAAATCAACTCTATGCTTCTGCAGGAGGCGATAAACCTTCAAACATCAGGCAAGGCGGGTGGCCCACCCGCCCAGCAGGCCTCGCAGGATTCGAACCCGTCGCCGACATCAGAATCGACTCCTGACAAGAATGTCCAACGGAGTCCCGAATATGTTAATTGTATGCGGCGCTTGCAGGTCAATCTCGCATACCTGGCCACGGTGGCAGATAAGGGAAAAAAGTCTGGGGGAGTGGTTCCTCCCACACCTGCTATTATGACACCACCTCCGAACCTACCAGCTATCAATGACCTCTACACCAAACTCAACGAATTGTTCCCGCGAGGCGCGCAAGGGGCCGCGAATATTAATCAGGGATCCCAAGGAAATGGGGGACCTGCGGGCTTGTCGCCCACTACTGAACACGGCGTGTGAGCAAGCCGAGAGGGCAGCGTCACTACACGCTTGTGGATAATAACCGGAAGGATCTAAAAGGAACAGTCGAAGATTCGAGTCCTCAAACCACCTTGGAAAATCGGTGGTTATTCCACTCTGAAATCTCTTCCGCCGTACCCTGCTTGAACCTCGCACCCTGGCGGGATAGTCGAAACGCCTTGCTGAAGCTTGTTTTGCGGATGACTTGTCCTCGCTCGCACGGATTTTGCGTTATACTCTGATCTGGCTTGGATACCGTGCGCCGAAGCGTCGTGTCAATGACTTTCGGGAGTATATACGAAATTTTTGACCGTCCGGCTAAACTGCCACCTGATGGGACACAGGAGGGCCCTTGAATATTGGGTACTGTCTTTATTCTTACCTAGAGTAGCCTAGATTTGTACATGTAGCTTGGTATATTGTGATTAGTACAGCACCCATCAGCTGTTGATGCTTGGGGCCCGTGCGCCGAAACAGCAGGCTTGAATGTTACATTGATACTCCAACCACAGAACAACCAGAAATATAAATATAGAGAATATTGAGACCATGCTTGTCCCTATCCCTGAATATCGGTCATCCGACTGACGGACATTGCAGGCGGAGGGAGGGGGATGGCCCAATCAGTGAGGCTTGTGCGGCGCCTGTCCGGGTCTCCGCCCAGATTCACGCCCGTCACCTCAAGGATCGCAGTTCGCCTGACTTTTTCTTGTCAGCCTCGTTCTCAACCACCCCATTACCCTCTTTTAGCCTTTCCCCATCGCTCCTCACTCCTTGTCCTCTCTCTGGAGCCTTGTGAATGTCTTGTTGGCTTCTGGCCAACAGAAGGTGTCCAAGTGTTGCTCTCAACTCCACTGCTATCGCCGCTGCTTCGCCTTCTGTTTCGGCAACATCGTTGCCCGCCTGGTCCTCTCTCCTTCCTCGCTTTCGATCCTGCGTAAATATCCCCTGGCGTCTCCCCGTTAAATCTCCATCGTTTTCGACCTTAGTGTTCAGCCGCAGCCTCCTCGCGCGTTGGCGACCAACTCCGTCCTTGCTCCGCCGGACATCAGCCGCCGTTGCAACCCCCGATTCTCGTGTTACCAGTCAGACTGCTAGCGCGTCGACTTCCTCACGACTCTCATCAAAAACCGATCCTAAATCCAGTGCGACCGCTTACGCTACAACCACGAACATGAATGGAGACGGCGTCGCGAAGCGCAAGCGGAATTCCATCTCTGCAACGGCGGAGCGGCCAGTGAAGCACCTGAAGCCCGAAAACTCGACGCTCACGCCCGGGGATTCTACCCCGGCCAACGGAACCGTTTATGATGTTCAAGATGAGGACGATCTGGGGCCTTTGATGGCCGTTGGGCCTACGCAGGCAGATTCGCCGGAGTGGCAGGCTACGATTGAGGAGGTAGTGAAGAGTGTCGTCTCTATCCATTTCTGCCAGACTTGCTCGTTCGATACGGAGCTGTCAATGAGCAGTCAAGCTACGGGATTCGTGGTCGATGCTGAGCGCGGATATATCCTTACCAACCGACATGTGGTCTGTCCGGGTCCGTTCTGGGGTTATGTTATCTTTGATAACCACGAGGAGGTAAGTTGGCCGAGGTTCAAAAATGAAGGGAATGTCTGACGGTATAACTAGTGCGATGTCTCTCCGGTATATCGAGACCCAGTCCACGATTTCGGATTACTAAAATTCGATCCCAAAGCGATTCGACACATGAAACTCAGAGAACTCAAGCTCCAGCCCGATGGTGCTCGTGTGGGCTCAGAGATCCGGGTTGTTGGTAATGACGCAGGAGAGAAACTGAGCATTCTATCCGGTGTCATCAGTCGACTTGATCGAAACGCTCCTGAGTACGGCGAAGGCTATAGTGACTTCAACACCAATTACATTCAGGCTGCCGCTGCGGCTAGCGGTGGTAGCTCCGGAAGTCCTGTGGTCAATCTTGCAGGAAATGCCATCGCGCTGCAGGCTGGAGGTCGTGCAGATGGCGCTGCAACCGACTATTTCCTGCCGCTGGACCGACCGCAACGTGCTCTAGAATGCATCCGTCGAGGACAGCTAGTCACCAGAGGTACTATCCAGACCCAATGGATTCTCAAACCTTTTGATGAGTGTCGGCGCCTGGGATTGACTCCCGAATGGGAAACGAAGGTGCGCAAGGCAGCTCCCAACGAAACGAGTATGTTGGTTGCGGAGATCATTCTTCCCGAAGGTCCTGCGGATGGAAAGATTCTGGAGGGCGATGTACTCCTGCAGGTGAATGGAGAACTCCTCACCCGATTTGTTCGATTGGACGACATTTTGGATTCCAGTGTTGGGAAGTCGGTGCGATTGCTGGTGCAGAGAGGCGGTCAAGACATGGAGGTTGAATGCGACATTGGCGACCTGCATGCCATTACGCCCGATCGGTTTGTAACTGTTGCTGGTGGAACGTTCCATAACCTATCCTACCAGCAGTCTCGACTCTATGCCATTGCCACAAAGGGTGTTTACGTGTGTGAAGCAGCGGGCTCCTTCAAACTCGAGAATACCCTTTCAGGATGGTTGATTGATTCCGTGGACAAACGGAAAACCAGAAATTTGGATGAATTTGTGGAAGTAATGAAATCAATCCCGGATCGCTCTCGAGTTGTCATTTCATATCGCCACATTCGCGACTTGCACACACGGGGGACGAGCATTGTGTATATTGACCGACACTGGCATCCAAAGATGCGGTTGGCCGTCCGAAATGACGACAGCGGTCTTTGGGATTTCTCTGACCTCGCGGAACCCGTCAAGGCCTTGACACCGGTTCCAAGGAAGGCTGATTTCATCCAGCTGGACGGCGTAAGCCAACCTGCTGCCGCCGAGATCGTGCGCAGTTTTGTGCGCGTCTCTTGCACGATGCCCTTGAAGCTGGATGGGTTCCCTCAGGCAAAGAAGACTGGGTTTGGACTTGTTGTGGATGCTGATAAGGGCTTGGTGGTGGTGTCGCGTGCCATTGTACCCTACAACCTATGTGACATCAACGTGACCGTGGCAGATTCGATTATTGTTGCGGCCAAAGTCATTTTCCTCCACCCACTGCAAAACTATTGTGTCATTCAATATGACCCTTCCTTGGTGCAAGCCCCAGTCCAAAGCGCAAAGCTCAACACGGAATACATCAAGCAGGGCCAAGACACGATTTTTGTCGGCTTCAACCAGAATTTCCGCATCGTGGTTGCCAAGACTGCCGTTACTGATATCACGACAGTTTCGATCCCCGCTAATGCTTCTGCGCCGCGGTACCGTGCTATCAACTTGGATGCGGTGACTGTCGATACAGGGCTGAGTGGACAGTGTTCGAACGGTGTTTTGGTCGGCGAAGACGGTGTTGTCCAGGCCTTGTGGTTGAATTATCTCGGTGAACGTACACCTAGCTCCCACAAAGACGTCGAATACCACCTCGGATTTGCGACGCCCGCATTGCTGCCCGTTGTGAGCAAGATCCAGCAAGGAGTCTTGCCGAAACTGCGGATCCTAAACATGGAAAGCTATGTGGTGCAGATGAGCCAGGCGCGCATCATGGGAGTCTCAGAGGAATGGATTGAAGAGGTCGCCAAGGCGAACCCGTCCCGACATCAACTGTTTATGGTGCGGAAGGTCGACTGCCCGCCGCCGGATTTCAACTCGTCGGCAGACAGCTTCCAGGAGGGCGATATCATTCTCACTCTGGATGGACAGTTGATCACGCGCGTGTCTGAACTCGACATTATGTACGAGAAGGAAGTGCTCGAGGCACTTATTGTGCGTAACGGGGAAGAAATGCGGATCCAGGTGCCTACCGTGTCGACGGAGGATCTGGAGACCGATCGAGCGGTTGTCTTTTGCGGTGCGGTGCTGCAGAAGCCACACCACGCCGTACGCCAGCAGATTTCGAAGCTGCATAGCGAGATCTATGTCAGCGCACGGGTGTGTCTCCTACTTTTTTTGCTGTCTTTTGCTGTCTGTATATGCTAATAATAAACAAAGAGTCGCGGATCTCCGGCCTACCAATATGGCCTTTCGCCCACCAATTTCGTCACAGCAGTGAACGGAGTGCCGACACCAGATCTCGATCGTTTCGTCGAGGAAGTGAAGAAGATCCCGGATAACACATACTTCCGGATCCGCGCAGTGACATTCGATAACGTCCCTTGGGTAGTTACCATGAAGAAGAACGACCATTACGTATGTTCCTCTTTTTTCTATTTGCTACAGCGAACTAACTGGTGGAATAGTTCCCCATGTCCGAATACATCAAGGACGACACGCAGGAGCTAGGATGGAAGTCAATCTCGCACGACAAAAAAGACAAGGACGGCGTGGATGCGGACGTGGCGAACCTGAACCCCGATGCCATGGACGAGGGATTCGACGGCGGGAGCGATATAGAGCCGGACACTGTATAATATAGATACAACACTCCACCTGGTTCATAGACCGTGTACATTCTGCATGGTAAATACACATAATGACAGTGCAACTACCTGAGTTCTGCTCAAGCTCGTAATTCCAAACGACGATCATGACAAGAGCGTATCTGCGTCTGCGAATTCGCTGGAGGGAACTGCCCAGAGCAGCTGAGCCTTTCGCTGGCGAAAGCATTTGACAGATTAGGCTCTACCTTATTTGATTCGTTTCCAGAACGCTGGGACGATGTCTTGATTCTTGTTCCAATGATGTTAATCAGTTAGGGTTGGACATGGAGGGTCCATGCACTGTGAAGTGGATAAAACCCTTCCCAACCCCCAGGAAAATAACCAATCTCGGTTCAGCATGGAAAAGAGATCAGGGCTCTACGCGCCGCCAAGCCTGGAGTTGTCTTTTGTTCCCAAAATAACGTGCATGCGCTTAACCAACGGCGCGACATTGTGGGTTTGGTCGGCGCTTAGAGCGTCGTCCGTTCAAGGACCTCAGCAGATGTCTGTATGTATTGATGGGGAGGACTTGTCTCATACGGCCGTTCTATTTTATGGATTTAGAAGGGGATTTTATTTATTACTCCTGTTAACTGTAATTATTGGCCTGACTCCTTAATTAGCTGTCGCCCGGGTTCTCGCTCCCACAGCGCCAATTGCTAGGAGTCGGCGTTTAGCAGAAATAACCTTGGACAGACTAACTAAACTAAAATGTGCCCAGCTGCAGGGGACCAGATAGACACTGTTTCAGGTCTCAGTGAGCCTTCCCAAGTACGAATCAGCTTAAACGACTGGAATTGCAGCGCAGAGTTCAGCGGCTAGATATGTACATAGATACATAGTAGTGCATCCCGTCCTGGCGCTGTGTTTTCCTCTCTCTTTTTCCTTTTCTTTTCCGATTCGTATTTTTTTTTTTTCTAGAAAAAAATCACATCAGCACCATGAGTAGGACAATACTTCAAACGGCGACGATGACGGGCGATTCCTTCAAAGAGGCCGTGCCGGATCGGCATACCCAGCCTGGTCTGGAGGCTGTATTTCTGCAGGGTCCTGGGTTTGGATATCCTGCGCAAAATGGGTATGGGCATGGGCAGGGACATGGACATGGACACACTGGACCGCCTGTGCAGCAGGGAATCGGGAAGAAGAAGTTTTTCATCCTGTGGGTTGCGCTGGGGGTGCTTGTTGCGGCGGTCATTGGGCTTTCGGTTGGATTGGGGGTTGGATTGGTGAAGAAGGGTGGTATGTTTCTTTTTTGATTAAGTTCATATTGATATTCAAAGTTGCTGATTGATTGAATAGGAACGGAGTCAGAGTCAGCATCCCAGTCCTCTCCTACAAGCACAGACAACGGCAACGACAACGACAACGACATATCATCAAATAACGCAACATCACCAGAAACATCATCATCATCTTCATCTTCATCATCACCCTCATCCTCACCAACAACAACCCCAACAGCAACATACACCTCCCCCTTCGACACAGACGCCGGCGCAGACGCCACAATAACCCTATCCGGAGTCCAAGCAACGCCCAACCCGTCTCCAACCTCCATCTGCCCAACAGCCAACAACACAGTCATAGTCCATATCCCGGGGCCCAAGCGGTACCGGATATTCTGCGACTCTGATTTCGGGGGCAGTGGGAAGAAGGACCTTGCGTCGGTGGTGCTCGGCTCGTTTGACGCGTGCCTGGGGCTGTGCAATGCGATGAATTATTTCCAGGAGCGCGAGGATGTGGGCTGCACTTATAATGTTGAGGGGACGGGGGAGCAGACGCCTGGGACTTGTTGGTGTCTTGGGGGTTCGTTGAAGGTTGTGACGAATGTGGGGAATGAGGTTGCGATACCGATTGATTAATTATTATTATGCTTTATGATTTATGTAGCGTTTAGAGAGATCTTTATTTTAAGTAGTTATATACTAGGTATAAAAGGTTTAATTCTTAATACTAAAGTAATATTAGAAGGTTTTTTTTAGATAGCATGAAGTAATATATAGTTATAGGAGTGCTATAGAGTAAGAAAAAATATCTGGATAGTCCTTCGTGGAATATTAATACCGAGGCCTTTGCTAATAGATGCTTGGTTGGTAATGGATGGTTCTTGACAAAGAGTTGTAGTAAACAGGCAGAATATCATGACCCCCCTCGCTCTTTCCTCAACAGTATTCACTTTGGACAGATTCCTGCTTAGAACTCTTAGTCACACCTCGATAAACACCGCAGCTCATAGGGGTGTCAGACTGGACACATGCAATAAAAAGCAAAACACCCTTACTAAGAAAGGGTGCCCTTTTTAGTCAAGTGGTAAATTCCACAAAGTTCTTGCGTGATTTGGTGTCGACGCTATCTCAAGACTTGTGGTCCATGATATTGGCTTCATTTACAGCAACTGCCCAGTGACTTATCAATTATTTACACTTTCTTCGGAATCTAATCATTCTACAGTCCACTATGTCAGCCAGCACCCCTCTATCCCATAAAGATTACACGGTCGGATGGATATGCGCCTTGCCGCTCGAGATGGCGGCTGCGAAGCTGATGTTGGATACAATACACCCGCCTCTACCCCTCCCGCCAACAGATCAGAATACGTACATTCTGGGAAATATTAGAGAGCACAATATAGTTATTGCCTGTTTACCAAGCGGCGCATATGGCACAACGTCAGCTGCAACAGTGGCGATGCAGTTATTATCCAGCTTCCACTCCATCCGGTTTGGCCTCATGGTTGGTATAGGCGGAGGGGTACCAAGCAGCGATGCAGACATTCGACTGGGCGATATCGTCGTGAGCGAGCCAACAGGCACTTTTGGAGGTGTGATACAATATGATATGGGTAAATCCTTGAGCGGCGGTCAGTTCCAGCGTACAGGGATGCTCAACAGGCCGCCAAAGGTTCTGCTGACTGCGCTCGCCACACTCAAAGCGCATCACCTCACAGAAGAGAGTCAGATTCTTACATTTATCGCTAATATCGAAGCCAAGGCACCTCACGGAGCTGCGAATTTCGTCCGACCAAGCCACGCGGACTGTTTATACCAGGTGGAATACGAGCATGGAGGATCGAATGACTGTTCTGGTTGTGATCGGTCCAGACTTGTTTCAAGACCTTCACGGGGTCATGATGAACCTGTCATTCACTATGGACTGATTGCATCTGCAAATCAGGTAGTTAAATATGGCAGGCATCGAGACCAGCTGGCGGAAGACTTGGAGGTTTACTGCGTGGAGATGGAGGCTGCAGGGCTCATGAACGACTTTCCCTGTATAGTCATTCGGGGAATTTGTGACTATGCTGACTCTCATAAGAACAAGGACTGGCAAGGATACGCAGCAGCGGTGGCAGCGGCCTATGCTAGAGAGCTTCTTTTGGTGGTTCCAATCAATCATATTGAAAATACTCCAACAGCGCAAGAAGCTTTGGCAAATGCTGGTAAGAGCCTCTAATCCATATCTATAGACCTCTTATATATTTTGAATCCATTTCTAAACATTTTTTTTCGCGTAGCACCCTGCTTTGATGTCCCTTTCGACTTAGCCACGGTGCCCGTGATTCAAGATTTCTTGGGACGGCAAGACGAGTTAGAGCACTTATGGGACTATTTACAACCAGCAATTCCCCAGTCCCAGAAAGTTGCTGTGCTTCATGGGCTCGGCGGTATAGGGAAAACACAGCTCGCAATTCGCTTCGCGCGTGATCACAAGAAGGACTTTAGTGCTGTCCTTTGGCTAAGTGGCAAGGATGAAGGCACGCTCTTACAATCTTTGAGCTCAGTATTACCCCGATTACCAGGAGAGTCCTGCGATAATAAGGCGGTAAATGATGAGGAAGTGGAAAAAAGAGCTAGGAAAGTGTTGAAGTGGCTGTCAGCAGAGGGAAATTCACGGTGGTTAATCATTTTTGACAATTTCGATCAATATTCTCCCATCGACAGCGATGTTGACGATGGATATGACATCGCCCAGTTCTTCCCCACGGCAGATCACGGCTCTATTCTTATTACTTCTCGGCTACACGGTTTGACGGAGCTTGGGAAGTCTTTTCCAGTCCACAAACTTGAGTTTAAGGATGCAATTCAACTGCTCCTGCAAAGCAGCGGTCTGTCGGTAGATAATACCACGGAAGACCTTGATAGCAATCTAGGTAGGGAAACACTTGATACATAAGCCTTACGTTTAATTCTAATATTTATAGATTACGTTGCCCTCGCCGACTGCCTGGATGGACTGCCGCTAGCAATTGTCATCGCTGGAGCATTCATGCGCGAAACCGGAACGAGCGTTGAAGAATATTTACAGCTCTATAAAGATTCATGGGCAGACTTGCAGTCTTGTTCCAGGCCCACACGCCACTACCAACAAGGAAACATACTAGAGACATGGATGATCACGTATAAGGAAATCCAGGAAAGTGAGCCAGAAGCTGCAATGCTGCTGCTCTTACTTGCCTGCTATAATAACCGGGATATCTGGTTCGAATTGATTCAGCACGGCTTGAATTGCACCGACCTGCCAGACTGGTTTGGCATGTCAGTCTGCAGCAAACTATATTTCAAGACAGAGATCAAGATACTAGTTGGGTTTTCCCTTGTTGAGACAAATCAAAAGGAGGGCAGTTATACATTACATCCAGTGGTACAGGACTGGTGCCTTTACATGGCCGAGTCAGACAAACATACAGCTCAGCTATATGGACTGGCGCTGGTCTCGGTTGGGTCTATGATCCCGGCCCCGAACAACCGAGACTATGCAAGGCTTCAGCGGCGGTTACTTCCACATGCAAACCATCTGCTTCGCACGAAGAGGTACTGGCCAGACGAAGGAATTGATGTGTGGAAAGTTTTAGCCAGCTTAGGGAACCTCTATCAGACTTTGGGCAAGCTAAAAGAGGCAGAATGGATGTATCAGCAAGCACTGGCAGGCTTTGAGAAGATCCTGGGTCGGGACCATGCATCTACCCTTGATACAGTCAACAATCTTGGTGTTCTCTACTGGGTCCAGGGTAAGTTAAAAGAGGCGGAGGAAATGTATCAGCAAGTACTTGAAGCTTCTGAGAAGACACTGGGCCCAGATCATACATCTACTATTCTGGCATTCAATAATCTTGGTCTTCTCTATAGAGATCAGGGCAAGCTGGAAGAGGCGGAGAAGATGCATCAGCAAGCACTAGCAGGCTATACGAAAGTGCTCGGTCCACATCACCCATCCACTATCACAATAGTCAGCAGTCTTGGGAATCTTTACAGATATCAGGGCAAGCTAAAAGATGCAGAAGATACGCATCAGCAAGCACTGGCAGGCTTTAAAAAGGAACTGGGTCCAGATCATACATCCGTCCTTGAGTCAATTCATAGCCTTGGTACTATCTACATGGATCAGGGCATGCTAAAAGAAGCAGAAGAGATGTTTCAGCAAGCACTGGCAGGCTTTGAGAAGGCACTGGGTCTAGATCATATATCTACCCTTGGTGCAGTCAACAATCTGGGTCTTCTCTACTGGGCCCAGGGCAGGCTGAAAGAGGCAGAGAAGATGCTCCAGCGAGCGTTGACAGGTTATAGAAAGGCACTGGGTCCTGAACATTCTAACACACAAACAGCGGCTAATTATCTGGCCTCTCTTGCTACCTTTGTCGCTAAAGCAGGCAATACTCCTTTGACACCACCCACCATCCTCCCGGCAGCTCAGGTAGTCCAGCTAGTCCAGGCAGCCCGGGAATTAGACCTCAATCGCCGCCACAGCTCTGTACCCGAAAGCCCACAGTAAAGAGACATTCTATATAGAATTTTCCGCAGAAATCAGATTTTGGTTTATTTATTTTATTTTATTTTATTTGTTTGTTGCCTGTATTATAGCGATTGGCGTCAGGTCTTATCTAATGACAGCCATATCTGATATGTATATGCATGTACATCGTTGATGCGAGACTGGATTAGAGCTTAATTTATATAATTATACGTTATTCCAATTCAGCACGGCCTTGACCACGGATCCGTCGTCCAGTCCGGCCAGTGCTTGTTTGAATTCGTGTGCCTGCTCGTGTCAGTCTATATATAGAACTCTGGTAGTGGCCAACGCACCTCGAAGTATGTGACTAGTTTCTCAATTGGAAAGCGGCCTTCCCGGTACCACTGGACTATGGTTGCGATTGCCTAGAGATTGTCAGCAGTGTACGAGTAAGTAGGACGTCGTGGACGTACATCCTTAGGAACACAGTCCCCCTCAAGACACCCGATCACAGATCGACCAGTCTGCGCCATTAGCTCAAGTCCATCCCATCGTCGAGGTAGCTAGACATACATTTATATGCTGTATCGCGTTTACACTCAACTCATACTGCATCGGCGGGACACCAATCAGGACGAGTTTCCCCCCTTTCCGGAGAGCCCTGAGCCCATCTTCAATGATGGCCGGCGTGCCCGTCGTGTCGATAACGCAGTCGACGCCGTTGGGAAACATGCCGCAGATCGCCTTGTGCATGTTGAACCCCACCGGCGAGGTATCGATGGTATGTGTAGCGCCGAGCTGTTTCGCGAGCTGCAGCCGGCTGGAGATCCGGTCGACGCCGATGATCGTTTTGATTTTGCGGATGTTTGCAGTCTACACAATTAGCCGCTGTTGCCTAGTATCCTGGTATGCAGACGGAGTGAATACCATCAGAGCAGCCAATCCCACACTCCCCATCCCCGAAACAACAAGCACGCTGTTCTCACCCACCTGGGCAATGTTATCGATCGCGCCCATCCCCGTCTGGAACCCACAGCCTAATGGCGCAAAGAGCCTCATCTCCTCTTCATTCCGCACCAGGCCCTTGGCATTAACGACACTCGCCTTGTCGACGATACTATACCGACAGAAACTCGACTGCCCAAAGAAGCGCGAGTATATCTCCTCCTCCTTCTTGTCCCCCGCAGCCGGCGCAGAATTCACATGTCCTTTCCGCCCGATGTAGTTCTCCATCGCAAACGAGTGGCAGTATGACGGGTGTTTCTC
Organism: Aspergillus puulaauensis; assembly: GCF_016861865.1. Lineage (NCBI taxonomy): Eukaryota > Fungi > Ascomycota > Eurotiomycetes > Eurotiales > Aspergillaceae > Aspergillus > Aspergillus puulaauensis. The sequence goes on along the minus strand of NC_054860.1, from coordinate 1,898,829 downwards.
GGCGCATTGGTCGCACGCACCGCAGGAGTAGAAGGAAAGAAGGACGGGATCGCCGCTTTGCACGGTTGTTACGTTTTTGCCAACTTTGCGCGCGTATCCGGAGCCTTTGTTTCCAACATTACCCAACATTAGCATTGTTACGATCCGGTAGATATATAGGAAAGGTAGGAAGAGTATACCCTCATGCCCCATAACCTTGGGATACTGAATGCCAAACTGCCCGCTGGGAACAGCAGAGAGCACGATATCGGTGTGGCAGACGCCCGAGGCGATAATCTCCACCAGCACCTCGTCGTCACCAGGCTCTTCGCACACGGTGACATCCTCCAGGGCCCAGCTGAGCGCGGTGAAGCGGGGCTCGCGGGCGACGATAGCTTTGGTCACGGCCATGAGAGTCAAGATTCAACATGAGGGGGAAAAGAGAAAGAAATAAGACGAAGAACGAGAATAACTTCCAGGAGGGAGAACTAGATTGGGGGTCCAACCCCAGGCGCTATTTGCGGGGCGACAATCCCTTTTTCCCCGCTTGGTGGAGCGGTTGTTGATGGATGATGGATGATTCCAAATCAACGGTGTTATTATGACAAGCTGGATATCCTGATCCAACTGGCTCTGCATGGAACTGGTCAGTTGAAATCTGAAGTGATCCATGAAGTGATCTATGAAGTGATCCAAGAAGTGAACTACGAAGTGATCCAGATATTCCTCTGTTTACATCACGCCGACCGCGGTAACACTCCAACGCCAAAGAAACTAACCCTCAGCCACTATTGCAATAGACGAAAATACATAGAATAGCGAAAGTAAATAGGACAATGTCTCGTAACTACTAACTCTCGTCCTCAATAAATGGACAGGGGCATAAGTAAGAGCATGTACAGAGCATACAGAGCATGACTTCTCCTGATCTCGGCAATCTGATCGCCAATCGACGGACCAGCGACCGCATCGTCGGGTACTCGTGCACGGACGCATCAGCCCCATCAAATCGAATGCAATTGCGCTGTGAGACTTAGCCTCTACTTTATGTGAAACGTCGGCCAGGGTCGGATACTCTTAAGAACCCTTGGCAATGTGAGAGTGCGGGGGGAGACTCCGATTGATAACTAGTCAGTTATGACTGCTTAGGCACGTGCATGGTCTGGACTCTGGAGTTAGTGCAGGCATAGTCCTATCCACGGAGGACGATGCAGATTCGGTAGTTATCTCACTAATAAACAAGTGTTGAGGTCAGCTTTCCTGTCATACCTACATATGGCTCTTTATCCAGAGGTACGAAGTGCGTGTTGCTTGGTAACCCAATAAGGAGATGAGCTTTCGGAGTCCGTCCTGGCCCGGAGATAATGCAGTTAACTCAGTTAACCCAGTTAACTCCAAACCCGGGAATATTATAACTAAGTTAAGACTGTTTGTTCATGGTAATCTCGGAATGGATGACAGTGCGGAACGGCCGATGCGGAAACCCGGAATTATTCCACGCCAGCAATGATACCTACACCGAAATAAGTAAAAGCTGCAGTCGTACAGATCTTATTGCGCTTATAAACACCTCATCTCCCTCTGAAAACATTCAGCTCGCTTTTTGCCTCTTTTTCTCTAAATTGAATGCTGCCCGATTAACCCGCCAACATGTCGTCCCCAGCCCTAACTTCCGTTCCGACCCAACTTTTCATCAACAACCAGGTACCCCTTGACCACCACTCTTGCTTATGGCTTCTAGATATTAATAAATACAGTACGTCGACAGTAACTCACCCGACCGCCTTTCCGTGACAAACCCCTACGACGGCTCTCCAATCCCGCACGCCGCCCACGCCGCAAACAAGCAAGACATCGACGCCGCCGTCGCAGCAGCAACATCCGCCTACAAAACATCCTGGGCCCAGTTCTCCCCTGCCAGAAAACAAGCATGCATGCTAAAGTTCGCGGACCTTGTCGAGCGCGATGCAGAGCGTCTAGCCACACTCGAGTCCCTGCCGACGGGGAAACCGGTCTCCCCAACGATCCAGTTTGATATTGCCCATATGGCCGAGGTTTACAGATGTAATCCCCTGGATGCAATTAATTGACAGAACTGATACTGATATGGATTGGTTGATAGACTACGCCGGCTGGACCGACAAAATCAGCGGCGAGACATTCCCCGAACACAACGGGGTATACAAGATCGTGCGCCACGAACCCCTCGGCGTCTGCGCCGGCATCGCCTCCTGGAACGCAACATTCATGTACATCGGCTGGAAAATCGCCCCTGCCATTGCTGCGGGGAATGCCGTGCGTCCCTTGAACTACTTAACCTAACATCAGTATTAAGATAAATGGTACTAAAAGATATGCAGTTCATCTTCAAACCCTCCGAGAAATCCCCCTTCGGGGCTCTCGCACTGGGCGCTCTCTACGCCGAAGCCGGGTTCCCGGCTGGCCTGGTCCAGATTCTCAACGGGGCAGCGAATACGGGTGCGCTGCTTGCGTCGCATCCTCGGATTGCGAAGATCAGCTTTACTGGTTCTGTGGGTGGGGGCAAGGCGGTGCAGGATCTTGCGACGAAGAGTAATCTGAAGAAGGTGACGCTGGAGCTTGGTGGGAAGAGTCCTGCGATTGTGTTTGATGATGTGGAGATTGAGAAGGCTTTGGGGGGGTATGTTTATCTTTTCCTCTATCTACTGCAAGGTTTGAAGATAGATATTGACGGATATATTAGGGTATGTGGGTTCTTGTTTAACTCGGGCCAGGTCTGTGTTGGTAAGTCCCCATCCCCCAAACCCTAGCTATATCCTCAAGATGAATGGATGATAACAACCCCAGCAACAAGCCGCGTCCTCGTCCAAAACACCATCGCCGAAAAGTTCCTCGCGGGCCTAAAAGCCGCCTTCGCCAACGCCGAAGCCACCCTCGGCTCAAACCCCCTCGACCCCAAAACAATGTACGGCCCCATCGTCGACAAGGCGCAGTTCGACAAGATCATGGCCTACATCGAGATCGGCAAGAAGACCGCAACGCTGCTGACCGGCGGCGGCCAGAAGGGCGAGCAGGGATACTTCATTAAGCCGACTATCTTTGTGAACCCGGACCCGGAAAGCCCCGTTGTGACAGAGGAGATTTTCGGGCCCGTTATGGTTGTCCAGACATTTGGGAGTGAGGAGGAGGCGTTAAGGTTGGCGAACGGCTCGGTTTATGGGCTTGCGGGTTTGTCTCTCCTCTTCTTTTCTGTACTTTTTTTGTTGGAAACGAACTGAGCTAACGCGTGATAGCTTCTGTATATACATCCAATCTCGACCGGGCGTTGAGAGTATCGAGCAATCTTGAGTGCGGTGGTGTTGCTGTGAACTCGCCTTTCCTGCCGCAGGTGAATACGCCGTTTGGGGGGATCAAGTCGAGTGGGCAGGGAAGGGAGTTGGGTAAATATGGCTTGTTGGAGTATACCGAGCCGAAGAGTATCCATATCAAGTATGTATTTTCCTCTTTCATGGTTAAGTTTGTTGGTAAGGTGCTAACAGGCGTGTAGGCTCGATGTACCGAAGTTGTAGAGAATGACATGATATACTTGCTCAGTTTGTATACATATCATACAAGCAATTAAATCAGTGGATGTTTGAAGGTAGTAGATCAGGCCAGTAGACATTTACCATGGACAGACCAATCTCTTGCTGGTTGATAAAGTTTCACCCTTATAAAACAATGGACCGTGGATCATGAGGCCCATTCAAGGTTTTGTTCCTGTCCACTACGTTAATGGTCTGACTTGGACTCTGCTTGCCACTATTGATACGAATCGCGGTGATGACCATGGACCATCTCAGACCCGAGCACAGAGAGCTACCATAATGATCCCATGAGAATGGAATTGGCGCCATTAGAATCGAAGGCTTGTCTGTAGGGTACCCCGCGAGTCAGTTTTATCTGGTATAAATCGGATATGCAGACTGCCGTGCTCTTCAGAGCCTCATATACTCTATATTTATACACCCTCACGTGAAGTCATCCGTCCGTCTATTGATTTCAGGCGAGTCAGGCACGCCGATGATCATATCCTGCCAATTCCAAAACGGAGGAGCAAACCACTGCGAGTTGAGAAAGTCACAGTTAGGATCTGTAAGAAGCCCAGCAGGGTCGCTATTGAAAAGTCTGCCATAATTTTCAGAGTAGTTGGCAAATTGCTGCTGTTGCTGCTGCCCCGCGAAGTCAATATTGCCAGGTATATCGACAACATCATTATCATCTGTTCCGATTGGCGCGTCGCGTGCCTCGTGGATAGCCCGCCTAGCAGAAATTTCTAAATCCGAACACACGCTCAAGATAAAGTCGACATATGTACCGGGTTCCTCATGCGAGACGGCTGTAAGGAACTCGACGGCTTCGTGGGCCATGGCTAAATCATCATTCGCGAGCCCGTGCGTAGGATGAATCCGGATCTCGGATGATAGAGCCACGGATGCTGTTGCGAAGAAGTAGAGCACGTTCCATTTGTGGCTGGGCCCGAGCACGCGCAGGTGTGGAAGAAGGCGCAGCGCAGATCGTGCAGAGGCCAGTGAGCGGAGGCAAAGCGCGGCTATGTCCTTATCGACCTCTGTAAGGTTTTCCTGGGATCTGGGATTGTCTAGAGTAGGAGAGACCAGAGGGAGTTGGCGGAGACTGGCGTAGCAGCAATGGTACGCAAGACATAAGCGCAAGGCATGTAGATGGGCGTAAGGAGCCTCGGACGGAGATGGGTGCTGAGGTTGCAATATATCAGGGAATGAGTATCTCCACTGCAAAAGGGCCTTTTCGCAAGCCAATGCAGACTCAAGGGCTATCTCTTTGGGCTGCTTGGTGACGACTACAGTCTGGAGATGCCGGTAGACCTGCCGTTGAATAATCGCAAATTGCGTGAGGAGGCGGAAAAAGTTAATGGATGTTCCATCGATCGAGATGATACCTCTACAGTCGTGTGGTGATTCAGCTGGCAGGGGTGTACTGTAGTCTTCCATATCCTGGACCGGCGGGCGGCCCACACGTATGGAGATATCAGCGTCCAGAATAAATGCGATCCAGAAAGTCCTGCGTCGCTCTTCAATCTCGGATTGACTGAAGTCAGCTGTGGTGTTTCTATGCAACCCGATCGAGTGAGCAAGGCGCATTGCCGATGCCGCAAGCATGAATAGGGCTTGGGCGTTTGGTGTGCCCTGGAAATAGATGGCTAATCCCAGTATTCCTTGAACGGTGGGAAGATCTGCATTGCGAAGTAAAAGCTCGACCAACACGTTTAAAGCGTTTTTGATATGGCCTAGCGACATCCTCCAGTAGTCGCTACTTTCGTGTGTCGATGACTGTGCCCGCCCCCTGTAAGAAAAGGCAAGGACAACGTTGATCAAGACCCACGATGAAGGGCTCTCGTCCGGGTTCCATGAGAATTGCCTCTCTATTAACTGCGTGAGTGACGTATCATCAACAAGTGGGATGACTTGGTTAAAGGTAGTACGGAACTCGGCCACTAGAGCCCGTGTAGTCTCCTTTGACGGTAGAGGCTGGGTGATACGTTTCTCAATGCTGTCTTGGAGTATTCGGGGAACCCAGTTTGTTAATGGCCACTGAGTGGCATTCCGTCTGGCTACATTTCCCCAGCCTAGCCTGGGCCGTCCAGTCTTTGACTGACTGGCTTCCCGAGAGCAATGGATACCAAATCCAGAGGACGCCCCTGAGTCATGTCAGCCAGCCAATTCGGATGTCGCGGTGAAGAACTTACCAAAGAAGCGCATCTTGCCATCGTGCGCTCGAAGGAAATACGACGGCTGGTCAGAGTTTTGTGGACTGCCGGAGGATCTATCATCAGGAGCTCGAGGAGCAGAAAATATGCTTTCCTCTGATTCAGAACGATCAAGCCCGGATGGTCTGGTAACATCCACAGGGACTGGCGATTCTCGATTATTCGGCTGAGGCAGGCTTTCACCCCGACGCAGCTGCTGTAACTGATCGTCCATTTGTTTGATGCGCTCTTCTAGCTCCTCAACATATGCACTGGAGAATAGCAAATTAATACCCCATTCCATGGAACATGTCAGACGGATTCAACACACCGAGTGAAACGACTGGTAGGCTGACTCCCAGCATCTTCAAAGCCACAAGGAAGCTTGAAAATCATGCATGAAGAGCAAATCGGTCGTTTCCCGTCGCACTTGACTTTCTTTCGTCGACAGGTGTTGCACGCCTACACTGTTGTCAAATATGTCCATGGACGATCACATCGTTTAGCTATCTACTCACCTTGGCTGGGCGCCGCTTTGCAACCCGGGAAGACCGTGTTTCATCCATACTTTCAAGAATATAATAGAGACATGCTGGATAAGTATGAAGAATATATTGAGACGATGGAATGGTCAAGATTCAGACTCAACCGAGACACCCGAAATGGCAACACGTGATTAACGCCGCCCTGGCCCATCGTCTACGACAGGCGTTAACAGGTATATTACTATCCAAAGAACTCCAGATATTTGAAGATCCCATTGGATTAGACTGCACGCAACTGACAAAAAAGAATCTATGGGTGCAGTTCAGAAATTAAATCAAGTCGCCCCATGTCCCCATCTCCTATCAACAAGGTATGGCTCTTTCAGGCTATGCTCACGAATTGCATAGTACCTACCCCAGTATAGACAAGGAAGCATGCGGGACCACACAATATTGTTAAGAGATTTGAGGTTAGTTGATACCATCTTGAATGCGAATCTCCTGCACTCCTGTAATGTGCTTGATGTCGGAGAGGAGATCGTGGGTTGCAGTGAAGTATCCGAGATTACATTGACCGTTTCCTCCGAATATCATTCCTAGAACAGTGCCGAGTTTATTGAACACAAGGGATCCTGAGTCGCCTTGGTCAACGGCAGGGTATCCGTGTGCTGCGCCCAGAAAAACATGCTCCCAGGTTGGGACATCTTCCTTCTTTCCATTAACAGTCTTGGTAGCAATATTGCAACTGTACAAGTTTCCGTACTTTGCTTTTGTGTATCCCGTTGCGCGTCCGATTTTAAATAATTCCTCGTCCAGCGCAGGGAGCCTAGAGCCGAACTCCGTCAGCTCACTGAGGTCTGCCACGTCAAATTCTGGTGGGCTCTAAGTGAAGTCATCCGATTAGAAACAAGCAGCCGATTTTAATGAAGAGCTCGACTTGGCTTACCTGGAACGTATTCTTTCCCACTGCCCGTCCAGCATCCACCCGGACAAGAGCCCAGTCCCGGATAGAAAGGCTTTTCGGGTCGTCCGTGGATATTACCTCTCGAAGACCAGAAGCCGCGAACACTGTCCCTAGTCTGGAGCCGTTTTGATTGTCATGTAGGAACTCTTTGATAGTGTGACGCTCCTTCTGGCGCCGAGTAAGAGCTGCCGAGATGTTCTTCCAATCACGTTCCCAGGAGGGTACGACAAACTCATCATTTGCCCTGAGCTCCTCCACTCTTCGGTATTGTTCCATCGACTCAAACCCTTCGATTTGCTTCGCAAGCACGTCAAGCTCAGTCCTGATGTCCCGATAGCTGGGGGAATCAATCGGCAGGAGGCGCTTTTTGTGCTCATCGTAGACGCGAACGCCCTGCTGCGTCCAGTGCCGAACCACTAAGTTTATGTTAGATTTTCGCCCTCATTGAAACGTTGCAGAGTCTAACGTACTTTGACGGTCTTCTGGAGAAACAGCACACTCTCTGGGAAAGCAACAATGCGCACATGTGAGGGCGAACGTAGACCATACCCCATTCTTCGGGTTTTGGACTTCTACCCATCCTCCCAGCGTTCCTTGTTCATCCTTCCTGTCCCATGGACTCAGGCACGTACCGAAATTTGGATCCTTGCGACAGTCCTCGGCCGCGAAACCTTCGCGGTCACTTATGCCGCGGCGTCTTGCCACTTTGTTATCTTTGTGAATGGTAACGGCAACGTCAATCAAGCCTCTTTTGTCGAGGATTGCAACAATCGTATCCCTAGCCGGCTTCCAGTCCCGCTTAACTGAGCGATCCACGCCCAAAAGGATGGTTGGCGGACACTTAAGACGGTCATCTTCGTCGCCAATCCGGAAGCAGCCGATTGTGAAGACGCCCCTGCAATCGATGTTGTGGAAGATCTCCATGGCTACCTGTTTCCAGATGGGAAAGATGGCGTCGCTCGGGACACAGGCATGGATTTGTGGATCCTCTTCGAAATCCTCGTCTATTATCTCCACTGATACGTCGGTGATACCACTTCCCTGAAGGTAGTGGAAGATCTTGCGGCTAACAATAGTCCAGCTTGTTTGGGATGGATAATCGCGTTTCGTAACGACGACCAGAGTAACAATCGGGATGCGGTCTGGCTCATACATGGATCTCCTACCGCAGAACTCCATGTAGTCGGGTCTGACATTGTCATCTCGACATATGTCGCTGATCTTGGTCTTCAATTGGGATGATCCGGGCCCCCGGAAACGATTAAGGTTCTTCATGTTCGTTGGGGGCTTTCGGATCGTCTCACAAGGTGACTCACAGAGCTTCGGTCCACCGGCCCTGAGGTCGGTCTCGATGAAGCCATCTGCGTCGGGGGTTGGCGTTGTGTCAGTCGATGAGCCCTCCGATCTCCGTGACCGAGCAGGTGGTGGGCTCGGGTCAAAGAGAGTCTTTGGCTGTGGTTGGAACGTAGCAGAAGCGTGCACGAGCTCGGTGGTTAAAAAAGGACAAAACAGGGGATTCGGCATCAGGGTGGCCATGGTGGTTGGTGCCTTGAAGTAGGATATGGGAAAGATGAAAGATGTAGATGGAAGATGTAGATGGAAGATGTAGATGGAAGATGTAGATGGAAGATGTAGATGGAAGATGTAGATGGAAGATGTAGATGGAAGATGTAGATGGAAGATGTAGATGGAAGATGTAGAGGTTGCTGTGCTAGGGAAAAGGTCAGAGAAAGGTGGAGGGAATGGGAAAAACTGGAGAGTTATATACCTGAAGATTAAGCCGACACGGTGAATCAAGTTAGGCTTAGAGTTTTGTGGGAAACTCTCTATAATCTACCTCATCAAAACATTCCCCCCTGAGCAGACATCAGTATCATCTTTCCCATATCCTACACTTCAAGGCACCAACCACCATGGCCACCCTGATGCCGAACCCCTCTACAAAATCAATATGAAAAGAGTGCAGAGGCCTATTTATACCCATCTATTCTCACGCTAGGAACAAGCGAGGTTTCCTGTGTGACCCTGTAGTGAAGTCTTCGTTTACTGTACAAACGGTGAATGTCGACCTTGCCACTTCCACACTGATATGAGAGGTGAAGAACGATCCCTTCACCAAAATCGTCAATGTCGACAAGTTTGATGGTTTCTCTATTGAAGTGAATCAAAATTGTTCACCACGAACCTGAGGCTGGTTGTCCGCATGTAAATGCAACAACCATGGCTCGAGGTGCCTACGATGACTGGCCACCGTCTAAAATCAGACCAGGAACGACCAGGGCATTGGTTGGAGCAGCTAACTAACTTTTTGAAACTGGCTCGCGCAGCGCAAATTAACTTCAAGGCGCCGGTGTACCTGACCGTAAGTCCTAATGAAGTTCAACGTAACTTCTCTCCGGCTCGTTGTAATTGGACAGAACCTCTGCTCACCTGACAATTGCTGATGTTAACCTGACATGTCGGATGATAGTCATTATACGTGGACGGGTCTCATGAGGAGCTTCTGCCTTCGCCTATTAGGAAGCCCCGCGTTTCCACGTACAGGTACTCTCGAGCAACTGCCATGACTAGGTTGATATTTCCCGCTATAAATAACATCTTATCTTATTTTTCATTGATACAGCCAGGTTGTCTCCCGTGGATAGTGGCAGTGCGGCACCGGCGGCGTGATCCATCTCGGCGTCGCTTCATCCTCGCTAAGCTGCGCAACAGGCTTCAACAGCGTCTGACGACCCCAGGTCCCCTGTTCAAACGTGGCCATAAGCTCGGAGTCCTCATCCAAATAACCAGGAAGTCCCTTTTTCCACCCATCAATCACACCGATCAGCACCTCCGAGACAAACTGGTCCGGCGTAATCGGCGGGAACCCAAACCGCTGCGTCGTCTCCTCTACAACCTCCGGCGGATACAGCCCGACCTCCTCCTCCAACGAGATCGTATCAGCAGCAACCAGCGAGCTCTTGACATGATACGAGCCGCCCTTGACTGCACGCTCTCGCACGGCTAGCATTGCTCCCACCGCGCCAACAAGACCAGTGATCATATCAGATACGGGGAGAGGCGGAAGCACGCTTGTGCCTTCTTCTAGGCCTTGCGAGCGGCCCATGATATAGGAGCTGCCTGATGCAGCGTCGCCGATCTGTTGCCACCCGGGGCGCTCGACGAAGGGTCCGTCTGGACCGTAGCAGTTCTCGGAAACATAGATGATTCCCTTGTTGCGTTTGCCTGCAAGTTCAAGCAGGTTGTGCAGACCCAGGCCCCTTCTGTCTAGTGTGCCTGAGCGGAATCCTTGGACGAAGATGTCGACGTCTGCAAGTAGCGAGTGTAGATGAGCCATGTCTTCGGATTTGGTGATGTCCAAGTCGATTGTCCGTTTTCCAGCGTTGAGGACGAGTTGCAGGACCTATTCGGAATCGTCAGTCACTGGCCGGTCTTCCATTTATGATACGGCAACTCACATTAAGATCAGCCAGCCTGCTACAGTTAACCCTAATCACATCGGCTCCATACGAAGCAAGGGTAACCCCAACCTGCGGCCCAGCAATAATCCGCACCATCTCCAACACCTTGATCCCAGCTAATGGCCGCTTATCCTGTCCCTTAGGTGCAAAAGCAGACATCGGCACCGCCGGCGTATCCTTCGCATACGTCTCCTCTGTAACATTAACAAGCGGATGTCTTGCCAATATCCTCCCCATCTCCGTCTCCCTCCACCCCTGCGGCGTGTAGCAAATACTCCCACAGAGACCGTGCCGCACATTATGCATCTCCAGCTCATCAGGGCTCCACTGCCTCACATGTTCCTGGATATAGTCGTAGTACTGCTGCGGCTTTTTGAACTCCACGCCGGAGTCAATCCCCATAGACTTCAGCGTCTTCTCCGCGTCCAGAGACCCGTGCAGCTGGTACCACACCTTCGGGTCTTTGGTCTGGTATATCGCCGTCGTGCGGCCGGAAATCCCTTTTCCAAATCCTTGCTCGAAGTCCTGCTCTGGCGGGAACATGGAGCGTAACTTGCCGTTCCGGGCGAGACCGCAGGTGTCTACACCGTCGATGTACGTCGTGAAGACAGAGCCGAGCCAAAGGCCTGCGTGGTCGGTGTCGATGTTCACTGTACGGTTGTCTTTGTCTTTCCCGTCACGTAGCTCGAGCAGTTCGTTTGCAATAAGTCCTGCCATCCCGTGTAGAGCAGACGCCACAACGGCGCTCTTGATTGGTCCTGGGATCATGGGCGTGGGTTTTCCTGAGAAGTTCACTGTGTCCCAGGCGGCTCTGTCCTTTGTGAATCCTGGTGTTCGGGAAGCGAGCAGCTCGAAGACTCGCCTTGCGTCATCTTGGACAGGGAGGACGGTCTTGTCGATGAATGTCCCGGGTCCGTAGACGGCGTCGCCGGGTGTTGTTTCGTGTGTGGGAATTGTGATGGTCATGGTGGTGGTGTTGGGAAAGGTTGGGATACGAGAAGGATTTCTGAGTGACTGGGGGGAATGGCACGGGCTTTAAAGCGTTTTAACATCTCGCTTGCTTTAATAGGTAAGCCTGTCTTACGTTGAGGATATTCAACTCCTCTTGCTCAACCTCGGTCTTGAAATCCACGGCCCGTGGAGGTCGTCAATCGGACAACCCCTCGTTGAACCCACTTCACAGTTCAGAGCTAAGCACTGATCTACTGCAGCTAGCGCGAGGCAGTGCACCAAATAAGCAAACCCGAAGCGGCGACCGCAAATCAGATTCCATACCCATGCCCAGTCCGTGACTTGGAGTGTGGAGGTTAATACTGAATACTCCGTGGGCCACGGCCCACGGGATTTTCACCGACATCACCATCTTCATCTTCTGGGTATTAATGGGACAGGATCTCCGATGATGTAGCTATAATACAGTGTTCATCGTCGAAGTTTCAATATCCAACCAGATCAAGGACTTTATACAAATGGCGCGCCCCGTTGAAGCCAGACCCGTACGGGTCGCCAACTGCTCCGGCTATCATGGTATGAATGAATCCTCTAATCGAGTATCCTGTATTAACCATGCGGTATAGGCGACCCAGCATATGAAATGTACCGCCAGGCGACACTAGGCGATGTCGACTTCATCACCGGTGATTATCTTGCAGGTAAATTTACCTCCTTAATTATATCTTAGAAAGGAGCTAATTGGCATCTCCAGAGGTCAATCTAGCCAATAATGCACAGGCATGGAGAGAAGGAAAACACCCAGGCTATGAACCAACAGCATGGCACGGTCTACAGCAGACAATCGACGTAATCGCCCAGAAAGGAATCCGGGTGGTTATCAACGGGGGTGCTTTAGACCCCAAGGCCCTCGCGCTGAAAGTAGAGCGACTGGTAAGCACATCCACCTATGAAGGCGATATAACACTCGAGTCCTGTATTAATTACATTATGGTAGGTATCTGAGAAAAGTCTCAACCTCCGCGTCGCGTACCTCTCAGGCGACGACATGTACCCAGTCCTCGGCCCCAACATGCCCAGCACAAAAGACTCCCTGCGCCATCTCGACGCCGGAAACCCATCTGCTGCTCCATCCGAGCTCACATATGCCTTCCTCAACAACGATACTAGCAAGCCAGTCCCCATGGTCTCAGCCCACGCGTACCTCGGCGCCCGCAGCATCGTCGACGGTCTCCGCCGCGGCGCAGATATCATAATCTGCGGCCGTGTCGCGGACGCAAGCCCCGTAATCGCCGCAGCGTGGTTCTGGCATGGCTGGGCTGCAACGGACTATGATGCGCTTGCTGGGTCGTTAATTGCAGGCCATCTGATTGAGTGTTCGGCGTATGTGACTGGTGGGAATTTTGCGGGGTTCGACGATGAGGCGAAGTATGATCTGGAGAACCTAGTTGCGCCTGGGTTTCCGATTGCGGATATTAATCGGGATGGGACTTGTGTTATTACGAAACATCCGGGGACTGGGGGCGTGGTCAATGTTGATACGGTCCGGTGTCAGTTTTTGTATGAGCTGCAGGGAACGACGTATCTGAATAGTGATGTTAGTGCGCATCTCAAGGACGTTTTGATTGAGGATGCTGGGGTGGATAGGTATGTGCTGCCAACGCTGCAGTAGCAGTGGCAGCTCTTTCAAACTGTATCACTCCAACTGACAAGTACTATAGGGTACGCGTATCAGGTATAAGAGGCTCCCCACCACCGCCGACAACCAAATGCGCCGTTTTCTATCACGGCGGCTACGAAGCTCAGCTCCTCCTCAACGCAACGGGCTACGGCACCGCCAGGAAATGGGACCTCCTCGAGAAGCAGCTCCGCCATTTTATCTCGGCGGAGGCTGCAAAGGATCTTGAGACATTGGAGTTTCAAAGGTACATGTTATCCATCATCCACCTGCAATGAAATCTACTAATATATTTATAAGGGTCGGAGTCCCAGCCGCAAACCCGCGCTCCCAGCTAGAGAGCACGACATACCTACGTGTATTCGCATCCTCTCGCAACGAAGCATCCGTTCGTGCAGTCGCCAAGGCCATGGGAGACATCTCATTGAAGCATTTCTCCGGTATGTCCCTCCAAGCCCAAATCCTAACCGTCAAGTAGAACATTAATAACGGTACCAGGCTTCCACTCATCCCTAGACATGCGCACCGCCATCCCCCGGCCATTCCTCGCCTACTACCCAGCCGTAGTCAACCAGTCATCCATCAGCGAGATGATAAACTTCATCGACGGCCCTGAAAAGATCAGCAGCTTTGATACTGGACATCCCCCGCAGTACTCCTCTGCAGATATCGTTAACGTCCGCGAGTCCTACGACCCAGAACCGGAACAGGAACAGGAACAGAAACCAGAACAGGAACCCAAAGGCAGTAGCAAAACAAACCCAACCCGCCTCGGCACCCTCGCCCTCGGCCGCTCAGGCGATAAAGGCGGGAACCTGAATGTCGGTCTATTCCCAACAACAAACAGCCCCGCGCACTGGTCCTGGCTGCGGAGGTACATGACCAGATCGCGCATGCGGGAGCTCATCGGGGAAGAGGACTGGGACGAGAGCTATCATATTGAGCGGGTGGAGTTCCCGGGCATCCGGGCGGTGCATTTTGTGGTCTATGGGATCTTGGGCAGGGGTGTTAGTAGTTCGTCGAGGTTGGATGGGTTTGGGAAGGGGTTTGTGGACTTTATTAGGGATAGGGTTGTTGAGGGGCCTGTTGGGTTTGGGAGCAAGATATAGTACAAGTAGTACTTCAAGATATGTAGTGCAGATACTATGGAAAACTGTCTACAAAGTCAACATGAAAAGAGTGTATATGTTCTCATTAAACACCACTATGGAAGGCCTATGTATGTTTTTACATTCTAGAGCTAGCAACAAGCGAGCTTTTCTCGTGCAACCTTGTAGTGAAAGCTTCGTTAGTAATGCAAACAGTGAAGTGTCGACCTTGCTACTTTGGTATTAGTATAGGGGGTGAGAAGACAGGCTTTTAGAGACATTACTAACTCCCTGTTTATTATGTGATCGGTTACTCCAGGATACTTCAAGAGAACTCTATGTGGTAGAAGCTATACATTGGCAATCAAACAGCTGATTAGATTAATAATGCACGAAAACTGCTGACAATAACTAGCTCGCTTAGACGAGAACAACACCTGCAATATAAATAATCGGAACCACCCGCCTGCATACACTAAGGACCAGGATCCTGTCAGAGTAAGCCGGACGAGCAATCGACCGGGGCTCACTTCCTATGGGGGGCTCGGAGATTATTTTTCGCAAGGATGTTGGCATTTATAATAATTGCCGGAATTCCTCGCCTGGTTAGCTGGTCCCCTAGACTAGTAGTACTAGACCTTGTCACTCGGAGTCCGCGTGGCCCACATCTATGAGAAGAGATGTGGGTCGGCTGGAGCGACGAGCCTGACAGCTGGCGAGTAATATTATTCCATCCATGGCTTTTGTGTGCTCGCGTAGTTTTGCATGTCTTAGCGCCGTCTATGATATATTTAAGGTTGGTGACCCCCCATGATTCGGAATTTCGGATTCTTGAAATGATGCTGCTTTCAGCCACCATCCATGATTCACCCTACTTGCACATTCTTATCGGACGGATACAGTGTATTGAGAAAGTGAATAATATAGTTTATATTTCTTTCCACCCTTTTTGTTAGCTGACCCGCGCTCTTGGCTTTCATGGTCCCTGATTCTATAACACAGCCAGTTTGGTGTAATTGGTAACACGCCTCTTGGGTGCGACTTGCCGAAAGGGCCAGAGGAGTTACAGGTTCGAGTCCTGGCGCTGGCGATCCTACTTTTTTGAGCAAGCGTCATTGCTGAAGGTTTTATTGTCAAGATACCATTAAAAACTGTTCCTGAAGTCTTTCTACAGAGTATAACAGTACTACTATAACTCTCCAATAAAAGTAATGATCGACGCAGGGTCCGACCGAGGAGGCCCAGTTTTTTCACGCACCAAAATAAGACTGCGTCTCTGTTAGACCGACGTATACTGTACGGAGTATAGTTAACGAGATTTGATTCCAACCTCATGGTAGACTACCAGCAACAAAAACATTATGCTGCTGTCTGATCATGTCTTCTTATAGGTTACTTAGCAGTCCAGGGGTTGCAGCGAACTTCGATAAGTGGGCGAGGGCCAGGGCCAGGGCAGCATAAGACTAATACTAGTAAGCATAGACATTAGACAATTATGCTAAGCTGAATGCACGGATGCCAGAGCAAAAAAGGTTCCGACATCCGAAGAAACTGGAAATCGCCTGCACGGCTCACGGCACAAGCTACAACGTCTTTTTGCTCGATCAGGCAAGAATCGGATTGGCCGGCTGCGTCGGCGACCGGGCCCACTGGCTGTTCAAGTGACCCGTTTATCCGGGTTTGACTAAGATCCTGTATCCTTCTACCATAGGGAAGTCTGGAATATGTACCTAGTGTCAGTGATATCCGTGGGCTTGGTCAGCGAGCTATACTGTGCGACGTCCTGCCAACTGATCAGGAGATACGGAGTAAGAGGAGTATGAAGGAATGCATGCGGGGAAGTACAGCTGGTCCGGCTTTGCATTCCAGCCGTCTGTACGGGTGTACTATTGATGGCATATCAGCCATCAGATAGACGATGAGTCATGCCACCGCACGGGATGAGAAGCAGAGCAAATAAGAATGCATCATTCAACCCAATGCTGGCAATCCACGGGCTGCGAGCCTGCGAGGTGGTGCGTGGGCGTAAGAGTGGGCAATGGTTCCCTGGCTGCGGAAGAGCGCGGATGCTGCCACTGGCGCTAACAAGGATCTGCGCGATGCTCTCAGGGTCAGCTTTATGAATTTCTTGCTAATTTCCAATTTTTCGCGGCGGGGTTACAGATCCCGAGCCCGAGAAGATGAAATTACAATGTCCTGGTGATTGATGCGACCGTGTTCGCCTACTGCTGTAGCCTGTCGGTGTAGAACCTTGGGCCCCTGCAAAGGATGCCGTAAGCTGACCAGTGGCAGTGGCTGCCAGACACGTTGGATTGAACCTTGAATTGTTGATGCCTGCTGTTGTCGCACAAGGCAGGTCAGAGCTCCACGATGAGGTCGTCGAGGTCGTCTTCATAGCCCGCGGGCTGTATCCACAACAGCCCTATCGGATATACGCAAAGTTACAAACGCAGGGCGCAAACGCTGAAAAGTGAAAACACTCATACCCTATCTTGATCTTCTGGCGTCAGTGTAGTTCTTTCAGTCGGTGGTTGCAATAAAGAAGCCAAGCAACGATCGGTGCTAACCGCTAACACCGCTAGTTGACTGTTGACAACATACCGGTAGCCCGTGACAGAAATGCTAACTAATAGTTAATAATCAGTAATAATCAATTATCAGGCACATAACAGGGATCTTGGGTGAGGTCATCGCCTAGACCTCCAAGAGTCCAAGACTGCAAATGACCTGTCCTTGAAGTCACTGCCTCTGCCGAGTGTCCGACTGTCCGATCCGATTCTGGTCCGATTGCTCGTTTTCTTTGGGGAGTTTTATTTTATTTTTTCCAAGGCCCAGACCGCAGTATCCATCCAGCCTGTCGCCGAACTCTCGTATGACTGCTCATGACGCCGGCCACTTGGACGCTGACAGTGTGCTAGAGCAACATCTCATACGATGCAATATTAATATGCAATACTTGGAGAATATAATATTAATAAAGACAGCCCTGTGAGAACGTGTAGGGGAACAATAACTCCGAGCACCCGCTCCACAGTCCACATCCAGCCACTGGAGAGTGTGCACAGGCCGAGGATCGCTGCGGGCTTACTGCCACGGCCTCCTGCAGGCCTCATGCTCCAGTGCTTTCTCCTGTGCTATCCCCGCCTGATTCCGGTTTGACAGCAAGGTCGAGCTGGAACTGAATAAAAGACCCCCAGCGCCCTCTCCTGCCGCTGCTGATTTTCCCTCCCCGTCCCATCTCACCCTCTCCCCGTCGCCAACCCCCCTCCCCTCCACAGGAGCCGTATACTTGCGCCTCAGCCCTATAGATTGAGAGTGACGACGGAGGCTCCTCCAGCTTCCGAAAGCTCCGTACACCGTACTTTCACATCGGGCTGCTGCGCTCGAGCTCCGGCTCGACTAGCCACAGCTCTCCGTCGACTTGGAGAGCTTTAATTCTCTGGCCTTTGCGTCCATTTAATAGATAATCACCCCGCCCATGCTACCGCGCATTTCTCGCGCCGCACTGGCGGCTTTTCTCCTAGCTTCTGTCGCGACTGCGCTCGCCCACGGCGATGACGCCCACAGTCACGGCATCGACACGGAAATGGACATGGATATGGACATGGGCCACGGGCATGCCATGAACACGTCCTCTCCAGAGCAACCGCACCCAGCCGCGAACTCGCCCATGAGCTACTTCGCCTACGGGAAATACACAGGCTGGATCGTGGCGCACATTGCGCTCATGGTCGTCGCATGGTGCTTTGTGTTACCAGCAGGTAAGAATCGACTCCATTGACTCCTTCAAATCGTTGCGCGCCGACTGACCCATTCCAGCTGTCATGCTGAGCGTCGCGCGATCACGCCTGGCGCTTCTACTGCAATTCGCCTTCCTCGTCGTGAACGCGGCAGGTCTGTTTGTCGGAATCGTCTACAACAGCCAGACCCCTGATCTCTACGTGAACAATGCCCACCACAAGATCGGCTGGATCGCTACCCTGGTCATCGCCGTCCAGGTCGTTATGGCGCTGATCTTCGCCTACGCCGGTCGAGGCGAGAAGGATGCGGATCAGGATGCCTACGAGCGCGCGCAGTTCCTCCCCGTGTCTACCGATGACGATATGGCCGAGAGCCCGACGAGCTTGCCTGCTGGCATCCGCCATGAGTATCGCTGGTCGAGGGACAGCGGGCAGGGCACGGAGCGGAACACGGCGTCGCTGCATAGCCGGGCAAGCTCAGCTTGCACGTCATCGGCGGATGAGTATGATGATGGCTTTGTGAAGCCCGAGGAGGAACCCCTTGGGCAGGCGACGCAATCGCGTGGCTTCATGGCTAACCGTGTCCTTGATCGCTTCCTTGCTCGTCGTGTCCCGGCTTTGGTCTCTGGTCGTGCGCTTCGCGTCCTTGACTTCTTGTATCATGTTATTGATCGGGTTATTCTGCCGTTTGGTTTCGTTGCTATTGCTACCGGTGGCGTGACGTATGGCGGTATCATGGTATGGATTCCTTTATGTTTTTTTTTTTTTTTTTTTTTATTACTGTGAGCTTTTACTGACAAATCACAGAGAGGCCGAGAGATCTTCAACGGTCTTGCGCACTTCATCAAAGGAGGTATCTTCTTCTGGTACGGAATCTTGACCCTCGGCCGCTTCATGGGCTGCTGGGCAGACCTAGGCTGGGCCTGGAACGTCAAGCCGCCGCGCGAGATTGTCGGATGGAAGGCGAAGATCCGCAGCGGCGAATTCACAGAATCAGCCGTCATCTTCTCCTACGGCGTGAGCAATGTCTTCCTCGAGAACCTCAACACCAAACGCGGCTGGTCCCCAACCGACTTCGAGCACGCATCAATCGCCATCATGTTCTTCGGCGGAGGTCTATGCGGGATGCTCTTCGAGTCGAGGCGCGTCAAGAACTGGCTGAACAGCACCATCATTCGCGCCCCGTCTCCCCTTGAAGCGCGTGAAACTGGACACACCTCCTGGCGTGCCCCGGATACCCAGGACGTGTCCCTCAACCCCATGCCGGCCCTGGTCATCCTCCTGCTAGGTATGATGATGGGATCCCACCACCAGAACAGCATGACCTCGACCATGATCCACAAGCAATGGGGTAACATGCTCATTGGCTTCGCGCTGGCCCGCGCCATGACCTACGTCCTGATGTACCTGAAGCCTCCAACTTCATACCTGCCTTCTCGCCCACCAACCGAGATCGTCGCCTCGTTCTGCTTGATTGCCGGCGGTCTCATCTTCATGCTAAGTGTAAGTCCATCAACAACGACAACAACAACACCAAACGGAACCCCAAGCTAATATAATGTCTAGACCCGCAACGTCGTCGAATCAATCGAATACTACGAACTCGACGCAATGTTCACCTTCACCGTCGGCATGGGCTTCACGGCTTTCGTCATGGCGTGCGAAATCGTCCTTATCTCCATCAAGGCATGGGCTGTTAAGCGCAAGACTCGTCCCCAGCTCGCTCCCTACCGCTTCCCGGCTTAATCGCTTGTGGCTTACGGCTTAATTACGCTGCATCCGAATAATGATAATACCCATGATACGCTCAGTTGGCTTGGCTCGTCGCTGAAGTGTCGCACTCGCTGAATATAGTCTCGAGCGTTACCGTCACGTTCCAGGATATGAGTGTCTATCCCGTCCTGTTTAAAGAAGCCTTTCAACTGCGACTGAAAATATCCTGTCGCATGGTGTTTTGGAAAGAGTATTATACCCCTTTATACCGCTGATTTCGTCGGGCCTGGTGTACCATGTGCACAGTTTTATCTATTCCGAGTACTACCTAAAGTAGTACTAAGTAGTACTTGCTGAACATATCAGATGGATGGCTTGTACACCAGGTCCCCTTTTTATTGCTGCTGCTGTTTTTGTTGTTGCTGTTGTTGCTGCTATTTCCTTTATCATGTTACGTGCCTCTGTTGATATGAATGTTTGGTGGATGGATGATGGATGTGAATAATGATGTGGTTTGATCTAACATTGCTTATGCTTTGGATACTATATTATACCTGACTTGAGTATATAAAACTGTAGTTAGCGCTAACTACGCTTGTCTCCACTCAATGGTTTAACTAGTAAGCAAACAGCTCAGTGCGAGGTTGCATACGTCTAGTTCCCAGTAATAGAGCAGGTAGTATACTAGTAAAACGGGGCCCCTTCGCGCCTTCCTAAGCTGTACTTATCTAAATCTGGGCAGGGAAGGAACTACGGGCAGCTGCTCACCTTGATATCAAACTCTTGAACTTCGCTTCCATCAGCTTTTCAACTTTCCCGTCATCGTCAATCTCCTGTTACAAAGCTGCCCCACATTCTCCAAGACTCTCAGAAACAGCTGTAGAAGACCCCCGTATACTAGGCCAGTCACATGACCTAAATCCCCATCCGGTCCTTAGCGAGAACCGGCCTGGTCCAAGCGCCCGCCAGCCCACTGAGTCAGCAAAAACCCACAACACCAAATTCCCACGCAAAGCCCTACCCTAAACTGCACGCTTTTCGTTTCGATTTCCGTCCCATTCAACGCCAGCCGACCGACGACGCCGACGACCACCACAGCACCCCCCCTCGTGTCAACACCGTTTCCCCCGACGTTTTCTTTCGCCGATTCTTCAAGATGACTCACGAGTCTGTGTGGTACAGCCGTCCTCGCTCGTATGTGGCCAGATTCTCCCGGAAGTGATTGATTGAGGATTATGAGCTAACGAGTGTCTTTTGAATAGTTACGGCAAGGGTTCCCGTCAATGGTGTGTTAACCTTTTTCCCCCCTGGTCCTTTTATTCCCCTCTCCTGGGTTTTTTCGAGTTCGATGAAATAAATGGATGAACGGATGGATGGACAAGTCGAATAAGCAAGGAAGACAGAAAGAAGAGAGAAGAGAAGGAACGGGACAATGGATATTGAATTCGAACTGGATGAACTTGATTGAACTCGATTGAACCGGGAATTCGCAAATTGGATCGAATGGAATGGTTATTAACGATGTTTCTCCGATAGCCGTGTCTGCTCCCACCGCGCTGGTCTGATCCGCAAGTACGGGGTATGGAATTCTGCCGGTCCTTTTCAAATTGTGTTTATTTGGGGAATATTCAGAACTGACCGGGATTTTTTTCGTTTAGATGGACATCTGCCGTCAGTGCTTCCGTGAGAAGGCCGCCGACATTGGTTTCTTCAAGGTTGGTTTACCCCTCCTTTCGTTACCCGTCCACTGTTTGTCTGTCTGGGGCGCGATGGGGTGAATTATGCGCGCATGAATATTTCACTCTTGCAATCTCGACTTTCAAGAGAAGCGACATGTGGATGGGGTTTTATGGACTTGGCATGCCATATCAAGACAAGACAATCGCTAACAAAGCTCCCAATCCAGTACCGATAAATTAATCACCATCCTACTCCCGTCATGACGATTCCGTATCCGTGCTCGGTACTACCAGTACCAGCCCATCCCAACACCACCAGTTATTATTGTACACGCTAGCCATGTCATGGAGGATTCTATTCTGTTCCATTCCGATTCCGATTCCCGATTTGCTTGAATACAGCATGCTACTGCGCAATTACGACGGGTTCGAAAAAAATAATACAATCGATGGCGCATGGGGTGGGTTTGGTCCGGCACGAAGATATCTAGATACGAGATTGGGAAATGGGGGGAGGCCAAGGCGTGGAAATGGAAATGGAAATGGAAAAAATTGTTTTGAAAGAAATAATTCCTAGCAACGAACCAAAGAAAGGGTCATCTTCTTTTCTTCTTATCTATTATCATCTTTGCCATAGGCGCGGCGGCGGACTTTATGATACGTACGGTACGGCAAGTTATGCGTCGTCGGTGTTGACAATCGATTCGAAATTCATGGGTGTTTTAAAAGCATTTCCAGTACGATTCTGATCAGGTCAGGCTACCAACTCTCTACATCATGGATGGGAGCTTGTACACCTGCATTTGGGGAGTTTCAACCCTTTACCGCCCAAGATAGCTGGGTAGGCAGGAGGGAAGGTATAATACTAGTACTCCGTAGATAGTATGGACATGATCGTCACAAACTGTAGTCTAATTCTCAACGCGCAGTCCATCCGACTACCTAAGTTCTGACTACTGCTTTCCGACTGTACGTCCGGACGGCCATAGCCATAGTCCCCGTATCTTATCCTCAAGTCAAAAAAAAAAAAAAAAAAAAACACAGTTCCAACTCCGAATGAATCAGACAAGCAAACAATGATGAAACAATGGAATAGAAACAAACGAGCAAAAGCAGACAACTCCGAAGCGCTGAAAACTAATAGAATAAATCCCCACCCACACCCTGAAGACGATGATACAGAAAAACAAGATACCTTTAAAGAATCGACAGATAGGCAAGACAGACATTCTATTTGCACCGGGCGTTTACAGTAAAGTAATGCAGCTATGCAGCTATGGCGCCGTCGGTGCGGTATTTGCTAGACACCGGAGGTTATAGAATAAGAGGTATGCGTCGACGCCGAGGACGTCTGCTTCGGTTACTGGTGTGACTTGGTCGTCGTTAAAGAGCATCCACTGTGTATGTTCGTTAGACCGAATCGAAAAGATAGAGAGAGAAGTAAAGAGTGAATGACTAACCTCTTCGCCTTGGCGGCAGTAGACGTAGTAATGGCCTGCGTCGAGCTTGCCTTTGTGGACTACTGCCGAGGATAGGTCGTATGTGTATTCTGATTCATCGGCGACGGCGTTCGGATTTGTGGTATATGGAAGCATGTTGATTGATAGCGGGAAGTCGATGCGGCCTTCTACTTTTTCTGAGACGGCAAATGTATGTTCGAAGCGCTGCGGAGTAAGGTTAGGTTAGTTTTTGAACGTTTATCAGAGATAAGTTGTTGGTACCTTAAGCTGCATACACAGAATCGCCGGAAGTTTCTTGATCCGCAGCTGCTTCGTTGCCTTCTGGGGTGTATTTCCGCACCCGCTGCAGTTGTATACACCAGCCATGAGCTTCTCGGGAGAGGTGAAGCTTTCTAAACACCCGTTAAGGGTCGGTGAGGCATTAGGGCCCGTGCCGCCGCCCATAGCTCGTTTCTTTGCTTGGACCTGAACGTCGAGACTGAGATCGACGATCGGGTCTTCGGTTTTCGTGACATTGCCGCATTTATCGCAGGTCACGCTGCTTCGCAGTTTGCCGTAGAACGTCCGGTGGAAGAAGCAACCGCAGCCCTTTTCGTGGTTATCCCGGTTGCCTTCCGCGCTGGTATGTAGCTTGTCAACGAGGAACTGATAGTACTCGTGCGCGTCCTGCTGCTGATACCCAGCTAGCGTCTGAGGAAACAAAGTTAGCAACCACGGTCTATCTACAGGCTGCGCGATGTCAAACCTACCGGGCTTGCGCGCCAGGACGCTAGAAGTAAATTGAGCGCCGCGAAGCCCTCCGGCTTGTCAATGCTGTTGAAATCGGCAAAGGCTTCAGCAACAGCGCACCCGATGCAATCCGCAACGGTACAATCGTGCGGTTGGTGACCATTCCCAAGAAAGTAGGTGCTGAGAATGGGATCATGTAATAGAGTTTGCAGGATGACGTTCAGATAGCAGGTCTGGCCAAGATTGAACAGACCCCGAACGCCTTGCTTCGCACACGGACGTCTATTTGCGTTGCTCTTCACATACTGCTCGTCCGCCGAACTCTCGCTGAAACGTCGTTTCTTTGCGACTTCACCTAGTTAGCTAGCGCACGTGTTAAATTCAAATCCCATGCCCACCTTGTAATGTATTTTCCGGTGTAGATGATCTACATCGCTCTAAACCATGATCATATACCAGATCCTCGCAACCTTGACAGAATAAGGCCCGGCTTCTAGACTCCATGTCTGCGCAGAAATGAGTTACGCTGGCCAACCAATAAAAGGACTATTCCACTCACAAAACTGATGGCCAGTCTTCTCGGTGTGCACTTTCCGATCGCCATTCATACACGGCTCCGAGCAAGTCAAACACGTATACTTCGGTTTTAAAAGGCTGGCCGTAGTGGCTTTGGGCGCATCGCGACGCCCCAAAGAATTATGGGTCTTGATGAAGGAGGTCTTGAACTGGTTGCTGGTTGGGCCGTCGTTCTTGAGTTGCGATGCTAGGTGTTCTTCGGTTTACGTTAGCCTCAGAAGAACATTAGAGAAAAGAGGTTCCCATAGCGGCCATACCACAGCCGAACTCGGCCTCCGAAAGGAGGGCAACGGACGCAACGGTCGCCATTGCAGAAGCGGAAATCATTAATTCCGTCGGTAAACAGTGTATTCAAGAGTTGAAGTCTCTCAGTATGCGATGCGACTCGAGGGCGGGCCGGGAAGAAGGTCTTTCAGAGATCGCTGTCGAGGCTGCAGGTCGGGTCGATGGTTTTATCACGAGTCCAGCAGGCACAAAGGAGCCATGGATAAAGACCGCGTTTCAGTATCCTGAGTGCATTAAATCGTCATTTCATAGTATAGAGCCCAGCTCCGAATACACAATGCGATTCAATGGTTGTCGGCGCTTGAAAAGAGGAGGTGAGGTCCGGGGTTGAATAACGGTGTTGTCCGCGGTCAAATCGAGTCTCCACCGTCGGATCGAGGCCGAACTTGACACAAGAGCGTTAGATTTCAGCTTTTTTGCACGCGATGCACTGCGCACTTACCAAATACAAGCCGTATTTTGTTATTCCCTTGTGTCTTCAAAGTAGATAACCAGGGACCTGGAGAGGTGAGTGTCAAAGAACTTTTTGAAGCCGGAATGCGGCCCCGATAAGAGATCGGGCCTGCATTTGATCCGATGGCGAATAGAGAACTATATTTGAATAATTGTGTTATACGTATTTCCCTCATTGTTCTACGATTATCGCTCAAAACAAAGTATTGTCTTATTTGTGTTGTAGTATTTGGTCTGCATCTTAATGTATATTACTAGTAAGTAACAGTTTATGTTTTTGCATGGACTATGCAGCACAGGAATTGTGGTGGAGTTTGCTATTCCTCGACATGCAAACAAATCCGCATCGCGCTTCGCCCGGGCGCCATCCGGTACAAGCTTGTTTTCGCGGCGACCGGGGATTTTAATTTGCAGGGAACCCCAAGCGACGCTGGTGGGATGCTTTGACCGACGTTCATGAAACGTCCTGATACAGTGTCACCTTATCGGGGCCAATTCCACTGCGTGCGTGTAGGCAGTTTGCGACCAGCTCGTATATATCGAAATGAGTGCCCATCCAGTATTGTATGCTCCTCATCGTACAGAGTCACCGCATGAACCTGCCTCGGGGCAAGGCACTAGGACGAGCTCGGCCTCTGGTTGCATGACGGCCAGTTGCCGGCCCACGAGTGCTGGTCCCTCTTCCTCTTCCAGTTCCACGAGTAGTTCCAGTCTTGGGCGTAGGCTTCGACGAGACGGTGCTTGGGGGGTGTTCAACGAAGGTAGTGTCCGTAGTCCTGCGTCATTTGGGTATTAGGGTATGATACTCTATATTTTAAATTTAAAGGCGGCCAGGTTCTGTAACTCACATAAACGTCATTTCGGCTTCGTTGGTTTTCGCCAAATCTTCTTCCGCTTCTGTAGAGCTATTAGAAAAGACTGTTCTTGCGGTACGAGCAGGTAAACAATACCTTTCTGCGCCTCGGCTTGCTTCGCCCTTCGGAACGATTCTGAGATCGGTGCCTATCCTCACTTGTCAGAGCGCCGAAATAAGATTTCAGGTTTCAGTGCACAACGAACGTACCTCGGGGAAGTCCACACAGAAAGCGTTCATGTTCAATCCATAGAGGAAACTGGCGAAACTCTCGCTGAAGCGTGTCAAACTCTCATGCATTAACTGCAGGTGCATGAAGTTTGCCTCCAAATCAGCCATGGAGTCAGCAAGTTCTGCAAACTGCGGCTCAAGGGCATTGATGGCGGGCTGGTTGTAGCCCGCACTCCCGATGCTGACGCCATATCCATGCGCTTCACGAATAGAGGATCGAGAGCTCGGCCGTAAAGGAGTAGTGGGCCTCGATAACGAACGTGGACGCGACGCTGACCGTGGGGAAGCGCTATCCATGATGTCTGCTGGTTCTGGCTCGTGGAGAGTTCGAATGGGATCCCGAGGTTGTTTTCAAAAAAGAAGAGGATGCGAGACTTGAGGCTGCGGCGTTCGGAACGTATACGCGATTTAGAAGGTGGGGAACAACAAAACACTCGTCGCAGCCACAGAAGCGACAAGACTGAAAACTACTTTTTTGGAGGTTAGTCTCAAAAAGAGTAGAGTTCGATTTGATGAAAATCTAATTTCAAGCTTGTTCGATGGTAGATTGTCAGGCTTGTTGATTGTTGACAACGGCCAGATCCCCGCGTCTCGGGCACGAGGGACTCTAAGTAGACGCACAGTGCCGCGTGCTTGTGAACCATGAGCCACGAGTCCGCGAACTCTTCCGGCAAAAAAAAAGACGCCCGGTCTGGAAATTGGTCGTCTTCGTCTGCCCTGTCCAATAACGGCGGAGATTATCGAGTCCCTGGAGCCAGGCCAGTTTAGAGGCTTCGGTGATGGCGCAGGCTCCAGTCGCCAGGGTAAATGGAGAGCCACTAAACTCGGTTAGGCCAACCGCGCGCTGCTAGGCCAGTCTTCCCGGCTTCCGTCGTTCCTCCGCTGCCTTCCTGGGCCTGATCGCTTCGCTCCCCGCATCGATTTCCCCCCAGCTAATCTTTTCCAGGGGCGTGTGGCTTTGATAATAACAGACTCCTGAGCACGCGAACACATTTTCCATCAATCCTTTCCCGTCCATACCTGCGCCTTTCCCTACCGTCCGCTCTGCAGGGGCACATGCATACTTCCTTTCTGTATCGCCGCGCCTACCATTCCTCGGCCACGCCGATCAAATCTGCTTCTTATCTGCTAGCCTTTCCCTCGCGAAGTGCACAGATCCTCACCCCATCATCTCGTCTTTGTTTCAGCTCGTCTTCCGCGCGCTGCATCCCACGTCAACGTCCTTTCTCCACTACCCCATTCCAGGAACCTCGGAAGGCCTCGACGGGCTGGGCGATCACGTTCACGGTTCTTCTCGTCTGTGGAGGAGTTTGGCTACAGGATAAATATCGTGCCTTCAGAACCGAATCCCCTCCTCAATTGACCGCTCCCGAACCCAAGTTACTTGAAGACCAAGATCTCTTTCTCGGCGTTATCGACACTCTCAAGACAATGTCTACCGAAGCCGCCCCCGGAACCGTGGGCAACCTCACCCCGGAACAAGAGGTCAAGCTCCAGGAGTTCTACGTCCTCTTGTTCAAGGTGTGCGGTGTCCAGATGGACGGTATCGGAGAAACCGAAGAGCGTCCTCCTAGTCCCGTACAAGAAAAGAAACCACCACCACCCAAGAAAAGATGGACGTTGTGGGGTGGCTCCCAGGAACCGGAGCCCGCATCAACGAGTAGCGCTACAACTGGACTCGCTTCACTCAGTATCACTGATGGAGATGACAAGTTCGGCACGTCGAAGGAGTTCCAGAAGGCTCTTACCGAGATCAAACCCGAGGACATGCGGACTGCATTCTGGAACATGGTCAAGCAGGATAACCCGGATAGCTTGCTGCTGCGTTTCTTACGGGCACGGAAGTGGGACGTAAAGAAAGCGCTCATGATGTTGATTTCAACTATCAGCTGGAGGTTGCAAGAGGCAAAGGTGGACGATGACATCATGGTCAATGGCGAACATCTTGCTTTGGAGCAGCTCAAGAGCAAGGATCCTGCCGAAAAAAAGAAGGGCGAAGATTTCATGAAGCAATTCCGCCTAGGCAAGAGTTTCCTTCACGGTGTTGATAAGAGTGGTCGCCCGATCTGCTATGTTCGAGTCCGCTTGCACCGTGCTGGTGACCAAAACACTGATGCTTTGGACCGATTTACTGTGTATACCATTGAGACTGCACGGATGATGCTTGCTCCTCCCGTTGAGACTGCTGTAAGTCGCTGTCTACATAAGGTGGTGGAGCATTTTCTAACGAAATATTAGTGTGTCATTTTCGATATGACGGACTTTGCGCTTGCGAACATGGTACTGCTTCTATTCTATCCTAGGATATTTTTGGAACTTACTAACCGTACTACAGGACTATCACCCCGTTAAATTCATGATTAAATGCTTTGAGGCAAACTACCCAGAATCCTTGGGAGTGGTACTCATCCACAAAGCTCCTTGGATCTTCTCCAGTCAGTTTTCACCTCTACGTTTTTCAATACGCATACTAACGCCACTTTTAGGTATCTGGAGCGTCATCAAGGGCTGGCTTGACCCCGTCGTCGCGGCAAAGATCCAATTCACAAAGAACGCCGATGAACTCGAGCAATTCATACCCAAGTCACGCATCATCAAAGAGCTCGAAGGTGACGAAAACTGGGAATATAAATACGTTGAGCCTAAGGAGGGCGAGAACGAAAAGATCAAGGATACCGCCAAGCGCGATGAACTAATTGCCCAGCGCCAAAAGCTCGCCAAGGAGCTCGAAGAGTCGACAGTCTCTTGGATCATCGCCGCTAGGAAGAAGGAGGAAAGCAACACCAAGGAAGTCACTAAGAAGAGAAACGACCTCATCGGGCGCCTGCGCACCCAGTACTGGCAACTGGACCCTTACGTCCGTTGCACTGGTCTATATGACCGACTAAACATCCTCCAGGGCGGGGGGAAGATCGAATTCTATCCCGAGTCTACTAAGGAAAATGAGGCCCCTAAGGAAAACGGAACTAATGGCGAGGCTGCGAAAGCCGCGTAAGATAAGCCGTCAAGGGAATAGCATCGTTGATTGCCCTTTCTTTCGTTTCATTGGAATGTCATTAATAGAGAGCTGTCTTGGCTGTTTCTCCATCATGTTGCCTTTTGTTCCTATATATACGGAGGTGTTTGCTAGCATTGGACCTGGAATCTGACTTTTGTTCTTTAAATCATGTATAGATCCACTATAGGTGGATGATTGTGATCCTAGCTAGGCAACTGGGGAGCACATGGCGGATGCTTGAACAATACACAGCTCATCGCCTTAGATCTTAGACTTCAGAGACTCGTAGTACTCCTTGAGCTTATCCATGTCCGCAGCCTGAGCAGGCCATCCAATTCCGAGACCTTCAGGCTCGTTGGGCTTGGGGATCTACAAGAGAGGTTAGTAACAAGTCGGGGCCGCGATATCGTATACACGCAGTCTGTTTATGAACATACCATGTGGAAGTGAACCTAGTTGAAAACGAAATATTAGTCCTGAAGCAAATAGAGTTAAGGGCCATAACCGAAATATGGGCAACATACATGATCAACAACCTGGTGGGCTATACGGCCGTTGTTCTGGAGGATATTGAAATCGGTAGCACCGGTTGCGGCCGCGATCTTCTTAGCGACGGGCTGTTTTTGATTACATCTGTTAGTATCTAGATTATCCTGTTTATGGGTGGAAAGCTATGTGCCAGAGGTAATAGCTCCTTCACATAGGCGATGTAAGGAGCGGGGAAGGATGGCCGAGCGGAGTTTGTCTTCCACAAGGTACTCGGGTATCCGCGTGTCAATATAAAAGATCGGGGGGTTGCATTTTGGGTCGCTCTTCCGTCTCCTCTAGACTCGTTGGATCACGTACCAGGATTTCTGTAAGATCTTCGTCGGGGATGTCGGTGAGCTTTGCACCGTGATACTTGGGAATCACCAACTGTTGGAAAGGTCGCGTCCGTTAGTCGCCTTCTCAACGCAATAATTGCGGATTCGGAAGATCAAGATGAGAAACATACCGCATGTCCGCGGCTGAGGGGCTGGATGTCAAGGAAAGCGAAGACCTTGTCGCTTTCGAAGAGCTTGAAGGATGGGATTTCTCCTGTTTACGTGCGGCGTTAGCTCGGCGTGTCGCAAGTTGGAGAAATTTGAAGAGAGATTGCTGGGTCAATGGCAGGTGAAGGACGGGCCGTACCCTTGATGATTCTGCAGAAAATACAGGCAGCCATTGCGGTTGTGGGCTTGTTTATTATGGCGGGTCAGGTAGAAGCGCAAGTCTGGGAGTTGAGCTGAAGTCATCACAGGTTGGCCGAATGCGAATGCGGGGTTGGCGGCGACTTCGGAACGGTGAGGAGTCAGTCCACCTCGCACTGTCTTGCTGCTGCTACTACTATTGCTACACTGGGAAGGTCAAATCTGGTTTTACGTAGTGGAAAAAGGTCCTTTCTTCAGGGGGTTTCTGGCGCCGAATACCTTCTTATCATGGCTTAGATTTGTTTTATTCTGGCTATGATTTGACGGCAGTGCCGACTCCAATACAACCCCGCCTCGGATATGAAGCTCTATAGTTGGAGTCGCCTGCCTACCTTATCATTCATTCATGCTTGGACCCTTTCATATCTGGCCATATATAAATAGGCTGTAGCCTCCTGTAAATCACCTCCAAAATGGCTGCTGTTCTGCAATTGAAACGACCTGTAGCGGCAACACTCAAGCCAGCGTTTCGATATACATCCTTTCTCCCCGCACGAGCGCCATCTCTAAGCCCACGACGTGCATTCTCCGTTTCTCCGAAGCAAGCCATGCTGTCGACGGAGCTAACTGAAGCCCAAGTATCGGCTCTCAGGGCCAACAAGGACCGTCTTGCACAAGACCTTCACCATACATGCCAATGGGGATACGGAATCCGCTGGGGAGAGTAAGTATAGACAACGTACCTCACAAATATCTCCTATGGCATCGATATGGCCTTCATGTAGACTAATGGTGAATTAGTGGCCACACAGACACGGGTATGCAGCGTTTGGCGCTGTCGCAGGAGGATAAACTAGTACGAGACTGGTTCATCGAAACAACGGAAGCCCTAGGATGCAAAATCACAGTGGACGCGATGGGCAACATTTTTGCTGTCCGTCCTGGGCGCAGAACTGATGTACCGGCAACTTTTATTGGTAGTCACTTGGATACGCAGCCGACTGGTGGCCGATACGATGGGATCCTGGGCGTCCTCTCTGGCATTGAGACTCTCAAGACCCTAAACGACATGGGACTCGAAACAGAAGGTGGTGTTGGTGTCGTCAATTGGACCAAGTAAGATTCCAGGCAGCTTCTAGACACCGCTGGGGGGAAGCTAATGCATCCGCAGTGAAGAAGGCGCCCGTTTCCCTATTAGCATGGTCTCCTCCGGTGTATGGGCAGAAAGCATCCCTTTGGAAAAGGCACATGCATTGAAGGAAGTTCCAACTGTCGCCTCCCTCCCCACGGCAGCATCCGCCCCCGAGTCCATGAAATCAGCACTCGAGAAGATCGAATACCTCGGAAGCGTACCATGTTCTTACAAGGAAAGCCCCATGGCAGCCCACTTCGAACTTCACATCGAGCAGGGCCCTCACCTCATCACGGCAGGGCAGCAAGTCGGCGTCGTAACAGCCGTCCAGGCATATCGATGGTTCCGCCTCAATATCTTCGGTCGAGACACTCACACGGGCACAACAGCCTTCGAGCACCGCGCCGACGCTCTCTACGCGTTCGCGCGCATGATGGTACTTGCCAGGGAAGTCGCAGCCTCCCAAGGCTGTCTAGCAAGCGTGGGCATCATCGAGGCGAAACCTGGGAGCGTAAACACTGTTCCCGGCACAGTGAGCTTCAGCCTCGATATCCGTGGACCAAAGACCGAACTCGTCGAGGTTGTAGAAGCCCAGCTGCGCAAGGATTTCGATGCAATTGCCGCGGAGGAAGGGAAGGGGATCGGGAAGCCGTGCCGTGTAGAGTGGACATTGGATTTTGACTCCCCGGCTGTGAACTTCCACCCCGATTGCATTGAGTGTGTGCAGCAGTCTGCCGAGGTGGTTGCGACTGACGCTGGTGGTGCGGATCCCAAGTCGCTCGTGCGGACTATTATGAGTGGTGCTGGGCATGATAGTGTTTTTACTTCGAAGAGAGTTCCGACGAGCATGATATTTGTTCCTTGCAAGGATGGGTTGAGCCATCATCCTGAAGAGTTCTGCTCTGCTGATGATTGCGCCAGAGGTACCTCTGTCATTTTGCAGGCAGTTGTGCGGTATGACCGGAAGAGGTTCTCGGCATAAAGTGCATCTAAATATCTCTCATCAATATCATAAGTTATTAATGAAGTTAGCATAAATACTACGATATCATCCAATGAGAGTTAAGGTTCATCATGATCGTGTCAATTATCTAGCTACTCTCGTTAACAGACATAGCAAAGGTATATGACATCGTAAATTTTTGGATTGAGTGTGCTAACTGCAGTAATTTCTGACCTAAGCCTACTCAAACCACAATAGCAACACCCATTAATTCCCTTGGAAGACCGGGCGACGACACCACCTTACGAAGGAGGGGCGGCACCACCACGGCCACGACCGAAGCCACCACGGAAGTTAGGAGCGAACTCGCCGGGGGCACCGCCCTCCTTGCCTTCCTCACGGCGTCTGTAGCCACCCTCACGAGGAGGACGGGGACGACGCTCGCGGTCCTCACCGCCGAGCATGCCACGGGGGGGAGCGTGGGAACGCTGCTGCTTGATGTGGGTGGCAGGGACAACCTCAGCGGGGAGGTGGAGCCATTCACGGAGGTAGTCAAGACCCTAGAATGGCATCGTTAGTTTCTGACTCCTTTCTTATACTGCGAGTTCTCTCGGGTAAATTGGACGTACCTCGGGGGTGAGGGTGTAGTAGTAGTACTGCCACGAGAACTGGGTCTTGATGTAGCCGCGGGAGTTGAGGGACTGGCAGGCCTTGATCACGAAGAGGTTCTTGGTGTCAATTTCGCCGTGCTTGGGAAGGTTGAAGTCCTTCTTAGCCACGAGCACACCCTCTGTATAACCGGACTTCAGTCAGCAATCATGATTTCTTCCCGCAATATTTATTCGACATTCGATGTCCGCCGTCGAGGAAAAGTCGTTCACATACCACGGAAGAGGTACTCGTGGATCTTCTTGCGGTCTTCCTTGGGGATAAGCCTGGCATCATGTTAGCAAAACTGTTCAATCCAATTGGTATTTCAAGTGCTTCTCTTACATTGTCGCGAGTTCCTGGTGCTCTTCGGGGAATCGCTCTGACAACGCGCGAAGAGGTTGGTTGAAATTGGATGTGATGGGAGTGGAGCGGTGGCTGCCGAGTTAAAAGTGCGGTGATTCCTCATTCGGTGACTGGGAGGGTTTTGGCCCTAATCAGCTGTTGCTTTGATAAGATAAGGTCATGTGACATAAGATGTCATGTGATTCAAATTTCATGAGTGGGTCTTATCGTCAACCTCATTCATCCGCATCTTCACATCCAGCCACGCTTATCGCTCACTTCAACAGTTCACTTTTAGCAGAGCGTCGATACTCCGACGCGACAACGAAAAATCGCAGTACGATCGACATTTGTACAACACATACATTGTCAAACTCCTGGCGATCAAATCAAGATGGCGTCCCCCGTAAACGTCCTCCTCTCGTCCTTCCCAGGACTTTCGCTACCCTCAACAGTCTCATTCTCGCTCTCACCGACGTCAACTCTCTCAGATCTATGCGAAAAGGTCTCATCATATATCCCACCGACTGTGCCACTACAGTCCCTCATCCTGACGACAACCAATAACAAACAACTCCTCCCATCATCCCGCACCGTCTCCGATCTCATCTCACCAAATGGCGACATCACAGCAACCTCAAACCTCCTCCCTCTCCGCCTTAGTGTTCCCATGTGCGGAGGAAAAGGTGGTTTCGGTTCCCAACTCCGTGCCGCTGGTGGGCGCATGTCAAGCAGACGCAAGCGCAACCAGGGTGACGACAACGCCTCCAGCCGTAACCTCGATGGCCGACGTATTCGCACAGTAAATGAGGCCAAGGCGCTTGCGGAGTATCTTGCTGTGAAGCCTGATATGGACAAGAAGGAGAAGGAGGAACGCCGACGAAGGTGGGAGGCTGTTGTGGATGCAGCGGAGAAGCGCCAGGAAGAGATCAAAAACGGTGGTGGAAAGCAGAAGGTTGATGGTCAATGGATGGAAGATAAAGACGAGATGAACGAGAAGGCTCGGGAGGCGGTTCTTGCGGCTATGAAGGAAGGTGTTTGGACTGATAACCTGAGGGACTCTCTCCTGGGCGGTTCGAGTACGAGTGCGAGTGAAGGAAGTGGACAAGAAAGTGGTTCTGCTTCGGAGGAGAGCGATGATGAAACTGAGATGAAAGATGCACCTACGCAGTCCGGTCCATCGAAGGCTGCTGCTGCGCCGAGGAGGTATATCGGGTTTGACGAGGATGACGAATTCATGAGCGATTCGGAAGAAGAAGAAGAGGATAGTACCGGTGATTCAAAGGGAAAAGGAAAAGCTAAGGCATAGGGAATGCCTTGTGTGTTATTTCGACTCGTATCAATTTTTTGAGCTCTTATGATTTCAGCGCATTATTTATACCGTTACCACATTTGTATACCTAAGTTTGCTCTAGCTTATTTTCTTGAAACGGAGGCAACATCCTTTCTATTCCATTTAATTGTTTATATTTCTTCCATGACGCACCGTAGGATGTTTCGTAGCCATCGAGGCCGCTGCCGCCACTTCAACATTTTACGGATGGCGGAGCGGACCAATACGGTAAGGCTTCGGTCTTGACGATTGAATTTCCCGTCGCAAATCTTTCTTTTCTCAGCACT
Organism: Aspergillus puulaauensis; assembly: GCF_016861865.1. NCBI lineage: Eukaryota > Fungi > Ascomycota > Eurotiomycetes > Eurotiales > Aspergillaceae > Aspergillus > Aspergillus puulaauensis. Next base: position 1,863,906 of record NC_054860.1, on the reverse strand, counting down.
CTTCGATTTCATGGTCACCATGTCATCGTCTCTGAGGCGACTAACTCCGAGGGCTCTTACGCCCGCGTGGAAATTCCCACGCTCATACCAGCAGCCTGGGCGTTTCTTCCGCGCTCAACCTGCTCCAACCCGCTTCTTGCGGCAGTCCGGCCTAGATTTTACCACGCCATTGTCGAAGAATCAATTACGAAACTCATCTACCGATGCCTCCGAAATTGCGACGTCCCCAGAAAATCTCAAAGCCGCTCTGCCAACATGCTGTCCAGGTTGTGGTGCGTACGCGCAAACCGTCGAGCCGAATGAGCCAGGATACTATGGCAAAACCAGAAAACAGACAAGAAGGAAACCCCGTAAAGCGCAAAACCAAATTTCAAAAGAGCCTACATGGGAAGAGGCAGCCAGCGCCTTGGATGAAGCGAGTGAGGAAATGGAGAGTGCTCCTAAACCACTCCGTAGGTATTTGTCCATCGGGTCTTCTTTACTTGTTCACTAACAGTACTGTCTGTCTAGATGGCGCGCTTGTCGATAGTGCAGCGGACACAGCTGGTCAGTACCTCATGAAATCGAAAACACAGGTTCAGGTCTGCGACAGATGTCACGATCTCCTACACCATAATGAGGCGGTCTCTGCCATCTCGCCTACAATACACTCCATTAGCGCATACCTTGACGAGTCACCATATAAGCATAACCGGATCTACCATGTTATCGATGCAGCGGACTTTCCCATGTCTCTTGTGGATGGTATATACGAAGAGCTCTCCCTTCAGGAACAGCGCTCGCGGAATCGACGATCCGCGACAGAGAAATACAAGCATGGGAGGAAGCTACCAACGATCTCCTTCGTGATAACGCGTTCGGATCTTCTAGCGCCTACCAGCCAACAGACTGATTCCAAGATGCAGTACATTCGGTCAATCCTCCGTGAGAAGCTGAAGATTCCAGAGGATGTCCGCTTGGGCAATGTACATATGATTAGCGCGCACCGAGGTTGGTGGACAAAGCAAGTAAAGGAAGAGATGGAGGAGCATGGAGGCGGCATATGGATTGTGGGGAAAATCAACGCTGGGAAGAGTAGCTTTGTCGAAGCCTGTATCCCAAAGGACTCACGGAACCTCGAAAAGATGGCAGAACTCGTTGCACGCCGAGCTGCTGAAGAGTCAGCTCCGCGTGGTCCGTCAGAGCAACCTGAGCTTGATCCCGACAGCCTCCTTCCACCCGCACCGAAGGAGGATCTCTATCCTGTTCTTCCAGTCGTCTCATCGCTTCCGGGTACAACAGTTTCGCCAATTCGAATTCCATTCGGCCGCGGCAGAGGCGAAGTCATCGATCTCCCCGGGCTTGACCGTGGCAGCCTGGACAATCATGTGCAGGACAAGTACAGGCGCGACCTCATTATGACTAAACGGCAAAAACCCGAACGACACAACATCAAACCTGGGCAGTCTTTGGTTCTCGGAGGCACCCTTGTTCGCATCACTCCTACAGACCCTCAAACCATAGTGACCGCCGCTTGCTTCGTTCCACTTGACTCTCACCTGACGAGCACTGATAAGGCAGTAAAGATTCAAGCCGGAGAACTCACCCCCCGCACAGAAGACATTGCCAAACCGGGAACAGAGGAAACAATATCCTTGGCGGGAGTCTTTGATCTAAAGTGGGACGTGACCCGATCCAATCTCCCAAAATCCATAGCGAAAGTTATGAAAGATAAAGGATCTGCACCTGCCTTCATACCATACAGGGTGATGGCCGCTGATATCCTAATCGAAGGATGCGGTTGGATTGAATTGACTGCGCAGATCCGTGCAAAGCCATCAGAGAACAGGGGTGAACTTGCAAACTCGTTCCCACAGGTTGAAGTGTTCACACCTGAAGGGAAGCACGTTGCATCACGGCGACCATTCGAGTGCTGGAAGTTTGTCGAGCAGAAAATGAATACTGAAAGACAAAACCTTCGTCATCGCCGGAGTATTGGTTGGGCGAAGCGGACTGGATATGTGAGGCGGATGCGAATGGACCCATTCCGAAATATTACCTGATCATATTCGATTGTTTATACATTTCTCCCCTCATTTTTGTACAATACTACCTAGGTGTACTATATAGCATAGCGAATGGTGTTTGGGATATAGAGTTGGGCCTTATAGCAGTATATCCTATCAGAGTGAACAGCACAAATTACGAAGTTAACAGAAAAAAAGTGCAGGAGAATCGAATTCCGGGCCACACCGGAGTCAGTAAGGAGGCCAGGCCCTTCAACATCACTCATTCTACAGCCTATGGGCCGTTACCGGAGAGTACGGTGTGTGTAGGATAGCATCATAGCAGGTACGGTGTAGATAAACTACGTAGCTGCACTGCTGCAGTGGGGGGGTGGGGATCCTCGTACTCACAGGGTTCTTAACTTCTTCTTGATGTCTTCTTCCCTTCTTCCCCCGCCCCAAAACCATCTTTAGTTCCTGGATATTTATTGTTTTCTTCTACGTACAATCTATATTATTGAATATCTTGAAATATGTTATCCTCACGCGGAAAAAAGAATGCGGACTCGTTCAAAATCCCTTGGCGCTTTGCTGTCTCGCCGACCTATAACAAACAAACTAACCCCGACGGCCTCATTTGCTTCGGAATGGCAGAACATGTACATGAATCCCAGCATCTATCACTAAATCAAAATAGTATTATCTAACCATTAATCTAGGGCCCTGTCCGAACTGACATCGCCGAGTACATAAACAACAAGGTCAATAGTGCCCACCCCTCCCAACTCAATACCAAACTAACATCACCCAGGTCAAATTCACCACCAACTCAGTCTGTTATGGCTCATGGGCAACTGAGCACCCGCTCCCTGCCGCTGCAGCAGCCCATCTAAATAGGTACTTTAACCCTCTCACGCCGGTAGAGCCCGAGATGGTCGTTAAAGTGAACGGATGCTCTGCGGCCGGGAACATGCTTGCCTATGCGCTTGCTGAGCCCGGTGACGGTGTTCTGGTGGGCAGGCCTGTGTATGGGCGGTTTGAGCTCGACTATGGAGTTCAGGGTGGCGTTGAGATTGTGTATGCGGACACTGATCCGTACGAGGCCTTCTCGCTGGCTTGTATTGAGAAGTATGAGAAAGCCCTACAAGATGCACAAGCAAGAGATGTGAAGATTAGGGCCTTGGTTCTGGTTAACCCGCATAATCCTGTCGGTGAGTATACTTATTTAACTGCACTTCTGGCTCTGGGTTGTCTGTGTGCGCTGATAGGATTACTATAGGTCGCTGCTATCCGACAGAAACGCTCATAGAGATTCTGAAGTTCTGCAACAAACACCAGATTCATCTTATCAGTGACGAGATCTATGCGCTGTGTGTGTTTGACTCTGGAAACCCATATGCTCCGCTGTTTACGTCCGTTCTTTCTCTCGCTACACCGGACTTGATTGACCTGAACCTGGTGCATGTCCTGTATGGGTTCAGCAAGGTCAGTCTATTCCCTCAACGAAAATCCCGTGTATAAAATATTGATAAATAAATTTAGGACTTCGCCTCTGGCGGTCTGCATATCGGCTTCATAGTCTCTCGTAATGTCGAACTCCGTCGGTCCTGCTCAGCAATGCTGTATGTTTTGATCTTATCAAGCCCAGCCACAGCTTCCAAAGAGCTAACCTAACTTGAAAATAAAGGAGATTCCACAGCATATCCTCAGCGGCCGAGACAATAGGAGCTGCGATCCTCCAAGACGAAGAATTCGTATCCAAGTACACTGAGAAATCCCGTCAAGATCTCGCCTTCTCATATGGAATAACCACATCGATTCTCAACGAAGAGGGCATCAATTATGTTAAAGGAGGGTAAGAAACCCCCCTCCCCCCAATTCAGCGTCGATATAAGTAAAACTAATGATAAAATTATAGAAATGCCGGGTTCTTCGTTTACATAGATCTCTCGCCATACTTGCCAAAAGATGATTCGTTGTCGGGCCAGGAACGGGAATTCGCACTCGCCCAAAAACTCCTCGATAACGGGCTGTTCTTGCACCCGGGTGAGGAGCATTGCAAAGACCTGGGCTGGTTTAGGCTTGTCTACTCCCATGACGAGGATTTTCTGCGGGAGGGTTTGAGGAGGTACGTATCCTTATCCATTTTTTTAAACACTAGAGTTCGGTCTAATTGTTCCGGATAGACTTATCAAGACGGTGAAATCTCTCTAAAAGGCTTCTTATTGGGGCGGTAATCATCATATCATTGACATAAGGCGTCAAGGCCATAGAATAGGTATCATCAATTAAAAATAATCATCATATATACCAAATCCAACATCATAACATATTAAAACTTCACTTCCATTGTCCCGCATCTTCAACGCCCTTTCCAACCTTCTTCATCCCATCTTCTAGTCCGGTCCCCGCACTTCCCAGAGCATCGCCCACAGGCTTCCCCGTGCTCCCGGTAGCGCTGGTAACGGTATCGCCAATGCCGCGGGTTGCAGTGCCGGCAACGCCACCGACTGTCTTTGAGACACCGCCGACGGTGTTTCCGAGCGTGGATGTGAGGAATTTAGCGGCACCGGTGACGCCCTTGTCGGAGGAGTCGGAGGGCATTTTGTTGTGTATGTGTAGTGGGGTATTTGAGAAATATTCGGTTGGTTTGTGGTGGAGGACGGATAGACCGTCTATTTATTTATTTGTTTGTTTGTTTGTTTAGTTGGTAAATAGGAGGTTGTAGAGAGTATATATAAGGAGAGAGGTAGACAAATGGTAGAATGAAAAAGGAGAAGTGTTCGAACGATGATGCTGCGTGTCCAGTCTTATACTTCATCGGTGGTGCCTGCCTCTGACGTCATTTCCCCGATGATGACCACAGAGCACAAACAGTTGATCGCCATTTTCTGGCGTCAGATTTCAATCTTGAATGGGTCATCATCTAATTCATGGACTATGGAGTATATCGAGGCTGAATATAGCAATGAGGTCATTCCACATGGCTTATGCATGGATTCCGTGGTTGATAGGTTGGGGTTGACCTGACTACTACGGAACCTTCTTGTCGTTTTTAGAGGAAATGGTAAGTTACCACTTACAAAGAGTACATATAGCCGCCAACCATGTGGACCCGAAGTGCCTTATTTACGTACCGGGGGAGGCATGTACTTTGACCTAGGTAGGTAGTGAGTAAATAGTAGGTATCTAGCCTTAAAGACAACCCGGATCTTATCATGAATGTATTTTGTATTGCGTTAAAAAAAAATCGGTATGTATGTCTAGATTTATACATCTAGCTTTACTCCACGTTGACAAAGCTAAACGCCGGCTGACCAGGAACGGCATTCTCAGCTTGCAGGCCCTCTCTCTTCTCACCAGAGCCAACAACCTCACCGGTCTTGCCACCCTCATCAACAGCAACAACCTCAATCTCCTTCGCACCCGTCGTCTTCTTCAAGTTCACGGTCATCTCCTTCAGCACCTGGAACTCATCAAACGGCAATTTGCGGTCAAAGACAGTCTCAGGGGTCTCCTTGGTCGTGATCAGACGCTTCTTGAGACTCTGAACGAAGGGCATGGCCTTCTTCATTTCACCATGCTTGCCGACCTTGGCGTTAAGGTCTTTGTCATTGATCGAGATGCTTACGGCATCGAAGGCTTCGCGGACGAGGTCGATGTACTTTTCTTGCCAGGATGGGAACTTTTTGGCTGCGAAGATCGTGATCTTCTTGGGCTTGCGTGGGTCGAAGTTTGCGCTCTTGCCCTTGGCGAGCTTTCGGACGAAGTTGGCCTCTGAGGAGAGAATGTTGGAGGAGGTTGAGCGGACGTAGCTGGTTGCTGCGGAGAGCTCGGGTGAGAGTTCGGGGACTTCGGGGAAGACGGCATGGTGGATGGTGTCGCCCTAAATAAAGTTAGAGTTTGAAATTTAATTGGATGGTACAAGATTTAGAGTGCGCATACCTTCTTCAAGATTTCAAGCCAGATGTACTCAGACCAGTGGGGTGCGATTGGCGACATCATGAGGGCTTGGAGCTCGATATAGCGCAGGACGACATCGCGGTGCATTCCGATGCCGGCGGATGTGGCGGCCTCACGGTAGGCGTCACGGGCACCGACCAGATCGTACAGACTGGACTTCAGAGCGAGCTTGAAGTTGGTGCTAGGTTCAAGTTAGTAAGCGATGTCTTTTGATATACAAGTATAGACTCACTCTTGGTAGTTCTTCTTGGCTTCGCGGACCAGGGTGTTCAGTTCGTTGTCGAAAACCTTGTCCCAGAAGTGGTCGGCGGGTCCAGTTCGGAGGCTGTCATTTTTGATGACTTCCTCGATCCACTCCTTGAGTGTGAAGAGACGCAGGATGTTGCTGTTGGCAACGCTCTCCTCGAAGTTGGCATCTTCAATACCGTCACCCGCGTCGGCGAATGCAATACGAGTAGCATCGGCACCGAACTTGTCCACCGAGTCTTTAAGGGTTAGGAAGTTTCCGGTACTCTTGCTCATCTTATCACCGTTCAGGAGCAAGTGTCCGTTAGCACGGACACCACGAGGCCAGTACTGTGGAGGGAAGAGAGCAACGTGGATATAGAGGAAGAAAGTCAAGTGATTTTGAATCAGATCCTTTCCGGATACACGGACGTCCATTGGGTACCAGTATTCGAATTCTCTTCGCAGAGATAGAAGAGCGTCCTTGGTCAATCCGCTCTTGTTGATGAGCTCGTCGTTGATCTCGCGTCGGCAGAAGACGTAGTCCCAGACCTCGTCGATCATCTGCTCAGGGTTGATATTGAGAGTACCGGTGGTCTTACCATACCGGTCACCATGCAAAAGGTGTGCGATGGTGTAGTAGGCCATGTAGACCGTACTGTCACTCAAACTTTCAACGAGGAATTGCTGATCCCAGGGAAGTTTTGAGCCTAGACCATATGTTCGAGCGCAGGCCCAGCGGTTAAGCCATGAAAGGTTCTTCTCGAAGCCGTTCTTCGTCTCGTTCGCATATGTGTTGAGAGTGTTGACAACGTGACCAAGGGTGTCCTGTTGCCACTGCGCATCATTCTCACCGTAGTTCAAGAACCATTGTCCAAGGTAGGCAACGACACAGTCGTCTCCACTTCGGCTGACAACCTTGCCCATGGGGTCGGCGAAGGGGAAAGCATCACCACTGTCGTAAAGGGACTTGCGAATCTTGTCCTTAGCAGCGCTTACGGGCTCACCCTTATATTCTCCAACAATCATAGTTCCCTTGTAGAATGCTTCACCATAGGCCAACTCCTTAGCCTGTGCGAGCTGGTTGACATCCTTGGGGGAGTTGATCTTGAGCTTCTTCACCAGGGCGGGCGCGGTGAGGTTGCCGTAAGTGGGTGTCTCAATGAGAGGGAAGATTTCTAATTCGGCCCACTCCTTCTGAATGCCATAGTACTCAGACTTCTTTGCAAGGTCGAGCAAAGTTGCGTAGTCGTCAGGGCTGTCCGATGGTACGCAAGTGACAACACCAGTGCCCTTAGTGGCCGAAACACCATCCATAGGCAAAATACGGACACCTTCTTTGTGGAACGACAGAGGGGCATCTACGAGTGTACCGACAAATGCAGATCCCAGAGCCGTAAGAACGGTGGGCAACTCATCCTGGGTCTTAGGGAAGTGCTCGCTATCGAAAAAGGTTCCCTGGAAAGCCATGTTCCAAGCACCCCGCTTGGTGCAGATATAGTACTCTTTCTCTTTAACCTTGAATAACCCATATTCGATCTTGGGTCCAAGGAAGCAGCAATTTTGGCCATACATGGTTTCTGGGCGCAAGGTAGCGGGGGTGAAGTAAACGCTGGCATCATCCTCGATTTTACCCTTCACGAGCTCCGCAATTTCGGGTGCCCATTCCTTGACCTTCAGCTTCATAGCAGTGTACTCCTGAGGACCAATACCCTCACCCTCGGTTCGGTCGTGGTCCATGCATGGCTGGCCGTCTTTCGGAGAATAAACAGTGTATCGGTTACCGTACTGAATCTTGCCAAGTTCGTACAAGCGGTTCATCTGCCAGCGCACAAACGCATCGTAGTAGGGATTTGCGTCGGTGGTGACCATCTGTCGGCGCCAATCGATACCAGCACCGAGACTGTCGAGATCACGGATGGCGAGGGGTGGGAAGTGCTGAAGCCAGTATGAGGCATCCGCAAACTTGTGGATCTCCTCAATAGGAATTCCAATGGCCAGCATAATCTGGAATTGGTACTTCATCTTCACGGTTTTGGCAGCAGCCTTGCTCTTCTTTCCAGAGAACTTCTCTTGCTGCTCGCCCTTGACCTCCTGGGTAGGAGCAGCGACAGCCTCAGTCACCTCATCCTCATCCTTGTAGCCTTCAAAGTTCTTTCCAAACTTCTTAACCTCATCGCGGAGCTTGTCTGCACAGGCCTTGATGGGCATACCAGTGCAGTGGAACCCGAGAGGGAAGAGGGCCCTCTTTCCCTCCATACGGGCCGTGGCAGCCATAAACTCCACTTTACTCGCTGTGAAACTGTGTCCTGCGTGAAGTGTACCGTTCATGTATGGATACGCCATGGTACCAAAGAACTTGGGGTATTTCTCGCGGAGCTCATCGGGGGACATGCTACCAGCAGGGACTTCGGACAGGGTAGGGGCGTCGACCTCGAAAACTTTGTTCTCCTTCCATTGTGCCTGGTATTTCTTCTCGATAGCGATTAGGGTATCACGTTTCTCGGTCTGTGTTTATGAATATACATTAGCCCAGTCATTCAAATTTTAAGATTTTGATCCCATTGACCGATGGAGGGGCAAGTGAGTATGAACATTTTCAAGTTTCAGAGTATTCTTGGAGCTGTTGCCCGGATCGATCGCAGCTGCGGAAGCAGCAGCGGCTGCCATGGCTCTCTGTGAAGTCTGCTTTTTGCAAACTGTATAGAATGAGCCCAAGGGCGTGAGATAAGTAGAAATGAGTCAGGGAATGGCTTTCCAGACCGCGGGGCTCGGCCTGGTCAAAAGGCCTCAAGAAAAGATTATGTGGGACGCGGAGTCATTCACCGCCTTCTGTTCCTGAATCGGCGGCTTCTCATCACGTGCGCATATCGGAGTGGTTTCTTTTCCCCGACAATCTTTTGGCGACGAAGCTGTCAGGCCATCAATTGTATCCCGCCCAACTCGATCGCTCTTCCTTTCTCGCAGAGACTACCGCATATCTGCGTGTATATCCGTCACCATGGTGAATTTATTCAAGCGGATGCGAAAGCTGAATACTGTACGTCCTCTACCCTATACGAAAGCTTCATCAATTGATTCTAACGTTCTTATTTATAGAGGGTAATTCTCACCTGATCTCGATATCCAATATATTCTAGTCTCTCCTGAATCAACGGGAAATCGACTCTTGGTCTTGTTGCCGCGCGAACCACGATTCGCTAACTGCAATTGATAACAGATCCTCAATATCCGCGTTGGAACGGGCGCCGCAATCCTTCCCTCAGCAGCTACCGCAACCAAGGAATTCCCAACCGTCACACGCCTACACCTCACATACGCCAGTAAGATATATGGTGGACACCAGGGTGCCCGACATTTCTGGCGGAATTGTCTCACTCGACTCAAGTATCATAACCCGGCTATCCCGATCACGGTGAAACAAACTGCGGACCAGGAAGGACCCGCCTCTTTGACGGTATATTTCGCAGAGAATCTCAGCAATGCCGCTTCACTAAGCGCCAGTGCGGCCAAGGACCAGCATGCGCCCGAACCGTCCGGGTCGGAACAGGCGGCCGTTGTGGATGTCAGGAACCTGACCTACACTGATATCTGGAACAAATTTAAGAACATGACCGGAGCGCAAGAGGTTTCTGCTACGGAGACGGAGAAAGCCGAGTTACAGAAGCTCGAACAGATGGCACAACAATCAGTCAAGGACCGCGCACGAGTGGCTGGTATTCGACAAGCGAAGTTGGATCACGAGCGAATGTTACAGGCAGCAAGGGGAGAGGTTGAGAAATTGAAGCAATTATAGATACGCTCTCTGGGAGACGGCTTTGGACTCTGGGAAACACGGTCTGTCATTGTAGCATAGCATTTCTTTTTCCATGTATTTCATGTATTTCATGTACTTTTACCCTTTTATGGATAGCCGCTTGATATATTATACTATTGTCATATCTTCTGATTCCGTTAGGTACATTGCAAATGACAACACGTTGGGCATTAGCCTTCCATCAAAATTACTACATACAGTAATGGGTGTGGGCTTGGTTTGGTGAGCGCACGCTTAGATGGCGCCAGCGGCGGTATTTCTCGTCAAGCGGCATAACATCTACCTTGTTATGCCGCTGTATTCATTACAGGTTAAACAAAACGCCAATTTTTTTACTCCATGATCATGGGAAATTCATTGACAAGGCAGTCTAAAAGAAAGATCAAAATAAAACAAAAAACTGGACACTCGGGGAATCGGACCCCGGACCTCTCCAATGCAAATGGAGCGTTATACCACTAAACCAAGCGCCCTCGGTTTGCTTATTAAGACGCTACGGTGCTCTGTTCAACATGGCCGTGACTAAATGAACTTGGAACGCTAGTGGCTCCGCAAAGTAGGTTGAAAAGAAGACAGCCAAAAAAAAATGGACAAAAAAGATGGACACTCGGGGAATCGAACCCCGGACCTCTCCAATGCAAATGGAGCGTTATACCACTAAACCAAGCGCCCTCAGTTGCTTAATCATTTTCTCTAAATTATAATATATCCAGGTACGGATTTATGGCAGACTAATGCGCTTCGCTTAACTTAGTACATCGGTTAACTATCCCAGCCTTAACGTGTTACATGTTATCACCAGTTTTATGGATGGAACGGGGATATATTCTCACAACAATAAAGAACGCAGAAGAAAAATTTTCCCACCAAAATTTTGTCTCACAGGCTTCCATGGTTCGGTTTGCATTTTCATCTCTACGGTGCTAAAGAGTGAACCAAGATGAGGGGGAAAAGAAGTCAAAAAAGTTGTGGACACACCGGGAATCGGACCCGGGACCTCTCCAATGCGAATGGAGCGTTATACCCCTAAACCATGCGCCCTTGATTGCTTATTCATTTCATATTTTTACATTATCAGCCAAAATCAAAAGTGGCGATCTTTATATACTTGCCGCTTATCAATAGACGTAAGTAAATACAAGAACAGGTAGGTAGATTCAGAGGCTACACTGCGTTATTCTGCATGAAAAATGAGGGGTTGCCAATCTCTTGCTCTGTCGAACAGTAATGTCCATTAACTTGGGTAGGATTATCCCCAATATAAACTCAAACATGTAGCTATATATTTTGGTGGGTGTAACTAGTTATCCATGAACTTTACTCTTACGACATGTCGAGCTCCCCCATCTATATTCTCTATTGACGTCAAAGGGATGCATCTACAGCTGAGGTAGGATAAGAAAGCAGAGATTACATTAATGGTAACAATCATATTCATGTAAGGAAACATAAAGGAGCAGTCATGCGCATAAGGAACAAGTAGGACAAAACACGGATACTAGTTAAGCCACGATACTGAATGCAATATCGAGACACCAGAGGGACTTTACTTTGCATTTTTCTTCATCCCAAACGAGAACCAAGGGTGCTTCAGGACCTGCTCAGCTGTCGGACGCTCATTGGGATCATACTTGAGCATCATCGAGAGCAAGTCTACAAGCAGGTGCGCTTCCACCCCAGAAACCTTTCCACGCCAGGGCTTTCCATCGGACCGTCTAAGAAAATGTCTCACACCACTGAAGTCAAGGGTCCATTGAAGGGGGCTGGGGCTCTTGCTTGGTGAGTCAAGTTTATGTTCATTGCTGCCATCATTGACGGGTTTGCTTTTGTCGCTGTCATTCCCGCCACCTTGAGATGTGAGCCAGTCCTCCTTTGTAGGGAAGACAAAGTCAGTCTCATCGTTGTCGTCGCTGTCGTCGCTGTTGCTCTCTTCCCCTTCGGTTTCGCTATCGGTCGCATCCGAGATATAGCACTTATCGCCCCAACCGAAGTCGTCTTCATCGATGTCGTCTTCATCGCTGTCATCCTCACTGCTGTCGTCCTCACTGCTGTCGTCCTCACTGCTGTCGTCCTCACTGCTGTCGTCCTCGTTGCTATCATATTCATCGCTGTCATCCCCTTCACTCACCACTTCGTTGCCTATCTGTCCGCTCCAGTTTTTCGTGGGTATAGCCATTCCATCATCATCTACCCTATCTTTGAAATAGTTCCGACGCGACTTCCATGTTGTAGACCACCAGGGCTCCGGAAGTGGACCTAGTTTTTCAACCATAGGAACCAGGTGGTCCTCCACATCAGTTGACCGTTCATCAGATAGACGTTCGCCAGTCCTGATTTCATAAATCGTGTAGGCCAAAGACCATATATCGCTGGCCATCCCGGCCTTCGAACTTGACTCCAAGAGCACCTCCGGTGCGCAATAACCCCCGCTCACCTCGCCGTTTGGTGGCTGGTTTGGCAGGGTAAAACTTTCTCCAAAATCAATCAGGCAGATATTGCTTGAGGTGAACTTGGTCCTCTTGGGCTCATCATCCTCGATTTCATCATACTGGATAGGACGAACGATATAGTCTGGCGCGTGAGAACGCGGCAGCCCACACCCTTCCGTATTATAAACAATGCGAATCTTCATTCGTGCTCCAACCTCTAGGTACTTGAGCGCCTTTCTCTTGGACTTACCAGTGAGAGAGTCTTGTCGAAGAAGAAGTTTGTGCGGGCCAAAGTCTGAGAGAGATGTTAGTTCATGGAGTGGCAGAGGGCAGCAAGGAAAGCTGTGTACACTTACCTCTGTGGCAAATGCCATGTCGGTGAAGGGCAGCCATTGCTTCTGCAGCTTGGTATGCCAGCTTTCGCAGAAATTTGACCGGGTCTCCTTTGACCTTTTTGTTGATCTCAAGTAGTTGGGGACCTGCAGCCGGGTAAACAAGGCACTGATGTGTCCCATTCGGTCCCTCGATTTCAAACTCGTCAATCGGGAGCATACAATATTTAGCAATCGAAGGGTCATCTTTTGCGAGATTCTGAAGGTGCCAAGTCATTTCGCGTTCTTCCTTCAGCCTATTTCCGTGCGAGAGGTGCGCGTTGCGGATCTTAATCGCAACATATGGGGTGGGCTTTTTCCGAATGTTACGACACATCCAGACCAGGGAATTCTTGCCCACGGCAAGCTTGGTTAGAACGCGGTATTGGCGACATACGCCAATGTATTCACCAAGATTTATGGGATGATGTAGACCAGGCCGATAATCCGCCACTTCCTCCACCATGTCACGGTAGGGGCTCGGCGCATCAAGCCCATTCTGCTCACTCAAGGGCAATTGTCTGAAGTCCATCTCAACGTCGGCAGACATCTTCGTATGTTAATGGAATAGAAAATTGTGGGGACTGCAAAATGTTCTAGGTGAACTGAGTTAATCGATCCCTCTAGCCCTGATGGGAGCGCGCCGCGGTTTAAATAGACGTCTCCTTACGCTAGCACGTTGTCACGAATCGCTCTCTTCATCAGCCAGGGAATATCTTCACAAATACCTCTCTTCATAATTGGCTATGGACTTATAATGTCTGGTACTTTTTATGGAAAACCCCTGGGTAATGATTTGGGTTAAAGCCTAAGTGAAAGAGAAGTTCACCATGGCGCCTCCTTACCAAAGTTCACTATCCAGGCACCACAGTATCCAGAGAGTTAGTTAGGGCTGGTTCACTTGTGCAAGGGAAATCTTCTGTAACTTTTCTGTAGGTAGTCTGCAAAACATTACACATCTCGCCATGACACATAAGGTTCACAGTGACAATCCACCAAGCTTTAATTCCCCAACCTAGGGCATGAAGGGCCACTGGCGTCCTAGGTCTACAGATTTCCCAAACTCTCTTAGGCGTGCTCCCCAAAAGGCGCATTTCAGATGACAATATAGAGAAACCCCGCGAGACTGCCGGGGGATATACCAATACTGTCATGTTATTTAAGCCAAGCAAATCCCATGGGACCCGAACAAGGAAAAGCAGAAGTACATCTATCGGCAAACTGGGGTGGGAACTCAGAATGACCCGTTGGTAGGTTGAACTTCGCCAATCGTCTATACTACTGCTCTAACACGCCCTGGCTTTGTCCCATAGATATACTGGCTATGTCCGCCCCCGAAGAATGAAGATAGCCTGGCGGGTCATGAGAAATTATGTCGTTTGGCGGCCAGTCAGGAAGGGTACCGCGCGATATGGATTAGGTATGACATATCTTCTTCATTTACCTGCAACCGATACTAACGAGTGGTTTGAACCTAAGGCATGGATGGCACAAAAGCCACCCACGAATTACGGTGTATGTTGGGGACTGTGCAGAGGATTATGACAGAGAGGCTTTCTCGGGAGAGGGCCACTTTCTCTGCAAAGTGTCCCCCGGCACCAAAGTGCCCATCACACTGCCCAGCGCTAGCGGTATCGCAATATGGGACAAAAAGGAGCCCCGCAAAGAGACATACACGAGCGGCTTAATTAAGAAGGGTAAAGCAAACGGAAAGTGTCAATATGTGAGGGCATTGTTTAAAGATTGGTTAGAAAAAGTCTGTGCTATCGGGGTACTTGGGATATTTTTTCTTATGTTCTGTGGTTTTGTTTTATGTTACTTGTTTGTCCTTCGGCGTCTTGGGTTTTTGTTTTAAGTTTCAATATAGAAAGCATGGTATTTTTCTTCCTTTCTTATACCTCTCTATTATACGAATTATTGAAACATTTCATTCATGGAACGTCCTGTATAGAGCACCATCTGCATAACTAGGTCACCTGTCGTCAGGCTACAACGGATGTAAAATAGAGCAATCAATCAATCAATCAACCAATCTTATACCATAAGACTGATCCATCGGAAGCTACGTAGGTAGCCCGCAAGCGTAGTGGTATACGGCCCTAACCCCCGCAGCACTTTAGAACAAGTACTGTACACAACGGCTGCACCACGACAAGGCACCACGGGTGCAGTGAGCGAGACAGTGCGCGATGGACATTCAAAATGGCAACCTCCTGTTTCTTGTTCCTTGGCTAGCAAGTATACTGCAGGAACATGTATTATCGTTCCTGAGTGGTTTCGGGCTGAACTTGCTATTACTGGGGCCACCAACCTCCTCCCCCGCGGAGGGACCTATACGGCTGTGGCGCGCTCAAAAGGTGCTTGGATGGCAAACATGTGAAAACCCAGACTTGGGTGTCAAGTCAGGATGGCTAGTCCTAGTAGTATCAAATATGTAAATTTGCTGCTTTCGCTGGTGGACCTGCCGCAAACAAGAAGTGCGAAGTTGAAACGGAGGAAAAAACAGATATATAGCTACATACAAGAAGATGCAATGCTAATCGTATAAATCACATATATCACAATCAACAAAGAAGACCTTAGTCTTCCAAAACTAATCGTCCTCGGTTGGGGCCCTCCCAACCCTCCGCTCTCATTATCCCAATGACCATATAACCAAACTCCAGAAATAAATGCGGCGCGTCTAAGTATGGTCCGGTGTATAATTAGTCTCCCCCAACATCGTTTGTCCCGGGACAGACGGTGTTGCTGTTTGGGTTTGACTAGGGCCCGACGAGCTCGGCTGTCCCCGTGCAGCAACAGCTGCCTGAAGTCTCTGGTCCAACGCCTTCAGCGCCACGGCTCGCCGCCGCTCCGCCTCCTCACGCTTGGCCATACCTCGCCCGCCTCGGTTGCTGAGGAGGCTGGGAAGGCCTGCCTCTCCCCGAGCAAGAGCTTGCTGGTTTCCGGATGCGATTTCTGCCTCAGAGAATGGAGTGCACACTTTCAACGAGACGAGGGCGGAGTAGACGACATCGGATACAACGCCAATCGGTGGCTGCACGACGTCGGGGAAAAAGCATTTGAAGGCAAACGTTTCGCTCGCATCGCCCTTGATCCCCAGTCCATCGGTCGACGTTCCGGTGAGGTCTGGTTGCCGCTTGAAGAATCGAAGATAAGTCCAGCTCGTAATCAGGCCGAACCATGCAAGAGTGGCCGCAACATGTGTCCCCAGGAGCACTCCACCGACCGTGTTCAGTAGCAGGAAGGCGGCGGGGAAGTGCTTCACCCTCATCTTTACGAGGCCCTTAAAAATGGTCACCGTATGCTCGGGGACAAGTTGTTTGAATGCGACGAGGAAAGCGGCTTGGATCGAGATACCGCCGCAGATTTGTGTGACACTGAATGAGTGCGAGTCAGCAGGGGGTGTGCATGAAGTGGTACATTCCTGGTCAGAGAACAAGGCGTACCCGCTACTCGAACCGCCTCTGATCGCAGCCCATACAATGTAGAGCGGCACGATCACCACGTTGGGTACAACGGCGATGGCAACAATGAACTTGGTGAACTCTCGCGAGCCCCACCCTCGCTCCAGGTATTTTCCTCCATAGAAGAGAGTTGCGACGTTCAGCAGCACGGTGAAGATGTTCTGCTCCACAAATGTCGCCGTGAGGAGGGTCCAAGGATAAAAGAGGAACTGCGACGGGACGAGCGTCAGGTAGGGAATCGGAGGGGAGATGACGGGCGTACCCGGGGTTGTGTCAAGCTGGCGCCATCGGGCGATGTTATACAGGAAGGAGAGGGTGATAAGACTGATGAGGCAGACACGAGTCGCCGGGGGAATATTGATTCTGAGCGCCATGGTCGGGAGAAGCTTTGCGGCTGCTTGAGAACGCAGACCGCAGGCTGTTGTGAAGCCCAAAAGTTGTCGAGTGTTCGGCCAAGGAGGCGGAGGCGGAGGCTGGCAGGAAGCGGTCGACTGGGCGCTCTAGGCTGTTGGTTCCCACAGCAGATCCCGAGTCAATGCGCTCGGTAAAAGTGGTATGAGTGTGGAGAGACAAAGGTCCTCGGCCTTATGCAGGAATAGGATTTTGATATTACTTAGCACTTTAAGAATATTATCGCGTTGCCCAGTACATTCGGGATACCGAATAATGACATTCATAAGTGCCGATTAGTCATATATACCTGTGGAATATTAAAGATGCCCCAGGCAGTTAAGAGCTCTTGGCACGTGAGGGAAACTTTTAAGTTCATAGCTTCACCCTTCACTTCAGTATAGCTACACTGTAAACAATGGAGAATGATAAGATATATAACAGTAAGATATATAAATCCTATAGTGCTTATAACCTACACTACCTAAGTGTTCTGTATAGAAATGCTGGAAAGTGAAACTGGCAGCAGCGCCAACAGTCACAACACTAACTGCGTCCAGGCATCGCACTGGGCGATCTCTGGCAGTCCGGCTGCAGGCCAACCGTGGGTCGGACGCCACAAGGAGTCAAGCCCGAAAAGCGCCAGCCAGTCCACTTTTTTGAGATTCCAACCTTCAATCCGCATCCCAGAGCCGCCTGGAGAAATCGAGAATTCCCAGCTGAGTCTGCGAGCCCGCGAGCCTGGCGTTCATTCGTCCCGTGGTTCCATCCCCGACCAGTCCATCGTGTCTCATCTCGCATCACATCCTTCTGGCATTCCTCTCTGTCTCTCTCCTCCATCGCGAACTGCCAGAACACTGCGTCCCCGTCTCCGGTATTCTGCACTTCTCTTGCGGGTCTGCTCCCAGTCCCGACACACGTTGCTGTCCCGTCCCGTCGGCCTCCCTTGGTCTGTTCCTTCTAGGCTTCTGCACCTTTTTGTCGCCGTCCAGGGTGCATGCGATGTCCAACACTGCTAAGCCCTTCTTTTGATCACCTGTCGAAAGCCTGCTTCCCAAACGACATCCCCACTTTGCTTAGTCCTGAGCTATCTATCGGCTATCCCCAGACCCTGCCGCGCTTCTTTCTCCCTTCAATTCATATTTCTTCGTCTGCGTCTTCAACTTGCCCTCCCTGCTCTTTCCCATTTCCCCTCCAGTCTTTTCCCCCTTTCCCGATCCGCCCGTTCTCGATCTTCGGCTTCAACTCGCCTCCACAAGGTTCCGCCAGCAAACTTTTCCCCCTTTGGATTCAATCCCTCTGCAGATCTGCACTTCACCTGCGCTTCCGCTGCCTACCTAAATTCCCCCTTCTGGGATGCTCGTCCACCATTGCTTTCCTAGCTGTCATATGTAACAAGCAATGGCAAACCCGGCTCTTACATCGCATCACGTTAATTACCTGATATGGAGGTGCGTCCCCTTTGCCTTGAAATGGCTTTCCCACATTCTCCCACTTATTTGCGATTAATACTGACTGGTGCTTAGGTACCTTCAAGAATCAGGTTCGTAAACCTCTTCTTTTTTTTTTTTTTTCCCATTATCCGCCATCAACTTTCTCTGAAAAAAATTAAACCTCTCTTGTCATCTTCATCTGATGTAATTGCCTACGGCTAACTTTCGTTCTCAGGTCATGGCGAAGCTGCTGTGACACTTCAACGCGCTTGGAATCGTGATCCGCAGACTTTACCTTTTGCTCCCTATATTCGGACTCACGCGCTAGTGTCTCTCGTCCAGAAGGGCCTCCAGTACCACGAACTTGAACAGTCACTCGACAAGGCACGTTCCTCGATTTATTCCATCTTTTTTCTTTTTCTTT
Source organism: Aspergillus puulaauensis (assembly GCF_016861865.1). NCBI lineage: Eukaryota > Fungi > Ascomycota > Eurotiomycetes > Eurotiales > Aspergillaceae > Aspergillus > Aspergillus puulaauensis. The sequence goes on along the minus strand of NC_054860.1, from coordinate 1,845,402 downwards.
CTTTTCTTGCATATTTCTACCTGACTTATTTCCATTTTCTATACGAAAGATCATATCTAATTTTTCTCGAATAGGAGGGGAATACTGTCCCTTATGAGCCTTCAGATTACTTTTTTGGGCCGAAGCCATTTGATCCAGAGCAGCAACCGCAGGGCCCAAGCGAGGCCAGCGTTCGCGCAGACCAACTGCCAGTCTCGCCGACAGGCAAGATTGCGCAAGATGGGGTCGTGACCAATGGTCACTCGACGGCCGAACTTGCCGCGCCGCAGAATGTCACGATATCGCGCAAAGATGATCGCGCGGAGGCTAATGGAGACGAGGCCGCTATGGATGTGGATTCTACGAATGGCATCCCGACTGAGAGCAAACCAGATATTACAGAATCACCATCGCAAGGAGAGACAGCGACATTGGATGGCGACGGGGATGTGAACATGGGGATCCGACCGGCTTTACAGGACCAGGAACCAACCGCGGCACCGACTTTTACCCTGACGGATGGACAGAGTGTTGGCGTCCAGATCACCCCCGCCAAGGCCGCCGACCTCAGCCCGGACACCGCCATAATCGATGTGGCTGGTGAAGACCACGTGACCACAACCATTTGGCGACCGCAGGACCCTACAGTTGTTGTTGCGGCTGGTGACACCTTCTGCAACCTATACAAATTGTCTTCGGGCGCTGAACCGGTTCAGGAGAAACTAGTTGAAAATAAAGGCGACAATGTATTGGTTTCAGCGGTAGCTTGGGACCCTCTAGGCCAGAAATTGGCTGTTGCTACTTACAATGACATGCGAGGCTCCATCACCATGTACGACGTGGCTGGAAACGCTGTGGACCTATTGCCAGAAGTTCCACGAATGATATCTGGTTTAAAATGGGCGGAAAGTGGCTCTCAGTTGATTCTTGTTGCGTCGGATAGCAAAATGTCAGAGCTGGTTCTCTGGGACGACTCATTACGGCCGGAAGAATTTCCTCCCCCTCAAATAGTCGACGACTCAGTCTTTGACGTCAGCTGGCTAGGTCGCACCCAGGCTTTTGCGTGCGGTGGCATGTCAGTTTACCAATGCGACGTCGATTCAAGCATTCATCTCTCAAAGACCTTCTCTGGCGGCGACCCTGAGCAGCCATGGACCTTCATTCGTTGCGCAAACCCCGGTCCATCGCCTGTTGCTGTGGCAGCGTCTTCTTCTAGTGCTTCACTCTGGGTTCCAACTCACGATATTCGCCTGGACGACGCTCACGATGGTCATATCACCGCCATCCAGCTTAAACCCAACCCGTCCGAACAGCCGAACCAATCATTAATACTTGCGTCGTCCTCCACAGACGATACAATAAAGCTGTGGCACATTGACCTCGAATCCCGAAGCTTCGAATGCATACACCGCTTGTCACTCGGTCAGTCATTGCCCGTTCTAGCCGGCTGCTTCTCACCTGATGGATATGCTGTTGCTGCCGCCAGCAAAGACAGCTTGGCCATATGGAATGCCCAGCGCGGAGGCCCTGCGATGGCTACGTGGAAATCTTCAAGTGCAGAACACAAGGATTCAAAGGAAGAGGAGGGCCCTACCGTCAATGGACACAACGGAACGTTAGAAGACGCGCAGGACCGCTCGCTAACATGGGATACTGATGGGAAGAAGTTGGCATTTGGGTTTGGTAACCAGGTGTGTATCGCTAAATTCGTGCTAAGTTTCAACAGCAAAACTAATTGTGTCCCTATAGTTGGCAATCATAAACCTGCAACGGTGACGCTACATCACTGTCAATGATGGTACCTACGAATTCATGCCAGTAACACAAGAAGGCTGAGCCGGCGACGGCCAGCTCTCTATTCTTCAGTGCCATCCATTCTACGGCGTCACTACCATTCGAGACGGATCATTTCTTCATTGCTGAGCAAAATAAGCAATACAAATAATCCCTCGGCATGAGTCCCAGGTGCCCACTCACCCCTTAAGACGGGAAGACCGCGTCACTTCACGAACCGTCGATATCTCCCGCCACCGTCGGTAGAAGCGCATTATCCTACGTTAGGGTTGTGTTAGCGAAGGAATAGTCAACAAACCTCCTGGAGTGGAGGATCTCGTCACATTCTATTAATCATCATTATGATTACAATTACACGTTGATATATGCTTGGGTTAGACGATACAAAACGGCGCAGAGTACTTGGAATTAGGCGAAAGGCGCGGTTAGGGATAGCATAGTGGCCATGGGTGGATATTTTGACTTTTTGTTTCTATTCTATTCTATGTCGCTATAGCTTTCTATACCTTTGCGATACGAGCAAATGATATAAAAAAGGATTAATATCACATTGGACATTTGCCCCTACCATTAGGTTCACATTTAGGATCATCGAAAGTCGAAGCTTTTTTGATCATTAGTCGATATCTGGAGGTGCTCTATGTTGGCTTTGATGCTTGTTCTCCTGCCTGAACCTGCGAGCTTTATCTCGATTGCGGAATTCTTCCTCAACGTCAGTCCACCCTCGCATCCAAGCCGTGATGCCTTCAAAAAGTGTATCAGCATCAAAGCCACCGGGCTTGTTAACTTTCTTCTTCCACCATCCTCGTCCACCATACCCGGATGCTTCCGTTGATTTCTCTTGGAGCGCCAACTGATACTCTTCCTGCATTCCTTCGACCCAAGCTTCCAATCCACGTACAGTACCTTGAAGCGCTTCCCGTTCGGCCAAGTCTTCCTGCATATCCGCTCGCCTATGAAAGAGGATACGTCAGTCAGTTAGTCCGCATATCAGCCATCGGACGGAGCTAGTCACATACAGTTCTTCAATTTCAGCTTCTAATTCAGCAATCCGCCGCCGCAGCCTCACTCGCTCGCTATCATATAGTGAGTATATGTAAAGCGTCTCCTCGCGACGCTTCACAAATGCCTCGCCGAGCATCTTCACTTGGTCATTGACAGCTGCTAGGTCGTGGCGCATTCGCGCCGGTCGACTCGCCGAAACCGCACCCAAGGAGCGTGAACGGGAATGCGGGCTGGAGGGAGAGATGGGCGGTGTTCTCGGGCCTTCAAGTTTTCTTGGCGGCTTAGAATAGTTAACAGCAGATCCAGGACGGGGTTGCGGAGGGCGGCATAGCGCGATCTCTCTCGTGAGATTTGAACGCGGGTCTAGTAATAATTCCAGTGTGTCGAGGCATTGCTTTACCGTCCTGGAATCAAGGGTTGTAGGATGCTTTTGGTACTCATGGAGGGTTGATAGGTGCGCGAGCCGGGTGAGACGGTTTGAGACGATTTCACTAGCATCTGGAGCGTCCTTTTTCCCAACTAGTAGTGTTTGGCCCAGTTCTGTGATGGGATCTGAAGGCTCGTCTGGCGCGGGGATGGCGTCCATTATTATTGGTAGCGCTGTTTGTACAGTCAGTGAGGGGCACTTTGGACCAAAGGATGATAATTATTCGAACTCGTACATAGGAAAGGATATGGAGCATAAAAAGCTTTATGGCAGACAGACGATCAATGGTGGGTTAAAGAGTTCAGCATTGACTCTGTTCAAGTGACAGTCACGAGGTCTTTAAGCGGCTTGGGAGGCTCCTGCCTTTCAGATTCCTGGTAGATTTTATCTTTAACTTTGACGGACTTGGAATGCAGAGGAATTCCTTGGCCTCTGGATCTTCATCCGCCGAACTTCGATTAGCCCTGTCCTTAGTTCATTGTAGGCTATTTGTGATCGGCGGAGTTCGTCAAGCGGTCAATGAGGGGAGATAACGAGGTATAGTGCTAAGTGTAATCCAACGACTCTCATTCTGTTTATATTGCAATTTGAATTTACTTCATATATCTACTTGTATATAGCCAATTGACATTGAATCTTGGTTGACAGTAGTAAGTTGTTAGCTGGCGATCTGGCGGCGGTCAAGCCAGTGCTTCTTGCCAGACCCTCCGCTTCTCCGCCAACTTTCGTCCTTCCAAGGCCCCGCACAAGAAGAAAGAAAGTCATTTGTTTACATTCGTTGGCAGTGGTAACAGAAGGATGGCGCCACCTGTGAGTATTTCCTTTCCAATTCTGAAATCATCTGTTCTGGATTTCTCCGTGTGCATTCCTGGTCATCCTGTCCGAATTGCACAGCGACATTTACTGATACTGCTTTGTGACTCAGATCACCATTGTGCCCTCCATTGAGACCGCCAGAGATGCGGTCAACCAGTCAAGGAACTCGAAATTTCCTCCGAACCTTCTCCCGCTTACTGCGTCAATCCCGGCAGATCTATTGACGCCCACGCTTGCATATTTGAAACTCGCTGAAAAGTGAGTTGCCTCGCACCTCTGCGCTGGATAGTGGCTGCATTGGAGGGAAGAGGCTAACCTGGGTGCGCCCGCAACAGATCGAAATTATCATTCTTATATGAGAGTGCTGCGACAACTGAAACAATTGGAAGATATAGTTTTGTTGGTGCCGGTACGCGATCGCGACGTTGATAGATTCTGAACTGGGCTAATCTTGCTGTTTCCTGATCCTATTAGACCCCCACACAGTCCTCAAGACTGGCCCTGGACATGGCCCCGAATGCGACCCCCTCCCGATTCTGGAGGAGAAGCTCGCGAATTTCCGAGTAGCGACAGTGCCCGGATTGACACTGCCTCCACTCACCGGTGGTGCCATCGGCTACGTGGGATATGACTGCGTGAAGTACTTCGAGCCCAAGACTGCGCGGCCGCTCAAGGATATCCTCCGCATCCCGGAGTCGCTTTTCATGTTGTTCAGTACCATTGTCGCCTTCGATCATTTCTTCCAAGTTGTCAAGGTGGTCACCTACATCCCGATTACAAGTGACGACGCGGAACTCGACGCCAACTACAAAGAAGGTCAAACAGCGATCCAACGCATCATCAGCACTCTTTTACGGCCCGAGATCCCTCTTCCTCCCCAGGGACCGATTATTCAGAACCAGGAGTATACTTCCAACATCGGGCGTGAGGGGTATGAACGACACGTCACGAGGCTAAAGGAGCACATCGCCAAGGGCGACATATTCCAGACAGTACCGTCCCAACGACTCTCCCGACCGACCTCGCTTCACCCGTTCAACCTCTTCCGCCATCTCCGTACCGTCAACCCCTCTCCATACCTCTTCTACATTGACTGCGAGGGCTTCCAGCTAGTCGGCGCTAGTCCCGAGCTCCTGGCTAAGGAAGAAAAGGGTCGTATGATCACCCACCCTATTGCTGGGACAGTAAAGCGTGGAAAGACCGCCGAGGAAGATGAAGCGCTTGCTGCAGAGCTACGGGGGAGTTTGAAAGACCGCGCAGAGCACGTTATGTTGGTGGATCTGGCGCGCAACGATGTGAATCGAATTTGTGACCCAATCACCACCCAAGTCGACCGCCTTATGGTTGTCGAGAAATTTTCTCACGTCCAGCACCTTGTTTCACAAGTCTCCGGCGTTTTACGGCCGGGGAAGTCTCGATTTGACGCGTTCCGCTCAATCTTCCCCGCAGGAACAGTCTCCGGAGCACCGAAAGTGCGAGCTATGCAGCTTATTGCGGAGCTGGAGGGTGAGAAGCGTGGGGTCTATGCCGGCGCAGTTGGTTACTTTGGATACAACATCGCCACCGTCGATGGGTCTGACGAGCTTCCTGGGGCGATGGACACCTGTATTGCGTTGCGGACGATGCTTGTGAAAGACGGTGTGGCGTACCTGCAAGCAGGCGGTGGCATTGTCTTCGACTCGGATCCATACGACGAATACGTGGAGACGCTGAACAAGTTGGGTGCAAACATTGCCTGCATCAAGGGAGCGGAGGAAAAGTATTTGAGCATGGAAGGGAACAACTAGAAAATTACCCTCTTTTGATTATTGCTACTATTTCGGGTTTGATAGGCTGGACATGAATGATGGATCTATAGAATAAATGACTTGCTATGTTTATTTGATTATTTCCTTGGTCAGGGACGAGTGTGTATAGCTTCGATAAAGACGTCATCGGACAGCAGTGCAGAGCACCGCCACAGCACAGACGCGAACACCGACCAGATGTCACCGTCACCCTGTACTCCGTACGAGTATACTATACTCTTGGCTTGACTAGTCGCAGAGAACCAGAGGCCGGCGATTACTCGGTAGGAAGTGTTGTCCGTTAGGCATTAACATTTTGAACCCTGGAGTAGTTAGCTGGACCCCTCCCCTATTCTGCCATAGCCTCTTGCAAGAATCCCTGCTCCGACCGTTAGTTACTGATCGGATCAATTCCCATCAGGTCTTCCTTGTAATTCTTTTTGTTGAGTCCGTAGTGGCGTTATTCACCTCTTGGTTGTGCGCTTTGTATGCCCAGGTAAATCGTTGGATAAAGTTGCGTCGTCAGCGTTGCGCCACAACCACAACCAACGTTCATTGAAGAAATTCATCGTCCAACGTTCTTCTCGAATCTGTTCTCTTGACCCCCTCGCTTCTTGGGTGATCAGCTTCTGCATCCCAGCCGGATCCAACTCCGCCTTTCAGCATACCCCTCTTCGTCTTCGTCCTCCCCAAGGGGATACGGCCAAGCTATTCCGAACGCGGCTTACATACGCCACTAACAGAACCACCATCATCTCTCTTCTCCCAACTCCCACTCACCAACATACTCGCGCCAAGGGGAGACGGACTGGCTCTGCTCCAATCGCACTACCTCACCGAATCCATTCGTTGCCTCGACGGGCGTTCTTTTCTACAGTTATCCTACCCTTGACGCCCACCCGACCAACCTCACCAGCGTCACCGGCTTTCTGCGCCCACTCCGTCTCCTGCGAACCTTACTTCTAGACTCCCTCACCCCCCCCCTCTTCCATATCACGCCGTCACAATGTCGAAAGTCGTGCGCAGCGTGAAAAACGTTACAAAGGGCTATTCCGCAGTCCAGGTGAAAGTCCGAAATGGTATGTTCCTTGTTCATCCGGTTGCCCGATTCGATCGGGCCTTTCGACTGATCGCTGACCTTTGCGACTTCTACAGCGACGAGTAACGACCATTGGGGCCCCACGGGGACTGATATGGCAGAGATTGCGTCAATGACGTTTGGCAGGTAGGCTTCTTCCATCCCAGAGGACAGTGGGTTTCCCGACACATTGCTGACTTTACTACGTCACTAGTCCGACGGACTTCTACGAGATCATGGATATGTTAGACAAGCGACTTAATGACAAGGGCAAGAATTGGCGGCACGTTCTTAAGTCGCTGAAGGTTCTTGACTACTGCCTTCACGAAGGGTCGGAACTTACTGTCACATGGGCTCGGAAGAATGTTTACATCATTAAGACCCTGCGCGAGTTCCAATATGTCGACGAAGAAAGCAGGGATGTTGGTCAGGATGGTGAGTTTTCTGTGAATATATATGTCTCTGATGAGCTGCGACCTAATGTGCGATTGTCTCTAGTTCGTGTTGCTGCGAAAGAACTTACCGCACTTATCCTGGATGAAGAACGACTGCGCAGTGAGCGATCCGATCGCAAACTGTGGAAGTCCCGTGTGGGCGGACTCGATGATTACCATGGCGGTCATGGGAACGGAGTGTCGCCACGTCGCCCAGAGCGTCGCCGGCGCCCCGGCAACGAGGACGACGATGCGGAGTATCGCCTGGCGATCGAAGCAAGCAAACACGAAGCGGAAGAAGAGCGCCGGCGGCGAGCAAAGGCCAATGGGGAAGATAATGATGAGGACCTCGCGAAAGCGATCAAACTGAGCAAGGAGGAAGAAGAGCTTCGCAGACGTGAGTTGGAGGAAAGTAACGCCCAGTCTCTATTTGATGACAGCACGCCTGCGCCGCAGCCTCAACCTACTGGTTTCAACCAGGGATACCAGCAGCAGGGCGCAGTCGACTGGTTCGGAAACCCAATCAACCCCCAGCAGCCCTTGACGACGGGCTACTTGAACAACCAATACGCAAACCCGACCGGATTTCAGGGACAGAACACCGGAATGCCGAACGGATATACCAACGGTTTCCAAGCACAGCCCACAGGTTACAACCAGAACCCGTATGCTCAGAACAATTTCTTGCAGCCGCAGGCTACCCTTCAGCCACAGGCCACCGGCTTCAGCACGAACAATCCTTGGGGGACGACGGATGTGTTTTCTCAGCAACAACAGCAGCAGCAGCAACCGCAACAAGATAATATGCTATCTCCTGGTTCCAACAACCCTTGGGCCAGCAACCAGCCGGATAGCCTGAAACCCATGCCAACCGGCTCTAACAACCCATTCGCCCGTACCCAACAAGTACAGACACCTAGGCCCGCAACATCTGGCGCGCCATCTCTGAACACTTTGTCAGAGGATCGGGCGACGAACCAATTCTCTAACCAGTTCTCAAACCAATACTCATCGCCGAACCCCATCGCGAACTACCAGGCTCCTCAGCCAACTCAACAACCGCAGCAGAACTTGGCGCCACCTAAGCCCCAGCCCCAGATGGACCCCCACTCTGCTCGTCTAAACGCGCTCTTGGCTACTGGAGATGGCCAGGATACCTTCGGTAACACCGGAGACCTGCGTATTCCCGCGCAACACACTGCGCCCGGAACATTCGTCAACTCTGCAGGTCAAGGTTTGGACCGGTTAAGGGCCAACCAAACCGGAAATAACCCGTTCTTTGGCCAGCAGCAACAGCAACAGCAGCAATTTGTTCCCCAGCAGACTGGCTATCTTCAACAGCCCAGTAACCCGTGGGGAGGACAGCAGCAGCCACAACAGGGTGGTAGTTTGATAGATTTGTAAGGTGGTTGGTCATGAGACGCTTGTCTAGTTATTCGTTTTCTTTCCTGTCCGCTTCCTTCTCTCGTCCTCCGTACATTCGACTCTACGGTGTCCAGATACCACTTTTCTTTTCTTTTCTTCTTCTTTTCCATACCAATCTCTCATTCACTATTCCTTTTTCCCTTGTGTCTCGTTTCATTTACCATGATACTGGTTGGGCATGTCATATCTTCTGCATTTCTCAGAAGCTTAGCAAATAAGTCATCTTTTTTCTTTCTAACTACCTACCTACCTTATGCACTTATCTACGTCATGCTCAGTGTCTCACTCAACCCCTCCTTAACCTCGTTCGCTCCCTATACTATATCTATCTATATTATATGCTTACCTTGCTTAAATCGACTCGTTAACTACCTTCTCTATACCCACCAGTATCCTACCACCCAACCATACCATAGCATAACAACACTATCTGCCTAGTCTGGAATATCCTCCTTCTCTTTCTCTCGAGTATCATAGTATGTATTTATTATCATACCGACAATCAGACCGTCCTTCAGAATAAACCCTACCGAGCCCGACAAAATCCCCGTACCTTTCTTTTCTATCATGTTCGTATGTATTTTACTTTCTTGCTCATTGAATTGTACATATATGTACATATATACCTTATTCAGCGCTAGCCTTAAAATCCTCTTACCTAGGTTGGTGCTATATGTATGGAGTTAGGTCCTCAACTTGTCTGTCTCTGCTTTCTGTTCTTACCACCTCTACTTATATAAAAGACTTCAAATCACTTAAATAGCGTTGTGCGATTAGGTGCTATATATATAGTATGATTTGGCTCGATTGTATCAGTGAGACTCGTGGGCTAGGATTTATTTTGTCTCGTCTCTATAAATGCCATTATTGCCTGATGCTGCGTAGCCCGAACTGGGGAATTGTAAGGGCAGGTAATTCATGTCGCCTACTGATATTCACCACTATATAGAATATATAGCCATGTAAGGTACTCACCAAATGAATGACTTTGATGAAGTAGGATCACGGTAAGCTACCTCAGCGAGTTACTTTGCTTGAAGAAAAGAGAAGGGCAAACCCCGTGGTCCTAATTTAAATTCATTCACTCCATTCCTATAACGATCCGATCCGATCCAGTCCAGTCAATCCCAGTCCACCTGCTTCGCCGTGCTGAAAACAAATAGTAGGATAGACGGGTAGAATACCTAAAGGCCTATCTATAGACGCCACTGAAACAATACAGTACAGAAAACAGAAAAGAGAACCCCTCCCCGTTCGCCAATCCAACAAGCCCAACACGAAGCCCATACAGAAACGGCCGAAGAGGAAAGGAAAAGAAAAGAAATGCGAATGAAAAAACAGCCTAACTCCAATAAGGTAGGTTTTGGATGGAAAGTGTTATTTTAACCGCCACGCTCACCGAACTGTCTTGCCCAGTCTTCATACGCGCGGAGGCCCTCTTTGCTCACGCTGGGTCTTATGGAGTTTAGGCTTGCTTTGAAGTCTGAGAAGCAGATCGGCCGGATTTGTTCCATGGGTGTGTGGAGGAGGGCTTCGCCTAGGTTCCGGAGCGGCCCCATGGCAGCGTCTTTTGCGAGTGCGGTTATATCGGAGCCTGAGAAACCTATAGATAACGAAATAAATTAGTTGCCTGTGTTATACTCAAGTTGGGGGGTGAAGTTGTGATTTACCTTCTGTAACGTGAACGAGAACTTCGATGTCCTCGTCATCGAGATCATGGACTTGATGACCCAATAACGTTCGCAATTGTTGAACTCGGACATGGTGTTCAGGGAGAGGGATATATTGGCGACGGACAAAACGGCGTCGTGCGGCTTCATCAATATCCCATGGCATATTCGTGGCCGCTAATACAAGAACTCGGCTGGCGTCGCCGGACTTTGGCTGCTCGCGTCCAGCTGCAGCGCGCTGTAGGTCGGACCATTGAATGAGGAATTCTGTCTTTGACCGACGTGAAGCTTCATTTTCCGTTCCTGATGAACGCGCTGAAAGAAGCGAGTCAATCTCATCGACGAAGATGATGGAGGGCGCGAGTGACTTGGCTAAACCGAAAAGAGCTCGTACGAGCTTCTCGCTCTCGCCATGCCACTTAGAGGTGAGCGTAGACGCAGATACAGAGAAGAATGTTGATTTGGATTCCGTCGCCACCGCACGTGCAAGCATAGTCTTTCCGGTTCCAGGTGGCCCAAAAAGTAGCATACCTCGAGCAGGTTCGCGGAGGCCTGAGAAGAGGTCTGGTCGAAGGAATGGGTATACGACGGCTTCTTTCAGGGCCTTCTTCGCGCCTTCTAGCCCCGCAATATCATCCCAATGGACTTCATCCCCACGAACGACGATATCGTTCAGAACCTGGCGCGCTGCGTTAACATCAACGCCTTTTGGTAATTTCTTCATAACATCCATAATCGAGTCATCCTCCGCATCTTCATCCCCCTCTGCTGTATCTTCCTCATCCACGTCTTCATATGACTTCCGCCCTACCGAATCTGGGTCGCTCGAAGGTGGTGTCATAGGGCGTCTGGCTTCGGGTCTCTGTTTCCGTCGCACGGGGCTTCCTGATATTCCCATTTTACCCATATCGTGAACCACATCCCGATCCTGACCTGACGCCCGTGGCTTTGAGGCTGCATCACCAGAGCTTGAATACATCGGAGCTGATGTAGGTTGCGGCGCTTTAAGTGCCACCGGCTTAGGTTTAACTGCCGGCTTTGGAGAGTTACTTGAACGAGGTGGTTCACTTGATTCAGGTTTTGATGGGGACTGTCGAGAGCGATTGCCAGGGTGTGGCCGGCGTTCCACATTGCTGCTAAGTTGCTTATGCTTCAATGGCGGGGTCCCCGGAGTTGACGAGGTCACCTTCGCAGGGGACCTTCTCGTCGGCTGCTCATCTGCAGAATAGATGCGAGAAAGTGCGGCCCGAGTTATGTCAGAGTCCTTTCGAGCATTCAAAAGGTTAGGACGAGAGGAGCCCAATGCTGCATCACTGGTCGCCCTATCAGAAGAAGAACTGGTCTCCTTCCTGAGGTTCAAGTCATTAGTGACGCTCTGGCGCGAGGACGCCACCGCAGCATTGCTCGCCGTGTGGTCCGAGGACGGCACGCGCGTGATAGAACCCCAAGCAAGACCCGCCGCTTGAGACGCAGCAACCGGACGTAGATCCTTGCGGCGTGAAGTGTGATCTTTCTTCTTTTTCTTGAGAGTCGGGTCGCGCAACGTGGACGGCATAGAAGGCATCTTCCTCCGTTCGGGACTGGGTGTGCGAGAGCCAGACTTGGATTTCATAGAGGTTTGCGATTCCGTCCTCACTGCTGGTGGGCGAATTGGAGAAGTATGGTCAGATATACTGGCAGCGGTAGTGCCAGGAAGTGGCCGTTGAGGTATCGCAGGTGGTTTAGAGAGATCGGTGTATCCAACTGCGGGAACTGTCCCATCCCCGATCCAACCTGGGGTAGCGTTGACGTTGTTTCGAGCTAGAGGCGGGGATTTCGATTTCTTTGAACTGGAAGTATCTTTGTCTTTTCGGCTTTCGCGAAGTGCGTCGAGGAGGTCGACTCGTTCGCGACATTGAAGTTCAAGCTGTCGAATGGATTCTTGTAGCGCCCGCTCGGTTTCGTTGCTCGGGGTGTAGCTTGCCGGCAGTCGATAGGCGTTGTGATAGTAGATGGTTTCCAGGGCTGATCGCCAAGACCTTAAGGCTTCGTCTTCATTGTTCTAATTGCAAGGAACCATTACGTCAGTGGGAGAGCATTGGGTGTGCGTTTGGGATCACGAACTTGACCCTCAAAGTAGACCGCCGTTGAGCACATCAAATAACAGTCGTCATATGTCTTCTGCAGCGACGACGCGGGCTTAGGGCGCATCATTCATAAAACCGGTGTATGAGATTCACGGGGAGCGGATAAATGCAGGACCAGCCAGCGACACCGCCATGCGTAAAGGGACGGATAAGAAGGAGCGAATTGGACCGACGAGAAACGAGGGCCGCTGAAGTGAAGTTGGCGATTTGACGGGAGAAAGAGAGAGTTGGGAACTGGAAACAGGATCATGGATGGGGGTTCCAACTCGAAGTTGGTTGGACAAGACGAAGACGGCGAATCGGCACTTTTTTCCCCTCGTGACGTCGTTTTCCCAGCTGATTAAGCATAACCAGAAAATGAAGTGAGACACTCAGGCTAGTTATAAGAGATGAGAATACTTTTAAGCGAAAAAATTGTTTCAGAGGGAATGGTTACTAGGTTTATTCCTATGTCTCCTCCTGTATATTATCTGGTTATCGTTGTCCAGCCGGCGTGCCCACCGGGTGACCAGTCACCACCATCTCATATGTCTATCAGTACATGATTCACAATCCAAAAACAAATAAATGAGCAAATAAATAAAAGGAATATATGGAATGAAATGAGAAAGAATTTTCCCGAAGCATTTCCTCCCTGTGTCCCAACGCCAAAAAGAAAAACCGATACAGGATACATTGGGCCAGCGCTGACTCCGATCCAAGCGCAAAGGAAACAGAGGCGAAAAAGAATATGCTGTCGTCAAGCCCATAGAGCAGTTAACGAAGATACCACAATAAGCATAGCCAACCCAGTGCTAGTCGTTCGCAATGTCTCGTCCGTAAGTAGAATATCGAGTGTATACATAGTGAGAATGGAAAATCGGCCGTAGAAAGTATCCTGGTAAGTCACTCCTCACACTAAACCCGCGCCCCCATGCCATTTTGAGCTCGTGAGTTTTATCCAAGGTGCGTTCTTGACTATCGGAGTTGATTTTGTTTTCGTATTTACGGTTGTTGAGAATGTTCGGTCAGTCGAGGAGACCACCACGGAATCGTCTCTCAAGCGAAGCGAATTCATGCAATCGAGCCGGGCGTTTTGCTCCAGCCTAATCTGCCTGGCGCTTGAAATAGGCCTTGGCCATTTCATACGAGGTCCAGCAAATAGCAGTGCTAGGCATCGTTGAGATGATGCGGGGACGAGCACCGCGCAGGAATCCCTTCCAACCGAACTGGCGCTTAATGACGGATGCCGCGCCGAAGAGTCCCTTAACCGAACGGATCTCCTCATTCTGTGCAAGACCACGGGTCTGCAGAACAGTCTTCACCACGTCAAGTGGTGTTGTGATACCAGCGGCGATCGCACCGGCCAAACCACCAGCAATACAATGTGTAAAGGGATCATAATCCAGAGAGGGGTTCATGACTTTAGAAATGGATTCGTAGGCGACGAATTGGGCGGCGGTGAATGGTACGGTCATGCAGAGCGTGGTAGGGTAGGAGACATAGAAGGCATGGAAACCTTCCGTCTTGTAGACGGACTTCGCGCATTGGAAGATTGTCTTGTGTATGGAGCCATGGACTTGCATTCGTTGTTTGATCACTGTTCATGTCAGATGAAGCTCGTACACGGGTCGCGACAGCATAAAATTGTTGGAAACTCACCGTCAAACGGGTTCATCAGGGCATCACTAGCAATAGTCGCTGCCGCACCACTCGTAGCTTGAAGAAGTTAGTAATTGAATAAAATGCGACGTAAGTTACAATCTCACCAGCTGCCAATGGATGGTGTCCGTCGTCCACATTTCCACCAGCCATCTCCTTGACGGCCTCGTATGTACCGAAATAAACGGCGTGTGCAGGGCCTGAAAACAAGAAACGCAAAAGTCAGCCCGAGGACCCGCCGATTTATTCATCATTGGCGTTGTATTTGCTTACCAGCACCGACAATCACGCTCGAAACGCCCTTCCATAGTGTTCGCCACCCTTCAATGCGGTATATCGTGGAGACCGCATGTGTCAACCCTGTGTAGAGTCCTCCAGTTGTGGGATGCAAGACTTGCATGCGAGTCTACAGTTGCGAAACTCGATGGTTAGCCATCTGCACGACACATAAAAAATACCAAAGCATATCAAGCGAAATAGCGTACCTTGAGCAAATCCACCGGATACATAACGGAGTGTTCCTATGCAGCCCGTTAGCAACCCCATTGAGAGCTCCAGTGTAATTTCCATTGACGAGAGACGCACTGCAATACCGGCGAAAGCACCGGCTAACATATTCCGGCCGAGGCCATAGTTTGAAGGGAGGGCTTCGTAGCTACCATCGCGATACGGTTAGCTTAGATCTGGCCAGGGCGTCCAACTTTCCGCAGAAAAAAAAAAAATAAGGGCAAGCTGCACACGAGATATCCGAGGCCCAACCGTACGGGGATTCAGGAAGAAACTTCGGATCTCTCGGTGATTGTCGCTCGGAGATAGAAAGAAAAAACAACGAAGCTCCGCATGACATACTCATATTCCTCGCCCGGCACTTGGTGTTCGGAGGTCGCCATCAAGCCAACAGAGCTCCAGCAGCCGTAGCCGCAAGAGTATAGGAGAGAGAAAGGGAGGGGAGGGGAGGAGGGAAGAGAAAAAGGATTGGGCGAGGGAGAAGGCGCCGCTGGGGGTTGTGGTCGGGTGGTGGTGGTGGTGGTGAGCGAGCTTGAAGTTTTGGCCCAATATGCCGAAGAAAAACGGGGACTCCGCCAAAGACCGAACCAGACTAGGGAGGAAAAAAGCGTAGAAACGAGATCGAGATGGAGATTCGGGCAGGCGGAACACAAGGATGGCAATGGGGAATAGGAGAAGCGATGAGGAGAAGTCGTGCGGAGGAGAGGAGCAGCAGGCGATAATTTTTTTGAAGGGTTGGAACCTGGAGCAAGTTGTTCCTTTATTCCTTCCTGTGTCTGGCAGTCGGTCTTGGTGGTCGGAGCGCAGCCAAACAGCTCAACGCCTCCTACTTCAACTATTACTAATAATTTGTTCGAGAAGGATTAGTTTCATGAGATTAGATTGCCGAAACAGGCTATTCTACTTAAATTAATTTTCTTCTCCAGGAGATCTCGAAGCTGAGGAACTGGCCAGCTCGCTATCAGATCTTTCCTCGAAATTATCAGATGGCCTTGTTTACCCCAAACTTGTGTGTGAACCACTATACAATCACACTTATTTGCTCTTTTACATTCACCGACACGATAAGAAAAGACCATTTTACTGATGAATATCGAAGAAGCTGAATCAGCCCAACTAACTATCCGTGACTAACGACTTGAAGAACCTGAAAATGTTGATTTTCACCGAGGTTGCCTTCCGATGGCGGAGCGCCATTTCGGGTTTCCCTGCCAGTCTTGGGATCAGTCACTCTGCACGAGACCCTCGTGTTCGACATCGGACTCGGCAATTGCTCGCCTTCCATGGAATGGCAGTAATATGAGACTGATAATATAAGATAATAATTCATATAGCATTAATGAAACATTCCCGAACTAAGCCGAATTGTATTACTTTCACCTGCCAAGGTCTCGTCAAACCGCCGAACCGCGGAGGTTCGAATTCCATGCTGCCGCGGACGGGAAGCGCCCACAGTTCCCCGTAAACACCCAGAGTAAGGAGTAAGTAGTCACTCGTCCGTCGTCCGCTTATCTGATCAAAACATGGATAGTTAAGTTAATACGTAACGCAATAACGCATGATTAAGCCTAAGCACGGGGCGGGTGACGATTGACTTGTAGGCACGGAGTTTACTCTCTCCGAAGCATTTTCGGGCCGAGATGAATAACTAATAAGTTAAAAATGCATAACTATTGATACAAACAAGAGGTTATGCGGTCTCCCCTACCAAGATAAATCTGACCATGGTCAAGGGATAGCTAACGCCTTGCGATGAAATACAACCCAGATCTCGCTGTAATGTGGTGCTTGTCATGTACGTCGTAAAAAAATGATAAATCCATCCCAGCCCAGCCCAGCCCAACCTGATCCATTTACCGTCCTTCTATCCCATTTATGGCCCAAGCTGGCCAAGAGATGAAACGGCCGGACACCTGCCTTCTCTCTTCCCTTCCGATAGTATAATTTGCATGATCGCTTGGTCTATACAATTCTAAATCTACCAGTCAACGTTGAAGCGCCACTCCCCTATACAACCCGGTCAGTTAGAAATATCCTTTCAAAAAACAATGCTAAACTTCAAACATACCATTCCTCAGGTTCTCGGCTGTGTCAGTTAGAAGAATCACACGCCGTTTCTTGCAGTACGAAGTCTTATCCAAGATGTCGACCTTAAGGCTTGCCAGTTCTGCCACCGGCTTCTCGAACATCTCACTGAGCGTCTCCACTGCCATTTCCAAATCCTTTTGGTTATCCTCGAAGATTTCCGTCAGGTTGTTCCGAGCCAGGTAGTACGCGAAGGCATACGTCCACTTCAACGTCTGCCTGCATTGCTGCAGAGCCTGAGACGCCGTGTCTAGGAATTGCACCTCGATCCAAGAGAGCCCTGATTGGGACTGGAGACTTGTCATCTTCTTCTCAGTTTTCAGATACAAATCCCTATCCAGCTTGGCTGATTGTTCGTGATTGGCGTATCGGTTGTAGTAATGGAGGTATCGCTCTAGGGAAGCTCGTGAGCGCGCTTGCTCAGTCCGCGCTTCGGAGCCCGACTTCTCCTCGAACCGATTGCAGTTGTACCAGCTTGTGCCATGTTCTGACCACAGGCCCATGCACATCCAGCAGAACTCGTGCTTGCATTTGCGGCATGTCATGTGGTTGCACCCGCCGTTCTTTTCAATTGTGGAGTGACACCTGGGGCATTCCTTCGTGTTGGCCGAAATCCAGTTGGCCGTCTCGGAATCATCCTCGCACTTCTGAAGCCACATCTTGACGAGTCTACACGGCGATGGCTGGTGGTCATTCAATGTGCACCCGAAGCAGAAGTAATGCTTGCAACTGCATTGTACCGTCGGTACGATGCGGTTTAGCTCACGTTGCTTCACAGGGCAATCAACCGCGTACTCGCAATTCGGAGCCGGGCACCATTTAAGGTTATCCTTATCATCAACGTAAGTCCGCGTTAAGAGTGTTCGATATCTGCACGATGAGTCAGAGCCAATCCGAGTAGAAGAAAAACAGAGTAAATGGACGTGCTTACCTCTCTCGAAGTTCATCTGTAACAAGCAAGCCCAACGATTTTGAATCGACAATCATGTGGCAGTCGTTACCCGGACACTGTATCCTAGCAGCCTCTCCTTCTTCTCTGATCTTCTGCGCGAGATACTGCCGGTAGCAATCGACACAGAAACGATGCCCACAGCGCATAGCGTATGTCTCGAGACTGTCACCATCTTCGCAGCAGATATCACACATGAAGCCCGGCACCACCTCAGTCTTCGGTACCAAGTCGAAGTTGTTTCCAAGGCCTGCCTCATCTAGAGTTTGTTCCGGGTGATCCATGTATGACTCAATCAGTTTTTCGCGATTCCACCGTCCGAATCGTAATAGGATTGCCGACGACTCTGGGGGCAACCCTAAGATCGAGGAAACCTCATTAATCTGTAGGTTTTGTTCTCGTTCAATTTCCGTAGGGCTAAGGACTTTGAAGTCGACTTCGTAGGGTTTCGGTTGTGTCGCGAACATATCTTTGTCTTTCGAGAAACCGCCGTCGAAATCGTCGCCAAAGTCTATCGGGGAGCGACAAGCTCATGTCAGTAAGCGTATCTAGGAGGAGTTTTAGATGATTTTGAGGTGCTTACCGTCTCCTAAGCTCTCATCGTCACTGCCCTGAGTACCTAGAAAGTCATCGGCACTCGAAGCAACGCTCATAAAATCATCATCAGATTCCATGGTTGTTGAGGCAGGGGTGACCAGGTTCGCCACCTTCTCCTTTTGATATTCCGAAATCTCCTGAGGCGTATCCGAGGCCGAATCTACACCAGAATCGGGTAGCTGAGTCTTCTTTTGCCGTTTGCGAAGAGGTATGTTGTTGTTGTTGTTGTTTGGACTTCCTGAGGAGGACTCGGTGGCGGCTTGCGAAGCAGACGTAGTGGCGGTTGGGGTAGTACTAGTGATAGTATCCGTATTCAACTTTGTCGCCGCCTGCGCCGCCTTTCGTTTTCTCGTGGTGGGAGGCGTGGTGAAGAGTCACAAGAAGACGTATGTGCTGAACGCGGGTAAAAAAAGCTCGGCCTCGATGATTACGTCGAGACCTGATCCTTTTTTCCCCCGGTACAACAACACACGTTACAGCCTACCAATGGCGGGTGTGGCAGCCTAGCTACCAGGGTCTGCCTGACAGCCTAGAAGGGAGTGATGACTCTACCGTAGGAGCGAGGGGATAAAAAGTGGATAAGGAAGGGGAGGATCAGTTCTCAGGAGTGAGTCGATCGCTGCCTTTTGAAAGGCCCTTATCGTTGTCCAGTCGAGGGGGGGGCGTTAATCGCAGTAAGTTATTGAATCAGGTTGTGTCACCAGAGGCAGAGCTGAGCCTGCGCCTCTTAGTCACCACCAAATCCAACTTTCAAGCTGAGACGTCACAGAGAAAGAGTGTGGGGAAAAAGCAATACACCGTGGAACGCGCGATTTTTGAGTGAGAAGAATCAAACAAGACTCATCACTAATCCAAGAGTCATCCTGGTACTGTACTCGCCTTTAACGCCCCTCCCCTCAGCCCGCGCCTGCTCGTCTCATGCTAAGAATAGTGCTTAAAACCCGCCAAGCGGGGTTCAAATTCCAGGCAGCAAGGCACCAACCGAGTTGATATCAGCCTCAAGTAGAACGATGCCTGTCACTCTCACTCAACAGGTATCCACGTTCAAGAAAAAAACTTTCATAAAATTAATTGATCTACGCCCATTTAATAACTAGGCAGCAAGTATATGCCGTAAAATGTCAAGTTATCCGGCAGGAATGCCTCCAAATGTGATCTATGTGAGTCATGCACTGCCACCAGAGAAGCTCATAGTGAAGCGAATTTACAGCCACAGCTCTGAGCCTCTGACCTTCTTCGTGAGGTATACACCGTATTTAGTTTTGGAATGGGGGCCAAAATTGCGAACCCTTCAATTTTGATAGTAAGCCACTTCGTACGCTACGATGATCGCGCATCAGCCACAATATATACGGGTTAGGGAAACATCAAGTACTCTCTGTCGAGCTTCGCGGTTGTATTCTATTTTAATCTGATTCAAGGTATCTTCACTCATTCATCATCACTTTCTTCTTCCTCGCTACTTTCCTCCTCCTCGGCGTTGGCAAGCCAATCGATGAACTGCTGCGTTTGACTGCGCACCTTGCGCATTTCCTCGGTGCTGTTGGACCGCTCGTCCGCCCACCATTGGTCATAAGCCTCCTCCTCAACGATCTCCAGTTCATATAACTCCTTGGCCACAAATAAGAGTACAGTTTCGCCGCGGGGACGGTGGACAAGATCTTGCTGGAACAAAACCAGCAAATCCACCTGATCGGGCTTCTTGGTGCTGTCCCGGTCGAATAATGCACGTTCCATAATCTCGGGGTATTTGCTCAAGATGTCGTGAACGGCATCTCCTGCTCCCTGGCCACCTTCCATCAACTGCGCCACGCGCTTCATGAAAGCGGAAGTGACGGCCCGTCGGACCTCGTGGTCGGAGGCGTTTGCCGTCATCCGAAGACTGACCAACTCTAATTGTACCACATCTGATGTGACGCCATCTCGCAAACTGTCGTAAACACTGGCTGCAGCGTCTTGAACAAAATGAGAATCCTGTTCTTCATCGTCAGACATAGAGGTTGCGAAACTTCCGGCGCGGGATCCGCCGTAGTCTGAAATCTCCGAGGATAGGGTGGAAATCGAATCTGTTGATAAAGATAGGTTTGCCATATTGTAGACTGCATCAAAGAACGTGTCAGCCCGTGTCTCAGTTAAGCTGCGAGGGGGAAACCATGGGAATGGAACGTACTCAGGCCTGAGGAAGCATTGCTAGCTGTTTCATCTTCATCCTCGTCGTCTGAATCATCATAGGGCACATATTCATAACCTTCTCCACCTTGTCCTACGATCTCTGGATCGCTGGCTTGCGAGGCGCCATCCTCCCCTGGCGCAGTCGTTATCCGCCTCCCCTCGCTGACGGTCACATCATTGGCAATTTTCACATTGAAAGATAAGAGAGCCCCCTGCTTGACTGTGCAGTTGCTCCCTATTACGACATCACTTGCAATGATGGCATTGCGGACAGTTGTGCCATCTCCAATGACCACATTGTCCCAAATATACGCACCGTCTAAAGTGACGTTCTTTCCAATATTGCAATTCCTCCCAAATACTGTATCCTTCACAGTGGTCTTGTCGCCAATTCTGGTTCCTTGGCCGATGACAGTCCGTCGACCTACAACGCACGAACGAGCTAAGGTCACATCCTGTTCCTGATACAGAGTGCCCTTTCGAAGTTCGTAGTTATGGCCAGGAAGAAGGTTCGTGTCAGGACACAAAGGATAGGCCCATCGAGAAATGATATCCTTGCTAATGGCATCATACGCTTTCAGGTTTCTGACCCGTGCAGCATAGTGATCTTCAACGATATGTGTGTGAATCGTCTTCCCGTTCAGCTCGTAATCCTTCAAGACGCCGTAGAGAAATTGTTTTCGCGGCGTTTGGTAATCAAAACTATCGGACCACAAACTCAGGACGTCCGGAGTGCAGATGTCAATATTGCAATCAATCAGGTCTTGACGGATATCAATTTCAGAGAAGGTCGTAATAATCTCAGGGTCGATGTTCAGGCGAGATGATTCAGGGGAGTGGTGGTCAATCTCTTCGTAATGTAGACAACGGT
Organism: Aspergillus puulaauensis; assembly: GCF_016861865.1. NCBI lineage: Eukaryota > Fungi > Ascomycota > Eurotiomycetes > Eurotiales > Aspergillaceae > Aspergillus > Aspergillus puulaauensis. The sequence goes on along the minus strand of NC_054860.1, from coordinate 1,824,039 downwards.
CCTTGGTCGGGTCCACAACAAAAACAGGTGACACAGAAGAAGCCTTTGTCCGGTGCTTCCTGCCTGCTTCCCGCAAGATCATAGTCATGATCGCGTTCTTGTCTTTCTCTCGGCGGGCACGGTGCTTCGCCAGGGCGCCTTCGATGGGTAGGTTGCTGATCACGTCGCCGCTCACGACAAGAAAATCACCAGTAATCAGGTGTTTTCCGTCGAGGTCTCTCATAACATCTCCGACTGATGTTGAGGTGGATTTAAGGAAGGTAAACTGTTTGAACGGCGAAGATGGAGCTCTCCATTTTGAAGCACTTCAGGGCATCGTCAGCTTCTAGACCTCAAAGTTATAACCCTTCGCCTCAACATACTTGATGTAGCTCTCTAGCTTATCCGAATGCGCTCCTCCGTACAAGAAAACCTCCTCAACACCAGCATTGGCCAAAAACTCAAATGTATATTCAATCAACGGGGTGTTCGCAAGCGGCAGCAGACACTAGACAGGGCCCTCAGTTAGTCCACAGAGCGCGTATTTCCTTCCAATTATTCCATCCCATATCGCAGTACATACCCGAGGTTTATCAAGAGTAAAAGGTTCGAATCTAGTTTCAAAAGTATCTGCCAGTATCTACACAAAAACTTGTTAGCACCCCCGCCGGACAAATCGCACTTTCGCAACATTTCTCAAGATAGCAACTCACAACAGCCTGCAACGTCTCTTCCACCTCCTCAGTAGCGTTCCCGCGAGGTTTATTCGCGCCGCCTCCTTTCTTAGGCGCCATTTCCAAGCGAATGTCTGCCGAAAAGCGAGTGAACGAGTCAACAACAAAAAAAAAAACGGTTGACCCTCCCACATACGGAAGAGTCATCCATCCCACTTTCGGCCAAAGCCCACCCCACCGCCCGGCAGTTTTCCGCAGGTGTTTGCTCTGTTTGTTTATGAGCTAGCCACGTGATTTTGGTTCGACTGCACCGCCACATGTCAGCGCTCGGTTGGTTCCAGCCTCGAAAGGTCCAGATCCAGCTGGCAGGCCTGGGCCCTCGTGGACTGAAGGGGATTGCTATCCCTGGACATCGACAATGGTCTAGACCTGCGTTATCGCCCTCGAGAGATCAATTTGCGCATCATGGAAGGCCCAGGCTTGAAACCAGGGTCCTGGGTCGCCGATCTGAGTTCGCAAAGTGTCTGTGGCGGACACTCGGGGATTTGACTCGGCGAATCTAGCTTCGTCTGTCTGCGGTGCTGCTTTTATCGGCGAGTCTTAGATGGAAGAGGATTAATCAGATTCAGCTAAGGCTCATCTCCAGAATAAAATTGAAGCAGAATTAGCAGCTGTTATCAATTTAGTAAAACTACGCATGCGCCCCGAAGAGAAGAGATAGATAGATGTGCCAGGTGACAGATCGCCAAAAACATCATGAAATTATTTGACCAAAAGGACGCAAAAAGCACCAACCGCCTGCAGGTCAGATTTCAAAAACAGACAATATGTACTCTGTATAAACACAACAATCCAACCTCCTCGCGCTGAGAGTTGATATGTCAAACTTCCTCTACCTAAAATAAACAGACCCCTGATCCAATATAACAAATATTTACTCTAGAACGCACGCGCAGTCGATGCAAGATGTAATTCCCAGGAACGCCACAGTTTATCAAATGAGTGCCCGGCCCCCTGGTAAATAACGGAAAAGAATGCAAAAGGCAAATCCCAAATATTCGAGAATAGGGAAGGTAGAATGCAGCCGATGATAAATCCAAAATGCGCTTCTCCTGGAATTATCGCATGGAATTGTAAAGCATGTGGGTATAGATAGTAGCGGTAGTTTGTCAAAAAAGAAATTATACAGTTCGAGAACCGCTATTAGTTTGTACGTGTCGCTTGGATTGAGCCGACCATAGGCTGGGGCGGTGGCGCGTACATGCGTTGCCGTTTTGGGAGATTTGGATTCTCAGCCCCGTTGCTTATCTCGGAGATATGCCGTCGTGGATGGGGTCGAGCTTGACCCGGCCCTGCAGCACCCATCGGCACCGCTGGAGGTGCTGGATATTGCACTCCGTTCTGATCAATGGCATAGGCGGCTGGGGCGGGGTTTGCTGGAACATACTGGCCTTGAACCTGTGGAAGGTTGGCAGGAACTGCGGCCATGGGTTGGAATTGATTTGGGGATTGCCAAGCAGTCATAGCGGCCGCAGGAGACTGGCTAGGAGAGCTATCATCCTTGACAGTAACCGATTGTGCGGCAGAGCTCTGGCCAGGGATCGTTGCCGGCGTTGTGGGCTGGGTTCCCTCAATTCCCTGCGAAGCAGTCTTCAAGTGAACCAGGTGTTTCTCTAACATATCCAAGAGGCTTTTTCGGGTGAAAGGCTTTGGAAGAACATCGTCCATTCCTATTAAGTGTCAGCATTGCATTTACAACCGCACATATGACCGAAGCTGCTTACCATGCTGGAAGTAGAGTTGGATATCATCACTGCGAATATTGGAAGTCATAGCGATGATCGGTGTCCGGTCAAATTGACGAACGAGATGGCATGCAGAAACGCCATCCAGGTTAGGCATTATGATATCCATTAGGATTAGGTCATACTTCGAGCCGTCTTGAACCTTGTTCACGGCTTCTAACCCATCAAGCTGCGAACACGTTAATGAGGATGATCCATCGTGGCAATGAAACAACATACCGCGGTGTCTATTTCGCAAGAGAAAGAATATAGGAACTTTCCACCGATTTGGCGACATGTTGCATCGTCCTCAACAAGTAGAATTCGTGGGCTCCGCATCCAACCTGGGTCAACATGATTGCTCTTTTTCCTATTTTCAGGAAATTGTCGTCGATCGTCCATCTCCTGTTTGGGGGGAACGCTGTAGGGAACATTATTGACATGATCGCCATACATCGGGTCTATTCCATTAGTTGTGCCAACTGGATAGACAACAGGCTCCATCTCGCCATTCATTTTTGGGTATACAAGAGCAGGGTTGGCCGGCACAGCAGGGCCTGGAGGCGCGACTCGCTGTCGGGGTGCAGTTTCCATGGTAGGGGTGGAAACTACACCAGCTTTGGGCGGCTCAGCTATGGGTTCGACACCACCAAGATTGAATTGTATTTCAGCGTTCATGTCGCTCAACAACTTCGACGCCTGTTGCAATGGAGTGGAAACCCCATCGTCCATGGGCGCCACTTGGGCGGGGCTCATGTTGGCGCCAGCTTGGGCCGGGAACGGTGCGGCTTTGCCGTCGCGCTTTTGACGAGCATCGATAGAAACGAGGTAGTTTACTAGCTGATGTATAACGTTTTCGTGGTTGACGACTGTCTTTTGAACCCTCAAAACCTCCTGCAGCATCAGCTGGTGGTCAACGGACATCTGTGCGAAGCGATCGGAGATGTGTTGAATCTGCTGTTGTTGCGCAACGATCTGTTGATTTAAAAGGTCAATCTGTTGGGTGGGAACGGAGTCGTCGTGAGCCTGTGCCTGCTTCCGTGGCGCCGGTGCTTTTCGTCGAATGTTATCGAGGGACTCCTTGCTATTTGCTCTAAACTCGGGGTGCTTGAATTCCCAAGCCTGGATCATGTCCGTTAGGAACTGTAAATACTGCCAGCTGTAACTCGGGGGAACCCACATTTTGTCCATATGGCGACTGTCCATTCTCCTCATTATTTTGCCGTACTTTATGGAAGTCGTATTTGTTAAGCTGCCGCACGAAACTGGCAAAATTGCTGTGTTTGAAATGTTTCGGAAGAATTGTCTTGGTGAATTTCTCGCACTGTAGTATGGTCAGCGGGTGATGATCATGCAGTCAAGTCCGGCGATCGGGGATGCGGTTACCTCTAGGACCACGAAACTATCGCCCTCGTCACCCCACCGCACGATTTCTGCGTACGATGGATCCTCCAGCATCCTTGTACGACAGCATTAGCGAAAAATGAGCCGGATAAAAAAAGAAGAAGAAGCATTGCGCTCAAGAGAAAACAGCAAACATCGGGCTGCAGCGAGGGAAGTTGGCGGGAAGAGGGGACGAAGGCCCGCGGCCAGGGGAAAAATATTGGACTAAATTCCGAAAAAGAAAAAGAAAAGGAGATGGCTCACTTGTAGAGTTTGCGAACCTATACATTTTATTAGCAACTCGTAACACAGCAATTATCTGAAGAAGCCGTATCTCCAAAAAAAAACAACTATCAAGACTCAATACTCACAAAATCGCTGGAGTTGCCCGACGGGGCGGTGCTGGTGGTGGTCTGGCCACTGTCCATCATGGGCTAGATGGGTCGCGACCGATCGAACGAGGAACAGACTTCAGCACTGTGCAGAACGTCGAAGGACGCTCGTGAAGGATCAAGATAAATTCTTTAAACTCCCGTCCAAATCGTAGAAGGAAAACCGGAGTAAAAAGAACGAAAGGTAAAGATGGAGAAGAAGAAGAAAAAAGACGCACTCGCGAAGACGGTCGCAAGAGGGCAGAAGAAGAAGAGGAGTCGGTTGTAGTAGTTTGGTGGGACGGGCGGGCGCAACGAACAGTCAGAGGGCGTTGAATAATCTTGCATATTAATAGAAAGCCATTTTCTTGTGTTCACCAGCCACAACCGTTGGGTTTTCTTCCCTTTTTTTTTTTTAGGTGGTATTTTCCCTCCCTGAATTCTTCCTGAGACCCTGTCTTTATTATTATTACTATTCCTGTCAATTCTTCGAGCCTCCTTCGAGGGGATCGAATGACAGATTCTCGAAGAATCCAATAGTCAAATGCTACCTCGGCCACCTTATTACTACTGCAGTACCACTTGGCTCCTAACGGTCTGTCACCTGATGTCCAGATGAAAAGAGTATTTAAATTCTCACTGCAGGGAATCAGAGACAAATAGTCAATGCGTCTGCAGCAAAAGGTGCATTAGAACCTTGAACATGGAGGGGAGACATGGAGGGGCGCAAGACCAGCCCTCTGATCCACAGCCCTGATTCGATGCCCGGGCTTTTTTCTTCCGCGGACCTCTATCAGCGGTGGTTCGCTTTCATTACTATTAACTGTTGTCTACACACCTATCTACACCATGCGATTAAGAAGCACCCTCTGAACCACAGAAATCAGGAGATGGGGCAGGGTCACGAGCAGTGATGCTCCTTTCCCATCCAGGTATATCCGGGAGTCGGTCTACATTAGCTTTGCCCATCAGTGCCGATCTCTGCTATATCTCCCGTAGCCATCTCGAAATGCAGACAATGACCTCATAGGATGCCCAAGTTGCAACCAAAGCGTTGTCACTTAATTTGCTGGAGCCGCGATTGTCGCTCAGCCATTGGGGATAGGACGAGGTTTAATTCGACTGTAGTTGTGTGATGCCAACTTTTAAAAGCACTTTGCCCTCCACAGTCCCCAAACAGGTGAAGGGAAGGTCCCTTCCTGTCTCCTCTCACCCGACAATATCCGCTCTCATTTCGGAAAACTGCTTGACCTTCACTTCACTCCGATGATCACCAAATTTTAGAGAATAGAAGCAGAACCAACCACCTTTGCTGGTGCTCATGAGTATTCCTGAGCAGTATCTGAGCAATTCCGCCGGCACGCCTTGGACACACGTTTGCTGAAGTGGCGGCGACTACCCACTAGATCCACGCACAACTCACTGAAAGCAAAACGTGTCTCTCCATATAAACTCTATCTTTCTATACTGTTGTTTTAAACATACAGGTATTGAGCGACAATGGACTACACAGTGTGGTAGTATGTAGAAAACGTTGGGGTCGATGGTTGCCCTGGATAATTAGCAAAAAAAAAAAAATAATGTAAGTTAGTTATGACGTGAGTAGCTTACTCAGGTTATCCCAAGCTCCCAGCGACAGCTCCCATCCTGCCAAACCTCACCCCAACACTTGACAGCTCTCAGGAACGGTACCTGAAACCATTCCCACAACTTTAAGCACTGTATCGCAGATCTCCCTTTTTATCGGTTAGCCACCAGAAAACAACCATGTTCGCCGCTCGCCGCCTTACTACCAGCGTTCCCCGCGCCCTCAGCCAAAGGGCTTTGTTCCACAGCACTGCACCGGCATTCGTCCAAAAGGGAGACTCCATCCCAGACCTCGATGTCCTAGTTGAAAACTCCCCAGGGAACAAGGTTAACCTCGCCAAGGAGCTCAAGGGCAAGGGTGTCATTGTCGGCGTTCCCGCTGCTTTCAGTGCGTTTTTCCCCCTTGCTATGAGATCTAAATATTGCTTAAGAAGAGCAATGAGAATGAATTTGAGATTCTAATTCTGCTTCCATAGGCCCTGCTTGTTCTAGCACACATGTCCCTGGCTACATCAGCCATCCCAAGCTCAAGGATGCTGGCCAGGTCTTCGTGGTTGCCGTCAACGACCCATTCGTGTAAGCTCTTTAGCCATGTCCAATCAAACTTACCGAGATACCTAACAATGATTGCAGAACCAAGGCTTGGGGTACCTCCCTTGATCCCCAGGGCAAGAGCGGCGTAAGATACATCCCTTGCTCAAGTTTGTTTTACATCTCCTAATGTCTACACAGATTCGCTTCTTGGGTGATCCCACCGGAAAGTTCTCAGAGGCTCTCGATGTCACATTCGACAGTGCCTCGATCTTCGGTAACCAGCGCAGCAAGCGCTATGCGCTTCTTGTTGAGAATGGCAAGGTCAAGGAGGCCTTTGTTGAGCCTGACAACGCGGGCGTCAATGGTATTATCCAACACTGCACGTATTCCTGCATCACGCTAACGAGTGAATAGTTTCTACGGCCGAGAACGTCCTAGGATAAGCAAGAATCATCTCTGTACAGTTAGATGTTAATATAACAAAGAATTGTACAAGCATCTATGGTTAGATGTTCGGCGCAATATTACGTCACTCGTATCCAACGACGTACAATATATAGTGTATAGTTTCTGGAATATCAAGAGTAAATATACATGAATCAACCGTCCAACGCCTAATTGCAATCTTTCAAAGGACATGGGAAAACCCCGGGTATATCAACCCGGGTCCCGCATTTGTGGCAGGCCTGCCTGTATGGAAACAATAATTTTAAGAAGATCCTCCCTGCTGCTGAACCCACTGCTCAGGTGTGTAGCATTTAGGTGTCCAAGCATGGATAGCGGCAATCTCCGCCTTCAAGGCCGAGTTCACCAACCGATGACGTGCAAGCATGGTCTTTTTCTCGAATTGCGGCGAAACGATAACGGCTTGGAACGCTTGTCCACAGCCTCCTATACTCCAGAAACTCCTAGTCAGCGCAACTCTCTAACACGTAGAACATATCCAAGGTGATAAAAAGGCGGGTTTGGTTATATAGGCGGAGAAATCAAAGACGTTTAAAAAATAAAAATAAAAAAAAATAAAGATGAGCTATGACGCACCAGACAAATCCTCAATCTCAACATGCTGCGCCTGCAACTGGTCTACCAATTTTCCCCTGAGCAAGTCCGGAGTAACAACTCCCTGAGCAGTATCGGCCATGGCTGCGTTAGCGGCTGCGAGAGTGCGCGCGGAAATCGAAAACGACGCTTTCGGGGCGACGGGAGACCGCAAGAGGTATCGGCAGCTTCTGCTCAGCAAGGTCGTTGTGCGGGCGTACATTAAGCTCTAAATTTAGATCCGCCCGTAGTATCGGTTCGGAGGAGGCGTGGGAAAACGCTTTTTCTTTTTCGTTCGTTCTGGTTCAGGACGTAGGAATCTTTTTCTAGTTTTTGATGGAGGGATTGCGGAGTAAACTAACTGTCGGGACTTATCGCGGAGTGTGAAATCAGGATTGGTCATCACGATCACGTGGCTCGATTACTTTGCGGCTGCTCCTTTTCGTCCAACGGACTTGAAGTGGACTTATCCACCGAGTATGAGAATGGAAGAAGCTTAGAATGTGTGGGATACTACTCCAAGATATACCTAAACCGACGTTTCTTATCGAGGTTTTCGGCTCAAGCCTTGAGATGTTATAGTTGTCTGCCAAAATGCATGATGGACCGCCGAATCCTACGAGAAGATGAGATATGGGCAGCACCTCAGACTGGTAGACACACTATCTGTCTTGCCGATAAACTTCGAAGATTATGGGCGCCATAAGAGTCTAGAGCTTTGCTACGCATTTGATGAATAGGGTTATAGTTCCGGTAAGCCACGTGGGAGGATGCAGTCCCGAAGGTTGAATGTTAATGGCGACAACAAACCGTGGTAGAATGACTCTATGGCTTTCATTGGCAGCAATGGTCACAGTTAACTACAGTTGGCATTGTCCCACAAATCATGCATTCCTCTCACTCCACCCCCGATCGAATACGGTAAGGGATCTTTGTGCTAGTTGCGGTCAGCTAACGGCTCACTGAACGTTGATCTATGAACTTACCCGAAGGGACCACATCCAGGGCCTTTATAGATATATTCAGTGGTTGGTTGAGCATATACATCGCCGCACCCGCAACATCATCTGATTCAAGAGGACTATGTGTCGATTCTGGTATCAGTACTGCAGCTATAAAGGTTCATCAGATGGAAAGTTAAACTCACGTATATCCCTCAATGAAACTGTCATACATCTCCTTATCATGTCCCACACGAAGAGAGTGAAAATTTGTCGCCACGACTCCAGGGCGCAGGGCAAGGACTCGAATGTTGGTCCCAGTAAGTTCGTTGCGCAGAGCATTCGTGAAGGCCTCCTGAGCAGCTTTATTCGAATGGTACACTGCTTCACCGGGGAACGGAGGAACTTCTAGCCCAGTAACGGATGTCACATTGAGAATTGTACCCTCCTTTCGACTCATCATGGACGAGTTGAGGACAGCATATGTCACGAACATGAGTCCGTTAATGTTTGTGCTGTTCATGGTCACAATGTCAGAGACTTTGAGGTCCGGGAATGCGGCCGGCGCACCTAGGGCGAGTCCAGCCTATTATTTTCATTTAGCACCGACTTCAGTTTGGATATGGAAGACCTGTATAGTATAGACGATCACTCACATTATTTATCAAGATATCGATGGTGCCAATCTCTTTCGCCGTCTCATTGACGGCATTCTCAACAGCTTCATAGCTTTGCAAGTCGATGGCCTTGAATATTACCTTCGTGCTTGGATGCTCCTTCTGGAGATCCGCTGTGATTCCTTGCAGTTTATCCTAGCTGATAATTAGATCTCGCTCGTTGGTTGACACAAATACCAGCGTGGCTCACCTTTGACCGCGCAAATAAGGCAACGTTCGCCCCCTCAGCAGTGACTCTCCGGGCGAGTGTTTCGCCAATGCCCATGGAAGCTCCAGTCTTCAGCCGGCGTTAGTAAATACAGCTTTGTGGATACTGTAGGAAAAGAGCACCTTACAATAAGGACGTTCTTGGCCTTCAACGCCATTTCTGATAGATTAAGTTTTTTATTCTTAACGTTCTTGTAGATATTGAATCAATCAAGATATAACTGCAGAGAAACTCAAAGCGAGAAGCCAAGCTATATATCAACTAGTTAACTAGATGTTATCGCAATTAGTAATGTCGATGATATTGGGCCCGCCATTCATGACGTCAAATCAACTTCACGGAGATAGCGCCGAGGAGGAATCTCGGCACGAATTTCATTTTCTTCTGTGACTGGCTGGATCAGAATGTCAGTGGGACTCACCGAGTCATTGCCCATATCGATTTCCAAGCAGCTTCAACAGTCGGTCACCCTTTTGGGAAAATCCAGGCTGATGCGGCGTACTTCGTTTTTAGTCCTTACTGTTTGCTAATCGGAGGCTTGCTGGCGAGTCACGAACCACCTGCAGTTATTTCAAAGTGCACCCCGACTTGAAAACGTTATTGAAATATGACCTACGGGAGTTATGTCGGCCATGGCCCGTGTAACTCTGAGAGGTTTGGAATCCATAATGCTACGGCTCTGCGGGAATGCTGTGACTGTTCGCCATTGTAAACAACAATATCTAGAGCTAGAGGCCTTATCACTGTAACCCTTCCGTCGATATATCTAGCTACCTCTTCCACTCTTGAGCTACCGGTTGTCACAAATCTGCAATGATATGTTGAGGGTACTAGAGTGCCGCAAAGTGTCCAGATTGACGTCTAGATCAGTCATCCGGCACTTTTACCAAATGGAATAGCAGAGTTACCTTTGTAGAACACCATATTACCTGTTTTTTCCACCTCCCATTTTGGCGTGAAATCGAGGTCCCAATAGAACGAACCGTATCCGAAGGGAACTTTGACATAATTGGCTGGGTTCCTTGTAAATGCGGTGAAATTCTCATGTCGGACATTCTCATAGTAACGGATCATAGGCGGCATGATGCAACCGGTGGAGTAATACAATGAAGCAGTTGTGAGGATAGCCTGGCTCCAGGACCGCTGCTTCTAGTTCTCTGGGTGCCCGGCTTCATTATATTTCTCGCAGGCCCACATTAAAATGCCTATTGGATTATCATGCAAGGCAATCCCGATAGTATGAGGCTACAGATAGCAGACCATGAGTATGGGCTTTAGCTTAGAAAGGTTATACTGATTCACATGAAACACTCACCCTCGTCCGCACCTCCACAGCGTACCCCATATGGTTCTCCAGATAATCGTCTGCTTTTGCGGCCAAGGCCTGCTCTTGTTTTCGGGGTTGGACGGGGTCGGACAGAGGACCCCAGACTCTGCTAAATTCATAGAACGATCCTGGCCATCCTTGTACGCGAAGTAAGGGGATAGAATCGGGTTTCTCCGTGCGTGCATGCAGGAAATGTATCCTCACATCTTCGATTGTGCAGAGATAATGCGGGTATTCGTTGATCTGCTTCTATACAGTATACCAATAAAAGTCATTTTCCATGCGTCTAATAGGTCCTTTGCCCAGGTATAGGATGGCCCTGAATGGACTGTTAATCACAATACGCTAGATAACCCAAGGTTCGTCGATGGAAGCTCAACATGCTGGGTACCTGCACCAGGCACTATTTCACGCTCCGGGAGTCTAGCATCATTTAGTTTGCGCTTTAGTCGTTCTACTTCCTGAGGAAGGATATCAATTTTGAATTCCTGTATATCGGAGGTCGCCATTCTGGTAAGCCTATTTCCGTCGTCTGAAGATGACCAAGTATCTAGGGTGAAGATATGATTAACAAAGAATATATACCATGGATATTGAAAGCATACTCGGGATATCAGACGGATAAATGACCTCGAGTCCGTCGTCATACTTCCACCATGGTCACTAAGGTCGCTGATTGGTTTGTTCTCCGATAGTGGCTGGCTTTCAGCCTCAGGCATCAACTGTGGCTCCAGCTTCCGGCGTCAAATCGAATGAATCTCAAGTTCTGGAACAAGTCGCGGGATTCAATACCAACCCTCACCATATTTCAACCATACTTTAATCATTTATGAGCCGTATTGCAACGCGTTTGTTCTCCGCCATGTCTGCGTCTTTGCCACCAAGCTCATCCCCGTTTACACGGGCGGTGGTAAGCTCCATGAGGAAGATGTAAGTTCCCCGCGGCTTCATTCGGAGACCGATTCTGGAGCTTCGATTCATTGTTTATGCCAGGAATTTGCTGACCCTTAAAGCTACCCAGAATCGCTAGCAGACAAGAGTTTCGATAACACAGGCTGTGAGTTAGTCATATTCTCATTACAACCCTGCAGCCAGCTAACGTCGGTCAAGTACTCCTCGAAGCTCCCTTCAACCATGGGCGAAGGCAAAAGAACTCGGTCCTTTTAGCCATTGACCTGACCAAAGCCGTGGCCGATGAGGCCATCGCTCGCAAAGACTCGGTCGTAGTAGCCTACCGTGCGCAACCCCCAAGCAACAACATCTTATATCGTACAAGTTAAGCTCACCAATACCTTACAACCAGATCCCATTATCTTCCGCGGCCTGAAATCCCTCACATTTAACGACCCGCAACAACAATCCCTCCTTCGTCTCGCCTCGGAGGGCATAAGTGTCTATTCCCCACACACAGCCGTCGACGCAACCCCCGGTGGAATGGGCGACTGGCTGTGCGACATTGTCACCGGCGCAATCACCCCATCGCCCTCGAAATCCGCATTGGAAGTCCCAAATTCGTCCTCCAAACTCTACTCAGCTCCTACATACCCACAGCCTGGCTCCGTCTCATCTTCAACCTCCACAATCCCCCACATACGAAACACAATCCATCCCTCCCCCGCCCCGGTCCCTGAAGGCCTAGACGACGCCGGGATGGGGCGCCTCGTCACATTCAACGACCCCCAACCCCTGACCACTGTTATCGACAACATTGCCAGCTGTGTAGGCTACCCCGGTGGTATTCCCATCGCCATCCCGCAATCCGCCTCTGTTGACAGTATCAAAATCCGCACCGTCGGCGTCTGCCCCGGCTCGGGGTCGAGCATATTGATGAAGGGCGTGAAACAGATCCCCGATCTCCTGTTCACGGGCGAGATGAGTCACCATGAGACATTGTTTGCAATTGAGAGTGGATCGGTGGTCGTTGCGCTTGCGCATTCGAATACGGAGAGGGGCTATTTGAGGGCTGTTATGAAGGATAAACTTGGGGCAGCTCTGAGGGAGGAGTGGGAGGGGCTGAGGAGTGAGGAGGGGAAGACCGCTGAGTCGAGTCTGAAGGAGGTATATGAGGACAGCGGTGTTGAAGTTTACGTTAGTGAGAAGGATCGCGATCCGTTTGGGATCATGGTGAAACGGGCATAGAATTGTTCCTGTAAACTAAATACATGTATGTCTGGCTTCTTGAAGGAGCCTAATATATAAAGTCCGCTGTGCTTGCGGTATCGACAGCAGTACCTGGGTATCTCATCGGTAATCAATGAGCAGTCTTACAAACTCTTGTCAGACGGATTTTCCGCGTTATAATACTGTATATAACGTCGTATGCTATAGTCTAAAGGTATTTCATCAATTCGGCGCCCACAATAGGACCAACAAGTAAAAACAAAAGAGACATGTAGATCAACTCAACAATACACGGATCTCCCCCGTCGTACGCGGGAATAACCTCCTCAAGCTCCTCTCCTGTTCCTCCCCTTCATCACTCTCCTCGTCCTCATTGTCCTCCTTGACTGCACCAGTAGCCTCGCCAACATTCCTTCCCTCATCGGCGCCGATAATCATCCCTTCTACAAATTCGAAGTCCCGGCAGAAAGCCTCAACTGCTTCCTCTGTGACACTCTTAACAAACGATGCGCTCTGTATGCGTTTCAGATTATCGGTGGCGTCCATGAGTGCGGAGGGGAGGAAGTCGTCCAGTTGTTGACTGGTTGCTATGAGCGCTTCCGGCTGGAATTCTGGAACAGTCGCAATCGCTGTAATGTCTTGTTCTTTTGTACCTGACGCTGGGCGATCGGAGAACGGTTGGAGGGCTGTTAGGAGGACCTGGAGGCCGGAGGCGTCGAGGAGGTAGCGATGCTGGATCTCAAGGAGATCGACGCGAAGCGTAGAGATGGCGGATGAAAGTGGAGGGAGATGTGTTGCAGCTGCGAAGGGATAGGGGGATATGGAAGAACGGGTGGTGATGTGAATGTTTGTTAGGTAAATTGCGCGAGCCGTAGAGTTGGGGAGTTCTTCTGCACAAGACTTTGCGATATTGAAGAATGGATCGAGGGCTGCGTATAGGACTGGCGTGAACTTGTTCTCTTTGTTTTCGGGTGTGCTATTAGGATCTTCTATTCCGAGGGATGCTTCATGGGTTTTCATCAACGATGTTAGGACCTCTAGCGAGTCCTGAAGGAACTGTGGTGCCGATAGATCTTCTGGGGCTGTCAGGGCCGCCTGGTCTGTTGAAATGTTGCCGATTTCGTCGCGCATTATTGTTTCAAAATGGCCCAAGGTAAATTTTTCGAGAGCTTGGAGCAGCTCCGCCAGGTTGGAATTTGGGCCCATGAGCTTGGAAAAGGTAGTCTGGTAGAAAGAGAGCAGATTGATAACCTTGTAACAAGTGACCGGGTCATCATGCCCTTGGATAACCAGTTCAACCCGCTGGCGTAGTGAACGCGCGACACCAACGAGGTCGCGGCTTACAAGATCACTCAGAGCTTTCTGTCCGTCAAACGTAATTTCCTCATCTTCGTCAATTCGGGCCCATGGCTCGCTGCTTAGACCTGCCTGAATTCCCCTTGCCAGCTCATCCCCTTCAGCAACAAACAGAGCTTCTAAAGCTTCCCGTTCTGAAACCGTGGTGGAGTGCACCCAAGCGAGCATATCCCCGATATACCTCAACGGATCATGGGCCGAGAATTCGATAGGTTTCACGGCGTTATCGCGCCCGGAGACTGCATCGGTCAGGGCATAATGGAAGGCATCCGACAGAACGTAGTCTCTGGCCTCTGCAAAGAAGTCCAAGCAACTGTGGAACAAGCTTGGTCGCTCAGCAAGTACCCGCAGTGCCCGTCGGATTGTGCTGCCGATTCGAGGATCCTCGAGATTCAGTGACTTGAATTCTTTTTGGATCCACCGGTAGAGTTTCTGATAGGCAGAGTTCAGGCTCCGAGAGCTTTTCTCCATGAGCTCGAGGCCAAGTCTCTCGTTTTCCGCACCCAGTAGAGCTTCACAGTCGCGGTGTACTTGCTTCACCCGGGCGAGGACATCGAAAAATTCGTCATTTATTGGCTCCTCCACTGATGTCAGTATCAGGAGCTCGTCTTCTGAGACTATGAAATGCTTCGTGAATGCATCTAACAGACGTTGTTTCGTTTCAGCTTCTTGCTTCTGGCTCATCAGAGCAGAAGCTTCCTCTAAAACCGGGGCGGTATCCTGCCTGGCTAGCACAATGTGCCTTCGCATTTCATTGCATGTTTCCTTCAGATTCGATATGACTTCCCCTATGCGCTTTAATTGCTACAGAACTGTCAGCATGCAATTCACTCAGCGTTGTAGCCTCGCGTCGTCTGGCGAAAGTGGCCGCTCACATCCGCGACATTACCAAAGTCCCTCACGACCTCTGCGTTGCAGTCTACTACTTCTTTCTGTACATCGAGGCGCAATTGCCTCCGTACCTCCGCTGTATTATGAACCCCTCGCAGGCTAAGAGTCTCGAGTGCATCGCGTATATCCGAATCTGCGTACGACACAGAGAGTACACTTGTCAATCGGTTCGATAAGGCGTTGGAGCGCTGTTGTTGAAGCGGAGGGGAAAGTGGCGACGACGAAACCGGCGAGGACGTCCGAGGCGATAGACCCGAGGGGCCTCCAGAGGGTGGAAAATAGCTACCGGTAGCCATGGGAAGCTGACATTCGGTTTGTAGATTTGTAGGACGGACTTGCCAGCGGACGATCGTGAGGAGGCGGAGGCGGAGAGAGAAAGATTGCGGCGGATCAACAGCAGGTGCCCGGCCACCTCATCAAAGAACCAATTCGTCCACAGACTGGCCAACTGCTCAATTTGCGACTGTCACCTTCAATTTATCAAGCTCATCTTACTTTGGCCGTTATATACGATAATCGTCTTCTGTTCCTCCTCATGGACAGTCCACTTGCTTCCCCAACCAAGGCACGTCAAGCCGCCATTCAAGCCAAAGACTGGGCATATGTGAATTCTTGGTTAAACCGCCACTACGCGCCGAATCCAATTCCCAAGTTCGAGCGAAATGAAGATACTCTACGGACATTGCTAGCGTTGGCTGCGGCCAACGAAGCAGCAGACGAGGAGGCAGCGATGCTCCACCATGCTCGCGAGCAGACAATCGAGGGGTTCAAGGCTCGAGAAAAAATAGAGGAAATGCAGAAGGTGGAAATTCTCGATGAATTGGAACACTGCCTAGATGAAACTGGAGCTGGCAACCTCGAAGACCTTGCAGAAACTGTTGCCGTCTTGGGCACTCTGGGAACGAAAACAAATGACGTCGGCCAGTCTATAATCGAACTTACGAAGGAAGAGTTTGAAGCGCAAGAGCAAATGAGAAGGGTCCAAAGCTTACATGGATATCTTGAAAGGGAACTTATTACTCTGGGGGAACAACTTGATGAACTCAAGTCGGACCCTGCGTTCGAGACGCCCACCAATCTTCCAGCGCTTACATCTGAATGGAGTCGGAGTACTAAGTTGCTTAATTCCAAGATCAATGAGTACCAGGATAGAACCGCAGCTTTGGAGCGGAATAGCAACAAAGGAGCCACCCTTGAGAAAGTCATGTTGGAAGAGGAAAAGGTCAGCCGGATGATAGAGTCGATCGAAAGTCTCGAAATCAAGATCAAAATGTTTCACGATCTTCCTAAGGATAAATCTGGCGCACGAGCCAAGTATCAGGACCTAGAAAGGGAGCTGAACCAACTCACTCAGGAGCGCGACTCTATGTTCGAAAACCTGGTGGACCGATGATCAAACTGCTACGAGTGGAAAATGCACAATTATGGACAATCAATTGATAGTTTCAAAAGTATGACATTAGGCCTAATGTACGGCAGAGACTACCTAAGGTATGGTATCGTCAAAGTCATTAACACATTCATGAATCGAAAACTGATAATCATAGCAACACCCAACAGGTGATCACGCTCTAGTTTTCACCAAGGCCGACGGCGTTCTTGACCTTCTGGCCACTGCACATGGTTATTAGCGCCAATTTGGAAAAGCACAGGTAAATCATCAGTGCTACTTACATTGTCTCGGTGGCACCACCGTGGGACTCATTGTCATGAGCACGCTGGCCCTTGTCGAAGGCCTTTTGGGCTGCGCCCTTGTTGTCATCGGGCTGCGTGCCGCGGGTGACACGGTCAGTTGTATCGGTGAAGGTCTCCTTGACCTTGTCTTGGGTGGACTTGGTGGCGTCGGGAGTAATCTTCTCCTGAGCCTCTGCGAGTCTTGTTAATATTCAAAGCCTTTCTTCACAGCCTTCTCGAGGAATCGAACTCACTGGTAGTGAAATCCTTGCGGCCGGTGTCAGACATGTTTGTTGTTTGTTTGTTGGAGATCGAGAGAATTTCGAAGAGTTCAGTGTATATAACAGTTGAGATTGTAGAGATGAATGATATGGAACGAAATACGGTTGAGGAAGGGGTTTATATAACTTTCTGGGCTTCCCCTGGGTGTTCCTCATTCACACCTGAATAGTCAAATATGACGTCGACATTTCTGAATTCAGAGCACATAATTCCAAGGTTTGTCCAAGTCCTCTGCCAATGGGTTAAGATCCCGGTATGTCTTCAGCCCATGAAAGCACGTCACAAAGTCCAGCCACGAATCGGCGTTGAACATGCAGGGCCGGCCAGGGCGATTACCTGGGTCGACCGTCATCGAAGATCATCACCCCCGATTCCATCATTGTTGGTCTGATGTTGCAAGTGGGTAGCCATGTACCACACCTTGGTTTCAACATGACGTAAAAATGACATGCAGGGTTGGCTGCTTAATTTAGATTAGCGTCTTATCTGATCGTGCGGTTTCTGGAACTTTCATTCTCCGAGGCTCCATGAAATCATGGCTTTTCCATATTAAGAAACAGCCATTAAGTACGTATAGGGAAGGCGGTACATAGGGACAGAAACAGCACCGCCACCTGGAGTCATCTCCCGCGCTGAATAGTGAAGAGTCATCCTGCCATAAACAACAGTGAATGTTAATCTGTATTATTTCTTATAATTGTTTCTAGTCTCACAACTCCCATCATGTTAATCTGTGTCATTTCAGCCAATATTTTTACAAACTTTAGTCGTTTATCTGCATTTTAATTTTTCGCCTTGTTTTATCGACGACTGTCGCCATTATCATTCTCCGTGAGATTAGGCGCCCGGCCTTCAAGATACTCAGGAACCAAGAATAGATTCCAATACCCCAAAACATCGTGAAATTTGTCAATGATATCATCGTCTGCATCAACTTCGAACTGGGATTTCACTCCGGTGATTGACCTCTTGCAATCGCCGTCATGTCAGGGCGAGGATCAATCGACCCGCAAAAGCCCCACGGATTGTCCCGTATCTTCACTTGCGTCACGCAAGGTTGTCAATGACGTTGGCAAACTAGGAACCCAGGAACAACCACTGACGGGTGCGAGCGTCGAGTCACCCCAGCTAGGAGACTTTGGCTCGCTATGGGAGTTATTGGGTACCCCTAGTACGTCAACTGGCTCGAAGGGTAATACCCCTGGCAACGAGGTTCTCGAGTCAACAAAGCAGTCTTGTCTGCGCAAGCAGCCTACCATTATACTCAAACGGCCTTCGGCTCCAGACACCTTGATTGAGACACCAGTATCGACATCCAAACCCTCTGCGAAACCAGCACCAGTATTTAACTTCACCGACACCTACGATCCCCGGCCATGTCCGCTCGGTGGCACAACCGGTGTCGAGTCAAACGTGGCGACTCGGCGACGCAGCCAGCGAAATAAGACCAACCATGAAGCTACTCTATCAGAAAGCAACGCTGAAGGGGAGTCGGATAGCTCCCCCAGTGTTTTTGACAATCCACTGTCACGTCCGCAAAACATCCCAATGATTCCACCGCAGGTCGGTGTTTCAGAAGCCAGAGCAGGATCTCTCGAGACACCCCCATCGTCTTTTGATGAGCTAAACGAATTCTTACCTCTGAACCCCCTCAAATATCCTCCCATCGCCAGTGCACCCCGTTTGCGGCCACTTACATATAAAACCGCAGCAGATCAGCGGGTTGGACTTTTGACCAAACTTTTGAAAGATTTCCCCGATTATGCAGAACATCTCGTGGAAGCTGGGCGGTCGAAGAAATCAAAGAAACATGATTTGTCGTTCCGCCCAGTACATGTGTTTGTTGATATGTCGAATGTAAGTGTGGATTCATATAACTACCAATTACTGTTGCGGATTAGCTAACTGGCTTAAAAGATCATGGTCGGGTTTCACGATACGATGAAAATCTCGCGAAACATACCCGTTCAGACCAGGATTCGCCGCCTCCCCCTCTCCTATCAAAACTTCTCCTTGGTATTAGAACGCGGGCGGCCAGCAGCGAAAAGAGTCCTTGTAGGCTCCGACCGAATCGCAGCTATAAGCGAAAGCGAGCAGCTCGGTTACGAGGCGAACATCTTAAGCCGAGTGCAAAAAATCAAACAGCTCACTTCTCGTCAGCTAAAGTTCCGGAAAAATCCCAAGGTGACGCCCCACGACGGTGGCCATAGTTCTGAGACGAACGATGGTCCTGGAGAGCGTTGGGTCGAACAAGGTGTGGACGAAATTCTACACCTAAAGATCCTGGAAAGCCTGTTGGATACGGACGAA
Organism: Aspergillus puulaauensis; assembly: GCF_016861865.1. Lineage (NCBI taxonomy): Eukaryota > Fungi > Ascomycota > Eurotiomycetes > Eurotiales > Aspergillaceae > Aspergillus > Aspergillus puulaauensis. The sequence continues at coordinate 1,804,902 of NC_054860.1, read as the reverse complement.
CCGGCAACGATTGTGCTCGCTACGGGAGATGCTGCTGAAGCGGAGTTTTCCGGTGGCTTCATGAGAATGGTTGAGCGAGCCCTTCAGCGTGGCTGGAGGGTTGAGCTAGTTAGCTTCTCCCAAGTGACAAGCTATGCTTATCAGAGGAAGGAATTCCGCTCTCGATGGGGAAATCAGTTCCGGATTATTACCTTGGACGATTACGTCGAGGAACTTTTAAATATGTAGAGATACAAATACAGAATTCCTATCACTAGTACAATTCTTTGTTCTAACAGCATAGGTATCATTCTTAATTCTTGATCGCCTTACTACCTAGCCAGGAATATGAAACCCTCACTACAACTCCAGCAGGACCAAGAACCAAGCCTTTGCAAGGGGTCAGTTATAGTCGTAGCCTGTGGATCAAAAAGGCTCAAGAGCTAGTTACTGAATGCGGAAAGCTGCTGTTGGGGCTGGAGCCTAGCTGGGGCCTAGCTGGAGCCTGGGCGGGGCAGCGACCTTATCAGTCAGTGGAGGGGTCACCGGTTGCAAGCCTTTTTCTTCACATACCTCTCTTCAAGCATCAATATTCATTCTACACTTCACCATGGCCGCGTTCAAGTCGCAAGATCTCTACGGCGGCGCCATAAAAGCTCTAATCCCATCGACCTGGCTCGACGCAAGGTAACGTCAACCAAACTACCCCACTATCAAGCATCCCGCTCGACTAACAACCGTCCGTAATAGCAACCTCCGCCAAATTCCAGACCACCAGGAACTTTTCCTATCCCCTGTCACCCTTTCGACTCTCATTTTCGAAATAAATGAGCGCGTTTCACGGGAAACAGCTCTCTCTGCCCTACAATCCACCCCGAACAAAGAAGTTCTGGAGATTCTAGGGCCCAATCCCGAAGCTACACCCGAAACCATAGATAAAGCGGCAGCGTTGTACCATTTGCATGATATCCGTGACGACGATGGCGATATCCTGCGAATTGTAACCCCGCCGCACCATGTCTCCATGCAGCAAATATCTGGTGCGAGAGCATATAAAGGTGTGGTGCAGATGACTTCGCCCACGGCACGCTCCGGTGTTGCGCCGTCTATCGGAGGTGCTACGGCAGGGTCGAGTACAGATGGAGGACTAGAATCGAGTGTGACTGTTCATTATCTGCTTGTCAGACTCGAGGAACAGGAGAGCGATTTTTTGGTTTTCTTCAACGTCCCGCACAAGGAGTTTAATGAAAAGGGCGATCCGAGAGGGCTGTCCAAAGAGGAGGAATTAGCCAGTGGGGTCATTGATGAGTTGGCGGGGAAATTGGAAATTGCAGATTGGGGTTTATTTGGAGGGTAATTCTTGGTTAACCTTTTCTTGTTGGGTTTGGTTTTAATTTGATTGCGACGGAATGGGTTTTGAACACTTGCATACATAGATAGCTACCACCTTGCACCACTCCGGAAGCTGATTTGGATAGGAGGTCACACATCTTCAGGTATGCGATGCATCCGATGAAAGTATGGTGTCTTTTACTGACGCTCCATATCAAGTTCAGCGCCGACACAATGAGATTTATTCGGATTCGATACCAGCAAAAGTAGTCAAGGGATGCTCATATCAGCAAAAGCCTCCTTTCGATTTTCAAATCGACTTTGGCTGCATAGTGCATTTCTCATCTGCCTTAATGGGCCCGCAAAAAAAGGATTCTGCAATGTTTGCCTTGGATAAAGTCGGCAAAAATGAAGGGATGGGATGCTGGCTCATTCCACGCCACCCCGGCTCAACGAAGTATGAGACGAGCATTCCTACGAAATCGAGATTCATTCACCACATTCTACCCGCGGTTTTTACCGATCTGCTCTCTAAAATCTCGTTTCCCCAAATTTGAATCTAACCCCAAAGTGAGAAGAGGCCTCGAACAGTCCCATCCCACTCCACTATGAATGATGATGGAGTGAATTGCTCGGTGTTTCTCAGTCTCTAGCGGATACCCATTCTGCGTCAGGCATAAATTTTCTTCTTCTCTACGTTCTCATTGCCATTCTTCCTCTTTGTTGCTAAATCTATTCCCGTCCTCGTCCCTATCCAACCTTCGTTCCTCACACGGCTTTTGAAACAAAACAGCAACCACGCCAACAAAGACACAGGCAACCCACTGCCCTTGACAAGAAATGAAGTGGATTATCCTCGTTTCTGTGTTTCTGCTCAGCTATCTTGCTGTTGCTATCCCCATTGAAGCTGAAGGTGCCATCGCTGCTTCCGAAGCAGCAATCGAAGTCACCGTTGACGAAAATGGACGAACTCTTTCTGTTGAGACCATCGCTCCAACTGCAACTGCCAACAATGCAAGTATTTGTATAAGTAACATGTAATCTGAAAGTCAACGATGCTAACTATATATAGGCGCCTACTACCCTTCCTCCTATCCTAGCAGTTCCTGATACAGAGGCACCGCATGACCTTGAGCCTACGCTCCCAACCGATGCCAATGTCAACGCAAAAGTGAACGGCAATCCCCACCAAGATAGAAAGGTTGAACCCAAGGGAAACCCCCGGCGCTTCGGAATTTCGTACTCTCCTTACAATGCCGACAACTCCTGCAAAGACCAAGCCCAGGTAAACAAGGACGTCGACAAACTAAGCCATTACTCCTTCATCCGTATCTACGGCATAGACTGTGATCAAACCCGTAAAGTCATCGTTGCCGCACGCCGTCACCAGATGAAAGTCTTCGCAGGTCTTTATGACCTCCAGAAGCTCCACGCCAGTCTCGATGTGATCATTGATGCGGCAAAGCCTGACCTTTCTGTTCTCCACACTGTCTCGATCGGAAATGAGCTCCTCAACCGTCGCCAGAATTCCGCTACAGAGGTCATCAATGCTGTCGCTGACGCCCGGGCCTACCTCCGTAGCCGAGGATACAACGGTCCTGTTGTAACAGTTGACACATTCTCCAAGATGTTCGAACACCCTGAACTATGCGGCGTCTCAGATTACTGTGCCGCCAACTGCCACGCCTTCTTCGACGCAAATCAAACACCGGCGAACGCCGGCTCCTACGTCCGCGATACCGCGCGTCGTCTCTCTGCAATTTCTGGCGGTAAACGCACAATAATAACTGAGTCAGGGTGGCCGCATGCCGGGCAGAACAACGGCAAAGCTATACCGAATCCAGATAACCAACGAAAGGCCATCGACAGTCTGCGCCAGGCTTTCGGGAACAACCAGGAAAATCTGGTTCTCTTTAGCGCGTTTGACGACCTTTGGAAGGAAGATAACGAGTGGACGTTTGGCGCAGAAAGGTTTTGGGGGATTGGGAACCTTTGATCACTCATTACTCTCGTTTCCATGTTAACTATCTTGATGAACAATCTGTCCTCCTTGTTCTTCTTCTTCTCTCCTTCTGTTCGTTCTTACATATCCATCTTGGTCAGAGTGCTCGATCATCAATTTCATTAGTATCATGGTGCTGGTCACTATGATGTACTGTTAAATAGCCAGTAACTAGTTAACTTAGTTAGATTGGTTAGCCTTAGGTAGCTAAGCGACTGCATTTGGTGCATATTGACACAGTTAGGCTACCTAGCTCTTGCCAAAAATGATAAAAGCTCCTTTCAATAACATTAAATAGAGAGTTTACATCTTCGTAGACCCTCTTAGCTTTCTTCGGCGATCAAGTAACTTACTTAGTACTAGTTGTCTTTAGTTAGGGCAACGTCCATGGAAAGCTTAAGTTTAAGCCAAGCTAGAGAATTTTAGGACGTGGCCACATGGACTTTAACTGCAACCTAAACATATTGACTAACTTAGAGAGAGCAAAAGAATATGATAAAAAGAAGCTCATTTTGATTAAATAATATAAGTTCTAATAATGCAACAGTGCCAAACAGGAGCCAGAAGAAGGGCCCCCAAAAAAGATGAAGAAGACAAGTTCGACACGAAACTATTATTAGGTAGTAGGTAGGGTGCTAATTCCGCTGGCCGCGAGAAGAGAAGTTGGCGTGTATATCCATAGTACAAGTACTTCGGCTCGGTGTCATAGTCCCATAGTCGTGCGTAAGCGCAGTCAGTTGAGCCCGAAGAAGCAAAGCGTCAGCACAGAAATTTTACTCTATACAAGAATGGTGTAAGAGGAAGAAGTATCATCAGGTAGAAGGAAGAGCGGCCGAGCTATAATCATGGTAGCGTTAAGGATGTCATGACCACGTTCTGAGAAAATGGCAAGTTGCTGCTGTTACTTCCTTCTGCTGAGGACTTTTGTGATCGCATGACGGATGATAGTCCCTGATTTCTCGATCTCCTTTTTGGTCAAGCCGATCGTAACGCACACCTTCAGGGCGGCAGGAACCTTTTGCTTTGGCTCGAAGTTGTCATCGAGGCACTTGAGGCGCGTGATCAAGACACCGTTCGCGAGGCACTAGTTGAGAGAAGTCAGTATTTTCGACGGGAGTTATTTAGGCGGAGAGCAGATCATACCTCGTCTACCACATCCTGCAGCACAAATTGCTGGTCTTCATGGGAAAGCCTCTTTGCAGCAATCACTTCAGGCTTGAGAACCAGGATCATGATCGGGTTCTCAGGTGCACTTGTGCAGTATACCCAATCGCTGCGAGGGTCAAGCTGGGACCACATAACTTTTGTAAGGTCCCTCAATTGCGAAACTGTTTCAGGGCTGTTCTGCAGAACATTGATCGTGGCACTGGCAGTCGTAGATAAAAGCGCAGGAAGTGCCGCCGAAAACGTGTAGGCAGCGGCCGAGATACGCTGATGGTGAACAATCTCCTCTGAGCCTGCACAGAATCCTCCTCCTGCTACTAATGGGCCGGCCAGCGAACCCACAATCATGTCGACCTCGGCTGCGTCCACATTCTGATGTTCAGTGATACCGCGTCCTGACCTCCCGAGAACGCCGAATGAGCTTGACTCGTCGAGGATTAGTCGGAATTTGTACTTCAGCTTGAGTTCGATCTAAACACCCAGTCAATTACACTGTTCAAAAAGAAAGAAAAGAAAAAAGGGTACAAGAAGGGGGGACAAACAATTTTAGGTAAGTCAACCATGTCACCATACGACTCAAACAAACCTTCAGTAATGATGAATCGGCGGGTAAGGGGCTTTCTTGCTTGCTCCTTGGTGACCTTTGCCAAAACCCGGCTCAGATCCTCCATATCATTATGCTCATACCACCGGACGATACTCCGAGAAATCTGAATACCTTTCCGAATAGCAAAGTTCACGCCCTTATCCGCAACAATAATGTCACCGCGCTTCGAAAATGCCGGGATCACACTAGATATGGTCGAAAACGCTTGAGAGTAGATGATGCAAGACGCAGTACCAAGGTAGGACGCAACATCCGCCTCGGTCTTCATGTGGACATCCTGAGTACCATAGAAACCACGGGGGCCGCAAGGTCCAACACCGTAGTTGCGGAGCGTCTGGATCGCCTTCTCTTTTATCGCCTCATTCGTATTGAAATTATAAAAATTATAAGATCCAAGATTGGTTACCGTTCGACCGTTCGATAGCTTTGATTTAGGACCGACCGGGCTGTATAGTTTTCTAGGCATCAGCACTGCGAGATTGCAGGAGGTAGTAGGGCTTCAAAGTTCGTACCCGACAATGACTGTCCTCTTCTCGACTTCCATTTCCTCTAACGGAGTCGTCTTTCCGACTAGAGGCTCTGGCGTCCATTCGTCCACAAGATCATCGATTTCATCCTCCGAGAGTTGCACCACACCAGGCTTGGTGGAATATTTCGGGGCGAGCAAATAGCGGACGGCGAACAGGAATAAGAACAACTCGACAGCGGAGCGAATCGGGTCGTTCTGATAACTAGACTTCACATAGCGCAAGAAAATCGCTGACCCTGGAACGCGATGGAAAAGGTTGGCAAGCTCATGGAGATACTCGGAAAGGAGACGCTGGGTCTCCTGGATATCCATGATGAAAAGGAATCAGCGGACGCGCACGTAGCGCAAGGGGAAAAGGAGCCCGAAGATGGTAGCAAAATTTCACAATAAGAATGATACCATCAACCCAAGGAAGAAGAAATGAAAAGGGAACCGAAAGGGCTGTAGGGGTTGAAGCACTGATTATGGTGGTTTCAAACCTACGCGGTCTCGATTTCCGAGTAAACCCGGCACGTGACACAAGATCAAGTGTTCAGCTACGGTGTCGACTACTTCGTATTAACTTTGAACATTATAAAAAACCGCATTTTAAGAACAAACGAGAGCAATATATGGAAATTTGCTAGTCTAATGATTTCACAGAATGGACAAAACAACAATACACCTTGCGAATACAAAACAAGCCGATAAATATTGCATCCATTAAATCTCACAGGAACCATCTCCCGTAGAGATTCCGGCGGGAAGAGAAATAACAAGGAATGAGAAACATAATTCAACGGGCTCAACACAACAGCGGCACCAATGCGCTGGACATTTTATACATCGCGTTTCCATGTTTCATATCAAACAAAATAATGTAGCAGAATGTAGTTTGAAGAGACAACGCAATCTCTACAGCAGCTTGTAGGTGCCGGGCGACGCAACAGGCTCCATACCCTTGGGGATACCGGAGCCGGTATAACTGGACATAGTGTCGTTGTTATCCTTGTCAAGTGGCTGGAGTAGATCCTTGAGAATGCCGTCGCCCATTAGATCGTCAAGCGTTATACCCGCCACGTTTCGAGCAATCAGGGGCGCAATGAGGAGAACGATGAACAGGACAAGCATGACGAAATACAAGATGGCGAAACGAATCACCCGTCTCTTTCGAAGCTTAGACTGCTTAAGCGAGTAAATCGGAGGGCGGATTTGCCGGCTAGATTTACGTTAGAAACGAACTATCAAAAATGGGGCACAGTGGGGAATCTTACCTCGGGCGCAGCCAGAAGAGAATGACAGAGTGAAACTTATCGACGTAGGGGATACACAGGGCAGGCAGCATGACAAATAAGACAACATGGCCAATGACGAAGTCCGCTGAGAAGTAACCGAGTTCCGTGATCTTGCAAAGGAATTCTCTGCCCGGCTGAGAAAGCGAGTGCCAACCCATGTTGTACCACTTTCCAGTCCACCAGGCGATATTAGACTGATCATGCTTGAATTCTCTTGTCAAAGCAAGAGAGATTATAAGCTTGTAGAAGAAGCGTTGGATAGCAGCCATGGCGATCATCCCCATGACGCACCGCGGCCAAGACCAATTCTCAAGGAAGAACATGACCTCAAAGATAACGAGCAAGATGATGACGGAAATACCGTGGGCTATAGCCGCCAATACAGAACCAAATTTCTTGCAGCACATGCTCAGAAGAGGCCCCATGCAGCAAGCCATACCAAAGAACGCACCAGCAACGCCAGCATTGATACCAATCGGACCGAATGCTACAATTGCAATACGGATAATGGCATCATGGGTTGTAGTATCGTCCTTAGCAACACCAGTTCGAGAATTGATGTAGAAGTATGGAACAATAGTGACGGCAACAAGGACCAGAGGAGCAATGATTTCGCTGAAGAAGATGTTGGTGATGCGAGCTCTGGGAACATCGCCAGATCCCTTCTCCGATGGGACACCGAGGAGCTTGCGCTTGTAACCGGTGATCCGAGTACGGGACAAACGACAGAAGCCAATCCAGGACGATGCATGCGAACGGGAGTTACCACGCGAAAGCCATCGCATATAGTCTCGGTAATCGATGAAGAAGTCATTCCAGGAGAATTGGTGCGGATTGAAGAGGAATGGAGAGATGCACAGAGCGAGAAGCGAAACCCAGAACCAAATCAGAGACGCGGTCCACGTAGTTGAGGTGGAGAAAAGCAACATAAGCAGCAACCGAGATCCGGCGTAGATCGATGGTCCCGCAAACCGGGAGTACAAGACACCGAACGGGATACGAGCAGTTGCGAAGCCACGACCTGTGCCAATGTAACGCGCTCCTCCAAAAGAAAGATTTTGATGGACAGCATTCGCGTAGATTTGACATACGAACACCTCGAACATGAAAGAGAAAGATCCGAAATGCTTGGCCAGACGCGTTGCCATACGCCAGACTCCTCTCTCAGTCAATTCCTGGACCGCCAATGGAACAAACGAGATGAAGAAAACGATAAAGATCGAGATCACGCAGCGGTTGACCCAGTCGATAACGGGTGTAAGAGGGGCGCAGAACGTGGGCATAAGAGGATCGGTGACGGGGAGGTCAGAGTTGTAGTCGCAGTTGACGGTCTCGTGCTTCAAAGCTCCCAGGTTGATCAGGACAATCATGAACATTTGCACAGACAACATGATGAACATGTTGTTAATGTGGAACCCAGGGTGAGCATAGTAGAAGGACAGGAACCGATCAAGGGGCAGCTGAGTACCCAGGTAGTAGTACTCTCTTGAAAGCATTTGTTCGCCCATACCAGTACCAATCTTGGTCGTGAAGTTGAGAATAGAGCCAAATCCAAGATCACGACCTTTACCACACTGGAAGTACTCGCAGTGCTTGATACGGCCACCACGAATCATGGCGTTCATACCGGCGTAGATATCTTCGTTAAGATGAAGACCTTTCTGGGCTTTGGAGATACCACCTCTGGTCGTCATGAAAACACCATTCAGGAAATCGGGGTGACCATAATGCAACTTTCCGCCAATCTGAGCAAGGGTACGAGCAAAGAGAGTACCAAAAGTTTGTTCTTTACCAGCAGCAACGTCACCAAGTACACCAATGTTCTCGGAGAAAATGTATTCACGGGCACCAAGAATAGCAACAGGAGCTTCCGATGCAGATGCAATACCGGGCGTGTACGGCGAAACGTTATCAGTCGTCAGTTCCTCAAATTCGGCAAGGACACTACGGATCTTCAGGCATTCTTCGAGGTAGTTGTCTTGGTTGGCATCAATAACCTGAATATATTCGCCACGGTAGAAGATGATGGAATGGTTCTGGTTGTCAGACTTGCCGTCTCCAAGAATCGGGTTTCCGGACAGCTGGATTCTGAACTTGGGCTTCCGCATACCATTCTCGAGTAGCTCGCAGTGTCCATCAATCAAAGCAGAGTAGAGGCGTGGCTCCTCGCCTTCGTTGGCCGGGGGCTCTTCATCAAGGTACGCAATCTGAAGATCCGGGTAGGCTCGGAGGAGGAATTCAGTGTTCTCCCGTTCTTCCTTGGTGAATTTGGCGTAACGTTGCATTGAGACACAAATCTTGAACTTGCGACGAGCCATTCTCTCCAGTTCGCGTTCCAATTTCTCCGAGTTGCCGCCAAACATTTGAACGACCTCTGGGTTTTCAACGCGGTACAACAGCTTAATAGCCCTGCTATAGTTCATAAATCCGGAAATGGTTCTGTAAAGAGTCTGAGAACGCAGCGAGGACCAGATACGAGTACGAAGGGTGTATTCCGGCGCAGCTGACTTGAAGCCGATGCAGTAGAATGGCAAGTCATCAATCTTGCTCTTCGCCGCATCCTTTTCGTTCTTTTCGTCGCCGTTGAATTGAGAAGTTTCGTCTGCCAAAATCTTTGTATCCTTGACAAAGCAATCCCACTCGTGTGGGTGCAGTTGCTTCAAGTACTCCAGCAGGGTGACACGGGAGTATGGCTCATCCTCACGAATGATTTCGCGAAGGGAGAGGAGGATCTTCTCACTATAATGGGGAATCAAGACGGTGAAAGTTGGCATATTGTCAACAGGCAGAGGCTCGGGCATTGGGGTTGACAACGACTGCGCGAAGAACGAAATCCGACGCTCTGCCTCGCTGCCGCGTGGGAAGAACTCCGTCTTGAACGACTGATCCTCTTGCGAGACGAAAAACGTGGGTGCTCGAAGGGTCCGTTTGCCTTCTTGCTCAGACGGGACCTGGTGGTACAGAAGTTTCTGGACGTGGTCAATGGCAAGAAGATGCTCCCTGTACATTGAAATGATGATTGCGTTCCAGACCTGGGAGATCAAAACCTTGGGCTTATACTTGATTTCCATATCGGTAGTGGCAAGGACTTTGGAGTAAATACGTTTCGGTAGGCGCGAGAAAATGTTCCTCCAAGGAGACCAAATCGATACACCGAGGTAGAATGACCTAGCAACCGAGAAGATGGTGTTGCAAATAATATACCAGAGATAGCTGTCGAGGAAAAAGAGCGTCAAATCCATGAAGAACATCAGTCCAAGCAGAATCTGAGGCTGATAATGACATAGTTTGGCATCAAGGTACTTGATGCCGACGCAATGATGAGGGTGCCATGGTGAGAGATACATAATAGGATCCTTGATAGATAGGGTCAAGAAGAAGTAAGACTCAGCCAACTTGGCACCGAAGACGCAAACCCAGAGGCCATATGACATCCACATATCATTTCCCTTCAACCTTGGGTAACTGGCAGTAAACGTCTGGCTGGCAACGTACTGACGTCCATGTTTCTTCAAATAGCTGCCGAAGAGACCTCCAAGAGGCATGATGGCGAAGAAGAAAAATGTTGCAAGGGCGATGAAGAAATGTACGATACTGATAGCGAGAGGGATTTTTGGGCTCACACTGTCAAGAAACCAGATGGCGACGACACCAGGGGCCAGATTGATGACAAAAACCAGGAGAAGGAACATCAATCGTTTCGTGAGGTGTTGAGCACCGGCCCAACGACGGGGAACATACAACCATTCGCAAATCGTGGCGAAGATCTGGATGAAGGAGACCAGGGCTCCACCAAATCCAACAGCGGACCAATACCTTTGAGGTGGTGGTTTGTTATTCAGCTGCTGTTGGTAGTTGTGTGTGTAAATTGTGGGAGCGTTGTAGGCCGTGAAAAACCAGAAAGCACCCAAGTGAATGACCCAGATACGGTTAAAGTTTGTAACCAGATGGAACCAGGAACGAGTCTCCTTGTAGGTCTTGAAGAACACCTTTTTCCAGTTGACCTCCTTGAGCTTCGTCCATCTCTCTGCAGTAGGGATGTCAACAAGTCGCGTCTTATCCTCCAAGACGATTCGCTCAATACCCTCTGGGTACCAGAAGAGTTGGTTCATATCATCATATCCAATGATCTGGTTGTGGTCACGTTCGCGACGAACGTATTTTCCATCCAGAATCTCATAGCCCTGGTCTCGGCAATATTGATAAAGAGGGGTGATGATCTCGTTCAAATATGTGAACTCCTCGACCGGTTCTACTCGGTTCTGGCATTCTGGCGTGTTGTAAAAATCGTCGGCGCACTTGAAAATGAAGCAAAGGCACTCTGGCAAGAACCGAACCTGATTTGCCTCGCCCCAACAGAGTAGGAACAATGCCAGTTGCCGCACCCTCTCATGCTGAGACATTCGGTTCATTCGAGTCTTCCACCTGTATTCAGCAGCTTCCAAACTGTTGTCACCTTCCAGAGCTTCAAGGTTGCCCTCCACATCCTCGGGGTTTTGCTCTGCCTTCTTCTTTGCAGCCTTGCGGGCTTTTTTTGTCTTGCGGTCCGCCTTGCCCAGTTTCATGTTTGAAAACCCAACCGCATCATCAAGGTCCAAATGGGCTGCGAAGTACCAGCGACGATAGTTGGCATTGTCGCCACCAATGTAATCCGCATGTAGAGAAAGGAGTGCCTGGTTGGGAGTCATGCGGGAGGCACGAGAATCCAGCTGCGTCATCAGATGGTCGTACATATTGCGCATGCTGTCCCGTTGGAAACCAAACTTATTCACCAAGTCAATGAAGACATCTTCGACTTCTTCTTTTGAAACAGGGACTTGACCATCAGATGCCCAGGCTGGAAATGGCTCTCTAGACCGTTGGCTGGCGGGTAAAGCACCGCCGTAATCCATTCCGTACACTGGCGTTGACGCACCAGACGACCGGTTCCCGCCGTACGACACCTGGGAGGAAGGAGGCCGGTATCCGTACCCTCGCCCGTACTGGCTATCGGTGTAGCTGTTGTATCGGTCGTCTCCGCGACCATAGTAATCCATATCGGCGGCACGGGCAGTCTCGGATCTCATGGTGAAGTCACTAAAGGTTTCGGATTCTTCCTCAGAATCACGACCACGTCGTCCCCCACCGTAGCCTTGTCCGTGTCCTTGGTCGTAGTACTGGTCGCCATAGTACTCGTCGTGGTGGCCCGCATCGTAGTAGCCACCGTCGTGTGCGTAGGCACCGCCATCGTTGTAATAGCCACTAAAACGTGTCAGCGCTCGTCATCCCAGGTCATGTAATGCACGGGATGAAGTACCCTCTATCGTAGTAGCCATCCCCATAATCTTGGTTATCATAATAACCACCCTGGGCATTATGGTCATCGTGGTAGTAGGCGTCGCCATGACCCTGATGGTCATAGCCATCATCATAATGGCCTTGTGGATAGCCCGACATTCTGGCTAACAACAATCACTGAGGTTCTCTTCCAAGTATTAGCTCTTTGATCATATACAAGATACCAAGTCATCCGAGGACCGACTCACAGAAGCAGTGTCCCATTAAAAAATTAATTCAGTCGAGATTCAAATTTGAATGATTACGGCATGGACAAGCGATGGTCGGATGTTATGGGCGAGCGAATATAGCAGATAATGCACCAGGCGCGTCGTGAATATCGTTGAATTTGGCGTTTTCGCTCGAAGGCACCGGGCCCGTCCGTTTACCTATGTACGAATCAAGCTCAACTAGGCAAAAAATTCGTTGTTGTTTTCTGTCCTCTATTCTGCTCTAGGCAAAGGCGCCGAGCATTCAAGAAGCCGTCAAATTTTGATAAACGAATGCAAAGGTGAGGTGATGTAGCGAAAGGAATCCCGTTTAAACACACAGGAAGGAGAACCGCAAAGTCTCGCCTCCTCTTCTTTCCCCGAACGAGAGGCAGAAGGAAGGAAGGGGAGATCGGTCCGTAGGCGTCGAAATACTAGGTTTCGAGTACAGCGATGAAAAAAGAGCGGACTGGGACTCAAAAACCAGGAAGGAGAAGCCGCGAAAAGAAGGAAAAGAAACCAAGTGAAGGACGAAGGGAGGGAGGAGGCTTGAGTTGGACGGTCAGCGAGAGTGAAAAGGGAATCGATTGTCCAACACTCCGACAAGCAGGGAAAATCAGACTGGCTGGCCTGCTGGGAGGGGGGCTGCTATTTTGGGCTCTAGATCTGCGAGTTTACAGTTTTGATACGCAAATACGGACCTTGTTCTGGAGCACTGCGGTATCAATCAGGTAATTATATGTATTGGCATTACGTTTCCTTTACTGAAGACGGGGATTCCGCGTAATCCCAGTATGAACGCGGGCCCTGGGTGCCACTGTACACCAAGTGGTATTTTACTGTACGCTTCATGTCCTGTGCTCAATCCCATCAATTCCTCAGACGAGTGTCTTGCCTTCGTACGATTGTTCGATTCGCCTAAGGCAACTCCAATAACGGAGGTAACTAATTCCTGTCTCGCTGCAACAACCTCGGGGGGTTCCCTTTTTCCCCCTGTAGTTGCTAGGTTCCCACACTCGGCCGACGACCGGTTCTTCCAGCCTCTGATGAGGATCTAGATATGTATCAATTTTCCAAGGCATGCATTGCAATGTGGGTATACCAACAAATTACTCGAACTGCGAGAGTGAATCCATGGATGTCACCGGAGCGCCCCTGAACCAGACCCGCCGACTTACCAATTCAGCCAATGGGCGTTAGTTACACGAAAGGCCGTTGGTGGGGTGTAATATATTACCGGCTTTTGCTGACGCTCGTTTATGGTATCGTTTTAATCTGGTATGCAGGGGTGGGCTCAGTATCATTCTTCACAGTTGAATTGCCATACAACAGCATTCAAGAGACGTGTTTATGCGCAACGACAGAGTGACAAGGCCCCGCATGCGTAAGATGGTGAGGCGTAAAGCATGGAACTCTCGTGGGTTGTTTGTTATGATTACTACCGAGTCCCGGGCTCTTGGCCAGGACCAACCCTCGACGATTCATGTTCCCAGCCTTTCCCAAAGACTCGCCACCAAGCGGAGAAATACCACGTTAATAATTGCTTGCACCAAGATCGGGCGCCGATTTCAGCTACGAAGCTACCGAATACATTAATAATGTCGCATCCCTCGAGCCCATCGTGTTGATCGCATACGTACTTGTCGGAACTGTGGCAAGGCTTCTGTCCTCACTCCTCCGTATGGACGCTCGTCTGTGCTGGCGGCCCGTCGGCCTCGGATGTCTTGAGATCTCAATCCCGTTCCAAGATATCGAGGCAGTCCCAGGTTAGAAATTCCCAAAGCCGCCCCTCGCTCCAGCCATCTTCTGGTCGAGTTCAGGGTCGATCACTGATATTTCGGCAATCTCTCAACCTGTCCTCCTATAACATCCTGCCTCCTAGTTATTTTAATTCTTCTCAACCATGGGGCAATTGTAAGAGACTCGCAACACTCGAAATTTAAAGCCACCCAGGTGTATTTTAACACCAGCGGTCCAATAAAAGCAGCTCTCCACCGTCGATTTCATGATCGCACCACCGCTAATCAAATGTCATTCATGAAATTAAGCAACCCCACTGTGGCAATCACCAAGTTTAGCTGTCGATTAGTGAATGGGCTTCCCAGTTCCTTCGAGTTCTGGCTCTGTCTGATCGTCCCTTCCTAAAAAAGTTCACAGCTGTTCCAGGTTTCCGCAAATAAAAGCAAGCCACAAAAGGCGTTCGGAAATGTCAGGAGTTGCCCAGGAGTGGGTTTCTACATTGATATGCCAATTGCCGGCGGTGGCTCAAAAGTCAAGTCTCCAGGAAAGATTGGCTACATGAGCTGGCGTTGTGCTTGCTTTTCTCCCCTGAAATCGTAATCAACTAATCATCCACGATCTGCCAAGTGTACACGCCCCGCAATCTGAAACGAGAACGGAAAATGACTTCCAAATCCATGTCATCTTACGCTGCTTCACTGAGAACCACATGAACGTGCATAATCAGAGGCGAGAAAAAGTACTATTTACGTAGTCTGGAGGGAGCAACGTCAGAACTATCTGCAAGAACAACGTGCTTTTCCCCTTATGTTAATTCCGAAGCGCCTCCCCAGCCCCCAGTGCAACAGTTTCCTCAAAATTCAAGATCCTGATCTTCGTTCAGGCCCTGAAACCAGCAGTGCTTATTCGGATGATCCGTTGATGGTGGACGCACTACGCACCCACGTACGTACTGAATCCCGGTACGGTCTCGACCAAAGCTAACAGTCGAGACGAGCCCCAAACGGTTGGACTACTCGCCTTAGCTCGAGAACGATTCTGTAATAATCTCTGTTCCTTAAATTAAGGATCGAAAATATCCGTTTGCCGTATGTACCTACTCGAGCGTAGAGACCAATCTTTCTGGTGGCGGAGATCACCCGGGTGCCAACTAGGGGGGCCGACATTCTTCTATCGGGCTCGGCCAGCCATTGTCAGGACCGGTGTGTCTCGCTAAATTGTCGGCGGCTTGTGGAGTTCCTGGCTTGAAATTCGACTGCAGTTCGGATACATAGTACGTATCTTGATACTTGGGTTCCTCGGTCCCTAGCCTCCAAGAGGTACGTACTCCTCCGTAGTGCAAAAAGAAAAGTAACGCTTGGGCGATGTATCAGAAACACAAAAAATGTCAAAAAAGAAAGCTTTGGCGCCGCCCGGAATCGAACCGGGGCTGGCACGGCCACAACGTGACGTCATACCACTAGACCACGGCACCTATTTGCTGAGCGATTCCGCCAGATTGAGGCTTATGTCGAGGCCCGCAGGACAATGTACTAGGTTCTGATTTGCCGATGACCTTGCACGCCAGCACACCTCCTTCCAGTATAAGCACTAAGACCTATAGTTAGACTACAAAATATTACGAAAATAGAGGGTGTTGCTAAACTGATGTTTTTACCTTTTCTTCTGTTTTTTGGTCGTTAGTATCTAAATACTACAAAACTGTTCATCATAGACCCAAAACTCCGCTATCCGACGCTGCTCGTTAACACGCTAAGCTTGCCCAGGTGTCTTCCGTGCTCGTCTAGGGAACTGACAACACTGAGGAGCTAACAACGGATTTCTAATTAATTATTTGAGACCGGCATCGCTCTTGGGGTGGATATCTTGGGTTTTGTCAAAAGGTGAGAATCTCCAGGTAGTAACCGCCCATCCTTACCTACGCGTCGTCAAAGGACAATTGCCCGAGTGCTTTAGGCACAGTAAGACTAGCAATATCGCCTTTTATGCCCATTTCCCTTTCATTATCCCCATTTCAGCTCGCTTCGTTCTCCCATGTCTGTAATGATATTCAACATAGCTGGCCTTCGGCTACCCAGCCCAGTGGCATTTATGGTTCCCTCTGTCCAAAAAGCGGCGTCACAATAGAAAATCAATGGTTCCAGGATTCCGGGTCAAGATCAGAAAGCCGACGCATGTACTTAAACTATTGGCCCTTGCGACATGACTGGCAGCTCTGAGTCTGGGTAGGCATTTCGCTGTAAGGGGCCATCTGGGGGCATCAAGTGGTTCATGGGTGCTTATTCTTAGGTAGCGGTTACCTAAGGGGGTGGAAATAGTGAATTAATCGGGCACCTGACAATAAATCGAAGGACCAGCCTCCTACTTAGTTACCCTGTCATGTTTCGGCATGCAGGCATCGAAAGCCCAGGCGTCCGTCCTTTCGACCTGCAAGACAGAAACTAAACATGAACCTCGCAGAGGCGAGTGTTTGGGAGGGGCAAGTGAGCCATTTAGAGCTACACCGATCAATATTAGTGTGTCAACTAGCCTCTGGGTGTCTGTTCCAAAATATATACTGCTTATGGTGTGCAGAATGCTTTGCACTCATTGCGCTTCCAAGCAGGAGGGCGGGGAATCAAAAAAAGAAAAAAGACATTGGCGCCGCCCGGAATCGAACCGGGGCTGGCACGGCCACAACGTGACGTCATACCACTAGACCACGGCACCTCATGTGTTGAAATCTTTTGCAACTCAAGGTAGACAAGCCGAACCTAAGGTTTTGGCGCTAGCAATAAGTGGCTTCCAACCAAAACAATCCTAAGAGTGCCTTGATTTGGCAGTACGCTCAAAGTGGGCGCCACAAAATATTGATTGTATTTTAAGCCGATCGCAAATAATATTGCTTATTTTATCAAATATTTCCAACATGGGATACTCCTTTAGGGGAATCGTTCATGTGGCTGCGCAATATTTACGGGTCAACTGCTTTATATATTTGCAATCCCGACCTTGTTTTCTACTATATGATCGAGATTCTCATATTCTAACAAAATCAAATGTCCAAAGTCAACACCAACTATAATATCAGTGTCCTCCGTTTACGCCCGGTCAGAGTGTGGCTACGAAAATACCTGCCGCCGGGTTAGGAGCTAGTGTTGGACAAACCCTACAGATCAACTTGGAAAAGAGACCATGGTCTTCTCATTAAACACCGCCATGGAACTCATATTTATATGTCTACATTCTTTAACTAGCAACAAGCGGGATTCCCCAGTGTAGTTTTATGGTGATGCAAACGGTGAAGTGTCCTCCTTGCCACCTTTGACGTTGATGGAGGTGTGAAGGATCATTCCTTCACTGATATCGTCAACGTCGACAGCCAGGACCCTAATCTATATACGCACCGCACGCATATTCGCTGATATCATGCCCGCCAGGAATCGCCGGCATATACACACGGCATGAATTCACAATGGATCGGCGAATCAGGCCCAAGGGGGTCAATGGTTGACCCAAAATACATTACTGCATATCTCTGAAATGTATATACTGGGGAGGAACAGACTAAATGATTGCGGCATGGCCACCATCCATACCTTCGAGCAACAATACAACAGCGAGAAAGGTGCAACAGGAGAGCACAAAAGCAGGTGTCACCGATGGTCGAACACCCTGGTAGTTTGCTCTCAGGACGCAATAGCCGAGTAGGGTAATTGGTGATCTGGCGGGGCAAAGTGCCACTACCAGACTGACCTCGACAAGACATCACGTCGAAACGCATAGTGGATCTGGAATCCGAAAGCGCCTGCTTTGAATTGGCTCGGCATCTTTCCCGTAGACACTGCAAACCACATAGGAACGGGCCGCGAGATATCTCGGCAAACGAGCAGAAGTTCATCAGTCTGCTAGATGCACTGAAACACCCTAGACATTCTGGACGACTACCCGTATTCAGAGAACCGCTCCTAAGACGATGGGGATCAAACAAGGACATAGCCCCGTTGTAGATAACATGTAATCCTGGTTGGCCTACTTTGGATGCTACTTGCTGAAGTATGCCCGCCCACCAACCCTATTTATATATGTTGTCTTTGGGTGAAACATTTGCTGACAGTAGCCAGTCAACAACAAAAAAAAGAGTGCACCAACCCATTGAAGATCTCGACATTGCGATAGAGGCGTTATTAACGTTCAATATGGCAAAAAGAAAAAAGCAATTGGCGCCGCCCGGAATCGAACCGGGGCTGGCACGGCCACAACGTGACGTCATACCACCTTTGGAATGGTTAGATATAAATTCAAATTTAATGGAAATCTCAAGGTTACTCACTAGACCACGGCACCTGATTGGTTGAGAAGCTGAGATATTTTAATAGCATATACGCATGCGAGAAAGAGACACTTTAATTGCTGGCCGCGTACTCTCAAACGACGATCGCAACTTAGATTACCCAGGAATGCCTCCAGCTACACCGTATGTCCGTTCGCATTCGCCAAGATTGAACTGCTAATTCATTCGAGAGCTATAGGATTATCGTATCGAATTAGCTATGACCACATATTACCTGCCACAACATACCCCTGCCCTCATGCATGGGGAGGGTCCGAGGGAACATAGCGGCGAGACGTTCGTCTTCGATACAAGTCTCTTCGTTGTCTGTCGATCTCACACTCAGCCTGACCTCCGAGTCTGAACGCATCAACTCCCATTCTCTGATTGGCTGACCAGCAGCTTCATTGTTTCAGAATGCAGTCAATGGACCAATCTCGAAACAAGCGTGGCAGTGAGAGGTTGGGATAGGGTGGGCACTTATGCTTGAGGACACCACTCACGGGCGGGTGGCAAGTGCACAGTGCGGGTGTTCCATGGATGATGGCCCGCCAGAAAAGGGGTCGCGCCCTGAAGCTTTTGAATACAACTCATGGACCAACTTACAGAGTTGGCGGGCGTATTTTCAGAAAGCGTTACTAGCGAAACTTACAGGCACAAAGACCTTCGTGTTATCCATATCTCAACCTATGCAGTCTGCACAATCCGTCTTCGATATTCAATTGCAATGCAAATGATACCCCGCGCTATCGAAACCATACAGAGTATGCTTTGCCCGGCCTTCAATGACGTGGATATAATCTTGAAGGATTCCCATTGATAGTGGTTACTGGTCGCAATCTCTCAAGCGGAGCAGCGACTATGGATCTCACCCTGCCCACCCGGTGTGGACTGTGGACAAAGATCGTCATCCTTTTTCACCGGAACAGCCATCCAGAATCCGAAAACCACCTGAGCCATGACCTCACAGTCTCAGTCTGTCCTCTTGCCACATGTACGATGCGGCTTTGCTAGGGGCACGGCCGCTGGGCCCGACTCGGCAGTGGACTCGTCCTGAATCCATTGCTCGTCGAGGCTCGAGAGTATAACTGTGTCTCACAAGACCGAGAGTTCATGGAGTGATGGACTGTTCTACATAGGACTTGGCAAGCATATCGCTCAAGACAATCTTGCACCAGTGATTTAACTAGGTGAGATCCCACCCTTCGGACGTCATTATGGCTGTCGCGTGCGAGCAAATATGGAAACGGAGGATGAAACTCGACAGTGCCATCTGCATTCGGTCTTGACGCTATAACCGGAGTTGCTACGCGTAATCCCACACGTCTCGCTCATGTTCCTCATTCTCCTGGTCCGGACTGAAACCCAATGAGCAGTCACGACCGTTGAGTTGCATCTGGTGAGACGGCAAGAAGCGATTGTGTGTGAGGGACTATCCCAATGACTCTATTTATATACACTCTTGAGCGAGGACAGAAATAAGCTTTCCTTAGACCCTTCTTCCCCTGAAACTCGAACTCCGTGGAACCAGCTTGCGCGTTGCCGGACCTTTTGATACCAGAGCATCCCGTCGTGGAGAAGCCACGGGGAGGGCTGCACAAATGATAGCCGTCAGATGTGCATATCACTGAAAATCCCCAACGATCAACCAGTGCTGGCTTCGCTAGGAGCACGCAAGAGTGGACAGGCTCACTCATCATCGAGTGCATTTTCCGTCGAATTGGATGGGTGGTGGACTGTCCCTGAGGCTGACCAGCGATTCTTCGGTGCCTGGGGTCTGCCGTGGAGGAAGTATGAAATCCCTCCCAGCCCAAGACCCTTGCCCCCGACTTTTTCCTCTCTTGCCATTCTCTTGAGAATCGACATTCTTTACTCTTCCACTTGCTATATTTGTCTATTTTAATGCTATTACGCCTCTACACTCACTTGGGTTTATTTTTCGAGACATTTCGCAACGAATACACCTCCATTCCTTTGTTTGTAAAGCTAGTCTTACACGCCACTCTTTCGATCAGATACATCCATTCGCAAACACCACGTCCTGACCCTGCGGTCGCATTGCTTAGTCTTATTCACACCAGATTCTCAACATGAAGTTTTCCAGCATTTTGGCGGGTGCCGCCCTCTTTACCAGCAGCGCGCTCGCCGCTGACTTGGACCCCATTGTCATCAAGGTACGGCGCATAATACGGCCTGAGAAAGTAGTGACATTGACTGATACATCGTCTGCAGGGTTCCAAATTCTTCTACAAGAACAGTGACTCCCAATTGTATGATATGCCCTCCCCGCATCTTCAGACAACTGAAATTAAGCTAACCAACTGCCTCAGTTTCATGCGTGGTGTCGCCTACCAAGGTTAGTAGCTCACATGGCTATTACTGCAATAATAGAAGCCTTTTATTGACTATTTACAGAGGAATACTCCGGCCCCAAGTCCGAAACAGACAACTACAAGGACCCCCTAACCGACGCCGAGGCATGCAAACGTGATGTCCCTCTGCTTAAGAAACTCAACGCCAACACCATCCGTGTATACGCCATTGACCCTAAGGGCGATCACAAGGAGTGTATGAACCTCCTCAGTGAGAATGGAATCTACGTTGTGGCAGACCTGTCCGCTCCCGATACGTCTATTGTTCGTAACGACCCCAAGTGGGACTACGAGCTGTACACACGGTACACCGCTGTTGTCGACGAACTCGCTCAATACAGCAACGTCCTTGGGTTCTTTGCAGGAAACGAAGTCTCAAACAACCCCAAGACCACCGGTGCCAGCGCCTTTGTCAAGGCTGCTGTGCGTGATACCAAGCGCTACATCAAGGCCAAGAACTACCGCGAGATTGGTGTTGGCTATGCCACCAATGACGACTCGTCCATCCGTGTGGACATGGCCAACTTTTTCAACTGCAACGAGAAGGAAGAGAGCATCGACTTCTGGGGTTACAACGTCTACTCCTGGTGCGGCGACTCCAACTACGAGAAGTCCGGCTACAAGTCCCGTACCGATGAGTTCCGCGACTACTCGATCCCCGTCTTCTTTGCTGAATACGGTTGCAACGCTGTCCAGCCCCGCAAGTTCACTGAAGTCGAGGCCCTCTATGGCGACAAGATGGCTGAGGTCTGGTCCGGTGGTATCGTCTACATGTACTTCCAGGAGGAGAACGACTACGGTATTTTGAATTCCCAACCATATATTTAACCCGCTTCTCTAACGAACCAACTAGGTCTCGTTTCCATCAAGGACGGCAAGGCCTCGACCCTTGAGGACTACAGCTACCTCTCTAAGCAGCTCGCATCCGCAACCCCCTCCGGTACCAAGAAGGGCGCCTACAAGCCCTCCAACACTGCCCTGCAATCCTGCCCTACCCTCGGCAAGAGCTGGGAGGCCACCGCCTCCCCTCTCCCCCCTTCGCCCAACCAGGATCTCTGTGACTGTATGGAGAAGAGCCTCACCTGTATTGCGAAGAGTGACATTAAGGGCAAGCAACTCTCAAAGACCTTCAGCACCGTCTGCGGTTACGAAGGGGGCAAGTACTGCGATGGTGTCAGCGGAAACGCTACCACTGGCGAATATGGAGCTTACAGTGTCTGCACACCTGAGCAGCAACTCTCTTTCGCCATGAACGCCTACTACGAAGGCCACGGATCTGACTCTCAGGCCTGTGACTTCGACGGTGCTGCCTCCTCCCAGAGCACCAGTGAGCCCACCGCTGCTTGCTCTTCTCTTTTGGACCAGGCTGGTTCCGAGGGTACTGGTGTCGTTAGCGCTTCCCCCACCGCTGGTGGTAGCGGTGGATCTGGTGGCAGCGGCGACTCTGAGACCTCTGACGGTGCTGGAGTTGCTCTCACCCCCTCTAGCGTTCACGTCGGTGTCTTCCAGCTCAGCGCCTACGTGGCTACGGCTGTCTTAGCCGGTGCTGCTATGATCATGCTGTAGATTTGGTAATGGTTGCATCTCGGCACAGCGAAACCTGGTCTATTTATGACTAGGCTTTGTTTGTGCTGGTTCCAAAATGGTTGATGTGTAGTGTACTTTTATTACAGTGCTGCTCATTGATCGCTTTGCTATATCTTGTTTGACATGTTTTATATGCGACTGTTCTTAGATCTCCCGAGTAACTATTTAATTCTTTTATGTCCATGCAGATGACTCGTCCTCTGCGGTTTATAGTACATATCTTGTAATAGATCTTGACTCGGCCTGAAATGTGTATGCCAATACACTGTAGACTTGGCAAGAAGTTTCGTGCCAAGACATGTACAATAGAATCAAATCTTAGCTAACAGTTAGATGGTGAGCAACCCTTCTTGCTTATCAGGGTTCACTCTTATCGCTCCTCTATGGTGACCCAATGCTGAAGTCTACACCCGGCACCCGCTGTCTATTGCGGGAGTGAGTTGTCAAGCGGTTATCTGCAGGGCCTTTTGAGACGGGGCTGTTGCCGTGCCAACCATGATCTCCGTCACCCGCAAAACACCCCAATGACTTGCTCGAATCAATTGTTCCTGCAGTTTCTGCATCTGCAATAGAGTCAATAACCGGTCGGAAAGAAAAGGAATCACCCTCGCCACTCTTCCAAAGAAGTGCGGAGCTCGCAGAGAGTCTCTGTATTGCGACGCCCCCACGTATACCGAAATAAGAAGGCACGACAAACGGCCCGCGCAGGAACGGCAGGAACGACCGACCCTCCATACAATACACCAAAAGCGACAAAAATGGCCCGCTTGAACACGAGAAGCCAGGCGAAGCAGGACGACTCGCGAGAGAGGTCCCGGCCCCAGCGTCTGACCGAGCGATATGTTTCTCCCCCGCCGAAGGAGCGCCGCAGAGAACAACGGACAATGACCACGGAGACGCTCTTCGATAAACTGCCCGGACCGGCAGAGAAGCCGGCATTGCAGCGGAGCAAGTCAACCAGGTCGAGGGCAAAGACGGTCGCAGAACAACAGTTTGATATCTTTGCTGATAGCGATGGGACAACTGACCGGGACACGCCCAAAGCTAAGAAAGCGACACCTCTGAAGTTGGCGCGTACCAATTCGATGATTCTACCACTGCCACAGCAACCTAGGGCCCGGACGAGCAGGAAATCAGAGCTATACAACTACGACAAGGAGAATGACCCGCTCGAGGAGGAGCTGGATCCTGAGCCCGAGCCTACTTCACTTTCTAGAAACCCCTCCGATGCATCCTCGACCAGACGATCGCCGACAAGGAATCGAGACCCACAACAGTTTACTACGTATCGACAACAGCAAGACGAGTCGGAAGACGAGAATGGTGATGATAGTTTAAACTCGCTTGACGACTTTATTGTTAGCGACAATGACGAGCCGAGCTATCATGAAACCGAGGATGATGAAACTGAGGAAGAGGAGGAGGAACACAAAGTGTCTCCACCTCCAACACAACGGAGGAGATTAGTTCGAGGTAGACGACCAGATCCGACGGCTGAAATAGAGAAAGCTTTGCTTGAGTCTGCACGGCGGCCAGATCTTCGCCTCGAACCCTCCTTACCGGCTGCGTTCGCAGCATCATCGCCGCACTCGGATAGGGTCGCAAGAAAACTATTCCAGAAAGAAACCGATGTTTCTGATAAGATGGACCGTTTGAACTTGGAGGATAGTGATCCCTCCTCCCAGCTTCAAAATGATCTGTTTGGGTAAGTCGTGTTACCACTATTCCCACCCAATATAGGGCAAGTTTGTATTAACGAAGGGCAGGGCGGCAATTGATCCGGACTCAGTCTCCCACACACCACCAAAAGACTCATCTTTCCAGACCCCCCCGCCCAGTCCATCAAAGAGCATCTTGCGCTCTCCGACGAAGGACAGAATTCGAATCCCGCCAACACCCCATCGTGAAAGCACGGATGAATTCTGGAGCTTGGAAGTCACCAACAACTGGATTGACCAACACTCCCCGCGCAAAGTGAATCGACTGCTTCAGGAGTTTGACGAGTCCGATTGCGAATTCGAGTTCAAGTCCAAACCCTCGGAGGACAAAAAGCAAACCAAAACCCCCAGCAAGACCGCGCTGAAAAAGGCAGAAGTCGAAGCAAGGAAAGCCGCGGTAGCACGCAAGAAATCATTCGATAACAAAAAACCAGCACTTGCGGAAGACTTCCTCAAAGTCCTCGACGACGCTGTTTCCGGAGGTGAGGTCCAAAAGCGCGCAGCAGAAACCGGCGGTGTTCGCATTGTATGGAGCAAGACACTTCAAACAACTGCTGGGCGTGCAAACTGGAAGCGTGATAGGTCTCTTCCAACTCACGATAGATCTGTGACACCACCTGATTTCTCAGCATCTGGAAGCGAGACGCCTTCAGTGAAAACAAAACATTACGCCACTATCGAATTAGCGGAACGTATCATCGACGATGAAGATCGATTGATCAACACCCTAGCCCATGAGTACTGTCACTTGGCCAACTACATGGTTTCCAACGTTCGAAATCAGCCACACGGTGCGAGCTTTCAGGCATGGGGCCAGAAATGTAAAACAGCGCTTAAAGACCACCCAGTTTACGGTGGACGGATCGAAGTGACGACCAGACATAGCTATAAGATCGACTACAAATACGTCTGGACCTGCGTTGACTGCTGTCAAAACTATGGGCGCCACTCCAAGAGTATCGACCCCAGCAAACATCGATGCGGTAAATGCAAAGGTCTCCTGCAGCAGATCAAGCCCAAGCCAAGAAGTGTCTCACCTAGGAAGAAACAACCTACTCCTCCCGCTGGTGCGGTGAATGATGTGGCGAAAGGTTTGGAAGTCGTCGAGTTGAGCCCGTGAGATGTGCTGTGCGTCCATGGATAATTGCGCCTGGATTTCCCTCGACTCGGCGTCTATTGGGCGGGACAGGATATATTGGAGTTCCTTGGTGGTTTATGGCGCTCTTTAGCGAACCTGATTCCTTTTCCTTTTCCTTTTCCTTTCTTTTCTTTTTTTTGCTTCAGGTTTCTGTTCCACTTGTCTCTCCTTATTACTCTGCTTGATGCATGGACGATCTCTACGAAATGTCAATAGGACAGAAGACATTGTGTGCCTAATGTACATACTCGTGAAATAATAATCACTCGGATATGGCATATCGTTTCTCTCCTGGAGGCTTTTTTTCTTTAAAATATATTAAGCCGTAGACATTATCTTGAAAAACATTAATTCCATAACGCGCAGACACGCAGATAGTAAGAAAGATAGAATACGGTATGTATATATGTATGCATGCAATAGATAGATAGATGTAAATTAGCTACATGATTTAATTCAGCAACAACGCTAGATTCGTTCAGAGTGTGTGGGGATTATATATAGACATTAAAATATCTCTTGGGTTCTACTTATTATCTTGTCTCCACCTCTCACTGTAATGAGACATTTTGCACTGCCTCTTCGACACTGACAACCGCATGGTCCTGCCCTTGTCCATGTCCACTCATACCAGACTCGGTAATTTGGGCATCCTCCACAGCGGCGGCAGCAGAAGTAGAAGAAGGGCTCTCAACCAAATACTCCGGGTGGAGAAAAGTAGTAGCAGCGCTGCTCATACTGCTGATACTGTTTCCGCTCTGGCTGACCTGCGATGTGTCCGAGGAGTCTGTCTGCGTGTGTCTGCGTCCGCTTCGGCGTGTCCGCGGCGGTTCGGGCTTCTGAGCTTGTTTGTGGGGTTGGGTTTGAGTGCCCTGTGTAGTTGCGAGTCTTGACGGGCTTGTGAGGGGGGTGCAGTGGCTGGAGGATGAGAGGTTGTGGTGGATTCCGGAGCGACGAGGTGGTGGAACAGCGGGCGGAGGGTTGGATGCGGAGCGGCGAGAGAGGGGGATATGATGAGCCGGGGGTACTGGAGGTAAGTGGCTATGAGAGGGATTTGGAATGGTGGATGAGTTTCGACGTTCTGAATCAGGAATGGCAGGTTCTGAGGTGGTTATGACGGGGGTTGCGGATAGAGGACTCGGGCTGTTGGGGCCAGTAATGGTGTTTCCCTCCTCTGCGATACTTGCCGTGGCCACTGGACTGGTGGTTCCTTCGTCTACTGTTGCTCGTCTTCCGCGCCAGCGCCTTGTCTTCGGAGGTAGAGGTTTTACTTTCTGTTTTGTAGGGCTTGATTGCCTTTCAGGTTGGTGCCCGTCATGGCGGCTCGGAGTGATGATCCCTGGCTTTTCGCGTTGGGATGCGACTTCGTGCACGCTGAGGGAAGACGTTGAGGCAGGATCCAGATGCATTCCTAGCCTAGCAACCTGGCTATGTTTGCGAGGCGTGTCACTCGCAGATGCAGGGGAGTCTCGATCGTCGGCCCGAGGGAACGACAAGTCTTCAAGTGAACTTCCCCGCGTACTGGCGGACTCGATTGACTGGGAAGATTCCAGAGACGTCCCCATCTCGGCATCTGACAGGAGAGCGCTGTCGATTGTTGGTAAGGAGCAAGTCAAACTATCCTCCCTTTGCGGGACATTGCCAGGTTTATATGCTTCTTCTTCATCACGTAGCCAGTCAACGGTAGCGCATCGGAGGACTAATCGTCGAGTCGTTTCGTCAACTTCGTCGAAATGCGTGATCTTCTCGCAGTCGGCAGCGGTATTACCAGTGAGTTGGCCTCGGACGAGAAGACTGAGCATACGTTTGAGTTCGTCTCGCTTATAATGCGGGGGTAGCCTCAATTGAGTATGCGCAACCAGAGGGTAGAGAACTCTGAGGTAGGTGTGTCGGAGAGCCGATGCTTCCTCTGGAAGGTCGAGAAGGTTCCGTATGAGGATATCAACTAAGACATGAAGGTCATTCGTGAAAAAGTATTCATAGGTACTCGGAGTTGTGAAGATAAGATAAAGCAGTTTAAGCGTAAGGAGTTGGAGCGACGTTTCAGCTATAGATCCGGGTCAGATAACGTACGTATGGAATGCCCTGGAATGGCTAGGTAAAGGTACCTTCTCTATTGATCAACAGAATAATATTCTCACCGAATGTCTTGTAAGAGTTCCCATGCATGGACAAGACTTTGATGACCTTGTTTGTCAGCGGATTCGAAGGTGATTGCTCATCGTTGGGGTTATGGGCTGATATCATAAACTGCTCATTCAGAACCAGCTGTGCGCAAATTAGTTAGTATTTTTTTTTTTTTTAAAAAAATGTATAAAAAAAGGAAGCATACCAGTACTCGAATCACAGGATAATGGTATGGATCGTTGGCGTCAAATGATAGATTCTCAATGATATCAAACAGACCCCGCACAAAATCGTCGTCCACGAGAACTGTCATGAGAAAGCAAGTCAACAACCTGGTCATAACAACTGCCCACCAAACCATAGGAAACTCACTTAGGTCCTCTATTTTGATTTTCTGTACTCGCGACAACTCATACAGGAGATCCATCAGAAGTCGATGTAAGCCAGCCCCACTATCGTCGTCCCTGTCCAGAGTACGCACGTGAAGCAGTTCAAGCAACCGCGGAAACGCACCCTCTTCATTCATCATTTGTAGTGGGAACTCATGTTGCCGGCCGTCGAAGAGGAGGAAGGACGTAATCATATGCAGGGTCACAGGGTCATCTTCCTATCTCGGGTGTGAATAAGTGTCCTCTCCCAAAAGCGGATAGGCAGCGGTACCTGTAGTAAAGCGTAGATCATCTGTCGCCGGACGTAGTCCGAATGAGCGACAAATATTGTCGACGAGAGCAGTTTGAACGAGCATCTCGCAACCTCGAACTCGGACTGCAGATATTCTTCTGTTGGGATTCGCGGAGATTGATTAGCCTTTTGAGGCTTGTAGTCTGGGTAGATAAACATTTGGTTACCTTTGTATTTGGCAGCCAGGTTCAGATACGCTCGGAGTGCGTTATCGATTAGGTCTTCTGAGGAGCAAGGGGCGGATACAATATCTTGGATGTCTGCGCAAAATGAGAACCGGTTAGTTCTAGGGGCGAGGAGATTAAGCGCGGGGAACCCAGAAGAAAGGGACGTACTAGTCCAGAATTGCTGCTCATTATCCACGGAGACCTCAAGCTCCATTTCCCACAACTCGGTCGTCGTCGTCCTCGGGCCTGTTGGGTCTCTGCTTCACTCATCCCGTCCTGCGCCCGTCAAACAAGTTGGCTGTGGGCTCCGTTGGGAGGAAAGATGAGGAAGCGAGAACGCTCCTTGTAGTGTGTCGGATAAAATGCTGGAAATAAACCAGGGAGAAGAGCGAGCGAAAGAAGGAAAGGAAGAGAAGCAAGGCGGAGAGAGAGAAGGAATGGCAGAGGTTGCCCGGTTGGCGATGACGATGAAGAGGAAGACTTACTAAATAAAGCGTGGCTGAAACCCACTTTAGCCTTGTCACTTTGCGGCATCCACTTTTTTGTCATCCGACGGAGCAGTTAGTCACTATATCTATTTACTATTTACTACTATTTACTTCACCGACGGCTTTCATGCTTAATTTGGTACAGGCAGGTAACCTAGGTGCTTGATTGAATATTTGCATAGAAAATTGTTGCTCAGAGAAGAGCCAATAACAACTTGATCGCAAAAAGAAACAGTGAAGCAAAGCTTCGTTTGGATAGCTTACTCGGGCAGGCCTGAATCTCGAAGAGGGTATTGGTCTACATTCACAAATGCAGCTTACAGCTAAGTACAAAATCATACCGAGTAATTTGACATTAGTATCTATCCGGGGCGTTTGAATGGATGGGCCTCGGTGTTTCTGGGGAAAAGAGTCAGCAACTGGCAACACGACACCACTGGGCTTCACTTACAGGACATATTCATCAAGACTCATCACGCTCGGATCACTGAATAGGAGATAAAAGTATTTTAGGGTCTCCGCAGTCCAGAAAGACTGCATATTGTCTGTTGGTCGCGGTGCGTCGACGGTGACGTCTCTAATAGC
Organism: Aspergillus puulaauensis; assembly: GCF_016861865.1. Classification (NCBI taxonomy): domain Eukaryota; kingdom Fungi; phylum Ascomycota; class Eurotiomycetes; order Eurotiales; family Aspergillaceae; genus Aspergillus; species Aspergillus puulaauensis. The sequence goes on along the minus strand of NC_054860.1, from coordinate 1,775,575 downwards.
AGAATTGGCTAGGTCCGTCCTTGTGGCTTTATCAATAGCCTGGAACATATTCCAGCCTTTCTCTCGCCAGTAAGAGTCGCCTGTGAGACGGAACATAACAAAAACGGATTCTATCGCTTCTGGTCGAAGGAGGTACTGACGGGCTGGGATCCCTACCATGCCTGGTGGAAGGCGGTCCTTGTGGATCTTTTTCGTGACGAATTCCTCCTGTGTGAGCTCTCCCGTCTCACCAGAGTTTAAACGTTCGGTCTGTCCGTAGGTGGCTGACTTCTCGAACGCTGGTCCGTTAGTGGTTGACTGCTGGGTTGTTTCTTTCTTGGTTTCCTCTTTCTCGGATGGAGTATTGGATTCAGATGTTGAGACGACATGCCAGTTCCCCTTTTCGGGTTCGGCAGACCGTTTACTGTTTGACTTTAGCCTCTTAGCAGCGTAAGGGTCCAAGGCCGCATAGTAAGTTTGGTCGTTCCACTCGCACGGCTTCCCCTTTTCACAGGGGACCAGCAGGAATGCCTCCGGCATAATTCCTGTTTTGGTGGCCTCATACGCCCAGACACAGCCATCCGTCAGCTGGCCGGCCAATTTGAGGTCGTCTTCTAGCCCTAACAGTTTGGAGCCAATGGCAAACATACCACCAGCGAAGCAGGCAAGGTGGGTGCCTTCGTAGGTGAATGACGCATCAAGCTTCTTTGTCATAGTCATGGTTGACAGGAACCGGACATCACGGTTGTTTTTGAGCATCGGTTGGTAAACAAGATGCTTCCGTACCTGGACCATAGCTTTTTTGTACATGTTTAGATACTGGTCGTTGTTACCACCAAGCAACAGGTATTCCTTTGGTAAGAGCTCGTATGTAGAGTCGCCAAGAGCACCAAGGCCAAATTTGTCAACCCCAGAGATTGGATCATTGAGGCCACTATAACAGTCTTGCTTTGGGGGAGGTGTCCGTTTGCTGAATGTTTTTGAAGAACCGGGTTCCGACGAATCAGTTTTGTCATGATAAGCTGGTTCTGCAATGTCACCAAATTGGTTCGTATGGTGTGACGACTGGCTTGTTGGATTGATCTTGTGGGATAAGGGTGAGCCTTGGACGGGTTCCCCAACGGTGGCTACTTCTCGCTCGTACCCTTGAATTTCCCTGCACCCGGACGAGTCTAGGTTAAGGGGCCACAAGCCAGGTAGTTTCGTGCGATCCTGATAACCCTCGAGTGCGTTTGTAATGCGGGCAATCGCATCGTAGTACTTGTTATCCTTGGTCAATTGCGCTAGGCGCGTGAACTCCATGGAGAGTGAGCCTAGCTCCGCAAGAACCGCCGAGTAACCCCCTCGGCGATTCCGAGTTGCATACTCCGGCTTCCACATATAATAGAGGTCAGGCATCCGGTTTGGTGTATCAAAAGCGCCCATCAAGAAATTTGCGAGTTCAACTGACTTTTCCAACAGCACATCGTATTTGTGTCCTGAGATATCATAGGCGCCGAGCATTCCACCTAGGTAACGAATGACGGTCTCAAAAACTGGGACGTCTTCCCTTTTGGTGGTTGTGAAGTCGATCTTCTTCAAATAGTCGACTGCCATGGAGAATTCCTGCTTCAGGTCCATGATCCACAACGTATCCAAGGTGTCAACAAGGGTTGCACCCCATCCATTGTATGGATCACTAAAACCACCACGAAGGGGATAGACCTCGTCGTGGCCCATGGCGGAGACCTTGTAGCCATTCCAGGCATGTAGAAAAGCCGATTTTATACTCTCAAGTTGTTGCATCCGGTGCATCTTCTCGGTGGATGATTCGTCCTTGGCTTTCACCTGTAGCTTGGGAAGCGATTTTGATGGCCCAGTTGGTAGCTTTATCAAAGTCTCCGGATCAATTGGAAATTGTTCGGGCATTGGCTTCCAGTGAGGAACTGAAGACGTATCCTCTTCGGTTCCTTCATCGTTGTGACTCTGTGTTTGTGCGCCTGTCTGGGGTCTGTGGTCACTAGATTCCTTGTCTTGGGATGGTATAGTGTTCGGGCGACCTGGGCGTTCTATTGGCGGGGCTGGCCTGTCATTTGGACCTTTGGAGGGTGGCTGATGTTGTCCCGATTGTCCCGGTTGTCCTAACGGAGCTGGTGGTTTCACCGGGTTTTTGTTATCACCATTATCTTTATCATTCTTGGCCTGGTCGCCCACGTCCTGGTCGGGGATAGGGGGTTTATGATCATCAGCGGGTGGCGGAGGGACCTGCAAGACAACAGATTGATCGCGAGACCGGCCAAAGTGGAGTATAAGCAGGACGAATATGACAGCAACCAACAGAGAAATGCGATATCGTCGTGCACGAAACATTGTCGGCGAGATTCCCGTTGGGGGCTAGGTAGGGGTTCACGGCAGGAGAGGAGGGAGCAGCGTGATTAACGCAGGAGGCGAAGGTGAAGGCGCCGCCGCTCCGGGGCGAGGATATATTGAAGGACAAAGTCACAGGCTGGAATTAAAGAGCGACGACAAGGGAAGGGATCATTGGTGTCATTCAGGTCATTTCGAGTAATGAGGATGTTGCGGTCGCGAAGTCGCGTGCAGGAGGTAGAGTAGTGACTGTGGACGGGATGAAACTTTGTAAGGGGTCCAGACGGGTAAGTCAGTTAGAGATTGGAAGTTGAAACGCAGGACCGGTTGCAGGGCTGTAAAAAGAAGGGAGCCCCCGTACTCAAATGATTTTCTCCGTCTTGTGAACTGCCCTGTTGGTGCAGGTGATTGACTAAATATACGAAGTTTACTCCGTAGGAGCGGAGCCAACGAGCCGCTGAGGAGCGCCCCAGACCCTGGTGGGCCCTGGCTTACGGTACGGTATGGTGCTTACTGCTGGCAAGGTAAACTGGTGACATCAGGTAGCACAAGTTGGCCCCAGCACACCTCGAGGTGTCAAGAACAGAGACCAAGTCCAATGGTATTGTATGATCAGAAACGTTCTACGGATATTCGACGAATTCCGGAGAATCTCCGAGTGGTTAGTTACTATGCGACCGTCCTGAGTTCGGGAATGTTTACTGGGGAAGCTCTAGAAAAGGGTCTCGAGTTACTCGTAATATTACCGGCGAGAAACCCTTTGGTACTAAATTTAGAGCTGGTTGACCCTGAGCGATATGTCGATATTAGACGGATATTTGAATGGTTTGGACAATCGTTTGTTTTCGAAAATAATACTACGTATCCTCATCATTGTCAGACACTGAGCCATCGTGTGTGAGGTTTAACGCTCTCCGCTTGCTATTGGTCCATGCATGGATATTGTTGTCTCACACTTATTGCCAGGCTTGTGCTATAACTCTACTGTTTAGGTAATACAGCATGGTCTGTGAACAGGATTCGCTTTAATTCTCGGACACTCTATCTAGTTTGGAATATGTAACGACTAGGTGGCTTCTTCAGAGACCGACAGACGCGCGAGGCCTATTGTCCTTGTTCGCCTTTTGGAACTGCTGAATTAGCCCGAGGACTCCAGCGCCTCCGACTATGGCATCTACGTTTTCCACATCTGCATCTCCGTCATCTGCTTCATCGCCCATTAGATTCATTCGCCATGAATCCTCAACGTTACTGTCACCCGTGCCTGGGTCGCCGTTTGACCCAGAAGTTGCATATGGTGGTTTTGTTCTTTGCCCAGAAGCCGTCCGGTGTGTGGTCGTGATAGGCGATTCATTGTCGTCGAAAACAGATTCGGATACGGGCTCTGGTGGAGGGCGGGCTAGACGATGGCGTTGGTGTTGTGTGGTGCGATTTGCGGTTCGAAATCCAGACGCTGATGGCTGATGATGCGGGTCGAGAAGGAGCGACGGAGCAGGAGAGTCAACCTCACCGATCCCGGGGGGCCCGAATCGAGCTGCGCCAAAAGTGGATTGTTGGCCGGCAATTCCAGTTGCCGGTCCGGGGCGAGTCTGAGTTAGGTCCTGTCGATTCCCAACGTTGCCCAGCCCGACCAAGGATGGAGATCCCAGTGATGGGAACGTTGGTGGGGGATGGAACGAGCGCTTGTTTGTATGGCCAGGACGAGGATTGCCGCCGTAGTTATCCAAGAATCCGTAATAGGAGGCGAGCATTTTCCCATCCTTTGTTGAAAAGTAGTCCGCGCGAGGGTCTTGCCTTGCGTTGTCACGCTGATTGGCATGTCCCTGGGGCATAGCATTGGTACCCTTTTTAAAGTCAAAGACCGCAAAAGAGCAGAGATATCCCATACCATCAACATGGACGGTGAATTCGCGAAAAAAGTCGATCACACGTTCGCTGCATTTGGGCAGGCTGAACCATAGAATGAACGGTGTGAAGATCATGCTCAGTATCTCTTCCATGAATATGACGATCTTCATCTGATACGATGCAGCGAAGTCCTTTCGAACGTCATCGCTGTGCAGTTTCCCCTTCCAGTGGCTTGGAAAGTAGTGAATTAAGTCGATAACTTGGAGAAGGGCATATTCGGGATCAAAGACGTCAGTGTCTTCGGGAACCATTCCTCGCGCAAATGCCCAAACAGATCCAAAGATACCAAGGTAGAAGAGAACGGTTCGATCGTGCGTTAATTCAAACCCAAGAAATAGTTCCGGGTCTATAATGGATGCCAAAGCCAACACAGAGGTGAGCGCACCAGAAACGAATGCAACGAAGCCCGCAACTTGAGTAGTCTTGTCTTTGGGGAACTGGTCGATGTAGCGAGTTGCAAATGGATAGGACAAGTTGATTCGGCGTTCAAAAAGATGCCATAGTTCGTTAAACTCGCGGAATTTCCATTCAGCCAGTGGCGTATACTGACGTGATGAGAGTTGTGACGGGCTGTTCTTGTATTCGTTAAAATAGCGAAAGAAATGATGCATCATAAAATAAACGACGATGAAAGGCGCTATAAATATGTTCATTATCCCAAAAAACATAAACCGGCGTCGTAAGCCATCACTCAAGGCTTTGCGATGGGTATCTTTCAAAAATAGTGGCCGTACTTGGCCTTGCTCATTGAAAACATAATCCATAATGCATAGGTTGATATTCCACTCTAGGATGCGGGAGAATAGTTGCCTGTTTCGCAAAAACGGTACTGGAAGCGTCAAATCTAGGGTGTCTTTATTAATCAACGCAATCAGATAGTTTTCTTTGCGCATTAACCGATTAGCAATATCATGAGCATCCATTCGTTGCTTGGACTGGCTGCCCAGTAATCGGCGGTTATTTGCCGATACAGCACCGGCAGTAGCTGGGTTGGAATCTCTCAGCACCATTAATCGGCTGACAACCTCTTGCCATGAGATGGTCTGGATCTCGGTGTCGGACACTCCGAGTAAGTAATGATAGAAATCATGCATGTTTTTGAGCCTCCTAATGTCCAACAGCAGCTGAAAGACTTTCCCGATCCAGAAAAGGCAAAGTAGCCAGAGCAAGAACGTCGAAGACATGGACATCTTGCTCGTGCATTTTGGAATCAGGATTTGGTCTAGTGTTTTGCTCCGGCGGACGCGATGATAGTCGACACAGTTAGTGAGAAATGTAGTAAATCCCACGATAAATGCAAAAGTCCTGTTTATAGTTAAGAAAACAATCTCAGCCCGATATCAGCGAAAAGGAACATGGGGGAAACGTACAATATACTCAAAATGCGGTTCAGGAGAATGGACCAGATACCATTTCCCAGAAAGTAGGTATAGACATCCTTCAAGAAGTTGTCTAGGTTCTCTACGTTTGCCCACATCCACATGGCTTTCTCCTTCGGATCTACTAACGCCAAATTTGGATGACCTGCTGACCAGAGGCTCCTTGGATGATTCCGCCAGGGAAGATCGTGGGAAGGTCGCCGATCCGTAGTATTATCCCATCGAATGTGGTTACGACCGGGCGAACGAGTAGGGTGAGATGGTTGCGGATCAGAAAGGTGATGCGAGGGCGGAGGAGGGAGTCGTATTTTTAAATCATCATCGTCATGTTGACCTTCCATCAGAAGAGAAGCTGGAACGTCATCATCATGGTCATCGTCGTTGTCCTCATCGTCGACGGGGTTCGGCCGGGGAGACATTGATTGCATCCACCTGGGGTTGCTGTGTTTACGGCGGCGAGGCCCAGATCTAGAAGCATCCGTCTGATGCCCTCTTTGAGGAGTCAAAAAGGTGTCACTCGGACTTGGAGATTCCTCTCGGGCAGCGTCTGCCATCGCATCTTCAAGCTCACGATCGCTAAACCGTGCCTCTAGGTTGACGTCATCGCCAAATGTTAAGCCAGCACGTTCCTCCACATCAGAAGCATCCGAGTCGTCGTCGTGTTGGCGAATAGTTTCGTATACAGACGGGGCACCGTTTGGGGGGAGGAAGCGAGATAGGACATTCGAGGCCATCATAATGGGCTAAAGAATGGAAAGATAGCGATTCCTATTATCAGAGTGAATGAAGAAAAGCATTAGTGTATAAATATGGCTCCTAAGCCAGATTCACTGTCCAGATGGCAGCCATCAATCAAAGGATAGGATAGCCGATGAGACGTGGAGGTGCGATAAGCGGGAATGCTATGGAGCTTAGGTAGCTCCAAGAATGACGACAGATGATACAAAGGCGAAATAGGAGTGGAATTTGAAACTTTATCTGTCTGACTTTCGAGGAAGTGGGCAGTATAATGTTGTTTACAAAGACATCGTGACAGACAACGGCAAGTTGCAGCTGATACTAGCCTCGATCTCATGACATGGATAGAAGCTCAGGACCGTGCAGGAGAGATGGTCACAAATGATGCAGGCGGTCAGTGAGTCAGTGAGTCAATCACGGAAACCTTGTGGCCTGAGGCATGTATCATGTGACTTTGGGCGTCATGTCAGCCGTGGCCAGGTCTCTCTGACTTGAGCTATGATTGATTTCATATGGTAGTCTATTGCATCGCGACAACATACCTACAGTGAGACACGTCCAGAATATTAACCAGGGGGCACATCAGATAAAAACCACTCCATAATTGTTGGGAAACGTTGAAGCGTGAACGACTGCAAATCGCTGACGACACGAGTCAGGAAAGCGGGATCGAACCACCAATAAGGGCTGTTGACCTGGGTTCGAAATGTCTTCGACTGGCTCGTGCGGGGTTCTTTCTCCTGGTGTGGATAGTAGTAGGGCAAACAGACACTGCAAACTACGTACAGCGAGGTTTCAGCTGAGAGGAAACCTATTGTGGCTGATAATTTCCTTGCCCAGGCTGCGAAGCGAGCATATGCTATGCACGTCTGTGGAGGTGTTGCTGCAAGTTTATCAGAAGAATCAGAGTTATCTACGGAGCATTGTTCAGGGACCAGGGTTCTAATAAGCTTTACCGCCATTGAGGGGTCTACGCCATGGAATATTCGTTTCACTGACACTGGTGATGAGTTGATGCCAGATGAAGTTCATCCCAGTGTGGTTTTTGGCGGCGGAAATGCGACTCGCAGATCCCAGCGCCATGTGTTGTCTGCCATGCCCGCGAATCAGCCGTCATATCACCAACCGACCAACCTGGATCAATAACGCTTGTGGGTGCCGAAGAGCTACTCCGTAGAACTCGTAAACAAGTGGGCATCTTGAATGCTAGTTAGTGGTATGAGTAGAGGGACCAATATTGCCATAGGTTGCTCAGTCCACTTTCGGGACACTACCCCGGGACTCCCGCGATGACTTGCAGAGGGCAGACATGCCAGACAGACTCCAAGTCCAACTCCTACGTACTAGGGATGCCGGTCATCATGATGATGATGATGATCTGGAATATCAGCATTGACCACCCAGTCGTATCCTATACTTCTCGTGCCTGGTCAAGGAATAGCCCAGACCGAGCTGCGCGGTAAATAGTACCACCATCCCTGCTAGATGGTGCAATTCCGGGCTGGAGCTCCTTGCCGGCAAGACCTCTCGGAGAGAAGGAGGAAGAAGGAGGGGAAACCTTTCTTCAAGAGAGGTGGGAGGTTTTTTGCAGAAGACAAAGCCTGATTCGACCACGAACGAGAGAGGGAAGGGTCTTGATGGGAAGTGGGCTCCAATGAAAACAGTATATCAACACTCTCGACACACCGACTGAAGCGTTCGATTCTGTGATGGTTAACTAAATCCCTCTGTCCATGATTCATAAGCAATTAAACGCCAATTGTAACTGCCTATCTGCTTCTCTGTTAGTGTTCAGTGTTGGATATAGGTATTGGGCGTCAGCTTGCGGGTTGACAAAGAGCAGAGAAGAAAGCGGGCGTGGGGAGGAGACTACCTAGTCCGGCTGTTGTGCTCCTCTGCTCTATACCACCACTAGTAATTAGTGTACGAGTGGGAGCGTCGACTCGCGATCCTGTGGTGTCCTCTTCGTTCCCTTGCCCAACAGCTCTGCTGCTCCATCCATCTCGCTCTCACCTCTCTCTCCCTCTTCCCCCACCCTCGCCCTCGCCCTCGCCCTGCGCGCCATTTGTGTCCCTCTTTTTCGCTTACCCGATAACCGAAAACCTCCTGCTGCTCTCCGTACAAACAGACGAAATCTTAAAAGTACCAAAAATTAAAACAAAAAAAAGTACTACGTACTGCCACCCCGGCATTTCGTCTTCGACATTCGATCTGCAGCCCTCCCTCAGTTCCAACCCGCACCGCCAGCACGAAATTAACCACAACCGATCGATTGCTTCTCTCACAAACCAATTACAACAGGACATCTTTGCGTCCAACAAAGGCCCGAGCCGGCTGAAAATAGACTGACTAACAGTACGGTGTTCCCTCTCTAAATATCGATAACCCAATGATATCACGTTGGCGGGCGGTTGAACCAGACTGTGGCAGACGTCCGCCGTGCTCCCGTACCACTTTTCTCTCCTCCACACTCTTCCCCTCCCCAAGAAGCTAACCCGCTCAATTATGGCTTTCTAGCAACGACACCGTCATGTTAAATTGACCGTTGCAGGACGATTGAATCAACCTCGCTATTAACGACCCCTGCTTCGCGCTATTCTTAATCGTCGACGAACCCCCTCGCTCTCATCCTCCCTCCGCTGATACGAAATCCCCCCTGAACCCACAGTATTGCCGGTGGCCCGTGTCGTTTCTTCAGCTCTGACCTGTACCCCAGGACGCCCGGCCTCGACCGAATGTGCGACTCTACCGATCTCCCCCTATCCGGACTCCATGCGTTCATCTAGCGACTCATTGGACGACCAAGACTCTCAATTGTTCGAGGTCGGTTGCGCAGTTTGTGTCGGCCCTAGCCTGCCGCTGCAGGGTAACATATCCAGACTATAATCGATATATGTGTGTTCGCCGACCTGCGCCTAATAGCGACTTCCGCCGAAGCGTCGCTGCCGCCAGCGGATAAAGATGGAGTCGGAGAGCTCGAATGGGTATAAGCGGAATTCGATGCACCAAGGTGCCCACAGCCGCCCGGTTGAACGGAGGCCCAGCAAGAAGTCGTCTTCGAAGGACCGCCACGGTATGGTCTACCCAGATAACTTTAGGGAAACAACTATTCGAACCGTGACCCCTGACTCCTCAGAACCCGGAAACGATTCACCTCTGTCGGAGGTGGAACGCCTCCCCTCAAGTGCAGCCCCTTCTCCGCGTGCCACCGCTCGACCAAGGCCCTCCGATCGAGAACATCGACGCGACTTCAACTTATATCAATCTGCTGGAGATGAAGATGATGCACAATCGGACATGACAAGTCATCGGGCTCGCTCTCGCACTGCCACTCTCGATGATCAGAGAAGCGATATATCCTCCAATTCCCTCCTCGCCCGTACACGCAACCGCCTGGGTTCGATAAATGCCACCCCACAACCGAAGACTCCGGAAGATCATTCGATTGGGTTCCCGTCTATACAATCCCCTACATACGCCCCCCGAACACCTGGTCAACAACGGTTGAGCAGGTCTCCTGGAAGTTCGGGAATGGGACCGTCATCTACGGATAGTTCAAAGGTCTTGCAGCTTATGAAGACGACATGCGGAAGAATGCATGGCATTCTTTCGTTTCGACCGTCTTCTACTACCCCTTGGACTTCGGGCTACTGTGCTATCAATGTCGCTATGGGCAGTCTGATATATCAAGCGAAAGGGGAGCCTGCGCTGGCAAAAACACTCATTCCAGATTTACGTGGCTGTCAAGTTCGCTCTCTTGTGGATCCCGAAACCCGAGTAAGTTATCTCAGTGTTTCGACCTATACGTCAGGCCTTGGGGTGGAATTGAAACCCCATGTGAGCGAAACATTTGATTCCTGGCTTGCGGCTCTGTTATGTTGGCAGCCAATCAGACCAAAAGGCGTGCAGAATAAGATGACGAAGCCGCAATCTGTCACAATAACCGAACGTCGCCTGGCAGATCGCAGGAGGAACTCTGAAAGCACTGTGCAGAAGGACGCCGCTATTATAAAGGTGGGAAAGATGCTTCTATGGGATAGACCAAGCGCCTCAGGAGTTCGACCGTCTTCCGGTCGTAGAATTTCGACTTTTCGGCAGCAACGCGCCTTATCTTCATCCTGGCAAAAGGTGAGCTGTACACTGCAGGAGAATGGCGTCTTCAGACTCTTTACTGAGTCCGACATTACACTCGTCGCCTCCATACAATTGTCCCAATTGTCACGCTGCGCAATACAGCAATTAGAATCCTCCGTTTTGGAAGATGAATTTTGCATCGCGATTTATCCGCAATATACCGCGCATTCTGCGTCTGGCTTGACCCGCCCGCTTTACCTCGCTCTCGAGAGCCGGGTGCTCTTTGAAGTATGGGTTGTGCTCCTGCGAGCCTTCACCACGCCAGAGCTTTACGGCCCGGCCACCTCAGCCAATGATGACACCGTGAAAACCCCGAGCGCAACCGACAATAATAACCCAAGCACAACACCTCTTTCGGACATGTTCAGAATCGAGAGGCTACTAACCGTCAAGGTGACCGAAGCGAAGATGTTCGGCAGTAAAGGCGCGGATGAGACGCCTCGGAGTCGGAAGCAGTCCCGTTCTCACCTTACGACGACCACGGCACCTGCAACCAACGATTATTACACGGAGGTGCTCTTAGATGGGGAAATACGAGCGAAGACCGCCATCAAATATCGTACACCTAATCCATTTTGGCGGGAAGAATTTACCTTCAATGATCTTCCTCCAATCCTATCTCAGGTTTCAATTATGGTGAAAACTCTCAATCCAACACAACGCGATTGGTCATTAGTGGCACATGGCGCATATGCCTTGAATCAGGACACAAACCCCACCCGTCTATTGGATGATGTTGAGGTATCGTCTCAAGACGCCATGTGCGGAAGGGTGGATATCAAACTAGACGATCTGGAACCAGGCATCGAGAACGAAAAATGGTGGCCCATTCTGGATGAGAAGGGCCAATGTGTTGGTGAGATGTTGATGAGAGTTCGGATGGAAGAGACGGTTGTGCTTATGTCTCATGAGTACACACCGATGTCCGAACTTCTCCATTCGTTCTCCAACGGTCTTACCGTGAATATGGCCCAAATCATGTCATCCGAACTGAACCAGCTGTCTGAAGCACTTATAAATATCTACCAGGTGTCAGGAACTACAGTGGAATGGATATCAGCGCTTGTTGAGGACGAGATCGATGGTATTCACAAAGAGTCCACGGCGAACCGACTCCGATATACGACCCGGCTCCATTCCAACGACACCCGAGAAACCGGCCAGGACAGGGAGGTCCTCGTTCGCGATCTAGGACGCACCGCAACGGTAGAGGCGAATCTTCTCTTCCGGGGGAACTCTCTGCTCACAAAGGCCCTTGATTACCATATGCGTCGACTGGGCAAGGAATACCTAGAAGAAACGATTGGTGAACGACTTTACGAAATAGATGAAACCGACCCTGAATGCGAAGTCGACCCGTCTCGGATACATCGAGCAGACGACCTCGAGCGCAATTGGAAAAACCTGGTAAACCTCACTACAAGTGTTTGGAAGTCGATTGCTGGATCTGCGTCACGATGCCCAGCGGAGCTGAGACTCATCTTTCGACATATTCGAGCCTGTGCCGATGATCGCTATGGTGATTTCCTCCGCTCGGTCACCTACAGCAGTGTCTCTGGCTTCCTCTTCTTGCGGTTCTTTTGCCCCGCAATCCTCAACCCGAAGCTGTTTGGATTGCTGAAAGGTATTTTCAATATAATTCTTTTTTGTGTTCTTCCACCATCTGATTATTTACTAATGCATCTTCAGATCATCCACGCCCACGCGCTCAGCGTACTCTGACACTGATCGCCAAAGCTTTACAAGGCCTGGCCAACATGACTACTTTTGGAAGCAAAGAGCCTTGGATGGAACCGATGAATAAGTTCTTGGTCGGCCACCGATCTGAGTTCAGAGAATTCGTGGATTCGATCTGTGCGATACCAGCTGATCGCCCGGCTCCCATTGTTACGCCCTCCTATGCCACTCCAATCCAGATTCTTGGCCGTCTACCACCTCCCTCACGAGAGGGATTCCCCAGCCTTCCCTTCCTAATTGACCACGCGCGGAGCTTTGCCAATCTAATAAGGATATGGCTGGAAGTTTCACCACCGAAGCTGGCAGCTCTGGAAGAGGTAGATGCTGCCATTGCGCAATTCAATGAAATCGCAATGCATCTACAAAAACGGACCAAGGAATGCTTAAACAGGGCAGAACAGGCAGAGCGTCCAAGTGGCAACCTGGAGATAAAGTGGGAGGAACTGGTTGACTCTATGGAACGCTCTGTGACCTTGTCCGAAGAGCCCTCGTCCAAACCCGCCACTCCCGCTCTAGCTCCGACTTCCGCTCTAGGGCCTGAGACCGTCGTATCAGGAGCAGCATCTCTTACCGGGAGCCATCGCAATTCCATCGGTTACTTTGCATCTAGACCGTCCTTACCTCGCCGTTCCACTGATTACGCTCCTGAAGCCGACGAGGAGACACCACCGAGCTCATCGTCTGCTACCTGGGACCATGCCAGGGTGCCTTTCTCAATACCAAGATGGTCAGAACCTCGGGATAGCACTGGGAGCTCCAAAAACTCTTCAACCTACTCACTCGATTATCCCGATGCTTCCAAGTCTCGTCGGTCTAGCATGACCCGGGAGACAACGAGCAAATACGGGAGATTTTTTGATTTCGTACCTGCACCTTCCAGACGCAAGGGCAAAGACCGTGACACCAACCAGCAGCAATCACGCGAAGAACTACGGAACGAATTTTGATAACTATCATTATTCACTCCCCTGGCGTCAATGCATACCACACTCTGGCCGCCGCTGCTGATAGATCAACCAGTTTTGGCCAAATCGAAGGCAAAAAAAAAGGCAAACTACCTGGAACAGATCCCTATCATTTGTTTTGTACATCATGGGGGGATATTTACACTTACTGAATCCTGCATCTTCTGGTGTATATGCTTTACTTCCAGGCCTTCTCACGATATCTTTACCTCTCCACCATATATGCTGCCTCACGATTAACGCTATCTTTTTTTTGTGTGTCTGTTCATCTTTTTTGTTTTGTTGATCTCATTTGGAAAGCATTTTTTGATGGTGTTGATACCCTGTTGTGATGGCTGTATTTTGCCTATGTCTATGTCTGTGTAAGAGAGGGATGAAAGATCAAGAAAGCCCCTGCGAGATATCGCAGACAGAAAGCTGGAGCGCTGTGATGCTCTTTACCTACCTTTGTGCTTTTGTGAATACAGTGGGTGGTTCTAGATCTTTGTGTGTAAATAGTCTGCAAATTCTTTTTGTTGGCATAGACGAAATGAGCATGCAATTCTGACGGTTAGATGGTTTTCCTACTCCATCCTTTTATTCAGTCTTAATGACAAGTAGAAATTCAGTCTCTTATGCCTGGGAGGAGATATGAAGATACAATGCTCTGCCTATTTTTAATGTCTCATTTAATGAAGTATGCTTTGGGTTACTTATGTACAAGTAAAGCACGTCATATCCAGCCGAAAAGTCGCTAGATGTATTTAATTTTCTAAGAGTTGCGTGTAATTATTCCGAAGTCTATATATAGTACAATTGTATACAACCCATAGGGTCACAGTATCCCTGTTAAATGAATGTATCACTAACGGCCTTCTTCAGCTTCTTGCTTTTGTATAATTTAGTCATCCGAGAAAGCAAGCCATCCCCCCAAGTATCCTCACCAGTTAACTGGCGGAAAGCCTTGCGATTGGGTGGGTGATCCCACCATGGCTGATCCGATGGTTTATCCCTTTGCCGCCGCTTCAGATCACTTTGTCGTTCTTCCACAATTGAATTGATAATGGTGATTGTCCCCGCCGTTGGGTTGACCCCCGTGAGCTCCATTTCACGTAGGAGGGTGACTAATTCGGCGATATCATGTGTGACGCGCCAGTGAAAGTAGATCATGTCGTTGTATAGTTGGGCTGAGAGACCGAGGGTGGCTGATTCGCGGCCCAACGAGGTGACCTTTGTCCTAAACTCATTGACTAGATATGAGTCTGGGAAGTGGACGTTGAGAAGGGCGAATGCGGTACGGAGAACTCGTGGGTATACTGCTACCACGACTGATTCGATGGGGACGCACGCGGGGACTTTGAGAGGAGATTCGGGTGTCTTGGACTTGCGACTGTGCTGAACTGCTTGACCAGACGCAGTTTTCTCATCTTCACGCCGCAGATGTTGCGCCATGGAGAAAACATGTGTCTGACATAGTTTCCAAAACTTGCCTGGCATAATTTGCTCCTCAACAGCAGCGTGGAGAATGGAATTGATCCTCGTAGTTTCGCGCGCAATGACCAGCTCAATTGCGTTAGCCAGTGTCATCTCGCCTTTGTTTAGGAGCTCCGCTAGCTCCTCATCGGTGTCGGGTAGATGGAATATTTTGTTCTGGGTCTTTATTGCGTCTTCCTGGGCCTTCGCATCTAACACTTTGCTTTCCCCTGCGCTGTGTTTGTCGTTGAGTTGGGCCTGACGATCCTTTCGCTTCTGCGCATCCCGCAAAACGGCATCAAAGATGGCAGAGATCTCTGACATTTCATTTTCCTCTGTCTTCATTGCCTCTATCTGGTCTGCCTCTGCCTCCGCCTCCACCTTTGCGTCCGACTCTTCTGATTCTTGCGGCGACACTTGTTGGCGCTTTTCAGATGGAAGTTTCGAGAAGAGCTCCGCGAGCGTGCGAGACTCATGGCTGGTCAACTTTGGCCTCGGCTTCCACTTTGGCTTTTGTACAGGTTTCTTGTCTAATTTCGCATCCAGAGCGCGCTTCTGCTTGGCCATAGAGGCACCTTTTCTTCGTAAGAAGGACTTCCCAGAGGGAGGAGGGGAGAATTCGGTATGATCTGCAGTCCCGCATGATTTATTATCGTTCGGTTCGGAAGAGTGGTCATTTCGCGATTGGTTATGTGGTTTGGCTGAAGGCGAGTTGGGGGTATCGGAGGTCGAGTAGCTTGAGCATCGAAGAGGCGGAGAGCTCAACGAGCGAGGTCTAATAGGGGCGAGAGTCGTTGTTTGGTAGAGGAAAGGCGCAAGAGAATTGCGAGCAGCTTGTGCCTGGGCCTGAACCAGCCAGGCCAAAGCTATGCGACGCTGTATGCTCATCTCTGCGTCCGCGACTTGTCGCATGGAACTTTTTTTCCTTCGCGGCTGATTAAATGTAGGTAGCCCGCACGTGACCACGTGGTTGCCTGTACGCGTTATTCTTTCTCATCCGCGAACCGGCAAACGAGAACAAAGGCGTCGCAAAACCCGCCAATTCCCTCCTTCTGAACAAACCTGCGAGTGGCATTGGACCTTTATTGTATCTGTCACGTTATTTATATCTGCGACAATGGGCGAAGAGCTCTCCGAATTCGAAAAGCAACGTCTTGCCAATATCGCAGAACGCGATGCGCTTCTCAAGAAGCTTAGCCTTGACGCGCAATCGGCGGGGGTCTTCCCCCCTAAGATGCCGAGAGGTACAACTGGTGATCAATCGAAACCGAAGAAGAAGCCTGCGCCGAAGAAAGTAAAGACGGAAGAGTCTCCACTACCTCGTCGCACATCTTCGCGATTGAAGGGAATCGCGGCGGATAGTGAGGTTGCGAAACGAAAGGCGGATGAGGAATATGATCGCAGGCAGGAGGAGGAGAGGGTGAAGAGGGTCCGGAAGTCAGAATCTTTCTCCTTCAATGATATATTCGTGTCGGGTCAGAAATTGTCTGGGGATGCATTGATTGGCGTGGATGTGGTCACCAAGGGAGTCGCAGTGCCCTACCAGCGAACATTCGGAGAAGATGACATCAAATCGACCGATGACAAGGATTTGAAGGCTCTCAGGAAAGAGATGAATGGGTTAAGCCTTTGGGAACCCTGGGAACCTAACCGTATGCCACCTTGCTTGTCTTTCCCGCGCAATTGACAGACACTGACCATGGGCGGACCATATAGGTATCAAGCTCACACCCGAAAGAGTATACACCATGACGTTCCACCCATCGGAGGCCAAGCCGTTGATATTTGCCGGAGATAAAATGGGCCATCTCGGGATCCTCGACGCCTCTCAGGAGAAGCCAATCTCCGCCCTAAAGAATGAAGACGAAGACGAAGACGACGAAGACCCAGACCCAGTGCTTGTTACACTTAAACCTCACACGCGAACCATCAGCTCAATGACAATCCATCCCTCGAAACCCACACACCTTTACACTGCTAGCTACGACAGCTCCATCCGCGAGATGGACCTTGAGAAGACTTCATCGGTTGAAAAGTACGCACCGGAGTCTACATCAGAAGACGTCCCCATTTCCGGCCTTGACATGACCGCCTCAGATCCCAATGTAATATACTGGACCACCCTAGATGGCGCATTTGGCCAATACGACATGCGCACCAAGCGACAAAGCTCTGCTGCTACCTGGCAACTGTCAGAGAAGAAAATCGGTGGCTTTTCTCTCTACCAAACACACCCCCACTACTTTGCAACAGCCAGTCTCGACCGCACCATGCGCCTCTGGGACCTCCGCAAGCTATCTCATACCGATCCCACCCCTATCGGCGAACACCAAAGTCGCCTGTCAGTCTCACATGCAGCCTTTAACAGCGCGGGACAAATAGCAACGTCTTCCTATGACGATACGCTCAAAATTTACGACTTTAGCCCCAAGGGAATTGCCACATGGAAACCAGGACACGCCCTTGACGACTCCAAGATGAAACCCGATACTGTTGTACGGCATAACTGCCAAACTGGACGATGGGTTACCATGTATGTCTCCATTTACTTATTATCACCGAAGTTCCCCGCATATCATGCTAATGTACATTTTAGTCTGCGCCCTCAATGGCAAATTAACCCACAGTCATCCATCCAACGGTTCTGCATTGGAAACATGAACCGCTTTGTTGATATTTACAGCGGCTCAGGAGACCAGCTGGCACAGCTTGGAGGTGATGGTATTACAGCCGTCCCTGCTGTCGCTGTTTTCCACAGAAGCAAGAACTGGGTTGCGGGCGGAACGGCCAGTGGGAAGATCTGTTTGTGGATGTAGTTATTCCATCTATTTAGTTACTTTGTTTTTCAGCTAAGGCTATTCAATGTTGGAGTTCAAGACATGCTTCCATTACCGTTTGTGTACATGCTCCTGATTTTGGTTCTAGTAAGGTCGTTGTAAACGACATCAAGCAGCGAATACAATTATGTCAATGGCCAGAACAATGAAAAGACGCCGGTGTCCACTGTTATGCTTAACAAGTTTTAAAAAAACAAAACAGGATATAATATACATTCGAACCATACCGCATCTACATGTTAGAAATACAACAGCATCCTACTCGACGAAACGATATTAAATCAGATCTTCAGCCCCCAGCTCCTCCCCAGGCCTACGGCCGTCGTCCCCATGAACCCCAAGCACTGCTTCGCACCGCCGAGCTTATCCCCAATGGCTTTGCTATCCTCAACCCGCCGAGTAACGAACGCCTCTGTGGCTGAGAGATCGGGGCTGGAGTCCCGGGTCATGACCACCTCCGCAGAGGCATATATCGCACTAACAGAGAGACGCTTCGTGTACCAGGACGCATCGACGGAGGTGTCGCCCGCTAGATGGAGGATATCCGAGGAGAGGGCGTGCAGTTCGGAGAGGGAGAGCGGGATGTTTGAGGGCATGGACATGAGCGCTAGAGCCTGTTGAGTTTGGTTTATTGTTAGACTTGTTTCTTTTCCTCTCGAGAGATACTTTCGTTCTTGCAAACTGGTTGCTTGGAGGAACATACATCTTGCCATTGATGCCGGATATCCGAGTTCATCCGCAGCCGCTCCATGATCAATTCCTTGGTCTTGTCCTCAACGGAGACGAATTGAGATCCCGCTAGGAGACCTTTCTGTTCAACGGCCGCGCGAAGGAGACCTCGTCGACTGGCGAGCCAGAATAGGATGAGGTCGAATTCGCCGCGGGGGAGGAGCTGGATGGAGACGTCTAGGAAGCCCGTGTCGCGGGCGCCGAGGGTGAGGGCGTCCCGGGTGAAGCCGAGGGTGGGGACATGCTTCAGGGCAGCGGAGAGGATAGTTGTTTGCGAATTGGTGTATTCATGGGGCGGGGGGTCGGGGTGATGGTGGGAGTGGTAGGCACGGTGGTTAGGAGAATGGGATGGGAGCGCGGGTTGACGGAGGTGTTGTTGGCTGCGGGAGATTGGGGCGGTGATGTATGGGAGGAATGTTTTCTGAGAGCAACGGGAGGAGGAGAGAAGTGGACTGCGACAGGAGCGCAGCGGCCGGAGAAGTGGACGTGACATTTCGAGTGAGTGGTGGTTGGTCGGTGGAAGAGATAGAGTCGGGGATTCTGAATAGCATCGAATGATGGATGTTTTTTGTAAGCGGGTTGGAGCTGCTTTCGAGCGGCGGCTAGGGCAGAACCAAGAATGACTACAACATAGGTCTACACAACGCTACAAATTCCCCGATGGTTTTGAATTGGCACTACTATGTATTCAATGCATAGTTCGTTGCTATCTCGGTTCTATACCTGGGACAGTCAGGAATCAAAAAAGGCTGGTAAGTCTGGGGTTCGACCTGGAGATCTCGACGGTTGGAACTAAGTGATAGCTCAACCCACTCGGCCATTCTAGCAAAAAGACGTCGAAAATCGCAAACCAGGAAATCGCCGGCCATTTACAAGGCCACCGGGTTCCTCCGTACAAGACATGTCAAACGATGGGCAGTTCCTGAAACTCTTATTATTGAATTTAAATGCAGTTGGCTCGAATTGGAAAGTCAAGTCACAATTTCTCCATTAATCTATTGTACACAACCAAAGTGGGCCCGCCGCCGTCGACGCAGCAGTTTCAACTGTCAATAGCCAGTTCATAACACCGGATTCGACGTTCAGAGAGATTCAAACAGAATCTTATCTGGCAGCTTTAAACACTTCAGTTCCTCCAACTCCTCGGCCTCTCTCCTCCCTCCTCCCTCGCCAATTGGATCTTTCGCAGCGTCGCCTCGCAAGGATCCGGAATCCAGGCCTTCTCTCGCCGTCAAATCAAGCATCGTCACCCACGTCTCTACCTCTCTCCTCCATCCTTCCTCTCCCCTTCTTCCCTTTCTCCCATTTGCTTGCCAGACTCTCCAACCACCTCCTCGATCAACATGGGTATGTGTTTTCTCAGGTCTCTCTCGCGGTGTCGTCGCCTTTTGCCTCGTGTACGCAGTGCCTGACGGCCTGTGGTTTCGATCATACTTTCTGATCTGACTGCATCTTTGGTTCCTCCATTCCCCAGCCTTATCCCTCCCCACTCACCTACAACTTACTGCTGTCTATTATTATTCCTCCGGTTTATTATTATCCCCCCTCTTTTTCCCAGGGCTTGGCTGCTATTGCTCCTCATCCAGAGACCAGAAGGTGGTGCGACGGGGACCTTGGGCTGGCTACCTTTTCTCCCAGCATTCTCTTCCCCTCCTGCCACTTGATCCTCCTCTCCCATCCATCCCTACTCCAAGGCAGCCCAGTGACTGCTGCATCTCGGATTTTCGCGGGAACACCAATCACACTTGTGGCGTGCGTACTGTTTTGAGCCTTCTGTCAGACGCTTCCCTCCCCGAGCTGCACAGCTTGTCCTGTAGCTGTGCTTTCTTTTTCGCTGCACCACCCCCCGTTCTCCCCCGCTGTCCTCCTCGTTGTCCTCGATCCTTTCTCTTTTTCTTTCCCTCCCTTCTTCTCCCCCTCCCCCCTCCCCTCCATCTTCTGCTTTCTCCCTGTGTGGTATTGCGTGCGACTCATCTTTACCACTCCATCTTCATCATTCTTATTTCCGTTTTGCTATCATTCTGCCGCCTCGCGTTACAACCCATTACACTTGTGGCTTACACCTAAGGCGAACTGTAGCCGACGTTTATCGACCATACGAAGTAAGTTGCATCTTTCTATTTCCTCTTCCCTTGGCGATCTTCCCTTGTTGTGAAAATTTGCCCTGCTCCTGTCTCAGAAATGCGACACGACGCACCCCCTCACCTTCCTACTGCTACCCGACACCATGGGCCCGGTAGGCGACTTGACTCCTGAGACAGTCCCTTGGAAGGTGGCGTCGCGTCCATTCGTTTCTCTAATGCACACTGGCGGACACGCGACACGCATTTCGTTTGTTCCTTCGCTTCCTGTGTTCTCTGCTTTGTTGCTCCTATACAGTTTGGAACCTTTGCGCTAGGGCCGCCTCGGAAGCGCCCTATCCCCCGGGTCCTTCTGCGGTGCCTCTTTAATATGGAGCCCCTCTGCCCCATCCTGTCACATGACCCGAACTCCGAAACCGCGTACCCAAGGTTCATCCGAACCATCTCTGCGTAGATCCAGGTCGCAGTCACACCTCCAAGTCATCCTAGCCTTTTCCCCCGCCCTATCCATTTCCGTTTCTCCCTTTCTTTTAATCTTTAATTTTCCTCTTTCGTCGCGTCCAATGCCTGCCGGCGACTACGATTACGATACTGACCGCGCGCAGCGTGAGAGGTCCCGTTCCCCCCGTCGTCGATCTCGTAGCCCTCGACGAAGCCGCCGTTCGTATTCGCCACGCAGTCGATCTCGAAGCCGGGATCGTGACGATTATCGCCGCAGCGATCGCCGTTCTCGTTCTCCTATGAGTGCTACCCAAGGCCCTTCAGGAGGTCATTCAGGCTCGGGATATAGTGGACGTGGTGGTAGCTACCCGCCTCCGCCTAGGTCGTTTGAGGACCGTGCTGTCGCCAAAGAACAAATGATGCAATCCGTGCGCGATTCATCCCAGCAAGACCGCCGGGTCTATGTGGGAAACCTTTCCTACGATGTCAAATGGCATCATCTTAAAGATTTTATGAGACAGGGTGAGCAGGGTCATATCGTGTCGGCAGTGCGATGAGCATTTTTTATGGGATTGGAATTTGTGGCTGACTTTGGGGGATCCTCTTTCCGCGCCGTCCTTACAGCTGGAGAAGTTATCTTTGCCGACGTCTTGCTTCTTCCTAATGGAATGTCGAAGGTGGGCGCCAATGCGTAGCGTGACTGGTTCTTTCCTTTTTCATTTGTTTCTGGCTTCTTCCTTTTTTTCACCCCCGTTGGTTCGATTTGCTTGGACTGTTTGGGTTGACGGGCTGGGCCTGGCTGTCCGGGATTATTGTAGGGATGCGGGTAAGTTATGCGCCGTGATCTATACCCTGCCTCTTTACAGAGCTAACTATACACTAGGATTGTGGAATACGCAACGAGGGAGCAAGCACAAAATGCTGTCAACACGCTCAGTAACCAGAATCTGATGAACCGCCTGGTCTATGTCCGCGAGGTACACAACACATTTTTAATGACCAAATTGAGAGAAAAGCTAACGTCCTTCCTACTCATAGGATCGAGAGCCTGAGCCTCGTTTCTCGGGTGGTCCTTCTCGCGGAGACTTTGGTGGCCCCGGCCGTGGTGGATTCGGTTACGGCGGCGGCGGCGGCGGTGGTGGTGCCGGCGGCGGTGGGAGACAGCTCTATGTATCCAACGTACGTGCTTCTTTCCCCATCGACTACGATATGGTGCCATCTGCGAGGGCATGTGTATTGATATTTTTGCGAACTCTAGCTCCCATTCAACGTTGGCTGGCAAGATTTGAAGGATCTTTTCCGCCAAGCAGGTAAGCTCGGGATGCCAGGTTTTACTCTAAACAGTTTTAACTGTTCCCTGCCGTCTACCCCAGCCCCTTAAAGCACCACATTGGTTCAATATTGACACGAATTTGATACAGCTCAGCAAGGTACCGTCATCCGCGCCGATGTCCATACCGACGCCTCTGGTCGCCCCAAGGGCTCTGGAATCGTTGCATTTGAGTCCCCCGACGACGCCCGCAACGCAATTCAACAATTCAACGGGTATGATTGGCAGGGACGCCCCCTTGAGGTTCGTGAAGACCGCTTTGCGGGTTCAGGACCTGGCACGGGTCGTGGCGGCTTTGGCGGTGGGTTTGGCGGCCGTGGCGGTTTCGGTGGTCGCGGAGGCTTCGGTGGCCGTGGCGGCTTTGGCGGTGGTTTCCGAGGAGGCTTTGGCGGTGGGTACGGTGGACCTCCCACTGGACCTGGCTTCGAGCCCGGCCCCTCGGCGCCCCCCAACCCATTCACCGACTTCGCTACCTCTGGAGGTGAAAAGAGCGCTGTGATCTATGTGCGCAATGTGAGTATTTCGAGCATAAATAGTGATTGTTACCACCTCTGACGCACAACAGCTGCCCTGGTCCACATGCAACGATGATTTGGTGGATCTATTCTCGACTATCGGCAAGGTCGACCGCGCCGAGATACAGTATGAGCCTAATGGCCGCTCTCGTGGCACTGGTGTAGTCCAGTTTGATAGTCCCGACACAGCAGAGACTTCAATCGGTACGTCCTTGCTCTCTTCCTCGCGGTATCGCTGAGATCACACTAACGCAGCGGCAGCCAAGTTCACCGGCTATCAGTATGGCGGCCGCCCCCTTGGCATCACCTTTGTCAAGTACGTGACCCCTCAGGGTCCGGGCGATGTCATGGATGATGAGCCTACCGGCGGAATCACTCAGGACCAGATCATGTAATTATAGCAGATTTCTCTCATGCTTTGTTCTCCCTTCGGGATTACTTGAAGGGCCGAAAAAAGTCTACGAAGTGTTTTCGGGACCACGGGATGGTTTATGGGATATTGTGATCTGCCTTTGAAATCTCAACGTAAATGTGACTGTTTATTTGCTCCCACGACGTTAGTCGCTATATCTGGGCGAACAGGACTAGTGGGTTAAATGGAGTTATGTATTGCGTTCGTCAAAGTTATTCGGTGATGGTTGTTGCTGGTATACATTGTAGTCCAACCACGTTCTTGAGAGCTTCTACTTGCATTTTCGTTTGCTCTGGTAAAACACTGTACTTGTATTATTTTCAGAAATAATCATATCGTCACCCCATAAGCCTTCACGGCGACCTCCCCCCAAAACCTTCGCCTTTGGTCTTCGTCTAGTCCTCTCTGATCCAAAACACCTTGAACAACACGACTCCAGCGGCTCCAGGTGACTTGGTTTCCGCCCCCTCCCACATTGCAGACCGGCCAGTCAGAGCCAAACATTACTCTCTCGGGCCCAAATGCATCGAAGACGACATCCGTCCACGGCTGGAGCTTCTCCACGAGAGACACAATATCCGGGTCGGAATCCGGGGAAAGAGGCGGTAGTTCAGAAAACGCACCAGACAGCTTCATATATGCAGTTGGATGCTGGGCCATGGCTGTGACCTGGGCCTTCCATTGCAGAAAGTCAGGCTGCGTGGTGACTGGAGTAGTAGTAGACTCGAGACGGAGATTTGGTTTACACATATGGTCTGGTGTAGCACGGATTAGCATGCAAATGAGGTAGATCGCAGGAGGAGCCTAATCCAACATCACTTACTGATCACGATGGTCACTTTATCCCTCCCCTGGACTCCCTCATAAACCCTCCTCATCATCTCAACCGCTTCCTCCAACTGCCAAATCCCACCCTGTCTTGCATCAACCCCAAGATCAAACGTGAGACCATGCAATCCCAACCACTTCAATCCTTCAATAAATGCCGGCTGCAGCATAACACCCGCCGGTTTATCCTGCACTAGATACCGCACCCCACGGATCTTGCTCCATACCTCATCCGACTCCGCCTCCTCCGCCTCGGCCCTCTCCCTTACCAACGCCATATACTTCTCCAGCGCACTCGGCCCACCAGGCACAGGCGCCCACGGGACAATCCCTAAACAAAGGCCACGATCCTCAGCTCTATGCCCTTCACCCGGAACGGGCTTTCCAGCGGCAATACGGGCTAGAAAGGAGACTTCATCTAGGGCGTGGGACCAGCCATGTGCACCGGCACCTGATTCTTCAACGGATGAGAGGCGGTCTGTCTCGAGGAATATAAAGCCGCGCAGTGTGGAAGCAGCAGAAGCAGCAGCAGCAGCCGCTTCCCTTGTTGCCTGTTGGTATTGGTCGACTGAGTGCTGGGAGCCCAAGGGGCCGGGGTTGGAGGGTGTATACCAGGTTAATGTGGGGAGGTGGGATTCGGGGAAGAGGTGGATGTGGGAGTCCACGATTGGGATGGGGGTTGGCATTTGTGGTGGATTATTTAGTTGAGGGATTTCGAGATTGGTTTAGGTTTGGACGGATAGTGCAGGCGTTAGGAGCGAGGACGATATATAATTATATATGGAATTATGGAGATATAAAGTCAGGCTGTCGGGGGTAAATTCATCGAGGATTTACCCGTCGGGTGTTTTTAGACCGAAGTGACGAACGGATAAAGTGACCTCGTGGTGTCATTGGTGTAGAAGCTAATGGAGGGACCTGTTGGGTTTGGAGAACAGGGTACTCAATTTGAGGATATATAAGAATAGAGACCCTGTGAAGAGAACCATCATCTCTGGCCTAGAGGATGCTCACCCAACAACATGACTGAGGTCTGCCACCGAAGTCCTCATATCGTCCCGAATGGCAATCAATGCGCAAGTGACTGGGTTTATACGTGCGCAAATCATGCGGATTCATCGGGGAAAAGCTATTTTGGCAACAGTCGGTGGAGAGAGAGTGGAATGTTTGAGGGGCTGGAGACCAGGGTACTCAATCCAAAGAGATATAAAAGCAGAGAGATTCGCCGTGGTGGTTGACTTGTTCGTCTTTCTAGATTCCCATCTTTCGGCCCCTCCATCGATAAATCACGCTGCGATCTATGTCTATCGTTATTATTGAGCCAGCCCCGCGATGATTCCATCTAAAACCACCGATCGCTGTCTCAAGTCAGCATTATGAAGCCTGCCAAACATCCCTCCTCATCATAACAACTGCCGTGAAACACTGTCAGCCGAAGCCGAGGTAGATGCATGCATGGTGCAGGCCCCAGCGACTTCTCGGTTGCAAACACCCCTCATTCTGCGCCTCGCATGAGCTTGATTGGGTCGCACAGTCTTCTAAATAGTGGGCGCCCTGAGCTACCTGCGTCTCAGACGTAATCGCGCTGAAACTCTGCACGCTGATAGCGCTGGTTGCTCCACTGTTTCCTTTGGTTCCAGGCCACCTTCCCCCTCCTGAGGCGGAGATCGAATTCCCCTCATCCCCATATTTCCGTCTCGAGCTCCGAGCTGCGTGCCAGGTCGATTGTCAATGGCCAGCTACTGTCAAATCGTCGACTTGGCGTCGCACCGCCCTGATACATGGTTGGATATATAAAGAGGGGTGGGAACCGTCGCTTTGCGGTACTTGTTCTCTGCTTATTTAACAGACCACTATTCTTGAAATCAACCGTCTCTTTACTACCCCTCATCGCAACACGACGAAGAGACCTTAGACTCGATCGATATGGCGGCTCCAGATATACCTAAGAAGCAGAAGGCTGCCATCTACGACAACCCAGGCTCTGTCTCTACTAAGATCGTCGAATTGGATGTCCCTGAGCCTAGTGATAATGAAGTCTTGATCAACCTGTATGTGAAACCTTCCAAGGAGCTTCTTGAGCATCTCAAAGCTTGAATGTTGATCTGGGAGTGATCTAAGCTAATGCCAATGTGTTTTGTGTAGCACTCACTCTGGCGTGTGCCACTCGGATTTGGGTGTTATGACCAACACAGTATGTAGTCCTGCAGGCCCCCGTGGCCAAATTCGCATTCTAATCAAATACTCGCAGTGGAAGATCCTACCGTTCCCTACTCAACCCGGACAGGTCGGTGGCCACGAAGGTGTTGGAAAAGTGGTCAAGCTCGGTCCCCGCGCCGACGCAGCAGGACTGAAAGTGGGCGACAGAGTCGGAGTAAAGTGGATTTCCAGCGCCTGCGGTCACTGCGGTAGGCAACCCCCCCATGAAAACTTGGCTTATATGAGCCTCTGCTAACGCTTGCGGCTAAAAAGCCCCCTGTCAGGATGGCGCCGACGGCCTTTGCTTCAATCAAAAGGTTTCCGGATACTACACCCCAGGCACATTCCAGCAATACGTCCTAGGACCAGCCCAATACGTTACCCCAATCCCCGACGACCTCTCCTCAGAGGAAGCCGCACCCCTCCTCTGCGCCGGTGTAACCGTCTACGCCGCCCTCAAGCGCAGCAAGGCGCAGCCGGGGCAATGGGTCGTGATCTCCGGTGCGGGCGGCGGTCTAGGCCACCTGGCGGTCCAAATCGCAAGCAAGGGCATGGGCCTGCGCGTTATCGGCGTCGACCACGGCAGCAAGGAAGAGCTGGTTAAGTCCTCAGGCGCCGAGCACTTTGTCGACATCACCAAGTTCCCCAAGGACGACAAATTCGAGGCTATCTCCGAACACGTCAAGTCCCTTACGACCAAGGGTCTGGGCGCTCACGCCGTCGTCGTCTGCACGGCTTCCAACATCGCATACGCCCAGAGTCTGCTCTTCCTCCGGTACAACGGGACGATGGTTTGCGTTGGTGTGCCCGAGAACGAACTTCAGGCTGTGGCCACGGCTTATCCTGGCGTGTTTGTTGGGAAGCATCTCAATATCACAGGTTCGGCGGTGGGTAACCGGGCGGAAGCGATTCAGACGATGGAGTTTGCGTCGCGCGGTGTGATCAAGACACATTTCCGCACGGAGAAGATGGAGGCCCTGACGGATGTTTTCAAGGAGATGCATGAGGGGAAGTTGCAGGGTCGTGTGGTTCTTGATCTTTCGTAGTCGGCTTATTTAGCCTTTTTAATGCCCTTATGTTTATTATTTAAATGTTACTCATGTGAGCTTGAAAGCATAGGGAGACTTTCCGAGCTCTATCTTTTAGGACTACTTACGGTGTAGGTAGAGTGGTATGAACCGGATCTTATAAGATGCGCGAGGGATCATTTGATTCCTTTAACTCCCACAGGACTTGAATCCTGACCAAATATTTACCGTATCATCATTGAGCTCTATAAAAGAAAGAAGATAAATAACAATAATGGCTATGCATAGACAGGGTATCAGCATGCACAAGTGCGAACAAAAGCTGAACACAGTATATATACCTGAAAACGACAACTGCCACCCCAAAGCATAGCAAGTATGAACCGGAACAATAGCCATCATATCATCTCATCCTCTTCCAACCCCTCTCAACATCCCTCTCTCCATCCCCAGCCCTGGTAGCGCGCTTCCTAGTGATACCTATCTTTGCAGCGCGAACGATCCCGGCCAGCTTCAAGATGAATCCCTTCGGCGCTCGGCCGACCTCAACCCTATGTAAAACCGCCTCCAGTCTCTCTTTGAATGGGTATAAATCCTCACCGGCTAGATCTTCCAAAGCATCAAGGATGAAATGCTCGCCTACGTTGTTGTCGTTGTCCGTCTTCCCGACGAGCTGGTGGTATAGGTTCCGCGAGTCTTCGTCTTCGTCAAAAAACGCAGTCTGGCCGTATGGGTTATCAGCAAGAGAATCTTTGTCGCGGGTGGTTATTTCTTCTAAAATGGAGGTAAGGGCTTTGGCAGCACCTTGGAGGCCGTGCGGTGCTCGGACGTGAATGTTTTTGTGGATATTGAGGGTGTCCGTCTGTAGGGTTTCAAGGACAGCAGCCAAACATGCTGAAGGGTCACCGTCGGCGTTCTTGGATTGCCCAAATGTCTGACAGTACCTGTCGAATTTAGATAGTGCTCTTCTAGACCTCTCAAGCACTTTGTCAAAGTAGATCGCCGCGCAGGCACCCGGGGGCATGGCCTTGGAGAGACTCGTGAACACGTTATCATCATGCACGGCGAGGCGGAAGAGCGTCGCCTCGAAGTCTCCCTGCACGACGCACTGCTCTGGTGTTCTTATCTGCAGAGCACGGCCATTCCCGTCTTCGGGCTCTGTCAAATCTATCCGGAACCTGTCGGGGAGGACATCGGTGCTAAATGCTGAGAGAATGTCCCGTACCCTCTGCGCCCGATTCATACCACCTTCTCTCCCCGCGGAACGGAAATATGGCCAGTTGAGTTGCTCCGCAAGATCTTGTAGTGCCATAGCATTCGTAGCTTTGGAGAGAAGCTGTTCGATCCTTGAAAATCCCTGCGTGTGTCCATCGCTGGTGAGTAGAATTGGGGAAGGAGGAGAGGCGGAGTTGAGTTGACCCCGGAGCTGATCGAGAAGCCACTAGATATTTACTCAAATTAGCAAGGCCTTCAAATAGCAAGCCGTGACTTGACAGACTTGGCTCTTGAAGAAGGACTTGGAGGAGACTCACGAAAATATGTTGACAAGCCACATCAGCCCTCGCCCGAAACACCGCACAGGTGCACGTATATCCGTACTCAGCCTCATCCATATCAGCCAGGTTCTTCCCCCCGTCGAGGTGAGTTTGAAGCTCAATCCGAACCCGTGCACGTTCCGCAAAAACAAACTCATACCCCGAACCCTCAAGCCCACAGAATAAAACGTCAAAGTCCGTCGTCAAACCCAGGAGCGCCCTCGACTTCGTTTCAAGGTCGAATCCGGAGTTGTCAAGATCGTAGACGAGCCCCGATGAAGCCTCAATTGCAATCGTGTCTATGGCGTTTCTTCCTCCCATTGTTGTTGTTGCTGCCCCTCCTCGTACTCGTTCTGGTGTAGGTCTCGAAGCTGCCTCCGTCTCCGCAGAGCCATGAATCGAAAGACCCCGGAACTGGCGCGCAGGCGCGGACATCGAGTCCCGCCAGTGATAGTTAGCTGTTGAGTAGAAGATGAGGGATTGGAATGCAAGGTTTGCTTGGAATCAGGTCACTGTTTGGAACGATTTTCGGTGGCTTTTCCGGACCAGAAATCACGGCCATTGTGCGGGTCTGCCTCTGATGTAAATGGGTCTGATCTGTCGGCGTTGCGTGTCCATTCTCAGGCAAGAACCCTCACCGTACTTTCCTTTATTTCCGCACATGATGATAATAGAGAGCTGAATAGGAGAGTTGAGCTGAGAGGGGCACGGTTCCTTCTCGTGGGTGTTTGCGACTGCGGTACCTCTTTCCCCCCCTGTGTTTTGACCTGGGTTGGCAGTGCCGCATGACGGCAGAAAGAGTGGAGTGGATCCAAAGGAAGACGAAGAACGGTTAAATGGACGGGCGAGAGAAAATGGTTGGGAATGGTGATGGAGAAGAAGGTCGACGCCGCAGCAGGGCACACTCGAGGCTGTTTCCTCTTCAGTCGGTCTGGCTGTGGCACAGGCGGCGCCGTGTTGGACCAAAGCTCTGTCCTTTGGATTCTTCTTTCTCAGGATGAGCTGTGGCTTCCATTCGTAAATGAGTCATTGATGAATTACTTTGATTTTGGACATGGCTTGGAAGAATGCTCGTATTAATTATCAGTCTGGACTATTATAGCCTAAAGCCCTAACCCATCATCTATCTATACCGAAACACAGAAGACACAGGAACAAAAATCACGCGCATCGCCAAAGGTAAAGGGTATTCAAGGTATAAAAAATTCGTGAGTCATAAAATATAGTGCCACATACAAAAGCCAAACGCTTTATTCCTTCGAAACCGCAGATGACGAGCGCTGCCTTGCCGCATTTCGTCTTTTCGCGTCCTCCAACGCCCTGCGCAGTCGCTCTCGATGTTCAGGGTCGCTTTCCATTTTGCTCGCCGCTATGGGCATCGTACTAGCAGGCCGTACGGGATTGGGCAGCGATACGTCGTAAAGCTGACTGGCCGGAATGACGTCCGAGGGGATCGGTTGGTCTGGGAAAGGCGTTTTGCCTATAGTCCGCAGTGCGTCGTTGATGCTAGCCGTGATCTTGGCAGGACCAACACGGACACTCCGCAGCTTGGTTCGAAGGTTGTCTTGGATCTTGGTGTCCTCTTTTTTCTTCTCTGCTTCGAGCTGACGGAATACCCCGGGTTCTGCGTTAGAGTAGCGCGCTTCAGCGACGGAGACGTTGTAGTCTGCGTTGTTGAGGGCTGAATCGGCCTCGCCGAAACTGTGGAGAATGGTCTCTGAGTCTTTGCGCAGGTACTCGACCAGACTGTGCACTGATTTGAGCACTTGTTCAATCTCCGTGTCTGGTAGCCCCGACGAGCGAATTGCGGGTTCGTCGACCCGCGTCACTTTGGCTAGGAGCTCGTCAAGGACACTCTGGTTTTCTCCTAGTCCACGCATAATAGCGTCGTCAAACAAGTCAATGAGCTTGTTTACACGGTCGTCGCGGGCTCGCGCAGCTTCTAGGATATTCTGTTTCTCCATCTGGTCAAAGTCATGGTCTAATTTCTTCAATGCCGCAGAGTCACCCATGAAAACAAGAGGTCGTCTTTCGGCTTTCTTTCGTCGACGCTCACGGTCCAAGGCAATTTCTAAACGCTTGTGGTGTCTCATCTCAAGTCTAGTGTGGATCTCGTTCACAATTTTCATGGTGTGCGAAGTGCTGTGTTTGTTGGAGCCCTCTTCCTTGTTGGTGTTCTCACGGTCAAGGTGGCTCAGCGCAGAGTCATAATGGACTTGAAGGACGGATATCTCCTCCTCTAGCCGCTTATCCACAACATTGAAAACATTCGCAATAAAATCTTCCAGCTCTTCTCGCTCTTCCTCAAGCTGATTTCGTGCCTCCATTTGACGGAATTCTTCTTCCAGAATGTTGATATCTGCGTAGCCGATTTCCTTTCCATTGAACAACGCATCAACATGGCTCTCGGACTCCTCTTGACGTTTGATGCGTTCTTTGTCTAGATTCTCCCTGCGAACTTTGCTTGTCGCTTCCCATGGTTTGAACGTCTCGCGCACGAAGCTGAAATTGTTAGGAAACTTTTCCAAGTCTTTTCTGATCGTAGTATGCCACAGGCTTTCAGACTGTTTAGTGACAGGCGTTGAAGTTACTGTGCGCAAATCTTCAACGGGCCCAGATTGCTTGCCTTGTCGGAGAGACGCCGGTAAGGGTGGCGGCGTTGAAGTCTGTGGAGGCATCTTCCGATAGTTGACGCTTTTTTCTCTGATTAAACCAACAAAGGTCTCATCGTGTTCGTGTTGGATAGACGATGCAGTGTTGGACCTCTTCCTGTTGCCTTCTTCAGAAGGCGTTTCCGCTGGCGCATCCGCCATAACACGCCCACTTTCTGCAGACGCTTGCCGCAGAGCAGAATAGGCTTGATATGCCGGACGATCGAACGATAGCTTGTCGGAGCCTCTTTGAGGCCCCTCGGCATAGCGGAACGGAGTGTAAATCCGCTGCGGAGGATTGGTCGTGAGAGGAGAATAGGCCATTTTAGGATCCTCATTTATCATATTAGGCGGCACTGATGTAGCGCGCGGTGCATTT
Source organism: Aspergillus puulaauensis (assembly GCF_016861865.1). Lineage (NCBI taxonomy): Eukaryota > Fungi > Ascomycota > Eurotiomycetes > Eurotiales > Aspergillaceae > Aspergillus > Aspergillus puulaauensis. The sequence goes on along the minus strand of NC_054860.1, from coordinate 1,743,972 downwards.
CCTGCAAGAGCGTGACTCGCGCTATACTTATGACCTCCTGGATTCGATACTGACCTATGAATCGCAGGAGGCTGAGGAGTATGAAGCCGCGGAAGTATTGGGCGCCCGCCTGGACTATAACTACCGTCTTCCACATTGTCCGAATCGTTGGCTTGTGCAAAATATCCCTCTTCAGTCTCCACCGGTATTAACCCTGATTCATCTGGCGTAGGTTTCGGCTTATCCTCTTCGAGCGGCTTTTTCTCTTCGTCGGGTTTAATTTCTTCGGGTGCTTTGCTCTCTTCGGACTCCTTTGTTTGCGTGACAATCGGTCGCTGAGTATCCGTAGCAGCCTCGCTATCATGCTCGATATTGTAAAGGATCTCACGAAGTTTTGTTTCCTTAGACATAAAGGCCGTGAATATCCTAAAACGCTCTTCAGTGGAGTCCGCCACAGCTTCCTTGCGCAACATTGCCACATAGCGTTCAAGAGAGGATTGCGACCATGAATCAAGATCCTCATAGCGATCTACTTGCCTAGATTGTGGTCGAGGAGATTCCGACTTTTGCGCAGGTCCAATCATAGCCTCCTTCGCGCTGCTTGTTGGGTTAGTTGGCGTTTCCTTTCCAGATGCTAGAGGCTCCGGCTGTATTGCTGGAGTGGTTTGGATAGGACTTGGGGTAAGGTGAGGCGAAGCCCGTTCTGGTTCAATTCTCGAACTAGGATGTATTGTCGATAGTTGATTATCCGTGGAAACGGGATTACTCCATGCCTCAATAACACCGTCAATGTTTTCCGAATTTGCAACAGCCGATACTGAGGAATAATCCGACCCAGTGCTGTTCACCCTGACAGGGTGCGAGGCTGGTTGATAATCATCTCGAGAACTTGGACTGACAGGTGAGTGCGTCGAATGATATTGAGTTGTTTCCGTGGTCTTTGCTGGAATAAATTCCGGGGTCGAAAATGACGGAGCTGGGGAGTGGCTGTTGGGGGTCACTGTGTTTCCAGCCTCGTGGCTGGGAGTCAATCCATGGTTTGGGAAGTCTTTCCTTGGCTTGAAGGAATCTGTATCATCAATGTCAACTACAACCGGAGATAGATGCTCCCAATCAGATGGACCTCCAGCGCCCAATGCGGAAGCTCCGGTTGGTATCATCAAAGGACTAGCTTTCGGGGGTACAGGTGGAGGAGGTGCTGGTAAATGGGCTGAGGATGGGGACTGTGTGATAGTGGCTCCTGGAGGAGGTGGACCGGCCGGTTGAGCAATGGCATTGAGCTTTTGGTAGAAGCTAGGTGCTGGAGGAACTGAGGGAGGTGGACTCGATTGGTTAGGGATGGCAGGATGGTATTGGCCCTGAGGCACGATTGGAGGCGCCGGAGAGGGACTCTGTTGGCCAGGACTAGTATTCGTAGGATAATACTGACTCGGTGGTGCATTCGTATAGGAGGCCGCTGGCGGTTGATTCCACGCCTGCTGAGCCTGTGGTGCTGTCGACAATGGAGGTGCAGTATTCTGATAAGCGGCCGCATCGGCTGCTGGCGGGGGAGGCGGCGGCGGCGGCGGAGGTGGAGGGGGAGGGGGAGGGGCCAGCGAAGTAGGAGGTTGCTGGGGCATATAGGGAGAGTTCGACGTCCACTGCTGATAATAGTCCGGCGATGATACTTGGGCCCCATAGCTTGACGCACCTATTGAAGGCTGGTGGGATGCGGAGCTCGCTATCGGGGAATGGGCAGACTGCTGCCCAGAAGCACTTGAAGGTCGAGGCTAAAGAGTGTTAGTATGGAAAGAATAGTGTTTCCGGCCAAATCAAGACTCACCGGCAACGGAGGAGGGGGAGGAGTCTGCAGATGATTCTGCCTATTGTAATTCACACCCCAGGTTGCTGTGCTAACACCAGGAAATCCAGATACTGGTGACGCATTTGCGCCGGAATATCCTGGAGAGGGTCCATAGCTAGGACCGTGAGCGCTTGGGTTATAGGATGGAGGCGGCGGTGGTGGTGGTGGGGGGCTCGCAACGCCTGCGTGCGATGGCCTCGGGGGTGCAGCCGGAACTCGCCATTCTGGCGCAGGGGGCGCAGAAGTCGGTGGCCGGTGAGTATTCGAATATTGATGCGAGCCGGACATCGCGTCGAAACGAACTCTGCTGGAGCGCAGGAGGCGCTATCGCGAGAGGGCGGTTAGGTGATCGTTTGTTGACGCAGTGCGGGGAAAAGGTCGCTGGAAGAATTCAGCGAGAGAAACGGCTTTCTATAGTCGGAGGGCGTCGCTTGGACGATGAATGGGTTGTCAACCGTGAAACACAACCCTCTGCACGGCTCGAGACGCCTTTGGGGAAGGTGAAAGAAAGGAGGTAGCAAAAGGAGAGGCTGTGCCGCTGTGGCCGAAAGTGGATGAAGATGATGGCTGAAAGGCTTGAGGCACTTGAACTACGCTCTGTCAAGTAACTGTTCGTTGCATCGCCCCACACCAAGGCCTCTATTGATTTTCACTCTGTCTCCTTGAAACATTTGATTGCATTTGCATCTCAAGCTGTTATATTCCCCAACCTGCGTGACTTTTGCTTCTGCTGTCAAGAGGCGCAGCGCATGACTAGTCTGCATATTAATGATCAAGCGTCACATGGGGCTCGCTCATGCCCAACCTGATGACTTGCATGGGTCTAGAATAATCCGCAGGTGGATATTTTAGGCTACAAGGCTATAATACACAGACCTAGTGTTGAGAGAATACAATACCCACTTTCATTATATGCATACAGAACATACACTCAAAAATCAAATAGTAAAGTACAGGTAAATCCACCAGTTTATCTCACGGCATATCAGAGAACCGGCCGTGGTCGAAAAGAACGAAGATGGAGAGTAGTACACAGAACCAGCACCAGATGCCCGTGCTCTATAGAGGAAACATCATCTAAGAAGCCACCCTCACTCGTCTACCCAGCTTCTCAAGCTCACCAATAACGCCGCCACCAGCGAGCGTCCACTTCTCACTAGCCCATTCGTCGCTGACCGTCTCCCTCAGAAGACCGCTACGCGCGAAATATTCCAGGAAACCACGAGCCTCATCTCGGGTCAACCCGCCAAGCTCCTGGACATCCAGCATGCCTTCCTTGGCAACTGTAGGCTTCGGGAGATTGAAGGCCTCGAGGATGCGCGGGTCCGGGTAGCTATATGCTCTGGGAAGGGGGAACTCTGGAGCAGAGGGGTCCACGCCAGCGTGGCGAGCTGCGACTTGCTTCAGCGCAACGTCGAAGCCGTGAATAGACGGGTTGTTGGACGTTGAGGTAGAGTAGAGGACAGCCCCACCGTTGGGAAGGGTGGACGTCCCTTTCCCGGGCTTGAGCAAGTCAAGAAAGTGTCGCACAAAAACAAGGTCGTGGGAGTGAATAAGCTCGAATTTGGCGCTGCGGTACGCAGAGTTTTGCATCCAGTGACCGAGGCCATCAACAGTAACTAACATAGGAGGGCGGGGTGAGAAGTTCTTTTCGAGACCCGAAGTGGCGGATGTTGCTGTGAGTTCTTTCCATAGCGCTTGGAAAACAGGCCACGCATTTGCTTGATCCTGAACACCGACTTTGGCTAGGTCCGCCAGCGTCATGCCGGGCTTGACAGTAGGCAAGGTAGGGTGTTGCTGAGAGACACTCAGTTTGGAAAGGACCTTCTCGTTGGCGGCGACAGTGCGAGATAGAAGCGACGAGGTTGCCTGGTTCTGGACATATAGGTCGGGGTTATCTTCGGAAAGTGGTGCATAGCCGGTAATTCCAACGACCAGATCCCGGGCTAATTTCAATATCAGTAACTATGAAACGAGGCATTGAGGACTAAGAAAACTAAGAAGGTTGACGCTTACCATCAGGAACTGTGATGACAACCCAATTCTTGGTGAATCCCATCGCCATAGCCTGAAGCAGGTGAACGCTCTTCCCTGTCTTTTTCGGCCCCGTGATGATCTTCTTAACAACAGCTCCCTTACCCTCACCCTCACCAGAGATATTGTCAAAGGCTCTACCCATCTCCAGTGTTTCCCGTCTCAAAACAGTCCCGGGGCGGCGGAAAATTGACCAACCCTGGGTAGGCTTGAAAGCCTGCACCGCTCTCAACTGATCAATCATCGGCACTGGGAGGGCGAGAACTGTGCCGCGAAGACGCGAATCCACCATAGTCTCCCCCGATAGTTCCTGCATACCTTCGACTTCGAGAGCATTCGGGTTGCTGAGGACAATACGTTTGCGAGCGGCTTTGCGCTCCCCAACGGCCGGAGGACGTGTCTTCTCAACGGGCTTCTTCTTCTTTATCTTGGCGGACCGTCCCTCACGGTACTTAGGACCAGATTGGTCACCCGCCTTCTTCTTCAACGGATTGGCATAGTAAACGGCAGAGGTGTGAAATGCCGGTCCTCGGGGCACGGTGGTCGGTGATGGTAAAATGGCGCGAGGTGTCTGGCGAAGCCGCGTCAGGCAGCTCCAGCAAAAGGAAGAAACCATTGTTATGCGATACACCGGCGCAATGGCCAGTGTTCCAACAGACAACGGCGGTGAAAATGCGATTGAGGTAGGGGAAGCTGGACGGAGTTGTCGCCGCAAGACCGGAGAGACAACTGGGAAGTCGGAGCACAGTTTTGGCTGTTCCTCAGAATCCTCAAATTACCTGCTACGGGTTAGCGTCCTTGCCGCTGTAAGGGGCGGTGTGCCTTAAGCTCCTCCACTTCGTAAAAGCGGCGCTCCGAAATTATCCCCGAACTTTTTTTCTGTTTTTCCGCCTTTGATAATACTCTCGGATATCGAAGATTTTCTTTTCTCACCATTTCTTAATAGCTGCGCTGCAACCATTTTATCTCTATACTCGAGATGGCAAACTCAGCGACAGAGGCGAAATCGGCCTCCAAATCCAAGCCCGAGAGACTGTAAGTCCAAAATTCACTCATCCTATCAATCCTCCCAATCCACATGCACCCGTTCAATTACTTACAAGCACAACAGGCCCATCACCGTCTCCAAGCCTACCCCATACACGTTCGACCTGGGCCACCTTCTTGCAAATGACCCGAACCCACTTGAACTTTCGCGCTCCGCGCCCCTCAATGGACCCTTAAAGGCCACCGCCCGAGATGGCGTGCAAAGCATCCTCAATCAACTCCTAACAACCTGCCAAATCACCTCCTCGCAACAGGGCGTCCTCCTTTCTCTCCCACAACCCTCAACGACTCTCCCCCGACACAAGCCGCTCCCAACACCCAAGCCGCCGACCAAGTGGGAGCTATTCGCGCGCAAGAAGGGTATCGGGAAGTACAACAGCAGGCCTGGTGCTGCGCTTGCGGATAAGGAGCGCCGCAAGAAGCTGGTCTACGATGAAGAATCGGGCGAGTGGGTGCCGCGCTGGGGGTATAAGGGCAAGAACAAGGCTGATGATGAGTGGTTGGTTGAGGTGAAGGAGAAAGACTGGAAGAAGGAGGAGGACGCCGCGGCCAAGGGAAGTTCGATTCGTGGTATGTCCCGTACCGAGCGGAAGGACAGGATAAAACGGAATGAGAGGAAGATGAGGTCGAATGAGCGAAACGCAAAGAAGTCTGGTGGGCGATAAGTGGTCGTGGACTTGTGGTGGATAATTGAACTTTTCTTTTCATGAAGTTAAAACTCCTGCTTGGGGATTCTGTCTGATATCTGGTGTGCTGGATTTTTCTGGGCGTCTGGAGTGGTATCGTCGGTTCTGAGGTTATAGGTAGTCCCCATATTAGGGCTAAAAAGCAATATCACCCTTTCCATACAATTTCGCCTTGAATAATCTCCGGCTGGAGGTCGAAGGTAACTTCCCTTGCGGTATCGTACCTTGATGGTCATTTCAAGATCTTGAGATGCCAAATGTCGCAAATTTTGAACTCTCCTCGTTTCATTCTACAATTTACAGAGGCGGCCGTGGGAATCGGGGCGCAATGCAGGATCAAGGTTCAATATAGTAGTGAGATTCAATGCTATGAAACGCCACGATATGGCTCCAATATTCAATGATAGGACCGGTTGCGGAGGACTCCAAACCACATACATGAAATGGGAAAAAAAAAAGCGGCATGTGCAACGATATCCGATAGCCAACGCTGCAAGGCAGGCAAAAAAGACGATTCTAAAAAGGAGAAAACATCCAAGGAAAGTAGTAGATCGGAGGGAAACAATTTCTACAGCCAGAAAAAAAAAAGAGATAAAAAAAGCAATAGCAGGCCAACGATAACCAATTCCAACTGCGCCAGATATGCAGTGCCCTGAACGAATTAGGAAAAAAGAAGTCATATAGAATGAGGTGCACGCAAAAGTGAACAAAAGCAAAGATCGAGACGAAAACATCGGCAAAAAGATAGCAAAGGGTCGAACGAGACGTTAATATACAATCTCGACCATTGTTTCGATCCACGGTTCCCGCCGAAGATCTTGTACGGCGCGACCTACACGCCGGATCGAAGAATGGTAAAGGATAGATAGGCCGGCCTATTAGGTTTTTAAATATAGCCAGCCCCCATCAGGAGGCGTGACACGCGGTGAAAGGCCCGAATTGTCACAGACAACGGATGTTCAACAAATTCAACTCATATCCGGATGGGAGAAAGAGGTGGTCCAAGTTCCGGGAGTTGAGAAACGCTCCTCGCATGAGATGTTTCGATATTTCGAGGCTTTTTCTTGTTTTTCTTCGGTGTTTCTGGACGAGGAGGTGCTTCATAGGTGCTGTTTGTGCTGCTACCGGAGGAAACAGCTCTTTCATCGACACTGGGCTTTTCGGATTGCTTTTCTTTCTCGGCCCTTTCTTTCTCATCCATCTCCTTCTCGCGTTGGAGATATTCTTTCTCGGTCCAGCATCCCTGCCAGCAATTTTTCCAGTCGCAAACCAGAAGTTGGAAGCAGAAAGCATCGATCTTCATGCAAGGCTGAAAACAGATGCAAAGGTTGCGGTAGTCCATTTTATTCTGGTCAACATATGAATGGAGAAGGTTCAGATGACAGGTTATAGCGAAGAGAAGGTAGTAATGGTATGGAGGCAGTTTTGAGAGCTCATCCTTGAGCATTTGCGGGGCGGTCGTGGCACCCTCGCACTTCTGTGCGATCATTGCTTGTGTCTCCTTGGGGAATAGTTCGTCGGGTATTTCACGAAGCCAAGCCTTAAACATGGAGCCAATGGTGTTGATGTCATATAAGCCAGGTTCATCAAAAAGACTTACGTCCAGCTCTGTAGAATTGGTCAGAATTTGGCCGGAATAGGAAAGGGGCCCGATGCTTACCAGTATCAAAACGTCTCTGCCAGTGCTTCACTTCTTTACCACTACCCGGCACTCGATAAAGGCCTTCTTCTTCGCAACCTTTAAAATTAAGGTAACTGATTTCACGTCAGTATTCAATCCCTTTTACAAAACACTCTGTTTGACTTACTCTATACATCGGTATGGCAGTGCAGGCATCCAGAACTCGGTCTTATCCTTACAATCTTCGAGTCGCTTGGCGATGCGCGTCCGCCGCGCTTGTTCAATCAAGGGCAGATTGATCACGGTACAAACGTAATTGTCATCTGCCAATAAGTCGCGCTCGTTTGTGCTACCACTTCTGGTGATCTTGCCGAAAAAGCCTTTCCCAGCCTTCCCTAGACGATCAGCCGCCCCGCTAGAAGATTGTTTGAGGTTGTTGAATAGGGCAGCCGAAGCACCCGAAACCTGACTCAATGAGGCCGAGGGTGCCATCGTCGATCCCTTTCGGCCCATCGAGCCATTGCTGTACCCCGCAGGTCGCTCAGTATTATAGGTTCGAACCGTACCATTGGTGGTGCTCCTTGATGCAACCTTCGTGCACTCTTGCGTATCTGCCTTGAAATTCTCTTCAAGCTTCAGGAGGCCGGTAGATGGACGCCGAATCGGCGCTCGGCTCGTGGATGAATCGTCCAACCTGATCGACCGCGAGCGGGTCAGGAGGTTGGCAAAGCGCGGCTTTGTTTTCCGAAGCGAATTAAATCCTTCCGTTTCAGTGCCAGTTTTCTTCAGCTCTGTCGATTGTGCCTGAGGGTTCTTGTCATCGGAAGGGTTGCCGTCTAAACAAGGAGAGTTAGTTTCGGGCAACTTCATGCTAACAATATTCAATTGGTACCCACCATTTTCCCGTTGAGAAACAGCCCCCGGAAGATCGGGAGATGATTCATAAAGCTTGGACGATACTTGTGCTCGTCGATCTCTCGAACTGCCGCGGCTTTTCGGCTTTTCCGCGGAGTTGCCAGAGCTATCCGATCTCTGTGCCTTGTGCGAATATTTCGGTGCCTTAAGGCCTGAGAAAAAGGAACGCGAGGCATCGCGTGTATGTTTAGGGGTCTCCCTAGGTGATGGCGGATACGGGGGTATGGCTGTAAAACCTGGGGTAGGTGGTTCGGTGGCGACGGTAGGAGAGACGGGAAAGGAAGGGCTGTTGGGGGTCGGGTTTGAGTCTTGCGTGACGGGGCGGATCGTGGCACCTTTGAATAACGGCGAACTGGAAGAGGACTTTGGGGAGTGTGGCGTCAATGGACTCAGACCATCGGAGCTCTGAGCACCAGGTGTCAGAGGAGAGGAGATCTTTGCGCCCGCCTCCAAGGTGGATGGGCTGAGATCCAAGTTGGGGATCACAGAGTGTCTCGATGGCATTTTGGTGATTTTTGGTGTGTAAGGATCAGTGTGGGACAGTGATGAGGTGAAGGGCAAAAAATGTTGAATGCGAATAAAGATATCGACGTTTCAAAGGAAGACTTGGGCACAGTCAGCCTATACAAAGGCAGTCAAGTCAGCGGGGGAAAGCGAATTGGCAATATTTGAAGAAAGAGAGGCTAACCATAAACTCCCAGGCCCTGAGACTTTCCCTCAAAGTTGCGATATTAATTCCTGAATCTTTCCAAGACTCCAAACAGAACGCAAGCTCGGGGTTTGCGGGATCAATCAATCAATCGTCAAAGCTCGCAAATAGATTGGACCAGAACCAGCCTTGCCAATCTTATCTAGTGAATTCTGCACACCTAATAATGAATAGAAGCGCTTTCAGGTGTTTGGGTTCAAGTGAATCTGCAGCCAATTACACCAACGTTAGTCAACCATCTTAAGAGCAATCGATCCGATTCCCGCCAGACGGAAAGCGAGGAGTTCCCTAGCAGTGACGAAATCCAGGTACAGCGGGACAGTGAGATCTGAAACCAAGTGGGCAAAGATCTGACGCATCCCTCGGTGGGCTTCTTTTATGTTGCAGGGTGCGAGATTGAACCCAGTCCCCAGCCTTAAAAGAGATCGTTTCAGAACACAATGTGTGCTTGACTGGAAGTCTGAAACCTGGACGGGTACCGCCAGGAGGGTACAGTATGGGGGTGACAACATACCAAACCGCGCCCCTCATACTAAGTCCTGGAACGCTTCTAAATATTTCTTCCTTTCTCTTTCACACTGCTTTCCCTTCCGCCAATATCCACGTTTCTCGGTCGATAGTCGGCTATCAGGCGAGTTCTGCGCAAAGTAGGAGTTCCTCGTCGAGGAGGAGAGTTCGCGGGCGGTCGGGGACGTCTTGTCGACGACAGGAGGGATTGTGGCAAGGAGATTGGCAGCGCTAGTGACTTCGCAGAAAGACAAAATGTAGGAAGAAAACAAAACGAAGACAATGAAGGGCCTGAATTAGAGCAACAAAGCGAGGGTATTGAAAGGAAAAACAAGTGGATGCGGGCTCGGTTGGAGAGGAATTATTCTTGACGGAGGACAGGAGAGAGTAGAGTGAGTCCCGCACGGTACTGAAAGTGTCCAAGAGTCGTAGCGACGACACATTCCTTGATAGCGCGATGCAAGCGCGGCTGTGTGTCAGACTAAAGGCTCCGTTCCTTTAAGGGGGAACCACCAGTAGTGGAGAATGAGATGGCGGAGAACAGTTTCGAGCAAGTGGCTTTTAGTAGTTTTCTTGAGCGCTTTGACGGCCTATCTGGTGAGAGCACCGGGGGCTGGAGGCGCTCAGGCAAATCCCTTGCTGAAGTATCGTCTTAATTAACAGCGATAATACGGTCGCGATGCGAGTATAATGATCATTTTATAGGTACCTGCGACAACGCGTCTACACCGGTGGAGGAGATGCTCGACAGGCACAAGAATCTACGGGCGACAGCCTGGGGCAGCCAAAATACGCGGAGACAGCGCATCCATGGTCCATGGATATAAACAGTGATGACGCTTGGGTGCAGCCACCTGTTGCTGATCACTTTTTCTTGAGTGATTGCAGTCGGGAAATCAATTTAGTCATGCGCAAGCGCAGGCGGCAAAAATTGACAAACTCTCAGTCGGGCGCCTCGTAAGCTCTTCCTCAGACCGTCATTCCTGTGCTTCGGGGCTTAATATCCCCAACCACGGCGTGGTCGCATTTCATGATGATAGCCACTCTGGTCCACGTCCACGCTTTGTTTTTGTGAATGTGAACTGCACGCCAGTGGCCACCCTGGTCCCTGGACACCGAAAGATTGGACGGACCCAGTGCAAGAGGGGCCTGGATAACAAGTGGCTTGAGCAACGCAACCTGGGCGGGATGATGCCTTTTAGTGCCAGCTAAGACATGGCGATGGAGACCACGGATTGGATAACCGAAGAGTGGTCGAGGGGGATCCAAATCCACCGACGAATCACCGCCGCAATGGCAACACGAGTACCTGACCAGGAGGTCAAAGCAACGACACCGTTAACCCACTAGGGCTGAATCATCATTGTCTTGACAGCAGTCCGCCGCCAGTGACATTGAAGTTCCTGAGGACCCGTGGACTGCCACTACAAAGAATTTTGATGGCAAAGCCTCGCAGTCGCGCAGGGGCTCTCTAATTCAAGCCCCTTCGCGTGTTTCGAGCAGCCCCGAAAATCATCTGACCAATGCCTGCTGAGGCCGCCAACCATGGTTCAATCTTCTTTTTTGACACAGCCAGTGGGGTTAAGGAGAGGAGAAAACCAGGCTACACCGACAATGAACCAGATATTAAAAGCAACAGTGTGTCGGTTATGGGTAATAAATACTGCTACTTGGTGGTGCTGAGGGCTTTTCCCGTTCCACCTCACTCCTTAGATATAAATAACTTCGGCGAACTATCTAGAACTGGGCGCCTATTTCTATGGGGTTTATCAGAGGAATTGGCGGTAATCTGCACATCATAGTTGCCTATTCAGTGTTCACTATGGAAATCGGACCCCATGAGGAAAACGATCCTCTAAACCCAGGAATTGCAGATCAGTGTCGATGCATGCTGTGAAATCCCCCTCTCCATGTCTCATCCACAGCCCCGCGACTCTATACGTACATGTCTTTGAGAACCTTGACATTAGCACATTCCATGGCATCTCTTATACCGTACCACGAGCATAGGATCAAATTAAGCATTTAGAAAATCACCGCGTGCCTTATACTAGCCATGCCAGCGTTGAACATGCTGTATCATATTTATCCAACACGTGGAAAAGTTGGCTCCTGCCCCTGGTGACCGTTATGCTTATCTGTGGGGCGTTGAAATACCCCATCGCTAAATAAAGAGAGTCCTCTCCAAATGAAGCCCAACCATGGCTCATCGTCTAATTTTTCCGAAGGTCCTCGTTCTCTGGAGATGCTGAGGGGGCCGAGGAATGGTATAAGTGGCTCATCTGGTTTATTATGTCAACTTATTAATCCTTTGATATAAACTAGCCTGGCTAGCTCAATCGGTAGAGCGTGAGACTCTTAATCTCAAGGCTGCGGGTTCGAGCCCCGCGTTGGGCTTTCTTTTTTACTTTTTTTTCTATATTCCCCCCCCCCTCATTCTTCTGCCATTCTACTCGAGCCTTTTACTAAATCTCCCAGAAGTCACGCAGAAACCACCTTTTTGCAGCTGTTTCATTATGTCCCTTGGTATGCGCCTACATAGAATTCTTGCCAGCCTCCTCGCAAGTCACAATAGAGAGTCCCAAGACATATGCTGCCCTCACCGCTGGTCTTACGACTCCATTAGTCAGGAACAACCACCTGCAGCCACTTATGTCCGTGGTACATCGAGTCGTCATAGGGAATCCTGCTTCTTGAATATCTGAAATATCTGAAACAAGATCCACTTTCTGACCCAGTTCCTTCTCAGCCGTACTAAATCACGTGGGCGGCACTTCGACACACAAACCTCCCCAACATCCCTGTAAAAAACTTTTGACACGTGCCGCTTTTCCCAAGCCATCCTCGCACAGCAATTTTGTGGCGCTCTGGCGTTCCTTTGAAATCAGCAGATGTCATGCTAGTGTGCAAGACTTGCCCAGGCGCTTGTTTTGACTCGGTCCTGGACCAAAACCGCTGGCCTTATCCCTGTTAACGTCATTCTTTGCCTGTTTCGATGATTTTGGGCACCTGAAGAGATTCATTTGTCCAGCTACTAACCTCATCCATAATATTTACGCCCATAATGTCCTTAGTTTCTGGACCCGGCAGGGCCGCTGGGACGATCTCCGATCAGAAACTATACCCCGAGAAACATATTGACTACATCAAGAAACTGGATAGCGTGCGTCGTCCTTATTCCTACCGTGCCACTTCTCTGTGCGAGGAGACGGTTGACAGGTGTTCGTAGCGGAAAGATGAGCTGGAATACTGGCTCACGGAGCACCTGCGGCTTAACGGAGTTTACTGGGGCATGACGGCTTTGCATCTTCTTGGGTGCCCCGAAGGCTTACCCCGTGATAATTCCGTCGACTTCGTCCTCTCATGCCAGCAAGATAATGGTGGCTTTGGTGCCGCACCAGGCCATGATGCACATTTGCTGTATACGGTCTCTGCTGTGCAGCTCCTAGTAATGTTGGACGCTGTTGATGAGTTGGAAAAGCGCGGGTTGGGCGGCAAGCAGAAAGTCGGTTCCTGTACGATATACAACCCTTATCCACTGAGTGGCCTAGGGTGAGGACGTCAAGCTAAGTGTTTTTTCCCCAGTCATTGCGAGTCTCCAGGACAAGGAAACTGGCTCTTTCATGGGCGACGAATGGGGGGAGTTCGATACGAGATTTCTCTATGGAGCGCTCAACGCCTTATCCCTCCTAGGTCTCCTAGATTTGGTGGACGTCGACAAGGCTGTTTCGCATGTCCAGAAATGTGAGAACCTGGATGGAGGATACGGTGTATCCCCAGGGGCAGAATCGCACTCTGGCCAGGTCTTTACCTGTGTAGGGGCACTGGCTATCGCAGGGCGGTTGGATCTAGTCGATAAGGACCGTTTAGGTACCTGGCTTAGCGAACGACAGCTCGACCATGGGGGATTGAATGGGCGGCCGGAGAAACTCGAGGACGCCTGTTATAGTTGGTGGGTAGGAGCGAGTCTAGCTATGATTGGCAAGCTCAACTGGATCGATGGCGACAAGCTTGCTGCTTTTATCCTACGCTGTCAGGTTGGTTAACCCGATTATCCAACTCAAACACATTTGGCTAACCTTCCCCAGGATCCGGAGGCTGGTGGTTTCGCCGACCGACCCGGAAATGCTGTTGACGTCTTTCATACGGTCTTTGCCGTTGCTGGCTTGAGTCTCCTGGGGTTTGAAGGCATTGCTGAAGTAGATCCTGTCTAGTGAGTCTATACCAACCCCGCCTGTCCTTCAACTGCGATAATTAACCGCCTTCCCAGTTGTATGCCGAAAGCAATCACAAAGAAGGTTTTGTCTTCGTAGTATGATATCCTCATGTGTCCACCAGGTGGGACTTTTTGTTCGTAGTTCATCGTCGTCATCATCACCTCCCCCAATCTAATAACCCATTTTCCTTTTGTCCATGGCTTGTGGGATACAATGGGGGAGAAGATTGGATGCCAGGCATTGCGACTTATTTCCGCTTCACCCCTCTACAATGGCTTGTTAATCAGCTGTTAAGACGCAGTGGCACAATCATATATAGCAATATCAATTTACTATTTCAAATCCTTACACAAATAAGCACGGTCTTTGCAACTGGATTGCTAGTACTGTAGCGATTGACACCGAGAAGGATATTATATAGTCCATGGATACGGTACTTATAGCCCACCAACCAGGCGGAATCTCCTTGGCTGACTGGTTGTGTGGTAGGACTTCAGAATAGCTGATTTTGCCAGCTCATACTTCCATTTCATATATGTTTACAGTGCAGTACTGGCAATGGCGCCATTGAATCTGAACATTGTTGCAGTTGTATGTACCTTATTTTTTCGTACATGCCTGGCTAGCTCGGAGACCATAGAAGCTCATCCTTCCGGGTGTATTGTTGCAGTGGTTGTTGAGGCAGGTACGGGTTGTCCTCTGATGGTTGCGCCTGCTTAAAGCGTCACTAAAAATTGCCTCTAACTTCTCAATGTTTTGACTCCCCTTTCTCCCGTGATGGTAATGGCACTCGTGCACCTTCAGGCAAGTGCCCACTCAGTTGATGGCTTTCCTCAGTTTCATCACTTTCCGACAAGTTCTCTCATTCTAGGAAAGTCGATGGTGCCTCTATCTCCAGGATTAGTCTTTCTGTATTGGTTTCTTGTCTCGTGCTTTGTTACCCTCTTATGAAAGCCACAACCTTCCGCTTGTCGCTTCCTTAGCTTTTGGTCGCCGGCTTCGACCTCACGGGGCCCCTGCCAACAATGGATTCAACAGCATTGTTGTGCAATATCTGCCCTAAACGTCCCAAGTTCAGCGATGTATCACACTTGCTAACGCATGTCGCCTCGAAGGCCCATCTCTCTCACTACTTCAAGCTTCAAGTACGCAGCCACCAAGAGCAACAAGCCGAGTCTTTACTCGATGACTACAACCAGTGGTACAAAGCCAACAATCTGGCAAAGCTCCTGTCGGATCGTATGTCATCCAAGGACTCACGCAGGAAGAAGTCACAAGGGAAGTATACCGTGCCAGACAACGTTGGACATACGGAAAGGATCGATGGGTACAAAGCCACGCCTCTGCAGGCTTGCAACCCGCACAACGCCTTTCCAGACTACATTGACCCCCGTCTTTCGGACCCTTTTATAAACTCAAGCACCAATACTGGTAAATGTCACTACTAAGCTGCCCCCGCCACCCCACAGTTAACTAACCTGTTCGTCTCTGCGTAGGGTATACGCGAGCACATACGGCATCGCCGCAGGACCAGGCTGTGACACGAGTATCTCATAAACGGGAGAGAGATGACGAGGGCGACTCTGGAGACGAGGGACCTTCCTTTACTCTCGCTGTGCCATGCTGGCCCAACGCTTTCAGGCCAAAGGGAGACCGAAAGACGCAGCCTTTGAGCACACCCTTCATCTACGATCCTTTCGTTGACGACAACGATAGCTTCGAGTACCAAAACGACAATGAAATGGATAAAGAGAGAGCGGACGAGATCGCAAGACTCAAAGGGGTCCTGTGGCCGGGAATGGATATTTTCGACTCTGCCACCGAGCAGATGAAACGGAAACGCAACCAGAAAAAGGATGAGAGCATCCTGAAGTTGATGGAGAAAACATCAATGGGCGTGGAACCCACGGAACTGGTCTTCTCTCCGACTGGTATCCTGCGGAAGCAGCGCGTGATCTCGGGCAACGTTGAAGACAGCAGTCCTCTGAAAGGGGAGACACCGATTCCGAAGAAGCGAGCCACTCGCTCCAAGCGAGTACTTTCGCAGGTGGACCCGAACGCTCAACTCGGGCCCCAAGGGAAAAGGGCTCGGAAGACTATCAAGCAAGACCGCGATGGTTCCGTGCGAGGCGTGTACCAGCACGATCTATACACTCCCCAACGACCTATGGTCCAAGCAGCGGGTTGCCTTGGTGGCCAGATGCCTGTCGGGGACGACATGGATGAACTGGCCATGGCACTTGGCGACCATGACTTTCAACAGCATACCAAGTTCGCTATATTCCGTGACATGTCTGTTCCACAAGATTTTAAGGCGGAGAACCAGGGTAGATTTCTTCCCGGCGTGACAGCGCCTTCGCAGCCATTCTTGTTGCGACGAGACATTGCAATCCATAACGATTCTCACTCGCCACAGCTTGCAGCCCATTCACCGAGACTTCTTGAGAAAGGACCCCGCACAGTTATGGACAAAGAGAACATTGAGCCAATGCTGAACGTCTACAGCCGAGTTGATCCTCTAGTTGGTTGGCAATCGCCTGCGATTAAGCGGTCCGATAGAGTGCTGTCACCGCAGTACCTCTTTGAAGACGTACAATACTCTGGATATAGTCCATTTGAGTGTCAGGAGAGTCCAATGGGATATTCCTTCAACCCATTAGCTAGCTCGCTCATGAGGATAGCCACAGAGGAAAACCCAATATACGCGGCCGAACCCGAGAACAAGTTGAAGGGCCCCTCTGCCACACGAGTCAGTTCCCCGGATGCTACGATTTCCGATGTTGAAGATGAGGACTTCGACCGGCTGTATCTGGACGGGGGCTCCTAATATGTCCCGTCGTTGTCTGGCGGCGTGTTAGGGGTGTCTTGAAAATTGAGGCGGTTGTTCTATTGCATTTCCTAGACATCAAAGTATAGTGCTGCGGAGCAAAGTGTTGATCTTGGACCCTTGCTTGACTGAGCATCGTTTCCAATTATCATTCCTCCGATATGGGATTACGCCATGACCCGTTATATATGTCGCTATCGCTGTTATACTTCATGGACACTAGTCAGACTGTCTGACAGTTCCTGAATGTGTTATAATTAATTGCACGTTTTCACTAAAGTTAGACGTATACGGCAGAAAAAAAAAAATCAAAGCTATTGTTTACTTTTATATTACGCTAGCAATACCTGAAAGGACATCATGGCTGAGTAGAGGGAATGGCAATAGGAATGATGTACTGCTACAGGGGATTAGGGTTCAGACTGAGTTTACCCAGCGTGAGTCTTGATTTTGGAAGTTTTCCTGGGATTGGATTGTATAAAATGCTGCTTATAGTTGGAATTATATGATACTGTTTCCAACAGCTCCTTTATTGCATTTACAGAACAAGGGTAAAGGTGTTGGGTTATTTGAAAGAATTGCCTTGATAAGTCATTGCCTTTTCCGACTTTGACATTGCTGCTGAAACTAGGTATTGGTCTGGACAATTGGGGGGTAACGTGCACCAGCCGGCGTAAAGGTCTTCAGAATAGCATCAATCTGGTCGAGATCCTCTTCGGACACGTCCACAATCTTACTGTTCTCCAGCACGCGGTCTGCCGTCGACGACCCAGGAATTGGGACAATCATCATCTTCAGTCTCCGCGACAGCGCGAGGGTCTAATTAATTACTAGTTACGCAGAGGTACAGTCCTTCCTGGCCGTAAACTCCTTAACCTTGCCTATAAGTTGCAAGTTCTTCTCAAAGTTCTCCTACTAGAACCGCGGGAGACTAAACTTCAGCAGTATTGAGTCCTTAGATATATCTGAGTATTGTTTCAGTTAGCCCGTCAGTATACCACGGCTGATGGGCGAGTATGCAATAATCAGGATCCCATATTAGGCGCAGGCGGCTGCGACGCCATTATCCAAGATATCAGGCGTGAATATGGAAAGCTCCACTTCGACACCCATAATCTTGGTATACTTGACAGCCTCGTGGATGGTTTCGGCGCGCACCTCAGACAGGACAATCCCTCCGATCTTGCCGGTCTGGACGTACTCCTTGTCGATGACGCCAGAACTCGAACATGTCGATCTTCTTGCGGCCCTTGAGCTGCGCGATGCAGGCGTCCAGTATCCGCCGGGCGTTCTCGGGCGAGGCGTCGAGTTTGTGCGTTTCGGGGTTGAGACCACTCTTGATGCTGAGGACGGCCTTGTCGGCATCTTCGGGGGTGTGCTGCTTTATATGTCTGGTAGCCGTAAGCCCGTCGCAAAATCCGCTATCACCGGTCAGGCTGCATCCTCGAGATGTCTGTCAGCGTCTCTCAAGAGGTTTGGACATCTCTGTTGCTGCCCCGCTCAGGCATCCCATTTCTTTGATCGTTTCGGTATCTCATCTCGTCTCCCTGTCGTGTCCCTGTCAGCCAGGTTCGTTGCGCACTAGTATAATTGTCAACCAAGGAAAGACCGGAAGATATAGTAGGAAATTGCCTTCGAGGTGAAGGGACTGGAGTGGTGAAAATGGACGGAAATAAAGAAAAGCTTCTAATCTAACATTATATAAAAGCTTTGACTTGACTGTCTGTCAGATATACTAGACCAGAGTGACCCTATAATATCATGTCTGGTATAACTCCAGACAAGGCTAGAGTTAGCCCAGGATTTCAAGACTCCATTGGAACTAACTATAAATACCCCTCTCCCTGCCATTTAAGACCATTGTCTATTATTTATTGGTTACTACTGCAACCACTGAACACCCCAGACAATGGCATCAGAAGTCGACCTCAACGGCCTCGACCTCCCCGAATTTGGCTTCCTCCCTTTCGACCTTTATGTCATGGTTCGTTCCCTCTTTTAAAAACCTCACCAAGCAAGGTAATACTAATGTGCTACTGATACTAATAACGCGAATATGCAGGCAAAATGGAACCAGGCCTCCCCCCTCTCCACCATACAACAAAAGAAACAGCTCGTCGAAGAGTGGATTAAACTAGGCAAATACGGACGAAGAGTACTCTTCCATTCCCCCTTTCCCTATCCCAAATAAACAGCTAGATAATAATGGATGCACAGGAATATCTTGGCTCAATTCCTCCACCAGGAGAAATCCCCAGCAACGTCCCTAAAGACCTCCTAAGTCCCAAAGAACGCGCCCACAACGGGCAGATCGAGCGCACGCTCTTTATCCGGACATGGTACGGGGACGCTAGTGATCCAGCGAGCCAGGAGAAATCGGATGAGGATTATGCGCATTTGGTTGAGGTCATTTCGTCCGAATACGGCGAGATGGGACTTATGATGGATGAATTCTTTATTTTTGATCAGAAGGAGGAGCTATCGTGGTCTTCCTTTCTTTCTACTCAGAGCAGCGATGTCGAGTTTTCCGACGGGGTCGCGATTCCCAGACCGGGATGTATTCCCTCGTATGTTCTGGCCGCGCTGATGCACTGTCCTGACCAGATCGGGGGGAATCAAATTGAGAATTTTCATGACCTCGTTTCTGCTGAGGAAGTTGAGGGCTGGCAGATGCTCCTTGTGCTTGTTGCGGATCGCGAGGCGTGTGAAGAGGGGTGGGTGCTGCATCTCGCGATCAATCACAAGGGGCAGGTTCTTCCTTTCCGGATCAGGGACGGGGCGGACTGGGTTTCAGCGAGTTATGGGAATTGGAATGATGGGCAGCAATTGACAGAGAATACGCAGAACCCTGAGGAGGACACGGAGAAGTATATGGACCATGGGGGTGGTGGGAGTGGATGGGATTGATATTCTGGGTACTATCTACTTTCTAATCGCTTTGCCCTATTGAAATGAGTTAATTAATACCCTTCCTCAATATTAAGTGCACCATCTGGTACTGGGACTTCGATCTCAGGCGCATCATTGACCATCTCGATACCTAGACGCTGTTAGCTATGTCATAGTATCTTGCCTTCTGTTGACGTACGTGTGATGTTAAACATTTCCTCCATAGTCGGTTGTTCACCTCTCTTGATCTTCGCACTGGCAGCTCCATTGTCAAATTCGACCTTGCATCTATTCAAGTGTTAGAAGCTGTTAAGAACAAGGCCTCAGAAGAAACTCACCCCTTGATCCGAACAAAATTAGGGTATTTCTCTCCCCACAGAGGGTGATTCCTTCGTCCATTTTTATCGTTCCGACACCAGGCATTGAAGCTGTCGTATCTGTACTTAGGGTTGTTGAAAAAGTTCATGGCTGCAACCACATTGCCCATATCGCTCTCGAAGCCGGACTTCGCAACGAGGTTGTGATTGAAGACCTCGTACCGCGAGCCTGTCACTGTAGTATCCGACTCCGAGTTGAACAGATGAAAGGTAAAGCTCTTCTTGTTGTTCTCAGCCCAGTTCCACGCCGAATCCTTGTCCGGGTCTCCCTGGCGCCCTAAGGCGCTGTAACCAAGCCAGTCCAGCGTCCATGACTTGGAGGCCGTCTTTGTGTTTCCTTTTGAATCGATCCATAAGACTTCTTGCACCACCCGTCTCGGGAGCTGATTTATATTCCCTTGGATATACTGCTGGTAACCGGGTACACACATCCTGGTAAGAGTCGAGTCTTGGCCCCCTTGCTCCACACTGTTGAAGGGGAACTCGTCACAGCTGAGCCAGTTTCCCCTGGATCATCACCAGTGATGTCGGAGAGGACGTTTGACTCCTCAATACATTGCCGAGCCCATGTGTCGTAGTGATCATGCGTATTTCCCTCCCGATCGACGATAACAAAGTCGTGGCGAGAGCCCCCTTCGCAGGCAACATAGCGACGGTCCTCATCCCTTTGCGTGCTCCCTGCCATGCTGTATGTCAAGGGGAATGGCTGTCCGTCTAGATTATTCTTATTAATTAAAGATAGCGCTGTATTATTATTAAATCTTATAATTATTAAATATTATATTTACTAGAGTATTTTATAAGATTATTATATTAGAACTCTAATTAATAATTATTTTTATTAAAGCTTATCCTATTTAATAAAGCTTTACTACTAACTAGCTAGAGATAATATTGATAAACCGACTGAATTTGACTTTGAGACCCCGGGTGACCTGTAACCATGTAGACAGATCACTATGGGTGGGCGGATCACCTGATAAATAGATTATCTATACCAGATTAGGTAATCTTATTTCAACGCGGGCGCGAACGCGCTACGGTGCCCCACGCGTCAAGCTCCAAATGGAGAAAGGCTGCTATCAAGCCCAGGTATGAACGTTGTTCCCCATACAATTTGGTTGTACAATTAGCTTGATTCACTCCTGCAATGACTGCATTTCTATAACCGGAACGTGCACAGACCCTGGAGTCCCTGAATGAAAGCCTGCTAAGGACGATTTCGGGTTGACTTGCTATTCCCATCGGACCCTTCTCACCCACGAAATACGCCCGAGAAAGACAAAACATGCCTTTACCATCGTCCCAATCGTCTGCGTCATCCTCTCCCAGCCTAAAGCGGAAGCAGCCCACGATCTCGAGCTTCTTCACGAAGAAACCCCTGGGTTCACAGCAGTCCCCTCCGAATGAAGCCAACCGCTCACCCAGCGCCCCGATCAACAACCCGGAAGAGCCTGAAAATGCGGAACATCCGGTAGAGGAAGATGATGAGGAGGAGATAGTGGCCCCGGCTCCGAAACGGGCGAAGCCAAATGGATCACAGCAAGAAAACCGCAAGCAAAGCCCAAAGGCGAAGCCGGCGTCCCATGCGGAGCAGGCTCCGCAGCCTGTGAGTAGCCAGCGGACCGAACTTTCGAAATTTACTAGTTCTCCTGTGGTCGATACGGCGGTCGATGGGGTGAGTGAATTAGACAACGGGGAGGCGAAAGCGCGGCAGAAAGAGAGGGAGAAACTACATCAGAAGTTCGTTCGGAGACTTGGTGGGCCGGATTGCCTTGTTGGAATTGGTCGCAACAGTGTCAGCGAAACGACGAATATTGAGGAGGCTGGCGAAGGCGAGGAAGATGAAGAGGCGGCGCAACCTCCACCGAAGGGGAAGGCAGCCGGGAAGAGAGGCGGAGGTAAACTCACGCCGATGGAGAAGCAGGTAATCGAGATCAAAAAGAAGCACATGGACACGATATTGCTTGTCGAAGTTGGGTACAAGTTTCGGTTTTTCGGTGAAGATGCTAGGGTTGCTGCGAAGGAGCTTAGCATTGTTTGCATTCCTGGAAAGTTTCGATATGACGAACGTAAGTCCGCATTTCCTTATGCGTTGATGGTTCGGCTTGGGGTATTAATATCATTTAGATCCGTCAGAAGCCCACCTCGACCGTTTTGCCTCTGCAAGTATACCCGTGCAGCGACTACATGTCCATGTAAAGCGCCTCGTCACCGCCGGACATAAAGTGGGTGTGGTTAGGCAATTGGAGACTGCTGCTCTGAAAGCAGCTGGAGATAACCGAAACGCCCCATTTGTTCGTAAATTGACGAACGTTTACACCAAAAGTACCTACATTGATGATATCGAGGGCCTTGAAGGATCTACGGTTGGAATGTCTGGTGCTTCGGCCACCGGCTATATTCTTTGCATAACGGAGACGAATGCTCGGGGTTGGGGGAATGATGAGAAAGTACACGTGGGTATTGTCGCTGTTCAGCCGACTACGGGCGATATCGTTTACGATGAATTCGATGACGGCTTCATGCGAAGCGAGATAGAAACGCGACTGCTCCATATTGCGCCGTGCGAGCTTTTAATTGTCGGCAAGCTATCAAAAGCAACGGAGAAGCTCGTGCAGCATATTTCCGGGAGCAAGATGAATGTTTTTGGTGACGAAGTCCGGGTTGAAAGGGCGCCGAAGGAGAAAACTGCGGCGGCTGAATCACATAACCATGTTTCGAGCTTTTACGCCGGGAAAATGAAATCTGCAGATGCCGCGGATGATGAAGTCGCCAGTGACCTTCTCCAGAAAGTGCTCGCCTTGCCGGACCAAGTTACGATCTGTTTATCATCTATGATCACACACATGACCGAGTATGGCTTGGAGCACGTTTTGCAATTAACAAAGTACTTTCAGCATTTCTCTTCGCGCTCTCACATGCTCCTCAATGGGAACACCCTGACAAGCCTTGAGATCTACCAGAACCAGACAGATCATTCTTCCAAGGGTAGTCTATTCTGGACGTTGGATCGGACACAAACTCGGTTCGGGCAACGTTTGCTTCGAAAATGGGTGGGGCGGCCGTTACTGGATAAACATCAGCTTGAGGATCGAGTCAACGCTGTGGAAGAGTTGTTGAATCCGGAAAACACTGTTTTGGTTGAGCGGGTCAAGGGTTTACTCGGAAAGATCAAACACGACTTGGAGAAGGGCTTGATCCGAGTGTACTACGGGAAGGTATGTATAAAAAGTGCCTTGTGTTATGACTTGCTCTAACAGAGATAGTGCTCTCGACCGGAACTCCTCACCATTCTGCAGACAATGCAAATGGTAGCGCAAGAGTTCGCTGATATCAAGTCACCAGTGGATACAGGGTTCACGTCTCCCGCCGTCAGCCAGGCCATTGTGTCTCTGCCGACAATTTTACAAGATGTTGTGTCCTTTTTGAACAAGATCAACATGCATGCAGCTAAGAGTGACGACAAGTATGCGTTTTTCCGCGAGGAGGAAGAGACCGAGGAGATCAGCGAGCACAAGCTTGGAATCGGAGCCGTTGAGCATGAGCTTCAGGAGCATCGACCCGTAGCTGGAGAAGCTCTGGGAAAGAAAACAGTCACTTACGCCTCGGTTGCGGGTATTGACTATTTGGTTGAAGTTGAGAACAACTCGCCAGCCATTAAGCGAGTGCCAGCATCATGGGTGAAAATCAGCGGCACAAAGAAGGTGTCAAGATTCCACACACCGGAAGTGATCAAGCTGATTCGACAGAGAGACCAGCATAGGGAGGCCCTTGCTGCAGCGTGCGACAAAGCATTCCTAGCCCTCCAAGGAGATATAGCAGCCAATTACCAGGCTCTCCGAGACTGTGTGCAGTCCCTGGCAACTCTAGATAGTCTGGTTTCCTTAGCCACGATAGCCAGCCAGCCGGGCTACGTAAAGCCTGAATATACAGACGATACGTGCATCCATGTTGAGCAAGGGCGGCATCCGATGGTGGAACAACTCTTGCTGGATAGTTATGTACCTAACGATATCGACTTGGACAGCGACAAAACGCGCGCGCTCTTGGTAACGGGGCCTAACATGGGCGGGAAGTCCAGCTACGTGCGCCAAGTAGCGCTGATTGCCATCATGGGACAGATCGGCTCATATGTTCCCGCGCAGTCGGCAAAACTTGGGATGCTCGATGCGGTGTTTACTCGGATGGGTGCATTCGACAATATGCTAGCAGGCGAGTCTACATTCATGGTTGAACTTTCCGAGACAGCAGACATCTTGAAGCAGGCGACGCCGCGATCCCTGGTGATTCTGGACGAATTAGGACGAGGTACTTCCACTCACGACGGAGTCGCAATTGCGCAGGCCGTTCTCGACTACATGGTGCGGTCTATTCAGAGCCTTACCCTCTTCATCACGCATTACCAGCATCTCTCGGCCATGGTGCACTCGTTCAGTGAGAACGAGCTGCGGAACGTGCATATGCGATTCAGTGAGTCGGGTACTGGAGCGGACGAAGATATCACCTTTCTCTACGAAATTGGAGAGGGTGTTGCGCATCGCAGCTACGGTTTGAATGTTGCGCGATTGGCGAGTCTGCCATCGTCGCTCCTAGAGATGGCCAAGCAGAAGAGTGCAGAGTTGGAGGAGAAAATCCGTCGCCGTCGACTTGCAGGACTTGTTGGAGCGGTTGGAGATATGATGGGATCGGCCGATGAGGGGACGATAGAGAAGCTTGTCAGCAGCATGCAGGAACTGTAACTACTAATATTGTGGTGTAAGAATTCATGTTTACATAGGGTTGGGAGCTGTTATTTGGCCAGCAGTGACGCTGGTGATTCAGGAAGTAGCTGTCAAATAATAGTCTGTCCCGTAAGCGCCGAGGAGGACCTTCTAGGTATTTAATTTTCCACGACTTGCATATGCTTCTTGAAAGCAACAACACAACCCTGCGACTTGGAACACCAGGGAAATACTGGCTAAGCCATCCCTCTAGAAGATGGAATTCCCCGTCCCCCATATTCATGCTCACCAGGGCACCCACACTCACACTGCTATTCTACTTCACGGCCGCGGGAGCGATGGCCCCGAATTTGCTGAGGATTTCTTTTCTTCCATGACCTCCAAAAACAAAAATCTGGCTGATTGTCTGCTGAACTGGCGTTGGGTATTCCCGTCCTCGCGAGACCGATGGACCACCGCATTTCAAGAAGAAATGCCTGCTTGGTTCGATGCATACTCCCTGAGCAACATCGACGAACGACAGGATCTACAAGTAGAAGGGCTGAGAGAGTCTGTTGCTCATATACTCGCCATTCTTGAAAGCGAGATACGTCTCCTTGATGGGAAAACAAGCCGTGTTTATCTAGGAGGCATCAGCCAAGGGATGGCAACTGCGCTGTGGACGGTTTTCTGCGCCAGAGATACAATCAAGCAGCCACTTGGTGGAGTATTAGGATTTTGTGGCTGGTTACCATTTGCCAACAAGGCAGAAAATTTGATTCACCAGTCGGAGGCAACGAATACGCAACGTGCTCTTCCGCAGATGCAGCGCCTGGTATCTGATCTCTTTCTTACTACAATTGGTATCTCTGAGGCTACACAGGCAGTGAGTGCTGGGGACAGCGTCTCGCCCGTTTTTTCGACACCGGTTTTGTTGGGCCATGGAACAGACGATGCCTGGGTACCTGTCGAACTGGGCCAGCAGTCATTTCGAATTTTGCGAGAGGTCATGCAGCAAGTTGAGTGGATGGAGTTTACGGGTGCAGAGGGGGAGGGACATTGGATTAAGGAGCCTGAAGGGTTCGACCGTATCTTTGAGTTTTTGGGAGCGGGTTCTGTTGAAAGCTAGGTAACTCGTTCAATATGACATTTGATATCCTGGATATAGTACGGAGCAGTACCTTAAGTTGATTCAAAGTCGTCGGGCGGCAGTGGAACCTGTCTGTGCCTCAGGCAGCAGCATCCGGCCCCGCCGCCGGCTTGAGTAATTCATCAGTCTCGGTGTATCCTGATTCTTTTCAGCTCTTCACTTCCTCAATTGACTCGCGCTGTCTCGCTTTGAAACCAGGGCTATATAATATATCAATCGCCCAATTGAACCCTTCCGCAACTCTTCGCGGCTCTACTCACCGACGTTTTCTCATTCCAAATTTCGCAAAAAATCTACCCCGCGCTCAGTCCAGTCACCGTTAAGAATGGACCTCGTCAACCAGTGAGTCAATTGCTCTGGCAACCTGAAATTCTGCGTCTTGCTGTATATACTAACGGGTTTAAAAGCCTAGAAGGAAGACTTCTCTTCGCAGTCCCCAAGAGCAAGTTCCCCGTCCCATCCTGCACCCGCATCCATGCGCCCTGAGTCATTCCAATCCGCCCCTCTTAAAAAAGATTGCCCCTCCAAAAGAGCTATCTCAGCCCAAACTAACCAAAACACCATACAGAGGGCCGTCTTCAACAAGCAACTCTTGACCTCCTCTCCGGTTGCGATATCCAATTCCGCCGCGAAAACCGTCTCGACCTCGCTCTGGTCAAGAACCTGCCTATCGCACTTATCTTCCTCCCCGCCGCAGACATTCCCACCTTCATTGGCGAGGGCCGCGTCGATCTCGGTATCACAGGGCGCGACCAGGTTGCTGAGCATGATGCGCAGCTCGGCCTCCCTGAAGGCGAGCCATCAAGCGTGCAAGAGATTCTGGATCTAGGGTTTGGCGGGTGCAAGCTCCAGGTCCAGGTTCCGGAGAAGGGAAATGCCCAGACTACTAAGGATCTGATTGGCAAGAATGTGGTGACGAGCTTTACAGCCCTGAGCCAGCAGTTCTTTGCTGGGCTTGAGAAGGAACACGGGACTGCGGAGAAGAAGACGAACATTAAGTACGTTGGTGGAAGTGTAGAGGCTGCATGTGCTCTCGGAGTTGCTGATGGGATTGTCGACCTTGTTGGTGAGTCTTTTTCTCTGCCCATTCTTCTCTAGGGTTTGGGAAACTAACCAGGTGGAATAGAATCCGGAGAGACAATGCGCGCCGCCGGGTTAAAGGCCATCGACACCGTCGTCGAGAGTACTGCCATCCTCGTCAAGAACCGAACCACTACAAACCCGCTCGTTGACTTGATCACCTCCCGTATCCGCGGTGTTATCAGTACGTCCCCCTACAATCTCCATACCTAATCTACCCCCTGTGAAAGAGAATTATACATACTGACTACTTTCCCCCAAATAGCCGCCCAAAAATTCGTCCTTTGCCAATACAACATCCCCCGCGCCAGCCTCTCAACCGCAAGCAGCATCACACCGGGCAAGCGCGCACCCACGGTTACAGCTCTCGAAGAAGATGGCTGGGTGGCCGTGAGCTCGATGGTCGAGAAGAAGAAGATCGCGACGGTGATGGACGAGTTGACTAAAGTTGGAGCTACGGATATCTTGGTGCTGGGAATTGCCAACTCGCGGACGGATTAATTTTTTTCTTTTTTGAAAACCTTTTGCACTTCTTATGATGATCTTTTTTGTTTGGGATTTTGCGTGCTTGTTATAGAAAGTTCGGCTTCTTATTTTAGTCTATTATGTAGGTCTTTTGTTTTCTTATTTAGATCTTTTCTTATCTAGATCTTTTCTGGGTTGTGTCTATATGTTGGATTTGGCTGTTGCTTTTTGTAGGTGTCCACGCTTATTCTTTGAGAAAAGTTTAGGGTAATTGCATTCATAGATGAGCTGGGTAGCATATACAATTTGGATTGACTTGCTGGCAAGGACTCCGTTCTACATATTTTGATATAGACTAACCTCAGGGAAACATATTATCTAATTAATATGGACGCGTGTAGATATATGATATTAATAACAATATTTCTATAGGTATGTATATATAGTATGTCCGTATGTATGTTATCTAGGTTTCTATATATAATTAAGCTAAGATATTAGTAGTAGACTTCACTAATAGTGGAACTACTAGTATGGTTCAAAAATCATTCTACTACAAAGGTTTAAAGATTATCAGTGTACAACGAGGCAGTGCTTAGCAGGCTTCATTAGTCCGTAAGATCTATTCAAGTAATAGTTATTTATTCTGCCGTGCTTACTTACTTGCAGGAAAACTCCACATGGGGGCTGTATCGATCCTCTCTCGCCCCCTCGACTTACACCGGAGTTTTTTGCGGAGGAAAGTAAGTCAGAGCCCCAGGATGTATTTGGATAAAAGGCGCTCGCAGCACCTGCAGTGCCAATCTCGATCAGTTCCATTCATCGTTCCAACATGTTGACTACCCTTTTCTTCGTCGCCGGGGCCCTGGCTGCCTGTGTCCAACCCCAGAAATTCGACCCGTCGGCATATGCTGCAGAGGACGTCGTCGAGCGGGACTTTGCTATCATCGGCGGAGGAGCAGCAGGCACCTATGCAGCAATCAGTCTCGCCGATCAGAACAAGACCTTCACCGTGGTTGAAGTGACGGACCGACTTGGTGGAAACACCCGGACTTTCCGCGACGAGGCCACGGGGGCCAGCATCGACATTGGCGTGCAGCTCCACGAAAACATCCCCGTCGTCCGTGACTTTTTCAAGCGATTGAACTCGCCTCTGGCGCCTTTTAAGCCCACGGATTTCGGAAAACCCAAGTACTACGACTTTACCAACAAAGTGGCTCTTACCAATCACACTCGGCCGACTATCGAGAGCGACTATGTGGCCGTGCTCGACAAGTATCCTTTCCTCGACGATCTCAATAACCTGCCGGACAATGTGCCTGAAGAGCTGCTTCTGACCTGGCCGGAGTTTGCCGAGAAGCAGAATCTCTCCTCTGGATCGGCTGAGGCAGGTCTGTTATGGCCAGCGACCCCTGGCAATCCCCTGGACATCACCGCGCTGGCCATCTTCAATGACGGCAATCACATTGAGGTGGCGGAGAACACCGGGAAAGCGGTTCGCAGTGCCACTCACTACAACTCCCAGATTTACGACAACGCTCTGGCCGAGTTGAAGGAGCATGTCCTGCTGAAATCCTCCATCATTGCAGCCCAGCGTGGATCCTCCCGCAAGGACGGCGTACGACTGGTGGCCAAAACTCCCTCTGGCAGGAAGCTCATCAAAGCCAAGCAGCTCATCATTGCTATGCCGCCGGTCCTGGACAACGCCAAGTACTTTGGGCTCGACCAGCAGGAACAGTCCATCCTGAGCAAGCTCTCTGGCAAGCACTTCTACGCGGGCGTTGTGAACAATACCGGGCTCGAGGCGGGAGTTGCTTACACCAACGCCGGCCAAAACACACCGTACCACGTCGCCAGCCTTCCTGGAGTGGTAGAGATCGCTGGTGCAGCTTCTCCTGGGTATTTTTTCTATTGGTACAACTCGGTCGACCCTCAGACACAGGAGGAAATTGAGGAGGCCACTCGAAGCACCATCAAGTGGCTGCAGAGTGAGAGCGGTACCGAGGCCATGGAGCCAGCGTTTCAAGACTTTGTGGATTACTCGCCGTTCCATTTGAGTCCCCCGACTAGCGACATTGCGGACGGCTGGTATGGCAAGATGAAGGGCCTCCAGGGCCACAGGAACACTTGGTATATCAGCTCGCTGTTTGTTGTTGGCTCGACTCAGATCTGGAACAACACTCGCAACATGCTTCCGGAAATCATTGATGCTGCTCGGTCTTGATGTACCTACACTGTTTGACTGTTAGATCGTAATTCATACCGTTGTAATAACTTCACTAGTTAGTTAACTCGTTTGTTAGCGAAAGCTTCCAAGTTATTTCTATGAGATTAGTCATCCTGCTGAGTCAGCGTATCCTTTGTTTTGTTCTGAACTTACCTGAAACTTGAGCTCTTTTAGTTCAAGTGTTTCATCTTCAGAATGCGATCATGACATAGAAGTCTCAATATGTCCACAAACAAGCGCAAGCGTGCTCGAAAAGCCTGCAATCCGTGCCACCAACGCAAGCGAAAGTGCGATGGCGAGTATCCGTGTGGAACGTGCTCCACCTACCAGTATCAATGCAGGTACGACGACGACATCACCGGGAATGCGGATCCCCCAGTGGCCAAGCGCGCTGTTCTCGAGGGACGTAACACGCAGATCCAACCCCCCGTGGAAAATGAAGGCAGCCCGTCCACTGGCAAGAGCCCCGGCATCTTCGAGGAGCACAAGTCCAGGTACACCGGCGCATCGGCAGCCATGGCCTTTCCGCATATATTAGGCCTGGCTCTCGGGTCTGACAATCCCCCCAAGATCAATTCAGCTGCGTACAACTTTGGCATCCGCCCGGAAGAGGCTTCCAACACGTATGGTTTGCTGGGCGGCCTGATCTCCGAGGACGACCTCGCCTTCTACTCGGATGTGTACTTCTCTACAATGGGCTCCATTGGAGATGTCATTGACCCCAGGATCTATGCTCAGCGGTGTCGCGAGTATTATCATGGGCCCGGCAGTCCGCCGGTCGCCTTTGGTGCTATAGCCGCTGGCATTGCTGCAGTCGGATCCTTCCTCTCTTCAGCCAGGTACTCCCGCGAGTCGGAGCTACTGCAGTACGCGAAAGCCATTCTCGATGATCCGGCCTCGATGCGGATACTGAGTGTCGATCATATCATCGCGTGGGGTATGCGGCTATTCTATCTGCGAGCCACAACCCGGCCTAGTAGTGCCTGGGTCGCCTCGTGCACGCTCATGCACCTCTGCGAAGTCGTCGGGCTGCATGAGGAAGAAAACATCCAACGGATGGCGTCCGTCGCTGGTGCCGCTACTCATGGCCATGATGCAGACCGGCTGAGGCGCATCTTCTGGATCCTGTGGGCCGGACACCAGATGCTGTCCTACGAGTGCGATCGGTCGGCAGTGACATTTACAGCCGTGACTACGCAGGCGATCATTGCAATCCCAGGATCTGTTGCCGACCAGTTTGTGCAAATTATCCAGATGATCCCATCGCCGAACTCTCCGTTCCAACTTGACTCTCAGCCTCTATCTCCAAGCGGGGAGCTCTCCGAGCGTCTTACAGCATTGGGAAAACTACATTTCACGCATCCGTTTTTGGTCGCCACCAAGGCAGACCTCGTATTCTGTTTCTATCGACGTCTCTACCAGTCCAAGGCAGGAATCACGGATAAAACCCTCCAGATTGTCATCGATAGCGGTAGGGATGGACTAGAGGCAGCTGAGCAGCTCGCCAGCCAAGGCCGTCTACTATGGAATGTTATCGGCAGTGTCTTTCAATATACTTGTATCTTGTTGGCCATCGACACTCCAGCCTCGTCCGCTCACATCCCTGTTGCTTTTAAGAGGCTGGAGAATCTTGTCAGAGTAACGGATACAGCACTCACCCGCCAGGCACTATCCATAGCACGGCATCTTCTCGGTCTGAATATAGCGAAGAAGCGAAAGGAACTTTTGCAGCTGGAAGCTGTCGAGGCAGGATACGAAGCCTTCCAAACACCACCAGAACCCGAGCCCAACGCCGCTGTGCCAGATCTTGTTGGCTGGGGGGTAGACTGGGACCAGTTTCTCGTGGAGCCATATCTGTCGCTGTTTCCCGAGCTTCAGATGTAAATCAACAGCAGCAGTCACACATCAAGGAAACTTAATGAAACATTCTATTGCATTAATGAGATCTAAACCAGCATGCGATCTAAACAAGCGTTTCCTGCGAATCGGTCTTTTCTTGCCGCACCCTTTCTATCCTGATATGAAACCGTTCCGCAAAACAGAAAAGCAGGGCAACAACTACACCTAACCCGGCGAGCCCAACACCCATGTAAAACGCACCTCGGTAGCCGTGCAAGACATTCGTCCCTTGCCCATTGACCTGGCTCTCGACAGTACCGGCAAAACCAAGCCCAATGGAGATGGAATAGTTGACAAACGTAGTCACCAGCGACGCCGCCAGACCCTGATGCTGGCGCGGCATGGCTCGACTCAGGATAATTGTGGCAGCGGGAAACGACGAGTCCATGCCCCAAGGAAGGACAATGATCCCCACGAACGTCTGCGCCCAGTAGATCTGGTCCACGGGCATCGTCGCGAAGATGACACCCCCGGCGAGGAAGAAGGTCATGGAGATCAGCATGACTGTCGATGCGCGGAAGTTGTGTAGAAGGAGGCCCGTGGCGCCTGCAGCAAATAGCCCGCTTATGGCAATGGGGGTCATTTGTGCAGATGTGAGAAGGGGCGTTTGCTCCCTGAGGACCTCGAGGAGGTTCAGCGTGTAGAAGACGAAAATGCCAAAGCTGGACCAGCCGGCGCTGATGCAGGCCAGGGTGAAGAGGGAATCGATGCGTAGGACGCCGAATGGAATCAGCGGGTGGCTTGCGCTCTTCTCGATCAGGACGAAGATGATAAAGACGAGGATGCCGATGATCATGGTGAAGTAGGTATATGGTGTTGTCCAGCCGACCACGGGGCCTTGGTTCCAGGCAAAGTTGAACAGGACGAGGGCGGCTACACCGGTGACGGAGCCCACGGGATCGAGGCGCTTCCAGACACTGGAGCTTTCAGACTCTGGGGTTCTCGGGGCTGGGGTTGCGGGAATCGCGAAGAAGCCCAAGACAGCCAGCAAGAGGCACGCAAAGCACAGGACCCAATACGACCAAGGCCACCAGAGTCTCTGAGAAAGCAGGCTGGAGAAGACAGCACCGAGCAAAAAGCCGCCAGGAGCAGTGGCCCCGAACAGGCAGAAGATCATGTTTTGACGAAGGCCCGGGTCGTAGCTGCGACTGACGATAGCGATGGCGTTGGGGAGCAGGAAAGCCGGGCCGATTCCCTGCAAGGTACGGCAAACGATGAAGAAGCTGGGGCCGCTATACACAGCAACACCGGCGAGACAAGACCACAAGGCAAACCAGACATAGCCGCCTACGAAGAACTGCTTGTGCCCAAAGACATCGCCGAAGCGGCCTGCGATGAGGATGAAGGTGCCGACAGTGAGAGAGTATCCAGAGGAGAACCAGCTCAGCTTGCCAGGCTGATTGTCGATGTCAAAGGAGCGTCCGATGATGTGTTGAGGGACAATACTGAGCGCAAGACCGGCTTGAGTGAGAAGCTGCGAAGAGCAGATGACGGCGACAAAGAGGACCTCGCTGGGGAGGGACTTGGGACGTTGGACTTTGGAATCATCTTGACTATACTGGCGGTCTAGACGGTCTTCACAGTCTTCATAGATTTCACATTCTTCAGGTTCGCTGTGTAGCGCTTGTGATGGTTGTTCAGAGGACATTTTCAAAATGATGTTTGTGACAATAACGGGTCTAGGGAGCGAGTCCTAGTAGACTCGTAGAAAAGGCAGGGCTAGGTTTTACGAACGGAGTATGTTTCATGATGAGGCTGTGCTCGATTCAAATCGTCTACTGCGAGTCATGATTAGACCATGATTAGACCGCACCCGGCCGTCTGACGCTGGGCTGTTTCTTTCATTCAACAACTTAACGCCGCTCGGGGTGGACATCGTGCGGCGATTGCGGAGTTACGATGTTGAGTGCGGCTATTGCGGAGTTTCAGGCTGCAGTGCGGCTGCTGCGGCGGACACCATCAGCCGGAAGTAATATAAATAAACCATGCTTCAGCTGTTGAGTGTTGGTATTCAATTCAATCCAGATCAATCCAATTCAATCCAGTTCATCCAGTTCAATCCAATTCAGATCAATCCAGGTCGATTCATACCATTCAAACAAAATGTCCTACGCTAAAGATCAACCCGCCGGCTTCATCAACGCCATTGAGCGAGTCGCCATTGTCGGTGTACGTAAACCGCCCCCTCCCCAAGTACACCAAGTACAATACAGGAGACTAACAAATGACTAGGCCGGAGGTACTGTTGGCTCTGTTCTCGCAGCGGCCCTTCAAAAAACCGGAAAACATACCGTCACTGCGCTCTCGCGCAAAGACAGCACCAACAAAGTCCCCGAGGGCGTCATTGTCGCCCCCGTCGACTACAACGACGAGGCCTCCATCGTCAACGCCCTCAAGGGCCAACAGTTCTTTATTATTACCGTCGCCCCCACTGCGCCCCGCGACACACACAGCAAGCTCGTCCAGGCGGCCGCCAAGGCAGGAGTCCCCTACATCATGCCCAACGGCTACGCCGGCGACATCGAGCATGTCAAATTCGGGCAGGACGTCATGCTCGGTCCCGTGGCGCAAGCCAACCGCGACGAGATCGAGAAGCTAGGCATGAAGTGGATCACAGTGTGCTGTGGGTTCTGGTACGACTACAGCCTAGCGGGCGGGTCGGCGCGGTTCGGGTTCGACTTTGACAAGAAGGAACTGACGATCTATGATGATGGAAACACCAAGACTTCCGTCTCCACTCTGGCTCAGGTGGGGCGTGCTGTTGCGACTGTCCTCAGCCTGAAGGTGCTTCCGGATGATGAGGACGATAAGAGCCTGACTCTTGAGAGCTGGCTTAACAAGCCTGTCTATCTCAAGAGCTTTGTCGTTAGCCAGAACGAGATGTTTGAGAGCGTCAAGCGCGTTACTGGTACGACGGACGCCGACTGGACGATTACCCAGGAGGATGCGCACAAGCGGTACGCAGATGGTCTGGGGCTGGTCAAGACTGGCAACATGGCTGGGTTTGCGAAGCTGCTCTACGCGCGGGCGTTCTTCCCAGAGGATGCCGGTAACCACTCTGACAAGGTGCAGAACGAGCTGTTGGGCTTGCCGGAGGAGAAGTTGGATGAGGCTACCCAGGTCGGGATCGATATGGTCAAGGCGCTGCAGAGCCGTGCGGAGCGCATGGCTTCATAGATGTACATTAGAATGAATCATTTGTGCTTGAATCATTTGTGCTTGAATCATTTGTGCTTGAATCATTTGTGCTTGAATCATTTGTGCTTGAATCATTTGTGCTTGAATCATTTGTGCTTGAATCATTTGTGCTTGAATCATTTGTGCTTGAATCGTTCGTGTTTGAATCGTTTAGTGCTTGAATACAGGTGACACAACATAAAGTCCATGGTAGCTTAATCAAGTAGGTCTAACCTAATACGGAATGTGTAACTTGGTAGTTATCTTTCCGAAGCTGAGATATAGTCTGGGTGAATTCTGTTGGAGATAACTGGCCCTCCACCAGCCTTGCAGGGCTGTGGTGTAGGGTGGATCGGCTTCAAGGTCGTTGATCCACTAACGCAGGACATAACGACTCTCATTCGTTTACAAGAGGAGTATAGCTCTCATTCGTCGAAGAGGAGTATAGATCTCATTCATCTATAAGAGGAGTATTAAGCTCAACAATACTCCGGGTGGCTTAGATATCTATACATACTCCGCATCTCATATAAGCCTCCTTGGCCCCGGGTGGCGTCAACCATGTCAATGCTCCTAGGTCTATACACAGCCTTGTTGGGGTTGGCAATACGAGGAATTGACCAATGGCAAAAATGCCTCAGTTACAGCTCAGACCAGCGTACAGGGGCCAAAGACAAGTAAGAATACGAGTCGAGATTAGGCAAAGGGGCCAAACTAGAGGAAGCCACAAGAGAGAGTGAGACCAGAGACAAGGGGCAGGGGCAGGAACCAACAATGAAACACAAGAATGCCACTGTTGGCCAAGGCAGAGGCTCACAAGTTAAGCCAGACCAAGCTACAATCGCCAAGCGTCCTGGAAGGGCCGTATACTGCGCCCTTGAAGCGGGTCTGGGGCAGTTGGCTGAGCCCTAGTTTGCAGCACATGGTGTTGGGCTGACGCTTGGTCCCGCCTTGTCCTTCAGAGTATAGGGCTCCTTTGGAATGTATCTATGTCTATATATTGCAGTATGGTCCATACTTCAATGCCTTCGACTAACCTGGGTCAGTATATCAATCCAGATTCTCCCCGAGGAAGACCGATCAAGCAGCCATGTCGGGCCAACAGCGACAACAGCGACAACAGCCGGGAATCGCAGTAGGCATTCATTACCCATTCCGCGAGTTTGATACTGACACTTTGGACGCAGTGCGAAGAATGCCGACGACGAAGAATCCGCTGCGATAGGACACGACCTCAATGCACAGCATGTGCTACATCCGGCGTGGAATGCATAGTGCGAGACAGCTGCCCGCCTCGAGGGCCCAAGAAAGGATATCTCAAGTCGCTGCAGAAAAAGATAGAGGAGCTTGAGAGCCAGCTGCTAGAAAAACAAGGGTCATCTCCAGCACCAACCTGCCAGACCGTGGACAACGACAGCAGCACAGACATCCATGAAAACCGGACCGCCACGCCCGAAACAACAGATATCCTGCAGTGGCCGGCGGCACCGGTAGAATTCCCATTTCCCGCGGTGGAACCGTGGGAATGTTTCGACGGTTCGTACTCGAGCTCGCTCCTTCAATTGCCAGTGGACAGTGTGCCAGTGGAAAGTGTGCCGGAGTTGATCCAGATTCCAATGGAGTCCGGCTTCTTGATCTCTCCCATGATGCACAATGACCTGTATGTCTTACCCTTGCACAATGACCTGTACGTCTTACCTCTCGATTGACAGCAGGCTAATATGGCGTAGAGACCAGCTGTATTTCGACCGGGCGTATGCGTTTGCGCCAATCATCCATACCCACCGCTACCGGTCATGGTCTAAACAACCCAACAAGAGCAAACAGAGGACATGCCTGCAGTTCGCGATGTGGACGTTGGCCTCCTCACTCTCCAGCCAGTTCCACGTTCAAGGCTGCAAGCTATACGTGCAAACGAGGCAGCTTCTGCACGAGCTCGAAGCAGAGGAGCCCTGGCACCATATCTCTCTAGAACAAACCCAGGCGTGGGCGTTGCTTTCGATCTACGAGTTAAGCTGCCAGGACTTTGACCGAGGCATGATGTCTGCCGGTAGAGCTCTTCGCTTGATTCAGATGATGAGACTGTACGAGCTCGACATGCCTCGAACACCTCAGACCATGCAGCTAGACCAGTATCAAAGACAACTCACTCCGAGCCAGGAGGACTGGGTTGATATCGAAACGAAGCGACGGACCTTTTGGCTTGCGTATCTAATTGACCGTTTCACGAGTATGGTGGATGGGCTGCACATGTTCTTTGACGAGCGGCTGGTTAGTTTGTCTTGAGTCCATAATGAAGAACAGTTATTTACCAATCTAGATACGAACACGCCTAC
Organism: Aspergillus puulaauensis; assembly: GCF_016861865.1. Lineage (NCBI taxonomy): Eukaryota > Fungi > Ascomycota > Eurotiomycetes > Eurotiales > Aspergillaceae > Aspergillus > Aspergillus puulaauensis. Next base: position 1,707,284 of record NC_054860.1, on the reverse strand, counting down.
CGGCCCCTGAGGCAAACTTTGCAAGCAATCGCCCGACGGACATGAGTTTCCTCGCGGATGTTGTCCCAGACGTCAGCGTCGAGTGGCAACACAACACCTTATCGCCCTTTACAGAGTGCGTCATCGGGGCCACCCTGTGCGGACGAGTCCTCCAGCATAAGCAAAACGCGCCGTCCCGACCATGCGAAGAGTTCTGCAGCCGACACCGGACTCTGAATGCACTTCTGGCGCAGCGGATTCGGATGCTGCGAATCTACGCATCCCTGGAGTACCCGGACCCCATCATCGCGTTTGTTGCGCTGGCGGCTCAGATCGATGTGCTGATGCTGTATGAACTGATTGAATCCAAGCCATTGGGGACCGGCGTCGAAGGAACGCAGCTTGTTCAAGCGCTTCATGCTGAACACCAACAACAGGCCCGAGATGCCGTGACGGATATCTCTCTGTTGGTGGCCGTGCTGGGCCAACACTTCCAGGTACGCCAATCAAGTGTAAATCAAAGTGTAAGCTGATTGCTAAGAATAGCAGATGCACCCTTTGGCCCCGATTCTGCTTCTCCTGGGCGCCCGGTTCTCGCAATCTCATCCCGAGCTAAATGACGCCTATATCAAGCTTATGCCCAGCATCTTGACTATGTTGCAAGCCTCGACGGGCCTCAACAAGCTTGCACAGAGCTTTCTTCAGCTTTTGAACCCCCAAGGCGATACGTGGTGTGGGTTTACTTAATTTCTCTCTCTCTCTCTAGATAGATAGATATTCACGAAGGCATGATCACGACTAGCGGACGGTGTTTTGGAGTCTGGATTTTGGATTTTGGTGATAGCCACTTGATCCCTGTTTATATATGAATATAGAAGAGCAATCAGAGCCATTTGAAGCCATTGTCCATCAAGTAGAGCTGATTCATAAGCACTTGTTGGTGGCTGACAGCTGTACACTGCCCCCCGCGTAGTCTCTGATCTAAAATCTGTCGAGTATCTCCAGGTCTCAGGTCTCAGGTCTCAGGTCTCAGGTCCTCGGGTCCACGGACCGAAAGCGAGAACCAGGGCGGCTCCTTAAGACATAGATCTACGCCCAGAATAGCGTCGGACTCCAGTACTCCAGTACCCACTCGGGCAGCGCTATGTTAGGGTGAGGATATACTGGGACTCTTCGACCCGTCACCCCCATGTCAGCGCGAAGAGACTGGGGCTTTCTTTTTCTGCAAGTCAACGACATGGCCGAGGACGTCTGCCCAGTCAGGATCGACAATTGATCAGTCCTGAGTATAAGAGGAACGAACGCTTGGTAGGAGTGCAGCTGTTGGAAACAATTGGAATGCCATTGGTCAGGTTCCGAGCCCTTGTTTGCCTTAGAAAGATGGCCCCAGATTGTATGTTGAGCCTGTAACTGTCGAAGTAAACAACAACAACCTACCTCTTGCACTAATAAAAGTCCTTTTGTTGGCATATGCAAATAAAAAGACGGCTACCAACCACTAGTGGATAGTCGAATGGTATTTCGATAAAAGAGGCTTGTATTGGTGCAAGAAGTCTAACGGTCTATATACTGAAGAATGGCAACAAAGCACAATCACAATCACAATCATAATTACAACACAATGATTCAGGACGTTAAGCCTGGAAATGCCTGCTCTTCTCCGCCACCAACCCAGCCAACGCCTGCAAACTATCCGACTGAAGGATATTAAAGATAGAAACATCCGCCGCCGCCTGCACCGCAAGCATATTCCTCAACTCGACCGCAACTAGCGAATCAACCCCAAAGTGCGCCGGCGGCTTGCCGAGATCAATCTCCGCAATGGGTGTCATGAAGATGTCCGCCAGCTTCTCCGCAATAGCCGCCCCAATGAGCCCTGCCCCTTCCTGCGCGTCGCTGGCCTCTGCGAGCTGCGCGGCAAGCGAGACACTGGTGTTTTCGCCGTCCTGTCGTCCTGGACTGGAAGAGGAGGCTTTAGAGTGCGGTCGTAGCGTTGCATACCGCGCATCACGGCCGAGCTGGGAACGACCGTTAGGGTCCCAGTGAGGACCTGGGGAGGAGGTCAGACCGACGATGATCTGATCGCGGCCGCGTGGATGTATCACGGCGGCGTTGAGGGCGCGGAGGACAATAGCCTCGTCGAGCATAGCGAATTCGGCATCCTTGCGCAGACGTTCAGCGACTCTGGCGTCTGTCGAGACGTAGCCGATATCCGAAATGGGGCCTAGGTCGATCGATACACCGGGCAGGTTCTGGGATTGGCGCCAGCGGGCCATGGCGTCTTCGTAGGAGCCGCCGGCGGCGTAGTTGCTTTGTGAGGCGATGCCTGCGATGCCGGAGACGGACGATAGCATGATGAAGAAATCGAGAGAGTCTGGGCGTGAGAACTCGGTGTGTAGGTTCCAGGTGCCGTGCAGCTTGGGACTCAGGCCGCTGCGCCAGTCGTTGAGGGTCATCTGTTCGAAGATGGAGTCGCGTAGGAGCATGGCGCCCTGGATGACGCCGCGAACTGGAGGGAAGCCGTCATCTTCGCAGGCCCTCAGAGCTACGGTCAGTGAGCTGGCGAGCGAGATGTCGCAGCTGACGGGCTTGACTCGACAGCCCATGTGCCGCAGTTCGTTGATGAAGAGTGCCCCGTCATTGTCCTTATTCCGGTCGAGATCGAGATTGCCAGCACTGCGAGATAGCAGGATCAGATGCTGAGCACCGTGAGCCACCAGCCAGTGCGCGACTGAACGCCCGATGCCCCCAACACCTCCCACTATGAGGTACGATGCATCGGGTCGGAGTTGGGTTCGAGCTGTTAAGCCCTTTGGACGGGGGACCACGTAGCCCTGCTCGTCCGATCCCGCTGAAAGGACCACTCTACCCATCTGGTCGCCTGTCTGGACGAAGCGGAAGGCCGCCTGGACATCCTGCATGGGGTAGACAGTAACAGGGCGAACCGGCTTCACCACCTGCTGTTCGACCAGGCTGGCGATCTCACCAAGCGCACGGTGCACATCGGGTCCTCGGCGCTGCAAGAGGGCTGGGACATCCATTGATACGAACGAGATGCCGCGGGAGAAAGACTCGAGTGCCATCAGGCTGTTGCTCTCGATGTCTGTCTTGCCGATATGCACCAAACAACCGAGAGCTGCAACTGTGCTGAGACTTTCCTGGAGCAGCGGACCAGAAACCGAGCTGAGCACGAGGTCCACGCCGCGGCCCTTGGTAGCAGCCAGAACAGCCGGGGCAAAGGATGCGTCGCGGCTGGTGAAGATGCGCTCAGACGAGATGCCGTATTCGCGCTCGAGAAGGTCTCGCTTCTCGGGGGAGCCGACTGTAGCGTAGATCTCCGTCACCCCCAGGTGCTTGGCCAGCATGATTGCGGCCTGTCCGATGGCCCCGGCTGCAGCATGGATGAGGACGGACTGCCCAGCTGTCAGGCTTGCGCTCTTGACGAGACCAAAGTAAGCAACTGTAAACGCCAGGGGAAGCGATGCGGCACTGGCAAAGTCCATGTCCTTTGGCATCTGCATGACCCCATGCCATGGGACGCGGACATTGCTGGCGAAGGATGTGCCGGTCGAAAGGGCCAGGACTCGGTCACCGACCCTGTAGCCCTTGGCCTGAGCCTCAGAGCCAAGTCGCGCAATGATACCGGCGCATTCGAAGCCCATGGATTGATCCTTGAGCTGGCCCATAGCGGCCATGACATCGCGGGAGCAAGCCCCGTGAGCTCGAGGGGTGATCTCCACGAGTTCTGGCGATAGCTCAACCAGTCCGTGGGCTTCATCATCAACAAAAGCAAGCGTGTCCAGGTGTCCTGGGATACCGACTTGCAGCCGGAGCTGTCGGTCCTGGAAAAGGTCTTCCAAGGGAATGCTCTCGTCCTGGGCACTCCAGCTCGGCACGAGCGGGCCAGTGACCATGTTGTTGTATTGCTCGTCCTTGTAGTAGCGGGGAACATGCAAGACACCGTTTCGCTCGGCGTACTCGAACTCGGCTGGGCCGGTTTGAGTGTCGCCATGCCCGAATCCCTCCTCGAGGACCTGCACGATAGCCGACACGGCTGCATCTGAATGAGTATCTGCATCTGCATGAGGGTCAAGGTCCACCGAGATAAAGCGGCGGCTGATGTATTCATTGCGCAGCACACGCAAGAAGCCCTGATGCACAGCACGTTCAGGGGCCTCACTCTCAACAGTCCCCCCAGTCGAGACCCAGAGCAGGCCGCTGCACTGCGTGACCATAGCGCGGAGGCCCTCCATGCGCACTGCATCGAGGTCCGACAGAATCGGCCCGTCAATCTCGCCGATAAACACACAGATCTTGTCCTTGTATGTGTCGCTACTGCTCTTTTCCAACACGAGGTGCGCCGTCACGGTACCGGTCAAGGCCTGGATGCGCTGGCACAACTGGTCGACAATGGCGGGTGATGGGGGTGTCTTGGTGCTGGACACGACTGCAATGCTGTCTTTCACCTTGCTCAGGTCGGATTTCTGGTCCGAGGCTGGTACAGTGGACATGATGACGCTGTTGGTATGGATATCGCTCTCCGAGTCATGGATCTCAAGGTCAACGCCGCTGAAGCCCGCTTCGTGAAGCACGGTGTCCCAGGACGAGACTGGATTCTTGTCCTGCAACCAGCCTGGACGTAAAGCAAAGACAAAGTCCGCATCAACCTGACTCTTCGTCGTCTCCGCAAAGAGCAGCGTGCCCCCTGGCTTCAGCAGAGTGCGTACATGTTCCAGCGCACTGGCCGGGCTTTTGACAGGTAGAGCATGCAAGGATACAACAGCGTCGTAGCTCTCTAGGGCAAACTTCTGCTTGGATGGACTCTGCTCAATATCGAGTTGATCGAACTCGAGCAAATCAGCCCAGTCGGCAAGCTGAACACGCGCATCCTCCAGTGATTCTGACGATGGCTCAGTGAAGTGCCAGCTGGCCAACAGGTTCGTGTCGAGGGTCTCCAGTATGCGACGTGTGGCGAGAGCACCAGAACCGCTTCCAATCTGGAGGACGCGAGCACCTGGGCTCTTGTGCGCAACCGTTTGTAGCAGAGTAGAGAGCTGTCTGAGGGACGAGGACTGACGCATTGAGTTGGCGTTGTATTCATCCATTAAGCTGCGGACTTCTTCTTCCACGCTGCGCTCACCACGAAGGATAGATGGGAGGAGGGGTCCGAGACGGCGGATCACCTTCTTATCAACGCTCTCCATGCTCTTCTGAGGCTTCCCAGGCACCTCGGTACTTTGAGTGGCCAATCCACGTAGCAATGCGTAGTATTTGGCCAGATGTGGCTGTTCCTGCAGGCCGGCCACGTCCCCCGGAGTCAGCTCACGTAGGGCATCAGAGGCATAAGCAATGCACAAGCGCTGTAGGTCCCTGACCACATCTGCCTCCTGATTAGGGGTCATAGACGCCAGATGCGTCTTGATCTGTTCAAAAGCCAGCGGGTTTCGAAGCGAAAGGTCAGGTCCCCAGACAAGCTTGCTGCACACCTCCTCCATCGAGGTGCTAGCTGAGCTCCCCCTTCCCAGCGACGCCAGCTCGACGCCCTGCATCCTGAGCACTGCGTCATCCGTCTTGCCGTCGAACACTGTAATATCGGCCCTCCCGCGCTGGGGGTCGTCATGGAGTAGGGACGTGTCGCACTGCAGCATGTGGCCGATCTGGCGGCTGATGTTGCTGGATATCCACATTGACGCGACAGACCGCGGGAGCTTAGGCTCTTCCTGTAGCGCGCCGACCCTGGGGAGGGCGGAATAAAAGGCCACAACAACGGCGTCGAGGGTGATTGGGTGCAGCAGGCTGTGCTGTGCGGCCACCTCCGGGTCTGTATCAGACGAAGCTTCGTGGCGGACCGTGATGTCGCATATGGATCGCGGTTCCCGGCCATCCTGGATTATCTGGTTTGTGTTTTGGAAGAGAGGGCCGTGATAGACGCTGCGGGCTCTGAGATTGGCAAATAAGTCTTGTGGGTTTGGCTGGCGGGTGTATGTCGACAGTGGACGTCGTTCGGTCAGGACAGCAGACTTCTCCTCCTCCTCTATACCAACCATCCCCGTAGCGTGCAGTGTCCACCGGTTCTCCAATGTGACAGACGAGACCTCAAAGCGCCACCAGCCCTTCGCCCCGATCTCACGCTCAGGGACAGGCTGGAGCGTAGTCCGGATCTCCACGCCATCCGCGTTATCCGGAATGACAAGAGCAAACAAGAAGTTGATATCCCGCAGACGGAATCCCGAGATTGTCTTCTTGTCCTGACCAGTCATTAACTGCAACTGCCTAGCGGCCTCGATTGCAAGGCAAATGTAGCCGGCGCCTGGGTACACAATGCTGCCCTGAACCATATGATCGCGCAGCCACGGGGTTTCGGTGACGCGCAGTACCCTGCGCCAGACGGACGCGCTGGGGTCATTGCCGGCGACGGGCATGCCGAGGAGTTCGTGGGGAGGCTGGCTGCGCTCGCGAATGGCGCGGTTGACTCGGGACTCTTGCCAGTGGCGCATCGAGTGGTTCCAGGGATATGATGGGAGGTCGGTGAGGACCTGGGGGCCCTCGTCCTCGTACGTAGGAACAGGGAAATTGAGCTGGTCGATGGCGAGGGATTGTCCGTGACGGAACAGGTTGAGCGCGGCGGAGCGCATACTGTCGCCTGCGTGCTCGTCGCGGACGAGACAGCCCCAGTATGGGAGCTCCATGCCTTCGAACTCGGGCAGGGATAGTATCTCGCGGATCGGGCCTCCTAGGGCTGTATGAGGGCCGACCTCGAGAAGGACATCGACGCTTCTGCCCGTCGGGTCGTCGGGATCCCCGAGAACCATCTCTGTCAGGGAATCAACGAACTCGACCGGCTGCACCAGACTACCGACCCAGTGGTCGGGGCTGGCAATCTCTTTAATGTCGGTGATGCGCCCGCCAGTGACTGCAGATGAGAATACCGCCTTGAGCTGCTTGTCATCTTTAGATACACCACTCCGGGCCATCTCGATTCGAAGACGCTCCCGGTACGCATCGGCGAAGGGGTCCATATGGTGGGAGTGGTATGCCTGTTGGACCTTGAGGCGGCGAGCAAACACGTCGTCCTGCTTGCACAGGTCGGTAATCTCGTCAACGGCGTCTTCATCGCCAGAGATGGTGACACTCTGAGGGCTGTTGACGCATGCAACCACCGCTTTGCCCTTGGTCAGCCTGTCGAGGTAGGGCTGCACCGCGTCAACACCCAGCCCGACTGCCGCCATAGCACCTTTAGCAGATCCCGGTGCGCGCTGCGTCTCGTCTGCGACAAGGATGGCGCGGAAGTAGGCTGTAGCTATGGCCTGACGATGCGTGAGGGCTCCCACAGCAAACGCCGCTGAAATCTCACCAGAGGAGTGGCTGGCGACTCCTGATGCCGTGATGCCCCAGGATTCAAGCAGACGGACGAGAGCAATCTGCAGCGCCACGCAAATGGGAATGCTGATCTTCGTGTCGTGGACCTTTGATGTCTTCCTGTCACGCTGCAGCTCCTCGAGCAGTGACCAGTCAGCCCCGAGGGCGTTCAGGTACGTCTCAGCCTCCTCAATGGACCGGCGGAAGACAGGGTACAGGCTCAGTAGCTCCCGGCCCATGGCATACCACTGCGCGCCCTGGCCGGTGAAGACCATCCCGATGCGTGGGCTGTCAGAGGCTCGACGGGTTGGCTTAAAACGGGGCGATTCAAGGGCTTGGATCGCGGAGTCGAGAGTCCCGTTATCGAGACGGACCTGGTGCGCTGCAACCCACTGGAACAGGGTCCGACGCTCGCCTAAGGTGTAGCTTAGATTCTGCAGCAGCTGCGCAGAGGCTTTGGGGTCAAGCGCCTTGTGCTTTTCCAGATAGTCTTTGAGGTCGGAAACCATTTGCTGGCAGCCTCGTTCGTCGCGCGCACTGAGGACGAGCACTTTGGCGTCCGAGACATCTTCATCGCCTTCCAGGTCGTTGCCATTGACGAGTTCAAAATCCAGACCTGAATTCAAGGTCCAAGAGTCGGCGTCCTCCAAAATGACATGGGCATTGGCACCGCCGTAGCCAAAGTTGTTGATTGACATGCGGTGAGGGCCATCGACCAGACTGTCAGGCCACTGCTCCATCGTCCTCACCACCTTGAGCCGCCACTCGTCCAGCTTGAGCTTGGGGTTAGGCGTTTCATAGTTGACAGTCGGCGGAATCAACCCCTTCTCGAGGCACAAGACACCTTTGATCATGGCCGCAAGACCCGAAACGGCCTCCGTATGGCCTACATTGGTCTTTACAGAGCCAATACGCAGATAGTGGTCCTTGTCGTCCCGGCCTTGGCCTTCGCTGAAGATAGAAGCCATGGCTTGTGCTTCAATTGGGTCCCCAGTGGGCGTGCCCGTGCCATGAGCCTCGAAATACTGGGTGCCGCGAGGGTCAAGGCCAGCACGGCTGTAGCATTCCCGCATGAGGTCTACCTGTGCTGCACCGGACGGCGTGGTAATGGTGTCCGTCTTGCCATCCTGGTTCAATGCTGTCTCCCGGATCACTGCGCGGATGGGGTCATTGGCAGCCAGCGCATCGGACAGTCGCTTGATGATGATGGTGGCCACGCCCTCGCCACGACCATACCCATTAGCACGGGAGTCAAACGAGTACGACCGCCCGTCCGGCGACAGCATCCCCAGCGACCCGATGGCCTTGAATGTGTCCGGGTTCAGCATCACGTTGGCGCCGGTCACCATGGACATGTCGGCCTCGCGGTTGCGCAAGGTCTGGACTGCTTGGTGCAGAGCTACCAGGGTCGTCGAACAGCCGGTTTCGAGGGTCATGCTGGCGCCCCGGAAGTCGAAGAAGTGCGAGATGCGGTTCGATGACATCGGGCTCCATGTGCCGACTACGTTGAATCGGGGCAGTCGGTCTTCGTCGCGGATGATTCCCTCCTGGTAGTCGTGGGCGAAGACGCCGGCGAAGACGGACGTCTGGGACCCCATTACCTGGGACAGGGGCAGGCCGGCTGCGATAGTTAGATCATTTCAATATGACTTGAAAGCACAGAGCAGACCGTTTTCAAGCGCTTCGTAAGCGGATTCGAGCTGCAGCCGGAATTGAGGGTCGACCACCTGGGCCATCTCCGTCGAGTAGTTGAAGAAGGCTGCATCAAAGGCTGCTACGTCCTCGTCCAGAAAGTGGCCCCCTTTGACATGTGTCTGGCTTGTCAGTAAACTTCTATTTTGTGCAGAGATCTAGTTTGGGTAGAGAGGGATACCGTGCTGGTTCTTTCGTGGTTTGCGTGATAGACTCCTTTGAGGCTATACCGGTCCTCTGGAATCTCACTCCAGCCGGTCTTGCCTGACGCCATAAGGTCCCAGAGCTTGTCTGGATTGCTGGCACCGCCGGAAAACTTGCAGCTCATGCCGATGATGGCAATCGGCTCACTGGCCCACTCGCTGTCGGTGTCCATTTCGTAGTAGAGGTCGGCTTGAATATTTAGTTTAGGGGATAGGTAGCAGTGCAGCAAATATGGCAAGTATTCTAAGATGGAGATATTCATATACATATATATAGATAGATAGATAGATAGATAGATACGCCTTTACCGTACAATCAATTGATTCACCGAGCTTATCATCAGCTACACTACAGTAAGAATGGGCGGGCAAACCTACTCCCTAATCCTAATTCCTAGCCCTAATAACCACTGGGGCTGTGTCGGGGCTCAAAATAGTTACAACGCTGCATTTATTGTCCGGCACGCGAAAACTTCATGCGACATCTCACGTCAGGGTGAGCGACGGAAGTAAGTTATTTATTTGTTGTATACTCCGTCTATATATTAAAGGGCAGATGTGTCTTGTACATCGACATCAACTTGCCTTCATCTCTACAACCCTACAACCCTTTACAGACAATCATCTACAATCTCTACAATCTCTACAATGGTTCGAAACGGAACCCCCCTCCCAGCCAAACTAGCCGGCCCCCCTCTCAGCGACCGCGAGGCCATCACCGACGCGTGCTACCGGGCCTTCGCCTCAATCGACCACGCCAGCGAGTCGCTCCTCGAGTCCAGCGCAACGCCCGACATCTACACCGACATCGCCTTCAAAGCATGCAACGGCTACGAAGAGCTCAAGAACCAGGTGTGGATTAACGTTGCCGAGCGCGTCGACACCGTCCACTATCTCTCCAACGTCCGTGTCAGCGTCGACACTGAAACCACTGCCCGCGTTACCTTCAATGCTCAGGCGGTGCATTGTATCGTGGGTAAGGGGTATGAGCCGGATTCGACTAAGTTCACTACCGGTGCTTTCTATGCTTGTGATGCTGTTAAGGTGGATGATCTTTGGAAGTTGAAGACGATGAAGTCGACTCATGTTTGGTCTACTGGGGATCGGTCTATCATGAAGCCCCCGAGCAGTGAATAGATAGGTAGATAGGACAATTTCAGTGTTGGCTCTCACGGTGTCTTAATATCTTCAATATCTTTCAGTCAGCAGGGTTGTTTGATGATTAAAAGCTTTTTAAGCAATCTCCGGCTTGGAGAATCTATACAATCAGAAGTCCAAGTTCGGACACAAGATAAAAATAATATGTAATGATATATATAAATTTTTAAATTTTTAAAAGCTAAATCGATACATATCAATCTACTGACTTTCGGTGACTCTTCGCCAACGCACGCAGTTCCGGCTCCAGAGGCCCCAGCACATCATAAGCCACCACATTCCCCCAGTTCTCCTCGAGCTTCTGCTTCATCCGCTGCGGATCACGGCCTGTCGGTCCGTACCTCCAGTGGTACATCTGGCCCATCTGACGTGAGTGGTGATGGATCCACCGGCCTCGCTCCAGCCTTGCTCCGCTGTACGTCTGGAGCGCCTCTCCCAACGCCTCCTTCAGCTCTCCACCAGCAAGGGCCCTCTGCTGCACCGACTCCAGGAGCGTACAGATAACAAGGGCGTCCTCAACGCCAGTGCAGGCCCCCACTCCCATATACGGGGTACTGGCGTGTGCAGCGTCGCCGACGAGACAGACTCGCCCGCGGGCATATGTCGAGGGCGGCTTATCTTCCAGATCAAAGATCCCCCACTTGACAACCTTCTCCGGATAAAGCTTCCAGATGTCCGCAATCTGCGGGCTGAACCCCTGGAACACCTTTGCAATCTCGCTGCGGTCGACTTGGACCGTCATCCTGTCGGGGTCGGGAAACTCCGAGTCCTCGTAAGCGAAGACGGCGATGTTGAGCAGCGTCATGGACATGACGGGGTAGCAGAGAAGGTCCGCATTTGGGCCGAGATGGTTGCAGGCGTTCTTCGTCACCTTTTCGCCGAGGGCTGCGATGCCCACGTCGATGGGGACCATGGTGCGGTACGTGACGGTGTGACTGAATCCTGCGCGGCTCTCGCCGGCGAGCATGACGTTCCGGGTTGCTGAATGGATGCCATCACAGCCGAGCAGGACATCGGCCTGTGCGGCGCTGCCGTCGTCGAAGTGCAGAGTAACTTTGTCGTTGTCGTCGTCCTCGTCGTAGCCCGCGAGCTGCTTCCCAAAGACCGTCGCTTCTTCAGGCAGCATGGCCGCCATGCCCTTGAGGAACTGCGACCGCACGCAGCCCCAAAAGCTGAGGTTATTGGTAGGCGTCCGGAAGAGCAGCGCCTTGGACTCATCTTCCGCGTCCTCGTTTGTGCGAGGGTGGAAGCCGTCCCAGTAGGCGTTGCTTGTGCTGGCGTCGGATTTGCCGCTCATGCTGCCTAGCAGCTCGACGAGGGCTGGGTCGATCATCTCCATCCATTCTCGCGCTGCGCCGGTGAATGCGAACCCGGCGCTGACCTCGTGCCAGGTTGAGGCTCGTTCGTAGATGATGGCGTTGATGCCCCGGCGGCGCAGGCCGATTGCGGTCATGACGCCGATGATGCCGCCGCCGACGACGGCTACTTGGAGGGGTGCGGTGCTTTTCATGGTGGTAATAATTAATTGATGAAGAGGATGTAGTGAAGGTAATGGCAATGGAATATTAAATCTATATATATCCATACCCGGGGCTGAGTCCGGACTTTGGATTCCCCTTTGACTTAGGGCTCCGGATCAATTCATATAACAGATGTAACGGAGTAGGGAGTGGCACCGCATCATCTGCCTAACGTTCAGACCCGGTTTAACATGTTCAACATTCAGCATCAATGTGCTTAGGATGATAAGCTGGGGCTGAGTCCGCTGATATTTTGTCCGGAGTGTCAGCTTCTTCTGCGCGAAAGATACTGCGTGGATAGCTCTGAGTATGTATCTACACGGTATTTATACTGAATGAACTGGACGTTTCTGCAACCAATGCATACCATTATTTCTTCTTTATTTCTTTCCAAAGACTAGTATATCTATATTAAAAATGAAGCCATCAACCACAGCAACAAGCTTCATCTTTGGAGGCCACATCGGCCCCCAGACCAAGACCTCACTGGGAAAAGAAGTCCGCAAGATCGCCAACGGCCCAAATGGAGGATGGATCCTCGACACCCTGGCCGGCATGCCACGGTACTGGGAGGCCGTGACGGAGAAGATCCCCGAAGTAGCCAGCACGATGCAAGGCCCTCGCTTGCTGGCCGGTCTTGAATCGTGGTTTCGAACCGGTTCTGACTCGGACGACTCGGACTCGCTGGCTCCAGACGCGGAGCTCCCAGATCTTTGGCTCGGGATCCTGATGGTTGCCATCCAGCTGGATCAGTATTGGCGCTATCTGGAGAGCCGATTCGCAGACACAGCCGTCGACGACCTACAGGCAGAGCTAGTCAAGGAGGAGAAGGTCGAGGCAGTTGGGTTCTGCGCTGGCATGATCGCCGCCGTCGCCATTGCCAGCTCGCACACTCGACAAGAATTCGAACAGTACGGCGCCGTGGCCCTGCGCATCGCGGCCCTGATGGCAGTCCTTGTAGGCGCCACCGAGGAGTGGACCAAAGCGACAGGAAAAGGCAGGTCGGTCTCGATAGCCACAGCCTGGAGAACCCGCAAGCAGGGCGAGGATCTGGCGCGCATCGTCTCGAAGATGTCTCCCGACGCCTATATCTCTGTTATCCTCGACGACGCCCGAGCCACGGTGACAGTGTCAGAACGCCTCGCGCCCAAGCTGGCCCGGCAGCTCCGAGCAGCTGGCGTCACGGCCATCCAGCTCGCGTTCAGGGGCCAGCTTCACTCCCCGACGGCAGAGCGCGAACGTCTCACCGAGGCTGTGATTGAACTGTGCCACGCGATGCCTGGGCTACAGTATCCCGACGCTGCCCGGCTCGCACTGCCCATCAATCAAGTCGACGGTCACGAAACGGGCTTGGTGGGGATGGTCCTGCGCTCTATGCTGGTGAAGCAGTTGGACTGGACCAGCACTGCTTCCAAGCTGGCGCTGGACAAGGAGCTCTCTCGTGTTGAATTTGGGTTCGACAGGCCCCTGCCTCCCCCGGTGGTGCGTGCCTTTGGTGCTAAGCTTGACTATACGGAGGTCGATGTTCCCAAGGACCGACGACAACCACACGACAAGGACAGCGAGCCTGTCGATGCTGAACCAGTGCACGTCGCAGAGCCGCGTCAAAAAGAAGAAGCAATTGCAGTAGTGGGCATGTCGCTCAAGGTCGCAGGAGCCAACGACCTGGACGAGTTCCAGCAGATGCTCAAGACCGGCCAGTCGCAGCACCAGCTCATCACCGACGACCGGATGACGCCCAACATGATGTTTCGTGACAAGGACGCCAGTCGGAAGTGGTATGGGAACTTTGTGCGCGACCCAGACGCCTTCGACCACAAGTTCTTCAAGAAGAGCCCGCGCGAGTCCATGGCGATAGACCCCCAGGGCCGGCTGTCCCTCGAGGCCGCGTATCAAGCTCTGGAGCAGTCTGGCTATTTCAACGAGCTGGCCATGACAAGCGCTGCTGAGCAGGAAAGGAAGAAGCACGTTGGTGTCTATGTCGGGCTGTGCTCCTACGAGTACGATTCCAACGTCCACTGCCATCCCCCCAGCGCCTTCACGACGACGGGCGAGCTGCGCAGTTTTATCCCCGGCCGCGTCTCGCATTACTTTGGATGGACGGGCCCGTCGTTGACCTTTGATACCGCATGCTCTTCGTCCACTGTCGCCCTCCACAATGCCTGCAGGGACCTGCTGTCCGGCGAGGTCCCGGCCGCGCTGTGTGGTGGTGTCAATGTCCTGACAAGCCTGCAGTGGACGCAGAACTTGGCCGCTGGCAGCTTCATCAGCCCGACGGGCCAGTGCAAGCCCTTTGACTCTGGTGCAGATGGGTATTGCCGCGGCGACGGAATTGCCTACGTCTTCCTGAAGAAGCTCTCAACCGCCGTGGCCGATGGCAATACCGTGCTAGGCACCATTCGCTCGACAGGCGTCAACCAGAACCTCAACACCACGCCGCTCTTTGTCCCCAATGTCCCGTCGCTGTCGACGCTCTTCAACGAGGTGATTCGCAAGGCACGCGTCGACCCACGCGAGATCTCGCTCGTCGAATGCCACGGCACTGGCACGCCGGTGGGCGATCCTGCTGAATGGCAAAGCATCCGGAATGCCGTGGCCGGTCCGCGACGAGATACGGTTCTGCCTATTGGGTCGGCAAAGGGGCATGTTGGCCATACTGAAGGTGCATCAGGCCTGGTCTCCCTGATCAAGGTGCTGCTGATGATGCGAGGCAACTTCATCCCGCCACAGGCCAGCTTCAACACCATGAACCCCGGGATCCACGCTCAGCCCTCGGACAACATGGAGGTCGTCACGGCCCTGCGCTCGTGGCCGGGAGCCCGCAAGGTGGCTCTGCTCAATAACTACGGGGCCTGTGGATCCAATTCAAGCGCGATCGTCGCTCACTCGGCGCATAAGCCTGGCAAAGGCCCTTTGCCTGGGGCGCAACGACTCCCGTTTTGGATCTCCGGCCTCGATGCCCGCAGCATCGCAGCGTACAGCACCGCACTGGCCCCGTACCTCCAGACCCAGTCGCAGGACCAGACGAGCCTCGCCGATGTCTCGTTCAACATGAAATGGCAATCGAACCCCGGTCTGTCGCAAGGAATGATCTTCAGCTGCAGCACCGTGGACGAGCTCCAGGCCAAACTCGCCCAGGCAGCTAGGGCTACCAAGGACACAGCCCTAAGTGTCGGCATTGCGCCGGTGAAGCCTGAGCGCCCCGTCATTCTGTGCTTCGGAGGCCAGGTCTCGACATTCATTGCCCTGGATCGCGCGGTATATGAAGGCGCATCAGTGTTCAGACACCATCTGGACACCTGCAATGCCGCCATCACGTCTCACGGCCTGCAGAGTATCTATCCCGATATATTCTCTAGCGAGCCATATCAGGATACGATCAAGCTCCAGACAGCTCTCTTTGCGGTGCAATATGCCTCGGCCAGGGCCTGGATGGACTGTGGGATCGCCGACAAGGTGGTCTCGGTGGTGGGCCACAGCTTTGGGGAAATCACAGCCCTCTGTGTTGCAGGCGTGCTGAGTCTGGAGGACACGGTCCAGTTAATCGCCGGTCGAGCCAGGCTGGTGCAGACTGCTTGGGGGCCTGACTCCGGCTCCATGATGGCCATCGAGGCCGACGAAGCCGTGGTGCAAGCTCTGCTGCAGGAATCCAACGCGAAATCCGACGGGACCGCAGGCATCGCATGCTACAACGGCCCTCGCAGCTTCACCGTGGCTGGATCAACCAGGGCCATTGACGCATTCGCCGCCACGCTGCCAGGAAAGGAGGTCAAGAGCAAGCGTCTCAACGTCACCAATGCCTTCCACTCGGCCTTGGTAGAGGGCATCGTCGAACGTCTAGGGGAGGTTGGCAAGAGAGCCAGCTTCCATGACGCCGTCATCCCGATAGAACGAGCCACCGAGCATGGCGCCGACTCTGAATCCACGCTGGACTGGACGTTTGTTGGCTCGCACATGCGCCAGCCGGTCTTCTTCCACCATGCTGTCCAGCGACTCGCAGCGAAGCATCCCGAGGCTATCTTCCTGGAAGCTGGGTCCAACTCGACCATCACCGTCATGGCATCGCGCGCCCTTGCCAGCCCGCAGTCCCAGTCGCAGTCGAAGTCGACGCACCACTTCCAGTCCATCGCCATCACCAACACCAGCAAGGGCATCGACAGGCTCACCGATGCAACAGTCGACCTCTGGAAACAGGGCCTACGCGTGTCTTTCTGGGCACATCATCGCCTCCAGAAGGACGAGTATGCGCAGCTCCTCTTGCCGCCTTATCAGTTCGAAAAGACACGGCACTGGCTCGAGCTGAAGTCGCCAGTCGAGCAAGCCCTGAAGATTGCTCAAGTCCAGGACGAAACCAAGACTCAGCAGGAGCACGCCAACCCGACGTCTCTCGACATGTGGACCTTCCTAGGCTTTCAGGAGCACAAGAAGAAGTCCAAGCTGGCTCGATTCCGCATCAATACCTCCTCAGACAAGTACCAGCGTCTCTTCGCAACCCACTTCATCGCAAAGACAGCGCCCATTGCCCCAGCCACGCTCGAGATCGACATAGCCATCGAAGCCCTCTTCAGTCTCAATCCGGAATGGAGACGTGGTGGTTTCTCGCCGACCATCCGCGACATGCTCAGTCACTCGCCCATGTGCGCGGACTCCACGCGCGAGTACTTGCTCGACCTGGAGTCTCGAAATGCAGCAGAGACGGAATGGAATTGGACTATTCACAGCACATCTTCCTCTTCTTCTCCAGACAAGCACGCTGAGGGCCGCATCACCATGAACTCACCATCCGACCCAGCCGCGCTGCAGGAATTCGGACGCTGGAAGCGCACTGTCACATACGCGCAGTGCCAGGCTGTTCTGGCATTAGGTCCACACGATGAAGGCGTGGAGGCCCTGCAGGGGCGCAACGTGTACCGGGCCTTTGAAGACGTCGTCGACTTGGGGCCTGTATACCGCGGCGTGAAGTACATCGTGGGCGTGGGCCAGGAGAAAGGGGAAGAGAAGGGGGAAGGGGAGTGTGTGAGTGCAGGAATCGTGCATAAACAACACTCCGGTGATACCTGGCTAGACGTCCCCAGGGCAGACTGCTACGGCCAGATTGCAGGCATGTACGTTAACCTGCTGACGGACATTCCTGGGAGTGATATGTTTGTTGCCACCGGGCTGGAGCTGGTGATGCGCTCGCCAGATCAGACTGTGTCTGTGACGGATGGCCGGGAGAATGGTTCAGGCATCTGGCATGTCCTCGCTCGCCACGCACGTCAGGGCGAAAAGGCCTACGTGACTGATATCTTTGTCTTTGATGCTGAGACGGGGGCGCTGGCGGAGGTCATCCTGGGCCTGCAATATGTCCGCGTCCCCAAGGCCACAATGAGCAAGATCCTGGCGCGAGTGACGACGGACAAGTCGTTTGTACGAAGCACTGCAGCGTCTCTGCCGCCTCATCCTCATCCTCGTGGCGAGCCTCTCACTGCTACTGCTACTGCTGCTACCAAACCGGCACCTCCCAAAGCAACCAATATCGCAAACAAAGTATGCAACGTGGTTGCCAACGTTTCCGGCATCGAAGCCAGCGAATTGAGCCTCGACAGCGAAATGGCCGACTTGGGCATTGATTCCCTGATGGCCATGGAAGTGGCGCGCGAGATGGAGACCACATTCCACTGCACCCTCGACAGCACCGAGACAATGGTCGCCACCAGCATTCGCGACTTTGCTGCCTGCGTGTCGAGTGCGTTGGCGAGGGCTGGTCAAGACGCTGGCGGTGACGGTGATGGTGACGGTGGCTCGTCCAGCACCGAGAGCGATTCTGTGCTTTCGGACTGGGGTCAGGACACCGACTCTGATATCTCGACGCCGGATGACGCCTCGGTCATCACCAGCAAGAGTCACGATCCGGTGAGTGGTCCACTCACCCCTGCGATACAGGATGTTGATCGTGGCGATGTAGCAGCCCGAGAGGCAGAGGCCCTGCGTCTAGTCGAAGCCTACACAGCCGGCTGGGAGTCGCCGGCTCTTAAAGACGCCAGCAACAGCACCATCACTGGATCTGGAGCTGGAGCTGTGGTGATTGTGACAGGCGCATCTGGCAGCCTGGGATCGCACATTGTCCAAGCCCTCGCCGAGCGCCCCGACGTCGCAAGTGTCGTCTGCATCAACCGCGCCGCCAAGGATACGCCCCCAGAGAGCCGACAAGAAGAAGCCCTCTCTTCCAGAGGCATAACACTGTCGCCGACTGCCCGTGAGAAACTGCATGTATACGGGACCGACACGTCAAAGACCCATCTCGGTCTCTCGAACCAGGAATACACCTGGCTCGCCCAGCACGGCACGCACATCATCCACAACGCATGGCCCATGAGCGCTACACGGCCACTCAAGGCTTTCGAGCCCCAACTCCAGGTAATGCGGAACCTGCTGGATCTGGCGCGCGACATGGCCCTGGAAGACGGGCCGCGCAGAATCGGATTCCAGTTTATCTCTTCGATTGGCGTGACGGGGTTTTCGGACAAATCTCCCATCCTCGAGCAGCCCATGGCAATGGCCGCGGCGATACCCAGTGGCTATAACGAGGCCAAGTGGGCGTGCGAGCGCATGTTGGCCGACACGCTGCGCCGCCACCCGCGGGTTTTCAGGGCAATGATGGCCCGGCCAGGCCAGGTTTCTGGATCGACAGCAAGTGGGTTCTGGAATCCGGTCGAGCACTTTGCGTTTGTTGTGAAGAGTGCGCATGCGCTGAAGCTGTTTCCTGATCTGCAGGGCGTGCTGCATTGGTTGCCTGTGGACAAATCTGCCGGCGTCATGGTGGATCTGCTCAATATCGGCGCTGAAGAAGAAGACTCAGGAGAGGTGTACCCGGTCTATCACGTCGATAACCCTGTTGGCCAGTCGTGGAAGGAAATGGTGCTGGTTCTGGCGGCGTCTCTGGATATCCCAGCCCACGGCATCGTTCCCTTTAGGGAGTGGATCCGGCGAGTTCGTGAATCGTCGCTACCACCGGCGCAGAATCCGGCGTCCATGGGGCTTGGGTTCCTTGAGAGTCATTTTGAACGCATGGCTTGCGGTGGGATCGTGCTGGACACGCAGCATGCAAAGGAGCACTCGAAAACTATGGCCGCACAAGGGCCGGTGAGTGCTGAGGTTGTTCGGTCGTATGTCTCGTCTTGGAAGGCGATGGGGTTTCTTCATTAAATTACTCTCATTAGAAGTTACTTGTGATTATAATAGAGCGCTGTTTATTATAGAATGCCAATAGTATCGAGTCATCTCCCGTCCTCCAAGTACAGCAAGATTCTAAGATGTGCCTGCTCTATATGCAAGAGAATGATGTAAAGATCATACTGAATACGTCAGTCGTCTCGGAAGATAACAATGTGGTTTTACCGTGATATGTATGTTTCTGTAGCCGACTGGGCAGGTCCTGATTGCATCGTGGTGTTGAACATCATACAGGGCCTAGCAAGCATTGTCCAGTCCAACAGTCCAGATACTGAGTATGACAGCAGCATGACTCGAGACTCGCCCAGCGTTTCGATAATCCGTCGATAAGCAGACTATAAGCGGACTATCATAACTCCAGCTGCCCTAATGAGTAACCCCGAAGAGGATATCAGACATATAAAGAGATATCAGACGTATAAACAGACTCCCCGGACTGAAGACCAGCAACCATTCAACAACATGAACAACATGAACAACATGAACACAACGATCCACCTACCACGCATCCTCTGCCTCCACGGCGGAGGCACCAACGCCGCGATCTTCCAGATGCAGTGCCGCGTGCTCGAGAAGCGCCTTGGCCGTTCATTTCGTCTCGTCTATGCACAGGCTCCATTCACCAGTACAGAACCCGGGCCAGACGTAACGTCCGTCTACAGAAACTACGGGCCTTTCAGGGTCTGGTTCTGCGATCACAACATGTCCAAAGTCCTGACATCCCGGGATGTTGCTACAGCGATTGACACCAGTCTCGCACTCGCCATGGCTGCCGACGACGCAAAGGGCGCGACGGGCGACTGGGTTGGCCTGTTGGGCTTCAGCCAGGGCGCAAAGGCCGCAGTTAGCATTCTATACCGGCAGCAACGGTGTGCAATCACCAACTTCCGGTTCGCGATCCTCTTTGCTGGTCGTGGGCCGTTGGTGTGGCTCATGCCGGACCTCCCCCGGCCGGACGGTCTGGTCGACGCCGCTACACCGTTCACATACGCCTCTTCTCCCTGGATGGCTATGGGCTCTGACGAACATATGCTGCAGCTGCCTACGGTGCATGTTCATGGGGTGAACGACCCTGGCCTGGAGTATCACCGAGACCTGCTTCGGGAGTACTGCGACCCGCTGCAGGCCACGCTGTTGGAGTGGGCGGGCGACCATCGCATGCCGATTAAGAGCAGAGACGTCGAGGCAGTGGTACAACAGATTCACCGAGTTGCAAGAGAGACAGAGACGCCATCCGTAATGATGACTGGGAAGGGTTTCTATGGAAGGTCGGTCGAGAATGGCTTCTCGCTACAAAGTTTGAGCATGTACATTTGAATTATTATGGCGGCGTTAATACCACAATATTTGTATCACAATTCTATACCACAATTCTATACACGAGTATATGCATGTCAGCGCGGAACAACATTAATCTGAATATCCTTGTCGTACTATCTTACGCTCAGCCGGGGAAACAATGTTGAAGCGGACTTTTTAGGGCCCAACACAGCCCCCTGCTTCACGCTTATAAGGCCAGCATCCCCATGAGAGCAAGAACAGTCTCAATCACAATGTCCAGCCCATCCAACACCCTTGCGACCTCTCTCTGGCGTACAACAAGATATCTAAATCTCCCAAGACCCTTCTCAAGACTCGCCTGCTCTCGTTCTCGCAACATGCCCTCCATCACCACCGACCAGTGGCTCGAAGCCGCCGCCTACCGTCGCAGCGTCCGTGCTTTGGGAGGAACCTCCAAGGTCCCAGATGAACGAGTCCATGAGATCGTCGCCAAAGTCCTTTCCTTTGCGCCCTCGTCTTACAATACCCAGCCCGTCCGCATCTCGCTTGCCTTTGGCGAGAAGCACAAGGAGCTCTGGAGCATTATCCTCAGGGACGCCGAGCCGATCCTCAAGTCAATCAATCCTGGCCTCTGGCAGAAGCTGGGGCCTGTTTTCGAGGGCCATAAAGCTGCATATGGATCCGTATGTTGCACCTGTCACTTGTCACTCAAACCATCTAACTGGGTAACCATCTAACATGCATGCACAGGTCCTCTTCTGGGAGCGCGGCGAGACGACAAAAGAAGCCTCTGAGACACACAAAGCAACCGGGCACATGTTTGGCGAATGGGGCGAGCATACTCAGGGCATCCACCAGGTCCTTGTCTGGACGGCCTTGGAACTGGAGGGCGTCGGGGCCAATCTGCAGCACATGAACGCCATTCCGCCCATCGAGGCTGCCATCAAGAAGTTCGCGGGCGTCCCTGAAGATTATAAACTCAAGGCGCACTTGAACTATGGCGATGAGTTGGCTGCTCGTCCGGAGAATCCGCCGAAATTGCCTATTACTGAGACGCTCTCGGTTCTATGATAGATTAGATGGATAATGGCATGGTCTTAGACTAGTACTGTTTAGTATTATAAGGGTTCCTTGACTCTTGGGATATCTAGAGTTGTTCTTATAAATATCTGAACTTGTGCTGAATCTTTTACTGTATTAGCGCAGTGCGTATAGCAGTCCTACTAGGAAAAAGACTATAAGTGTTAGAAAATTGATCTTTTATCTTCCTGGCACTAAACAGAAAGGATAGAAAATCAAGTACGTATGTATGACAGGGTATCAATAACAAACGCCCAAACAGCACCGACTTCCGACGCCGACGCCGAACCGGTAATACCACACAATACAATACAGCCCATCAATCATGGACATTCATTCCACATCAGCGTAGGCATAACCAGCATCAATACTCCGAAGCAAGAGGAAACCCATCAATCCCAACCCCTTCTTTCCGTCCCCGGATCACCGACCTCAAACAAGCACCCACGCCCTCCAAATCGCCTAGCAGGCCCACATGACCACGGTCAGACTTGACGAGTCCATCGCGGATAACCCTGTACCCGTGCGGCAGCATCGCCGCGCTAGCAAGACAGACCCCATCACCAGCGGCGAAGGCCAGATCGTCATACGCCGATGTGTACTTGATCGCCTCGCGAGAAGCGACGCGAGCGCCGTACACCGTTGGCACGGATTTGGAGTACAGTACCGCGAAGGGCGGGTATTTATTGCTCTGCTGGTGGCTGTCGTTGTGGAGGGTCTCGTGCTTGAAGGCCCGAACCTCGGCGAGGGTGCGTGCGAGGTACTCTCGCGCAGCGGCCGGATGAAGCGTGATAGGTTGGGTGTTTGGGGTTGTGGAAGATGAGCCCTTGGGGTTCGTGGCGGGACCAGGGAGGCCTTCGCCCTTTGGAGGAAAGTGATTAGCGGGGTTGAGGTTGTGTGCTGCGGCTGCTGCGGTTGTCGAGGAGTTGTTGCGGCTGTGACTGCCACCGCTGCCGTTGGTGATTGTGGGGGAGTCGGGTGTGAAGTTGTCTAGGTCTGTACTGTCGTCTGCTGAGGAGTTGGACAGGATGGTGGAGAAACGCTTGCGGATAGGGAGATTGAGCGCGCTTGTTGAAGTGGGCACGGGTAGGGGCTGCGCTATGCAAGGGGAGAGGCGGTATTCGTCCCAGGTATCCGGGTCGAAGTAGTCGAGACTATATTCTTCCTTTGTGCGCTTGTCGATAAAGCAGTGGCCCTTTTCGGGGAGGAGCGCGAAACTCGTCCGGAAGGTGAAGTTGACTTGCGCGGTCAGAACGCGAGAACTGAGGAGCACGTCGTCACCATTGCGGAGAGGCCCGAGGATATTGACACAGTGCTGCGGGACACCGGCATAAACAACACCTGCGAAGAGCTCGGGCCGTTGGTTGATTGCATGCCGAGCGATTAGACCGCCGAGACTGTGAGCAATCACATATGCACCTCGCTTGTGCGGCGGAACGTCGGGGGCATTGCACGGCAAACCCTCAAGATACTTTATCAAGCGTTTTGAGAGGAGATGAGGGCTAAGTCGCCAGTCGTAGCCGTAGTTGTGGACGCGTAGGTCGCCACGGACGGTATTTTCGCACTTCTGCAGCCGCTTGAGCAGTCGTCGACAGATATCAACCGGGCCAACGTGCGAAAGCACTCCGTCCGGAATGATGCTCTCTTCCATGCGTTCTTCGTCTTCACGTGTCAAACCGACCTCAAGGTCCACCTTTCGCAGATTGAGTCCCACCTTCATGGGAACCCAGAGTTGCCGGTGCGGTGGTTTGGCCGAGCGTAGGATTGAGCCCCGATAGCCACCCATAACCACCACGTCTCCGGTCAGCTCGCTCATAGCTTCATAGAGGATAGGATTGGTTGTGGCGAGGCTCGAGCGAGGCGACTTCGCCCACGGCATCGTTAAATTCGATGACTGATCTTCGGGGTACGCACGAGTCTCGAGCGGCGGAGCCAACCCTGCCGAAGCGCCTGTTTCGTCCGTCTCTGCCCTGCGGTGGGAAGCATCAGAGAGAAACTGTTTGTAACCCCAATCGCTGCGCAGGTCCTGTAAGTGAAGAGTGGGCATGCTCAGAAGCCGACTGCTCGAATCCTGCAGGGTATCCTTGATGGCCTTGAACCGGCTGTTCGTCTGGGAATGGATATGCTCGTACTGAGGACGATGCTCCAGCGACGATGCAGTAGACGAAGCCCGCAGGTACAACGACTGGTCTGAAGACGACCGGCGCAGGGTTGGATTCGAACCGACGAAGGAATACTTGCCGCGAGTGCTCGCAGACGGAGCCTGCAGCGGCCTCAATTCGCCGATCGGATCCTCCGCAGGAGCGGTATCAGTGGCAAACTGTGTACCATTTGAGGGTGGTGAACCAGCAGTAATCTCCGGCGAACGCTGCGGTGACCGAGGCACTGCAGACACACCACCCTCATCACCGCCGCCAGTATTACCGCCATTACCACCATCCTGGTCCAAATTAAGCCGCGACGACCAACTGCGTGAGCGATTCCTGGACACAGACACCAAGCTGCCGCTCCTCAAATGCAACGACGGAAAGAACTTCTTCAGCCGGCTGCCCGTATGGCTATCCCCCGACCACGCGCGCGGCCTTAACGGCAGGGTGCTCTTCAAAAGCGACCTCGTAAAGCTCGTCCGTGGTCCGTGTCCCTGTCCCTCTTTGATCGGCGCAGGAGTTGTGGCGGCTTTCCCACCCGCTGCCGCTCCAGCTCCATATCCCCCCTGGTCCTTATTATTATAAACATTATTATTGCCGCTATCGTCCGTCAACCCCTCTGGCTCCTCTGTGATATCCGGCGCAAAAATGCCCTCGTTCTCAAAGAAGCCGCCATTGCGCTCCATAATGCGCGTCTTCTCCTCCGCAGGCGTCAAGCGAGACTTCAGTCGACTCTGGTCATAGCCCATGCTGACCCCGATTACGTCGTCGGCGTCGGCTTCGTCAGTCATGTTGGCGGGATGGGGGGCGCCCGCGTCCTCGCTGTCGGAGGGGCTGTCTCCGCTCAACTCCCCGCCGAGAGCGCCGGTGGGATACCCATTGACTTTGGGACTGGCATTGGGGATGGAATTGATGCGGGCATCGTGGGGGATGGCGATTGCACCCGGGCGACGAGAGGAATAATGCATAGTCGGGTGGATTGGCGAGACATCCCAAGCAAGGACGGGCCCGGAGGAACAGGGTATAGGTAAGGATGACGATAACAATATATATAAGTAATAAAGAAGAATACAATACAAGCCGAGGGAAAAGAAAGGAAGAGAGGACTTCCGGCTCAAGGATTTGATTTCGGAGGCGATGGATGGACCGGACGAACAGGGAAGACAGAAAAAGAAAGGGTCCACTGCACAGCCTTCTTTCCGGGTCCCCCGGAAGTAGCCTTTCGAATCTCACTCAAGATAGTGAACATGAGCATAAAAAAGGAATAATAACGCCAATTGGGCCGAGCCCGGCTCGAGCTGCCATATCTTGCTTGTCTGGTCTCAACCCCATTGTTGCGTAGCCTGGATATCATCGATCTACTCGTGATCGGGGGCGATCTTAGTGTTGTTGCTGTTTGCGGGCGGAAATTCTCTGTCATGTGATAATGCTTAACTGCTTATCGATAATGATGATGTCATTGTGCAGATGACTCAGCAATACCTCATTAGTTAAGTTATGCAGGCCGTGACAAGCAAATGCTAAGACGAGAAGTTTACGAACTGCCCAATGAGCTTAATTCAGTTACCTATCTGACGAAAAACTAATTCATGGAAAAGTGGATTAAAAATGCTTCATACAGGAGGTTATTTACAGTAAAAGTCCTCGCAACCAATCACGCGATGCTAGAGACTCGTATTCGTTCCAGTCTCGTATACTTTTGAGGTATTTAAACGAGGGGCAAGAAGGAGTATTATGATGCCTGCGCGCGCACCTTGCCTGCCTCTCGCATCTCAGTCATGAACCCGTCCTCATCGCCGGCAGATGACAGGATCCAGTAATCGCCCGCACTAGCTAGTCCACCTCCAAATCCTGCTACAGGAGCTGCAGGCGCACTACGACGCTCCTTAGGTCGGGCTCCCACGTCGTGTGGTCCCCAGGCAAGGATGTTCTTAGCTGCAAGACGGCTTTGGTCGTCCGGCTTGGTGAAACCAAACAGTTGCGTCTGCAGGCAGCCGAGAATTGCAACCGCAGCACGAATCATGATGCTGTCACCCTCGAAGACCCAGCAGTCCCAAACACGGCTGAGACGCTCTAGGTCGAGGCCGTTGGTGAGAAGCGACTGGAACATGTTTCCGAAGATCTCCTCGTCCGACAGACGCAGAGTGTCATAGAGATGGGTGGCCAGGCGTGGGAATTTGTAGCGAAGCGTCGTGGACGCCAGCGAGTAAGTTCGTCCAACCGCCCCGCGGTCCATAGTCATAAACGCAACGGGCAGAGGTCGGTTAAGCGCATTCGCCATAGCGCAGAAAGCGGACGAAGGGGTTGGGAATTGAAGCACAAGAAGCGCGGCAATGGTCTGCGAATCATTAGCTTGAGAGTCAACTTTCCTGTAATGGTGGGGAAAACAAACATGAAGACCTCTCGCGTATCCTACATCACTCCGATACATCGAGTACGCCTCCAGCACATCGACCAGCGTTTCCCGCAGCGGGCCACCTTCTTGGAAGAGGTTCAGCTCCGGGAAAGCATTCGAGACATCGTTCTGGATCATGTCAAACCACTCCATCAATCTTTTATTGCTTTCGCCCGAGTCGCCCTCAGACTTGGCACGAGCGTCCTTGGCTCGCTTGAGGGCTTTGTTGAACGATTCATCAGACAGAGCCAGCTCATTCCCAATGGCACGACTCCAGGTCGGTCCTCGGATACGTGATGGTATACCCCGCCACCACAGCTCGCGGGTGCGGGTTTCACCAATGGCTTTTGTCCAGTTAGGATAAACGTAGTCATCCCAAATCTGCTGAAGCGTATCGCGGGTGTTATCTCGTTCGCATTTGGCTGAAGCTGCCTTTGCGACTTTACGCTTTTCTGCTTCCCGAGACTGTTCCATCATTCGCTTATACTCCTTGAGATGCCGCTTTTCCTCCTTCTGGTCCTTTGGAGGAAGCCAGCTGGGACGAGTGCGCGTAAGAACCTTTTCCTTCTCTTTGCTAATTGGCAACGGGTCGATCATGATATTGGACTTTTGAACAGGCGGCAATTCAATTGCGGCCTTGGAGTCCCGCTTCGATTCATCACTAGATCTCAATGAGGAAGTTCCACTCTGGAGGCTATCTCCACGCTTTCGATCACTCGCGTCGGCGTGAAATTCCAGAGCCTGAGTAAGGTTCTTCGCCTCCTCGGACAGGTCGGACATCATGCTATTATAAGAGTAAAGGCGAGGGTTGCGAGGTGAAATCTGGCCACGTTCGGGACCAGCCGAGCTAGATCGGACCATCTGTCGATTGGGTCGAGAAGTAGCAGGCGATAGTTGAGCCGGAGTTGCAACAGACGCGTCAGAGACTGAATGCGATAGAGGGAAAGGCCGAGGCCCAGGGCTCTGCCGGTTAGGGCTGTGGTCTCTAGACGGGGCACGGTCCTCAGCTGGCCGTGGGGAAATAGGGATATTCCATAAGCTGGCATCTTCCGGGAGCTCGTCATCTGAATCATGGTATTCTTCCTCCAACTCCTTCAGCGACTTGCGATTGCGCTGCCACGACGGTTTTCGGTTAAGAGATAGAGTATTGGCGGGCGATGGAGATAGAGTCTGCGTTGATGCTGCAGGAGACGAGGCGATGCCCGGTGAGGGTCGGAGGGGCGAAGCAGACCGATTACGACGAGTCTTCGAGGACGGTCGCGGGGTTTGCAAGTCACGCGAGCTAGTCATGAGCTTTGGACCAGGGCGTGCCTGTGATGGGTACGGGCTTCTCGGTGAATTAGAGATTAAATCGCGAGTATTCGAGGACGGCGACTTGGCCAGCATCCTCGCTGTCGAGGCCCGCGCGACCCCGGGGGCTCGGCCATAGGGAACAGAGGGCTGCATATATGACACGGATTCATCTTCTAGGCCGATTTCTTCAAAGTTCCCAACATCTGTAAAGGCCCCGTCGGGGCTAGACATGCGCGAGGAGGATCGGTAAGACGAGGACTTGGAGGACTTGGACCCCGAGAGTTCGGGCGGGGAATTCGGTGCGGTGAAAACGGCCGTCATAGCGGTCGATGGTGTAGTTTCGAGTCTCGACTCACCGGTGCAGCCGAGCTGGGTGTATTATAATTATTACGATTCAGTAGCGGTATGCTGTCGTCAAAGAGGCGATCGATCGCGTTGTGGGGGCGAGAAAAATGCGGACCGGCAGCAACAAAAACGAAGGTCTGACGGGGGGGACTCGAGCGTCCCAGCAGCGCCGTTATATTAATATTCCACAAGGAGGCCCAGGGCCATTAATCACCAGTCAATAACTAGGGCTGGTATCCAGGACTGCGTTTTCCAGCGCGTTATGCAGCCACCAGAGTTGCGAAGGGTGAACAGGGGTGGGAGTAAGAAAAGAGATAGATAGGAAAAGGGAGGAGCGAGAGGGAGGGAGAACGAGAGTAGAGACGGCGAGGTCGGGGGATAGAAAAAGAAAGGAAGGTCGACGACGCAAGCGAAAGACAGGATCGAGACGGACGAGCGAAAGAAGTCGTGAAAAAGCTACGAAAGCGAAAGGGACGAAAAGAGCGAAGAATGGGGAGCGGGAGATGATTCCATCACCGAGCGCAGTCCATTCCAGGTTCTCAGCCGAACGCAGAGACTAAGGGTCTAACTCTACTACGGCCGACGGGCGTGCGCTGATGCCTGAGGCTTGTCGCGCTCTCCAATGATCGTGGACGATCGCGGTCCAGACACTGGCTGCGCTGCTTTTCATTTGCTGCGCGCGGCGATCAGCATCAAATTAGTTTAGGGGACAACTCAGTGCGGAGTCGCGACGTTATTTCCAGCATTGAGATGAAGGAGCAAGTGGCTGTTCCAAGGCACGCCACCGCATATCCACACGTGCAGGCTTGCTTGTTCGATTCTAGTGATAACTCGAGCCTTGCAAGTTGGAAAGCGAGGATGAAAACATAGAAACACGCCCTGGTCTACTGGTAGTGGTCAAGGAACTACATGGTGTTTGTTGTTCTCTGGAATTGCCACCCCCTTTCCTGTCCGTCCACTGTGCTGCTTGCCCACTCACGGCGGTTCCGTGGGAATGCCTTCCCATACCACAAATCTCTTACATCTCGGCTATCTACCATGGAACTTCGCGGTTATTATTAGCTGAAAAGACTGAGGACTGGCATCTTTCATTATTACTAATTGTGTTCGTTGCATTAAAGCCAGCTCCATCCCTCTTCGATCCCTTGATCCCTTCATTATTGCTTACTAGTATCTCTGCCCTGCGTACCGCCGGCACCACCGAAGATGCCCGGCCAGCCATGTTTCTATTTTGGAGCGGTAAGGAGACCGCAATCTCAAAAGCGCCACCCCCCATACGTGAGATTCCCCGTCCGCGCTACCTGCGCCAGCAGCGCACCACTCCCTGGGCTGCTTTCCCGCGCTTCTGCCATCGTCCCGTCAAGCCAACACAGCACGTCCGCATACCGTGTCTGCTTCCGCCCCAACACAAATTGAAACGCTGCCGCCCCCAAATATTGCACCTGATGATAGGTGACCTTGCAACGCCCATGCCGGCCTCGAATCAGTCGATATCCCAGCTGCGTTGCGTCACGGATGATGCGCACCACGACCTCAGGGCGTGGATGCGCCCGGGTGGGTAGGGACCGGGTATAGCGGTACATTTTCATCGCGGCGCCCACAAGCGCCTTGTATATGTTTAGGAGGACGGCATGCAGCGAGTTGTGCGCGGTGTCTGTGTACATCGGGTGTAGGGACTGCTTGACCGACCCGAGGATCTTCTGGTGGAAGTACCGCCCGGGGTTTCGCCCAGAGTCGACGACTAGGGAGTCACTGAGCGCGGCAGCTGCTGACTCGGCGCCGTCAAGCATTCGGTTCTGGTCTTTGAAGATCTCTAGCGTTTGCGTCTCAATGAGACACCCACAGTAGGGAAAGAGCGATGTGTCGATGATTCGCGGGATTTGCATGCCGTCTACGGATGCTGCAAAATTGACCAGGCTCTTTGCTGGGTTGACAGAGACGCCGTAAGTCGGCTGTCCTCTGAGCATCACCCGTAGGAAGTCCATCGCAACGCCGGAATCCAAGGTAATGAGTAAGAAGTCGTCGACGTACCGAAGAAAGAGGGCATCGTCTGTCTGTAGGAAACCGAGCTCGTTGCGCTCCATCTCTGCGTAGAACAGATTGCAAAGAAGACTAGACATCACCGAACCCTGCGGGATACCATTCCGTTGCCGAAAGAGCCTCTTCCCTATCTTGACTAGAGTGTTCTGGACGTGCTCGTTGAGAATATCAAGCAACCCCTCGCTGCTGTAGTTCTTCTTTTTGGTCGTCGTGTCGATAAAGACACTGTTTCTTCTCCCCGCCATATTCGCGCCAGCAATAGCATCTGTTAGATGCTCTGGTTTAGCTAGCGAGGCGAATCTCTCAAGAAATTTCCTCCATGGCTTGCTATGTCCTCCCTGATTCTGTGACGGCCACATGTCACCAAAGTAATTTCTGGGGCACATTTCCACGTATTTCATCCAGTTATACTCTTCTTCGGAGACCAACTTCTCGATAAGACGCACAAGGCTCTGCTGCGGTATGGTATCGAAGCAAGATTGAATGTCTAGCTTCACAAAATAAAGCGGTGTCTGCGAGTTCAAACCCTTACCGGCCAAGGTCTTCTTAAACCCCTTCAGTCGGGAGTGAATGTCTTTCACGGAGAGCATACCAGAACCAAGTATATCGCCTCGTCTGGTTCTCTCATAGTTGAGCATGTTGTGGACAGGCGCGATTGCCGAGTTCACACTTTGTACATAGCTATATCGCGCCTGGCCCCCCCAACCGCTCTTGACTTGGGTGGGCCGTTTCAAATTCAGGATCGGTCGGATCCCCGTCAACTTGGGGAGTAGTCTCAACGAGCCGTACCCGAGTGATTTTTTACCATACAATAACTCTTGCGCCTTCATTGGCGTCAACTCCTCGAACATGGAAGCCCTTAGATTCGCCAATGGCTGTGTGGTAAGTCGGAGCCACACGTCATGTCGGAAATAGAACAAGCGTTGTCGGTGTACTTGTGATTCGGTCACGTAGAAGTTTCCCCTAATGAGGGGGAGTAATATGGAATCGAACAGATAGTACAGGAATTCATGGAATAACTCTCTGCGTTTCTGCAGGTCAGAAGCTGAGATCTTGTCTTCTGAAGGCCTATCACTAAGGTTGTGAGGTTCGAGCCAGGGTATCTGCGTGATCTGCAACCAGTCAGTATTTGCACCAATGGTAAGGGTCGATTTGCCGAACCTTTATACCCTCACAGATCTCATGCAGGCTCAGACTTTCACGTCTACGCATGTGTATGAACCTATCGACATGACGGAGGATGATATTCTGGTGGATGGCGCCCTGCTCACCGGTTCCGAAGAACCCAGCTGGGACCAGATTTTGAATGACGGCTCGACAGAAGGCTGATATAGACGCGGCTGGGGTAGCATGGTCAGTCAAGTTCACCTTTGGCCTAGGAGCGCCCCGCCGTTTGCGCTTTCTTCCAGAATTCGATGTCGAGGGCATATCGGAGGCTTGAAGAGTGCTTGGCATGTCCGGATAAGCGACTGAGGGCTGAGTTATAAGTTGGCCTGAGCCTGAAGGTTCAGCAGTGGATGTCGTTTCGGTTTCAACACTGGGTTGCCCCAAGGTACAATGATCAGAAAACTATAATTATTAGTTTTCGTCAAGTTTCTAGGAGACTCTGCATACCTGTTCAGAGCAGTAGTACCGAAGAAGGCTACTATAACAGCAACGTCGATGTCTGTTTTGCAGCTGGCGCACCAGTTCTAGGGCTCTTCCCCGAAGCCTTCTTGGTATCTTAACCGACCCCTGCTGCTCAGAAGTAATCTCGGCAGCCCCATCAGTTCCAGTCGCGCCCGCACGTTGTTGGTGCCGAGTAAGTCCCAGCCCTTCCTTGCTGGCGATTTCGTCCTCTCGAGAAGAATAGTTTTTAAATAAAGGGTTATCGCGATAGTTCGACCAAGTCGTGCATACACTATGGAGGCCAAACTGTCGCGGGAAAACATACTTCATCACATGCACGGTATGTTGCAGCGATCTAGATGAAGGAAACCGACTGAGAACGTCTACAATGTCGTCAGCTAATTGCCCTGGGCATCTCGATTGGGTTCACTCACGATTTGGTAGGCCGAATACGATTTTGCTCTTTGTACCTAGTTGAGGGCGGGCGTATAACATGCGTTGCCGGCAAAATACAATCGCGTTAGGTTTTAAACGATTGTCGTTTCCCCCAGCTTTTAGTTGCTTCGTGTCTGGTTTGGTTTGGGCAGTCGGGCCCTGGAAAGTAGGGTCTTTCTTAACAGACAAAGTGTTATCATCCCCGTTAGCAGAGTCTTTTTCTGGCGAGGCTCGTATGGGCTTAAGGCTTGACAGTGGAAGTCCTAGCTTGAATGTAAGCATCCACAAACACATCGTCATTCAGCTAATAACCCACCACTTATTTGGCAATAGACGTCCTTCCTCGCATCTACTGCCACAAACAGCCCACAGTCAAGTAAAAGCTTCAACATGATCTCGTCGCCATTGCCTCCCAGCAAAGCAAGAACTTCCGGCCACGGCGATTGCTTAAGCATTCGGACGTTCTTGTTGGAGTAGTAAGACTCGACATTAGGGATAGTGCAGAGGAGTCCACGACTCGCCCGCCTGTACCCATGGCTCAGCAGGTGTTTGTCTTCCGGTCTGCCCTGGAAGACGTCTCTCTGAGCGAAGACGGACGAGATAACAAAATCCACAACCTGTTCAAGAACCAGGATTAGCCATTGTCTGAAACGAATCGATGCCGTTATCGTACCTCTGATTGCGGGCTCGCGGGTCCAGTATCAGTACCAAGCTGACTCGCGGCTGCGCTTTGCGCTTGCGAGAACGCAACAAAATCCCGCCGCCGTGTCTGGCTTTGCGTAGGCGGCAGTTCTTTCCATATCCCCACAAGGGTCGTATCTAGGATATTGGCCAGGTCTCGATTCTGAGTTTTCCCAGTGCCTGGATCGCCGAGGCTCCCCGCTACATCGCCATCGCCGCCACGCACCGCTGCGATTCTGCGCCGACGCGACTTGGATGATTTCGGGATGCGCTGCAGAATGTACTGCCGCAATGTCACCACTTGCCGGTAGTACAGGGAAATTATCGGATGGGAGGTTTCGGCTGTACTGGGGGCTTGGTTGCCGCTGGCTTTTAAGTGGTGTGATGAGATACTGGAAGGTTGTTGTGGTGATGACTTCGCCCGCGTTGGACTGTCTTTGGCGGGTCTCTTGCGTTTATTACCCATGATTTAGCAAGAGAAATACCTGAAACTCATATTATGTTCAAGGTCTCGCGGCTACCCTTTGTTGTGAGTTGAGCCGAGAAGGGTGTTGAGTGTGACGCGCAGAAACGCGCGAGTAACGCGAGGGAAGGGGGAAGCTAAAGAACTGCAACCCTCAGATATTTCCTCAGCAGCATTGCTCATTAATAAATCAGAGCACTGGTAGGTAAAGGCTCAAATAAAGATTTCCCTGCCGTGCAACCTGCTGCGTGAGATCAATTGCATACTGATGTTGAGGATTGCGGGAGAAGCACAGTAGGTATGGTATCTTGGCTCCCGCAATCAACATCCAGGCTGGTGCTTTTCATTTCACTAGATGTAAGTCAATCAAATAATTTTCAGCGACTTTTAGAATTCCAGAGAATAAGCATAATGTCCACTTTGTTTAAGAGATCAAAAGTGCGAGGAACATAATGCTGGTCGTATTTCCGTGAGGCACTACTGTAATATAGACCGCATATATATAACTACTAGATCCTCGAGCCAGAGTACTGAGAAACCCGCACTCTTTTTGCTCCCTTTAATCAAACGAGTATCAGATCCTTAAATTCAATTCTAACAACATCAGCTTTACTCTGACGGACTCGGTCCGCAAACACAGAACAGGGTTTTGAACTGTTTTGAGGTTTAAACTGTTTCGGCATGCCAACACTATCGCCAATGGTCACAACGTAACAATCCCCCGCTAGCATAATCATGAAACAGAAGTCTATTAGTCTACGGCTTGACATGGGAATGGATCTACCAGATGTCTTCTGAACTCCCACTCCATAGTACTACGCTTCGTGTCTCAAGACCAAGAGGGCTCCAGCCTCCAGGGTCCCGTTCATGCAGGGACGGGCAGGTCCATATTGCAAGGCAAGTTCGCAACACAACCTAAAACAATAATACACTGACCCACCCATTATTGGGACTTTGCAGCAGTTTCGGAGGAATTCTCCTCCTGCAAACTTACTCAAGCCACTTAGATTGATTCAGAACTGCGGGCTCGTATGCCTGGGTCCTGGAGACATGTGGTTCTTGTGCGGCGAACGACAGCTGGACCCAGCTAATTGATCAAACCTCTGCCAGTCGAGTTGCAGGGTTGGGGAGCTAATACTCCGTATGCTACTATGTTTTGACACCTGTCGGATGGGTTTGGTGTTAAGGAGGTGATATCCCACTGCACGTAGCGGTGGCTGATTGGTGTCTGATAGAAGGCAACTAGGCACTACCGTTGGCCCTGGTGGTGTAATCAGGCACGAATTTGTGCTTAGATGTGCCCATAACTTGCTATGAGAATGAAATCGAGAGTTTCCTACAAACGAGGAGCTCGTCTAGTTTGTTCCACTTGACAGGAGCTCCGTATGCTATGCCGACTGTGATACCCTGCCGCGGGCGAGGCGTTGAGTGGCGATCCAGTCACACAGGTCAAGCCGATAAGCACTTTAATCTGCTGCTTACCGATTATTTAGCGGGCAAGAGAACACTCAACAAAGCTCAGTGCGGGAAGAATAACCAGAATAAAGAAACGCATTGCTAGCTGCATGATAATCTCGCCAGCCTTAATTGAGGCATCACGAAGTTTATTTAGCACATCTGCAACATCAATCAGGTCCCCGAGGGAATGGATCAATGGGCGGGGAGGCGGAAATTGGCTTATGGAACAAGAGGTGACAACGCAGCGTGCCAAGCGTACAGGTCACATCGCAGCACTGTGTAATTAATATTCCTGGCTGCGGCAGGTTGAGAACGAGAAGAGGAGCAGAAACTTCCCCCGTTTTCTGTCACGGACGCAGGTGCAAGAAACTTTGAAAGAAACTTTCAGTTCCGCGGGCCGCCGACGCAGCTAAACACAAAAAAAACCCGCGTCTTCCGTGTGATGACTGAATCCACCGGAGAACACCCGGAAGTTGAAAAACCTTCTTGAAGGAAATCTCTGACGCGCGATTGCTTGGAAATTGCACTTATATTATTACATTGTATTGTGTGCCTGGTGGATGTAATCTTACTCCGGAGAGGTCCCAGATCCCTGGAAACACCGGCGGCCACACGCAGAGTCCCCACCGCAGCGCTGGTCCAGGCCTGCCATCAACTGCGGCCGTGACGACTGTTCCTGGCTTCATCCAAGGATCGGGCAGGGATGATCTTCTCCGAGAAGGGCAGGGGGGCATTCGACCATGGTATGTTAGCACCTGGAGATTGGAGAATGGATGGATGAAATAATCCAGACGTCACATGTAAGAGGAGTCAGATTGAAGGCCATTGTTGGTTATCGATCACAAGTTCACACCAAGACGCGGGCAAGGCTCGACGAGAGACGACTCGAGGTCAATCAGGTCCCAGAATGAGGCAACAATAATAAAACTGTTCGCTAAGCACCGGCAAATCTTCGCTCTCCCGTGTCTGAAGCAACCTGAATGCCGAGCATGATCGCGGCCTCATGTTCTAGGCTCTGACGGCGTCATCTTTAGGAATGGATGGATCGCATTTCGCGGATAAGTGGAACGCCGCCAATGCATCATGTCCAATCAGTCGGCTTTCCAGAACACCGCAGTTGCTGGATTTCGTGCCTGGCTTGATGGACTCATCACTCCTCAGTGTTTAGGCTAACTGCGACTCTGAGGAGACGAAGTGTTAGTATAGTTCGAGTTTTTTGAGATGATCGAACTTGGATCGGCGATCAGGCCTCAGTTCTTTCAGTTGTGGGCTGCAGACGAAAGTCAGTGGGCTCAGCGACGCCCAATGGGGAGTCAAACAAAGAAACACACCACCCCGATTGAGTTCCGGCTCAAAGATCCTTTGTCGGCTCGAGGTCGAGGCTGGAAGTCAGATATCCCGGGGCGAGGCTTCGCGTCTAATTATTTTCTCAGCTGGAAGGGCTGTTCAGGCGATCGCGGTTTGAAGGTGAAACCCCTGCGCCAACACTGGCCAGCACGGACTCGGGGGGAGGATTGGACATGGATATCACGCTTGTACTCTGTAATGAGACGTAGTCCTCGATGAGGAAAAGTAGTTAGTTTGAGGCAGCAGGGCTGTTGTAGGAGTGGCCCACTCGCTCCATGTCTTTTGCTCCAGAGTCGAGCTCGCCAGTGACGATGAAGTACGTATTTCCATCCTGACTGCGCGGTTTCTGTCACTCTCGTCTTCTTCCTCTTTCCCTTGCCCTCCCTCGATAATAACAATCACAATAATATAATAATAGTCCCGGCTATTCTGACGATTATTGCCGCCATTATTGTTCCTGACTTCCGATCCAACCGCCTTACTCCGTACCTTTGCCTCCAATAAGCCCCTCTCACCTTCTCGGCCCGCTTGTGACAACTTCCCCTCAGTGTCTCTGCTTGCTCCTCACTCCCTGCTCACCACAACTCGCTACTGCTCGACCTACTGCTCGACGCCTGCAAACCTCCTGTTCCGCGCGTCTTCGTCTTCCTCCCGGCCGCCTTATCACCTGTCGCCATCCCACGCCTCTCTCCACGCCGTCCTTTGGCCCTGTCCTTATAATTGCTGCACGTCAATACTCGTTGCGTCTCCTCGGGACACAGACCTCAGATCACCCCCGTCCTCGCTTGGTGATCTTGCCTTGGATTTCAAATATGACGCCGTATTGGGGTAGTACTAGGTGACGATTGCCCTGTAGTTCTGGCTGGTCCATTTGCGACACTGTCTGTGGCGACCAGCCGTGAACAACGCATCGCAGACTAGCATCCTTGACCAGAAGCGATCTCCACCAACCATTTCTGTTTGAAGGATCCTCTCTGGCGAAATTTAAACAAAATTCAACTGAAAAATAATTCGAAAAAAGAAGGTCTCGCCCAAGTATGAAAAATGTCCGGCAGCAATGTCGAACACGTTTCTGGCTTCGTTGACGCTGGCCCTCCCCGATCTCCGCGCCTCTCCTCTTCCAGCACAAACGACCGCTTTTATGACGCTCTTTCCGAGAATGGCGCCCACGACCCTTCGCTGACTCTTTCAACCCCTCGCCCGACTTCATCCCGGTCAGGTACGACATATACCACCAAAGAAGGTGTCTCAGATCCACAACGTTTCGCGTTACCCGCGACCGTTGTTCCGAACGGCTATCCCAACCATCACCAACATCGATCCTTCCCCGACCCTGACGAGTACTATCGCTCCCATTCACCCACATTGCCTCCGGGGCACAACTCTGGGATTCGAACAGCAGGCGGCTCACTGTCCAAAACGCCCAACCCAGCTGTGGACGCCCGCTCTGTGAATACATCACAACCTCGGGTGGCCTCGGTGCCTACTCATCCATCGGGTCCGTCGAGTTCAGACCGGGGGATATACCGCTCAGTGTCGGATACCTCTCGTTTGGGCCAGTCTGATTTCCACAGCGGTCCTTCGTCCGTGCAGCCCTCGACGGCGCGCCCTAAACAGGCCTCGTTCAAAGACCTAATCAACAAGTTCAATAATAACGCCGATCACGTCCTCCCCGTCCCCATCCCCTCCGCCTCCGCATCCCGAGACCAGTCCAGGGCTTCTAGCCCTGCCCCGATCGATCATAGTATACGGCCTGTCGCGGCGTCTCGCAGGCGAGACACCGGTAGCTCGATAGTGCAGAACCAAGCAGCACCCCGGTGGGACTCGCCAGGAGACTTAGGCCGGGATCCTCGATCACATTTCGCTCTGCCTGCATTGAACACAACGAACCTGAATAATAGCTCGTTGGATGATCATCAGCCGTCGAATTTGTTTCCGCGACGACCTTTATTTGGGGAGTTGCTCTCAGTCGACACAGACTTTCAGGGATATGGGATACCATCACACCTGCGACGCCGAGGTTCTGAAGGAAGCATTGCTACCCCCAACACTGCGTATCCGGATTCTTTCGAGCCGTCATCAGCTGCAACGCCGTTGACCCCAACAGCGTGGTACCTAGGACGCACACCCTTCTTAGAGGCAGTAAGCACGGGGGGAAACTCGAGTCGACATCGACGAACAAGGAGTGATATACCAGGGAATTCACCCGTGGGTGTGAATACGCATTCGCTCGACTTTGACATGGCGGTCCCCGCCCCCTTGCATCCGAGTTCGCGAATGTCGTTGGACAGCCCGCATTCCAAGTCGCGCATTCCAGTTTCTTCCCGCCGTTTTAATTCACCCGCCCCTTCCGACGATTCTTCACCGTCTCCGAAAGCTCATTCACCCATCCGCCACAACACAGAAACCCATATCCCACCCAAAGGCCTCAGCCGTCTCCCCAAGCCGTCCCCGAAATCTCCCGGAGATTTGGCTTCTCATGGCCAACCCGCTTTTCCTACAACCACTACGCCAACCCCACCTCGCGGAAGGCGAGAAATGGGCTATGGTCGCTCCCGGACGAAACTTCCCGAAAAGAGTCCCCTACTGGAGGCCTACATAGCTGCACCACCTCCGAAGAAGTCACCCCCCTTGCGCAGCTCTCGACCTCGCCAACCCGTATCGCACAATTCAACCGCCGCATCTAGGTCACGAGTTGGTGAAACAGTGTCAAATCTTCAAAAACAGATCCACCGCGAGCGAGAAGTGCGAAATCCACGTCCGCGGGAGCGAAGGTTACCAGAATTGGGGAACGTTGACTTTGCAACGCGGCGCCAGAAAATCCAGCAGGCGTTCAACCGCACGGTTAAAGAGAATGAAAGGAGAGAAGAAGAAGCAGCCGAGCTTCGCCGTCGAGCTTCAGTACAGGAAAACCTCTCAAAACCCAACGGTGATTCATCACATGAACCCAAACCAAGTGCGCAGCAACCGGGGCCACCAGAATCTATCCCTCAGCCAGATGATACAGCAACTGTCATAGAAGAGCCCACGGAATCTTGTGAGGATGAAACGCCAGCCAAGGAGGAAGTAGAGGCCTTCCCGCAACTTCATGTCAACACCAAAGTCCCGAACGATAACTCCATTGCTATGACGATGGACTCACCCACTTTAGGACATCCAATCCTGGCCCAGGAGGATGTAGGGGGATCAAAACCCTCTGATATACCACCAGAATCCTCTACAGCTTCATGCTCAGAGGATTCCCCCGTGACTACTTTCGATCCAGAACCGCAGGCTGAGATATCCCAACAGGATGTGCATACCTCTCATAGGACCCTTTTGAGCGAGATTATGCGCATCCGTGAATCGAGCCCCAGTAGCTCATCGTGTGACGAACAGGAATATGGTTTCTCTGACAATGACGAAAAGGAACCCATCCCAATTTTGCTTAGAGACAAGCTAGCCTTCGATGGTGCTATGCACAGTAGAGAAACTCGGGAGACGTCAGATCTTTATGCGCAGCGTAATCCGAATGCTGGCGACATATCGAACAGATGGAGTATGGGCTCTTGGTCCTCATCCTTGCGTCAACAACATTCCACCGACGACCAATGCGATGGAAGTGGTGATGACCTCTCTCAACTGCATCAATCCACAGAAAATAGCGAGTTGGTGACCCAGTCATGCTCTGCTTCTTCGATGACTCCGTCCGACACCGGGAAACACGGCACTAGTCCTCCAGAGAATAGCACCGATATGAGACACGAGCCAAGGCAAGAGGATACGAATACTCGTCAGATCCGGGGACACGCCAAAACACCAAGTCTAGCCAAACTTGGTGGGTGGGACTCGAAGAAGATTACGCAGCTTTATTTGGAAGAGCTTGCTCGTGGCAGAGACCACACTCTTCCACTTGATGTTCGCCGCTCTCCCGAACCACGTCCCTCTACAAGTGATCTACGAGCGGATGGGAGGACAGACAGCTTGACCGATGACCCTGTAATGGTACCTAGGGTTGATGGGATACCCGCGTCGCATCGACACTCTCATTCCGCTAGCCTGATCCACCGAGATGACTGGGAACATGCATCTCCATCGATTATGGACTGGATGCAGGTCGCAGCCGACGATGTCCCTGCACCTCAGGAGCAAACAGATGATACAAGCCCGCAAAATGATGGTGCGCCAACACCAACGCTTGTAACCTCGAATCTTCAAACATCGCACATCGAAGAAGGTAATACAGGACTTGGTCTAGCTATAAATATCCAATCACCACAGGAGCCCGCACCCGAGGAACCTAGTATCCCACCAATGCCTCTCCACGAACCTCCACCACCGCCAGTAACCACGCAAACAGATGCCGGCGTCCATCAAGAACAACTGGAGCGTGTCGGCAGTGTTCCCCCTATCCAGCAACCCATGAGTACTTCGGAATCCACCACATTCACGCCCCTTGGCCCTGTTCACAGCACTGGCAGCAGCGAGGACTCACTTAGACGGCATGAAACTTCATCCTCCCCCAAAGCGAGGGATTCATCCGCGACTTCGCTAGTGCCTTCGAGCTTGGAACAGCCTCGCCCCGACACATCATCTCCTTCCCCTGATCAGCGCCGCCTAAAGAAACGACGACACGTAATAAAGGAGCTTGTCGATACTGAATATACATTTGGGAGAGATATGAAGGTTGTTGACGATATCTACAAAGGAACTTCGAGTTCCTGCTTGGACCTGTCCGCCGAGGATATCAAAATCCTTTTTGCCAATTCTGACCAAGTTGTGCAGTTCTCCATGCTCTTCCAAGATGCACTGAAGGAATCAGCTAAGAGTGTGTATGTGATGCCTAAATCGCAACGCTGGGGTAGCAAGCGCAGCGGGCGCACTCTTCACACCTCGAAGAACGACTCAGAAACAGTTGAGGGAGCAGGCCCATCGGAATTGGAGAAGGACAGGACGACCTGTATTGGCCAGGCCTTTATGACCCATATCGGTCATATGGAGAAGGTCTATGCTGAGTATCTGAAAAATCACGACGCTGCCAATAAAAAGCTTCAAGCACTGCAGCAGAGCACAAATGTGTCGATCTGGTTGAATGAGTGCAGAGAATGGGCATCAGATCTTACGAGCGCCTGGGATCTTGACTCTTTACTCGTCAAGCCAGTACAACGAATCTTGAAATACCCTCTTCTAATATCGGAGCTGCTCGACTCGACCCCGTCGGACCACCCAGACCATGCCTTACTTGTGAAGGCTCTGGAAGAGGTTACCAATATTTCCGTTCGCATCAACGAAATGAAGAGGCGAGCAGACGTGGTTGGTCAAGTTGTCGGACGAAAGAGAAAAGAATCTGACGTTAGAATCGGTCTTTCTAAAGCGTTTGGTCGTCGCACGGAGAAATTGAGACAGCAAGTAGGCCTCTCTGACATGGTTGCTGATAAAGACTACGACTCTCTGGCCCAGAGATTTGGCGACAATTTCTTCCAGCTGCAGGTAGTCATGCGTGACGCTGAAACGTACACTCGCGAGACTCAGGAGTCCATGGAGCGCTTTCTC
The DNA here is from genome assembly GCF_016861865.1 of Aspergillus puulaauensis. Classification (NCBI taxonomy): domain Eukaryota; kingdom Fungi; phylum Ascomycota; class Eurotiomycetes; order Eurotiales; family Aspergillaceae; genus Aspergillus; species Aspergillus puulaauensis. The sequence continues at coordinate 1,666,053 of NC_054860.1, read as the reverse complement.
GAATTTGTCTCCTCCATTGAAGCGTTCATTGATGTTTTTCAAACCAGCTATCCTGAGCTTGAGGGGAAATGGCGTGTTTTCAAGATATCTGTTCAAGACATTATGGCAGGGACATTGCCCGAACATGTGAGTATTCGAAGAATGAGAACTAGGGACAAACCTTTGCTAATGCGGATTTACAGCTCGATGTTGTGAGAAAAAGTGTGATTGACCCGATGGTTACACTGCTCAAACTCCATGAAGGCCCGCAGAAGGTCATGAAGAAACGTGACAAGCGCCTTATGGATTATGCTCGGTTCAAAGGCATTAACGCTCGAGGAGATAAACCCGACAAAAAGACTGCCGAGCAAGCTGATCAGTTTGTTGCCCTCAACGAAACCCTCAAAGATGAACTTCCGAAACTCTATTCTTTGACGGCCAAATTGATGGAAGCGTGTCTGAAGAACTTCATCCAAATCCAGACCACCTGGTTCATTGTTCTACAGAAAAAGATCGGACCATTGATCGACGCCTTCCCCGAAAACGTCCAAAAAATCATCGATGATTGGACCACGCGGTTCAACTTCTCGGAGGCGCAAGTGCTCTCTCTTGGAATTTGCAATGGTTCCTTGCTCGCAGACTCGGTTAATCTCGTCAACTTCAACACCCCCTCCACAGCACAGGGTGTTGGCTCTCCTCGTCGGCCGTCAACGACGCATAGTTCTAGCACCCGGGCAATGGAAGAGTCGCCTAAAGTCTCTCATGATTTCAGCGCTAGCAATCACTCCTTCCAGTCACCCGACATTGACAACCAATCCCGAGTGTCTTTTGGCCGTCATCGCGCCGACTCAGCTTTCTCCGGCCGACGGGGGACTGAGTCGTCGGAACTGCCCAGAACTCAAGTGTTGCACCAAGTCAACAATGCGTCAGCTACATCTGTGCCTCCGGCACAGCCGAGCACAGAAACTTTCCCTCGTCTTCCTAGACTTAGTCTCGACTCTCCATTCCTAGCAGACGTTATACAATCCTCAAACAACGAAAGCACAGCGGATGAGAACCAACCTTCGTCGCCTGCCGCTCGATATTCGGGATTCTTTTCTTCAGCAATGCCCATGTCGGATAACCCACAAGAGGCTACCGGCTCTGAATCCAACCCGACCAAACAGCCCGCGGTTTTGTTCCTTGCCGCCAGTATTTACGAATTCAATATAGACCGAGCTCGGCGCGAAGCTGGTTACCCCTATCTCACGTATGTTGCGGGCGAGATCTTCGATGTCATTGCCGAGAAAGGTGAACTATGGCTGGCAAAAAATCAAGATGACTCAACTCACCAAGTTGGTTGGATATGGAATAAACACTTTGCCAAGCTTTCGGGATGAGATGTATCCTTCGTCAAGCTTCCCTGTCATGTGGAATGTACATGATACCTACCCACCCCCCTTCTCCGACTTACCCTCTTGCTTCCTCAATATTTCTTTCCGGGATCTTCGACTGGGTTTTCATATTCGCTCTTTGATGACCCACGGAATGACCCTTACGCCCCGATCCCCAGACCGGATCTTTTTACGACATTTGATGATCGTGCTTTGTTATTCTCTCTCAGTATTACTTCGGGACTCCCTGCTTCTGATAATGCCTGTCCTCGACGTGCGTTTTCCTTTGTCAAACCGCGCAGTGGCTTGGACTATTTGTTGGCAGAATGTCCGGTTATTTTCTGATTGCTTTCGTTTTTTTCGAGCCTAATACATTTGGCGAGCGAGTTTATGGATTTTTGCTCTACGGAGCCGGTGTTTGCTTTTCGGCCGCTTTGATGGAAGAAGATACTGCTGCATATCCGCGAGGATGGCCGTGAACTGTACATCTAGATACCCCTTGACAACAATAAGAATCGTTTCGTAACTTGCATTCCATATTCTATTTTTAAAGAGAATGTCGTAGTACGAGTAATCAGGAAATCTGTATCCGTACTTCCGTGGTATTCTGCATTTCAGCCTTAAAGCCACAGCGCCACGATCAGATGACGTGTGCTAGTGGTCTTCCGTGGTTCCGCCAGTGACTGCGCCACAACTTTCCCCAGAATGGCACTGTGGCAGGCCCGCCGGTAGCCCGATCACCATTTGTCACAGGCAAGGCAACCTTGGAACTCTCCTACTCTTCTCCCCCATGCTTCCTCTCACTGCCGACGCTCCGTCAATCGCTCACGGCTCCAACCTCACCCTCGGCTCCTCCTTCAAATCCTCTCAGGAAATACCCCCAGCGACGCGTTGACCTCCCGAGCTCATTTCCGTCCCCAGCTGCCTTGTACACCCAGTGTCCCCACGAGCCACTCTTCAACGAACGAGACCCAAGCGGACTATCTCAACGCCGAGGTCGTTACTTTCGAGTCACCATCGCCGTCGATCAGCTCTCCCATTCGTATATATATGTCACTGAGACCCTGATAGGGGCTGAGACATTATTCCTTTCGACTTCGACGATCCGTCCCAGTCTCCGAGACTAAACCAAACCAGACCAGCCGACACCACGCGAGCGATCTGCGTGCTGGTATAAACGGTATAATTCTGCGTGTTGGGCATCGGATTCCGCGGATACGATGCGGGACGGCGGGCTAGGGAAGCTCCAGAAGAGGATGAGAAGGTTTGGGGATACGGTATGTCTTCCTCTTTTTGGCGGATTGGATGGGCAACCCATTGTGTGCTGGGATGGAGATTAATGAGGCCTATAGTTGAATCCGGATGATGCATACCTTAGCTGTGAGTCTTGATGAGTGTTTGCGCCAATTGAGTGTGGATATGATGTATTCTGACTAGATCGGAGTTTATAGATCACGATATCAGGTGTATGTTTGTGGACCTCGTACCGTTCCACCTCGGACTATGGAAGGGCTATTGCTGACCTTAGGGTTCCCCGGATCTTAGTGACAAGAGGCGATTTACAATCTCTCAAGGATGACTGGCTTACAGATAATGTTCGTGTGACTGACAAACAAAATAACACTGCGGTACTTGCGGAAGCTGACTTGTTGCTACTAGATTATATCTTTCTGGGAGGAGTAAGTTCGGAATGGGCGCTGCGCTGTGACTCGTCACCATGACTGATTGTTTCAGGTACTTGGAGCGCGAGTTCCTCACAGACTTCAAGTCGTCCAACATTGTTCTTCTTCGACCGAGCATGTCCTTTATGATCCTACAGACACCAAATCCACATTCGCTGCGTGAGGCATTACCAGACTTCTCACGCACGACGCACGTCTTTCTACCCATCAACGACTGTCGAAATGTTTCGGAAGCCGAAGGTGGCACACACTGGTCCCTCCTCTTGATCTCGATAGTAGATGGCATCGCATTCCATTATGATTCATTACCACCAGGAAACTACTGGGAGGCGAAGACAGCCACGATGAAGTTTGGCGCTCTTCTTAACCGCCCAATACGGTTCGTTAACCTTGAAGATTCACCGATACAGGAGAACGGCAGCGACTGCGGTGTGTTTGTCTGCTTGAGCATGCGTCACCTCCTCCTGAAACGATTGCTCAGGGCCAACTCCAACGAGAAGGTCAGCATGAGCTTAGGTGGATGGAGAGTAGATGCACGCTCGGGCCGCAAGGAGATCGCTAAAATAATTGAGACATTCCGGAAAGAAGGTGAACGGCGAAGATCGTACGTTTTCCTCTTCTAATAGTAGTGACCCTTCTTCGTTCTCTTGCTGACCACGCACACACGGTATCCAGAGCTAGTTCAAGTCCTTCAGGGAAGAAATCGAGGAGTCCGCCACGGATCGAATGATGACCACCTAGCTACAACAACATTTACCGTACATACTCTTCACGTGCTGCACCTGGGACGGATGGAAATAATTGAATAATACTCGGTTGCATCGGGCGTAATGAGGTTGGGACTACGTGGGACTTGGACATTATTGACATTGACTTACAAGCATGAACATGAACATGAATTACGCACTTGCACTTGACCTTGACCTTGACCTGACGCGCTCGCTTTCCTTTGGATTATCGATACACTTCTTATTAACTACTACTACCCTCTTCCTTGTCCTTTGAATCTTGATTCTAGTCGTGTGGATAGCGTGGTCGCTTTTAGCATCTTGATTTCTGAACGAGCGCGTTTTGCATATCTTTCGGCCTTCAGCCTCTAGGCCTGCGGCCGAAGTGCCTAATACCTATTTTTATTTAAAAACTTTGCTATTGCATATAGCTGGAGTCATGAGTTGATAATTTAAGCTACAGTACGTACTACGTAGGGCTTTGGGCATCGTGCATAGCTTGGTTTAATCGGTCTTTGTTTACCTCGCGGCTCTTTGATAGCATCGCCCACGCTGAAGGATTACAACCTGAAGAACGATAGGAGAGATATAATCCACTCAATTTACTCTTACTAGCTACTCCCCTGCCGTAAGATCTAGATGTTTACTACTGCCTACTCGACTCGCCTGTACCCACTCCTACTCACCTCAGCACCCGACACAACCCACGAGCTCACTATGCAGCCTGAGGATTTAGGATTCAAATTATAGGTTGCCATGGAAAAGCGGATGGCATGACATGATATCTTAATATAGGTAGGTAGGTTCTCGGTGCTTGCTGGTGTTGAGTGGTGGTGTGATTAGTTGCTATAGCACCAAGTGGCGGAACCATGGTCGACGTCTTCCAACACGGGCAGAGAAAGAAGCAAGCGTACGAGAAGCTGCCGTTGGAATGATGTTCGTATCTGATCCGCTTCTGCGGATATATGCCCCATGAGGCTCTTGTAGGGCTTGGTTAGCGTTGCAGTAGCTCGGCCCGCCTTTGTATAGAATCAGACTTAGCCCTAAGTTCATCCCAACGCAATGGCGATGAGTTGCTGGCGTTCTTCGTGGCCTTTCGAGGTCCATGGCGACGGTTGTCATGATCGTAGATGTGTTCCTTCTTCTCTTGATACCAGCTCACTGTCGTGACTGCTTCAACAGCGTTCACAACAACAACAACACGTATATAAGCCGCTGTTTTGCTCGTTCTCTTCCTCTTCTTCTTTTTCCCTCTTCACACCACATGGTTGTTTCGATTGCTAGTACCGTGCCTTTGCCCACGCTGCGTCTGATCGTTCCCATCTTGGTGTTCGCTTTTTTTTCCCTTCCGTTTCTTTTTTGCCAGTTCCGATGTCTCGACTCCGAACTGGTCGTCTCCCCCAGTTAGATCCGCATCCAGTCGTTGCGCGTCTCAAGACACAAACCGCCTCTCGTTTATCTTTTCAACCCCGTGTCTCGACCCGCGCCAACCCCGGACCTACTGCCCGCTCTTTTTTGGCGTCCCGGCCTACCCGGGACAACGTTCGTTCTTTTGAGTCGTCACGCCTTGGCTCTCGACTCCCAGTCAGATCCCCAAGTCCAACTCAACCACCTTCTTTTGAACGACCAACTCAACTTCCTTCTTTTCGGCGTCACGCCATCGTTGAGGAAAGGCGTGTGGCGCGACAGAACCGGCCTAGACCTTGGGCTACTGAGAGGTCTACTCAGCCATCCCGGTTGCACCTGTCGTCCCGCAACCCTGCCCCCTCGACAAACCCGACAATCCCTACCAACAAGAAGTTGACCGCGCGAGTCGGCAACGTTCGAGCCAAGCCCGAGACTTCGGTCAACGGCGGACGCAAGAACAAGCCAGTGAAACGCGTTCACTTTGGGGAGACTACCGTCATCCCAGTCACTCGTTGGATTGATCAGGTTCTCGACGTCCATGCCTTCCCTGGATCCAGGAGCATGGAGATCTTACAACAGGCGAAAGAAGATGCCCTTGCCGCCCAGGAGAAATACCTGGCCGCCAAACGCGCTGCCGGCCGCACAACCCGGCAAGTCGACAACGCTCGAGCTAAGCCCTCGGCTCCGGCCAAGAGTGAACGCAAGAGCAAGCCGACAAAATCCGTTCGTTTTGGAGAGACTACCGTTGTCTCAGTCCCTCGTTGGATCGATCGCCGTAAGAACGTCTATCCCGCCCCCATTGCCGCCATGGGAACCCTTCAGGGTTGGTCAGTCACTCCTTTGACGAAGCCCGATGAGGATGGTGAAGAGGAGAAGTATACCACGTACTGGGGTTCCGATTCGTACGTTGGTATCTCCGATCACATCTCTCAACCCTGCCACCGACAATCTTGTGCTTGGAACGCCCTGGCTCGCCTCCAGGCTAGGCACCCCGACTGGACCCCTCCGGAGGTCTTCAGGTGTTGGCTTCACAAGAGAGAGTCTATCCGGAAGAAGGGTGTGTTTATGCTTTGAGCATAGTCGACACACGCCCTTTTTCTTCACCTTCGTTTACCGCTCTCGACACATTCATTTTGTATCCCACTGACCCACACATTCTTTGTATACCTTTTCCTTCCTCACACCCTTGTGGTGGATAACTGAACTTGCCTCCCCCTTCCACTCGTTTCGATATCCGCTTATCCCCTTCCATTCATTTGTTTTTCTTTTTTCTTCTTGTCTTTTTTTTTTTTTTTTTTTTTTTTTATTGGGATCCTGAACTTTTCTTTTTCTTTTCTTGGGGTTTGACTTCACTGGTCCGGCCCGCTGGCGTTCGTCCTGCTGAGTATTGGTGGCGTTTTTCTATCCGCGGACAGGTAAGCATTCATACTGTCCATCATTTGGCCGCTGCTAACGTTTGTATACCAGAGGACATCTGGCAGTGGTTCCCTATGCACAGGGGTAATGGCGCAGACTCGTACGCGAGAGCTTAAGTCGTAGACCATAGTCGGAGCGTCAGCGGCCCCCGGTCGATGGTGGCTTTATTTGGAGGGCGATGGGGGTAAGTTGTTTCCCCAGTCTTCGGGCTATACTAACATAACATCGGCAGTTGGTTGGTGGGAACATCGCCGCGACTTTTCTTTTTGTTTGACTGATAGCCACCGGGCTTGTTGGATTGATTGGAGGGCGATGGGGGTTAGTGGTTTCCCCAGTCTTCGGGCTATACTAACATAACATCGGCAGTTGGTTGGTGGGAACATCGCCGCGACTTTTCTTTTTGTTTGACTGATAGCCACCGGGCTTGTTAGATTGATTGGAGGGCGATGGGGGTTAGTGGTTTCCCCAGTCTTCGGGCTATACTAACATAACATCGGCAGTTGGTTGGTGGGAACATCGCCGCGACTTTTCTTTTTGTTTGACTGATAGCCACCGGGCTTGTTGGATTGATTGGAGGGCGACGGGGGTAAGTGGTTTCCCCAGTCTTCGGGCTATACTAACATAACATCGGCAGTTGGTTGGTGGGAACATCGCCGCGACTTTTTTTTTGTTTGACTGATAGCCACCGGGCTTGTTGGATTGATTGGAGGGCGACGGGGGTAAGTGGTTTCCCCAGTCTTCGGGCTATACTAATACAACATCGGCAGTTGGTTGGTGGGAAACGTCGCCCATTCATGACTGTTGGCTTTGTTGGAGTGTTCAGCAGCAGCTTGAGGTAAGAAGCCCTATATATACATTTTGTTCATTGCCACCGTACGGATGAGCTGACCTGGATAGGAGACTTGTTGTGTTGGAGGTGGAGGTAGAGGGTGAGGGTGAGGTTGGGAGTAGGATCGTGTTGATGCTTAGTCAGGGGTTGCTGTCGGAGGAGGACTAGTATATAATTTTGGGCAGTCATATATTCTACTTGTATTTAGTTGATCCGGTCTTTCATTGACGGACAGAGCCATTTACCACCTCGATGGAATCGAGAGGCTTATTCTTTTGCTACCTCACCTCGTAACCCATTTCAAGTCGTAGAGCAAGGCCTACCAAGTACCCAGCGTAGTCAAAGACGGCCGAGGTGTAGATATCGAGAAACTAATCAAGTTGGCTTAATCGTTATCAAAAGGGATTAATACGCCTAACGTATATGAAGAGGACAAGACGCCCGGCTATCTTATAACTAACAATAACACTTGAAAGCACAACAGAAGATGAAGGTGAAGAGGAAGACAACGCCCAAGAAATGCCAACCAATGTTAGGAAGACCGATATGCAGTTGACGAATAACAATAACAGTCAGTACCGAGGAAGGCACTACACTAAGGTATTGTGTACATGCCTAGGTAAAAATAATAGAGGTATGGTGTAGGTAGGTAGGTAGGTAAATAAAACAAGAACCAGAACGGGAGCAACCGGAAACAAAGTCACGACGATGAAGCAGGCGAGAACAGAGCAGTCACCCTGGGAAAAGCCCGTGCTCGGACGGAATGGGATGGGACGCAGCGCGAGTAAAAAGAAGTAAATAGTCTATGGATATGAATAAAAGGTTCAGTTCGTTCGTGGCTTGGAAACAACTAGACAGAAGAGAAGATATAAAGGCATCAGAGGGAGGGGTATTCGATGCCAATCAATCCGATTCAATCAAAAGGAAGAACGCGGGAGGGTGGTTGAGGTGTGGACTGGAAGTTCATTGGATCCAATGCCGTCGGGCCGGATATGAGAGTAATATGAATCGGGCCGAGCCTTGAAGACCATGAGGCAGTTAACAATAACGCCGTGGGGGTATGCACCACGGTACATGTCTAGGCAAGGCAGCCAGATCGGACCATGGACAGGCAAAGCTCTTTAAGGTGGTGTGCTGGTTTGGCGAACCTCCGGTTGTCGCGTGTCGCGCATGTACATTCCGTCGGATTGGGATTCCCGGTCCCTTAACCCTACCTGAGGCTGGGATTGTTGTTGCTGCTGAGAGACGATTTCTCGGGCGTAAAATTCCACAAGCATGGTTCCGTAAGCTTCTAATTCCTCAACGGGGATTGAAAGGCGGAAGTCGTTCAGCAGGAGGAATTGAAGCTCAAGGTGGTTTAGCTCGGCTAATGGGAGACCTCCGACCTGGTTATAGGAGATCAGTCAAAGATAAAACTAAAAGAAAACCGCACAGTAATGGATGGAACAATACCTTTGCATATCTGGAGTTTGTATAGAATACGTCAGAGAAGAATTTACTAGCGCAGGTCACACCTGCAATGACTAGTCGATGTATGTTGAAGCTGTCGACAACAAAGAAATGAGAGAGATGGTCCTCTAATTGAGGATTCATGGCTGGTGAAATAGGCGATGACGACGACGGATCTTGAGCTGTAATTCCGGCAGAAGGCGGCGGGGTTACCATTGGTGAAGTGTGAGCCCGTTGCGCAACGGATGATTCGGAAGATCTGGGTCTGATTGGAGTGTCCGACTGCAAAGCGTCTGTACGAGTGTAACGGCGACGCAGGCGCTCTAGTTGACCTTTGTTCACCATTTCCGTCATGCGATCGAAATATACCAGTAAGCTGAGGAAAACCTCATACGTAGTGGGGCAATACTTGTGAATTCTGGTTAGATAGCTCAGTATACTTATACTCGGGACGTTTTTGCCGTGGAATGCGAGTACGCTGTGCGCTTGTTGAGATAAATTGCTTGACCCGTCCACAGGAGGGATTTGTCGGTTGACTTGTTCGTGATGTGAATCGTTGGTGGTAGTGATCTTGGTCAAAAGTCCAGCAACCATTTCGATGATATCCGTGACCGGCATGGAACTGATCTCGAACTGGCGCTCCTGGGCCCAAGGTCCTTGATTTTTCTGCGACTGGGCTAGGAATTCCTCGCTGGCGAAGCTCTGAATGTGGGATAAATCGCGAATCTTGATGCGACTGGGCGAGTTTACTTCCGAGCCTCCCAGCGATCGAAGAGATTCCAATGTTGGTCTTAACTGCGGAGAAGCTGGAGAGGACTGGCTACCCGTACGCCGCCCTCCGGGAGTTGCTGCCATGGTACCTGACTGACTTTCATGCTGGGATGAATATGTCGCAGAGTGAGGGCTGGGGTCAGGTCGAGGTGGGTGGCCAGACGTGGGCGGATTCATTGATGCAGACTGCTGTTGTGTATAAGCTGGTGTAGGGGTCTGTCCGGGCGTGACTGTCGAGGATTCTGATGATGACTGTGAGCTAGTATAAGAGGGTCGGCTGATGTAGGCCGGAACATCGTGGGACGGCAGTCGGGCTGAACTTGTGGTGGATGCCGATGGCGGGGCAGTGAAGGTGGGGGTAGTGTTAGACGAGGTTGATATGGAGCTACCGGTCTCGAGATTCGATGATGGCCGCGCAGATTGGCGTGAAGATGGTCGATAGACGGATTCCGAGGAAGGGACGGCGGCGCCTCCCAGCATGGTGTAGGAGCTATCACTATGGGTCGATGGCGGATGGTTGAGGACGACCGAGTCCATATCCGGGCGGAAGAAACGGAGGGACGGAAACTGCTCTGATTTAGAATATTATATAGCGAAAACAGCGCTCTAAATCCAATGTCAGCGACAGTTCCGCATCGAAGGGCCGTGTGGTGAGGGGGTGTTGGAGGCTGAAGGTAAACCATGTAGGAAGAAGAAAGAGGTGCGGGTGAGGGGAAACGAAGGCGAGACCATCAGGAGAAAAGAGGGATGGCGCGGGGTCCAATGTACAATCAGTAAATTATTACCAGCAGAAATAGAAGATTCCCCGGTGTGTAAACGATGGCAGAGGGCCAGAGGACTTGGGGGTGCGCACAGCACTCCGACCCGGCCAGGCTTGAATCGGAAGGGATTCACGAGCGAGAGGCGGCAACGGAACAATCCATTGCGATCTGAGGAGTTGAGAAGGGGACTGGGCAGAAAAGACGAGTATAGGGCTAAAGCCACGGAGGAAAACCAAGGAAACAGGGGGCGACAGAAGGAGAGGGAAGCTAACTTGCTGGTGGCGGAGGAGAGAAGCCTCGATAGACACGAAGTGGTGATGCAGTCCAGACGGGTTGGTTGACCTGAATTGGGTTCCACCGGGACAGTCAGCAGGGCCGACACAACAACAGTCGACAAACACCTCGACCACGGCACAACTGCTCGAGATCCTGCAATTAAGTATAGGGATCAGACAGACAATGTGATGCTAATAATGATCGGCTACGGAACAATGGCGTGGATATACATCAGCAGATGCATCATCGCTGCCTCATGAAACGGTGAGACTGAGCACGGTGAGCACGTACCCAACAGGCCTACTATTTGCTCACGCTGAGTCTCCGAGGTCTATGCTCGCCCTGTTTCTTTTTCTTGCAACAGCCCCTGGGACGATGCGCCTCCGTATCACTGGTGGTTTTGATTCCACATGATCACTAGTTTCCGAACTCGAAGGACAGGTATGAAATCCAAGATCCAGAACGGGAGCCAGCAGGATTCATGCCGGGCAGACAGGGACTGGAACGGGCGAATGGCGGCTCTCTGGAAGCGCACCTGGTGGTGATGGTCGGATGATTGGTGGTCGGGGAAGATAGTCGTGATGCCGAAACCCACCCTCGTTGACTCTGTTCGCCCCCGCCCCGATGAGCTATATACGGGCCCCCGGGAGACCCCCGGAACTTGTCTTTGGAACCGCGTCCTGATATCTCTACCTTACCGGCTGTGTCCCATGGCTGCGATTCCCAGCCTCATCATCTGCAGAGAGAGTAAAAAAAAAAAGCAAAGTGGAAGTCCGCAAAGTCTTACTGGTACTGCGACTCGCGGAGATCCTTGCATGACCTGTTATTTACTCATATGAAGCGGATCCGTCGATTTCACGTACGGCTAAAGGATCGCCATGCATTTCGAGGCCGAACCCTCGATGCATCACGGAGCTACAGAGCTAAAAATGCTGAAGGAGCGAAGGTTTTAAATGCAAGGGAGAAGCAAACAGAAGAAGGCTTTCAATTGATAGCTACCATGGAGATGTAATCATTGCCAATCGTGGGAAACTAATTGGTGTTACCGGGTGCAGTGTAGCCAGTGTCTGGCAGATACAGGTGTCGTTGCGCTCCTTTGTTTGTCAAGACTACCATCCTGATCACGCCGCCAGAGCTGCCGTCCCATTTGATTGCCTCCTGCAGTGCGCTTCGAACGAAACCGATACCCTCTTCTTCCGTCATGTTCTCCTTCCAGTTCGCGTCACAGTAACCGTAGATGTAAGTCGAACCAGACCCGCCAATCGAATATGATTGCTTGTGTAGTGATCCGCCCAAAGGTATCGAGTACACTTGGCCTCCATGTCGGGGGTCGTAACCCGCAATGATAATTCCGGCACTGCAATTCGCGCGTCAATAAAACCACTATCGATATCTAAAACCGCGTGTAAATCGGCCTACCTTAGCATGTCCTTGTTTTCATAACATAGCTCCTGGAACAGCGACGCAGCGACCTGAGTGCTTGGGGCCTCGTTGTTGACGATTGCGTACATGTTGAGATGGTACGAAACAATGTCCGCCACGGCCTGTGTATCAGCGGCCGAACCGGATCGGCAACACCAGATGGTATCATGGACCTGTGTGAGCTTATCGGTGACTCGATTGGCAATGTAAGCACCGGTCGTTGTCCGACTGTCCGCCCCCAGTATAACACCGTCCTTGAAGTTTATCGCCATGCTAAATGTGGAACGGGAGTATTAGTCGACCGGGTATCGATGGCTGCAGTAGACATCACTCACATTGATGTTCCTAGGCTGAAAGAAGAGACGTTAGATGCTGGTCATCAACAGACGATTGAGATTCACGGAACTTACTTGACCTCTCCACTCTTCAGGTGATTCATATCAATATGAATGCCATCTAGAATACATGTTAATGACGGTGTATAATTCAGCGTAGATAGCTTCTAACCTTCCCCGAGCATCCCCGTGAGACCGTGACCGACCATCCTGTTAAGTGAAGATGAAAAGGCTCCGCGAGTAGACTTGTCGGGTATTGGACGATTTTAATATTAGACAAGCGTATCTAATAAGGGCAGAGAAGAGAGAAAGAGACGGAGATGTAGGGTGGAAGGTAGAATTGTGAGGTTGTAGGTTGATGAGAGCAGCTTCAGAGCTCAAGGCAGGCAAGCCTTACGTGGGCAAGCAAGCTGGAGCTGATTCCGCCAGGCGGTGAATCCCGCAGCCACGCCCATTGGCCACGCTTCCCGCCGTCTCCTCCCCGCAGCGTGAAAGCCTCCTGAGAGTTTACGACAGTCCATGCGACCGACCCATCAGGCACTCACCATACCATCTTGCATTTTCTGCACTTGCGGTCTTTACATTCTGCATTACCTTGGTACGGGTCGTGGAATTGTGTGTTTGCCATTCAGCCTCAACCTGCCTCGCCCCTGCATTTCTTGTCATATTGCATTGCTCTATTACTTCTTCCTGCGACACTCGTGCTCAACATGTCGGAATCTCCGCCGCCCCCACCATCGTGGAGTATAGGCAGTATGGCCAACAGTGCAGTCCAGTTTCTGCGTCTTCCGATGCTAGCATCGTCCGGCCTAGCTGTTGTTGCTAGTGGCCTCTTGTATTTCAAGCAAAAGTTCGTCCGCCTATGTTGCAATCTTGATACAACCGGACATGGCGCTTTCGGGTAACTGACAACATGTTGCAGTGAGCTTATCTACCCGCGAAATATCCCTACCGATGCACGTACAAGTGTCCCCAAACCTCGCCAGTTCGGATTGGATGACTACGAGGAGCTTCAGCTTCGCACGCCGGATGGCGAATCGTTGCATGCCTACTTCATTCGTGCTCCGCCCAAGCGATTGGACCAGAACCTTACCGTGCTGATGTTTCATGGAAATGCAGGCAACGTGGGTCATCGCATTCCCATCGCGAAGGTTCTGCAAGATTTCTTGGGGTGTCATGTTCTGATGCTAGAGTATCGGGGCTACGGTTTATCCACTGGGGTCCCTGACGAGAATGGTCTAAAAATCGACGCTCAGACAGCGCTCGATCACCTGCGGCAAAGGGGAGAGACGGCGGACTCACGGATTATCATATATGGACAGAGTCTTGGAGGAGCTGTGGCAATCAACCTTGTCGCTACCAACGAAGACAAGGGTGGCATTGCCGGGTTGATCCTCGAGAATACCTTCCTTAGCATCCGAAAGTTGATCCCCAGGTACGTTTTCAGATTCAAGTCTATCCATTTTGTAATATTGGTTCTGTATTAACTGGTACCAGCGTCTTCCCCCCGGCCCGGTATCTTGCTCGATTCTGCCACCAGACATGGACGAGCGAGGAGGTTCTGCCAAAGATAACCCAGACCCCTGTGCTGTTTCTGAGCGGATTAAAAGACGAGATTATACCGTGAGTACCGCTTAACTTTCTTGGTTGTGCGCAAGGCAAACTCAAACGGATAAACTAACCCGGTGCAGACCAGCGAACATGACACAGCTGTTTGCTATTTGCAACGCCAACCGCAAAGTGTGGCGAACACTTCCAAACGGCGCACATAACGATAGTGTGGCTGAGCCAGGATACTTCGAGCATATCCATTCTTTTGTTACGGAAGAAATCCTGAAAAATTAACGAAGCCTTCCTCTACTTTATGATTTACGAATGCGCTGCTTGACCACGTCGACTTCCAAGACCAAGCTGATGCTTGCTTGGAACCATGTACGCCCCCAAATAAAGCTTACATGGCAAGCGTCAAGCAAATTCAGCCGACATCATTACGCTAGCGGCTTAGCGACTTAATTTCTTGTGCCTCATGATTCCCTCTCCTGTACTTTATCATCAACCATTACCAGATCCTTCTACAAGCATGTGTCCTACCTATATGGAAGCGGTGCGATGGTTGCTTTATTTGATTTCACTGTCCATATTACTCACAATTAAGGGACCTCCCGCATCTTTTTTCAAGACTCAATTGCTGCTATGCAGATGTGAAGCAGGTGCTGTTGAATGCGAGATTGCTTTGAATCGGCGTTTCGGGTTGGGATTTGTCAATGCATCCAAGGAGGTCTTTTTCTTGGATAATACTAGTATTTACCCACCGAGCTTGTTATGTATGAAGCAAGCCAAGTCATTCTATCTATCTACTTCATCTAGGTAGGAATTAATGTATGCCAAAAAATAATGTAAATGATATACATGCTAAAATACACGCAATGATGATATCTTTCTAATTTACAACTTCTCCGCCTCGGCCATCAGTTCTTCAATCTTGAAGTTCTGGACGTCACCCTGGGTAAACATGCGCAGCAGCTCGCCCTTCCGGCCGCTCGCCTGCCCACCGAAATCGTAAAACCGCTGCACACAGCTAACCAACCACGTAGCTTCAGAAGTCGACACTCCAGAATCAGGCATCACCTGGCCATGCATAAGAACCAACCCTTTGTCATCCGCGAGGTCTAGATGGTGCGTGATTGTCGTATGCGGCTGGGCAAAAGAACCGTGCAGTTTGTACGCAGCCAGTGGAGTAAAGATTACAGTAGATGTATGCGAGTTGACCGCTGAGGGTGTCGACGCAGGCGGGTGGAAGGCCCACTGCAAGAAATGAATATCTGCGCCGTTCTTCTCATCGGATGCCGTGGCGTTCGCTTCGGGTGCTTGGGGGGTCTCGGTGGTGCGTGGCAGTGGGAGGATGAACTGCGGGTTCTGACGGGCCGCAGTCATAATGCGCTCGTAAGTTTCCAACGGGACAACAGCGCAAATGGAATTGGGGTTTGAGGCGTGGCGGATGCGCCAGAGAGCTTCAATCTCTTTGGGAGGGAGAGCGCGGACTTTCTCGACGTCGAGGTAGGAGCTCAGGGCTTTGATACCGGTTGACTTTGAGGCGGCTGCGACTTGGGATTGAGCAGTGGTTTGAGCAGACGGTGGAGGAGGAGGGGGTTGAGGAGTTGCGGAGGGCGTTGGAGGTTCGGGGGTCAGGATTGTTGATGCTTCGCGGCGGAGCTTATCAATCTTTTCTTGATGGGCTTCCTTTAGGGATTCGACAGATTGGAAGCCCTCCCTGGGGTGTTGTTTAGTACCAGAGTTGTTTGGGACCTCTTTCCACTGTTCTGACTTACTGTTGCGCCTTCTGGTCGAGCTTCGATCGGTATTTCTCCAAGACCTGGCTGGGGTCGCGATGGGTCGCAAGGAAGCGAACATCATGGACTTGAGCCCACCGGCGCTGTTGAGACCGGATGAAGGGAGTCCGGGTCCGCGCTAGGGATTGGAAAGCCAGGGATCTGATAGACGCCATATTTGCTGGTGCGCAGGGTGGATTTGTCGAGATGCGAGACGAACTGAGGCTCCGGAGTTTAAGTCGGAACAAATTTGGTGGATCTGCATAAGGCGTTATGTAATCGCCTCCCCGCAAATGCTTGAATCGGACAGGGCATCTCTGCACTGTTATCTCTGGGCACTAGCGCATCGCATCGTGCCTCATAACTTATGTATGGACTATAGGTTGATATTCAAGACCAGTTCTGTAAAAAAAATATCGCACCGAGGCATTGCCTCCCTTGTGATACGCGCAGCATAAACAGGATAGTGACTAAGCACATGAAACCAAAGTAATGCGTTCCACGTGGACTCCCCGATCTTCGAACCTTGAAACTGAAAGACGGAGCAAGGCCACTTAACTGCTTCTGCAAGGAAGATGAACAGTTGTTTCTTCCTCAAAATCACAATCGCGTCTTTCGTTGAAAACCAACAATCTTGCTACTTGCTTTCGTTTTGATGTTCTGATGTTTTGCAGCCCTCCCTACTAGCACCATTGTTTGCGCCCGGTGGTATGCGCGTTCTCCAGCATCATTCAATCTCGAGAATCGTGCCCCTTTTCTCTTTTCAATCATGGCAAACCGCCAGATCACAAGGCGTATCTTGATAAGCGCTTCTATTTTAGTTTTTTTTCTCTTCGTCCTGTTCATCCAACCCTATGGACCCCCTAGTCCAGCAGTCCGAGCTCCCGGCCACCTCGATAAAACCACACCTGTTCACGATGATCTAAAGGAAGGGGGCATTGTGATGCCCCGTCTAGGCAATGAGACGGCGAAGTATGCAAATCCCGTCATCGCTTGGGTCTTGGATATGAGCTAACAGCTTGGGAAACTAGAGCCGAATTAGGTCGCGCAACATGGAAGTACTTCCACACTATGCTCGCTCGTTACCCCGAAGAGCCCACTGAAGAACAACAAGAGACGCTCCACTCATACATCTACCTTTTTGCGCGACTATATCCATGGTATACTTTGCCGCCACTCGCCCACCCCCGCACGCTGAATGCTGACTACTAAACTAGCGGTGAATGCGCGTCGCACTTCCAACAACACCTGAAGAAATACCCCCCGCAAGTCTCTTCCCGGAATGCGGCTGCAGGATGGGGCTGCTTCATCCACAACGAAGTCAATTCAATGCTCGAAAAGCCCGAGTTCGACTGTACTAAGCTCGGAGACTTTTATGACTGCGGCTGTGCTGAGGGTGAAGATGAAAGCGGGGGCAATGACTCTGATAGTGGGCACAAGGCCACCCCTCGCGAAAGCAGCGATGGCAATGATGCTATCTCGCCTGTGGAGATATCCCGGGAACCGTCAGTGCACCCCCTTGCCTTGCTCTACTAACTTTAGCTGATTGCGATTGAATCTAGTATCACTCGTGGAGGGTAGATATACGTGACACGGATCGAGTCGTGTCTCCGTTCTCACAGACACCTAGTTCATTTTCATCGTCTCTCTCGCCATAAATATTCAACGCTGGTCCGTTGAGTGTACAATAATTTTCTTTCAATTTGCTCGGCCACTAGTAGCAGCTGGGTTTAACAAAAGGTTGCGGCATTCGGTCAGGCCCGAGGGGGAGGCCGTGAAAGTTCCAACCCAATTCAGCGTGGAAGATGGATGGAAGCCAAAACCCTACTGGATTAGCCATGGAAACAAGGACGATCCCTTGAGCGAAAGCTACACAAGTATGCACCCTTGTGCGCATGACTCTGCTCGTGAGGGTTTATGGCTCTGTGACTGGCGCAGCTGACACTAAGCCTGAGGGTGTATTGACTATTCAAGCTGATGTTTTTGCCATCATGGGCGGCTGATAGGACGAAAGACTGACCAAGACAACCCTACCTTTTAAGCTGTTGTAGTTTATGCACGCCTTGGGAAGTCCTACTTAAATACCCGACGGGACAGCCTCAGGGAGTATGATCTGAAAGAATACCTGACCTGAATATCAACATAGTCGGAGGATGACACTGTTCACGGTGCTGAGCCAGAGAAGAATCAGACCAGGGCCAAAGCTAAACGTCAATCAACGCACGCAATGATGCTATTATTAGTGTATAGTAGGCGGAGTTTTTATCTCGCATTTAATGCTCCGCAGTAGATGCTTTGCCGCAAGTCATTTATAGCGGCACAGGCTGCCCCTCCATAAGCGCCGCACTAACAGCAACAAATGAGGGGCGGACCGCAACAAAGAGCCCATCATCTGTCCTTGACTGTGCAATGTGCGCCAGTGCGAGTCTCCTGACAGGCTCACGCCTCTTTAACCTCTCGCGTGGAGGGGACGACACCCACCCTCCTCGAGATTGGGATCCGTTGATCGTCGTCTGCCTGCGAAGTGACCCTGGTTCATCCTGAACGCAATGCCTCGTTTCAAGTCTTGTGCGCAGGCCAATGGTGGTTGTCGCCGCCGTACTTTTGCAGCTGACAGGGGATTGACAAAACCGCTTTTCGATGTGAGAAAGTCGTTTGAAGTGTTCAGGGGGCGAAGTGTAAGAGTAGCATTTGTTTCATGGTTTCTCAGGAGACGGTTGCTGAGAGCTGAGAGAAGACAGGCGAAGATCTTAACATTACTCGTAGGCTCGTAGCAGTGGCGTAACCTGGGGGAGCCAGTTAGCGCCTGGTTTCCAAGGCAGACTTTGCGGATCTTGTTCGTCCACAACAGGACTAGTGTCGTTTACCCACCTTTTTTCCCTTTGAATTTCCTCTCGGTTTTTTTGAACGCGCCAGAAAAGATTCCAACACGAAGAGCGCAAATCAAGAGACAAACTCAAAAGAGGTTGTCGCCTGTGCTTTGTTTTAATCGCTGATAGCCCAAGGTTGTTGCGCAGCCTTCTTCAGTTTTCTATTCGCCCTTCTGCCTCCTGTTGCCTGCTAGGTTGACATTGTCGCTCTGTCAACAAACGCAATTCCAACGCTTTTTGCGCCCCTTATCGTTTGCGCGAAGGATTTCGGTTCTGATTGCGGGGTCGCACCTCTATTGAGCCTTCTTTCACCAGTTTAAGAGGGGCAATCTCCTTGTGACAGTGACTCAGTCCTACTCAGTGTCTTCTCACATCGCGGGGTTTTTGTCAAGATGGTTTCATTTTCATGTGAGGTGAGTCGAGTCTCTTCCCGCGGTACCGGATCACAGGTCGCTTGTGTGAATATTATTGGAACGAAGCGCTGAACATCTATTCTCTTCCATAGGGGTGCGGTGATGTTCTCACCAAGAAGAAGCTTGACTCCCATCGCAACCAATGTCGCGGAGCAAGCTTTACCTGCATTGACTGCATGGTCCACTTTCAGGGGACGCAATATAAATCGCATACGGTACGGAAAGCTCTCTTCATTTGATATTGTTGTTGGGGAATACGGTGTTGGTATTTCGGTCCGTTGCTTGACCTGATTCGCCTCCTCGGCATGATGCGCATGATGGCGCTGGGCCTATCGACAGGCGGCGATATAAGGGCAACGAATCGTTTTACTTATATGGCGTGGAACTAACTTTAGTTTTGTTAGTCATGTATGAGCGAGGCTCAGAAATACCAAGGAACACTCTATAAAGAGAAACCGGCCAAGAATCAACGGAAAGGAAACAACAACGACAATAGAAACGGGAACAAAAACGATAACAAGCCCGCGAAATTGAACACTCCCCACCGTGCCCCGTACGTGGAAGATGCTCCCGATTCGCAAACCAACCTTGTCCCTCCTGCTCCGAGCCCCCCTACTCCAAGCGAAGCCAAGAAAGCGTCGACAAATGACGGTGCCAAGGTCAATGTATTCGATTTCATGGTTGATGAAAAGACGCCAAATGCGTCCAAGGTGTCTCTTGTCCACCCGAAAGAGCAGATGAAGATGAAGGACCACGCGCCTTCGGTTTTTGAACCTCAAGCGTCTGCGAGCAGCAACGCCGATGATGACAATGGAAGCAAAAACTACGATGTCGCTTACGAGGAACACGGTTTCTCTTACGGTTCTGGTCCAATCGATCCACCAACCTATCCGAACAACAAGAATGCTGCTATATCGATGGAGTTCATGACCCCCGCGCCGAAGAAAAAGAAGGACCGGCGGGGAGAGAGGAAGCAATCGCCTCCGACTTTAACTGCAACTACTAGTGAGAAGAAGCGGAAGCGCCGTATTGACGACCATGATATCAATGACGCAGATACTCCTATGCTCGAGGCTCCATCTAGCGTGTTGAACCACCCAGGAACGCCGTTGCTCAACCATTCCGGACTGACAGGCGGGCTCGACCGCATGCTCCGGTCACCTTCTTTAGACGATGAAGACGCTTCGGACAATCCGCGCCGACGGTACCAGGACCCTTCATCGCCTCTCAAGCGCACCCGTCGTGACGAGAAGGAAAGCCACGATGCCGGTCTCGGCATCTCGATTAAAAACCGAGCCGAGCGCCTGGTCTCTTCTATGTTTGCTGGTTCCAGCGTTTCCGGAAGCAGTGTTGCCGGTCACGAGAACGAGCCTCGCAAGTCCAAGAAGACTCACAAGATTCGCAACGCCCCGAGCGACCATGGCGCCCCATCCGAGGCCGGTAAGACCAAGCGCAAGATTAGTGCGCAAATGGAGGGGGAACGCCCAGTGCGTCGTCTCAAGAAACTCGAGTATCCCGAGCGTTCGTACTCGCCACGAGAGGACGGTCGCGAGTTGATCGTTTACCGGCAGGAGAACCACCCGGACGAGATCCAGCAAGAGATGGCTGCGCACTTTTTGTCTTTAGTGACCAAGGGACCAGAGAGCTCCCGAGGTTTCTCCATCAACAAGGTTCTCAAGCGATTCCACAAAGACTTCACAGACGAGTTCGACGGAGACCGCGGACGAGATCAAGGTCGAAGCCGCGCAGATCGCGAACGGAGGGCAGATGATGAGAAGGATCTATGGCGTACGCTGCGTCTGAAGCAGAACGAGCGAGGGGAGATTGTGTTGTTTTTCTAATTTCTTAATTTTTTTTTTTATAATTTTTCTTGACGTATAATGTTTGCATGGGTTGGTTATTTTGAAGTCACCATCCTTTTCCTCCAGTTGAGGAACCGCATAGCGATGATAGTTACGATATTTTCTACTTGGATCTGCCAATGATTATACATATTATTATCTTCTTCTTAATCTTGGCTTCCCTCGTATAACTTGGTATGCGCAGGTCCCACTATGAGTAATAATGACTCGAACAGTATTTATGAGTCACGACCAAGCAACACCGTTGCAGAGCAGGAGGCGACTGAATGGAGATCATCGTCACTCGCTTCATTGTTGAGCTTGTTAAATAACCAGTAGTATGTGACACAGCGAAGTAGGACAGTAGCCACAGCGTAAATACAGAATCGGCCAGCCTTTACAAACAAACGGCCGAGCCACAGTTGAACTCTCGCCACACTCTTAATAAGACTCGCACACTGCCCGCTCTTCACAAGAACTTTCACTTTCCATCCTTTTCTGTTCGCCTAGGGCATTTCTGTTCGCCTCAGGCGTTTTTATTTCATTTCTTCTTCTTTTTTATTTCCTTCTTTCTTCCGTATTATCCCGCTAGCTGTGCCGTGCATGACTGCAACTGCAAGTTTGCAGCCCCGGACCCCAAATTCCATGACCACCCAGATTATGTCAAGTTCGACCACGCCCGCTGCGGACGGTAATGCTCCGCGGGCTCCGAGGTCTTTCAGACGTGGATACCGCGGTCGGAGGGGTAATGCCAATCGACGACCACAGGGACAAGAACAGACACAGTCTTCGGGTGCACAAGGGCAACAGCAACCGCAAAGTCAGCCTGTAGAGCAGGATCCGCAATCGCAACTACCGCCGCCGACGCAGTCCGCATCACAGAACAAAACACAGCCAGGCGATGCGCCGAGTTCGAATGCGACGAACCAGCCGCGGTCACGGCGAGGCCCGAGACGAGGACGCCGGGGGGGTCGAGGTGGGAACACAGCGGCGGATGGGGAAAGTCAACGGCAAGATCGGGTGCGGGCTGGCGACGAACAACAGCTGGGAGCTCCTAGGCGGAAGTTCCAGGGGCGACTGACGAAGTCGCAGCATAATTCGGAGGATGATACACAAGAAGGGGGGTTGGAGGATACGGAAGACCCAGGGTTGAGGGCCGATGCGCCGGCGTTTGTACCAGGATCTGTTCCCCCGACTACGAATGGTGTGCCATCATCTTCGAAGACGACCACTGCACCGACGCCGGCAACGAAAGGGAAAGGGAAAGCGAAGAACCCTCGTCCCCGTGCACCGAAAGTTACTACGAAATCAGAGGCCGATGATATTGTTACACGGATTCATGAGGATATTGCGCATAACCTTTACGAATGCCCGATTTGCACGATTGAGATTGGAAGAAAGTCGCGCGTGTGGTCTTGCGGGCTCTGCTGGACTGTTTTTCATTTGAGCTGTGTTAAGAAGTGGTCGAAGAACGAGGGCGCCGCGGCGCAGGATGCTGCGAGAAGGCGAGGTGAGGAAGGAGAGTCGAGTGGGCCTCGTGCTTGGAGATGTCCTGGTTGCAATCTTGCCCAGGAGGTGTTTCCGACAAGCTACGCTTGCTGGTGTGAGAAAGAGGTTGATCCGCGTCCACTTCCTGGTCTTCCGCCTCATTCGTGTGGACAGACTTGTTCGCGGAAGCGCAAGGGCTGTCCACATCCCTGTGATGCCACGTGCCATGCTGGACCTTGTTCACCATGTACGGCGATGGGTCCAACTCAGGATTGTTTCTGCGGCAGGAACTCCTCTACGAAGCGTTGCCAAGATACCGACTACGAGCATGGCTGGAGCTGTGGCGAGGTTTGCGGTGACCTTCTACCCTGCGGCGAACATACCTGCACTCGGCCTTGTCACGAAGGGCTTTGCGGGGCCTGTGAAGTGAAAATCGACGCGCGATGCTACTGTGGCAAAGTGCAGACTGAGATGCTTTGTAGCTCTAAGGACGAAGAGCTAGAAAGTGAGCTGCAACATGAGGATGGGCAAACTGAAGAGTGGACTGGCAGCTTCAGCTGCGGAGACGTCTGTAGCCGTCCGTATGATTGCGGTGTTCATTTTTGCGAGAAAGGATGTCACGCTCAGGATTCCCAGAAGGCTCATTGCCCGAGGTCTCCAGACGTAGTATCATATTGTCCTTGCGGGAAGACACCATTGGTTGATATTCCAGGATATACCCCTCGGACATCGTGCGAAGATCCTATATCGAATTGTCTGGAAGCATGCGGTAAGACCTTACCTTGTGGACATGGGTGCAAAAAGATCTGCCATACTGGTCCCTGTGGTCCCTGCTTGCAAAAGGTCGAGTTAGAGTGCCGTTGTGGACGCAACTCGTTCAACAGCGTGTGCCACCAAGGTACAATCGAGCCTCCTCAGTGTTTCCGAGTCTGCAATTCGACCTTACACTGTGGGAGACATGCATGTGCCGAACGGTGCTGTCCTGGCGAACAAAAGGCACTTGAGCGCCAGGCGCTGCGACGAAAACTAAAGTCTCGTCTGCGCCCTAGCGACGAGGATGTGGAGGCCGAACATATTTGTACCCGGGTTTGTGGCCGCAAGCTGAAATGCGGACGGCATACATGCCCGGAAATTTGTCACAAGGGCCCATGCAATACTTGCAGGGAAGCAATCTTTGAGGAGATATCTTGCAACTGCGGTCGGTCGATTTTGTATCCACCTTTGCCTTGTGGAACGCAACCTCCGCCGTGCTCATCTCCTTGCGAACGTCCTAAGGCATGCGGCCATCCTCAGACGTCGCACAATTGCCATACGGACGATGAGTCTTGTCCAAAGTGCCCGTTTTTAACAGAGAAGATATGCCTCTGTGGCAAACGGACGCTAAAGAACCAACCCTGCTGGCTAGCGGATGCACGGTGCGGGCAGATTTGCGGCGAACCGCTCAAGTGCGGCTCCCACTTCTGCCAGAAGAATTGCCACCGGCCAGGCGAATGCGAGGACGCCTCACAGCCTTGCCAGCAGGCATGTGGGAAGACGAAGTCGCTTTGCGGCCATCCATGTACAGACGCGTGCCATGCTCCATACCCCTGTCCCGAGAAGACTCCCTGCGCTTCCACGGTCACGGTAACATGTGGCTGTGGACGACTCCGTCAGGACCGTCGATGTAACGCGGCGAAAGCCGTGGCATCAAAGGGACAGCTACAGCAGCCGCAGAGGCTACCTGCAGTCACTCCACTATCATGCGACGAAGAGTGTGGGCGTCTAGAGCGGAATCGCTCTCTAGCAGCTGCACTAGGGGTCGATATTAACCCGTCGAACACGCTCGCGCAAAACACCCTCTCCTCGACAAACCTCCCGTACTCGTCTGAAACTCTCGACACGTACATCCAGCTCTCACCCACGTCCCCATTATCAACCCTGCAGTCGCACGAAGCAACCCTCCATTCTCTCGCCACCGACACAACAAAACGCTCCATACGCACTCAGCCCGCGAAATCTTCTCTCCGGGCCTTCATCCATTACCTCGCCTCAGACTATGGCTTCGCAAGCGAGAGCTTCGACCCAGAACCCCACCGGCACGTCTTCGTCCTCAAACCCACGACCTGGACACCCCCGGCCTTCGGTCTAGGCAATGGCATTTCAATTGGCATCGCAGGCATGAGTGTATCCGAGTGTGTGAAACTCCGCGAACGCCACAGGGCTAAGGAACGCGAAACCCAGCGCCTCGCAGCCGCAGAAGCCAAAGCTCAGCGAGAAGCAGCTAAGGCGCAAGCCCTTGGGTCATCCGAATCAAGCGGGTGGGCTCAGGTCGCTGCGTCGAAACGTGGTAACGGAGTCACTGGTAGTGCCAGAAGCACGCCTCCCTCTCGCACGGGAAGTGGATTGTCGGGCTCGTTGTACTCGGCTCTTGCATTGAACGATGACGGGAGTAACATGAGAAAGGAGAAACTCGTTTTGAGATCGGGCGTTGGTGCGTCGAAGCAGGCCCGTGGTACTCCTCCACCGGCTGAAGTGGCTGATAGTTGGGAAGAGGAGGTGGAAAAGGAAGAGGAGCAACGGTCGAAGGAGACTGACGATAACGTTGGAGCGACAGAGACTGAAACGGGGACCCTCGGGAATGAGGACGGGGACCTTGAGAATGTGCCTGCTGCTGCTGCGGCTGCTCCACTTTCTGGAGAGCAAGTTGCGAACGATGCCATGTCCAGTTCATGATTATCTGTTCTATCTTATCGCTTGGCATTTTTCTTTTTATTTTCCTTCTTTTCTTACTATTATTTCTGATATCATGTTCATTCATGCTCGTGTTGTGTTTAGCATAGCGAGTCTGAAGCGTATGTACTTACGACATGTCATGGGTGGCGCAACGGGGTAAAAGAATATTCACATAATAGATTATTCAACACTAATCGGGGCATGTACTGGCCAGAAAACTTGTAATGATTGTGCAGTGCTTCTTGTAGTTGAGTGGCCACATAGGGATCAAATCTCTACCTGGCTTTCCTTCTCCCCGGCCCAGACATTAGTTAGCCCTAACCGGAGATATGGACGCAGCCAAGGTACCAAAGTACTACCGTAAAGACAAAACAGCCTAAGGAAACGATCACGTCTCTTGACAGTTTCACCTCGGCAGGCTCATTTACATACTGAAAGTATTCCCGCTTCAGATATCTACCGAGTAAAGGTACTGACCAACCCATATCACCGCATCAGACTCATAACCAGCCCCAATACTCTCTTCCCCTCTTTCTAATCACCGTTCCACCACAATGATGCATTTATTACCCCCTTCAACAAACCGTATTCTCGGGAAGACAGTACTGAATCCTTGGATCGAAGCCGCAGCACTACATAAGAGAGATCCAGTTAGCCTACACCACCATCTACATTCTCTTTCCGAGATACATACAACAGGCAGATCCTTAGGGCAGTCAGCCTCGGATTCGCACCGGATACCTGGGTCTTCGGCTGCGGAGGCGGTGGCGGTAGTGAGCGTCAGGGTAGCGAGGAAGGTGAGGATGGAAATTGTAGAAATAAACTTCATTTTGGCAGTATTTATCCGTTTAAGATAACTAATTGGAGGGGAGTATGGAGTGAGTGAAGGAAATATGCAAGAAAGAGGTGGATGGGGTTTCGGTTTATATATACCCAGTCCAGCCCAGTCCTACTTGGAATGAGGGGAGGATGTAAGGTTCGACAGTTCAGCTTTAGGCGGACAATCTTGGGAGTAAGTAATAAGCATAAAACACGGTTTCATAGTCTTGGCTTAGCTTAAGGCGTCTTGCCTCGTTTCCTTTTTTCTCAATGGGAAATATAGGGGAGAGCAGGCCGGGTCTGATCTGACACGGACGGTGAAGGCTGAAACGGATCATCCTCAAGGGGCAAATCCATGGATGCATCTCGTATTACTCGGAGAATCAGCTGCAATGTCTCACTTGCGCGGGGACCAGCACTGATTTTGTGGGGGATTTGCACCAGCCACCTGCATTCCATCGTCGGATGCTCACTCGTTTTGCTGGGGTTCGTCGAGAGGTGCAGTTGATGACGTCGGGGTTCTGCAGAGAAACGAACCATCTCATGTCGCTGCTTCTACAGAGTACCTTGGAATGCAAGGGCTTAATCATGGATACGGATACGAGGTTCTCTATCCAATGGTAATTCTTGCATCTCAATTCTTGGATGCCAGCAGTCAGCACAATCCCTCTTGTAAGCTCACAGCTGTACTCTGTGCTCTGCACACTCAACATCCAATGCTCAAGACCTCCCAACGCCCTTCGATAAACTCGGCGGTCGATCCTTCTCCTCCCGTCCCCAGTCACTCTCCTCCGGCCCAAGAACCAATTCCAACGTCCACCCCTCAGTAAAGAACTCATGTCCAATCCAACTCTTCCTATACGCCTTCCCATTCACCTTTGCACTCTGGATATAAATATCCTTGTACTCAGGATCAAAGTTCACGCTCCTCACCGTTGCCGTCTTATTCGTCTGCGGACTCGTAATGCTCACCTCCTCAAAGTACGGCGCTGTGATAAGATACACATTCTGACCAGGGTTCGGGAAGAGACCGAGCATTGAAAACACTGTGAAGGCGCCCATGGCACCGGAGTCGTCGTTTCCTGGTAGGCCCGAGGTAGAGGTATTGAAGCGCGAGGGTATGTACCCGTGCACACGTTGAGAGGAGAGACCGGGTCGTCCGGCGTAGTGGTATTGGTAGACTGTTAGGAAGACAGGCTCATTACCAAGATCGGCAAGGCCGGATTCGTGGAAAAAGTCGAGGCGCTTGACGAAGGCGTCGTCGCCGCCTAGGGTCTCGATTAGGGAGGCCATGTCGTGGGGGACGTAGCTGGTTGTTGGTTAGTTGGTTTAATTGCATTGGCATCGGAAACGTGGTGACTTACAATTGGTATTCCCAGACGCTGGACTCGAAGGTTTCAGACGGATTGTCCGTCAGCGAGCACCAGGAGGCAAGGGCACTGCAGGCGATGGGGTCTTGGTATCCCCATGTCCCGTTCAAGAATTTAGGCTGGAAGAACCCCACGAACCCGCTGTCCGTACCGTTTATATCAGAAGTCTGATCGGAATTGTATAGGTTTTTCCAATTATCCGCTCGCGCGAGGTACGTCGTATATCCGTTTTCTCCTAAGCCTTCCCCAACAGTCGACACGCAGAAATCGTTGTATGAGTACTCCACAGTCCGCGAGATGCTCCGAGAGTTCGTCCCGAAGCCTAGATAATCGAAGTCGAGGTAGGGGATATAGTTCAGGCGTTTCCAGCTCTGGAGACCCCCACGGCCCTCGTACGACCACTCCAACGGCTCGTTCTCGGCATCGTTGACCATGGCCTTGTATGCGAGAGACCAGTCGATGCCAGTAAGGTTCTTGACGTATGCATCCGCAAGGACAACATCAGCATTTGACCCGCCCTGCGTCCAGCCCTTGCACAAGCTCATCCGGCAGTCTGGTAGCCAGCCTTCATGCTTATACGTATCCAGAAGACTACGGACCATGCGCGACTGCGTTTCAGGGTCAACAATGGTAAGGAGCGGGTGCTGCACTCTGAAGGAGTCCCATATACTAGTCACGCCGTTAGTAGGTACGTACTATGACCAGAATCCAACCCCCAAAAGGAAATCAAACTCACCAATAAAACGAGTCGAAATACGGCTCCTCACTCTTCCACAGCGGGTTCTCGCCCGTCATGTCCTGCGGATCAAGCATGTTGCGATAAATCCCGCTCCAGAAACTCCTCTGCAGCTCTTCATCCGCTCCCCCAGGCTTGATTGATACAGGGCTCAGCTTCTCCCTCCACGCCTCCTCGGCCTCGCCCCTCAACCGCCTGAAATCTTCTAGTGGTTTTGGAATTCCCTTCTCTGCATTCTGGCACGCCTGTTCGTTACTTATGTAACTCATCCCAACGCGCGCAGTAACTGTCAAATCACCATCACCCTTCGGCCGATTAAACCTGATGAATCCGCCGCCCTGTACGTAGAACAAATTGAACCCCCTCGTCACGTACAGATCTTGAACCTCTGTGCCCGCACGGTCATTCACCCAAACCCCGCTATCGCGGATATCAGCACCATAGAAGTCCACGCAGGTATACGACTTGTACGACCCGGCACCAAAGGACGGCAGAAACGTCCCATTGGCGAGTATCCTTCCCTCTCCGGCATCAACAGAGACAGAGGCATTCTGCCGACTATCCCAGAGATCCGTCAAGTCCAGCAAAACCAACGGACTCCCTTCAGAACCAGCACCAGAAGAGGGGAAAGTAAACTGAAACAACGCCGCACGCTCCGAAACCGTCATCTCTGCTTTAATCCCACCCCTCACCAGCTCAACCCCAAAATACCCCGGGCGAGCCACAACCGAGTCATTGAGGTAAGGACTGGCCCTCTTGCTCTTGTCGAAGAGGCAATTATTCAGCTCCCCGTCTGCGCATATTTGCGGGAATAGAGGGAAGTTGCCTAGGGAGGGGTTCCCGCCTGTGCCTGAGTCGTGCAGCGCTGAGAAGCCCGTCACGTTGCTGCCGTCTGTTGCGAAGCCGGCGGTGTTTTGGCCGTCGACGTCGGCGACGGCTTTGGCGAGGCCGTAGGGGAGTGAGGCGCCTGTGAAGACGTTCCCGCCATCTGTTGAGCCTATTAGGGGGTTTATGTAGCTGAGGATGTCGGGCTTGGAGTTGTAGTTGGTGTTGGCGGCTTGGGCTTGGGCGAGCCCTAAGATGGCGAGGATGAGGGGTGCTGAGATATGCATGGTTGGCGGCACGGTGGCATTGGGATGGCCACAGGGGAACAACCTTGGAGTCAAAAACAAGAGCACGGGGAATCCAAGATAAATAATACTGTGAGGAGATGAATGTTGAGGCGTGAAGCACGTGCCGGATCGCCAGGATCAGCATTCCTGCGAAAGTAAACAAGCGGGGTTGGTGACATCGTCTATACTAGCATCACCGCGAGAGTCGCACAGTAAGGTACGGTACGATCTGGACTGGGAATCCTCCAGAACTACAAACCCCACAACTAGTCGCTCTTCCGGCACTTCGATGCCCCATATCCCAGCTGCTGCTCCTTGTAGTTGGCTGCTTTCAGTGTCCTCTCCATAACGCGCTGTCAACCTCCGTTGGCGGATATCGATTTCTTGACCATCCATGAGATCTCTGTCGGTCCTTGCAGATGTGGTGTCACCAAGTACATGACTCCGGGCCTCACTATTGCGTCCTTTCCTGCAGTATATCTAAGTCTGCGTCAGTATGTATCCATTAGATAAAGTAAAGCTAGAGAACACTCACAGCGATCCCCGAAAGATAATCCAATTCGGTCAATAATTCGACCTTCTCGATCTTCTCATCGGCCCCAAATATCAAGGAATGCTGGGTTCGATATGTCGGTGTGCTCCCTATTTCCCTGCAGTAGCCGGATAGATATGTAAATGTCAGCCCTGTGATACGATCTGGGTTGTCACTGCCATGGTACGCTGTTACAGAGACAAGCTTGTCCGTTGCAGTACGTCCCTCCCATAGGGCTCGTTGTGGAGCGGCCCACGGACGTGCCTTTAAGAAACTTCTTGGATCCCGACATGTAAGTTTCCCCTTGGGGTATTTGGGACTCGAGACAACGCGAATAAAGTCCCAGACACTGTTGAAACCCCCAAACGAGAGTCGACTGGGTTGAAAACAAGAAAACAAGTATGAATAATTTATGCAAAAAACAAAGGATTATGGGACAAGGGTCGCTAACCAATTCTTCAAGACGGTTTCCCTGAGACCGCACGACAATAAGCTCGTCTGTTGAGAACGGGACCTCATCCGGAAAAGACACAGTCCCAGGTGTCATGTGGCTTAGGTATTGGCCGCTAAGCTCAATATAGTCATGGGCTGAAGTAATTCAACCTTCGAATCTGCGCAGAAAGGATGGAACTTTGTCGGCTCAAAGAGTCAACAATAATAGAACGAGGGGTGGTAAGTCTGTAGTTGAAGGTCTAGATGGTGTCCAAAGTGGGAGGGTGTCCCGTATGGGCCTTTATGGCTTGCTGCACGGATGTGTATGAAACCTAAAACTATCTACTTAAGCGCTGATATAATAGGCAATTGAAATGGTAGAAACAATAACTAATGTGGTATGATTGAACTAAGTAACCAAGGAGATTCTTTTCCCGTTATAGATGGAACCGATTATCTCCCGTCCACCAGCCGAGAGATTCATATCCATATCCACTCCACTCCACTCCACTCCACTGTATTATAATAATGTACACCAATGCACCCGACACATTTGTTTTAAAAAAGTTGTTATATATATATGTATGTATATATACGAGCGACGCCGGACGCACCCAACTAGAGAAGGTTGCCCTTGTTCTGCTTCTTGTCGACATTGAAGTTCCGCCACACAGCGACGCAAGGGAAACCCAGGACAAGAAGGCAAGTGGAAGCGATGGCACCATACATCTGGCTCTGGCCCCAGGCGTAGTTGACGGCGTTGCGACGATCCGAGCCAAGTGGGTACGTGACCTGTACGAGGTAGCCGTCCAGGTTGATACTCATGGCTTGGTCCTTGAGGTTGTCGGGCAGGCGGGATTCGAGGGCCTTGGTGAAGGTGTTGTTGTAGATGGCAACACCGACGGCTTGGCCGATGGCACCACCTAGACTGGAGAAGAGACCGAGGAAGGAAAGCATCATGGGAACGCCTTCTCTGTCGGCGGAAGCCATGACAGCCATGTCCTCGCCGATGACGAGAGTGCCGCCTCCGAAGGCGATGAAGATCTGACACATGATAATGTAGCCGATGCCTTCATTTTCGCCACGGAAGTGGATCATCAGGCCGGAGCCCAGGAAGAGGAGGGGCAGGCCGAAAAGGAGACAGGCGTACTTGAAGTGCTTGGTGTAGCGGATGTAGATTCCGAAAAGCACACCCCAGAAGCAGGATCCGACGTTGTAGATGTTGAACACGTACCCGGCCATCGTGACACTAAGGTTGTAGACGACCATCAAAAAATTGGTGAAGAACAGGTCCCAGCAGTAGAAGGAGAAGAATGCCAAGGCGGCCATGAAGCAGGCCCCCAACACGCTGCGCTGCTTCAAGAGCTCGTATCTAATGAACTGGGCACGGGCACCCCACTTCTCCCATGCGGCAAAGACGAAGAAGAGGCAGAATCCGATCACCAGCATGGCGATGAAGGTAGCGCTGTTGTACCCCGCTGATCCACCCGATGTCAAGCTGAAGGGAAGAAGAAAGAGAACAAAAGCAGCTATCAGCAGCAAAGCGCCCACCACTGCAACAGTTAGCAAGACCGACGGGCCGAAAAGTTGAACTGGGTTATGAACGTACAGTCAAACTCATGAATGTAATGAATAATGGACTGAATAACGGTGCGACCGCTCGGCTCCCTCTTGTATAAGCCCATCTTTTCAGCCTTTCTCTGGTAGAACTTGAACACGATAGCAAGAGGGGCAAAGACGACAGTGTTAACGATAGCAAAAGTGCCGTAACCCCAACGCCAGGAAGCATTATCAATGAAAGATTGACCAGCAAGAGGACCGGCGAAGGCAGTGCAAATAAAAGGGGTTTGGGAGAAGGCGAAAGTGAAGGCACGGTTGCGCAGACCGGAGGTATCAGCGATAAAGACGTCCATGATGAGGAACAGCGCACTGTAACCAACTTGGAAAAGGACGTATCCAGCCGCATATGAATCGGGGTTGTTGCAAGCCGCGAGGATAATCAAACCGACAATGTGAACGCCAAGGAAAACCAGGAAGCCTTCCGCACGACCCCAGAGATTAAGAATCTTCGCAATCGGTAACTTGAGCACACCTCCAATGATACTTGCCAGGATGTTCGCTGTCGACACCTGCGGGGCTTGCTGGAAGTTGGAGAACGCGTTGGGTTGTACAGAGCCGGAGACAGACGACGTAAGAGCCAGCAAGAAGAAGCACACCCAGATCCTGGAACCCAAACCATGTAAGCCAAGGAAAGAAAGGAAGGAAAGAAAAGATAAGAAAGACTGGTGAAGAAGATGAGACTCACCAAGCGTAGCTAGCGTAGACAGCCTTCTTGGGCCAGACCAAGGTCGTAGCCTCGGCCTTTTGCACACCCAAGTGAGCATTTTGAGTGATCTGGTCCGGGTTCTGCTCGACTTCCTTCTCGTTACGAGCAAACAGACTGGAATCGGTCGATTCGCCGTCC
Organism: Aspergillus puulaauensis; assembly: GCF_016861865.1. Lineage (NCBI taxonomy): Eukaryota > Fungi > Ascomycota > Eurotiomycetes > Eurotiales > Aspergillaceae > Aspergillus > Aspergillus puulaauensis. The sequence goes on along the minus strand of NC_054860.1, from coordinate 1,633,507 downwards.
TGTACGATACGCTCCTCAGGGTTCTGGGGTCCCTTGGGCTCAGTGGGGTTCGACTCGGCCGCACGGTCGCGGGAAGTGAACTTTTCCAGCTTATCCAAAATGGCCATGGTGAAAGGGGGTCGTGTTCAAGACGGCCTCGACCAACACTCAGAGGGAGAGAAAGAAAGGGAAGATGAGGAGCGACGGGAGCAAGAAAAGAGAGAAACAGCCACCCGAGAGGGCCGGGGTCGCGTCAATATAAGCAAGGATCTTGAGACAACAGCGAGGATGGGGCCGGAATGTCACTGAGTGACTGGGGAATTTCTTTTTCTCTGGCGCGGATTTAGTGCGGGCTCGCTCGCAGCAATGGAGCATCGCCAGCCAATGACATTGTGTCCTGATCAGATAAGACGTGGACGGGCCTGTGTTTCGATCAGATAAGTTTTGATCACTTGCTGAGTCAAGGGCCAGTCCCACGCCTGCTCGGCTACAATTGGCCCAGAGACCTCGCAATGTCCTTCGTCGCTTTTTCTTTTTCGTTTCTCGTCCACTGTGGAAACCCCGGCAGTCATGAACTCATGATGGAATCGGCATCCCCGGTATCCCAAAGGACCCTATGTTAGTTGTTACAGACCTGCAAGGATGCACGGTTGCATCGGCATGCGACGATGCAGGGATTACGGAGTCTAGTCAACCCACGCCCATTGCAGACTGAACAGGCAGGGCTGAAACCAATGTCCCCCTTTCCAGCCTGCTCGAGTGCTCTCGAGACCACGACCCCCAAGTCACAAGTGTTGGCGATGCAGCGGCGAGGTTTTCCACGCGTGGGGTGTCGGACTTCAACACCACGTTTCTAAGCGGGCTAATTACCTGTTAGCGTTCCTTTGGGTCCGTGGGCCACACATCGAGATCATATGGTTCGTCCTTGGCATGACTGGCAGCACTGGATCACCCACTGGCTCTCATGGCTTGACACACACTTAAACGTCTGCCGCGAGAATCGCGCCCGGGTGCTCGACCTGAATATAGAAGCAACCCGAGACCCGATAAAAACCCCCGGCAACTAGACGAATCATCGAGATCGACTGGCTGCGGCCTCTGAATTACCGTTGTCGATTCTGTCTCGGTCTCCCACTCAAAGGGTCTCGGATTTGTCCGGATGTCGACAAAAAAGTCAAGGACCGTGGCGTGTACGCCACTCTGTAAAAACTTTGCATAAGCCGAGACCCTTTTTTGATTCTTCCCAACAGCTTGGTTACCTGGTAGCAATGTGATTGGTATGGGGGTTACGAGAAAATTTTGATGGTTGGGTCGAAAGTCGAACGACTCGAGCAGCGCAGCGATATCGGTGGCCGTTTGCTGAGGTGGTCACTGGTTGTGGTTCTGTCACACGGTCGCACCAAAACTCTCCGCTGGTAATCTCCGGTCGGGCTCGGGTGTGGCACAATCAGATAAAATTATCTCAACCTAATCAGCCGCGATATCCCGTCCAAGGTTCTTTGTCTTATCCGAAGGATCATCCATTCTAATTCGATCGATGCTTGTGTGGCTTATGGTTGTCACCACGGCAAATAACAGCGTGGAATAGTAGCAGTCGTCCCATTGTGCGATCGTAAGACTCGGGGGAAATCTGCTTGCCCACCTGGAGCGCAGCCCGATGGCGCTACTGCACCTGCACTGTGCCGCTGGACGGGCGAGGCTAGCGCTGCGTTCGCCCAGAGCTGGTCGTATAAACTAGAAGGTGGCAAAGTGTTATTATTAGGACAAGCTGTGGCTGAGGTCCGGAGTTCGGTTTGAAGTTGAAGGGAAAATAGCAAAAAAAAAAAAAAAAGGATTGTGCTTCCAACGAGAATCGAACTCGTGCTTGCGGATTGCAACTCCTTTAGATAGGAATCGTCATATTATGAGACCGCCGTCCTAACCACTAGACCATGGAAACGTCGCTGGCGATTCGGCATCTGACCGGACTTTATGGCCATGTTTTAGGGCTCATTTATTTGATACGCCCCAATTTTGAAAGACTTACTCCGTGCTATTAATGCTGTTTACACAATCAGTTTTCTCTATGAATCATTCATCAATTCATCATGAGTAGGCCGAACCCCTTAGACGGCCAGTACGACGTGGTACAACATTTGTCATGCACTCCGCATTACCGGTGGACCTCCCGCGGAAATGAGCAATCTATACAATTTACCAACCATCATCGGCTCCCAATCACAGCCCAAAAACAAGAACTCTCCTGAAGAACTGAGTCGGGCAACTCAAAAATGCCCCCACCGGAGATATACCCAAGCTTATACAAGATCCTCATAAACGCTCATGGCAAAGTTAGGGGGAAATCAAAAAACCGTCCCCCTGCAGAGCGATCGACTCGACCCGCCTGGATGTCGATCGACATACCGCACCCTGGAGATCATACTCATCATGAGCCGTGTCAGTGTGGGACAGTGGGAACGATCACATCAGCGCGGTTATGAATTGTGCCTGATCTCCAACCATTCTTCAGATCACGGATCCGGGATTCTGCATGGACCATGCTTCTGGAGTATCCATTCCGTACGGAGTATGATGTACGGAGTACTCTCTTGACTCTCGAGACGCGGAATTCACAGTCCATTGGCAGTCATCCACCTGGTTCTGGTCCTGGATGCCGCGTGCCGCGTGCATGACTGAGTACCTGGTACGGAGTAGACATTATATGATTAGACCGCGTATGTTTGGTCCATGGTTCATCATATATGCAGAGTCGCACAGAGCACTCCGCATCCCCTGTTCCTCCTGCCCCGGTCCCTGTCCCTGTCCCTGTCTCTGTCTCTGACTCTGACTCTGACTCTGACTCTGACTCTACCTGGGGACCCGAGGAGAATATCGAGTATCGAATTCGACTATAATCCAACGCCTCAAAATCCTCAGTCCAACGAACACCCGTTGAACACATCGCCCACGAATCGCGTCAGTTCCTATCCGGCGACTGACTCGCTGCAAATGCTTAACGCCTTAGATGCGTGCTTAGGGGGGAGGAACGAGTCAACGACTAATTAAGGCAACCAACCAACCAGCCGTTAATACTCCGTAATCAGCGCCTATCGTGAAGATTCCCAAGAAAAATCACGGGCAATCTGATCTAGTCAATAAACTACACCGGATGGAGTATGACGATCCACTGATCCAGTCTTCGATGCCGGATTAGCGGTGATCATTTTTTTGGGTTTCCTTTCCTGCCGAATTCTCGGTACTTGGCCGAGTCCCCCGATACCGAGTACGCACGATGCAGTTCGAGGTCGATGGCTCTGACCGCCAGACGCGGAAGCGGAAGCGGCTGCGGCTGTGTAAATATTATGAACTTTCGGTGAGTACTCCGAATATGCCTAGGTAGTACGTACTTAGCCTCGGAGTATGATCTACGCAGTGTCGAAGTCGAATTCGAACTGTGGTTAGTGCTTACTGCTCACAGTTTACAGTTTACAGTTTACACACGCAAATGTGCGTGGAATAGGGGAGTGAATCGAGAATGCAGTGTAGATCATTACACTGTCTATCGTTGTAGACAGTATACTTTGTAAGTGTGTGGCCTGGTTGCTTAAAGACCAGGCCAGGCCGCGGAGCATATTCTATCTATATACACAGAAGTAGGAAATGTAGGAGTAAGAGTAGGAGTAAGAGAAACAGGGTTGTATCACATAAAACAATCCGCTGTCAAGAAGGGTATTCAAAGAGTTGACATGAATCCGCTCATAGAACTCATCACCAAGATTGGGTATATCCTGCAGTAACCAGAAGGGAAATGAAACGGAAGATGAGAATATAAAAATAGGAAGCTCAGTGAAGGACGAAAAACAAAAACCGTTTGAAAGACCAATTGTGGAGCAAAAAGAGCCGCCGAACATAAATCAATGAGAGTATCGAAGGTAGGGCATCGATTAAACCGTATATATAGGTGTAAGAAAAGTGTGACATCAGAAACATAGTCGGTCGCCGGTTCGAAGCGTGGTCGGAGCCGGGGAATTAATAATAATCAAATCGTAGAAGGTGAGCAGTAGAAATTTCCGTCATTATCTTCCCCATCTCCTCGCCGTGGGTGATATCTTGCCTGTCGAATTCAGCGAATCTTGACTTGCCCGACCGCTGGCATCCCCGCTGGAAGGATATGCTGGTTCAGATGTGATCTCGATCGTGGTGTGCTGATACACCTTGCCCATGGGGGCCAGCTCGACATCGCCGCCCTTGATAATGTCCTCCGTTGAGCCGTCACGGGTCGGCTCGTCTTCATCTGGGCCATTGTATGTACGAATAGCGCTGATGTCCGTCCGCATAAACTTCGGGTCCGTGGTGCTATTGAGGTTCTTCCCACGACCCTTGCTGCTGGGGAACTTGTTATAGCTCCGATCAGCACTGGGTTCAGATTCGATGATGAGGTTTTTTCGTGTGAGCGTATAGAGTAGGACGTCGACAAATCCAGAACTCGTAATTAGCGCACCGGCAACGCAAAAGTACACGATGCTTGGAGTTTCGCCTCGTGCGGTCGCCATTCTTCCTGCTGCCAGAGGGAGGGACAGGACAATGTAAGCGAGTGGGTATATAACCATGTATCCGACGACTCGACGAAGGCGTTTCAGACTCTCAATATGACTGCTCCCTAAGATAGCAGACTGCTTGATACGTCGACGGAGTTGAAACCATAGGACAGCGTATAGCGTAATCGTGCCAAACTCGGCGAAGAAGATCCAAACATAGTGTGTCCAAAGACGGATGTCTTCGTACTCTTCGCTAATCCAACACTATTCTAAGTTAGCCAGGGAGATAAACAACATGAGAACAAAAAGACCAAGCTTACCCAAGCCCCGGCGGGGACGAAGACATCGCCTCCATGAGATGCAATTGGGATGATGACGAGAACTGCAACAAAAGCCCAAAGGCCGATCACGATGATAACGAACGCTCGATAGCTCAGCTTCTTACCCAAGGCCACAAGGTAGAAGGTATGGAAGGCGATGGCGAGCACGAAGATTCCACTTGCTGGGTCTCCAACCTGGAGCCACAATCCTTGGAGGAAGCAGGCTGCTGTCCTAGCTTCTACTTTATTTTCCGCATACCACTTTGCACAGATCAAGAAACCGAGAGACTGTTGAATATCCGCAATGACCAGGTTGTAAATGAGAATGATATACTGATTGTAACCGATATATCGCTGGTAGTTGCCGCGCCAGAAGATGAGTCGGTAGGTAACAAACGAGATCAAGATCAAGGTGGCAACGGTGGAGAGAATGGCCATGACGAAGACAGCCACCAGGCCTTTACGATGGTCGTCGGGTAGGGGATCGATAGTGAATTCCCCTGTATCATGTTCCGTATAGGACAGCCGCGGTAAGAGGGCATGGAGGCCGTCTTGACCGCCACTGGAAAGCAGCATCTTGACGAGACTCATCGTTTTGTTTTGTTCAGTATAGTTCAATGCCTGGAAGCGCCGTGAGCATTATCCGAGGGGTCTCGTGCAGGCCGTTGTACTTCGGCGCTTTGGCAAGAAATCGCGCTTCGGGACGATGTACCGGGGCTGGTCGAGTATTTGGGGTGCCAGGGTTGCGGCGACTTTGCAGGTTCCAACAATAATAAGGTTAGTTCATCCTGTCCTTTTCTTCACTGTGAGGGGCAGAGCATTAGTTAGTTATCCACTTTCACAGGAGGATGACAAAGGCCATAAGGGAGGGAGACGAGTCGTGAAGGATCAAAAAGGGACCATTTAGCCAACGACTGACGTCGAGAAGCAGAGTTTAAGCCTGGCGTGGTTTTTGGGTTTGCACCATGTGCCGTGAAGCCAACAACCCCACGAGGTGTACCAAAATTTCAGCCGGGGTGGATCAGATGGAAAGACGTGAGCAGCCGAATCCGAGCAAGACTGAAGAGTGATGGGCGACTGGGGCCAATGATCAGACAGGGGAAAGTCAAGGTGCGAGCGAATTAGGACAGGGATGAACGCATATCTTCTGCGAAGTGGTCCGAATTGGACATCAGGGCATGGTGAGAGTTGGAAAGTGGAAAGCGAACCACGACGACGAATAGTCGCCCCGGGTCTTATATTGCCTCTCTTGTGCCATGTACGTTTTACTGGAGAGCAGGCCAACAGGGCCCGACCAATCCAAAGGCAATTCTCCGACGTTGGTGGCCTAAGAACGCCCTCGCTCGCAATGGAGCCGGAACCCAGCACACACCTTCATGCAAAGTCGGATTCCCGCTGCGAGGGGGTGATACTGGCTCTGTCTGACGCCGCCAGTGCCTCAGAGGACGAAACGACTGCGACCTCGTAAGTCGTAATCGAACCTAGCGTGCTAATATTTGATGCCCAGCTACGATGACTTACCTAGCGCGAAAGCTTGCCTACGTCTTGGGGCATTCGTTGGATGCAAACGCAACCCCGCAAGACAAGAAATGGTGCGATTTACCGGGCCATGAGGTGCAGAGCTAGCATGGCAATCAAGAATAACTCATCCAATAAAACGGTTGTCAGTCCAGCCAGGTCCAGTGTGACTCCAGTCGATGTCCATGATGACTTGATGGCCCGCTGGCTGCGCCGATCGGGTGAATTCTGGGGTGGGTGCCGGATAATGGCCTGTTTTGGGGCAAGTGGTTCGAAGATCCCAACTCTTGTTCGGAAAGCAGAATCCGCAGTCAGTCTTCTCGAAGGACGATCAGTGGTTCTGGCTAGTCCGACCCAGAAAAGGCCTCTCTTTCTGGCGCGTGAGCAACTTAGAGATGCCCATCTTCATCAACATGGTTCAGCCTCCTGGGGCTCCGGTATTTCTTACCCACCCTATGTGCCGTGGAACGCTGTGCCGAGTTATTTTATTTGCCTCCAAGGCTATCTGCAAGAGCAAGGCAACGGCAAGGGGTGTGCGGAATGCATCTGATTGGTGAGACAATTGATTTTTTGGGCCTTGCAGCCTGTCAATCGGAACGCTTGTTGGTTATGCACTATGCAGCGTTCTCAACAGGTTCAAGGTCTTTTACCGTTGGCATCAATTGAGCCTGTCTCGGTACGTCTTGAGCGGGGTCTGACCGTGTGTGAGATTGACCGGAGATTGAGGGATGGCCCGTCACGTCTGGTCTGTGTTTGGCGTTGATAAATACAGAGGAGTCCAAGTGAGAGTTGACTCAGTTGAGATGAGTGCAACCCCGGGACGACTCTTTCTCCGCGGCTCCGTCCTGCCTCCTCTTCTTCCTTCCCTTCTATTTTCTTGCTTCAATGGTTGAGACTGCAATGAGCAGTTTCTTCGATCAATGGTCTGTCTCAACGATCAAAATCGGAAAGAATGCTGACACCAGGTGTGCCCCAAGCAGCACCATACATCGCTAGCCTATGATACAACTCCCATCCTACGATTCCCCGGAGCACGATACTCCTTTACAGCCAATCCTGACACCGCGATGATGAACCTGAGATCAGGGGGGAAACTCGTTCTCGGCCTCAAAAAGACCTGAAACATCTGTACGCTATCCGCCGTGGGCTACTCTTTGACCCCGCACACACTATGATAGTTTGAATTCTGGATCCTCTGCGGGGACAAAGCGTCGCCTTGACCCCTGGACCAGAAGTAGGACTCACAAAGCACATATACTTACTTGTACAACACGAGTTACATTTCTGCCACCTTCTCACGGATTTCTGCTCCTACACTTCAGCTGTCATACACGTGGGCCATGCTGTTCTGGTTCCTATTTCGAACTTCGGACGGAGGGAAGATCCATGGTTCAGCTGAATCAGCCTTGAAACAAAGTTCACGGAGGACTTTCCCCTTGATATGAAGACTCCACGAGTGCAATTCCGATGTGGGCTTTGGAAGACTCCTCAGTCTTCACTCCTCGGTCTTAGGTCAGCAGTCCGCATCCGTCGCTGGACTTTAACTTCAGCATCGATGCGCTATTTGACAATGCTCCATGGGTGATTCACTGATTGCGGCGCTGTGCTGACACCCTACCCCACCGTGGCGGAAACTCCATCATAAACTTCCCCTTTCCTCCTAGTTCTCTATCTCAGTAATCGAGTTCAGGCCTTTTGCTGAACATGATTCGTTAGTACCTTGCAGATTGCCCGAATCCTCTCTCATACAAGTCCCCGCCTGTTTCAGCCACGCTGTCAAGGAAGCGGTCTAGAAAAAACCTTCAAGACATCAACGGTTCGGTACTTCGGCAGTAAAATATGATAGAACCCCATCCCTTTTGGGATGGTGTAGGAAACACCAGTAATGTTGGTGGAAGAGTGGTCGACCTCACCATGGTTCTGAATCGACTATCGAGCCTTGCACACAGATAGTATCTGAGACTGGATCCTTGCTTGTCATAAGATTTACAGCATTTCTCGCTCGTTCCGGTGTATTCGCACGGTTCTCAACCGCCGTCGTTTGGTTTCCCGGATTCTGACATCGATTGAAAGCTTGACCATGGTTCGACGAAAACCATCAGATCCTTTTAGCGATGAGCTGATGAATGCCAGCTCTATCGCTCGTATTTGACAAACTTACTATCATCAAACCTCCCGCTGTGGTCAGCGGGAGCGATTTTAACAGAAGACGTACTCAAAATGGGGCATCCTACCCACACTTATTCCAATACCACGCTCTAGCAGAGACTTATGCGGTCATCTCGTACCGCCAGAGTTGCCGCTCTCCCCTGCCTCGTTCATGATTTTCATAAGGAGTGCGCGTTCATCACAAGTTGAGTGAAATAATATGGCGTGGTAACTCCCATAGATCAGCACTAGCAATGCAAGCCGCAGTGCCACCCTCCACTACGAATTCGTGCGTGGGCCTCTAATTCTGGGGCCTGGGATACGCACTACGTACTTCCCTTGGCGATTGCCGTCCCCAATTGCCAATTAATCGCGCCAAGATACGGTGTTGAAGCAAGTTTGAAAGAGGCTTAATCGTGGAAATCCCGATGAGTTTCCCCAATCGCCACGGGGCACGGACACGATCCCGCTATCTATAACCTGAGCCCTCGACGAGGCCCGACTGTCAGAAGCAGGGACTGTGCGCTGCATCGCAGACAACCATGTCATATCCCCGCAATAGACTGTGACTGAGACCACGGCACCTTGATCGCTTCATTTGCCAGGCATATCGGATCGTTCGCCCGAGGATTTCCCTTGGGCGCCTGAACTAGCACAAATCGGGGCACGTCCCTGAAGCTATTGACTCTCCTGATGCGACCTCACTCGCGATATACGTCCAGAAGGGGACATGCCGAGGCTTTCCCCTGAATCTACCTGCCTGTCAAGGAGTAGTGCCCCAACCCCCGTCATTACATGTAGTGGTTTCTCGGTGTACCCGGGTCGCAGGAGCCAAGCGATTATTAAGCAGACTTGTCCCGCACGAGGTGTCTCCTTGCAATACACAGCCATGCACAGAGCAGAGTCCGTCTCATCTGACACTTAAGATCACAACATGGGGAATACGTTACCGAATTTGTGGCCCTCATCCAGGGCAAAGAAAGAATACCGGGTCATTATGTGGGGACTTGTATGTTCGCCAACTTCCTGTCTGGACCAGAAATAATCCTTGGTTTAGTGGTATTCTGGGAAGACCACGATCCTGTACAATCAGCTCAAGGTATTTAGATGGTGAGAATGAAATGGTATATATACGCTGACTAGTTCTTAGGGCATGGGTGATGTCATCCCCGTGTCTACAGTTGGATTCAACCTTGAAACAGCCACACATCAGGACGAAAACTTTCTTATCTTTGTATATATATAGAAACAACCAACTCCCCTGTCCAGATATCCATCGCTCATATAATATTTCGCTATCAGGACCTGGGAGGCCGGGATAGATTACGTCCGCAGTGGAAAGAGTCCTTTTCCAAGCCGGACGCGGTGATATATGTCGTGGACGCCACAGAGACCAACCGACTCGACGACGCACGCTATGAATTGAAATGTTTGCTTGAATTTACTGGGCTCTATGATGAGAACAGTGAGGTTCCTGTTCTGGTGTTCGCTAATAAAAACGATCTTGACGGCGCAAAGCCCGGGGGAGACATATTGGAAGCGTTGCAACCGAAAGCACTGAAGAAGCAAAGGTGGAAGGTTGTTCCGTGCTCGGCTCTTAACGGCTATGGAATTGATGAAGGCATGGATTGGTTGGCTGTTAGTTATTTCTCGTCCTTGATCGTCGTTGACTGAGGCTAATTGGTACAATGTACAGGGACTGCTTGGCGGGGGTTAAGGCCGGCAATCAAGTACGTATGTATGTATTTATGTAGAGTTTCGGTATGCAGGCTTTGCCCCTCCATAAAAACAGAGAGCTCTGACCAGGCACTCCCACCGATCACATCCTGCGACGCCGATATATCCTAGATTAATAAAAGACCATAGGAATATACCTCATGTAAATCGTAGCAGTGATAGAGGCACGGATAACTTGGAATAAAACCCAGCATGCTAAACATTATTACGGCAGTAGCAAGCAACCTATATTCCCAATTCTAGGCCAAAGACAGCAACAGCGGCAACAAGAACAACAGTAACAAATTGGTTCGAATCTTCTGGGAAGCCAGGGAAATATAAATTTTCGGCCGTCACGAATCACAATTCGCAAAATCGATTTTTTTAGAAGAAGAGAAACACACACGAACGCCTCAGGGCAAAACATAGTCCTGGCTGGGTCCTGTTGGGTAGCAACAACCTTGGAAGAAAGAGCAAATGTAATACTAAAACAATTTGGCTCGGCTCCTCTCCCTAGAAAATAGAAAACGAGGGGAAATGAAATACAAGGCAAGCCAACTCTTGGTATATTAGATGAAAAAAAAAGAGAAGAACAGAAAAAAAAGAAGATTTCATTTCGTGCCGTTTCTTCGTTTCATGTGTCATCACGCTGTTGAAGATTGGAAACAGAACAAGAGAGAAGAAGGGGGAGGAGGGAAAACTAGAATAGAACGGTTTGATGCATCGATTGAATTGTGGGTAGTAGAATTGTTTGTTTTGTTTTGTTTTTGTTTTTATCTTCTCCTTGAGTTCCGACTATCCCGTTGTTTGGTGTGTGATCCCTCGTCACCTTCGTCTTCCTCCTCAACGGGCGCAGGTGTGCGGCGTTCAGTACGTCGCTTCGGACGGCGCCGGCGGTTAGAGCTGATGTTGCTGGCCGAGTCATCGGGTGCCAATGATTGCACATCGTCAAGGAAGTCGTCGTCCGTACCACTTTCCCATGGGTGGGGTCCGGGTGTGCCAAGTCGAGCTTCGACAAACGTTCCTCGGCGGTTCTGGTTGGCGATTGACAGACCAGCACCGCGCTCGCGCAGGGCAAGACGTACAGTTTCCGCTTTGCAGTGTAGCGCTTCGAATGCATCTTCGAGAGCTTCCATTCCAGCGTATATTTCTCGCTCGACTTCCGCCAGAGCGGCGATCTCCATTTCCTCGTCTAGAGCGATCGGGCCGCCGAATGAACCTGGAGAGCCTGGTCCGCCGTATGGTTGGCTCGTTGGACGGTCGAGCGGGTTGGGAGTAGAACCGCGAGACATTCGCCCGGTGCTAAATGGGGTGTTTGACCGACTGTTGCTATATCGATTGGGAGTAGAGTCCTCGGCTCCGCTGCGAAGGAATCCGTCGAAGCGTCCTGATATCAAAATATCCCACTCATCGTCGCTGATGGCTGCAAGCGTGGCTAGCACATGGTGCATTCCGGGGTTATTGAGCATGTACATTGCGGTTTCGGGATCCCGGGGCTTAGATGACAAACGGTACAGCCGCTCGATTGCAAAAGATGACGAAGTGAGAGCAGGCGGCCGTTCTCGGGGCTGTCCATCTGGGCGTGGGGTCGGCGATGTGGACGAGATTCCTAGCAAAGCACGGAATATAGGTCTTTGGTCGTTTCCAAGATGGGTTAACATGGCAAAAGTAAGGGTCTCATCGTCCACCTCCTCAGGCGCACTTGTTGGCTGTTCGACTTGTTCGGTCAACCACTGGTCAACAGCGAGTTTTGTCTTGCGCGACTGTCGAAGGAAATGGTCGCGGTACTCTTCCGGAACGTCAATATCCATCTTCTGCATAGGGATATGCTCTTCACCAGATACATCCGCCTTTCCTAGTTCCGTTGTGAGAATAAATGGCGGCCAACTAGGAAGCTCTCGACGACCGGACACCAGCTCTAGTACTTCGCCCCAGCTGACACCTGACGGGATGTCCTCCAACTCATCATGTTCGCACATAAGACAACGACACGACTCCGACGAAATATCGCGGGCAAAAACAGCTTCCAGCCGGTCGAGTAGGCGACGAGCCACAGACCTGGACCCTGTAGCAACAGCAAGCGAACCATTTTTATTTACAACATGCTGGTAGTCGGCTAGAAGACGACTGAAAGGTTCAAACACTCTACTGGCCGCTAGATGGGGCTGGACTTGAGGTTGATCGCCGAAAACCGTGTTTAGGAGGAGAGATTTTGGGACCTGGTAATCTAACCCTCCATTATGAAGTAGATAATCAACCCGAGGGTTTGAGACCGGGACATCTGGGGGAGGGGGCGGCGGTGGTGGAGTGCCGTATGTGGAGCCTGTAGTTGGCGGACGTCCGTAATCCATTGCAATATCGAATGGTGTTCGGTTGGGATTTGCGGAAGCCGGGCGATTCGACATGGAAGAGCGCGTTTGGGTGCGAGACGGAGGCTTCTCGGGGCTTCTGACTCTGGAAGAGGGCGACTGGCGAGCAGCCGCAATGGTTGCGTCGGAGCCGTTGGCGGAGTAGTCCATGCCTACATCTCGGACTGGCGGAGAGCGAGGAGGAGAGACAACAGAGCTCCGCTTGCGATCCGGATCGAGCTTTGATTTGGATGGTTTGTGGCTGGCGGTCCGAGATGGCGAGTCTTTACTGTAACTTGAGCGCTTCGCTTTCGGGGTCTCCGGTCGGACGGTCGACTTGCTCGTCTTGCTGCTGTCATCCTTTTTAGCGCGCAGGCTTGACGATGACCGATTCAAGTCTGTTTTGATTCTGATCTTTGTCTTTCCATCCTTCGTCTTCTCAGTAGTTTTCTCCCCCTTATCGTCGACCGTGCTGCCTTTTCGCGAATGCTGATCCACGCTCGTCAACGGGGGACTTGGCGGCGCATTCCGACTATCATGGTGTCGTTGTTTGGTGTCATCTTTGTCTTCATCGTCCTGATTCTGCTCGGTTAGGTCGGTCGGATCTGGTGTAGGGACGCCCGGTTTGCCGACGGCCTCCCTGCTATGAGCCTTCGAAAAAGTAGGGTATGGTAAACTCGTTCTCGACTCGAGGAAGGATGCCGTGCCGGAGCGACTGGCGCTGTCGAGGCCGGGCATGGAGGACCGACGTTGCTTGCGGGACTTGGGAGCGGAGGTAGAAGGAGTGGAGGAGCGGACCGGTGGTTCGGGGTCTTCTGGATCCTTGGTTGACGGTCGGCTGGATTGTTTCTGGGACGACGTCCTTTGTTGACGGTTTTTTGATTTGAGAGAGGTAGAAGATGTGGATGAGAGTTTCCTATTCCGTTCCCTGTTACGATCGCGGTCATTTAGTCTCAGTGGCAGAAACATGGCGTGGGATGGGCTCGAATTAATGGAGGTTCGTGGGTTTGAAGGTGAGAGAAGACGACGGCCAAGGAAGCGCTGTCTTTCTTCCTTTTTATCCCCTGCTTCCCTTGTCCGAATTCGTTTTGTGACTGACTAGTTACCTCGTGAATGTGAATGACAGGTTTGCCGATCGGGGCAGCTCATCGAAGTGAAAAAATCAATCGAGAGTCGAGTCTGTCGCCGACACTGGTCTGTCGGAGCCTGGATACGTTGGGTGCGTCTGGCGCTTAGGCGACTGGCGACGTCAAAGATCGCAGATCTGAGTGGTTGGATTGATGGGTTCGCAGCTCGGCGCTTATGTCATGGAAGCACCAACAGCTTGCTATCTTTAAGAGTCATGCGACAAGCGTCGCTCATGGGGGGAAAGGCACAAAAAGCAGCCGGGGAATAACGAGGAATCGGATCGTGAACGGCGGAGGTTGGACGAGGATTTTGCGGTGAGAAAGGGCCCAGACGAATCCCCGCTGAGACCCGTTTAGTCGACAATAGCGAGGTCTAGTGCGACGGGGTGTTCGAGGCTGGTGATTGAGTGGAGCGACGTGGTGGGTGCTGCATGGAAGCCCGACGAAGACGTTGGAGATGCTGGAGTAGGCCAAATTGAAACGTGCAGTTGAGATTTGAAGATCTTGGATGAAACGATTGAAGCGTTGCAAGAGGGCAATGCAATGGGAGGCTGGCGTTTGCTGAAGTTGTGTTGTCGTGTGCTCGTGAATGTGATGGAGTTGCCTGATTGCCTGCCTGGCAGCCTTGTAGCCTTGCCGCCTGAGAAGCTAATTCGTAGTACATACGATAAGGCAGTGCCAGGTATCGATGACAAGCAAACACAAACTAAGGAATTTCATTTATATTTGGAGTAATGTTTCAAAGAAAAAGATCATCTATATGTGCTATCCAGTAGCCAGGCAATGCAATGCTCGTCGTGTCACCCGCATATCCAGTCTATCTACGCTTCACTGGAGACGTCTCAAGAACCCAATTCCCGGCCTCGATATGAGCAGTAGCTCCCCGCCGCGCAGCCCGCATCACTTTCTCGCTCGCGGGCGTCCTTTCTCCCGTTTCCCGGTCCCAATCCCATCCCTCCTTTAGCCACATCCACGTCAAGTAGGCGCGGAGTTCCTTATCTTGCGGCAACACTGATTTCCATTCGGGAGTAAACCCTGCCGTTGCAGCACCAGTCCCCTGCCAGTCTGTAGATAAACCCCGCAATTCATCGCGGCAGAAAATCCGCCAGCTGTCCAAGGCATAAGCCCCGACCCCAGGAAGATGCGCGACTTCCCAAGCCACGCGCTGGTCGTCGTCGTTGATGCATTCAGCCGGCTTGATGTCTCTTCCATCTGTCTTACATGGGTAGTTGAGTTTCCGGTACCGTTTATTCCGGCAAGGTGGACGGTCGAGCCATGTCTGCGCTAGGGATATGCACTTTCTTGCTCGCTGGTTCTGGAAACCGAGGCAGTTAATCATGGCTGTTAGTTCTGATTGGTCTGCTGCAGCCATCGCCTCGATCGTGGGGTATCTATCAAAGACCTGGAATAGGATTGGGAGCGCGACGCCTCCTCGGGTGCGGTTGAGGAAGATGGTAGCAAGGAGTAAACGGAATGGATCGTGCGCGAGTTGCTCCTGGACTAGGCCGAATGCTGGTGCATCGATTGGCGGAAAGGGCAGACAAGAGTCCTCGTTAACTGAAGTTCCTTGGAAATATGGTGATACCTTTGCTGGCTTTGAGCGAGGCTTCTTCTCCGGGATGAGTGTAGGATTTAATGAAAAATCAAGTTGCGGCGGAGTTTGTTCTCTGACGCCGACAGCAAAATGGGGGGGTTTGATGGGATCTATGTTGGCATCAGATATCCCGCTAGGATCATCATCAGTATCACCGAGCTTCGGATGTGCTGGGCGAACCGGAGACGGTGTAGGGCTATCCTCCAGGTCACTTGGTACGTCACTCAGAGTCGAATCGGATAGGAGAAGATCGGAAGCTAGACCCATATCCTCAAGCAGCCTCTGAACACTGTCTGGGACGGAATGTCCATTAAGGGACTCGCACGAAGATTCGGCATCAACAGGCTTGGAGACCTGGCTGCTCACAAAGTATTTCGACCTCACCTCATCGCCGGCAGTCAACCCCGACAAATCATTGGCTTCTAAAAATCCAGCACAATAGGGTCTTCGAATGCTGCACCGCCCTTGAGAGCCTTCGTATTTGAAGATGCTTTCGAGGAACGTTTTTTCTTCTTTGGCCGAACTTGCAGTTTTGTCTCCTTCTCACCCTTTTTGGACATCGAGGACCTTTTGGTGTTGCCTTGGGTGGTTTTTACAGGAATTTTGATTGTTTTCTTTGCAGGTTCTTCGCCGCTGCTCCGCTTCCGCTTGCGCTTTTCTTGCGGGTTCAAATGCCCTGTCTTCACGTCCAGACCTTCAGATGAGCTCGAATCATCAACCTCCTCTCCAAACGCAGCCCCCTCATCAAACACATGGCATTGTCCGACCTTTGTAAGGTAATACCTCTTGATGTCAAGAAGCACCCTATCGACAATAGCCCGCTCGAACCCAAGTATCCGCGCCTCTGCACGTACATCACGAACGAATCGAGCCCGCACGGATCGCGTAACGGGGTACTGTTTCTCTCGCATGAAACCGTGTTCGCAGATGAACATGAGCAGCGGTGTATAGAGCTCATCCGCAGGAGTCGCTGAGAGATCAGAGCTAGAAGCAGCTTTTGGTTCCACTGTGTTATTGCGCCCTTCGTTTTCATCACCGTCGCTGTCTTCTAAGTCGATAGCCGACGTGGTGGTGGGATTGGGCGTGGGCTTTTCGGCGTTGCCAGGATTGGCATTTGTGTTCGATGCGACGATAACTTCGTTTTCGATCGCGCCACTGGTTTTGGAGATCGCTGTGTCATTGCGCTTGGATGGGATTGGGGTTCGTCTGGAAGAGGTGCTACTATCCTCCTCGCGGCCAGGTCTTGCCATGATTTGTCTTTGTGGCTTGTGATGCGGTCTAGGAAACAAGGATGTGTTAATGCTGGCAGAGCGAAAAGGTTCCAAGGGGTGGCGAGAGAGAGAGAGAGAGAGAGAGAATGAGATAATAGCAGTATAAATCATTACAAAAAGAGGGACTAACACAATCAATGGCGGCTATTCATAGAGATGGAAATCGACTCGCATATTGAATTCACTCACAGGAAGACCACCACTCCGCGCCTCCACCAGCCAGCCTTTGCGGCGCGCTGGGTTCCTACGCCTGGCGACGGAGCTGAGCATATAAATATTGTGACATTATATACGTATTGATAAGAGAGAAAAATAATAAGCCTATCACATTCCGTGTTGGTGATTGAGCGACGTTGAAAAATCCGGGGAACGCAGGTCGGACTCAGAGGAATTTAAGCGCAGTGAGCGCACAGACCACGTGCCCACAATGCCCAGTAGAAGTATACAGCAGAGAAATTGTTCAGTCCGCCCAGCAGCAGTGAAATACACTTATCTGCTTTTGTCCCGAGGAGGTAGGAGCTTAAAATATTTGAATGTGAAGCGTAGGTAGGTAGTTAAGTATTAGGTATCTTATAACACCACTCGCAGGCTGATCGAGATCATCACATACATCCATCTCTAAATGCTTTTGGAGGATAAGTAAAGTAAGACTTCTGGATGGTTCTTCATGGTTATCGATAAAATAATACCTCTGATAATGATAGTTGCTTGGTAACAGATGGTTGTTGATGAAGAGTTCTATTAAGCAGGTAGAATATCATGATCCCCCTCGCTCCTTCCTCAACAATACATCCACCCCTCTAATAATGCATTGACACCCTTACATAGTCCACCAACACCACCGCACACTAGAATCGAACCCCCCTGGCAATCTAGACAATCTAGAGTCTAGACAGCAAACCCCCCTGAATTCAACTGTCTCGGCTCCCCCGCAGCATCAAACGTCCCATTTGCCAACACGCGAATCGCCTGCGCCGTACTCGTCCCCGGCGCCATCCACGTAACATTATGGCCCCGCGCCCTCATAAAGTCTACCGTGGCATTGTCATACGCATACTCGAACGCCACCTGATTCGGCACAAGCTGGTCATGCAGACGCGGTTTGGCTAGGGCTTCGGCAGCCGACAAGCCCTCGTCAACTGCGTGGATGATGTTTTGCACTGTGGCTGTGATGATTCGGCTACCGCCGGCGGAGCCTGAAAGGAAGAAGGTTGTGCCGTTGGGGTGGGTGACTATTGCTGGCGTGCAGGAGGAGAGGGGGCGTTTGTGTGGGCGGATGAAGTTTGATTCGGAGGGGATGTAGCCGAAGGAGTTGGAGGAGTTGGGGATTGAGAAGTCTATATGACATGTTAGAGTTTCCAGTTGGGTAAGAGAAACGGTCATGTACGAACCGTCCATCTCGTTGTTCATGATGATGCCTGTCTCTGGGACGACTAGTTTGCTGCCGAAGAGGAGGTTGATTGTTGTGATGGCTGAGATCGCGAGGCCGGAGTGGTCAACTGTGGCAATGTGGGATGTTCCTGGCCTGCATTATTGTAAGATGAGGGCTTTAAGAAAAAAAGGAGAGTGGGGAGACATACGTATCCAAGCTCTCAAACCCGGCTGGGTCATACGCGGACACATTCTGCGTCCGCAAATCCGAAATTTTTCTGCGGATATCATCGACAGTCTGCTTCTTCAGCATGTCCTTTTCATACTCCGACACTCCCTCGACGAATTCTGGATCTCCTAGGACTGTCCTCTATAACACAAGTCAGCCCAAACCCAACTCTATCCAGCAACAGTACTTAGTTAAACAGCACATACCAACCCATACCCAAACCTCATCGCCTCATCCATCCGATGGGTACTCAGATTCACATTGTCCGGTCCAAAAAGCGGCTCATACGTATCCAGCACCTTCAACATATTCAACACAACCGTTCCACTCGACGGTGTCGTTGTGCTCGTGACCCGATATCCTCGATAGTCAATCTGCGAAATATTCCTCAAAACAGCCTTATACCCGTTCAGGTCCTCCAGGGTCATAGTCCCATTCGCCTTCTGCAACGCCCGAATTGTCGCCTCCGCAATCGGGCCCTCGTAGAACGCATCCGGGCCTTCAGACCCAATCGTCTCAAGCGTATCCGCGTAGCGCTTGCGGGTGATCGTGTCCCCGAGCTGAACCCTGGTCCCGTTCGGCGCGAAATCAATTGCCCACGACGGGTCGTTCACTAGGAAATTGTCTACCCCGTCACCACTAACCGCGGAGTCCATGTAGCGCACTGTGTCTGCGCCGACGGGGAATCCATATCGTGCGGTGCGGACAGCCGGCTGGACTACGACAGACCAGGGGAGGGTGCCGTATTTGTTATGCAGGTATTCCAGGCCGCGCAGTTCGCCGGGAACGCCACTGGGCGAGTTAACGATCGAGTCCATTCACTACAAGTGAGCAGGTCAGGGAGCATACCTTGCTAGCCCGCCTAGCGTGGAGGCCTTGGTGTTATTGTCGAACATTTCCTCGAAGGCTGCTGCAGGCGCGGTCTCGCGGAAGTCGATGTACTCGAATGTGCCGTTGGGGGCCTTGACGAGCATGAAGCCGCCGCCGCCGATGCCGCTGTGGTACATTCCTGCTTTTTATTAGCAGCTATCCTAAGGTACTAACCAGGTTAAAAGGTTGGAGCGCACTCACCCACAACACCAACGCAAAGCATCGTCGCGACCATCTAGAAACAATCAACACCAAATAATCAACTGCAAGAAGAATAGGAAACGTACAGCATCGGCTGCATTCCCGCCCATCAGGATAATGTCCGTACCATGCCGACTGCAGATGGCACTCTCGCTGGCGACGGCGCCCCTCTTCCCGGCTTGGACTCCAGCCTGGACATGGCCATATCTGGACCTCTCATGCTGGCGAAAGTAGCGATCGGACGAGTCGTAGTCTACCGGGGATGGTACTACACTGGGTAGGTGAACAACCAATAACACCAGCAGGAGGGTAGTACAGAGCGAGAGTTTCAAAACACGCGACATGGTCGGCAAGGGACTTGTTCCTGCTTTGTTGTGAAACAGGCTGGAATCGGCGGGGCCTGATAAATGGGAATCCCTGTTGGAGAAAAGCGGCTGGTGGTACCATAGTGGTTTAATACGAGCACTGATGGCTACTGATAGACAATAGTACGGGGTAAGGTAGTACTGGGCTTACCTGCTTCTCCACATCGGGCACTCGACATCCCTGCATCTCCTGCACTTCAGGCTCCCTCCGGCTCTACGCTGGACTACGCTGGACTACGCTGTAGACCGGAGGAAGAGATCGTGGATGAACCTGGCAGAAGAGGGGGTGCCATTTTGACTTTGGAGAAATCCTTGGGTCCAAGGAATGCCTGGTGGAATTGATAAGCAACGGGCAGTTAGTGGCGGACTGGTCCCGCTCCGTAGTTAATAGTACTGAAGAATTTGGAGATTAGTGCCCTGGATCGATTCAGTGATCGTCGACAGTATTCAACATTTGATATAGTATCTTAGATAGTATCTTATATAGTGTATAACCGTACATCACCGGAGCCCCATCTCGCTCTTCTCTTTGCGCTTCTCTCCGTCGTATGGCACTGTGTACGCCACTGCCTGACGCGCCCACGCAACCGTCTCCTCCCACTCCGCTGGGATCTCCTCGTCCGGGGGCAGCACCGTCGCAACCAGGCGACGGCCCCAGATCCCAACGTACCATTTATTCGAAAGCAGATGCATTCCAACGCCGTAATGCAGAAATATAATGCTCGCCGTCCAGTCTCCGTCCTTCAGCCGCGCCATGAACTCCTCGCTGATGTGGATTGGGAAAGCGAGGATCCCGCCTTGTTGCTTTCCCCGTGGCCACTCCTTGACCATCTCTTGCAGTGTCGCCCAGGTATTCTTGTACATTTCCTGGTATGGGCCTTCGGCTGTGTTGATTGCGCCTCGAAGGTGGTCGAGTGACTTGAGCAGATCCCTAGTCGGGTTTGTTAGTGTCTGTCGGTCTTTGGTAATTGTTAGGACAAACCGTTGCAACTGCTCAAAAAACTTGTTCTCTTGCGCGCTAGCCCGCATTGTTAGATAAGTCGACAAGGGATGGAAAGCAGAAACTCACTCCTCTATCCTCCCCTTCCTCAAAAACACCTCGGGCTGCTTGTAAACAAGCCACGCTTTAATCTCCTCCGGTTGCTCAACATTATCCAGCTGCTCAAACAGAAACGCACACCCAACAAACAACCGATGAATCTCCAACACCTGCGACAGCGGATCAAAGCTCTCACGGTTCTGCGACACACAAGGGTACGCAAACGCACACAGCATGATAAAAATCGAGCAGATGAACGCCGGGCCCAGCGTCTCCGGCGACAGATCCGCCAGCTCTCTACTGAAAGCCGAGCATGCTCGATTCTGGTACTTGAGCGCAATCTCGAGCCACTTGCTATCGCCCTGCTCGAGGAACGCCAGATGCAGCGCCGAGAATGCTAGGATGATATCTAGCAGAAACGGATTCGATGTCGCGATCCGCGGAACGGCGATCTGGAAGTACCCGGCTTCTAGCACGTCGGGCCGTAGAGTAAACGAGGCGTCGATGACATAGTGGTGTAGGAGTTTCATTTCCAGCATCCGCGTGTGCGCGGACCACCCCTCGGGGCTGGGGGGTGCGTCATTGGGGTCCTGTGGGGTGAGAGGGAATTGACCGTCTGCTTCCCCGGTTGGGGGGTAGTCACACTCCAGGCCGCGCTTTTTGCATAGGCTGCATCTTGGGAGCTCTTCATCGCACTATAGCGGACTTGTAAGAACTTATGAAAAATAATTGAAAAGATCCCTCAGTGGTAACGATGTTGATCAACGGTCGATCAACGATGTTATAAAGAGTTGGTGAGTAGGCGTGCCTAGGGATAGGGAACTAACCTTGACATGTCTCTTTTTACATTGAAAACAACCCCTCCGGGACTTTGTATGGCTGCGACGAGAGGGCATTCGGGAGGTAAGCAGTCCTTAGGATCTCATAGGACGAAAGAGACGACAATCGAACCCAAGCCAGACGCCAGGTCGGCCTGCGGATAATACTGGAAAAGAGATCCGCAAAGAGCTGATCAGCCGATTGACGCGCAGAGTGACAGCGATGATTGCCGCATCAATGTGGTGCAGATGGCGTAGGTTTGGCGGGTGTCGTATTTATCGTATCCCCAGAGCGAACGTGCAGCAAGCAGAGCAACAGAAGAAACTCGACAGATGGCCCGCGCTGGGATTGGAGTGATCTGATGCCTGGGCCGGCCGGCCGGAGCCAACTCTCTTAACTCCGACTGACTAATAATCCGCGCTCCAGTGACTGCGAATGGCTGCGAGCCTGCGAGTTAGGATAGCCGCGGTGGAGTGGAAGGTTTGGCGATATGGCATTTCCAGAGTATGGAATGGATTCACCTCTTGCCTGGGCCTGTTCGAGTCAGTTCGACGGATCTCATCAATCATATTGTTCTGCAGCCGAGCTGCCGGATGATCAGGGTGGGTAAGGAAGCGCGGCACATCACCGTTGAGGTTAAGACTGGAAAGGAAGCATCTCCGTAGTTGGGTCGCCAAATTTTACCGAAAATATAGCGGCTTGTGATTGGTAGGTGTAAATGTCACCAAGAAAAAGAAAAGAAAAAGGAAAAAACTAAGTGCTTCCAACGAGAATCGAACTCGTGCTTGCGGATTGCAACTCCTTTAGATAGGAATCGTCATATTATGAGACCGCCGTCCTAACCACTAGACCATGGAAACTTGTTGTAAATTTGGACTTTAAATTGGCAATATAAGCAAGCGAATATCTTCATCCCACATCTGTCACGCCTTAGCATCGGCATTTTAATACTAGGCAATGCATCTTAAATAGGGGAAAATCCACTCTATCAGGCTCAGTACTCTGCAGGCCTCTTTGAAAGGGCCTATTGCAACTCTCTCATGGTACATACAGGATCCAGATTACCCGCCGGCGAGGCATTAGTGTTGTTCTATTTTCAATAGGCTGTAGTATATATTTCGCGAAGTTTATTATCCTCGGCAATTATATATATATGTACCATCCCTCGAGCGCTAAGTCTATCGGCCAAGTCCCAATGCTCAGAATACTAGAAGAAACTCACTAGACTTCAATCATAACCGAATTTTGTTTTCTATCGGCAGCTATTTTCTTTTCTATTTTGGTGGATGATGTTATTTGGGTTGTATGGCGAATAGAAGTTTAGATGATATTTCCGTGCGGAACTTTCAAGGCTTGTGTCAATTTTCACAGATGCGACTGTACTTCCACTTGTAATGTAACGTTGAGAGAAGAGAAAGTATTCTATGTATTTCATACTATAACAGGGTGCAGTAAAATGACAGGATAACAGAAATAAACTTGAACGAGTGAAGTAAAACGGCTTGCCAAGGGATGTCGTGGGTTGGCGTGTTTTAAAACCCAGATCCCATGGCAAGGAAAGTATATACTGAAGAATAAACTCTATAGCAATCCACAACTCTAGGCACCGCAGGCCTTGGTGTCGGACTCAATATAAGCTCAAGTGAAGCGAATGACATAGGGGCAAGCGGCCTCGCCGAACTTGGAGATGCTGTTCTCCTGGACCTGGTTGACGTCGTCGTTGGGAGCATTCCACATACGGTCGCCATTGTCACTGCATCGTTATTAGTGCTTTGAATCTTAAAGCCAGGTAATTATTCAACGTACATCATCAGTCCAACGTGGTGGATGCTGCCGCTAGTGTTGCAGTCACACTCGCCGCCGAAGAAGATGGCGTCTCCTGGCTGGCGTTCTTCCAAGGGGTATTTCCTAGGACGGTATCAGTAAAGTCATTCTGGAGAACGTTTGACAGAACATACTTGTAGCCAAGCTTTGCCTCATCGGCGCAGTACATGGTGGAGGTGACGCGGAGACCCTCAGTGAACAGGTCACGGCCGGTCACTTGGCAGACGGCCCAGGAGACGAGGCCAGAGCAGTCATATCCAACATCGCCGTACTCGTAGGGAGGATTGTCAGCGCTGGGGCCGTCACAGGTACCACCGCCCCAGGCGTAAGGAGTGCCTTTGGCAGTTAAGGCCTTGTCGAGGATTGCCTGGCCGACGGTGCCCTGCCTGACAGATATTTTGGTCTCGAGGGAGGGAAGGGCGCTGGCAGCGCAGGCGAGGAGAGAGAAAGCGGCGAGGTACTTCATTGTTGATGAGGCTTGATGAATTTGTTTGGATAGGTTGTTGGTGAGATTGAGGGGCTTTCTTCGGTGGTTGAGGAATCTTATATAGCTTTTTCTGGCTGCATTGGGTTGGGGTCGTTGACGTCGATCATTATCTTGTCAAGAAACATTTCACGAGATGGATCTCGCTGCAACGTTTATCATATTCCAGATTATGAAAGGGAATTGATATTCACCCAGCGAGTTTCAAGATCAGGACGAACACATCGATCATCTCGCGAATACGAGGGCTTGAGTCGACCGTCGACACGATTATGCCCATAAAACCTCGTGTTTTGAGCACAACAAATATAGAATCGAGCGATCAGGAGTAATGTGGGGAACAGCCCTGGATAACTGCGACTGACGAATGTCCGTGTTCTCACGCAGGCGCGAGGGAGGACAATACGAGGACCACAAGCCTGGAAGAACACGAGGCCAAGACCAGTTCCTCGCTTGCCACGGCCAAACACAGCAACAATCACTGCCGATGCCGACGATCTTTCTTTTTTAGATCCAGATATCTCAGGACGATGTCACGGAAGATCGCTGCATAAAAGAGGTGCCTATTTTTAGGTATGCATCAACGAATCCAGCTTGTCAAGTTGTCAAAGTTGCCAACCTGAGCGCTGGACAAGGCCATTCTGCCAAACAACAGTATGGCCTGCAGCATGTGGCGGTGGCGTCCGAGGATGTAATATCTTAGTTCTGGGTGTTCATAATGGAGAGATCCTGCCAGCCAGGTTAGAGAGGACGAGTAGAGGACGACAGGGCCAACATTGAAGGATTTAGCTCGTCAACGGAATACGAGTAGCCGAATCTTGCGGTCATTTATTTTTGTTTATGATGACATTGTGGACCATAAAATAGATTACCGTGCAGATTCGAAGAGAAGATGAACTTGTAGGCTCTTGAGTGTTGAAACTGAGGGGATATCACTGGACTGCCTCAGGCATAGAGCGGAGATTCTTTGTTGATAACGCGACCAAGACCAACTTCCTCAACAACCACGGCTGACTTTCCTCTCAAAGATTCTGAAGTCAGAACCCGACGCCGTTGATATTTTGTTATCAGGCGTTCAGGACAAATCATTGAGTAAGCATCCAGAATCGAGAGAGGATTACCGGCCAATACCTGAACTTCTTACTTGACCATACTTCGTGCTCATCTGGATCCTGACGTCCTTGGAATTTGAACCGGCGACCATTCTGTCATATTCCATGGGCAATGATTACAATTGGGATAATTGGTTCGTTCTACTCGCTGGATGATATGCCATTCAGTCAAACATCGCCGACCAGCTGGGGGCCTCGATTAGATAGATAAGCCGGAAGGTACGCTACTACTCGAACTGAAGAACTGAGGATAATATCGAGCGGTGCTGACATTGAGTCCTCACTAGGCGTTACAGCAACCCCAAACAGTGTCACCTCCGCGCTCCAAACACCGCCAACCCAAGGCTCGAGTAATCATCCCAATGCAGACGAGTTTAAAACATATCAGACTCATCGAAAGGAATGAGAAATACCCAGCCAAGCCAGATCATATCGGGGACCATTTCGGGGTTGCCCCTTGCAGCCTATCATTGCGGTCCACGCAGGCCGCCAGGTATCCCGCTGGATCCTCTGCATGCCTAAACTGCTAAGCTGACAGTATTGAATAAAGTGCATAAACAGCGGGACTATAGCTGTCATAATGGCGTACACCCTCTGAGCATTGTTTGGGAGTACAAGTGCGCCGTTACACTACGCCTTCAACGCCACGAGCCTGCGAAGATCAAACCAGGACAGCCTCCACCATCCGGTGACTGGGCTCTAGGACAATGTTTGTTAGTGCTACAGCTGCCTCCGCAAGACGCCGCGGCAGGATTCGCTAAGTGGACTAGTGGAGGGATATTCCCCGAGCAATATGACCTCCCCACTCGCGGGGACCTGACCGGGCTGACCTGGCCCAAGCGCCTGGGAAGCTCAACTCGTTGCGGCCAACTCCAGTGCCTTCCCTGTGACGAGTGTGGTTTTTCAGTATATCGCCCATATCAGGCCAAAGATGTTTTAACCCGGTGATTTTCAGGGGCAGCGCTGGCTCAGGGAGACATAACAAAGACCTGCGGGAGATCGGGGATGATCGCCGCTCTAGTAGATATGGGCCTCGGGACTCGGGAGGCTCAGCCCAGAAGCAAGTCCACGGTGGGGGCTTGGACACCGAATGGTATTACGAATTAAGGGTCCTGCTCACCTATCTGATTCGCTGGCGAGCGTTCCGTGGATGCAGGAGCGCATATGCGGCGGTGTGAAGGCATGGATGAAACATTGGTCGGCGACTCGGGGATCTCGGGATCAAGAACATGATTCAGAATCCGACTCCAAGGAGGCCGAGATGCAGACACCTAGTACCCCGAGAGCTGAAAACCGGCAATGGAATTGTCGTTAGACATAAAATCTATCTATCAAAGAAGGTTGTCGTTATTGTTAGACAGACTGGTTGAGCTTTGGTAGCTCTGTCACAACCAAGACTGTATACTACCACCATATACAACCCGGTAACGATGCAAGAAAAGGGTGATTCTCCCCCGAGACCTTCTTCGCTTGCGTGCCTTGCTTGCCGGCGTCGCCATGTAAAGTGTGATGCCCTCATGCCGGCTTGCACTCGCTGTCGGACAAACGATACTGAATGCCAATACGTTCGTTCCAAGAGAGGGCTGCGCAAAAACACCAGGAATACCTCGCCTCAACTAATAGACGAGAATGTTTTTTCGACTGTCCCGGATACCTTCCCAGACTGGCTGGATGATGCTGCGTTTTCTACCGACAGGACTCTAGATGTACCATCCCGGCCCTACACGCATTGCTAGAGAATAGAAATACTGACATATTGGAGGCAAAATCATTCTTTCAACCGCTAGATGATAGTACTATTCAAGAACTACCCATCCCCGAAGATACCCTCGTTGCCCTTCAAGAGCCAGAGCTTGTCACCCCGGAGGTGGCGTACGACCCGATGATCCAGCTCTACTACCAGAACTTTCACCTCTCGCACCCTGTTGTGATACCGAGAAAAGCTCTGAACTCGCCGCTCTGTTATCTAATACCCCCGGCTCTGCTTTCCATAATGCGTTATATTGGTGCACACTATTACTCCAATCCATCACTCAGGCAGGAATTCCGGCGAGAGGCATTCGATTCTCTCTCCGACCCGACGATGCAAGACGGGTTCAAGGTTCAGGCATTACTGCTGTTGGCAGTCATTGATCATTCAAACGGCGATGAAAAAAGTTCTCATCGACTAGTACAGACTGCCAGCACCCTTGCACTGGAGATTGGGCTCAACAATTCATGCTTTGCTAGGGAGAATTCTTACGGCCACTCGGCAATGGAGGAGAGTTGGCGAAGGACGTACTGGGAGCTTTACGTCGTTGACGGATTATTAGCCGCGTTTCGAGAGCAGAGTTCGTTTCGATTATATCGCCAACCAACGGACATACAACTACCGTGCGCAGAGAAGTTGTACAACTATGACAGCGTAAGGGTAAAACAAACAAAGGAAGAACAGACTGCTGACCACCTCTAGGTAATACCAACAGGACAAACATTGGACGATCTCCAGAATAATTGGACATTAGGAGAGAGTTTCTCAACATTTGCATACCGTATAAGCGCAGTGCAGAATTTAGGCGCCGTTCTCGAACTCAACCGGTCATTGGACTGCAACCTGGAGTCTCAAATCGAAACTGTGGACGCACATCTAGCCTCGTCGCTCATGTCTCTCCCTCCGCTTCACGGGGATGGACACGACAGCTCCAGCCACGACGAGATGATCTTCCAGGCTCAGATGATTCTTTACCTGTCAGTCTGTCTACTTTTGAAGAGGAAGCCTCAAGCTAACATTAACTACCAGAGCACTGATTTACCTTCACCATCCACGATCCAGCATGCGTTTTGCCTCCTTCAACGCCAACCCTCCTACCTCCTGCACCCGCATAAAACCAATCGAAGGATCAGGATCCGAGCTTACCCGTACCCAGAGCCTTGATCTCCACTCACACAAGCTGATCCGCGCCGCGGATAGTCTTTCTGGCCTTGCAACCCTCCCCAGTGCTATCCACCATCGAACACCGTTCTTCACATGTGCCCTGGCTATGTGCATGATTGTCCATACCGCTGCCCTGCTTATTGTCGGTGACTCTGGGAGGGAAGAGGGTGTCAAAGCCAGGATCCAGCTGAGTATTGGATCGTTGAAGACATTGGGTAAGATTTGGCCACTGTCGCAGAATGTCAGACTGCAGATGGTGGATATGTATAAGGCTGTTGTGAGGAAGTAGCTCTGTTTGTTTGGAACTATGAAGTGTTCAAGACCTGCAGACAGCGATCCAGCCTTGTCTACCGATGCTCGAAATTAAATGGCTATATTACGATGGCTATACAGTTTAAAGCTTTCCGGGAGTTTCCTCATACTTCTTGATCCAGCCATACTGGTCTCCCAGATACTTCTTCGCCCGGAGGTCCCCAGACCGCGCGTGGCCCTCGAAGAGTTCTACCCGTGCTGCTCGTCCGCACAGTCTGCCCAGTTCAGCACTAGCTTTCTCGCTGACGACTTCCTGGTACGTCACAGTCCGCAGGAACTTCCCAACCCAGAGACCGCCGGTATACCGCGCAGCATTCCTCGTTGGAAGCACATGGTTCGTCCCAATGACCTATTCACATTAGGGAGGGCCATAAAAGGGTATCAAAAAAGAACTTACCTTATCCCCATACGAAACACACGTCTTGTCACCCAAAAACAACGCCCCATAAGCCGTCATCTTCTCCAACGCCTCGCGCGGCCTCTCCGTCAGAATCTGCACATGCTCACTCGCATAGCTATCAGCAACAGCCCACGCCTCATCCAACGACCCAACAACAACCACCTCGCCAAAGCTCTCCCACGACGTGCCCGCCAACTCCGCCGTCGGCAGATTTTTCAACAACTCCCTAATAATCCTCATCGCCTCCCTCCCCACCCTCTCATCCGTCGTCACAATCACACACGGCGAATCCGGCCCATGCTCCGCCTGCGACAGGATATCCGTCGCAACCGTAAACGGATCCGCCTTGCCATCCGCAACAATAAGAATCTCCGTCGGGCCCGCGAACAGATCGATCCCGATCTCGCCGAAGAGTTGCCTCTTTGCTTCCGCGACGAAGGCATTGCCCGGCCCCGCGATGAAGTCGACTTTGGGGATCGTGGGCGTGCCCACAGCCATTGCGGCGATGGCTTGGACCCCGCCGAGCAGGTAGATGGAGTCTGCGCCGGCGAGGTGCATGGCGGCGATTGTGGCGTGTGGGATCTGCCCGCGGATTGGGGGCGTGCAGGCGACGACGTTGGGCACGCCGGCGACTTTGGCGGTTAGGATTGTCATGTGTGCGGAGGCGAGCAGCGGGTATCGGCCTCCGGGGATGTACCTATACTGTCAGTAGATGCTTGCATCCATAAATACATTTGCTGGCAGACTCACGCGCCGACAGAGTTAATAGGAAGAGACTTTTGTCCGAGGAATACACCCTTCATTGACATCAGCATACCACCAAACGTGAACGCCGAACAAGACTAGAATACAGAGGGGAAGTACCGGCTGACTCTCAACCTCAAAATCCCTAATCGACTCCCTCTGCGCCTTTGCAAAAGCCCGCACATTCCCCTGCACCTCCTTGATATCATCAATGACCTGGCTTGGACACTGCGCGATCGCGGCATCGATCTCCGCCTGCGACAGCCTGAACGAGCCGGGAGACCACTGGTCGAATTTCTCGCTGTACGTGCGCACCGCTGTGTCGCCGTTTGCGCGGATGTCGTCGATGACGCCCTTGACGATGCGAGGGACGTCGATTTGGGGGCCTGTGCTGCTGCCGGCATTGGCGGCTTTTGATTTTAGGTATCGCGGGGCCATTTTGTTTCTTCTTTCTTTCTTTCTTTCTCTTTTGGGAGTTCCCGGTTCTGTTGGTGCTTTGATACGGGTATAAATGGGTAGGAGGGATGCTGTATTTATGCTATAGTTCACTATGAGGGAGGGGCCGGTCGGTTAGTTTATACTCTCCAGTACACTGAGGAATGGATATCGGCTCCACCATCGTGTGAAATGCGGAGAGATCGGGCAGATGTCCGGGTGCAGCTGGAGCTGTAATCATGTTGGAGACTCGGGGGTTCTCCGCTGTTTGTTTCCTGGTGTCGGATCCGATGTGTGTTGGAGACCGGAACCGATTTAACAGTAGATATTGCATTATAGTGCGGGTTGTTTTCGACTTGACTACCGATTCCTTGGGCTGCATTAGTGTGTCTCTTATTGACAGATTCTATATAAGACCTCTAGAAGATACTCCAGTTCTATAGATCCTGAAGCAATTCATTCTGTTTCTAACGGAGTTATCTGATTGGCCGAGCTAGATATTCTTTGCTACGTTGACATCGCTTTATAGTTGCTAGTTCCTTGGCATCGTATTGATGCATTACAAGAGTATTATTCTAAAGGGCTGCAAGACTCAGTAAATAAACAATGGATGGTATCTGAAG
This sequence comes from Aspergillus puulaauensis, assembly GCF_016861865.1. Classification (NCBI taxonomy): domain Eukaryota; kingdom Fungi; phylum Ascomycota; class Eurotiomycetes; order Eurotiales; family Aspergillaceae; genus Aspergillus; species Aspergillus puulaauensis. The sequence continues at coordinate 1,603,227 of NC_054860.1, read as the reverse complement.
AATAGCCACATGGCTATGTCCGGAGTAGCCAGCGAATAGAGTAATTCCACCACAACCAGACAAAATGACATTGTGACAAGTCAATTCGCAGATGCTACCTCAACGGCCCTTGTGACGAGGGACTTCTTCCCTTTTGTATTTCCCGCCATGGCTCTCCGTTCATCAGCACCCCAGGCCTGCAGCCTGGATGCATTTCGCAGGCACCACAATACAACTTCACGCGCCGCATAGGTATCTTCAACACAATCATGACCATCATTTCCGGCTTGGATATCCAGAACAAGAAACTGCTGAGCGAGTTTCCTCAGCGCCCAACGTCGCTTGCAATCTTCAGCAACCGCAACCCGCGTTACCATAGCCGAGTCAACAACGCGGGTGTGTACCATTCCAAGGACAGCAAGATCGTTATTAAGACTATGCCCAATGAGTACCGTTTGCGCATCAATAAACCGCCATAGCAGATCCCTTGCAGCTTGCCAGCCCTTTATCAACTTCCCCTCCCGCTTCTTCTCCGCGAGAACAGATGGATTGACGCCGCTGAACTTCGTGCGCCAGCATGTTACGTGGCCCTGCGGAGAGACGTAGGTATCAAGTATAAGTTCGCCGCTTAGGAAGTCGACCGCACTGACACGGACAAGCTCGCTGCATTCGCGGCCACTCGCACCAAGGACTCCGACCATTTCACAGTCCAGCACGACGGCCTTGAGAGCGTCCCGGTTGAATGCTGGTGTAGGTGCCATCTTGCCTAGATTTGCATTTGGGGGTGCGAAGTCATGGGCAGAGTAGATGATACAGCCCTTTGAATTACCGGGTTGCTTGCAGTTACCGCACCGGGACTTCTTTGGTGTCGCTTTGCCGCGACCACGTATTATCCCTTGCTGGCAGCGACAGTGTCAATTCAAAGTCTAGAGCAAAGGTATCCATCCTAGTACTCACCCGAAAATGCCTTGGTGCCGGGTGGAATCGACATACCGACTCCTCTGGGTGTGTACTGATTCTTTGCTTTGCGACTTACAATGGCCATGTCAGTGTGAACCGTTCAAGTATTAAGAGACTCCTTACCTCCGCAGTCACTGCATTTTCTGCCCATGTCAATATCCACCGGCGATGGCGTCTGGGTCCAGTATCCTTCCCCCGCCAGGGATTCCATGGAGTGGCATTGCGCTTGCAGAGCATCCAGCACCACGTCACGCTCGCTCAAGGGGATCGACGACCACGGTGCAGGAACGTCGGGTACAACTAGTTCGTAGCTCTCGGAATTGGCATTCTTCTCCTGATCCTCCCCTGGTAACGAAGCAACTGGGCTATCGGTTTTCGTCGCGTCTGGGCCAGCTTCGAAGAAGGATAGTACCAACCCGTCCACCAAAAGATCGACCTCCGTAAGACCAATGTCAACATCCGGATCCCCTTTCAGAGCCGATGCTTTGGGTGGGTGTAGCCGTAGGCGTGGTAGTGGGAGTGGGCATGATTGATGCCCTAAGTCTGCTAGTGGCGCTTCAATGTTGTTATTCCCCTTAACGTTACTTCCGCCTGCCTCTGTCTCTGGGGCCGTTACTATCTCTTCCCTGCGATTTAGGCCTGCGGCAGGTGCCTTCGTGATTCTGGAGGAAGCTCCTGGTGGAACTTTTGGGATGGTTTTGTGTTTCGGGGAGTCCTTTTCATGACTTCGCAATGCTGCTTTGCTTTGGAACTGCCTGTTGCATTGAATGCACATGGACTTCTTGTTTGTCGGCGAGGCCGCTGGCTTATCAGCGCTGGAGGGTGAAGGTAATGGGACTAAATACGAATCCATTAGCTAGTCTTTCAATTTTATTGGACAAAGAAGCCCACCTGATTCTTTCTCTCGATGCGATTTTGAGCTCCGGCAATGCATACGTAGAGCATCTGCATTGACGAAGGATTTCCGACAGGTATGGCAGTAGACAGTCCCTCCACCGCTGGGGGGTAATTTGGCCGTTTGTTTTCCTTTCGACATGTTGTACAGCAGATGGCAGGCAGCCTTTCAACCTCTTGGTTTAGACCGGTAGTTGTTCTCCCGGCCAGAGGGAAGCGCATAGCTATATACCTATGTAACATCACAAGGCAGCCCCCTCAGGTGGCAGACGAGGCAGATAGGACATTTCCCTTGGGCATTGCAAATCAGCCCCTCTTGCCTAGCACGCTGGAGTCTTATCCAATCGATTCACAGCCAGGCGCCGTGGCGTAGTATGTTCCCTGCACGCTGCGGCGCAGAGTAGGGCTGCGATTGGAAGAGAGCGCCTGCAGCGCTCAGCTGTCGTGGTGCGGCACGGCGCGCTCGCTGCTTACCTGTGAACGCTGGTTGCAGCCTTGTTTCTTCTTTATCTTAATTAATAATGCTAGAATAAGAGAATCTGCTCTCTATATATTATAGATATAAGTGGATAGCTACTTCTACTAATGATATATCTATGTTTTTTCTCTAGTAATTTATTATCAGTTCGGACTACCTAGGCTTTAATATAGCCAGGGAGTCTTGATATCAGACATTATTATTCACTATTTCCTGACAAATAATATAGTATTGTTTCATGAATATCAGGGTCTCGAAATAACCTTAAATACCAACACCACATGTCTTTCGCGCTGACAAGTTGTAGGACATTTATCGGGAGGATAGAGAAGCTCAGCAGCCTGTCGGCACAAGGGGGGTTACTACTGGGAGCACAGCTGGGCGTATCCGGGCACGAAGGGCAGGCAGTGGCACAGTCTTTGTTGCAAGGAACAGTGATAATTTTGGTTTGTCCGGAGCCTTGAGGGCAAACTACACCTATATTGGAAGGCCCAGGCCATTGACATACTGGCTATACCCCTACTTCATCCTGCTGACTAACCCCACGTGACGCCATTGCCAAACAGCGGAACAATGAATTACTTTTATTATTTCTATTTTCTCGTGTTATTATTTTATTCTATCATTGAGCCAGTCACGGGATGAGTGATACCCTAAGCCAATTTACATTAAAAGAACCATACATACCCATAACTGCAAAAAACTACAATAGACAACATGACCCCTCCACCCGACCGCGTCGCTCGAACCATGCTATCATGGCACTCCCTCGAGCTCATCTCATGCACCACAATCCAAACCCTCTGGGCCGGGTACGGCCAGATATGCGCCATCAAAGCAAAGGCGACTACCGACGAAGCAGCGAAGCATCTGGACGAGCTCTTCGGGGTGCAGGTGCAGGTGCACTCATCTACTGGAACTGGAAGAGGGACTGTCTATCCTCTCATACTGAAACTGATCTCGCCGCCGCAGAAGCAGAATACGGCGCGGGGTAAAGAGACAGAAGATGAGGGCCATCTGCGCAAGATGCTTAGTTATCAGGTTGAGCAGTGCTTTTACAGTGATGTGGTGCCGCGGTTTGGTGGGGGTGTTGCTGTAGCGGGGTGTCTTGCGTCGACGCGGGAGATGGTTGACCGGACAGGAGAGTTTGAAGGGGGAGAGGAGTTGGAAGGGCTTATGGCTATTGTCATGGTTGATCTTAGGGTCAAGTACCCTGTCGCCGGTGAGAAGAGGAGTGTGTTGAGTGAGGCGCAGGTACATGGAGCATTGGACTGGCTTGCTGGGTTCCATGGGCGGTCGTGGAGTCTACTCCCGGAGAACCTGGATGGGTGTGTCTTGCCGCCTCTTGAAGAGGCAAAGAGGAGGCAGGGCATGAACACGAATGGTGTTGGGAGCGGAAATGGACTGTGGCTGAACGGGGGATACACGTACCTTGCAACACGGCGAAAAGAGTACGAATCTCTAGCACGGGATACTTACTCGGAATGGTCCGAAGCTTTATGCCGGAATCAAGAAGGCTCATCAATGTCCATAGCTGAGATGGTTGCATTATTTCTAACACCCCACGGACGGCCAATTGAGTCGTATATCCACGGCGACGTCAAGTCCGAGAATCTCTTCACGACGAAGAATGGAGACGAGGTGGCGTTTTTCGATTTCCAATATGTCGGGCTAGGCCTGGGTGTTTGTGATCTCGCGAAACTGTTTACGTGCTCGGTTCCGCTGGATATGCTTGATGATGCCGGCGACTCTCTCCCTGAGCGGTTAACAATGCGCGACGGCGAGAAGAGACTGCTGGAGCGGTATCGCTCGAGTCTTCTACAGCATGGAGAGAATAACTCGTACGAGTGGGATACGTTTAGACGACACTGGGAGACTGCCCTGGTAGACTGGTGTCGATTCCAGGCGTCTTGGGGATTCTGGGGGAATACGGAGTGGCTCGAGGCGCGTGTACGATCGATATTGAGCGACCAAGAGTGGAGAGACTGGCTGAGACGGGAAGTAGAGGGTCAGAGTTTATGAGGTATAGATTTAGCTTTTTAGCAAGCAATGGAGACTGGGTTTGGAGGTGTTCACTCTGTTGTGACAAGGGTAAACTGCATTACTAGATTTAATATGATAACCCTACAACTCGTGTATAAATGTAGCGAGACTATACCCACAAAGCAACGGGAGAAGTACTTGAAAGAACAAAAACAGAACAGACGGCCTATCCTGAGCAATATCCTCCTTATCCTCCCTACTTTCCCCTTTATGATACATCTTTATACCACGAGGAATTATCTCGTCAGCACCACCAACCCAAGGACTCTCCTCCTCCACCTTATTCACCTCACGGTCATCCAACCAAATAAAGGCACTCTTATCCAGAGCCCACCGTGGAGAGGATACGATGGGACCGGCTGTTTCTCCAGCCCTAAGCTCGGCCCCCGCGCCGCGCAGATAAACTTCACGCCCATATGCTGCGCGGCAAGAGCCACGCTCTCCAGGGAGTCATTGTGATCCTTGAAACAACTGCGGGTATGGTCGACTATCAGCGCGCGCAAGCCATTCGCAGATCCCGCAGTGAGGATCTGGATGAGTTCCTCTTCAAACAAACGGCGGGCTGTCGCTCCGCCTGGCTGGCCCGGCATCAGGTCCGGCATGGAGAGCTCGCAGTAAAGGCCGAGCGCGACGAGGGATTTGGGGAGGTGGGCTGGGATCTTGGATGGGGGTTCGTGGTGGCAGCGATTGCCGTAGAGGAGGAGGGGTGTTGAGGCGAGGTACTTTAGTTTTGTGAATTTGGCCAGCGGCGGGCAGAAGGGGTGGTCTTCTTCGCCTGGGATCTGGATGCCGTAGGTTTGGATGAAGTGCTGTAAATCTGTGTCTGTGTCGATGTCGAGGTACTCCAGCGTGTCGCGGAAGTGGGATAGACAGTTCCAGAGCTGCGAATAGTGGTTTATGATTGTGCTGTGTGATGCTGGCTTGGCGCATGGGGCAAGACTCAGGGATAGGGAGCGCAGATTGGAAATTCGGCTGAGGAGCGTCCCATTAGGGAGAGAGAGAATCTCCTTTGGATATTGGGCGGTAAGTTCCTGGATGTCGCTCTGATACGGCTTCTTGACGTCGTCGAACACGCCGCGGTCTTTGAATGTCTCGTCAGTATCTAATTGCTTCAGCTGAGGAAGCCGGTAATAAGGTCTTGCGCAGACAGGTTTTCTGGATGAGTGTACAACAAAGCCAGCATCAGGCGAACAGCCAAAGGATTCTTCCCGCTGTAAGGAAAGACTCTCCAGTTCCTGGAGGCCAATCTCTTTAGGGCGGTTAGGGCCTGTAGCACCGTATGTTGCCCAATATAGGACCTCGTCAAGGAAAGGGTCAACAAGGTGGACGGGGGTGGACAGTCGACGGAGCCTGGGACAGTGGGCAATGACCAGGGCGAAGAGTGGAAACCTGTAGCTCTTATGATATGAATTATCAGTAGTGATGTGGCCCTTGTCGACAAAGCTCGGAAAGTCATTGGATATCACTTTCCTTGCCATTTCCGCTAGAGTTGCGTCGTTCTGGTCTTGCTGGGCGAGGCCGAGGCCCCACCGGGACCTATTGATATAGGGCTCATTCCAACCAGCCTGGCTGAATGCCGTCTCCAGCCATGGTGAGTTTCCGTCATAGTGGTCCTTGATGCGTCGTACCTTTTTCCCATCTAGAGAAACTGCCGGGAAGAGGTTCTTGTGTAGGGTTAGCTGGCGTACATGCTGCGCAATATCCGGCCTAGTGACAAGAGTGCGCAGGAAGCACCAGAACGATCCAAATTCGTCGGGATTGTTTTTGAAATCATAGTGAGCATAAAGCTGGGGCGTGAATATTCCATTCCACCGGCGGTTGACAAGACATAGACTTGAAAGTATCGGGTCGAAAGAGTATTCTGGATCAGTGGTGGAATCGGCCCCAACTACTTGGTGCAGGATCATCAGCATTACCTCTGTAGGAAGATCCTCGATGTGAGCAGAGACTGTCTTGGGCTTCCCTTTCTGGGAAAGCAGTAGGGATCCAAGCATATTGAAAGATAATGGGGACATTATGATGAAGACGGTATTTACTTTTGAAATAGGTTGACTGAGATGTTATTTATGCCTCCCGATTTACTTCACTTCACTGCGCAATACACTTGTCTAGAACAGGGACATAGCCATACATGAAAGATATTCAGTGAGTAGTGAGTCCTATACTCGCAAGTCAAGGTTGTGAACAATCTCGACCTGCTCCTGGCTAGACACTCATAAGAGAAGGAGCACTAGTTTAAACCACTAAGACACCTATCTTGATAGTGAATGCCAAGGCCATTATCGAGGGTCCACGGCATTTATAGGAATATACACTAGCGCCCCGGACTCCCAAGGTGATTAAATCTCGAACACTTGCTAGAGGGGCAAGCTTCGAGATCCTGGATGTTTGATAAGGGTCATACCACGTTGATATAAAGAAATCCTTTGTTCACCTGCAGTACTTGGAACAGGCTTTGGACTAACCTGATGGACTGGTGGTTGCATATTTCTGCTGCACGCGGCGAACAAAGAAGGACTCTACAAAGATTCTATAAAGAGCTGGTACCAGATCGACGATCCGTAGGAACCCAAAGACTACTATATCCCTAATTACTTACTATATTTCCAAATCATCCTATCAAATGGTCTTCATGAACCGAGCACGATATGCGGAGTGATCCGCCCCCTCCTATACCTCCAGGCCCATCTTCATATTCAACCTCGAATCCGACGCTGCATCTGTCGAACTATTTCAACTCTTCCACTTATCGGGCGCTGTTAGCGGATTGTGAATGAACATATCCTCAGCAACCAGAAGAATCCACCAGAGGCAATCGAATCCACAATCGAGGAACTCCGCCAAGCTGCGACCAAGAAACGAACTAGCGGGTCTAGTTTATGGAACCGATGGGGAAGTTGAGAACAATATGGAGACGGTTCGGAGGAACGTCCGCGGGAATTCTTCGCTATATAAACGGCAAAATGCCCCTGAGTGTCTCCATGCCCGAAGTTAGGGCTGCGAGTCGATGTCAAAACAATCTCCAACAACAAAGACCGATTATATCGCAGACAAATCTTAAATCTCTTTTCCAACATTTACGATATATACTCCGTATTTGATTCGTCCGACCTGGCTTCGTACATGATCTATACCAAATCCGTCCACGCCGCGTGGTGTGGCCTGCATAAAGACCATTCATAACAAGCGGTCTACGCGGAAGAGCAGCCCGATGAGACGAAACAGGGAAACACTGGGACAGGCTTTGTCTGCGATACTGAATGGAGTGCAAGGCTGAGCGATGCAGCCAAGGCCCCGTCTTATGTGGCTTCCTGCCTGACCTTGCGAGGCAGTGCTGGAGTCGCACAACGGCCTCCAATTCAATGGGAAAACTCTGACGAGCCCTCCTTAAGGAAGACGTAGATAGAGAAATCTGAAAAATAAAGAAAGAAAGAAAAACAATAGTGAGTTCAGAGTATAATAACCAAGTCAAGGCGTGGACTTGACTTCAACTTCACAGCCCCAACTCTGACCTTCAGCCGTAGAACGACAAGACTCTGGGCTAAGGAAACAAGTCAACCACCGACTAGCTGTCAGCGCTAGCCACGCATTAGCATCAAATCCAGTTAAATGCGGCCGCTCGAATTTCTTTTCATAGAATCCTGCGGCGCAGCTGCCAATCAGCACCCACGCCCAGCGCCGCCAGAGGCCCAGCCGGACAAAGATTGTGTGCAGCTCATTCACCAGTTCAGCCTCGTCGCCGTCTCTTATTAAGCTGCCCTACCAGAGCTGCTCCTGCTGCGTCCGATTTTGTTTCTGTTTTGACTTTTGTTTCTGACTTGTCGTGCTCTGGTTCTGCTGCTGGATCTCTTTTGAAACGCGAGTCCCCAGACGCAGTTCTCTCCCCAGACCCGCAGTCCTCAAACACCTACCCTATTTTTCTTCTACTATACATATTCTATACTACACAAAAATGTCCAACGACGACGCCGACTGCGCTTCCGGCTCCAACTCCTGCACCTTCACCTGTCCCGCCGGCGGGACATGGTACGTGTGCCCCAGCGCCCCCTACTTCATCGGCTGCTGCTCGTCCGACCCATGCAGCAATACCAACAGCAACAACACATCGCCCTGTCCAGACGTATACCCGGCGACCTTCGACACGGCCGTCTTCGACCGCTTCGCGCCCAACAACTGTATCGGCCCCTCATCGGAGAACTGGTTCACGTGTAACTTCACAGACCCGCCGTTCGTGGGCTGCTGTGCGTCGAATCCGTGTGCGGAGACGGAGGGGTGTCCGAAGAAAGATGTGAGAGCAGCAGCGTGGTCGTCGTCGCGGACGGACCAGTTTACGCTGTTTCAGGATGTGGATCGGGATAAGGGGGATGAGGATGGCGGGGATGATGGGCTTGGGGGAGGTGCGATTGCGGGGATTGTGGTTGGGTGTGTTGCGGCGGTGGTTATTGGGCTTGCGGTTATTTGGTGGGTTCTCAGGAGGAGGAAGAGTAAGAAGGACGCTGCTGCGGCAGGACATGGGAGGACGACGAGTGTGGTTGAGGGAGAGAGGCAGGGCATGTTTAATGGCGAATATACGGGATATCAGCATCCTCAATCGCCGTATCAAGGTGTGTATCCTCACCCTCCCCGACCGTCTGCTAATAGGCTTATACTGACTGGTGTAGACTCGCACTTCTCAAGCCCCGGGGGAACAACTGTCGGTCCAAACGCAAAGTATCTCTCTGGCTCGTCGACAGGAATCAGCAGCTTGCCCTCGTCGCCGCCGATGCCGTCCGAGTCTGGACATGCAGTGTCGGAGATCTACTCGAGTAACGGGGACGAGCAGCCTCCGTATAATCGGGGATCGGCTCAGCATGGACTGGGTGTGTTTGCGAAGCCACAGACAATTCCGGAGCTGGACAGCACGAGTAAACCACCAGAGGTGCATGAGTTGGATGGGGGGAATCGGCAGTGACATTTAGCCTAGAAGATTCGTGATACGATGGATGGAGTTTCTTTCAATATCTTTAGTATATATGTATGCATGTTTTAATAATAATCGAACGGTCTATCCGCTAAACGATCTTGTAGGTGTAGGTAGTAGTCTAAACGCTTTTACATTCCCCGATTGAACTCGACCTTCCCGTCCTTGCCTCCGCGGTTCCAGAACTCCTCCTCCAGCGACGCCGCACTGATAGCCTGTCGCTGCGGGAACGCGGCCAGCGCCAACGGCAGCGCAAAAATCGACGTCGCAAGGACCAGCCCCAGGTTCGCCGGCATGACCATGCGAGGCGACAGTAGCTTCCTCTTCTCCAGCTGCACCAGCACCAGCGGCGGGATAACCATGATCGGAGTCGCGTTTAGCACTCGGCTGATTGCCGTCTCGCCGACAGCGAGCTTAGCTGCCGTCTTGCTCTTTCCGAGACTCTGGACTTGCTCGCCCTCTTTCTCGGGGACCGGGTACACGTCGATACCCTGGCGGATTTCTTCGCCGCGCATGAGGAAGACGTTCAGTGCGCTGGCGCTGGAGACGGCCGCGAAGGGGACGAGTCGGCCGAGAATGAGCTTTGTGTTGGGGGAGACGCTCTTGAGGCGGGGAACGAGGGCTTTGAGGCCGAGGGCGACGGAGCACGAGGCGGAGACGGCCATGAGGTATGACTTGCCGATCTGCGACATGGAGAGGGGGGTGGATTTGTTGGAGTTGGCGTTGTTGACGGCGACGTTAAGCGACTGGTTGGCGATTTGCCATAGAAGGGTACCAGTGGTCTGTCGATTAGTATCTGTTCTGTCTGGTTTATCGGGGGTGTCGTACCTGAAGTCCTGGCGTGAGCATACCCGCCGTCACGACCAGGTTGGAAAGGACATAGCACGACATGCGGAAGGGAAGGAAAACAGGCTCGCCGGTGTCTGTTCGGATAACTGTTAGTATATCCATGCCATTGCATGCCATTCACAGAACAAACGTACCAGGATGCAGTGTCGAATCCACGACCTTCTTTGCCCGCCATAACTCTGCGTTCATTGACGAGACCTCACTCTGCTTGTATGAGGAAATGAGGCGCTTCGCCTGCTCCAGACCGGCTGAAGAGACGAGTAGCATCCTGCGCGCGTTAGCTGAATTCCACCATCAGCATGGATCTGACCTACCTTGGATCAGAGATGTCGGCGGCATGGCGGACACGGCCCCAGTAGGTGCTCAGGTCATATTGGGAGGAGGGAAGGTCCCGGTCCCCGGGAAGCGAGGAGGACATTGGCGGGCCAGGTACAAAGAGAGTGACGAGGCGGGAAGAAAACGACAGCACAGCACAGCAATCGAGGAGAAGGAAGGTGATGGTGGAGGGGAGAGAAAATGATTCACAGTGGACCGTTGTCGGAGGCGGTGAGGCCGATAAGCGGGGTAGACCAATCAGAGGGCGCCAATTCCCAGGGACGAAAAAAGGAACGAATTTGCAGTGGCGGAGGCCGAGAATCCCGAGAATACCCGAGTGGGACTATTTACGCCCAAGCGCCGACCAGACTCATACAGAACGCCCCCGCAAACACCAGCACGCACGCGATCACCCGGCTGCGGCCACGCAACACCCGCCAGCTCTCATCACTTAGAAAGTCCTCCGAGAGCAGTTCGACCAGGGAGGCGAAAATCAGCAGTCCTGCCGAAATGGCGTTCATAGTTCCGACCAGCAGTAGTCCAACTTCCGAATCGGGGCTGTACAGCGAATGCGTTGCGATGCCGATTGCTTGGCCGATTGGTGTCCTAGACGAGTCAATGGGGGTAATGTAAGATAATAGGAGTTTGAGTAACGTACGTGCATCCGTAAGCCAGCGACATCAGCCACGGCTGGGCGGCGTTGTGAGGCCACTCCAAGCAGGCGATGCGAGAGCCAAGTGCCAGGCCTTCAAACGTTTCTACGTTTGTTAGTAAGGACGAACAAATGAATACTCCGGGGACATACGGTGAAAAGCAATGGCAATCAAGAGAACCACAAACTCATTCCCCACCGAGACACTAAGAGACATGCCGATGAAGACACTGTGGAACAAGATCCCGACCTCCAGCATAAACACCTGCATGACATCCTTGTGCCACTTCTGCTTCTCGGATAGCTGGAAGTCGTCCTCGATGACTTTCCGGTGGTCGCTGAGTCGGTTGACCTCGCTGATCTGCGGCAGCGTGTGGGCTTCTGGTGCAGACGATATGCGACAGATCCCGTCGTTGTCTCCTTCGATGCGGTTGATGGAACGACTGAAACTAGAGGCCCTGCCGACGAGCGGGCCCTTCGGACGTAAATGGGCACTGCGGTCGCAGTCGCATGGTTCTGCTGGGCTGCTGCCGCCCGGGATATGGACTGGCTGGGGAGGTTGCTCGGGGGCATCTTCAGCAGCCGATTCTTGATCCTTTTCCTTTGGTGGCTTGCCAGTCGAAAGCCGAACAGGGCTAAATACCATCTCGATTAAGGTGACGAGGAAAATGCCGCCCAGTGAGATGGCTCCAGGCATAGCAGGGTAGTCGGTGGTCCAGAAGTCCGGCAGACATGGGTCGCCTAGTAGCGTAAAAGCGGTCGGAAGTAAATGCGCAAATGCTGTAGCAATGAGCACCCCAGTACCGAAATGGCGCACAAAAAATAGAAATCCTGGGGGAATTCGCAGACGAGAAAACCGAGTGACTAGGATCGGAAAAGCACAGGCGAGAGTCGACACGCCGAGAATGATGAACAGAGCCCCGACATGTAAAGAGGTGTTGTACTGACTGCTGTCGACACCACCTTGAGCGCAGACCTGTCGCTTTGAGTACCTCCGTAGCTGAACAGTCTCATTGTTAACGTCTGGAGGCATGGTGCGCTGAGAACGGGGAGCCAAGCGGTCAACGAGACCACTGGCAGAGAGCAGAAGAGCTGTGGCCAGAACAGAAGCCAGCCATAGAACCCAGCTCTTCAGTGTATTAAAAGCCGATCGAGGGATTCCATCTCGATCGGTCGGGCGTCCTGTCAGGTGTCAATGCATAGCTCGCGATCGATGGCCGTGTTTTCAAACTTACCTGACTGGGTCAGGGACGCCCGCAGTGGCATATGCCGGGACTCGTCAGATTCCAGCTTGCGAGTTATTGGTGAGTCTGCGTCGTCCAGACAGATCCGAGACGGGCCCATTACCCCGGCGTCCTTGAGCTCGCGGGCATTGGAGATGCCGTTGAGATCCTGGCGGGTTGTCAGATCAGGTGCCAGAAACGGCGGGTTCTGGTTCCAGTCGCAATGGAGGAGGGTGTCGTCGGTGCGAGACGGGCAATTCATGTTGCCACGAGCTAAAGATGTGATGCGTGGGAGATGCAGAACAATGTGAGAACAATTGTGGTGTGTCATGCACGTTTGCGTCTACAAAAGTCCGCCCGCATTCCGCATCAGCCAAGAACCTTGGGGGACCAGCGGTCTTCGGCCCGGCCATTCCCGACTTAACATGTTAACACCATAGGTAGATACTGCGTGCGTATCGCTCCGTCTACAGTTGTTATTTCTACTTCTACCATTGGCTGGCGATTAGTTCGTGCAACAGCGAGACTCTATTGCGGGTATAAACTCGATCTAGATACCATCACATGAAGTCGTCTTCGAAGTTTGCATCCCGGTCCTGGTTGTTGCTGGCCTCCAGGTTCTCTTCGCTGAACATGTCATCGTAGGCGTGGTCCTTCTGCCACTTCATCTGCTCCCTCTCCTTCTTCTCCTGCTTCTCCTTGTTCTTCTTCCCCTCCCGCACCTTTCTCTCCTCCCATCGCTGCACCTTTGCGTACTCCTCCTTCTCCGCCCGGAGGTCGGGGAACTTCTCGACCTTTGTTTTGTTGAGTCGGTTGACAATGGCGTTTTCTCGCTCCGCAACGAAGACCTTCTTGACCAGTTTGTGATTGTGGAACGAAACCTGACCTGCCGCCATCGACCCGTCTTTCATCAGATTCGACCAGGGCGTGTAGATGATCGTGATGTTATCCTTTTTGTTTCCTGTCGCCCGATTAGATCCCATCAACAAGACACCAGTTCAAGTCGTAGCTAACCCTCGATTGAGTTGGCCTTGGTAAGCTGTGCGCAGTCTACCAGGAGCTCCTCCGGAATACTATCCCATGACTCGCCATCGCGAAGCCGGACGTATACGTGTGCACTGGACAAATTATCGACGTGGAACTGGAGCGGGGTTAGGTTGAGGCATCGGAGAATATTCAAGTTGGACTGTGCGACGAACCCTGCATGTTGCATCTCTTGAATTAGCGTCAGCTCGAATAGCGAAGATGGGATCAAAAGTAACCGTACCAGACATCCTTTTCCAGCCCGTATTTAATCAGATCCTCGTCTATCTTCGCGATCAGCACTGTTTGACGCAAGCGGGGTAGCAGTCGTACTCTCGAACTTGTCCTTGCCCATGTAGATGTAGGCGGACGGCTGCACCACGTTGGATGTGAAGTAGTACACCATGGTGTCGGAAAGGTACGGGCTGTTTCTTGTTGGTGAGTGAATCGACTGGAGTAGCATCAATCAATAATCTTTTGCGGATGCGGTCTCGGAGCGGAGAAACCCTTCGGTTGGCCCTCCTTCCTAATCGGGACATCCACTTATCTATACCAAAGAAATACCAATGTCCATCATATGCCTGGTGTTACGCCACTTGTAGTGAAGCTCTCTGGATCGAATGATCAGGCAACCAAGGTTGCTCTCACTTTAACTTTGCAGTTCAAGGTTTACCTCTCGGCACAACGCTCCGAAATGAGATCACAACTGGGCTGGCCTGCACATGCAATCTCATCCTCTTCAATACCTCTTCAGTCAAGCCCATCATGGAACAGCACAATAATACTCACAGCAGAATTCGACGTCTCTTACCCCATTTCGGCGTCAGAGCGAAGTACGCCGCATGGAGGCGCCAGAGAACTGGGGGGTCAGGGGTTTCACCAGAAAAGCCGATGGAACGGACTTTGGTGCACTTGCGTCCAAAAGCCCACCATCCTATTTTACTCCTGGACCTTCCTTTTGATATTTTGATCATGATATTTCCATTGCTATCTCTTCTGTCACAGGCCTGTTTGGCGCTTACCTGCAAGTCTTTGTACTCTCTCTGCGGCCACGTCCTGAAAGACAATAGCCTGGCTTGGCCAAGGTCGGGGAGAACATATGAGGCCCCACTCAGCCAACCAGAACTTCTACGCAATCAGTTTCTGCTTCGACTGGAGAATGAACGTTGGCTATACTGCTCGGGGTGTTTAAAGTTGCATCCACCGCGCCGGTTTGGATTGCGGTCTGACTCACCTGAACAGCGCAAATGCAATTATCACAGCGGTGTAGTGGATATATGCCCCTGTCTCTCCCTAACTTTCTTCGATCGTATTCGACTAGAGGAGAGCTTGCGTGAAGGCGCGTTTGATACTTCGCTGCCTCTCACTATCCGCCGGGCATTCGAATTCTCTGTCAGCTCCGGCAAACGATGCCTTATGCATCATTGTTCAATTACCTATCATGCACATGCATTGGTATACATAACGATGATGGTATCCCTTGACGTGCAGAGGTTGGAAGTGCAGAAAACATACCGTTTACACTTGAGTCGACCTTGGCGGGCCAGGGTACAGGCTGGATTGAGGAATGAGATGCTCTCCCTGAGGGACGAGATGGAGCCCATACTCCTCTGCCCGCACTTTGACCTCATCGACTTTCTCTACAACCCTTGCAATAGGGTCCTGGGACCGAATAATTGTGCTTGCATGTGTTGTAATGCCTATATTGCTGGTCCTGAGAGTACCGATGATGGCCGATATATCATCGTCCGCTGGAGGCAAAACCTGGGCGGGCCGACTGATACTGAGATCTGGTACGCTTCTAGCCGCACTAAATACCAGACGTACCGTCGGACTTGGTACCTTCGACACGGTGACATTTATTTTGACACATAGCCCACTGCCAGTGCCCCTTGCGAGACTATACAGCCAGTTGCATAGAGATCTATCAATGAAAGCCAACTACCATGTCAACCAGTCTTGTCCGCGAAATACAGTCATATTCTTGAATGATAACTTTACTCAGAATGAATGAATATTAAAAACTTTTACCCCGTGTCGATTGCAGAGTTGTAAGGGCAGCTTGATTGCACTGGGGTCTTGCAGAGTATCGTAGCCCTAATTTCTGTCTGCGCGTTGAGCCAACATAACTATAAAGACATTTACTTCTCTGCTAATCTATATTGTTTGAATACCCATTGAGCTCTCGGGCAGCTATTTATTCATAGTTGAAGATCACCGAACAATGCATCCTACCCAGAAAGCCCTCTCGCGTCCATGGTCCTTCCAATTACTGGACTTTCCAACCTCAGACCATGGCCGCCCTTTCCAATTTACAGTACAGCCGTGCCTTCCTCAATGAAGATATACAGGTGGTTATCAACCCGTCCATGGACGCTGTGTTTTATCCTTTCTCTTCTCCTCTCAGGATACTCTCCGCTTGATTCCCCAAAGCTACGATTGTGCCTACATTTCAAACATACTCTTCTCTCTCGACGTAACCATGCCTTCCCGTGATTGGTACATCGACTTGTTTCTCACCATGTTTTGGTCGCTTGGTCCTTTGCAAGAGGGGCTCCAACAGATTCAGATGGCATTGGACTTCCTCAACCGCTACATTGACCAGCTCCGGCGATCATGGCTGCTTTCCGGGCAATCCTCGACGAACCATGGGCAATCCGCATCATTTCTCGATTATTGTCAATTATGTAGGGGTGCCATTTTCTTGCTGAGGATTATCGCTTATTTTCAACAATCAGTTCCGCCTTTCATCGTGGAGGTCTGAGGAGGAGTAGAACCGCTGAAGCCCTTTTTCGGGTGGAGGGCCACGAGTGATGAACTCGAACTTCTACGCAGTGCTGGTAACTAGATGTCTTCGGCGAATCTAAGACGAGTCCAATTTCCCTTTCTTCTGTCATTCACATGTCGGTTGGATGTATATGCTCAGATGCGCCGTATTCCAGGGCTGGGAGAAGTTTGGTAGTCCACCAATATACCTATTCATGCCACTGTACTTTATCTTCTGGTCTTCCAATACACTGTCTATCCTCGACGATGAAGTAAATACTAGTAGCCCTATACCAGAGGTGAGGCCCATAAGCCACTGTTGCAGGCATGTTTGACTGCCCCAAGCCATGGTTGCACATCAATTATGCATTCCACTAATGCCTAGGCAAACCTTATAAGTAGCAACTTATTCAGAATGAGACGATGGCAAGTAAATATGCGGAGTCGTGGGTCCGTGGTCGTACAGGGAAACGTTTACCAGAATAGGGCATGCTCCCCCGCCAGGCGCACAACACCAACTCTGGGGTATTTAGATCCAGCCCTGCAGTCGTTCGCTCGACTCATTACCGCAACAGGGACAGCTTCACGAACGGAGATCATCTTTCCGACAGGAGCGAGAGGGGAATTGCGGGGAGCGAAAGTCTATCGACATCTATGTCATAGCTGGGGATATAAGATGGGAGGATACCACACATCCTCTGGGCGAATAATTCGGTGAATTAGTTAAAATGGCGCCAAAATCAGAAACCAATTCAGACTTCGAAGGCAAAGATGTATCCTCCGGCCATATCGAGAATTACACCGCCGCCCTGGGCTATGAGGCTGTCCTCCATACCAGACGATCAACCTCAACCCTTGTCTTCCAATCGCTTGCCATTGCTGCGCCGCCGTTCGCAATCGGGACCACCCTGGTGAATGCAAGCTACGGCGGCGGACCTCTGCCTCTCTTTGTGGGATGGATCATGGTGGTCTGTCTGGCGGAGTGTGTTGCGATCTCCGTAGCAGAGCTCGCCTCGCGATATCCCACCGCGGCAGGTCCTTATTACTGGTCCTTCCAAATTGCCGTCAAAGGCAAGACGGTTGTCTCCTATATCACCGGCTGGATCTGGGTGATTGGCAACTGGATGACAGCGCTGGGAGTGAACTTTGGATTTGCCCAGTTGATTGCCGGTGCGATTACCATGTATAACCCGGACTGGGAGGCTGCACCGTGGCAGCTTCTCTTGATCCTATGGGCAATCCTTCTAACCGTCCTACTCGTCTGCATCTTCGGCAACCGCTGGCTCCACGTCCTCGACACCATCTGCGCGGGCTGGATCGTGATGATGCTAATCGTAATCATGGTAACCCTCCTCGTGCAAGCCAAACAAGGCCGGCACGACGCAACGTACGCCTTCAGCGACTTCAACAAAACAATCTCCGGCTGGGGAAACTTCTCCTTCTTCATCGGCCTCCTCCCCTCCGCATACACCTTCTCCATCGTCGGCATGATCTCCTCCATGGCCGAAGAAACAGCCGAACCCTCCATCCAAGTGCCCCGTGCAATCAGCCTCGCAGGCCCCGTCCTCGGCCTCTCAGGCCTCTCCTACATCATCCCAATCTGCTTCACCCTGCCCCCGCTAGAACTCCTCATCAACGCCCCCTACGGCCAAGCCATGCCCGTGCTCTTCAAGGCCGTCACCGGCTCCAACGCCGGCGGCGTAGGCCTCCTCATCCTCGTCCTCATACTCACCGTCTGCTGCAGCATCAGCATCACAACCGCCGCGTCCAGATGCACCTGGGCATTCGCACGCGACAAAGCCCTCCCCCTCTCCCCCCTCTGGTACCGCATCACACCCGACTCGCGGATCCCCGTGTACTCCCTCTGCCTCGTAACAGCCGTCCAGGCACTTCTAGGGTGTATCAACCTCGGCAGCTCATCCGCCTTCACGGCATTCGTATCCGTCGGTGTAATGGGTCTCTCTGTTAGCTATCTGATCCCGATTGCGATTAGCCTGGTGCAGCGGCGCGCGGAGGTGAATGGGGCGCGGTTCAGCTGTCCCCCGCTTCTGGGGACGGTGGTGAATCTTGTTGCGGTGGCTTGGATTGCGTTTCAGGTTGTACTGTTTAGTATGCCTGTCGCTGTGCCGACGACGCAGGTGGAGATGAATTATGCGTCTGTTGTGCTGGTCGGGTTTGCGAGTATTGCTGGGTTTTGGTATGCCGTGCATGCGAGGAAGTGTATGTCCCCCTCCCTCTCCTTTGATCTTTTGTGTTTGGATTTGGCTTTGGAGTAGCTAACATGGTATAGCATACAAGGGTCCGCCGGAGTCGGATGGGATTGGGGCGTAGGGGGTAAATCTGGGCTTTTTTTTATATTACTGCGTGATTGTGTACTTAATATAGGAAATAATAATAGGGCTAGGCTATCAGAATACATATTAAACACCTAATACAAAGCAGAGACAAAGCAAACCAGCCAAGCCAGATAGCTTACAGCAAACCCAATCTGCAAGCCAAACCTGATGGAGAAGCCCGGAGCGAGCCCTTGGATTGGATCTGCAGCTCCAGTCCTGGAAGTGGAAGCCGGTGCGGAGAGGGAAATGGTCTAACAATATATTCTATAGCTCCTTCAGACAATTGGCTTTAGTTTATATGGTATGTCGGGTCACAGTATTCAAGTGTATAAAAGATCCATTATTTGTTGATTAGACGAGGATTAGGCAAGCCCTAACTATCGCCCAAGGAATCACCACTTCTTCTATCAAACAACCGTCTTCTCCCACTCCCTCGTCAAAGGCACATCAACCTGAACCACCAACTTCCTATTCTCCTCATCATACTCAACCCCATCCCCAACCTTCTCGGGCCTATCCACCCCAAGCAAAGTAACAACCTCAATCCCCACCCCAGCCTCAAACTCAAAGCTCCCCTTCATACTCAACTTGCCCCCCTTATACGCAAAACCAATCTCACTAACCCGATCCTGCACAAGACTCTCCCCATCATCCAGATACAACGACCCCTTAGCCTCCCCATCAAGCCCCGGCGCAACCACAAGATTAAACCCCTTCTTCCGCAGCGCCGTCGTTGTGTTCGCGCTCTCCACGCGCTGCGGGTAGATGATCCCGCCCTTGTAGTGCACGGTGATATCGGTGTAATCGACGTCGTCGAGCGTGATGTACTCGCCGCGGCCGCGGACGGGCTTCCCGCTGCCCCAGACGTAGAAGATGTCGTCGGGGAGGTACAGGGTGACGCTTGTGCTGTTTTCTTCGGTCACGGGCGAGACGAGGATACCGTCGCCGTAGAAGAATTGCATGTCGACGGCGTAGGTGTTGCTGTCGGAGGGGTAGTTGAAGAATAGCGGGTTTAGGGTTGGTGTGCCCGTTTGGTTTTGCTTGTAGATTGCGGTGTAGATGTAGTCGACTATACATGTAATTATGATCATTAGTAGAGTATACAAAAGGGTGAGTGGGTATAGGGGAGCGTACGCAGCTGGTATCGAATGGCAATTCCATTTCGGGCAGCCTGGGCTACGGTGGGCCAGCGGTAGAATTCCTGGCCGGCAGAGGTGATTTCGGCGTGGTTGCGGAAGAAGGTGTAGAACGAGCCGAGGGTTGCCCATCTATACACTATTAGCAGGGTAGAGTGTTATATAGAGGAGGGGATGGTACCTAGCACACAACGTCTCCGTTGTATTCCCACCAAAGCCACAGACATCAGGCCCCACGACAGGAATCTGGTACAGCGACGCGAACTGCAGGATCTGGCTGATCGAGAGACGATACCACAGCCATCCGGACTCGTTATCTATACAATTAGCATTCCATACCCTAACTAGGGGTTTAATGTTGATGCATACCTCCAAGCCAATGCGAAACATCCCTCCCAGAACCCGCAAACGTACTGCGCGTAATAACAAGCGCCCTGTCATCCGGCCGTCTCGCCCGCATCGCATTGTGCGAGTGCGACGACATCATCGCCCCGTACAGGTTGTGCGTGTCGTACTGCACGTACCCGCCGCTCTGGACTACGTCCGTGTCCGCCGTGCCGTCGGCGAGGGTAGGCCCCGCGCCGTTCTGGATCATGTACGGGGGTCTGATGAACTCGCGGTGCGGGAGGCCCTTGCATTCGTTGGGGCCGCAGCCGGAGCCGGTATTGTGCCCGTGCTGCCAGCCGGCTTTGGAGTCGTGGTGGCTGGGGTGGCGCCAGTGGCCGGAGCCGAGGTTGCGGGGGGTTTGTGAGCGAGGGACCAGAGATGATGAAGACGAGCGCTTGGTTGTTTCCCCGCTGGAAGGGAAGTTTGGCTGCAGACTGGCTGGGAAGCCCGGGATAGGGGCGTCAGGTCCCTCTCTAACAGGAGGCGGAGTAGGAGGGTCGCCGTCCACCTCGGCAAAGTCCTCCGGCGTGGTGTTGTTACCAGGATAAGGACGGTTATAGAAGTTTGCAGGCTCGTTCATGTCGATCCACAGGGCATCAATGTCCGGACCGTGCTCGCCGTCGAAGAATTCCAGGAACTGCTCCGTCCAGTACTCCTGCGCAGACGGGTGGAACCAGTCAGGGAAGTAACTGGGCCCGGCCCAGACAACGCCCTGGTAGATTGCGCTCTTGTTGTCGCGCATGAAAGTGTCGTACGCGAGGCCTGCTTCCAGAGCCGGGTTGGGTTCCTTGTAGAACACGGCCGGATCGACCATGACGATGTAGCGCTGGTCTCTGGCGTGGATGGTGTCCACGAGGTCCTTGTAGAGATCGGCTGGGAACCGCTCTGGGTCGATGGTGAAGATGCGCCGGCGGTCCATGTAGTCGATATCCGTCCACATTGTTTCGAGAGGGATGTCGTTGGTGGAGTAGTTGGCCACGACGGCGGCAACCTCGTAGACATCCTGGTAGCCGTACTTGCACTGGTGGTATCCCAGGCCCCAGTAGGGCGTCATCAACGGGGTCTGGGTGATTTCCGCATACTGGACGGCGACATCGCGCGGGGAGGGACCGGCGATGAAGTAGAAGTCGAGCACGCCGCCGAGGATGTTGTACTCGAGGTACTGGCCGCCCTTGTTGTCGATGTAAACGTCCATTCCATTGGAGTTGAGCAGGAACACCCCGTGCGTGCCGTTCTGTCTGTGCTCGAAGTAGATGGGATGCGCACCGTACAGGTTCTCGCCTGGGGGTGTTCCGTAGGAATCGCGGGTGTAGATTGTGCGGGTGTAGTTGGTCGTGTTCAGCATGAACGAGTCGCTGTGCTCGCCCAGTCCGTACAGGTGCGGGTTCTGGGGGAGGTGTGTCTTGAGGTAGACATACTGGCTCTCAAAGACGAGCTTGGTGCCGGTGGTGTCGAAGAGGACTTCGCCAGTGTCTGTGCGAGAGACCGTGAACGAGAACGGGTCGGCCTTGAAGTCGAACTTGAGCTTGCTGTCCTTTGGCGAGCACCACTGCCCGAAGCCAGGGCGCGGAAACACGCTGTCTGGGACTTGGTAGACGGTGTTGTTGGTGTCCAGGATCTTGACGTGCAGGCGGTTGTCGGTCTGGTACTCGACTTCCAGCTTCAGCTCCGGCAGATCAGTGCCATACACATTGCAGGCCTGGCCAGCGAGAGACAGGTCCGCGTAGAACCCGGACCGGGTGTGCCGGTGGTTGGTCGCCTTGTATCCAGGACACTTGGAAAGGTCTTTTACGTAGAGATCATTGCCAGGCTTGTCGAGGGGGTCGACCCCGGCCTGGCTCTGCGCAAAGACGGTGCCGCTTAGGGCTGCAGCCGACGTGAGCAGCTTCTTGAGATACATGCTTGCCTGGGGAAGAGATGTGCTACGGGGCTAATTCACCCTTATATAGTTTCTATGTCGGAGCGAGCGTCTGCCACTGCGGAGAATGCATGGAATGAGCCAAGGCCGTCTCCACTCCGGAAATTGTGGCATGAGGCCATCCGACTGCCATGCCACCTTCCAAGGCCCGAGCTCCTGGAGCTATTCGATCTCTATGGCTCGCCGAGCTTCTCGCTGTTGCCATTGCCTTGGGACGTGCAATTTATCCGGTAATAACCAGCTTCAAGCTCGGTGGGAGGGTGTCCGTGGCCGAAGAGGGGTGTCGGCATCCCCCGCCGCTGGGCCAGTTCCCCGGTAAAAGACCGAGCAATGCAACGCTGTATCTCCACAAGATGTTGATCAGTTCGTATCTGGTCTAGTCTGCCGGCAAAAGGCCGGGGTTTCCCCTTGTTCTGTGGTTCTCCACGCCGACGATCTGCCAGGCCCTGCTGCACAGCCTCATTCCAGTCTTTCCGGCTAGCAGTTGAGCTCTTGATAATTTCTAGCAGTATCGAGGTCTGATTCAATTCAAACTGTTACTTCTTGCTTATACAGCATTATATCCGGTCGCTCATCTTTTGCTTCAATTGCTACTGTGCCGACCGTTATACCGACAATTGTCCACTTAACAATATATTTAGTTCGGCAAGTCTTGCCTGATTCAAGACATACATTATAGTAGATATAGTATGTTTCAAGCCGCAAACCTAAAGCTAATGGTGACTTCAACCTGCAGCTTGATAACAGGGATACCCTGCTCTCAGCACAAAAGCAACCCAAAGACTAGTGTAGATCTTATATATTTAGCTGCTTCGCAAGACTGACTTCAGATTGCCTTGCGACGTTCAGCGTTCCAGTTAGCCATTCGGGAGTCAACTACACTATAGTCTATCGCGACAAGGGTCAGACTGACAGCAAAGAGAGCAGGATATATAATAGCTAGACAGGTAGCTGACTATCATTCACCGGCCGCGTCCCCTTCGGAGAGCCATCATCTAGTTGAATCTATATTAAAAAATAAAGAAGCTAGATCTAATCTAGTTTGATTATTTTTAGAGTCTGCTATAAGCCATACTAGAAAAGAATAAAAGAGAAAAAGAGAAACAAACAAATGCTAGGTAATTGAATTATAAAGCTATTAATATTATAGATACTAATACTGAGCTAAAGGAGCTTCTATACACTAGTCCTGACTTCCTTTCTCCAGGAATCGATGGTTAATTCGTATTAGAGGACTACAAGGTGGCATGCAAGAACAACCACAGAACAATACTCAGAGCCCTCCAAAAGACAAACAGAAAAGGCAAACAGAAAAGATACAGCAGCCAGATATTCTGCCCCTATATGCTGTGTCCAAAGGACCCAGGCCCAAGCAGAGTAAATTCCTTGGCCTTTTGGTTCGAAGTTGACTTCGGACCAAACTGCCAACACCAGTTTCTATAGTCAAAGGACGCATACTTTGGGTTCTCAGTGGCAGGCTGTTTCCTCAATGACCCGTCATTATACCTGCTATCTTGGTCCAGGCCGGTCTGTTCGCTTTCACTTATTAGAGAGTCCAACTCCTCCATAGTCACGTCCGCTCCCCCCTGGTCATTCGATGGACTCTCCGCCGACGTACCCTGCTCATCATTGTCCGAGTCGATCCCTCCAAGGCCGAAATCTTCTTCTGCGTCGCTGAAGCCATACCGGGCTGTCACTCGGCGGGCTGTATTGTCATTATCCCTGTGGTAGAGATCCCAAAGATCTCTTAAGCGCTGCATATCGTCTTCCGGGATTCCGTCTGCCCTGGGGCATCCCATAATATCAAATGCTCTTTTAAGAGCGCCTAGTGGTGCACCGTTCCAGCGCGCTGGATCTTTGACTACTGCCTTATCCTGCCCCCTTCTGCTGAAAACAATCCTCGTATATAGCGCACCCCGTGTGGCGTATTGTGCCGCTGTGGGCACTGTCCGCAAGGACCCATCCTTGCTCCGCCGGACCCGATCACGAAGCTCGAATAGAATGAAAAAGTCGATGTCTTGGGGATAGAAAATCAGTCTCGGGTCTGACTGGTCGTCGTATCTAACATGGCACGATGCGCATAGCCCAATTCCATTCATCTCCGACCTGAGGTCAAAGTTAATGAGACCTTTCTGGGCCAGGATATGAATCTGCGTTGAAAGGTACTGTTAGTTGTACTATTACTAGCCTATAGGTCTCCCTATCTTGTATAATACATACTGATCGATCTGCCTCGGCTATGACGTGCGCGCAGTGGTCGGGCTCTAGATCACACATAAAACATGTTTCATCGGCTGACATGTTGACGGCCTTTCGAACTCGGGGAGGAAACGGCCCAGATATGGGCACAGAAGATTCGGTAGATGCTATAGGTGTCGCCTTTTTGCCACTTTTTCGTGGGCTTGCGCGGTTACTTTGCGCGGTGCTTGCACTTCGGGCCATGATAATCAGCGATATAGTTCGATATAGACTTGCAAAGGTCGCTTAAAGCAGTGGAGTCGAGCATATCTTACCAGGTTAAGTAGAGACGTCGCAAAATTGAGCGAAATGGATCCTAACAGTTTCTTGCTGGTGTTGAGGAAGGAGCGACTTGAGCTGCTGCTGCCATTTAAAGGCAATGACTCTCGATGGATCAGTCCACCACAACCAGAAATTTCCAGCATCGCCTGAAGAAAACTTAGTCACCTCCCAAACCTTAGTCAATCCCTTCTGCTTATTTAAAGCTCTCGACCCAGGTATAGTGGGAAGCAACATGGACAAACACTGGCACCGGCCCTAACCACCTCCTGAACCAGTGCCTAGGGTTGTTTTGTATATTTTCACTATTTCAGATCACCGTTGTAGCAACTGTAGAGCAACAGCGCACGAACATGCTTGGCAGAGGTCGGAATATTCTCGTAGTAGTAGGCATCCTTATCCATACCTACGACCAATATTTAAAGTCATCTCCCGCCGGGTCATTGCTTGCCATGTCGTGAGATATATCACGGCTTAAACCGATTTAACCTATCACCATGTAAAGAGGGGTATAATCTAACCCCGCCGAGGAAATGCAAAGTGGTAGTGTACCCGGACTACTAGAGCAGAGGGGAAGACGCGTATATCCTGTCTAGGTACAAGTATACATGGACATGCACCGATGACGCTATGTCCCCACGATAAGACAGCATATGCGGGGTTTATGCACCGGATGTGGCTGACGGCTGACGATGATCTCCCAGGCGACTCAATCCTGCTGGACTGCCCCAGATTTATAATTGATCTGGTCACTAGATAGACACCTGTCATGACTGAAGGATTCGGGGGGCTTTCGGTTCTGTTCGCGTCATCTTCTAGAACTATTAAGAGATAGGGTTACTGTGAGCAGGAGGATGCATCAGCACAATAAGAGTACAGAGTCCCTACAATATAACAACGAACAAAGAAGTTCCGGATACGATTCAGTACCAGTTAGCTGGGGTAATCAACAACTACCTATTGCAAGGGACCATTTCTACCTTGCTCTATTCACAAAGTATAGGTCTTTAGCTACACACTATCAGACTAACTGTGCGCAGAAACGTCACTTTAGATACATGCTGGTTGCAAAACGCACCTCAACCTGCAGTCTCCATTTCTAGGTTGTGCCCGACATGTCCAGACTCGCCTTTACTTCTACCTAGAGTCTCCCGAGATACCCGATATTCCCACTCTCCAAAGATCTCTGCCCATGAGGAAGGTGCAACAAACCATCACTCAAGTTGTGCCTTCCTGAATGAACGTACCTTCCTAAATAGTATCATGAAACATCGCAGTATAAGGCAGGTGCGATGGATGCCATGCGTTTGCTCCTTCCTCGACCCCAAATCTAGGCCCGATACTCTAAAGATCAACCAGAAATTGAATCTGGGCAATATCTAACAAGCGTATAACTGGAGCGGAGAGTAATTGCTGTCCACAATGTAAATTCCCTATTCTGTTCGAGCCAAGCGTTTTATATTGCCGTGGCGGTAGGGAGGTAAATAGGGCAGACAGGGTCACATGCCATCCAGACATTGGTTAAATAATACCCTCATAATAGTTATATGGCTTATTCGATATTTATATAAGCTACATCAATAAAATAGACATACCGCTCGTCTAAATACCAACGCAAACATAATACCCAAGCCACAGATTCGTGCACCCGGCATCAACCTCCGCATTCCACTTCCGGAACTGGTCCAGGGTAATACCGGCATCTGTATAAATGGACCAGCAGCTCCCACCGTCCTCAATAAGATGGAAGTCCTTGCAGTTGCTCACGATACCAGGCATCTGGGGCGTAGGGCCAGACGGGGTATCAGTTGGTTTTGGGGATGTTGAGGTGGCTGTTGCGCCGGGGACGTGCACGCAGACGTAGTAGTCTAGCCAGAGGTTTGTGCATTCTGGTTCATGTTCGGTTTAGGGACTTGGATCTATGCAGAGGAAGAGTGGGTTTGGAGGGACATACTATCGTTGATCTCGTCGTTCCAGCTCTTCAGCTGCTCCTCGGTGATACTGTTTGCCTTGGCGATGGTGTCGCACTGGTCACCGGACTTGACCTTGTAGAAGGCATCGCAGTTGTCTCCAATGCCAGGCATTTGGGGTTCATTGGTGGAGGTTGGCTTGGAGGTAGTGCTTGTTGGAGGCTGGGTGGTAGTAGTCACAGTGGACGTAGACGTAGACGTGATTGTGGTAGAGGTGGAGGTGGTTTCAGGATCTTCAGTGACAGTGCCGATCACGCAGTAAGATTTGCTTGTATCGAGATCTGGACAGGCGATCGCGGGGTTAAGCTTCTTGAGATCGTCAACCGACAGCCCCCAGGTGTCTGCGAAGCTCTCGCATGTGGCGCCTGCATCAGCCGTCGTGGAAAAGTCGCAGTTCACCTCCCGACGGAGATGGAGGGCTGCTGCTGAGACCAGGCCTGGGGCGAGCCCGGTGAGAAGGTGCTTGGGCTGCATTGGACTAGTTTGGTTTGAGGTGTACAAGGATAAGAGGCTTAGGGAAGAGAGACTGATCGTCAGAGGCTGTCTGCTTGGACAATTGGGATCGGCATGGGTTATATAGACGGCTCCTTCACCGTCTGCTATCAAATGTCTACCAAAGTGGCTTATTGTTTCCTCCAGTCTGGATAAATCTCTAGGGTGTGATTTTGATTATTACGATACTACTGGAAACACGACTAGTTGAAAAAGTGGAATAGGTGTGAGTCCGTGGGTGCAGAGACTTCGCGAAGACAGCACGGCCAGCACCGCATCAGTCGGTAGAAGCTCGGATCCAAATCCAGGGGGTTCATGATTCATGAACAGGAACCTAAGCGATGTAACACTGCAGTGTACCTTGCAGAGTCTACCTTGGGGGCCAAATTGCTGCGCATTAGTATACTTAGCCCTAACATGGAGTGGAGGAAGTAGGGCTGCCTACTTTAGTAGGATACTGCGTTCCATGCTCCACTTGGAGGTGTTGGAAGCCTGAAAGCCTTCATCCAAAACCGTAGACTCGCAAAGGCTTCTGATATCAGGTTTCCAGAGTGCAGGCAGGGTATGGTCCATCGATGCTAGTTGTTGAGGAGCTAGGACGTTAGTGAGTGCTAGTGTATGCACCGGGAAACTTGAAAACT
Source organism: Aspergillus puulaauensis (assembly GCF_016861865.1). Taxonomy (NCBI): domain Eukaryota; kingdom Fungi; phylum Ascomycota; class Eurotiomycetes; order Eurotiales; family Aspergillaceae; genus Aspergillus; species Aspergillus puulaauensis. The sequence goes on along the minus strand of NC_054860.1, from coordinate 1,575,688 downwards.
GCCGAGAAACACGGAGTATGCTCAATACTATCAATTGAAGTCGGGGATATTTTCTTTACTAATACCTAATACTAGTCTTGATGTCTCAGGGTTTCAGTATTAATTGGCCAGCCCAGTTCGGGTATCTGTCTACCGAGTCTAATCTGCCGCAGCCTCCACGTAGCCTCTTCCAGCCCTATCCCCACTTGATCTCAGCCCAATGGACCTCCATCACAAGGAAAGCAAAAACCCAAGTGCCCCAAATGCAGCAAAAAGGGTGGATACCCCAACAACAACCAGCTTCTGCGCCGCCCCCCGGTCGTCTTCCGGACAGTCAGGTGGCGGGTTAACCCCCCTGCACAGCTTGGCAGTCCAGGCGGCAGACATGCTCGCCTCAATCGCCGAGTCTATCTTGACCCTGCAAGGGTCCACAGTGGGTGTGGGGATAGAGGATGCCACCACGGCGCAAGTGTCACCGCCGCTCCAATCCACCCAGGACGGAACCTCCATGGTTTTCCCGGTCACATTGATGGGAATGGCGACCCCTGTCTCCAAATCCGAAGCGGATTCCCCGGAGCAGCTGGTCTTGTCCGCAGTAGCAGACACGAGATCCACCTTGGGGGCGGACTTCTTGATGGTAAACGAGATACCCCGGGTGGTGGAGTTGAAGACCATGGCGCTGGTGTCCAGCTGCTGTGAGAAGGCAGTCTCGTTGCAGCTCTGCCAGCCAACAGACCAGGTCATCTTCCACTGACCCTCTGGTAAGACGCTATCAGAGAAGAAGTTGTATGCGAAGTAGGGATCATTGGTGGACGACCAGTTTACGGTCCTCAGATCATGCGACCAGTCCGCGCCGTCGTTGCCGGGCAGGTTTGCCCAGTTGAAAATGGTGTAGTCGATATGCGGATTGAGGTATTTTGCCAGCTTGGCGTTCTGGAAGGCAAAAACAATAGGGAACCGGTCGGTGGGTTCGTAGGTTTCGTTGCGTGGAAATACCAAGTCCACCTCGAGCACGCTGTCGGAGGTAGCGCCGACGACGGCCCCCAAAAGGACGCAGGTAGCGAGCTGGCAGGTCGGAGGGAAGCGCATGGTGAGGGGCAGCAAGATTTGAGCGGTGGGTAAAGGAGGATGGGATGGGATGGAAGATTCTGCAGGGAAAAGCGCTCTTACTTGTGGTGGCCTCCGCAGACTCCTGGGGAGAGAAAGGCCGAAAGGGACTCGGGAGATGAACAGATTATCGCGGGAGGCCTGTGGATTTTAATTTAACCTAAATTAGTGCACAGTTAGTGAAAGTAATGGAAGAATTAGGCCTGGATAGTGCCTAGCTTAGTCCATAAGGCTAGATCGCATGGGAACTGGTTCGTCGGAGGTTTCGAATATACGAGGCCTCTGCAGCAGGTGGACGGTGCCATTGGCTGCAACTACAGCCAAGCAACATATCACTCCCGATGTTGTGGCAGTGTTGGTGTTGGAAGTTGTCTTGGATGAGTGCTGTTACCTTAGGAAGGATGGAAGTGTTGGTGTTGGATTGTTTTGGCGAGTCTGTTTTAGGAAGGAGGACAACGTTGGTCATGTGCCTTTGTCTTATTCCACCGTAGCGAGCTTCCCTCACTTTTCCACACCTGTCAATACCTTTCAGCGCCTTACCATCATCGTCGAAAAGATCGAGAGTCGTTAGTCGTCAATTAACCAATCGAGATATCGGTTCTGTCCATTCATTTGGGTAATAGTTTCCCATTACTGGTCGTTTCCACTATCGGAACGCCATATTGATCAGTACCACCATGGGGCCGAAAAGACCTGTACAGACTAGAGCTCAGGCTGAGCTTGCGAGATTGCCTGATGAAACGTCCGGTCGAAGCGAAGGATCCAGTACGCTGTGATGGGATTGTTGACCTGCTGGGCCGGAGTTTGCGATAATGTAGAAGTATTTGAAGAGTACTGTTAGGCCTCACTTTGGGAGCATCATCACATTCATTCTTTCCTCTTCATTCTTTCATCTTCACATTCTTTACATTCTTAAGTTTTTCATTCTTATACTATACACTCTTTATTCCCCTATTAGGCTAGCCCGCCAGCATGATGAATCTATCATGGCTCAGCGCGGCACTTGGGGTAGGCCTCTTACTCTCTGATGGAGCCGTGGCATCCCCAGGACACAGACAGTCTTCAATCACTCCATACCGCAACATTGACGTCTGTCCTGAACGATGCAGCATATCCGGCCCCAACACAGGCAACTGGTCTGTGTACCCCAACTTCAAGAAGATCCGGAAATGCCAACAGACCATGTTCTATGACTTCTCCCTGCACGATCCCGTCGACGACCAGGCAGACAATCACCGCATCTATGCCTGCTCGTCGTTCGGTCCCGACTTCTCGCGCATGCCCCCGTCGTCGAATGAGAATGCCCGGATTTCTGCTGCTTCCGCTGAGTCCGTGGACGTTGAGTTTGAGATTGGATGGTGGCAGGGCGGCTACGGCCTGGCGTCCGCGGGTATTCACTCCCTCGTCCGGCAGATCCGCAAGTATGCTGAGAATGGACATGGTGCCAGCACGGACAGACCCTTCATCATCTACGGCCGGTCTGGTCAAGCTAGCATCGGTCTTTATATTGGCCAGGGTCTGCTGAATCAGGGCCTCACCGAGTCTGCTCTCGCGATTCTTGAGGATAACCTTGACAACCTCAATGTCTCGTCGCCAACCTTGGCCATGCAGCTCTGCGAGCCACACTATGACAGTACCCATGTCTTCGGTTTCATGGCTACCAGTGACAGGACCTTCGCTCCTATCCAGAGTGCTATCAAGTCGTGGTCCAACGCGACATGTCTGTCGTTCTCTGGCTCTACCAAGTACCCTGGCACAGCTAAATTCATCACGCGGCTACTAGGTGCAAGCAACAGCACGTCTCTCCAGACTCGAGAAATCCACGCCCGTGCTGATGGCAAGTGCAGCACCGTCCAAGTCGACGCAGGGACCGGCTGTCCCGAGCTCGCCGAAAAGTGCGGTATCTCGGCTGCTGACTTCACCAAGTACAACCCGGGGAAAGATTTCTGCAAGAACTTGAAGCCCAAGCAACACGTCTGCTGCTCTAGCGGAGACCTCCCAGATTTCTCCCCCAAGCCTAACGAGGATGGCTCGTGCAAATCGCATCAGGTCGCGGCGGACGAGAACTGCGATAACCTCGCTGCTGAGTATAGCCTTACAAGGCAGGATCTCGAGGATTTCAACAAGAATACCTGGGGCTGGAACGGATGCGAACCCTTGTACAAGGATACCATCATTTGTCTGAGTAAAGGGACACCACCATTCCCTGCCCCAATCGCCAATGCAGTCTGCGGTCCGCAGAAGCAAGGAACTAAAGCCCCAGCTGAAAGTAATACGGATATTGCAGACCTAAACCCCTGTCCGTTGAACGCCTGCTGCAATATCTGGGGCCAGTGCGGCATCACCAGGGACTTTTGCATCGACACCAACACCGGTGCACCCGGGACAGCAAAGAACGGTACCTACGGGTGTATCTCGAATTGCGGTATGGACGTCGTCAAGGGCGACGGGAGCGGTGATATCAAAATCGCCTACTACGAGGGCTACTGCTTCAGCCGAGACTGTCTGTTCCAAGACGTTTCACAGATTGACACTTCGGCGTATACTCACATCCACTTCGGGTTTGGGACGCTGACAGCGGACTATGAAGTCGAGACTGGTGATGCGCTGTCCTCGTACCAGTTTAGTGAATTCAAACGCATTTCCGGCGTGAAGAAGATCCTCTCATTTGGGGGGTGGGATTTCTCGACTATGCCTGAGACTTATAAGATTTTCCGGGAGGGTGTCACGGCTGCGAATCGGAAGAAGCTGGCGACCAAGATCGCGGACTTTATTAAAGAGAATAAACTTGACGGGGTCGACATTGACTGGGAGTATCCTGGCGCGCCTGATCTTCCTGAGGACGATCCTGGGAGTCCTGACGAGGGGAAGAATTACCTGGCTTTCCTTGTTGTTCTTAAGAATCTCCTACCCGGGAAATCGGTTTCCATTGCTGCGCCTTCATCGTATTGGTACTTGAAGCAGTATCCCATCCAAGAGATATCAAAGGTCGTGGATTATATTGTCTATATGACATATGACCTCCACGGGCAGTGGGACGCCAACAACGACAATGCATTCGAGGACTGTGACGCGGGCAACTGCCTGCGCAGCCAGGTAAACCTGACCGAAACCAAGCAGTCGCTAGCCATGATCACCAAAGCCGGCGTTGCGGGCCAGAAGGTCGTAGTTGGGGTGACGAGTTACGGACGCTCGTTCAAGATGGCCGAGGCAGGCTGCTGGGGTCCTCAGTGTCAATACACGGGGGACCGTCTAAACTCCGATGCGAAGAAGGGCAAGTGCACCGGCACGGCTGGATATATTGCAGACGCTGAGATTGCTGAGATCATGAAGGACGAAAGCCGTATTGTCAAGACCTTTGTGGACTCAAGCAGCAACAGCGATATTCTTGTCTACGACGAGACGGAGTGGGTGGGGTATATGAGCGCCGCGACGAAGAAGTCTCGCACAAGTCTATACAGCGCGTGGGGTCTCGGAGGGACTTCGGACTGGGCCAGTGACTTGCAAACATACCATGATGTGCCCCAGCCGGCGACAAGCTGGGGCTCGTTCATCCAGCTGGCCAAGGCCGGAGACGATCCCAAGACAGACCATTCGCGGAATGGCAACTGGACGGATATGAACTGCGTGAATGAATTCACTGTGGATAAATTAGACTACTTTCCGTGGGAGCGGTGGAGCGAGTTGAATGCAAATGCGGCATGGGACGACATTGTGAGGATTTGGAAGGATACAGACTCCAACCGGCCGAATGTCAAGTTCATGGAGTCGGTCTCATCGACGCTGCATATCGGCTCGGATGCAAACTGCGGCCAACTGGTTGATGATAGCTGTGTTGCGAAGGACTGTGACAAGGGCTTTGACAGTGATACGTCTGGCCCTGCTGGCGAGCTGATCTGGAACTCGCTGGTGAAGGTGCACAATGTGTTCAAGGACTATCATGACACCCTATTCGAGGTTGCTGCGATTACCGGCACGGCACTCAAGGACTTTGAGAATACCTTTGCGCCCATTTCCCCGGAGAAAGACAACGAACCGATCCTGGTGCTCATTGACCTCCTGACGGTGGGAACCCTCACGGCTGCCGGGCCCTTCTTCAACAGTTTTTTGAAAAGGCTGCCCTACTTCGTCGCCAAGGGCAGCAAGCTGGACAACATCAAGGACACGACAATGACCCTGATCGGCCAATCCACCACCATCGCCAAGGACGTTCTACCGGATGGTGACGACTCTCCTTGGACGCCCGAGAAGCAGGATTCGTTCTCTAACTATATGGGCCAGATTGTCGACGGTTGGGCCAACGTCACCTCAGTAGCTCTGAAACGGATTTTTGACGGCAGCCCGGACTCGCTCGACGTGCTCTGGGACGCCATGTCCGACGGCAAACTCATCGAGGGCAAATCCAAGAGCGGAACCTCCTCCTCCTCCTCCTCCGACGAAACCGACGAGACTTCCGAGAACGCCAAAAACGAACTGAGGGCCAATATACAGAAGACTTTTTACGGGTTCGCTATACCGGCTATCTGGCGGGCCTCAAAGACCTACGCCTTCATCCTGGACTCGGGATACGACTGCGAGGAGGACCACCCGGCGAGTGACTACCTGAAAGACGACACCATGGACGCCACGGGGGCCTGTGTTGATGGACGCCGCTACTACCTCGTCCATCCTGATGGAAACTACAAAATCTTGGAATCCAGTTGTGAAGGTGGTGACGACAACTGCGCCACCGACAGATTCGTGCGCAACAAGTTCTCCAGGCCGCCGGGCCTGACCTCCCTCGGTGGTGAGGACCGCAACTTTGGTGGCATCACAAAGGAAGACCTCATTAAAGGCTCCGTGAATACCTGGAAGCAGAATAACAAGGTGAACAAGGAGGGCAAGACGGATACCTCGAGCAGCGGCGCAATCGACAAACTGCTCGACGTGGACGTCACAGCGGCAGGCGCCGTGCGGCTCCCGGTCTGCTCTCCCGAGCGCGCCTTTCAGTCGTGGGAGACAGCCAAGAAGGGCTCGTCGGAGTTTTTCCCCTGCGATATTCCCCCCGGTCTGAGTACGTGCGGCGACTCGTCGTTTGTGGATCAGACGAGTGGGGGCTCGCCAAAGGTGGAGGACTGTCGCCAGATTATCAAGAATATCCGGGGGGATGCCAGCACGAAGTGGACGACGCAGGTGGTGGGCAAGAACCAGCGCGAGATTGCGCACCATGCCTCGTGCCGGTTTGGGGTTGAGGCGACCAAGGTTAACGGCAATGTGAACTTTGCTGTGGGGGGCCAGGATGTCATTGATATCATCAATGATACGATTGATAGATTTGGGAATTCGGATGGGAGGGTTGGCGCGAAGGGAGATATGAAGTGTAATGGGAATACGAAGCAGCAGGCTGTGAAGTGGGGGATTTATTGATATATATACTGTTTTGTTGTATATAACTTTTAACTACATATCTGCACTGTGCGCTACTGGCTGATTATATATATAACCGCATAGCTATACGTTTGTATATAAATTGTTTCCAGTTGATTCCACGATACTGTACTCTTCGGTGTAAATATAACTCCAGTAAACAATGCGGAGGAATTGGAGAATTGGAGACATTCATCCCCGCAGTGGGTCAACATTCAACATCCCACTAAACAAGAGACGTTCATTCCATTCTCCTTCAACTCTCTCATCTCAAGGCCACATCTATATTCAAAATGGCACCAATCAAACCCTCGGCCACTGTCACCTATAAAACCGTCGGGTCCCTCCAGATCCCAATGGACATCTACCTCCCGCCAAACCCCAAACAAGCTCCCATCCTCCTTTGGTTCCACGGCGGCGGTCTCCTGTACGCATCCACCCTATAACAGTCCAACAAGGTTATTGACATTCCACAGACAAGGCCGCAGAGACATGATCGCCCCGCACATGCGATCCGGCGTAGAAAAATACAACTACATCGCCATCTCCGCCGACTACCGCCTCGCCCCACAAGCCAGTGTCCACGAGATCTTCAGCGACGTCCAGGACTGCATCTCATTTATCCGGACCAATCTGCCCTCCATCCTCGGCGAAAAAGCCGACGTCTCCCGCCTCGCTGTCTCGGGTAGTTCGGCGGGTGGGTATCTCGCCCTCCTGGCGGGGTTGTACGTCGAGCCGAAACCGAAGGTTATCGCCCCGATCTATCCTATTACGGATCCGCTGGGGTCGTTCTTTACGACGCCTCAGTTACCGGCGCAGGGGAATTATGTTGCCGAGAAGGAGGAAATGGCGCCGTATCTCGATGTGAATGCGCCTGTGGTGGCGAGCGCGGGGGTTTCACCTGATGAGGACTCGCGCGCTTATATGTATGGATATATGCTGCGGACTGCGACTCTTGCGGGGTTGCTGGGCGTCAGTGACCCACATGATGGAGATGCAGGGCGGTATCGGATTTCGCGGAATATATCTGATCGTGGATTACCGCCGGCTTATATCGTGCATGGGGACGCGGACCGTGCTGTTGGAGTTGAGCAGGCGGATGAGGTTGTTGGGGCGATGGTGGGCTGTGGGTTGGATGTTGTGTATGAGAGGGTTCGGGGGAAGGATCATGTTTTTGATGCTGAGCCTGGGTATGAGAATAAGGAGCTTTATGAGTTTGTGTTGAGGTATTTGTAGGTGAAGTAGAGAGTGATGATTTGCGAAAGGCAGCTAATTAATAGACGAAGGCAGCGGTCATCAATATAGTTCTACTACTAATATCCCTTGTTATTATGAGCAGACATGTTACCAATAACAGCGCATATAAATCTAGTAGTAAGAGTTAAGGCAGCTGGCATATACACCAGATGCGGTATACAGCCCAGCAGCCCTGAAACAGCAGCGATCGTCACCAAAAGCTCCGATCGGGAATCGGTTCGTCGTCGTGGGAAAGGAGCTGTGACGATCATGTAGCAGGGATGGAGATCTTTATTCACCAGGGTTTGAAACCAGAACAGTCGACTGGCTAGGGGATCTCTGGGGGAAGTGTAGAATCTGTTTCATAGGGTTAACTATACTATCTGGTTAGGGATGAGAAGTATAGTGAAAACAATATCGACTTTGTAACATCTACTCTACGGAGTACTGTTGTATTGATTGTCAGGGGATCAATCAGTTCTCTTCCTGATCTACTCTACTGACGTAAGGAATGTCGATAACCCCTGTTCTTGGTGGACGGACCCGCATATGGAGTCGAAACTGTTCATGGTATCCACTATCCACTGCATTCTGGAGGCGAGCATGGGGAAGGACGTACCGAAGCAGTGTTTAGTCTTAGCCTACCGGAGATACCCCGGACGATCCAGGAAGAAAGGACGTGTTGGATGATGTCAATTGTCGCGTCGTGGGTATAAAAACCGAGAGTCCCATCCTGTCCAGCTACAGGATCAACAACCACTCTTGAATAAAGTGTTAATGATGGCCCCCAAAGGACTCTCGGCCGTGGCCATAGCAGCTCTCGCTGCAATCCCCATATCCGGCTCCTTCGCCTGGAACCACGATGACTACCTACATAGTCCAACAGCAGACGAGATCCCGCAGCGTATGCCCCTGACAACCATCCCTGCAACTCGTATTCTAACGTAAAACGAAATAACAGCAAACGCCGACGGCCGCGGGTGGCCCACCTCCTTTGACCAAGCCTCATCCTTCGTCTCACAACTCACCCTCGACGAAAAAGTCCTCTTAGTCTCCGGCACAGAAGGGCCCTGCGTCGGCAACATCGCCCCAATCCCTCGCCTCAACTTCAGCGGTCTCTGCATCCACAACGGACCGCTGGGCCTAGAGCAAGGAACATACTCCTCTGTGTTCCCCGCCGGAATCACAATCGCGGCATCATGGGACAAAAAAGGTGCATACGAGCGTGGGAGCCAAATGGCGTCCGAGTTCCGCGAAAAGGGTGCCCATGTGCTTCTTGGACCGGTTGCGGGACCGTTAGGGCGTTCTCCGCACGGGGGTCGCAATTGGGAGGGTTTCTCGCCTGATCCGTACCTAACGGGGGGTTTGTTTGTGGAGACGATTAAGGGGATTCAAGATAAGGGGGTGCAGGCTTGCGCAAAGCATTTTATTGGGAATGAGCAGGAGACGCAGAGGCAGCCGAGTCAGGATCAGGAGGGGAAGACGATTGAGAGTGTTTCGTCGAATATTGATGATCGCACGATGCATGAGTTGTATCTTTGGCCGTTTCAGGAGGCGGTTAGGGCTGGGGTTGCCAGTGTATGACCATGTCCGCGATATCAGGTCGAAGGAGTGCTGATTGATGTAGGTGATGTGCAGCTATAACAGAATCAACCAGACATACGGCTGCCAGAACAGCAAGGCCCAGAATGGAATCCTCAAGGGCGAGCTTGGGTTCCAGGGGTATGTCATGTCGGACTGGGGTGCTACTCACAGCGGCGTTGCGGCCGTCACTTCTGGTGAAGACATGGATATGCCTGGCACGCCGGACTATCCGATCTTCTTCCACGAGAAGATCAGCGAGTCGGTGAACAACGGCACGATTACAATGGACCGTCTGGATGATATGTGTCGCCGGGTGATGGCGCCGTACTTCCAGCTGAAGCAAGACAAGGGATTCCCAGCAATCGACCCGAGCAATAAGGAGCTCAATGCTGTTTTATTTTCGAGTCGTAAGTGACACTGTTAGTATATTGAAGCATATTAACACCTCCAGCCGATGAATACAAGCATAACTACACCTTCGGCCCCGAAGCCAACGTCGACGTACGCCACAACCACGGCGACTCCATCCGCAAATCCGCTGCCGAAGCAACAGTCCTGCTGAAGAACAAGAACGGCGCACTACCCCTGAAAGACCCCAAGCGAGTTGCAGTCTTCGGCAATGACGCGGGGGATGTCACGAACGGCATGTCGGTGTGGTACTTCAACGACGTCAGCGACTACGAGTACGGCGTGCTCGCGGCGGGCGGTGGTTCAGGCTCTGGACTCTTCAGCTACATCGTTAGTCCTCTTGAAGCTATCAAGCAGCGCGTTGGATACACCAAGAAAGCGCTGGTTCAGTATGTCCTGAACAACACGGCCATTATCGAGAAGGATAGTCCGTAGTACGTCTACATACCCAAATACATTCAAGTGCAATAACTAAATATAACAGCATGAAAGCCCTCCTCCCTTCCTCCCCAGACGTCTGCCTCGTCTTCCTCAAATCCTGGGCAACCGAAAACGAAGACCGCACCACTCTAGCCTCCGACTGGGAGGGCGACAAAGTCGTCAACAGAATCGCCTCAACCTGCCCCAACACCGTCGTGGTTCTGCACTCCAACGGCGTAAACGTCCTTCCTTGGGCTGACCACCCCAACGTTACGGCCATCCTGGCCGCACACCTCCCGGGCCAGGAAGCTGGGAACAGCATCGTCGATGTGCTCTGGGGAGATATCAACCCGTCCGGTCGTCTACCGTATACGATTGCGAAGAAGGAGTCTGAGTATGGGTATGCCCCAATTGCGAATTCGTCCGAGCTGCAGGAAACGAGTGATCCGGGGGCGTGGCAGGCGGATTTTGAGGAGGGGGTTATGATTGACTACCGTATGTATCTTTTAATCCTTTCCAAAAAGGATGGTATAGAGGAGGTGCTGATTAATGTAGGCCACTTTGACGCGAGTGACAAGGCCGTCCAGTATGAGTTTGGCCACGGGTTGTCATACAGCACCTTCAGCTTGAGTCGCGATATCAAAATCACGCCGCCGTCCAAGGGTGATATTACCTCTCTGCCACCAGCTGCAAAGACAGTCCCAGGGGGAAACCCGCGTCTCTGGGATGAATTATATGAAGTCACAGCGACAGTGAAGAATACCGGGAAGGTGGCCGGTGCAACTGTCCCGCAGTTGTACCTGAGTATGCCAGATGATGGCTCGCCGAAGGGGACGCGGCCGGTGAATGTTTTGAGGGGGTTTGAGAAGGTGCGTCTTGGAGCTGGAGAGTCGCAGGAGGTTAGATTCAAACTGAATAGGCGGGATATCAGCAACTGGGATGTTGAACGGCAGCAGTGGGCTATTCCAACGGGCAGGATGGAGGTGAACTTAGGGTTCTCGAGTAGAGATTTCCAGGCGAAGGGGAGTTTTACGCCTATTCCTTAGAATAGTTACTGTACCAGAAACTAGTTATCGGGAGTGGACAGAGATCATAAAGAGTACATAGTATCATTTAATTAACCACCAACATTGCTATAGTTGAACAACAATACTGATTCAGCATTTCCGCCGAGCCTCAGCCTGTTTATGGGCAGAAATAACCTCGACAACACCATACTCCTTCTTCTGAGCAGCCATGCGCTGCGCATCCCATCCCCGGAAATCACACTGCGACGCATTCGCCCCAAGCGCAAGCAAAGTCCTGACCGTCTCAACCTTCCCCGTGAAAGCCGCAAACATAAGTGGCGTCCTCTTCAGAAAATCCGGTATATCAATATCCACAGCCACATAATCAGGACTCTCCACGAGTAACCACTTCACGACAGCGATAAGGCCCTCAGAGGCCGCATGGTGCAGGTAGTGATCCGGGTTCATGGCTAGGCCTGCGAGACTGGGTGTCCCTGCGGTGAAGTAGGTGATGTTGGACAGCGAGGCGCCGTTGGCGAACAGCGCCTTTAGGGCGTCGGTCGTGGTGTTTCGGGCGGCGCTGAGGAAGGGCGTGTCGAGCCAGTCTGCGAGGTCTAAGCTGGTGTCTTTACACTGTTTGGTGGCGCTGTGTTCGTGGAAGGGGATCCCTTTGCTGGCGAGGAGGTTAACTGCTGGGCCGCAGCTGGTACGGCAGGCATGGAGGAGGGCGATGTGTGCGTTCAATGACTCTGGGGGTTCGGGAAGGACGAAGGGGAGAAGTCTGAGGATTGCGCTGTGGTTGTTCGCTTTGCATGCCACCTTGTAGTCGTCCAATACGGCTTCGATCGTTAGAGCCTTGATGGCTCGACTGCTGATTTTGTTGGTGGTGTCTGAGATCTCCGCGAATGCTGTGAGCTCTGAGGGAGGAAGATACTCAACGACCAGATAAATGAGCTCGACTGGGAGCTTGAAAAGGTTGAAGGCTGACATGTTGAATGTAGAATAACTAGATGAGTGATTACCAACGTCTGTAATAAGTGGTCTTTATAGATATAGCAGTAAGATATTCACTGACAAGCATGTGAAGTACCATGCCAATATTCACTACCATGCTAACTGAGTACATTATTTGTGAAGAGGTGTAGAAGACTAACGGTCTATATTCATAGAATCATGCTGTGCAGTAAAAGCGATACAACTGCATACACTAGAAAATGGCAGCCCTAACTAGACGTCAAGGTCTCTGCCCAAGCACGCTCAGCAGATCCAAGCTATTATCAGATCTCTCAGCATGGTCCCAAGCATCCAGTCCATCCATATCGCGTTTGCAAGGATCAGCCCCAGCCTCCAGCAGAGCCGCCGCGGAATCCAGGCGGCCCCCGTAAATTACATACTGCAAGGGTGTCCGTCGTCTGGAGGTGCCGCGTTGTACCCGATTCACATCAGCACCGTGCCTCACAAACAAAGCAATCATTCCTGGACCTGCGTTAAGCGCAAGGGAAAACAGGGTTGATCCATTTCTCAAGCGTTTGTTGATGTCCACGTAGCTCTGCTGTAAAAGCACCTCCACGGCCTTTGTATTGTCCCAGCGTACAGCGAGTTCGATAGGCGTGTCGCCATTCATGTCAACGACTTCCGGATTGGCTCCTGCCTCTAGAAGCTTCTTCAGGACGGGCTGTTCTTGCTGAAATTCTCCACCCCAATCCTTACGCACAGCGTAATGCAGCGCAGTATTCCCAAACCTGTTAATGAACCCAATGTCTGCCCCATGGTCTATCAGCATGAGAGCGATACTTCCATAACCATTTCTCAAGGCGTAGTGCAAGGTAGACACCCCATCTTGGTCGATGGTCAGGTCGACCTTGGCGTTGTGGGCCAGCAGGCTTGCCACAATGTCAGTGTAGCCGGATTCCACCGCACACTGCAAAGCAGACTCCCTATCTTTGTCGGTGACGTGGTCGACGTCCGCGTTGTGAGAGAGCAGACTTGTCACGATTCCAGCCCAGCCAGACTTCGCAGCGAATATCAGCGGCGTTCTCCCAGCAGGATCACGCCAGTTGACATGGGCGTCCCCGTCGCGAGAAAGGAGGAGGTCAACGACGGCTTGGTATCCGCGGATGACAGCGTGGTGTAGGTAGTAATTCTCCGTTTTGGACAGCGAGGGAGACATGTCTCTGACCGGGTCGTCGAAGGGGTGGGCGTCTATAACGGCAGATAGCGGGGCGCCGTACTCGAACACGAGCTGGAGGGCTTGAGGTTTGCTGCTTTGCATTGCGCTCGAGAGGGTCGCTTTCCAGTCTTCCTGCTTTCGCCATTGGGTGTCGGTTAGAGGGCATGAGGGGGCGAGGTGGGTGAGCCATGTCCGCATGGACTGAACATAGCTGCTTCTGAACAGGGTTTGTAGAACGAAAAACTTCGTCTTGTCTTGGAATATCTCGCGTTTGAGCATGGAGAGAAGCTCCAGGATGTGCCCATGGTTGTCAGCTTCTGCTGCCCTTTCGAGCTGGCGGAGCTTTTCTTCCAGGGACAGAGATTGTAGTGTCGGGAGGGTGAAGCTTCGTGCCTGCATTGACACTCGAGCAATACTGAAAAGGTCGGTCAGGGATAAATAGTCGAGTATCATTAGAACAAGCTCCACAGGGAGATTGAATGGGTGTCGAGGCATGTTGAGGTATGATGATAATTAACACGGATACTGAATGATAAAGGAATACTGAGTGATGCTGGGCCGCCCTATATTTATACGCATCACTCCTTACCAATTTAGTTCAATCACTACTGTAACATTCACATTCACTGTGCTTACGCCCAGCTATTCACTGCTAAAGGACAATTGACTCATTCGTTTGCCAAGTACAATTCATATCTTTAAATGTCATGGTTCATACAATTATTCAGTACGGTATACATTAAAGAGCCAGGTTGGAGGATAATTAGAACTCTACATTCATCTCAATTATAGGTACGATTAATATGCCTCCTGGCCGCTATCAAAGCAAGCCAACCAACCTCGACATCCACGCTTTTTGGACCTTTGCGAGCATATGCCTGAGGGGTGAAACCCTTACCGTCGACCATGGACTTGTCAGCGCCAGCATCCATCAATATCCTGGCAGAGTGGTCATATCCACGCTGAACAGCGATGTGCAATGGAGTACGCTGGCAGTTATCACGCGGGTGCAGGTCTGCCTTATACTTTACCAGTAATTGCACTAAACTGGGAACCTCTTCGTCCAAGGATATAGCAGCCATAAGCGGTGTAATGCCGATTTCATCCTGATGGTTGACATTGGCGCCATGCTCCAAAAGGACCTGGGCAGATTGTTCACTACCGTTCTTCACGGCCCATAGTAACGGGTTATCTCCGTTAATTCTGACAGCTTCAATCTGAGCTCCCCTCTCCAGCAACAGCCTGGCAACACCAGGGTATCCCTTCTTCTTTCCAAGGCTGTACGCAGCCCAGAATAAGGGTCTCTCCCCCGTCATGTTGCAGAGTTCCATATCTGCCCCGTGGTCAAGTAGTATCCTCACGAGTTCCCCCCCAACCCCAATATGCCGCAATCGCCAGCGGCGTGAATAAAGAAGGGCCGGGCTGGTTGACATCGGTATTATGATCCAGTAGAATCCGAAGTATATCAGGACACCCTACTTGTGCAGCGACAGACAGCGCAGGATCACTGTTATGATCCTCGTTCAAAACAGCATCAAGCTGACGAGGGTCATCGCGGAGCTGGTTTAAGAGATACTTGAGAGCAGCCGGAAATCCGCGAACTATGGCCGCGTGTATGCCAGGTGCCGGTGATTCCAGTGTTGGGTGGTCATGGTCATGGTCACCCCCACCCCCGTCAGGCATGCATCCGGCGTTTAGACCGAAATAGTCAATCCTGTCTGGCGGGGCTCCGTTCTGTAGAAGTGCCTCCAGAGCCTCTGGGTTGTGTTGTCTCATCGCCTCGAAAAGAGGCTCGTCCCATGGGTTGACATCTTGCGCAGACCTCTGATGCCCGTAGGGCATGCTGGCGAAGGGAATGAGGATACGCACTGCTTCGGAGCAGGTAGTCATGCATGCCCAGGTTAAGGCCAGACATCCAGTTGGAGGACCTGTCCGCTCATTCCGCCGGATGCGTGATGCGAAGTAGATGAGGGCTTCGTGGTTGGCGTTTACCTTGGCGGTTCTGAAGGCAGATAGGGCACCCGCGAGAGATATTTTATCGAGGAACGAGAGGGCAATTTCGCGCCAGAAGTGGGAGACTTTAGAGACGCATAGTAGGCTGCAAGCGTCGAGGTGTTTGGCGATTTCAATGGCCAGCTCAGGCGGAAGGTAAAGCGGGCGTAGGGCAGCCATGGTGGGTTAGATTTTTCATGCTATTCCAAGTGATGACAGCTCATTTATAGACATGGGATTTAGGAATAATATGTGAATAATACTTGAATAATATATGAATGATATGTGAATGATACTATTCACTGATATCAATGGATCTCTTCTCCTGCTCACAACCACTTGGATAGTGAATGTATTACTCTGTAAAAGAAAGACTGACTATGGTCACATAAACACGGCCTTTTTGGCTGCACTCCATGCTTGCAATATTGAATAGCCAGAAGGGATTGACAAGGTTGGGAGTTGACTAAGTTTTCCTCAGGCGATGCTGGAAATTTCTGGTTGTGGTGGACTGATCCATGGACAGTCATTGCCTTTAAAAGGCAGATATGACTACTAAGGAGTTATTAGACCATGGACCTTTCATTAGATAGGGAGTATAACAGGAAACCCTCGTCATATAACCGTTGTAGGTAATTCCAACTGTTAAACAGATTTAATCATGGACGAGCAGTCTGGTCATGTCCTGGGCCTTGTTCCACATCCCAGACTTTGCTTTACTATAATACAAAAGCTACATTACTAAGTGGGAGGCTTGGCATGAAATATTAGTGCAGTCATGGGCCAGTTAACTATTAAAGACAACTATAATCCGGTGACCAGCATACAGGGAAAGGACACTGAACCTTCAAATCTGACCTGGTAGTCATAGTCGGCCTCTTCTTCGGGCTTGGCCCACGGCATCTACCACGAATTAACCACCGATTCTCGGTGGAAAGAAGTCGGGATCAGTACGTGGCAGCTCTTTCGGCTCGGCGTCAGTTCCTATAACGTCAGTGGCTTGGTGATTCAGTCACCTGGCATCCCTCCTCGTCCTTTCTGGCGTATCCTGCAACAGACTCTGGGGGTGTTAAACTAGACTAGGGCTAGCTCTTTCGTTCTCTGACGCAGACGTGCATGGGCGACACTGGTATTGTTGCCTCACTATGCAGTGTGCTATGAGCAGCCATTGGTCGCGCTCTAATTTCCAACACAGTCCTCGAGCAGAAAGCGTAGAATCGGATAGAAACTGGTGGAAAGTACTTCTGTAAAGCTGATGCTCATGCCTCTCTGAATGGATATTTAGTCTGTGTCCCTGCCCTGGGACCTTCTTTTCCTTTTACTTCTTTTCCTCATCTCAGCGTGGGCGCTTCTCGGAGTTCTCTTCCCTCGGGCTCTGTTGTTTTCGTTTCTTTTGTTTTGAAGTTTACTCTTCTCGTCTTTACTCTTTGTCTGTTAGTCTGTGTTCGACTTCGCCTTCTTGTCCTTAAGTGCTACACCTCAACCAAGATGGCCCGAGGGAGAAAACCCCTGTTCCCCGAAGACGAAGTATGTTGTGATCACATAATGTACGCATTCCAGTGTCGATATAGCGCGAATGGCAACCAGAACAGATGGATGCGTGGATGTAAAGAATGCGACAGGTTGGTCTTCGACGACAGAGACGGCTGCAGAATAGGGAACCCCGATTGCTACTGCGATCGTCCATCTCGTCTGCAGCACGAGACTAACAGCAACAACCACTGGACATATCGCTGCCTTGTCGAGCTTTGTCACTTCAACCAGCCGGCTCGACGTCGTTCCGCAGGTGGCCGGGTGTCCCGGTCTAGGTACTGGAACGCCTCTCGGTCCAGCTACGCCTATCGGTCCAGGTATTACCACTGATCCCCTGTGCTGCTAAGGTAAGGTTCGCCCGACACTTGAGGTTTTGCTGGGAAGAAAGGGTACGCGCTCGGAGTTTTGTATGTTGGACGCTCGTTTTACTTTCGATATGTGATTTTGCGAGGGATTGTTTGCTGGAAGTGAGGGACGCGGGGCATTATAAGCTTCTTCAGAAATCCATGCGTGATTGTGGCATGTTACTTTTCTATTCCAGATATCTGTATATGTAGCGAGGGCTCCGGATCTCGACATCGTAGAGGCAAATAGACCACTCGATCAGATTGCTGGACAGCAGATGCAAGAAGGGACCGCGAAACTGAGCAAGAAGGCAGGGCTGTGAGCTTGGACACAGTACCGGATCAGTTCTGTAATCAGATTCTGGTTTAATCTCTAGTATATGATTCTCACAGTTCCATGTGTGTTGTAGAAGTTTGACCATGGTAGTTGTATGATCTATATGGATCGTGATGTCACAGAAGTTTAACCTCGCCGCACATAGAAAGATAACCATAAGCCCGATAACTCCGCCAAGTAAAAGCCAGCGAGGCGCAGTCGAGCCAGCCGAATAGAATACGTCTTGACATGTGGTCGTCTCACCGTAAGCGCATTTAGCAGTCTTGGCCTGTGCTGACGGTCAGCATTTCAGCTGCAATCCGTTGAAGCAAGAGCTCCCCGCATATTCTCATTCAATTCAATTCAGTTCAAGACGACAACATGGCATCTTCAGAAGCAGACTACATCATCGTCGGCGGCGGACTTACAGGCTGCGTTGTTGCATCGCGTCTCAAGCAGCGAGATCCGTCTCTGGATATCCTGGTCCTCGAAGCAGGTCCTGACCCGTCTAACAACCCGAATGTGAAGACCTTTCCCGGTCTGTTCTCGCTTCTCGACTCGGACTTGGACTGGTCTTATGCGACTACACCGCAGGCCAATACTGCGAATCGCGAACATACCGTCCACGCGGGTAAAGCCCTAGGCGGCGGAAGCACCATCAACTTTGGCGGATGGAGTCGCGGTGATTCAAGGGACTATGATCTGTGGGCGACTACTGTTGGCGACACTCGCTGGGGGTTTAAAGGGCTACTGCCTTACTTTCGCCGGTCGGAGTCGTTCTTTGACCACAGTGCTGACCCGGCATATCATGGATTCGAGGGCCCGGTTCGTGTGACGTCTGTGTCGGAGAGTGATCCAAAGCGACGGTACCCTCTCCGTGAACCGATCAGGGATGCTTGGCTTGAGCTAGGCGAGAAGTTTAACCCTGGTGTAGGATCTGGCCAGCTCTCTGGCATTGTGGAGTTCCTGGAGACCTGGGATGGTGGAGAGCGACAAGCCGCGTATCAGGCGTATACTCTCGACGGTGTCCAGTGTATCACTAATGCTGCTGTTCATAAAGTCGAGTTTGAGGAAGGACTAGGTGATCAGAAGAAAGCGTCTGCAGTTCTCCTCACAGACGGTCGTCGCTTTACTGCACGCAACGAAATCATCCTGGCGGCCGGTGCACTGCGCACTCCCCAGCTTCTGATGCTGTCCGGCATTGGACCGACAGAGACCTTGACGAAGCATGGAATTCGGACGACAGTCGACGCTCCCGACGTGGGAAAGAACCTGAACGACCACTTCGCCCTGTACCAACTATACAAACTCCAGAACCCCGATCGCGGCCTCGCACTGGGAAGTCCTGCCCTCTCCGATCCAGCTTTCATGAAAGGCCTTCCCGCAGATTGGGCTGTGAACCAGCAGATCCCGAGGGATATCATAGAAGCAGCCGTGCAAAAGGACAGAGAGCGCTTCGGTCCAGACTCAGACGACTCCGCTCTCATTCCAGGCCGTCCGCTTGTTGAAACACTGGCCGTCTATGCACCGGCTGGTGTACCGAATGTCCCAATGGACGGTAGTCTCATCGTCACCTCTGTCATGCTCCTCGCCGCGACTTCCAGAGGGAGTGTAAGCATCAGCTCAGCAGACCCATCCGATCCTCCCGTAGTAGACTCAAACTACTACGACACCGAAGCTGACCGCGCCACACTTATCCACGGTGCGCGCCGCACAACGAAGGCAATGCTCGACACTGACGCGCTGAAGGGGTATATTGAGTGCGAGGTCCCTCCGCCGGGGATGTCTGCTTTGTCGTCCAAGTCTTCTGATAACGAGTTCGATGCCCGCATTAGGGCTACGGGCATGGCGCACCATCATCCGGCTGGGACGGCGGCTATGGGGAGGGTTGTTGATGCGGAATTACGGGTTTATGGGGTACGGGGTCTTAGGGTTGTGGATGCGAGTGTGCTTCCTGTGAGTATTGGGGGACATCCCCAGGCGACGCTTTATGCTGTTGCTGAGCAGGCGGTCGACATGATTTTGGGGGTTAGTTCTTAAATGTACATGTCTTACGACGGGTAGCAATAACTTGTTAATTTCTTCATTGTAAAAGAAGGAGTCTATGCTGGACCCTGGCAGTTCCAGCTTCCAGCAGCATTTGGTCCCCCAGATCCATCCCAGACACTTCGGTTCGGATAGTAGCAGTGTTCTTATACATCAGCTTGAGTTGGTATACTTGGGTAGGGAACATACTTCTTTGCGCTTCAACCTTGCTCGTCACATCACCCTCATACTTCGTCCCAATAAGAGCTTCAGGCGCAGTACCACGCTCTACCCATTCAACCAACGCCAGAAGCACATTCCTCTCCGGGCTCAAAGACCCAGGATCCAATGGATACGACTGTCCGAACGCAGACGCCCCAGGACCACCACTACAATGATGCATCCCAGGGACCCAGAAAAGCCGATAGAAGGAATGGATCTCGTCAAGTGTCAGATTCAGCGCTGCCTGGACAGAGACGTAGTACTCCATTGATAGTCTGGGAGTGACTGTTTCGTCGCTGCAGCCGTGATATGATATGATCTTGCCTCCTTTCTGGTAGAAGCGAGTCAAGTCTGGGCTTGCGGCGTTTACACCCCCGGGGCTTATCTTTAGGGCGTTGTCCATGTCTGCGGTGCTGAAGTTGTGGGGGGTCCAGGTTGAGTCGTTGTATACGGCGCCGCGCCAGAAGTCCTACCATATTAGTTAATTTGTATGAAGGGGGGTTGTGGCATACCTGCAGAATGGTATATGCAAGCTCTGGCTTCCCATCTACCTGGTTATCAGAGAAAACAGATGTATCCGCACCAAGACCAAAAGCAGGGTATACAATCTGTCCCGTTGAGTTGGCAATCGGGAGATATGCCGCGCGAACAGACTGTACCTGCGCTGCTGATAAACACAGCGAGTCATTCAGAAACCCAGTACCGCACGCCAGTATCTCAGGATCAAAGCTATGCTGCGTCGGATCATCAATAACACCATCCTCGACCCCATCCAACGGATCATAAATCTCCACCTGCTTCTGCACAATAGCAGCCCACTGCTCGGGCCGGACATACCCAGCCGAATGTATATCAGGCCACCCTACACGCCTCGCAAGAATCCCCTTCGACGCCACAATCCGCAACCAGTCAATCCCAGGCGCACCGGCAATAATCCCATTAAAATCCCCCGGGTACAGCTGCGCACTCTGCAACCCCTGTCTCCCACCGGTACTGCATCCCTGGTAATAACTCCTCTCCGGGTTTCGGCCATAATACTGCGTCACAACCTCCTTCCCAATCTCCGCTTCAACATGCACAGCCCGGTACCCGAAATCGTTGATGACTTCGGGCTTTCCCAGGAAGAACTCATACCCCTCACTCCCGTCATGCCCGGCGTTTGTGCCGAAACTCGCGAACCCGAGCTGTGCGCCGTTCTGGATGGTGGTGTAGTCGATACATCCGCCAATACCCCCGGTTCCTGTGGCCAGGAGGCGGCCGTTCCATGTTTCTGGGTCTGGGAGCCAGGCTTCGATGCGGACGCTGCTGGTGGCGGTTGTGCTGATGTTGACGACGAGGCGGCAGATGGAGTTTGTTATGTTGGCTTTGGATGCTGGGCCACCGCAGGAGTTGACTGTCAGCGGGAGAGGGATTGTGGTGTTGTTTTGGTGGTGGGAGATGCTGTCTATAGTCGCATTTGGGAGGTTGAATGTGTCGCTGGTGCAGGGGGTATAGGCTGCGGTGGTGGCAGCGGATGCAGCAATTATGGTTATGGCTTGGGTGAGGACCTTCATGTTTTCACTATAATGCAAGCTGATTTAACGTTTGTTCATTGCAGGTGAGAATTTAAATCAGGTTATAACAAGTCTATCGGCGTCGGCCCCGATGGCCGAATATGCGGAGGTGATGGAGAGAAACCCCGCTTCCTGCAGAGAATCATCTCCTGTTTGGTATGAGAAGGGATATAAGTGGAGGAAGAGAACAGTTGAGGGTTTGGGATGTCTATATAACCTCGGTGAGTTTGGTCTTCCACGCAGCCTGTCTGGTGGGTGTGCACATTCTATTTCTAGACTATTCTTGTACTTCAACCCTAGTCCATATTGGCATTTGAGAAGGTAACCACACCCTGAAACTCATGGTAGGCTAATCCTACTTGCAGCGACCAAGTTTGGCTATCACACATTAGCAACCTACGCCACCGACCATAGATAGAGAAGACATACCCAGAGTACAAGAACCATCCGTATAATGACCATTAACATAGCACCTATCCTCCTCGAAGTAATCCCAGCCACTACGTACACAAAATAAGCCTCCACACAGCAAGAACAAAGCACCGAGAATATATTAAGGCGAACATACCAATTCTGCACCCCATTCAGCGTAATACACTCGCCGGACTTCACACACGTAAACCAATACCCCCGCTCATACTCCTTATTCAGGTACGCCCGCCGCTCGTAGTTCGTGCCCGGCCCGGCGCGGCAGTTGACGTCTCTGCTGTAGAGAACCCGGCATAACTGGCCTGTCGATGAGTCGCGCTGGAAGAGCTTGCTTCCGTTGTCTACTTCGCTTTGACTGGCATTATCCGTGACGGGGGCAGCATAGGTGCTGAGTGCTAGTAGGGCACCGATGAGGGATGGGAGATGCATTATGCTGTGTGTGGTGGTGTGGACTTGGTGGAGATCTGATGATAAACATAACTAAAGCAACCCTGGGGCTGTCAAGCCTTATGAAGGATTTTGTTTTGGGTTCTGCGAGGAGAGTGTTCTTCTGGCTAACCTGATTGCCTCTTAGCTGGGGTGAATACGGGTTGGATATCCACTTCTCGTATTCTTTAACCTGAGGTGCTTGACGAGTCAGCCGGGGAACACGGACTTTTCTACAGGGATTGAATGGATATTAATAGGTGATGCTGTTGGATGCCTTGTTCTACTTGTTTTGACGACTTAATGAGGCTGTACTTGTTTATTTGGTTTAATTAATTTACAGCAGTGAATCATTCACGGACTGCACAGCTGTCAACAAGCTGGCCCTTCCACAATACCTAAAGGATTGCCTAACAAGGCGAGTTGTCATAGATGCCATCCAAATCCTTCGGAATAACACCAGCATCAACAGCATCTACAGCAGTTAGCCACACCCAACCACATCAGAAGAAAGAAACATACCCTTATAAGACCACCGATAATCACCCAACTCCGCCTTCCAAGTCCAAAACACCCATCCCAACTGCTTCTCATACGCAATCACCTGCGCCGCAAACCACCGGGCATAAAAGTCCGTATTCCCCTCGGGCTCCCAGTCCGAAGACCCCTCCACGTCGTCAGGGACACTCAAACTCCACTCGCCGACGATAGTAGGTGTATTCCCGCCGCGGTCGTCGTTGCACGAGGCGCTAATGTAGCTGTCCTGGCTTACGTCGACGCTCGAGTCCCACTTCAGGTAGCGGTGGTCGTCGTACGCGGCGTTGGAAGTGTCGGGTAGGGACTCGGTTGGGTCGCCGGAACCCCATTTCTCGTTCATCATTTGGACGTGCAGGTAGCTGTCTGAGGAGACGGAGAGGGAGGTTTCGGTGTCGCGGATGCGCTGTTTTTTTAGTTCTTTGGTTCTTCTACTGTTGCGTGGTTGTAGCTTACCTTGAATGCATCGGGATAGTAGCTTGAGCGCATGCTGGACGCTTCGCCTGCATCCTGGGTAGGTTCATTCACGAGCTCGATCATGCCCACGTTGCGGAACTTGTCGTTCTGGTGGATGGTCTTGGTCATCCACTCAATCCACTCCAGTGCGCGGTCGTACTGGAAGTCCTGGTAGAACCCGGGGGTGTCGGCGTACTATAGTTAACCGTTAACCGCGTTAACCTCGTCCAAATCAACTGCGAAATAGAACTGGGAGAATAGATATTACCTGCCCCGTAAACGGCTGCTCAGGCTGCTGCGCACCAGGTGCACCGTGCAGGTCCATAATGATATACATGCCCGCATCACTCGCCCAGCCACAAACATCCTCTAGGTACTTCAATCCACCGCGCGGGAAATGCTCTGAATCCTCATACACGAGGTCCTCCTTAATCCAGTACCCAACCGGAATCCGTACTGTATTCAGACCGTACTCGCGCATCTGGCTAATATCATCCTGCGTGATCCACGACCCCCAATGGCTCGCAAAGGCCTTATCGGCGGCATCCTGGCCGAGTTTCAGCACGCAGTCGAATTCGGAGTTTTGGCCGCTGCACCCGAGATCGGTCCAGGCGCTGTTGGAGATCCAGGGCTCGAACACGAAGTGGCTGCCGAGGTTGACGCCGCGGACTTTGTTGGAGCCTGGGAGGGTGCGTTTGTTGTTGTTGCTGGCTGGGTGGAAGATGTTGGACCCTTTGCTGGTGTAGATGTCTTTCTCGATGCCTGGGAGCCAGGCGAGGGCCAGGGGGGCGGAGGCGAGGAGGGGGAGGATGGACTTCATTTCTGCAGTATAACAGTTGTTGTTCTATTTCTGCGAAAGACTCCTCCTTTCAATAAATAAGACGAGAATGCCTATTAAGCTTCAACGGCGCCATTTATGCAGAACGGCCCCCCACAAATGCAACCCCAGGACCAGCATGGGGCCAGTTCCAGGGCTCTGATAAGCTGGAACAAGAGCGATTTGTTGTGAAACACGCCAGCCTTCGCGGAGCCACCAAATAGGCATTAAATAGGCACTAGATGGTCCT
The DNA here is from genome assembly GCF_016861865.1 of Aspergillus puulaauensis. Lineage (NCBI taxonomy): Eukaryota > Fungi > Ascomycota > Eurotiomycetes > Eurotiales > Aspergillaceae > Aspergillus > Aspergillus puulaauensis. The sequence continues at coordinate 1,551,474 of NC_054860.1, read as the reverse complement.
GAATTTGGGCGGATCGACATGCGAAACTGGCCCCAAGGAAACCTCATGCGGATCAAGAGCTTGAACCAGCAAGGCCTGCGCCGATGACCCACTGCATAATCATCGATGTAACAGATCGATCAGCAAGCGCCCATTAATTATGAAGGTGGAGGCGTGCTGTCTGTGCTATGTGGACTCCTGCCATTCTGGGTTATTCTTCTATCCTGTCTACGATCCCTGAAATGCATCCCTGAGTAAAGCAGCCTCCTGAGCCTGGTGCTCACTTGCAAACCCCGTCGCAACGCTAGATGTAACCGGGCGACCTGCAAACCGCAGACGACGACCCCTGTGCTGGTCTGTCGTGTCAAAGATAGTTTCCAGTCTTGTCCGTGAAAACGCCCAGGGTCCATCGTTCAGAGACTCCTCCTGACACCAGACAATATCCGACGCATTGGGATACTGCTGCAGGTCGGCGCGGACTTCCTGCCACGGGAATGGATGCAGCTGCTCGACGCGTGTGATTGCGGTGTCGGTGATACCGTGGGTTTCGCGGTATTTTGACAGTGCAAAGTAGACCTGGCCGGTGCAGTAGATTACCCTTTTGATTTCTGCAGAGTTCGGCTTAGGGTTTTCGGGATCAGGGATGACAGGCTGGAATCTGGACTCGCCGGTGAAGTCGTCCACGTTCGACCTGACCAATGGATGACGAAGCAGGGATTTCGAGAAAAGAAGAATTAAAGCTAGATCAATGTCAGTTCAGCAGCTTTAACAGTCTAAGCAGTGACCCACGTTTCCTGAAATCACGATGCAGCTGGCGTCGCAGCACATGGAATAGATTCGCCGGAGACGTCATATACACAACCTGCATATTCGCATCTTGATGCATCCTCTCCAGCTTCTCCGGCGACGGAAAAAAGCGACCGTCTTCATTGCACAGCTGCAGGAACCGTTCCATGCGCGCTGACGAGTGCTCGGGGCCTTGTCCATCTAGACCATGAGGTAGGGAAAGCACAAGGCCGGATCTCAACAGCCACTTGTTCTCAGCCGAAGAGATAAACTGATCAATAATGCACTGTGCATTGTTCGCAAAGTCACCGAACTGGGCTTCCCACATTACCAGTGCGTTGGGGTTCATGCACGAGTAGCCGTAGTCGAAGCCCATTACCCCGTACTCGCTGAGCGAGGAGTTGGCCACGGCGAATTCGGCCTGGCTGGGACTCAGGGCATTCAATGGTGTAAACGTTTTCTCTGTAACCTGGTCATGCAGTGTTGCATGGCGCTGGGAAAAGGTGCCGCGCTCCACATCCTGGCCTGACAGGCGCACATGGTGGCCCTCGAGGCAGAGACTCCCAATAGCTAATGCCTCAGCAGTGGCCCAGTCAATATCGCGGCCTTCAACCAGACTTTGCTGCCGTTTCTGCAGTATACGGTTCAAGCTCTTGTGCACGACGAATGGCTCTTCAGGGACTCCTAACCTGTTTGCTATAGTTCTGACCACGTCTGGCGATATTGCTGTTGGCTTTGGCGGAAAGACCTCCTGGGCAACTTCGCTTGGTTTCTTGAGGCTGTTCCATGATGGATATGTATACTCCCGGTCCAGTGGTTTGGGGTCTTTGCTGCGTTCGAGGCTTTCGCTCAGCCTCTTCCATACAGCAGCTTCCATCTCTGCAACGTCCTCTCGAGTGACCACTCCCTCATCCACCAGCTTGGTTGTGTATAGTTCTAGCTGTGGGACCTTGTTTGCAATGACCTCGTACATCAGCGGCTGTGTAAACGCCGGCTGGTCCATCTCGTTGTGTCCGTTCTTCCGATAACAAACAAGGTCGACAAAGCAATCTTTCCCGAATTCAGCCCTATACTCTGCTGCCAGCCTGCACACAAACACAACAATCTCCACATCGTCTGCGTTGACATGGAACACCGGTGCCTGGATGCTCTTCGCCACATCAGAAACGTAGCACGACGACCGCGAGGCCTGGGGGTCTGTCGTAAACCCAACCTGGTTATTGACAATCAGATGCACAGTGCCCCCAGTCCCATACGCCTCCAGGCCTGATAACCCCAGCGTCTCATAGACAACCCCCTGTCCCGAGAACGACGCATCAGTGTGACTATTCAACACCATCGTCTTCTTCCCTTCCTTATCCCCTAACTGCATAGCCCTCGCCATCCCCTGCGCAACCGGATTCTGCGCCTCCAGATGCGACGGATTCGGCAGGATAACAATCCCAACTTTCTCCCCCGTCGTCGTCGTCCTCTCACAGCTCATCCCAAGATGATACTTCACATCCCCTGGTATACCATGCCGCGACGGCGCCCCCGCAAACTCACTAAAGATCAACTCTGCCGGCTTCTGCCCGACATGACTCAAGATATTCAGCTTTCCGCGGTGACAGCAAGCAAAGATCACATCGCGCACCCCATGCTCATTAGCACTCGCGTCGATGATTGTTTCGACAGCTGGGAGCTGGGTCTCGGCGCCTTCAAGCCCGAAGCGTTTCGCGTGTGGGAATTTGACGGAGAGGAATTTCTCAAAAAGCGTCGCGCGGATCAAACTGTGCAAGATGGTTTTCTTTTCTAGTCTGGACAAAGGGTAAGGCTTGGGTGTTTCGATTCGGGCTCGGATCCAGTTTCGTTCTTCGCGTGTTGCGAGGTGTGTGGATTCTGTTGCGATGGTGTTGCAGTAGATGTGCTCGCATGCTTGGATTATCTCATTAAGGGATACGGATGTTTTATTCGGCGCTGCGAGGTGGCGGAGCGGTTCGTCTAGATTGAACTTGAACTTCTGGTCCATGTCTGCTGGTGTGAGTCCGTATAGGCTGGGGTCGAGCTCAGGTACGACTACTTCGCTTCTTCCAGGTGTGTCCAGCGGGTTTGTTCTTGCCTTGAGGTGTCCAAAGTCTCTGTATGCACGAACCAGGCGCTCTATCTTCGCTTGCTTGTTTGCTGGTGCCTGAAGTGCTCGAGACGCCGTTCGTATAGAGCCGTCTAAGCCTGGGAGTAGTGGCGATCCCTTTGACTTGCTCGCCGGTTCGGGATTATAATTGAAGGAGAGATCCGGCTCATGGCCATTCTCAATAGCCTCAAAGTACAGATTCCATGAGGCATCCACGGACAATGGGTCCTGTTTCCATGCATCGTGGATCTGGTCTAGGTAGTCTGCTGTATTGCCTTGTAGGAAACTCTCTGTGTGTAGCTACAGAACCATCCATGTTAGCTCTTCTCGCAGTGTGTCCAGAGTAGGTTTGTCTTACAAGACTCTGGCTCTGGATCTGGTGTAAAAGCCGTGGCACGATCCATCTAGGTGTAGTGGAACGCCCCACAGGGTTATATCTCGGCCCTCGATATGCTGAAGCCCGGAGTGTTGAGAGCATGGTTGTCTGGTCTCAGCTTGGATACCCAGGATAGCAGGATACAGCAATTATATGTAGACATGCAGGCCTAGCTGGTAATACAATATCTCGTTATGAAGGTGGACGATTATAAGAGTATATGACTTTACAGGGGTGGATCTCTTGATGTCTCCACGTCGGCGAGTGAAGATTTTGCCGATGGCATATAACCAGGTAGCCGAGAGCAAAATATAGCCGGCCAATGTTTTCAAAGCTGGTCCATAACTCCTTGGGATTAGTTCCGGTGTACCAACCTATGACTGATACAACTCAAGGCAAAGATAAGTAGCTAGACTTCTATAATTGTGTAATAGCCACTACGCAAGTAACATACTCTCTGGGTCCTCAAGGTAATTTTTAATCAGGTTCAGGAATACCACTGCTTCCCGTCCATCAATGATACGATGATCATATGTCAATGCAATATACATCATCTAGCATGTCAGCTGCACCCACCATATATTGTAGAGTTGATAGACTTACCGGTCGAATCTCAACCCGTCCATCAACAGCCACTGGTCGATCCTGAATCCCATACGTCCCCAGCACAGCTGTCTGAGGCAGATTGATAATGGGTGTACCGAATAACGACCCCCAGATACCGCTATTACTGATGGTAAAGGTACCCCCAGTGAGATCGGACATTGTCAACTTGCCCTCACGAGCCTACCATCGGGTCAGCATACTTCTACTCCTGTAGTATCCAAAACAGATTCACCTTCTTCACCAGTTCTGCAATGCCCCTTTCAATATCCAAAACCCCCATCGTCTCAACATTCCTCAGCACAGGCGTGACAAGACCCTTCGGAATCGCCGCCGCAACACTCAAATCAACATAATCGCGATACACAATCGTATCCTCGCCCTCAATAGACGCATTCACGGCCGGTATCTGCTTCAGCGCTAATGCCGACGCGCGCGCCATGGGGCCCATGAAACCCAGCTTGACGCCGTGTTTCTCGAGCACAGCCTCCTTGCTTTTCTTCCGGAACTGTAGCAGTTTCGACATGTCGACTTTGTTGAATGTTGTTAGGTATGCGGTGGTGTTTTGTGACTCTTTTAGCCGTTTTGCGGTGGCGAGGCGGATGCGTGGCATTTTTACCTGGTGGGTGGATTAGTTAGATTAGTTAGATGGCATAGAATAAATATTTGGTAGTGCTCACCACTTCCTCTACTCGAGACACATCGGTCTGTTCAGGAGTAGACTGGGTCTTTCCGCTCTCTACCGTGGTCGGTGTATCCAGATCCTTGACGGTGTCTTTGCGGCTCTCTTTCCCAGCCTCGCTGGGCACATTACCACCCTTCACGTCTTCCTCCCAATCTCCTCTCTGTTCATCACCCGGTATAACCTCCGCAATCTCCTGATCAACACGCACGGTATCCCCCTCCCCAACAAGTAATGCTGTTACAACACCCCCCCGCGGCACATTCACCGAGACATCAATCTTATCCGTCTCAATCGCCGCGAGCTCCTCGTCGGCTCCAATAAACTCCCCAACAGTCTTGTTGAGTCTCCCCACCGTCCCCTCTGTAATAGACTCGGCCATTGCCGGGACGCGGATGGTGATTGGTTTCGAGTCTGAGACATAATGTGCGGTGCTGAATAGATGGGTGCCGGGTACGGACCCAAGCTGGGAGGGAGAGAGATATCTAGGTTGGAGTCGTGTCTTGGGTGTGTTTTGTGAAAAAGGTATTGTTTGTGTGTGTTGGGAATGGGAATATGCTCGGCATACCCGTAGGCATCGCGATGGCGCTCCTAGTGGGTGTCGGAGACGGGCGATGGTGACAGTGCGCGAACACATCGGGCGTATCATTGCTATTTGCGAATGGTAGATACTTTGCTTTGGTCAGATATGAGGATGTATCTATTGGGTGCGGTAGGTGGTTAACAATGTTATAGCCTATGTCCTTCGTTCGGCGAGTTGTCATCATGCCGAGTGCTGTTCGGGCTGTTGCGCCGAGGACACGATACTCTGTTTTGATTCGGTCTGGGGCTTGAATTTCTGTTTACCGCCGGGAAGCGGGTAGCCGAGTTACCGGATGGTTATTTTCTAGAAAAGTCGGGGTTTAGGAGGAATTGGTAGCCGCTCTTTACTTTCCAAGTGTGTAGTATATATCTAAGTCTGTCGCCAAAACAATACGTACTGCCCCGTCTAATTCTCTTCTAATCTATGTCTATTCTAGCCCTCAACGAATCCAGTCGTCTCCGTTACTGCTCTTTATCCAACGTCATTCCTATTATCCAACTCAAGCCTTTTCAATTTGCTCCGTCTTCCCCTTGAAATCTTCCGGCTGCACTTCATCGGCAGGAAACTTGGTCAGCTTATTGGCGATCTTGACCGTCTCCAAGATTGATACATCCTGTTGGAACAGATCTTCCAGTCTCTCAAGGCTTTGACCCATAGTTTCAGGGTACAGGAAGTACACCGATATGATATAGGTAAGGCCTATTATTGCATACACGATGTAATACTGATATCCAATTGTAGACAGTGCAATGGGAGTAACCATTTGCACGAGGAAGTTCCTGGATCAGATTAGCATCTCCGGTCTGCAATATCATACAAGGTACGTACCATAACCAGTGATTAGCGGTTGAAATCGAAGTCATCGCCACACGCAGCCTACTCGACGCAACCTCTGTGCAATATAAGAAGCTCGGGCCGAGGAAGCCAATCGGGAAGAAGAAATTGAAGAGGAAGACGAAGAACGAGCTGGCGATCGCAGCGCCCTTGTTGTTGCTGGAGAAACTGGACGTAATGGCCATGCAGGTCATGCACATTGTGATTCCGACTCCGCAGATGAGGAATAGGATTCGACGTCCGAAACGGTCGATCGTGAACAGGGAGATGAAGGACGCGAGGAACTTCCAGGTCATGGCGCAGGCGGCTAGGATACGGGTAATTGCATCGGATAGCTTCAGGTTTTGTTGGAAAATTGTTGTGGAATACGTACTGATGACCTGGGCCCCAGTCATCTGAATCCAGAACTGCAGTCCTATACAAAGCATGCAGCGGTAGAAGAGTTTCCCGTCCTTCATGGTGAGGATGTCTCGGAAGGAAGAGGCATTGGATGCGGTACTCTCGAGGGACACTTCAATAGCGGTGATCTCTCGAGTGATTTCTTCAGCGTCCTTATCCACTCGCTTGATACGTGCAAGCTCTGAAGTAGCTTGCTCAACTCTGCCGACCTTGACGAGCCAGCGGGGGGACTCAGGGAAGAAGAAGATAGCGCTGCATAGGATGATAGAGAGCACCCCAGGAATGGCGAGCGGGACTCTCCATGAGACATCATGCTCCTGGACTCTAGAGAAACCAAAGTTGATCCAGTAGCACACGGCATAACCACTGGTGATGAAGATTCCGTCAATGACAACATGTCTTCCGCGGTTTATGGCCTGCGAAGACTCAGACTGCCAGACAGGAACCATGGCAGAGAATATTCCCACGCCCATACCGGTCAGAATCCGGCCGATGAACAACTGCGGCAGGTCAAACGAAGAGCAGGACAAAGCTGTCCCAATCAAGGTCAGGATAGCACCAATGCATATCGTCTTCCGCCGGCCCAGCCAGTCCCCAATAAACGAACAGGATAAAGAACCAACAGCGCCACCAAGTGTAAACGAGGAGACGTAGACGCCTTGTATAACAGAACGGTGAGATTCTAGCACGGGGGGTGCATGCACGGTATCGAGGTCAGGAAATAACTTGGTGAAAGCCTCGAAGGAGACGAGGGCGCCGACAACGACTTGGTTGTAGCCAAATAGGAAGAATGAGGGAAACACCACGAAGGCTGTTTGTAGGAGATGCTGCCGTTCAGCTGGATTCATGGTGACTTTTCAGGTGGAAGAAGTGCAGAGTACCTGACAGCGACGGAGGCAGATTTTGTAGGCCACAATGCAGATTATTCCACGCGGGTGTCATTAAACCCCGTACGGAGTAATTCCGGGGTACGGGGACTTGGACTGGGCCAATGGTAGTCCGATTACTCCATACTGTGGAGGGATACCGAAGAATGACTCCGTAGGGCACGGTGGGTAGCGAGCTATACAGCCGACTTCGGGTACCCGAGTTGCCGAGCCAAGCCCTAACATTGACAAGCGAGCTGTCACTACACTAATATATGAATATAGAGAATTATCTTGGAGTCGTTCATTTTTGGTCTCTGGTGGGCTGGTAGTGTAAGTGTAATGACAAACTCATGAAGGAAAGAGCTGGGAGCATTCGTACCTGCCTGGAATGGCCATAAATCACAAAGTAGGAAGGCACCATTGACTGCCCTGGAGGAAAGAACGATCTACATTTCTGATTCATGGTGCCTTAAGTGATCGATAGAGAACTAGGAAGGAGCGACCTCGTATACCACGACCGTTTTAAGCTCAGCTACCAGTAATGGTAGTGTAGTATCAACATGATTCAATTAATTACCTGAATAGATGAAGTATCCTGTCTTGATATTAGTAAATATACACAAACTCATCATTCTCCCGGTCCGTCAAGTCCTTGAACGCATTATTCCCAACCGTCTCATCAGCACCACTCTCTGCCGGGACATCATCCTCCTGATGGAAGTGGTTCTGCATCGACCGATCAATCATCTTCCCTGGTTTCCCATTTGCAATGCGGCGCTTTTCCTGACGCTTGTTGAGGAAGAACAGCAGCGCCCACTGGGCCAAGATGACAACGAGCAATGCAGCGAAGATACCCAGGCACGCTCGTAGACCAGGTAGATAAGCGGGCTTGTCTTTCTCATTAAACAGCAGCGGGCCTATAATGTTACCCGCCGCTGAGGATGCGTTGAATAGACTCATCACGACACTGAGTTTCGTCATGCCGGCCGTGTTCCCCACGATCCAGGTCACAGTCAGCGGGTTTCCACCGAAGAGAAAGGCGAGTAGATAGTATCCAGCCATGAGGGCGCCCTGTGCGGAATTATCACGAGGAACACCGTAGAGGATTCCCAGACCCGCAACAACAGGCAGGATAAACAGCGCAAAGATCACGCCCTTCATGCGCGCCTTCTGGGCTAGGTAACTACCAAGCAGGATACAGATGAATTGAAGCGCGCCAAAGGGCATATTCAGCAGGGTCGTTCTGTACTTGTCGAACCCGAGGCCGCTGAGAATCAGCGGTCCAAAGACATTTGTCACGCTGGCTCCGATGTTCAGGAGGATCGTTATGGCGATCCAGAGATAGGTTTTGATTTCGAGTGCCGCTTCGAGGATATGGTGCATTTTGAACTCACGGGTGCCCGTGCTGGTTTGGTTTGCGCGCAGGCGTTCCATTGCTTGGAGCTTCTCTTGTTCGTTGAGGAACCGCGCGGATGCGATGTCGTTGTCCATGAATATGTATACAACTGGCGCGGAGATGACGGTGATGAGACCGACGAAGAGGAAGATGCTGTTATTATCAGTAACTATCAGCCTCCAGGATATTGCTTGGGGCTTACATCTGCCATTCCGCAAGGATATCAGACTTGATGTGTCCCAGGCCGTACGACAATGCAGCTGCAACTATCGTTGCGAGACCATTCGTACCATACCAAGCTGCCACGCGCAACGGCTGCTCAGCGCGACGATACCACTGACTCGTGATAATACTGAACAAGGGCAGACACCCAGCCTCAAACAGCCCAAGCAGGAAGCGCGTAGCCATGAGGCCGCCGAAGTTGTGGCACGCCGCCATACAGGTCTGCGCAACGCCCCATCCAAACACAAGAACAGGCATGAGAATCCGATGCGGCACTTTGACAATTAAAAATGACGAAAAAGGCTGCCAGGCCAGCTGGGCAATGGGCGCAATGGACCCGACCAGCGAGTACTGGTTCCCGGTCAAATTCGCGTCCTCCTGCAGGCCGAACGTCGCTCCATAGCCGAGGACTGTCTTGTCGAGAATTTGCAGGAAGTACACCCAGATCAGGATGACGAGGATGCGCCGGTCTGTTTTGTGTCGAATGCGCTTGTTGTCTTCTTCTGTCAGGGGGACGCGCACCACGTTGATGAGGTCGACGTCGCCGGGCTTGAGTGCGTCGTGGCCCTCGACGTGTGAGATATCCGGCTTATCTGGAGAAGCCATTATGTTTAACTGATCGGGGGAGTGCGAGAGTCATGGTGGACTTCATGGTATATAAAGATTCTGGCATACAAGGTTTGATGGTGCCCCCACGCTCTTCCCCGGTTCCAAGTCCACCAAATTCCCCCACCCCCACGCACAAATGCTGCTGTGCTCATTCACTGTGACTGTGACTGGTGAGTGGTCCAGCTTCCCCGCGTTTGCTTGATTGTCCTTCGGAATCGGATCCTTGGACATGACCGTTATATCTGCCTATCTGATCGGGTTCGCTGGAAAAGCCACAATGATAGAATTGCTGGCGGAATTACATACGAGATAGAAAGTCAACCCAGTTCCCCTAGCCGAGGCCGAGACAGATATGAGGGTCAGTACTGGTAGGTTGCCGAGCCGACTATAACCGATGAAGCACGGGCCTGCTTTTGACAAACATTATGGGGAAGGATTCTTCGGATTATTTATCATTTAGCAGCTGGCTTGGAAAATATCTCATGATAAATGTAGTTGGCCGTATTAGCGGTGATATTGATTAACCTAAGGATCCGTACCACCTCCATATTGCATTAGATATGGATGACTTTCGCATATGCGACTCCCTACTAGTCTAATGCTTTGAACAGCGTCATCCGATAGAAACTAAGAAGTCTGGGGTAAAACCAACGAGGTGTGCACCCCCACGTCGCCACAACCGGGGAGGATCCAGCCGACTACAACCGACCACTACCGACATCTCGCAATAACTCTGCTTCTCCCTGATTTTCCATTCCCATTACCTTCCATTACCGACATCCAACACCTGCACATCGGCAAATGACACCCGGAACAGGCAAAAGATCGTATCGTGCATGCCTGCGCTGTCGGCAGCGGAAGACCAGATGTGACCTGTGATTGCCTCCCTCCCTTTGCTCTCTCGGTCTCTCCGGGAAATACACGGGTCATAGACTGACAATGCCCCAGTGACAAGATTGGCGAGCCGATGAAGGCTCCGTGCGCGTCATGCCATGTCTCCGGCAGCGACTGCGTTCTCACCAAGTCCCGGCGTGGAGGGAATTTTCGGCATCGGCAGAAGGCTGGCTTGATCTCGAGCAACAGCAATGGGACGTCAAATGCTGCGAGAGAGATCTTTGACCCTCCAGTTGGGCGGTCATGCGGTACTTCCAGTGCAGCTGAGTGTCCTTCTGATGGCGAGGATAGTGCTGCGGAGGAGTCTGGCGATGTGTTGAATATGGAGCTGCGGAATCCGTCTGATGCGCTGCAGATTCTGGCTTTATCTGGAGAGAATCAACGGGGTGAACCTCGACAGTCAAATATATCTGACTCTAATATCGCGGGCTGTAATAACCGGGGCTTGAACTCGGCAGGCAATACTCGGTCTGCCGATACCCAGTCTAAGGGCCCAACCACGATATTCGATGACTATGAGCTGGTCCAAAGAGGGCTAATCCGGCCAGGCATTTTATATGAATTACTCCATAGGTCAGTAAGTCTTATCATATCGTGATTCTCTCTGACAGCCCAGATACTCCCACTACTACCATCCATACTGCCCGATTGTCCCATCGTACTTCCTCTCGTCATCGAATACAAAGATCCAACGAACAGATTACTTCCTCCTCACTGCGATCTTAACCATTGCGTCAAGGGATGATGCTCGCCATTCACTCACCCATCGCTACTGCTGGGACCATGCCCAGCGTCTGCTAATCGATGTCCTGCTTTCGCATCCGTGGACGCAGACTCCACGAACTGTGGAAGGTTTACTGCTGCTGGCCGAGTGGTTGCCACATATTCAGGTTCAGGAAACTGCATCTGAATCCTCAAAGAACCTCTTTAGCGAGGACAGGACCGCCTGGTCTCTCGTCGGTCTAGCAGTGCGACACGGCTATCTACAGCGTCTGGATCAGGGTGCTTTTCGCAGTAATACCAGCACTATCTCAAAAGAGCGCGCGGAGCGAAATAGACTTGTCTGGGCTTGTAAGTTTCCCGGTAGCTGTATTAATATAGTTTGCCTGACAAATCAGATATCTGGGTAGCAGACCGACAAATATCAGTACGGATGGGCCAGTCGTTCTGGTCTCGAGGCCCGTCAAACGGCGCGAGATTCGTCGCCCAGGACTTCCCTACTCTACAGCCTCGTCCTGAGACGAATAACGAGGATTATGCATCTGTTTTGCAAGCTACAACGGAGCTGATTCAAATTCTGCACAATGCCCATGCCATTCTATATGCGTCCAAGGACCGGACCCTCGCTATGATCTATGATGGACAGTATTCGAGATATCTAGACGACTTCAGGGCTGCTGCTAGAACATGGCATTCCGCCTGGTCGCATATCGCTGTGTCTGCGAAGGTCCAAACAACGCTGCTCATTATGTATGAGTATATCTGTCTGTATACAAACGCGTTCTCCTTCCAGGCGGTTATTACGAGAGCGGCAGATCCACGCATGTCTTCGCACAAGGAACAGCAACAGCAAAACAAGAGGCCATTTGCAGAACTTCTATCACACGGGATTATGTCCTCCCCTGATGGAAGGTTCATCTTTGACGCCTTCAGCGCTGCCAGGAACTTGCTTTCCCTAATGAACAGTCTTGATCCGCAGGATGTACTCTGCTATTTGCCGTCACGGTACTACTTGTACGTCATCTTCCTATACATCCATATCCTAGAACACACTGACAGTTCAGATACGGAGTCTACGCCGCCGTCCTCCTCCACAAAGCCGACTGCGCCGGCGCATTCCAGCTAGGGAATCAGCGCCAGGAAATCATCTCCCTAGTACGGGACTTCATCTCCGTCCTCGAGAAAGCGCCATCAACGGAATCACATATCTGCCACAGCTACAGCCGCATGCTCAAACAGCTCTGGACAAGGCGGGAAAGACGACACTCGAAGTCTACCCGGAAGCGCGGACATACCGCGGAAGTCAACGCCATGTTACAAAACCAGCAGCAGCAGTTACAAGGTACCCAGAAAAGCCCAGCCGCGACATCGATATCGAATTCGCATTCCACACCCGAGGACTTCAGTCTGCAGCAGCATATCTTCGACCCGGTTGCTGTTGAGAATGATCTCGCGGCGTTTCCTTCCATTGAGGGGTACTTCCAGGGCTCGTTTATGCCTGGGGTTGCGGACTTTGGCTCGCCGTTTGATGGGGCTTTGGGGTCGCAGGGGATGCTGTCAGGAGGGTTTCAGGATTGGGATTTGGGGCAGGCTGGGCTGGATCCTTCGGGGGGTTTATAATATAATATAAAAACCGTTGAATCGTGCTGAAGTTCTATAGAGAAGTTGAACATGGCTACTATGTAGTGGAAAGGGCCTCAAATAGGTAACAGGACAGATTTACTGCGATGTGTTATTAAGCTTGCTGAAAGTGTTACCAATTGCCCCATTGCCAGCTACAGGTCGCTCCTTCCTAACAACAACACTCGAGCTGTCAAAACTGATTTCTCACATCCGTCAAGATTCAATCCATGCACTAAACGATCACTACAAGTCCATTTCGAAATACCGCTGACCACGGCCGGAGCCAAAAACCTACAGACTCAGCCAAGTCCTCACCATGACAGCCCTTACATCCTCAGGCAACTCCTCACGGTCCATATCTGGGTCATTTCTACAGAGAGTTCGAAAGGCTGTCAACATGGCAGATGATATGTGCTTCATGCGCGATCAGGAACTAGGACACAGACAGGCCACTGCGTGCAATGGCATCCGATGACGACAGGCTGGTATGTATTGCAGAGACACCTTGGTTAACATATAATAACTAATTCCATTGATAGGCCTTTGACTACAGGAACTGGTGTTGGGAATTGGGTCCTAATTCAAGTTCGAACGAAAAGGCCAAGGAATTCACTCTGCTCAGGCCTACGTCCTTTATACACAATATACAGCAGCGAAATATTTGATAGATCGGTATTTATTGCACAGGTCTCCCTGGTTAGCATATCACTAATGATATCTTTATACCCTGCAGGTTCAGCGAGAAGGACTGACGTTGTCGCCTTATGCGTGTCCGGCAACGTCCGCTACGCCGAGCAGTCTGGCCCGAGATTTATATTTTACCCCAAGATATTGGTTTCTTCATTTTCTTTGAGCTTCGTAATCGAGGAGACACAAGGATAGCTTACGGGGAGTGCAAAAGCGGCACAATACGCCAAATGGGGGTTATACACAGGGATTTATGTCGCCTTATGCGCATGTCACGCTCGGCATGACCACTTTCATCCAGCCCTGTACTTTGGCCCTATGCTTTTAATATTAAAATCTCTGAATCTGCGTTTTCTATGCTGCTCAAGACTATGGTCACAATATAGGTATCTATACTTGACAAGGAATTCGCACCATTAATCAAATCTAAGGACCTTCCCTCCCCTCTCCCACTTGCCCATCCCACTCCCACTCTTAGATCGAAATGTAGACTGAGCTGTAGAGGTAGATCTATCCAAGCCTGAAGCCCGCCCAGAAATAACCATCTCCTCCCGCTCCCATAACAATTCCACCGCAGCCGCAACCGGTCCAACCAGCACAACCAACACAGCAACGACAGCGAGTTTACCATAACCACACCGACCAACGCAACTGCGGTATAAGCTCCCTGCCCAAGATAAGACAGCAAGGGTAATAACCAGACAACTCCAAACCAGGAAAATATGGAACCCCTCATCAACTCCCCCAACGGGAGCTGGGCTGGCATCCCAACTCCACAGTCTCCGTACGAGCAAGTCGGATATATCCTGTAAACAGGGCAATTGAGCTTTCCCCGTAAAGACAACTTGCCAGACAATGAAGACGATCAGGGGGTATATATATCTGACATGCGGGATTGCGGTCGTGAGGAGGCAGAGTCCGTAGATGAGGCGGAGGGTGCATTTATCGGTCTCAGTATCAGTATTGGTACCGGTCTCGGTATCGGCATCAGTGTAAAAGGGTGAACTGTTAATGGGACTAGAAAGTATTGCGTGCGCGAAAAATACACTCATCGAAGAGCATATCGGCCAGAACTGCCACGCCGCGATGAAGATCTGCTTCGTATCATCCGAGACAGGAGCGTGAAGAACGGTAACTGGTATGACGAGTCCGAGGGCAGTCGTCACTAGCAGAGCATGGAGTACAGGACGCGGGATAGCAAGATTCCTTCTCGTTGGGCTATGGACTGTGATTGACGTGGCGAGGTGGAGGGCGCAGTATAGCGAGATACCAACGGGGAAGGCGAGTTGGCCGAGCAGGGTGAAGATTATAGGGCTTCCCATTTTAGTTAGTGCTTTGCTTCTTGTTGCAGGATTTGGTGACTTACAATGAAGAGACCGTTTTTAGATTTCCCCTTCTATACCCCTCTAGTAAGAGCAATGTCCAGATGGCGTTTGTCCCGGTTAGGAAGGTTGTCGTGTGGAGTGTTAAAAGAGTATTTTCTAGCTCGGTGACCGGCCATAGGAGGATGACTATATAAGTGAGGATTCTGTCCAGGGGATTAAACCCGGTGTACACCGTTCGGAGAGAGACATCGCTGTTGGGCAGTTTTGCAGCGGCGATGGAGTCGTGGATTAGGGCGTTGGTGCCGTTGGCTTCGACGAGATAGAATGTGCAATATACACCAAAGAGACCGAGGAGCAGAAATATGGCAGACATAATGAGGACAATATTTTATAGTGATTTATTGTTTTCATTATTTATCACCGGGGGGGGACTTTTAAAAAGCTATACGGAGTCCGGAGTATCTCTACAGCCCACGTTGACCAACATCTGCAACGATAAGTCTCGGAGTATTTACCGGACTATTTTAGAGTTATAATACAGTCTGGTATGGTTAGTAGACTTGTTATGATTAACATGCAGAGACAATTAACTGCCTATGCAGCTAGCAGACGTACCATGGTAGCATGTCACGATGATATCAGAGCGCCACCAATAACCAACCCCCATCCCATCCAGGCACTGTTTCCGGCACAATTCCACGTTGCCAGCTCAACAGCTGCCCCAGGTTCGCAGTAGCTTCTCACCAGTCAGGATGCGCGATAGCCGACATGGCCAGCTCCAGCCCCAGACCCACGTCATAGCCCTCGCCTCCTCCGCCATATATCGCCCAAGGCACCGCATGTATTCCCCGCGTCAACCCAAACCCGCGGAGATCTAAGTCACTCATTCAAAGCACACCATGAGTATCGACGCAGGAGAAACAGCAGAAAAACGGCCTGATGGCCCCGAAGCCTGGATCCTAGGCAGCGGCACCGCAGCGCTCTCAACGGCCCTATATCTCATCCGCATCGTCAACATCGCCCCCCGGAACGTGCACATCCTGGACTCTCACGGCTCCCTTGGCCAGGCCCTGCATGACAGAGGCGACCACGTCACCGGGTACGACCAGTTCGCGGGCTGTCTCCCTGTTCCGGTCGGGGAGCCGCTGAAGGATGTTCTCGCCCTTGTGCCTTCTGTGAGGGAGTCGGGGCACTCCGTCTTCGATGAGATCGAGGCTGCGCGGTACAGACGCACCTCGTCTTCTTCGTGTCGGAGGGATGGGTATACACGATTTCTCCTGCAAAGGGACGACGCGCTGAACCTGGTTCCGACGAAAACGTTGAATCTGAGTCTCCGGCTGCGAATCGCGCTGGTGCGACTCCTGCTAAAGAGCGAAGAGGGGCTGCAACGGAAACAGGTGCAGGATTTCATGCCGGCGAAGTTCTTCAGCAGTACCTTCTGGGCGATCTGGTCGGTGCAGTTCGGGTTCCAGCCGTGGCACGGCGCGTGTGAGTTCCGGCGCACGATCAAGCAGTATGTGCGAGACTTCCACGGGCTGCCGATTCTGAGTTGTCTGGATATCACGGGGCGGTTCCAGTTCGAGGCGACGTTTTTGCCTATTTATCATTTCCTGCGGAGTCTGGATGTCGATTTTCGGTTTGATGCTAGCGTTAAGGATATTCTCACAGATACAGAACTGGGTTATGATGGTGGTGGTGGTAGTAGTAAGGTTGTGAGGCTGGATCTGGTCGAGAATGGGTTCGAGGTGCGACAGCCCATTGGCGAGGACGATATCGTGATTGTAACGATTGGGTCGACGGTGTCTGGTTCAACGACAGGGACAGACGAACGTCCTCCCTTCGGGACATCGATGGAGGCGAGCGAAGCCCTAGATGAGAACTGGTCGCTGTGGTTAGCCCTGGAGGCGAAGAACCCAGGCTTCGGCGACCCGTATAACTTCTGCACGCGGCAGACCGAGACTATGCTGGAGTCGTTCACCGTCACGACGGAGGATCTAGAGATCTACGAGCATATCTGTGCACTGTCAGATTGTCCGCCGCACGCCGGGACGTTCATTGCCCTGCAGGAGAGCCCGTGGCGGATGAACCTGTGTCTGGCGACGCAGCCGGTCTTCTCGGAGCAGCCCAGCAATGTGCGCGTCTTTTGGGGCTTTGCGAACTACCCGGAGAGCGAGGGGCGGTATGTCAAGAAGTCGATGGTGACCTGCTCTGGGTCCGAGATTATGGTTGAGCTGCTGGGCCATCTGCATATCGACGAGAGCCGCCTGGTCGGCAGGACTCGGACGGTGCCGCGTGTGATGCCGCGCATGAGTGCGATCCTGCTGCCTCGTGCGGTGGGCGATCGACCAGAGGTGATTCCTAGCAGTATCGCGAACATCGGGCTTGTCGGGCAGTTCTGTCAGTTGCCGCAGTATAGCTGTGTCGACGTGAGTTACAGCGTGCGCACGGCGCAGAGGGCAGTCGAGAAGCTGACGGGGGTGAAGATGCAGGGGCACGAGAAGGAGAGGCTGCATGTGTGTACGATGCTGAAACTGCTGTTCTGGAGGTAATCACGATTTCATTGGATTGTCTGTATCTATCACCAGGGAGTCAGTCCATCTCCGTCTGCAGGCTGAGGATGTATTCCACAGCAGCCTCGACCACCTCCGCCTGTAAGTCGGTCAGCTGGAACACTGCAATAAGCAATGCAAGGCGTACTCTGGTCCCTGCAGTGTCTACGCCCCTTGCCTCCAGCGTTCTGGCCATCAGCTCAAGGGCGGCCTTCATGCGATCGCGCTGGTTCTTCTGGGTCTGGGCGTGTCGCTTGCGTTTTGGATCGATCCTGGCGGGCGAAACGAGCAGTTCTAGCCGGTTAGTGAAAGAAAGAAAATTATAGCGGTACATGGTTAGTGAATACCCTTTGGTCGGATCTCGATCAGCTTTCTCGCGCAAGGGGTCAGTTGGACGGTCATCTCGTATACCAGAGCTGTGTAGACTACAAAGGGATCGCAGAACGAGTAAATGACCAAGGTATATCTGCCTTGCCTTCCAGAATGCAATCTATTTACGGCATCTCCGATATCCAGTCATCCGTCATTCAGCTTGTCTCCAATCGAGTCAGGAAGGCCACCACGTGCGTAGCCAAGAGGACAAGAAAAACAAGCGAAGTCAAGAAGAGTCAAGCTAAGTCAAGCTAAACCAAGACTCAGACAAGACATTCAAGAGCCAGACAAGCGTCGCGTCAAGAGATGTGGCCGTTCTGGGGGTGCAATCGTAGGGTTCGCCCCACCACGTGCGGGTATCGGGATAGCATATTGGCTGCTGCGAAACGCCTCATCGCCCACCACGACCCTGCCAAGCCACCGCCCAGCCGCTGCCAAGCTGCCAAGTTATGGTTGGAAACCACTGCTGCTGCGTCACATCGAATCGAATGCGCCGGTCTGCAAACGTGGCCGGGGCTGTCAGCATGCCCCTGCTACATTCACCAGCATGGCTGACTCTGAGATCGCGCCTCGACGGCCATCGAGACGTGACATCCAGGTGGAGTGCCGCTCACACCAGCCAATCGTCCATGCGAGGACTGCCATGTCGTGCACCTGCGCCTTCGATGCATCCTTCTCGAAGAGCGCCCCGTCTGCGACTCGAGGGAATTCCACACGTGGGCTCGTGGTGAGGCTGTCTATAAGAAGGCCCCCTGCCGCATTCTGCATTGATCACTCAGCTCAACTCTGAAGTTCATCCAGTCTGCACTGACCGTCTTGTCAAGTCGTCAAGTCGTAAGCCGTCAAGATGGTGCTCAACGACTACACGTATATCTTTGCCATCGGCACCATTTTTGCTATGCTTGATGCATACAACAACGGCGCCAGTGCGTCCTCTCCTCTCTCTCCTCCCTTGACACGCTACTAACTCATTTCAGATGATGTTGCAAACTCCTGGGCCACCAGTGTGTCCTCGCGCTCCATCTCCTACCGGCAGGCCATGGTATTCGGCACCATCTTCGAGTTTCTCGGTGCAGTGACGGTCGGTGCCCGTACTGCAGACACAATCAAGAACGGCATCATCCCCCCAGAGGCCTTCAACGGCAACGCCGGTGTCCAGATGCTGGCTTTTGCCTGTGCCCTGGCGGCGGCCTCGTCGTGGGTGATGTGGTGTACCCGCCATTCCACCCACGTCTCCTCTACATACTCGCTCGTCTCTGCCATCGCCGGCGTGGGCGTTGCCACTGCCGGTGCCTCGTCTGTACAATGGGGATGGAACGGAGGCAACGGTCTGGGTGCCATCTTTGCTGGTCTTGGAATGGCCCCGGCCATCTCAGGCTGCTTCGGAGCCATCATCTTCCTGCTCATCAAGCTGGTCGTGCTCATCCGCAAGAACCCCGTCCCCTGGGCTGTCTGGACTTCGCCCTTCTGGTTCCTCATTGCCGGAACTATCTGCTGTCTCTCGATTGTCTACAAGGGCTCTCCCAACCTGGGTCTCGACGACAAGCCCAAGGGTTGGATCGTCGGCGTCACCCTTGGAACCGGTGGTGCCGTCTGCCTACTGGCGGCCCTCTTCTTCGTGCCCTTCGCCCACGCCCGCATCCTCAAGAAGGACCACACCGTCAAGTGGTGGATGTTCGTCTACGGCCCTCTCCTCTTCAGCCGCCCAGCCCCTGAAAACGCTGAAGTCGCCGCCGTCCCCGACTACGCCGTCATGCAGGACGACGAACTGCCCGGCTCCCCTGAAACCCTGACCGAAGAACAACTCCCCAAGGCCGCCCAGGACAGCGAGAAGGTCGTCTCCGCCGAAGCCTCCGAAGCCCAGGTCGACTACAAGGAACTCATGGCCCGCGGCGAGGCCCGCTTCCATGCCAAACTGCGTCGCGGCCGCGGACCTCTCGCCTGGGCCATGCGAACCCTCCACGACAACCCCATGGGCTCCGGCGAGATCTACGAGCTGCACAACATCAAGCGCCTCCTCAAGCGCCTCCCGGCCATGGTCACCGTTGGTCTTCTCTACGGTCTGCACTACGACATCCACGCTGCCCAGTCTGGTGTGCACGGAACCCCTGAGGGAGCCCGTATGGAGCGCGTCTACTCCCACGCTAAGAAGTACCCTAACGAGGTTGAACACACTTACTCCTTCGTCCAAGTTCTCACAGCCTGCACTGCCTCGTTTGCCCACGGTGCTAACGATATCGGAAACTCCGTTGGCCCTTGGGCTGTCCTCTACTCCGCCTGGACGACCGGCCAGGCCAGCGAGTCCAAGGCAGAGGTTCCTATCTGGCAGCTTGCTGTCCTTGCTATCATGATTTCCATCGGTCTGGTTACCTACGGTTACAACATCATGAAGGGTACGTCCCCTTAACCACTTTACAAGTATTCATACTGACGCTATTATAACAGTCATGGGCAACAAAATCACCTACCACTCCCCCAGCAGAGGCTGCTCGATGGAACTCGGCGCCGCCATCACCGTGCTCGTCTTCTCGCAGTATAAGCTGCCCGTGTCCACGTCCATGTGCATCACCGGCGCTACTATCGGCGTCGGTCTCTGCAACGGTACCGTCCGTGCGGTTAACTGGCAGCGTGTCGGCCTCCTTGGTCTGGGTTGGATCATGACCATCCCGATTGCGGGCACTCTTGCGGGTTGTCTCATGGGGTTGCTTCTGAATGCGCCTCACTTTGGTTCTTAAATTTAATCAGCCAGCTTACCTTAGGAGCTAGGTGGTGGTTGATTAGCTTCTACTATGGTCATTTCTTGTATCATACTTAATTATTTCGAACCTAAGGAAATCATTTCCCTTTGTTGCGGATTGCTACCGCCGCTTTATCAAAAGTTTATGCATCCATGTAGCAATCATATACTTGATACCCTCTAATACAACAAATAAACAAACCCTTCCCTACCTGATAAAGTCCACCCAACTCGTACACTCTTTCACTCTCTCGCAGATCTCACTACCCTCAGACACGGCCACCCCGAAGATCCTCATTGCCCTGGCTCCGCCATCTTTTACTTTTACGCCAGTACTAGGTCCAGACCCGCCGTACCATACCACATCATACCCTCCACAGCCTCCAATGATAATCCAGAAATCCCTCGTCAGACGGGCCAATGGCCATTCACCGGGCGTTCTCACATTGAAACTCAAAGATTATACGAACGGACGCCTCACGCCACTCACTGGGCGAGACTGCCTTGGATGGAGAATCCTTTTCGTTGCTTCTGCCTGAGCGTGGTCCAGAGCCAGAAGAGCGTACACGTGGTGGGTGCATTCTTTGTCTTATTACGGTTTGATAATTGCCAATGTCCTTTCTCCTTCTGTCTACTGTAGTCTGTCCTATCAGGGGAATGTATTTCTTTCTTCGTTCAGTCACACTATGATACAGAGGCATCTGCTCTACCAATTCTCCGTCCCCTGCTGGCTAACGCTCTTTCTACCAAACTTTGTCATTTCTCCACGCAAAGGGCTTCATTCACACGTAGGTTTGGCTGCCATATCAAACTAACATCAACAGTTAAATCCTGGCTACCCCCGGCGCAAGAGTCATCTTCCCCAATACTGCAAACCTCTCAGCACCACTCGCCTTTGGAATGTTATTGGCAATGCCTCTCTTCGCCGCAAACCCCAACGTAGCAAACTTGATCGCCTCCTTATACGCCGCTGGCAGCCCAACCTCATCACTAAGACACACATCCACTCCATGAGCTGCTAACCTCTCACGCAGGAACCTCACCAGCGTACAGTTCCTCGTCCCGCCTCCACTGACTATCACCCTGCTTGGCTCCAACCCACCGAGTTCTTCTGCTCTAGGCAGCACAAAGTCCACCAGCGCCCGTTCCACAGAAACAGCCGTGAACATGGTAACCGTCGCCACGAGATCCTCTGTCAAAGCCGACTCATTCGCCTGGAGGATCCGGTCCGCATACTCGGATCCAAAATCCAGTCTCCACGCTGACCGCGGCGGAGACCGGCCGAAGAACGCCCTGGACTCCTCCTGTAACTGCTCCAGCAAGTCCCGTAGAACAGTGCCCCGAGCAGCTACCTCACCATCTTTATCATACTGCGCGTTACACCGTACACGCATAACATGGTCAATCATAACATTCCCAGGCCCCGTATCAAACGCCAGCATCCTATCCCGGTCCCGGTGCGCAAGCTGCAGATTCGCAATCCCGCCGATATTCAACGTTACCGTCGGGCCTCCTCCGCCAGGCTGACGCCGAAACGCAACAAAATCCAAATACTGCATCAGTGGCGCCCCAGAACCGCCGAGGGCGTGGTCGACCGGCCGGAACTGCGTTACTGTGGTGATGTTGGTTAGGGCGGCCACGACGCCGGATTCTGCGATGAACAGGCCGCACGCGTACGAGGCTTTTGTCCAGCGGTCGACGAGACTTTGGCTTTCGTCTTTGTTTTGGTTTTGATTGTGAAAGTCGGCCATTTTGTCTCGGTCCGGCGGTTCCTGGTATATTGTCTGGCCATCATATGCCACAACATCTATATCCTCAGCCTTCAAGCCCGTTTTGGCCAGGAGGGCATTTGTGATCTCAGCGTAAAGCGCGCCGGCTGCGTAGTTCACGCGGGTGAGTTCGAATATGGAGAGGTTGTTTCGAACGCGCGCAGGATGGAGGAGTGCAGGTCTGCTGGCCAGTCGCGCGTTATGGCGTCGATGAATTTCGGGGGCGTGGGGTGGCCGTCTGTCCCTATTTCGATTGTGCATAGAACGGCGTCGATGCCGTCGAAGGAGGAGCCGCTGTTTAGGCCGATTATGTAGGGCATTCTTACTTTCAGTATGAGGGGAAAGTGTTGAGGGGGGAAGGTGTTGAGGGGGGAAGGTGTTGAGGAGTGGAAATGTTATATGATATGGTATGGTACTTGTATATGCGGGGTTGGTGGAGAATCGGACTGTCCTCCGATGTCAGGATCATTTATAATACAAGTAATATAGAGTCATACTGCTATTTCTTTCTGGCTCTACAGTGTATACCTAAACGACGGCATCTGTCTGTCTGTGAGATTCAGGGAATCTTCCGTGATATAGTCGGTGGCATGGTTGTCTGCACCGTGCTTCCTGTCTCGTCGTCGGTTCTCCCACTCGTAGTAGATATACAACAATACCAAGAAGAATATAGCCAGGGCGAAACCAGCAAGGACGCCTTTAAGTCCAGTCTATACGTAGTTAGTAAAACAGTTATGCAGGGTAAAAGAATAGTCTCACAGTATACTTCGGCGCCTCCTTATCCAGAAACAGCTGGGGCCCGATGATATTCCCCGTACAATATGCCACAAACAGCATTGCCGAAACAGTCGCCTTCTTTGTGAATCCCCCAACATTGGACGTAATCAGGCTCAGAGAAATGGGGATGCTCGTTGCAAAGGGGCCCAGCAGGAAGATCCCAACCCATCGGCCCCAGCGGTTCGAATCAGGGAGTGCATTCATCAATATCACCCCCACGAGCGCGAACAGGATCACCACAATCATGGTAATAATCCGGCTCTTTTTAACGTACGTATTCGCCCAGCAGATGCAGCCGATGGCGCCGATTTGTAAAAGACCGCCTGGTGCAGAAAGGAGCAGCGAGTTTAGTTGGCTGAAGCCGAAGCCGTTGATGATGATGCTGCTGAACTGTTTCTGTCAGCCTGGCTGTATATTCTTTATAAGGATTGTAGTTTCTGACCGAACTGAATCCGCCGTTTGGGATATTCTGGCAAACACTATATCCCACCAACAACCAAGCCTGGGGATCCGTCAAAGCTTCAAGCATCTGCCCAACCTTAAACTCCCCTTCATCCATAACACCCGTCCGATTCTCGACCGTCCGATGAAGGGCAATCTTCTTCTCAGCAGAAGTCAAGAACCACGCCTTCGACGGCGAATCCGGCAGCACAAACACCAAAAACACACCATACGCAATCGTCACAACACCCAGGATAATAAAGAGCAATTTCCACGCCGCAATATGCGAGTCAATCGTCCCGATCCCATACGCAATCAGCCCGGAGACAACATTCGCAACCGCATTCCCCAAAAACGACAGCGCCATCCGACTCGGCTGCTCGCGCGTTTTATAGAACATCCCCGTGATAAGCGAGAACCCAGGCGCAACAGCCGCCTCCGTAACACCCAAAAAGAAACGCGCTGTAAGCAGGCCGCCGAAATTGGTGCATGCGGCGTGGGTCGTGAGAACTACACCCCATAGCGCAACCGAGAGCCCTAGGTATTTCCCGATCGGGAACCGGACGGAGATGTAACTGCTCGGCCAGCTCCAGAATAGGTACCCGAAGTAGAAGACGGACGAGCACCAGCTGTATTCGCTTCCTTGCAGGTTTAGGTCGGTAATGAGGTTTAGCTGTGTGGTGTAGCCGAGGGTTACTTTGTCCATGTATTGTAGCATGTAGCAAAGGCCCATTACGGGGATTATACTGTAGCAATTAGCCTATCTGCCTGTCTCGTTGTCGTGAACATGGATCGGAGGTCTCACTGGAGGTCAATCTTCCGGAGAACCCTCTTCTCTTCTTCGGGGGTGGTCTCGGTGTGGAGGACTTGGGCAACCTGAGGGTCTATCAGGTTGCCAGCCGGCACAGTATCAGAGATGGCGGTGTTTTTTTCCATGGTTGCTGCTCTGTTTTCTTTTTTGACAGTGAGGGTAAGAATTAACATATATTATATGGCTGACATGTCGCAACACCTGTCAAAACTTATACCATCGCTGCTTCACGCCGTGATAGGCTCATGTTGCTCCATATCAACTCCAGCACGGTGGTCATCTTGACTCCAAATCACAACATCGATGATAGCATCTCCTCATTTACAGTGCACTTTTCAAACAGAAGTTAATACATCCTTTTCTGGCTGGTGCCCCATTTGAATTATATATTTGCGTATGCGGAGCTGTAGTTGACTTTACGCCGTGTATGTTGGTTTATGCGTATAGAAAGACGGCCAAATAACCACTAGTCGGGGTTTTGGTCAAATGGTATTTCGAAAATATATATCTGCTGCCAGGGGTAATGAGTCTAGGCAATGACGAAAGCGCAGTCCAAATTAGTATCTATTCACCACGATATATACAAGAAATGAAAGTAGGAAGAAAATACATCACTACCCAGGCGAGCTTGGCCCCATCCCAACACTCGCTGTTTCCCGCATCATCGGAACCTCGCTACCGCCCTGCTCAGTCGACTGCCCCGGCGAGCGCCTATATTCGACTGAGTCCGCTGGCGCCCTAAGCAACTGAAGCAGCTTGTTCAAAATCGAAAACTCCATCTTCAATTTAACACTCTGTGAGGCGCAGTTATAAGGCATCCCTATCCCTACCCCGTAATACTTCTGGCTCTTATGTAGCGTCTGGAGATGTAATAGCAACAACAGAACCACGTCAAGCACCACAACTGCAACATTGGCGAGGATTAGGTGGACCATAACCTTGCGCCCTGCGCGCCCTTTCATTATCATGATCGGCTTGAGCTGTTTGGCGGATTCGTAAATGTATATTCCACAGATGAAAAGTTCCCGGCCCATAGACCCACTAATCACGTAAAATTCGTTGACCTCGTGTTGCGGGCGGTAGAATCGTTTGTCGCCAGACGAGTATCCAATCATTATCGTGATATGTGGGATGTATATAACGACAGAGCTAACAATGATAAGCCAGCGCGTGAAAGTGAGGATTCTGCCCTGGGTGATTAGGTGTAGGCGCGAGTATAGAACCAGGGATGCAGCAACGTGCATGCCGGGGTACGTCAGGGCGTTGCAGATACCGACAGCCAGCTGAGGGGCGTCTCGGAATGTCGACATAATTGCAATGACTGTAAAAGTGCCGATGGAAAGTGTTCCGATTAGAGTACTCCAGAAATAGAGACCACTCCAGCGCTTGAAGAAGTCGAATATCCAGAGGAGAAGTTCTAAAGTGTTGTATGCCGCGACTGCGAGGAAAGAAACACTCAGAAAGTCGAGCATTTCAGAGAAGGCGTCTTGGGGCACGGCCATGTTGTGCTGCGATGTCTGGATGCCAGAAATAACACCATCGACACAGGATGTAGAGGGGGGATAGAAAAGCAGCTCCCAAAATCGCGAATTACCGTAAAGCACTACCGAGTAAATATTAGGAGCGGGTCATCGACATCAAATAGCTGCGATCATCGAGATGCAGCAGGATCATGCACGTTTGGGAAGTCCATCCTGTTCTGTTTGTCGAGTCAACAAAGATATCGGGTGGTGTTCGTCGAGGTTTTGGTGGCCGTTTGCGATGCTGGCAGAAGACCCCCGGTCATGGGGGCGGACCCCTTTCCCTTGTCAGAACAGAACAAGACGAACTCACAGGATGACAAACTCGATGGGTCTTCCCGATTTCATTTGAATCGCAGGGGTCGATGGCCGGCCTGGAGCTGGGAACAAAGAAAGTCAAATACTCCAATCGTAACCACACGCTCGGATTGGCCGATCTGCCACAACCCAACGTCCGAACTGACCAAGCAGCTTACAGAGTGACCGGCCATCGTGTTGGTTTCTTGGAATCAATCGAATAGCACGAGATATTCAAATTTCGACCCAGAGTCGACCCTCTGGTCCTGTCAAGGATGTCAACCTGACTCGATCGGGGAGGGAGCTGTGCGTTCTGCGCATCGTGCACGGTGCACGGTGCACTCCTGTCCTGGCGCTGCCTCTGTTCCATAGATCTCCCATATTTGCCATCGGTCGAGTTCAGCCTGGTGGTCCAGTCGGTTTCCGGAGCGGACCGCGAGGCCGTGCGACTTATGCCCTGTCACCACTGGTTGGCCACTTTGACCTAACTTGGGATTGCGTTTGATTGCTCCGCAAAAGTTCAGAGCCATGCCTCCTTTAAGTTTAATTCCCTTTTCCGGTCTCTCAGACTCAGCCTCCAGTCCACGAGTCAAGCCAGTCGCAGTTTGCTAGGGCATGGCCGATTTCGTTTCCGCACACTCGGGTCATCGGAAGTGGTGATTCAGCTGAAAATTGGCACAAAGAATCAACCCCAACTACTTTAAGGTTCTCACTTCTCGGCGTGATGATCCCTGGGTTGGAGCGAACCACGTTTGTACCACATCGATGTGTAGAGCCATATTGGGGATCCCTGCCGCGCATCGTTGAGCAAAGCTCACCTGAATTCATTGCGCGATATTGACTCAATGCTCCGGAACAAGTATATTACCAACCGTATAGAAAGAGTGCATTTGACAAATACCCTCGTTCAAACTCTCACGAGTCAACTTGGTCTTTGGGCCACTGAGGTTCCAGCGGGTCAGCCCGTTAAACTCGCAGGCTGTTGGCACAAAAAATGGCTCGCAAGCCTCCCTCAGCCATGATCACTCGGTTTGCAGTTGCCTTTCCCAGCTTCAGAAGGGGGGCGGAGCGGATGATCTTCGGGTCACAGTTGAGTCAGGACTTATGAAGCCATGAGTCCAACTTACGCGATGTTGGAATGGGATGTTGGGACTGCAGCTAGCTGTTGATAATGGGGGCTATTGGAAGCGGATATCTGGTCTTGGTGGAAATGTAGCCCGATAAAAAGATTGAATGGCAATAATACTTGATTGTGAGCCCCGATAAGGTGGAACATGATCTCAAGCTGCAGCCCCTTCCGCGTGCCCCTGCTGAGGCGAAGGAGGTGGTGGCTATTATGGTGTCGGTGGTTTCGTTGAATGGACAGTCTAGACTGCGACAATTTGGAATCTACATAGAGGACATCGTCCAATGGGCGCACCGTCACCTAATTTGGGAGCGGTCTATAAAGACTATTAGACGGCAACGATAGAGATGACAGGGTCAAGGCCCAACATGCCCATTTATAGGTAACCGAAAATTGTCGCCAAGTGAATCGTCACCCCCTTGAACGTTTATGTGTCATCGAAGTCCCAACACTGGTTGTAGTATCGTTACGGAGTCCCGTACTCCATGACTGTCGACTAGACCTCAGAGGGAAGCAGCTGCTCCTCTGATCAGCGGGGCAACCTGTTTCCGGCTCTTCGCAATGTTCGTTTGTACCCAGAGGCGCGTCCATGCACCATCATCACGAGCAACCAGTGCGTCCTTTATGTCCTGCGTAAGGTCATTCTCGTCAAGAGAGTACCATGTCTCTAATCCCAGCTCTGAGCTTGCATCAGAGACAAAGGTTTGGAGTGAATCCACGCCGCGACTGTTACGTCCATAAACAAGTAGCTCCCGAGAGAACTGGCCGTCGGTCGAGGCGCTGAAGGCGGTCATGACAGCGACAACATCCAACTTGTGTTCCACGGCAAACGCTTCCAAACAGTCGAGGAAGGCTTGTGGGTCGCCCGCTTTTTGAACTACCCAAGGTAAGGACTTGACCATAGAGCAAATGCCAATTTTCAGTGGGGGCTGGTCTGTTTGTCGAGTAGGATTCTCAGCCCATTCTTTATAGTCTCGGCCGAGTATTTCGTCTACGGTGAGCAGCTCCAGGCTGTTTTGCTTTGTTTTGTGGACATCGGAGTAGAACTTGTCGGCATCCCAAGAAGCTTCAGTAGTCCTTGCTTTGGGAAGAAGGTAACCGTACGCCAAGGTATCAAACTTGGTGACCTTATCCTTTGACGTGAGATTGGCTGTATCGATGAGAATTGGACTCAAAGCAAGCTTAGCTACTTCCTCTTCGCGTGCGGAAACTGCATCTGACTTCTGCCAGAGTTCCATTTTCTCCAGCTCAGAAATGACGAGCGATGTACATGACCCGGTGGGCATGACAAGATTCGGTTGCGTATCGGCAATAGGGGGAAGGAATCCCTCATCTACATGATGGTCAATGCAGCCTATAACGTTGAACTCAACGTCCAGCCCGGGTAGCGACCCTCTCCCCGCGTCCGTAGAGCGTATAGGCAATGCGTTCCAGTCTACCAGAACCGAGTCAGCTTCAAGCTGACGACTAGTGTCGCCCGTTTTCAGATGAGTTATAAAATCAGCCACCGTCAGAAAACCATCCTCCAAGTTCTTCCCCGCATCTCGCTGGGATAGTTCAAGCGCTTTGAAAAGTTCAGGTCGCAACCTGCGCAGCTCAGCGCCAGCAGAGACATTGTCGAGATTGATAACTGGGACATGCTGTCGGGGCCTGTCGTGCGGCACACGTTTATTCGCGAAATAAGAGTATACAAGGGCAGAGACGATCGAGTCGAGGTCGGCGGAGGGATTACCGATGACGTATATTGGGGACTCCGAGCGCGATAATAGGCCCGAAGCAAAGAGGCGATGGTTATGGAGCGCCGTATGGAGAAATTGGCTTAGACTATACTCGGGGAGATGAATCCGCATGGTCAATGGCGTCGTTAGGCGTGTCTTCACGCGATGTTGTCGTTGTTGTCGCAAGAAATCGCGGACAACACAGTGAGGGGTCGGAATCCGGAACAACGAGACCCCGGCCCCCTCTTTACGCCTTCTGCTGCTCCTCTCTTCTCTATTCATTTCTTATCTCAAGCAAAATGGCGGGCCAGCAGTTGAAGGCTGCCATTCTGGTGGTCTCGGATACTGCGTCGCAAGATCCTTCATCGGACAAAGTCGTTGGGACCTTGACCGATGTCTTCGCAACTGCGGGGGCAAACAACTGGGACCAGCCGATCACCAAAATAGTGCCGGACGATATACTTCAGATTCAGCGCACTGTGTGCGAGTGGACCGACGAGTCTGATGTAGTCAATCTGATTCTCATAAGCGGTGGAACGGGCTTTGCCATCAAGGACAACACGCCCGAGGCAGTGACGCCTCTCCTCCATCGCCAGGCGCCTGGTCTTGTGTATGTACATTAACCAGTTATGTCTGTTTAATACTAATATACTCAGACATGGAATGATCGCCTCGTCATTGAAAGTCACGCCCTGTACGTGCTTTTGCTCTCTACATTAAGAATGACCAGCTAACCGATACAGTTGCCATGATGGCGCGACCTGTTGCCGGGACCAGGAACAAATCACTAGTTATTACACTACCTGGTTCCCCCAAGGGTGCAAAGGAGAATCTTGAAGCGGTCATCAAACTGCTACCCCATGCGTGCACCCAAGCTGCTGGTGCAGACTCAAGAACGCTCCACGCCGGAGGGATGAAAAAGCTCGAGGCCGAAGCAGGAGTGAAGTCAGAGCCGCAGAACCATCACCATCACCATCATGATCACTCCCACTCGCACAGTCACGGTCACGGTCACGGTCACGGTCATGGTCATGGCCATGCTGTCCCAAGGGCACATACTACACCTTCAGAACGCCAATCAAATGACCCCGCGGCAGGGGCAAACCGACGGTATCGCGAGTCACCGTATCCGATGCTTTCCGTAGACGATGCACTGAAACTAATCTCGGCCCAAACACCGGACCCAGAGGTAGTCGAGGTTCCCGTGAATATCGACTTGGTTGGACACGTTATCGCAGAAGATGTTTACGCGGCAGAGGCGGTACCGGCATATCTCGCAAGTATCGTCGACGGATATGCTGTGATTGCCCCCGAGTCTCCGTCCGACGGGCAGACTACAAAGGGAGTTTTCCCCGTGGCTGCGATTACTCACGCTAACGAGGGTGGGGTCCTGGCACCGCTCGAGCCTGGGAGCATCGCCCGTATAACGACGGGTGCTCCTCTCCCGCCCAACGCCAATGCGGTTGTCATGGTCGAAGATACTTTGTTGGCGTCTTCAACCCCTGATGGGACGGAAGAAGCTACCATAGAGATCCTCACTGGGGAAATCAAACCCAATGAGAACGTTCGCCAACCAGGTAGCGACGTTTCACTAGGATCTAAGATTCTCCAGCGCGGTGACCTGA
Organism: Aspergillus puulaauensis; assembly: GCF_016861865.1. Taxonomy (NCBI): domain Eukaryota; kingdom Fungi; phylum Ascomycota; class Eurotiomycetes; order Eurotiales; family Aspergillaceae; genus Aspergillus; species Aspergillus puulaauensis. The sequence goes on along the minus strand of NC_054860.1, from coordinate 1,521,035 downwards.
TCACCTCTGTTGGTGGTGAGATTGGTCTCCTGGCAGCCACAGGAACAAAGTCCGTCAAAGTATTCAGGAAGCCCACTGTGGGAGTCTTGAGTACAGGCGACGAGTTAGTCGAGCATGATGACCCCAGATCACTTCAGGGAGGCCAGATCCGAGACTCCAATCGGCCTTCGATTTTGTCCTGCCTGAAATCATGGGGAATTCCGGCCGTCGACCTAGGAATCGCCCGCGATACCCCCGTCGGCGAGCTCGAAGAGAGCCTTCGAAATGCTCTACGCGGAGTTGGAAAGTCCAACACCAGCGTTGACGTGATTGTCACTACAGGTGGAGTTTCAATGGGAGAGCTCGACTTGCTCAAACCCACCATTGAACGCAATCTCGGTGGGACAATTCATTTTGGCCGCGTCTCCATGAAACCAGGAAAGCCAACCACCTTTGCTACGGTACCATTCAAGCCAACATTTTCCGCGCAAGGTCAGCAAGAACGCAGCTCCAGGCTCATCTTCTCCCTCCCTGGGAACCCTGCCTCGGCACTCGTCACCCTGAATCTGTTTGTTCTGCCGTCCCTGCACAAACTTCTGGGGCTCGGCCAGAAACAGGCCGCTTTAGGGCTCACGCCGGCACTCGGATTGCCTCTTGTAGCGGTAACCTTGACGCATCCGTTCCCGCTCGATCCAAAGCGCACGGAGTACCATCGAGCTATCGTCACGGCGTCCCGGAAGGACGGACGGCTTTACGCAACAAGTACGGGCGCAGAGGGCGTAGGACAACGTAGTTCACGAGTAGGTAGCCTGGCCAGTGCGAATTCCCTCCTGGTTCTTCAGCCAGGAAAGGGCCGCATTCCAGAAGGGACCCTGGTAGAGGCATTAATGATGGGGTCTGTAGCTCAGGGTGACTAGCTATAATTCTGAACTCAAGCCTTTCCTTTCCATTATCACCAAGTTCCAGTGTCGGGGCATGTCCGATGCAATGACCCGATGCCCAGAGTGATCGGACATAATTGAATCCCGACATCGGAGTTAACATCAAGACATCGGACACGAGCATCCAGTACCTAGAAAACCTCATAGCGGCATTGTAAAAGAGCCATGGACTGCTCTTCCAGACTCATCCATCCCATCCTCCACTCAATCTCAACACAATGACAACTCAACCCCGTCTGAAGCTCGCCCTCATCGGCCTCGGCCGGCTGGGTGCCATCCGTGCTCGTATAATCGCCTTCCAACAGCCTCGCATCGAGTTCGTCGCTGCCTGCGACACAAAACCCGACAGCGACGAGTGGGCGAAGGACAATCTCCCATCTACTGTCAAGTTCTTCGCAGACCCAGAGGACTGTATGAGGAATAGCGGCGCCGAGGCCGTTCTCATTTCCACTGCCACCGCTACCCATGCTCCTCTGATTATCAAAGCTCTTGACTTGGGGCTGGTGAGTCTGAAGATATTACTATACAAGGGTCTTGAAACTGACAAGAGCTAGCATGTTATGTGCGAGAAGCCAATCTCGGTGGATGTCATCACTACCAAGGAGGTTCTGGCCAAGGCTGCGTCCAAACCGAATCTCAAGTTCTTGGTTCCTTTCTGTCGGCGATGTATGTTATCGTATATCTATATGTACATTTAACGTGCAGTGCTGACCTGGGTAGATGATGAATCATACCGTAATGCGAAGCAGATGATCCAGAGCAACTCCCTAGGTGAGATCCATGCAATTGAGACCACCTGCCTTGATCAGCAAGACCCTACAGGTAAGCATCCTACACAACCCACGCTATCCATTGCATGAAACGAAACTAATACGAGGATAGGCTTCTTCGTCTCCTTCTCCGCCCAATCCGGCGGCATCTTCGTCGACATGGGCGTCCACGATGTCAGTACAATCAATAACCCCCATCATCCTAATGCCATCTTCAAGACCAAAAACTAACCCTCCCAGATCGACATCGGCCGCTACTACCTCGACGTAAAATCCAACCTCCCCAACCCCAAAAAGCAAGTGAACCGCGTCATCGCCATGGGCCAACAAGCCGTCTACAGCGAACTATCCAAATACGGCGACTGCGACAACGGCTGGGGCCTGGTTGAGTTCGCCAACGGGAAAATCCTAACTACACATCTCGGGCGCACACTCACGAACGGCTTCGAGGGGACGACGCGCGTGTGCGGGACGAAGGGCCACGCTGTTATTAATGGGGATTCGACGATTGACCGGGTGGAGGTGAGGGATGGGCATGGGGTAAGGACTGCGACGACGCCGGATGCGTTTGTGCTCTATGATCGGTCGTTTATCAATGATTTGGATGAGTTTGCGGCGGCGGTGCTTGATGGGATGGAGTTGAGTTGTTCTCCTGAGGATGCGTATGAGGCGGCGAAGATTGCGACGGCGTTGCAGTTTTCGTTTAGGAATGGGGTTCCGGTTTACTTTGATGAGGAGGGGGTTCCGATTATGAAGGCTTGATTATTTTTGTGCATCGACGATTTCTTGTTAGTATATTACCCTTGGTTAAGACAAGGTAGGCAATAGCTTCACCTACAAGGTGCATGTTAGCCTACTACAAGGTTTGTCTGTGTCAGGAGCAGCAAGAAGTTCAAAGCCAAACGAGTGTTAATTTATTTAAGTCAAAATAGGACGTAAAACAATCAATCACCTCCACTTCCACTTCCATAACTCGGTCCAAGTTGATACCTCGTGTACAACCAAACCAACCCCCATAACAGACATATTCTACCTGTCAATCTCAACCCCCTTCAAGCGTCCACACTATAGACACCAATCTAGTGAGTGCAAACGCAAACCCTAGACAGCCCAGTCAGTATCCATAAAGAGTAAATCAAGAAGAAGCCTTACTTTTTCTTATTGCAGTAACCGCCGTGGTAGGTTCCGTTCTTGATACACTGTACATGAATTAGCAGAATTCCCGGCACACTTAGTAAGTACAGGAGAGTACATACAGATGCACTGCAGGCGGCATCACCAGCGCCAAAGATATCGCCAACCTGGCAGGAACTGCGGGTTTCGAGGATCTTCTCTCCGGGAGCGGGAGCGGCGAAGGACATGGTGCCGAAGAGGGCAACGGCGCTGAGGACGATGGTGGAGAATTGCATTTTGATGGTTTGGAGTTTGATAAAAGGCTTGTTCTCGAATATTTGTATGAGTAGATGGTTTGATTGTTTGAGCTGTTGATGAGGATGAAGGGCGGGTGTCCAGGGGGGTATTTATATTCTTTCTGGAGCTATCGATGAAGATAAAGATAGAATGAAAAACTTCAAGGGCTGCAGTCTCTCATTCTGGACTCGTATTTCAGCTTCGCTTGTGTCTTGGGTATGCCCTTGATCATCGGTGTGGATGAGAATACGATGTTGATCGAGATAGTCTCTGCAGCCAAGTATACCACCAGGTGCCAAGGGTGCTACATTCTAGCTGTTAAACTGTCTGAGATAGTTGATACTCTGGGCAATCAAGATCTGCACGCCATGGAATGCAGCCTAAAATAGCGCTGCAAGAATCTGGGGATAAACCTTGTGGCTCGTATAGATCTCTTCGCCGATCGCCACATCGTGGACTATTACCAGGAATGCTCGTCGCTTCAACACATGGTATCCACATGTCTTCGTGCTCCTGCACTTCGTGTTGACGTCGTCACTCGTCAGTCCTGTGTCCGCTCCCTTGCAGGGCTGGGTTTCAGATTCCGCAGTGCTACTTGGCCGTCGTGTATGCAAGGCGTCTTCATCAGATTGCTCAATTAGGTCAAAGAAATAGGCTGCAAAGCTTCCTGCATGGTGAGAATTTCTGGAGATCTTTCTTTCCCTTTCCTCCAGGTCTCTAGGCTGATTATGTCGGGCAGCATACTGACTCCCTGCTGCTCCCTTGTTGAAACTCACATACCGTGGGGTACTGTAGCATGAGGCCCGAAAGTGGTGGGGATTGAAACTAGGGCGCGCTTTTTCTCCTTGCTTTCAGTCTTCCATGTTCCATTGTTCCTACGTCTGTGAAGAGTTAGAAGCGAATAACCCCAAGTGCAGACTATCATCGCAGTTACCCCTCGGCTTGCCACTACCCACAAGACATCCACAATAATCAGTGATATCAGCCGGACATGCCTTTTGCAAGGTTTGTTTCTTCAAGTGAGAACAGCAGCGAAGATGGCGGTGTCGGTCGTATCCCCTGCAGGTGGACTATGTGAGCAGGACCGAGCACAAATCAGCTGGAGTTATTGCAGGCGCATCCGTGTGATTCATAGCAGTGGTCTCTGTTAAGCTGCGTGCAGGTTTCTGTGCCTTTAGCAGTGCATGGCCGGCTCCGGCGGGATTTTATCGGCAGTACCTTGCATTCCATCATTGATTGTTCACGGACAGGAATCTTACTCGGTGTAAGATTGCCCTGCTATATTTCGATATGGAGTAACTTGTGGTGTTGGCGATGTTAATGATCCATATTATACTTGTATTAGGGCTAGTGTCTTGCAACTTTGAGGCCTTTGTTTGTTCACACATGTTTATGATAATTAGTAAGGACACAGCAGGGAATAAGTCTCTCGCAGCCTCGGCCCAGCCTGTGCAGCACAAACTAAACCAAGACTGGTTAGATGTCTGCTGCATGATTATGGAGGCTGAAGACGAGGAGAGAATGTTCAGCTTCCCCTCTTCTTCAATTCAGGTCAAGCCACTGCTTACTCCACTCGATAATAATCGTCATAGAAACAGCTTTGGCGGTTCAGTTCCTCAACAACATGCGAATCCTCTGTCTCCATGGCTGGGGGGCGAACCCTGAGGTCATGAAGCGCCAGATGTCAGCACTGATAAAACACTGCGATCCCAGCTGGCAATTCCATTTCCTGGCAGGCAATGTAGAAACCCCGCCAGTTCCAGGTAAGTCGCTCCCATCAACAAGCTGTCCAGGAATAACCAGTCTACAGGCATTGCCGACATCTTTCCAGGCCCCTATCTCTGCTGGACCTTTGACTTCGCCCCCGCCTCCGTCAGAGCATCTCTTGATCTCATCCACGAGACATTCGCGAATGAAGGCCCATTCGACGGAGTCTTCGGCTTCAGCCAGGGTGCAGCCGTAATGGCCGCCTACCTCCTCGAGCAGGCAGCCCTCCACCCCGAAAAGCCACTGCCAGTCAAATTCGGAGTCTTCTGCTCCACGCCACCGATTCTCACGTCTGACCCGGCCTATATCCAGTCACTATACGGTTCGTTGTCCCCAGATGACCTCAGCCGTCTACGCTCTGGCAAGCCCGATGAAATAGAGAAACTCCCCGAGCCAGCGCGAGATGCGGTCCTGATGCTGGTGAAGAATTTGGCCGCCACGAAGTCAATCCACGGACAGTCAGATACTTACTTCACTGATCGGCCAATACCTGAAATTCCATGTGTTGTGCATCCGGATCTGTATAGCGCGCGCCTTTCTATCCCGACACTGCATGCTTGTAGCAAGAATGATCCGCCGTTCATGCAGCGGGCTTCTGCGCTGTGCGGATCGTTTTGTGATTCTAAGAGTCAGCGGTCTTTCACACATAGCTCTATACATAACCTTCCGCGTGTCCCTGGTGAGGTCAAAGAGATGGCGGCTATTATGGAGTCGGTGGCCTCGTGGAATCAACACTCTAGGCTGTGACAATAGTTAAGGCCGTGATCTAGATGTATAGTAGCCTTGAATAATTTGATATCACATACAACTGTAAAGGCAGGAGCATACAGAGTCCTGTAAGCGGAAGGAGCACCCATCCATTACTATGGTTTCTTTTCTTCAACTGCTTTACTTCTTCAACTATCGGTTATCTTAGCTATTATATGAATCCACATTCGTTGGGTCTCTTTTATCTTATCATATCACTTAGTTATCAATCCTTTTAATCCATCGTCAATATTATATCATGGATCCGAGACCCAGAGAAAGCTCAGTATCTCATCATCCTTCCCAGGCCGCTCGAGTCATTATCCCCGTCACTACAGACACCATCCGCACCAAACAACTCATCCTCCGTCCTCTGACACTGTCAGACGCTAACGACATCTTCGAGTATCGACGTCTACGAACCGTCGCCGATTGGCTGTAAGTCTGCCTCTGCTGAATGTTCCTTCCGCTCTTATTATATGCGAACCGTTATTAATGAAGGATATCTCTGTCCAGAAATCCCATAATCCCACACCAAAACGTCGATGAAACACGAGACTGCATCAGACAAACAATATTGACAACCCCCGACGCATCCGGGGCCATCGGTCGTCAATTCTTCTTCGCCCTCCTCTTTGCCGACGATCCAGCCGGAAGGGCCATAGGTACGGTGGGAATCAGCGCCCTATCCCCAGTCCCAACTCTAGAGTTCTGCACTCACCCCAGTACCTGGAATCGTGGCCTTGCCACCGAGGCCGTGGGAGCGCTCGTTGATGCGTGGTGGAAGCTGCCGAGGATAAACGTCAATTCGGATGGTCCAGAGGGTCCGGAGAGGCTGTTTGCTTGGTGTAGCACATCAAACAGCGGGGCTTTGAGGGTTCTCTACAATAATGGGTTTAATACGTACTACGGTATGTCCGTGTCGGGGCAAGAGTTGACTTTGTTTGTGTTGGAAAAGCCGCAGGGTGAGTAGGGATATCACTGGGCTCTCGCACATGCATTTCTCAAGTTGGATGAAGAATAACCTAGAAAAGGCTGTAGCTTATTAGTCTATTACTTCGGTTTCACTAGTTTAATTGAACTATGGATGGGATCTTCGTCTGAGGTGTATATTCCAACTATATAAAGCATGTAGAATGAATCCAGACACTGCCGTCCAATGCGTACCAAAGCCAATGACATATATCTATATCTATAACAACAAACCCAGTCACACTCCCTTGCCAATTCTTAACCTTATCTCCCCTCAGCATACTCCCCCAGCAACTCCACCTCAATAGCCCGTCTCCTCGCCCTCTCATCCAGCGTCGAACTATCCTTAAAAACATGATCCATCTGCTCAAGCGTACGCCCCTTCGTCTCAGGCACGAAAAAGAAACTCCACACACCAGAGAGAATGCAAAAAACCGCGAAGAAGACGTACGCCCCGTACCCCGTGTCCTGGACTAGAGGGGGCGTAATCAGCCCGATTATGAAGTTGTTGAGCCAGTTGGAGCAGTTTGCGATTGCGACGCCTTTGGCGCGCAGCGAGGACGGGAATATTTCTACACAATATTATAAATCAGTCACCTATCCTTTAACAGGTTGGCTTGATTTGGAGGAAAGAAGACGTACCAGACGGCAGTGCCCAACCAACAGGCCCCCAGGTCGAACCAAACGCAACCATATAAACCAACAAAAACGCCGCGCTGACCCATCCCTGAGTCTGATGCGCTGCCCAGTTAGAGCTATACAACCCCACCAGAACAGCGATGATGATATGGGAAATCGCCATGACGACGGACCCCGTGAAGAGCAGTTTCCGACGGCCCAGGGTGTCCATCGTCCAGATTGTCCCTACCACGCCGAGGAGCTGCAGCGTGTTCAGCACCCCGGACATGATGAGCTGGATGTCGAGGTCAAAACCCATCGTTTCAAAGAGGGTCGGCGAGTAGTAGATCAGTGCGTTCACACCAACGAACTGCTGGAAGAACGGGACCAGAATCGCGATGTGCGTGCGGCGCCAGCAGGTCTTCCCGAAACAGTCTGCCCAAGATGCAACTTCGAGGAGGAGTGCATCTTTAGTGCCCGGTCCTTGAAGGTCAGGGTGTTTCTCCGCGCTGGTTTGTCGGTGGAAGCGCACTTCGGCGAAGATGTCCATGTATTCCTGCCGGACGCGTCTGTCGGTGGTAGGTAGTCTGCGGAGGCGGCTGAGGCTGTGTAGGGCTTCCTCGTTGCGGTCTTTTGAGGCGAGCCAGCGCGGGGAGAAGGGGAGGAAGAGCACGCCCGTGGCGAGGATGAAACCGGGGACCATCTGGAGGAGGAAGGGGAGACGCCAGGCCCATTCGCCGGCCATGTACCGCGTGCCGAAGGTCGTCCAGTATGCGATGACGATGCCGAATGCGATGCTTAGTTCTTGGAGGACGAGGAGTGTGCCGCGGCATTCGGGGGGACCTGTAAAAAAGTTAATCAGTTTTGAGTATTACAGTCTGTGAACGAGGAGCGTACTGATCTCAGCAATATACACCGGCGCCACCATGGATAACATGCCCACGCCCACGCCGCCCACAAAGCGAGCAAAGGTCAACATCCCGTACTCCACGGCGGCAGTCTGCAGGATAGATCCAACAGTGAAGACCCCAACTGCAACCAGAATCGAGTACCGGCGGGAGATCTTATCTGCGATCCAGCCCTGGTTGAACGCACCGATCAAAGCACCTAACTCTAGCATTGCAGTCAGGAGACCCTTCCAGAATCCAGAGCCCGAGCCGCTGATCCGCGGGAATACGTCGAGGAACTGGCTCATGACTAGAGTAACGGACACCACACCCTGGTCGTAGCCGAAGACGAGCCCGCCTAGTGCTGAGCAGGCTGCGCAGAGCAGGACGAAGGGGTTGTGCAGCAGGCCCTGGAGACCTGGGGGGCCGTAGGGCTCTCGGTCTGCGGTCATGTCTTCGGCATGTTGGGAGGTGCCTTGGAGGTCAGCCTCAATGGCGTCTTCCTTGAGGGAATCCGGCTTGGCCATTTCATGTATTGTAAAAGGAAGTGAGATGAAAGGGACTGTTTTGGCGGGTGCAGAGAATGACGGAATAAGGGGCAACTACATGGTACTTATACAAAAGCCATCCCGTTGTCATCTCTTACACTCAATCTTTCTAACGCATTACGGTAAATCCCTTGCCCAACCCGGCTAGAAGAGAAAAGTCGGACTTGGGGTCCCCGTGGAGAGAGTGGATGACGACAATTGCGTGGAGATTGGAGAATACCTGCCGTGAGGCATTTGTGGATGGCCCACAGTCGGAACATATCCTACTTTCATATACTTGGAGTTTGGGATGGTAGAGGTATCTCCACTCCATACAGTATGAACACTCGGTGTGGATGGCACATTCGCAGTGTATAACAACTTTATGAGCAACAAGCATCCTTTATGGTTGAGGGCTATTCTATGGACATCCATCCCCCTGTCCATCTTCAGCATCGGCGACAAGCACGGGAAGTCAACATCCCGGGCGTGGGGTGCACCAGGATGGATCCCGGGGTTTTGTCGGCTTGTTCCTGTCTGTTGCTGCCGAATCAGCCGGTATCAACTTAACGGACTATCCTGGCACTGTGTTGATTACCTCGGTGATTATTGCAGAGAATGGGACTTCACTCCTCGTAAGTGCTACCTATCCAGAAAGGAGACACCGATGTTGTCTGTGTACAAAGTAATTCTAGCCTGGAGCTCTCTATCTGTAAGGAGCCCATGGTCTGTAGATTGGACGCATGGGCAAGACCGTGGGGGCGTTGTATACATCGGACATAACTCCCAGTACTGATCCGCCACCGGGCTTAATACAGATCCAGATCGGACGAGACGAGACAACTCTATTGGCAGCTTCTACTACTCCGTAATCGGCACTTTTCAAGTAAAGGTAAACCTCTTAGTCTACAACCAAACAGCATGCTTAATCCCGCTTTCCAGGCCCTGTCCATCTTTCAGCCCAGCAACAAGAGTCCATACATCTCCTCTCTGCCCACCGATCTCATAGACCTCAACTCCACCGCCCTCCTGTCCAACAACCACAACATACCTCCCATCTTCACTAAGGCGCATACCCCGGATAACATCAACATTAGTCCTCACGTGTTTCACGGCTTCTACCGTCCTGCCGGCCTCTGAAAGCAGAATAATAGCAATACTGTCTCCCGGGGGCAGCTCCTTAGGAACTTCCTGAAGATAAGGCTCGCGCTGCGCAATGTGTCTTTCCCATCTGTTGCTAATGTATAGCACGTCTGGAATTCTCGGATGCAAGCAGATCTCCGCAGAATCCATCATAAATTGATGGTTCGGATGGACGGTTGGAGGGATGATATTCTGTGCGAAGCCATCGATGGGCGAGATACCCTCTGCCGTAGATGACAGATCAAAGGCAATGACTGTATGCGAGAGCTCGCCTATAACATACATAACGGTTTCTATGAATTCAGTTAGCCGGCTTGATTCTAATACTGCGGTTAAGTAGTCAAAAGACGCACCATCCGGACTAAGCACAGCATGTCGAGGCCCCGTTCCGGGCGGACACTGCAGCCAGCCACATATCCCCAGATCTGTTCCGTTGCGGTGCAAGATCCAGACGCGGTCTGCTCCCAGGTCAGGAGCATACAGCATCCCGCGCTGGTCTTCGAGGATCTGGTGTGGGTGGCATTGGCGCTGGCGGCCTTCGTTGGGGCCATGTATAACTGATTTGTAGGGGAAGTCAGGTATAATTTCCGCTCGCGGAGATTCTGCGAGCAAGGGCGTATTTTCTTCGCTCGTTTTGATGGGATATAGTGCAATTGAACCTCCCAGATACTGGCATTGTTAGCGAAATAGCCAGGGCTTCGTGGAGACTTACAGTAGCGAGCGCAAGAGCAGAGCCATCGCGGAGTGTAGTAACTATATAATCAATATTAATACCATTCTAGCAATAGCACTTCACAAACTTACAGTGACCAGGCGCCCCGAGGGTAGCCTGCTGGCTGGTAATCCGGCAAGCCTCGCGTTCGTGGTCAACTTCGAATGTATACAGCAGACCAGACTCATCGCCTTCGGAAAGCCCGATTAGACGGTCAATTCTCCCGTTTGACTTGCACGGCTCAACCCAGGAAGCATTGTGGGGAGCTGGGTAATTGGCGAGCACGCGCAGCTCCTTCTTGTCCACGTCGAGTGCCAGCGTGGTGAAGTCGGCCCGCTCGCCTGATACGAGAAGTTTGTAGCTCATGTTGGTCTCTGGAGTGTATACTAGGTAACTACCTGGATGGTAAGCCAAAGATTAGTGTGTGTTAAAGACCTGATCGGTCGCAAGGGATGCAGTCGGGGATAACTGCAACTTCGCCCGATCGGGGTTGTTCCGACTGCTTTCGTCCGATCTCTTGACATCATAAGCAGGAGGCACTCCGAGACAGATAAGTCACTTAATTGTCTCTATTGCATCTTCATCTTTAATGTCTCAAAAAAATTAAGAAGGAAAGAAGGAACAATGTCTCCCCCCACCCACTTCAAACTCAACACCGGCGCTCTAATCCCCGCCGTTGGCCTCGGTGCGTGTCCAGATCCTTCTGATATACAATTGCTGATACTGTGCAGGAACATGGAAATCCGAGCCTGGAGAGGTGGCAAAGGCCGTGGCCTTTGCTCTCAAGAACGGATACCGACATATTGATGCTGCACTGTAAGTCTGCCTTCTTACAACCTACAAGCATCCCTCCCGCTAACAATATGCAGGATTTACGGTGAGCACAGGCCTAATACCCACTAGGTCTTTCTAATTGTGTGCAGGCAACGAAAACGAGGTCGGCCAGGGTATCAGGGACAGCGGCGTGCCCCGTGAAGAAATCTTCATCACCAGCAAGCTCTGGAACACGCACCAGCCTAACGTCAAGGAGGGTCTGCAGAAGACTCTTGATGCATTGGGGACTGATTACCTTGATCTCTATGTATACCTTTAACACCTACTACATGCATAGCAATTCAAAACTGACAGTAACCACAGCTCATCCACTGGCCCGTCCGCCTCGTCCCGGTACGCCCTATCCTCTAACTCAACCCGAAACCGTTATAATATATTACTGACCACCCCCAGAACGCAACAAGCGACCTCCTCCCCACAAACCCCGACGGCACCCGCTCCGTCGACCTCTCCTGGGACCAAAGCGAAACCTGGCGGCAGATGGAAGAGGTCTACAAGTCCGGGCAAGCCAAAGCCATCGGCGTCGCAAACTGGTCCATCCCGTATCTGGAAGACCTGCGCAAGAAATGGACCGTCGTGCCGGCTGTGAACCAGGTGGAACTGCATCCGTTTCTGCCGCAGCATGAGCTGAGGGCGTATTGTGCGGATTTGGGGATTTTGCTGGAGGCGTATTCGCCGCTTGGGTCTACTGGTATGCATCATATATACCTACCTAAATATATATAGGGTCTAGGTTTAACTGTCTATAGGAGCCCCCATCATGTCAGACCCTGAGATCCAGCAGATTGCAGAGAAGAACGGCGTTTCGGCTGCGACGGTCCTGATCAGCTACCACGTCAACAAGGGCGTCGTTGTGCTTCCAAAGTCCGTCACGGAGAAACGCATCGTCAGTAACAAGGAGGCTGTTGATCTTTCTAAAGAGGACCTAGCTGTCCTTGATGGTCTTGCTGCGAAGGGGAAGGCGAAGCGCATCAACACGCCTTTATGGGGGTTTGATCTAGGGTTTGCGGATTGGTATGGGCCTGTCAAGGCGTAGTAGATTTAGATTTTAAACTATACATACTAAAGATTAGACTATATAAACATTCCTGACACCAGTACTTTAAATTAGTAACGTTCATTCAATAGACTGCCTAATCACCATTTATAATCTGATCCGCAATCTTTTCAGCCAGCATATCTAGTATTGTCAGAATCATTCATACACATAAAAAAAAGTGAAAACTTACAAACAGAAGACTGCGGATGCCCAGGGGGTAAGAAAGGAAAAGCACTCGCATCAACAACCCGTAGCCTATTCACCCCATACACCTGGGCATTGCTATCAACAACAGCCAGCGGGTCACTGGAAGTACCCATCTTGCATGTACAAGCCGGATGCCAGAGCGTCATCATATTATCTCGAATCCAGTCGAGAGTGTCGGAGTCATCCTGGGTTGCCTTTCCAGGGAAATACTCCTCCCCTAGCACGACGGGGCTCCTCTGCTCGCGCTTCTTTTGGCCTGAGATAGGATTCCAGCGGGGATTCTGTCTGTCGCTGCTTGGGGTGTTTCGCTGGGGCGGCAGCACTGCAGTTTCGTGACACTGTTACAATCCTTCGTAGAAGCCACTCTGAGAAACTGAATCTGTCTGGAATGAGAGGTCGATGGGGCTGTAGAAGAACAGTCCTGCGATGCAAATTGCCGTCACGACTGGCAGCCTCCAATGTCGGGCGCGTCTTCGAGAACGTGGAGAGGACCTGAACCTAGAAGTCATAGTGTGTCCTTCTTTGGTACCCATTGTCATTCTAACTGTGAGTCTGGATATTATGGATATCTTGGTGGTTGTGACTTGAAGATATTACCCCTCGTTGGAGTAGCCTTGCGTGACTTTGCGACAGAAAGGTGTCAGACGAACACGACTCATGTAAATTATTATCGCTAACGGTGTTTTTGTATTTACCCATGTATTATTTCTATATTATACCCGCAATTGCTTTTGTTGCAAGAAATGGGTCAATTATATATGGGGGTTGGCGCTACCAGAGGGACCCTTGAATGTACCACCAACAGGAGCTTAAACAGTCAACGTAAAATACTGAATCGAGAGAACAATAGCAGATTCGTCCTTGAGCTATGGCGGAACTGTTGAACGATAGATCTTCGTAACTAGTTGTGGATATCGGGCATCGTAAATAATCGCCAATATTCATCAAAGTCCAGTGTCTGCGTCGCCCCGACGCTGCCCCCCTTGGCCTCTCTACTACTAAAGCCGTTGCCCAGGTATGCAAAACGGTTTGTCCGGGCTTCAGGGAGCCGTTTGATGTGATAGTCCTCCCAGCGCGGATTCTTGATTGCCTCCATGAAGTGGAAGGAAGTCCCCCCATAGATGGCCACCACCGGCCCATCCACCGTGCCCCGTTTATACCAGCTGCGGCAGCCGCGCGTCCACACAGACCGTTCTAGATACCGCTGTATATGTTGGTTATACTCGTCATTTGCATCGGCCGATACCTCAAAGCTGCTGATCATCTCCGTCTGCAGCTTCTCAAGCCACTTGTATACGTAGACAGCGGTTGCCTGGATCCCAAGCACCAACGAGCCATTGCTGATAGGACTGTTGGGCCCGATAAAACAAAAGTAGTTCGGCATGTCTGGCACCGCCATCCCAAAGTAGGCCGTTGGCTGCTCAGCCCATTTCTCAGCGAGGTTGATCCCATGGCGTCCAACGACAGGGAACGAAGGCTGGAACGAGGTGTCGAACCCCGTCGCACACACAATGGCATCGTACTCTTTCTCCTCGCCAGAGCGGGTCATGATCCCCTTCTCGGTAATGCGCTCCACGTCGTCCCATTGCATGTCGATATTATCCCGTGTGAGGGCCTCAAGGAATCCAGGCCCCGGTGTCTGCCGGCGACACCCAACAGGGAAATCCGGCAGCAAGTACTGCGCGGCCTTTTGGCCCTTAGGGCTATTTCCCAATCGCTCGACCATGCTCTTGCGGAAAAGCTCCTGGGCATGCTTCTGGACGTCACTATCTGCAATGGCGCGGTGGAAGTTCTCAATGCGACGGTCCATAATAGCAGCGCGGTAGTCACGCAGGAATGTCGGGTCTGTGAACAGCTCCAAGGTTTCGCGCGTGAAGTTATACTCCGGGTCCATTTCTGGGTCGTTGGCCGTGGGCTCGTTGATGCCTGGTGCTGGCGAGATCCAGGTCTGCGTGCGCACGTAGACGTCCATCGAGTCGACGACTTTGGCCAGCTGTGGCACAATTTGGATGCCGGACGAGCCGATCCCAATGCTCGCGACTTTCTTGCCTGCGAAGTCGTACTCTTGGTCCCACCGGGCCGAGTGAAGCAACCTTCCCTTGAATGTGTCAATGCCGTCGATATTGGGCCACTTCCAGTTGCTGCGACAGTTAGCATACTCTTTAGGGCTGCAGACAGGGAAACCAACTTCAGCACACCTCCAGCGTTGATGAAGACATCCACTTCGTCCTTGAAAACAGCTCCGTTGCTCTGCTGAACCTGGATTTCCCACTTCGCCGTGTCTTCTTTCCAGAGGGCGGACTTGATGGTATGTTGGTAGCGAATGTGCTGGTTACAGTCGTATTTATCAGCCACCTTGCGCATGTACTCGTGGATTTGCTGTGATGTTGCGTAGTAGTTTGGCCAGTCGGGATTGGGCTCGAAGCTGTATGCGTAATTGTGTGCTGGGATATCACACTTGCAACCAGGATAGCTGTACAAAGACTGAGTTAGGTTGCTATCGCATTTACACATGGAAGCCAACATACCGGTTCTCGAGCCACGTTCCTCCTAGGTCTTGGTTTCGCTCGTAGATCACCAGTTCAGCGTTTTTGCCTGCCATTTTCTGACTGAAGACAATGGCCATCATCAGGCCCGAGTACCCTGCGCCCATGCAGGCAACCCGAATAGGACGGCGCGTGCCGATGGGCTGCTCGACAATTGTGTAGGAAGGGTCTAAGTGTGAAGCAGCGCTTTTAGAATGGGTTTTCAATCCATTCTGTTTCAGACTCTCTTGACCACTCTTAGGGTCCTCGACTATTACGGATGGCGCCATTTCGTCAAGATTGGCGCAGTTCTAGCTGTCTCGACATCAAATATGAAGGGGGGAATCGACAGATATATCAAACCATATCAATACCAGTGCATCACGACATCACATAGGAAATCAATGTCCGGTGGGTGTCCCCCTCTCCATGCCAAGCGGACTTGTATCTCCGGCATGACTCGAGCAGTTGGAGATCTTCCCCAGATCCTCCCCCGGCAGTTGCTCGGCACTCACTCCGCACAGAGAGTGATCCTTGCTGATCTGCCTCGGATCGCATGAAACAAGCTGCCACCATACTTTCATGATAGGATCTGAGAGACAGACCGCGAGAGAGGACAGCCCTAATGCCAGTTGAGACACACAAGACACGGCCGCCGCGCGTGTCGAAGCAAATCTCCAATCGAACATGCAAAACCTGCACCCCCTGTCGGAAGAAGAAGATCCGATGCGATGGCGCTCGGCCGCAATGCCTCGAGTGCAGCACAAATGGGCTGGAGTGTGCGTATGCGCAAGATGCCAGGCGAGAGCCACGGCCATCTAGGACTCGTGTGCAGGTCCTGGAGACAACGGTACTTGCTATGGTGGAACACATGAAGGCCGCCGGGATTGTTCCGCCGCAGACCCTTCTTGGAGACTGGATGCCAGATGGGAGCGAGAATATAGATGGGAGCGAGCATTTGGATGGCGAGCGGCAGGAGGGGGATCTGATCCAGCAGAACCAGCAACATCCTCACGATCAGAATCTGACCAATCTTGCCTCCGTCGCCGTCATGGCCAGGCAATTACCGACCCCGTCCATATCCAGCGCCATGACCGACAAGCCCGACTTCCATCCGAGTGTACACTCGCCATGGGACAGGGACAACGGCCAGGACGGCCATATAGTGCGGAATGAGCTAGGTATGCAGACAGAGGACGGTATAATTCAAGATGCCCACACTGCAGACGCCGAAGGATCAGCGATGTCGCCGTGCGAAGCCCGCGTGGCCGGGGCGTTTCTTGAACACGGCTGTGTTTCTTCAGTCCACGGGCTTGCGAGTATTATGAATCCAACATCGAGAGCACAGTATACGCAAAACATCTCCACGGTGGGCCGCAAGGGCGAGAATGCCATCGCGGCATCCAAGGCGAGGCTCATCAGCAACGCAGCTCTCCAGCGCCAACGAGAGCCTCGCATCTTTCGCCATCCATCAAACAAGATCGATCTGGATGGTTGCGATCATGAGCTTGCGATGCACCTCCTGGATGTGCACTTCAACCGGCAGCACTACGCCTACCTGATTTCATATCGCCCGGCAATCACGGAGGGCATCGCGAATGGCGGCGGGCCCTGGGTCAACAAGCTGCTGCTCAACGCGATCTACTTCTCCGGCACACTTTATAGCGATAGACCAAGCCTGCGGGCTGATCTGAGCGATCAGAACAGCCTCGCAGCCTACTTCTACAGGCGCTTCCGCCAGCTTCTAGTCGACGAAATATGCAGCCCTAGCATCCCCACCGCGGTGGCTCTGCTGCTAACGAGTGCGACTCTGGTCTCGAAAGGACAGTCCAGCGCAGGCTGGAATCTCTCGGGGGTTGCGTACCGCATGCTCATCGATATGGGGTGCCACCTGATGCTCGGTCCCGACTACCAGACCAATCTCACAGCACGCCATAGCCAGCTCCTGTGTGGCGACCTGGAGCAGGAAATGCGCAAGAGACTGTACTGGGGCGCGTTTGTCACTGATGCCACGCAGTCTCTGTATCTTGGGAGGCCGTGCATGTTCGCAACCACCGAGGCCAGGGTGCCTCTGCTGCTGCTGGACACATTCGAAGAGTTCGAGGACTGGGAGCCGTATATTGACCCTTCCTCTCTTGCTGAACCGCCTCCAGCATATGCGCCCAAACCGGCCCATGCGATCTCGACGTTCAACTGTCTTGCTCGCCTCTTCCAGATCTCGGTGCGCATCACCGATCTGTACGGCATCCAGACTATGAAATGCACCTCCGAGTACCTCCAGCAAACCAAGTCAGCCATCGAGGGAGATTTGGACCATTGGAATGCATCTCTCCCATCTCATCTGAGGTTCAACCCAGATGCAACATGCACACCGCCACCGCATCAGATAACGCCGCATACCACCTTCCACGCCCTAACCATCCTTTTGCACCGCGCATTCCTAGAAGAAGGACACCTCCGCCGCTACAGCGACGAAGGCAGCAGAGAACGCAGCGAGCAGGCGTGTATTTCCAGCGCGCTCGCGATCCAGAAGTTCGTTCGCGCGTACAAGAAGGCCTTTACGCTCCGCCGGGCTCCATTCCTCCTTTCCTACGCGGTGTACAGCGCTGTAATTGTTATTTTGCGCCAGGAGCGCCACGAGCGCGGGCAGTTCATGGAACCAATATCGTTCTTCTGGACCTGTCTGAGCGAGCTACAGGGCGGGTGTAACTTTGGCCTGGAGAAGCCACTGAGCATCCTTCGCGACATGGTGCACGAATTCCAGGTCAGTACCCGGCAGGGTGGTACTGCTGGGGGACAGTACGAGATGCCTCAATTAATGAACCTTGACGAAACTCTTTTCCCGCAGCCCGTGAACAGACAGGCGCCCTTTGTGGGAGACGACTACGACTACATGGGCATGGGTTCCATGGGCCAGGCAGACCCTGTAGGCCTTGGGACCTCATCGCCAGGGTTCCTTGCATCATTGAACCAGCTGGAAAGCGAAATTACGCAGGATACGCTGTACGGCTTATTTGCCCCTTCGCAGCTACATCTGTAACAGGTACATAACAATCACATCCGCACTACCTTCCACACCCTCCGGATATTGGGCTTCGCCGCATTACTCCGAATCCTCAGTGTCCACTCCGTCACACCAGCCTGCCACTCAGGACCCCCGAGGCCATTCTCCGCATCATAGAAATTCAACCCGTAGAAACTGGCCGTCTCGGCCTCACCGTAGACCCCGGCCAGCGCGTAACGCCGCGCAGCACGCCAGCCCGGTACATGGGTTAGCTTGGCGCCGTGTTCCTGGTCGTACCACGCGTGATAGTCTTCTTCCTTCTCTGGGCGGGGTGTCGAGCCGTTGATGACGAGGATGGATCCAAGTGGTGGAAGCGTGGGCAGAACGTGCGGAGTCTTCTGTGCTTCGCTGTCTCCTGCTGTGTCACGGCCGTTGATGAAGGAGCAGAGGATCCAGGATGGGGGAGAAGCGGCAATTGCGCGATGGGCCTCAACGTCGGCGTTGTGGAGGTCTGGTGAGGAGAGAAGAGGGGTGATGTCACGCAGGAAGCAGATCGTGTTGCCTGCTGGGTGCTTGTCGTCGTCTGCTTTGAGGGTGTAGGTGGCTTCAATGTCGACATCGGCCAGTGGTGCTTGTATAGTGGAGGCGTCAGAGAGACGCATGAGTACGCCGGGGGTAGGCATTATGGGGGAGAAATAATTGCGTTAGGATATTCCAGATACCGACATGTAATGCTGCGAGGGGTTATATTTATGAATACTCTTCTATTCAACACATTTCCCTCTATTTCCACCGGAACTACATCCACGGTGACGAACTTACCAAGACATGAGAGCCGGATGTCCATCTCCGGCGTCGGGGCATTGGTTCCTCAGATAAAAGCCACTGGTCATCCAGAGAGACTAGAAAATCCATCGTACTCAAAATGGCCTCTCCACAGAACCCCCTTCCCTCCTTCGACCAACTCCCTCTGCACGAGGGGGACCCTCCCAACTCAGCCTGGGGGCTCTGGGGATGCGGCCCAGAGAGTGCATTGGGTTCTCTCAACTACTTAACAAACGAGCTAGTGCTGAAGACAATCAAGGAAGAAGCGATGACGGGCGAGCGGGTTGGTTTGGAGTCCGTGTGCCTTACCAGGATTCAATAGGCAGACACTGATACCTGTCAACCTAACAGTTTACCACTCGACTTGTTCAACCCGCCGTTACTGGGACGAGCGGGCTTCGAGCAGAAGATCATTGATAAAAGCCCGTTGGTCGTTAACGATGATGTCGTGAGTAGTCACTGGGGATTTGGCTGTATAGCGTGGCTGTATAATAACAGAAGCGCATCCAGATCAGCTTCAATACCCAAGGGAGCTCGCAGTGGGACAGCATGCGACATTTTGCGTATCAGCAGGACAAGAAGTTCTACAACGGGTATGTAGCCCAGTAGTCAATGGTGGTCTGACCTAACCGAATATATCTGATTAGCACGACGCAAGCCGATATCCACGCCGCTGCATCTACCACGGTAAACAGCCTGCAGCCCTGGTGTGCTCGCGGACTCGCCGGTCGAGGCGTGCTCATCGACTATGCATCCTATGCGCTGCGTCACGGTATAGAAGTCGACCACTTCGCCCAGCATGCGATCTCGCTCAAGGACGTCCTGGCCATTGCGCAGGACCAAGGGGTTGAGTTCCACCGCGGGGATGTGCTATTTCTACGTACCGGCTATGTTGCAGCGTACAAGAAACTCGATGCTCCCGGGCGAGAGAGAGTCGCGGGCATCCGCAAGTGGTGCGGCCTGGCTCAGTCGCGCGAGACGACCGAGTGGCTGTGGCTGCGACAGTTTGCTGCTGTTGCCAGTGACTCGCCTGGTTTTGAGGTCCGACGTAAGTCTATCCATCTATTCCTGTTGCATATATGTAACGGGTGCTGTCGCTGACACGCAACAGCTCCAACTGAGAAGGAATGGCATTTGCACCCGATTCTACTGGCGGGATGGGGGACCCCGATAGGCGAATTATTTGATCTCGATGTGCTGGCAGAGCAGTGCGCAAAGAACAAGCGCTGGTCTTTCTTCTACACGTCGGCGCCGCTGAACTATAGCGGCGCTGTGGCCTCGCCGCCGAATGCGACAGCCATCTTGTAGTTGACAGCAGTATTATATTCAACGCTCTTTCTTCATATATATATTCATCTATCCAGAAACCCAAGACATTCAACCCAGGTAGTTTTCATTTGGCCATCAAACATGCCCTGCATCGCCTCCCACGGCTCTGAAACAGCATCCCGGGCCATAAATCCAGCCCAGGCATCCTTGCTTTCACACCGCACAAAGACTAACAGTCCCTCATCCTCATTCTCTTCTCCCCGATGCAGGACCCAAAAGCTCAGCACGCCGGTGTCTTGTTCCGCCTCTCTCGCGAGCCCATCCAGCTGCCGCAGAACGGATCCCTTCTTTCCAGCCTGTGGGGTCAACTCTTCAACGACAATATACGCCCGTGACTTTGTCCTTGACACAGCTGCGTCGTCCTGAATAGTACGCGTGAGGAATCCTGACGATGGCCGCCAGTAGCGAAGGTTGCTGGGCCGCGCCAGCAGGCCCTCCTGGGCCACGGCTGCGCGGAAGGCCTTATACTCGGTGCTTGCGCGGTGGGTTACAGTATTCGCCTCGACGTCCTCGTATCTATGATCCGTTATTAGAAGAATACACAAGAATTAACTATAGTGGGCGTACACTTCAAATCCCCTGACCCAGTGGTGCGGGACGGTGTCGTTGTCCTCGGCGCTGCGGAACCAGGCGTATGCGTGGCACTTGGGCTCGTGGGCGTGCGTGATCGGGGCGATCTTGGATATGTATTCGAGGAACTACTTTATTATTATTTGTGTAATCGGTGACTGTGTGGTGGACGTACCCTGTCCCGCTTTGGCGGGGAGGCGCAGTTGGAGAGGGGGGCGATGATGTACATGACTGAGATTATCAATTGTTCCTATAACAGCTATAGGAACCTATATGATGGGCTAGGTATAGAAGCCGGTTTTAAATAATAACATCATCGGTGGAGGCGAGTGGGTCAACGGACATACAAGTCCAGCTCACCCACATATAATCCCTATTCCACATCCACATCCCCAATGATTGAGCAGCCCACGTTAAAATGACAGAGACTCCAACTCTACCAGTAGCGTTCTTCTCGCCGGCCGCTTCTCTCCCCCTACCCACCCGACTGCGTTGGTACATGTGTGTCGTGGTAACGCTCTCCTCACTCAACTACCCCGATGTAATCCCCCAAGTCTACGCCCAGCTCGACAGCCAGCTCCTGTCACAGCTCTCACCAGAGGACCGCTTCAGCGCCGTACGCAAGCTCCGCGAGGGCCTCATCAAGTCAACTGGTATCGCCGGCGCCGCACGCACCGGCAACGCGATGCGCACGCTCGCCAGCTGCATCCCGGAAGATCTGCAGGAGAAGACGTCGCTGCGTTTGCAGGAGGCGGACGATGTCGCCCGCGAGCGAGGCAAGGCGTTCTGGTCGAGGATATATGCTCGTAATGAGGCGTTTGATCCGGGGGCGTCGGTTCGTGCGAGTCCGGATTATGCGTTTGTTGTTAGAGGTTTGTACCTTCCTTCCACTCATTAAAAACCCGACTATGTACGCTTGGGATATGCTGATGCAGTTTGCTATTGCAGAGGTCCTTTATGCCCGCATCTTCTCCTTTGATGCTGTCATTGACGATTTGTTGACGGGGTATGTCATCGTCTCGGCGCTCTACGGAATGGATTGTCCCAACCAGCTGCAGAACCATATGAAAGGGATGTTGATCAATGGGGCTACAAGGGAGGATCTGGAGGAACTCCGCGATCTTTCTTTAGGTCTGGCAAAGGTACTCGGAGTGCGATCTAGGTACCCTCCGCCGTTGATCCCAGAGAAGCCGGAAGACGGGGAGTCATAAAGATACTCTAGCTTGGTACAGTAGCAATTTCCATACACTCTATTTCGCCATCCATCTGTTTGTTATTTGGAGTATATAATGCTGTCGGACATGTACATCCGGTGAACTAAACAGACTGGTCTCTTAAAGACACGAGACAGGAACAAGAAGTACTCAATAATACTTGTAATCAGAACAATGTCGCAGCTACCTCGATCCTTCCCCCCGAGGCCATCCCGAAGCCTCGCCGGCAAAGTCGCCATCGTCACAGGCGCGGGAAGCACCGGCGATAATGAACTCGGTAACGGGCGCGCCATTGCCCTCCTCCTCGCAGAGGCTGGAGCCTCAGTTGTATGCGCCGACCGCGACGCCGCACCAGCAGAGAGAACCGCGGAGCTTATCCAGGGCGAGTTCCCGGGCACTGCAGCGCTGGCGATACAAGGAGACGTCACGAACGAGGACGACTGCCGTCGTATGGTCAACGGGACCGCGGCACGGTTCAGCCGCCTGGACATTCTGGTTAACAACGTGGGCATCATGGGTGCGCGTGGGCCTGCTCCGGATGTGGACGTCTCCCAGTGGGCGCAGGGTCTGGAGGTCAACGTTACCAGCATGATGCTGATGGTGAAGTACGCCGTTGACGCAATGCGAGCGAACGCTCCTCGCGAAGAAGAGGGATACATCCGCGGCAGTATCGTCAATATGGGATCTGTGGCTGGGCTCCAGGGGGGCACGCCTAGTCTGCTGTATCCGACGAGCAAGGGCGCTGTGGTCAATATGACGCGGGCGATGGCGGCACACCATGCTCGCGATGGAATCAGGGTGAATTGTGTCTGTCCAGGTGAGTTCTTGCGCAAACGTGTCCTATTGCTGTGCCAGTCTTGCTAACTGGATCAAGGCATGCTGTACACGCCCATGATGTATGGGTCTGGAGGTATAGGTCCGGCGATGGATCCGGCTACCATGGAGTATCGGCGCAAAAGGAGTCTTCTCCAGACAGAGGGGACTGCGTGGGATACGGCTGGAGCTGTGAGATTCCTTGCGGGAAATGAGGCACGGTGGGTTACGGGGACAATTCTCACGGTGGATGCGGGGGCTACTTGTGCGCAGCTGGTCTAGTTCCTTCTGCATATAGATAGTCAGATATTCCATTCTTCCAATAGTACCCTGTGGACAGTGCTTTCTCGTATCCCCTAGTTGATATCAATCGTGGCCGGACATACAGTGCCGGCAGTCTTTGCCCCCACAACCATGGACCAGGAGGCGGGGTGCAGCTGAGGATTGCGGAGGAAATGGGGCTGCGTCTCCACTAAAGTAATTTAATACAATTCAATTCGAGCATTGGGGCTCACAGGAATGTTGGTACAGCTGCTTTTGGTCCCAGGACCAGCCACAGGAAGCCCTACCCCAGAAACGAGGTCAGTCCTCTTCCCCGGGTTCTCATGTCCGTCAGTCAGGTATTTATACTAATATGCTATCGTTACCATTCCCCCGATTCTGTAAGGACGGGTTGTTGCTACTCTGGTTTAATGCCTGCACTCTCGTCTCTTAGGCCCTTGAAGCCCCCCATGGCTGAGCCTGACCAGGCGTCACTTTCCGACTCGAAACCCACCACTGAGACTGGCCATTTGGAATACCTCCAAGATGGCCTCTCGCAGGATGATGCCGCATTTCTTCACGAGTTCCCCCAGACTGCCCACAAAAAGGCCTTCCGAAAAGTGGACTTCAGGCTCATGCCAATGCTCATGGCCTTGTACCTGATTGCCAACCTCGATCGGTAAGAATAACCAGATCCATTTCGAATGAACACAAGCTAACGCCTGCAGAGCTAACCTGGGCAATGCTAAGATTGAAGGACTGGAAGCGGACCTCAACATGAAAGGAACCGACTATAACTTTGCCAACATGATGTTCTTTATCCCATACATTCTGCTCGAGGTCCCGGCAAATGCCATCCTCATCAGGTTCACCAAGCCGTCTGAGTGGATCAGCCTTATCGTGACAGCGTGGGGAATTGTCATGACCTGCTCTGGCTTTGTCCAGAACTGGGGTGGCCTCGTGGGCTGCCGTGTCCTGCTTGGAGTGTTCGAGTCAGTAATGTCCTTATTATCACCTTTGAATATATCCTAACTTTCGAAGGGCCGGCTTCTTCCCCGGCGCCGTCTTCCTTCTCAGCCAGTGGTACCCTCCATACATGACCCAACTGCGCATGGCAATGCTCTACTGCGCCGCTGCCCTGTCCGGTGCCTTTTCCGGCCTCCTGGCCGCAGCAATCGCGGAGATGTCAGGCGTCGGCGGCTACAATGGCTGGCGCTGGATCTTTATCCTCGAGGGAATCGTCACCATAGGACTCGGCATCGGTGCCTACTTCATCCTCCCTGATTCACCCTCCTACTCCAAGCGCTGGCTCACCCAGCCAGAGATACGATACCTCAACCTCCTACATCAGAAGTACCGGCGCACGCGCCGAACCGGAGAGGACAACACCCAGCGCGATCCAGAAGAGGAACAGGAAGGGAAACCCCGGAAATGGAAAATCCTCCTCTCAGTCATAACCGACTGGCAGATCTATCTGCAGGCAATGATCTTCATGTCCAGCTCCGTGCCAACCTACGCCCTCAAGTTCACGCTGCCCCAGATCATGGTCAACATGGGCTTCTCAAGTACACAGGCCCAGCTGCTCTCCGCACCCCCCTACGTCGCCGGCGCCATATCAGCCGTGGTCTCCTCACTCTTCGCAGACAGGGTTACCCGGCGACTGCCATTCATCGTCGGACCGCAGCTCAGTCTCATGACCGCGTATGCGGTGCTCTTTAGTTTCAGCGCGGATATCGCCACACATGTTGCCCTGTGCTTCACATTCGTGCACGTCGCGACCATCAGCGTCTACCCTATCATCCCAGGCGGGAACACCTGGACCGTTAACAACGTGGCAGGCCCAGCTAAGAGGGCGATGGGCGTTGCTTACATGATTGCCCTGGGCAACTGCGGCGGCATCATCGGCAGCTTCATTTTCATTGGGGACGAGAGCCCGCGGTACCAGACTGGATGGGGGGTGAGTCTGGGGTTTATATGTGCTGGTGTGTGTGCTGCGTGTACCCTTGGTGTTGTATATACGGTGATAAACAGGCGGAGGGACCGAATAACGGAGGACGAGGTCAGGGAGAAGTTTTCTGATGCGCAGTTGGAACGATTGGGGGATCGTAGTCCGCTGTTTCGCTACACTCTGTAACAGCTTTGGGAAGTAGCCGTGATATATATATAACTATCGAATTTGACCACATTCTCGAGTCGAAACATAAAATGAGGACCATTTCGGGCTCGGTTCCAGGTAAACTAGATAATATCAGTATACTGGATCTAAATGGCTTCAAAGCCGTCATTGATCAAATACCCAAGAAATCGCCAATTGCTTCTTGCTTAGTGATAATTCTATCTTCGTCTAGTCGCGTTGAAACGTTCTTATCTCGTTTATGGTAGTTACACAATACTGTCAATACCGAATACCGCTATAACCTCGAATGTCTTCAAGATCATGGTGGCCGATCCCATGCTTTTCGTCATTACTGGCAATAATATCATGCAAGGGTCCATATTGACCTGTTCTACATGTAGCAAGCGTAGATGAATTTGATCTGGAGACGGGGAAAGAGACAACGTTCATGCTAGGCCAACGCATCACATCCCTAATCCTACGAAAGCCAACACACGAGGGAGAAGCCTCTTTAGCGGGTCTCAGCCTTGCGGACTTGCGCTGGTGGCTCGCTGTTGAGAAGGGGCTTCCTGCATTTAAACTGTCCGCGCTGCTGCGGGTTATGCCTGCGGACGAGTTCGCGGCGATAACAGGTAATAGGAAGCTGTTGAAAAAGAAGATTACGAGCATGTACTTTAAGCCTAAGGATTGGGATAGGACGGATGTTCAGGTTTGGGACTTTCCCATGGAGAAGTTTCCTGGGGATCGGGCGTGGGATCGGGAGCCTATATAAGAACCTCGCTTTCTATGACCTTGGATAAACAACGCAATACAAATAGATGACCATGAGCTTAATATGTCTATTATAAACAGGAATTGCGTAGAAACTATGTGGCTTCCTCCATACCTACAAATTAAGCAACTTCTCATGCCTCCCGCCATAGCGGTCTCCTAGAACAGACAGCGATTGAAGCCCCTTCTCAATCTCCTCCAACTCGTCCGCAGACAAAATGATATCCCGATAGTTCTCTAAAACCCTGCCCTCAGTCGTAGCACCAGGAATTGGAATCGCTCCCTGAGCACGAACCCACCCAATCGCCACCTGGGCAACGGTGGCATTCTTCCGCTGCGCAATAGCCTCCACCGCTTCAACAACCTTGAAGTTATTATCAAACACATCAGGTTGGAAACGGGGGAGCATTCGACGCATATCTGTCTCAGCCAAGTCTGAGTATTTCCGGATCTGCCCTGTGAGCCAGCCGCGGCCGAGGGGGCTGTATGCGATGAGGGGGATGTTTACTGCCAACACCAATAACATTAGCCCTAATCCAAGTATCCGAGAGCAAGGAAGGGGGCAAGGAGGGGAAGGGGACATACACTCATGACAAGTCTCAGCAATCCCATTATGCAACGGTTCCGTCGTGAACAAGCTGAGCTCTATCTCCGCCGCGGCAATGGGATGGACGGCATGCGCACGGCGTATCGTCGCCGCACTGGCCTCGCTAATCCCAATTCCTCCGATCTTACCCTCTTTAACAAGCTGAGCAAGCGTCCCAATGCTAGTTTCAAGGGGCACGTTGGGGTCGACACGGGCACACTCGAAGACATCGATCTTCTTGGCCCCGTCGAGGATGGCGAGGGCTTGGTCCACCGAGGCTCGGATGCCCTCCGGGCTACAGTCAGGGGTATGGGTTGCGACATTGTAGGCTCCTTTGATACTAAGTACAACTTTGTCGGCGTCTTCAGGGTACTGCGTGAAGTAGTACTTGAGCAGGTGTAGGGAATTTGCGGTTGGGGTTCCGTAGTGGAGTCCCTGGTTGTCTAAGTTAGCGAACTGTACTTTTGCAAAGCTAGATCTGTATAGAGCTCACTGCGTTCCAGAATGTCGAGCCTTGTTCTAACGCGGTTTTCATGACTTCTGTGGCAACGGAGTACTCAACCGGGGCCCAAGGACGACAAAAGCCTGATAGCAAGATCAGCTCGAACTTTATTCAATATCCGGTAGACCTACCCATGAGGCCATAGCCAATGGGGCCGATGGCTTTACCAACAATGTTTTTAGCTGCGACTCGAGCCATTGCTGTAGAGGTGAAAGTAGGTTGTTACTGTGTGGTATTCGAATATTTTGCTTGGGTATGTTTGAGAGAAGCCCAACTACACTGGAGGCCTTATATAGACACGAAAGCAGTACCGGACTTAATAATAAAGACTTCCATCCTCGATTAAATCCATGGCGTGTAGCCGTTGCAGTAAGACCCGGAATTAATAGTGGGTATAGCCGTTGACAGCGGCACTTCAACCACGACTGTGGAGTATTCAACGTTCATAATTTCTGCACCAAGCCTTACATTCAGCCGCATCTCCACAAGCCATGGCATTATTCGGGCAATTTTGATCCGCAGTTGGCTTTATGCAGCGTGGTAAACGCTGTAATTCTGATCGTGGCTCAGCTGGTCGTTAAATCCGACGATGCCTCTTAGCTCCGGCTGAGACGGGGAATAATCGGAATTTACAACACTGAAGGGCCTAACAAAGTGAATAAAGCGATATTAAGAATTATGTTGAGTTACTAAGAATGTTTAATGCCTATCTGCATATTGGTTCACCCACACCTAATCTAACCCTAGTATCCAACTCTCTTTCTCAATTCACTGAGAATCTGTCTAATTGAAGCAAGTACATGACTATTGTGTCTCTTATTATACATACCAGCCCAGATAATCAATGAAATAGTAAGTAACAACTGTTTTTGGCCACTCTTCGCCGGTTTCTGAATCTACTATGCTTGTTAGTATATCTTCATTTGTACAAACAAAGGCAACAAACTCATATTAATATTCCAGTCCTTCTAAACCGGAAACAGGCATCTATACCAGAAATATGCCTGCGCCCAGGGGTATGCTGTTGCATTCTACTTTTTGTTGTTGATGTACCACTGTAAATGAAATTAGAGATATATTTAGAGATAGAGAGACAATATATTATTCTTACTAAGTTACATCCCCCCGAATACTAAACAGTATTCTGATAAGCAGCCTGGACCTGCCTGGTATATTTATCGGGAGTTTGGTGCTGGGCACATCATTGCAGTGGATCTCAACGAAGACCGGCTCGCATTCGCAGCAGGCGAGTTGGGTCTGTCGACGTACAAATTTGACACGGCAAAGTCGGTCGAAGAAAACGCCGAGGAGCTGGCTGCTCAACACGACCTCCCTGAGGGAGTCGATGTCGTCGTTGAAGCAACCGGGGTGGTATCGTGTATACAAACTGGCATTGCACTGGCCAGACGAGGGGGCTCGTATGTCCAGGTTGGGCTGGGAAAGAAGATTGTCGACTTTCCTATGGTAGTGATGAGCGAGAAGGAACTTACTGTGAGAAGCTCGTTCCGGTACGGGTTTGGCGATTTCACGCTGGCCTCCAGTCTCGCCAGGCGAGGCAAGATTATAGATCCGACCACCTCATTCTTCCTCTCTATCTCCGATGGAATGCAGAGGCGGGCACCGGCTGTTGCTGAGTGCAGGAGATTCGCCCGTGCAATGTCGAACGCATAGGACACAAAGTCATACACTCGAGCATCTTTCGTAAACCCAAGCGCCGTCTGCTGGTACTTGATCGCGCTGCTGAAGTTCGAGTGGGAAATAACAGTGCCCTTTGGTGCCCCCGTACTGCACGAAGTAAATACGATGAATAGATTGCGGGATGGAGGCACAATCGGCAGACGCTGCCTGGGTGACACAGCCAACTTCTGAAGCATAGCTTCGTCTATGGCAACCACGGTGTTGATATCAATTCCATGGCGTTCTAATTCGTCTGCAGGTCCTATGCCAGAGACCATCAGCAATTGTGGAGACTGAAAGGCTCCAGCGGAAACGATGACTTCGTTTGATGCCATGATCTTGGACAGGATGCCTAGCTGGCTGGCTATCTCGACCCCTATCGCGTTCTTCTGCTCATCGAACAGGATTCGCTTTGCTAGCTTTTGGTCAAAGTCCTTGAGGGTGGTGGCTTTGGTTGATTTCAGGTACGACGACTCGGAACTACTGCGAGATTGATCGTTTGGGCGAATAGTTGATGTGCAGTACTGGTAGTCCTTGAGTTCGCCGTTATTGAAGTCGTCAGCTTCTGGCAGTCCGATGGCATCCATTCCCAGCTTCGTCTATGTTGAGAATGGCATTGCGTAGCCTGAATAAGAGACTTCAAGTGGGCCACCAGCTGTCTCAAAGGAAGTTGCATCATATTGAACAGTAGCGTTTTCCAGTCGGGACTTGGTATCTCTAACCACTCTCGACGCTTAACTGCACCAACCTCTGATATATCATAAAATTAAAAGCCGACCTACACCAAATCAGCCCTAAACAACCCTGAAAATCCATTCCCTACTCACGATCCACCCAAACATTTCCCTCTCGCAAAATGAACCTCCCGACCATTCGCACCGGGCTGGGGCGTAGTCACAAACCCCCAATCCGCAGGCACATGAACCTCAGGATCAGGATCAGAGCCCACGGGAAGCACATCCGTCGCAGGAATAGCAGCCAGCGGCCATGTAAGTTCGTAATGAGTCCCGGCCTCGATTAGAGCAACGCTATGCGACGCCTCGGCGAGACGCACGGCGAGGGCTGCGCCTGCAGTTCCCCCTCCGACGACGACGTAGTCGAATGTTTCTGCTGCTGCGGAGATAGACCATAGCAGCAGAGCAACGCCTGCTCTCCGGAAGGATACCATTATATATAAACCCTCGCAAGATCAGATCAGGATGAAGGAGGGTGAGGAAGCTTACGCCGGAGAGATTCGAGGTGGGACACGCTTATAGGGCTGGTCTCATACCGAGGGCCGTCCTCGAGGCTCTAAGAAGTAAATACACCGAGCTGCGCTAGTGCGTTTCGGTGTCGCCAGAAAACTTGGGAACTGTTAATTTCGACATAAAAGAAGACACGGTGGAGTTTAATGTTGAGTTGAGCTTGTGGGCTGGTGGCAGGGAGACCCTGCCCTAAACTGACATGTCAGGTTGAGGGATCCAATTCGCAGTTCTTAATTCGAAGTAGAGTACACACATTATTATCATATACTCTCCTTGGCTCACTTACAGTCTAGCCACAGCGACAAGAATGTTCTCCCAAGCTGGCATGTTCGCCATGAAACACGTTCCTGTGCCCTTTAATGAACTGTGCCCACCGGCCCACTTTGATCTATGGAACGCCGAAAATTCAAAAGGCCATTACAGTGGGCCGAGTAGTTCGCGTGGGAAAGCTCTTACGCTCTAAATTATTCGAGCGAGCCCAAAAATTAGATCAGTGGAGCTTGAATGCCCGCCGCAGCCTGAGACGTCAGGCATTCAGATTATACCAAGTATACTGTAGCACCACAGCTCATAGATTGCAATATCAAAGCACATCAAAATATCAAAGACATGAATCTATCAATCTACTCTTTATACGGTGCCGGCGAGATACCCTCCTTCAGCGCCTTCAGCCGCATCGCCAGCAACTTCGAATGGAACCGCGTATACGGGAGATAACCCACCATAATCCAAAGCCCGTCCACGCCCGTCTCACGATACGCAGTCCTAAATTCCCCCTCTTCATCAATCCCCCAGATAGGACCACACCGATCCGCAATCTCATCCCCAAGCGTCGCCCGCACAGAGTCAATCGAATTCGAGAACCCCGTCGCAAAGACAACAAGGTCGAATTCGCGCTCCCGACCCCCATCCAGGATAACCTTGTTAGTACTAGTACTAGTACTATCCGACGAAAACCGCTCGATGTAGCCCCGTTCCACTTTGATCTTCCCGTCGATAATGTGCTCGCACGCCCCAGCGTCGAAATAGAACCCGCCGTTCCTTGTCTGGCCCAGCGTTGCGCCTCCTGTGCCGCGCTGGCCGCGCCAGGTGCGGAGACCGCGGGCGTGCAGCGCGTCCAGGAGCGGGCGGTCTAGATCTTCTAGGGCTTGGGCATTGCGGCGGGCAAGCTCCTCGCCTGGTCCAGTGGGGGTGGCGAAGAAGAGACGGTCTTGCTCCTCGAGACTGGGTCTGTTGCCGTGGGCGTCTGGTGCGTAGGTGCCGATTGTGCGGGGGACGGAGTGCGTGAGGGACATTATGTAGGTTGGGGAGCGCTGGAGGAGGGTTACCTCGATTCCACGTCTGGAGCAGTCGAATGCGGTGTCGAAGCCTGAGGAGGAGGTGCCGACGACGCAGACTTTTTTGCCGATGAAGTCTCGTGAGCTGTCGTGGGTGCTTGAGTGGCGGATTGTGCCCTTGAAGTCGGACATCCCGGGAATGTTGGGGGTCATGGGGATGCCACAGAGTGAGGTGGCCATGACTACCTGGCTGGGGTGCAGGGTTCGGGTTTCTTTGCCTTCTTTGTTAACCACTATGGTCCAGTTGTTTTGGTCGTCTTGTTCGGCTTTGACGATGGACGATTTGGTCCAGATGTTCAGCTCTAGCGCTGAGGCGTACCATTCCATGTAGAGGCCTTGTTTGTAGGCGGGTGTGTATGTCGGCCACTGTTTAGGGTATGGAACGTAGGGCAAGTCGTCAGCCCAGTGAGGGAAGTGCAGTGACAGATACTCATAACGCTTCTTCCATATATCACCGACAGACTCGTTCCGCTCGATAATGAGACTGTTCAGGCCGAGTGCCCTACATCGAGCAGCTAGCGCGAGTCCGCTATTTAATGTCAGTAGCTGTAATAAACACCAAGTATGGCGGCTCACTTTTGACCACCACCGATAATCAGGACCTGCGGATCAGCGGCGTCGACATCTTTAGCCCTCTGCGTCTCCCAACCAATAAGGCCGGTCATATGGCCATCAGCAGGAGGGACCTCAGGGAATTGCTTCAGCGTTTCTGCAACGGTGTGCATGGTATAGATCTTCCAGCCCTCCTTGGTGAGCACCGCGTTGATGACAGCCGACGCCAAAACGAGTTCTGTTTCAAAGGACACTATAAACTGCAGCTGGGAGAAGTCCGGGTATGGACGGGAGACTTTTGGCGCTGGCGTGAGGAACTGGAAGTTGGAAGCCCTGGTTTGGGGGAAGAGGTCGCTGGCGGCCTTCAGGATCGCGGGCTGGAAGTTGAAGGTGCGGTAGTCCCAGGTGAACGATAACTTATCGCGCCAGACGCCTGCGAAGGGTTAAATATGTCCACAGCTTCTTAATAGAAAAGAAGACCCACCGTATTCCAAGAACATATCTGTGAATGCCTGCGCATTTCCAGCCCCCATCACCTCTGCGAGACGAGCCACGATACCCTCGGCCGTCTTTCGAGCATCACAGTCGGCAGGAATCTCAGCTGCAAGAACGTCTGAAGTGGGAAGGGCGTGATTGTACTTGAAGTCGTACATAAAGTCATCAGCAACAGGAGGCTTGTCTGCACTGTCCACTTCGTTGACAGTAACCTGGGCCTTGAGGCTGCCCGTGTCAACGGGGCCAGGGACGGCAGGCGGAGTGTCAACGAGACCTGGAGCCATTGTTGATACAAGGTAAGAATGCTGGAAAAGTGTTCTCCTCCCCCATCTCGAGCGAGGCGTGCTCTTTTTCAGAGGCTCGAGCTCGAACACTCGCCATGTTCGTCATGTCCGATGGATCGGGGATAATGCCGGGATGGCACGACGGGCTTAGGGTAGAATTCTGCACGTGACCGGAGATAAGCGCTCCCAATTCCCCGGACTCCACCCCGTTGTCTCTCACATCATCTCCGATCCCCCGCGTTTGCTCGTGGACGATGAGTCGAATCGTATGATGGCCATCAGACCAATACCGGGCCAGTCGACCGCATCGGGCAGTGTCGTTGACCGTCCGCATGGTGATGACGATGCTGGCGAGGGTCCGAGACCCCGCAAGAAGCAGCGAAGACAACGCCCATCTCACAGCTGTGCCGGTGAGCCTGTCTTGCAGCTGCAGCTGCAGCATGTAGACGCAAGGACAATGAATTGACATTCGATATCCAGAATGCCGCCGCCTGAAGATGAAATGTGATCGGGAGGGTTAGTCAGACGCCGTTCGCAACCACTAACTTCACTATACAAGCTGAACATGTCTCAGTGCCGTGCTCGAACTGTGTCCGGCGCCACCGCATTGAGTTCTGTACAAAGGTTACGACCAGCGAGATACCTCCTCGGTTTGTTCACCGCCATATTAAGTATCAATTGAGCTAAGTTGATTTTATAGAGCGTCCGATGTGAGTAGTACTCAGCATCAAGACGCTGGGCGAGCTCAGCAGGCGCGACCTCCTATCCAAAGTCTTCCTACCAGCTCACCTCCTCCCCTTGGTGTCGGCCATCAGCCGGTACAGCAGGGGCAACTACCGCATCAACATGATCCGTCTCAAAGTCAGTTTAATGCACAGGCAATTGTATCACCCCAGGATTTTGGGCGCGGTTCTGGCCACACTCCAATGCGTAATGAAAACAACCCAGACCTTGAAGGTCTTTCCTTTCTCACTCCTAGACGTCAGCCGGAGACAGTCCAGGGTCCCTCCTTACTGCCCTCAGACAGACTTTCTGGATCCTGGCACAGCAATCCAAGCGGGGGCAGCTTCCATGGTGTTAACGAGCAGAGCGGCTCTCACGGAACGTTGATGCTGGGTAGCGGCGGTCGATCCAAGTATCTCGGACCAACAGCAGGCAGTGAATGGCTGAAAGATGTATGTTCCCTGCTGGTAGCGGCGCTGAAAGTGCTAAATAGTCCCAGTCGGAAACGCAACTCGTAACGGACTCACCTTCGGCCACTCGTCCTCCATCTCCGAAAGTACCGCAGTCGGCGACCTCCCTTCAGGCCGGCCATTCAACCTTTGGCACCGCTCCCATCGCCTTCCCATTCAGCACTTCAGCGGCTGGTACTAGCACTCGGGACCTGCTTTCCCACCTACCCCCCAGAGAGGAGGCTTGGACACTAGCTGAGTCGTACTATCGCTATTGTGCTTGGCAGTGAGTGTCTATTTGTAGATCTGATGTGAATGGATCAATCTGACGAAATGCAGTCATGACGTTGCTCCCAGGCCCATGTTCAAGAAAACATTTGACCGTGTCTATAAACTGTCCGAAGGGGGCTCATTATCACCCCGCATCAATCCTCAAGAGATTGCCTTGGTTTTTATCATAATGGCTCAAGGCACCTTGTATAATATCGAGATGCCCAACTATGATCCGTCTGCGGAGGATTGGCTACACCTTTCAGAACGCGCTTTGGTCGAAGGGAATTTTCTATCGAATAATATGGTCGCCGGGCTGCAGACTCTGGTGAGCTTTTAAGACCTTTGTGCCCATCCAGCAGTTAATGTTCTCCAGCATCTAATGGCGCATATGCATCTGTGTGTAGCCTGACCCAGAAATTCTTCGCCGCTTACATGTGAATAGACAGCTAGACAAGGGCGAACGAGGTGACATTGCCTGGCCGCTCTGGGGCTTGGTGATGCGCCTGGTGCAAGCAGTAAGCGCGGCTCTTATTCTTACAGTAACACCATCAAGCTGACCCGTGTATAGATGGGCATGCACCGCGACGGTGCCTGCTGGAATCTACCACTCGATGTGGTCGAGGAAAGACGCAAGGTCTTCTGGGAGTGCAATGCTGCCGATACCTTCCAGGCTCATTGCTTTTCAAGACCGTATGCTCCCCTTTAGACATTCACAAACATAACTAAGTCAACAAGGTGTGCTGTCAATCCTGACCATTGCGACGTCGTGTTTCCATCTGAGCCGCCAAATGCCAGCGGGGGGAAGAGCTATTCTATCCTTCGTTTTGAGCTTTCTCAGCTGTCGTCTGAGTGTGTACCCAGACCAAACTTGCGCCATGCAGTAGTTAATTTCAAATAGGATTCTCAACATGGCGATGAAGGTGCGCAAACCGGCATATTCCGACGTCATCGACCTAGACCTCAGACTGTAAGATGTCAACTGTCAGGACTCGGTCGCAAGCTGACTCTGTATAGCTGCGAATTTGAACGCAACCTTCCCTTCTCCCTCCGATGCCGAGTGGCGTTGCTGTCAATGCCCTCTCGATACGCTCAATTCGAGGCTGCAATTGCAGCATCCCCAGAGCCATCACGGCGGTCCATGACTATCTCCTTCCAGGTGCGTCAGTCTGTCCTGGTACCCTTGAATTTAAGTTGACTCGATAGCAATCAAATCTTGCGCTCAATATTTCCGAGACAATAATCAACCTCCATCGACCTTATTATGCTAAAGCCCTCTACGAAGAAATCGATGACCGCCTCAAATCTGTATACGCGCCGTCATTTCTGACTGTTATAGAACGTTGCGCAGTAAGCCATTCTCTAATTTCCCAACAATAGCCGTCTGATATGTTTAGATGATTATTGCCATTGTCAACGATATCCACACTCGCTTCCCCGCTGTCAGCACAAGGCAGTGGAACTTCTGGGTAAGCAACTGCACTGTTCCCTCATACCCAGGGATAGTGACAGGCAATCTCACCTCTTTGCAGTATCACGTCTTCGGCTCAGCTCTATGCCTAGGGACACTAGTCCTTCGCGATCTAAGCAATCCCATGGGTACCTTCGTGCTTAGCCAGATAGATGCGGCCATCAATCTCTTCACATCCCTAATCCGAAACGGCGCGAATACCCCCCGATACAACCGCAATCTGCAATGGCTCATGAAACTCCGCGCCAGAGCCTCATCCAAGATCTCCAACGCATCGACCCCGCAACAATATACCAACAACAACAACCCTCAGCGAGACGACGATCATGACCCTCACCATGACCATAATCCAGACAGACACAGAAGCCGCGAAGAACGAGAAGAGAGTGAAGACGTAGAGCTGCTCGGCTGGCGGACTAGACTCATCGAGCGCGCCGGTCAGAATCACCAGACGATTCGAACGATCCATCTTGCCCCAACGCCCAACGGATCTCATATCACGAGTATTCCTAATCCGTCTCCAGGCGGTACTCGTGTCGAGGGTTCTCATAGTAACGCTGGTGCTGCTGGTGGTGACTTCAGATCTCCGGATCTAACTATGCCCAGCTCGTCGTTCCCATGGGTGACGCCTGACTCGACTGATGGCTTTGTAAGTTTGTTACCTGTTATCTCTTGGGGAATTGGCCGTAACCTGTACTGACTTGCCATGGATCCAGCTAAATGATTTCTGGGACCCGATGCTCCTGCAGGATATCTTCGGGCCGCCTCACGAGTAGTCTTCCTAAGTCATACAATGGAACATGACTATTTCAATGTCCCTGTTCGTAGGATCTGATCCCCTCAAAATACTGGCGAAACAGCCGCCATCCAACACGGCTAACCGAACCACAATATTGCAAGACTATATCTAACTAAAATCCAATTCGCCAACATTCCCCATGACCATTGTCCCACCGTAGTCAACAGTAATCACATCAGAATTTCTTATCCTTCATAGATTTAAAGACAGCTCTAGCCATATCTCGATCGGACCAATCCCGAAGGGCTCCACCCGGCCCCAAATCAAGACTAGCGTTATCTTTATCTCCACGTGATATCTATTATCGATAAGCTTCCTCCAAAGAAAGCGACCCGCCTCTTCTTCCAACACGAGGAGTTGCTCTTCAATCTTCACACCTTTCAACCCGACAGACTCTCCGAGACCCCAGGCATCATGGCAGATGACCGGCCCTCAACACCGCCGCCTCCACAGGCACAACCCGCGCGGACAGAACTCACCCCCGGACAACTAGAGCGAATCGTGAGTCCCCCCTCCAAGCCCACGGCGCCACTATGCCACCATCAATGAGCACCAACTAATATTAAACCACCCAGGAAATCAACCGCATGAAAGCAAAAGCCATCAGGGAGCAGCGCGAAGCCGAAGCACGCGCCGGCTCTGGCATATCCCCCTCCAAACCAACCCAGGGCGTAAAACGGTCCTACTCCTCCCTCACCTCCAGCGCTGAAGAAACCCCTTCTACACTGCGCGATGCGAACAATAATGATGCGGGCCGGCCGCTCAACTCCATAAAGCCGGCGCGCAATTTCACGAAATTCGTCGAGTATGACTTCAGCACGATGACGGATACGAAAGGTGGGTTTCTCGCGGAGGAGGACGATCCTTTTAACAAGGCTTTACATGTCCGGGACGGGAAGGGCGGGGAGGATCAGAAGCCGGCGCATATGACGCAGAAGGAGTGGGAGCGGGAGCAGCTGCTTCGGTCGTTACGGCGGGATAAGGCGGGCCCGTTTGAGCCTGGGATTAGTGTGTTGGATGAAAAGAGCGAGCAGAAGGCTTGTCGCGAGTGTGGAGGTTTGGAGATCGATTGGAAGTGGGAGGAGGAGTTGAAGTGTCTGGTTTGCCATGCTTGTAAGGAGAAGTTTCCGGAGAAGTATAGTCTTTTGACGAAGACGGAAGCGAAAGAGGATTATCTTTTGACGGATCGTGGGTTTTCTCTTCCCCCTTTAACTGGCATGTGGTATGTGGTATGTGGTATATGTGCTGACTGCTGGCATTTGTAGCTGAGCTCCGCGACGAAGAACTCCTCCCGCATCTCGAACGACCAAATCCACACAAATCAACATGGAACAATATGATGCTATACCTGCGCTACCAAGTCGAAGAATACGCGTTCTCGCCCAAAAAATGGGGCTCGCCAGATGCACTAGATGCGGAGTTCGAGCGACGCGAAAACGAGAAAAAGCGACGGCGCGAAACAAAATTCAAGACAAAACTCGACGACCTTAAGAAGCGGACGCGGGTTGAGGCGTATCGGCGCAATCGACAGGGTGCTGCGGGGGGCACGTTTGGTGATGAGATTGGGAGTGGTGGGAGGCATGTACATCAGTGGGGGAGATCGATCCAGGACCCCGAGACGGGGATTGGGACGAAGAAGTGTGTGGATTGTGGGATGGAGGTTGAGGAGTTGGAGTTTTGAGCGCCTGCATTTGGGAATATTGTATATACCATGTTATTATTCTGTTAGGGCAAAATCCCAGCCCAATGAAGTTACGATTTATGTCTTGAATCTACCTCATAATTGAGTATATCAACTAGTACCTCATTATATTGAGAGGGTACAGCAACTTCATCGTATACTCAGACAGCAAGAGTAAGCATCAAGGCGTAACCTCGAGGTACGATGTATACCATGGATGATCAAGATAGATCAAACTACTGGCACCTACATAATATCGAGATCGATACTTCGGTATCTAAGTAGAGTCTACCAAAAGAACAGCCAGCGAAGAGAAAACGGATTCCGATATGAAACAAGGTATCAAGTGATTGGATTGACGCCACCGAAAACAAAAGGAGCCACATGATTCATCAAGATATCATCGACAGGACAGATGGATTGATTGGGATGAGATGCAAAGATACTATAGAGAAAATGCAAATGGATGAGCCTTCACAACTAACCCCCGGCATCCGTATTAGGGGGCCCTTCGCTTGATGCCGAGTCTGTCCCTGCTGAAATCAACGTCGGTGCTACTCGTCGCTTCTTTGGCGGCTGCGTCTGCTCGGCCGGGTTAGGGTCCTGGCTTTCCTCCTTTTCGGACTCGCTTCGCTTTCCTAGGACTGTGCTGCCGGCATTGCTGGCCTCGCCCTGGGATGCCGTTGACAGCGGTGTCTGAGGCGGTGTCGTAAGGGGAAGAGTCGCCGGGGGCTGCGCGGAATGTGTCGCAGTTACGAGCGGCACTGATCCAAGAGTCGGGGTTGGGTTGTTGACTACGGTTTCTGCTTGCTGCGAGGCGCGTTGCGTCGTCACGGATGATACTGAATTTGAGCGCGCGGGGCTTGCGGGTGGCGGTGGAACCGTGTGTGCAGGGGGCGCCTTGATCGGGTCCGTTGGAGTATGCAAAGCTGACGTTGTCTGTGCAGAGGTACCAGTCGTTTGTGGTGCGGTTATTGGCGCAGTGTACGGTTGACCCAGTTCACCTGGGGCAAAAGAGATAGTAGAGCAGAAACCATCAGACGAGCTCATGATCAGAGTCAATCCATCGTTCGACCTGGCCATTGTTAGTGGGCATTTTCCCGAGTTATTGAATAATACTCACCAGGTTAAATCCGTAAATGTAGCAAAATGTAAATTGCTCACCACGCAGAGCGGCGCCTGCTGCTGCGTGTCGTACACCAGAACGGCATCTTGTGTGGCTACCGCATAGATGACCCGATAAGGTAAAGAAAATACAGGATTTGGGAGCTGATCCGCCGCCGTTTTGGAGTCGTCATCAGTGCCAGAC
This sequence comes from Aspergillus puulaauensis, assembly GCF_016861865.1. NCBI lineage: Eukaryota > Fungi > Ascomycota > Eurotiomycetes > Eurotiales > Aspergillaceae > Aspergillus > Aspergillus puulaauensis. The sequence goes on along the minus strand of NC_054860.1, from coordinate 1,481,675 downwards.
TTCGGTGCCGACTCCTTGGTAGAGCTATCGCTCGGACCACCTGCCCCCGCATCATTGGTAGCAGAGCCATCTCCCCCCGTTGAAGTATCCAGGGTGATATGCTTGGATGGCTCTGGGTTCTCCCGTAGGGTGTAAAACACGGGAGAGCATTTCACCGCAACTGAGGGCTTTTTGTGGCCCGGCAGATGCGAAATCGGTGGCTTGTTGAATCCCGCCCGCGTATAGATGTAGACTGTGTTGATAATCTCGTCCACTGTCTTCCCAGAATCTGTTGGGGAAACCTGCGACGTCTTGTACTGGCCTGCAGGGGTGAAAAGTAAACTTCCGTCGGGTGTGAAAGTCAGTCGCCGGAAGAAAGAAGTGAATGTTTCGTTGGCGTATATGTTGGCGTTCCTGACTCCAAGCCCGCTCAGACCCGGAGACGTCACTTCCAGAGGCTTGACTGCGGGGAGAGGTAGAGACGGGGCTGGCGAAGCGGAGCGGCGGATGTTTGGTGAGGAGCTGAAGGAGGACCTCCGGCTGTGCGACACCGGAGGGGGGTCCATGGGCAGGTGCGATGTCATCGGTGTTCCTGGGGTCGAAGGAACAGGTGAAGCAACGGCGACAGAATTACTAGTCGCAGGTTGAGATCGGATAGAGAGATCTAGAGGGGCAGGGCTGCCGCGCGAGATGCGCCTTGCCGGTAAGTCCATCTTGAGAAACTTCCCATGTGAGGTGAGAGTGAACTGGCCGTCCTTCGTCTTCAGGCTGTAAATGTGAACAGATCGATCGGATGATTGCGTCGCCACGAATTCGTTAAGCGGATCCCAGGCTACTCCTTGGACATAATGTGAGTGCTCAGCAATCTGCCGCACCATTTGACCTGGTTGTCACATTCAAAATCAGTAGCCGCCCTCACTTCCCATGGAAACAATCTAGCCTACCAGTTTGTGCATTGTAAATCCGAGCAATATTATCCATGCTGCCCGTTATGATGAAAACACCATCGGGAGACCAAGCAAGGTCATAAATCTCCGCACCGGAAGACCGACACATGTGCTTCACACGCCATGTTTCCTTGTCGTCCGACCGATCTTCTCCCAGTCCTGGCTGCGTTTGCAATTCTGAGGGCACCCAAAGAAGCACATTGCCATCGTCCCCAGCCGACGCCAACATTTCACCTAGATGATATTAGAATGTGATAGCAAGGGATGTATTTGCTCCAAGTATCGTACCCTTCGGACTGAATCGGACCACATTGACAGCTTGTGTATGTTTCACCAGTGTGCTCAAATAGGCCACCTTTCGTTCCTGACCAACTGAATCTACCTTCCATAGCTATATTTTCGCAAGTCAGAATCATCGGGGCGGCAAAAGGATCATCGGGTTGGTGGGGGGAGCAGGCAAACGCACGCGAACATTGTTATCGCTAAAGCCGAAGAGATTAGCTAGAGGCACAACCGGGTTGGGAAAAGTCAAGAACCTACTTTCCAGCTGTGGCCAAACGACCCTTGCCATTGGGATCAAAATGGACTGAATATATGGGGGCGTTATCGTTGTGCCACGCGATGAGCAGCGGAGTAGCTTTCATGATGAGGACAGGGCCCCCGGACGACGGTGGGCTGATGAAGATAGGTCGAGCAATGCAGGGTAGTAGGAGAAGCTTGAAGATAAACAACCAGATAAAAATGCGTGTGTTGGCGTACTATGGAGGGGTGAGGGGGGGAATTGGAGGTCGGCCCAGGTATTTGTCGGAGCTCGGAGGTAAGTTGAGGTTGAGGTCGACGTTAAGGTTGTGGTTGCGGTCGTCGTCGCCCAGGCTACGGGCGAGGCGGGATGCGGAGGAGGGAAGCTCGCGCAGAGGGTTCAACGAGACAGGACAAAATAAGGAAGAGTGAAGAGGTGAGATAGGTGAAAGCAGCCAGGCCTCCAGTGGTGATGTCGATACAAGGTCAAACGCTCAGCTCGTGTCTTTTGGCGTCGTGGTTGGAACGCGCGCGGCCAATTCGCCAATCAGAAGCCCTGCCGCTCACCCAATACAATCATTTGGATTCTAAGCACAACGACATCAGTTCACCTCGCCTGCTTGGAGCAACCAATCTTTCCGAGCTATCATTGTGAAAAGTTTGCATCTGATGGTCTCTGTATTTCTGTCTATTTGATCGCTGGTTGGTTCCGGAGGGATTCGTCTTGCCGGTGTACCAGTGCGGTGCTCGTCGGAAATATATACGATGGCACCCTGCAGTATATATGTAGTTCGAAATAATTATACGTTTAGTTCCATGCTTATAGACAATTGAATTTGTTTCTCTTCATCACAGAATAACATGTCGCAACAAGAAATAAATCAGCAAGCAACCTGATTATCTGGTTCCGATTGACTCCAGTATACAATCACCCGGTCGTCACACCACCTCAGTCGATTGGTGGCGCTATTCATTTCGACAAGGAATGGAAAAATGCATCAACAGGATCTATAATAAATGTTTCAATGGCTCAGGCATCACTCATGCAATTTTCATTTGGTAGACATAGTTGTAACCCTAAGTAAGCTTGCGAGTTCTAGACATGACTGCTCGGTCACCAAGCAAAGGCGACAACGAATGTAGCATCGCTTTACACAGGAACACAGAAATCGGAGCGACGCTGCGAGCAAGGCCATATTTCAATACCTGCAAGATAAAACCAGCCCAGCTGGCAACGACTAGCCCCTGAGCACCTACGTAAACAATCAGTGAACAGACTCGATACCTGAACTAGAGAGCATCCCTGATGCGAACAGGAAACTGCGAATGCAGAACTACGGACAGAACCATGGAGTGAAGGGCATAATGCCCGGTCCTGTTCCTGCACAGAAACAGAAGCAGGTCCTCTGAGCAGGTTACCAACGTGCCGCAGACGAGTTGGACCGTTCCAGACCACGGGGAAAACGCGGAGATTTTGAGGGCTCAAGAATCAAGATCGATCGAGCCCCGGGAACCTGGAGCCCAGTGCATTTCCTGTGGCTGAAACAGGGACCCCTCTGTACAGGCTAGTTCTTCGACGCAACCTTGATTTTGGGGTGGGACACGAGACAACATCGGACATTCCTTGATGCAATTCGAAGGTTCGAATACACAAAGAATGAAGCCAATTCCAGGCAAGCTTGCCGAGAGAGTTAAGATGCCAAATGGTGCGACATCTCCGGAATTTGGATCATGGATGTTTGGCGACTCTGGGCAGCTTCAGATATCGACCTCGGCAGCTTGAAGTGCCAATCAGCTTGACCCGGTCGGGTCGAGACTCGAGGTAAAACACCCGTCGATTCGCGTAGTTTACAGCGTCCATGAGGGTCGTTGAACTTCCACCCAAGTCGACATTATTCTCCTTGACGGACAGTGAAGTCACCAGTCCCCCAGCGACGCATTCATCTTGTCAAAGCTGGTGAATACTAGCGATGGATCGGTCTGGCCCGGCGCAAAGACCAACCGGACACAGGGATGAACCCTTGCACGAAAGGAGTGAAGAACACGAACCTGAAGGGTCCATCCAAGAGTCCCGTGACACAGCGCTGATCGGCCGCAAGGGGACTAGCGCAGTGGAGCACATGGCCAGCTCTCGCCAGATCTTGTTCAGTGCCAAGACGGACGCTTGCGCGTCTCCGCCACATCATTCCACCGGGGCCACTGCGAGGGACTCGCTGCTGCTTTGTGCGGTATGTGAGACAGCCCGCCCGACATCATCTTGAAGTAATCCAGGGTTCGCTCAAGACCTGCCTTGCTCTTCGAACCCGGTGGCGATCCTGTCACCCTGTACCTCGGAAGTGCAACCTCAGTGCGAGTGTTAATGCAATTTATACATGCATTCTTCATGAGGAAAAAAAAATTCTGAACTGGACCGGTGGAGATGCGGATTCATGGGTTCAAGGATTGCAGGTGCCGCGTGTCCTCCTGAGGCCACACCAAAATTCTGCCCAGCAGATTGGGACCAGAAAGCTCAGTGAAGCGTGAGAAAGAAGGCTGAAGCCATTCTTGTAGGAAACCCGATTCAAGGTTCGATCGCCATGATCATCCTCATCTACCACATGACACCAGCCTTCCTCGTTCTTGAAGTGTATTCCGCAAATTTCACCAGCTGCTAATATGTCTGCAGAGGCAGTCACTCAAAATCCTCTTGCAATCGCGCAACTATCCACTGGAGTACTACGAGAATACTAGGAGCCACGAGCCTGACGGGAGTGACTCCGAACAGCCTTCTTCGTGGATACCTCAACCGCTTCGGCCGGGATTCGTCATCCGGAGGCAGGACGCAAAGCTAGTACGTACCCACTGACAGCCAGTTATTACCGGGTTGGGAGATTTCGCAGTTTTTCCGCGACATATCTCCGACTGAGCCGAACCATACCCCCGTTGGATTGAACCAGATTTTGGAGAAATCCGGATGTAGAGACTAGAGACTGACTGGCTGAGAGACGGTGAATCGGTGACACTTGAGTCTTGACATTTCCCTGTTGATCGGGAGCCGCGTAATTCTGAGTGAGTGTACGGATCAGAGATCAGTCTTGATCCGCGGAGTAAAGGACGTGCCCAGACACGCATCCGGTGGGAAATGACGATGATCGGCCGTATTCCTAGGGCTGGGAATCTTACGTCGCGGTGATAAATCCGAATTGTAGCACCATGCATCGCAGACCGGATCAAAGCTCACCAGTGCATCACCATGTACATCAGCTTGTGGAGGGAGCTTTCGTACGCCGTGCAAGAAATGACTCGAGGGGATTGCGACCAAGTGTTCAAGCGTTCAATATGACGGGGCCTTATTCGCATAGCGAGTGGAGACGCAACGACAGCACTGAGTAAATCTCCGTAGAGCGATGACCCTGAGCCGCAAGTGAAGAGCTGTCCACGACGCAGCGTGCACGTCCTCGACTTGAGCAGGTACAGACAAATAGGAGTTACAGTACGTACTGCGTAGGGAACAGCGCCAGAGAACGCCAAGCAATCGCGACGAATCCTCAGAATCAGAGTTCAGGCACACTGGGACAGGAAATGGTAATGTAGCTCTCGATACTCCGTCTGCCATGAGCCGGACAGCAGAAGGGATCTTGGCCAGGAGCGTAAACCCGTTCGGGGCGGCACACACGCGGCTTGTGTTGGTGGCGGGCCGCTGATTGGGGGAGGAGCCCCAGGCTGACGACGCTTCGTTGGACTGCTGGCGTGGATGCTGCTGCAATCTTGCGCTTGCCAGGCCTCTCTTTTTCTGCTGCCCCGGCTCTTCTTCTTCGCCCTGCGCTCTTTTGACGACCTTTCCCGGCCTCAACTCTCACCTGGAGACATCTGCTTTTTTGTTTTGTCTTTGTCTGTCGAGAAATCGTGATCCTGTCGAGTGCAGCGCCAACCGCAGCATCTGTGTTATTTTTGGCAGATCGGTCGCTAGCGGTAACATTGCGGCCCAGTTACCATACGGGAACGCTGATTAATGCCAAGCACAGCCCAGTGACCGCCTGGCTGGGCTGTGTGTGACTATCCTCAACTCTCTCAAGTCTCGCTCCGTCCCTGATTATTATTCCATCAACGTCCGACCATTCTCGCCCTCATCCCGGTCCCTTAATCGGCCTCGTCGTCGTCGATTTGTGTCGCTCGTTAATCCAAGTCAGACTACGAACGACCATTAGACCAGCCGATTCAAACTCACCCTGGAGATTCAAAGCGTTCGAGCCAGTCGCTGGTCTCTCTGACCCCCTTCACCATGGCCGATGGCAGGCATCACCATGGCCGGCGGGCGCCAACCACCGATGCCTTCGATGCTGCCCAACTCACCAACGCTTTCGAGCAACTGATGCGCCACAAGAGATTCGACCGTCTGGTAGAGAAGAATCGGTCTCGTTCTCGCACGCAATCCCCGTCGCCATCGCCCTTTCGGTCGCAACCTTCTCATCCCTCGCAAGCACCACCAACACCAACACAACAACCGCAATCGCAACCCCCATCGCCATCACTTCGGAACCTCCCCGTCGTTCCTCACCCCCCGCAAGATCAAAATGGAATAAAATTTCGAAATCTCCTGCACGTTCTGTCCGTGACGCCGACAAAGTACGAAAACCCTGGTCTCCTGGACGAAGCTCTTGCCATGATTCCCCTCGACAAGTTGTATTCGGAAGCAGATGAGGAGAGCCAAATAATCCAGGCGCAAGCACGAAGCCTCAGGAGAAAGCCTGAATGGGGCTACCAGGACTGCGTCATTAGGGCGTTACTAAGGTATGTTAACACTCCTTTTTCTACCCATTAAGCTCGGCCCTGACTAACCATACTTTTCGTATTTAGATGGTTTAAGCGGTCTTTCTTCCAATGGGTCAACAATCCTCCCTGCTCGCGTTGCACATTGCCCACGATTGCACGCGGTAGAGCCCCTCCCACGCCGGATGAGGCCGCCCGTGGTGCCACTCGAGTCGAATTATACCAATGTGCAGACCAAAACTGTCTCGCCTACGAGCGATTCCCACGGTACTCCGACGTATGGCAATTGCTACAAACTAGGCGAGGCCGCGTAGGGGAGTGGGCAAACTGCTTCAGCATGTTCTGCCGAGCACTTGGTGGTCGCGTACGCTGGGTGTGGAATTCGGAGGATTACGTGTGGACGGAGGTCTATTCCGAGCACCAGCGACGCTGGATTCATGTAGACGCATGCGAGGAGACGTGGGATCAGCCTCGCCTCTATGCTGAAGGTTTGTTTTGCGCTACCAAAACCTTTTTTCACTTGATGTGCTAATTTGTTCTAGGATGGGGTCGCAAAATGTCCTACTGTGTTGCGTTTTCCATCGACGGCGCTACGGATGTCACACGCCGATATGTTCGAGGCCCTGCTAAACACGGAGCGCCACGAGTGCGTGTCCCCGAAGAGGTTCTCGTGTGGGTTATTCAGGAAATCCGAAAAATGCGTCGTGAAGGTCGATCGAAGGAGGAGCAGCGACGATTGTTCAAGGAAGATGAGCGCGAAGAACGGGAACTGCGCATGTACACCGTCTGCTCCCTCGCCGCCGAATTGAACAACCTGGCACTTAACCCCTCAACCACCCGATCGGACGACGTGAAGAGGCCACAACAGACAGTCGACACACCAGCGGCTTGGGCCAACAACCGTCAACGATCAGGCCACTCCGGCCCAGATGGATCACAGGGCGACCGATAATTCAACTGGAAGCACGAAAATTTCAATCTCCTACCTATCGCGGTCGGAACACCTCAGAGCCGAGCCAGGCGGTAAAAGTCTGCCCAGCCAGCCTTTCACCGCTTCGCCTACTGAAGGCACTGTCCGGCCGATTAAAACACGAAAAATCTGGCTGAAGCGTGCGATGTGTAGCCACTCGATGATCACGCTTATGGCTGGGCCTCAGCTCATCATCGGATCTTGTACCATCGAACCCACAAAGCTTTGCACTTGTTATTGGAGGATGCCAATTTGAACAGAATTGGCAGACGAACTCGATAACATGGAGCATCTGTTCGCAGCTATGACCCGAGTCGTTTTCTGCATCAATGCGGTTGGCCCGAGGTTTTCAGCGTGGACATTCACTACAAACGCATAACTCAAAACTCATATCTTTACGGTCTCTCTACCATTTCCTTATTGTGATGATACCTCATTCTCATTTCTCATTGGTTCCATTCAGTCCCTGAAATCATTTCTTTTTTTTATTCTATCTTCTTCTACTTCTCTCTCACCACTTCAAACTCATGGTTACATGGCATACGACATTTACTTGCAACATGCACAATATAATCGGTCATCATATCATGGTTGGGTTTCGGCATGGGATAGGGGCGCACAGCGATGTATTCTGATTTTTACACTTTTTATAATCCATGGTGGCTCATCATCATTCCTTCGCCTTCAAATTCCATTTTGTTTTTGTTGTATCTGCACTATACCTGGAAGCCATTTTGAATTTCAGGCGCCGCAGTCCATAGCCAAGAAAATCCGTGGACAAGAATACATACAGTCGATACAGACATGAAATTTGGCCTTGAGTCCACAACAACCCTTAGTGGGGCAGACCCTGAGTGCCAGTGTGCCTGCCAGGCTGCCGCTGATTCAGGTTTAATTGCGATGGGCGATCCTACGCCAAACTGTCTCACCTCGACCCTCAGGCGGATTCAGGCACCATAATTTTTCAGCGGAGTCTTTCAAGTGAAGCATCGTAACTATGAGTTAGAGTTGGCTGTCATGTCAACTCACTCTCAGCGTCGAAGGACATAAGCAGCGAGCACTGAGTATTCAGCTCAATGCTTAAAATACCTGGAATTCAATACACTGAATTGACTTCGCCCGCCTTCCCCGCGTTTCCCACCAGTCGTAACTCGCCCTGATTGGCGCGCCCTCTTCCTATAAATAAACAACCACAAAGCCTCTTTGGGTTAGTCCGCCTTGGTCTGGCCCAGCCTTCCAACTTCCAAGGCTGCCCTGCTTTTTTGTTCTAACTTGTTCAATCACACTCCAGAGTTCGGAGTTCAGACTTCAGCTTGTCGGGGTGCACGGATCAAGACCATCCAAGGACCCTGGCTCCTGAGCCCGGGTCCCGGGATCGACAGGGCTACGCACGCGTCCTCATCACTCCTCCAGCCCAGTCTGGCATTACGAATACGGGGCTGCTGGGTTTTTGGGTCAGGGGTCGTGGACGTACTGGTGGTGGTGACTGGAAACTTGAAAGTGGAAACGACCTAGAATTCGATTCCATCCAGCTGACTTGAAGAGTTTGTCTTTTAGACTTAAGTGATTGATCGGGTGGGACAATTGGAATTAGTTATTACGTAGAATGCTTGTTGATCTTTTTTGAATCTTGGAAATCTTGGAATTGATGCACATCTACCGTATCTTACTAGCAGTTAACTAATTCCTGGGTAGGGTTTGGTTACGTAGTCTTCCCTTTCCGTTGTTTCTCCGGTTTCCACGGGATAATGTTCCATTTATTACCAGCTAGGACCGTTGCAACTTGCAAGACAAGACAGCTCAGGTACCCGTGTCTCAGTGTCTCAGTTGTCCGCGATGGACTGGTGGACTGGTGGACTGATGTGGACAGCGACACTGACACTGGCTGTGAACAGCGGCTCGTGTCTCAACTCTTCCAATGGTCAAGACGCAACTCCACCTGGTATTCCTCGGGTTGTCCTTTCCCTCAGTAGACTATATGAGGGAACACCGAAAGGGTACTGGCCTACTGGGTAAGGTACCTAAAGTAGGGTTAGTTACCGTGCTGCTGGGTCCCTTTGCCGTCTAGGGTAAGACAGCCATTGTCTTAGATGGCAGAGAGCTACAGGACCTTGAATATATGTGGAATCTACTCCGTATTGCCGAATTCAATTCTAATATTGTTCGTGGTAAGGCCGTGGTTTTGCCGGCTTCCATTAGGGTTGGTTGGCAGGCTGGTTGGCTGGTTGGCTCAAGTTAGGGCTTGTGAACTCTCAATTGAGAGTATCTTCCGATTTCCAGGTACTTTTCAGTCTGGCGGTTTACTGTTAAAAAAACAGTAGAAAAGAGAGAGGAAAACAGAGGAAAACAGGACTTCTAACGTTGCTTTATCATCGGCTCCAGCAGTTGTCATTGCCTTGATATCCTGTTACCGACGGATTTCGGCAGCAGAATAATATAAGCACCATTATCTGCTTTTATTCTTTATTCTTTCTTTCTAAATGCTAATAATTCTCTCCCTATAGAATTAACGTTTTCCTCGTCAAGTATCTTACTATCTATCAGAGTAGCCCTGGTGTTGTACAGCCCGGGGTTACAGCAAGATCGCCTCAGCAGATGTATAAGCAATTCACCACACTTGACTGAGTGTGTAATATCAGATTATATTAGACAAAATGTCTCGAGTTGGACTCGAACTAGATACGTTGCTGCAACAATATACTTTATCGGGAACTCATATCCAGAACTCTCCTACCGAGCCGTAGAGAATCTAAGGAAGACCTAAATTATACAGTCGTTTACTATGGGGATGTTCGAAGGCTGCTTATTGTAGAGAATTATGCTTGTCGGCAGATTTAAGTTTATCAGTGAGGCTACCTTAGCTATCAGTCACCTAATCGATTACTTCACTCGGGGTATAAAGGACATATGCCTCGCTCCCAAACCAACTCAACTGCCAAAAATACCTGGATATCTGTCTTTACTACGTCTCGCTAGGCAGCCTGCACCACACAATCAATCCCCCTCTTCTTCAAGTCACCATCAATGTTGCGAATCTCCTTAACATAGTACGGCTGCCTCGGCAAATTCAGCTGCCACTTCTGTCGTAGATGCAAATTACGCAGCGGCTCTAGAAATACGGGGAGTTTCTCAACCGGCTCACTGAACCAGCTGCCGCTTAAATGCAGGCTGAATGACTGCAGACTCTTCATGCGGGCGACAGCGCAGCAGGTCTCGATCCACTGTTGGCGCCCTGCGGAGAAGTAGACCGACTTGACAGGGTCTTTGCTTGGTAGCCAGTGGCCCGGGAAGGCCCAACTAAGCTCGACTACACGGATGGAGTCCCAGAGGCCTGTGGGGATTGTTGGACGGAGGTAAGTGAGTGACCAGGTGCTGCTGAATTCGAAGGTGTTGAGGGTGTATAATAGGTGAATTGATTCCGAGTAGCTAGGTGTGTTAGCTGGGTCATCGGTGTAGAAAGTTGGCTAGCTGCTTACATCTGCTTGCATGCCAACGGGAGGGCAAGAAGGCTGCTGCTCGGGATATGCGGCGGTGACTCCTTACAGCTAGACGGAGGTAGCCCGCCGCGACAGATATCACAGGCCCCCGAGGCCGGGCAGACAACATGGCCCATCCGTCTATCCGCCCGCTGGATAATATGGATGCGTATGCCGCCGAGGACTTGTTCCCAGATCATGACCCGCAGTTCTGGGGAGAGCGTCGCGAGCAGCGAGCTCTGCAGCTGGACGTCCCAGCATAGTTTTGTCTCAGACTGTCTCGTTTGCGACTGATTTCGACTGGAGAGTGCGCTCTGTCTCCGGGGCTGGGGGAGGCCCGCAGGCTTATTGTCTTGGGTTGTTTGATTAGTATGACCTATCCGACTTCCTTGCTCATGTGGTTCGAGACAACAAAGCGAAAGGAGACAGGAACAGACTTTGGTACCGATGGGCGAGTACATCCTCCCAGGAGAACACGCCCTGTTTTATTCGCGCCATAACTGTATCGTGGTGGGGTTCAGTTCGGCGGATGGAGTATTGAGAATGTGAACGGGCAAGGACCGTGTTAATAGATCATTTTGAAGTCGCGATCGAGTCGAGCAGAATATAAGAGCTGGTATGTTTGTGAGCCGAGTTCGGGCCGATACTTGGGAAGACAAGAAGTTGCAATCACGCAAGATGTACGAGTTGGGGAAGTTGTGGCTGTGAGGGGAACTGGGAGGGGATGCGTGACTTTCTGCAGGGGTGCTTGAGCGCAGAATCGGGAGACACGACAGCAGGAGGAAATGCAACTAATAAAGCGGTCATGGCGAGAAAAGGAAAGCAGATCAGAAGAGTCGGTGAAGGTGTATCGAGCTGGCCGGGCAGTGGTTGTCTTTTAAACAAAGCTGGGGAGAGATAAGATAACCCCGTAAGCTAGTGCTCCTCAATCTCATACTCCGTACTGGAGGACGTGATTGATTGCTCTTTACCGTCATAGATAGCCGGCCGAAACCGGAGACAGGGGCCGTCCCGGGCCGTCCCGACTGATAGGTCTATATAAAGACGGAAAGTAGGCATGAGATCATTTTATATCAACTTTTCACTATTAAAGCAAGTAAACAATTTAGCAGAGTTACAGTAAACGAGAGAATACAGGATGATATCCTAAAACGAATGGCAACCAATGGCCACAAGAGCAACTTAGGCAACCCTACCAAGATATGCCTGGGAAGTACCAGTAGGAGTACCAGTAGGAGTACCAGTAGGAGTACTGGAAGGAGTGCCAGTAGGACCAGCCGAAGAACCATTACCTCCCAAGGTATTAGTCGGGCAAGGGGCCTTCAATCCCTCCGACAGCAGCGCAAGCCCAGTCGAGTCCAGCTGGTCCACAATCGACTCAGGCGGCACAACCCCAACGTACGCATTGAAGTTGTAGATACCGCAAATACACTCGTCCACGACGTCTTTCAAGCTAGTGTCAGACGAAGCTGTCGCGCCATCGCGGACAATCGAGAACGTCTGCTTCCCGACACCCATCTTCGCAGCAAAGGCGCTCGCTCCGGCTTCTGCCTCGAAGCTCTCGTCGTTGTCGCCGGATGTGACTTGAATGGTAGCAGGTGATTTGAGCAGCGAGACTACGAAGACCTCATCCTGCATGATATCGTATCCATCGGGGCGGCCGCGGAAGAAGTTTCCTGTCGAGTTGTCGGGGCTTCCACCCATCGTGGTGTCGGTTGAGTCGCACTCAACATCCTTGGGCGTGGGACGGTACCAGTATATCAGCTTCTCGTCTTGGATATACTCGTCTGGCGATGTGTCGCCTGCCTTGTAGGCGGCAATAAAAGGACGAGACATCTCCAGCCAGCCACCGTGCGGCCTGAAGCAATCAGTTTCAGAATCTATACAATCGGGGATAGGAAACTCACATATCCATTACCCACTTCGAAGCCCCATCATCGGTGTGAGGCGATGACAGAGGCCCGATATAATGCGACTCGCCGTAGTCGTTCCAAGTGATGATTTCCACGAACCGGGGACCCAGCTCCAGAATCTCTCGCCAGCGATTGTACCAGAGCAGGTCGCCAGGGAACACCCAGTTCTTGCTGTACGACACCTCGCCTCCGAAATGTGTGTAGAACCAGCCAGATGCAGCTATCCTTGTTAGCCTGGCATATTAAAATACCCAGGACGGACTTACGGGCAAGGTAGGGCTTCGTTCCCAGGGCATCAGTATACGCCTGGTCCCCATCCGCAACAGTCACATTAGCTCCATCCTTCGGCGCCTTGTTGTTACCATCATTATCCCAAGCCATCCAGTTCAGGGCGCTGTCCACATCATCAAAATCTCCGTTGCCGGGCTCGTAATTCGGCGCCCAGAAGATGTCCGTGCCAGCACTAGACTTGATCGTGGCGACGTCCACGCCATCCCCGGCAAACGACGAGACGAATACCTTGTTATCAACCTTCAGCTGTGCTGGCTTATCCGCGTACTCTGCGATCTTAGACCCAACAGCGGCTGCCTGATCCGTTTTGTACCAGTTGAAATCGAACGAGATGAAGACCTTCATATCGTTCTTTGCGGCGGACTCGTAGGCATAGCCTAGCTGGGTGTCGGTGGACGAGTCAAGACCGATATTCAGGGCGAATGCGTCAATCCCAAGATCTTTTGCTTGCTTCATGTCGGTGTCATAGTCGGAGGCGCTTTGGCGGTTACCTGAGATGCCGACCTACGTTGTTCAGCTTCGTTCTGTTTGTTTAGATAGCCTCAAGGGCTTCTGCTGGACTTACCATGAAATGGCAGAAGACGAGCCTATCGGTGTTGGTTTCATTGGCTCGCCGAACATTATTGTGAGTCTTTGGGGTCTTGAGTTGTGGGAATGCTGCGGTGCCTGCCGCTAGGGCTAGAATGAGCGTTTTCAGATACATCATCTAGGGCTGTCAGCTACCTCGTTCAACAGCAGCTCAGGTGTATCTATACTATACCACAGCTCAGCAGTTCCAAGAGAACAAGAACAATTAGCTGACCAGCAGCAAGGGAGTCCGAATTAGCGAGCAACAAAGTATGATAAATCTATACGGCGATCTCCTGGGTGAACTAGCCCCCAAGCCATGAAACCGTCAGAAGGAACAGGAACAAGGATACGGAATCAATTAACAAACCAGGAAATAGACATCTCCTTACCTTCTCAGAGTAGCATCGGCTTTACCACCTTTGTCTATACCTTTATCAACCCCAAACGACTACTTCCATTGCCCCTTTTATATCCATGTCTTCCTATAATTCCTGAACCCCTCCCACACTACCCCAGCGGCCAAGATAACTACCTCACAACATGCTAACCGCCTTCACAATATCCCCGTCATCCCATTAGACCAACCAGAAGAGGTGATTGTGGAAATCCTCGTCCTGTCACACACCCCCGACTTGACATCCTCGGCTCCCAAGACGCCCTCAGAGCCTGAAGACTGCCGATCAATTCCAGATCTAAGGAGACTCTCCACACCTGGTATGCACTGTGTTAGAGATTCTTGTCAAGAGATTTAAAAGCCGCTGTCAGATGGGATCAGCAACGCTCATCGGCGAGTAAAAATCAGCGGTTACATTACACGGAATGATCCTGATGGATCTGCGTTTTAGGATGGACGGGGGAAGGAAAGTTAGCCCCTGGCGTTTCTGATGTTTCTGGGGTTTTTGATGGTTGGTCAGTGTCTCAATAGACTGGGGTTATTGATAACTGCCTAACATTGGACAGTTATTAGATGTGATGGTGTTGGGGTTGGATTGGTGGGAGGAGTCACTTACTCCGCTCTGCTCCTCTAGGGATTATAGGCCACTGCTACTTACTGTTTAACTTAATAAATAAAGATCCTACTCTTCCTGAAAGTCCGTCATTGAATGTAACATCAAAAGACCTCCCGGCCATAATCACAATCACAACCAACCCCCCCCCCCTATCTCAACCATGCATACTCACACAACCAAGAGTCAAGAACCTCCTCCAATTCCATCGCCAGCTTACACTCAGACTAGACTGGCTTTCCTGCATCTTGACAAACTTAATCGCCAAAAAGCCCCGCGATCCCATCACCAGACCCACCAGACCCAACATGGCGAGATTCCAACCGCCTCCTCTCACCACTCACATTCCAACATCGCTCATCCTAGTCAACGCCGTTTGAGATCTGAAGAATCGATGCGGCAGATATACCATACGCAGTCCTTGTCTCCACCGCATGTTGTCTTGTCTATGGGTAATAAATAAGGTAGAATAGTCATTGGAGGACCCATATCTCAGCACCACCCCGAATACTCAGCACCAGTGAAATCAATCCATCGCGATAATACACAAGAAGCCAAGTCTCCGAATATCAGATCCCGACGGTGCAGAGTCAGATTCAAATCCAGAACCAAAGTTCAGATTCAGATTCGGATTTGGATTCAGATTCATCCATAGCGGCTATTATTGGTTCTCGCGACGCGCCGTAGCTACCAGTCAGTCAGTGTAAAGTGTGTGTGCCGGCCGCCGGCGGCACTTTAGCGCTGTGTGACATGGCAATTGCAATGCCGCGCCATTTATGTTTCAACGTCGGGATGAGAGTGAGAGTGGAAATGAGAATGGGAATGAGAATTCGTCTAGAATGTCCCTGCCATGTGATGGGGCGGGAGCAGAGCCTGGACTGCAGTCGTGTTCCTAATGGTCATCCTGCCTTTATTTAATTGATGATACTGAACCAGGAGGTGAGTGGGTTTCTTTCCTATATCTTGAGGAAAGAATCCCTGCTGGTCTTGTTTTAAGTGGGATACTTGATGAGCTTGTTGTGTTTCGTTGGTTAGGGGGTTGGCGCTGGGTCGATGATCATGTCTTATGCAAGCGGACAGTAGGAAAGAAGACGAGGCGTCACGGTCCTGGATTTATTATTTCTCGTCTGCATAGAAAGAATAGTGGATAAGATTCATTGGATAGAAAGAACTGCACTGGAGTGGCACATTGATCATTCAGTTTGATTACCCGAAAAGAAAGAGGATGACTAGCCAGCCACCGAGAATCGAGCATTCTACCAGGATTGCTGTGGTGGCCGTCTACAATTATGAGATACAGTAACTAAAATAGAAAGCAATGGACGTGATTGCAGTGTTACACCACGGCAAACGCCGAAACATAGCTCACTGAGCTACTGTGGACGTCGTCCGTAATGTCCTTGCTGCGCTCATATCGAACAAAGCGGAACTTCCCCTCGGCACCGTCCTGTGCCCCGGCCGCTTCGATGGCGGCCATTATGACGCCGATGGGATGTCGACCGCAAACAGTGTTTCCTGTCTTTTCAAGTATATCTGTGAATTTCGCGGTCTTTCCTGTGGCGATTGCTGCCATGGTTGCGATGTCGAATGCGGAGATACTCTCGTGGATCTTGGGCTCTTCTCTCCGTATGCGGTCTTTACGCTGGAGGTGATGGCCCGCACAGGCGACCTCGATTCTATCTCCTATGTCGCTGACACTGTCGTCTGGCTGAGGCAATTCATCCGACGATAACGGCAGTCTTGGCCCCGGCTTAGGAGCTTGCGGGACGTAGTACGTGTAGCGGAAGCTGTCCAGACCCCAGTGGCAAAAGTCTGAGCTTATGACAAAGGCATTGGTTGGATCTTGTAGGTATGGGGCGAGCAAAGCCCCAAATGCACCCTCTGTCGTTGTAGAGGTGCTGCCCACTAGAATGGGTACTAGTGGAGGGTACTCTGCAGTTGGCTTGTCGGGGTGTTGTAGTTGCAGAAGGCGATGAATATAGGGGAGATGAAGCTCGATACTGTGTTCAGTTTCATCGACGGCTCGAGACATGGCTTCGAACTGGATGGTTGAGCCATCGGGCTTGACAGCTGAGGTTGAGCGGAGTTGGTCAATAAGCTCGGTGTCGAGCGGGAGAGGGTCGTCAGATAGCGGGGTATAGTAGCTGGTCAGTTTGGGGAGAGCAAGACTCGTGAAATAACGATGATGCGAGGGACCGAGGATGAATATCCGCTTCCTGAGAAAGAATGATTTTAGATGTGAAGCGAGATTATCGAGAGGGGGCGGCTCACGCTTTGGACAGATCCAGGGACCTGTAGGCGTAGGCGGCACAAGCCCCGGAGTACGCATATCCCGCATGTCTGGATACTCAGGGATCAGCCTATGGGTGTTTGGCATTGTCTCTTGCCAATACATACGGAGCAATGACTATACGTGCCCCGGGCACTGGCAGAGAACCCAGCCCCTCGATGCTGTCAGGCACCTGAGCTAGCCATTGATCGAGCTGGCTCGTGAGGGTACGACGGTCGCCCGAGTACCAGGAACCAGAATGCGAGGCATCTCTAGAGCTCATTATGCAAGCTCTCAGTAAGTACTAGGAATCTATAACCCAATACGGAGGTTTTGGCGGAAGTCGAGTAGCAGACTGAGTGATGTTGCTGAGGGGAGAAGCGGGGAAGGCAAGCGCTGCTAGTCATGAATGACGAAGATCCAGCATACCGAAACATCCGTCAACGGATTTCAGTTTGAATTAAGTTAATTACTAACATGAAAAGACCAGTTTATAGAGATGCCGGTTATTGTTATTTTTAAATACCATGCATCTTGCCAATAAAGAGCTTGAAAGCCCGAATAACTGGAAGACTAGATCCTCTCTTCTAGCGCTATATATATCCCCGCACCCCCAATGCCATCAACTATACAGGCCTCTATTCCACTTAATTGGCAACAAAACCACCAAACAAACTCTTAACGAATATCCAACTCGATAAATCAATTGTTTTCCATTCAATGAACTCTGTGTAATTATTTTGTGGTGTATACTGCATGGCTGGGTGCAATTAAACCTGATGGGGAATAGCGCATACTTTGTGTACTGCGACGCCAGCACGCGTGGATTCTTCACGCGCATCCCGACCTCAAACCCTCAAATTCCTCCCTCCAACCTCCACTCAAAAAGCAATTTAAACTCTCACAACCAAATTCTTTTACGTCCTTCTCATAATACCTACTTATCCTGCTCCAATCGCCTCTGGACACAATTAAATCTGCCAGGCAAAAAAGAACTTAATTCGCTCAACTCGCCTCCATCCGCTCAGATTTACCATGTCTCTCAAGCGCAAGGCCTCGTTCCCAAGCATTGCATCTCCGCAATCTGCTCAGGGCTTCATCAGCCTGCCTTCTATGGATGACAGCCCCAGGCATCTCCATTGCCGCACAAGGAAGCGCGTGAGAAATGATCGCCCTGACGACCAAATCGTATATCGTGAGACAACCAACGAAGCTGAATGTTTTCAAGCAGCCTGCTGACTTAGGAAACAGAAAACACTCTTCGCTTGTTGTTCACAGCCCAGCAGCAGGTCCAGCAGGCTCCTACCCCACCGGCAAACCAAGATGAGGACATGGAAACAGACACCCCAACCCCTACCGTCGACTGCCGTCAACAGACATTACTTCAATTCTTTCGTCCTTCCCAGCCTTCTCGCCAGCCTTGTTCTTCCACGCCAATAAGCCAATTCTCGAGCGAAGTCTTGCAAGGTGGGAACGTCTTCCCGCAAGGCCACGGCTTTGGCGGCGCCTCGCCACCCACTTCCAATTATGGCGACGCGATGACGCTTGCTCCTCAACCCGTTGACCGAGACATGGACATCGATATGGATACGGGAAGTAACGAGTCAAGTCCCGCGCCCAGGCAGTGGACAGGGCTCGTTGGATGGATATGATGTATCTGCGAGCCGATTTGCTCGATTTTATACTTGCCCTATACCCTAGTCCCACGAATGCGGACCCTATGCTTTGTTATTTTCTTCTCTTGCTTGTTTGAAGCGTTATGCTTGATCCGGGCGCCGGTGATTGCTGGCGATCATTAGCGGTGCTGCGGTCCCTCTTATACGGCACGCCAGGATTTCCTATGAAGAGTTCCCATGATGTGCTTGTACAGCTTATCACAATATAACGAAGGCAAATAATTATACCAACAATCTGTACTTGATCGGCTCCGTAAACCCAAGGTCAATGCTCTGGAGATTAGAGTTCAAATACTGAGTATTCAGCATAAAATAATCAATACCCAGCAAACATGATGAATTCAGTCAAGCAACCATAGAAGACGCGGACATCTTCCGATTATATTATATCATGGCGTCATATCATGATGCGGGGAGCTCAGCCCAGCTCATGAGAGTTCCGCCTGATAATTCAGGCATCAATTATTAAACAGCATCTCGAAAGTATTTTAACAAAGAGCGCAGCGCGATCATTGCTCGAACCACCAACGTGCCAGCCCACACCGCACCGTCCAGCAAAAGCGCAGAACAAAGGTTCGCCCAATCCCAGACCCAGGTCTAGCCTTGATCGAACAACCAACTGACGGCTAGCCGGGTATCCAGCAGGTCGACTCTCACAGAACAGTCCAGATCGCCAGCTTCCCCCCTACTTCGGTGCTTTGTACCAATTCTACCTTTTCCGCCGAGAGCCAAAAAAAGAAAACTTTCTAGACAACACAGTTCCATTGGTACAAGGGAAGGCACAATGGATGAAATCCAGGCCGTTCGATATCTGGAGTCTCTGATCGGCCAGACACTGCGAGTGCACGCGACAGACTCTCGGATTTTCGTGGGCGTCTTCAAGTGTACAGATGCGGTAAGTCTGACGTTGAACTTGCTCACCACTGTCCCATTGCCATGCATGAGGGGCGATGGGGCGGGGGAGCAAGAAGTTCAAAGCTCACGAGCCCGTTTACTGATTCGTTCTTTCGGCGCCATAGGATCGGAATATCATTCTCGCCAACACTCACGAGTATCGCCATCCAACAACGGCTGCTGTTCGTGATGCAGCCGCAGCCCTGAATACGGCGCCTGAGAGTTCAGAAGAGTCGCAGAAGCTAAAATTAAATATGACGAGTCGATTTATTGGTCTTGTGGTCGTGCCCGGACAACATATCACGAGCATCGAGTTGGAGGAGATCCAGACCCCGCAATCGTGATGGTGGCGGCGTTCAGCTACAATTTTCGACATGATCTTCTTCCGTGGCGAACTCTAATGATTATGATTGTGCCTTTCTCTCTTTATTTCCAAGCCGTCTGTTTCTTTGCTTTTTCCCAGCTGCCTGTTTCCAGGGTCGTGTTTCGTTGACAGATGTGGCATGCATTATTCACGTGGGGAATTGGAATAATGACTGTGGTTCAAGGAAACAGCCTGAAGTATGGATTGATAGCAACCTCTCGCTGCCACCCTTTACATATGTGCGCCTCCTGCAAGAGGAGGCTCAAGTCTGCCCTGACTGGATATTCTACGGTCCATTGTCCACTTTCGATGAGGCGCCAAGATCTAGATGCGAGGATTGAGGCCTGCTGCAAACGTGGTGAGTGTGGGAGTGACGAAACAGATAAGGCTGCGTTATCTTGGCGCAGAAACTGGCCCTTGGCAGCATCAACCATCACCCTGATTCTCCTGGACTGAGTTCGGAGGTAAACTGGCGGTGTTCCTGCAGTTCAAGGGGGGCACGACTTGGTGGGTCTGGGTACTCCCTCATTGTTTGACCAGGCTTCACTGGCTATTCTCCGGGATAACTACGTACTCGGTGCCGACCCAGAAATTGAAACCCAAGAATAAGAACAGTGGAAAGAGTACGGAATAAGCAAAGGTACCACGGGGGATTTTGATCTTGAGTTGTGCGACCTCAGCCACGACGAGTGGCCATGCGAGGTTCGGGTATCTTCGGAGCTCACCGAAGGCTGACCATCGATATATGCCCTCAGTCAGCGACGGGGTTTGTTTCCCACACAGAGAACAGCTGTGGGATCTAGACGGACGGGGTTGTGAGATGGAGAACCTATAAGATCGCGCATACAACCGAAGCCAAGACCCGATGAGGGGAAGATGAGAGGATGACTGGATTCTGGGAGTCTGTGCTGGGGACTGGGCCTCGCGAGGTACAGATTTTAGTGACTCAGATGCTTCAATAAGCTTAGAAAGGGCGTTTTCAAAGGCGTCCCAGACAATATAAAAAGGAAACAAGCAAAAAGCGTGAGGCGGGCGTTTGGTTCCGTAGTCTATAAAACTAGCTCTGGCCGGCTCCGTGCTCCGCGCTGAGGTCATGACGATATTGATCGGCAAATTGGATTCTGGGCAGCAGTAATTCGTTCTCCATCGACAGCACAAGTACTTTCTCCTAATTACACGCTGCCCTGGTAGCGACTGCTCCGTCCAAACTGATCTCCAGGCATCCACATAGTCTACAGCTTACAGCCCCGGCCCGACTTTGATCCGAGACTCGGTGACAGGAGCGGTGGCTTTGCAGCAATCGAGACCGTCACTCTCACGAATCAAACTGCTCGTCTTGCGGCCCTGGAGGCAAACTGTCTGGACTCAAAGCTGCCTGCCCGTCTCTTGTCGCTCTTCCTGTCGACTCTCCGTCTCTGCTCAACTGTCTCCTATCCCTTCCATCTTCCGTGTGCTCTCGGTATGTCTGCCCCTCGCTTCCCTGCCCGTCTGCCGTCCTCCACATAATGACGCATCACGGACGGCTCCTCTGATCGATCCCCGTCACCCAACTCTGCAAACTCCAGTCCCAGTCTCACAGTTGTGCAATTCAAATCCCTCATACTGTCCCTCTTCCCCTCCACTCCGCAAAACGCCTCCCATGATTACCGCTTCACTGCCTCGTTGCTAACCGTTTCGTCTCAAGGCGCGATTTGTCCGCAAATCGGAGCTTTCCCATCGGTCGATCCTAGCTCTTGGTGGCTTGTAAGCTGAGATGCTCTCCCTCTCTCCTTCCGCCTCCATTTATTCTAGCATCAAGTTCGCGAAGTGAATCGGCTCTTTTATTTCGATCTCTCCGTCCTTAATTCTCGTCGAAAAATAGTTCTTCGCCACGGTCGCCCGTGCTCGCTGTCATTTTCGTCCAACGTCGGGCTCAGCGCACATCGGATTCTTCGCACGTCGAGCAAATATCTGAGCATTTTCCGCGGAATTTTATCGCCCTTTATATACTCTCTGCCATTTGTCTAGCAAAGTTACGGCCAAGACGCCCCTAGCATTCCAGAGCTCAGTGCGTATTACTCGAACCGATACCGTTTCTTCGAGCGTGAGGGTCGGATCTTGGCAGATATCTCTCCTTGCAGAAATGGGTCAATCTCATTCCAAGGGCAATGCTGGCCCAGGGGATTCGCTACAGTCGTACCCATCTTTCTCCAAATCTGATACCAAAGAGTCCCTCCGATCCTTTCGAGGGTCGATCCGGTCGAAGATCCGAAATACTGACAGTCCCCGTGCGTCTACGTCGGCGCTGTCCTCGGATGACAAGTCGGATGTAGGCTCCGTGAAGTCTTTCGGGAGCAGGCGCAGCTCCACAAATTTGAGTCGGCCTGCATCAGCCGATTCTGAATCTCATTCTCCCACAGATGCGCCGGATCCACCTCCCTCCCCTACCATGTCAACCAGCTTGAAACGAGGTCACCAAGATGTAAATGCCATGAAGCAGAGTGGTGAGGTTGACCACGTCTCGGATGCTCCGCCGTCCACCGCGCCGCCCCCAGGGGCGCAAGTCAAAGCGGGCGAATCCATTCTTATCAAACGCGAGGATCAGTCGAATCCGATTCTAGATTTTATCATGAAGACACCGCTTCACTCTGATGCATCCTCGTCTCCGGGTATGGGAATGGGCGCGCTGAAGTCCATCGATCTCGATGATATGATTACTCGTCTTCTCGATGCTGGTTACTCGACCAAGGTCACAAAGACCGTCTGTTTGAAGAATGCGGAGATTGTGGCCATTTGCACTGCCGCACGCGAGCTGTTCCTCACTCAGCCTGCTCTGCTGGAACTGTCAGCACCCGTGAAGATTGTCGGAGATGTTCATGGCCAGTACACGGATCTTATCAGATTGTTCGAGATGTGCGGCTTCCCACCAGCTTCCAACTACCTCTTCTTGGGTGATTACGTGGATCGCGGAAAGCAAAGCTTGGAGACCATTCTTCTTCTCCTTTGTTATAAACTAAAATTCCCCGAGAACTTTTTTCTCTTACGCGGTAACCACGAATGTGCAAACGTGACTCGGGTGTACGGCTTTTATGACGAGTGCAAACGGCGGTGCAATATCAAGATCTGGAAGACATTCGTCGACACCTTCAACTGCCTACCTATCGCTGCGACCGTGGCTGGCAAGATTTTCTGCGTTCATGGTGGTCTTTCGCCGAGTCTCTCTCATATGGATGATATCCGTGGGATTGCGCGCCCGACTGACGTACCCGATTATGGGCTGCTCAACGACTTGCTCTGGAGTGACCCTGCGGATATGGAAGAAGATTGGGAGCCCAATGAGCGCGGAGTCAGCTACTGCTTCAATAAGAACGTGATTATGAACTTCCTACAGCGTCACGACTTTGACTTAGTCTGTCGCGCCCACATGGTTGTCGAGGACGGCTATGAATTCTACCAGGACCGGATTCTGGTAACGGTGTTTTCTGCGCCTAACGTGAGTACTCTCTACCACTACCCTTTTGAACCTATTTACTGACCATGATGATGTAGTATTGTGGGGAATTCGATAATTGGGGTGCCATTATGTCCGTCTCTGGCGAACTGTTATGTAGCTTCGAGTTGCTGAAGCCCTTGGACTCTGCAGCACTGAAGAGTCATATTAAGAAGGGACGGAAAGAGCGGAACAGCCTGCTCAACAGTCCTGTAAGTTGATTCTCACCTGTCCTTCTTTCTGCCAAGCATAAGCACCGCTTCTTGTGTGACGCTGCCGAGACTCTCGTGCTCGTTTTGCATTGCAGCGTTTTTTTTTTTTCGCTCGTGCAATTTGCTTTTTGCCTCCCTCTGTTCGCGTATAGCTTGCTAACTCCCTAAAGCCCGCTGTCGTATCGGCCCAAAGCTATTAAAACATCGCAGTGAACGCGTGCCAAAGCGTGTGCCATATGTCACCATCCACGCCATCTGGGACCCTCCATCCAGTGGTCGGTCATGCCATAATCTGCGTAGTCGACATTCATTATTAGACTGCCGGGTCCAACTTGGCGTTGGTACTTATACCGCGCCACATCCCATTGTCAATGTGGGTGTCCGACGGGTGGAAGTGATTGCAATCCTCGGTTGCAACACGACGAAATGGGGTCTTCAACCAGAAGCCGTGCCGCTCCTTATAACCCCAGCCTGCCAATACGGGACGTGGCAGGTCCGTCGGGGTCAACATTCCTAAAACGTTGCATGAGATACCCCGTGTCCACGTAACGGCAACTATTACGGTATAAGGATCTGAGATTGATATCTTTTTATTATTCAAACTTGTTTTCATACGAGGGATGTCTCAAAAGCGAGCATATGCCATTGATCATGGGGCGGATAGGTCAGAGTTGCTCTTGTGTTGCCGGTTATATTTTCTATTTTTCTCTCGATTTCTCTATTTGCTCAACGGCCGAGTTTTGTTTGTGTTTAATGATATACAAATGCGCGTTTCATCAGGTCGGTGGTCTGCAGAAAGGGGTTATGTTCTTCTTATTGACATCTCAACTCATCGGACTGAAGGATAAATGGCTTCCGCTTCTTTTAGATAAGAACTTGGGCACACCAAAAACAATGTTTCATTATCCTCCTTCACATCGCTCTTTACCTCTTTCAGGCTCAGGTTATATGTAATTCGCTTGTACAGCTGAAGGCCAGCGTAACACACCGTCTTGGCCTCCCAGTCCGACCCAAAATCCTATATCCCTTCCCCCTACCTTGAGTACTACCTTCATGTCCTGTGTCCCCTGGGCACTGGGTAGTCAAATTCTAGACCCTCACCACCCAGACGGAAAGAGGAAACATGAACACGGCTGACATTACAAGCAAGGGATACACCGTAGCGATAATCCATAGTTTTATGGTGCCCAGTTCAGTTTGCGAGCAAGGTTCTAGATTAATTCCCAATGTCACTTTTAAATTGAAATCAAAATCAAAATCTATACAATGCAATGTAACATAGCAGCATATCCTGTTCGCCAATGAAGATAATAATAAATAACATGAAATGAAACTGATGAATCCCGCGGGGATCCAGTCAATATGATCCCCGACTCTCGACTCTGGACTTTTCCTTCTATCGGATCTAACATCGCTCCTTTCTTTCTTGGTTTGTTTGTTTGCACAGCGTCGAATAGCATACATTAGTGGCTAGCGTAGTATGGATGGATGTCGACCCGGATGGACAGTTGTGCGAGTATTGAGAGAAATAGATATGTATATGCAAAAAAGTAGACAGCCAAGAAAGAAGGTGAAATCCTCAATCCATTCTTTACTCGTACTCGCGCACATAACGATCCGGAAGGTCAACGTCCCACATCGGCCGTTCGATAACGGCAACCTCTAACCCGGTATTGGCATTGCTATCACGGTCCTCCTCCGACTCGGTTTCGGCATCGGTAGCGCTCAGCGGGACGATGCCTAGGATCCCACGGTACTTGTACGTATACCACCACCGACGCGCCGGTGCGGAGGACTTGGCGACTTGCTTGTCCGTGCCGTTCGCCTTTGTAGAAGTGGTGCCGTTGGTGGTGTTGTTATTATTCTCCCTCCGGAGCCGCGCGAGCCGGGCATCATTGTCTTCCTCCTCTTCCTCTTCCTCGTCATCGGTTGCGCGCTCGCGCTCTTTCTCAAGCGACACCCATTCACCCTGCGCTGCGTCGGGCCCAACGAACGCGCGGGCCTTGGTGTCGAAGACAACATTTGTCTCGGCGAGGGGAATCTTATCACCCGCGCCAGTATTGTGCTTTTTGTTCTTCTTCCCTGTTCCCGCTGCTGCGGCTGCAGCTTCTTCAGCGGCCTCTTCGCGTTTCCGCTTCTGGGAAGAAGTCTGTTTCTGCTTCTTGGTCAGCGCCTGGGAGTTTTCTGCTTCCGCGGCTTTGTTTTCGGCGGTTGCGGCGGCGTCCAATTCCTCTGTGCTTGGGAAATCGTGCTTTAGGTCGAACATCCACAGCCAAGAGGTGCCGTAGAGCCAGAGGCGCTCGCGGGATGGGTCGGAGAGGTCCCAAAGGCAGCCCATTGCGCGGTCCTTGACGCCCTTGAAGTCCATGGGGAGGAAGGCCTTGGGGTTGCGCCGGGACCATTCGGAGAGTTTACCCTCGAGGGCGTCAAGCTCGACGAGTTGGTGCTCTGTTGTGAGGGCCATAAGGCGGGATTCTTCCTCTGCGGTGCCGTTTGGTAGGAGGGAGGCGCTTGTTGTTGGGGGTCTAAATGAGAGGAGGGCGACGCTAGATTTGAGACGA
This sequence comes from Aspergillus puulaauensis, assembly GCF_016861865.1. Classification (NCBI taxonomy): domain Eukaryota; kingdom Fungi; phylum Ascomycota; class Eurotiomycetes; order Eurotiales; family Aspergillaceae; genus Aspergillus; species Aspergillus puulaauensis. The sequence goes on along the minus strand of NC_054860.1, from coordinate 1,455,809 downwards.
GGGATCGGGGAGTCTGCGGCGATGGCACGCCAATGCTCGCCTTCTAAAATGGGGGAGTCATCCTCATCGTCGGAGTCGGATTCGTCATCGGATTCTGACGAGCGGTTCTTGGATTTGGGTTCTTTGTCGGCGGCTTGTTCGAGTGTCCAGGTATCGATGCAGCCGGAGATATCGCCCGAAGCTAGGATCTTGCTGTTGTGCGAGAAGACAACGCATCGAACTGTTCGCTCGTAGTTGCCTAGGGTGCCGTGTGAAATGTTCTCGAAACGAGCGTGGCGTGGCGCTCTGTGGAGGTTGACTAGTTGGGGCAAGATCTTGGTTTTCTCTTGAGCCGACGACGCGGGTTGTATTCTTGCGAGAGAAATGTCGCTGTTAGGCCGGACGATGCAGAGCCACCGGCTGTCTGGGGAGACCGTTACGAGGCGAGCACCGCTTTCGGAGACTGAGCTAGGGATGTCGAGCTTTTGTACGCGTAGTGTTCCTCGCTCATCGCCTTTGCGCCGTCTTACGGAAAATACTTTGATGTTGGATATCGTAGCTATAACGAGGGTCTTTCCGTCGTTAGAGAGCGTCGCAGATGTGATGTTTTCTTCGCCCTGTAGTAGAAAAGACCGTCAGAATGCACACAGAAATTGCGGTGCTTGTGTTTGCTTACCTGGATCAGAACCTTTCCAACCAGCCGATGTCTTTGCCCGTCAGGGGCTTCGTGTACCGAAGTAGGTCCACGAGACACCTTCCAGATGTTGACCTCTCTATCCCAGAAGCTCATTACCAACCTAGAAGAAGGCGACGAAACGACCGGAGGTACTTGAGGAAGGCTTTGGAGGTTTCGATGGTGCTCTTTTCCGAATTCTCGTAGGGGTAGAACGACGGGGTTGGCATCAGGCCCTGCATGCAGTTAGCCACTGTGGGCGGGATAAGATGGTAATATAAGGGTCATACCTCCAGAAACCACGACACTGAGATTCTTCGTCTCGTAGACAGCAAAGGTCTTCACATCGTGGGTATGATACCTCCGATGCGTCATCTCCACCCATCGGCTGCTCTTATCGCCCTTCTCACCAGGCTTTTTTCTGTAGACAACTGTGCGCTGGTCGGCGCCACCGCTGACAACTGTCTCTCCGTCCGCGCTGACCGCGACATCCAGAGTATCCGCCAAATGGCTATGCAGCCGCTGGATAAGCGAATAGTTCTTCGCATCCCAAAACCGCACTTCACCAGCAGAGTCACCAGACACAATAGTCTCATCAGGCAAACACTTCACGGACCAAACCAACAACTCCTTGGACCCGCCCGTAGGACCTTTGCCCAAACTAATCGTCCTAAGAATCTGCCCATTGCGAATATCAAAGACCCGAATCGAACTATCCGCATAACCCGCAACAATTGTATTCCGGTTCTGAAACGTAACACTCAAAACCCGCGGCTTCTTCGTCGACGGCCTCAATGTCTTCAGAAACCGCATATCATCATCTGCAGTCGACATCAAAACAATCGACCCATCAGCACACCCCGCCGCCAAATGCTGCCCTGTGAACTCGCCCTCCGCCGCCGGAATCGGCTTGTTGTCCCGTCCCTTCGCGGCCTGCCACCGTGGCTGCGCCGCAAGACACCACATCTCCCCATAGTTCCCGCTCGAGTGGCGCTTCGGCCGCCCCTGCTCGAGATCCCACTCCGTCACCGTCGTCGAGTACCCGATGCTAAATAGGCGCAGACGGCCCGCAACTTTCTGCCCATCCGGCCCTGGTTCTGGCGGATCCAGCGTCCAGACTAGACCCTCGATACTGCGGTCTTTTCCGCCGCGGAGGACGGTCTCCTGGAACCAGGCGCCGCGCGCGGGGTTCCAGATTTCGATGTCGCCGTTGGCGCGCCCGACTGCGAGGCGGAGGGTAGGCACGCCCTTCCCGCCGAGCCCAATGGACGGGGGGTGGGAGAATGCGAGCGCATTGATGGCTTGCGGGTTGTACGGCACGAAGCGGCAGCGGTGGATATCCATTATGTGTCGTTTATCGTGTTAGATAAACTGCTGTGAGGATTTTGGGGGGGGGGGGGGGGAAGAGGTTCGGCGACGAGGACGGTTGGTTTTGCGGTCTCCCACGTTCAGGTGGATGCGATGAGGCTGTATTGAGAGAAAATACGGTACTCTGGCTCGAGGTCAAGAGCCTACCGCTATGCAGACATTCCGGAGAAAGTATACGGGGATTAGGTGGGTTTGGTTTCGAGCTCGTCCGGTCGATTGTTGGACTCGGCGGTGTTCTACTTTTTTTTCTTGATACAAATTTTAGCGCCTGCGGAGGTTCCACCGGGAGCTCCAGGTCACGTGAACACATGGCCAGAGTGATGGACCACGGTTCTCTTCGAACCACATTCTGCCCGAAGATGTCTACTTGGACCTACAAGTGGTGTGTTCGACAGGCCGCGATGGTCAGGTACATTTTGAGATGATGCTCCTTGGGGATAATGGTCCCTCGGACCAAGTCAGCCAACGATCCGTCCAGTCACACAAAGTATAACGAGTCTCGAATTCTATTGCTAATCGTTCCCCCAATTTCTCTACAGTTGTTGACCGTAATTTTCACCGAGCGTCGCCGTCACCACACAACGTTGGCTATCCCGGCAGTTAGAGCATGTTCATCGCGAGCTCGCGTTGTCGAGACCAAGGGGGCATGACTCGCATGAAAGCAGCCCATCCAGCAGCAAGCACCTGACCTATGAGAGTCTGTGGAACAAGATAAGCAGCAGCCAGCGAGCGACAGCCAACCAGTTCAGTCTGTTGCATGACAGTCCAGACACAATCATATAATAAGCTTCAGACTTGACAGCACAGTGGCAATGGGAGACTGTCTCTGAGCGTCTCATTGAGGTGTGGACGACAATTGCATGGGTGCCAAGTTAAGAGCAGCGCACACGGGTCCGTTTTCCTACCCGCTGTCCTCCGGAGGAAGAGCTGCATTGATGGGAACAGACGCGCAGGGATGAGGTATCGGAGACTGATGAAAACAAGGAAGTCGGTAAGATACGAGTTGGACTTCGATGTCGCGAAAGCGAATCTCAATGCGTCTTGCGAAGGAAGTGTGACAGACATATGCACGTCTGGTGTGTGGTCCAAAATCCGATGTCTGAAGGGCTGCCACGTCAGTCAGACCCTCGTCGCAATTGTGCCATCGCGGCTTGCGGTTTGGGTTCAATATGCCGCCCTTGAAGGGAAAGGGCCTGATAGGGCGAAAATGTCACGACTTCGCAGGGATATCATTCCCGCAGGAGGGGCCGCTATTCTGCACCCAGGAATTGCAGAGGCTGAAAATAGGAGGGGCTGGTCAGACTGCACCGAGTTGTGCATACTCCCAGCAGCATCCGCGACGTACCGTGAGTGGCAAAGACTCTCTTGCCGAGAGGTTTGAGGCTTGCAAGTTCAGCTGAATCGACAATTTGATCGTCGGCCCGGTGCGGGGTATTTCGAGATGAGCCACATCTCTGCCGGTTGGGCGTCAGCACGACGTGCTGCACCATTGCTGTCTTGAGCCGTGGTTTTCGCGGCGTATTAATGCGCGCGTTGGCTTCAGAGTTGGTGCGAAGAGGTAAAAAAATATCTTACTCTTCAGTATTGACTCGACCTCCAGTGACTACTCACTACTATAATTCTGCGCACCAATTGTGTCCGTTCGCCACAAATCAAGCCCGGAAGGGTAATACTTTGCGCTGCGGGTGATTGAAACGGTGGCGAGTCACGGACATCTCGTCGAATTAGTGAGTTTGGGGAAAGGTTTCATTGGCCTTGGTCGCCAAGATGAACGTGAGCAGCGTGCAAGGCAGAATGCTCGAAATTGATGATATTCTATATATAGGTGTTGGCCAGCGTCTCACGATCACAAGTCCAATCAAACACCATTTCTCGTGGGAGGCCTGTCTATCGTATTATTTCAAAGCTAGCGGTCTGTATCCTAGCTGCAGATACTCGAGTTTGAGAATAACGCGACGGCCATATAAGCATTGGGCGAGCAGTGGTAAGATACTGCCAAATGGAGACCGTGAGAATGGCGATCTCGAATATACTCTAGACCAAACAAGTAGTGGTCGCGACCACGCATGAAAGATGCCACTCGCGTGCCGTGTCAGACTTGAATAAAGATAGAGTTACGGGGTCCCGGTTAGAGCTGCGATGTCGACAGAGATCATCGCAGGTGCTCCAAGTCTTGGACGGAGCATGTGATGGCAATCGCTGGCAGCTTTTGAAGTCTTGAGCGATACTACCATCGGCTACTACGGATACGTATAGTTCAATAATGGCGAGACGAATCCTTGGTTCAGGAGGTGGCTGATCCGACGATTCAGCTCGACTCGCACACAAAACTTGCCGGTCGAGGAGTTGGCCGATTCGCAATCGCAATCTCGCAATCCCGCAACCTAAGGCAGCCCATGGGCGCACTGGTTACGGAGTAGAGGAACAAGTTCGCACTTCATTGTGTCAGTGAGGGGACAGACGGCTGACAGTGCCTTGAAAGGATTGACGGTCTTGCGCGTTCCAAGTTGATGGGCCAGGCTTCCTTGAATTGGATTTCGGCTGGCTGGGATCCCCTGGACTGGACTGGAGAAAGGCCCAGGATTAGCTCGAAAAGCGGGAAGTAATAAGCGCGATTGACTTTAACGCGATCCTCGAATCAACGCGCGTAAAGGACTTTTCTGAGTCGCCGCCAAGGGCCGCGGATAAGGCGTTGATCCCGGTCGTTATGTCATTCTTGTATGAACCCCGGGGCCCCTTATAGAAACGCAGGCGAGGAGTGTACTGCACTAAGCGGCGTCGGGACAGGACTCAATTGATAGCGTAGGTGTACTCGGGATGTCTCCAACGTCGGTATATGTCGATGAATCAAGTGGCAATTCGCAAACATGAAGGAAGACCCTGTAATAGCCCGAAGGAGAGCTGGAAGAGGCTTTAATGAAGATTGTTGATCTGTGATTGCAAAAGGCCAGAACGGGGCGCGCTGAAAGCCCGAAACGTGGGACGCGAGTCAATCAATGACGCCATGGATCTGGAGCGGTTCTCTGGGCGCAGGATCTATCGATTCGATCAGCTCGCGAGCCAAACTTTTGGTAGATAATCTCCGACGGCCGATGAGACCTGTGCGGAGCCACAATTGGACTGATAACGATGCAATTCGCGTGTTCGCTTGCGCCGAGATCCCGGACCTGGGACTGAACACCCAGACGCAGAGCAGGAATCGTGCTGAGTGTGTGCCTGAGAGAGAGAGAGGCCTGCGTTCTATGGGGTGAGTGGAGTCGGTTTATTTACACTACAGCCGGCCCGCTTGATTTCTATTTAGCCCCTTGGGGTATTTTACCTGTACTTTTGTACGGCTGTTATTTTGCCGGTCCTTGTCATGTATGCATGTATTACTTACCACTGTCTTCCATTACCTGCTCCGAAGGCGACTTTGACTCCATTAGACCCATCCAAGGCTGTCAACTCGCGCAGAACCATCAAGAAGGCGCTGCAAAGCCTTCAATCCACGGTTAGACGTCTCCGCAGTTCCGGTGAGGCTAATTTTTTTTTTTTTTTCAGGAGGGTCTCTGTGTCACCTTTCGCCCAACGGTCAGAACCTAGAAGTCAGAAATGACGGCGAAGTTCGAACAGAGGGGCTGGCAGAGTGAGGTGAAACTGAGACCCGACCCAGGGGGAGTCAAATTCACAGTATGATTACAATGGTCCCTATTGGCTAGAACAAACTCAATCTCATAATGAGGTTTGTTCGACACGCGCTTAATTCACAAAGACGAGCTTCATTCAGGCTGTGAAGTTGAAGATAGCGTAATGTTGAAGGTTCTATCTACCCCTTCAGACAACTCTTCAAACGGTTCATTCATAAACCGAATCGTTCTGCCGATATCTGACCCCTCGTCGTCTACCGTAAACGGCTCTTGACTTTGAGAAACCACAGTGGATCATCAGGACAGTTCTCGTTACTGTTACTAACAGGACTGCACCCAGTAGTGACTAGTTAACTAATTCAGGAGATGTGCTCCGGTCTCCGTACAAGACGAGAAAGAACCGCAAAAGATGAAGAGTTACTGCGAACTTACTGTACAGAGTGCAAACAAACGATCATTGACTATAATAATTATTACCGGACCCAGACGCAACGCATCATCATGGATACTGAGTAAAGCCCCTTTTAAATGATGTCTAATGTGGCACCGACTATCTTCTGACTGCTGAACTTCGCAGGGATACTAACAAACAGTATACCTTCAAACAATTGATATATCAAAAATAGCAACGTATCCAGAAAACCGGGTTCCTCTGCACCGTACAACACCCCGGGAGGCTGTTCCGCAATCCTTCTAGAAACCTTCCATTTCCAGACCTCCGTCCTTCTCTCTGTTTCCACTCGGCCCACCCGCGAATTTTTCTTCACCTGCCTGCTGCAGTAGTCCGGATAGTGAACGCCGAATGGAGTCAGGCTGGCTTAATGAGGAGATTGGACTACGTAAAATTGATAGGGAGGTCCAGTTCTCTCCCGTTCCTTCCGGACCCAAGAGCATTGCTGTGGTACGTTGTGGGATATGAGTCTTGGCTTTTGGAGTGAGGGATAACACGGAGATGAGATCTCCAAGTCCCAAGACAACGGCCTGCCTGAGGCGCCCTAGGCCGTCTCGGGATGCCAAAGTACTTGCAATTTGACGTTCATCAGACGTCCATCATAGACATTTCAATCACCATGGGAGCGAACGGCGTGGCTAGAGAGCGGCGAGGAACTTGGCCGAAATGCGAACAAATGAATCTTCCAGGCTTTTCAGGATCCGCAGTGGGCTGCAGTAGTGAGCAGTAATCTCGGGTCCGAATGCGGTGTACTTGGCCGTATGAGTATCAAAGTCCAGCAAATTTCGTTGAAATAATGGCGACGCCAGTCCGGTAGATCCTTGCAGGTATTTAGGTATCGATGCGAGTTACACACGCTCAACCCAAATACAGGTATTCAAATTGCCTTGTCTTGGAGCGAAATTAAGCTACGCAACGCAACGTACTCAGCACTCAAGCACAGCGTAAGGGCGCCTGCAATGAAAGTGAAAATCTAAAGGCTGGAGTTGGGCGACTGCAGGGACAATCGCAAGGAGATTTTGATCCAATTCGTTTGATATCCAGCCCCTGCAGCAGGGAGGCCCGCGACCATGCAATAATAATGGCTGGGCTTGCGTTGGTTTGTTGGCTCGTCACTTCGTGCTGGCCTGCTTGGCCTCCTATTGTCCACGAATACGAGTCACGAATGCGCAATAACCTGGAAAAGAATATTGCGGGCTTGGAACATCCTTGTTCATTATCCGAATTGTTTGGCTGTTTGCCCCTGCGCCTTTAGTTCGCCAGTAGTATGTGATGAGTAAGCCCCCTTTACACAGCAGCCACTTGCCAGCAGTGTACCAGCAAGTTCTACATCGGAGATATTCCGTGGGATAACCCAAGTGAGCGGAATCAAACAGCCGCCGTGTCGATGGTTCTGGACATGGCTGATGGCAGCGTCGCTATTTGTCCTGGTCACAGAGCTAGCAACTCGCAATTCCACCATGCAAACCTGGCCGTTTGATGCTCGCGAAGATCAACCCCGAAGTAAGGCAGGCCAGGAGCTCCCGTAACCCCCAAAACGTCTCGTTACGAGGAGAGCGCAGGGATAACTAGAGGATATGACCAGCAGCGCGGATGATTAAATTCAATGACAAAGGTCTTTGATGATAGATTGATACTTGATGGCTGCAGTTTGGATTAGTGGGGAAGCAAGTGACAAGTAACGCCATCAGCCCCATCAGCCTCTTCCAGGGTTTGGTGAATCAAATTCAAAAGTGATAGTCAAAGGAAAAAAATATAGGGCTCCTTATTTCCGAGGCCAGGAGACGGAGGGCTGTCAAAATGGATGTGAACACTAACAGTGACTAGGACCAGCCTCATTAAGTGCGGGGACGTGGACGTGGACGTGTCGCGTGCTTGCTCAAATAGGCATTATAGCTCATGAAGTACAGAGTACAGAGCGACTGATGGATGACAGATTGACAGTGCTTGGGCGCAGCGTGTTGAGCTGTAACAACCGTCGCGCCAGGGCCAAAACAACAACTAAGTACTACTACTAAGTAGAGAGCGATACAGGAATTGTGTAAACAGCACTGCGTCCATCGTGGGCCGTATTGAAGCCTGCGATCGACTGTGTCGCAATGGCTCCAACTTCCAAGAGTTCTTTCCCTCGCAGCTATGGGTTCGGGTGGGTTTCAAGACAAAGAAATATCAGCCACGGATGCAAGTATGACCCCAAGCTATGCAAATAGTCGATTTGATAATGGGAGGCAGTGCGGAGTACTTTGGAGACACTGCACTGCGTATACGAATGGACATGGCATTGATTTGGGATTACTCACACTCCGTACTTGTTGTTGTAATCATACGGAGGTGTACACTTCATACAATTCGTACAAGTCGCGACAGATGCGAACCAGTCTTACCGGCCGTCAGCAGCTGAAAGGAACTTGGTAGCGCGCAATGTGGGCGGAAGCCGTAAAATGGTCCTCGAATCGCATTCCTCCCACTTGTGATATGCGTGTGCAATTCCCAAGGTAATGGCAACACCAAACTCATCGAAAAGCAGCCAATGGATATCTGATAATGCAACTTCGATTCAGAATCAAAAAAGAAGATGGTTGTGCGTTTGTCTGTCATTCAAAGTATTGCTTTTTCGGAGGCATTGACAGGGCAGAGCCGGTGTTGCCTAAAATTACGGCTCCAGTGCAGTGGCCAGTGTGGACTGGTCAGTTAACGAAACGCGGCTGATATGGAAGGGCCAAAAGATGTAGAAATTACAGCTCTTACAATTCGCTCTGTGATAAAATACAGCGAGGGGAATAAAAGTCGCCGCGCCAAGCAGCCGAGGTGTTCCTGGCTGGAGCCAGGGAGGAGGACAGGCTGGGAACGAGTCGCTGGACTCGCTGGAGAGGCCGGAGATCTCCCCACTCGGGCGCCCACAGCACAACGCGGGTGCTGCACACAACCAACAAGGACCACTCATTTGGCTGCTCCTCCAGAAGGGGGGACTGCAACGTCAGAAAGGTTATTGGCGTACAGCGAAGCCAGTTTCTCAGATTTCATCATTTCAGACACATCGACCCTCATCCACTCTCTTCTACAAAACCAAAGACTCAACCCCGTTCATAGACATCAGCGCTTCAATACTGGCCACTACTACGGATCTTACCAGGTGCAGTTTGTAGAGATGGTTACCAGTAACAGTTGGCAGAAGTACAGCTTATTAGGTGCTATTATAAACTTTCACGTTTCCAGTAAGGGTGTCATCTGGGCTCAGGCCGCGTCTAGCAAATTGGCTCTCGCCTTTACGAGCTCCCTGCGAGGTTCTGGAAAAGGAGTGCCTATCACTGCGGGCTGGAAGCCTGGAGCCCTCTCTCGTCTCCGCCGTGCGATCTCATCGATTCAACTTTCAGTGAGGCCCAGTAATACCATCAAGCATCTGAGTTTTCCTCATGCAATTCGAATTCGCTTCATAGTTCGTAAGAGCCAGTAGTTGACCCAGCGGGCATGACCCTGAAGAACTAAACGCTGGGACACTGCATTGAGCTGTTTCAACGACCAACTGCGAAACGCACTTCGAAGGGCAGTCCAAAGGTGACTGGTAACTCTTTCTCAAGCACAATAGACTGGCAATTGCTGAGACCAGCTGAAACAAGACGGGAATCATACGAGCCATACAAATTTAACCCGGCTGAAGGTTCAAATACGCGATACCATACCCGAGCCCACCTTACTTACACGCTTACCCACTCAATTACAGGGGAGGCCCGTCACGCTTTACCATACCGCGCTCCAGCCATACAGCAGCTCACCTTCAGCCGACCCTCTCGAGACCTGTATCTCCGGCCCTCGTCCCTTTGATCCTCTTCTTCTTCTTTTCTCCCCCTACACCCGCCTGGAGAGAGAAGCCGCTCCTCCTAATTCTTCTCTCCTCCTTCTCCTTCTTCTATCTTCGACTCCTCTCCCTTCTCTCCTCCCATCTCTCCTCCCCCCTTCTCGTCAATTCCGCCGGAGAGATCTGAGACTGGTCTTCAGGTAGAGATACAGCCGACGACATCCTGTCTGTCGACCTAATCCTGCATCCGTTGCACCAGCTCTCCAGTCGAGCCGTGTCCGTCAGCTTCCGCTTCGACGCTTACCTCTTCGACGTTTGTTAACTCAAACGGCGAACCTCCCCCTAATCTGACAGTCGAGGTCAATTCCCTGGCATCGTCGGTTAGAGTCCCCTGATTCAGCTTCTGCCGGTTAGAAGAGCAACAAGAAGGGTCTTTTTGATTTCATTTTCATTATTTCCCTTTGAAAGACGCTTTTTTTTCGTGTACATGATTCTCTTGCGGTTGTGATTTGCTGGAAGGTAAGCTGCTTTTTTTTTTCTTCATCCAACTCCGTTCGATCCAATCCGCATAGATGCCAGTCGGAGCATGAAAACGTCGACCCGCAATATCACCTCTCAATTCACGTCGGTCCTCTTCGTCTTTACAACGAGCGAACCTTCTCGAGATCATTGTGCGCCTGGCGGACTGCGGTTCAAAACGGATCCAACATTCGTATACCTTGGAACAACAGGAGCAGGAGCGTTGCAATCCAGTATCTGAGAGACTATGTACCCTGGAAATCTGCGTCAGACAACTGAGTGCAATATCATGGAATAATCCATCGGTCAGCGGGAATTGGGTTCACCTCTTAGGGTGGGACACAGTGGCCTGATGGTTAGCAGAAGTCATGTACAGATGATCATCAATGAGGATACCAGAGATGTTCTCTGTAAAAACGCCGCTGCGTGGAAAATCCATGCTGATTTAAGGCACACGGACTTCATTTCTCTATTATCTCCGATTAAGGGGGTCGTCATGGGAATGCGTCCCCTGGTTGCATACTTTAGACGGACGATCTAGCGCATCACATACCGAGCAGTCATGCTCCCACTGGCCTCTGTCGTCAATTCGAAAATGCAAATCTACACCAATGGGTTGAACCTGGTTGGCTAATCATTTCTGTCGGTGTCTCCAGGAACAGTTTCAATTCGAATTCGCACCTACCGAACTCGACCTTACCGGATCCCTTGAATGTGGATTTCGACAAACCGCAGCTTTCTATCCTACGAATCACTCTAATCTTGTACGAAGACGCTTAGCAGAACGCTGGGTTGCAATAATCTGTACGTTGCGAATATTGCTGCATTCTGATCTCCCCCCTGACAATATCCCTACCCCTTCCTAGGGTTCGTGCCTGTACTCCTGTTCCACATTCCGGAGTACTCCAGGCCCGCGATCATACACTGGTTCCTAGGGTGAAGACGTTCGTTCGTCCTTTGCCCTTCGAGCTAGTTTCCTCCAGACTCAAGCTCGACGGATCATTCCTGCGTCTTGCCCCAGCCTAGATGCCAGACACGCCGTCACGGTAAGGGTTGCATTGTGCCCTCTGCCCGAAGGCCTTTAATCTGGGTTAGTACTCAACCCCAAGGGGTTCCTTATATGGCTCCCTCAGAACGCATCGTTCTCTTTTTTTCGAACCTCCGTCTCTCTCCTTACCCTCTTTCTTGGTTTCGGGATCTTTACTGTTTTACTCTCGTTTTAATATTTTAATAATTCTTTCACTAATCCAGTCTCTCTTTTTAGCTCTAGCCACCTTGAAGGCTTCGACTCCGTTGGCTCGCCGTCATTACCCCAGTATTCAGATTATCATCTCGTTGCTGGTCATTCTTTAATACTTGCCCAACTAATTCCACTCCTTAATCTTTACAACTAATTTGACGACTGTCGCTCTCTTAATTCCGTCGTTCCCTGCAAGACACGGTGCTCTTCAGGTCCACTCCTTGAATACTACTATTCAATTTGACTCTCCCCTTCCAGTTCGACAAAATGGCCTACCACAAACGCCCTACCTCGAGCTACCAACCTTGTGACACATTCTTCGTGGAATCATACGAGGACTTTCCTGTTCCCCGGATGGATCCAAAGGAACATGCAAAGCTGATCGCTCGCGAGCGTCAGTATGCTATCGCCGATGAATTGTCCCGGATTACGAGCGAGGAATACCGTGAGGACGTGTTATCCCACATGCTGGACATGGATGTTGGTTATCCAGGGCCCCTCGCAGCTCCTTGAGATCATGGCTAATCACGACGTGACCACAGGCTTCTACCCTTGCTGATGTCGAATCGATTGACATCCAAACGGAAATCCAGTGGTTCATGCGTCCTTACCTTCTTGACTTCCTAATCGAAGCTCATACCGCCTTCCAATTACTGCCATCGACCCTGTTCTTGACCGTCAACCTTCTCGATAGATACTGCTCCAAGCGTGTGGTCTATAAGAGACACTACCAACTGGTTGGCTGTGCAGCTTTGCTGATTGCGGCCAAGTATGGTGACAAGAAGGATCGTGTACCAACTATCCGGGAACTCAAGTCCATGTGCTGCTCCCTGTACGACGATGACATGTTCATCCAGATGGAATGGCATGTCTTGCAAACCCTTGGGTGGACAGTCGGACACCCAACCGTCGACACCTTCCTTCAGACAGCAGTCATGGACACTCCATACGACCCGGAGGTGGAACACCTAGCTCTCTATATTGCAGAGATCTCGCTCTTCCACCGCGAGTTCGTGTCCAAGCCATCGTCGGACCTTGCTAGGGCATCCCTTGCCCTATCACGGTGCATCCTCAACCGCCCTCAGCCCCGTCACACGGAATGGGCCTCGCAGTATGACTCGATGACGCTAGTTGGGCTGTCACAGCAGCTTCACCAGCCATCTCAGGTGCTCGCGAGGAAGTACTCCTCGTCTCACTATTCCCGGGTCTCCAAGATCCTCGAACAGTTCCTCGCTCGCCAGGCCTCGATCGCAAGTTACTCGCCGCCGAGCCCACCCTCCGACATGGTGGACATCGAACCCAAGCCATACGAAGGAGAAATTGGGCTTGCTACTCCTCAGAAGGCTCCTCATCCCTCCAACATGCCACACGGCTATATCACCCCTCCAATCACCCCTGAAAATGAAGCCTTCGTCAATGGTAGCAATGCTGGCTATGTGAAGACAGTCCAGGTGCCGAGCGCCTGCTCACCGTCACCCACACCTTCACCTAGTGTGCAGCAGTACATGACCCACAACCCCTACCAGCAGGAGTCTGCCTACGTGTCCCAACAATTTCTCCAACCCCAAATGAGCTTCACCACCGGATATTAGGCTTTGGTAGTATTTCCAAGGCCATCATATCCTCGCGAATCTTGTGCCATTTTTTAGCCGATCTGGTCTACTCTACATAGAACCTTTGGAGTGGTTCCGCCAGCTGTTTTGCACGGACAGACCTGGAATTTTTTCTTTTTCTTACAATCATTTTCTTTTTGTTATCTGCAAAAAAATTGCATACCCCTCTCCTTATGTTGTGACATATCATACCTTGGGTGTACCAAGTTGCATCTATCTGCCATTTGATTCTTGACATCTAGCATTGCAAGCGCGAGCATCTCGAGTTCAGACTGCATCTATCTGCCTGAAATTTATCCGTTATTTCATTTCGAAGCCCATTGGAGTTCTTACGGACCCGCTTGCATCTGTCTCTTGTTTGTACAGGATGACGCGGACGACGTCCGACTCCTAATTTTTTCTCTTTTACCTTTTTTCCTTTTCGACTTTATTCCCCCATCACACAACACTCGCCCACACAACACGTCATAAAGATCTTAATGTGGCTTTACCTTATCACCACCTGCACCCCTCGGGTCTGCGAGTGCTTAAGTTATCAAGCATGAGCACTCTTCTTGGTTGGTGGAAGGAGGTTCCGTCAAAAAAAGCATCAAAACAAGGATTCTCACAAAAACGAGCAAAAAAAATATCATTTACCCCACGATATTTGACACCCCCGGACGCGAAAAGAATGGAGACCAACAAAAAGGGGGGGAAAGAGGCCCAAAACAAAGGGGCTTTCTTTTTTTTTATTTTGTGTTTTTTGTTTAAACTAGCTACAGAAGATAGTTTAACACAACCCCCCATATCCATGGACGGCAAGCTGGCAAAGCACCGATCCATTGAAAAGATGAAATGAATACAATTCTCTTTTTCAAAAAAAAAAAAAAAAAAAAAAAAAAAAAAATTCCAGACCTGTGGACTGTAAATGGACCGAAGAGTATAAGTAAAGTAAATAATAATACTACTAGGTACCTATCCACTCTGGCAGATCAGTAAGTGAACCCGGGAAGAAAGAAAGGGCCAAAACGCCCTCCGTGCATGAAGATGTCGGTAACGGAAACCTGACACTCCATCTCATCTGTCTGGGGTACTACAGTAGTTGGTTGGTTACTGGATAATTAGTACATGTGCCACTACCACTGCCAACTCAGCAAGAGTTCGGTCGGTGGGTGCGCACACTGCAGTGCTGCACTGCACTGCACTGGGCACTGGGCAGAGCTACCTTACATGCGTGCATTAGATAGTGATGCTGCCAATTGGTGGAAGAGCTCGGAGCAGCTGCTGTCCCTTGACTACCTTAGTCCTTAGGTAGGTACTAGGCCAAGCCGGGCACTGAGGCCTGGGCTAGGAAGGGGTGGAAGAATACGATGGGGGTAGGTAAGAATAGGTTGAAGGTAGGATCATCTGAGGATCTCCTGATGAAAGAGACGGAGATTGTCCGGGGTAAGCAAAAGCGAGCAATTGCAAGAGTAAGAAAGAAGCGAGGACGGTGGACTCGACATCATAAGGTGCGAGCGACTGCTGCGAGGTCTAGATGGATGAACAAGATGAATGGTGACTGGTAATCTACCTGCTTGGTGCTCAATGCTCACCGTCTTTCTTGCGAAGGGGGGAAGTGTAGCGAGGAACTCGGTCCCAACTACCTAATTTATTTGAAATTAATGCCTAGACTTGAGTCCAGTCGATTAAAAGGCTAATTTTAGTTATGAAGAATAGTGATGAGGATGTTGATTATATATGTATCTTCATTGAATAACCCGAAATTGTATCGTCTAGGGTAGTGTTCTGGTATAGTACAGTAGTAGTAGTAATGATGATAATCGTAAAAACCGAAACCTGATCCGACTGAGGCAGCAGCCGACTGAAAAATGCGCCGTCTGAAAAGAGAGGGAGAATTGGTATGAAGGGTGGTGGATGATCGAAGATAGACTGGTCAGTGATCACCAAGACAGGCAGAGAGGAGTTTCTTTCCCTCTCTTTCCAGCGATGAGGTGATCAGGTCGGCGAATAAAGGAGTGACATGACATGAGAACGGTGGCCAGCCCAGCACAACAACAAAAGAAAGAGCCACCCACGCTATGCGAACGAGAGAAGGAAAAAGCAAAGGGAAGTTTAATATACAACTTGGGAGGGCAAGGGGAAGGGAAGGTTGGGGAAGGATTGGGGAAAGTTGGCGAACCTGGGGAGGAACACGTGTGCTTGTGAGAAGGGAGAAGGGAGAAAGTCACGAAAGGGCAGGAAGAAAACAATGCAAGGCCATGCAGTCCAGAATAAGAAGAATAATTGTACAGGGAGGAAAAGAAAGGGAAAAGGGAAAGTGAAGTGACGGTGTGTCGATCGCCGCCTCACTTTTCTGTATCAAGCCGCGCGGATAGGGCGAGTAATGCAGGAGCCAGAGCCACATTCCTGATTCCAGGCTCGGGGTCCATCCTGTTCGAGCTGCCAGCAGCTTGAATTGAAGCCAGACTGAAAATGCAAGACAGTCTACTTCCATCGCTGTCTATCCCAGTCAGACGGCCTCGTCTCATCGTAAGTCTGACCGCCGTGGTTATGGATGACCACCGGGGGTTGTGATTTCCGGGGGCCGGCATTATTAGACCCTGTAGAATGCAGACCAGCGTGTTAGTGACCTCCGGGACTGGTGAGATTCGCGATCTAGACATGCATGCATACCTCGCAGGTTGGGGACGACCACCACCTGGTCACCGCTGGAGCTGCTGCCACTGCTGGACAGCGTGGAATTTGACTCGTTGACTTTGTGCGGCATGTTGAATTGATGAAAGGATTGATGACAGATGAGGGATATGGATGTTGAATCGATCGATATCGTGGGGAAGGGAGATTTAATAGTAGCTGAAAGAACCCCCCGGTATATATATAGAAGGTTGACAGGTCGTGGCGGAGCAAGGCACAATGGCTGGCGCTGATACGCAGAAGGCTCAACGACAAAGAATCTGAAGGTGAAACGATGTGGTTTTGAAGAAGAGAGATGATGACTTTGGTAGATGTGTTTGATGATAGTATGGAGACAGACGGATGGGAGAGAGAGGCCTTTTTGTATGCTCTCTGGAAGCAAGGACGAAGCTGCACCAAAGAGGAATAGATTCCAGACGAAGCAGCAGGCTAATCGCGTGAATCAATAATAAGGATTCAAACCAGATACGGGAATGGAGCAGCAAACTAAATTAGCAGCAGGCCAGCAGCTGCGCCTGAGATCAGTCATCTTACTGAGTATACCTTAGTGTATACACTGTACCAGATCCGGCTGGCTGGATGACCCCGGACGGAGTCTCTGCATCGCAGCATTTCACGAACGCCATTGCAGAATGAGGAAAGGCGCCTTACGTAGCGCCATCCAGGGGCGCGATATTCAGGGAGCCCTTCCCAGCCGAAATAAGACGAGGCGGCAAACCGGATGTCCCGTTCGCCATTTTCTGGTCTGGAATTTGGTCTCTAGATCGTGAATTCGCGATCTTGTCCCAGGCTCCCTTTGGCTTTGAGACTGGCCCTCGCCACTGTGGCAATTAGGACGAGGTGAGGCTGATTCTGTCTTCGTCACTTGTTAAGTTGTTACTTGTCTACTCACAAGTTGTCTACACGGTGTAGATACGGTACAGCTGTTGATGGGAGTAAGATTAGGACAACTCCCCCTATTGTATTTAACATGCCCATACCACTTCCCCTGTCTCCCATTGGTCAATTACCGTACCAATACCCGTACCCAACAACCCGTAACAAAAAGGTCACTTGATCAGTCACCTCCTTCCTATTTATAAAGAACTTGGGCCCATTCCCAAAATAGCCTAAACCGCTAACTCCTGATGACTAAGACAGTCACGACTCTAACCACTTCAGGCCATGTCAACAATGACCCGACCTATGAGAGCCCAGATGCTCCAGACTAGACCAAATGGATCACTCGGGTGCGTGGTGCCATCCAGATCAGTCAACGAGGCTAGAAAGGTCGACTCTCGGGCAAATTAGGCAGAGAAAAGGCAAGAAGGCTTGCAATTCCGCCTCGTTGCTGCTCTGTGCCACGGAAGGACTCGGAACGAGGACAACTCAGTCAATTGCGGAGCTACCAACTCCAGCTAAGTAAGGTACGTACCTGACGGAGCATGTCCACTGTCCAGCCTCCTTGAGTCTCTAGCGAGTTCGAGAATACACTGTAGGGACGAGGGATTATTCGGTGTGGTCTAGTCTACGATGTCCAGTAGTATCCGCATGAGGCTTTGATTGGAATGATATTCATTCGTCTTCGACCGCGTTTGGACTGTAACTATACAGGACTATTAGCGTTCCACTCTCTCCGCCCCAATCTTATGCTAGCTTTCAATGTAGATCACTATTCCGTTCGATTCGGCTTGTAGACCGCAGACTCGGGCGTACCACTGCTTTACTCCGTACAATGGGCAGTCTCGAATTCTGCATCTGGCTCGATCCTCTCATTCCTGTCACCGACCTCTTCTGCTGCCTGGAGTAGTCCGTAGTCCGTACTGTGGTTCTCTCCATGGTGTGGTTCGCGTCTCACTCTCACCGCTTCAGCCTTGGCTGAATTCAGCAATGCACGGACTCAGCGTGGAGAACTCCATACGTACGTGGATGGCCGGGTATGCAGGTTAGCCGGTGGCAATCATTGATTCTAGATCTCTAGTCTCCACATCTAGACTGAATTGTCAAGGGGGAAGCTCTTGTTTTGTTTCAGGGACACCCGTCCCAGTAGATGCGGTAGATTGCGGACTGATGAGCGAGAACAAACCTGAGCGGTGAGGTGAGAAGGCTGGCTGGCTGACATCGAGACCACATGAAACTGACTGAGGTCATACTGTCGGACTGTAAGTGCTAACTACAGAGCGAGGAAGTCGGGCTTGATGATTCGTCATTATCGTTGAGTTGTCTGTATACCTAAACGGCATCATGGTGCATACATCCAGTATTATTGACCAGCCTTCTTGCGGTGATCGCCGTTCGCCTGTGGCCTCGTCGGCTCTGTTGACTTGTCCGTATCTTCATGGTTGCGCTGCGTCATAGTTTGACTCTGTGCGACCACAGTCGACAAGAGGCCGCTGCTGCCCAATCGCCCAAGTCAACTTCGGGCTTCACGCCTATCCCCCTTACCATAGCTCACTTGTTCTCACTTCTCCCTCTTCATCCGTTCCTCCCATCCGTTCATACTGCGTCGAATTCCTAATGTTCTCCTCGCTGTCTGCCCTCCTGACTGCATCATTGACATCGTTGTTGTGTGGTACGTGGTCGCTGGCCGCATAGCCCCTGCTGTCCCAACACAGTTTCTCGCCTCGCTCGTCGCAGACTCCTTGCGACTATCGTTCCCGTCGATGACCTCAGTGTTCACCTGACTGCTGCGTGAATCTGCCTTGTCCGCGGGTTTCGAAGGAGCAGCCAACCATGTGTAGCGGTTCGGGTCAGAAGGTTCAAGAGCCGGACGAGGCGGGCGGAAATGTTGCGTTGGAGGGCGGTGGCCGATGTACTGCGCAGGGATGGTGTTTCCCGGACGTGCGTCGATCGAGGATACGTTTCTATTGGGATAAGCTGTGGTAGCAAGCCGGCCCTGAGAAGCCTGCGACGGCTGCGACGGCCGGACACGCCCTGCGCCCGACTCGTTTTGTTCTGTAGGCTGGGACTTTGGCTGACCGAAGAAGGATGAAATGCTTTTCTGTGAGGCGGGCGCTCGGTTGCTGAAAGTTCCAATTACCGGCTTCGGTTTGCTCTTGCGCTCTACCTCTGCCGGTTGTTCCTGTTCCGACTTCATGGCAGTGCTAGCTATGTACTCGCGAGCGGTTGAAAAGCCCGCCGACATGGTAGTAGGTGCCATAAAGCTCGAGCTGTTCATGGTATATGTCGAGGACATGCTCGTGATTGTCGTGCTTGCCGAGTACTGCCCGTTGTCGTACCGCCGTCGTTTGCTAGGGGGTTCATCGTCAGTCGCCCGAGTGCCATCCCACCGAATGACTGTGTTGGGCGACTCCTGTCCATCCTCGGTCCATTGATCATCGTATACAGAAGGAAGTGATCCAATTCCCTCAACCATGGTATCGATCGACGGACGTTCTCGACGCAGTATGTCTGCAATGCCATAAACAACCTTCTCTTCTAGTTTCGGCCCAACCGTGCGAAGCCAGCCGGTGATTAATTCTTGTGGCAGAAACGACGTCACGCTGGTTTCCGTACCATCTCGGGCCTGCCGAAGCGGATAACTTAGGTATAACAGCGCCTGTGCTCTAGTCATGGCAACATAAAGCAGTCTCCTCTCCTCATCGGAATCTTCTGCGCGGGAATGTGGTATAATCCCTTCGTACGCCGCTGGAACGAACACGACAGGCCATTCTAGTCCTTTGGCCGCATGAATGGTCGAAATGGTGACCTTTTCTTCCTGTGCCTCGTCCTCTCCCTGGGCACCTTCTTGTGGAAGAACCTCGGTTGATAATGCCACATTTGCTAGGAATTGGGACAATGCCTCCTCACCAGGGGGCGCTTGCTCCTGAGAAAGGCCCTCAATCTCAGGAAGACTCTCATCTCGCTCCTCTTCGTCTTCAGACCCAGCAGTGTCGTCTGCCTGAGTTAGAAGTTCCTCCACGTTGGCCCACCTATTTTCATCATTCGCCCCATACGTTGCAGTAAGAAATTCGCGGAACGAGAGCTTCTTCATCACAATCTCCAACATCTTTCGAGGGGCAGATCGGTCAGAACACTGGTTGAGCTTCTCCCTAGAGTATTCAATTAGCCCAACCAAAGTGCTTAGTCCTTGGCTGGCGGGTTTCAACAAAGTCTTTTCGGTCGACCTGCGACCTTGTGCTACATCCTTGATATAGACCCACAGGGATTTATCGGCTTTCTGAGCGCTGCTCAATAGCATTTTGACGGTCTCCTCGCCAATTTTTCTCGAAGGAACGTTGATGATGCGTAGAAGTGCTTCCGTGTTATCGGGATGGCTGATCACTCGCAGGTAATCTAAAAGCAGCTTGATTTCAACCCGATCAAAGAACCTCTGTCCTCCGACCATCCGATAAGGGACACCATGTTTTCCCATGGCAGATTCAATTTGTCGCGATAGCGAAGCCGATCTAAGTAGGATGACAAAATCGGAGTAGTTTAATAGCTTTCCCGTCAAACCCACGCATCTCTTAATCTCCAGTACAATCCATTGAGCCTCTGCATCGGCAGACGGTAGTTTGCGTAGCACCGGTAGCGTGCCAAAATTGTGCGTTGGCTGTAACTTTTTCGCCGGCCGTGATGAGTCTTGCTCAATGACATCCTGAGCAGACTTAAGGATAGAAGCCGAGGATCGATAATTGTCCTCCAAAAGCACAATCTCAGTGTTTCTGTATAATCGCTGCATCCGCGTTAGGTTCTTGATCTCCGCAGAACGAAACCCGTAGATACTCTGGTCCGGATCTCCAACGACTGTGATGCGCCTATTCCGAGACGCAAGAAGGTTCATCAGTTCGTATTGAATTTGATTTGTATCTTGAAACTCATCCACCAAAACCACCTGAACGTTGGATACACACTCCGGGTGCCGCCTAAGCAACTCTGCGCATCGTAGCAGCAGATCATCGTAGTCAAGTAGGTTTGATGTGGCTAGCTCATTCTCGTACTCCCGATATACTTGAACAAACTCGCGATGTTCTAGGAACTTGCTCTCCTTATTGTATTTAGTCGCGACCTCGTCCGGAGAAATGTTGTGTGCTTTTTGGTGGGATATTCGGGATCTCGCGGTGTTGGGTTGAATTCCGAGCTGCAGTCGCTTCACGATTCTCTGTGGGTAAAAACGTGTAAGCAACACACCACAAACCCATACACAGTCAAAAACACGAATACTAACCCGTATAATCGCCAAAGAATCCGACGAGTCCGCAATCCCAAACCCTTTTCGTAGCCCGATCAGATGTCCGTATACAACCAAGTATCGCCGGCAGATCGAATGGAACGTTCCCAGGATCAGCTTCGATTGCACTTGGTCACCCACCAGTTTGGCCAGCCGCTCTCGCATCTCTCGACTGGCCTTTATGGTAAATGTGCAGCAAATGACATCTTGCGGACGGTATCCATCGTGCCCGAGTAGATAGGCGACGCGCGAGGTCAGTGTCTTGGTCTTTCCCGAGCCCGGAGGAGCAAGAACTTGTAGAATTGACGCCGGAGATGTTACGGCGGCTTCCTGGGCAGTATTTAGACCATCTAGAATGGGCCCAAGAGGATCCATGGGGAAAGTCCTGACGCGTCGTGCGCTGTTGACTCCATATTGCTTTCTACTTTCTCTACAAACGCGCCTTATCGCGAGGTCACGTGAGCATCCCTTTTGGGTTGGATCGCTCTTAGGTGAGGGCACCTTAAGGGTAAAGCCATCTTAGTGTGCATATTTATACTAGAATGTTACCCCATACTCAGTCTAGGCTGTCTATGAAAGACTCCTGGGCTAGACCCCTGATGATAATCGCTGATTGATAAGTGGCTCAAGCCTAGACTAGAGATATGAATGCACGGACCATCCGTTGCTATTTTAAATCGTCAATTATCTTCAAGCTCACGAACACCACGATCCTTTCAAAATTAACCCCTTTCGTTGACTCTATCTGCCCCTCATGGGCTGGGTAGGTGTTGCTACGGTCGTTGCGACGACATGCTTCATACTCTATCGACACCCCCCGGCGAGCTGGTTCCCCGAACCAACTGCCGCCGATCCAAGTCGTCCCGAACCCGCCTCCGAAGAGAAAGAAGAGAAAGCTGCTCCCCGCGCTGCACGAGACGAAGAGACTGTTCCCAGCACCACACCCGAATCGCAACCAACAGCACCAAACGATGAACCCACTGAGGAGTCTCAAACGACCCCGAAAGCATTTGCGTCAAGCATCCCGGTCTTAGACGTCCCCTCCTTCCAACTCAGCGACGACGAAACAAATAATAAGAGCCCCGCCACCCAGAAAGCGCAGCAAGATACAACGCCCCAAATAGCGATTCCAACATTAGAACCTCCGTCAATAACACCATCCACGCCCTCAAATGTCATGGCCGAACCTAACCCGAACCCCAGCCCTTCAGCACAGCCGCCCGTCGCAAAAGACGCCTCCTTAATGCCCCCTCCCCCTCCTCCCTCAAGGCTACAACCACCAACACTACAAAAACAACACCGGCCACAGCCGAAAAACACCCTCTCTCCACCCGCTGGCCGGCTCGCTCCTCCCCGACCAAGCGCCAGACCAAGCGCCAGCAACACTCTCAGCCCACCCCCGTCAGCCGCATCGTCCCTCCGAGTACCACAAGGCAGTCGCCCCGCCTCCAGCATGAACTCTCTATCCCCGACACCCGTGACCCTCAAACCAGCCAAAAAGGCTTCACAGCGCGCAGTTCTCGAACCGGGGTTCTCCCCTCTGGACTGGGCAGCGCTCACCTCGAACCCGAACCACAAGCTACGCGGCGCGAATCTTCCACCAAGCTTAATCAAAGTAACGCCCTCGATGCTCAAGGCTCAGAACGGCCGGAAGGGTTCAGATGCATGGACGTCCTACCAGGGGAAGGTCTACAATATCAGCCCTTATCTCCCCTTCCACCCGGGCGGGAAGGGCGAGCTTCTCAGGGGTGCCGGGAAAGATTCGGGAAAATTATTCCTCGAGGTACACCCGTGGGTAAACTGGGATGCGATTCTGGGGGAGTGCTGTGTGGGTATTCTGGTTTCAGAGAATGAGGCTGTTGAGACGGAGAATCAACTTGATGCGATGGACTGATATCAACGTGATCATAGATGGTGCTTAGATTTATTTGCAGTCCGTACTACGTAATATACGGTGCATGTATATAGAGATAGAAAGGCCACATATTAACGCTATGATACCCATGGAAGGTAAAGATCTTTAATACTATTGCCAGTCTATCAGTCCTGTAAGACCTCGGGGTAGAGAGTGCTATTTGAATGGTTGGCAATCGATATTGGCATTTTACAATAGGAAATTATAATATCGACCCAGAGTTCCATGAACATTCCAGTGCAACGATGAGTTGTGACTTCGGAGCTAGGCTGTAAAAATATACCAGGCATGCGTCTGTGTTCAGATAAATATAACTCACTCCGACGGCATCAGAATGGCGGAAGAACCAATCGAAACAACAAAACAATCAAGATTTATTTATAGGATAACGAGGAGAACAGTCATTAATCAATTAAGTGATTAACTAATAAACATAGGATATCATTTTGAGAAACTATTTGCGTTCCGAAAAGTATGAGGTATATGTAAACAAAAATGCTCCCGACCATCTAGATATAACCCGATATATATACTTAGTCTGACCAGCAGTGGTAGTGAAACCCATTTCCAATGTACTAACGGAACAGGTGGATAAGAAGGAAGAAAAGAAAATCAAGCCCATTTTCCGAGAAGCGCCATCAAAAGGGCACCCAGACACAGAAGACCGAACGCGGAAAGCACGTGCTGGATGGGGGCCTTGCGCATCGATGTGCTGAACATGAATTCGTGGGCCATCAGCTCGACAAGGGCAGTGTAGATCAGGATACCGGCTGAGATCGAATCGAAGACTCCATTGACGACGAGGGTGGTGTAGCCTTCAGGGGGGTAGGTCTTGCGGACACCGAGACCAATGGCAATTGCGATGGGTGTTGAGATTCCGTATCCCATGCCGAGGAGGTACGGGGTCCATCGTCTGGAGCGCGGCCAGGGGATATCAGCTAGTCGGGCGCCGAGACCCAATCCTTCGAATGTTTGATGGAAGACCAGCACGATGTAGAGGGTTGTGAATTCATCACCAGACACTGCCAAGGTCAAACCGATAAAGACCGAGTGAAAGATTATACCGAACTCCAGGATGAAAACGGAGGTCAGCTGAGCCATGTATTCTTCGAGATGAGCAGCCTTCTCGGCCAGCTCAAGGTCGCGATGTTCTCGAGAATGACCAAGGTGATCCTCGCCGGGAAGGCCACCTTTGACATCCGGTGATGCAGGCTGAACGGCCTTGGTTTCACCAGAGTGATCATGGCCATGACCGGCATCGTCATGAACGTGATTTTGGCCGAAACGAGAATATCGCATGACCATTAACTCAACGAAGAACAGAACCACAACCGTCATAAGGATAATTCCTTCCGCCCAGGAGTAATCGGTAATTGGGCCGGTGAGACACTCATTTCGGAGCGCTTCTTCTGCAGGACCCAACAAGTGAATGAACGCTGTGGCAATGATAACTCCAGAACCGAAGAACTTGGCGACGAAAAAGGCCCAGCGTAGGGCTTTTGAATTCCGAAAGCTGCTCGCAAATACGGGGAATAAGGCGCCAAACATGGAACCAACAAGAATCACGAAAATAGACGAGATGCGAACGCCCATGCGGCCATCATACTCGTTGCTTGTGTCACAAGCGGGGGCAGGGCCATCCTCTGCACGCCGAAGCAGATAAGGAATAGGATTCATCGTGTCTTGTGTGGGGAGGGTTGCACAGCGAAAGAGCACCAATCTCGTTTCAGATGCCGCAGAAATAGGACAAGGAAAAAAGGGCCAAGAGGGCCAATTGACTTCTCCTAATGCAGATGGATCTTGTGAGACGTCGGACAGGAATGCAGACCGAATCAAAATCCGCGTGGGAAGACGGCCAAGTCTGCTGCAACGAAGATCTGTATGCTTGGTAGGCTTGGTTTTCTTGGTACTTCTTGGTTTTTTCTTGTCCTGCGAGTCTTATAGGATTTATATCCTGCCCCCACGCAGAGATATCGCGCCTCAAGCGGAAATGTCCGTCAAAAGGTGGTCCCTCGCGACGTGCTCGGAGGTTGCTAGGCCTATCAAGAGTCTTAATTGATCATGCGAGGTGGACAGCAGGACCTAGCGTGAGGACCTTCGTAGTTGGTGGCTTATTTTGACTCGTGGGATGCAACACAATCATTGAGCGCCGAGTAGACAAGACCACTGAGAGAGAAAGGGCCGCGGAGAGCACCTTGGAAGGAACAGCTCACTTTGTTAGCTAGAAGACCTCTAGGGACCCCAGGGGAGCAGATGAATGCGAATTGAAGAGAAGGCGGGGGAGACGAGAGGTTGGCTCATGGTGTGGGAGACGAGATTTGGAATACCAATCGAGGTTACAGTGGACATGAGGACCTTGGAGGACAGACCCGGTGTCTCGACGTCAAAGAGTTTTTGAGGACCTTGGGAGAACGCTGGTGGGGTGTACCTGGAGTGCCATCTTCAATTCTACCCTTGCTGATTGGCTGGTATGGCTGAATAGTCACGTGATTCAAACTGCCATGCAGCAACTTACTAAGGATAATGCACGTCATTAATCACAGCTCCCCGACATCCGGCCGGTCCCGCAGCTGGAACGACATACGCGGTTTGTCTTATAAGCCGTGGGCATGGCTCCAATTCGGCGGTACTTACGCATCAGCAAGTTCTCTGTCCTCGAATGTAGGATTTATTTAGAGGATCCGTCCGACACACGATGGCTGCTCGATAGCCGCGACCCGGTTATGCCGCGCATCTTCGCCTCCATTCGACCCCTAGTCCTTCCGAAGTTGCGAGAAGAGAATGAGAGACTGTTTGCTCGGAAGAAAGGAAAGCCCGTCAAAGATGTGATCGCTGAAGGTGCGGTCCCCGTGCTGAGCTGAGAATGCTCGCTAGAGCCTGGCTAACGTAAACCAGACGATTTCGAAGTTGCACTGTTTCTCAGAGAATCGCGCACTCGGCATTCGCTTTTGACGCGGCACAAGAACTTTGACGAGCCAGAGAACAAATCCAAACGAACTGGATACTTAGAGGGAAAAGGTGGACAGCCAGACACTGGCATTTTGGTTGAGAGTGACAGTGAGTCGGAGTTGAACATCAATGCTATCCCGCAAGCAGGTTCAGAGGAAGAAGATGGCCCATCAGAGGGCAAACGCACAAAACGGAAGAGAGACGAATCTTTGCCAGAATCATCTGAGCACGAGGACAAGAAACTACGCTTCAGAACGAATTATGAGGGCTTCAACATCCACGGCTGGATGCTCTGCTTGCTCGTCACTCGAAAAGGCGACAAGGGCAAGGCCAGGGTAGAGGCAGCAGAACCTAAGCGCCAGGTCTTGATGGAAGAGTGGATATCCACGCAGGCTCAAGGTGACCTCGGCGAAGAATAAAACATGAGAGTAGATACGACTAGCCTTGAGTTTACACAAGATTCAAGCAAAAGCGTAGCAAGAGCCTTGTATGGTTTCAGGCGGCAGTTTTGATGCTACTTTGACGGAAGGGATGATGGTAACAGAGGTATCTGGAGTGCTGGGATGGATTTGAAATTATCCGACGGACTCAACTTCTTCCAGTTCTGAAGCCGATTTCGAGATTTGCAAAACACACTATCTACTGGATGCCTCGGGGTTTTAGTGTGCATGATCCGTTCTGGTGAACATGTCCCGCCCAGTCCATGCATATCGTGTTATCTGAAACTCAACACCGCGCAAGATTCCAAGGTCAGCCCGCGGTTCCAACATCCCGCAGCATCATTGGAAGCAGAAATGGCCCCATGGTGGCGTGGCGGTACTCGATGAGCAATCGCAGGAAATTTCCGAACTTGCCTCTCGGCCACACCGGAGCCGGTGCAATATGGGTCTGGCGCCGTTTGGTGTCGGCTGTTACAACAGCAATTAAGCCGAAACGCTATCACTGAGTCAAGCTGCGACTCGGAAGGAGAGACCCGTTTCCCACTATATTCAACTGGAGAGCATGTCTTCTTTATACGACACCGGGTTTCATCATGTCGATGTACCACTGTACGTGACACTGGCATTGACCTGTAACGATGCCATCGTCTCATAATGTACGATAGTTCGTTACCATCCATTAGGGAACCTCAAATCAAAGCTACCAGAGATCTGCCTAAGCACGTATAACTAGTGTTTGAAATAGCGTGTACTGCCGCGAATCTTGCAACGGAGGAGAAGCAGGACGGCCCAAGCTCGTGGCTTGCCACGTCGCAAACTTGATTGTATGCATGTCATCGTACTATCGACGTTGCATGCTCTCCACACAAGCATGTAATTCCAACTAAATTGCGGAACAAGGTGATCATTGATCAATGCTCAAGCATGAGCTGCTCGAACACGTTTCAGGAATTCCTGAAACGTAGCGTAGCCCAGCATCCCACCGGCAACGTAACCGAATATAATATGGAGGTCCGAACCAGGTTTCGGACTTCGGGTCATCATCTAGCGAGTATCGACTGACGAAGAGATCGGAAACACCGCCACCCTGGAGAAGGCATTGAATTTGATGTATTTTGTATTTCCTACGATAAAGGATCCAGAGGTTTTTCCCAGCCAAGATCGTGAAATGTTTGCTATTCGGAACTTCGGAAGATATCAAGCCCCACCAGCAAATTCAGCCCAGGAAATTTCCCTAGGAAACCGGGTGTCGTTCGGTGCAGGATCAGACAATGATCAAGAACATCGCCACATCCCCCAATTAACTAATTCACCTGCCGTCCTGAGTAAGTTGTCAACCGCCAACCCGCGTGGATCCGATATGATGTTAACTTGCCAACTTTGCCAAGTCGTCAGGCTCATCCTTATTCCCTATCGACACTGCTGCTGATATTATTGGCGCGCTTAGCGAACAATTGGAAATATCTGCAAGATCATTCACCATCCTATCGAAGTGGATAATGTAGAGAACTAGAGATTATTGCGAGCCCGCTTCGCACATTCTGCTTCTCCAACCCCCATAATGGAATATTTTAGCGAATTCGCGAATGGACAAGCGTTCCTTTTAGCTGGGAGTAAAAGTTTTTTTGAAACCCCGGAGTTGACCGTTTGGACCGTCTGAGTTTGGTTTCCAAACGGAATCCAACGGCCCTGCAAGGGTCCGCTTGCTAATGAGCGGTGAACCATGGATACGTTTCGTTTGGAAGGGAACCACGGTTGATCATCATTATTATTCTTAGTAGCTTCCATTTCATCTGATGGAGTGCGCGGAGCCGAAAGGGCTGGGAGCTCCGATCTGAATTGTTTATTGAAGGACTCTTCCATTTCCAATTTCCATCATGGAAGCGCCGAGCGTATTCCCGCCACCGATCGATTTGCCTGAATTCTCCGAATCGCCGTGGCGGATTATCCGCTAATCATTCGCACGGGTTTCCCATAAACTATGGGCGATAATGATGTCTTTAGCTAGGCAGATGACCAAACAATTAGCAACGATAATGATTAATTATCGTCCTGCGAGGCTGCAAGTGCAGGCATTCTGAAAGACGCCAACCGCGCAGGCTGCCAAGCTCCCAAAGGATTTAGGTAGACCCTCCCGAATCAGGGGAAGAATTGCCAAGATCCAGTCGTTGTTCGCCGTGGTCTCCATTTCACCAACGGTGCGGAAAGAACGTCTCCAATTGCGGGTCGCTCATTTCGTTTGAGGACCGCTTCCCTCCACTTGGGCCGTGCCATCGTTACCATATGTGTACTGCTGCTCGCCACAGCGCTCCGATACGGACTCGATGACCTGTCGGGGTCCGAGGAGGCTCCAGGTTGAGGGCCATGTGATTTGTTTCAGTGATGACGCGACACTGTTCATGATTGACTGTTCATCAAACACGGATGGTGGAGAGCTGTTGCCGATTCACAAGATTGCAGTTCATCTTCGCCTGCAATGGTGATCATAATTTTTCCTTGACTTGGAGGTGAAAATGGACCTCGCAATTAAACATACAGGTGCACCTCCACCACGGACATCACGGGTCACGAAGTCGGAAGGGCATCAAATGCTCATTTCATCCGCCAGTGCATCTGCAGATGATCGACTCTGGCCCGTGCGATAGTGAGTGGCTATCGACAGGGAATCGGAGGACTTGCATAAGTCTACAGTAGTGTATGTAGGGAGTCTGGGGATCAATTGGATGGTAAAAAAGCGAGCCTTGAGAGCTGAGACAAGGCAATCACTTTGCAGTCGTAGCAGCCCTTTATCTTCCCGTGCAATAGTACGCATTTACCAAGCAAAGTAAATGCTGAGCCGAGTCTTTGACCGCTCAAGTACTAGGATCGTTCCACCGCTGGGCCGTTTGCCTCGTGGCAGATGCTGACAGCGCTACGGGAAATTTTAAGGCTCCGGGAGGATCTCTCGGACCATCGTGACCAGCAGCGAATCCGACAAAGAAATTCAGACCTGAAGGCTGGCCTATGACTGTGAGGGTAGCTGGCAAATTTGGATCTTCCCGCGAGCGAGATGCCAGGAAATGACAGGTCAACGGCGACACTTCGCCCGGAGTTCGTCGTTGGCTCCTTGACTCAGCTCCCTCGTGCGAGTCGTGTTGCTCCCAAAAAACGGGACGACGGCGATCGGGAGGCTCCCCGCGATTCGAGCAGGAGGTTTGGTGACATCAAGATTAAGAAAGCGCAATTGAACACCCTGGTCAAATTAGCGGTACGAACGGCGCTAGCATGATCACCTGCAAGGACAAGCGATTTCTCGTTGGCCGCTTCATTTGCGCGGAGACAGGCTTTTCCTTGGATCGGAAGCCTTCTGAAACAATTCCGGCACTGTACGGGAAACGCGAGAGGCAATCTTTCCCAGCGCTGTTGGCTGGCAACAATCACGGACACTTCTTTGTGCAACCCTCATGGTCGGTGAAACGACCTGTCAGAATCTCGCGAGATTATTCCCCTGACACAACCCCTGACGGCGGGCTGCAAGGGCGGAGCTCGCCCTTTGTTGAGGCCCTAAGTTGAATGATCAGCGCCAAATATTGCCTCTGTTGGCAAGTTTGATTTGGTTGAAGCTTCAGATTCTGGAGGATGAGAACTTGTGGTGGCTTGGGAAATGTCCCGGCATTCTGGCAGAGTTGGCTCAAGGCTAAGACGCCTGAGATCTCCGCTTTCTGAATCCTCCATCCTGATGATTCATAGTTTTGGGTCCGACGCTCATGCAGTCAGCGCCATTCGGGCCCGACATTGGCTGGATCCGCCTCGAAGCCCGCTCGCCTTCTTTGTCTCCTTCCTCATCCTTGTCCCTCGCAAGATCGACGAACCAGCACGTGTCGGCAAGAATGCACAACCTGAATCATAAAGACCTGTGCCGCCTGTCCAGCTGATATCCGCTCAGCCGGGATCCCAGTCAGAGTCGTAAGTTAGGTCGAAAAGCCGTAAAAGAATGATTACGAGGTGACGGCAGCGACCGTTGCTTGCTCGGCCCACCGCTACGGCTCCTTTGGTGCAAACCAGGCAGAAGCTGAAAGAACCACGCAGAGAAAGAGGCAGGTCATCAGTCATCACCAGGTCCGGTGGGCCGTGGGCACCCCCTGATCGCTCTGATTTGCCCTGTGGGCTCTGTTTTGGATATGCGATAGCCTCCTTCTGC
This sequence comes from Aspergillus puulaauensis, assembly GCF_016861865.1. Lineage (NCBI taxonomy): Eukaryota > Fungi > Ascomycota > Eurotiomycetes > Eurotiales > Aspergillaceae > Aspergillus > Aspergillus puulaauensis. The sequence goes on along the minus strand of NC_054860.1, from coordinate 1,425,232 downwards.
CTTCAGGACCTCGGGAAATGATCAGTGGGACGCGAAAAAGGGGGAGGCAAAAAATGCGGCCCTCCCTCGGCGGTGAAGCGGAAGAAGCACGAAGAAGGACGGGAAGAAGTTCTCGAAAAGTTCCCTGGGATTGCCGTTTGGGGACAGGCCATATGGCAGCCCACCGGCCCCAGGACGAGCACGACGCTAGTGTAAGAGAGTCAGAGACTGACGTCGTTCGTCTCCCTCCGTTCGGTTTGCAGTGGAGCCCGCCTGCTGGAACTCGACAGGGATGCCCTTAATAATAAGTCTCACTATTATTGTCCGCTGTGCTCTAAGTTATTTTCTTTTTTGGATTTGATTTGACTCTGGGGCTTCCCGTTCGGTTTTATTTTATTTTATTTTATTTATTTTATTTTCTGGGAATTTTTCTCGAAAAAATAAATAAATTCGTTGGGCTTGGATCAGAGAGCACAATATATTAAGCGCAGACGGCCTTGCTCTTGAGATTTCTTTCTTCAACTCAAGACTCAACACAACCCAACTTCACGTCCACTCGCCTACCTACATCCGCGAATAAATCAACACTGCCTGACCGTCCTACGACACCACAGTATCCCTCATACTACCAACCACCACCAAACAATCCAATCCACCATGCCTTCCGTCGGAGCTTCATCTCAATTCCCTCCATGTCCTGGACCTCCCCCCAAGGGCCCTCTGCCTCCTCTTCCCAAGTAAGCCGCTGCTCTGGCTTTCTTGACGAACTTGACGACAAAGCGACTCGACCGATTCCATCATGCGACGTTTCCAGCGTGGAACGATCTCGGGTGAACCTGCTAGACTTCCGTTGCGCCGGGGACACCAATGGAAATCATGACACTACTATCGGAACTAGACCACGGCCTTTCTAATCTCCTTTACTACCACTACCACTACTACCACCGCTTCGCCATTTTCTCTATCTACGCCTTCCATCGGCGACTCGCTTTGTAATTTCGACCAGCATAGACCAGCTCGATCTCAAGCAACGACATTTGTGATTCCTGGCGCATAATCTTTCTACCTTTCTTTCGCTTCTCGGCTTCACCTTCCGGTTTTCTCCTTTACATTATCTTCGATTTGTCTCTCATTCCTCTATCAATGGAGCAAGCGCGGGCGCACTGCACCAATTCTGCAATGGCGCTCTCAGATTACGACATGCAATCCTAACTGTCGGTACACGCGGGTATTCGATCTTCGCCTCGGGTGCAGGGGCCTTGTTTGACGATAACATATCAAGCCATCACCCCACCCAACAACGGCGCATCTCCTTGGCTGTGCGCAACAGCCCTGTCAGCAATCGACCCCGCAAGCAGTATGACAGCATCATGACACAGCCGCACGCCGTTTCGTTGTTACATGTTGTTGTCAGGATCCGATCTTGCTCACTGATTCGGCGGACCCGGTTTCCTGGCATCGCCCCGATCGTCTCCAAGTCGCAACAACTTCATGTCAAAGCGCAGCCTGCCGTCCCTTGACTCATTCTTTTTTCGGATGAATTATTTGACGTTGGCTTGAGAGTGCCTGGCATTTCCTTTCTTTTTCTTTCTCTCTTTTTTTTCTTCTTAAATCATCCGCGATCGTTTTCTACATGATTGAAGCAACGGCATGTACAATAGAGTTAATATACCCCAATAGCATAGTACCGCGCAGCATCTGGACTTTAATTCTGATAACCTTTTGAACAAGACTTAACTTCCACTCCTACCTTGTAAACAACTCTGTAGAACTGACACCCATACCTTCAACCAGGGGATTTACCCTGAGTCTGACAATATACTGACACCAAATTGTGCAACGATGAGCTCTCAAACCCAGCTAGCCAAGCGCGATTTTCCCTTCTCGGCTCTCACACTGGACAAGGATAATCTACAAGGATCGTGGTTTGACCGTTTGACACCGGTGCAATGCGCAGACTTCCTACTAGTAAGTACCTAGCGTCTGCGATTTCTTGTTTTAGCGCATTCTCAGCTCCTCAGCCAGCTCCTCAGCCCCAGAGTGGGCGGTGCCTGACGATAACTGGCGTTGCTGGATGCTGATTGCTGACAGGATCAGACTACGTACGAAGCTGACGGGAGTCTTGAAGTCATCGACTCATTTTAGTCTTGAGTCTACTTATCTGCTCCAACGGTGGAATCCGTATCTTGGTCCAGGTCAAGTAATTTTAATTCTTTTTTTTTTTATTTTTTTTTTTTAATAAATAATAATAATGTGAGTGGGTTTCACATTCAGGTCCCGTCCACAGTCCGGCCATCCTTACGGTTAAATGTTCCATGCCAACGAGATGCACAAATTCGATAGTTCGGAATTCGCTTCCCCGCCTCATTCGCTGTGACCCCCTCCGCTGCAAGAAATAGTACATGACTACACGCAGGACGAAGAGGGGCCAAAAGCAGTTATTCACATTTCATAGGCGAGGGGGATAAGATCCTAATCACAATCAAACAAAGTAATTTCATCTCAAATCAGGCTGCGCGGACTGCTTCCTGTTTGGCTTGTTCTTGCAGCTGGCTGGTGGAGCACCTCTTGCTGTACGTAATTTGACGATAACCGCGTGCAGATGTACGACATCCATGATGCCACTTGAGGTTTCGGCTTGGGAGTGGTGACTGGTGAGTAACAGATACCTCGGGCTCGGCGGGTTATAGGCTGCTAGTGGTTGTACTATAGCTCGGAGTGCATGGGTTTAAGAGGCTACTACAGGTGCTATGACAATTTTTGTTGCAACTTGTACCCCGTGCTTTTCGCATCCAGGCCCACATTGCCGACACAAATCATGACGATGATAATCAACCCCAGGTATACTAGTACGTAGTAGTGCTAGTCATGTCAAGATGACGATGGAGATAGTAAATAGTGGCCGTGCTCTTGGTGGTTAAACCGCGCCAGCCATGGCCAAGTTCACTACTCCGTACGGTCGGTGGACCTTCCGCTTTATGAGGCCATCCAGTGGTTTCTACAAATCAATAATACGAGGAATTCAGGGCCAGGCGCCTTTCGCCCGGGCTTCGGCGCCATAATCTTCTGCAAATAAGGTTCGCAACGGAGTCCGATCGCAGGTCAACTGACCGCGCATGGACGAGCGATTTGCCTGTGCCACAAGGTCCAAGGTTTCACCTTCTTCACGCGCTGGAACTCTTGTCATGCCATGTGCCTGGTTGGGTGGTATCCCGGGGAGGAGTGCGAGACTCCAGAAGTGTTGTAGCCTGTAGGTCGCTGCTGACGGGTTTAGCGCTGACCTTTGCCCGGAGTGAGTCAAGCTGCGATTGATAGCTCGGAGCCATGCAACATGTGCGTATCGCCGGGACTCTAGTGGTTGCAGAATAAGAGATTGGCTGTCGGAAGCCCGATCGGGCTATTGTACGGTATGTTTAAACCCCGTTGGGCAGGAGAAGGATGCGGCTCTCGAGTCCCAAGGCCTGCAGCTGCCTGCCTGAGCCTTGGTGCCACATTGAGTGCTTGAGGACCATTTTTGTGATCCGAACTTCGCCCGCTAACCAGGGAGGGGCGGATGTAGGTACGCTGCTCGCTCGAAGTTAATGTGCTCCTTCTTGCAGGGATTTGGACAGGGGTTTGATAACGCCATTGCCAGCTGGTCGAATCAATCTACATGAGTCCGAGGTCTGACACTGCGGGATCCTACCATTCAATCTTGTTGTCTGAGACATGCATCCGTGGGGGGTTATACCCTAGAGATTCAATATCGCATTGATTGCTAGAGTTTATTGAGCCTTGGAAATAGGAGTGGACTGCCCGATCCAACACGGAGTGATTGTGGATGAAAGTTGAGAAAGCTCGAGTTTGGGTTTCTGGAGACGGGGCCGTCGTGCCTGAGGCTGCAGAATGTCGGGGGTCATCCACGTGATCTCTCGGCGTGTCTTTCCTGTCGCGAGCTTCTTGACACTTCCCCTCAAACAGCAGAGTGAGGGGAAAGCGTGGGACGAAATTAAATCTTTTTTTCTCCAATTCACAAAAGCAAAATGGTCCTTGAGCTCCATGTCTGGGGCCCCGCGTTCTCACTGCCCTCTATCGATGCGCAATGCCTCGCAACAATTGCCTATTTTTCCCTGACCGTCCCCAAGGACTCATGGGTTCTTGTCGCAAGTAGCGATCCAACCGTCTCTCCTACACGTACGTTGAGCTCCGCATTACCAATATCTCTTGTTTAATCTGCAATTTGGCTGAAACGATATTTGTTCGACCCCGCAGAAGAGCTCCCCGCTCTAAAGAATGGCTCAACTTGGGTGAGCCGGTTCCGCAATATCGTGGATTACCTCCGGCAATACTCAAGTGGCGCATGGGATTTAGATCGCGGTCTGAGCGTGCTCAACAGAGCAGATAGCGTTGCGTACGCCTATTCCCTTGTTGACAGGAATGCAAAAGTCACACGACTGACGATCAGACAACAGCTTCTCCTCCTTCGTGGAATCCCACGCCCAAGCCTTTATTGACCTATCCCTCTACGTTACCAGTCAGAACTACTACAATAACACGTCTCCAGCGTATGGAGCGATTCTCCAATGGCCGAACCAATGGATCCTGCCCCCGCAGCTGCACACCACGGCAAAAACTCGGACTGAGCCGTTGGGCTTATCTTCGCTTGACCTAGAAGCGACGGAGGAACAACGCAAACGAGACCACTCGGCCGATGTGGCAGCCGGCCGCATCCCACAGAACTTCATTCGCCGCCCCCGAGAGACAGTATCTAATCTCCTGGGCAAGACGACACGGAAGCACCAGTTCCGACTCGAGGCGTTGACAGGGGAGTTGTTCGAGCCTCTCGAGGCTATGCTTGATGATAAGGAATATCTACTTTCTGGAGGGGGCCCATCAAGCCTAGACTGTCTCGCGGTGGGCTATTTGAGCCTCGCGCTGGTCCCGGATCTGCCCCTCCCATGGCTACGTGATTCGATGCAGCGGAAAGCACCGCGGTTGTCACAATATGTCGAGCGCACACGCCGAGAACTCTACGGAATTGTGGATGTCTCGGACGCCTTCAAGAGCGGTGCAGGCTCATCGCTCCCATGGCAGGCGCCTGAACGGATCAGTATCGGCAGCATTGGAACATCGCTGCTCACTAGCCTCGCGGACTCGACGCCAATTCTCAAGGAGATTCGCATGAACAACCGATTACGTGAGACTGCCGAATCCTCCGAATCCGGGCTATCCGATGTTGAGAGCAAGTCGTTGTCAGCTTATGCGAGCGGGCAGAGGAAAGATACGCTCCTCTCCGTAGCGACCGTGATAGGTGGTGTAGCTGCATTAATCGGTTATATGGTCCACATAGGTGCGATCTCAGCACCCGAACCCCAGCAACACCAGGAACACGAGGAAGAACGTGGAGAGACGCCCGGACCTATGAACGCGAACCAATTCCTTGGTCTCGGTGGCATGAATGCAACAGCATGAGGCCGTTAACTACAGTTCGATCGGAAAGGTGTATTATTATTATTATCATTGGCTTTGACTCTTATCAAGCGCTGTAAAATAGATATCGAGGCTTTCATATGTCATCATATAGTCCGAATTTAGATTGGAACAATCATCATGAGATATCATAAAATGTCCGTCTCAACTTCACCCGACGGTGGTTTCTTGAGGCCAGTCTTACCAGTCTCAAGTCCCAACCAGAGTGGCTTCATTTCCACTACCGGTCATCAAAATCTCAGAGTCATGTCGGAGGGCTACAACAGCAATGCAGCACTCCATCTTGGCCCTGGTTTCGAGGAGTGAGATTCTCCCGTCCCCTTTGTTACATCGACCGCCCGACCCGGCCTGGAAAGATGACTCGGCCTGAGCTCTATAGATTCATCCTCAAGGTCAATTACACCACTTTCCATCTTCGGTAGGCACAGCGTGGCATCCGCCTGCAGCTCTGGAGCCCCCCTCCAGTACTATGGTGGTATCTGCCTAATCCGAGAGTAATAATAACGACAAAACCATCTGAGGCGATTGTATAATATACTGGTCATATCCCAACTCAGACAATCAATTAGCTACGTAACTTTCCTCGTATTCTTTCGGGAAACCGACTTTCCTTTGTTGGTTGCACGACACCCCCTGAGGCTTTGAACTAGATATCCCTTAACAAAGACATTTAAAATTTAAGGTAAGTCTTTAAGTATTAACCTACAAAGGAACTTTGTATGGAAGATCCCGTCTATTTTTGGACTCACCCTTCTGCGAACCCACTGCCCAGCGACTTCACTGACAATTAGCCGCCACCATATTTAGATGAAACAAGCCACATCCCGGATCCCAAAGCCATGAAGGCTGAAGCCAACACCCCCCGGAGAGGTCGAGAGATCTCGTATCCAATTTTAGGTAATACTGTGTGGATTATTGTATGTGTATATATAAGATACTGACATGTATGTATGTATTCCAGTATTACTTACGGAGTTACTCCTTATTTACAGTGTTGTTCTGATGATTTCGCCAGGGATACTATAAATAAATAACAAGGGGGTGCTGTCAGTCTATAAGTACGGCAGATACTCAGTTTACGTAGTACTAGGCACCACGGCTCACTTACGGAATACTATACTAAGTATACCGGCTCAAGTTGTAGAAGGATCTAGAACACGAGTAAATAGCCAATTAATTGAGAGGGGTGTGTTAATGGCCAATGGATAATAAGTACTTAGTATTGGCGTGATACTACTTGGGCATGTTCTTGACGAGAAAGTGCTATTATTATCGATTTTGGGTCTGGGTGGTTGCGGCCGGGGGATTGGAGGAAGTACTACATATGTTGCAGGGAGGATTGGAGACAGCAGGGCTGGGGATACCAAAATGTAGGGGGAGTGAATAAGGTAAAAGTACACCGTGTGTCCAGGGACATAAGAGTCGTGCGTGCGTATGTTAGACTAGCTGGGTGAATCAAAGGATGAGAGGCTGATTGAAAATTCAGAGGTTGGTACCAATAGATGCCCACTTGTGGTGACGTTGGAACTTGGGAGGCTCTGATGCTCCTAGCAGAGGTTTGATTTGTGATTATGTACATCTAGATTATTTGGGTGACATATGATAATATGCCGTGGAAGAAGAACCATGTAGGTAGAATGTACATCATCACGTTAATATCGACTAGAAGAGCAAAGTGGTATAATTCTATTTACAAAACGGGAAAAAGAGGGAATCGTAGGTATAAGAGCGCGCTCCTAAGCCACTAGGATCCAAGAGAAGATAAATTGATAGGGAGAACAAACGCGAAAGCAGGCCAGAAGGAAACGACAAGCGCCAAAACCCAAGATAGTGGATTGTTTATTCATCGTAGTCGACGTTGACGACGAGACGGACGGGCTTGTTTTGCACCTTGCCACCGATGCCATCGAAGCCGGTTTCGGCGGAGGTGTAGGCGTCCTTCACCTTCTTGGCGAGCTTGGTAACGTAAGAGCACTGCTCGCCCCCATGTTCGCAGATCTTCATGCCCTGGACTTCCTGCTTGGCGTTCTGAGCCTGGATACACGAGACATCAAAGCCAGACCAGCCCTTGTTTTTGTCACTGTCAAAGTCAAATTCACCCCAAGTGGCGGAGTAACCACCACTTGCATCGACAGGAATGGTTTCACCCTTAGCGGCACTCCATCCACCCTGGGAGTCATCGTCGAAGGCCACGTACTTGGTGTCACCGGGTTCAAGAGAGAGTTTGAGAGCAGCATGTCCGTACCAGCCGTCCATCTTACGACTGGGGCCGTAGTTGTTCCAGAAGATAATGGTCCAGGGGTCACTCTCACTGCCCTCGAATTTGGCGACGTTCTGGTACTTGCAGGCCTTGTCGGCTTCGACCTCAATGATGTTGCTACCCCAGGGGTTACCAATGTTTCCGATGTAGTCGATGTACTGGAGGCCGTTGGACAGGGTGGATAGACCGAATCCCTCACGGGAGTACTCGTCAGACTTGTCGTGCCAGTTGCTGCAATGGCCGGGGGCCGATGCAACGCTTGAAACCTCGGGGACGTCGTCAGAAGTCTCGGTAGTAGTAGCGGCGGCGTCGGCAGCGGTGGTGGTGGTGGTCTCAGCAGTAGCGGCAGCGGCATCAGCGTCTGTGGTAGCGGTGGCAGTATCGGCACCACCGCCATCGTACTCGTTGGCCCAGGTGGCAATCTTTCCGTTAATCGTAGCGGTGACAACATCACCGACTTCACGCTTCTCCTCGCGTGCGCGGTGAGCGGCATGACGGCGATCGTGGCCGTGCGAGCGTGCAATGGCTGAGCCAGCCGTCATGGCCGCCAGCAGGAGCATAGAGTTCTTGAGTTGCATTTTGATAAGGATTGTTTTTGTTGACTCGGTTAAAACTCGAGGTGAGGCAGGTGTATATATAGACCAAGTATGTAGCCCAGTCAAGTGAAGGAGATTCTTTTGAAACTGAAACGCAGTCGAGTCACAAAGGACAAGAGAGTGTGATTCGGAAGACAATGAATGACTGAGGACCGCAACGGCGATCTCGAAAGAAAAGAGTGGACAGTGAAGCTCGACAGAACGGTTGAAGAAGAGGTGAAAGAAGAGAGAGAGAAGGGGCAGGAGGGAGAGGGCCCAGTGCTATTAAAGGTGCCCATCTCTGCGATGCTTGCGTGTGCGAAGTATACCCACCTAGAAGTAAGGTACGGTAACTCCCCTCTGGGTGTTGAAATTAAATTCGACTAAATTGAAACAAGAGTGATCACAATTAAAAAAAGGTAGAGCCGCTGATTGGCCGACTGGGACAAACGGTGCCTGAATGCTGAAAATTGGGAGTGGTGATTGGCAGCGGGGAAACTGTATGGATCCACCCCTTGACCAGAGTCGAGCGCTCTCGACCTGATCTTCCTGGTCAACCCAGCCAATCTCACTGAAGAGATGGGGCGTGGTGTATTCCGACGGTAATATCGCTGGGCTCTTCATGTGGTTTCTGAAGATTATTACGGAGCCTGACAGCGGCACACTCCCAGTGCGCCCCGTTGGGATTCAGGAATCAGGACGGGAACAGCGCATCCCTGCCAGCCAGAACGAATCACAATCACAATTGCCCTCGGCAAACAACAATTCGATGTGTTGTTCTTGTGTTTTCGATCGATCTGGTTCTTCAGCTAAAAATGCGAGCAGTCGAGCATAGTGGGTTGACCACTCCACGACAGATGGTAGGCAGCCGTTTACTCCCGTCCACTTCATCTCGCACGCAGATTCCAGACCAGCAAAATCCAGAGTCAGACGCAAAAGAAGGCCCCAGTCTGGGAAGACTAACCAAGCGGGCGTGAATCAGGAGTCAGGATGAACTGCCGTTCGCTACTTCGCCACGTCATGACCCACGGAGTGGGTTGTAAGCCAGTAATTTATATGCTCATTGGCATGGCCGACGATGTGCCTGGAGTCTCTGGACATTTTGCTCCAGTCAGGAGCGCCCTGATGTTGTGTTCTGCAAGCCACGAAGTTGTAACTTGCTGCAACAAATCCGAAGTTCTGTTTGCATCCTCTGTGGGCTTGGGCTGTCTCTCACCGCAACGATATCCTATACTGGATACGGAGACGAGGGGACCAGCACGAACGCGAAAGCGACAGGTTTGAAACAGTTGGGCGAACCATCTCCCCGAACTTTGACTCCTGAGCCCTGATGTGTCGCGGATTCGTGGCCGCTTCGTTGTCTGCTTCCCCTGGAGTCGAGAGAAATGATGCGGCGATGCCTAGGGCGACCTCTTTTGAAGCAGACACTTCTTGTGAACGAAGTTCTCGAACAGCCTGGCCCGAGTAAGCGGGGCGAATAACCACGGAGTGACGCGGCTGTCTGAGGATTGCCGGCTTAGCTCGTCGTTAGCCTAACTATGGCGGACCGGCAACGCGGGATGTGCGAGCCAAGTGGCCCAAGTCGCCTTAATTCCAGCGAAAGTGAAAATGGGCAACTGAATCGATTATCGAAAACTAGCCATGCGTCTTGTATTATGGTGGCCGTTATTTCTTAGAGGAAATCGGCGCTCCATTCTGGCCGGGCTTCAAAAGGCATACGGTGTACGGGCCGTCGGACACACAGTGCAGACCCCTGGGTGGGCCCCAAAAATAAACATGAGTTCCGTGGGCGAGAGTACCGTGGTTGTTCGCGGGATTGGCCATGGGCTGGCAAGATGAAACTTCAAATTTCTGCGGATTCTGTGCAGAAGTCACTATGATAGGTCAGATCCTAGTAATTATTATCAAACTCAAGCTGAAGAAAGGAACCCTGGTAAGCTCGTTAATTTCCTCGACTTCATGGAAAGTATGGATTCAGGGACGGTTCCTGAATTCGGCTGTTTTCGAAGTGATCCAAGGCTCGGCTTATCCGTCGGAAATTAAGCGCCAATAGGTCGCAAAACCTCTCCTTGAGGCAGAAACATCAATATGGTTCCTTATCGAGTTTCAGTCTTTCAGAACTCAGAAGTCGTTCAGACCACACCTTTTACATATTTCTTGCTCAATCCTGTGAACGACAATCCGATTAGTCAGCTGGTCACGTGATGTATACTCATCCCCGTTGATCACATTCACAGACAACATCGACTACATCATGGACTGGACTGCGATCTTGGCCCTGTTCTGACTTTCACTACTACTGTCATCAGATTGCGGTGTATCACTTGAGGGGCTTATGCCTTCATCTCTATCACTGACATTGTCAGCACATCACTACATTCAACAGCACCTAACGTGTCATTACTCTAATTTGAGAAAACAGGCAATTTTGTTCACAGCGTCTATTAATGATTCTAGCAGCGACAACAAACCCGGTGATAGCAAACTACTTGAGGTCTACTCCGCTATTGAAAGCAGCCCCGCCCGCGGCCGCATCCACCTTAACACTCTCATCTAACCCGCACACCCGGAACAGCATCTGCGGCGTCAACTCCTTGTCTAATCCCGGTATACCATCGCGCTTGAGTTTCTCCATCCCCTCCCGGATGGCTGTACAAGCGGGGCCTAGCGCGGCAAAAGGGAAAATGATCATTCGGAACCCGATCTCGCGTGCCTGAGCAGCAGTAATGGACGGGGTAGAGCCATGCTCCACCATGTTTAGAAGCAACGGCCAAGGCGCGAGGTCAGCTACCACCTGACGCGCCATTTCGATGGAGGAAATTCCCTCGAGGAAACCGGCATCTGCACCAGCGTCGCGAGCCGCCCGCAGCCGCGCGAGACTGTCTTCGTAGCCGTTTACCTGAAGGGCATCTGTGCGTGCGATGATCACGATATCGCTTCCAATGCGCTTGCGGGATTGCACAGCAGCCCGGATTCGAGTGACATATGTATCACTGTCCACTAGAATCTTCCCGCCGAGGTGCCCACATCGCTTTGTTTGTACCTGGTCTTCGAGGTGGAATCCTGCTACGCCTGCGCGGGCGTACTGTTCTGTGGTACGGGCGACCATGATTGGACCGCCATATCCAGTGTCGGCATCTGATATCACTGGAGTTGATGGCGAGAGGTTGCTGATCATTTCAGCGTTCGCTCGCATATCATTGAGCGTGCAGATTCCTAGGTCTGCTTGACCATGGACGGAGGCGGCGGTACCGGCGCCAGTCTATTCGATTGTGAGTATCGTCTCGGCAATGGGGATTGTAAACAGTGATATAATAGTGCATACCATGTAGAGAGCGTCAAACCCGACATTGAGGGCTATACGGGCCGATAGACCGTCGTAGACACCAGGGGCGGTTATGAAAGCGTTAGGGTCCTGGAGGGCCTGGCGGAGCTTTGAGGCGGCGGTGTTCATTTTTTTGGAGCCAGCAATTATTCCCTGTTATATATTGAATCTCTTCTGAAAAATTTGCTGCGAGTTTTGTCTGCAGCGGGGTATTGTCTTGAAGCGCCACTTTATAGATGCGGACGATATACCGAAAAGCGGCCGAGGGCGACATCGGATGCTGAATAAGCGGTGGGCCCATCTTCTGCCTGTGATTTGGGGATCGCCTCAGCTTCATTCTTCACAATTCCAGTCTTTGATCATCGAACTTGCCTATCTCCACCCACCGCCAACTCGTTTTCAAGTCTGCTATCCCGAAAAGTCCACTCTCATGCCCCGGTCCGCCATTGTACAAGAGTACAACCCCACTCCTACGCTCTCGGTCGATCGCAAATCCGCCCAACACCAACATGAAGGCATCGTCGCGCGACCACCGGGCTACCGAGTGTCCTGGCACGCAAACCCAGCGGTAGAACTGCACCACTTCGGCCAGTCACATCCTATGAAGCCATGGCGACTCACCCTCACTAAACAGCTGGTGCTCGCATACGGCATGCATCATGCAATGGACCTGTACCACTCGCGCGCCGCGACAGCAGAGGAACTGAACGATTTCCATTCGTCCGACTACCTTCATTTCCTTCAGACAGTTAGCCCAGGGGAAATAAACGAAGCAAAAATGAGCGAGAACATCGTACGCTTCAATTTCGGTGATGACTGTCCCATCTTCGACGGTTTATTCCAATACTGTTCACTCTACGCCGGAGCCTCCATCGACGCCGCCCGCAAGCTCTGCAACAACCAAGCCGACATAGCAATCAACTGGTCCGGTGGCCTGCACCACGCCAAAAAGGCCGAAGCCAGCGGGTTCTGCTACGTTAACGATATTGTCCTCGCCGTCCTACAGCTCCTCCGCGTACATCCGCGTGTGATGTACATCGACATTGATGTCCACCACGGTGATGGCGTCGAACAAGCCTTTTGGTCCTCCGACCGGGTCCTCACAGTCTCATTTCACAAGTACGACAAGGAGAATTTCTTTCCAGGCACGGGACCCCTCGATAGTACAGGTCCAACCCACCCCCTCAACCCAGGCGCCCACCACGCCGTCAACGTGCCCCTCCACGATGGCATCGACGACGAGTCATACGTCCAGCTCTTCCGCGAAGTCATCGGCACCTGCGTGGAATCATATCGTCCCTCCGCGATCGTCCTTCAATGCGGCGCCGACTCCCTAGGCTGCGATAGACTCGGCTGCTTCAACCTCAACGTCGCAGCCCACGGAGCCTGCGTCGCCTTCACAAAGACTTTCAAACTACCCCTCCTCGTCGTTGGCGGCGGAGGCTACACGCCCCGCAACGTTTCCCGGGCATGGGCGCACGAAACCTCCATTCTCGTCGACGCCGAGGAAAAAATCGACCCCGTTATCCCGAACAACGTCGCATTCCGGAACCACTTCGGCCCCGATTTTTCGCTCTTCCCGCCGCTTTCGGAGATGCGCAAGCTCGAGAATAAGAACTCGCGCGCTTACCTACAGACTATTGTGCAGACAATCCGCGAGCAGCTGAGATATCTCCAAGCGGCGCCGAGCGTGCAAATGTCTGTCATCCCACCGGATTTGCTGGGGCTTAGAGAGGACACAGAGAAAGAGATTGAGGAGGAAATTGCTAAGTTAGAAGAGGAAAGGGAGGAACAGGGGGATGGTGGGAAGAGTTCAAGACGAAGGGATGCGGAGAAGGGGGCTGGGCTGCACGGGGAGTTATATTCTTGAATCTCTTGCTCGTTTCTCTTTTGGTTCTTGTCTGGCTTTGGTGTTGGTTAGGTTGGTGAGATACCCAATACCTACTGGTAGTGGCGTTTTACTTTTTGGAATAGGTGCATTTTCATGGCGCATGGAGTTCGTACGCATGCATACTGCATACAGGTTACACGGTTAAGCTACAGCCTAGCCATGCACGCTTACTTACAGCATTCAATTAATAATTAGTTATGGTATACCAGAGATTATTAAGCTCATAAAAAAAATTAAGCAGATACTCCTATATACCTTCTTTCTCCCGTTCCTCTACACTAGTTCATTGCCTGTAAACATTGCTTTCGGTCTTTTTTATATTATTTTATCCTCCTTAAAGAGGCTTGTCACTTTTTCTTCGCGTAGACAAAATGCAGATCGGGTATCCAGTATAATTGATGGCGACGGACAGTGGATATCTTGATCCAAGCCGGGATGTTGAAATATTCAAGGCTCATATGAGTAAGGCTCTTCCAGCTCCATAGTTAAATGTTGGGAAGGCGGGCGGATAAAAAGGCAGCAAGCACAACTGCGTCACAGCCATCTTTGTACGACGAGGAATATACCCAGGCATGCTGCACCGACGGAGGTTTTTCTCTTTTTGTCAAAAAGCATGTTGCACAGTGGAGGCGTCCGGCGGGGGTTTTAGGACTGAAGGCGTTCAAGAATCAAGGCTTGGAGCCCTCCCCGGCATCTCCGACCTCTGACGTCTTTAAATCTTTTCCCTCCACGGTCTCATCCCTGCTCTCGGTGTTTTTATCCGGATTTGCTTCTGGCGTGGCTTCTGGTTTCGTGTTTTCTGGTTGGTTCTCCGAGTTGCCTGCACCGTTCATCGCACCGGTTTTGTATTCTGGAATCGCAAAGCTGTCCCACGTTTGACCATCAAGTATCGGAGCAATAGCTAGGATTTCTGCCTTTGCTTTTTCGACGTCCTGGGAGTCTCTGTAGAAATTATATTAGTTCAAAGGTCCTCAACCCACTCTGTTGAGGTTAAACGTACACATGGGCATTGATAATCCAATCGAGACCTTCCTCGCCCTCTTCTGATCCGCCTGGCCCGCTATCGATGGCCCGGAAGAGTCGAGGTTGCCATTCAACACCCTGTTCAGCTCGCTTCGCCGCCTCCTCTCGTTGACGGTCTTCTATCCGTGTCTTTTCGTCTGTGGCTGCCTCGTGGTTTGAAGAAATGATGGCCTTCACGGTACTCTGCCATAATCGCTGGGACTCGCGCTCGCCTTGTTGTTCGATGGGGCGGGTCGTGGGGAATGTCGGCTTGGACTTTTTAGCGTTGAAAAGACCTTCCTTATCATGGGACTGAGTAGGTTAGCTTTGAGCGCGTAATGAAGACGAGAGAGAAGGGTTCATCAAGGACATACGTGAACACTCTTAATATGCATCTCGCCGTTCCAGAAACCAGAGATTTCATAGAGTACTTCCCCCGTCTTTTCATTCTTAATCGTTCCTCCGATGGCGTTGTAGGTGCCAGAGAAGTAGCCCTTGGTTTTGAATTCAATGTCGGCGACTAGATTATTCTCAGGACACCTCACGAAGCTGTGATCTCCAAGTTCGTACTTCATTTTGCCGAATAGGATACCCCGGGCATACATGTTCGGTTGCGTCAGGATGCTGTTAGTTGTGTTAGTCACCTCGTTGCAGAATATCAAGCACATTTCCACCTACTATCGTTCCCCTCGTTGCTTGTCTTCACCACGGTTCAAGAATCGTAAAATGGCGATTCCCTCCATCATACTTGCGGCAGAGTTACCGAGAAATTTGCTTCGCGGCTTGAGCGTGCCGTCGATTCGGATATGGTGTTCCGGCGCCATAAAGAAATAGCTGGATTTGGGCGGATGATGGGAGGTCTGTTCGGAGATATAATAACCGTGGGTGCCGTCAGGGTATTCCCAGGAGCAAGTGTACGTTTCACCGAGGACAGGGTTCAAAGGCTTCTTAACTCCTCTATATCAGGTTGTTAGCATGAACGCCTCCGAAAGCGGAGGGTATGTAGATGAGGCAGTGGGAGACGACGTACGGGGGTTTGATATGCCACCCACTCAGATAAAACCTGACAACGGATACGAATCGCTCGAGGGGGTCATCGTTCGTCGGCATCGGAAGTAGGGTTTCGGGGTGCGCCATGAAACTGAAGCTTTATTAGCCGCCATGTGTGGAAGAGACATTCAGTGAAGTTGATATACTTCGTAATTCGCTCCAGCATGGACCTGGGCTCAAGGATAAAGGTGGGTAATACAACCCGACTCAGGTCCGCTCCTGGTCGGAGCTGCGAAATGATGTGGCTGAGGACTATTACACTCAAGGGCCTGGTCAGTTTTGTGACACAGCGGTGCATGGGGCGTACGAAATGATAGTCTACATACCATTGCCTTGATCGGGTTCGACGACCTCGTCGTCACCGCTGACGGTATCAGACTTTGGTTCATCGAGCGATGAACGGTTACCTGAAGTACCCCAGAAATAGCTCCAGTCAGCGGACATGGTGGGCAAAAAAGAAAAGAACCGAGAATGTCCCGATTAAATTAGATACAACGCATAGAAAAGAACGGCCGGAGCGGAGATAGTCTTAGAAACTGGAGGGGAAGAGGGCGGAGGAGGCTGAGTTGAGGAAAGACGAGGAGGGGAAGAAGAGCGAAAATGACGTTGGGAGCGACGATGACGGCACTTACTGACGAGGGACGACCGACGGCGGATATGCGCAACGGGGAGCTTGGGCATGCTGGCTACAACGTTCTTCATCTCTATGTAGAGGTCGCTTGGGGCAGGAGTGTCTAGGATTTATTTCATTCTATCTTAAATCGCAAGAAGAGACAGAAGATGAAGTCATTTGCGCACCGCCGTTTGGGGGGCGCCGTCGCTTTATGTAGGTCTGCCTGTTTGCCCACTTGACGATCCCCACCCGCCACCATTCCCTGACGCCAAACAGGTGATGTGATGGCTCAGAGTCCTTCCAGAACAAGACACATATCCATTTATAATTTCGTTTTGTTGTCACCCGATTCTCGTCAGTCGGCGGGGGCCACATCGCTTGGCAGCTGTGGGGGCTTTGCATGAGGGTTTTCGTAGCCATAGTCATACTGCCGAATCAACACAGCGTCTCAGATCGTGATTAATATTACCCCCAGGGGTATAGTTAGTTATCTTCAGCGGGGAAATGGCCGAGATCCAAGGAGGGGCAGCTCAGACCCCTCTTATCGACCAGGGCACGTCTGCGCCTGTGATCTCCTCGACAAAGGCTGGATCCGGATTATGTAGCATGACATGGAAATGTTCAACAGCATGCACTGACTTGAGCGACCTCCAGTTTTTGAACCATACAACCTGTAGATACGAAAAGACACGCTGTTAGTTACGACACCCCCCACTGGCATCGTGCATGCAACAACTGCAATGCAGCATCCTACGTACCTGGCCTGGTCCCATCCGCGAGCAGAATACCCGTTTCACAAAGTCGTCGATCTCCTGTCTTGCGCGCGGTGTCAAGTCGTCTGTTGCTGGGTCATCTTCTAGATCAAACTTCGTCCAGACTACTAAATGAACAATGCCATCCACCAACCCATATGGCCAGTCATTGTATAATATTCGCATATCCTCTGCTTCCACGCACCCTCAGTCAGCCCATCCCAGTCCAGCCCAAATACTGGACACGATCGAGTGAATGCAAAATCTACAAGGATCACAAACCTTCGTACTCAAAGGGTTGACCTCTGGGTCTTAGATCGTCGGTAGTTCCTTCCCCCCAACGAAGCCGTTCCTTAACCACAAATCGCATTATAGACCCATACTGGGCAATAATCTGTTCCTTGTACTCTAGGTATTTTCTCAGGTCACTAGGTAGGCGTTGGAATTGATCGATTTGGTTGTTCTCTAAAGAACAGAAAATGGAGAGTTAGAGCCAGCTTATAGGGGTCTGGGGTGACCATTTCCACATACCGACTATTTGCCGCACGAATTCCCAGCCTTGTCGTTGATACCGTTCGTCGGGTGTCGAGAGAATGCCTATATTCTTCTCTGGCTGGTTTTGCAAGAAACTGGGACATTCGACCGTCCAGCGAGCCGGAGCGACATTGACATTCCAGTATGGAATATTACCAGCCGGAGACCGAAGAGAAGTGCTCAGCCGCCTTGGAGGCTCGCTGTCAACACCCGTTACAGTGGCAATTGTGTTGGACATGGCGTGGTCGGTTTGATGCGCGCCTTCACCGGACAGAAGACATGAGGAGATAGGGGGGCAAACGAAAACAGCGTTTAGACGGTGAGGTTTATAAATCAAGGGAATCACCGGTGCGTAGTTGTAGGAGCTTGATTGGATCTTTTGGGCTGTCCACCTCAGCTGGTCAACGGGCGGAGGGCCTTGCCGGTCCCAGACCCGCACTCACACATTTCGAGAAGGGATTGACGCGCCCATCATCAATAATGAGAGCATCGAGATGACGCCTGGTGGGGAGCTATCGCATTTAGCAAACAACCCGTCGTCAAGAGCAGGGGCTGTTTGGCAAGCAAATAGGGATGATCTAAATTATATAGTTGCTGCCTGTCTACCATGTGGCGCCACCTGCATTAGTCGACCGTTAACCAAGTCTTATCTGTCGCAAGTTTGTCCCGCAACCACTTGCAGGGTTTGCTATGAAACAAGATGGGAATCTGCCGGCCACATGTTTCTCTTGGCTGGATGTCCTTGTTAAACCAATTCTACGGGTTACGTTCGCTATATATGTAGTATATCCCCGGCACTAAACTCTAAAGCCAAAGTCAAGGAAGACTAGCTATCTCAGGCCCGTCGGATCGAACAATCAATACACCAGCCGAAATTAGTTCTCGCATCGTTTCATCCCATCCAGACGGCACCACACATGCGGTCGTATCTTGCACGACATGGCTCCGAAACCCTGCTTTCGCGGCGTCAAGGGCTGTGTGTTTGACGCAGAAATCCCCCGCAACCCCAACAACAAAAACATCCGTCACACCCCTATCAGTTAAAAAAGCTCTCAGATCGGCAGTTACAGACACTATTGTGGGATCCTGGTTTCCGAAAGCATCTGCAAAGGCCGAGTACATCTCAACGCGCGGGTCCATGCCTTTTTGTACGAATAGTTCAATATTGGTGGTGTGAAGCTCAGGGATGATGTCAGCCCCTGGTGTTTGTTGAACGCAGTGCACGGGCCAGAGTGTCTGCTGTTTGGTCTCCGTCTCTTTCCCCGAAGCTGGATTGTTCATTGTAATGGTACTCTCGAAGGGACAGTTGTTGGGCGGTGGATGGTTGGTCGCGAACGAAATGTGGTCTTCGGGATGATAATCTTGAGAGGCAACACGAACAGCAAATCCGGGGTGTGCTAAGAGTAAATTTATTGTGGGAGCTAAGTCTCGAGCACCTTGGACGGCGAGCGAACCGTTCTATATTAGAAATGGAGCATAGTCAGTACAGGGAAAGCCGGATAACAGGCATAGATAGAGTCTACCGGCGGACAGAAATCCTCTTGCATGTCCACTACGATCAGAGCGGCTTTCATTTTGACGGTCGATCACTGGATTTGTCAACTGAAAACGAATAAGGTTATCGGCCAAAGGCAATGAGCATTTTCAGAGGCTTCGACGTGCTGTTGACTTGTCGCTCAAGTTGATTCCGAGTCTCGACTCTCGACGGACCGATATCATCGCCCTAGCTTGAATACAAGCTAAGACAAAAGGAGCCTAGGCAGTTTGCTGACTCAACAATCGTGACACAAAACTCCCACCACCACAACAAAACTTCCCTCGTCGTCTTCTTCACTCGATCACATTGGGGCTGCGGCCCTTGCTTTTGACCGTGTTCTACACCGTAGTTTTCATCCTTCCCTATCATGATAGGCACCTCAAAGGTAGGCAGAGCTTGATTTCTTTTCCTCCAAACACAATTACATGATGATTCCTTATATATTGGAGCTGTCCTAGCTCACCATGCGGACAACCTTTTTACTTACGCTTTTCATCTTTCTGAACGTTACCACTTTGTTTACTTGCACTGGAATTCTTATCGTCTATTGATGTAGCATTGCTAATTCTGTGTAATTTTTCCAGGGACCACCAAGCAAACGTATTTTCAGACCTCCTTAGATCACAGCGAGAGAATTTTTTACCAACACACTCATCTTAATTTTCACATCCATCTTGATCCCGCTTGTCTCCCTTTAGCCTCTCATAAGTACCTACTTAACAAGATGGCTTATGATCCACGATTAGCCGGTGCAGACACTGTGGTTCAGGAACATGCAACACCAACCCCCACTCCCGAGGCAGTTCCAACTGCAGCCGCAGTCGCAACCACAGATGGTAGTGCTACACACTCGACGGGGCAGGCAGCTGGAGACTCATACAAGCTTCGTTTCTGCACCGTATGTGCATCAAATCAGAACCGCTCAATGGAGGCACACCTCCGTCTATCTACCGCAGCATCGCCCTTCCCAGTAATCTCCTTTGGAACGGGCTCCCTAGTCCGCCTACCAGGCCCCTCTATCACCCAACCTAATGTCTATAACTTCAACGCAACATCATACTCCCAAATGTACGATGAGCTCCTCTCCAAGGACGAGCGACTGTATCGAAATAACGGTATCCTAAACATGCTCGACCGCAATCGCAACGTGAAATGGGGGCCTGAGCGCTTCCAGGACTGGGTGCCCGGGTTACCGCGGGTAGACCATGTTTCCAAGGGCGACAAAGGCGCACTTGGAACTGAAGGAGGCATAGTAGACGTCATCATCACCTGCGAGGAGCGATGCTGGGACGCCGTCGTTGACGATCTCATGAACAAGGTCTCCTCTCTGAACCGTCCCGTGCATGTGTTCAATGTGGATATCAAGGATAACCACGAAGAGGCCCTTGTTGGCGGAAAGGCTATACTGGAACTAGCCACGCGTCTGAACGAAGCTGCTGTCCAAGAACAAACAGCGCTTGGCGCAGAAGGATGGGAAAATGGAACCGGTGAAGCTCGGAGGAGTTTTGATGAGAAAGTACCCGAGATTCTTGGTTCATGGCAGGAGAAGTGGCCGAACTTGCCAGCCTTATGGACTTTGGCTTGGTTATAGTACTTGCTGATGGGGTCTCTGGCTGCTTAGCCTTGACTCTTGTACGAACAATAATGGATACGAATTAATCAATCAAGTTTAAATCACATTCCCACGCTTCAAATGCTATGCCATTAACTGTTTCATGTAGTCGTTAGTCATGTCCCGTCATAAAAGTAAAACATCCAAAATGCAACCCCGCAATACGGTCTAGACAACTGATCATCAGGTCGAACCTTCAGAAGGCCGTTCAAAGAGATTCTGCCGCCGCTCCCTATACCAACGATCCAAACATGCCCGCCGCTCAGCCTGAGTCATACCCTCCACAAGAAGCGCAAACTCAATAGCATTCGGAAACCCAAACCGCCTGGCCATGCTGCAAAACTGGCGTTTCATCACGTCCTCAGGCGGGTGGTATTTGAACCGAACTGGGCGTCCGTCTTTTTGGAACGCGGGCGACATCGTACCGGCACATTCATCTTGCTCCCCGCAGAAGACTTGTATATTTGCTACGTCGTCATCGGCTAGTTGGGCATGACGGCTTAGTCGTTCTTCGATCTTGGAGGAGCCGATGACTTCGTTATTGAGATGGGTATATTCGACACCGGCGCCGGCTAGGATGGCTTGGACGGGGTCGTGCTTTGTCGGCGTTGAGGTGGACTGTTTTGGGGAGGTCTTTTCATCGTCGCCACAGATATTAGCCGCGAGTTGGCTCATGGCCTCGTCGTCTGCGTCTGTGTTTCTGCTTCGAGGGCCATCTTCGGGGTTCGTGTCTTCCACCTCCAGATCCACATCCATGACCTGCACGCCGGCTTTGCTTTCTGCGACGTTTGTCTTATTAACAATGTCACGTAGCACGATATTGTCGTTTTGATACTCAAAGATGTTTTTGAGTCCGAAGATCTCGCCCTTTTGGTCTTTCTTTTCTTGGACACCCTTAAAGTACCGGCGCTCGGAACTTGCATTGTATCCGATATTTGCTTGCTGTTGTTTGTATATCTGTCTAGCATAGACGATCTCCTCGATAGTGCCGGCTGAAATAAGTCGGAAAACCTCCACGTTCCGCGTCTGGCCGATTCGATATGCTCGATCCTGGGCTTGGAGATCATACGATGGGTTCCAGTTAGGGTCGACAATGACAACTTTGTTCGCGGATGTGATATTTAGACCGACACCACCGGACCGCGTTGAGATAAGGAAAACAAACTGTCGTGGATCAGAATTGAACTGGTCGACAACCCTGGCCCGGTCCTCGTAAGTCATTGACCCATCTAAATAGCTGACGTTGTAACTTGTATGATTGAACAGCATTTGTAGCATCTTCAGAAGTCGAACGCTGTGTGAGAAAACGAGAACCTTGTCTCCATTTCCATGCCACCATTTCAAAAGTCTCCTAAGTACTTTCCATTTACCGCAGAATTCAGCATCAGCGTAGTTTAGGATTGAATCTCTTGTACGGTAAAGCTTCTCCCATTGATTCGGTACAGCAATCTCCAGCATCTCCTTGTCCTTTTCCTGCTTTTCGAAACCATCCGTACTCTGTGGGATAAGGATAGCCAGGTGGTTGCTCAGCTTTTGCAGGATTTGTATGGCTGGAAAGACGTAATTCTGCCAACGGATACCAGAGGGTAAATGCTGTTGACAACACCAACCGGCCTTCTTTCCGGAGCCGCAGTCGCATTTATCCGAGGATGACTTGATATAAGTGATGATATCACTGTTCAACAAATTTTCATATGCTTCTGCTTGGGTATCGGTTAGAGGACAGAACACTACACGGTCGACCTTTTTCGGAAGTTGGTCGGCAATTAATGTCTTCATCCGACGGAGAAAGAACTGCGGGAGTAAGTTCTCAACAAGCTTTTTGGCAGTTAAACGAGCCGTCCTTAGTTCCTGTACCGTAGCATCGTGGGATTGACCGACTTTCAGCGGCTCGGAAACCTTGCTTTTCCAGGTGGTCACAGGCCCCAGTCTCCCGGGATTGGTCCAATTCAACAAGGTCCAGAGCTCTTCGTACTTGTTTTGGATAGCGGTGCCTGTCAACCCAATCCGGCACAGAGCGTTGATGTCGTTCATCGCCTTCGTCGTTTCAGAGCTTCTCTCCTTGATTGCGTGGCACTCGTCGGCAATAACACAGTCCCAGTCAACCATATTCACGGAATCCTTATTATGCAGGTATGTGCCGTACGTTGTGATCAAGATTTCAACGCGACCAGACTTTGCCGCATAAAGCGCAAGATCTTTGTTTTCTCCGTGATAGGCATCCACATGCCACCAACCCCAGCGAGAGAGCTCAGACTTCCAGTTTTCTATCAAGGTGCCGGGGCAGATGATGAGTGTCCGGGGATACCACTGGCTCCCCTCACTTCTCCGCATCTTCCTCATCCTCTTATCATCTCGTTCATCTCCCGTTTTGCCGTATGTCGCGGTAAGAAATGCGATCACCTGCACAGTTTTGCCTAGACCCATATCATCCCCAAGTATTCCACCTTTCTGGTAGACAAACAGCTGATGCAGAAACTCAGCACCATCTATTTGGTACGGACGAAGCCACTGAGCGATGGGTGCCGGAATGAGTCCTAGAGAGTAGGATAGGGTGATGTCCTTGTATTCACTGCAAGGCTTGATATCTTTGAACACCGGTTTCTCTCGAAGATGCTCCAATCGCTCATCATCAGAGAAGTAAACATGGTCGTAGTCGGGAGGCAGCTTCAACCCGGAGTCCTTTAGGTGCTCCAGCCGCCGGTCAAACTGAAGCCGACGCTTTTGCAGGTAGTCGGGGAGCGTATATTCCATTAACTCGTCCTCGGACGACATCTCTTCTCCATAATTCCGCATATATTTCGGCCGAACCCCATTAGGCTCCTTCTTCTTTGGTACTCGACCGACGATCGCGTCCTTAGCTGGCACTTTGCTCGGCTGTTTCTTCTGCACACCTATAGAGCTTCGTTTTCGCTTGCGGGATTTACGATTCTTGAACTCCTTATAGATAGCCTCGCCTTCGTTAAAAGAGTCGTCATCGCTGCTATTCCCGTCGGTAGTATCGTCCACCGGAATCTTTTGGTCTGGAGGGGCCGGTCTGGAGCCTGGGCGAGCTACTGCGGGCGTAGAGCGGAGAGGTTGGGGAGAAACATTTTCACGTTTGGGGGTCACATTTTCGGATTTGATGGGAGGATCTGAGCGCGGATTCTGTTAGCTTGTCAAAGAGTTAATAGAGGCTAAAGGACATACGGGCGTGATGAGTGAGAGCATTGTCTCTTATCGGACGCGTCACGTTTAGATCGTCGTCGGAAGAGTCGACTGTGATCGCGTCGAGGTCGTCTAGATCGTGGGCGGACACCATGTTTAGCTACATATTCATGACCATATATCAACGGTCGAGTGGGGAGTAGGATGAAGAAGGTCGCTAGTTGTGAGTGGTCTGCAGGTGGAATGGTGGCCGAGAATGCGGAGAGGCGATAAGTTGATAAGAAGCTGCTGAGGTCAAATTAAATTTGTCGCCGAAAAGTTGAACTGCCTGCAGTCCTTCCACTCTTTGAACTTCACGACTTGCTCGCTGCCATTTTACACCATATCAAAAATTTACATCGAGCTCATAATTAGAATCTTCTTCATTGAGCCTATCCGCGCAATCTCAGCCTTTAACAAGTACCTAGGCTCCTCGAAAAATACCAGCGACTCGGAGTGCGGGGAACAGCCATTCCAGATCACTACAATTGAATCGAAACCCGCTCTATTCTCATTTTAAACAAGTCGATGAACAGATATTGACTGAATCTGAACATAATGCCTCTCGACACCTCTACGACATATCCTCTCACGAAACTGCGCCTTGACGGCCGGCGATGGAACGAGCTCCGGCTGATTCAAGCACAAATATCTACGAACCCCGCTAGCTCTGGGTCTTCCTACTTGGCAATGGGGAATACAACTATTCTATGTTCCGTACATGGCCCTGCGGAAGGGCGTCGAGGCGATGCGACCGGTGGTGCTGCGGGATCCTCAGGCGCAGTGGTGGAAGTCGATGTGAACATCGCAGGGTTTGCAAGCGTTGACCGGAAAAGACGGGCAGGCGGAAGTGACAGGTAAGGCAAAGACATACGCGAATACCTTATCTGGTGCCCGGTTCCTCGACCGTTTGCTGATTTATTTATTTCTGACTAGGCAATCCGGCCGCATTGCCTCGACCTTGCGCTCCGCTTTTCAGTCGCATCTTCACACATATCTTTACCCCCACAGTACAATCAGTATTCACGTCTCTGTCTTGTCAGTGGATGGATCACTTCTCGCCGCAGCGGTCAACGCCTGTACGCTGGCCCTTGTGGATGCCGGGATACCAATGCCTGGTCTTTTGTGCGGATGTACAGCCGGCATGAGTGGCAGTGCCTCTACGCCAAGAGATCCAATGGACGACACCTTAGATCCTTTATTGGATGGTTCTTTGCCGGAAGAGCAGGAGCTCCCGTTCCTCACTGTTGCAACGACGTCGGTGCCGGCTGTGATGACGGATGGGGAGGAGGATGACATGAAGGTATCAATGTTGACGATGGACTCCAAGGTTCATCATACGTACATCGAGACGATGTTAGCTGTGGGGGTAGACGGGTGTAAGCAGATTCGCGAGATTCTTGATGGAGTCATCAAAGGATCGAGCCAAAGGTGATGTGGCTCCACAGCTTTTTTTCTCTTTATTTCCCTATTTTGTATTTTGCCAAGGCCTTGTATGTACAAGGCGCAAGCATGTTACTCCAGATATCAATGATCAGCGTCGGGTGTCTCATTTGAAAACAAACATAAACCCCCCCCTGAGGTTGTAGTGGTTACAGAGTTGTCGGATGTGTAGCAAGGCCACACGGGCAGTGGTTCGGCGTATGACCTTCTGGCTCTAGTTAGGATGACAGGCAGCCTTTGTGTCATGCGATAAAGAAATTGCTAGAAGGCCAGTCGTCCCAGCTCCCCTCGTGGGCTAATAATTTAGCTCCAGAAAATGTGCTCAATCTTGCGCACGGGTGGTGCTACCCGATTGGCTTATCTTGTAGCCCGTTCCATCCTACTGTATCCGCGCCCCCATTGCCTGAACAGTAAAAGCATACTGACCAGGCGGCTTGCACAATCGGTCTCACCACTGCTTCACGACCTTTCCTTCAATTGTATTTATTTCTCCCCAAGAGGCGCAGGATACCCACAGCCTCGACCCGGACCAAATTAAATCAGCCCACGCTGGACAACAGGCCAAGACTGCTAATGCGCGCGTTTGAGTCACTTTGAGGGTCTGAACTTGAATTTGATAGACGAGGTAGGCTATTGCTGCATTTCTTTTGTCATTGTGGCACCGTGGACTTGCATATATGTAACCACAACTCGCCCGTTATTGATTTCTTCCTCCTTTCTCCCTGCTCCTCTGTTTAAGTTTTAAAACTGCCATCTTGCCGGCTCAAGTTACTGAACAGGCTTTGTGCTGATAACTATCTCTTTCAGCAATAGCGCAACACCAGCATAACATAGAAATGGATCACGGCAGCATGGATATGGATATGGGAGGAATGGACATGGGCGGCGGCGGCGGCGGTGCTCAATGTGTTGTCTCGGTACTTAAGCCTTGACCCTAATGAGAGAAACTGTCCAAGCTAATCTGTTATCCAGATGTTATGGAACTGGAACACTATCGATGCCTGTACGATTCCCACTAATTCAATATAGCCCCATCCTATACAACCAAAACAAACTAACGAATGATATAGGCTTCCTCTCTAGCAGCTGGCACATCAGATCGCGCGGCATGTTCGCAGGCTCCTGCATCGGCGTCATCTGTCTCGTCATAGCCCTCGAATTCTTACGCCGCATTGCCCGCGAATATGATGCCTTTATCGTCCATCGCGCGCAAATGCGAGCCCAGTACCTCACACCAGCACAGAACCCCGCAGCTTCATCCTCATCGGATAGCGCCGATGTATCTGGGACACAGAAATCCACCGCAGCAGCAAGTGCTACATACCCACCGGCAGCTTCATCCAAATCTATACGCGTCCGTCCAACCCTCATCGAGCAAACTGTCCGCGCCTTGTTGCATATGCTGCAGTTTGCGGTTGCGTATTTCGTCATGTTGCTTGCCATGTACTTCAACGGGTATATCATAATTTGCATCTTTATCGGCGCGTTCCTGGGCTCGTTTATCTTCTCATGGGAGTATATTGGTGGTGGATCAAAGGAGTACGTTGCATCCTTTTTTTCTTTCAAACCCAACTATTTTCTCCTCTAACCTTGGACTCTTGAGTCCGACGGAGGGAAGACGAGGTCAAGGACTGTTACTAACCACATAACGAACCGAACAGGAATGACGCGACGGCCGTTACGAAATGCTGCGGTTAATATTGACTCTTCCCGATGTTAGGCTTCACAAACCATGAGTTTCCCTGCTAGTTGGCAAGTGGTCAGCTAAAGTACATAGTATCTAGTCATAATGAAACCAGTGAACTACGAATCATTTCCTCCGATCATCTACATGTTTATATAGTACGACAATAATCTGGATATACTGTGCCAACAAATCCGGTAGTTGGATACTATTAGGCCTGAAGGTAGCTTGTCTTGTTTCCCGCTGCCGGGACGTCGTCTGTTTGCGAATCGGGGGAAAGCACGCCGAGGCTACCTTACTTCTAGCGACCTTCTAGAATTAGCGCACATAACTCCTGCTGTCCCCAGACACCGATGAATGAACCCTGAAAATGATCAATACCACTTGTATTATGCCTTACAGGGTTCTTCTATATACACTGACTTAACGCAATACCCCTGCAATAGCGGGTGCAACCACCGGAGCTGTCTAAGTCATGGAACCCAGAAATGGGCGAAATACGGCAAACGCACACTGGGAATGGAAATTGTGCATCGTCTGCGACGTTCTCGCCCGAAATCCTGGCACCAGGCCCTTGCGATAGGACCATTAAACTATGGGAACCATTCACAGGGGAGCTTCACTGCAAGTTCCCTAGATCGCACCACCAATCTCTGGGATCTGGCCGCAGACAGGTTACAGGAGAGCTTCACCATCGAAGGATCAAATTTTATTTCCTCCTTTTCACCGGATGGTCGCTAAATGGCAGTAGGGGCTGGTTATAAAACCGTCAAGCCCTGGAATATCGTCACCGGCAAATTAGAGCAGACACTGGAGCTGGAGGGCCGTACCGAGTCCCGCCGGAACCGTGGCCTTCTCTCCAGATATGGATGGCCAGATATTATTGGCATCGGTGCCAAAGGATGAGGTCAATCTTTGGGACCCCGTCAATGCGCAGTTTTTCTCGTCGTCGATGGCGATGCTGATCACTTGGGCCCTTTTTTTTCAGAATGGGACCATTCTTAAGCTCAGCCGCGGCACACTTTTGAGCTCGAGAGTCTCTATGCTGCTGCTAGGTAGGACTAAGTACGTGTAGCCCGAACGAGCTGTATACGTGTCCGCCCAGGAGGATCAGTGTGTGTGTGCCTGCATGATAAAAAGTTTTCTCTCTCTTAATTGTATATCGATTCTTTTGTCCCGCCGTCTCAAGCAAGATAAAGCAGGAGAGCTGCTCTTGGGGACCGCTCGGAGGTTTTATTTGTGACAAACCCTTGAAGATGTCGCGATTATTATTTGTTAGGGCTGTGAAAGGAGGGGCAGCGCCGCAGCAGCAGAATTACCCCACCATACAAAGCGGGGTTCCCCAGCTGCCTGGACTTTTTTTTCCTTGAATTCCTCACAAGCGCCTGTATTGCCTAGGTTTATTTCGAAATCATTGCACAAAGTAATGTCTCTGACATGTATAGTTTAATTGTATGAACGTTATATATTACACGAGGTAGGAAAAGACCTTGCTTGTGTCATAATCACCTCAGGGCGCAATCAATTTGTGACAGCGACAACCAGCCGACACTTATTGCCAGCCCAAATTTGTGCTGTTAGGCACCCAAATGTCCGACACGGACGTTAAACTCAGGATATCTATTTGGTTTCAACCTCGCCACAGTCAACAACTGTGGGCCTGAACTTGGATCTAACTGCACCGGACGAGCTGCCGAGAGCCTCGATCTCCTTGACGATCTTGTAGGAATCAGTATCAGCAACTTCACCGAAAACGACGTGGTTGCCGTCAAGCCATGAGGTTACGACGGTGGTAATAAAGAATTGGGAGCCATTTCTAGAATTGATATTAGCAATTGGTTCATCGCAGGCAAGTCTGCTATAGTGCAAAAAACGTACGTATTGGGCCCGGCGTTGGCCATAGAAAGAATTCCAGGCTTGGTGTGCTTGAGCTGGAAGTTCTCATCGGCAAATTGTTCGCCCAACTTTGCACTATCGTATATAGATTTGCCGCCAGTGCCCTAGATTACGGGATGCCCTCGGTTAGTATCATTCAAAATTGATTTTATAGTAAAGTAACATCTTTGGCTACTAGATGGTGAGTACTAACATTACCGCGGGTAAAGTCACCACCCTGGAGCATGAAATCGGGAATGATACGGTGGAAGGGAGACCCCTTGTAGCTATAGCCCTTTTCATTTTTACCAGAGGCTAGCGACCGGAAGTTGTTGGCAGTCCTCGGGACGACGTCGTCAAAGAGGTTAAAGACGATGCGGCCCGTCTTGGCTATAACATGGCAGGATGACAGTTAGCCATGGACAATTGGCCATTGGAGCGGATTGGGTAAATAATGGGGCAATTGGCATTCGAATACCAAAACAGAGGGGCGAGTATAGTCCGTAGCTCGCGCAAAGGACCTAGAACGAGGGGTAAATCGCGGGGTGGGCGTATACGTACTTGTACCCTGAGCGTTTTGGGGTTCATATTCCACGTCAAAGAACACCTGGGAAGCCATGGCCGCAGACGATTGAGAGAAAGGTCGGAGGGAGAGGAAGGGGGAGCGTGTGCAATTGAGCACAGAGGGGAGGGGTCGAGCAGAGAAGGAGCAAGGTGGGGTCACCATTGACTTGAGGCTGCGGGCGAACATAGTTGCTAGAGGGGCAGGAGCCGGGTCGATTCGGTGGTTGGTGGTCTGTGCATCCGTGCATTCCGTTAGTCCAAACTCGCCGAACATGCAGCTCCAAGGGAGAGCAGTCCCCTTTCCAAAAACCGCACTCCCAGAAAGCCCGAAAGCAAGGTAGGCAACCTGCTGGGCGTAGAAACAAATGTTCCGATGGATTGGCCCAGAGGATACTCACATTAAAGGATCACGAGTCGATCGGAGGCAAGGAGACTGAAACACCTGAAAAGAACTGGAGATGCTGCGAAAGCAGGAAATTCCAGTCAAACTGAGAACCGTATAGTACAGAAAGGAATCGATAATAGTGCAATGTAGACTGTTGTACAGTATAAGTACAGATCAAGGAGACAAAAATGGATTGGAGCCGGGAAGCAACGCGAAAGCTGAGTTTCTGGCGCGGGCTCCGTTGGCTTTTGTAGCTTCCGTGGAGTCTTGGCACGTGACCCCTGTTCCGATGGGATCGATACGTAGTTGATTTCCTTTCCCGGGCCGAGCCCCAAATCTGAGACAGACATCTGAGACATCTGGAGTACAAGATAAGACAAATAAGTATATGAGTGAGAATATATAAGTCTAGATGCAAGAAGAGAAAGAAACCCGGCAGAGCCAAGCCATCACAAATATGGTGGTTAACAAACCGAAGATATGAGACAAAAGAACGCTAAATAAAAAAAGTAGAAACCTGCGCGTTCAAGGGAATAAAAATACAGCTCATGAAGCTAAATGGGGGAATAAATCGAAGCAAAAGGGTCGTAATCCACCAAGTCTAACTATTCGTTCCACATAGTTGCTCATTTTCATGCATGATCAATGCAAAATTTTCGAAACCGCGAGATCGAGCAGTCAACGTCAACATCCTTGGGAAATGAAAAAAGGAATGGTTGAGGCAGAGAAAAAAAAGAAAACATATACGAGCCGTAAATATGGCCGCGGGTTATGTTCCGGTAGAACGGCATCTACCGGAAGTCGTCGTTTTCGGCATCATCGTGGTCCGTCGAATCCAACCGCTGGACCAGTTCTTTTGTCTCGCGTGCGATTTCAAAGGCAATAGGTGGCAATTGATTGGCGACTGCACGGAGCTGCCCAAGATCGGCTGCCCCTTCGCCCTCCGCAGCTGCGCCAACGAGGCGGCTTCTTTGGTATTCGAGAGTTTCAATGCTAGTGCCAGCACGTTGTCGAAGAACCGGGTTTGTGTCCGGTCGAGTAATAAGATGCTCTGTAGATGATGACACATTCGTGACTATCGAGGCGATAGCCGAGACATGGGTACGGATAGTAGTCAT
Organism: Aspergillus puulaauensis; assembly: GCF_016861865.1. Classification (NCBI taxonomy): domain Eukaryota; kingdom Fungi; phylum Ascomycota; class Eurotiomycetes; order Eurotiales; family Aspergillaceae; genus Aspergillus; species Aspergillus puulaauensis. The sequence continues at coordinate 1,394,378 of NC_054860.1, read as the reverse complement.
GCTTTCCTCGCCACGGATGCTAGCAACCAGGGATTGTATCGATTGAACTAATCCGTCGGCTTGGTCCTCCACGTAGTACTATAATTGAGAATGTCAGCAACTGTAAATAGTATGGACAATGACAAAAAGTTTTTTATTGCTCACCTTCAGCTCCTGAAGTTCATGGTTTTCTTGTTCCACGTGGTAATCATGTTTCATACCCACGCCGTTGGGTTGGCTTTCTGACTCAGGTGGAGGGCTCATGGCGCTATAAACAGAGTTGCGGCTCAACCTGCTATGGCTGGGCGCTACACTAAAGAGGTCCGGTGACTTCAATTGTGCAAACTGCTCCTCGTCATCGTCATTCAGCTCATCTGCTGGCGTAGGCCTGATCTTGACTATGCGGATGAATTCAATAACGGCAGTCGACAAGTGAGAAGCAGCCGCATCCAGAAGGGAAATCGGAGAGAGACCGCCTGAGCTGGCGAAATTTTTCGCGGCAGTTATCAAATTGTTCGCAGTTGCAGACACTTTGCGCGTAGCTTTCGTGCATTCAGCAGATTCAGAACGTTGAGCGAGCTGGACATCTTGCAAAATACCGCGAATAGCTTTCACAACGGGATTAACCTGGGGCATAACATGTTGGTGGCCGTCGGTTCGTGCAATGCGAAGGAGTTCATCAACAGAAATCTGGAACTTCGTGACATGGACGTCTTTGATAATTCCGTCATCTTGCAGGAGTTCGTTGTTTTTGGCCACGGTGTTGACGTCGGTAAGAAGCTCTGAGATGCCAGCAGTGGACGCGCGGAGGTGTCGCAGTTGTGCTTTTGCTTTGGCGTGACGTTCTCTCCAAAACTGGATTTCTTCTTCCAGTTTATGGACTTGATGAGATAATTGTTCCTCATGCTCCAACCTTGAGTGACTCTGCTCCGACAGCTCCCTCATTTCCATTAAGAAACCTGCTGCCTCCCGCCGAACTTCTGCCGTCGATTGTTGTTGATCGCGCAGCTCGGTTTGCAGCTTCTGGTGTTTAACCTCAAGGCTAGCGAACCGAGCCTGCAGTTCAGAATCCCCGCCTTCTTGTCTTGAGCCTTCCATCGCCGCGTGTTCTGCACGAACCTTTTCAAGTTCAAACTGCAACGAGTTGTTCAGGTCTTCTGCCTTATGAATTTTGTTCTCAAGCTCATACTTGATATCATCCCATTCCTGCCGTTCGGCGTTGCTTATCTGCATAAAATTGTCAGAAAAAGTGAAGCAGTATAGGCTCGTCCAGTGAATACGTACCTGTGACTTATCCTGATCTTCCTGGTACCTCGCAATCTCCTCCTCTTTCGCTTTAAGCAGCTCCTCAAGTTTATCAACTTCCTCGCGGTCTCCTTGGGATTTGGCAATTTCCTCGTCCTTGGTTTTGAGTAACTCTTCGAGTTTGCTGACCTTGTCCTGCAGGGTTGACACTTGTGATTGCGTATCTGCTAGTATTTTCCTATCACCATCGCCAATCGTTGTTGCAGTTCCACGTCTACTGCGTAGGAATGAGTCCAGAGCAAAGGCGTCACTCCGAGAATCGTAGTCGTCTTCGGTGCCATTGGCATCATCGTCATCTTCCACCATGGTACTTTTGTTGGGGACAATGGTATTACTTTGGAAGGATTTGGGCATTGGACCTTCTCCATTCATGCCAGACGTCGTGCTGCTAAGAGACATCTTGCGAGGGGGATACATGGGACTCCCAGGAGGGCCACCAGAGGGGTAACCCCTTCCCATTCGGGGTGGACCTCGTGATTGGGAGCGCCGAGCGCCTGGGGGTGGAGGATAGCCCCCAGGACCATACCCATTTGGTGGCGGACGGCCACGCATGCTGGGCGCAGGGCTAGCTCGGCGAGACTCCTTCTCGGGGAACTGCGGGAATCGTCGCTCTAGTTCATTGAAGACATCGGCAGCGAGGTCCCTAAAGCGCTGGTGTTGAAGCGAGGCGAGCTTCTGACGCGCTTGGTTGCGCTTTTCGTGGAAATCGCTTCGCGGAGGCAGAAATGGAGGAACCTCAGGGCGAGGCGGCCGACTAGGAGATGGCATAGCCTGCTGCCGCCGGAGTAACTCGTCATAGACATCTGTGCTGAGTTCATGAAACTGAGTTGCCGAGAGCCGGAGAAGTTTATCCTGGGCTTTGCTGGACTTTTTGCCTCGTTCGTCCCGATAACTCGAAAAAAGGAACCTTCTTAAGGCGGAATAATGCTGGGCTAGAATCTCCTCGACCTGCCGTTGTCGCCTGCTGCGGTTGTCTCCTAAGGTGCCATCACTAGATCGCGCAGCAACGGAGTTGGGCGGAGATGGGTTTCCCGAGTCGCTCAACTGCGACGACGACGACCCATTTGGAAGACCGGCACTATTGGGTGGATTGGGCACGCCAGAGGTAGGAGGTGTCGCCAGATTGCTGCGATTTGAGAAGGTCGGCGAGAAAGGCGCATCCGACTTTTGATATTGATTAAGGCCCGACCAGTCACTTCCGTCTACGGAGACGGGCGACATGGTCCCTGGTTGACCATTCATGGATTCAAGCGACAGTTACCGATGTATTATTTCCCTCGCGACAACTGTGTGCTAGCAAAGTGTTGTTCAATCCACCAATCGGTCGTATCGTTACTCGTATACATCCAGATTTCCGAGGGACAAGGGCAGTATCGGGGGAGGAACGACGATTACGGGGAGGAAATGCGGCACCGTCGAAAAACGAGGGATTCTGATCGTATTTGACAGTAATGAGCGAAGTCGTCCAAGAATTATACAACGAGGGATGCAAATTCCACCCAAAAAAGGGAGAAGTAAGATAGACAGCGAATGGTAAGGAGGCTGTAGGCGAAGCGAATGGGCCGTTGTGGATGGCGAGGGAGGAATGAGAGACCGCCGATACGGACAAATACCAATGGAGCCGATGAATGAAGAGAAAGAGAGAAAAAAAAAACAGAAGAAGAATGAAACAAATAAAGGATCACAACCGGCCAGACCGTCAGAGGATGAGCGATCCAAACTCCAAAGTCCCAAGGAGTGGAGGACAGATGGGGCCGCGCGAGACTCTGAGGGGGCAAGATCTCAGAGTAGACGAGACGAGGAGCTGGAGAAAGAAAGAATCCCCGATCTCTCTTGTCACACAGTCACCTCAGCACAACTGACAGAGAAGCGAGAAGGGCCAACTCTTCATCAAGAAAGGGGATCAGCGTACATTATTACCATTATTTCCTTGAAATTAACCACCATCATCCCCAGTCTCCCAACGAATCAGCGGCTTCAAAAGGGGGCGGAACTTGGAAGCCTTTGATACTGGCGAGTGACCACTTACCACACTGACCACCAAAGGCAAGTTTCCTTAAGCTGACATCCATTTAATATTATTTACATTCCAGTCCGACCTCCACGAATAATCTAAGTACAATGCCGGCTGAATTCTTTGTCCTCCTTCGTACACCGGGGTTGTGTGACAGCCGCTGAGAACCTTGAAGTTGAACAGTCAATTCACCACGGCACTTTCGTGGCGCCGACATCCACCGGGCGCCCCAGGACCAGTGAACCACCGATCCTGAGTTTTGAGCCCGTCCAATTAGTGTGGAACTTAGTCCCTTGTCGTCGCCGATGTGGCGGTGCTCACCGACTGGGAGTGGGATGCCTCGAACCGCTTTCTTAACTCCAAATCCGGGGCGAACGTAGACCACAAGCCTCAAGGGCACGAGGGAAATAGTAACCCTCCCTGTTAATATGCGGAAATATTTGTCAGTCCGGAGACTGGGAAGGCTGAAAGATCTTGGAGATCGTTGTCACGAGCTAGGTTTCCTGGAAGCGGGAGCACAAAACAAGAATATTAAATTCACCCTTGAAGGAAAATGATTTGCATCTTGCGAAATCTCGCCCCAACGGCTCGTCTATTCTAAGCGGCCACCACCGGCCAGACTCTGCTTTCCATCCCTTTTGGAGCCACCGCTCCACTAACTACTTGCTATGGTTAGTTCAGGAGTCTGAGCGGAAAGAATCATCATTTTCACACGCTTCATAGTTAATTACTCCGGATTACGGAGTCTCAAGTCTCAAGTCTCGACCTTCTGCCTGGTATTGTGGGTTGTTTAATCATAATTCACATTGTTTGGCTGAACTATATGCAGGTACTTGGCTAATATGCAAGATCCCTTTTTAGGATACCAGGAGTATTGGAATCCGTAAACACGGATGTAATTTGATGGAAGTTTTGGATTAATGTGTAGCTTAGGTGTATACCCATACATTGCGAACAATGATATTCGAATCTTTCTCAAATATTTTCCGACGAGCATCAGCTCAGTCGCTCTTGCTTCTCTGCAAGGACCGATCGCTCGCATCCTTTGCGTTTTGGTGGTATTTGCTGTTCAGGTGATTCCTGCGGCGTTCTATAATACCCAGACTCCAGTATATTTACTTCCCAAAAAAAAAAATCAATCGTGGCCATGCTCTTGACAATCGATCGCCAAAAGAAAATCCCACGTGTAATCAAGAGCTCAGAGAATGCATTCCGGAATCGAAAGGAGCGCCGGGACCGAGAGCAAATGGCTCAAGATTGGCCGTCAGAGGCAAGCCTAATGGTATCGTATTCTACCGTAGAGGTTGAGATGGAGAAAGCTGTGCTCCCTCCAAGAAATGTGGATGTCTATTTAGAAGACGTCATGGACAGTCCGCGCGTAGCACCAACAGCTGCTGAAACTGGAGTCGCTGATCGAGTGGGAGCAGCACTGCGGTTGTGGGCCATGTGCGCTCTGACAAGGTGTCCAGCCGCTAGTGCAGAGCACAGACTCAGTTCACCAGCAAGGACGGCGGCTGCCACAATACGAGCTAGCTGGCGTGCGTTGTCACCTGGGTTGGTAGGGTGAGAACCACGAACGCCGAGGAAATCGAGCATAGCAGACTGAGCTTCAAGAATAGTGCCGCCACCGATGGTGCCGACTTCGATCGAAGGCATAGATACGGCTATCTGGAGATTGCCATTTGAGCTGCAAGAATTGTTAGCATGTAATTCAAACGAGAAAGATTGCTAGACCCAAAGGAGCAGTGTGTACTTACTTCTTCATGGTCGTAATGCAGCTGCTGCTTTCGACGTTCTGTGCAGGATCCTGGCCAGTTGCAAGGAAGATTGCAGTGACAATGTTAGATGCATGAGCATTGAATCCACCCAAACTGCCTGCCATCGCACTTCCAATCAAGTTCTTGCTTGTATTCAATTCCACCAGAGCATCCACGTCACTCTTGAGCACATTGCGAACGACCTCGCCGGGAATAATGGCCTCTGCCACAACCGATTTCCCGCGACCATCAATCCAGTTGAGAGCAGCTGCCTTCTTGTCGGTACAGAAGTTACCAGACACAGAGATGGTGGCCATATCAGAAAACCCACACTCCGTTGCCATAATATTTAGTGCTTTCTCGACACCCTTTGAGATCATGTTCATACCCATGGCGTCACCGGTAGTGGTCTTGAACCGAATATACAAGTAGGTACCGGCAAGAGCGGTCTTCATGTGCTGTAGTCTGGCAAAGCGGCTAGTAGAGTTGAATGCAGTTGTCATGATGTTCCTCCCCTCGTCGGAGTCAAGCCAAACTTTAGCTGCTGCTGCTCGCGCAAGTGTAGGGAAGCCGACACAGGGACCGCGAGTCATGCCATCACCAGTCAAGACAGTTACTGCACCACCGCCGGCGTTGATAGCCTTAGCGCCTCGACTAGCACTAGCCACCAAGACACCCTCAGTAGTGGCCATGGGAATGAAATAGCTTAGACCGTCGATAGTGAGAGGCCCAGCAACTCCTATGGGCAATGGCAGGTTACCAATGACATTCTCGCAGCATGCACCGTGAACAAGGCCATAATTGTAGTCTTTGTAAGGCAGCTTGGAGGCCTCCAAGGAGCTGGTGACTGCCGACGTTGCCGGTGTCCTTGACACTACAGCCCTTCTAATTTTGACCGCCCGCGTAAAGGCATCGACACGGCTCATAAGGTCCTCGTTCTCCAGAGACTTCTCCAGGGCGTATCCGGGAAGTTTTCCACGCAAGGAGAGTTCGATCAGCTCCTCATCGCTGAGGTAAGCAGCCTTTTTCGATTTGAGCATCGCCTCACACTCTTCCAGGCTCTTTTTGGGGCCAGGAGGGTTTAAGTCGACTTTCGGGTAGACCTTTGGCTTGACAGACTCCTTAGGTGTGGCAGATTGCGGTTCCTTGATGCTCCACCTTGCAGCGTTGAAGAGATAACCATTCAAAACAATACTCAAGGTCAACGCAGCAATGATCCACTTGCTGATGACTGGATCCTCAATGCTCTTCAAGAGGCCGTCGATGACACGACCACCAACAGCGTCCAGGAGCTGGTCGGTGTATTCGATTTCAAGAGACTGGCTCTCTCCAAGCTTTGCATAATGTACAGAAGGGTATTCATGCTTATACTTGATAGGTGGGACAACCGTCACAATTGTCTCCATCTTCTGGCTTTTGGCTTCAACGTAGATTGTATCAAGACCATTCTCAGCAACCTTGAATGGATCGATTGGCGTGGGAGAAAATACGTTGCGCATAGGAGACAAGCTCGTCGAATTCCGGAAAGGAATTGTGGACATATTCACGACATTGAACAGCACAAAACCTCCAACCATGAGGATCTTGAATCGGCGCACATTGTTCGATTTGATTTTCCGTCCAAAGACGCTAGTGTCATCAGAGCTGCCATTGTCCGATCCTGAACCAAACCAATCATTGTTTGAGGCGACATTTTCCGCAACACGCTGAGTAATACCGTCTTCCTCCAGGGCCTTACGGAGCGCAACATGGCGTCTAATGCGTGTGATTTCAAGCTTGATGCAGAGGATAGTCGTGTAGAAAGTGAAGAGCAAAAGGCAGTCGAAGAAAAGAATCCAGGCAGCGAGGAAGCAAAACTGCCTCAAGCCACCTTGGACTCCGGATGCAGCTCCCGCAATAAGGATCGCAATTTCAATACAGTAATCTCTCACGATTTCGAAACCTTGCTCTTTGATGGCAGTCTGAATGGAGTCTTGGATAGAGCTAGGAGTTGGCGTGGCTGGTCCTTGACGCTTCTTGTCTACCGAGGCACTAAGGACGGCTCTGGTGAGAATAATCGGCTTTTCGAAACCAATTGTCACAACCAGGAACGGAAGGCCTTCCGATAAAAGAAGCACGTTGATGGGAACACCGAATTTCGTTGTAACGAGAAGGCCAAACAGAAATGCGAAAATGCCGGAGAAAAGCACTGTGGTTGCCAACCAGAATTTCGACCCCAACCGTTTCATGGAGAAAAAGAGAGATGCAAAACTGAGATGCATCGCAAGGTAACCCAAGGCCATGATCACAATGTCGATTGTCTCGGCGTGCTGTTTGTATATTAGCGAATGACGCCTGCAGTATATTCGTATGATAAATACCTTGATCAGATCAACAAAGGAAGTCCACGCATCTGCGAGCCAGAACCTAACCGATCCACGCGAACCACTGACTGGGCCCCGGGTAGCACGCATGATCCATTGTTTTTGTTCCCCTTCCTCGCCCTCAACCGTCGGGTCAGGAAGCTCTTGAACCGCCTTCAGGAACTGAGGGACCTGGCCAAACGGGAGGGTAAAGACAATAGACGAGTCGTGGGAGAACGGGGAGAATAGATTAGGAGTATGCGGGAGTCGCTGAGCAGAGGTGTTGGCGGGCACCGAGATAGTGTCGGCAACGGGTGCAGACGACTCTGCTTTCGACACGGAATCCGGAAAGATCAAGGTCATCAAAGCGAGGTGCTGAGCAGCCTGGCAGTCATTGGCGATTAGAACCAAAGCGCGGCCCGGATACTTTGGGAATCCCTTACCTCGTATTCCTCCTGCGTCGCCGATTCCTCGACTTGCCATTTCCAGTACGTATCTTCTCCTAGCCGGAGGCTCCGACTTCCAAGGAGAAGCGAGTCAACATCAACCTGGCCCGAGGCATGCTTGGGGTTCCTGAACGAGTCGAACAAACTTCCCTCGAGAAGGCCAACATAGGTTGTACTCGCAAGAAGCGCAATCACGACGATTGTGTGGATGGGATGGATACACGCGCGACGAGAGATGGACTGCAGACGACCGGTAACTTGACGCTTCAGCCACGAGGGTTCGGGTTCACTACCTCCATCTGTTGCTGGAAATTTCCTCCGAATCAATGTAGAAGCCATGATGGAAAGAGGCGGTGTGGGCGGAGTACGAAGGTACCTAAGTACCTAGGTAGAAGTGCTGATGCGGATGGGCCACTGAGCGAAAGACCCTATCCGATATGCTCAATTCACGAAAGCCGTGTTGGGCAGTGGAACGAAAGCAACTTAAATAGGGTTTCTGGGGGCTGATACCGTATGGCGAGGAAAGAGGAGACTATTTGTGCTGTGGCCAACGGACTTCAAAAGACCTGAGAATTTTGTCATTAGTGAATAATTCCCCCCAATGGCCAGCCACTAGCAGGGGGCGGAGACGATAAGAAAGAAGCGGCAGACGCAGCTAGCAATGCAATGGGGAGTAAGGAGCCCGTTGTGCTGGCTGGAGACGTACCTTTAGGGCGCAGCAGTGTGCAAGACGTCGGTGAAGGACCGGAGTAATGAGGATTCAGCGAAATCCAACTGTCCCCGAGCCGATTCCCAACGGAGCTGGTCCTTTCGGGTTGTACACTGAGGCCAGTTGAGTCGTCACAACAGCCACCGAACCCCTGAAGATGGACTCGACAAAAATGGCACCGCTTGAGCCACCCGTGACCCTTGGATTCTCGAAAGAAAAAATATGTTAGGTAAGCCGGCGAATTTTGCCGCCTACACAAAGTTTCCCGTTTGGGAAGACCGACAGCGAACAGGAGTTGAGAGACAGCCAATCAGGGGCCGTGCTGGGAGCCACTGTTGCCTGAGACGGAGAGAGAAAGGCGGTAAGATGGCCAGTCCAAGGTTGAAAAGGACAGTCCAGGGGGTGTATTCCAGGGAAGAAATAAAGAAAGGAAGGAAAAAAGAGCCACCTGAAAGGGGGGAATGGGGGAATAAAAAAGCTGGCAGACTCAAAAAGCTGGTAACCGGGACTCGCCCACTCCAGACCAAAGCGGGCTAAGTGGGAATCCGAACCAACGGGCCACAGCTGTACCCCCAGCACTGAAGATCTTCGCGTCCAAAACGTCAATCGTCAGTGATCCCGGAAGGATTGTGCGCTTGTTATGTCGCTGACTCTCTCGATGACGGGGTTTGTACGGCTGCGCACTTTGTGATGGATGGCATGCTATCAATTGATGGTGAAGAGCAGATTTACGAAGCTCAGCTTCCACAGAAGTATTAGATAGAGCGGAGTAAGTACTCGGGGTCGAAAATACTCCGGCAAAACAGCGAACTCGAACCTTGTTGTATCTACTTAAGAGCCTCCAAAACGAAGGGGGAAGTCAAAGCCCGTAGTCAATCGGGGTTGCCTTTCTGGTCATAACCATGTCTTGAAGTTCGTGGCTGCTGACTCTTGGGCGCCCGTTATATGAAAGGGCCAATTGAAACCGGGAATCGCCCAAAATGGACAGTCGCCGAGTTGTACATACGTGCTTATCAAGTTACAAGTCAGTGATGCCCGGGATACATGGAAGACGGTGGTGTATCGAGGATTGCATGCAGTTAGTGATGGGAGCAATTGATCATCGAAAGTCGGGAAACCATCTGTTGACACAAGCCCCAAGACAACAATTTCATGGACTACAGACATATTAATACTGTCTGGGAATCTTTGAGTCTTCCAGTCTTCAATTGTATGCGACACTTCTATCCATTCTCCGATTAGCAGCCCAATAAGGAAGCACCCAACCCCTCCATGACGGAGTCCGAGGAACGGTTCCCGAGAGGGTCTTTCTACATAGGATAACATCATCCACATTCCACAGTCGCGACGAATGTGGCTTCCCTCTATCAGCCGAGTTCATTCATGCCGACTCGGCGATTCAGTTTCACCTATCATCATGGAGACTAACGGGCCCATGGATGCAAGGGAACTTTTCATGTAACCAATTGAAGGCGGTATCCCCCAACAGCCCTAGAGGTGTTGCCGACGCTTCCACTTCTATCACATAATGATAACTGACGAGATTGTTTCTTCTCTGGTCTCGAAGGCCCTATTGGTTTGATTGGTGGGACGCTGGAGCTCCTGCGAAGCCACGAGGGGGGCCATCGCGCAATACCCACTTTTTCTAATCTAATCAATCAATATTTCATCTGCGAGACCGGAGCCTGGGCTCTTCAAGGCACTTTTCACTTTGCATTATTTGCGCTGGTCAATATGAGAGTCGTGTACTGAGATTTGGACCAGGCGCTGGTGCGAGAAGACGCGAAGGCGGGCATTCCCAAGCTACGTGGTAGCTCTTTCAGAGGGTAACGCAAGCAAATGTGGAGTGAGGGGAAAGCGACCTCATTATTCCGATTGTTGTGTAGCTCGACAATAGGAAAAAAAATCTGGCACCGAGACATTGACGACTCTAGCCGAAAAGCCGTTCCGTGGAAGCAGCAGACAATTTAAACGTGGGTAGATCGTGGGATGCGGCTCGGAACAGCTCGAGAATATATTCCGTTTTCTGGTTGATAATCAAAATCTAAACTCGGCCGCAGCTTTGAATGCAACGGGAAAGAGATGTTTCATAATTGACACCATCGCAAAGAGTCGAGTCACCAGACCTGGTGGTCATTGTCGCGAATGGGCAGTCTGGGGTTGGCTGCCGTTAGAGAAAAGCTCGGGCTCGTTTGACTCTAACTTACTAACTGAAGGAACACCAAGCCTTCAAGTCACCCTATTTCATCGACCAGACCTATTTGTTGTATTTCTTCAGCATAATACTAAAATTAAACATGGGAGATGAAGGACTTTCCCACGTTGCTGTTGCTTGTTTCCATTCGCGCCTTGCGGCCCTGCGTCTCTCCCGGCGCTTAGATGTCGACTTTCGATGGACAACGACCAGTCGAAGTCCGCAGCACCGATGTTTGCCTCTGCTTTCCAAACAGCATGCTCGTTTCCCAGTACACTCGATTGATCGTGCTGCCATCGATGGGTCTCTTGAAATCTCCATCAGTCGCCCGTCAACCCAATCAAGAACCCCCTCTTCTCTCAGCGCCCTAGATCTGCGACGTCTGCAAAGATCATCAAGGGTCCACGACTCCACGATGCTAAGATCGGTGCGAAATCCGCAGAAGCTAATACGCGCTGATGCTATTTCCAGACTCGTTGTGCGGCTACTATGTTAAGATCTAACGGAGCTAGATGGCTTCGCGCAGCAGAGTCCTTGAAAACATGCATCTACAGCCTATCGTCCTGTGCCCACTCTCTCAACTTGATCGTGCTACCTAAATATATGCCTTACGTTGATCGTCCACTCCATTCCGTACAATTTTAACCTCGCATGGCGTCCCGGAACAAAAATGTCGCGCCTGCATCGATTGGCTCTGCTTCTTTCTTGTATCTTTGTTTTTTTTTACTCACTGTATCACCAAGCGCCCAAAACCCAGTTTTATGCGTTTCGATTGAGGGCATCCCATCAACCAGAGCTGTCTATTGAGATGTCTTAAATGACTCATTTCCTTGGACACTGGCTCTGTTACTGTCCCTTTATTTGCATCATCTTGTCTGGCGTGGAATAGACAAAGTGAAAAAACCACTCGAGAACATCTATTGTTTCATCAGTTGTCATCGAAGCCTGAATCTTCTCTTGTGAGCTTCACTGATAGAGGTTTTATTGTCCCTTATTCGACGGATTCTGCTTCCTTGGGGATATTCCTTTGTGTCTCTACCTATTGTGTTGAAACAAACCAAGAAACACAAGACACTTTGAATGGATATAGCGGCTACACCCAGAACAATGGACATATTATAAAGGTTTGTAATTCCCCAACTAGTCCGTTTTCAGAAGCTTTCCCAACTTATACTGATTCGAATGATAGCGATTTTGATCTAACACGCTGGCCGGTGTTAGTTTTCCTTTCTTGATATTACAGAAACCCCTATACGAAAACTAGAACCCACACACATACCTCCATGGACAACACACACGGCATTGGGCAGAGGCTGACCCTCCTGGCTCTCCTCTTCACATCAGTATGTGCTCATTCATGGGTGGAACAGCTTATGGTTATCGCGCCCAACGGAACCTTCGTCGGCTCCCCAGGGTATCCTCGGGGGTATGTCCCTCGCTCAGATCCCTCGTTCAATGACGGATCTATGACTTACATACTCCCACGTGACGGAGGGACAAAAGTCACTGAATCGGATAGTCTCTGTTCAGAGACTCAACGGAAACAGGACCAGACTGATGGATATCCACGATTGCAGGCGAGCGCAGGCGCCGCCGTTGCCCTCCGCTTCCAAGAAAACGGCCACGTAACATTGCCGGATACTCAACAAGGGAAGCCGAAGAATCGCGGGACAATCTATGTTTACGGCACAGCGGAACCGAAACAAGACGAAAAGCTTCTGGGCGTTCACAATGTGTGGACTGCGGACGGAACTGGTGGTGATGGCCGCGGCGTTCTCCTAGGGAAACGTAACTACGACGATGGGCGCTGCTATCAAGTCAACGGTGGTGAAATCTCTGAGACCCGGCAAAAGGACTACCCACACGATGCGGACCAATATATGGGAGGCGATTTATGGTGTCAAGCGGACATCGGCATCCCAAGCAGCGCGCCATCCGGTAAGCCTTATACCCTTTACTGGGTTTGGGACTGGCCTACCGAGGCTGGTGTCGATCCCGGCCTACCTGACGGAAAGCAAGAAATGTATACGACCTGCATGGATGTGGACGTGGGCGAGGCTGATAACACACTCAGCCGCACGGGTCAGAATGTGAATTACGACCATGACCAGTCTCTGAACGGGGCGGCTATCCCGGAACAATTCAAAGCGATCTTCAACTCTGAATCAGGGGAATCAACTGCGGCGGGCACTTCTACTTCACACTCAGAGGTGCCCTCTTCGAGCACCACGACAGCTCCTTCTGAATCGTCCACGGTGCCTCCCAAGGCGACAGTCACGGTAACTTCGTTTGTAACATCTGTGCAGTATGTCAGACTCACGGGTAGTGCTTCGACTCCGTCAGCGACGCCACCTTGATGGGTGGCATATGTACAGTAGCTGGATCGAACCAGTACCTGGGATTACTTCCTTTCCCATTTGATTAGACAGGTCTAAATAACAGGCACTCTGCTGTGAGCTTGGGGGTTTTTTACTTACCCTCAATTCCTCTTGCTTTCATTTGTTCTGAAGTGGTTCTCAGGAAGAGCCCATACATGTATGTAAGAGAGGCACCGTTAAGTATACAGTCAAATGTTACTTTACCATGGCCAAATGGTGCTCTGTAGCTTCACTAGTATTTAGTAACTTAGATGCGATGTGAATTTGTAACGAAAATATCGGAACACCGAGGCATATAGATCCGAGTGGGCCCGATTAGGAAATACTAAGGCACCAATTGCTAATACTACCTTATTAACCAGGCATTTACGGAGTAGATCTGAAACAATCACGTGCGGAGGACCGTCGAGTGAATGAAGTAGCGAGATCGGAGATCGGTCACACTTTGCTTTGCTGTGCTGTGCTCTTTGACTTGGATAATCTCATTATTATAGCTGACTATTCTTCTCTTGGATTGTGGCATGTTTTTATCCGTCTAAGCGCTCTGGGTTGAAACATCGCAGTTGCTGCAGGGCAGGAAGAGACAAGCGAACGACTTCGAGTGACGGCGAACTCCACTGCAATCCCCGACTGCGCCTCGTCACTCGCTGGTCCCTTGAACGCTTCGTTTCGTCCTCTGCACTGTTGAGAACGAGGTCGAGGACAGGGCCAAAGTGATTTCCAAAGCACGGCAAGGGCATCATTGCCGCTGAATACCTGTCTTCTTCGCCGTTAGCCTTATTAAGTAAGTACCTTCGCCACTTCTTCGACGGCTCTGCTGGCGCTGGCAATTGGACGCAGGATACAGCTCCTGTGTGCAATTAGACGCCCATCCCCTCGTTTCCCACTCGTTGTGCCTTTTACCCCCCTCTCTCCTCCCTCACCTTTCCTCCCCCTTCTCCGCCGAGCCTCGCATCGCTTGAGTTGGTTATCAGTGTTTCTAACATCTACCGGCGCGTAGCTGCGCTATATTTAGCACCTAGACTTGCCCTTGACGATTCGGACTCTCGAGCGCGGAAGAAACACCAATCCGAAACATCACGTTGCAGCGAAGCAAACCCACCACTATCATTGGCCTTCCGCATCTGGAACAAGCGTCTGCGAACTCGAACTGCTTCAGTTACCCGCCCAGAGGAACTGCCTCGTTGTTCCTTACAATATTGGTTTTGCTTTTGGATAAGGCAGTTCACCGTCGCCCTTCTGCAACGGTGACCCATTGGGGCATCTTGTTCTATCTCTTCGGCGTCGTCTCGCTTCACCTTCATATTTATTGCTTAATTTCCGGTTTCGATATCTGTGATTTGTCCCGCCTCCAATAAATACCAAGCGTCGGGTCGTGCCTTTACTACACGCAAGGAGTCCGCCAGGTGCCCCTCCTAGCCGAATCGCAGGTCCCTAGAGCATCATCGCCGTCCCACAACCACTCGAACCCTTGAGTCGGAAGACGCTCATTCTGGTCATACATACTTGTGGAATTCTGCTGTTTCACTCTGCGAACCAGTATACGGAATATTGCAGAGGGTGTGGGCTGGCGATCGCGATGCGAATCTAGGGTGAACCCCCAACCACCATCGTCGCCCTGAGTTGATATTCCCTTTCGCTTTCTCCGTGACGCGCAATCATCAGGCTTTTGCCACGGTTTTTTGCCTTTTCTTTTCTTGCCTCCCGCGAACCCGATGACTGCCACTATGACTACTACAACCTCCCCTCCTCCTTCACAGCAAGCTGTTTCGTCTCCTAACCTCACGGTTTTGCCTCCCCTTGTCACCGACACACCTGTCAGATTGTCGACTCGCCAGCGATCCTCCTCGTACGGAAAGGACCGCCTCTCCACATTTTCTAACCTTTCCGTAGCTTCTCAAAATCGGTCGCGCCCTGGGTCACATGTTTTCCCTATATTCCATTCCAGCTTGCCCTACGCTTTGGTCCGGGATTTCGCATATCCTACCATTCACCCTTTCCACTACGGCCCGCTCCCGCTTTCTGCATCTGGGCTCTCGAGTCCAGTAAGCGAACACCGGCGGTTATCTGACCCCCCAGCGTCGTGGGATAGCTCACGTGGCCAATGGTCAACACAACCATGGGGTACCGACTCCGGCCATGGACACCAGCAGCTTCCAGCCATGTCCTTTGGCGATGGGCCGCCGTATAGCGAAGACGAAGACCTACACAGTCCTGTCTTTTCTGCGCCCCGTCATCGCAAGAACAAGTCGACCGGGACGGACGTGAACGGTGGAGCGGATAGACTCTCCGGTGGGAACACTTACTCCCGCCATTTGAGTGTGACTGGGGATAATGAGCGCGGAACCTTGGTCAGCATGAACGCGGATGGGAGTGAGACCTACTACGTCAATGATGAAGATGCCGACGACGATGGTCCAGGAGGCGACCTTGTCACTTACCCTCCGAATGAGAGCCGATTTACCTACATTGGCTCATATAATGATCCTGGATATGGCCGACAGCCAGGGCTCGACTCTGAAGGGACTCATCGCTACTCGCGCGAGTTTCAGTTCTCAGTTGGATGCCCGGACGAAGAGATGCATGGAAAGGCGGTTGCGCTCTTCGACTTCACGCGAGAGCACGAGAACGAGCTCCCACTAGCTGAGGGCCAAGTTATCTTTGTTTCCTACCGCCATGGCCAAGGATGGTTGGTCGCGGAGGATCCTCGAACCGGGGAGAGTGGATTGGTCCCAGAGGAGTTTGTCCGTCTAGTCCGCGACATTGAGGGCGGCCTAACCTCGTTAAATGGCGAAGCCGAAGCTGAATATGGGGAAGACTACCCGAGCCCAGACTCAACGGACTCCTCCCAGCAGGAGATGACGCCGACTACCCATTCGGCAGCTAACGGGGAGTCCGCACTGCATGATGCCTTGATGAGGGATGCTCCCAGCGGTAACGAAAAGGAAACAAACACAACAGCTCCCTCAGAGACGGAGCAAGCTCCCGAGGGGAAGCAATGACGTATGTGGAAGCATAACCAGATATAAACTTTGAGGGGACGAGAGAGACACCACGGTTTCCATGGCCGTGACTGTGACCGTGACCGTGACTGTGACCGTGACTTGTTGTTGGTCAGCATGATTTCTTTGATCTTATCCGAGAGTTCCCCGGTTGGAACTCGAGACTGTCGAGATACCTGCATACATGATAGAAATGGTCGTGGCTGGAAAGGCCGCCATGACTTGACTTGGAGGGAGGGTGGCGTATCATATCATACTTACTTTATTGTCTAAAAGCCGCAGAGCCAGCCTGTGGTTGCGCAACGCTTGTTACGAGGGTGATGTGAGTGAGATTGTACATATTTTTATATCATTTGGAGTACTGTTCAGCGCCAGCGTCGGGAGGTCATCAATATATCAACCATACCATATCAATATTAAACATTAGAAGCCAAGCTCGTTCGTCATTTCATTAGGGTATATAAGAGAGAGAAAAACAAAGCCAAGCAGCAAGAAACACCCACCACCCACTTAGTCCCGTCTCACCCCTGGGTCCCCGTCACGTTTGTCTGGCTCATTCTCCTCAGGGACAGGCATCTCCGCAACCGCCAACGACCCAGGCAACTCCGCCAACCTAGTCGCTTTAACCTGCTGCATCTCAGCCGCCAGTATTTTAGCCTTCTCATCCAAGTTCGCCGTCGTCGCTGTCGTCGGCGTCTCCATCTCATGCAGTGCGCGCCCCGAGGCATCTAGTTCAAGCTTCTCCCTCGACGCCAGCATCGCCGCCTCTCCGCCAGGACTCTCAGGACCAGTCGTCGTCGTTGCAGTCCTCTCAACCTCCTCCCCTCCTTGTCCCTCACCACCCTCTCGCTTGGCAGCCTCCGCTTCCTGCGCCGCCGCCGCCGCCGCCGCCGCCCTCTTCGTCTTCCGTCTCCGTAAGAAGAAAAACACCAGGAAGATTATACTCGTCACCGCGACGGCTCCCACGATCCCGCCTGCTATCCCACCCTTCTGGGATGCTGAGAGTCCGCCACCGCCGCCACTACCACCGACAGGCGTGGACGAGGCCGTGTCAGTCGGTACTTCTGATGTTGATGTGGATGTCTGCGTCGAACTACTCGTAGGTGAATTCGTGGGTGATGTTGAGTTAACGAGTTTATCCCACTCTATGCAGCAGACGACGTAGCTTGGGCCTGGGCAGGGGTAGTCGCCCTTTTATTGGGAGGGTTAGTTAGGTATATTCGCCATAAAGCACGTGGTAGTAGCGAACTACTGCGTCAGTGGATGATTGCGGAGGGGAGTAGAGGTGTCAAATGGGTATGTGAGTAGTAGTTATATGTAGAGGCTTGTATTATCATTGCAGGGATTGGAAGTATAGTATACATACCGAAGTCCCAACAAACCACTCGCCGGCGCATGTCTGGTTATCGGTGTTCCTGCACCATCCACTCCCGCGTTTTGTGTCGCAACTGCGGTTGAGGCAGCACTGATGGGTGCGTATTGCTATTAGTTTGATGTTGTCAAGGAAGAGAACAGGAAGAAGGGAAACGTGGGCCGTGTATGTACCTCATCGCCGGGTGTATCGCGGCATTGGTTGGCGTAGAGCAATCCTTTGCCTGGAGGAGTGGGACTTGCATCAGTATGGAGCGGGGGGCTTGAAATGCGATGGAAACAATCAAAGGAATGTTGAAAGCATACAACTTGAGCCAGCTCGGCACTCTCCAGCTCCCACGCCTCCGCCACCACAATCGCTGGACTGGCGACGGTTGATGGCGAAGGGCTCGTCGAAGGAGTCGATGGGGTTAAAAAGTCGCATTTTAGAGTGAGAACGATATTGTTATGGATTTCTTGTGCAATAGTTAGAGAAGTAAAACATGTCAAAAAGGTTTCAGTTGGGTATTGAAGAAGGTATATATCCTGGCGCAGTCTGCAGCGCCCGCGCCCTGAACGAGGGATCAACGGCTGGCCATCCTCGCTCTCGACCCGGACACATTTGGGAAAAGGATTTCTGTTGCTGCAGCAGGATGGCCAGACAACTACCAATCAAGCTCGCCAAAAGGGAGAAATGATGCAGATCGTGGCCCGCCCGACAGGGTAAATACGAGGTCTTGGCCTTCTGGGCTTGATGCCACTGGAGCTTCCGCGGACGTGCGGCTGAGTGGTGACCTGGAGATGATTTGAAGGTTTCAATCGGCAAAGCTGTTGCCTGTTCTGGCGATAGAACCGACTGTTCTTGGGGGGGGGTTGGATGCTGCAGCACCTCGATTTGCAGGGGGGACTTGAGGGAGCTGGACGTGACGTGACACTCCAGCCAAGGGACACGCACAGGGCAAAAAGAGTCAAGGGGGAAAAATTCGAGGATCAGCGCGGAAATGTCTCGGCGTCATTTCACACGAGAAAGCAGTGGAATATAAGCACCAGGAATGTGAGACATTTGACCTGTCAAGTGTCAAGTGTTGGTTTCTGCGTGCCCCAGCATGGTAGTATAACACGAGGGCAACCCCAGACAGTTGGTGCCTGTAAAAAGGGCTGCTGCTTTCGCGGAGACTTTGTGCCAGCAGATTCGGCAGATTCCGAAAATGGAGTCATTGGCTTGTGGCCAGGCAGAGCATACAGAAGTTGAGGATATAGGCAGGGAATGTTTTATTTACTGCTGAGTGAATGAGACCTGCCGCCCTAAAGTACTTGGACATGAACACCAATAGAAGGGCCGGTAGAAGAGTTAGTTAAGGAATAAAGATGTGAAAGATTTCTGGCCACCGGGAATTTACGTGCCGGCGTATCGAGATCGCTAAATCCGAGATGAGCAGTAGTAAAATAAGCAGTGCGGCACTGAGAAAGGCGAGACAGGGCTAAAATCAACATATACAAGACCAGGAGCTCAGGAATGACAGTGTCCGCGGACCGTTGATTAAGAAAATAGACAAGCGAGTTTTATTTCCAGCAACATACTCACAAGAAACCAAAGATTTTTGCACAACAAAGTAACATTGCCCAATAATCCGCAGAATGCGAGTTTAAGAAAAGAGAACTAAGAGGAAAAAGAGAGGAGGGAAAGCATTTACCCCAATAAGTCATCCAGCCCGGAGCTACCAGTTTTTGGTGCTTGCTGCGATGACTGTTGGGAGGGCGCTTGAGAGGAAAGCCCAGATGACTGTGCACCCCAGATACCTGCGCTTGCCTTCTCCTTCGCCATGCTTGCCAAGTTCGGCCCTTTGCTGGCGTTAGATGAGGATTTCTGAATTCCTGCACTGGCGCTGGCTGACGACCACAGGGATCCAAACGCGTCGCCGGAAGGCTTTGACGCCGCGGGCTTGCTTCCTGCAGTTGGGGTGGCAGGGCTAGTGGCAGATGAGAAAGATGAAGTGGATGGCATTGCCGGTCGGTGGCCCAAAGACGGTGCCTGCTGGGTGGCAACAGAGGTGAAGTAGTTGGGGGTTGCCGCCTGGTACCCGGAAGGTTTGGGCTGCGCGGCGGGCTTCGAGTTTTGAGTAGAAAGTGTAGGGGATGCGAATCCACTCGAGGTCGGTGTTGGTGTCATCGAAGTGAACCCAACAATGCCGTCCAAGTTCGACCCTTGTGTTCCCGACACGGGCCGTGGGGCAGCAAACTGGGTGGTGGAATTCGTGCTAACGGTTGAGGCAGGTGGTGGGATACCAAATGTGTTGGAGGGAGCTGCCTGGGGGGCCGACTGGAAATCATCGAAGTCATCGTCATCATCAGCCGGCGCAGGGTCTAGCATATTAAGGCCATTGCTGCTTGCAGGCTGCTTCCCAGCGGCAACGGAGGAACTAGTTTGCGCAGGGGCCGGTGCGGCAGCGGTGGGTTCATCATCGAGGATATCGAGTAGATCTGGCTCAGGCGCCTTCGGGGCCTCAGGTTTTTTGGCTTCTCGTTGGGTACGGGGAGGACTGGCGGCACGTCTCCGGGCAGGGGCAGCGTCTGCCTCATCGTACTCGTCGTATTCGTCAAACCGATTGGAGCGTCGTCCGGAATCCTCAAAGTCCCCGGCTGCGCCTCCAAAGCCACCGCCGTCCCCGTAGACACCTCCGCTGTATCCGCCAAAGGAGAGGCTCTCGCTGCCGAAGCCTCCATATCGACCCCCTCCAGAGCTTCCGATCCCGCCGCCGATACCACCTCCAACTCCGGCTCCGCCCTCAAATCCACGGAATTTGTTACGATTAGCCCTGGCCTTCTTTCTTTCAGCACGGATCAGTTCGACGTCACCCAGCAGCTTAACCAGCTCCTGCGCACGGTTCCGCACGTTGATTCCTTGATCCTTGCCATTCGGGTCGATGTAGTGGAATTGACGGAGCATGCGAATGAGGGACAGGTGAGATCTGGCATCGTCGACAACACGTTCTGATCCGTTTTTAATCAGGAATTCAAGAAGTTGGAGACCCTGTAATTCGAGAAGGGGACGCCGTCAGCAAACCTCGGGAGGAACGGTCCTTGCTGGATGATTCGTACCTTATAGATTTGTCGCCATTCCTCTGATGTCTTGTCCGTGAATCGCTTGTAGATCATAGGCATAATCTCGTTAAGTAGTTGGCTATAAACATGCCACACGGGGTCAGTAAAAGTCCAGTTGCGACACAATGTAAAGAAGGTAACTGACTAGTGATGGGTCCCAGTAGCAATTTCCTGCATCAACGTTGTGGAGGCACCCCAAGGCTCATTGTTTGTAGCTTCTCGGACCTAGCAGGTATAAGTGACGGATACCATAACAGTGGCACCCCACAGTCAGGGTGCGGAGTGTTGCCGACATCGCGAATGGGAACGGTCGGGAGGATGACGAACCTTGGTCTCCATCTCAGTGTAATTCATGACAGCTGTAAGATTGTTAGCACATAATTAAAGCTCCAAAATATAGAGGCGAACGTTTGGGGTTGTTGAGGCATCTTGCTGAGGGCCTGTGCTTACCATTCTGGACCTTGCGCACTCCCGCCTTGAGATCGTACAAGGTCAGGTTGCTGACCTGGTTCTTGAGGTTATCGAAATCCATGGTGCGCCGATTGGGAAGAGTGAAGCTTGGCGCACACGATCAGTCTGGAAAAAGAGGAGAGGCCGAGCCTAGGAGAGAACAATTGAAGGTCGAGGACAGAGAGCGCCTTGGAGGAGAGAATCAAGTTCCAGCTGGCCACCCCCATCCGCCGTCGGGCCCCAAAGACGTCACGTGGCACCCCTGACGCCCCAGCTACGGCCAGAGGCAAATCTACAAACTCACGTTTACAGTTACACTTAAGTTAACATTATAATATGCCATTCAGTCGGTACATACACACATAAGTACATGTTTCGTTCAAATCATCACAGAGAAGGTAATCGTGTAGGTAGTCGCATTGCACCGACTTTATGACCAGCACGTAGAGAATGAAATCACAAGGGAACCATCGCTAACAGGTTCAAAAAGCAAAGTAAAAGAGTATGGAGAAAATAATAAGATTTGCCCCGAGCTTGTCTAATGCAAGCCACATGTGGGTGCTTTTGGGGTCTGAAACATACCATGAAGGGAAATGGGGATATCATGAGGAAAGACAATGCAAGAACATGTAGGGAGTATTTATCATGCGTTGTTGAAGGAAAGGGACACCCTCCCCCCAAAAAGAAACAACCGAAACACCTTGAGGCAATTATTCGTTATAAAATTTCCTCATAATTAGATGCAGGAACAGATTGACGTTGACCCGCAGGGCTCCTTCAAAGAAGTCGAGGAACTGCATATTGTTGAACTGAGCTTGCAGGAGGTCATCCAAGGGAACCTGTGCATTGGCGCCGGGGACCATCATGGGACCGCTGCTTCCATCGAGTGTGAAGACGCCGACTTCATTACTCGAAATGGTCAGGTCAACGCGATCCCACTGTCGTTCTGTATAGCCCTTCCAATAGACCAGGACTCCTTTGTCCGCGAGATTTCGGGCCGAGTATTTGTACGATCCAAACTTGAATACCTTGCCGGTTTTTTGAAGCTCACGTTGGTGATCCCATTGTTTAGTAAAAGGCATAAGGAACCTCTTCTTGCCTTTTTTGCTTTGCAACGTCACCATTGCCTGCTCGATATAATCGTTATATGTCTTGAGCTGCTGGTCCAACCAAACAGCTTGACCGTTGAGGCGGTTAAGGGTCATATGAGCACTTTCCAATTCTCGCTGGCGTTGGATTCTGCGGCGATGTTTTGTTCGGATGTCAATGGCGATGGCGTTGAGAAGATCTTGGTAGTGGTTGTTGCGGCGGATCTTTCCTGCGCGTTCAAGTTGCAAGATGTTTTCCAGGGCCGTTCGCTTCAACTCTGAATAGCCCATGGAGGCGATATCAACTAGGCTATTGGCTTCGGAGTATGCGCTTCGTTCTGTGTTATGGGCACTCAGCTCATCACGCACGAGTGTCATCCATTTCCCTTCGTCTTCCTTGGTAGGTGGCGTCACCATAATCTCCAAAAGGTTGGCTCCAGACTGTACACGAATGATATAGAGTACGCATCTCTTGGTCTCCATGAACAAAGCCTTGACATCGGCTTCCGGATCTAATTGGACTTGTCAGTATGTAATACAGATATATTAGGATCGATTGCGCCTCACCTTCGGTTTGCGCGAGTTTTGGGATCAATGTCAAATTAATTTCAGAAGAGTTGACGCTCATCAACTCGTTCTCATTCGACTTGACATTCCCCAGGTCGCGGACCACCTCTTTCAGGAAGTCGTCCGGATTGGGGCAGATGTAGTGGATGTTGGAAGCGACCAGGTGGTGGATAGAGAATATATCAGACATTTTGATGTATAATGTTGGTTTTGTTTTGGCGTAAAGGTCGTTGAACTCATCAATGTCAAAGTATGTTTCGGCATCCTGGACGGTGATCACTGTTGCATGTCTGTTAGCCTCACATTAAGCCATTTCTTAAAATTGAATACTTACATTCACCCCAGATGTCCCCCAGTCGTTGAATGCACTCCGCAATGTAGGTGTTCAAAGGCTGAAGATATACATTCTCTGCACCAAAAAGCCGCCCAGATGAAGCTTGAGCGATGACTTTTGCAATCTCCGACAAGTTCCGCTTTTGCTCTTGCGTCAACCCCCTGTCCACCACTCCGAACTTCTCTGGTTCCATGATCGCTGGCTGGAAATAATTCTTCCACACCCAATGACCAACCGTCTGAAGGATGTACCCTGGGTCTTCGCTGGAGAACCGAGAAAGTAGGCTTTCATACATGTCCTTGGCAATGTAACGGATTCCGAAGGGCATGCGATACAGAAGCTCTTCCAGCGCAGCAAAGAATTGATCTGCAATGTCTCGAAGGTCTTGCAGATGTTGGATGAAAGTCGCCCTTGTTTCGGGGTCTCGGATGGCTTCTTCTCTCGGAATATCAAGCGGACGTCGACTGCGCTGTCCAGTCCTGAGCTCCTCGTTATTGATGGCGGAACGGTAGATTTGTATCGGATCACTTTCCAGATCCAACTCGGAGTTTTCGACAATGTTTTCTTTCACTGCCGTACTGAGGACATCTCGCATGAATTTCCGGTCACGAGGGGATTTGATATACGATGCAAAAAGCTTGTTCCAGAAGGAGCTGCAGCGCAAATACTCGTGGATAGAAGTAAAGCTCTCGACCTCCTCCCGAGCTGAACGAGCTAGCAACTTGATGAGGTAGTACTCCTCACGCCTTTTCTGAGAATACCCGAAGAGACCCATCATTAAGTGCCGTATCCTTTCGTACTCCTTTTCAGGGGTGTTTACTTCACGGAGACGTCGGAAAAGTTTGGCGAGGTACTGAGATTGCGTTTGAAGGAGGAAGAAGAACACTTGATAGTATTCTAATTTCCTCCGCGAAGTTTTGTTTAGAGCTTTGAGATCGAATGGGTCCTTCGAGGAGATCTCTGTATTGGAAAGCAGATTCCCAACGTGACCACCGAAGTGTTTCTGGTGTTTGACAACCTCGTCCAGCGTGATTTTGTTCTTCACCAGAAGAGCAATCTTGATATCAAGCTGACTGATGTACTGTTCCGCCATTTCGTTTTGCCGAACCTGCTGTACCACTAACTTTCTGGTGCGATCGGACTCGATTTCCTCATCAAAGTCGAACTCGCTGTCGTTTAGAAGGTGCACGAATCCTTTTACCGTTCCTACAGGTGGATTTTTACCGCTTGTGAGACTCTTGTATGCCTGGCCTTGGATTCGGCCCCGCACAAAGCTTTGCGCCTTGACGACTTTCTCCATGTTCTCCTGGTAGTAACGGCGTTTTTCTTCAAATTTCGCTCGGACAACGTGTCCTCTGATTCGGGACTGGAAATCGGTGATGATGTCTTCTTCGGCTGCAAGCTCAGCCAGTGTTTGACCGACATCTACTCGGACGATCATGGCTCTGATATGCGCTTGTAATTCGCTGATCTCATAGTCACAATCGTCCAGCTGCTCTAGAATATCTCCAACGTGGATCCGTAGAACAGCTGCGCGGGCGAGTGCTTGGAGCTCCACGATGGCGGGTTCTTCCTGTTGCAGCCTTGAGCGATCCTCTTCCAGGCGCGACCTTAGGATGACACCGCGGGCCATGGATTGAACGTCCAAAACAGAGCTGCTCTCTTTTGCGAGAGCTTCCCTCTGGGACTCCAAGAAAGACCGCAAGGCATTGGCACGGGCAGTGCTTTGGATGTCAATCAACGAAGAAAGGTGTTGCGCCAGTGCCTCTCGTGTAGTTGCAATGTCTTTTCGCAGAGAGCCGCCACGAACCATAGATTGAAGGTTAATAAAGCTTTGCATTTCCCTAGCAAGCGACGCGTTCAATGCAGACTGTGATTTTCTAGCGGCTGCGGCACGGGCGTATGCTTGGATAGATACTATCGACTGAGTTTCGGCACCGAGAGACGAAAGCGTTTGGGCGATATTTTGACGAAGCAGCATCCCTCGAATTGCCGCCTGAACAACATCTGCACTTCCCTCGGCTTGCGCAATCTCTTCTGACTGAGCGCCCATGCGGCTACGCAGCAACGCACCGCGAATTGCTGCTTGCAGTCCTTGAACTTTTTCCTCCGCACACTGGGCCTCTTCGTATTGTTTTGAGACTCGTGAGCGTTGCAAAGCTCCACGGATAGCAGCCTGCAGCAGTTTGACCTGCCCCTCGGCGTCTGAGACGTCATCGTAAAGATCGTAGACGGCTTTACGTTGAAGAGCACCCCTGACAGCAGCTTGAATTTGTTTAATCCCCGATTCCTGTCTCAACAGCTGAATGCGGAGATAATCTGCTTGAACCCTAGCTTTAGAACCCCGAATTGCGCTTTGAAACTGGAGAATGTTTTTCTCGAGGGCCTTGTAATTTTGCTTGGTATCCCTTTGGCGATGTCGCGCGATGAACCCGCGGCAATTTGCTTGGAGGTTGACGGCAAACTTTCGCATATCGATGCGATACTGGACCACTTGCCTCGTCCAATCTGCTCGTATCATGGATTGAAGCTCGACGAGTAGCGGCTCGAAGTCCCACAGATCGTTCATCAAGTTGCCCAAGCTTAAACGTAACATCGCGCCCCGGAGTTGAGCCTGGAAATCGACAATAGAATCTTCGTTTTCGCGTAGTTCTCGTTCGATTCGGTCCTCTTCTGACTCGGGTTCAGGTTCTGGCTCAGCGCCGAAGTTGGCGGCCATGCCAGTAAAGCTCGGCATGCTAACCCCTGCCTTATCTAGACCTTTCTGGGTCTGTTCTAGTTCATGGTGTTCGAACTGTAGTTGACCAACAAGGTTACCCATTCGGAAGTCGACAAGACCGTTCTTGAATAATAGCCATGACAGCGCGTGGATACAGTGTATCACTTTGGGTATATTCTTCTTCTCGTACAAGTCGATAAGCTCAAACCTGAAGAGCTCCGGTAACTCCACCTCGTCGAGGAATCTGAAGAACAAGGCTATATTGTCTGAGTGCCGGTACTGCAATTTCGGATGCCGAAAGATCCGCAAGGGTCGATTGGGGTACATTGATTGCACGATTTCAGCTAGGGTAACACCATCACGCAGGCCTTCTTCAAGGTGCACGATCGGTGGAATTTGTTGTTGGATAATCTCTTCAATCCACTCTTTGGCTTCTCCGATATGGCAAAGGTACTCGTAAGCCTGCAAGAATTGTCGCTGTGCGTCCATCCAATGTCCAGCTGTCCACGCTGATGTGGTCGGTCGTTGAGCAGTTCTTGGGCCATGATTGGCAGCTACTGAGTCAGACCTCTTCAGTCGCCGTCGTCCTTGAAGTCCCACAACTGAAGGTGTGAAGGTATCGATGGAGAATTCCTCTGTCGCACCAGACTTTGCAAACTTGGACAAGGCGCGAAGGTGACCCGTGGATGATTTTTGGAACGTCTCCAGTTCTGGAGCCGAGAGAGCGGCTGTTAATTGGGGTGGATGGGGACTGGAAACGCTATGGGAGTGGTTCGCCCTGACGTGGGACCTCGCGAGAGGGGAATCATGATGGGGCGAGCTAGGCTTTGGAGAAGTTATCACGTTGTGAGAGCCTTTTTCCTTGAGGGGTTCAGTGTCTTGGTTATGGCCATAACTGGTTTCGGGGGTTTGTGGGCGATTCTCCTTCCAATACTGCGGATTGTCGACCGTTTGACTCCTGGAGTGGCGAAATGAAACATGTTTGTTTGCTGGAGGAGAAGAGTTCGGGGCTTGGGTGAGCGGCCGCAGCGAACGGCGAATATCTTTGTATGTTGCGCTTGCGTTGGACCATTCCGGCGCACCTACACCCATACTTTGATGCATCGCTGCTGTGTTTACCTCGCTTTTGCCGCGCTTATGTCCAGGGCCAGTGACCGAGCCGACGGACGCGTTTGAGGAGACAGTGCTGGTGCGACTGGGGGCAAAAGAGCTCGAGGAGACAGAATAGACCGACGAATTTGTTGAAGCGGTCGAGTCATGGCGGAGGGGACTCGAAGTTTGTGTCGGAAGATCGGTTTGCGCACGGCGAAGCGACGCTGTGTGCATGGACATCACTGGTACCGTCCCGAGAACAGGAATGCGACGAGAAACAGAAGAAAGGGATGATTGGCTTCAATAGGCCGCATGCCTCCTTCACGAAGCGAAGCTGTCGATGGGCGGAATGGGTGCGGCAGCGATTGGGTTGTGCTGTTTCTTGGACGGAATGCGCATTCAAGGGAGAAGCTGCATAGCATCCGGGTAGCGGGAGGATCGGTTGATATAGAAACGGGTTGTCTCCGTCCCGCAGAGGTCCAGATTCTAGGTGCGTAGAGGCAGGATAGAGGGAGGAAGAAAAGAAAAAGACAAAGAAAAATAAAACAATGTCGTATAGTTTATTGTCGAGTGAGAGGTTCGTCAAGGTCAAGAAAGGACGAGAGAGAAAGCATCGCAAGTGGGAGGGGGAAGGACGAGATCGGGAGGAAAGCAAGTTCCCAGCCTCCCACAAACAAATCTCCCGATCGGGTATGGTGGCTGGTTATCGTCACGCTTATCGCCCGCCAGCCACACAAGCTGCCAACTTCAAAGCTGATCTCCAAAGCCCGAGCTTTCTGACAATTGAATCATCGCCCAATTGTTGCGGCTGAGGGCAAACAATCAGAAGATGCCAGTGTCCTCACGTAGAATGCTTCGTATTTCCTCGGGTTTCGACATCGAGATCGAACAATAGGACCCCTTGCGTCGATTTGGCGGGCACTTTTTCCGTCGTGCAGCCCAAATGACGGAGAACGGTTGAGGAAATATCTCAGATGGCCATGATTATTGTCTGGTCCCTGTCCCACAGTCAATAATTTGTTTTGGCTTTATTCCGAGATAAGATGTTGTGGATCGATCTCCAGGGTCGAGCCTCAAGCACTTCGTCTGGGAATAAGGTCAAGGCTTGGCAATAATCCAATTATCTCGTCATCCTTACTTAGTTGCTGTCTCCAAGCTACCCCTCTTACCGGAATCACACCCAGACGTTGAATATCCGACGTTCCCACAGTCATCAGAATGAGCACGGCCGAACCATCCTACTTATATAAACTTATCCCATCCACCGCCCCTGTGCGGGAGCCCCTTCCGGATCATCTCCCAGTCAGTGAGATCGATCTGAAGTCCGGGTTTGTGCACCTTTCAACAGCGCTTCAAGTGCCAAACACTCTAAAAATATTCTTCAAAGATGAACCTCTCGTTTATGTTTTGAGGATCCCGTACAGCCGGGTAGCACGGGATATCCGTTTTGAAGACCCTGAAGGTCGTGTTTGTGGCCCACGGCCAGAAGAGGGTTTATTCCCTGTAAGCCTGGGAAAATGCAGCTCCCACTACATCCAGAACTAACATGGCCTAGCATCTCTACAATGGTCTCAAGCTGGGTAAGGATGAAGTGGAAAGCATGAGCGTATGGACAAACGAGGAAGGATGGGACAAGCCGCTTGCTGCGGCAAAGCCGTGGCTCAGGTACTGAGAGAATGGCCTTGTTTCTGCTTGCATGCCATGGAGGTCATTGCAGTGGCCATGGTCTCCTTTGTATTGTTGCTTCAGCTCATCTAACATTTAGCATCCTCAATGTTTCGGTTTAAGTGGACCAATATGAAATGGAAATATATCCATGTTATGGCAAGCTCCCGTGTACCTCACTTAGTATTTCTTCTGGGGCCTTACAGTGAGACACTCATGTCGCACTACGCACGTTGTTCACACTACACTTAAATTTATGTATTATCACCACACGGCGGGTGTAAGCTTTCGAATCCTATCTCCTGCCTCGAGACAGCGACGAAAGATAGTTCGTCTCCAGGCATGTCTTACCCCATTTAACTTTATGGTATGAGGATAAATGTTTGTTCTATACATACTTGGTAAGCTGACCATAATACCGCTATAAAATCTATCCAAGTTCCAACATACAGGTTCCTGACACCTGCCAGGCCGGCAGAATATCGAGTTCATGAAGGTTTTTAGTGCTGACCGCCCCAAATCTTCAGCGGGGTTCGACCGGCTGATTCGTCATCAAGCTCACCTCCTTCACCGCCTTGAAAAATTTTGTCTACTGGCCAATGAGACAGGTCAATTCGACCCGCAACACTGCTTTCGGCATGGTTGATTTCCAGTAGCCTGTGCGGCAACGGAGTTTATAGGCAGTTTTTCTGCTCGAAATTTTTCTTCTCTTTTTCTTTCTTCTTTCTTTTCTTTGGGAAAGGAAGACCTTCTCCATCAACAGAACGTTTCTATCGTCGATCTGTTGATTAATATCTCCATCTTTTTTTATCCATCTACGTGTTTTGATAGAGACCGTAGATTTCCCTCTTTCCAAAAATGCCTATTGCCAACGGTGACTCACTGGGACGGGCCATGCCAGCCGAGTTCCAGGACTACACAAAGGCCCTGGAGGTCCTGGAAAACGACTACAGCGCCCGCGATGGTCTTGATGTCGATACGCTCCTTGATTCCGACAAGCACGGTGCCTTGACCTACAATGACTTCCTTGTTCTGCCGGGATATATCGGTAAGCCTCGCGCTGGTCCCTAAATCACGATCAGTGACTGAACTCCATGGCAAGGCTTTCCTGCTTCCGATGTCTCTTTGGACACCCCCGTCACCAAGCGTGTCACATTGAAGGCTCCCCTTCTGTCGTCACCCATGGACACTGTCACCGAGCACAACATGGCCATTCACATGGCTCTTTTGGGTGGCTTGGGTGTCATCCACCACAACTGCGCTCCGGAAGACCAGGCCGAGATGGTCCGGAAGGTCAAGCGTTACGAGAACGGCTTTATCTTGGATCCAGTCGTCCTTTCTCCCAAGACTACTGTCGGAGAAGCAAAGGACCTGAAGGCCAAGTGGGGTTTCGGCGGTTTCCCAGTTACTGGTAAGTTCCATTTGCTTCCAATTTTCCTTCTTTCATGATGATTTCCATCTATTTTCTATATAACTTTCGTTCCACCGAAGCGACGAGAGTTGCAATGTAGAGAAGCAGATTTTTATCTGACTCTTAAACTTGATCACATTCCAAGTTTGCATAGCATCAAGCAATATAATATGCTAACGAGTCTTTACTCGCAGAAAATGGAACTCTCCGCTCGAAACTCGTGGGTATTGTCACTACTCGTGACATTCAATTCCACCCCAACCTCGATGACTCCGTCACTGCCGTCATGTCCACCGACCTCGTCACAGCCCCTGCTGGTACCACCTTGGCTGAGGCCAACGATGTTCTCCGTAGCTCTAAGAAGGGAAAGCTTCCGATTGTCGATGAGGGCGGCAACCTCGTTTCCCTTCTCTCCCGGAGCGACTTGATGAAGAACCTCCATTACCCCAATGCTTCTAAGCTGCCTGCCTCCAAGCAGCTGATCTGCTCTGCCTCTATCGGAACACGCGAGGAGGACAAGAACAGACTGAAGCTCCTTGTCGAAGCTGGCCTTGACATTATTATCCTTGATAGCAGTCAAGGTAACAGCAAGTTCCAGATTGAGATGATCAAGTTCGTCAAGCAGACCTACCCTGAAATCGATGTCATCGGCGGAAACGTCGTGACTCGGGACCAAGCCGCCGCTTTGATCGCTGCTGGTGTCGATGGCCTGAGAATTGGCATGGGCAGCGGCAGTGCTTGTATCACACAGGAGGTCATGGCTGTCGGTCGTCCCCAGGCCCTCGCTGTCCGCCGCGTGTCCCACTTTGCCGCCCGCTTCGGTGTTCCCTGTATCGCCGACGGTGGTATCGAGAACGTCGGCCACATCGTCAAGGGTCTCGCCATGGGTGCCTCGACCGTCATGATGGGTGGTCTTCTCGCTGGTACCACCGAGTCTCCCGGTGAATACTTCGTCAGCAACGAGGGTCAGCTTGTCAAGGCCTACCGTGGCATGGGCAGTATCGCCGCCATGGAGGACAAGAAGGCTGCTGGTACCAAGACGGACAGCAAAGCCAGCAACGCCGGAACTGCCCGGTACTTCTCCGAGAAGGCTGGTGTCCTCGTTGCGCAGGGTGTCGCTGGTTCGGTCCTCGACCGTGGCTCCGTCACCAAGTTCATTCCCTACCTCGTTGCTGGTGTCCAGCACTCTTTGCAGGAGATTGGTGTCAAGAGCGTCAACGAGCTTCACGAAGGTGTGGACAAGGGCACCGTCCGGTTTGAGGTCCGCAGCGCTAGTGCCATGGCCGAGGGTAACATCCACGGTCTGCACAGCTACGACAAGAAGCTCTACTCATAAGCGGTAAAAGCTTAGGTAGATGGCCATCTTCTGTTTCTTGTTGATGCTTTCCCATGATCCTTTCTTGGTATTCTTATCACTCGACGACGTTATGTTATTCGCATGAACTCGAAAAAAAAGTATGACATGTGGTTTAGGAGTTAGACAGGGATAAACAAATGATTATTCTTCGACTTGATTCTCGTTTCCTAAAAGGTTTCGTAGATTTCTAGTACAGATCCTTGCTACATCATCTACCCCCATTTCCCAACTACCTCCCTCACAGGTACCTAATTGTACCACATTATCTACCCAACAACTCCCACAACCAAACCCCCCTCCCCCCTCCCCTTCCTCGCACGATCACACTTCTCCACCAACCCACCCTCAAAAGCCCACCACCAGCGCTCAAACACCACCTGCCCGATCTCCCAAGATCCGGGCTCAAACACATCTGCGCCGTGAATCCGAATCCCCTCGCCGCCGTCGTCTTCCATGTCATACGCCAGCCGGACCATCCCGATGGGGTCCTGCGCGGATTTCGGACGCAGGGCCGGAGGGAGATTGAATATTTGGATTAGTTTGTCGCGCGTGCTGGGCCAGGGGAGGATGTCGAGCATGGGATGGTGCGGGAGGATGAGTTGGGTGCGGGTTGGCCGGAGGTGTGGTGGGATGGTGTCTTGGGGGGTGGGGTTTGGTGTTGATGAGGATGGTAGGCTAGATGATGTGGGAGAGGATGAGGAAGAAGAGGATGAGGATGTTAGAGAGGGTGGTGATGAGTGCTGTTGGTCTTTCTCTGCTGGGCCTTGATAGAAGGGACTAACCGCTGTAAGGTCCCAGAGGATGTGGGCGACGTTGAGGCGGAGGGCAACTTTCATTGCAGCGTTCAGTAGCTTAAGAGAGGGGATTTCTATGGTGTGGTCATCTGGAAAGGTAAAGGTAGATGATTCAGATATCTGGAGTTGGTCTGAGAGGTTGTGTGCATTGTCGGGATCGTAGAGGTTAGCGTCGGGCCAATTGAAGAGCTGGTTTCCGTCAGGGTCGAATCCTCTTGGAGGATGGGACATCGGAACTTGGGATGTGAAAGGATCATCATCCATTGAAATTCCCTGCATGGGGAAGGCTTGCGAAGGATCCTGCGTCGATAAGAGTGAAAGGAACCCCGGCGATGGTGCCATATCAGGCGCGGCGAGACCGAGATGAGAGACGTCCAGAGAATCCTGAATGGCAGAGTCCTCCACACTTTGGTCCAGCAGTGGCTGAGACAAATCAAAACCATTGAAAGACGTTTTTTCTACGCCGTTTGGAAGAGGAGGCAGCAGGTCTGGGGATTCGGATTCTGTCAGGACCGTTTGGTGATCTATCGCCTCCACAGCTCCCTCTCCCTGTTTCTCTACCTGCGCCTGGAGGGTCTGCAGGCGATCTCTCTTTCGCTTTCCTGTAGTGCCTTAGTTTTAAGTGACAATACCGGAGAAGGCTGTGAAACGTACGATATCTCCTCTGCGCTAGCACATTCAGCACTCTCTTTCTCTCCGCCGCATCGTCCGTTATGTCAGGGACAGCCAAGTCCCGGCTTCCCCGCTTTGGTGGCATTACGCTGAAATCAATGTATTGGAATTAGAATCACCTGCAGGTTATGCTGGTATATTGTAAGTGAGAGATGAAATTGACGTCGTCGTTGATGGTTGAACGATGGGGTTGGCGCTAGCGAGGGAACATAACGTTATGCTTGCAGCCGAGGCGGATACGAGACCCTCTTATATGCAGTTGCTGGTGTCATTCTGGAGCGCGCAAATTATGGTGACAATTTTCCGAATACGAGATGTGGCTTTCTGGCTTCATGCAAGCTCAGTCCTGCTGTAATGTTTCCTGAGTGGTTGAAGTTAAGCCAGAGTTATCCCGTTATACCAGTCTCGTTATGCAGCACTCAATAGGGCCCCAATCGCAACATATAAATCTCCAACATCAGAAGTCATTGTGACAGACAAGAAATCACACAGCCCAGATCTCAGTGTCCTTCAATAACCATCTGCCTCGTTATCAATAATTTTCAATCCAAGTTCCTCTCCAAAGCCCTAACCAGCCCATCACCATGTCTACACCAAACCCAACAAACTACTCAGTCCACTCCATCGTCGCCGCATACGGGGTCGGCCTGATTCCCCACGGCTATTATTTTGTAAAAATGATGGCCAACGCAAATGGCATGGCTAGCAACATCCTGTGCGTATTCATTCTCCCACCTACACCGGCCTAGGTAGCTACTGAGCTAACACCAATACCCCCTTGACGTATTTAGACCCCGTGAAAACCTGTCCAATCTCAAAGGCAAAGTCACAGACAAGGTATGGACGCAGCTCGCCAAAGCCCGGGGCGCACATCTAAACGCCATGGAGAATATTCCTCTTTTCGCTGTTGCTATGGTACGAAACGACCATCTTCCCCGGGGGGGACTATTATTTACTAACTGATTTTCTTCCTGTCTGTCCTATAGCTAGCGGGGAATGTTGCCAAGCTTCCCACAAAAGAACTCAATGTCCTCTCGCTGGAGTACATAGGTGTACGGCTTTTGTACATGGCGACGTATATGGGGGCGCGGTCGGAGGCGATCAGTTATGTGCGGACGGGGTTGTGGGCGTGGAGTGTTTCGATTCCGATTTTGGCGCTTCTTAAGGCAGGGAATGTTCTCAGTCAGGTTGATTAAATATGTACTACTGTTTTTACCAGTAGCAATAGGCAAGGAAATATCTAGGAGCGTAGAAAGTTGCTAGCTACTAAGTTTAATGAAAGGCCGGCGTGTTTGAATAAATATAAAGTTATCTTGGGAGTGACGATCAGCCAATTCATTATTTATGGAAGCAGAGTAAGGTTGACTGAAGGTGATAAATGACGTTGAACCACGTATATATATATCTTCCATGACATCCTCCATTTCACAAGCAATCCAACCCATATATCCCAAGACACATTCCACCGACAACAGGCCTTATGATGCAGTGTAGAGTAATACATCAGCAGTCATCCATACGTTGGGTGGTTTGGAATGGAAGTTACATGACTCACGTTCTTGGGGGAAAAGGAAAAAGTGTCCCAGGCCCAACCCTGCCGCCCTACCGAGGCCGTGGGAGTGTCGAATGAGAAAAGCTAGAAGTAATGTTAGGTGTCTCCGACAGGGACTAGCTCCCATGTCCGGAGACCAGGCGAGATGTTATAGTCGAGTGTTGTTGTGTTTATCCCAGGCCCGACCCAGCCACCCTACCAGGGCCATGAGATATCCTTCCAACCTACTATCCATCCAACCTATAAACTCGACCCCACCTCACTCCAGTATATAACTCAGGAACCACAGACATCAGGGATGTAAACAGCACTGTTTACCATCAATACCAGAGGCATTCAGAGACAGGCAAGAAAGAAAGACCACCTACCGGCAACTCAAAGTGTGAAGCTGGATCGTATGAAAGGCGGGGCCAAATCCTCCAACTAGGAGAGTTTAAGTAGACACTGACGCTGAAAAGTTAGCAGAGGCAGTGAACTGAAGTCCAGGAACACCTACTGTCTCTTGAACATCGTCCAGGGATGAAGGTTTGGTATAGTCGCACAATCAAGCACCACCAGAACGCAGTGATGTTCCGAAACTGAAGACAAATACCTGAGAAAGTAAAACACTTAGCAGTTCCAGGATGGTCGTGAAGCCAACGAGCAGTCTCTGGAATGCCTTGAGCAACAACACCGGAAGGCGAGGAAGGGCAGTGAGTTGGAGAAGGAAAGAAAAAGAGAAGGAATGAAGGGGGTACAGAGGGGATTAAATAGACGAGCTGGCAGGGAAAACTTTCTGTTGACTCACCGTGGTGGCCAGTTCTTTTTGTGCAAAATAACTTCATCATGATCCCGGAGGACAGTTCCGGTTGGACGTGGCGCGAGCATCGAGCCGCAATTGAAGTTTACAATAACTGGAGAAGTAACTCAGGCTGTTACTGAGTTAGTTATTTTAGGCCAGGTTCTATCCAATTGTGGAGGATCAGGCTTGCCAGCTGTGAATGTACAAGCTTGCCAGCTGTGAATATCAGTCACATTCAAGAAACCCCATAGGCTGCAACCAAGTCGACAGTGACCGAGGCTTCCAGACCTCAACTGATGTGAAGGAACTGTGAATTTATTCTGCGAGTACGGTATCAATACGTCAGGAATCGCTGCTGGCTGTTTGGGGTGCTCTTGCCTCACGATTGCCTGGTACGCCTTTCTCTCGACGTCTGGTTGGCGTTCCTACTTATTATAACTTTATCATCTACTTCGTCTTCACGCGTCTCGAATCACAACCCACGGCGCACTTTCCCGGAAGACAAAAAAAGGCGCGCTAATCCAGAAATAAATCCCCGACGAATAAGGAGCTGCCTCTCTACAAAGCTCAGTCATAGTGTGCTGTGGTACGCCGAGGGCCCGAATGAACTTAGGGCTGGCCTGAGGTGGGGATCAATGGAAAAACAACTGAGCCACCACCCAAATCAAAGCTTATTCCGACGGAGACCACGCCAGCTTCAGAACGTAGGATCTCTCTGATCTTGGCCTCAAGTCCATATTCAACATTTGTTGTGTAGGCGTGATGTCTCCATCGGTTAAACGCGGGGTCGCCCGACCGAGGTTCAACTTCCGCTTCGGTAGCCAAGATCAACCAGTTACCTCTAACACTCGCGGCGATCGAGATCAATGGTTCATGTCTGTTGCTGTGCTCTCATTGACTGCTACGTACCTGGTTCCCTGCTGAAGCGCCTCGGCTGCATCTGTCACGGCAAGGCGGACATGAACCCTGTCCCCCATGTGTCGCACTCTCCACGCTCCGCCCGGCTAATCCACCACCACCTGGAGCTTGTCCGAGGCTACGCAGGCCTGCGATCATCTACAACTAAACCGCGACCGATTTTGCCTTCTTGCTGGAAGATTGTCGCTGGACCCTACTTTTCTAGATCGAGTTCTTCTGTCTCTCAATCCCAGTTTCGCTCGACCCGAAATATGTCCTCCAGGCAGAAGAAGCCGCCGGCTGCTCCCAGGCCCAGCTCTAGGTGAGTTGCCGTGTTGCCCTTTGGCGCGAAACCAAAACCCTCTCCTATGGTTATTACAATATTAACTAACACTGCTCAGCGTGGTTTTGATATCGCCAACGAACGAGATTCTCCTCCTTCATCGCGTCAAGACATCTACATCGTTCGCATCTGCCCACGTCTTTCCTGGAGGGAACCTCTCACTCCAGGACGGGCGGTGCCCACCACCTGAGGATGTG
Organism: Aspergillus puulaauensis; assembly: GCF_016861865.1. NCBI lineage: Eukaryota > Fungi > Ascomycota > Eurotiomycetes > Eurotiales > Aspergillaceae > Aspergillus > Aspergillus puulaauensis. The sequence goes on along the minus strand of NC_054860.1, from coordinate 1,357,881 downwards.
AAGAGGCATGAAGATGCGCCTTGGTACCGAAATGCTGCTATCCGCGAGCTGTTCGAGGAGAGTGGCATTCTTCTCGCCAAGGACCAAAGCTCTGGTAGAATGCTCGCCGTCCGAGAAGAGGAACGCGACAAGGGCCGTCGGGATATTCACCAGAAGAAGACGACGTTTTCAGAATGGCTACAGAAGCAAAATACTGCGGCTGTACCAGATATAGGTTAGATGATTTTGTCTACCTTTCTCGTTGTCATGCCTACTAATGTGGAAAACAAAAGACAATTTGATTCCTTTCACACGATGGGTCACTCCGCCAAATGTTCCAAAGCGCTACACCACGCAGATGTATCTCTATTTTTTACCCCTGTCTCTTGAGTCAGACAAATCACTATTGAGTGAGATCCCTGCAGAGGGTGAACGCGAAGAGATCCAAACTCCAACGAGTGACGGAGGAGTTGAAATCGCTGAAGCCCAATTCTTACCTGCATCGGAATGGCTTCGCCAAGCAGCGCAAGGTGAAATCATTCTGTTTCCACCACAGTTTGTCCTATTAAGTCTAGCATCGCAATTCCTGGATAGGGAACCTCGGACTGCCTCCGCAGAGGAGCTGCAGCAGAGGCGCGCTCAACTGATAGAGTTTGCCCATTCCAGCAGTCCGCCGTGGACAGAGAAATGTATCTCTCCGAAAGTTGGTAAATTCACAGAGGATGGACGTTCGATAATGAAATTAGATCATCCCGGCCCGGAGCTACAGGGAACAGAACGTCGGGGGGAGTCTGATCGGGTGGTATTCGTACGATTCAAGGATGGCAGTGTTCGCGAGCTTAGTATGGCCTGGACAAAGGACATCTTTCCCGGGAATAAGAGCAACATCTAATGAGCCTATACACACATACACTGTCTATATACTGCTATATAATACGAGTTACCTTCAACTTGAAGGCTTGGTATTCTATACGTAGTCTTAGTCGACACCCTAAATATGAGGCAGACAATATCAGCCACAGTAAGCCCATCCAGCCACAATCCATCCCGTCACCGCCACAATATGGGTCCCACTAGCCCTCGACAAAAATCACATGACCCACACAACCGGCTGCCCGAATTCACGGTAAGCCAAAAGTTCGACACGACCGTTCAGTCCAACCCGCAGCGCACCTCCGTCTATCACCGTTCGTCGTCGACCTCAGACAACACAACCGCCAAAATGGAGAACGAGAAGGGAGAAATCGTCGATCTGTACGTACACCTTTTCCCACAATTCCTTGATCTTGTCGGATTTTCAGCGCAGCACTGGGACCTGGGGACCAAGCGAGGATAGTGGTGGGATATTCGATGGGCGTTTGGACTCCCGAATGCATGAATGAATTCAGGCTCCGCGCAGCATTTTAGTCCGACTGTCTGTCCTTGCATTGTCTCGCTGGTCATTGGAGGGGAAAAAAATGCAGAGCGAAAACGAGCAGGCGCAAGAAACGAAATATCCTAGCATCAATCCGCTAACATTCTCTTCTTTTTCTTTCCAGCTACGTCCCCCGCAAGTGCAGCGCCACCAACCGCATCATCAAGGCCAACGACCACGCCTCCGTCCAGATCTCCATCGGCAAGGTTGACGAGAACGGCCGCTACACCGGCGAGAACCAGACCTATGCTCTGTGCGGCTTCATCCGTGCCCGCGGCGAGAGTGACGACTCCTTCAACCGCCTTACCCAGCGCGATGGATACATCCGGAACGTGTGGACTGCCAGCCGTCAGCGGTAAATTATTTACCGTTTGATAATGGAAAAAGGCCGGTGTTGGGGACTGGTGAGTCTTTTCCGACGCCGAACACAGAATGAAGAAAAGTTGAACACGAGACTAATGTTTTTCTTCTTCTTCTTTGGTTTAGGAATGAGATGAGATGGTGATCATGATATATCCTGTATTGTGGTCCTACGCCTGATACGATGTTCAGTTTAAAGAATTAAAATTTGATCTTCAGAATCAATCAATTCAAATCCATTTCATTCCCATCCTTTTATTTTCTATCTACTATATCATTATCCATGTTCCCCTTCTCTCTACCCACTTTAACTCGTCTTGCTAGCTTTTGGTCATTTGGTTCGCATTTGATGGGTTATAAGGGTTCCTTCTACTGCAACTCGGCACTCGATACCTCCTCACACAGGGACCGGATTGCATGTTCTTGTAACATACATCTGCTCCTCTCCATGAGCGAGGAGGTAGAATCGTAATATTCTTCATATACTTGCCGAAGATTACAATTTACCGCCTACTGAAGAGCCACTTCTGCAGAGACGTGCGCTGGGGCACAGATACGGGTGGAACATTCTCTTTCTCTAGAATATAGGTCGATCTTGGCTATTGGGCCACCGGTCTTCGTGGTCGAATACCTATAGTTGAGAGGCAGTATGTACCTAGTAGGTAGTGAACGGAACGCCCTGCTTATTTTATTACTCTGCTGGTTTGGGTTGAAAGTTCATGGACTGGAAAGGGTATATCATGCTGTAATTCTTTTTCGAGCGTCTCTTCTATGTTCAATCATGATAGGAATCGCCAACTGCGTAACACATCTTTTTTCTCGTTTCTGACTCATTTATTCCTTTTCTAATCTTACCGCCGGATTTGTTTCGATGAAGTTGAGGTCGACCTTGTGGCCGAGCAGTTCTCGGATATTGCTCACAGCGTACCTGAAGGGGAGGGTCCTATGTTAGATATAATCATTCCGGTGTTACATATGTCAGGAGTACTCACTTGATCATGGTTGGTCTCTCAAGACTGAGACCCCATCCGTAAACTCTCATATCCTTGGGAAGGCCCATAGGCTCCAACATCTCCGGCCGGAACATACCGCTGTTTCCGATTTCCACCCACTTGCCTAGACCATCGTGGTAACCGAAGATCTCCATACTGGGCTCGGTGTAAGGGTTGTAGGCAGGCTTGAAGCGGAGCTGGTGGATGCCCATCTTGGCGAAGAAGACTTCCATGAAGCCAATGAGACCTCCGAGGGTCAGGCCGAAGTCAGCAATGACACCTTCAATCTGGTGGAACTCGGCCAAGTGTGTCGCGTCAACCGCCTCGTTACGGAAGACACGGTCAATACTGAAATATCTGGCTGGTCGCGGGTTGGCGGCGAGCTTGTGGAGCATGTATGTCGAGACGGAGGTGGTGTGTGTGCGAAGAACCAGCCGCAATGACTCTTCCGCACTCCATGGGTAGCGGTAACCGATCGACCCGTACTTGCCTTCCTCGTGTACCTGCCGCACATTCTCCCAGTATTCCTTGTAGTCAAGTTTCTTCTCCGTTCCGGAGGGTTTGAACACGCTCTTAGGACGGTGGGGATCAAATTCAGGGTCTGCGCGGGGAGGGTCGGCCGTGACGGGGTCGGAGATGTAAAAGGTGTCTTGAAGATCACGAGCGGGGTGTTGTTGGGGCACATATAGGGCGTCAAAGTTCCAGAAGCCGGTCTCCACGAAACGGTTGGTCGGCATTTCCTCGAAACCCATCTCAAAGAAGATGTTTCGGAACTCCTGTCGGACTTTGTTGAGGGGGTGGAAGGCACCCGAGGGGTGAGGCGCACCCTTGGCCTTGAAGTTGTAAGGTTTGAAATGGGCAGTCTTCCATGACCCATTCTGGAGCATCTCAACCGTCAAGTCTGTCTCCTCCTTGACCAATTCCTTGGCATACTTCGGGCCCTTTGAGATCTTATAGGTAATAACCTTCTGAACAGTGACAAGCTTCCGCTTTCTCAGTTCCGCTAGAAGTTTGCCGTCCGATAAGGCCCCGGTCTCCTTGATTTTTAATAGGTTGGCTTGAGTGTCGTCGACAATGGTTTCGGCTGTCGCACGGAAGACATCATTGTCCTTCTTGATCCAGCCCTTCTTGAAAGCATTTCCCTGTCCAACTTGAGCGTTTTCTTTCCCGACAATTCCAGGCAAATCTTTGATCTTCAGCCCATCCATGGCAGCAAGCACTGCCTGGAAAACTTTAGCTTCGTGACTGCCATTGGCGACGATGTCCTCTCCTTCCTTCGTCAGAGCAATAGCCTCACCATTAATTGCTTCATATTCGACCATAAGCCGTGAAGCGAGCCGATCAAGCGCACTTTTGACTTGAAGTGAGGGGGTGGAGGGGAAGGCTTTGCTGGAGAGAATCGGCTCCTCGGAGGTGGACAAGGCCTCCAGGACGGGGTTCGTTAAGTCGGACGCCATGGTTGCAATTGTAGGCCACGGCACATAGACCGGCGTGAGGAGGAAGAGGGCAGACGGTGTTGGCGGACTCGATCAGGAATTGGGATATTCACTGACTCAAAGCGTCCCGCCCACTTCTTTTCTTCGGGCCCTCATTATTACGGCGGGGCAGCAGCGCCAAGTGTGTCATCCCGTGACCGAGCGGGTTTATGCCCCGCTTCTCTATAGTTACAACTTGTCAATACTGATGTTCAATTCAATTACATATACCTACTTAGAGATCGCGAAACAATCTTTTTGTTACATGAGATACACCTAATGGCCGGATTCTCTTTGAGTTTAAATACAGGTGTTAAGATATCTACCAGTATCTACCGTGCAATTCGGGCTATTGTCCCGTAGTGGTGACACCGGTACTACACAAGTACTTATATCTTTGTAGCAAGTTTTCTTGAAGGTCAAGAGGGCGATCGCCTTAAGATGCATTTAGTTAATGGTTTAGTTAATCATGTAATCAAAAAGAAATTCGAGATCGGTACCTGAAATGACGAGTTTGCCATTGCGCAATCGCGAATTCGCGATGGATTACCATAGCGCGGCTGGAACATAATCGGAGGCATTGCGACGATCCGCCAACTGCGCCCAGGGGGTTGATGAGGGGTATAAGTACCCCTCCTCTTGGGTTTCATCTCGCTGTCTGTCTGTCTTCATTTCCTCTCAATCGACCATCTCAGCATACATTTCAGACTCCAACTACACAACATGTCTCTTGGACGCTCTTTCAAGCTCAACTCGGGACACAGCATTCCCGCAGTCGGTCTGGGTACTTGGGTACGTTTATTTTACTGAGGCTCCTGTTCAATATCACTGACAGAGTAGCTCTCCAAACCTCACGAAGTTGAGAATGCCGTCGATGCTGCGCTGCGCGCAGGGTACCGCCATATTGATGCCGCTGCATGCTACCTAAACGAGAACGAAGTGGGAAATGGATGGAAGAAATCTGGTGTGCCACGAGACCAGATCTTCGTTAGTGCTAACCTGTTTTCGGTCCTCTATTGAATTTGGAACTGACCTTATCCTAAAGATCACGAGTAAGCTGTGGAACACGCATCACCACCCCAAAAATGTCGAGGAGGCACTCAACAAGACGTTGAAGGATCTTCAGACGGACTATCTCGATTTATATCTAGTATGTCTAGTTGTGAGCTTGCTAAGGAATGTTTCTAACAAATTTCAGATTCACTGGCCCGTCGCATTCGAGCACACAAATGAAACTCTCACTCCGATTGACCCTACAACGAAACGCTTCCGTCTAGCAGATGTACCAATAGCTGATACTTGGAAGGTGCTGGAGGATTTCGTCAAAGCGGGCAAGATCAGGAGTATCGGTGTCAGCAATTTTACCATCGAAAAGCTGGAAGAGCTGCTCAAAACTGCAGAGATCCCTCCTGCCGTCAACCAGATCGAGGCTCACCCATACCTCCAGCAGCCCAAACTTACTCAGTACTCCAAAGACAAGAACATCCTCACAGTCGCCTATAGTCCTCTCGGAAACAACATCTACAATGCACCTAGGTATTCCCTTCTCTTTTCAATAGATTCATACCTAAATAATGAATTTCGTTGTTACTAACCGGTGACGTGACAGAGTTGTTGATGACCCCACCGTCAAAGAAATTGCCAATCGTCTAGGCAAAGACCCAGCAGCCGTCCTGATCTCCTGGGCAGTGCAACGTGGTACATCTGTCCTACCAAAGAGTGTCACGCCGTCCCGCATTGAGGGCAACTTCCAGGGTATGAACCCTATGAGCATTCCTATATTTCCATCAAGTAGACTAATGCATTCAGACTTTGTCATTCCGGACGCCGAATTCGAAACCCTCAACAAGCTTGACAGAAACCAGCGCTACAACTATCCCTTCCGATGGGGAATTGATATTTTTGGGGAGCTGGGAGCTGAAGAGGCTGAACGTCGAGCAGAACAAAATGCTGCAGAACAAAGAGCGGCTGCATGATGAACTTGTATGCATGGCAGTTGTCTCAGCGTCGTATGCTATATTAAGCCAATGAAATATGGCACTTGCCTATAGTACATGCATCCGTAATCGTAGCTGTGTATTTTACATTTTATTCCTTTATAATGATCAAATATAATTGTAAATCTGTGATTGTAATAATGTATTCAGGTTTCTTGTGTATGTATTTGATGTATCCCTGAGATATATAAATTAGCTGCAAATCTCGTTGGACTTTGATTTACACGCGAGTAAAAGTTATTTCGGAACAGCATTATCGGGTTTCAGTAATAAGAGCCCCAATACGTGATTAAAACCGAACAAAATGGCTTTTTTCTCGAAACAAGGAATCCATATGTATGTCACTCCAATCATTAACAAGAGTTGACCGAATCTTGGTATACTTCGGAGATTAACCCCAACTCCGACGCGAACGCGAAGTATCCATCATCACTTAACCTTCAGAACCCCAGCATTTCTAAACCACATACAACAATCGACTTTATCACCTGAAGCCTGCGCGAATAGCCTAGAGGAATTATATGACATCGAAACCCGGGAGGAAATCTTTTCACTACAGAAATCCTAGCTGGACATCAACTATGCCACCAGTTCGCCGCGCGACGCGGAAAATCCGGGAGGCCATAAAGAAAATCCCTACAAAAACTGCATCTGGTGAGTAGAATAAAGCGTTATGTCTATTTTGTGTATATAATGCTCGTGTTTTCGTTTTCCCCCACTAAAAATCGGGAAGGAATCTATGCATGAGAGCAACTAACACTTTCTAGGTAAACCAAAACCAAAATCAAAGCCACTCCCATTAGTGGAGCGCACGAATGCATTATCGCGGGAGGAGTTCATATCCTTACATATTCCTCCCTCGGAGCTAAATTTCCAAAAAAAGGTGAAGGAGCTAGGGGGTAAAATTTGCTCAGCACAAACTGAAGAAAATGTATCACAATCACAAGACAACGCCCCCTCGCAGATACCAGAGAGCGAAAGGCACAACTCATACGAGATTTCTGTCCACGCAGCATCCACAATTCCTGCTACAGACCTGGAGTCATGCTTCAAGCTGATCGAGTTAACATCATCAGCCGCATACAAGGACTCTAGCATGGGCTGGTCAGCGTCGGAAAAGAGGAAAGAGATGAAGCTCCCTGATATGAAGTACATGATTTTGCGACGCCGCGCAACAGCCAATATCCCTAATGGATATGAAAATGTTGAGGGAGACGATCAAAGCTCTGATACTGGGGAATTTGCAGGCTTCATTGAATTTATGGTTACATATGAAGATGGCTATGAGGTGCTATACTGTTATGAGATTCACCTTATGCCGAAAGTGCAGAGCCAGGGATTAGGAGAGGAGTTAATGGAAAGATTTGAGCGGATAGGACGGGCCATTGGTCTCGAGAAGGCGATGCTGACTGTTTTCAAATCGAATAGTCGTGCGCTCAAATTCTACATGAGGGTGGGATATACAGAGGATGAGAGCTCTCCGCGCCCGCGGAAACTGAGAAATGGAAATGTGAAGGAGGCGGACTATATGATTATGTCCAAAAACTTGCGCTAGAAGACACCTAGCCGTTAATGCACAATTTATAGATAGAAGTATATTTACACCTGTTTGACGGATTTGCCGCGCTTATCCGGGTTTTCTTGTTCCCATTCGTCGCGGAGCGCAGCGAAGACCGTATCCGCAATGACGAGTGATAGACCTAAACTCCACACAAGAGTAATCGCATAGAAGAAGTTGGCATTCCCAGAGCCGGCGTAGATCCAGAGGTGGTAAAAAGCAGGACCCAGTAACGAGGCATAGAGAATAGCCGAAACGGAGAAAAAGGTGTAGCGCATCACTAGTTGGGTTAGCTACCCGAACGACAACTTTGGAATGGGGTAAATGAGGATGCTCACAAGGGAAGATGTGTCGGTAAAGCGGGAGAAGAGCGAAATATAGTGAAGCATCCGAAATACTCGGATACGGCTTGAAGACCGCAAAGATCCCCAGCAGTGAGGTGACGACAAACAAAGGTTGTCGACGTAGCCGCACAGTCAGACTACCGGCATATGCTGCTAGATGGAGCCAGAAAACGCCGAGAAAAAAGTCCCGGAACGAGTCGAAAATTTCGATGAAGAAGTACCACCAAAGACCAATATTGGGGGTAAGGTCTGGAACGAGCAGCTGGAAGCCGTATGTTGCAGAGATTAGAGTGGGAAAATCGCCAATAATTAGAAGAGATATCCCAAGGAGCCCCGCGACGCTTAGAAGAAAGACCGCGAAATATTTCACCACGAATAGAGCAACAGAGGGCGAGCTTTGGCTGCGCTGGACCTGTCTATCATAGCAAAGGAGGACGAGAGGGATGAATAGAAGGGCCGGATAGATAGACAGATACGACGCAAACCCTAATGCGAACATAGAATTGAGGGTGTGGCCTTGAACCGCCGCGGAAAGTGCATAGAGAATTCCGGTCGAGGTAAATACTGCGGTTGATCGTCCGAGGCACGTTGCGATAGTAAAGGGGTTAAAGAGGAACCTGGTCCGTATCAGCACCACGCATCCACTCGAATATATGATTTAATTCCATACCAAGCTGCAACCACAGCTCCGTCCCATTTGAGGTGCTTCCTTATTGACGAGTACCATATACCGGAAACCGCCTGTGCGGAATCGGAGATAGTAATGAGAGCATTCGCATTGAGCAAGTCGACAAGCGAGTAAAAAAGTGCAGTTGGAAGAGGACACTCTTGGGCGTTCGGCAAAAGGGAGAATATCGGAAGTAGAAGCGGAGCCTGCACATATAGCATTAGCAGAGCTGGCTGGAGGTGCTCGATCCCCGCTACTTACTTGGTGGAAGACGCCTCCGTCGTAAGGTGATACATTGCGGTTGTAAAGAAAAAGACCTTCCTGGACTGTAACATTCATGTTAACAAAGTTCCCACATAATCGGGAGGTTCAATGGAGACTTACGCCTCTTGAAGCTGGTCACCGGTGTCGAGACCTCCACTCGGCCTGTCAGTAAGTCAGGCAGGGAGGGAAACAAAAGCAAGAGTAGTAGTCGCAAGGCGAGGGCGCCACCAAATACAGCAGCCTTCCTGCGATCGACAGGCATAATGGCTTGAGTCAACCGAGGAGACCGAGCACAGCACTGCAAGAATGAGTCCTTGATTGAGGCTCCAGGGCTGCTCGAGGAAGTTGGTTTGGTCCTCCACCTGTCCAGAGCCATTCATCCTCACGTGCCAAGCCTCCGCGGGTTTTGGTGCACGGACCACCCGAGCTTTTCTCTGCGGAAAAAAAGTTCAAATTTTTGGGAGAACAGAATAATTCCTTTCCATCTCCACCCCGTTTTGCCAACCAAGTCGCAATCATGGCCAAAATCAAGAAGAAGGGTAAGAAGTAATTCTCGACTGATTTTAAGTGTCTCATTCTAATATCCGTCTTCTAGGAACCTCTGGCCAGGCCAAAAACTATATTACCAGAACGCAGGCGGTGCGCAAACTTCAGATTTCTCTGCCAGACTTTCGTCGACTATGCATTTTCAAAGGTTTGTACCTGAAATTCGTCGCGATTCTTTGATCAGTAAGACTAATGCCCATCTGCAGGAATTTACCCCCGTGAGCCTCGCAGCAAGAAGAAGGCCTCCAAATCGTCTACTCAGAACACGACCTTCTATTACACGAAGGATATCCAATACCTTCTCCACGAGCCGTTGCTCCGGAAATTCCGCGACCAGAAAGCGCTTGCAAAGAAAATCGCTCGATCTCTCGGACGTGGACAAGTCGGCGATGCCGCCCGCTTGGAGAAGAATCATGCGCCGAAGTTGACTCTGGACCATGTTATCAAGGAGCGTTACCCTACGTTCATTGATGCTTTAAGAGATCTCGATGATGCGCTATCTCTTCTTTTCCTTTTTGCGAACTTGCCCTCTGACAACCACGTCCCGCCCAAGACCATTGCACTGTGCCAACGTCTTACCCACGAATTCCAACACTACCTGATCACGACAAACTCTCTACGGAAATCTTTCCTTTCAATCAAGGGTATTTACTACCAGGCGACAATCCAAGGCCAAGATATTATGTGGCTGATCCCCTACCGGTTTGTACAAAGAGTCAATGGTGATGTGGATTATCGGATTATGGCCACTTTCGTTGAATTTTACACCACCCTGCTGGGTTTCGTCAACTATCGCCTGTACTCTTCGATTGGCCTTAGATACCCACCGAAGTTTGACACTCGGAGCGATGAGAACGGAGCTGAACTGGCGGCTTTCACTCTGGAAGGGCGCACAGTCGGAGAGACCCCGAAGGCCATTGAAGGGGGTAGCAAGCCCTCAAATGATGCCGCCAACCAGGAGGTCTCTGCTGAAGTCCAGAAGAAGGTTGACAAGGTGATTAAGAAAGCCGGTTTGGATAAAAACAGCGGTGAACAAATCACCGAGACTACCGAAGAAGCCACAGACGCCATCGACAAGTTTGAGCCAGCGGCTCCCGAGGCTGACACCCTTCCCCAACCGGATATCAGTGGCGACCAAGCCGGCTCACTCTTCGCACCGTTCACAGTCTACATATCTCGAGAGGCCCCGAAGGCTCCTCTTGAATTCATCCTCCGCGCGTTTGGCTGCAAGCGAATTGGATGGGATACTGTTCTCGGCGATGGTGCTTTCACCCACAACGAAGCCGATCCCCGCATCACTCACCAGATCGTGGATCGACCCTCCCTACCTGAGGCTTCTCTCCCCGCTATCCCCGCCCCTGCTGAAGAGGGTTCCAATGGCGTGCAGAGAGTGAAACCTGGCACTCGGATTCCCGGCCGCACATATGTCCAGCCCCAGTGGATTTGGGATTCAATTAACGAGGGAAAGCTCCTACGCCCTGACCTGTATGCCCCTGGTGCCACCCTCCCGCCCCATCTCAGCCCGTGGGTTAAGTCTAAGAAGGGTGGCTACGATCCCCGCGCTAGCTTGGCCGAGCAGGAAGAAGAAGGTGAAGCCGATATAGCTGCAGAGGAGGAGAGCGACGAAGAGATGGAGGAAGCTGGCGAGGAGAAATCTGCGCCCACGAAGGCCGTTGAGCCTGAGGATGAGGATGAGTCGGAGGATGAGTCTGAAAATGGCGGCATGGATGTCGCTGGCACTGATGACGACGAGGAGAGTGATGAAGAAGAGGAAGAAGAAGAAGAGGATTTCGCTGGTATTGAGGACGAAGATGCTGGTTCCGAGTCCGAGGATGAAGAGGAGACTGTCCGAACTCAACATCAGAAGGAGCTAGAGGCTGAGGCCGCTGGTCTTCCCTTCTCGTCTAACGGCACCGCTGATGCATCAGTCAAGAAGAAGTCCCAGGCGAAGAAGATGGCTTCTAAGAAGCGCCAAGAGGAGGAGGAGCTGGAGAGACAGAAGATGATGATGAGTCGCAAGAAGCGGAAGTTGCTGGAGAAGATGATGTACTCGAACAAGAAGCAGTCAGATGAATCTGCGAAGCTGCGGTCCAAGCGGAGAAAGCTCGAGAAGGGCGAGGAAAAATAAATGGGGAGGCATTAAAAGTTGGGTAATGGAAATGATATCCATTGATTAGTATGGGAATAGTCGGTAGTTTAGGCGTATTGATATTCTGTGTCATATTTACCTTGATAGACTTCTAGTCTGCAACTGTTCCATATAGAATGCAGTATACATACAATCCAAGTGACAACTTCCTGCATCATTACCTATTCTCCGGGCCGATTACAAAAGTTTTACTGTGCTCTTGTCATGCAAGAGTACCGATCATTATTGTAACCACGCTAGTTCATGCTGTGAAGTTCAACAATGATCTTCTTTCCTTGGTGAGGCATACATGTAAAGTCATGTGATCAGGATATGTATACAAACAAGACAAACATAGAGGTGAATCTTATCTTATCGTCAAGTCGTATCAAAAAAATCACCCGCAGAACCAAGTGAGCATTCGCAACTCAGCAACCCCGACGCAATATCATAGCTCGCTCCTTCCAGCAACGTCGCGCCAACGGGTGCGGCTGCAAATACTCCCATGCTATACCATTATCTTCGTGTGTTCCTTTCAATTTCCCTCAAAGCTGGTCATAGACGTCCATGCTTTTATGAAGCTTAAGGCATGTCCTTCTACTCGGACGCTCAATCACAACACTCGAGTGTTCCTCCTTCTGCCCAACCATACCAATCCTTATTTGGGGGCTCCAGCCAGGGTACTATCGACCAAGTTCGGTACCCGCATTCTCAAGAAGATGAAACCCTAAATCAACTCGACGGCCACGCTACGGCGGCGGGTGGCCCGAGTGTCGAATATGATGCATCTGATGACGATCTAGATTACATACAAACCAGCGAAAGGGAAACCTCAAACTCCCCAAGGGGACATTATTCCGTCACCCAGACTTTACCTGATCCACACGGGAAGTCTACATCGAGGACACGAGAAAGTGAAATCTCCAAGTCCCCACCTGCATATCGTCCCAACAGGTTCCATGGACCGGCGCATCTATGGCTGAGTTTGACACGAGATGACAGGGAAATAGTCGAATCTTTAGATGAGATTCGCGCTAGGGATCTAGCAGCTCATTTGTACAATGCCCATATCCTACAGTCACAGGGGGTTGCGAATTTGGGAAGTGAGAATGTGGATCAAATGGATGAGAGCGAATCGAACGATAATGAATTAGATAACACCAACATACCCAACATGCTGGAAGAATGGTCAGCCTGGCCAATGTCTAGTGACGAAGTTCCTCGCGCTGGTGAGCGTCTCCGACGGCTAGAAGACGACAGATGGACCTTTAGAATGAAGTCAGATCTGCGGCCTAGCGCAGAGCTTGAAGAGTGTATCACAGCGCTTCTATTGAAAACATCAAAAGAACGGTTCAACTCTAGGGAATGGGCCTCGCCAGCCGCCCCAGACAGGAAAGGCGGTGCTCAGTCAGACACTGATGGAGGTGTATTTGGCACCGAAGGGGATCTGAAAGCCAGTCAGCGGAGCGAGGGTGATGGCTTCTCTACAACGGAGTGGGAAAGTGAGCAGGAAACTGCGCGGTCACACCTTCGCCCAGTAGTCCAGTTAGACGACGACGAATCGCGGCGAAAACTACGACCACTTGCTCGAAATGTGATCACCCAATTCGAAGACTTGCTCATGGGACTTCATCGCTTCCATGGAGCACCATATTCCGACGATGGTCGGTCAAACCGAAGCCGCTCAAGAGGCAGAAAACGAGCGCGGAGCTCATCATTGGCATCTGATATGAGTAGTGTCTATTCCAGGAACACACCAACGGAAGCCAGCCATACCGATACAGATGGGATTCGCAGGCGTGCGTCATCTTCCAGAAAAAGATCTGTACGAGCACCAGAGCGAGGCTATTCTAGAGGCCGCAAGCGCATACTGCGAGCATCCCAGTCATCACAGCAGAGCAATGCTCACACCGAGAGTAACTCAAGGCCAATATCACGCTCTAATTCTAGAATTAGCAATGGCCGATCCGGGCTAACAGATTGGAAAGATGTCGCAGGTATCGCCTCTATGATAGGGCTGCCGCCAGCCGTCCTTCGGCGTGCCGCTCGGCGATTCTCCGCTCTAGTGGGCGAGGATATGGAATTTCCATTTCCAGTGATCCCCGACGACCCTGGCCCACAGTTTATGGAGAGTGTGCTCGAGTGGACATATACACAAGGCGGCTTGGTTGCATTGGGACAAGACGAACCCCTTGCGTACCCGGCGCCCACAAGTCATTTACCACCGCATCGTGAGACCTCTACTAGAAAACGCTCCACTTCACCAGCTGGCAAGACTGCTCTCAAATCTGCCGACAAGGCATCATTCTCCAGAGACAATGGCGCGAAGAGAGAGCAGGACTTGGTGTGCCCCTTCAAGAAATGTAATCGCCATACGAAGGGGTTTTCTCGACGATGGAATCTGAATCAGCATCTAAAAACGATGCACCCAAGTTATCAGCCGAAAGATAACAAATCGCAAACACGCAGCGGGGTGCAGTCTGGGTACGACTCTGATATGTCCGAATAATATTATTATATATGCAAATGGCTTTACTGAAGCAGAGTTTGGAATCTGTTTCGCAAAGGAAACTGTACTCCGTATATTGTTAAATCCATGGGACTGCCCTTTCTCTTCCCCAGGCTTGCCGCAACGAAGACCGAAATCGACCTAGACATCGGCTGCACGAACCAATAATATCTGCCATTGATAAGGAAAGGTCCGGAAAAACTGGCCAATAAAAGGGCAGATCTCGGCTTCATCATGACGTAAATCACGTGGTCTATAGCTCCCCTCGGCGAGAGGAATGGGGAAGAGCACAACTTAAGAGACGCTGTTGAGGCCTGGGCACTCTCAGAAATGAATAATCGGGTTGGCCGTTATTTTCTCCAACACTGGCAAAATCATCCAATTGGCTCCAATTTCAGAAAGCGCTACTGCAAACGACCGATTTTCACGCCGGGTGCGAGTCCAAGTTGATTCGGGAACTCCAACTGCTCCTGGTATCTTCTCGGTCTTTTCCCCGATACATTGTCAAGAACAGATCTTATAAAGATGGAGAAGATCATACGCCCCCTCTCAAGACAGTTATTGCGACCGCTACCTAAATACCCATACACAATGCCTTCTCATATTCATGCTCAGCGACTCTATTCCACGGGGTACACAGTGCCTCCAGTAAGCATGGCCCCGCAATGCTTTTCCAGAACTCTAGCTAACTTAACCTTCTTATAGCTAAAAGACAAGTCATTATTCATCCAGAAAGCCTTTGTCAATGGCGAATGGGTGGATTCAGGCTCGGGAAAGACATTCGAAGTTCACGGTATGCCTGCGCTCTCGCGAGCTCTCGAGATAGCTAGTAGCGGGCACGATAGCTAATATTATCCTCAGACCCTGCTACTGGAAAACTAATTGGAACATGCCCGGAGTTCAATGCATCAGATACCGAGAAAGCAATCCAGGCGGCCAACGAGGCTTTCCCCAAGTTCCGAACAACTCTGGCCCGTGAGCGAGCCAGGATGCTCCGACGATGGTACCAACTGATGATGGATAATGCCGAAGATCTGGCAACCTTGATCACATGGGAAAACGGAAAGCCGCTTGCAGATGCTAAGGGAGAAGTCAACTACGCCGCCGCCTTCTTCGAATGGTTCAGTGAAGAGGCACCCCGGATCTATGGCGATACCATCCCAGCTTCTGTTCCCGGCAACCGCGTGATGACTGTCAAACAGCCTGTCGGTGTTTGCGGTCTGATTACCCCATGGAACTTCCCCGCAGCTATGATTACACGAAAGATTGGTCCTGCTCTTGCTGCCGGATGTACTGTGGTTACTAAGTCTCCTGGAGAGACTCCCTTCACTGCAAACGCCCTTGCCGAATTGGCGAATCGTGCCGGTATCCCCAAGGGTGTCGTTAATATTGTTACATCTATGCACAACACCCCAGAAGTCGGTGAGACGATAACTACCCATTCAGACGTCCGTAAGGTGTCCTTCACAGGCTCGACAAACGTTGGTAGGCTTCTGATGAAGCAATCGGCCTCCACAATCAAGAAGGTATCCTGGGAACTCGGTGGTAACGCTCCTTTCATCGTCTTCGACGACGTCGACGACCTCGATGCCGCAGTTGCAGGTGCCATTGCCTCCAAATTCCGAAGCTCGGGCCAAACATGCGTCTGTGCAAACCGGATCTACATTCAAAAGGGCATCTACGGTGAATTTGTCAAACGATTCGTTGCCAAGGTCAAGGATTTCAAGGTCGGTGGTGGTTTCGAGGAAGGAATCACTCATGGCCCCGTCATCCACGATCGCGCAGTCGATAAGGTTGACCAGCACGTACAAGATGCCGTCTCTAAAGGTGCCAAGCTTGTTGCTGGCGGCCAGAAACTGTCTGACTTGGGCCCCAACTTCTATGATCTTACAGTCCTGACGGACATGAGTAAGGACATGAAGATTGCCTCCGAGGAGACATTCGGACCTGTCGCCGGCTTGTTCCCATTTGAGACCGAAAAGGAAGTTGTCGATCTAGCTAACGAGGCTGAAGTTGGTCTTGCCGGGTACTTCTTCAGTGGCAACGTCAAGCGCATCTTCCGTGTTGCTGAGGCTCTAGAAGTCGGTATGGTTGGCGCCAACACCGGTCTTATCAGTGATGTCGCGTCTCCGTAAGTCACTCCCTTTCAACCGCTCTTAGCTTAATCTACAACTGCAGAGCTAATTATATAATTAGGTTTGGTGGTGTCAAGCAGAGTGGCTTTGGCCGTGAGGGTAGCAAGTATGGTATTGATGAGTTCCTTACCGTCAAGAGCGTCACGTTCGGTGGAATGGGCGAACCCCTGCAGTCGTAAAAAAAAAAGCACTTTGGACGATGGAACTTATTGGAGCTGTTTGCTTGTTATGATATTGACGGATATAATACATGAATTATTTTGAAGTGTATCTGCACATTGCCTTTGAGGATGTACAGTTCTTGAAAGTGCTAAAGTAGGTGAATGTGACAAGAAACCACATAATTTTGAAAACACCGAAGTAAAGTGGAAAATGATATTGCCGGAATCTAATTTACATGCAAATAATACATTACAGAACATATGCGCCGCAACCAACCAGTTGGTCATGTCCCATTGAACCGGACAAAATATCCGGAAAGCGAGTATTAAGGTGCGTCTCCGGAGAAGTACGTAGAGAATCCTGGTGACCGTAGTGTCTCCTATTTTGCAACCCTATTCGAGTTCGGAATTCCCAAGCGAACAAGCCTTCAAACTCGATATCTTCCTCCCCTTTTCGATCTTCACCAGATCTATTTCCCTTGACGTTGCTTGTGTTTCGGGTTCTTTGAGCTACACGCATCGTCCGTTAGTATTCATTCAACCCAACCAGACAGAATCCAATTCCTGCCTAGATAGACAAAAACTCACCAAATGATGTAAACCCGGTTCTTTCTCCGCACAGGCTATAATTAAAAACCCCTCGTCAGCCCAACTCTCACACTCCGAACGAACGACACTAGAACTTCGTTCCAAAAATAAACCACCGAATGCGGCACGTACCTTGCACCCCTCACATAGTCGCTTAACAGACGATCGCGTCTTCATCCCGCGGACCTGCTCGAGCTGCTTCACAGCAGAAACAGCACCGACACCAACTTCAGTCGATTTTGTAGATCCATTTCCTGAGCGCAGCAGCCGTAAACCGTTGTTAATTGTGAGTTGCGATAATTGCGAGAACGGCCGGGCGAGGGCTCGGAGGTTGCTGTGTCGGGGAAGAAATTGGCGGAGGAGGGCGGTCGACGGACCGACGAGAGAACGGAGGGAGACCATGCTTTCGTTGCACACAGAGGCCCCGGAGGTAATTATCGTAGGGACGGGCAAGACCTCACCGGGTTCGAGTTGAGGTGTTGGGTCTTTAGGATCTCGCTGCCGTCTACCTTGGGGGTTGTCTGAGGGATCGGACGAAAAGATATCGGACTTTTAGTAATGCCGCGATTCCGAGCTACAGCGGCTCTCATGGTTTGGTTGGTCAACCAATGTCCTTTCTTCGAATCATCTTTTCGAAGATCAAGGAATGTATTATTTAGAAATAATATTTGAGTTGCTGGATGGAAAGTGCGAAGGAGAATCTGTGATACTTTGGGCATAACCTTTCGTACTCATGAAGTTACGGGTCGTCTAACTATGGGCATAAAAATAGCCTTATTACAACTCTATACAGGAGGTAGTAATTGATCTTTACAACCTTCCAGAAACAAAATCACCAATTCCGCCCTAATCCAATCCGAACGCCGAATGATTCGCTATGTAGCTGTGAAACGCATGACTCAAGGAACACATAAACCGTCTAACATATTTTTAACGACGAAGGAAAGTTTTGTATGTTTCGGACTCGGTCTCTTCAGTGAACGGATACCCGAGGTCACGTAGGAAAGCCTCGAGATCTTCCTTCTCGGACTCGGGACACTGAATGCCGGCCAAAACCTTGCCAACATCGCCACCATAGTTCCGGTAGTGGAATAGAGAGATGTTCTGGGTGGGACGAAGGGTCGTGAGGAACTTGGCTAGCGCTCCTGGTCGTTCAGGGAACTCAAACATAAACAAGCGCTCGTTGCTCACATCACTACGTCCGCCAACCAGGAAACGCACGTGCCGTTTAGCAAGCTCGTCATCGCTAAGATCTCTTGAGTCCATACCACCTCTGGCTAGCTCAGCCATAATCTTTGCCAGATCATCACGGCCAGTCGAGGCGGACAAGGAAATACCCATGAGGACATCGGCAGAGTTTTCGTCCGCATAGCGGTAGTTAAACGCAGTGACGGCATGTGGAAGAACGATCTCCACTAATTTGGCGAAAGCACCCGGCTGCTCAGGGATCTTGACACTCAGGAGGGCTTCTTTGCGCTCACCTAAAGCAGCACGCTCTGCAACAAACCGCAATCGGTCGAAGTCCATATTCGCCCCGGAGGTAATTGCAACCAGCTCACGGCTGGTGTGAGGGCTAGGGTATTTCGCGACGTATTTCTTCAAGCCTGCAATGGCGAGAGCACCCGCGGGTTCGATGATAGACCGTGTGTCTTCGAAAACATCCTTGATCGCAGCGCAGGTTTCGTCCGTGGAGACTAGGATAATCTCATCCAATACTTCACGAGCCACACGATAGCATTCTGATCCAACAGTCTTGACTGCTGTGCCATCCGCGAAAAGACCCACTTCATTCAATAGTACACGGGAACCTTCGCTTAACGATTGGGCCATTGCGCTGGCATCATGTGTTTCCACTCCGATCACCTTGACGTGCGGCGCAATACGCTTCAGGTAGACGCCGACACCGGAAATCAAACCTCCTCCTCCAATGGCGCAGAAAACGGCCTCAAGCTTGTCCAAATTTGCCTGGCGCAGAATTTCCATTCCAATGGTTCCTTGTCCAGCAATAACATACGGGTCATCGAAAGGCGGAATGCTTGTAAGGCCGTGCGTCTTTTCCAAACGGTGGGCCTCTTCTTTAGCGCCATCAAAATCATTTCCATGGAGGACGACGCTACCGCCAAGTCGAGCGACATTCAGGTGCTTGATGGCAGGTGTACCCGAAGGCATGACGATGGTGGCGGGAATCTTCAGTTTGCGAGCCGAGTACGCAACACCCTGAGCATGATTACCTATACAGTAGAATCTGATCAGCTCTTGTCTCATATAGCAAGGTCTATTGAAAGGAGTTACCTGCTGAGCACGCAACAACTCCTTTCCACCGCTGTTCGTGGGATAAGTGAGCCATCTTATTGTAAGCTCCGCGGAGCTTGAAGCTGAATACAGGTAGCATATCCTCCCGCTTGAGGAGGACTCGGCATTCCATGCGGTTACTGAGGTTAACGGCATGGTGAAGTGGGGATTCGGTGGTTATCTCGTAAACGCGGGATGTCAAGATCAGGCGAAGGTACTAAAGATAACAACGTCAGAGGTGAAGTGACCTGGATTGGGAAGAAGAAGGTCTCACATCTGGGTAGCCATTGGGAAGTAGGAAGGCATCAGGAATATCCCAAGATGGCGGGCTGTCAGGTCCCTTGTATTCATCCTTTTCGGAAGTAGGGGTGGGGATGGCAGAGTATTCCGTTAGAGCCAGGGTGCTCAACTTCGAGGACGTTGGGGTCGCTGCGCCATTCGCAGACGCTTGATCGGTCATTTTGAGGAAATTCGTTTTAATATGTACGTGGTATAAAATTGGCAAGCATAGAAACGGTTCCGATATTAAACTGTTGTGGAAGAATCTGGACTCGAGGGAGAATATTATGACTCGGCTTGCTTCTCCGGGGGAAACAGAAAAATTCCGTGATCGGCGCGGGGGTTATGTCATCAACCCTGTGTCCCAGCCCTACCTTCCCAAATCGGAGAGTATACTTGCCCGCTGCAAGTTTTGCTTGGGGGTACCAAATATCTCGAAGTACTTTTCTCTGTGCTTGAAATTATCGACAGATATCAGTGTACACCAAGACCGTACTGGTGGCCAAAGGACATGGTGTCATTATCCCGTCAGCTGGTGTCTGAATAAAGAACCCGTATTCCGTTCATCCTGGTTCGTCGAAACTGCGGTCACCGAGGGGCCAGGAGAACGCTGGAAATAGTACCTTGATACTGAGGTCCACGGGCTTGGAGTGAATACTCCCGGTTAGGTAAAGAAAAGCCTCCAACCGAACCGTGTGACCTGTGTCGTTGTAGTTGACCTGGCACTTGACAGTACTAGCACCACGCGTGCACCGTTTCCTCTCTAATATTGCACATGCAGTGAGATGCGGTTACTTATACGAGCTGTCTTTACCACAGCTTTGAGTCTAGATGATATTCCCTTATGTAGCTCATTCATCTCCTGTATGAGAAGTATCTACAAAGTGGCGTGATCCTACTTGTACTGGTATAGTAGAGTGCTAACCCCAAGGCCGGCCGTATCAGTGCCAGATATCCCTTTCAAACCCAACACCGACGGGTGAGAAACAGCTATTAGCTCTCTAGTAGATGACTACTCTAGTAAGGGGAATTTTCATCACTGAATAAAATGGGAGCAACCTAAGTTTTCAAGCTGTATCTTGTCTAGTATGTTGACCAAGCAAATACTTAGTTAACAAGAACCACGGATGGTTGTGCAGTTGTGAAAGATATGCTTCTAATATTATAAATCTTCCAATATAATTAAAAAAGAAAATTATGATTCTAATTATTTTAAACTATTAGTATTGCTTCTGTTATATAAAGTAATCTTGAAGTATATGTTGGCGAGCACTGTATGAGTCGATACAATACCGAAATTACACGAAATTGTGCCTCGCGGAGATGAGAATGCTCCCGACGTCACTGGTGCGATATCTCCAACATCCGATCAGCCAACAACGGAAATTCCAAGGCTGAACATTATCGCGCACCGATTCAACAAGTCGCCTAAATTACTTGGGCATTCAAAATTATGAGCGAACCTCTTCCATCGTCTTTCGACGGCAACCCGTACGTTCCCGCAAAATTGCAAACCCGGTGTTTTCAAGCACCACCCCGGACATCTTCTGACAACTGTGTGCTAGTCAATTTGAGGAGGAGACGCCCCTTCAGAAGTTTGGAAGAAGATTTAAGGAAGAGCCTTTAATCCCACTAGGTGAATCAATGCTAGCGAAAAGGAAGAAACAAGGGACTCGGCTGACTCCTGCCACCTTCGGAACCTAGGATGTGCCGCAACCTGTTATGCGCTCTACCGCGCCTACCGATCGATGAAGGCCGGCGACTCAGTTGAGATGAACCGCATGTTCCGCGCTCGTATCTATGCCCAAGCGTTTACTCTCGTCGCCGTGTGTGCTGGAGGAATGTATTTCAAGACCGAGCGAAAGGAGCGGAAAGAGTTCGAGCAGGCCCTGGAACTGCAAAAGGCCCAAGAAAAGAAAGACGCCTGGGTGCGTGAGTTGGAGATTCGAGACAAGGAAGATAGGGAATGGAGGCAGCGTCATGCTGCCATGGAAGCGGCGGCGAAGGAAGCGGGCAAGAAGCCGACATCCCCAGAGCACGATGCAGCTCGCTCTTCTCTTGAGCCTTCCGAAGAGAAGTCTATTGGAGTGTTGGATGCTGTGAAGGAACTGATCGCAAAGCGGAAATAATAAAGCCACGAATACGCATTTGTTCGGCTACGTGTATTACTAAACTCGCTCTCCTATGTTTAACTTGGGCGTTTGGGATTGTACATATGCTTTTGAATGTTTATTATTTCTCCCCGGTTTAATCTATGACTCTTCACGGCCACGTGTTGTAGCTGTGCACAATTTACATGGTGTATTGAAACAACCGCATGATGCCCTTTATTTTTACACATTGCGGCATCCAAGGCGGCATCCAAGGCATGAAAGTTGGCAATGAAGTGCTCTGGAAATCTTGTGTCTGAGAATGGTTGCGGCTGTTCTTTCGCCTAGGCATTAGCCTCAGGCTGCAGCCTGTTCATCGATATATCGTTTCATCATGTCAAATTCAGACTTCCCAGTCTAATCTGGTCAGCAGGGCTTTCGTACAATTGAACATCAAGGGACTTCTTACCGAAGTCAGGTACCGGATATGCTGCTGTGAGAGAAGTTAGCATTTTCATATCACGGCTTAAACTAAGGGATACTAACTAAGTCAGTGACATTTCGATGACGCTCAAATTCAGTACGAGCGTAATCTCTTAGCTCCCTTCGAGTGGGAGAATTGGGGATTTCTTTAGTCAAACTGTCAGCACCGAGGATGAACCATATGCATGAAGCGGTAGATCCGGCACTAACTGTGTAACGCTCTGACAATTTCGCGCCATAGAGAAATAACACGCTGCCTCTGAATAAACTATATTATATGTTATTATACTAGTGCCAACTATGGTTATACCACTCACATGGTCTAAGCTGATCGCTGGTTTCCTAAGCTTTGACGGCCGGTTGGAAGTGACCCCAGCGAACAATTTCAGCGATGCCCGCATTTGGTCGGATCATGTCACGGTAGTCACCGCTGAAGTTCTAAGTTATCCGAATGTCATGGAACCGAAATCGTGTGACTATCTTCGAGTCGTTATAGACGAAAGTAGATTCTGTACGGAGTATAGAGCCCGACGAGTGAGTATGAAGGTGGCGCCATAGGAAGGGAAGGCGGTGATGTTTTGACGCTAGTCATGTACTGTTAAATACAGAGATAATACATATGAATGAAATCAATATCAATACGTGCGAAACTCGTGTGTCAAAACCTGAGGAAAATGTATGAAATAATAAACTCAATTCATTCAATGCCAATGGATTATATGGAAATAGACGTAGAATGTGGTACTTTGGCGGTTTTTTCGCGATCCTTGTTCGACGAATTGGCTCCGAGTGTTTACCGATCTACATCGACACGTGATTTGTGCCTGAGTTTCCCCGAACTTTTTTTTCGGAGGAGCGTACGGAGATTTGCGCCCTGGAGGTTGAAGCATCATTACTTGGCCAATTCCCGGTGCGATTAGACGACAGCCATGAGGTGTCCTTCCATTGCGCGGTTGCCATACCGTGCTGTCTCTGGTTTGACCAGATCTCCTGTCAGACTTCAATCTCAGACTCTCCTATCCAAACGATGCGCGTCAACGGCCGCCCTCCGTTCCGCGACTCCGGTCTACCAGTCAGTACTGAACAGGCGCTATCAGCAAACGAGAAATGCATCGGGTACTGCGGCAGCTGTGTAAGCTTTCCAGTCATACTGAGACGTTTTGCATTCCATATTTTTTTGCTAATACCGTTTTCTTCTTCAGTCTGGAGGCGGCTGCTCAGTCACCAGACAGCTTGTCACAGGAGGCAATCATCGAGAACCTTAACCCCGTAGAGGCGGAGAGGTTATCTCGAGTTCGCAATATCGGTATTGCTGTATGTTGCACGTCTTCTCGGCACTGAGGGTTGAATGGATAATCTAATCGGTCTCATATAGGCACACATCGACAGTGGTAAGACCACATGTACCGAACGAGTTCTTTTCTACACCGGCCGTATCAAGGCAATCCACGAGGTTCGAGGTCGCGACAGTGTTGGAGCGAAAATGGACTCCATGGACTTGGAACGTGAAAAGGGTATCACCATCCAGTCGGCTGCTACATTTTGTGACTGGGTCAAGAAGGATGAAGAGGGAAAGGACCAGAAATACCATATGAACTTGATCGACACCCCGGGCCACATCGATTTCACCATTGAGGTCGAGAGAGCGCTGCGCGTTCTTGACGGGGCCGTCATGATTCTCTGCGCTGTTTCCGGTGTGCAGTCTCAGACAATCACAGTCGACCGTCAGATGAGACGCTACAACGTCCCTCGAATTTCATTTGTGAACAAGATGGACCGCATGGGTGCCAACCCATTTAAAGCCATTGATCAAATTAACTCTAAACTCAAGATGCCTGCGGCAGCAGTTCAGGTTCCTCTTGGTGCTGAGGACGAATTTGAGGGTGTAATTGATTTGGTTCGCATGAAGGCCGTTTATAACCATGGCCCTAGCGGGGAAGATATTGTCATCAAGGATGAAATCCCGGCGAAGGTCAAAGAGATTGCCGAGGAGAGGAGAAGGATGCTTATCGAAACTCTCGCTGATGTCGATGATGACATGGCAGAACTTTTCTTGAGCGAGGTCGAGCCCACCGAGACGCAAATTAGAGACGCTATTCGCCGGGCAACCATTGGCCTGAAGTTCACTCCTGTTTTCATGGGTTCTGCGCTCGCCAACAAGTCTGTGCAGCCTATGCTGGATGGTGTTATTGACTATCTGCCCAACCCATCCGAAGTCCAAAACCTTGCCCTTGACAAGAAGCGCAAGGAGGCCCAAGTGAAGCTTGTTCCTTACAACTCCCTTCCATTGGTCTGCCTTGCCTTCAAGTTGGAGGAGAATAGCTTTGGACAGCTGACATTCATCCGTGTGTACCAAGGTACCCTCCGGAAGGGTACATACGTCTATAACGCGCGTACCGACAAGAAAGTGAGGATCCCCCGCATTGTCCGCATGCACTCCAACGAAATGGAAGATGTATCGGAAATCGGAGCCGGTGAGATCTGTGCTGTGTTTGGTGTTGACTGTGCGTCGGGTGACTCGTTCACCGACGGCCAACTCGGTTACACCATGTCTTCGATGTTCGTTCCGGAGCCCGTCATTTCACTTTCGATCAAGCCGAAGCACAACAAGGACTACAACAACTTCTCCAAGGCCATGGCCCGCTTCCAAAGAGAGGATCCTACTTTCAGAGTAACCTTCGACTCCGAGAGTGAGCAAACCCTGATCTCTGGAATGGGTGAACTTCACTTGGACATCTATATTGAACGTATGCGTCGTGAATACCGCGTCGACTGCGAGACTGGACCCCCCCAGGTTGCCTACCGAGAAACCATTGGACAACGTGTTGAGTTCGACCATCTACTTAAGAAACAATCGGGAGGTCCTGGCGACTTTGCCCGTGTTGTTGGTTGGATGGAGCCTACCGGCAAGCTCGAAGAGAACGATTTTGAAGAACAGATTGTTGGTGGAACTATTTCAGAGAAGTTCCTTTTCGCGTGTGAAAAGGGATTCCACCTCTCTTGTGATAAGGGTCCTCTCATCGGCCACAAGGTTCTCGGGACCAGGATGGTTATCAACGATGGTGCTACCCACATGACCGATTCGTCAGAAATGGCCTTCAAGAACGCCACCCAACAGGCCTTCCGTAAGGCATTCCAGGAGAGTAACCCTGCTGTTCTCGAGCCTTTGATGAAGACTGTAGTAACTGCGCCTGCCGAGTTTCAGGGTGATGTCATTGGTCTTCTGAACAAGCGTGGTGCTACCATCAACGACTCCGAAGTCGGTGTTGATGAGTTCACCGTCTACGCTGACTGTAGTTTGAACGGCATGTTCGGCTTCAGTTCCAATCTTCGTGCTGCCACCCAAGGCAAGGGCGAGTACACCATGGAGTTCAGCCACTACGAAAAGGCACCTCCTCAGGAGCAGTACGTTTTCTTCCAACCCCATTGATTGTTACTTGAATTATCAGCTAACCTAGTACCATTTACAGGAGAGAACTCATCAAGAAGTACCTGCAGGCCCAAGCCGACAGGCACAAGAAATAGGCTGGGAATTCTTCCAGCATTTACATACACCATACACCCCCTTCTGCCTTTCGTCGAGGGTAATTTAGAGATGAGGACGTTTCGATGAATTTCTTTCCAAACTTTTGGAACTATGTATTACTTACTCTCCAATATAGACCGACCCTGTGGGCTTGTCTTCCTTTCATGTTTTAACATTATGTTGGCACCGCCATGGCTTTCTTTTCGGCGATAATCTAGGATAAAAGTAGGGATGTTTTGTTACCAAGTTGTATATATTAATCTCATGGTTCTATATCTCCTCTCATGCAACAAGTAATACTAGAGATGCCATTATATTTTCAACTCTAGATGTTCTCCAGTCACAGGTGTACCGTGCCCATTGCTTCTCATACACTCATTCAGTCATCAAGCTACGTATCGCAAAATAGCACAACGTTTATCGGTGGAATGTCCTCAGCACTTCAAAGGCGGCTTCTGAGAACGTGGCTATACGATTATGGCCTGAAACCAAACGTTAGTCGTGCCGCTTATCAGCATAGCGAAAGTCCAATGACATACCTCCGTAGTAAACTTTCTTCCACAGCACTTCCTTAACCAGCGCACTTTTATCAGGGTTCGCTTCCCATATAGAAGACCGGATGCTAGGCACCTTCCTAGGGTGAGAAAGGTTTGTCGCGGCCTCGAAGACACGAACACCCTCGTACCAGGGAATTTCGACATCATTTTCAGCGTGCAAGATAACTAGCTTTAGGCCTTTATTTGCATACGTCGAGTTAGACCTGGCCATATTTCCATCAGCGCCGGTTAATCTTGCGACTCTTGCCGCAGTATCCCAGCGGTCTACGATGTGGCTCCTCGCCCAGTCTTGAATTCGGGGGTAGCCGCGTAGCGGGGAAAGTATAGGAGGAGTTATGCCTTTGACACTGTAGGACTCGATAAGGTTAGGTATGTTGCTAAAGGATGCCATGAGGATGACACCGGCGAAGGGCTCCGGGTCCTTGATGGCGGATTGGACGGCGTTTGGATTGGAGGAGCCGAACAAGAAACGCTCTGCCACTGCGGCACTGACTGCGGTTCCGAGGCTTTGACCGACAATTGTAATTCTGGAAGACGAAATGTTTAGGGAGCTAGATGTGAGAAAGTTTAGTAGGGCGACTCCGTCAGTGATGAGGCCCTCTTCGGTGGGTGTTCCGGTGGAGAGCCCAAATCCTCGGTAGTCGATGGAGAAGACGTGTATTGGATTGGTGGAGCTTGATAAACCAAGAAGCATACGGTATGTCTCAGGCCGTTGGGCAGATCCTAAATGGCCGGCGTTACCGTGGACTTTAGGAATATTGCTGGTTAGTTGCATTCGAGTCTCAAGCTCAAGCTCCAATACTCACAGCTTACAACCACCCGAGCATTCGGATCATTAGCCAGAAGCTTGAAGGCAGGAGTCGAAGTATAATCGTTAGCAGGTCCTGCGGGTTTGTTCATATCTAGCTCGGCTGCATGCTCATTACACATGTGCAAAGGAAGAAGGTGCCAGCCATAGATAGTTTCATTATCTGGAGTGACTAAGTTGAATGGCTGAACTTGCGTCTCTGTTTTAGGTCAGTAACTGGAGACCAATTGACTAAGTTCGCAAATAGAATAAGCAACATACTCAAGAACCCGAATGATTCCACCAAGTTGACGTCTTCCCATATGGTAGGATTGAGTTTGTTTAGATAGACCGCACTACTCCCAGCAAAGACACTAATTAGAGGCTGCTATACACTCGATTGCTAAAAAAGGGTTCATATAAAACCAATTACATACAATCTCTGGACCTCCGGAAAAGTCAAGGAGCAGACGATGCTCACGTAGATAAGGCCACTAGCTGCTAGCAACCAGTACGCTTTTCTTAGGATGGGATTAAACTCGACCATACTCGGCAGAAACCTGAAGATAGTATTAGCACATATGAGCTTAACAAGAAGTAGGCATCATTGTGACTGTATTCCGAATTCCGAATTCAGCAATCGATGGGACGCATGTACATACTTTTCGCAGGGTAAATAACGAGAGCAGATGAACAGAACCACAAGTCTAAAGTCGCTATTAAAGAGCGAAGTTAAAATGAGTGCATCCACAAAGGTCGATGCCAATACACCAAAAATGACATCAAATCCTTTGGTTGGTGAGCTGGAGGATGGAGAGAGGAGAGATTTAGGCTGTTGGTGATACTCATGTGAAGAGATGCTTGTTGCTGCCTCAGGCTGAAAGGCTGTAACGCCGCGGCCGATTTTCCTGTTTCCTGTCTTTCCGTCTTTAAGATCCCCGACTCCCAAACTCCTTCATCGCGCTCCTCCTGCGAAATGCCCACCATCTTTTTCGATGGGCTTCCTTATCTTCGTGTCTCTTGATAACCAATCGTGATTGCCATCCATGGCTGAGAAACGCAGACTCTCCGCGCGTGAACGTCGCGAACCTGCCGCGAAGCGACGAGTCTCCGAAGCGACCACGAGAGCATTATCACCGGCGCAACAGACGTCAAAAAGAAAAGCTTCCACGCCTGCTGCCGCTTCATCGCCCGCTTCAACACCGAATACACCCGTCGAAATTGTCGAACCGCCACTCCCAACCAAAATTAAGGATGGGGAGCCTCTTCCGACCCTCCCTTCGGCGCAGTCCGCCGACCTGTCGCTCAAAGAATACCAATCAATCGCGGAAAGGTATGGTTTTCCTTCCTCCGATGGCAATATATTTATTTTCTTTGCCAGGCACTGACTGATGGCATCATAGCGCGGTTCTTCTGGCCTCTCTAGAAAGGTCGAAAAAGAAATGGCTCAGCGACGGTATTCTCGTGCGTTATTGGACAAAACCCAAGAAGACGAAGAGGGACCAGATTGAAGGCAAAAACCCACCGAAAGAGTCGATGTCTAAGGTTGGACCCTGTAATATTGTGGTTGGGCCTCACCTTTTCGATGCGATGCTGTATACGGTCAAAGACCCCAACGCGCCACCTCCAGTTCAATATACCCCGACACAGCGGCCAATGGTTCACTATGGTCATCCCAACAACTTCCAGCAGTATCATCCTTACCCCCAAGCGCCCACTCAGAATCAACGACCGCATCCACCCCAAGCCGCCCACGGCACACCACCAGCCCAACAGGGCCACCAACACGCCCGCCCGCCGCCTCCGCCGCCCTCCAGGACTCCAAACAACCAGACCCCTCAGCGCCCTTCCGGGCCTCAGTCTGCGCAGCGGCCTGCTGCTAACCAGAATCCTCCTCCCCAGCCACCAAAACCAAATCCCGACCCCGTCATTCAGATGCTTGCCACGCGAGCTGCACAAGATCCTGAACTGAAGGCTTTGATGAGATTGGTTGCCTCGACAAATGCAACACAGGAACAGCTGCGCACATTCCAAGCACATATAGACGAGTTAAATGCGATCATACGAGCTCGGGAGCAACAACAACGCCGTCAGCAGCAGCAGAAACAATCATCATCACAACAACAGTCATCACAACCGACAACCCCTACAGCTGCACAACCGTCACCTCGACCCTCTCAACCGGTAGCCCAAGCGCACCACCAGCCGCCACCGCAGGGACCATCACAGGAATCACAGGCATCACAACCATCACCAGCAACTTCCCAGCAACAACCTCCACAGCACGAACAACAAACCCCTACAGCGCAAGCTCAGTCACAGCAACCACAAAAATCACCTCAATCACACCCTCGAGTTGAAGTGCAGATACCTAGGCCTCCACAGTCTAATTCTACACCCCAGAACCCGAATGCGGACTCAGCAAACCGGCAACCATCTGCTTCCCAACCTACGCCCACAACACCCCAGGTTAAACAGGAACCTGGTGCAAGCACTACGGTGCCAACACCAACGCCAGTCCCGGCACAAGCGCCAGCGCCCCCTGTCTCAACCCCAAGCACTGGTCCTGGCCCACAGCAAACCCCTGGAACACAGCCAATGGCACCTCCGCCGCCGCAACCGCAGCAGCAGGCAATGGGTCAGAGGCCAGGCCCACAATATCAGTACCAACAACCGCCATATCAAAGCCAGCCAATTCAGTCTCGACCGCCGCAATACGGATCTCCGACCCCGTATTATCGTGCTACTCCCCCACGGCCACCACCACCGCCGAGACTGAACTACAAATCGGTGGTGTTCGAGTTTACTTCCCCGTTGACTCCATATGGAAGCAGCACTTCAGGACACGCGGGGTCGGGGGATCGATACCTTTTCCCAGAGAATACGATTCTAGAATGGCTCTCCGGCGGAACCATAGTCCTTGCTTCTTTCTTACTTGTCCGGAAATTAGACCCTAACACACCATTCCCAATCGAAACCGCACCAGATACCGCCCCCTCGAGAGCAAAGGGAAAATCAACGTCGAAATCAAAGAAAGCTGACAAAAACAAAGACAAGTCCGGAGAAACCCAGAAGGAGAAGGACAACACCAAGGACGGGGATAACAGCGCCAAAAAAGGCGATAATAACACTCAAACCTCAGAGAACAAGGACTCTCCCGCTGTAGACTCCAAGCAAGGCGTTCAAAGTGAGCAAAACGACGAAAAAACTCCGCAGGCAACTGACTCGACCAAATCGGCAGCCGACGCCAAGGCAGACGATGACAACAAGCCCTCGAACCTGAAAGAGTATTATCAACCTATCACTTTTCGCATTTACAGCGCGAACCCGAAGGTACTAGAGCCTTTGGCCCGGGTTGTGAAGCCGCAAGATGAAGTGCGCAAGTACATGAATGAAGTCATGGACCGCGCCGAGCGAGCTCCCGATGGATTCCTTGCTTACCAGCTTCCGCGCGAGCAACACGCCGAAGAGATCGAGTCAGAAAGTGATAATAAGAAAGGAAATACGCCCATTCCGGGGTCTCTTGTCAGTGGACGCAGCAAGCTGTCGCGGGGTAGGACAGTTGGCGAGGACTCGGATACTGAGAATACCGATAGACCCATTGAGGAAGAGGAGGAAGAGGAGGAATTAAAGGATTTTTACGGGCCGCCGACTGGCATTTTGCCATTGGGTATATGATGGATCATTACCTCGCTTATATCGTTTTTGAAGCGCACTGCGCCCTTCCTATTCCATGTGCATTGGAGTAGCCACACTATATAATACATATCAATTACTTCACCCCCTCCCACAGGAGGCCTCGTGCTGGGAATAAAATGTACTGGGTCTTGTACGCCTCCTTACAGATATGATAGACTACTCCGTACAAAGACAACGCAACAGATTATGATAAAAAAAAGCTTTGAACTTAACTACAAGAAGTACGTACAGTAATAATTATATCAAGTACTTCCCCCAGTCCTCCCAGCACCACTATCATTCCCAATTATTCCCGCAGTCTCCAACAACCATCTCGCCTGCTCAACACCCGAATCCCCACCTGAAGCATTCAAGTTGACATGACGTCTCCGCTCCGCCTCCCTAGTCTCGAAATCCCATTTCGCTTGTTGTAGTTCAACGGCGCTCTTCTTTCCTTGTCCGTGGGATGATGAATTATCCGGCTCAGGAACTAAACCCCATATTTCTAGGTTATAAATGTCGATACGTGTCTTGGATGCAGACGTGGAGGAGGAAGATGTTGATGACAGTGTGTACGGGGGTAGGAAGACACCGTTAGTCCCAAAGGACGAAACGTGGAAGTCTGCGAATTCGAGGCTCGTATCGATTGTGAGACTTCCCGCGCCATGGGGAGTGGGTGGAAGCTTTTGGGTTCTAGAGGAAGGAGGGATTTGGCAGCCGATGGAGATGCCGTGGTAGGTTGAGAAGTAGGCAATGGGGGTATTTTGTGCATCAAGAATGGATGGGGATGGGTTTCCTGGTAGGAGGACGTGTTGAGGGGATAGTTGGAAGAGAGAGTGGAGGACAGAAGTGGAAAATTTGGAAGTGCCGTAACTTGACGTAGGTGATTTCCAGGGCTGAGGTAGGTACGCGCCTATCTTGAAAGAGTCGCCTGTATCGGTGTCTAATCCGTCGAGCAGTAGGAGTGTTCCTGATTGCCAAGTGAGGACGTTGTGGGAGAATGAAGTCAGCGAGGAACCGTGCGCTGCGGTTGAGAAGACGGGGTGAAGGCGGACGTTTCCGTGAAGAAGGTTTTTGTCGACTGATGTTGAAGGAAGGAAGAATGAAAGGTGGGACACCATGCTGGAGCTCAAAATCGCTGATTCGAAGCTTCCTGGAAGCGTAATGCGTGATAGAGGTGAAGCTTTCACGGGATCCGAATCTGACGAAGCTGAATCTGTTCCAGCGGTATCATCTCCGCGGTTCCTAGCAAAGTCTAGATTCTTACTGAAAAGAAGGTGTTCAAACAATGGCGTCAATGGGTCGAAGATGTAGGGAAAGGAGGCGGCGATCGTGTCTGCGAATGTTTTGTAACTGATCCCTCCAGACGACCCTTGATCAAAGGCCGCCAGAATGCTATCCGCTTCTTCTCGCACAGCTTTCATTCGTTCCTCAGTAAGATCGGCCATATAAATGTTGACATCCTCGAGAGGCTTCAATGGCGCGACAACTAGCAGGAGCATCAGAAGGCGACGAAACGTGCTCACAGAGATGCGAGCCTCATAGACTCTCCTATCTATGCGTGAGTCGTGCTTGAAAACTTCGATGGCATCCAACGATTCCAGTGCAGCAAGCGCGAGGTCATCATCCTCATCCTCGTCATAATTATCATTGGCCGGCGCATCAATATCAAACCCAGGAGCATGTGAGCTGGGCGCATCTTCCACCTTGTCCTCATCCCCGCTCTCGGGTGGTTTCTCAACTTCTTTTCTCCCAACGTCGGCAAGGCTACCAAAAAGTAACCTAAGTCTGTTCTTTTGTCCTCGGCGAAGGACCTTCCCGTATCGCTCCGTCAGCAACACGGTCACTTTCACCATAGCCTCAAACGTCAGAACACTAGGGGCTAGTGAGTTCTGGAAAGGAAAAGCCCCAAGATATGAAACCATGCGGAATATAACTGGCCCGGCATCCAGAGGACAATGGGCATCACTTTGGTCTGGGATTCCCAGGAAGTCAGAGAGCGTTTTCTCGTTCCAGTACTTGAGACCATCCTGGTCTGTTGCACGGGTAAAGAAGTTGTCTTTGAAGTGGGTGAGCTCTAAGGGCGTGAAGCACTTTGTCGCAAAACGTTCCGCCAGTATTAGGCTCAATTGCTCTGATTTTGTGTTAGACAAGTTTTGCAACAGCGGGGAAAACAGTGTATAGCTTTCAAGTTCCTAATGTGTGCAAGAATAGGCACAAACCTGGAGAAGCATGCCCAGCATCTTCGCGCGACTGACCGACGCCCATTTTGTTCGAAGTAGCAGTCTAAAGATGAAGACAACGAGACAGTATCATTAACCAAACTCGGCCCCGTTTTCAAGGCCCAGTTCTAGGATGAAAGGCGTGTATAGTGACGGCTTGTCTAATGACTCCGGTAAATTGGCCATCTAGCGCCAACGAAGTCAATCTCAATCAATCCTGCGGCTTAATGGATGTTGGAAGTGTTATTGTTGTAGACTAGGTAATTTGAAGATGGTAGAGATTGTAAATAGTTATGTCAATGAGATGAATGAGCCTGGTTCTTACAGCTTTGTTGATGCTGAGGGGTCCCCAGGATTTGAGAGCGGGTGTGGGCGAGACGTCACTTACGCAATCGGAAAAGCGGATAAATATAGAATGTAAGACCACCATAGGGTCCATGAGTTAATCTTAGTCACAATCGTTATTCTTTTCTTTTCATTATTTACTTGGCCTCTACTTTCAATATCTGCTTTTGATGAAGGGATAGAGAAATCCTGCTGTCCTCGTCTCTCTAGTTTGGGATAAGTACTGCCTTCTAGCCTGTCTACTTTGATAGATTTAAATGGGATTCTTAGATTCATTGACTTCTCGGACACCTTGGAAATCCACTTGTTATTTGGACAAAAAGTAGATACAAGAAGCAAAGATAAAGCAAAGATGCTCCTACAGCATAACAACACCAACACCCCCCATCTGCTTCTCGTCTGGCAGGTTCTTTTCGTTGACACCTCCGGCGATTACCGGTGTTCGGTAGTTGTATAGGTAGAAGTGAAGCTGGCCATCACCAGCACCAAACTTGAGTTGCTCTAGGAAGAGAGGGTTATGGTGAGAGGTGAGCGCATTGAATACGTCGAATTGAGCCTGTTGATAATATTAGCAGGGAATGGCTATGACTGTGAGACATATAAACAGGGCGCAGGATTATTTACCTTCTTAGCCAGGACTAGAGCGTCGCTCATCAACGTCTGGAGCCGGTCCTTAAGGGCCTTTTTGTCGTTGGAGAAAGCCGCTTCGGTCGCATAATAATAGAGATACGCTGCGCGCACACAGTCGTGCTTCGGGTGCTGGATTACTGTTGATTCGAGGTTATAGAATGAGAAGAAATCCGTGATCTTGTGAGTCTCCGGATCCTCAACCACGTAAGACCAGATAACTTGCTCCTTTTGGGGGTTCTCCTTGTACACCAGCCAGTGCTCAATTTCTTCACGGTTGAAGGCTTGGTTGATGTCGAACTCCTTCAGATAACGCTCCAACAGATCGTGAACACCGTCAATATCCTTCGCCTCCATGGGCCGAAGATTGGGTGTCGACGTGCTGCTAGGGAGGTGGTTCTTGGTGATTTGACGAGCCTTGGTAGAGCCGGCAGGGAGAGGAGAAAAGCCGACTTCGTAAAGCTTCAGCCAGTCCAGAGGACGGTGGTAGTATCTGCAGGACGAAACTGGTGTCGGTAGGACAACACCAGCAGTATAGATAGCCTGATAGATGCCGTTCAGGTAGCAACGACGGGTGATCTCCTTGATGAGGACGGGTGCTAGTCGCTTAGAGCGCAGCTTCTTGTGAATACAGAGGAAATTGATCTCCGTAACCTTGATCTTCTGCCCGCGCACGCGAACCTCAGTTGGAACACCGCAGATCGAAGCCACGAGTTTGCGCGACTTTGTAGCACGGACACCGACATGCCATTCCTTGCGCCAGCCTGGGGACATCAGGGCCCTGTCATTTTCCAGATTATATGTCAGCAAATGGACCGAATTCCACATAATATACTGAGGGCTCGACGTACCAGTGCAGGAAAGATTTCGAGTATCTAAACCGGAACATGGCATTGTCATCTTCGACGTAGTGGTATGTAAGGAGGTCCCAGAGTTCGCGAAGCTCGTCTTCCTTCGTCAGGTCCAATGTGGCCCACTCAAACCCTTCGATCAATGGGTCCGGCGTCTTGGGTACCTTCTCAGGGTCAATCATCTTAATCGGTCCGCCGGTAGCGCTGCCTGCTTCGTCGAAACGGGGTACGGGTTGGGTCTGCCAGAACTTGAACGCCGCCATATCCTTCTTGTTTTTTCCGGACAAAGACAGGCCAGTCAAGAGCTCAGAAATATCCATCTTGCGTAATGCTTCCACAGCCTTGTCTTTATCCATGACGCCCAGCTCGTTCTTCAGTGCGGGATTGTTTTCCAAAAGGGCCTCGGCCGCCTGCGGGGTCAACTTTCCACCTGGCGCGACTTGCTCCGCATCGTTGTGCTTCTAGAGGAGGGATTGGTAAGGACGGAAACCATAATTTAAGGTGTGGGTTAACGTACCTGAGGGGCTTTGCCCTTTAAATCCTGGGGGTCTGACATTGCGCTGCGGTGAGAGGGGTGAAGGAGGAAGCTTGGGTGGGAGCGGGAATCCGAAGGTTTTCAAGCCCCACGTTCGTGCCTTCCGTTTCTGCGGAGGTGTCAAACGAGAACCTCTTCATATGATAGCCACAAAGTCAAATCTTGATATTTCCTTGTCACCGCTATAAATATAAAACAGCCGGATTTTCCTTCCGTCCTGCTGCTTTCAGACTTTAGCTAGGGCTGGAATAGCCTTTGCTCATGGTGGGTTGGACGATAGTCTTCAAAGATTTTCTAATGTCTATATAACAGTTGCTCTTTGGTATAAAAGTACTGCGCTCTATTTTGAGGCGCTACTATATAAATGTTCTGTGTTGAAACCCCTGAACGCCGCTTGTTCACCGAGATGTTAAATCAGCCCCAGGCAAAATACTCCAGTTAGAACAATAGTACGGTAGAATGTGAAGTTGAACCCTTAGTTAGTCATGAATCGTGGGACAGTTGGGCACCTATGCTCATCAAGAAGATCATTTCTCGTCGGAGTTGGGCTTTGTCTCGATAACATCTAGGAAACCACCAACGAGATGAAGACTTCCAGTTACGAAAGTCATGATGGGAGCTTCGTCGCCCTGGACGCGACCTTGCTCCTTCGACGCCAGTTCCCTGGTAAAATCAACTGCTTCTTCAATAGTGCTATAGACCTTGACTTCTGCGGAAGGATCGATGCTATTCCACTTCTCGGCGAGTCCTTTTTGAACTTGTAGATTTTCAACGGCGGCGCTATTTTGGTTTATGCTGACAAGATCCGGTCGATAACCGGCTTCTTTATAAGTGACATTGGTGCAGAATATCACATGGGTGAATGGTGATTCAGAGCCGAGGGCAGCTTTGAGAGTGTCATAGAGTAATTGGGCCAATGCGTTGCTATCGCGGGTCTGCTGATTGAAAACTAAGACCCGTAGTTTCTTCGCTGCTGAGACCTCCGATGAAGAGTTGGCCAAGATTTGTGAAGCAAACCATTGACCAGCTAGCTTTATGCTTTCTTGAGTGTGGCCTCCATCGATATACCAACTGACATGCTTTTCATGCCTGGTTTGACATCTTCCCTCCAACTGCGCCTGTTCTAGCCCCTTGCGAAACTCCGCGGGTAAGGGCTTCTCCATAAGGCTAGAGGTGATATCTTGTTTTCCGACCTTTCGAAGGAGCTCACCAGCAGCTGCAACAGCTAGTACAGCGTTGCCATATTGGAAGTCGCCAGCCAAACCGAGCTTAATATCCCCATTTTTAGTTAGCTCGGGGTGACTCGGTACGATTTGCAACTCGGTGTTCTTTTCGGCGGCACGATCGCACAGAACCTTTTCGGCGGTTGGTGGTTGTGGCGCGCTGAACGCCTTAGTGCCAGGTTTTATAATTCCGCCTTTGTGCCATGCTATTTCTTCAATCGTATTTCCTAGAAGAGCAACATGATCGATTCCCAGACTTGTGATAGCTGTGACTGCCGGCTTCTCAATGACATTGGTACAGTCATATTCTCCGCCGATTCCACATTCAATGACTGCGGCATCCACGCCTTCACTGAGATACGCATGAAATGCCATCAACGTCAGGTATCTGAAGTATTGAGGTTTTGTTTGTAGGTCGTTCGGGTCCTCTCCGGCAACTCGAGCAGCGTCATCGAGACGGTCCCAGACTTCAAAGAAGTAATGGGCGAATTTTTCCTCGGAAAGCGGTTCGTTGTTGATTCTAATCCGCTCGCGCGCAAATCGCATATGGGGAGAAGTGTAAAGTCCGACTTTGCTGAGTGTGGGAGAGGATGATTGCGAAGGCGTATATTGATAGAGGATAGAGGAGATAAAACTCGAGGTCGAGCCTTTGCCTTTCGTACCGGCAACATGAATCGGGTTAAAGCGGGTCAAATCAGAGGGCTATTTTAATGACGCCAAAGTAAGCTCGTCAGCAATCAATTGCGAACAATTCCATTGTGAGAGAGCCGCAAACCTTGTACCCAATGCGACGAAGCCATTCGACAGTTTCCGGTAGAGAGCGAAGATTGAGCGCATGCCTGGTCTCGGGTTTGTTGAATTCCTTGACTATTGCGGAATTAGATTGCAATGTGTTGAGAGCCGAGATTGCAGCCTGCGGAAAATAATCAGTTCTGTCGTCAAGCTTGCTGAAGCCGATCTTCACGTACTCCGTAATCGCGAGACATCACGACTGAATGCAACGACAACGATCGCAGCTGTGTCTTCGAGAAGTGACCGGAAATGCGAATCCCCCTCATCAGATGCAGTACAAGAGGGGGTTTCTCGCTTACGTGACGAATCTCTCCTTGTGGAGGGGCAATTGATTCGATCAAGTTCGGCAGAACTGGGGGTCCCCGTGAATTGCGTCACGTGATATGATGTGTATACGACATATTTGAAGTATTTACAGAAGCGGTAAATGAACATGCTTTGGGAACTCTTGCGTTCGGTGTCCTTCCATTAAAAATGCTGCGATAATACAAAGGGGACGATGCTGTCTACCTCTACGTCATGTCCGTATTATGACTCCGAGTTTCCGGTGGGGGAAAGAATGAACGGGAGAAAACCAATACAAGAGGGGTTATAGTAGAAAAGAAGGAAAAACAGAGTGTGAATAAAATGATATGCCCAGCATTATGAGATCGAGAAAATGAATAAAGGCAACAAGACAAGGGGACGTAAAAGTAGAAGAACAGGCCGGGGAGGGGCTCGGCAAAATATATTTACTCAACCCTCGTTTTCCCTTCTTCCAGGAAACCGAGACGAGCATTGCTTAAGCCTCTTTGATGTTTTCTGGACGGAAGGAATTGCCCAATGACAGGGTCTGAACGAGCCTTAATCAATGCATCTTGGTAGCCTTCCGCACCAGCCGGAGGCGTGTTTAGTTTGGGCCAATTCACCTGAAAATCATTGTTAGCGGCCGCTGGGTAATATATGGGTGTGTTATAGTTCGAATACTTACATAGAGCATGCCATGGGTAATCATGAAGCGGGCACACCACCCAGCGAGTATCAGCCAGAAAATAACGAATAGCCGCAGGGGCCAAACGGTAGAATCGGGAAGACGTCGTGTAAATGTGGCCACGATGATCATGAAGAGACCCGCGGCAAGAATGTATGGAATAGACTGGATTATGAGCGGCCGACGGTCGACGAAAATCTGAAGATTTCCCAGAGTGGATTCAGGGCAGAGGTAGGCTCCCAGGAAAACATCGAAACCATCCTGGCGAGGACCGTCAAGGAAGTTGTTCCGCACGTATCGAGTAATCGAATTGTTTAGATCCTGAAGCATGCCGGCCCTGGTTCTTTGGCCAGTACGAGTGAAGTCAGTCTTCAAAGCACCGGTTCCGGAATACGCCTTGGAGACAACATCGGCGTTATCTGCCCATATATTACGGAACAAGTTCTCGAAATCGCGATCATCGTTAGCAGCTTCCCCTCCGCGTAGGACTCCCGCTTCTGTGAGCTGTCTCGTTAACGCCCAACGCCCAAGCATACTCTGGACGACGTTTGTACGATCCAGGCAGTCCATACAATTCGTTCGGACAACGCTGCTTTGTAGCGCTCTTGGCTCCAGCTGCCCACTAGCAGCACCTGGGTTCTCGACACCGCGGAAATAACCGCCCTGAGATAGACCAGTGATGAGGCGATCCATCAGAAGCTCAGCGCGGTGCCATCTAAGGCCCTTTGTTTCATTGTGGAAGTCAAAATAGACATAATGAAGACGGTCCATCTCCTTCTGCGGGTCGTCTGGTTCTAAAACATGCAACTTCTCTGAGGATTCGTCATCTGCCTCAGTCACCTCGCTTGATGATGACACTAGCACACGAACTAGTTGTTCGTAAGCTCTCTTGACGCGCTCTTCCCTTCCCTTTTGATTTACCAAGTTGACTAGGTAGTTGTCGCCATAGAGCCTGATCTGCTCGTCAAAATGTCTGCGTGCTGATTTGACCGCAGTTTCCACCCCTCGCACTTGAAGTTTGGGTGTATATTTCAGGTTATTGACTTCGGCCCAAAAGACTGGGACGCTACCTCGCGTCTGCACGAATGACATGACTTGAGGATCTTGGCCCAAATCGGCAGACTTTTCTTTGGTCATAGCCTGTCCTCCAGCAAACCCAGACAGACCACCAGTCGAATCATTCAGGATTACAATTTGTTCGGTCTCGTTGTAGTTCGAAACGTGTCCTTGCTCGTCAATTCCGCGCGAGAAGTATCGTGTGCCAGCTCTGTGTCTCGACCTGCGGGTGATAAGTGCAAAAGTGAAGGTGGTAGACTTAACCCTAGCGGGCGTGATACGGAGCATCCCGAATATGACCGGGAGGATATAGGGGTCAGCACCCGGCTGCGGGCCATAACGGACACTTGTTGTATTATGTTCTCCAAGACTGAAGTCAATCAGGTCGGACTGAATAAACCGGTTCCAGAAAAAGCGATCATCGGCTCGCTTCCACATCGGAAGGCTGGCATCGCTCTGCGACTGACGCTGGAAGCTGTTGGTTAGGTCCAAAGCGTAGGAGAAATACATAGGCCCGGTTCGAAGCAACTCCTTCAACATTGCCAAGTAGGTGTCTTCGTCATGGTCGTGCAGTGGGCGCTCGCGGAGAGGAAGAAATTCAGTACCAGCGACTTTGTAGACCATGTGGCCGCGCAACCGCCCCATAGGCTGAGCTTTGGTAATGACAATAATGTACTTGTCTATTGGGGAATAAACGAATGAGTAATGATAAAAATTGAAAGTGCCTTCCGAGGATTGACATACCAAGCTTCAGCTTAATGATACCAAGGATACCAGCGATGCTGGAAATGCGCTTAGCACCAGACAATGTGCCGCTGTTTAGGCGCAAATCGCCCGTTGGACGCTCAACAACGAGCGTTGGAGCATCGGGCGACGAGGGCGACGTAAAAGCATAATGAGCAGGAGACGCATGGAGGTTGATGTCTCGAAAGGGGAGGACTGAGTGTACCATTGCGGCGATGCCCACCAGTGGTGGTTAGGTGATGGGGCTGACGAGGGAGTACTCTGAGAAGGGCGAACGAGCGTTAGAGATGTGGTAGGGAGATGGTGGGGAAATTCAGCACATGCTGTCAAGAATGAGAGGACGGGTAGGTTCCAGAGAAAAGCGAACGTGAAAAGGAGAGCAGCTACTTCCGAGAAGTGGAATTATGATGCAGGAAGCATGTGCAACGATGGCGAGCAGTGAACACCTCGTCCACAGCCAGTAGGAAAGCCTAGGCAATCGCCAAGCACAGGCAGGAACGGGCCCGGGCACCAAGGCCGCTTTCTATTTGTGGTAAGTGGGCAGTGCCGCCCTAAGATCACATAAGCAGGGTCTTCCCCACATGTTGTCTTCCGTTTCACTTGGACTAGAAGTTGGACGATTGCCCGGGCTTCACTGTGTCCGGCAGATTAGCATGCTAAACAGGGTGATAATACTGCAATATGACAAGAAGCTAAGAACTATCAACTATTGGATTACCTAAATACAAATATCGCTACTTAAGACCTCCCAGAATGATGACCTGGTGTTCAGCCACACCATACTTGCTCCCCTCCTTCCCAATGTCCTTCTCTTTAACTCCACCAAAGGGAGCTTCAGTTGTATTGATTTCGCCTGTATTCATCCCCCGCAATTCCTGCCTCCAATTCCCTAGCAACTTGCCGGATCTTCTTCACATTGTTGAAAA
Organism: Aspergillus puulaauensis; assembly: GCF_016861865.1. Lineage (NCBI taxonomy): Eukaryota > Fungi > Ascomycota > Eurotiomycetes > Eurotiales > Aspergillaceae > Aspergillus > Aspergillus puulaauensis. The sequence continues at coordinate 1,316,781 of NC_054860.1, read as the reverse complement.
AGTAACCTGCAAGACTATGTATCCCCGATAGAGCCAGTAAAGCGTAATTGATATCATCGTGGAAACCACCAGAAAGTCCTTATACAGCCCATTCTATATTCTTCTTCTTCATACTATCTTCAGCTTCTGTGTATCCTGCTTCCAAATAAGAGTTAAACATCGTACTATAAGATGGAAGAGTTCATCCATAGTCGGGTGCCACGGCGCCCACGTGACACTGAACCAAGGCACCCAGGCAGGAACACGGACAGAGCAGCAGCCCCGACACCGCCCCGCTGCTAGCCAGTGACCGCCAGTCACAGTCGCAGTCTTGGACACTGGCAATGGCAGGCTGGCAACTGTGGCTGATCTCCCCTTCGTCATCAGCGAACCTCAACAACGCTGCCGCTGCCTACCATCTTCAACTTTCTTCATAGACTGCCCGCCATCACCTCCCGAGCATTTCGATCCATCCACCCTACCTTTCCTACCCCACTTTGTCGAGCGCACTGTTCGGCCTTTTCGACCTCTCGATTCCTTGCTTTAAATACCCGAAGTTCTATCAGAAAAGCTACCTGACCGACCGTTTCTATCATGGCTTCCAGAGCCCCAGCAGGTGCCCGCCCGGGTGCTAGGTTCGCGCAGTTTAAGCTCGTCTTGCTTGGTTAGCTTCCCTTGTCTACTGTCCTCTATTTGTCGTATTATATCACAGAAGCGCTAACGTGGTACCAACTTCAGGAGAATCTGCCGTCGGAAAGGTGAATCCAACTTTCGCCCTTTAAGTTTCATTATATTGTCGGTCGCTGACTTATTACGCTCCAGAGCTCGCTGGTGTTGAGATTTGTTAAGGTATGGCTTGGAATATATTTCCTGCGTGGCACCGCTTACATGTTGTAGGACCAATTCGACGACTATCGAGAATCGACGATCGGCGCTGCCTTCCTTACACAAACCATCTCGCTGGACGAAAGCACGACCGTGAAGTTCGAGATTTGGGATACAGCTGGTCAAGAGAGATATAAGTCCCTGGCTCCTATGTATTATCGCAATGCGAACTGTGCCGTCGTTGTCTATGATATCACCCAGGCCGTATGTTCTCGGACGCTTTTCCTTTTGCCCATGCGCCTTGCTAATAACCGGGAAACTGGAACAGTCATCTCTAGATAAAGCCAAATCATGGGTCAAGGAACTACAACGCCAAGCAAACGAAAATATCGTTATCGCTCTCGCAGGCAACAAACTCGATCTCGTCACCGAGAACCCGGACAAGCGGGCAATCCCCACGGCCGATGCTGAGGCATATGCGCGTGAAGCCGGCCTGCTATTTTTTGAGACCTCCGCCAAAACGTCTGAGAACGTGCGCGACCTCTTCACAGCGATTGCAAAGAAACTCCCACTTGATCAGGCCGGACCTCGGAACATGCGAACAGCGCCCCGTCCTGGTGTAGACCTCCGGCCGGAAGCGCCGGGAACCCAAAGTGGTGGTGCTTGCAATTGTTAGAGGCTTTTTGCTGCCTTTGCTTTCTTGTATCTGTTATTCCTGGGTTTTGCTGTCCATCCTTTCCTTCTTCTCTAGACGCGGAAGGTGCACGTTTCCGAACTTGACTGTATGGTTGCCGTCAAGCGCGCGCAATCAACTGTGCCAACCCAACACAATTCTACACTTTCTAATACCTCTGCATCTGTGTTAATTTTGCTCTGGTTGGCCAGATCCCCGTGGTCCGGTATCTCGTCACCTTCTTTGTTTACTGGAACAGGGTACCAGATAATCATTGTTGCGCACGAGTCTGGTTGTGAAAGGGCTTCGGTAATCTCCCAGTCATTCAGGCAGGTTGGGTGTTGTTTCACTGTACCTCTTTGTGTTTCTTTGTCCTGTTCCATATGTTCCCGGCGTCCGTATTCTTCTTCTATTGGGTTCAATTTATGTTACATTTTCTATTTTGATCAAATATCTTCTGCATTTTCCAGTATGCTATGACTATATAATATATTGTGCCAAATGCTCAAATGCTCAAGATTTGGTGCTGACATCATTATCGTAGCACTCGGGCCTTCAGCCTGTCCGACACAGTGTAACGGATTCGCCTCCCTCCCTTCAGTTTACAACCCTAGCGAATAATTTTAGCGATTTAAAAATAAGGTCAAAACGTCCTTAAAAACTATGGAATACTAACTACTCAATATTTTGTCTAGCAAAGGTCATGCATGTGTAGTAGGAATGAACGTAGTATTGTGAAGGCGGTACGACGCTTCCCGAGCTTAGCCACTACGGTAGGTATGGCGGTGCAGGATCGGAGCGGACCGCAAAAGGTAAAAGCACCAAGAGTTCCGATCCGCTGTTTTCTCCCTCCCATCATCATCCCGTTCAACGGAGTCGCCCCCATTCCTTAGCCAACAGTTGTGCGGCTCATCATGCTGCGTTCTTCTGTTCTACAGAGTCGGCAGATACTGTCGTCTTCGGTTCGTCAACGGCCAACCCCCCAATGGCTGTCCAGAGCCGGAGCAAGTAGCCGGCTTGCAGGTCAGGTATGGTGACGAAAACACTCCGCCTATTCCTCAACCTTGCACTAAACTGATCCTGAGACTGCACAGCGATTTTTCGCCGATTCGAAGCCTCCCACGCCTGCTACCCCTTCTTCCGACACTGCAGTTCCCCCGGAAACCGGCGCGAAACAGAACTCAGGTACGCACCAATAGCTCGCCGCAACTTGTTGAGGTAACAATTGTTCTGGATACTGAGAATTAATGCAGGCCCAGATGCTCCTAAAAACCCAACCCCTGCTCCAGCTCGCAAGACTGGTCGCTTCCGACGATTCTTAATCTACCTCATCCTAACGTCCGGTTTGGCCTACGGCGGGGGTGTCTTTTTGGCACTAAAATCCGACAACTTCCACGACTTCTTCACAGAATACGTTCCCTATGGCGAAGAGTCCGTACTTTACTTCGAGGAGCGCGATTTCTACCGTCGTTTCCCGAACACCCTGAGAAATCAGAGCCGCCTTCCCAACCCTCGGGATGAAGGCAGTAGGGTCACTATCCCAAGCAACAGCGGGTTCTATTCTAAAGAAGTCGAGCAATCGGGAACCGATGTATCTCAGCCAGGGCCCCACATGAGTGCTGTCAACAAAGAGAAGGCTGATGAGGCGGCAATCAAACCCGCCGCAGCGAAGCCCGAAGATAAGTCGGCCAAAGTCAAGGAAGTTAAGAAACAAGCCCCGAGTGAATCCGAAAAGCCAAAGCAGGAGTCCAAGAAGTCGTCCTCATCCCCGATCACAACCCTTGAGTTTGCTAAGGTCAGCGAGGGAGATGAGCCGATTGTTCAGGAGCTAGTCAAGACGTTCAACGACATTATCACCGTCATTAGCGCCGACGCGGACTCGGCTAAGTATTCCAGGCCCGTAGCAAAGGCCAAGGAGGAGCTCCAGAAGATCGGTGAACAGATTCTAGGAGTCCGAGATGAGGCACGCCGCGCTGCCCAAGAGGAGATTGAAAAGGTCCACGCGACTTTCGATGAATCTGCTCGCGAGCTCATCCGCCGCTTCGACGACGTGCGTACAAACGACGCCGCTCAGTACCGCGAAGAATTTGAGGCCGAACGCGAGAAGCTTGCGCTCGCCTACCAGCAAAAGATCCAAACCGAATTGCAGAGAGCGCAAGAGATCGCAGAACAGCGTCTGCAGAACGAACTTGTGGAGCAGGCAATTGAACTTAACCGCAAGTATCTGCATGAAGTGAAGGATCTAGTCGAACGGGAGCGAGAGGGCCGCCTCGGCAAGCTATCTGAGCTCACTGCTGGTGTCGCTGAACTCGAGAAACTCACCACGGGATGGAGGGAGGTGATTGATACCAACCTCAAAACCCAACAACTTCAAGTAGCCGTGGACGCGGTTAGATCCGCTCTTGAGCGCTCAACCGTTCCTCGACCGTTTGTGCGAGAATTGGTTGCTGTTAAGGAGCTCGCGGGAGAAGACCCAGTCGTCGAGGCGGCTATTGCATCCATTAACCCCACAGCTTACCAGCGTGGTATCCCCTCAACATCCCAAATAATTGAACGTTTCCGTCGGGTCGCCGACGAAGTCCGTAAGGCCAGCCTGCTCCCCGAGGATGCTGGAATTGCAAGCCACGCAGCGAGTATTGTCCTGAGCAAGGTGATGTTCAAGAAGGATGCCGCCGCTGGGAGTGACGACGTTGAAAGTGTTCTCCTACGCACAGAGAACCTCTTGGAAGAGGGCAACATAGACGATGCCGCGCGTGAGATGAACTCTCTGAAGGGATGGGCCAAGATCCTGAGCAAGGACTGGCTGGCGGATGTGCGCAGGGTCCTAGAGGTGAACCAGGCTCTAGAGGTAAGTCGCTCCTTCTTATTATTGTATACAATATTATAGAGCAGCCAGACTGACAAAAGCTTTATCTAGGTGATTGAAACTGAGGCGCGCCTTCAGTGTCTAAGGGTTGAGTAGATAGATACTACCTGCTGCTTCTTTGCTTGATTGTAACTTACTTCCTGTGCCCAGGACATGTATCTCTAGTTATTTCTTTTTGTCTTTAGACTCAAACGCTAGTAGAATTTCTTTTGTTCCTATACTTCCGTAGCAATTGGCTTGTTGTCGCGATTGCCTTGTTGTAGAATGTTTGTTGTGTTTGCAACCGTGTGTCACGGGTAGAGTCCAGACAGGAGGCGAGACCCAATGACGATCATGCTATTCTTGCGGCCTTGCGCTTTTCCCGAAAATGAGGATATTCTACCTTATATTCATGACCGCTTCCCTTATGCATCCTCTTCTTTGCCGTAACACGCTATCTATTCGCTGCCACGATCACTGTGCTCTCTGGTCGCGGAACCACGAATGATACCGCGACCAGTCCTTCGTCATTCTTCCCAAACGATGCGAGTGGAGAACATAGGAGAGCCGTGAAAACCGGAAATGACATCGACTATTGACGAACTACAAGTGACACGCAGCTGTGCAGATGACTCCGGAGCAAGGTACTAGGGAGTCGGTCGGGGGTAGCTCTCGCGACGAAGAGCGAGGCACCAGAAACCCGCGGCGAACGGCCAGCTCCGGCGGATTTCTTGTCGATTCGTTCATACCACGATCAAAGAGCCTCCGAACCAGCGGCCAGCACCATAATCTCTCAGAAACCGATCACCGGCGCAAGCGCGGAACACCGGAAGCCGAATCTGCTCCCAAGAAACGATCTCGGTTCCGTTGGAGTCGCCATCGAGAGTCTACGAAAGAGTCGGATGATGTCGGCCAAAATGCGGTAGAGAATAAGGAGGAGGACACTGGCTCTTGCCATTTTGCTGAAGATGCCACGGTCCCAGAATCTCAGAGCCGGATTGTTTCCAACCATACGGCGGGCAACATGGAGAGTCATGATGACCAAGGTGCTTTAGGCTTGGATAAAGACTCTCTACAAATTGTCAACCTCGCTTTAAACTTAAGTGAGTCGAGGAGAAAGGGAAATGTTGGCTATAATGCTTCAAGTCAGGTACCCGGGGGTACATGGGCGCCATCAGGCGACGGTCGTTCTTCTGCTGCAGGGAGCATTCCGAGCCACGGCTCATACGCCAGTCACAGCGCAAGCAAATCTCTAGGCGATGATCGAGTGAAGCTCACCAGATCTCAAGCATCCACGGCAACGAACGATGTGATGAAATCACTTCCCGGATCCGCAACATCCTCCTCCGCGCCGCAAGGGTTCTCGGCGGGGACATTGGCGCGAGCTGCAAATACTCGGCGGTATTTTGAGCTGCGCCATGAGTATTTACGCCTACTTCCTTCTCTCCCGCCTCTCAGCCTACACGAAGATCATTCTACAGCCGACCCCTCACAGAGTGCGCAAAAACCATCACATCGTGTTTATAATCCACTCCAGGCAATCCGCAATCGTAAGGTCAGGTTTCGTGAGCGTTGTCCCATTGATCCTGAGGCAGACGGATGGAACGACATCGACAAAGTTCACAGTTGGGTTAATTCAGTTGAGGCTCAATACAGTCACCAGACGCGGACTCACCTTGAGTGTCTCAAACTTCCACCTTTCCAGGGGGGCCATGTTGACGCACCTTCGAATCAAGATGTGGACGGTGTCGATGATTTTGCCGCCTCGCCACCATCCAGTCTCCGGCGCATAAGCCGTACAGGCAGCCTTAAGACTCGTAGGCCCAGATCTGACTGGATAATATTCCCCGATGAACTTTTTGCCGATGCAGCCTGGGTCGAAGATGCGCCAAACAAGAGCAAATTGACGGATAAGGATGGGAACACACTCTACCCAGATCCATCTTCTTTGATTGTGAATGACTTCAATCAAGAGCAGGCGCAGGGGAAAAGCTCAGCTAGTACCGGACGACCCTCGTCCCATACTTCTCACTCCGATGCACGCCAACGGTTGTCGGTTGACATGAAAGATGCTGGTCGTGGAAGGCAACCACGCAGGTTCAGGGTTTCGCAGCGCATAGGCCGAAGCAGCAGTCCATCTGGGGAGGACCTAGGCTCCAAAAAGCGCAAACTCAGAATTCGGCCGCGGAGCTCCTCAGGCTCTAGCGTAGACGTGAAGCCATACCGTAATTCATTCCTGAACCATGCAAGATCTCCTGGAAGATCTGTATCGCCTTTGGGACGACAAGGGCAGACGTGGAATGAGAAAAGGGGCTCGTTGTCGTCCGGTCCAAGCGCAGACGATCGCTATGATCCTCTATCATTGGCGAAAATAGAAGGCCACATGTCTAATGCAGACATGGATGTTGGGTATTTCCCTGGCATTGCATCTAATTTATCTCCTCCATCAAGTCGTTCCCCCTCTCCCGCCAAGCGAGGCTTCTCGCGAGCAGTTGGGTCTCGAAGAGGCCAGGGCCGAAATAGCCCCAACAGTAAAGGTGCTGATGACGACAGCTCTGTTGACTTTGATGGCGTACGCCAGGACAGCATGCCGTTTACGGAGCCTTCCGCTCAGATTGATGTCGAACCCCCGCCTCTTCCCACCAAGGCCTCGACATACCATGTAGATGGCCGGAGGCCCAACCATCATGAACGGAAAGACTCTGCTCCACATGAATCCAAGTTGCGTGGGATATTCAAAGGGCCCGGGAAGATTGCGGGCAAAGTCGGCAATGAGGTTTCAAAAATGGGAGATTTCATCCTGAAAAAGGATGGCGGAGGGCATTCACGCCAGTCCTCCTTTGTGATGTCCGACGACAGCGAGTCTTCTTCTTCTTCTGATGATGATGATGATGAAGTGAAGGGTGAGAAACACGGCATTCCTAGGGCTATATTACGCCGCCTGCCCGCGTTTTCTGACGATCTTGGTCGGTCAACACCAAGAAACTCGGATAAATCTCTCGCAAAGAATCATTCGCAAAACCCGCCGACGATTGTCGAACCCCGGCAACTTTACGAAGATAATGAGGCTGGCCCAACTAGTCTCCCCAGCTCTCAAGGCCGACTTTGGGACCTTCAACGGGATGCAGGCAATTCAGTGGGCAAACATTCAGGGAGACGCGGTCATCGCTTCATGCAGTTTGGGCCGGAAATTCACACTATACGTGAAGAGATTAAAAAGGGTCGAATCAAGGACAACTCTGTTCCATACAGCCTTGTTCGTCCTCCCATCACCGGTCTAGCACAGGCCCAGCCGACCCCAACCTCGTCTCCGCATGAATTACGGCCGACACTTCCTGGTCAGTCAAGGAGCTGGAGCATATCCGATCGCAGTGTCTCGGTCTCGATCGAATCCGGCGTACCCGGGAAACAAGAGGTTGAACGTACTCGAGCTCTTCTCCTTTCGTCGGGTATAAAAGCTCGAGAGATTGTTCGCCGAGCCGATAATGCGCGCAGCCCTCCACCTGAGTTTCTTCAACGCTCATTCAGCTCGGACACGTCGATACCCACTGTTCCGCGAATCCATGAGCATCAATTAGCAAGCCAAAGACTTCTCAAACGGATTGAAACGTCCCACAAATCCTTTGAGGGCTCAATCGAGCGCCTGCCAAAGGACGCGTTCTCACCCTTGAAGTCTCAACTTTCCACTCTCGAGGACTTGGTTAACAAGTCGCTCAACAATCGTGTTCGTGCCGCGACCGAGGAAGCTGAAAACCTCAGTTTGCATCTCAACACTACCAGCACGCTTGCTGTGAAACAGTTGAGTGACACACTCGAACACGGTCTCCGCAAGCGGCACCGTCGACTACGCTGGCTGCGACGCACGGGGTTCGTGATGCTTGAATGGGCTTTGATCGGGCTATTGTGGTGGGTGTGGTTGATTGTCGTGGCGTTTAAACTTTTCCGGAAGCTCCTTTACGGCATGGCTTCAGGGGTGAGATGGGTATTATGGCTGTGATACCTTTCTACCTTTACTTTCTAGCGACTTGTATTACTGGTGCCCACTAGCATTGCTTATGTATTTTAGATACCACCTTGCACACAGTACGGAGTTATAATTTAATGTCCTGGATGGATTAAACGCTGTTTCTTGCTTAGAACTTTCCAATTTATTTTTACCTCTCCCAGTGGACCTGAGAAAGGGCCAAAAACATCTATATCTATCAAGAATCAGTCGTCACTGTCGAGAGGAATCAACGAGATGCACCGGATGCCGCGAAATATCCACCATGCGTGCCACCCCCATTTCCACATCCACATACTCAACTTGATCGTCACTCACATCCTCAAACCGCCGCAAATCGTCCCGCGTACAACCATGACTTGGAGAAGTCTCCGCCGGCTCAGAACCATCCGCATACAAGCTCCTAGTCGGTCTAGACGGATCAGGCTTCAAATCAACATTCCCCGTCTCAACCTCGCATTCCAAGGGCCGTCCGTCCTCGTTACTCAGGTCGAGTCGACGAAACACCTGGATACATATCTCGCAGTACGTCCTGTTCGCCTCAACCAATCTCGCAATGAGACCGGAGTAGAACGAGTCGGTCCCAAGGAGGATCTCAACGAGGTACCTCCCGATCGTGGTGCAAGAGTATCCCTTGTCCACCAGACAGCGCAGAACACGTGGGAGATCCGTATCGCTGGCGCGGCTTCCCAGTGTGCTGCTGCTGCTGGTGATGCTTGCTGAAGAGGAGGAGGATCCCGAGGCCGGGGCCCTGGACACTGACTGTACGGCGATGTCTAGGTGGTGTGCCTTGTCTACTGAGTTCCCGCGGCCTATTGCGTTGGATCGTCTCAGGTCGTTTGTTTGCTTGGCCCTGTCAGCGTCAGTACCCTTACCCTGGAGCCTGGGGCTCAAGCCGCTACTGAATGCATCTGGTAGCTTTCTAGCGGCGTCGTGGAAGAGCGCGATGGGGTCTTGGGGCTGATCGGGGGACTGCGGGCTTGGAGAGACTTTGTATACAGAAGACATACTGAATCGTCCTTTGAGCAACAAGAATCGGTACTGAGATCCGGCGGGTATCGAGAGAGATGACCTCTGTGACGCTGATATTCTCGATGAAGAGGGAACTACGGCCAGATGAGGACATGTTTGCGGTTTATATATCTTGACTATAAAACATCTTTCACGCTCTGTATTCTTTGTAGGTGCGACAATGTGCTAGTCAATATATTTTGTGAGTTTCATATGGTACTCTTTATTTCCTTGGGTGAAACAACAGCATTTCTTTGCTAGCTTACATAGAAAGTGAATGCTAAATGGTTGTAAGAACATTGGCCAAGAACAATGCTGTTTAGCAACGGAAGGCTTTGATAAAGGTGTTGCCTTTGTATATCTTTATTAGTTGACATATATCACTATTAGGGCTTTTTGTTCTTGCTCCTGGCAGAAGAAACTCACCACAAACAACTGCTAAGAGTGCCCTGTTTCTATGATAGAAATGATATATTATAATGTATAAGTGAATTACCAAATTATACAGAAAAAGGTACAAGAGAAATATCAAACATATCACAGAAAATCATCACAGAAGGCTTTATCCGGGCTGTTTGGTGACAGCGGTTGTAGAAGATAGTATTAGCGTTCATTTGCAGGCAGCTCATGGGCCATTCCACCAGGGCTAGGCAGCTCAGCCCTAGCAGAACTATCAGGTAGCTCCTTGGGGGTAGTCTGGTACTTCTCAGCTGGCGTGCTAGCACCAGGGCTTATTGCAGGTCCAGCCTGCTTCCGCCGACGATATAGTAGGAACCAAACTAGGGCAATTATAAGAGCGAGTCCAGCACAGCCACCGACAACACCACCGGCAATAGCCCCTTTGTTGGTAGATTCTGTTGAGGGTGAGGTATCTGTGTCTGTTTCCGCTGGTGCCTCTGTTGGTGTTTCTGTGGGTGTCGCCGTCGCGGAGGGTGTTCGTGATGCACTCGGAGTACCTAGGTATTCAAAAGGGCTTACTATTAGCTCTCCGGCTCTTATGTCTTGTATGTATACACAAATAGGAACACCGTTCAAGGTGCCTAGTCAGAGACTTACCACTTGCCACAAGAGAGAGTGATTTTTGATCGCCCCCAGTCAGAGGAGGATCCGCACAGCCGACACCTTCACTATCTTCGCCCAAAGTCTGTAAGAAGCCGACCTGGCCAGGCGGACAGCAGAAGTAATGTTCATCTTTGCCTTCGTTTAAGTAGTTGATCCACAGGTTCCAAGTCTCATTATTTGCGCAGTGCGGATCTTGCGTGAGATTGATTCTGCACCCTGATTCAGTCGGGCAACAAATATAGCTGTCGTCGTCGACGCAGTAGGAGCCCTGCGGACAACAGTTATGCCACTGGTTGCCTCCCCAGGGATTGAAGGTGCAGTTGTGCTCGTTTGCAGAACAAGTAGAATTTCGCCGAAGCGTAAAGCCATTCGGTGGGCCGTAGTCAAAGCTGTTCATTTCCGTAGCAACGTATATACCAAAAATGTCTCGCAACACGGCCCCAGTGTGATTGTCTATGATGCAGATGGTTGAGGAAACAGGAGCACGAACGAAGAGCGCGACCGGGCTGGCCGGGGGACGCGGTGCATTATAGCGGCCATGGCAATTGCAGACTGCATTTGAAACGGCGCTGCATACCGTCGATAATTTCCGTTCTTAGGATACAAAAGTCCCGCGGACTGGGAGTTCTGTGGGGTGTTAATCGCAGCAGATAGGGCTACTGGCGGAGGAAAGGAGGGCCAAGGACCGACCCTGGCTCTCGCTCTGATCATTGTTCAATCAGGGAGCGCAAAGGGCTCTGCAGTGCGCGGCGCAGACTTGGAGAGGGAACGGGCCGGCTGGGCATTTGCACATCCTTGTGTTGAGACTTGAGAGTTGAGACCGTGAGACGGGTGAAGCCGCTCTTATGTGTCTGAGCTTCCAGTGTCGCACGCGACCAATTAATTGGTTAATTATCTCTTCAGGCAGGAAATCTTTCCATTCAAGCTTCACATTGACACTGCAGCTGACTCTAGTAGAAGGCTTAGTTCATGCACGCGGTTCCTTTCTTTTGAGCACTTGCGGCGGCGGCAGACATGCGGGACCAAATATAGATCCTGAGATGAGCCTGGTAATTTTAAAGGGGAGGTAAAGGAAAGAAATGAAAGACTTCTGGATAGCTCTTCATGGTTTATTGATATCAAAGACCTTTGCTAGTAGATGCTTTCTTGGTCATGGTTCGTGTTCCTTTATAAAGAGTTCTAGTAAACAGGTAGAATAGTATGACCCCCTCGCTCTTTTCTCAACAGAATTTACTATTGGAAAGGCATCGTGGATTACGAGAGCCCTAGCAAGTGCATTAAAGGGAAACATGCACTCTATTAAAAGACAGAACAATTTGAATGCTATTTGCTCCCAGTCGAGTATTGTAGTAAGAAATTGTATTTAAAATGCCAAACCACAAAAGGTAGTTGAGATAATTTTAATTGACAAATAATCTTATATATTCGAGTTATAGCTTCATGATTGGAACTACCTCCGCTGCAGATTCGTGCCTGTTCTTCAAGGTTGCAGCAGAGTTGAAATAAAAGCGACAAACTGTTGTAATTTAGTGAACCACCAAATGCTGCACAGCGCCTATTTCGTAGTATTGCAAATCATCTTAGCCTCAGCGCATAACAAGCTGCTGGTTTATTCTTGGAACAGCGTATAACAGAGCCGGTATAGTTCAGCTGCAGACCGCTATGTGGCTGGCCTATGACATCAGGCTTACCCCTGCACTGAGTCACTGCAGGCTCAGGCTCACACCCACAGGCCACAGCACAGCTGGAGGAAGAAGCATCGACAGAGCTTATGCAGGAGGACCCTCTGACGATCCGTTACCGACCAGAATAATACCCGGACGGCGGCTTGATAGGACGAATACGACGGTTCTGGCCTGGTGGCGGAACCGAGTACAAAACGGAACCGAACCCTGACATACGCGAACCTGACGCTGTGACTGGTACCTGCGTGGTAAGATACGGTATCTGAGCGATTTGACGCGGCAAACGGGGTGTCCGGTCCCGTCACACAGAGAACCACACGGGCTGCGGCAAAACGTCCAGAACTCCAGACTCCAATTATCCAGACCTCCAGCTCCCTCGCCCTTCTTCCTTTCTCGCTCTCTCTTTCACCTCCAACAAAAAGGTATGTTTGCTCCTCTACTGAAACTCTGTCATATCCCTGCCTGCTTAGTTCAAGGCCCTGTTCTGGACTTCCCCCTCCTAATTGCTGCCTGACGTCCTGTGCCCTCTGCCCTAAGTCTCGCCAGGGCCAGGCCGCCGTCGTTAAAAATCTGCACCCACTGGTGGAGGATCCTGCCCCCGAGCCTCTCGCCCCAGGACAAATAAATCTCTCATACTCCCCCTTCATTTCACAAGCTGACCGCCGGTTCTTTCAATCAGATCTCGAAGAAATAAATATCGCGGGAGTCCACCAATTCCCCTTTTTTGAGCTCTTCGTCATCTACCCCTCATCCAGCTAAGCCTTTGGGATTCTCTGGTTCCAAAGGCCCCCGGACACCACGGCTCACACAGCCGGTTTCTTGCTCCCCCGTCACATTGTATCCCCTCGACGTCTTCGAGACACTCTTAACAACATCCCCCCTCCTACTACTGCTCCCCCGAGTCTTCACTCCGATCGGCGCGCCATTTTCCCACACCTTGACGCCCACTGAGATTTTCCCCTCACCCATTGAGCTGCCGCATAGGACTTCTCTAACGGTTCTTCCTCTTAAGGAGGAAGGGTCTAGGAGGCTTGGTCCAGTCAACTACGGTTGCGAAACTTTTCGCCCTCCCTAGCACGCAGTCGCGTATCTAAATCTTCCAACTTTCCATTTTTTTTTGTCAAGTCATATCCCGTGCTCCGTCGCAACACAGGGTTATGGCACCGACTGCTTGTGTACCTGCTGAAGTATGCATGACAAAACTTTATGATAAACCGGACTTTTATGTCAATAAAAGTCTCGAACTCAGCAATCATGGAGAGGGCGAACTTTCGCAATCTCGGTTGGCTGCCAAGGATCTTACTTTGAATGTCCTGAAGAAACGAGCGGCTGAAGTCGACACCGACCGATGTGCTCCTGGAGAAGAAGATGCCTTCTATGTGGCAGACATGGGTGAGGTTTACCGCCAGCATCTGCGCTGGAAAATGAACCTAGGCCGTGTGCGCCCGTTTTTCGGTATGTTCTTCTATTCATGACATTATCGGTTGGTTGCTAATGGGAAACAGCGGTCAAGTGCAACCCCGACCCGGAGGTCCTCCGCCTCATGGCCAAGCTTGGAAACGGCTTCGACTGCGCTTCCAAGGCGGAGATTGACATGGCTCTTGAGACCGGCGTTGATCCCAGTCGCATAATCTACGCGCAGCCCTGCAAGACTAAGTCCTACCTGCGCCACGCCGCCAACGTGGGCGTGAAACAGATGACCTTTGACAATGCCGACGAGCTGTACAAAATCAAGGCTTGCTTTCCCGAAGCCGAGCTCTACCTCCGCATTCTTACCGACGACTCGACCAGTTTGTGCCGTCTTAGCATGAAGTTTGGTGCCTCGTTGGATGTAGCCCACCAACTCCTCGAGCTGGCACACGAGCTTGAGCTCAAGGTCGTCGGCGTCAGCTTCCACGTAGGCTCTGGTGCGGAAGACCCCAAAGCTTTCCTCAAGGCGGTTCAGGATGCTCGCCTGGTCTTTGACCAGGCTGCTGAAATCGGCCACGAGCTGCACACCCTCGATGTTGGCGGCGGTTTCACTGGTGAGACCTTTGAGAAATTCGCCGGCGTCCTGGGCGAGGCATTGGAGACTTACTTCCCACCGCACATCCGCATCATCGCCGAGCCTGGCCGATACTACGTTGGCACTGCGTTCACTTTGGCCGCGAATGTCATTGCACGTCGCGATGTGCGGGACCCCGAGGAGGCAAGCAAGGACGTTTATATGATCTACCTCAATGATGGTGTCTACGGCAACTTCTCCAACATCATCTTTGACCACCAGCACCCCGAGCCTCGCATTCTTACATGCGCATCCCAGGCGAATGCTCGGACCTCTGCGACGCCGGAGGATGTAGCCTACTCCATCTGGGGACCCACTTGCGATGGCATTGACGTCATAAGCCAGCGAAGCCTGCTTCCGGGCTTGTTGGATGTGGGTGACTGGCTTTACTTTGAAGAGATGGGCGCCTATACCAAGTGCAGTGCGACCCGCTTCAACGGCTTCTCTGACAACCACGAGGTGATTTACATTTCCAGCGAAGCGGGCGCCTCTGCTCTTCTTGAATACTAGTCTGATATCTGTTTTTGTTTTTTTTTTTGTTTTTGCTTTTGCTTTACCATGTTGATTTGCGCTTTCCTGTCTTTACAGCAATTTTTTATCTAGTCGTTTGGTATTAATACAGAGGGAAGCTCTATTTATATAATAGAGTAGACCCGAATGTTTAACCATTGGTACTGTTGAAAAGTTTCCACGTATCATCACTATTTATCCGTGTATATGCGTAACCTTACAGTGGTATCTCTCCGTCTAAATGGGTTTCAACTCCGTCTAACAGCATAAATCTATCCATGCCGAGCCAGCTCCGACACAACCAAGAATGTTGAAGCTATACAAGCCGCTCAACACTCAGCTCCGCTCCAACTCCGTCGCCACCCTGCACCAACCCCCCAGCCTCCAGCTTCTTCTTCCACTTCGCAGACTCATACCGCGCAAGAATAAGCGTGATGCGAGCGATTGCCGTCGTGTCCGCAGCCTCGGCAACAACTTCCGAGGCGGTGCACGTCCAGCGCCCAAACGCCCAGTTGAGGATATAGTACACTGACTCGCCCGCCGTGGAGTTTGCCGATGGTCTCACATCCAAGTCGTCCGATGAGCTCGCCGGGGGCGTTTGTGTCGAGCACTTCAAAATCCCCTTTATCCTGTAAACCTCCTCCTTCGGCGCTGAGGAGAGAAGCTTTTCCAGCGCGGCGACGTCAATCGTCCCCTTACCCTCCTCCGCCTCCCCTGTCTGTCGTAGTGTAACCGAAAGAACCTCCACCTCAGACTGATGTCCATGACCATGTTCATGCCCGTCTACCTTCCCACTATCCAAATCCTCCTCACCCCCCTTTGCAAACAGCGCCCCATCAATCCCCAGCAGCACATCCTTATCCACCTTCCCCTTGTCACTCTTAACGCAAGGCGTCTCAACCTCCAAATCCCCCACGCGATCCAAAACATCATCAAACCGCCTCTCCGAAACCCCCTCCCACTTATTAAACACAATCAAATCCGTGTACTTCGCCTGCAGCTTCGCCGTGTAACTCGTATCCTCATACCCCTCCCAATTCTCCACATCAATCACCGAGACCACGCCGTCAAGCACGTACGCACCCGTCCCCGTGGCCGGGTCCACACTCTCGCGCGCAAGCCGGTTCACCTCCATCGCGAGCGTGGCGGGGAATGCACTCCCGCTAGTCTCGATGATGATTCGGTCCGGTGTTACCTCGGAGCGCAGCTGTTCGAGGGCGTCGCTGAGTTGGCCGACGAGGTTGCAGCAGATGCAGCCGTTGAGGAGTTCGCGGACGCCGGAGATTGCGGACGTCGAGGCTAACTGGGAGTCGATTGCGACATCGCCGAATTCGTTTTTGAGGAGCGCCAGTTTGTAGGTTTTGGGGAGTTGGGGGAGCAGGTTTAGTAGGAGGGTGGTTTTGCCCGAGCCCAGGAAGCCGGTTACGATTGTTATTGGGATTGCTGGGGCCATGGTCTTTATGGTTTTTTTTTTTTTCTCTTTCTCTTCGTCTATTTTTTTTCTCTATTTTTTCTTTTTCGGAAAGGAGAGAAGGGGGAAGGTTGAGATTGAAGAATCGTGAATGATGGAGACTGGAGGCTCAGCAAAAGATGGAGGGGAAGAGGGGGACAAGAAGTTGTATGTGCGCTATTCCTAATCGGGACGAGCCCTACACCGGCACTGATTCTGTATTCCGATGTGATAATATTAAGACTCGCCATTCATATGTTGGCCATAAGAAAGGACGGAATGCGTGGACAAGATAAACGGCATGATGAAGTTTAGATGGATGTCTTCGTCGAACGTCTATAAATCCTATCCCTCATCTTTCGCTAGACCATAGGATCTCTGGAAACTGGTGTTAATGTACAGAATGAGAAAACCGGGAATGGCATTCTGCCAGGCTCGGGTGAAATAAGTCGCCCTATTGGATGTTGCCAATATTGAGGAGCCTACATGACAGAGAAATTGAGAAGCTATTTATAATAGTCCAATTCAATGCCAAACTCGTAGATTTACCAGGCGCCAGTACCGGTCACTTTTACATACGCCGATTCAACTATAAAGTCCAGACCCAGTCAGTTGAATTACTAATAAACCTAAACTCCAAGCTGGCCTGGGAATTCACGAGGAATCCCCGAAACGGAGTCCAAGATGTTGAGTGACGGAGATGGACCCGGATATAAAGCCCGGAAACTGAGGTCCGTAAGCGGCTTAGCGCGATATTTAGTACTGCCTTACAGTTACGGCCCAGACCATAGACGCTAGATAGTGACGTCATTGTACGTCCCCTGCATTTAAGGCAGAACAATTGCTATGGCTGTTGTAGCTTCTCGACACCGACAGCAATATGTCTGAAAATCCTACCGAGCAGGTCAAAGATACCGTTTACACCGCTGCATCCACGTCCGGTGAATGGGTGCAACAGAATGTTGTGAATCCAGTCCAATCCTACGTAGGTGGGGAGAAAACTGAGGAGCTTGGTGGGTTCTATATGCTTGTCGTTTATTAAAAATGTTGCTAATTCTTCCTCCCAGGCCAGACGACCGAACCTGAAATATGCGATGAAGAGCACAGAGCGATCGACAGTCTAGACAAGGAGAAAATAGAGGCATTTCTCCGAGAGAAACACAAGAGCAACGCTGGGACGAAGCGGAAGTGAACCAAGAAGCCGGATTTCTGTTCAATGTACAATATAAGACGTATGGCACATGGGTTTGACTGTGAATTTGATGCGGAAATGAATTAAATGCTGTTTTGATGTATGATTATAGAACTGCTTTGAATCCACGATCTAGCGAGCGGTCCAGTCCCAGGAAATCAACTACCTGACCAAGATGGTCGATGCCCCAGAAGCCTTCTTTCTCACCCTTGGGGTTTGTGCATTCAAACCAGGGGAGACCGAATGCACCAGAGTCAAAGGCTTGCTGCGTATTGGCACTCAAGCGTGCTTTGATCTCGGGTCCGTTTGCCTGATATAATTAGCTTATGGTGTATCCAGAAAGGCAAGGCTGTGCTTACCGCTTCGAGGACTGCCTTTGTTTCAGCTGACCCTAAAAACCTCTCAAGAATTGGTACAAACACTTCAGGCTGCGTTGCTTTGGCATTTCCTTTTAGCCAGAACTCCTCATAAACCGCCCCGGTAGCAGAAGCTAGCTTTGAAGGAATCTGTTGAGAGATAGCTGCGAAAGCACGTTGAGCCGCCAAGGTATTGGGTGGGAAACCTTCCGGCATTGACTCTGACACTGGCACTGAAAAGTAACGGGCCCAGCGCATCCGCTCCTGGTTGATCCATTTGTCCTTGTCTGCAGGCCCTCGTTAGTCACTATACTAGTATGTGCACAGGTGGCCGTCTCACTTTTGATTCGGATGGGTGGAGTATTTCCGCAGGCATGCATCAGCCCGCCGAGAAAAATAGGCACAAAAGTGACATCACACTTGCTGAAGGTTGGAGAATCCTATTCCAGCGTCAGACAGCTCCTTTATGGCGTTATAGCTACATTTGGAGTAGTATATAAATAGTAGGAGCTCACCCGTAAGAGTTTGAACGCGATGTATGCGAACGGACTAACAACGTCATAGTATAGGGTGATCTTTGGGGCAGCCATGGTTAAATCAAGCGATCTATGGTTTATCTTGCCAAGGATCAGAAAATAAAATCCAACGTGGTCTTTAGCCAACAGTTATGTTTTCAAGTAGAGGAATGTTGGGAACAGTGTAGGCTGCAGACTGCAGAGTCCCCGCTGCACATCACGGCTGATTCAGCCGAGCCGAGGTTATGTTCGGATTGTTCTATCGCGACATTCTGTTACTACTTCAACGCCAGCCAACAATCTCAACGTTTATTGAGGGGACGTGGGATAAGTTCAGCGCAGGCGCAGTAGATGCGATCAACTCGTGCGCCCGTGGCCCGACATAAACACAACCTTTAACCAGCTAATGAGATATTCTTCGACACATCGCGTGGGCTTTCACGTGGATTGGTCACTATTACCGAATGCCTGAGTATATAGTAACCTCCGATGTTTGATAGACAGCTCTCGAGCCACGGTTGAGTATGCTGGAATCCACGCTGTTAGAGTGTATAACTGCGAGCAGAAGAGGAAGCGATGACCGTAAATTGTTCTGTGCTCCTGCCAATAATGCCGGTGATGAGGGCAAGGAAGGCGCGGCCGAGTCCAACATCCTTCCTCAATTCCAGGTAAGCCCTATGGGGTCTGGGATCTCTTCAAGCATTCACGCTTCAAAGTTCAGGCCAAATCAATTTCTCTTCAGACTTAGCCCACAGTCTAGTTTTCATATCAAAACATCGCACCTACTCAGTTTACTGTGCATCGTTCTACAACATGCGTAACCTTTCTAGCGATGGCATGACCTCGAGCTCGGTTGACGACTCATACCTAGCACCTGAAGCCCAAGGTTTTCAAGATTCGGTGAGCAAGAGGCGTCGGCACGCCATGTACTTCCATCGGCCGCCAGTTTGGCGCTATAGTTCATTCCAAGATGGGAGCTCGTCGCCGGACATGTCTGAGGATTTGAATGGTAGTGACAGAGTAACGGAGGACAACATTTCCATTAGCTCTCTGGATTTGTCCAATAACCAGAAAGGCGATACAGCGCCATATGTGATTCTTGATGATTCCGACTCGGACCACGAGACTCCTCTCCTGGTGAGTACTTGGCGGTGCGGGGGCCGACATGGAAGTTAACAAAGATAAGCAAAAGGAGCGCGACTCATACGGTAAAGTGGCCCTGCCTGACTGTCGGGTCTCAACGGAAACAATCCCAGACCCTTTGCACCAGAAGAAGCCGGTGTTCTGCACTCGCCTGCATTCATATAAGGACATTCGGCTAGGGCTGGGAGAGCAATGGGCTATTGAAGAGGGGTCGCTGATCATTGGCGTAGGCTCAGAGTATACTTTACTCCAAAGTTACGAAAGAAGGGCAGATGAATTTGAGGTTTCTGGTGGTGACGTCTATGTGGTGTGTTCCTTGTATGCGGACCTGTGGGCGCTGTGCGCGAAGGTTTCATCCAATCCGTCACCAGAAGGGAATGATGCTACCCGGCTTGCTTTCCTTCCCCTATGTGCGGTAACATTGGCACCAAACTATAGCGCATTCATCCAGCGGAGTATCAGATGTGCTCAATACTCCGAACCGCACGCGGAAAGATATCCTGGGAATGGGCTGCCTGTCATGCCTCCGCGACGTTCACATAGCCTGACTGCTAGCAACCAGATATTTCGCGGTCCCGACAGTCAGATGTCGTTACCGCTGACTGTTCGTGATATATTTCGAAGTCTTGTGTTGAAACATACGGATGACGATTTTGTGCCGCTAGACTCCACATTGGAGCCCATATTGTCGACGTTGACAAGCAGACGATGGCGTTTTCTAAGTAGGGTGGGGCGCATCAGATATTCCTCGAAATACCGACAGAGTGGCAGGCATCATATGAGACGAAAGTACGATTACAGCCCGAATCAATCATCTGAACCCGCCCACGAAACCGTTAATTCAAAACCGAATGGATGGCGAGGACTGCGCAGGTGGCAAAGGACTCCATCATGGGATAGCCAGAAATTCAAATGGCTGTCGTGGAAATCTGATCATATCAATCCGTATTGAAAAGTATCTCTATGATCGTGTCCTTCGCCATTGATCAGATAGCTTTGCATCCAGGCCAGTGTACATAGTCGATAGAAAGTTCGAGTCGAAGAAATATCAATTCAGCTTCCGATTATACGGAGACATGGGTTGGGTTCCTGGCCAAGCCTACTGGCTGCATTCATTTTTGGGCACGTTTGCCATAACAGTGCAACTCGATTTCATCCCATTGTTCGTGCTCTGAGGGGACCTTGGTGCGGTGCAAATGTAGATTGTGTAGCCCAGCGGATTCCATCAAATCAAAGAAAACACCCTCGCTTTCATGCCGTCTCTTTAGAGCTACGAGGATGATAGCGCTAGGAGACACCTGGACCAGTCGACTTAACACTGACACTAGAGCCGGCTGGCTGTCCGCATTATAAGTGCAGTCTGAGACAAGGACTAGATCAATGGACGGGCTGTCAAAGAGATTATCCGGGAGTTCTTCTTCCCATTCGAGTGGCCGGTACTTGATCTCTGACCCATGCGCCGGCTGCGCAACAGCAATATTCTTACAGATGATATCCTCAACCTCGGATAGGTCTGTGAGCAGGGCGGAGCATTGCGGGAGAAGGCTTGCCAAAGCGATACCAACTATACCGCATCCTGATCCTAGTTCAATTACGTTGAGGGGGCTACTGCGTCCAGTTTGTAAAAGGTCCTCTAGCACCGGGTTGGATGGTCCGTGATCCCTAGCAATTATCTGCTGAAGATACATGACCGAAGATATTGCTGCATCCCTGAACGCGTGGAGGAGGGTACTTAGAATAATGATAGAAAAGAGATTTTGGAGAGAGTATAGTCTCACCAGATATGCCGTGCAATGCTATTCCCGGTTTCCTCCCATATACTCAGTTGCACAGACCGGCTTACACGGAAGCGTCGTTCAACCAGCTTCTCGGCGACCAGCGACTGTGAGCCTCCGAAAGGTGCACTCCAGCAGGATATTACTAGCGGGATACTGCGTTGATCCAACAGAGAGTCTGACAATGTTGAATCTGTGCCGCGGATAGGTTTGGATGTGGTCACTTCCATTATCATTGGTCGCTGTGAGATACTGCTGGGGAGCGATCCCAGGGAAATTGGGAGTTCACGCTTCCCTCCGTGCCACTGCAGCCGTTCCTGACATATGATGTTTTTCTCATCGTGAGCAGGACGGAGCGTTACAAGTAAATCCACATCCTGTGTCAGGAATGCATCGCCTAGATCTGTTGTGAGGCAGATAAGTGCAGAGGCGGAGACAGAGCCAGTTTTTAGCTTCTGCAGCCTGGGAGTTTTGAGAAAACGAATGTAATAAACCATCTCGTGTATAGTTGTAGATCAGAGAATGTGAATGGGCTCCAGAATATTCATAATAATAATCCCTGTCTGTCGGGCGTGGGCTGACTAAGTCGGATGACATCTGCCTTGCCCGCATCCCGTCTGGAATCTGTTCAATCCTCCAGCTCCCTTCCTTGTCTCCCCCAATTCCAACACCCAAAACGCTATCGGTATACTAATTTCCACAATCTAGCTAAACTGGCGCTCTCTTGATTGTCCATGGGGCCTCCTAGATGAAGCTGGAGGAACAGACCTTTTATCTTCAGATGCCTGGAGACAAGGTCTCCTACTAACCACCAACCACCATGATGCGACCGAGAGATCCTCGAGTCAGGCAGACAATCAACCAGATTTCGTATAATCTCGAGTCCGCAAACGAGACAGCGCAGGAACGGATTTATACATTTTCGCATAACTATATATTCCCCTGTTTCTCGACAATTGGAAACTGTGTCAATTCATGCACTGCGCCCTGTCTCCCCACCCGCGACGACCACCTGCGCCGTCGCCGGCGTCGCTACGCAGATTTCGACTTCTACGACGACTGGGAGAACGAAGAGGCGGATGATACCATTTTAGGATGGGGTACAGACGAACTAGATCGTCTGTTGGCTGGGAGCGGGCTAGCGCGGGGAAATTCCGACCAACCTCGCAAGCAGCGGAGGATGAGCTATGGTGCTCGTCGCGCGAGTAGGAGGAAAAGCGGACTTTTAATACCAGACGATCATGATGACCCGACTGTTATCCCGAGCTCGTCATTTCTGGGATTCCTCGAGCGATTCCCATGGAGATTTGGCGCGCGGGGTTTGAAATACAGACCCTCTATCGCTGACCTTCAAGAACACCCGACCGGGTTACGAGACGTACACGAGCAGGACCCTCTAATAGAAGAGGGCGAAGAGACCGGAGGAGGGCCTGTGAATGTGAACAATGGGAGGTATCGCAGTTCAACACAGTCGTCCCGTGAAACCGCAAACTCTCTCAGCTCCCGAGGGGATTTAATTATGAGCGACGAGGAGGAGGACGCGGTACCTTTGGACGACGAATTTGCTATGGCCTTGGCCCGAAGGGGAACAGGGCTGGAGTCGGATGATCAGGAAGGGGGTAAACCCGACAGTATGAGGTCTACCTCTGGTACATTCAGCATAGCACCCACCACATCTTCGAAGAGCTCGAAAAACAAGAAGAAAAAGAAGCGGTCCAGTCGAATACGTTCGCCTCCAAGCTCTTTCGCGGATCTTTCCCGCGATATGGCGTCAATATCGATTGACGATTTAAAGAGGGAGGATGAGCAGGCTGCGCGGGAAGAAGAGCTAGAAATTGTACGGAAACGGCTCGCCGCGCGGCAGGTGGCTTTGCACCGGGGGATCAGCATAGAGGATGTCAAAGTATGTTTAGGAGTGGCCGCGACTTAGCTAGTATTCGCAAGCTAACCGTATAACAGACTGCTTCCATATCTCCATCACAAACAGCGCCTTCGGGTGTTGCTCACTCCACCTTGCCCGTCAACACCTCGGACGCGCAGGGGAAACAAGACTCTGCCCTTAATAACAAAGTAACCCGACAAGACTCTAACCCGCGATTATCCGAGCCTGATTCACGAACTGAACCATTCCCACCTTTGCCCGATACACTCATGAGTCCTGAGAGTATCGAATATATTTCTACCCACTCCGATCCTAGTCGGAATTCGGACGTACGTCTGAGACCCGTTGACCCAGTGCCGGAACCCGAGGATGACGCCCCGAGCTCTAAGACCGATTATGACAGAATTTGAGAGTGCAGGGAGCAGGCATCCCATTGAGAAAAGCTGGTTTGCAGGCAATTCAGGCACATTCATTCGAACTAATATTTGTTTCTTGTGATACCACTTAGCCTATTTCTACCTGTATACTACGACCTTGGTTATGGTTATGATTTATGATTTGGAAATCCTATACCCGCTGGACGAGTTTCTTGGGGAACTATTCCGCCATACCTCTAATTCTCGTCTTCTACGTTGCACTCGTAGATTTCTGAACTAAAGTCGTAGGCCAATTACGGTCTGTTCTCACGTTTTTAGTCCGCCCTGCGTAGGCTGACAGCGTGGTTATAAAAACCCAGGGCGGGTCTGAAAAACGGAGGAGGGAAGTGTACCGTTCCATAGGAGGTTCACATTCCGCATTGATATCGCGCTTGTCCATCTGGACGATCGACCCATCTGTCGACCATGGAGGTAGGTTAGGGTTGAAGATGGGTCTGGTTGTTCTTTGTTCCGCGCTTGTGAGTGACATGATGAGTGTTTCATCCAATTGAGACGCTGGGAAGAAGAGAGGGAAAACACAATTTGCGTAAATAGTATGTCTAATGAGGCGAAGAGATGGGATATTGTACACGTAGATGTCTATTTTACATGCTTTTTCATCAGAGCGTTAGTAGAAATACATGTCGGTTTACATGATCACGAGCAGGGTGTGATGTATGCAGATGAACTGATTAGGATGCTTAGGCCGAGGCTGCAGCATCTCCCTCAGGAAGGTCGGAAACCTCAGAGGGATTCATGGAGAGTTTGCGGACCTCCCAATTTTCAGACTCAGCCCAATCCTTCTTCTCACCTAGGAGACAAACGGATCGTCGGGTGCCATCGACGAGGAAGGCCTGGGCAACTTCATTGACGTCCTTTGCTGTGACGTCTAGAACCTGTTCTCTCCAACGCTGATCCATCTCATGGGTGATACCACTCATGAAGTACCTGGCTCCTTCTTCATCAACGCTGACCGGGGCATCAAGGCCTTGGAAAATGCCTAGCTTAGCTTCGTTGATTTCACGGTCTGACCAGATACGGTCTCTCGCGAAAATACCACTGTTTTGGAAGACCTTGAGGGTATTGGCAGGGTTGGGGTCACGGTAGCTAGTGAAGGCGAAGAATCCCTTGACCGGGCCGTTGCTTGCTCCTGCTCCATAGGCTCCTCCCTTTTCTCTAATCTCGGGATGGAGATAGTTGTGAGTGAGAAGCTGAGAAAGGACGCTCAGCTTCGCACTGGAGGAATGCGTAAATGGCACTGTTGGTAAAGCCAATCCAGAATAATAGACCTTGTAAGGCAGGTCATAAAAGGCCTTGGTGACAAGCGACTCCGAGCCAAAACTCTGAGGCTGAGTCGAGGGTGAAGGAGACTTCGGTAGGCCGGAAATCCACTTTTGCAAGATCGACTCATTCTGGCTTGAACTTCCTGGTTCACAGACAAGGCGAACCCGAAGACCAGATGT
Source organism: Aspergillus puulaauensis (assembly GCF_016861865.1). Lineage (NCBI taxonomy): Eukaryota > Fungi > Ascomycota > Eurotiomycetes > Eurotiales > Aspergillaceae > Aspergillus > Aspergillus puulaauensis. The sequence continues at coordinate 1,291,952 of NC_054860.1, read as the reverse complement.
TTTTGAAATAGCAAATGATTGAATGAGACGGAGTTTTTCGATCAGCTCCGCTAGACGTTCAGGAGAAGTCTCGGCATCACGTAGAAGGTTGGCCATGGCTTGCAGCTGGGCAAGGCCTGAAGTCTGCTCTTGCGCCCAAAAACTACGAGAAAGGCCAGCTGCTGCGGCATTCAATGCGTATCGGTGGCCCGTCCCTGCCACAGCATCCAACGCCCCATTAGTGGACAATCGCAGAAGTTCCTGGATCATCGCCGGTGCGTAAGGGCTGGTGAAGTCAGTCTCGGTAACAAGGGCTGTCAGGATTTCAAGCATGTCTGGGATGTTCTTGTCCACCGCAAAGCCAGAAAACTCGAGGCCTTCCTTGAATTGACCGAGTTCTGTTGGCGACGACGTGTGGAAAGTTGAGGTCGAGACTCCGCCTGTCTTAAGTTTCATCAAGTCTTCCCACTGCTCCATCGTCCTGGTTGGAGTTCCAAGTCGCATAATGCAATCGTTGAAAAGCGGTAGTAGTAGGCGAAGGTCATCGGGGAGATCGGCGAAAGCATTTACTGCTTGGAAGTAGGTCAATCCGTTGGTGGGAGCTTCGCGCCAGACAACATCCGTGTCCTCAACACTAGATTCGCGGACCGGCTTGTACTCCTTTTGCCGAGAGATATCTTCAACTCGCAGCGATGGCAGACAGCTTAGATCAGAGTGCTGCGCTTGCTCTTGAACCTCAAGCAGCTGTAGCTCGGCCTTGCCAAGTTCAGTGACTGCCTTCTCAGCTGAGCCATACTGCTCAATCAGTTCCTTGAGCTTCGCCTCCTTCCTGACCACTTCTTTTTCATCCAACTCCTTGTTAAATGATGGGTTGCCGACCATCGTAAATGTCAGGCAGTTATCATTGATGAGGTACTTTTGCATCAGGGACTCCAGATAGCCACCCTTTTCGTACTTGCTCTTAAAGCCATCGATAACCTCATTCCAAGCCAGCTCCTTCATGGGATCTGAACCGTTAAACCAAGACCCGAGAGTTTTTTGGATGACTCCAAGACCAAAGTTCGCGGTCTTATGTCGAAGGGCAAGCTCCAACTGGTGGAGGAATCCCTGGACCTTCTCGTCATTGAAGCCCTTCTCGAGAGACTCCTGGAAGACTCGCTGGACTTCCTCCTTCACTCGCGGGGCTTGATCCTCGCTCACACCAGTGACACCAATTGAGAAAACAGGAACTCTAGCGGAAGTGTCGAGGCCCGTGTTGGGGGTGAAAGAGGAACCCAGTCCACTTTCAATCAAAGCCTTGTACATGGGAGACCCGTATCCATCCAGCAACAGAGACGAGAGGATACCTGCTGAGAACGTTTCGACGATATCCGTGCTATCACCCATGTACCACGACGTGGAAGTTTTAAATTGCTTGTCTTCGCTGGCGAACGTGTCAATTGGCCCTGGCACAGTCACGTTTACAGGTTCACGGAGATCAATCGGCCTTTTGACGGACGTGTCGGCATCTCCTTTGTTAAATCCGTCCAAGACGCCACCAACCTGCTTCAGATGGCCATCTAGAGGCATATCGCCGTAAGTCAGGATCTTAGCATTGCTGGGGTTGTAATTTTGCTTTGAGAAGTCGACTAGTTGCTTGTGCGTCAAGTCCGTGATGTTTTGAGGGTCTCCTCCAGAGTTATTAATGGCAGGGAAAATGCTCTCTTGGTATCTGATCCAGTAAAGGTAGTTGGCGTCAGACATTGAACCCTTCATTTCGTTGTACACAACACCCTTGAACAAGATGTCTTCCAGCTTCAAGCCACCCTCCTGAGTTTGGATGGCCCGAGGGTCTTCCGGTCCTAAACGCCATCCTTCTTGCCTGAAATCTTCTTCCTTGAGTAGAGGGTGCATGGTAGCATCCAGATAGACAGATAGGAGGTTTTGGAAGTCTTGCAAGTTTGTCGTGGCAAACGGATACATGGTGTGATCGGATGAGGTGAAGGCATTCATGAAATTAGAGAGAGAGCGAGGGAGCATCTTAAAAAACGGGTCACGGATCGGGTATCTAATGGAGGTCAAAAGTCAGTGTCCAACTCGGGATTGCGAAACCGTCGTGTCTTGGACGAGGGAAGCCTTACTTCTCACTACCACAGAGAGTAGTGTGCTCTAAGATATGCGGCACACCTGTGGCGTCCGGAGGGTTCGTCTTGAATCCGATGCCGAAAACATTGTTCTTGTCTTCTCTTGCAATATGGAGGTAATCCGCATGTGTCTTGTCATGCTTTAATCGGACAGCCGTAAGGTGAAGCTCGGGCACATGTTTCTTCTCCTCCACGGTAAACCCATGAAGCTGGTCGCCAACTTCTGGCAAGCCCGGTAAGCTGGAAACTGAAGCGAGGGTTCGTGTTTGAGACCACCGAGATAATGACGTGGCGGGCCTCAATACGCGCCCGCAGGGTTTGTGGAGGGCCGGAGCTCGCTGTCTGCCCAGCTGCAGGAATGAGCGGAGCATGTTGTTGAGCGTGTCCGAATCAATAGAAGGGCGCGCAGACCAGTCCCTTGACTTTGGAAGGATGTTAGATGATTTGTTTCACACGGATCGTTGTCGATGGCGCAACGGTTTGAAAACGGCACCGGTCCAGCCGGGACCAAGTGTTAGAGCTAGGAGGCGAACAAACTGCAAAGTACAAAGAGAAGAATAGTGCCTCCGAATCTTCGCCGTCTAGTTTTAATAAAAAGGCAGGAGAGAATGGATGAAAGAGTTGCGGCCGGTTGTCGGCTGGGATGACAAACTGCGCAATGCCAAGAGAATATTTTCTAATCGGGTTAGCGTTAACCCCCTCTTACGAGATTGGATTCGATCTCTCCAACAAGTCCTCGACCGACTGTCTTTTGACTCGTTTATACTCACTAGTTGCCTGCCGCTCAACCAGGCTCTCACGACTCTCTGCTGCCATTCTTGGGCTGTTTCTTGGCTGTGCAGAACTTGGTTGCTATAGGATCGGAAGTCCCGGTTGCTCCGAGTTCTGCGAGCCTAGCAAGTCTCTCAAGGTTCTCCGCTCATTGCCAGTGTGGAATTCAAGAGTCACCATTTCCTGTGCTGTGTCTGGGTATTCTCCAGGCGCCACATTACTCACACGGATCTGAGTTCTACTGGGCTTTTCGAAGCGGCCCTCGACCCGGCCACCCATTAAACTCTCGACCACGCCCAGCCGTTCCGTGTTCGCATTTTTCCTCCCAAGGCCCGGCCACGCGACCTCCGCCAGACAACTTGCAACGAACGTCCCCCGGACCGAATCTACAAAGTGGACTCACCAATAATGTCGGCTACGGCTATGTCGAAGAAAAACAAGGGGAAGAAGGCCGCGGACCCTAACGAGACTTCGAAACTTCTTGCCGCCAAGATCTCGCAGCTGGAGCAGGATGCGGCTGGAGAGAAGGACCAAGAGCAAGAAATCGGTGCGTGGTTTACCATGGAGTGTACAATTTGGGCTGTTCCGATACATTTGGCCTTGCGTGGCAACATTGGCTAACAACACTGTTTGGTTATAGAACGGGAGGTGAAGAAGGCCACCAGAGATTTAAACCAGCTCTTGACCAATATCGAATCCCCGATGACCCGCCTCGAAACTGTCCATAAAAAGTACACCGAGCTCCTGGCTGACATGAAGAAGTTGGACCGCGACTATGCCAAGAGTAAGAAGCGCGCGGACCAGCTCCAGAAGGACCAAGACAAGGGCAAATCGGAGTTGAACAAAACTGTTACTATGAAAGATAAGCTGGAAAAGCTTTGTAGGGAGCTTACGAAAGAAAACAAGAAAGTCAAGGTGGGTTTAAGTACAACTACAACATGATCGACTGGATTTAGCGCCTGGGCTAATTGACAATTTTCGGGGAAAATTAGGATGAAAACAAGAAACTAGAGGAGAACGAGAAAAAGGCCCGTGCGATAGTCAATGAACGACTTGACTCTCTTTTGTACGACATTCAAGATGTTATGGCAGCAAAGGGCAATCCTCGAAGCGACAAGGTGGACATCGACCTTGACGAAGCGTAAGTTGCGATCTGGCAGTTTCTGTTCTCTGTACACTGTCTGACAATTTGTTAAAGCCTGCGGGCCAAGATCAAAACCATTGGGGAAAAGTTTGAGATGCGCGAGTTACACTACAAGTCCTTACTGCGCAGCAAAGACGCAGAAATTCAATGTCTTACCGCAAAATACGAAGAACAACGACGTGCGGCGGAGAATGAAGCTGCTCGCTGTCGTGCGCTGAGCTCCCAGGTATCTACGTTCTCGCATACCGAGTCTGAACTGCGAAGCCAGCTGAATATTTACGTGGAAAAGTTTAAACAGGTATGGCTTCATAGGGTTCCTTTTGGTTCTCGATAATAATAATATTTCAGGTTGAGGACACTTTAAACAATAGTAACGAGTTGTTCCTGACGTTTCGCAAGGAGATGGAGGAAATGTCGAAAAAGACTAAACGATTGGAAAAGGAAAACCTCACCCTCACTCGCAAACACGATCAGACAAACCGAAACATACTAGAAATGGCCGAGGAGCGAACGAGGAATCATGAAGAACTCGACAAGTGGCGGAAGAAGAGTCATCACCTCGAAGCACTGTGTCGACGAATGCAGGCCCAGGGCCGTGGGCAGAATCTTGCTGTGGATTTAGACGGTGACGACGAGGGGACGGAAAGCGAATACGAAGAGGATTACGAAGACGAAGAAGACGAAGAGGGCATCAGTGACGAAGAATATGAAGTCGATAGCGCCAACGGAGACCACTCCCTGCCACAGCAGCCACAGCAGCCAGAGAAGCCAGAGAAGCCTGTATTTGGGCCGCCACCGCCCCCGAACCTCCTGGAAACACGAGCGAATGGGAAACCTGTGTTAAACGGATGCCACTAACGATCCTGCCGAGGAAAGGGAAAATAAGGCCAGTTCTTTACCCATCTTCCGAGGTTGGGAACAATGTAGGGAGTGGTGTCATCGAATTTAGTATCCGGCAGTCTTGCAGTGATGGATTGAAATGCCTTCATTGGACAGAGATGTATATCAACAGCTCTTGAACGTAGCACTGGTCTATTTTGGAAATCTACGTGTTGCTGTACACATTCCAGTCAGGTACTATTTTTCCCTCCAGGTCTTGTTTTCCAACCAGGCATCAGGTGTGTGAAATACCCACCTACCTATTTCGCCCCACGCACCTATCCTCTGTTATTGCTGAATGATTTCCGAGTTCTGTTCACGCTGCGGTTTATGTAAATGTATATCAATGAGACATCTGAAACCATAAAATTTCCTAGATATATACATGCCGCCCATATCTATGAGGCACGGAAATTGAATAACGGCTCAAAAAACATTAATCAATAATACAATCTTAAAGCTTGCTCGCAGGGCCCGTCGCATAAGCGGCACTCTTTTTCAAGACATCGGAGGCCTGCGCAACCATCTCCTTCAGGACCACTCCCGCAGGTTTGATCTCCTTGATGATGCCAGAGACGTCACCCATGAGGTAAGGGATATCAAAGTCCTTATCGTTATTGAAATCATGCTCTATTGGCACAATACCCTGCGCCGTTAACCGCGCAATCTCCTCGGGCTTCTTCTCCCATTCTTTGATGTAGTCGTTGGGCAACATCCGTAGCGGTCGTCCAGAAATAACAAGCGTCCGCTTGGTCTCCCCATATTGCGCGCCGACAACAGCCTCCTTATGCAGCTTGCTCGCACCACTCTCTTCCGTGGCCAGGAACCTTGTCCCCACCCACACACCAGCCGCGCCCAGCGTCAAGGCAGCTGCCAGACTCCGCCCATCGTTAATACCTCCAGCAGCAACAACCAGCGGCGTCTGTCCTGTAAGCGGGCTCTTATACTTCTGCACCGTATCAAAAATGGCCGGGATAAGCACAGAGAACGGAATGTCTCCAGTATGTCCACCACCTTCTCCGCCCTGCGCACAGATGATATCCACGCCAGCCTTGAGCGCCTTCTCCGCGTGCTTCGGCGCACCCACCATGTTCATAATCAAGATCCCGGCATCGTGGAGACGCTTGATCACATGCGCGGGCGGGATGCCAACAGCGCACACAAATAGCTTCGTCCCGTGGTTGATGACCACGTCAATGAGCTGGTCGAGCTGGCCGTTTGTGTAGTCGTGGTTTGTCTTGCGGGCGTTGCCGCCGACTTGGGGGAGGGCGAGGTCGACGCCGAAGGGGAGCGATTTGTCCTTGAGCAGGGACTTGAGCTCCGTGAGCATCTCGTTCATTTGGTCTGGGGTGTAGCCCAGGCCGCCGATGACACCGAGACCGCCGGCGTTGGACACTGCGGCTGCGAGGGGTGCGCCGGAGGCCTTTGCCATGCCTGCGAGGAGGACGGGGCTTTGGATGTTGAGGAGGGAGGTGAGGGGCGTTGAGATTGACATTTTGGCGGCTTGATTATGTCCTGGGTAGGTGGTGTTAGTTTGAATTTGGGGAATTTGGGACTGCGATGGCTGATGCGCGTACCTTTGTTGTTTTCTTTTGTACAGACCCCTTTTTTGAAGGATGAGAGCGAAAAAAGAGTGAGGATGAGGTTTAAGTGGGAGGCCGGGGAGGATTAGGGCCGGGGATAAATAGAAATAAAATTATCTTCCCGTGGTAAATCAGTCGGCTATTCGACTTCGGTTCCTCCCATATGAAAGAAAGAGCTGGAGAGCTCCTGGAGATGCGGGGAAGAAAAGCCACTGCGGCGGGCGGACCGAGGCTCATCTCTGGGGATCTTCGGTCTGCCGGCTACATTCTACATTCGGATTGTATCTGCCATTATGCACTCATGTGCCGTGCATTACCCTTATACATAATGTTAGATGTGCAGTTCTATAGTTCAAGCACCTGCAGGAACCTGTTCCTGCCAATGCGAGGCCTGGAGTAGATTGGTTTTAGTTGATAAACTGGAAGCATGGAATGCAGCCACCATAAACCTGAAAGGGAAAATTGTGTGTTATTTTAACCTCGCAATGGGTATCTATGCGCAATAAAAACACGCCTGAGTCGTATGGACAAATATACTTCTCAATGTTCCAACCGCTTCCCTCAACAACCGAGTTGATGCCAATTACAGATAGAGCACCACAAGTATGGACACTATAATTCCTGCCAGTGAACCTGCCGCATTTTTCCTTCCTAATCCAGTCTGGGTTTTGACTATCATTGCATCCATTTCCGACACAGAGGGAATACGCAGGTGTGACCTAGAAAACGGAAGCATTAAACTGCCATCCCTGAAAACAAAGATATAAGAAAAGTAGTCTTACTCGTTGGAGTCTGCAGAGTCGTCTGTTGCCGCCATTGCTCGATTTGACTCATGTGTGGTTTCATTCTCATCTGTATCTTCCGGTGTCGAAGGTGATGAAACTGCCGCAGGTGAAGGCCCGTAAATCACCGGTCCTGGTGGAGGCTGGTACTTTCCTACCGCATCTGTTGGAGCAAGCGCAAGAGAACCCGGGAGACTGCGACGTTCTAAGTTGCGATATAGCCCGTGCAGTGCCAAATCGAAGCCAAAGGCTGAGGCGAGACCGAATGCTGACAAGCTCAGAATGAGTAGGCTGCCCAGAGGATGGGTTATAGAGGATATGATTCTCATGTTGAACGTGTCGGCAGGGGGTTTATGGGTTTACAGTCTTGAAGATGTCCCTTGTCCTGTAGATATGAGATTTAATTGAGCCGAGACCATCTATCGGCGCGACGCGAGGGTATGAGAAATCCATGCCCAGAAATTTTACCACACCGTCGAGTATGCGCTTGGTCAAGAATGATGTCTCGTGCCTGCAAGTGGACGATGGCTTCAGCCATTCATTCTGCGGTGCCCGGACACACGAACACCGTCTGCAGTCCACGCGAAAAGAAAAATATGCGAAAAGGAGCAGCCTTATCATTTTTCTCTGCAGCCAATGAGAGTGCTCATTGGGTATAGATCGGAATGTCGATTGTCGAGTGAGATTTGAGAACCGAGCAAGGGATGAGGCATCCGGAAATTGGAAGGGATCGGATGCCTTCTCGCACTTAATTCCCCTCTCGCGAATTAGGCGCGTTCATAGCTTGAAAATTGAAACTGAAGTGGCCTTCAATTGTAGTAGCCGTTGACATAGGTTGGTCTGGATTTCTCTACACTATGACGGACTTGAACAAGTCTCAACTTGGCCTTTTGGTCGACACAGTCTATGGTTGGATTTGATAGCGGAGTAACCTATTCTTCAAAGTAAATGTAGGATTGAGACATCCGATAAAGAATCTTTCCAAGGAACTTGATGCTTTTCGCACATGCTTAACTCTGGCATTCTCGCTGCCACGGTTAGGATTATTGGTACTCTAAGCGAGCTGGGGCAGTAGAAAGAACACCAAAGGTGTGTAGCTCAACGAGCAGATTTTAGGCACCATTATCCATAAGCATAGGTCCTTTGAGCTTCGATAGGAAGTCCTGGAGTTGTTGGAAAGAGAGTGGTGAAGCTGGAGGAGGAGCCCAAAGCGGAAATGATGGCAGAAACGCCAAAAGACGCGTCTCCCGCGTTCCGTCCACTTTCTCAAGTCCGCAACAATCAATCAATCAGCTCTCCAGAAACTCACTGCGAAAGCAGATTTATCTCGACAATATTTGCTTGATTACATCCAATGCACCAGTGAGAAAGTAATTCGTCGCAATATGGCTGCAAACTCCACAGAGGAAGAGTTCTTGTGTCCTCCGAGGTTCGCATCTCCGCACTCTAAGCTGTTATTTGCTTCGCTAATTATGGACAATTCCTTTAGTACGGAACAACATGAGCTTGCGCAACGAAACCCCTCTGTCTACAACCCTTTAGATACGTTCCGACTTCCACCCGGCCAGGAGAGGCAATACCAACAGCAATATGGAGATATGTACTTCTTGCGACTCGCGAAGCTGAAGCCAGCGGTTGAAGCAGTTGCGGTCGAGGCTTGGGAAGGATTCAGCGTACGACTTACCCTTTGAACTTGGAGATATACTTTTTCTTGTCGCTAACTTGTCCGCGGGACCGCAGATTGCAGGAGAGTATGCCCGTCGCGTGGAACGAGTACTCGATGTTCGACAAGGAGAACTTTGTTGGGTTGCGGGCACAATATATATGGAGATGCCACTGAAGCCCAATATCTTGGACGACCTTACGAAAGATGTAGGCTATTTTCAATTCATGTCCTACAGGCCAGTTCTAATCCCCAGTAGAATTTCACAACAGCACCCCCTCCTCGCCGAACCTACCAAGACCCAGCACACCCAGAGTTGACAGAAATCATGCTTGAAGACGAATCCGGACGACTGCGCTTGACGGGAAGCAAACTTAAATCGGTCCAACTAGCAACGGGTGCCATCATTGGTGTGCTTGGGACGGAGAACGCAAATGGAGATTTCGACGCGATTGATATCAAGGTTCCCGATCTCGCTCGACAGCCCCGACGATGGGAGAGGGATGATGTATCATCGGAGGAGTCGAAAAAAGGAAAAATCGCATTGGTTAGTGGTCTTGGTATTACGGGAACCTCGAGTGACAGCCTTGCCCTCGAGCTCCTGACAGACTACCTTTTGGGCTACACGGGATCGTCTTCTCAAAAGGACGAGGCCGGCTCACTACCAGATGCCAGCGGGATTACACGGTTGATAATTGCTGGTAACTCACTAGGGGTGAGTACCATCGAGGCGGCACCGGCATTGGAAAACGGAGCTTCGGGAAAGAAGATTGCGCAACAGAAGAAATACGGATACGATGCTTCGGCGTACAATGCGTCGCCGATTACACAATTGGATGCTTTTCTCGCAGAACTTCTACCTAGCATACCGATTACTCTCATGCCAGGCGAAAGCGACCCGGCAAATTTTTCGCTGCCCCAGCAGCCAATCCACCGAGCAATGTTCCCGCGTGCGAGGGCATACTGCGCTGCACCACCAACGGGAGATGAGAAACCAGAACACGGCTGGTTCGATAGCGTGACGAACCCCTGGGAAGGAGATGTAGAGGGCTGGCGGCTGTGGGGTAGCAGTGGGCAGAACGTGGATGACGTGCTTCGATACCTGGATTTTGCAGATGAGGATGGGACTATCGATACTGACGGGGACGTGGAAGCTAGGATACGGATCATGGAGGCCATGCTGCGGTGGAGATGTGGAGTTCCCACTGCTCCAGATACAATATGTAAGTTCCCAAGCGGGCTGATTTCGTTTGGGATATTCTATATTGACTATCGATACAGGGTCCTACCCATTCCAGACACACGACCCCTTTGTTATGCAGAGCTGTCCGCATCTTTTCTTCACTGGTAACCAGCCACGGTTCAAGACCGCCATTATAGAAGGCAACGCACCGTTAAAACTCAGCGGCGAGGATACAGAGATGGGCGGAACCGAGGAGGATTCATCCTACCCAACGGTCCGCCTTGTATCGATCCCCAAGTTCCGGGAATCGGGCGAACTAGTCCTGGTCGACACCGAAACCCTGGAGGTTGAAGTAGTCAAATTCGGCGCCTTTGCGGGAAAAGAAGAGAAACAATAATGCATGAAGCCGTATATAGACGAACCTATTGAACTCATGATGATGACTTGCAGCACGTCCTCTTCAAACCTTCCTACAATGTTGCAACATCCCTCCCATCAACCCAATTCCCGTGCAACCCCGGTCTCAAACGCACAGGCAACAAAATCCTCGCCTTCACTCTGCCAAAATCCCCCGTATCAACTAGATGCAACTCACTCCCCATAGCCCTATAATTATTAACCAACGCCAATAAATACCCATCCCCCTCCCGCGCCCCATCACTACGGGGAATAAACACCGGCTCCTGCACCATACGCGTACTCCCCGGGAAATAGACCTCCGTCTCGCCGGTCTGGTTATCGAAGTGCGCAAGCGCATTGTACAGCGGATACCCACCGCCTAGGTTTGGCTCGATGCGTGGGAAGTCCGTGCCCAGGGCAGGGTCCATCATGGTGAAGAAGCAGTGTCTGTAAGGACGGGTGGCGAAGCGGTCGTCGATGCGGTAGAATTCAGAGTTACTGCTTTCAAGGACATGCGGTTCTGAGAGGGCGAGATCAGGGTCTGTTGCGTGCGGGTTTATGGTGAAGCGCACGAGGTTCGAGTGGATGGAGCTTGGTGGGGGGCTGTTCCCTTGGGCGTCAGGCCACCAGAAGAAGACGTTTTTGTCGCTGAGGCCGAGGTCGATTATGAGATTGCCGTGTGTGTCTTCGTATGCGTTTGCGATGTGTCCCGGGAAAGAGTTTTTGTAGTGGAACCACTGTTGGTCTAGTTAGAGCTGGCTGTACAATAGAGGAATTAGGGCAGCGACCTTGACGTCTGTGGGTTTGGCTCCATGGCGTGGGAGGACTCCGAAATATAACGGTGTCTCGGGGCTCCATTGCCAGTGCTCGCCACCTTGTTTCAGTCTCTCGAGGTCGCATACTTGGGGGATGAGGGGGAAGATGACCTGCTGTAGTGAGTGCTTGTCCATGAACTATCTATACCTGGGCTTGATTACAACTCACCCAGTTCTCCGTCACGGCAAAATCATGTATCATAGCTACAACCGGCGCCACCAGCCAAACTACTTCAGTCAACTTACCGTCAGGAGAGACGTTATAATAACAAACATCCGGCGTCCCATCACCGCGGGCTTCATATCCAAAACAGGCCATTTCGCCTGTTTTGGGATCAAACTTCGGATGCGCAGTAAATGTCAAACTCGGCAACTGGCCGTCGAAATCATAGAGGCCCTTTGTCTCTAACGTGACCGGATCTAGGGCGTATGGAGGCGAATCCTCCTTCAATGCCAGGAGTTGGCCATTGAAGTATACGACATTCGTGTTGGCCGTGCTGCGGACTTTAAACTCTACAGCGTCTGTGAATCTGTTGCGGTATTTGCCTGATAGCCGTCAGCAACTGGAGATTAGGGTAGGAAAGGTCAGCTAACCAATAAGCGCCTGCTGCGCCTTTCGCTCACGCATGAACTTTTCCGTCCTCACGTAGCGCTGCTGGAACGAGACCTTGCCGTCCTTGATACGGAATGCTGAGATGTTGCCATCGCCGTTGAACCACTGTTACCTCTTAGTTCTATGATAAGACAGGCAGCCCCCAGGAGACACTGTAGTACTTACAGGATCATCGTCAATAAACGGAGGAAGCTGGGGATCCGGCATAACCCTGTAAAAGACACCATCGATTTCTTTCGGAATCTCCCCCAGGACCTGTAAATTGGGTGCTCCCCCTTCCGCCCTGCAGGGCCTCATGAACCCAGAGAACTGAGGGCGGTTCGGAAATGCCATTGTAATAAATTAAGTATTCCAGCGTGACAAGACCACGTTATACGTACCGTGCGTAAGGATACTTGTTGACCCCCACCGCAGGACATGCGACATCATCTAACGGCTTCCCACCCGGTGGGGAGATCGCTTCGACCCTAACCCCACCATGCGAAAACGGGGGATAGAGAGACTACGTACTCTCCAAGAGCTTTGGGGCCTACTAAGGCAGTTAGTAGGTAGTTAGTTGCATGAACCCCGCTGAGTCAGTTCGGGATGTCCATCAATTATGGCGGTTCTTAACTTCTTCCCCACCATCTTGCGATCTTCTCCGATGGCCGAGTCGGCCTAGGGCTTGTTGCTGGAACATCAGCACTAAGATAATCAGAGGATAAAACTTTAATGGAAATTGAGTTGGGATGTTTAGATTTAAGCCCTAAAGCCTATTGACAACAAACTATGCTCTTGGCTAACTGGCGGGGAGAATAACTATATATAATTGAAACACGCTGCTAATGCGAATATACGTACAGTCCTCGGCCCACAAATTACTGCAAGATAGAATTATCGTCCAAGTTATCAAAACATCTCTATTAATTGCATACTGAAGTATATAATACTGCTCCGTTGTTACTTGTTCCTTATTCGGCCCCACCTCCGCCATTTCGCACTGCATTTCCTTTTATTTTCCTCACCACTTCAACACTGACCCCCTAAAACAAACCAACCATGCTCCTAAACACCACAACTGGTCCGTAACTATCTCCAACACTGCGTATTATCATACTACACTAACTCCCAATAGCCATCTCCACTCCAAAAGTCCTGCTGGTGCCGTACTCAAAATGGCACGTCCCGCGGTATCACGAGTGGATGAAAGACGAGGTGCCCAAATAACACCCAATAACACATAAAGAGCAAACAATCTAACATGCAGTAGGAAATACAACAAGCAACAGCCTCGGAGCCACTAAGCCTGGACGAGGAATACGCCATGCAGCAGTCGTGGCGGAATGACGCCGATAAACTCACTTTTATTATCTGTCGCCCTGTTGTGGGGAACAACAACACCAACACTACTAGTAGTAATACTGCTACTAATACTAGTGGTGGTCAGGAGCTAGAGTTAACAGACGCAGACGATAGCCCCGCGCGCATGATCGGGGACATAAACCTCTTCCTCCGAGTCGACGACGGGGACACGGGTGTTTGCACGCCCGAAGTCATCGGCGAGATTGAGCTCATGATCGCTGAGAAGAAGGACCAAGGGAGGGGGTTTGGGCGGGATGCGCTGCTTGCGTTTTTGAGATACGTGCTTGAGCGAGAGGCGGAGGTGGTGGGGGAGTTTGTGAGCGGGGATGAGGGGGCTCGGGCTCGTCAGGTGAAGGAGATGAAGTTTGCGGCGTTGAGTGTCAAGATTGGGCAGGCGAATGAGCGCAGTTTGAAGCTTTTTGCGAGTCTGGGGTTTGAGAAGGTTGGCGAGGAGCCGAATTATTTTGGGGAGTGGGAGTTGAGGAGGACGGAATTGGGCAGTGGGGAGGTGGATGGGTATAGGGAGGTTGAGTATAGGAGGACTGCATAGACTAGATTCACTAGACATAACTAGATATAGGGCTACCACAGCTGCACGAATGAAACGAATTTCCTCCACCGAGGCATGGCTTTGTACTCGTCCAGCTCCTTAATCTCCTCGAACCCCAGAGTCCGCCGCCCCGTATGCAAGTCAACTGTTCGAGGGTCACGCAGTTTGGTGCGGAATATCAGTTTGTAGCCAATTGCACTGAAAACTATCAAGATAGTTCCGAACATGTACTGGAAGAAGTAGTATGCAGTCGGTGTATCGGATCCCTGTATAGAATGAATTAAAATGAATAAGCCCCCCCGAACAGAGAAGAGAACCGCAAACTTACAATAGGATACAAGGCAAGATAGAAAGAAGTCCCAATATAGAAACAACAACAGGTAAACAGCCAAGCCGGCGGAAACGGCCAAAGGGCACATTTCCACGCATACGTCTCCCGGAAAAGAGGATCATTCTGGGCTCTGAGAGCTGCACGGAAGCGAAACGATGTAATTGATATGACAAGCCACACCATAAAGTATCCTGTGCTTGCAATCTGCGACAGCCATTTGAACACGGTTATTCCCTCGCCGCTGAGATTGATATATGTCAGGGTTACGCAGAGAACGCTGGTTATGGCCAGAGAGATGCGAGGACGGCCGCGGGAGTCGACTTTCGATACCCAGGCTGGGATTATGCCCTGGTGGGCCATGGATTGGAGGATGCGCGAGGCGATGAAGAAACTTTCTGCTGCGATGGCTGCGACGGCGAAGATGATGGCCACGTTGAGGACATCAGGGAGGCCCTTTATGCCGGCTTGGTTGATGGCAATGACGAACGGGGAGGAAGCAACGCCCGAATCGCTGCCTAGGAGATTCTCATTATCTGGAGAAATCAAGATCCCGATCAGTGCCACGGAGATCAAATAGAATACAGTGACTCGGATGGGGATGAGGAAGACAGCGTGCGCAACCGAGAACCGCGGGGATTTGGACTCGCCGGCGAGAAACCCGGTGAATGTATTGTCGCCGATGGCCAGGATCGCTAGCAAGACGCTGTTCCCAAATCCCTTGAATTCGTTCAAAAAGGCCTTTCCGTCCTGCCAATTTTCGCCGTGGTGGACGGTACCCTCTGGACCGACGCCAAACACGAGTGCAACTCCCACGATGATGAAGATGATCAGGACTAGGATTTTCAGGATCGCTGTAAAGTACTCGAACCACCCGAAGACAGCATTCGGCAGGCTGAAGATGACGAACATGAGCAGGAGAAAGACCGTTACTGCATATCGTTAGACCATTCGCAGGATAGGAGGTAATGCATTGCATACACCACACGCCGTCATGGACGGAGTTCTGAGCCCAGTAGTTCACAATAACAGAAAAGAAAGTAGCCTCTGAGGCGATGATAGCTGTCCAGCCAATCCACATGGAAAAGCCCGCAGCAAAGGACAGGGCTGGGTCAACGAAGCGGTCGGCATAGTCGATGAAGTTGCCCGAAGTTGGGAATGCAATCGTCATCTCAGAGACGGTGTTGAGAACGGCCCAGACGCAGGAGCAGACCATTGCAAAGCCCAGGAAAAGCGAGCCAGCGCCGCCATCTCGCAGGTTGGACCCGGTTGAGATGAACAGGCCTGCTCCGATTTGGCCTCCGAGAGAGATGACCTGGAAGTTGGAACGTTAGATGGCTGTGACGAGGGTAGCGAGAAAGCATACATGGATTTGCCTGGGAGTAAAAGTTCGATGGAAGCCTGAGTCGTTTCGCACTGCTGTGACTTCTCCTATGCCACTGTCTGTATCGACCGCTGACCGAGTGTTGGCGAGATCATCTTTGTTGTCTTTCTGCATCATTAAGACGAGGATATTGTTAGGGCTAGTTAGAGCCAGGGCGAGGGATGGCTTTATAGCTTAAAGAGAACCGCATCAAGTGGCCATGATACGAGTATATCACTGAATAAACCACTAGTATGGCTCCTGATACCGGCCAAGATAATGAAGAACAGAGGGCAGGTCGGTGCGCCGCTAAGTCTCAGTACCCCAATTCCTGTAGATCTGACTCGTTTGGATTCATTCATTGGTGGAACTTATCAGCAAGAATGGAGGATTTGGAGTAAAACATCACACTATGCTGGACATGGTATACGGCATAGTCATTGTCGTCAGCTGGTGCATCGACTTGCCCTAATACTACAGACTGCAACAGACCTAACGCTGCAGACTGCAGCAGACAAGTACATAAAGGCTGCAAATAACGCAGATGAAAGCCAAATCTTTCGCTCCAAGCATCCAACATGACTCCCCCCCAGCTAACCCAACCCATACTTATCATCGGAGGCGGGACATTCGGAACAACAACCGCCTACCATCTGTCCAAAAAGGGCTACACAAATGTCACCGTCCTCGACCGTTTCCCCGTTCCCTCCTTCGAGGCCGCCGGCAACGACATCAACAAAATCATCCGCACCGAATACCCAGAGCCCCTCTACACCAAGCTAGCAAGCGACTCACGAGACATCTGGCGCGACCCGAATGGTTTATTTGCCGGGCTGTACCACCCCAGCGGTTGGATCATCGGGGCCACAGACCGCTCCACGCCCTTCGTGGAAGCTTCCATGAAAAGCGCAAGGGATCTTGGAGTTGACCCTCCGCAGCTTGTCTCGACGCAGGAAATCCATCAGCAGTGGCCTGCGATGGACGGGGACTTCACGGGGTGGAAGTCGTATTGGAGCCCGAATGCCGCGTGGGTGAATGCCCGTGAAGGTATTGTTAGAATGGCCCGAGAGGCGACGAAGGCCGGTGTCAAGTATGTATCCGGAAACCCGGGGTACGCGAAGCAGTTGCTCTATGATGAGAAGCAAGCTTGTATCGGGGTGGAGTGTGCAGATGGCACGGCCTACTTTGGCAGCCAGATTATCCTAGCGGCTGGCGCTGCGGCTGGTTCTCTCTTGGATCTCGAGGGCCAGATTGTGGCAAAGGGACACGCTGTGGGCCATATCCAGCTTACTCCGGAGGAGGTCGAGGAGTATAAGAGCATGCCCATTCTGGATCATCTAGAAGGAGGTAAAGCCAGTCCATCTTGACATTAGGAGGCCACTGACTTACTGACTTTAAACAGGCATTCTATTCCCACCACAGGAAGACGGGATCATGAAGATCGGCGCTGTTCATTTTGTGACCAACTATGCAAAGTCCCTGAATGGAACATCGCTCCCTCGATACCGCTCAGACAACCCTCAGGATGGGATTCCCGCCGTGGTGGAGGCTCGTCTTCGCAAATGGATGGAGACCTGTGTACCAAGATTGGCTCATAGGGAGTGGACTGAAACTCGAATATGCTGGTGAGATTCCAAATTCTTTATTTCTATTGTATCATGTCCTGCGTTCTAATCCGTTGTTAGGGACGGAGACATGGCTGACTACCACTTCCTCATCACCTCCCATCCCAAACACAGGAACCTCAAAATCGCCATCGGGGGGTCAGCGCATGGATTTAAATTCCTACCCGTGCTCGGGAAATACATTGTCGAGATGATGGAGGGCACTCTAGATCCTGAAATTGGGCAGAAGTGGAGGTGGCGGCCTGGGGCGCAACTGTCGGACTATTCAACGAACCCTCATCCGGAGAGTCCTGAGGATCTGAATGACATGCCTGGTTGGGGCGAACCTGTTAAGAGCTCTTTGTAAATATCCAGCAGTTTAACTTAGTTGATAATGTTATCTCGTATCTCTGGTTCCCGCCCTTATCTCCAACGGTGGATGGTGATAAGACGCATGACTAGTAACAGCTTCCCCTCATCCATCACCTCGGATATCTCCATCTCCAATTTATTCTTGCCCAAGTATTGCTGTGGATTATGAAGTCTCCCAGATCAGGCATCAAAAGGAGTCGCTCCGGTTGTTGGAACTGTAAAAGTATGTTTCGTCCTGGTATATCTGGTTATGCTCTAACATAGTATAATCTCCAGAGCGACGGCGAAGATGCGACGGTAGGTGGTCAACCAACACTGACCGGATATAGAGAATATTAACTCATACTGCAGAAAAGGAACCATCTTGTAGCGGATGTCAGAAGCGAGGAATACCCTGCCGCTATGGCATTCGCCTGCTATGGGAGCACGAGGCTGAGTCGATGGGCATTGCATTTGGTAGAACTGGCACGAGGGGCCCTGGCAGGAATAAGAATAACTCCACGGTTTCATATTATCTTATTCCTGGAATGCAAACTGCTCGCTTCTGGCTCAATACAACGTCGGAGGACATTCGCTGCTTCTATGACTCGGATGGGTCTAGACATTGGGAGGTTCTCAATGGAATCACCACAGATGCGTCACTTCCTGCACAGAGATCTGGAGTTAGCAGCATATCATTACCACTATCACACTGTCCATCCCTCGCAGAAATTGACAGGTTCCTTTTCCACTACTGTGAGTTTGTCCTGGTCAGCCATGGGCCAACACTGACCACACCCAGTCAGCCACACCTGCACCATCCGAAGATCTCTCGTCGACTACGACAACCCATGGCGCTCAGTCCTGCTTCCACTCTGCTACCAGTCAGACGGTCTCCTCCATATGGCCATCGCATGGGCCGCGCATATCCTTCGTAACCAGTGCGCAAGCCGAGATATCCCTCGCTACGACCAGATGATTCTAGCCCACAAATGCCGCTCATTGAAGTATCTCCGAAACATGGTCCCGCAGCGCACAGATGACAGAGATGCAATATCCTTGGCTGAGACGAAAGCTGAGCGAGACGCTCTTTTACTCTTAGTCATGTTCCACTGTCTCCTTGAGGTTGCGAGTGGCAGTATCAGGGAGTGGACTTATCATATGAGAGGCGCGCTCTTGATAATTAAATTCTATACCAACCCGAAGGTAGAAAACAGGCGGGAGGTCTTTAGCCATGAAGTACTGGAGCTCGTCTATAGTTTCTTTCTAGAGAAAGGAACCTTCCTTGGAACTACCATGACCGCCACGACGGGCAATGATGAAGAAGACAGCCTGGAATGGTCCACCGAAGTCCCGGCCATATTCCCCTTCCTCACAGGCCGGGGGTCTGTGAAAATAAATCCCTGCATGGGATTATCCCACGAGTTACTCGACATCATTTCCTCCATCAGCAACCAAACAAAGCACCATCCCAGAGATACAACCCAAGCATTCACAGCCCTCCACAGCCGTCTCACCAATCTGGCAATACAAACGCAGACACAACCTGCAGATCAGGACATTACAGACACAGATACAGCCAATCTAATGAACCTACACTCCAAAGCCTTCGAATCCGCCACCTGGATCTACCTCCACCACGCCCTCGGCGCCGCACCCCGTGATTGCAAAGCCATCCAAACCCTCCACCTGCCAATCCTCCTAACCACCCTATCCCAGATTCACAAGATGCACGGCCCCCTCCTTGGGTTCCTGCCTTACCCCATGTGGGCGCTGTTCATCGCCAGCTGTGTTGTTTTAGAGCAAGACAGGGTGAAGATCCTGGAGTGGTTTACTGTGCTTAATTGCAAGAAGCCGGTCAGTAATGTTCCTTCTACGATGGCTGCTGTTGAGGCGGTTTGGAAGAGGAGGGATCTTGAGGCTGTGTCTGAGGTGGATGGAGTATCCCCTGGTTACGGTCCTTCTGCAGGCGTACAGCCGGAGAAGCGTGGTCCTATTTGGATGGCTGCAATCTCGCAGTTGGGATGGAAGATGCCGTTTACCTAGGCAAATATTTTGGTTGCTTTTATTCGTGCACGAGAGCTGAACCACTCGGAATAAGTAGGCCATGGGTCAGCTTGTACTTTTGCTGGTAGCATCCAGCCTTGATAGACAGCCGAGCCTACACCAAGTCTGGGCGCTATTTACCTTGCACAGATTCACTATTGTCGAGTGTAGGTTACCGTGGATGAGAGCCGCTTAGGGAAATGCGGGCAGCTGGCCAGAATATCGAAGTGCTTTCTCAATCGTTATGTTTGATGCAAGGGTGTGTTGTGACGAGTTCCATGCTGCCATTGCCATGCATTGAAGCCTGTATTGGTCTGTCTATACTGGTGCATCTACCCAGAGTACAAGTTACAACTCTACTGATGCAAGGATGAAGTCAACTATGCGCCCCAAAAGTTTGTCTGTCTCCCGGAATCAACGAAGACATGTATACTTGTAAGTCCCGTGAGAGTATACAAGGACACCCAGGCCATCCCGAACTTGCTGCTACTTGCTACCTGGCTGCTGTAGTACATTTTGTACGTAGCAATCAATTACCTAGTCAGGTTCTATAAGTTCTCGGCAGCCTCGCACGCAGAGGAAAAATGCATGAATACGAGAATACCAAGAGCTGAGCATACTCTGCCGTCTTGATGCAGATATAGATCGACGATCTTGACGAGGTTCCCCTGTGCAAGAACCAGCAGATCACTTCCCTGCCAATCGATGACAGCCAGGACCAAGGCAGGTAGTTCCGATTCCCCAGGTGGGAAGTATCGTTACCATTCACTGAAACATGTAGCTGCAACGTTCCAAACATCCTTGCATAGCGCATACACGAGATCTCACGAGTCACGACTCACGAGGTCCGGAGCCAGAGAGAACGCGCAGGTGGCTGAGCTGGGTTTCAGACGGCGCATACTTTTGTCATATTATGTGTCAGTGGCGCAGGACAAACTCTGGGGTTGTGATCCGGATGGTCGGTTTAAGGCTGTGGTCCGTGAAGATCATTCTCTGGGGTTGACCGGGGTGCGAATACGAGCCTTGGACATGCTGGGCGCTTTGCGTGCATACCAGGCTGGGGACTGTTCGTTGGGTCTGTGATTCTGTTGACCTGGTTGTTTCTTTCCTCAATACCTGAGGAGAATTTCATCTCTAGAACAGAGAATGCAGGCCGGGTTTGGTGTATAAATAGAGGCATGATTCCCTCGTCTTCGTCTAGCATCAGCTCTCCAGTTCTCAAGTGATCAATTGAGCAGTCTACAACTTATCACCTTGGTACCAACTTTGACACCTTCAACGCAAAAATGAAGTTTACCGTCGCCATTGCTTCCGTGCTCAGGTAAGTCCCGGAACGAGCCTTTACCGACCTGTTCTAACATCTCGCCCCATAGCTTCTGCGCCACCGGTTAGAGCCCACAGTCTTCCTGAGAGAAAATATAACTTCAGTATTAACCTGCCCCCTAGGCGCCCTCGGTGTTTCGTGCGGAGCCCAGGGAAGCTCCAAGGGCGTTCGCTGCGTTGCCATAAACCAGCCCTGCCCTGGTGGCTTCCGCCCTGTCTTCTATGACGACCCTGCTCCTTGCTACAAAAACCAGCGCTGCTGCGTTTAAACAGAGTCCCACTCGCCCTGTGTGCCGACTATGTGGTGATGGGTTGGGTTGGATGTAGACCGTTCCCGAGGTTAACGTTAGCTGGAGGTTAAAAGGGGATTCTGCATGGAAGGGTGCAGATAGCCGCTCTTTAAGTATATCTAGGTACCTGGCAATGTGAATGACTTTATGCGCGGTTATCGATTGCTGTCTGTTGTACTATCCTTGTAGGTTGAAGTCGGGAAGGCGCGACTGTTTATGTAGATGCCAAGTAGAGTATGTGAGTCCATCGCACCTGCCTCGGGCAGGCCGTGTGCTACTGGCAATATTAGGAAGGTGCGATACAGCGTTCCTTCCTTCCATAGAGCCGGTAAGGCAGTGTCGATTAGGAAGGAGCTCGGTGTCATATCGATCGCACTTGCCTTTTGCAGTTTAGTAGGTAGTAGAGTATGGGCATTCCCTAATAGGAAGGCATGATACACGACCGGACGGGACCTCACGCATGGCCGCCTCTTGCCTCGTGCCTGGCGATGGCTATGCCGTCTGCCGCTGCTGCGTCTGCTATATCTTAATGGAGACTAATTTGACCATTGATATTGGGGCTACGGGCCATTCGCGTTGTTGCCATTGGCTTATTGTTGCGCTATTCTGCACCCGCTGATGTGCGATGGAAGATGGGTCCGGGTTGGTAGAGCATTATGATGCTAGATAAGCTTGACTGATTGGACAGCGAAAAGAATCTACCTTATGGTAGGGAAACAATATACTCAATGAAGTAGAGCAACCTGGGCAGGTATACTTGAGTTGTATAGAGCCGTTTCAGCCACAACGTCGAGGTTCCGACTAGCGCCACGGCGATCAACAGTGCATTAGCTTGTCGTGAATCGCGATGGCCGAATCTTGTTTTCTGGGTCGCTGCATTTTCGCTGCTAGTTGGAAAGTTGGATCGGGGATCCTGATGAAGAGATCGTGGTCCAGTACTCAACAGACTATGAACGGTAGTCGCCAAGCTCTCCATCATCTGGGGTTGTGGAGAGAATCCAGTGCACCCTCGGACTCCGGGAATTACCCTTTTCAGATGGCCCCGATGGTGGGCGCCCAAAGGAGAAAGCCGATGCTCTCGTCTCTTCACAGTGGCATACTAGCCGATGGCGATGTTCATAGATTGTGAATGCGCCCTTGGCTGGCTGAATCTTCCGCTCGGACTATTTCGAGGCTGCGGTGATGGCGACTTCACGGGTTCATTCCAGAACCACTGCAGCCAGCTGGCACTATAACCGAAGCAGTTAGTAAACAGAGCAAGGTTCCAGAATATCAGCCCATGAGGAGAAGAACAGCAACAATGGAAGATCGGATCTCGAGCCAGATACGCGTACGCCGCAAATTCTGACTAAATCCGAATCTGGCGTGGTTTTATTGGCCAATCTCCGGTAAAATACGGAGCTCCGCCGGGCCTGACCCCGGATTACGAAAATTACAGGCCAAAGGTACTGGGCTATTTTTGTTGGTGAGCCTTCAATTTCCTTCCCTGCGCCGCAGCGTCCAGACTCGATTCCCTCTCTCCTCCACTCGTCCCTATCGACTTCTTTTCCTTCGTCTGTTCCGTCTGGGTCTCAATTCTCTCGTTTTGCGCTCTTTCAACCGCTCAGCCCCGCCTACCGCCAGCCAAGTCATGCTGGCTGCCCGATCGCATTAATATACCCCTGTCTTGCGCTGGCCTGTTATCTGCCACCCCTCGCGGCCTCTCTGTGCTACCCCAACTCTCTTTTCAATCGAACGCCGTCCTCGAGACTCACTCTACAGCAATGTCCACGCTTCTGCCCGAGCGCCCTCGTTCAGTCCGACCAACCACTACCGTAACCATTTCCGACGACCGCGAAAGCTCCGACACATCTACCACACCTTCTCCCTCCACCACAACCAGCTCCAGGAGCTTTAACGCGAATCCCACAGCCACCTCAGACCTGAAGAGAATACCAATGCAGAGAAAGGCCTCCTCCCCGCTGGCACCAGCCTTTATGGTGTCAGCTCCGGGAAAGGTCATTGTATACGGAGAACATGCCGTCGTGCACGGCAAAGCCGCAATGGCTGCCGCCATCTCTCTTCGTTCATACCTCCTCGTCACCACCCTCACGAAGTCGCAACGCACAATCACTTTGAACTTTCGCGATACAGACCTAAACTATACATGGGACATTGACGAATTGCCCTGGGATCTCTTCCAGCAGCCGTCAAAGAAGAAGTATTATTACGACCTCGTCACCACCCTCGATCCTGAACTCTACGACGCAATCCAACCTCATGTTCAAGACCTTTCCCCAGATGCCCCCGAGGAAATGCGCAAGATCCACATGCGGTCCGCCACTGCGTTCCTCTACCTCTTTCTCTCACTGGGCTCTCCGCAGAGTCCTGGCGCCATTTATACTCTCCGGTCGACAATTCCTATTGGCGCGGGTCTAGGAAGCAGTGCCAGTGTTTGCGTGTGCATGAGCGCGGCGCTGCTCGTCCAGATGCGCACTCTTGCCGGTCCCCACCCCGACCAACCCCCGGATGAAGCGGAGGTGCAAATCGAGAGAGTCAACCGTTGGGCATTTGTAGGAGAGATGTGCATCCATGGCAACCCCAGTGGGGTGGACAACACGGTATCCGCGGGCGGAAAGGCCGTAATTTTCAGACGTGGAGATTATTCAAAACCTCCAAGCGTCATCTCACTCCCCACCTTCCCCGAGCTGCCTCTTCTACTTGTCGACACACGACAAGCCCGTTCCACTGCTGTTGAAGTCGCCAAGGTGGGGGAATTGAGAAAGCAATGGCCAGTAGTCACCGAGTCTATCCTCGATTCCATTGACAGCGTTACCGCCTCTGCCGAACAAGTTATCCGTGATCCAGCTTCCGGCGATCTATCCGAAGGTACTCTCCAGCAACTAGGAACACTCATCCGAATCAACCATGGGTTCCTCGTTTCCCTTGGCGTGTCTCATCCCCGCTTAGAGCGAATTCGTGAACTCGTGGACTATGCCGATATTGGTTGGACAAAACTGACTGGTGCTGGTGGCGGTGGATGCGCGATTACCCTGCTGCGTCCCGAGTTGCAGGACGACTCCCTTCGGAAGTTGAAAACCCAACTCGACGACGAGAACTTCGGAATATATGAGACTACCCTTGGTGGCGACGGAGTTGGTGTGCTCTGGCCTGCCGTTCTACGCAATGGAACCGACGAAGAAGGTGGCGAGGAGATTGACCAACAGAAGTTCGAAAATGCCCAAGGTACCGAGGGCATTGAGCGTCTCGTTGGAGTCGGTGTCCAGGAGAAGCGAGAAGGATGGAAATTCTGGAAGCGGGCTGCTGCCTGAGAGCCTCTCGTTCAACGTTGCCAGCTTCACCCTCTTACGACATATTCCGCCATATATTTTCTTTCCCATTCTTTATGGCTCACGGCTCATTTGTGCTCATACCTTTTAATCCGCTCTAATTGGCTCTTCTTCGATGTATAGTTTCTAGCCCGATGGCAGCGTGTCTGCATACTCTGTTTTATCTCTGTTCCACCTCTATTTCTCTTATCGCCTTCTTTGTTTGGTTTTTTATATCTTTGCATTCGGATGTGGGGTTCCGGTATTTATCCTCTGGGTTGCATGTGTTTGGAATGGGGAAAGAACTGGAAAGGTGCTTGAGTGTTCAATCAGGCGTGACATCCCAATCTAAGTAGTACACTAAATAATAGAAATATATTATTGTATACATTTGCAAGAGCTATCCATGGTCAAATGAAATTTTTTGTTGCCTGAGTCCAAAAAAAAAAAAAAAAAAAAGGTCATATATAAAACATGTCATCGCCCTTCGTGGGTAGTATGTAAACCAAAGCAGTGAGCAAGCAGGGTATCATACAAATTATAAAGAACACAACATATGGCAAATGCCCTTATGATTTCTTGGACTAAACCGTCACAAGAATTTTATACGCTACCCCATCGTCGTCTCCCACCCCTTCTCAATCATGACGTCCATCCAATAAACATCAGGATCGCCACCGTCCATCCTCTTCCACACCTCATTCACCAGCTCCAGACACACACTAATCGGCTTCGGAGGCAGCACGTGCAAGAACGAAGTTAAACGGCCGAGAATAAAGCGGCGGGTGCGTGCGACTTCGAGCGCATGCGACGAGATGCAGGGGCCGTTCCCGTTTGCAGAGAGTGCTAATGGGTCTGATGGCGTGGGAGGTAAGCGGAGTTCGCTGCTGGAGGCGACGAGGAGAAGGGGTTGGAGGCAGCGGGTGCGGGATTCAAGAGGGATGGTTTTCAGGCGGGAGAGGGTTGTTAAGGCGAATTCGGTGAGCCAGCTATCGTGATAGGAAGGATCGGAGACTGCCGGAGCAGTTGTTTGTTGTTGGGTTGTTGGGTCGGGGAGGTAGGGGTCGTTGAACCAGGTGTTGGAGTCGGTAGTGTCCAGGGAGGGGTGGAATGCTTCATGTGGTGTTGATGTTGTATGCTGTGGTTGCTGTTGTTGTTGCTGCTGGGTAGGTGAATGGTGTTGATGTTGTTGGGCGGGAAGTCGGCGCTGGAGGAGGTCGGGAAATGCGCGGTATAGTTGCAGAAGGCCTGTACAGCGATAGACCTCGGCCATAGTGAGAAGGTGCCAGACAGGGGTTTCGTCATCGCCTGGGGAGACAATTTCTGCTTCTGTAGGATGGGCTAGGGAGAGCAGTCGTTCCTCAAGCCCGCGGCCCTTTTCGAGTGCGATCTGAGCTTCGGCAATGTCCGCCTGCGAGGTAAATTTACGGGCTCGAATACGTCTACGCTCTGCCCTTACGAGGCGACCGGCTTCTTGGACGGTGTACTGGGTGTCGCGGGCGATGCCAGTCCAAGGATGGGGAACGCGCTGTAAGACAAGGGATTCGGCGGCGTTGGATGGTGTCGGGGCAGCTTGAATGACAGCAGAATCATCGGCAACGAAGGAGAGAAGCATCTCCCAGTAGACAAGAGCCTCTTCAAAGAATTGGTAATTGTTGCCACGGTTTGTTGGGTTGGTAGCCTGAGCTAAAATGGCGGTATCAAGATGTCTCCGCAGGAGGTTGAAATAGGAAATCCCAAGGTCCTTAGGATCATGCCAACTGGCGGTTTGACCAAGCATGAGCAGAGCAAGGAGGGACTTATCGTCCATGGATGTCTCGTTGCTAATGATCTCGATCGCCTCATTGCGCATCTTCTTGCCCATGGGGCCGAACTGTGGAAAGTCGTTGACAAGGGTGGCTGCAGCCATGCTCTGCATGGTGCGGCACATAGCAAGCGAGGAACCCCAAAGGCGGGAGACCGTAGTGCGGAAAGGGTTCATCTGGCTGTCATAGCTAGAAAATAGGGCTGCAACTTCCTTGAAGTAATACTCTATTAAAGTCCAAGATGGGTTGTTCAAGGGCTGGGGTATTGAGGTGAAATCCCGCGGCGCCGGTCGCACAGGGGAGCCACCACCAGGCGGCGGAGGATACTGACGGACAATCGACGATGGGTCGAAGCCTGGAAAGCCCCTGGATTGACTCTGGTGCGCTGGTGCGGCCAGCGAAAAGAAGGCCCAAGGATCTGACCCTAGGCTTGCTGGTGAGCCGAACTTGATGGCGGATGCATCAGGCTGCTGGTGATCCCCAGCGGACACTGCAGTTGTCGGCGATGCAGGACATAGATCAGCTAGTTCTGGCAGGGATCCAGGCTGCCGAAGATCCCATAGGTCATCACATAGCGCGTTCGGGTCATCGTCTACCAGGCTGTCTGGGAGAGTACTGTCATCCGGAGCCAGGGGCGACCGCGTTTGCAGATTCAGATAGTTCTCGGAATCAGTATGTGACTGGAGGCGAGAACCTTGATTGGGCTTGTTGGGCGATCTTTCGACATGGCCGTCAAATTGAATAGGGTCATTCTCTGTCGTCGACTCTATTCCGGCATCTTCCGTGGACGAGTTGTTGGTAACCCAGCGCAGTGCTTGAACGTAACCGGGACATTTCACGCCTAGGCGAGTACAGCGATTGCAATGGGGCTTTTCTTCCCCGCATTTTACCTATAGAGAAGAAGTTAGTGGGAAACTACGGTTCCAGGCCAAGCTCTATTCCGAAGAAAGCTCGAAGGGGACGAACTCGCTTGCTCTTGCATCTCGCACACCCGTTTCGGGATTTCTTGACGCGACGCATTGCGATGGTTGGGAAAAAACAACCAAATCCGGAATAAAAAGGAAGGATGAAGAGAAGAGCATGGTGACGAAGGAGGAGGAGAAGGAGGAGAGAAAGAGGAGATTTGGAGAGGGGAGAAGATCTCCAATCTGGGGTGTTGGTTGATAGGCTGGGACGCAGTGATTGGCAAACGGCACGCGCTCTCGGACTGGAGCTGATAGAGAAGGCTTGCAAGTTGCGGGGTCGGCCAGTGATAGCTAAGACTTTAGCCCACTATTTTGGACAAGATCCAGATAAGAGAACACTGGCCAGTGGCGACCAACTGAGTGTCCGGGTGATCCGCTAGAGCTTGCATCGAGATGGGCCCTGCAACGGATTCCATGGTCACGAGACTTCCCCAGGTTTAACCACGATAGTCGATGCGATGTCATATCTATGGAAACATCATAGTTCACTGTCCTGAATACAACGTGAGTTTGATTGATTGTCGATTTCTGCTGATTGTTCTGTTGCTATTGTTGTTGGTGCCTCAGGCCACAATGTCCCCCACTTCAACTTCACCAAAATCATCACCAGAACTTCCACCATTCCTCTTCCCCAACATCTCCTGAATTTGCAGGTGTGAAGTGGACGGAACTCCAATATGGAAGGAAAATATGCGTCCGACCCCGAATGGGCCTCCATCCAGCCCATCCCTCTCAACGATGGCTCTGAATCCGGTGCTATGCCCCTGGCCACCATCGCCTACAGTGATGAATACCTCGACGCAACCTCATACCTTCGTGCCGTCATGGCCGCCAATGAAATGTCTGAGAGGGCGTTGAAGCTCACTGAAGATATTATCTCTATGAATCCTGCCCATTACACAGTCTGGTGAGTGACTACTGAAATTTTCCTCGGACCGCAGCTAAACTCAACAGGATATATCGTGCCAAAATTGTCTTTGCTTTGGAAAAGGACCTCATCGACGAATTGGAGTGGCTGAATAGAGTATCTTTGAAATACTTGAAGAATTACCAAATCTGGTAGGCTTCGTCTACTTCGATTAGTATACAGTAACCACTAACTCCGGCAGGCATCATCGCCAGGTTCTGATGGCCTCGCGAGAGCACTTCCCTACCCTGCCACCCAAGGAGATGGACTTTCTCATGGAAATGTTCGCTCAGGACTCCAAAAACTATCACGTCTGGACGTACCGACACTGGTTGGTCCGGCACTTTGGGCTGTGGGATTCTCCTCGTGAGATTGCGGATGTCAACTCTCTGCTCAACTCGGACTTGAGAAACAATTCTGCTTGGAACCACCGTTATATGCTACGGTTTGGACCCCGCAGCGAGGAACCGGACGCTGGTATGGTCCACGGCAGTGGACCGCCGGCCAAGAAGGGCCGACATGATGTTGTGGATGAGGATTCGGTTGATGAGGAATTGCAGTACGCCCAGGAGCAAATCGTGCGGGCGCCAGAGAACCGGAGTCCCTGGTCGTATGCTCGGGGCGTTATACGAGCTGCCGGTCGGCCGCTCTCAGAGTGGAAGGACTTTACGCAGAAGTTTGTTATTGACAAGCGCGATGGCCAAGGCCAGCTTGTAGATGTCGAGGTGAAAAGCAGTCATGCTGTAGAGTGGCTAGCGGATGTGTATGCGCAAGGCGGCACCGCCCCAGACGAAGCCATCCGTATGCTGAACCTGTTGAAAGACAAGTACGATCCTATTCGGAAGAATTACTGGAACTATCGCATTGAGTCGATCGGAGGACAAGTTGCAGCTTCTGCGTGAATCAACAACCAGCAGGTTCTGGCGTTCTTTTCTATCATGTAGACATATGCAAACCAAATGAATCGCAAACTGATGAAGAATATATAACAAGCTGTACGCGGACAAATAATTAAAATAAGTATATCGAAACGCTTTAAATGACCCAGTCTAGTTTTCACTCCCCCAGCCTTCCTGCAGCATTGATCTCCATTCCACCGCGCCATCAATGGTGACGTTGCTGCCACCGCAGACCACAATCACCACTCGACTCTCTGGTCCAATATCCGGCACCAACTCCTTCAGCTTCGACTGTAACGGGGTCGAGGCCGCTTTCTCACGCGACACCTCTTCCTCCGAGTTCTCCCCAGACGACAACCGATCATCTCCATATCCCTCATCAAGGTTTCTCTTCCGCTTCTTCGTCGCCTTGGAATCCACTCGGCTCGCATCACCAACCGCAGCCTCAATACACACTCCGCAAGCCAGCTCCACAAGCACACGCTCATCATCAACAAGGCGGAGCACACCTCGTGCTGCATCCGCATCGGACAACACCGTGCTGTGCACCTTTACTCCCTGCGGGGGATGCAACGCATACTCCAGCGTCCTCTCCGACACCCGGATCGCACCTAGTGACGTCGCCTGCGACGTGATCTTGGGCAAACTGACAAGCGACCCCTGTGCCACAGCAGCAGCAAGGGAATCCGTCCCGCGGGTCTCAACAGCAACAAAGTGTGTGGGCTTGGAATACTCTCGCTGCGTGGAAGCCTTCTTCGTCTTGGCGAGTTGTTCTCGGCGACGCTCAATCCCCATAACGAGGCCATTCAGTAACCCTCCACCGCCAACACTGCAGATAATGGCGTCAACCGGGAGGATCATGTCATCGTGGTCTCCTGTGGTATCTTCCCCGGCAACAACGGGGACTTGCTCAACCAACTCGTCAAGAAGCGTGCTGTTCCCGTCCCAGATGGCCGGGTTGTCAAAGGGGTGTAGAGCAACCTTCACAGTTTCCCCCTCTTCCTTGTCATCGCCTTGCTTCATGATAACTTCCTTCATATACTCTCCTGCCTCGGAGAACGTCTCCCCATGCTTGATAACATCATGAGCCCCGGCCTTTCTCAGCTTATCAACCATAAGGGTCTTGGTTGCCAGTGGAACAACGACCGTGCAGGGGAACCCTAGGGTCTTCGCAGCACAGACAGCAGCGAGCCCCGCGTTACCTCCAGAGGAAGCGAAGAAGTGGATTGATTTCCCCGCGTTGGCCGGGTTGTTCAGGTGTGAGAGGATCTGGGCGCCCATGGCACGGGACTTGAAGGAGCCGCTTGGTTGGGTGTTTTCAAGCTTGAGGAAGATTCGGCAGCCAGCTAGGGCTGATAGGGTGGATGATTCGACTAGGGGGGTTTCAATCCATGGTGTCTTGTAGGTGGGTTGGTCTTGTGGTTGAGACATCGTGTCCGTGGTTGTGGTGGCGAGGCTGATGCTGCCCATCTTGCTGGTTGGGTTTTGATATTAGAGGGGTTGAGACGACGAGAGTATTAGTTTGTAGGTGTTCTTTGTTTGCGTGGGATGTATATTAAGAATAGAGATGATGAGATTGTTGTTGTTGCTAGGTTGTATACTAGTATAAACCTGCAGCAAAGGTATCTTGAAGTATAAGCAGGAGGATATGCGAGAAAGAAAAAAAGAACAAAAGCACCGCGAAGTCAAAAAGACAGACCCATGAACCCCATTATATTATTACATCAATCCCAAAACCCCACGATTCTGTTATACAATAAGAATTCGATCTTCCCGATGCTATCCATCAGTTTGCCGCGGGAAAAGGGGGTGGTTCCAAGGTTTCCCGCCCGGACAGGTATCTCTCATGTAAACAGCGTTGTATCAGGAAGCCTTTTCCCGCTGATAACCTTGTGGACATGACCTAGATCATTGGCCTCCCACATGACGCAAATCTTGCTTGCCTTTTGTCTATGAATAGGGAATTGGTCACCCTGACCATGGTTCGCCACTCCACATGGGGAAGATATCAGGAATTTTCATGCACAGAAAAACAATCGCCAGCCACCTTCTAAGTGAATATCTACCGTGATAAGGGACCTTGGAAGCTTGTTAAGTAGAGGAGAATCTTTCTTTTAGTAACTTGCCCCATAGACAAATGTCGATCAGTTTAATTCTCGAATATAAGCGGCTCGAACAGGATCTTTTTCTTAATGCCCTCACCATAATCCGAGTCCGATGCGTATCTTGCATCCGAGATGCCCCGTTTCGAAGCATCAACTCGGAAGAGATCGAGGGTCTCTTTAGCCTTGGTAGGCATAAAGGGCTGTAATAAGATTCCCGTGATACGCATTGATTCGGCGACGTTATACAGCACACGCTGGTTCTGTTCTGGATTCTTCCACGGCTCCGAGTTGTGGAAATACTTGTTTGTCTGGAGGAGAGAAGGGTGTCAGGGAGGGGAGCTCCGCATACAACTTGCCGAGGGAAATATGTCTCACCTGTAAGATTACCGCCATGATCTCCTGTAAGGCGGCGCGCGGGTTAAGTTTCTCCATATGCTCCGCTACCTTGGTGGAGAGTTCCTCCAGCATTTTCTGGTACTCCTGATCTGTACGCGTTGCGGGGGATTTTCCAGTTACGGCATTGACGATATATGTCCGCAGGTTTTTCTTCGCACAGCCAATTGTGCGGTGGGCGATGTTGCCAATACCCTGCTGAAGGTATTTCTTGTAATCGCGGATAATGTGGGCGTTGTCGTAGTCAGCGTCTGACGCAAAGCCTCCCTGGAAAGACAGAAAGAAGCGCATGGTGTCAACTCCGAAACGGTCGATCGCGAAAAAGGGATTGACTACGTTTCCCGTCGACTTTGACATCTTCTCCCGGTTCATCGTCCAATGTCCGTGGACGAGAACGTTCCGAGGGATCGGGAGATCTAGGGCCATGAGGAATGCTGGCCAGTAGACACAATGGAATCTAACTTCTGTGAGCACTGTTCGCTATCGTCCTGCAGAATTGCCTACCGAACAATGTCCTTGCCGACGACGTGGACATCTGCTGGCCACCCACCGCGGCTTCCTTCACCAGGTGGGAAAGGGTATCCGGCCTTTGTAAGATAATTGACAAGGGCATCCAGCCAAACGTAAATCGTTTGCGTGCTATCGCTCGGGACCGGGACTCCCCATGTCAACCGTTCAACTGGCCGCGAAATTGACAAATCCGAAAGTCCGGAGGAGACCGATTTCACCACATCCCCAGCGTAATGCTCCGGTGTGATGAACCCAGTTTTGTACAGTTCTAATAAGCGATCTTGGAAAGCTGACAAGCGAAAGTGATAGTTCGTTTCAGAGGACCACTCGACTTCCTTCCCCGTTTCGATAGAAACCTGTTCCGGTCAACTTATAATCGTGGTAAAGGGGTGGATGCCATACCATTCTTTTCCGCCCAGTGGCAGGGTCCAACGAGAGATGAACCTGGGATTGCGGATAGAACGTCTCGTCACTGACAGAGTACCATCCCTCATGCTTCGCCGTGTATATGTAACCTCGGTGTTGTAACATCTCCTGATTATCCCATAAGTATTGGTCCCATCTCGCAGCACTGGCAACATACCCAGAAGTACTGAACGGCCTCTTTATGCGCAGGTTCCGTTGTCCGGATAAAGTAGTTATAGTCCATATCCGCGGATTTAGCCAGATCCTAGCTTCCGTTAATACAAATGACCACACAAAAACAAGCCTCGCGTACCTTGAAAGTCTTGCAGTTCCTATCGCAAAACGCTTGCGTATCGATACCCGCAGAGATCGCGGCCTGCTGGATCTACACCAGGATTAGCGGCTGGAGTCGCAGCCCTTGCCAGAAATTCACCAACCTTCATTCCATGTTCGTCCGTTCCTGTCAATAATTGTGCCTCACTGTCTCCGACAAGTGTCCTCCATCGCTTCAGAACGTCCGCAATGACCATGGTGTATAAGTGACCGACGTGGGGGGCTACATCAAGCAAAAAGTTAGCAGCAGATCAGCCAATGGAGTATATAAGCAAGTACATACCGGCATTAACGTAAAAGATGGGTGTCGTGATATAGTATGGCTTCGCTGTCGAAGTTCCCTCCGAGGTGGTCGCATATCGACGGGCGGACCGTACGACCGCGGGAGGAGTGACCTTGCAAGAGGCGCATTTCCAGGAAGGGCGCTGGTGATATAGCAGTTGATTCGCCCATGAGAGGGCACGGAAGCCTCCTCTCAAGTTCGCCATTGGCGAAATCGCAGGTAATCCAGGGTCGTTGAGAGCTGGAGAGTGATGGGTGGCCTGCGGCCGCTCGGAGGTTTTGTTTTCTCCGCGTTGGCCCAAGCTTCTTTTTTTCTTGCGCCCTTCAGCCTCCGGTTTCGCCCTCTGCACTCACACTCATCTTACTTTATTCACCCCGCGATATAACTGCGGACTTTCTGGTATTTACGTCTCAGGAGCATACAACTTTCAGCAATTCCGTTCCAGATCTTTCACAAACTCAATACCGAAGCAGCCCGCAAACGACGTACCTGAAGCCATGGCTCCTCCGAGTGATGATGTTTACGCAAAGATCTCAACAGAAGGTATGACTTCCTTATTCTATACATACGAAGATAAGTTCTAACATATCGGTCTCTTCTAGCGGCCACTGAGTTCGTCCAGTCGTACTACCCCGCTCTTCAATCAAACCGCGCCATAATCGCCTCCTTCTACGGCGCCCCTCCATGCACCATTGTATTCAACGGAAACACAGTCGCGGATGGGAATGCGGTCCAAGAGATATTTGTCAACCAGATGCCGCCCGCACATTATGAGGTTCAGTCATTCGATTGCCAAATCATCAACAAGCAGTATCCTACGAATGCAACAGGAAGGCAGCCGGATCCTAGGAAAGATATCTCGATCTTAGTGATTGTCAGTGGATACGTCCGGTATGGAGAGTCGCGCGACCTCCCTCAGCGCGGCTTCAGCGAGACTTTCGTTCTTACCCCGAACCCTTCCACCGATGGACCAAAGGGAAAGCGCAGACGGGACTGGCTGGTTCAGACCCAGAACTTCCGTCTCGTCGTCTGATTTTATGCCGGTGTTTACCACATGAGGTTTATCCGACTAGGGAGGTTTCGAAGGAAAATAAAAGATACCATTCGTTCCGAGGAGATACAGACTGGGGAATCATACAAATTGCTTGGAAAGTGACGGAAACAAAAGGACAGACGAAGATAAAGAAACATGATTAACGACGCGCCATTACACCACAGTGGTTCATCAATCCTTGCACCCTCTTATAACAAATCACTTAAGACGACTTCGGCGGCTGCCGGAGATTTGCTCGGATTCGTTCAAGAAGCTCCTCGCGTGTTGCCTTGTGATCAGGCATCAGACCTCGCTGCTAGTTGTCAGAATGTATGCGCTACTTGGATTGGGGGTTACCATACAGCACGGAGCCATCGCCGCATTTCCTCAAGTGTCCAATTTGCGGGGTCTTGTTAAGGGTTAGTCTTATTTGGTGGCATACAGGTGCAGGCACTCGCCTCCTTTTGGATCAGATTCGGCAGGAAATATCTCATTGCCCCAAATTGCCCATGCCGCCGCTGCCGTGACCATACCTGCAAAACCTGGTGAATGTTAGTGGACGGGCTTCACTCACACTGGCTGGACGAAGCATACCTAGGAAGAGGTTCTAAATGTTTTGTTATTAGTATTTGTTACAGTGATGAAAGTCTACATAGAATACTTACTTTGGAATGCATTGCACGATCCAGCGGTGTAGGCATTTTCAAATACTTCCAAATCCGACTTTCTTGTATGTTGAAGGAGTAGAGAAATTGCAAACTAGGAATGCGTCAGGACACCTGGTATGTATTCAACCAGACCGTCCTATAGCATGGCACGATCAAGCCCGTGACGCTGTTACCTAGCCGCCGCACCGCCACACGCCACCGGAAATCCAGATCACGTGTTATTTCGGGAAATACATAGCCTGCATAAGGTTATGCTGAGTAATTATGTCTCCAACCTTACCAGAGCACTAAGGGCTTCGTCATCGCAGCCCTAGCCCGATTGGGAAGATCCCACACAACGGGCCCAGCTGTCGGGGCTCTCGGACTTCGAGACCGCGATTGAGCTTGCTTCCTTTCCTATCCAAAGACTCTTGACGATTATCCCACCTACGTCGCCAATCACCTTTGCCCACCATGCCTCGCGAAGTCTCCGACATCAAGCAGTTCATTGAGATCTGCCGCCGCAATGATGCGTCCTGTACGTTTATACCCCGGAACTTCAAGCTCGAGCTTTCTCCAGCTTCCACGGCGGACCACCCGACCTCGGAGAGATGGGAGGATGAATTGATGGCTAATCAGGAATGACTCATTAGCTGCCCGCATCAAGCGCAACCGTCAGTCTCAGCAGATCAAGTTCAAGGTCCGCTGCCAGCGCTTCGTCTACTCCCTTGTCCTGAAGGACACCGACAAGGCCGACAAGCTCAAGCAGAGCCTGCCCCCAGGTGCGTCATTGTCATCGCCCGCTGCTCCGCCTGCCCGGCACGTTCCGCAGGATATATCATTTGTACCGTATAGCGGGGTCGGAGAAGGGTGGAATGCAGCGCGGCACATGATTGATTGAGAGAGTACATACTGACCTTTGTTATTACTACAGCTCTCAAGGTTGTCGACGTGTCCAAGGGTGACAAGAAGAAGGCTCTGTAAACACCTCATTCACGGATGAACGGAAGATGGAGTCGTCTTGAGAATGGTTCATGGGATATTTCCGGAGCTTGATTACCCATCGACCGTCTTGAGGAAATCAATGTGGCATGGGGATGGATACTTTTGTGGGCCGGCACCGGAATCGCCAATATCCGCCTTAGCATTGGAGGATTGAACGTTCTGGCATCTGGCTCAGTAGATGTGTGCCGAGAGACGGCAGAAATACAGCTGTGCTGGATGACCTGCATATTCCGACTTCTTTTACGGGACTGGCTTGGTCGGGGCTTTTCCTGTCTATACAATAATGAAGAGGCAAAAATAAAAACATTGGAAAATATCCGAACGGGTTCGCGGCATCGCAATCTTCTGCGCAGTCGCAACAGTCTGCCCGTTGTGTTCGCTGGACATGTTCCTTTTTGGTGTCAAATTGTAGAGTCGTAGAAGCGAAGCAGTACAATCGGACCAGGATGCTGGATAAGTCGGAATACGACGCATCAACAAGAAGATGGTCCATCGCGACACCTGAAACTAACCCGGAAGAATTAGGCTGTTCATCCGCCTTGGCTGGATGTTTCGACGTCTCGTCCATCGCCTCCTCCCAATTTCAACTGCCGATCACTTTCCTTGCTCTTCAGCAACACCGGCTTCAGGAGTCAGTCAATACTCTGTGGGCTGCATGAAGGGTGGCTTGATGACTCGAACATGAATGGCACTCCCCTTGGCTTCCAAGACATCATCCATGAAAACGGCCGGTCTGTCAGGGATGACTGCAGCCCAATGTCTTCTCCGCAGTAGACCAATGCCCCTGTCCATCTTCTGCAGCCTAAACCGGGGAGAACCCGGGAGAATACAGTAGACGAGACTTGCAAAATCAACAGAGGGGTTCAGCACTGAGCGCGCCAGTACCTGCATCCTCAAATCACCAAGGACGCTATTCTAGAACCGCACATCATTTCTATTCACGTCACGGCAATGGCGTGGTGCTGTCATGGAACAAGCTCCGTCTCCATCGCCTGTTAGGGATATTATGGACCCGTTTCAAGGAAGAGGGTCACTCTGTTTCTCGCCCTGGGCTCTCGCTTCTTGTTGGCCAACTCAACGCCCTCGGCCCGTAAAACCGGCAGCCCTGGGGGGGATCGTCGCTCATAGTAGATTGCTTTTGGCGCTGACCTTGTTTATTCACGGCTCCAAGAGCAT
Organism: Aspergillus puulaauensis; assembly: GCF_016861865.1. NCBI lineage: Eukaryota > Fungi > Ascomycota > Eurotiomycetes > Eurotiales > Aspergillaceae > Aspergillus > Aspergillus puulaauensis. The sequence goes on along the minus strand of NC_054860.1, from coordinate 1,255,048 downwards.
CACCCTGACAGCCACTCCTGGTCAGGTAGTCTACAGTGTGTGGGGGTGTTGCTTAGGATTCACAACTAGCCAAGAGATTGGAGTCAGATATACTCCGTACGGTGAACGCTGTGGATTTTGCTGGGCAGACGCTCTGCAGGGGGCATTATGAAACAGGCCATGTTTTCTGATGGCCATAGTTCTAGACTGCTTTCTACGAACTTCTGTCTCGTGTGTTTCCTATCCGCGCAAAGAACGGGAATGTCATGTTGGGTGACATCGAGACAGTGACAGGGGCGCATTGGTTCTTCCCAGAAAGGAGCGGTCTTGAGGTTGGCTGTCGAGAACCTAAACATATTGCACCCCCACTGGCGACTGTTGTAGAAGCGGATCTGGTGATACCTCCACCCCTGCAGGGGTGTCTCCGGCTAATATCGACGCCTCGCTTGCTATCAGTCTGTGACGGGCTGACGGCTGAGGCACGGGCTCCCTGAAATTTAGGGCAGTATGGATACTCGGCTGTTCCGTATTGAGTGCGGACAGGAGCGGTCCTTGCCCAATTGCTATATAAGAGGTGAGAGACAACCCGGTTATTGTCTCACTTGTTGTCGGCATCCAGCTTCCTCTTCTATATCTCATTCTCTAAGCCTCTGGCAGGTTTTGTCTCAACTTCGGATTTGATATCCTTGCACATCAACCATGGCCATGTCAAAGATCGCCACTATTGCTGGGCTTCTCGCCTCTGCTAGCCTCGTTGCTGGTCACGGCTATGTCACTGGGATGACCATTGATGGAGAGGAGTACGTTTCCTCCCCTAATCTCAACCAATATGCCGTTTACTAACGTTGTTCCAGATACGGTGGATGGCTCGCCGATAGCTACTACTACGAGGACAGCCCACCAGACAACTACGGCTGGTCGACCACCGTCACCGACAACGGCTTTGTCGAACCCAGCGCCTTCGGCACTGACGACGTCATCTGCCACAAGGGCGCTACGCCCGGTGCCCTTTCTGCCCCCGTAACAGCCGGTGGCAGCATCGACGTTACCTGGAACACCTGGCCCGAGAGTCACAAGGGTCCCGTAAGTTTCCCTTCTCCAAGGATACCTGGAAGACCTCCAAGACTAACGCCGTTCCATAGATCATCAACTACCTCGCTAAGTGCGCCGGTGACTGCTCCGCCGCCGACAAGACCTCCCTCGAATGGGTCAAGATCCAACAAGACGCGATCGTCGATGCCTCTACCAACACCTGGACCACGGACGAGCTCATCGAGAACGCCTTCACGGCGACCGTCAACATCCCCGCCTCCATTGCCCCCGGCAACTACGTTCTCCGCCACGAGATCATCGCCCTCCACTCTGCTACCCAGGAGAACGGCGCCCAGAGCTACCCCCAGTGTCTCAACCTTGTCATCAGTGGTGACGGCTCTGACAGCCCCTCTGGTACCGCTGGTACCAGCCTTTACACGGCTAGTGATGAGGGTATTGTCTTCGACGTCTACTCAAACCCTACCTCTTACCCCTTCCCTGGTCCTGAGCTTTACAGCGGAAGCTCGTAGAGGGAGATGGCCCGGCAGTTGTAATTTGGGGTTGGTAATTGAGATGCTTTGTTGTATTTCCTGTCGATGGAAGTTAAGCGAGTTGTACGAAGTCTGTATCAATTCAACGCAGTTGTCGATTATCAACATTCGTCTATTTAATTCACTGTATATATTGATTGTAAACAATTCGCATCTACCATGTGGTGCTCTGTTGCTGGTAAAATGGTCTCTCGGGCCTAGTGTCAACTGTGTGGCGCGTAGGTGTAGATGTATATAAAACGCCACCGCTCTTATTATTTTCTTGCGAAACATCGGTCTTGTGGAAAACTCTCTACAGAATCAATATGAAAAGAGTGCATAGATTCTCATTAAACACAGCTATGGAAGGCCTAATTATACCCATCTATTCTCACGCTAGGAACAAACGAGGTTTTTCTGTGTGACCATGTAGTGAAGTCTTCGTTTATTGTACAAATGGTGAATGTCGACCTTGCCACTTCCACATTGATATGAGAGATAAAGAACTATCCCTTCACCGGAATTGTCAATGTCAGTTTTTACAATGTATCTGGAGAGTGTAGAAAGAATCATAAAACACATAGAGCCCTTTAGCGGTTTCGCCCATGGTAGTGATGTCCCAAGGCAGATCTAAGCAATCCATAAGGTAGATAGTTTATTCCAATGTTGGTCGCTCCTTCCTGCCTATAGAGACAGCCGTGCCTGCCTTAGTAGTGTGGCCACATCGATCCTACATGTATAAGAAGGAAGGTGCGAAGGAGATGAGTTGGACGCTGGTCGCTCCTTCCTATTTTGCCAGGCAAGTCGCTGCTTCCTAACAGCCTAGCATTCAAGGTATAGCTATCCTCAGGAAAGTGCGGCCGACAGCGAGACGGCATCGATCACTCTTTCCCCCTGCGATTCATGGTCGTCATACTAAGGCCCGACCAGTTCCGATGTATCGATGGACGGCGACCTACCCGGTGGATTGGGTATCGTGGGAATAACCTAGTGGAGGCGTTCGGGCTCCACCATGTAGTTCGCAACTATGGCACACCCTGTTACTCTCTTCCAGACTTTGGAATCAAATGATCTAATGCCAGAAAGTGTTGTACACGACAATCCATTCAGATTCTCCACGTTGCGCGAGGGTGACAGAGAGTAACAATGAACCCAACTATGACCAGGGCCAGAGCCGATTAACCGTCCATCTGCGCCGGGAATCGTTCGTTATTTGTTGCCATAGAGTCATTGCTGGCGTCTAGAGAATTGCTGTGCAGCAGCTCACACCTATTCTCCAATCATGACTTCCATCACTCTCCGGGATGTCGCGATCCATGCACGAAAACACAGTTCATAGATTGTTTGGGCATCAACGAGGGTACAGGACCTCCAGACTGGAATGAGGCTCAATCGTGCTGCCAGTGTCTATATGAAGCGTGTAGACGTGGAGGTGGTTGCCATGAAAATCGGACACACAGGTATCAACAACCTATATACGCCTCATCGCGCGGACTTTGTCTTTGAACTCACTGCCTCATTTTTGTTTTTCTATACTCTGAAGATCCGCGTCGACATGAAGGAGCAAGTTATTGCCTTTCGTTATATCAATGAACGGAAGCTCGTTGCGTTTCTGAAGGGGCGGTTCCCAGAGCCAGATCAGTTTCAAATCACTGTGAGTCCAGCAAGCCTTGCGCAACTCGATTCCCCCCCAGGGTCGACGGCTGCCGGTGAGGCTTGAGAAGGCGCCAGGATCACCTCGTTGCCCGAGGCTGTGTCACACCGAAAAGTGATTGGACACGAGCTGCAAGGCTGCGGTTCTTTCCTTGCAGTTCCTTTCTCCTTTACACCCTCCTTCGACGCCCACTAGTGAAATAGCTCCGTGCTAATGCAATACTTGACCAGACCAAGCGGGGGGAGTACTACCTGAAGTTGCCATCGCTTCTGACTCCGGTGAGTCTGCCTTGTTGCTGTCAGATTACGAACCTTTGTTCCATCTTATTTTTCGAGCCCAGCTCGCCCTGCGACGGGCGCAGTTTTCCCAGTATGCCCAAATTTCGCTCTTTTCTAATCGACACTCCAGGAGGAAATCAACGCTTGCCGCCCATAGTAAACTGGATTAAACTCAGGCTGCCGCCCATCGCCCATCACCTTGAAAAGGCTGGAGGGATCTTCCTCCTCGGCCAATGACCCGGTCCAGGCTTACAGGGAGTGCGCTCAAGTGGGATGGTGCAGAGCCACCCGACACTTCCAGCTCGGTGCGCCTCGTGTGCACGAGGCGCGTTATTTAAATAAAGGGTGCCAGGGCCGCCCGTTTGCCCGGGCTTTTCTTGCTTTGGAGATTCTTGTATTTATCTTGTTACAGCTGGAATCCACTCGATTCATATACCATCAAGAACTTTATCATATACGTACCCACAGTCGTTTCTTCGCACAGACTCCTTGATGACATTTGCAAGCCGTTCCCCTTCCAACCCTATTCCCCATCGCTCAAAGGGCAAGTATATGGACCCGAGGCAGTTGGTGTCTTTGCTTCGCAGTCAGTATGGACCTTCGAATTTCAGCGTTGATGTAAGAGCCCACGTCCGTTTCTTAATTATTGTGCCGACGATTCTCAATTTGTTGCAATAGTTGCAGCGCGATCAGTATATAATACGCATCCATGAAGGAAAATCCCCTGGAGGCCCTCGTCTGACCGAAGTCCGTGTTCGAAATCTTCCACCAAAACACTTTTTTGTCTAACGTTGATGCAGGAGCAAATCGACAAATGTCGCCGGTAGTTTATAATATGTTATGACACAAAACCTAGCCAGGACGGCTGGAGTTGGAATGTGGTGGGACTAGCTGGGAAAAACGACCATCATAGGGAATTTCGGGTTACTCATATATATCGCATCTTTCATTTAGTACATAGTACTATCAGGTTATGATTTCTTCACGCTGCCGTGTTTTTTGTTGGGCCTTATTGGCTTATTTCAGGCCTCAAAAGCTTTCACGACCGTCTTGCGTCATGTCCTACCGTAGAGTGGCCCCATCTCGAGCAGCACGGTTTATCGTGGGATATACTCCTTCGACCCCAATGCGCCGCGATATCTAGCGGTGGTAGTGTTTTGACCGGCCACCAGCATCCAGTGTCCACATTTTGTGGTCGTGGAGGGGCATGAAAGACTTGCGTCAGACCAAACCAAAGCACAAGTATTTACCATTATTAGCTGCCCCGCATGCTTGATGCCTATGTGCTGGCACCAGTAGCTGGCTAAAGAGGCTCTCCAACCCACTCTTTTTTCATACGAGCCTTCAAGGGAAAAAAGCCCTAGGCTGACAGCAGCTATTCCAGCCTTGACAGTCATAGAGTATAAGTAGACGAAACATTCCTCTTATGGATACCCAGCAGAACCAATCTAGGTTTGAAATATACAAACGGTCAAACCTTTAACCTATTCACTGTGTAATGGATCGATATATACTCCAGCGAGCGAATTCTCGCTCGGTACAACTGTTCAAAGCAAATCCAAACGTGCCACAGCTCCAGCTGCGAGTAATTGACAGAGCTGATGAAGGCGACGGATGTGGGAGACTCATCTTTCAAGAGCAGATGCAAATAAACCAACTGGGAGAGCTAAACGGAGCGCTGCAGCGGAAAACAAACGAGTGTATGCGGGTATACACCGTTCGACACGCTCGGTCGTGGTCAACGCTGGACATATCCCGCGAGCTCCTCGATCACCTAATAGCCAGCCACCAGGTCTTCACTGAGCTATGGAGGGTTCTTCTAACATTTGGACTGAAGGAGCGTGAGAACGAGTACGGATTTCCAATACCGCAAGTGAGAGACCTAGGTTAGGATTGCATCGTCATTCAAGGTAGACATTGGACCCTATGCTGACAGAATGCACTAGAGTTGGCCTATGTTCTTCGACGGGTCGAGCCGAACGGGAGGTGCTCGCCGCACTTTCCCTGGTCTATTCGTCAAACGGGCGTATATCAGAAACTGATACAGAAGCAAGAGAGGTGTCAAGATACCGGTTCTGTTTTTCTGCTGATAGCGCCATCTCCCACAGCTGAGAGCCAGACAGTCCAGAGCTTGCACGGAAGGGCTCTAACTAGTCTAGATGCTGCCTTCTCAGTCCATAGATGGTTTGTGGCCGAAAGCATGGCAGGGTGGATGGATTACATGTGCTGGCTGGAAGATCAGCTGAAGATAATGGTTTGAATCTTGGAACCCTGATCAGGACTGTAGAATGTTGCACTAACCTGGTATTCACTGTGCTATAGTCGGCTCGTATAATGCCGGGACAAATACTCGATGGATCCGGAACCAGGCCTATAGCAACCCACCTGGAGAACGACATGTATGAACTGAAACAACTCGAGGATAGCATCATGGATCTGCTTGTGATTCTGCCTACCAAATTGCAGACTATGCGTTGTTTGGCGAAGAGATATCAAGAACTCTGCTCGAGATTCTGCGTCCCGCCAGGTGCTTGTGCTTGTCGCAAGGGAATCCAAGGATTTGAAGAATACTCCGCGGAGGCCCTGAATTACCAAAAGCGAGCGAAGGTGCTGCAGACCCGTGTACAGTCGATCCTGAGCCTAGTAAGATGTTAGCAACTACTCTTTGCTGCCGAGCTCATTGCTAACGCTTGTCCAGCTGTCCGACCTCGTTGAGTACGAGGAGCTGCGCACCTTGAAAGAGCTAGGAGCAGCATCAAATCAAGAAAGCACTACCATCAAAGATCTTATGGTATGAGCCCCCGCTCGCCACTTACACGTACTGCTCGTACACTAAAGATGTTCAACTCGACTAAACAGACCAGCAACAACCGGGGTGCCAGGGCGATGGAACAGATGGCCATCATCGGGCTAGTATTCATTCCCATAACACTGGTGGAGGTAGGGATTGTTGGCGCTCTGCATCTGCGTTACGCCCCAGGCTAACCAGAACCTAGAATTTCTTTTCGACGGAGTTTGTCAAGGATGACGGAGGGAGAATGCAAGTGTCGAAGAACGCCTGGAGCATCGCGGCGGTGGCTGTGCCGTTGACACTCTTTGTGTTTGCATTTTGGCAACTCTGGCTGCGATACGAACTGCAGCTTCAACCGACAGCCATCGGGGGAGCCTTGCGGAGCATGTTCAGACGCAGGCGAGCGAAGGAGGAGGATGCGGTTTGACAGCCGACAGTGGTTGTTGGTTGGGTGTCTGGGTGAACTCCGCTAGGGGTGATCGGGCTTAGCGACGGGCGTGTGTTAGTGATCTTGATCGTCTCTCTTTCTTGCATTTCGTCACATGGAGCCCCCACGCTGGGCCTTACAGAAGTACGAACCATCCTGCGTGACCTGTTTGCCCGGCGCCTGCTGTAGTGGCTCTTGGTCCAAATAGTTCTTTCTTTCTCTCTCAAAACTGCACTGCCTCTGCCTCTGGACCTCGCCGCTTTATACCCTGTACTGCCGCTCGCTCTGCACATTATGTGCAGCCGCTGCTATCTCTGGGAGATCCGACCAGCCAGCATACCTTCGCTAACGTCATGAACTTCCTGCTTGATCTCCTTGCTTGTCTAGTGCGACTCATCCGATGGTCATTCGGGCTTTTCAGAGCACCGCACTCTGAGAATGTTCCCCAGCCAGACCCTCCGTCTTCCCCATCTTCTACCAGCCCCCCGCTACTTCGAGAAAAATCGTCCCTTATTTTGACGCCAGACTTTGATTCCAGCTCGGGCACCGCGCTGCAAAATCTTCAACAGGGTCTCAAAAAGTACCGCCTGGAGTCCTGCGTCGATCGGCACTTGGAATTTGTCGCGGGACCTATCGTGCAACGGTTGGTTGAAGACAACATCGAAGCCATCCTCGAAGAGAGATCTCTCGGAGACGTTGAACACATTTCTTCACATTGCCAGCTAATCTCTAAGCATGCGACAAGACTCTTCGCAATATTTGTGGAGCTGAAGCGAGAGGAATGCATCATACCACTCCTTAGGGAGGGAATACATGATGATAATCTTCCATTTCAGAGGGTCCAAACACCTACTCAACATACAATGGCCCTTGTCACTCGACAGGGTACAAATGTACATGCACTGAGGGGCTGGGACAACGAAGCTATCAATATTTTGGACAAGAAACAGTATCGCTTCTTGAGTCCTATATTTCGACGGGGCGAGCATTACAAGCTTGACGACTTACATATACTACCGTTCCTCGACCACGAGGCAGACCATGAGGGCAAGGCACATGCAGAGGGGGGTTATGGGCAGGTGTTCCGAGCTTGCATTCATCCAGACAACCATGAGTTCGAAGATTCCTCCGTTCGTCCGCGTCGGGTGAGTCCAGTATCAATGCTTCTTTTGTTGGAACGGTGATTAACTTTATGCGTTATACTCCAGGGCCTTTTTGTAGCCGTCAAGCTTTTGTTCCATAATGACGACTTCGAGCCTGAACGAAATGTCTACCGGGCCCTGGGCCATTTAAGCCATGACCATCTGATTGACCTGCTGTTTACTTATAAGATAAAGAATCGTTATCACCTGGTATTCCCGTGGGCTGATGGAAGTCTGAAGGACTACTGGGAGAAATACCCGGAGCCGGTATTTACTCATCAAACTCTTCTGTGGTCCGTGGAGCAGATGAAAGGCATTGTCAGTGGATTGGCCTACTTTCATGAGTTTACAAACCCAGAGCATGGACAGACCCGATTTGGACGCCACGGTGATATCAAGGCCCAAAACATACTCTGGTTTCGCCACGCAAATATTCTGAAAATAGCGGATTTGGGGTTAGCCAGAGTTCATGGCAGACACTCTAGGTCCAACGTGCCCCCAAGCACAGTTGTTGCCTCCCCTACATATTCCCCCCCGGAACATCAGCGAGGACACCCAGTCTCTCGCAGATGGGATATCTGGAGCCTTGGATGTTTATATTTGGAGTTCGTAACATACCTTATTCTCGGAAACGATGCCATTGTCGAGTTTTCCAGCCAGAGAAAAGGGCCCACCGAAATCCGTGAATTGACCTCTGATGTCTTTTACTCGGAAGACGCTCAGGAGGTGAATCCGGGTGTTATTGTCTGGGTTGCCCATTTAAGACACAGCCAACGGTGCTCGAGAGCAATGCACGACCTCTTGGACCTCGTTATGGATGAGATGCTTGTGGTCGATCCTGATGCCCGAAGCAGCTCACGGCAAATATACAAGAAAATGGAGAAGCTAATCAAACGCGTCGAGGAAGAAAAGAAGTATCTGATCAAACCTAAGCCCTTGGCTCTCGGTCACTCGAGAAGGCTCCCTCGCATGTTTGAATCTCTCCTACAACCCCAGCCTCTAAGCGCAGCCCCGAGGAGTCATACTTGGAACCTATGATCTATCATCCTAGACGCGAGGTACTTACCCAGCCGAGGTTTCCAATCACTGTTCACATCTAGCTAACAATATAGCACCCACTGTAACGAGTAGGGTTCCTGTAGGATATCTCTTTATGACGACATTTTTGACTATATGCACTAACGATCGTTCACCATTGTGAAAAAGGTGATTATAATTTCGGAAATATACCACGTTTATAGTTTGTACTTATCTTTTGTAATATTATTGAGCCATAGGATACACGATCTCCTTCATTCCTTATAATGATTCCGCTTTTTTGATTATTCATTCAACACCAGTGCTTGTGCTCTATCACAGCGTATTATATAAAGGCCTTTTTTGAGTAGAACGCTCTCAGCAGGTACTTGACCCGGCTCGCCACTCTTTTATGAGATCCGCTGATGATCAGTCAATCTCATACTTCGGACCAGTTCAAGAGCACCCCATACCTAAGCACAATAAAACAGTGGCCATCCTACAACGAGGCCCCCATTTCCCTATCATCCCATCCATGAGCGGATGGAGCCATGCGGAATGTTCTTCAACAAGAGTCAGCGGTCACGACTGGACAGAAAAGGTCCTCAGACTGGCTCGTGTCGTCGGCTATAAATTGCAAAGCCATAGGTTCGATGGAGGGGCTCGAGGATAGTATTATGCATCGCACGCTGAAAAGCAGCCAATTGCCTACTTTGTGGACCGGCATGTGTTCATGTCAGATGATAAAAGGCAGGACCCGAGCTTCGACGCAGAAATTGAGAAACTAAAGGCCCGGAATAAAGAGAAGACCTTCGCAATTGCTCAACTGGGTCGACTTCAGGAAGAAAGGCAAGAGGTGGAATTTGAACTTTGCAACAAAGATAATATCTCGCTCGGGGAGGCATATGACGAGCAATTGGTCCAAGAACTCAACATGCGGGTCAAGAACATAGATGAACAGTGTGCGTCACTTCGGAAGTGCTCTACAGTCATGGAAATACGGGACATGGAATCTCAGATAAGAAAATACAAACACCAGAAGAGGGTCCATGAACGCCTGAATCGCTTGTGGGAAATTGCCCCAAATGAGACGCTGAACCAGGCATCTGTATTTATAAGCGCATCCAAGGCCGAAATCTGCGAGGATTGTAGGTCGTTTACAAAAAGGGTCAATGACTCCTTTCGTCTATCGATTCGCCTCCATGAGTGCACAACATGACTGGAGACTGGGGTTTACGATAAATCACAATTTGAAATATACCAAAAATACAGTTGCATAATCTTGATTGTACATTAAAATGTTATAATTGCACTTTTAAGGTTGAATGGTAGACTGTACAAGAACCACAAAGTAATAAAGTAATATACATTGATACCACAGCACCACCTACCCAGTATCCCCTAATCATCTCTCTTCTCTTCATCCGTCTCCTTCTGCACCCCCTCCTGCTTCTCCTTTTCAGAATTCTCCTCCTCCATCTCCTCCCTCTGCTGCTGAAGCTGTGCCTTCCAAAGCCTCTCCATCATCCCCCCAAGCACCAACCTATCCAGCCACCTCACAAGCCCAAACAAAAACCACCCCCATCCCCAAAGCGACACACCCATCAGACTTGCAATCAGCACAATCGGACCCAGTATCAAGATCGAAAGCACAACCCAAACCAACATCGCCACCGCCGCAAATAGCAACGTCCCGGCAACAAACAGTATCAGCGGAATGCCCACACATATCAGCTGGCACGTAACGAACGTCGCCGCGATCGGATGCTCCATGGCTGCCTTGTACATGGCCGCCTGTCGCTCCTGTGGGATAAGCCATTGGATGAAGCGGCGTACGGCGGCCTCGAAGATATCGACGCCTCGCGGGATAAGACCCTTTACCCAAGCGATGATGGAGGTCCAGAGTTCCGACGCGGAGGGGATGGTCACGTTGTTTTGTCGGTTGGTGGGAGCTTCATCTTTGGGGAATGTCCCTGGGAGGTCGGAGGTTGTGTCTGAGACGGTGTTTGTAACGGGCTTTGTGGTCTCCGAGACGGTATTTTGAACATTGCCTGTGGCCTGTGAGACGGGGGCGCCGAGGCCTGATGTTACGCTGTTGAGAGACATTTTGAATAGTAAAATTAAGGAAAGGAAAGTTGAAGGAGGAGCAAGGAAAGTCGGTGCGAGACGGTATTGAAGGCTTCCAAGATATATAGATGGAGTGGCTGGAATGACGTCGATGGACGCATAAAGACGTCGTGCGGCGCATAACACCTGGTGCTATAGATTATTATGCAGGGAAGAAACCGGCCAGACCAGCCCGACTACACTCGATCCACACGGGACAAAAGTCTCCGATCTTCAACGGTTGTCCTCGAGAATTGTCGGGCCGCTGAATAATGGTTGTGAGTACAAGTGGGGAAATGACGATGGAGTTACGTCAAATTGGGAGCTGTAACTCTTACGTATAAAAGCGACTGCCCCTCAATGCCCTGCCGCTCGTCCGAGTACTGTTTTCTGTGCAGTTTTTAAACTTACAACTCGCAATTGAACTCAAGCATCACAATGGCACCCTCTACTCAGAAGCAATGGACCGTCAAGAACAAGGAGCAGGACTTTGACGGCCTCGTTTACGGCGACGCGCCGGTTCCGACTGCGGGGGACTCTGAAGTCATTGTCAAGCTTCACGCTGCCTCGCTCAACTACCGTGATCTTATTATCCCTAAGGGTTCGTCTGCTTTGTTATTCGTCTAAGAAATGTGCTAATTAGTTCGCGACAAACAGGAAAGTACCCCTTCCCGGTCTCGTTCCCTGTTGTCCCCGGTTCCGACGGTGCCGGTGAAGTCGTCGAGGTCGGATCAAAGGTCAAGCAATTCAAGAAGGGCGACAAGGTTGTTACCCTTTTCAACCAGCTCCACCAGTACGGTCCCGTTGATGCCGCTGCAGCATCTTCGGGTCTTGGTGGTGCGGTCGACGGAACTCTGCGCCAGTATGGTGTTTTTAATGAGAACGGCGTCGTCAGAGCCCCGACCAACCTGAACTTCCTTGAATCGAGCACCCTCACCTGTGCGGGACTGACAAGCTGGAATGCTCTGTATGGACTGAAGCCGCTTCTGCCCGGCCAGACCGTCCTGGTACAGGGTACTGGCGGTGTGAGTCTCTTTGCTTTGCAGGTATGTTCTCACAATACTTCCAAAATCAAAAGGGCAAATATTGACAGCTTATAGTTCGCAAAAGCAGCGGGCGCAACTGTGATCGCGACGACCTCCTCCGAAGAGAAGGGCAAGCGCCTCAAGGATCTCGGTGCCGACCACATCATTAACTACAAGACCCAGACCAACTGGGGCGAGATCGCGCGTGGTTTGACCCGCGACAACATCGGTGTTGACCACATCATTGAGGTTGGAGGCTCCGGCACCTTGGAGCAGAGCTTCAAGTGCATCAGGTTCGAGGGTGTCATTAGCATTATTGGATTCCTGGGCGGAATGAACCCCAGCACTATCCCCAACGTCTTGCAGACTTTGAGCAACATCTGCACTGTGCGTGGTGTGTATGTTGGCAGCAAGGCGCTTATGAATGACATGGTCAGCGCCATCGAGGCGAACAATATCCACCCTGTTGTGGATGTGTCTGTGTTCACCCTTGAGAAGGCACGCGAGGCTTACGAGCACATGGTGAGTCCCTTTTATTGACAAAGCTTTTGGGTATATGCTAATCGATTGGTGAATAGTGGGCGCAGAAGCACTTCGGAAAGCTGACCATCCAGATCGATTAATCGCTTGATATGAACATAACGAGGGATATATGCGACTAGGAATTATGTCTTAATCATTTTAAAAGCAATTAAATATGATCAAATTGTATTGCTGTGATGTTAGTTTGCTGAACGTTGAGGCTTGCAGTGTCGGGGTATTAATCCTAGTCCCTAATCCCAGCACCTGCATAATGTGACCCCATCCTGTGACCGCTTTTGGGCCATATGAGATGATGAGCGACATATTAAGTCCTGCATGCAATTTTTCCTATATAATGTCGATAATGGCCGTATAAATTGTCGAGATTATCAAGCTCTCGTACGAGTACCTTGTGGTGGTATGACGTTATTGCCATACACGTGGCTCAAAAGCTTGGAGCTTTGGATTTAGCCCACGCGAGGCATTCATCAGAGTTCCATTCTGAATTTCTTCAAATTTCCATGGTATAGTATAAGGCTTGTCCATATTAAGGATAAACCATCGGCTGACCTTGAATCAACTAGTTGGTGTAGAAGAGCACCCCGCTGAGGATCTGAGGATCACCCCCGCATTCCTCATCGGCCTCCATTCTTATCGGAGCTCTTGCGATGCCGACCGCTGCTCCTCTCTAGCTCCTCCGGCTACTTTACTTTACTTCACCATAAACATAGTTTCGAGAGCGTTTTAGACATAGACAGTTGGCGATATGTCAATACAGATCACATCCTACCCCCCTCTAGGCAAGGTAACCTGTCTCAAACACGAAAAGGTACGTTGTCCAGCCGCTCTACCAGACGGGTCCGTCGCTAAACTGGAGAAGATCAAATTCACAGTCCAACTGGAGCCCGACTCTGACTCTGACAACCAGAAGGAATGGGAAGTTCAGATTTGGCATGATATTGGGGGTACCGAGTGGTTAGCACTTCCCGTCCAGAAATGCCCGTCAACAGCTGTTCCGCTCTTAAGCAGCGGTCAAGGTCAAGGCTCAAACACCCGGCACGTCTTCGAGGGTGAAATAACCCATCCACAGCCAGGGATTGGAAATTTTACTATCCGGTATCGTGAACATCAGGATGGGGATGCAGATTCAGAATGGCAATGGGCGAACCAGAAGCAACAGGTCGGCGACGGCGAACTGATCTTCACCTCGAACGAGCTCGGGTTAGAGCAGCAGGAGCTCAAAAAACTGTCTTTTGCGGGCCTTGGACGATATTTTGATAACCTATCTCCGGATATCGAAGTTGAAGTTCGTAAAAGTGAGGCGCCTGGTGCCGCACTGTGGAGTTTATCGGGGCCGGTGGAACCAGCCGCAGATGGGCACCCAGGCGTTGCGCGTTTACCACTCGGTGTGCCGTCTTACGTATCCAGATTCTTTGCTCTTGTTCGCCTGTCGGTGTCTTGGTTGGGCCCGAGGCAGGGTAAGGACAAGCTTGACCTGTCAGAGGATGCCATTCTCTGCTCATTTTTGCGGAAGGATGGGGTCCATGTTGTGCTTTTGGGAGTTTCGGTACACGATGTTCTTACAGTCCTGGGCTCTGGATCAGACGGTGCTGTGGTTGTGAAAGCGCAGAATGATAATCCTTCGCCGTCTCGTTTTCAAGTCTTGGTTTCCGCGGCTGATGAGTTTGAGATTGCCATGAGTGCTTTGGTATATGAGGCGAGGAAGCTGGTCAGGCCATATGACGCTAACGCCAATGATGACCAAAACGCACAATGGCTGTCGAGCTGGTACGATGGCCTAACATACTGCACTTGGAATGGAATAGGGCAAGACCTCAGCGAAGAGAAGCTCATCCCTGCCCTTGATGAGTTAAAGCGTCAGGGTATCAATATCAAGGGACTCATTATTGATGACAATTGGCAGTCGCTGGACAACGAAGGAGGCGACTCCTGGTATCGTGGCTGGAACCAATTCGAGGCGAGTCCAAAGGCATTCCCGCACGGACTTGCAAAAACAGTGTCTACAATCAGAGAACTCCACCCGAATATCGAGTATATTGCCGTCTGGCATGCACTCCTGGGATACTGGGGTGGCATCTCCCCAGACGGGGAACTAGCATCTACATACAAAACCAGAGAAGTCCAGCTCAACAGCCCAATTAGAAGCTCAATGCTCGCCATCGACCCCTGCGACATCCAACGCTTCTACAACGACTTCTACTCCTTTCTCTCCTCTGCCGGAATTACTGGTGTCAAAGCAGATGCCCAATCCTTCCTCGACCTTCTCAGCAACCCCACAGACCGGGCAGAATTTACAACCTCATATCAAGACGCTTGGACGATCTCGTCCCTCCGCCATTTCGGACCCAAAGTCATCTCCTGCATGTCCCAATTCCCACAAACAATTTTCCACTCCCAACTACCCACCAACAAACTAACCATCGTCGTCCGCAACTCCGACGATTTTTTCCCAGACATCGAAGACTCGCACCCGTGGCACGTCTTCTGCAACGCCCACAATGCTCTCCTAACCAGGTACTTGAACATCCTCCCAGACTGGGACATGTTCCAGACTAGCACAAGCAACCCGTACGCCTCCTTCCACGCCGCCGCGCGCTGCATCTCCGGCGGACCAATCTACATCACAGACACGCCAGGCCAACACGACGCCCCCCTCATAAAGCAAATGACAGCCCCCACGACCCAGAGTGACTCCATAACCCTCCGCCCCGGGATCGTTGGCCGCACCCTCGATATGTACCACGACATCAAAGAAGGTCATGTCCTGCGGATAGGGACATACCACGGCCGCGCGCGGACAGGGAGCGGGATAATCGGCTTGTTCAATGTCGCCGCGACCCCGAAATCGGCACTGTTCGTTATGTCTGATTTTCCTGGGATTTATGCGGCAGATACCGACAGCAAATATATTGTGCGCTCCCACAGGAGCGGGAGGATTACGAACGGACTGAATTCGGCGTCGACCGTTTCGGTGAAGTTGGAAGAGAGGGGGTGGGAGATTCTCACGGCTTATCCGACGCGGGCGTTTACATTGGGAGAGAAAGATAATGTGGAAACGGAAGTCGCTGTTCTAGGCTTACTGGGTAAGATGACGGGTGTCGCGGCATTGGTGAACTCGGATGTATTCCTTGAGAGTAACGGGCGGTTGCGGGTGGATGTTTCGATCAAGGCGCTTGGAGTGCTAGGGGTATACTTTTCGCAGCTGCAGGGGTGGGATATTGATGAGCATTTTATGGTTCTGATTTCAGGGAAGGCGGTTCCTCGGAAGACTGTTTGGAGGGAGAATGGAAGAATTCTGGCGATTGATGTCGAGGAGGCGTGGAGGGAGATGGGATTGCAGGCTGGGTGGAGTAATGAGGTGAACGTTTCGGTGTTGTTGTAATATATTGCTCGTTATACAGAATTGGAAGTAGATATATACAGATGCAATATAATTCTATCATCAGTTGAGAACGGGATTCCAGCCTCGTCTAGGCACAAATCCCTCTACGCCTTCGTCGTTGAGTACATCGCCTCCAAGTCGCCCAGTGACAATGCTCCTCTCCACTTCGGGCCCACGCACGTAAAATGGGTCGAACCCGGTTGTCGCGCCGGTCCGTTTATCAGCCCCACGTACCCAACGTCTTTTGCCCGTGGAATCTTTCTCAGAAATAAACCCGCTCCCGGCACGATCTAGCACGATAAACCACCGTCTCTGGTGTATGGAGCCGATGTCATTCACCGCACCGGGATACGCGTTGTTAAGCCGGATTTGGTAGTCGGTCGCGCTGTCGCCCTCTGCGTCGGAGTGCTCTGTGTTGTTGCTCTCTTTGCGTCGTTTCCCTGATCCTGAAATCTGTCCTGAGGATGAGTCTGCGATTCCTGTATCTGATTCGGAATTCGAGGTGCTGCTTGGCTGGGCCTTTGCGGCGACTCGTCTCCGCTTCCGCTTTATTGGCATGCGCGCGAGGGAATTTGGTGTTGGGGCGGATCGTAAATCGGTTTTGTCGCGTCGGAGGAAGATGGTATAATTTCTGGGAAGGCGGGTTCCGTGGAGGCGGAGACGGATTTTGTGCTGTCCGCAGCGAAACTATTAGTCCTATCGTCTATTTTCTGCTACTAACTAGGGGAGGAGGGTGATACATTTTGGAACGCCTTCCGCAGTTTCTCACTCTCTGACTCGAGACTGTCTCGCTCTGCAGCAGGCTCGGATTCACTTTCCTCTGTTTCTGTTTCGAGTCCCGTATCTAATCGGCCGTTGCGTTTCGGCTTTTCTGGGAGGACTTCGTACTCGCCGGTGTCCCAGATGACCATGCTGCCTGTTTTTGGGCTGGCGGTTTCGATGAGGTGGTTCTATTCATACACTGATCAGCTTGGCTCTTCGCAATTGAACCATCTGGAAAGGAGTGAAAGAACTCACCCATAGTGAATGGACTCTTGTTTCTGTCGCATTGCGATTCAGCCGCCTGCTATTCGCGTGCCCCGGGAGCCCGTACATAACACTCCAACTAAGGGAACTGGATTCTGAGAACTGCAGCCGGAGATCATAGTGTGGGCCAGCAACCGGGTGATCATGCTGGTGGATGACGAAATGACGGCCCGAGTTATGAGAATTGCGGGTGTAGAGAGCTTTCCAGTCGTCGATTTGGAGTAACTCCAAGAGACTCGTACAGTCACGCGTGGTGTTGCGAGTGAATTTGCGGAGACGTGCGGAGACAGTTTGCAGGGGATCTTTCACGCTTTCTTTCCCCGCTTCCAAGGCGGCCAGCGAGCCGGATGCGGGGCGCACTGGGGGAGGTGAGACGGGTCTGTGGAGAGACGAGAGGCGGCGGTTCACATCCTCATTGCTCATTGTCCTGACCTGTTTGGATCGAGTAATTGAATGAGGAGTGCGAGAGAACCTCGTGATGGCCAAGCTGGGCGCAGAGCCACCGACGTCATCGCTCGGCTCACCGCCCGCTTGGGAGCCCTAAGTCGGTGCAACAGACGCGACGGGATGGCGAGTGCATGCCATGGATGCGAGGCGTTGTTGGGACGGGATCAATGCGTGGACTTTCTCGTATTTCAGGGGAGAAAGGAGTGGCAAACATCAGCGATGGTGTCGGGCAAACCCGAGGGAGGACTCGCGGCCTCAGGCAGGACAGAAAAAGCAACGAGTTGCACGATAAGAAAAGTCGTATTAGGTACTCGGTATTGGTACGGAGACAGCTGATAGCGGTACGCAAGAGATACCGGTTTTCAATACCGCATACGGTTGGGATAACTGGCCAGTGACAGCCTGGTTCTGGTTCGTTCCTGATAAGCCCGACTGCTGCTCGAGATAGGAAGCTGCACTCCTGGAAATCTCTTCCTCTTTGGTCTCCCACGTTGCTATCTCGATTCTCGAATCTCGCTGCAACTTGCAAGGGGCAAATTGACGTTCCACTTCCGCGTGTCAGTCAGTCCACATTCCAACTTAATTCACTGCACCCGCAGAGGACGCTAGTACACCTGCAGAGGCAATCTAAGCCACAACCACGGATTCAACGCCTGCCATCGCCTGTGATTTGCTTCACAGCCAACGCCCCAGTCGCCAAACGGCGCCGTTCCCTGCCAACCCCGTACTAACGCCCCATGCGGCAAGTCCAAGGCCCATCGCGTGCTGACCGGACCTATAACACCGATATTAACGAGGCAGGCCGGACTAGGATGCCAGATTCTCTGGTCAAGCCTCTTGCTGTCCTATCCCAGCCCAGAGATTCAGTGCGGGATAAAATTTTATGGGCGAGATGTAACCTATGGACGTCTTCCTTTAAAGTGCCCATTCCCTCGCGTTTCCGTACTGCTTCCTTTTTTTTCTTCTTCTTTTCTTCTCTCCTTGCTTTGTCTTTCGCTGTATCGTCAAGATGAGCGCCAAAGCAGACTATGAGAAAAACATCCCCGATGATGGCGCTGACATTCGCGCTGAGCCCATCAGCAGCACTGCGTCCGGGTTGCATCGCCGTCTGGCAAATCGTCAGATTCAGTTAATCGCCATCGGAGGTTCAATTGGTACCGCCGTCTTCGTCTCTATCGGCGCCGCCGTGGCCAAGGGCGGCCCTGGATCACTCTTCATCGCATACACTATTTACTGTTGCTTCCTGGCCATGGTAACCAATTGTCTCACGGAAATGTCTGTCTACATGCCTGTCAGTGGTGGGTTCATCCGTCTCGCGGGGAAGTGGGTCGACGATGCCTGGGGGTTTACAGCTGGCTGGAATTTCTTCCTCTACGAGGCGATCCTCATTCCATTTGAAATTACTGCGATCTCGCTGGTCATGTCCTATTGGAGGGACGATATTCCCGCCGCGGCTGTCTGCGGTGCTTGTGTTTTTCTCTACGGGTATGTTTTTGCTCCCTTTGTCGGCTATAGTTTGGCCTTGCTGACCTAGTTAGGGCTCTGAACATCCTCGCCGTCAGGGCCTACGGTGAAGCCGAATTCTGGCTCTCCGGCGGTAAAATCTTCCTGATTCTGATCCTCTTCACCTTTACCTTTATCACAATGGTCGGTGGAAATCCTGCCCACGATGCCTACGGGTTTCGCTACTGGAACAATCCCGGGGCGTTCGCGGAATACACAAGCCTATCGGTAGGGGCAATGGGCCGCTTTGAAGGCTTCCTTGCCTGTGTCTGGTCAGCTGGTTTCGCATGTGTCGGTCCCGAGTACATCTCGATGGTCGCCGCCGAGGCTAAACACCCTCGCCGCTACATTAAGACTGCCTTCAAGACTGTATATTGGCGATTTGGGTTTTTCTTTATCGGCTCTGCCCTCTGCACCGGAATTGTCGTCGCCTACGACGATCCCGTTCTGCAGGACATTCACCTCAACAATGGCGGAGGTTCAGGAAGTGCGGCCGCCTCTCCATACGTTATTGCAATGACCAACATGGGCATCGAGGGTCTTCCTCATGTTGTCAACGCTCTCCTCATTACTTCTATCTTCAGTGCGGGAAACACTTACACGTATACCGCGACTCGTATTCTGCACTCCCTCGCCCTGGAAGGCCGTGCACCAAGAATCCTCCGCACGTGCACGAAAAATGGCGTGCCCATCTACTGCTTTCTTATTGTCATGGCCTTTCCATTCCTCTCTTTCTTGCAGGTATCTAACTCCTCAAGCACCGTGCTGACTTGGATGACCAACCTTGTTACCGCGGCGGGCATCATCAACTATGTCATTATCACTGTAACGTACATCTGCTTCTACCGCGCCACGGTCGCACAAAACTTCGACCGCTCGACTCTTCCCTACACTGGTTGGTTCCAGCCCTACTCCGGATACATTGGCTTCGCGTGGATGTTCACAGTTGTCTGCACCTACGGCTACGAGTCTTTCACGCCTTGGTCAATTGAGACATTTTTCACAAATTACACCATGGTCCTGCTCGCCCCCATCCTATTCACAGGCTGGAAATTGATCAAGAGGACCAAGTTCGTTAAGCCTCATGAGGCGGACTTAATATGGGAAGCGCCGGAGATTACGGCTTATGAGGAGGAATTAAGTCTCATCGAGCCCCCAACGGGCTTTTGGGAGGAGATGTTCGGGTGGTTGTTTTTTTGGAGAAAGTAAATTCTCTCTCCTCCTAGCTTATCTTAGAGCCCCTAGAAGCGGCTATATAGATTTGTCTCGGCGCCTACTTATGAACTATTATACCAACAGCGATGAATATTACTACATCTATCCCACCATCCTAGCTTTTTATTGAACTCGTAAATGTACCCTACATCAAGTCGAAGTTAACCATCCCACCTCCTCGGGCGCATATTTATACGCCCGAAAGACCGCATTGCTCTGATACGAAAAGCCAATCTTCTCCATCTCCTTCAGATCCTCCTCCCCCATGACGCCCTTATAGTCATTCACCTCCGGCACCACAAACTCCCACACCACGTCCTTCCCATCCGCACTAACTTCAAAGATCCTCCCCGTCGCAGCCTCAGCAACAAGGACATTCCCACCAGCCAATTTCTGCGCAGACCCCATGAACGGCGTGAAGAAGCCGAGACCGCCTGTGGTACGGTCTTTATACTCCCAAATTATCTGCTTCGTCTTTCTAGAGACAATAATCGCTCTCGAGAATGGAACCGCAAGGCCAGGTCTAAAGACCCCGTTGTCTAGGATAAGCAAATCCCCTGTCTCAGCGCTAATCTCGTGCGCGCAGTGTTGCTGGTTCACAATTGGAGCGGTGAGATGCCAGATCACGTCCCCTGTGGCGCGGCTGATCACGAACACGGAGGA
Organism: Aspergillus puulaauensis; assembly: GCF_016861865.1. NCBI lineage: Eukaryota > Fungi > Ascomycota > Eurotiomycetes > Eurotiales > Aspergillaceae > Aspergillus > Aspergillus puulaauensis. The sequence goes on along the minus strand of NC_054860.1, from coordinate 1,234,288 downwards.
GGTGTTTCGGGACGACGCGATAATGTCGCCGTTGGCGTCGAGCGAGACGCTGTTGATGAGCGGCCAGTGCTCGCGTGGATAGTCTGGGTGCTGCGCGAATTTGGAGAGATCGAGGTGGTCGATTGCGCGCCAGGACCAGAGGAGTTTTGCGCCGCCGGTTGTTTTGTCTGTCCCCGTGCCTGCTGTGTTGAAGTCGGACGAGGAGGAGTCGTTGGTTACGGACCACGGGTTGACTAGCTTGATGCAGTCGGCGTACATGGTTCCATTGGGTGCTTCGCTGCCTGGGATGCCGCCGCGGACGCGAGCTGCTTCGTCGGCAGTGAGCGGTTCGAGGGTGGTGTATAACAGTGTTCCGTCGTCGAGATGGTTCTGGTCGTGGTGGGCGTGAGGATCGGTGTATTTGCGGATGACCTCGCCCTTGGGGTTAACCTCCAGCATGACTCCGCCGCAGTACTTCTTCCACATGGGGAAGAGGTTGGGGGAGTCTGGGTGGACCGCGTTGTAGGCGAGGTTGCCATTAGGGAGGATCCGGGCGTGGCGACCGGCACGCTGTGGGAGGGTCCATTTGTGGACTTCTTCTCCTGTTGTTGAGATCAAGTGTGCGGTGCGCGAGGTGAGAGGTGCATAGAGGACGTAGCCTGGGGAGACGCGGTCCTCGTCGACTCCACGCAGCCCGAGGCCACGGCGGCGGAAGGTGTGCTGCTCCATCGTTATCGCGCAATGTTATAATTGATCAATGAGATTGGGAAGCCAGTAGTTGACGTAGCTAGTGCAGGATTTCAAGCAATTTATCTTGCTAGAGATCCTGGGCGGGCTTGGAGGAGTTATATGGGATTTTGCCCTAGGACCGGCATGCCGCGGCATGCCGGCGGGAAGATAAGCACGCAATCGTTATCTCAAGAAACGACATTGATGGCAATATCGGGATACCGCGGTGATAAAGAAGCAAATATATGAAATAGGAGCTCCTAGATATATCATGGTCCCCCGAAGCATCAGAGAACTCATCTCTCAAAAACCTGGACCTGAACATGGCTGACGAAAGAAGTTCTGTTGATAAGGACCGTTCCCCTGATGGGGTCTCCGCATTCGAGCCAGAGGAACCATCTTCCTGGATTCAATCAAAGCTCAAAGTCGAATTGAAAGGAATTGAGCGGGTGACCGATGAGGAGCGCTTGCATAATACCACGAAATTCTGGAATGCCTGCACATTTTGGTAGGTTCCTTGACATGGGCCATAAACAAGTTGCTAATATAGATCAGGTTGAGCGCAAACATGGCAGTCGCCACTCTTAATATCGGCTCGTTAGGCGGTGCCCTTGGCCTTCCATTCTGGGACAGCTTCGCTGTTATATTGGCGATTAATGTTGTCAGCAACCTGCTGCCTGCGTGGACAGCTGCATTTGGGCTGACAGGTTTACGTATGACGACTTTCTCGTACGTCTCTATTTGTCTCTAACTCTCTGCATTTAAAGGGTTGCTAACAAGTACAGTCGCTACTCGTTCGGTTATTGGGGAAACCTTTTAGTCGTCGTCTTCTCCATGGTAGCGACAACCGGCTGGAATGCTATCAATTCGATATCCGGCGCTGTTGTCCTCAATGCCCTATCAGATGGGAGATGTCCAACCTGGGCAGGAGTAATAATTATTTGCACCATTGTCTGGGTAGTATGCACACTCGGCATAAGCTGGATTCATCGCCTTGATGTGTTTGCTTGGATTCCGCCATTGATTGTTTGGTGTGTAGCCGCCGGTACTGGCGCTTCCCACCTAACAGGAGTCGACAATAACCCAACTACTGGTCCGAACAGGGCAGCTCCTGTGCTCACCTTTATGGCAAGTATATTCTCGTTTGCGGTTTCTTGGATAAACTGCTCGGCCGATTTCAACGTGCGAATGCCGGTAAACACCCCGCGCTGGAAGATATTCAGTGCCACGTACGTTGGTATTTTCGTGCCCACTGTCTTAGTGCAAACACTAGGGGCCGCGCTATATACTGGGACAATCAATAACCCCGACTGGAAGCAAGCTTATGGAGAGTCTGGTGTGGGAGGCTTGCTTAAAATGGCGCTGGAACCAGCAGGGGGTTTTGGGAAATTTCTCATGGCTCTTGCAGCGTTAAGCGCAGTGCCAGTAAGAACCAGAGATCTGACATTGTTGCATATGCTAACAGTTGCCAGAACAACATTCCCAATAACTATTCCTTCGCTCTCCACGCACAGAACTTCGGACCATGGGCACTCCGCATCCCTCGAATAGTGCTCGTAACATTTGGCTTCGTCGCAGCAGTTGTCATCGGGTGCTGCGCGGCGGAGTATTTCGACGACACATTGCAGACTCTGTTGAGTGTCATTGGATATTGGACGGTTATTCATATCACCCTGGTTGTCCAAGAGCATTTCATGTTCCGAGGTGGGTGGAAGGGATATAATCTCGACGCTTGGAATGATCCACTCTACTTGCCGTTCGGCTGGGCTGCCATAGCGGCATTTGCCTTTGGCTTCTTGGGAGCCGCTCTAGGCATGAAGGTTGCGTGGTACGTCGGACCAATCGCTTCGTTGATTGGTGACTCTGGAGCAAATATCGGCCACGAGTTGACTTTTGCATTTTCTGGCATCACCTTCCCGGTTTTTCGTTGGCTGGAGAAGCGCTATACCGGCCGCTGAAACTGACCATTGGCGAATTTGGCACTTTTTGATAGTTTGAGAATACTGCTAGGTTTTTGAAATTTTGATAGCAATTATAATTCTTTGTTCAGTTCGATAAGCTGCCCTGCATATCAATTCATCCCATCCGGAAGGGGGTAATCCTGGGGGAAGAAGGAGAAATTTGGAGCCAAGTCCCAACTTCCGTTAGGCGTTGTTCCAACAGCGAGAAACTCTGGGAAGTAATACCGGGTGAACTCATCAGGTAACATATCACCCATCTGCACGGGACTCGAAGTGGTCGCATCCACCCGAGGCCGCGCCTTGTGTTGGAGCTGGGAAATAATGGTCCCAAACGTATGCGCTGCATGACAGGGAAGGCCGATTGATTGAAGCCATTGCACCAGACTTGATGTCAAACTGTCTAACTCCTTAACATCATGGATCATTTCAGGATGGTGTTCGGGGGCTCCGATAATGCGGCATATGATGATTGCTGCGAACGTAATCATGTGGTAGATGTGGTCGCTCAGATGTCGTGTTCGCTCGTCCATGGTATCAATAGCTAGCCTAATAATCACTGTAGCGTGTGAGATCATTTCGGATGCGATCTGTTCCTGAGATCGGGCTGACTTTGACTTCAGACACTGGTCGTACAGGAGTAGATGCGAGAAATGGAACCCCATCATCAGGAATTGTGCCCTTGGTTGTTCTGTTCCAATTAGCCGGGAAACAAAAAGAGGTCGAACTCTTACCCAAAACAAACTGCCACTCTTTCTTCCAAGTCTGAAGGCCCGATAGCGACTGGGAAATGTCTATCGGGCTCGCTAAGAGGTCATAAACGGTACGGTAAAGGTGAATTTCTGCCACCATCCGCAACTCATAGTTTGTTGCCCGGTCCGAACCAACAATGGCACGGCACCGTGCAATATGCCAATCTTGTAGCATTGACCTCCGGCTGGTACCGACGCAATAATGAAGATGGACCAAACAGATATGGTTCCACAAGAACCAGATGTTAAGCGCAGACTTATCAATTTCAGATGCAGCTGATGACGGATTGGTGACAACAGAGAACAGCGAGCTAGACTGACAATGCTGCAGAGCAAATCCACTCAGCAGCCAGCTGTCGATGCTGAGGGGCACCTGTCCGACTGTAGTAGACCACATACAGAGAATAATAACAGCTTGGAAGAATTCAATTGGCTGTGGTGATATCAAAAGCGCACTCTGAATTAGAGAACGTGCGTTTTCGTAAAGCTTTGGAGCGAGGCTGGCGGCGATGTCTTGCGAAGTATGACGCACAGCGATCAGGCAACATGCACAGAAAAGAAGGGGCGATTTTCTGACTCGACTGAGCAAGGAATGAGCATCGTCGTCTGGGTCAAACAGGACCCATCGTCCATAATGCTCTGAGAATCTAGGGTTGATTAACGACTATTCAGTTATCTGGGGGTTGGAGCAATGCAGACATGGATATCAGCTCGAGAGCAAGATCTGCTGAAACGAGCCTGTCTATTGATACAGTTTGTGTTGTGTTAGCCAGCTCGATACCGGTATCAGCCGCTAAATCGCGAATGACCATGACCGGTGCGGCGGCGGAGTCATTGCCCTTCGGTATTGGGTTTCCAGAATCCGGGGTTATTGCCTGGGCTGGATTGACTTCCACGGGAGTATCGTGGGCAAGCTGTGATGAATCTTCTCCCAGCCGATTCAGAAGGTGAGAGACTGTCTTTTCAAGGCGCTCTAGGCTAGAATGCCATGAGCTTCGCATCAAATAGGGAAGCGGGTTGAACGTACCGAACATCAGTACTCGACCCCGAGGGTATAGGCTCTTCGCTGATGACATCCTTTACAAAGGAGCATCTCTGGTCCAGTCGCTCACATCGGAGACAAGGTGCCCCCGAAATGCCCGATTCATAGCATCTGGTCTTTTGTTTCCGGCAGGAAGTGCAGGCTTTAGAGGCACGGCCTCTATCGGGAGGCATTTCCGTGCAAAAAAGGACTTTATGGTGGGGAAAGCACGTTACAGATCATCCCATAACCGCAATTGACAGAACAGCTCAATCCACGGATGTTGTCGATGGATGGAGGAGATGGGGGAGATAAGAGATGACGAGCTCTGGCTCGGATATACGTGATGAACACTAGCCCGATTAGGATAGTTCTCACACAGCTACCGAATACAACGTGGGACATCCATGAGCAATCGACTCAAAGCTTCATATACTTGATGGGTTGGGTTTGGAGGATGTCGCCTACCTCCCATAAACCTTTCCACTATCGCCGGGGTTATAGGAATCTAACGTGGTGTCAGTTAGCAGCCAATTCGTCCACCGTATAAGCTCTGGCCTACTAGTAACTAGGAGCTTTCTTTCGCCCTTTGTGACATTTTGAGCAAAGAACTGACTCTCGATTTTACAGACACTCGGTAAAATATTGTGAACAATGTTTCTTCTTATTACTTCGAAGTATAAATTCCATACTTCGGCGAGAGTGGCAACATGAATGCTATTTCAACATAACTCGGTCAGCCAGCAGCTTGTCCCTTCTGCCTATATAAGGCTCGGTCCATCCACTCCATGCGCTTCCAACCCTCCATGACCTTTACACATTCCATACATTCCATCCTGATCAGCTTCCAAGTCCGTCCCGACGGTAGTCTTTGTCTTTACAACCACAACCCTCTGCTCTACCTCTTCCTCGTACGTAGAAGGAAGATCGCCTTGCGCCTTCCTGCAAGCCTTTCCGCACATTGACTGCTTTCCACGATGCACACATATCCCTCGCGGACACACATACACCTTAAGTGGGACTAGCTGCGGATGGAAAGTCACCCGAGTATTGGGCTCTTGTTGTTCGTCATAGATGGTGCCTAGAATTGACGGCTCCCCACGAATCACAGTCACGGTGTGGTTGACAGTGACTTTGTCCAGGTACCCCCCTCCCTCAAACCAGTCGACCAGAGTGTCAATGCCGAAGTACCTTGCTTCTTCGAGCAGGGCGTTGTACAGCACAAGGTCATGGCCCTTGACCGGGTCGTAGAAAATAGGAAAGACGTTGGGACGGCGCAGGTATCGCAGGATATGCTCGAATAGAGTGGGATCGGAGTCGATGAAGTAGGATCCGTCCTCTCTGTCGGCCTTCCAGCGGCTGGAGAGTAGGGCTTCGAGGAAGGTACTCTGAGATACCAGGGTATCGCGGGTGGTGGTGAACCAACGCTCCCCTACCTGCAGTTTCACAGTGCTGTTGGGGGTTGGGGGCTCTGAAGGAGATGAGGAGAGTGGAGATCTCGAGCCGGTGCTCCTGTCCATGCTGCTAGATGGTGTAAAGATCATGTATGGATAAGGAGAAACACTTTCAGAGGTAAAATATCTTGCAGTTTATATCGTAGCCAGTGATGACTCCTATGAATATAGTTGAGATTTTCACAGTATGAAAATAAACTATTATTTGTAAGCTTCAGTGATGAACCTATCCAGATTATAACACTTATAAAGAGTGAAGAATTATGTGTTATCTGTCAGGTGGAGTATCCGGTCAATAGGGCTTCGACTTCACCACGGACCGCATGATAGCCAGCCACTGAACACAAGATGGCTTCAATAGAAGACCAGAGTTCAGTGTCAGATTATATCCTGAGTTTATCAAAATACCATTCGACCAAAAAGCCCACTAGTAGTTATTTAGCCATCTTTCCATTTACATTATATGCCAACAGAGTTTACACATGGAGATTAGTAGTTAAGGTTGTACAGACATGGGCCGTCCACTTGTATCAGTGAATGCCGACCCTTCTCATTATTCACCAAGGAAGTTAAGCCGACTCTCAATGATTGAGAAACATGTGAAAAACATGTGATTTCAAATTTTAGAAATACGAGACTACGTACTGTCTGGCTCGCTTATCTGGGGAAACCGCCATCTTTTCCAAGGACCCGCTAAAGAATGGCCCCGAGTCCTAGCTTCGATACAATTACCCACCGCAAGTGGAGTGCCCGACAGCTCTACCAATTGCTCCATCCAAACAACATCTAATGCAATCAATCTAAGATATTCCCCACTCATGTATCGGATTCCAGATCTGGGTCGTGAATCGTGGTCTCCTCGCAGCCTGAAAGATCCCACAATTGCAACCCTCGAATTGCAACCCTCGACTTCTGGCTCGGACACGTATTCCAGTATCGTCATTGAACCAGAACTGCTGCAGATATCACTGCAGATACCACTCTTTGAGCCCCAGAGCGATCGTATGATCGCCAAGAACCCTCTTAACCTATTATGACCCCTACGGAGCCTCATACCGGGCGGCCTTGCCGGTGCAAATCAAGCATAGCGCGGCTGATCCGACAAGGATGGGCGCGGAACAGACCGGTGACACAGTGAGACTCAAAACGCCTGGGCACTATATCTAACTTTTACTATAAAAAGACATATGCTCCGTGGTGTAATCAGGCTGGTTTTATTGGATGGGTGGAACAATCGCCGATATTAATGTGGGATGGCGCTGTGGAGGTACGACGGAGCGTACGCACCGGCCAGGACGTAGTGCGTACTACCCACTTACTTACTGCCCATCGGTTGGAAGTTTGGAACGTGCCTACGGCTGTGTAAATAATAATAAATAGCCAGCTGCCCAGGTCTGGCCAGTCGGTCAGGATTTCATCTTCTCAGGGAATTCCTCCTCCTGTTCTACTCCGTCACATACTCTCACTCAACATGGCAGACACCCAAGGCCTTCCAGACTACGTCCTCGACCCCAATGCTGTCTTAGGTGACACCGACGCCGCCTGGCGTTATGGAAGACCACCAAGTTATAAAAAGACCCGCGAATACTACGAGCAGAGTATCTCCCTCCCTCCTTACCTCCCTCTCCAAACTCTCACAAGAACAGCTCCCTAACCCATCCCAGCCAGACAGATGACCCACGAAGCCACATCCCTCCCCTCGCTCGTCGAAAACCTCGTCAAAAACTGGGAAGTCGAGGCCTCATTCAAAACCTCCCTTTCGGACTGGCGCACCGTCGACCAGAGCTGCTACACCTTCTCGCTAAACGGCGGGCCGGCGACAACGGGGGAGGACATGCTGAAGGTGGGCACTTACAACGCGCTCATCACGCCGAATAAGTACTACGACCCCGCGCAGAATGACTTCGAGGCGAGCCATAAGTCGTTTAAGAGGATGATGCCGACGTTTGCGTGGGAGGTGAAGGAGGTTTATAGTGGGCCGCCTGTTGTGGTGTTTCGGTGGAGGCATTGGGGGGTTATGGGGAGTGATTATATGGGGAATAATGAGTGAGTTTCATATTCTCTACCTGTATGGGCTGCCTGTATAGGTTGTCCGGATTTGGGCTGATGCTTTGGTAGGTCGGGTGAGACTGTCAGGGTCAAGGCCCATGGTGGGGTGATTGATATCGAAGGGATTGTTGTTGCTAGGGTGAATGAGAAACTGCAGCTGCAGAAGATTGATGTGTGGTTTGACCCGATGGATATGTTTCGGCAGATTGCAAAGGAGGAGAATGGGTTGAAAACCGACGATGTGGCCGCTGCTGCTAGGTGTCCAGTCATGGGAGGGAAGAAAGACGAATGATCTGATGCTCAAGCGAATACATTCTATGTATGGCTTCTAAAGGCAGAGTCACTGCTGAGCTGCACGAAGGTAGTCTACAACCTCGCTTTTAAAAATTCCATCCTTGACAAGCTGGTCCGCAGACTCGACAATCCACGTCTGACAGTCCCTCTGTGTAACCTTCCTTCCAGCCCCTTCTCTGGGGACATCCTGACAGTGCAATCAGCAAACTGGCCATGTGGAACAGGGTCTCACTCACATCAATACCGACAAGCGACTTCCCTGGAACATCCACCTTGTACAACGCCTCCTCAAACTCACCAACAGGTTTATTGTCTATGGCCTCTTCTTTTTCATCGTCCCCACTGATTGTAGCCTCATCGAACAATGCCCCATCTACCCACTGCAGTGGGACTACTTTCGTAGGGATATCCTCCGTCGCCTCCAGGTTATGGTTGCGCTTTACCTCGAATATGAAGCCAGTGCGCACGTCTCCAGTCGCATGAATCTTCACGCCAATATGTTTGTGCTGACGGGACTGGACAAAGTATGCCCAGTGGTCCTTGAAGGGGTAGCCATTGTAGATCAGAAGATGTACCAGGACGGAACTGGGAGGGCCAGCTGGAGGAACAGCTGGAGCGGGGACAACCGTTGGGTTGTTTGGCTGGTTGGCGGCAGTTACTGCGGGTGGTGGTGGGGGTGGAGGTAGATTTGACATGGCTGTTTGAAGTCTTAGGATGAGAATATCGAAGACAATTCGGTTTGGAGCTCAAGTTGGGTACATTCGCGGAAGATGATTTGCAGCTACCTAAATATGCGGGGCACACCTGGTACCCAATTGCTAGGCTACATGATTCAACATCCAAATGAATATCCTGCCCTGCCACCCTGATAACAAACCATGTGCATGTTCCTTCTTGGGTGGAAGACCCCAATTCGAATTTCCTTTCTTTCTTCTCCCGGCTCCCCCCTTTCTTGTTTGGTCTATCAACCCAGCCTGCTTTGTGACTGGCGAGGAAGATATGTCGGACCTAAATGATCTTTTGCGTTAGCCTGGGCAGAAGTCACCCTTGACTAGCAGGACGGTCAAAAAGCAAGAAAAAAACCGCTCAGTCTCACTCGGGACGAGGTCATTGAAGAGGTACCTGCCTGGAACTTGATTCTCTCCCACGTCCATCGAAGATGGCTGAATGGCTTCGATAATAGCAATTGGTGTGATTGATGCTGGGAAGAAAGAGAAGAGTGTTGGGAAAGGTGAGAAGGAGGGGTTTTGTAGGCTCACGGAGACAGCACTCCATTGCGCTGATTTTGGAAGGTACGCCTTTAAGCGAGGGCGGCCAGGGAAGGAGCGTTGGATGTGTATGACTGTTCCATTACGATTGGCAAGTGCGATCAGACCTCCCAAAACTCGAATGAATCGATATCGCTCCCCGGTGAGAATACTTACTACTAATTGGCACAATTGGGCGATATCTTGTCTTCAAATGCACTTGAGGGAATAAGGACATCGCAAACACCCTCATACATGCAATCCTAACGGTTGCTCTTGGGACAAAGCCCTCGAAAAGTAGTCAGTTCTCACTCTTTGCATAACAACGCTAAGCTAGTTATGCTGTAAAATAACTCGTATGCGCCAATGCAGGCCTGCCCTAACACTCCGGATATGTCTCTCCGTTCGGGAACGGAACCGTAGGTGGAAAACATCCGCGTGCCGTAACGACCCAGAAGATCAATTAACCTTAACTCTATGATTACCAGCAAAAGCCCCTTAGACTGGATGTATTTGTCAGACATGTCAGAGCTAAGGCTTGCTTATTAACGACAGTAATCATCATCCCACCCCGCCCGCGACTGCCGGCGCCATTTCGTCATACAAAAAGATGTAAGACGCCGCAAAGGAATCAGCTCTCATCCAATCCCCAACCCTCTCATTTATATATATTGTGAATAGTTGGAGCGATGAGCCCCCCAATCGCCGTCGTAGTCGGAGCCCTGGGCGCCCAAGGTTCCGGCGTGGTCTCCGCTCTACTCGCCTCCACCAAGCCCTACAAAATCCGAGCCCTAACATCCAACATCGCGTCTCCAGACGCGACCCGTCTCGCGAATAGTAGCCCTGAAGTCGAGGTCGTAAAAGCGGACCTAGCTTCCGTCGACAGCCTGGTATCTGCGTTCAAGGGCGCGACCTTCATCTTTGCCAACACCGTCTTCCGCGCGGAGGTGTTCATGACGCAGGGCGCCGAGGCAGCGCAAAAGCTAGAAGCAACTCAGGGATTGAATCTCGTGCGGGCTGCGTCTGAAGTTGCCAAATCGGGGACGTTGAAGCATTTGATTTGGTCGACGCTTTCTAATGCAGAGAAGACGTCTAGCGGGAAATACAAGATTCCGCATTTTCAGTCCAAGGTCCCTGCTGATGAGTTTATACTTGACGAAGCGAATGGACTGAAGGATAAGACGACATTTGTGCGGGTTGGGATGTATGGATCGAATCTGAAACGAATTCCCTATGTGCCTGTTTATGTGGTTAGTATTATCCACTACTAATCTAACCTTTCAGTTGATGATGCGTGATACTGATAACCGAAACTTACAGAAAGGGGCAAATAAGTATATAATATCATTTCCCTGCTCGTCATCAGCACTTATTCCCATGGTTGGAGACGAGACAACCAATGTCGGCCTGATAGCCAATGCCATCTTCCAACAGCCTGAAAAGACGATTGGAAAGTATGTCCTCGGCGTCGGGGACTATCTCACGCCGAATGGGTGGGCAGACGCGCTCTCAAAGGCCTTGGACGCCGATGTGACTTTTTTGGAGACGAGCATGGAGAGTTACGAGGGCCTCTGGGGCCCAATCGGTACAGAGATCGGGTTGATGATGAAGTATATAGATGAATTCGGGAAGGGGAGCTATACGATGGGCTTGACTGAGGATCAGGTCGTTGCTCCTAGCGATCTAGGGGTGCAGAATCAGCTGCGAAGTACGGAAGATTCGTTGAAGAGGCTCAATTGGAAGGAAGTTTTGGCGTGATAATCCTTGTTTGTCATCTTTAGCACTGTGAAACTCGTTGAAATAATTAATGAGGGGGGAAATAATGTAAAAGGGTCTTCTGACACCATAGCCACCCATGCGCCGACTGGCAACCAGCTACATTACTATTCATATCACCACATTGGACGTTGAATAGTCATTAGTAAATCGAATATCTGGGCGTGTAATTCATTGTCTTCTCAATTTTACCCGGCGCTTAAATCAACTTGTTACAACCAACCCCAACATCCACAATGTCACAAGAACAATCAGAAGAAAGCGAGAACGAAGAACTATTCTCTGCAGTTCTCTCAGCTCTCGACATAGATCAACTACCGCTACTCGCAAGAGACATTGTACAGCGTCTCCAGCCTAAGGGTCACCCCATCAATGCACCACCCTCGGTCGGCGATCCTCTATACGGATCTTACCACATCCTTTTTTCCCCTAATTTTCGATACCGGTCTTCGCTGGCTCGCAAAAATCCCAACTGGGGGCCGTCTCCTTTTTGGAGAGGATGGGAGACCATCCGGTATCGGGCCTATGCGCAAGGTTGATAAGAGGGCCATGCTAGAGCGATGGTTCATTCATCAGGACCCGGACAACGACCCCATACATATTGAGTGTGCAGCATCCAGTAACCAAAAAACATGCTATACCCCAATGCTTGATAAATACCCCGAGCAAGATTTGCTTTCCAAGGGTCTCGCGATACTCCTACGCCAGCTGATCGACTGGATCCCTGAGCCGGAAAACATGGATCCTTTTGCAATCGCACATCCGGACTTTGATATCCAAAAGTTTATCGTGTCCGAAGAAGGTGAACTCAAAGGTATCATAGACTGGGATGGGGTTACTGCGGTCCCTCGTACTATTGGAAACGAGAGATATCCCGGCTGGCTCACGCGCGACTGGGACCCGGGCATGTACGGTTATACGGAAGAAATGAAACAGAATGGTGAATCAGAAAGCGTGTGGGAAGCCTCACCCAAATCTCTCGCTTACTACCGCGGTATCTATGATGCAGCAATGATGAAACGCCTGGTAGAAAGAGAAGGATCTGAATCCAGGGTCAATCTTTGTAGGATGTCCCTTATTACCGAAAACCTAGCTATCGCAGCCGATGATTCTGCTTGCCGAAGTCCAATTCTGGAGAAGGTTGTGAGCGAGATATATACCGTTACAGGGCAGGATGATCCGTTGGACTTTATCGAGGTAGCGAATATGTTTATTGACGGCAACATGGACGGTGCAGTGATGGACACTCTCTATAGGGGATTTATCGAAGGCGGGTCTATAGTGCGGTTGCCTTGGAATACAATGCAAGACGTACAATTGAGGAGAGTACAGCAACTATAAAGTAAGCAATGTAGTCATGTACATACTATATTAAAAGTTATGCATGTTAGCTATCGACTGAAAACTACGGAGTCGGCGATAAGCTAGTCGGACGGCCATTTTCCGTTGGTAACCATGACCGTATCGAAGATCGCACGTTCTGCTGCCAGTTAGGGCTAAAGCCGTGGGGTTCCAGGGAAATAAGCACTTCCTGAGCCAATCCCGATATGGCAGGTACAGCCGGGATGGATCTATGATCTCAGAGGCAGATACAGCTTGTGTTTCTTCACCTTCGCTAGTAGTTTTCAGTCGTTGTTCTTCTCAGCTGCAGTTATATATTGGGCTACCAATTACAGTGTCCTTGACATTTTGGTAGAAAACGGTGTTCATTTTGACCCGAGAATCCATGTCCTATACAACAGCAATGACTCTAGTCATAACCCCCGCGGAGGTAGAAACTGCAGGATTCTGCACGCCCAGTCGGAACAACTGCACCGCTCTCCATGATTGGACTATGTACTGCAAAGTCTCGAACAACGTGTGCCTGTGATTGCCAGCTCTAATCCCGATGCAGTTCTTGCAAATCCCGATGCAGTTTGCAAGAACGATGGCCCACGGATGCGTGGATCACACCATAAGCCAGAACTCGCCCTCCGTGATTGGCCGAGGCTCGGATTCTGTCTCCAGAATTTGCATAGATTCTGGTGTCATTGGACGGCGTGTGTCTTGCTCCTTATGGCATGGTAATCCATATCGGATTCTGTGTCCAGTTGAGCACGGCGTGTCCGAGGGCGAGTATTCTCGCGCCCTTCCTATAAGTGACTCACACCACAATCCTATTCATTCGATACTTTACTAGCATGACTCGATGAACGTTTATATAAGAGGCTGTTCCTCTTCCATCCCCAGCCAAGAATAAACAAATATATTGTTATTGATTGCAAATAAGCGCCAAGATGTTCATCCCACCCGTCCACGCGGAAACAGAAACCGCCGCCCTCCTCCAATTCATCCACGAGAACTCCCTGGGCATGCTCATCACAGGAGTCAAATCCTCCTCCCACAACTTCCTCCAATGCACCCACGCCCCCTTCATCCTTGACGCCGCTTCGGAACCAGACACCTCCGACTCCCCCGGCCGACTCCGCGCCCACATCGCCAAACAGAACCCACAGGTAAAGGGCATAATCGAAGCCCTGGAACAGGAAAATTCCACCGGAAATGTCACACAGCTAGACGACGAAGTCCTCGTCGTCTTTAACGGCAAGCACGACCACTACGTCACGCCCAAGTACTACATCGAGACAAAGCCCGACACGGGCAAAGTCGTTCCGACATGGAACTACTCCGCCGTGCAGGTCTACGGGAAACTGTCGCTTTACTATGACTCTAGGACACCCGAGGCAGCCGAGTTCCTGGCGCAGCAACTCCACGATCTCTCGCAGCACACGGAGCGGTCGATTATGGGGTATACGGGAGGTGACCGGGCGCAGCCGTGGAAGGTGGCTGATGCGCCGGAGAAGTATATTGAGTTGATGCAGAGGAATATAGTCGGTATTGAGATCCGGATCGATAAGATTGAGGGGAAGCATAAGATGAGTCAGGAGATGAAGACTGGGGATCGGGAGGGTGTTGTGAAGGGGTTTGAGCGGTTGGGAGGGGAGACGGCGACTGCGATTTCGGCATTGGTGAAGGAGCGAGGGATTCTACATGACGAGCAGAAGAGGAGGAAGAAGGACGAGAAGGATGACAAGGCTTAGAGCGCTCATGTTCAAGGAGAGTACGTATACTATTACTGCCATGGATCTGGGGTTGCTTGTCACTCTGTTGCCTACGGTGCGAGTAAATGCTATAAAGACAAGGACAAAGGTTTGATACCGAATGTGCTTCTAACTCTGCAACTCGCTATCAAATCAAATGAATATCAACCTCATCATTTGCCTTTTTGAGGAAATCCTGCTCCAGGGACCCTTGTTAAACTGGTGGGACATTGCCGGCAGACCTCCTTCATTGCATGTGCCAGCAGTGTGACCTGGCTATGAGCACCCTCGGCACTTGGAGGTGAGAAGGGCTTCAAGAAGCTGGTAATTGCTGAACTCCACATTCTTCCAGCAGGTTTGCCGAGTTGCCATTGCAGTGGAATGAGAGCTTCGAGAGACTAAACGTGCGTGTGCTCTATAGAAGTGTGGTCTTAAGAACAGCCCAGCAGCCACTCACATGTACTAAGCACTAGGTGCACTTACAATATGTCAGTGGTGAGATCACATGGAACCATACTAGATACCTTCATAGAACAGAAAGGAGGGATTTCACCCAGGGAAGGAACGAAGAAGGAACAAGTGAGGAAAGAGCGATGAGGGAATGGACGAGTGAGAGCAGAACACAACCTACCTTCATGTGAGGAAGGAGCCACCGTGGCAAAAATAAGAACGGAAGGAGCTAGTCAGGGAGAACCCATTCGCAGAAAAGGAAGGCGCGACCACATGCACCGGGCAAGCTATCGTGGCTTCCTCACTAGGAATGTGCACCAGCGCGCGCACCGACAATATCAGGCTTGGGGCGCGAATAGTATGGATGGTCCGGTGGCACCCTTTGATTCCGAGAGAAGCCGCTAAGATTGTACCAGGCTAGAGGCAGAAAATGAAGAGTAAATGGCCGATAGACGACGCTAGTTGTACGCATTGTAAAGCTAGTGGGTATTGTGATGTATAAAATGTCTGTCTACTTGGTTTTGATTTTCGGCTGCGCAGTACCGTTCCACTCCAGCCGTCGTGGAGTCATGTACTGATCGAGCACCTCATCCGTGACCTCCTTCCTCCTCTCCTGGAACTCTGCCACGTATTCCTGCAGTTTCTTGATCGCCAGAGCCTTCAATTCACCCGTCAAGAGTTCGCCGCTCTTGTAGCTGTTGTAAATCTCCTCGAGTTTGGAGTCATCATCCTCGAAGTAGGTCAGGTAAATATAGGAAACGTCGACATCGGGGTTACCGCCCAGTCGGCGGTGGTCTTCGACGCTTACTTGACCGCCGCTGAAGCCGTACTTGTTGATTTTGGTCTACTAATGTTAGCGCGGTACCAAGACCCAGTTAAAGGAGCGTACCTTGATTTGCTTAGGTGTGTCGGTCATGAAGATGGCAGAGTTAGGGTCAGACGAGGACATCTTTCCACCAGCACCTTGCAGAGCAGTCAAAAATTTCGAGTGGATAAGGGCAGGCTTAGGCGACGGGTAGCGCATTTTGTGCGCATTGTCACGCAGTAGGCGGAAGTAAGGGTCCTGGTCGATACCCATAGGGATTAAACATTGAATCGCAGCAATCTCCTTTGTTCTCTCCTTCAGCGGCTCGTCGGTCCAGATCTCAGGGTAGGAGGTAGCGAAAGCAGCAACACACTGCACGGACGGGAAGAAGATACGGCCAATGTTCGTACTCTCATTGAAACCAAAAGCCCCACGGACCTGGTTGAAGGTGACTAACTTGGAGAACTCCCAGGTGTTCATCAAGATGTGATTGCTCACATACAACAAGTCACTGTAGATGAAAGTCTTCTTGACGTCGAACCCTAACGCAATGATTTCTTTGGCATTCTCCTTAGCAAAATGCAACGTCTCTTCGAATGTCAAACTGTCCTTGAACAGCGCCTTCTCGTCATCCGTAAGCATGAATACGAGCGGCACGTCAAAAACATCCTGCAGCCATTTCGTGAAGGTGAGCGGGATTGTGTGTCCCAAATGCAAGCTGCCTGAACTAGGGCCACGACCAGTATAGAGAAAGAATGGCTCTCCCTTCTCCTTCTTCGTCAGGATCTTCTCGAAGTCGCGGTGACTGAAAAACAGTCCGCGCCGAAGCCAGCGGTGCGGCTTGTGTCCGGTGACCTTCTCGAAACGGTCGAGGAGGGCCTGGTCAATGAGCGAGGTATTCCACTTTCTATGATATATCCCGTCAGTCGAACACGCCAGCTATCGGGGTAAGATATCCGTCATTTGGAGCTTACCGCGAAAGAGCCTCGTAGTTAATTGAGATAGCGTTTCCGCTGGCGTCAGTACCGCCTGCGACGGACCAGGGGTTCACATCCTGTTCCTGATCGTGGGCGGTCTGATCAATGGTCTCAGCGTTCTCGGACATCTTGACAAATTTCAACCCAATTGACTGAACGAACGGAAGAGAGGAAATGCTGGTCGCAGCCAAGCTCAGGGACCCCGCCTGTGACTCAAAAGAACAGCGAGGGGCAATCAAAAAAAGTGGATCATGTGATCTGCCCCTCGATAAGAGGTCACGTGCATGCCATATCTACGAAGTATGCAGGACTGGTTCTATTTACTTGCATCTAACATGAATTTGCTAATTATCCATTGCTGTTTTAATTATTTACTGAATAGTCGATTTTCATTTTTACCGCACAGTAGCATTCTTCAGAGTCTTCACTGTGCAAATACCACCCGACTTGGCGACCAGCTTTCCGAGTGCAGGCTTACCTTCCTGGCTTTGTGCAACAGGAACGGCACTGCTCTCGAATGCGACCTCAAGGCTGTCGGTTGTGGTGAAGCCGGGTTGGAAGGTTTCCCACACCTTCTTCTTAGGGTTGAGCACCTTCTCCGGCTCACCATCGTTCCATCCTTCAAAGTATATCCTCTCACCAGCAGGAGCATCTGGAGGAGTAACAAGTTCAACGGGCCCAGCGTGAGAGTCTTCACCCTCGGCGATGCGAGGAGAGGCGGCCAGAACCATGGCGCAGGACTTGATTCCACGCATGGTAACAGGCTTCAGGTTGCAGATGGCGACGATCTTTCGGCCCTGCATCTCTTCCAGAGGGACAAGTCCGTTCAGACCAGAGCATACGGTACGGACAGTCTTTCCAGTTTCCTCGTCCAAAGATGTGTTGTCAGAGCCGGGGGCATCACCGCAGTCAATAGTCGAAACGTAAAGTGAGTCGGCATTAGGGTGGTTGATAGCGCGGAGAATGTGACCAACTCGGAGATCAATGAGAGAGGGCGAAGGTGGAGCAGCGGGAGCAGGAGCTGGCTTTGGTGCCTTCTCCTTCTTTTCCTTCTTCTCCTTCTTCTTGCCATCACCCCTAGCACCAGCGGCGTCGGGAGCAGCGTTCTCAGGCTTAGTCTGTCCCACTACAACAGTCTGCTCAGCTCCCGCACCCTGGGCAGCAGCCTTCTCCTTCTTCTTGCGCTCCTTCTCGGCCTTGAGATCAATTGGCTTCGGTACGAACTTGACGTCGTTTACATCAATGTTGATCTTCTCCTCTTCGGGGATCTGCAGACCAAACAGACGGCTGTTCTGGACGAAGTCAACATGGCGGACGATATGGTGGTATCCCTGCTCTCCTGTGCGCTCTTCGGGTGTCCACTTTTCCACCACAGGGGCGAGAAGGGCGTATGCAGCAACGTCTGCGACAGAGGCCTTGGAGCCTAAAATGGTTGTCCGTGTAGCAAGATGGGTGTTGATCTGAGCGAGGATGTCCGAGATAGCAGACTTGTCATCTTTGGTCAGAGCGCTCTGGAGGCTAGAGGTTGTGTTCAGCCATTGCTTGATGTCCGCCTGTTCGGTGTCATTGTAAGTCGCACGGGGGAAGATCTTGGGGTTCGCGGCAAGGAGGTCAGGCTCGGTCTCGTCGGGTGAGATGGCGGCGGGGTAGGATCGGTAGAGGAGGGAGAGCAGCGAGCTCTGGGGGGCGGAATTGATAGCCATGTTTGCGAAAGAGCAAGCGGGGTATTTTCCAGTCAAGACGGCGCTGAATAGAGGGGTGAGGTGTTTCGTTCGCAGAGAATTGGTGAAGGGGTGGACAATCCGAGGGAAGACTCTGGAGACCCGAAGAAGGGTCGTGAAGGGGCTGAAAAAAGACAGTTTAGCTGAATGTAGCGATCCCTCAGAGAAGGGGATCTTTCACTAAAAGTTCCAACGCCTCTGGAGTCATACCGTCAAAGTGTGCCGAATCATGCCCGACTCCCCGCCGCTCGGATCAACATTGTCCCGTGATACAGTATACACTTTTAGCGATAGATGATCCTCGTCCTGATTCAAATCCTTGAGTATTGAGATTATAAAATTAGACGCGGTCATATTGTATTGTATGAAAGACACGGCAAGTTGGTAAACTTTTGGTGGGTATGAAATTGAGTAGAATCTACGTACGGTCATGTCTATATATATGTATGCAGCCGTAAGAAATCTAGTACTATAAGAAAATGGCAAAAGATCCAATGAATCAATCAAAGAGAGACCTCGTGAACCTTTGCTCGTCCTGCATACCAACTGTGGTCCCCCTTCAGGGCTGCTTGTCGGATGGCGTACAGCTCATCGATGAATGCTGGCGCAAAGCTTCCTGGCCCGCGGACATCGTCTTTCGCAGCTGCATTCTCGGCAGCGATCTCGTACATGAGGAGGGCCGAGAGAACCGCGAGCAATTTATCGGTTGGGTGGGTGGCGATGAAGCATCCTGCCACTGTGCCTACCGCACAACCAGTCTAGATCCAGTTAGTTCGTCGGCTTGAACATGAATGGACTCGGTAACTTACGCCCGTGATTTGACCGAGGAGTTCATGTCCGTTTTCTACGGCAACAACTCGCTCTCCGTCGCTTATATAGTCTGTGGTGCCAGTGAGGAGGACAATGTTTTCTAGGAAACGTTAATTACTCTTCTCCGAGACAGGAAAGGACGACATACTTTCTCGTCGAGCAAGGTCACGGGCTAAGCGCGCCTTGGCCTGAGCGTCAAGAGCACTGGGCCCGCTATCCACGCCTCGTTGCTTTACAGCGGTGCTCCCTGAAACCTGGCGAATTTCCCCCTCATTGCCTTTAATGAGATCGAAGTACCCACCAGCCAAGAGTTGCTTAACAACCCCACGTCGGATCTCAGTTGCACCAGCACCCACTGGATCATAGACCACTGGGTTTCCCCGCTGGTTGTATGCTTTGATAGCTTTAAGGTATTCAGAAGGGCTTTGGCTGGTGAGGGTACCCATATTGATGAGCAAGGCCCCGTCAAACTGACAGAGGTCTGTAGCCTCGTCACCATATGGAGACATGATAGGAGATGCACCACTGTGCTGGTTAGCCAATCCTTGACAGGGCAATGAGATAGCTTACATAGCTAGTGTGACATTGGCGACAAAATTAGCAACGACAAAGTTGATCATGTTGTGCACTAGTGGGTGGACTTCAACAAGATTCTGAACGATATGTGGCACGGACTCAATCATTGCAGAAGTCTCGCGCACAACAGGTCCTTCTGACTTTCGAACAAATGGGGGTGGAGTGACGATAGCTTGAGCTAGCTCTGCCGCTGCCGCTTTGGGATCATCTGCCGCAATAATGGCACTTACAATGGCAGCACCATCTAACCTCTTAAGGGGGGAGCTTCCCTGGTACAGAACTCGTTGGACATTGGAGAGGTTGATTCCTCCAATACAGACGGTTCCCACCGACTTTCCAGACTCCGCGATGGATTCAAGAATGGCTTGGACGCCGGAAGTGCCAATGATAGACTTGGTGTTTGTTTTTCTGATCAATTAGCACATGTTACTTTTTCTTTGTATGCGGCTGAACTAACGTGGGTGTAGCAAATAGAGTCCCAATTCCGAGATAGTCCGCTCCAGCCGCAACTGCCGCCTGCGCCTCTTCAATAGACGAGGCGCTGATCCCGATAATTGCATCTTTGGGCAGAAGCTTCTTAGCCTCAGAGATTACTGCAGACGTCAGTCTTAAGTTTAGTCACCAGAACTGGTGGATGCGTACGCATATCATCTTGCCCGAGATGGACGCCCTCAGCGCCAATAGCAAGTGCCACATCTACACGGTCATTGATGATCAAGGGCACTCCGTGGGCCTTGGTGATCTGGTGGAGCTTGCGGGCAGTTTCAATTTGCACGCCCGTGTCGCTTTTTTTGTCCCGATATTGGACAACCGTTACACCTGCATTGCCAAGCGTCAATAGAGTACAAGATGAGGGGAGATAGCGTCACACCTCCTTTGACAGCTTCTTCCACAACAGCACACAGATCCCGCCCCTTGAGGATGGGGTCAGTTGAGTCCGTGACCAGATAGACGGAGAGGTCGATCTTCATTTTCCAAGCACGTCCTTGATGCAATGCCCGTCACCAGGTACGATCGGGAGTGGGATGAGTCGGTGCGGCCAGCAGTATGCCTGTTTAGGAAAAGCGCCTCGCCTGACAGAATTAGTCACATGATCTTGGATGGGGCGGAGTGGAACAAGGTATAACTCCGGGCGGGACGACGACTTCGCTTCTGCGTTCACTCCATTCCGGACTCGAGAATACTCACCGGTCCTCGAAGTTCTGCATCAACTCGTGCTATACTTCGTGCTATACTTCGTGCAAGACGCCGAACCTGTTGCTTCTTCCACAGCTATATTAAGGTACAGAGGACCCTCCCTTTTGTCTCTGGATCCTGCGCTGTCCCCGCGTCCAGACGCCCAGGCTTCCGTATTTCGTGGCCCCTTCCCCTGTTCCACGGAGCAGTATGAGTACTGCGCCGTAGTCTGTTGACCACTCACTAATGCGGTAAGCAGTCTCGTGATCGGCCCAGGGCCCTATATTAGAACTGGCATGTCGACAGGCAACGTCGATCTTGCAACCATGGACGATGAATTTTCAACAGAGATCAACCCTCGCCAGCTTACTCTCAGGGACCGGGTCACTGTGGCGACCTTGGTCCCGTTTCACTCCTACGCACAGATTCCCAAGTCATTGATCGTGTACTTGTGCAATCAGCTGAACCGGGAGATTGAGAAGGGTGATACCTATGCTATGGTTGAACCGATTCCAGTACGGCATTTTGCGCCTTACTGGTTCTCCAACTTTGGTGCCATCATGCTTATCGGAGATATCAAGAACGCGGAGGATGTTCAGAGCATGGATGGGAACGTGGATTGGGGGAAGGCTTGCTTGGGGAGTTTCAATGTCCGACCTAACTACCCCGGCAGGAGTAGCCATGTTTGTAACGGCATGTTTCTTGTCACGGACGCGGCGCGAAATAAGGGTGTAGGTCGGTTGATGGGCGAGGCCTATCTAGACTGGGCTGCGAGGCTGGTAAGTATGCTAACTACGGATGCTACAGCATTTTATCCGGTTACAAACACGCTATTTCATGGATTCTGACTGTTCTAGGGATACACGTATGCTGTCTTTAACTTGATTTACGAGAGCAATGTGGCATCATGCCGGTTGTGGGAAGGACTAGGTTTCAAGCGGATTGGAAGGGTACCTGGAGCTGGCAGGGTCGTCTCACAACCTGGGGAATTTGTCGACGCTATAATCTACGGCCGAGACCTGGGCACTGATGGGGAAGATCCCGTTACGCAGGACCGTTTCGACAAAATTCGATATTATCTCAAGCACTCCAAATACCCCCGAGGTGCCGACCGAGCCGAGAAGAGTCGACTCCGGAGTGCGGCCACCCATTACAAACTCATCGAAGGGGAGGACGGTGAAAACGAAAAGCTCATGCTAAAGGACAAAGAAGTTGTCTCTGACCCTCAACAGCAATATGAGATTGCCAAGGAGGTGCATCTAGAGCAGCATGCTGGGATCAACAAGACAACCGCTGCTATCGCCGTCAAGTACCACTGGGTCAGAATCAAAGAAACTGTCAGCCGAGTCATTCGTGACTGTCCCCACTGCAAGGAGACGCTCAAAGTGCCTTCCCCGAACGGTGCTACCGATACTACTCCTAACAGCGACACAATGAATACGGACGAGGACGCTTCAGATCGAAGCAAGCCGGACACTCATATAGACACTCGCATACCCCAAGCGGAGCCGATATCTACCCAACAAATCCTCCAACATACCACGATGCAACATCACCAAAACCCTTTTGCGACACCTCATTCGTCCATACTCCAGGGTCATGTTGGTTCGCTGAGCGATTACACCGCCGTCCCATTAGACCCTCAAATTATGAATATCCATCAGATTCCTCGATTCCAAACTCACGATGCCATCGGCGACCCGTATGGACATGCCCAATCGCTCCATGAAAGCCACGTGCGCCATGTTGCGCCGAACGAGTACCATATGATGGTGGACGATACTGCAGATGCAGACGCAAACCCACTTGGGCTGGTGCATTCCCAAGCAAATGACGTGCATCATGAGCAGATGATGAAGTATCAATATGTGGCACACAATGATGATGAGCTTGATTTTACATGATTGGTTAGCATTACAAATGCAGGCGGCGTTCATTCCGGGATTGTACGACAGATACAGGAGACTATTATTTTTATAGACATGCCTATGAGGCATAAACAGCAGACCTAATATCAATTCAAGACAGCATAAATCACCAGGCTACAACTTTGTCTTTTCTTTCCCTCGACTAACTTTGCCCCCAAATCCGAACAGGTAAGCTGCGATCTTGCGCATCTGGATCTCTTCCGATCCCTCAGTGATCCGGTACCGGCGGAAATGGCGATAGATGTGTTCGAAGGGGTAGTGTCGCGAGTAGCCATCACCACCGTGTATCTATACCGTCAGCAACACAACGTCAAACAGAACTAACGGATAAAGGAAAAGAGGAAAGGACGTACCTGAATAGCTCGATCCGCAGCCTGGCAAACTAGCCGGTTCGCCCAATAATTACACATGGCGACCTTATCACTGAGGCCCTTCTCAATGGCAATCCATGGCGTTGCCCCGGTCTTCTTACACTCCTCCACGACGCGATCCATATCCCAGCTCGTCTTCAAAATCAACAGCCTCAACATCTCCACCTGCGTCATGAGCTCCACGACCGGAAACTGGATCGCCTGATGATCTGCCAACTTCCTCTCCTTGCCCCAGATAGTCCGCGACTTGGCCCTCTCAATCGCCTTATCAAGACAGAACCTCGCCGCCCCACAGGAACTAGCAGCCTGTCTAATGCGGTTTTCATGCACAAAGGTCTGTGCAATGGCTAACCCGTTGTCCAATACACCCAGTATCGCAGACTCAGGAACCCAAACCCCGTTCAGCGTCACCGTCGCATGGTCCGTCGGCATATTAAACGTCCACTCGTAGCTGGCAACATCAATTCCCCCAGTTTCCCTGGGCACAAGGAAAGCCGTGATCCCCCTCGCCGAACCATCCTTCCCGCTAGTGCGCGCGAAAACAATCATATGCGTACAGAAGTGCGCGCCCGTCTGCCACTTCTTCGCACCGTTAATCTCGAACCCCGCGACGCCATTATGGGTCTTGCGCGCCGCAATAGTCGACATGAACGTCGCGTCGCTGCCATGGTCAGGCTCTGTTAGGCCGAATGTTGTTCTGAATTCCCCGCGGAGACGCGCGGGGATCAGCTTTGCGCGTTGCTCTTCGTTGCCGAAGTGGTGTAGCATTAGCACGTCGGGGAAGTTGCCGACGATGCTGTGTTCGTTCTGCAGGTCGTTGGCGAGACCTAGACCACCGCCGTAGATTGGGTGCGATGATAGATGCAGTCGGATGGCGGACATCCAGAGGTTGGTGTTTGGGTTCGAGGAGCCGCCGTAGATTTTGGGCAGGGCGAAGCGGTAGAAGCCTGCGGCGTCGGCGAGATGGCGGGCTTTGGCTAAGATTTGTTAGTATCGGCTGTTTTGAGTATGAGGAGATGTGGAACTTACTTAGGAGCTCCTCCCATTCCTTACGTGGGAGGCCGCCGGCATCCCAGTTTGTGCGGGCATATTCGCGGCGGTGGTCGAAGAAGCGGTTGTTGTCGTCCGCGTGCTGCAGTGGGAGGATGGTGGAGGTGATGAATTGGTCAATGGAGGTGAGGTGGGCGACCAGGTCTGGGGGGTATTCGAAGTTCATGCTGGTGGTGGCCGGGAACACTGGGGATGGCGCCGATGGGCGTTGTATATAAGCAGCAAAAGCAGCAATGAAACCCCGCACAGCCTCGGTCTCGGCCACTCGGTTCGTCTGTCACTCACACCCCCACTACTTTATTTCCAGCTCATGAAAGCAACGACTACGGAAGATCATCTCCGAAATGCCCCAGCTCATTTTGCCATTCCAATTGGACTTTCTGCTGCAACGCTAACGGCCTAGGATGGACCTTGAGCAAAGCTGACAGCCCCGTTTCGATAGAACAGAGAACAAAATATACCAGCACGGGAAATAGCGTTAGTCCACCTGCTAACGAGACGTCCCTTGCAATTCTTCATCCATCAATAATGGTCGTATCCAATTGATGGGGAAATGACTCAGTCTAGTGCCCAATGCCCGCTCTATAGCTTGCAATGGACGGAGAGACACACCCAGCGAGATACGAACTATCAGAGTGGTGTTCTTGGAGCTGCGGCCGTTAGACAAAGTCAGCGAAAATGAAGGCATGACAAGGCAATAGCAACTGAGCGAAGACAGGCTAGAACCCACATCGCACGCAGCATCATTTTGAAAGCGAATTTGCATCCCGTTGGCGTACACCAAAAGCTTCACTTTTCTTGGTATTATTTCTTAGCAATGATGTTATCACTACAGATCAGGATTCCAGTCTTCCCAGGTGCAAGGTGAATTCATATCCTAAGTTGGTATTAACACGAGATGGAGATTGGGAATGGCTAGAGCGATAATCTGAGCCCAGATTGTCTCCTATACCCACTGAAAGTATCTATCGCATACCATCCTTGAATATGGGCAATGGCTAACATATTCACTAGAGCCATTACTCCTCGTTTGCGACAACCGAGGTAGTTTCCCTCTTCACCGGCCTTAGGTGGATTTCGGTCGAGGCTTTCTGCACCCACTTCAACTTCTCTTGTATATTCCGTCAGCAGTGGAAAGGTTCGATGAAAGACCTGATTACTAACGGAAGCTGGAGGGCCCGAAACTCGACGTGATTCTTTGTACATGTTCTAGCCCCGGGGCTGCGTGAATCATAACCAATCCGCGTGGCTGTTGCCATACAGGCCATTAACCACTACCTACTTATTCACGTACCAAATGCATTCATACAAAGCTTCCACAGCTGGATAAAGGAATTTTTCAATTAACCTCAAGCCCTCACCCTAGCCCCGCTGTGATCCAGGACTTGCTGGGGAGGGTTATAAAATCCCTTCCCTCACCCGCCAAAGTAACTCTTTTCTTCCCTACCCATCTTCCTCCCTGCACTCTTTGCAACATCATGAGGTTGATAACCGTTCTGGCATACATATGCCTGTTTGCTGCTTTTGCAGCAGCACAAGGCATACAAGAAGCCGTTGACCAGAAACATCCTCGAAACAATGATCGAAACAACGACCCAGAAAACACTGCGATTGACAATGCTTCGACTGTTATTACCTCGTACCTTACTGGCTCCTACGTCGTTACGTCCTGGAGAGATGATCAACCTGCTGAGACCAATATGCCTCCGCTGGCGAAAGGGTCGGATGGGGACATCGAGACAGAAGGCAGTAAAGGTAATGGTAACGACAACGGAAAACACAAGAATCTAGGCAGAGGAAAGGGCAAGGGAAAGGATGACAAGTCCACTACAACATCCTCGACCACCACCAAGGCCACGACCACCACCAAGGCCACGACGACGGCGAAGGCCACGACTACCACCAAGGCCACCACGACCGCGAAGGCCACGACGACCACCACCAAAGCTTCAACAACATCCAAGGCGTCGACGACTTCCAAGGCCACCACAACCACCACGACCACAAAGGCCTCGACAACTTCCAAAGCCTCGACAACTTCCAAGGCCTCGACCACTTCCAAAGCCTCGACCACTTCCAAAGCCTCGACCACTTCCAAAGCCTCGACCACTTCCAATGCTTCAACAACATCCAAAGCTTCAACAACATCCAAGGCCTCGACGACTTCCAAGGCCACCTCGTCGTCCAAATCATCGGCCACCTCGTCCAAGTCTGCATCCACCTCGTCCAAGTCTGCGTCCATGGCAACGCCCAGCCCAACTACGACGTCCAAGTCCACCTCGCCAGCGATATCGTCGTCCACGCCCAAACCCACATCGTCCATGTCGTCTTCCAGACCCCTGATCCCAACTGCATCTACGTCCTGCGCCCACAACACAGTTTCCTTGGTAACAGTCTTCTGTGAGCCGATGGCTACCAGCATGGCCGGGGCTGGGTCCTACAGCATGTCTGGCAGCGGCTCCTACAGCATGACCTGCTCGCCGTCAACTGTATACACCACGGGCTGCCTTGCCACAGGAACCACAACGACTATCATGGGAACACCCACTCCCAGCGCTCAAACCCTGTGCTCATATGAGGGTTGCAAAGCAGATTCCGAATGCACTATTGGAGGGAACGCAGAGATGGTGACCATACAGGAAGTCACCTGCGAAGAGATTCCTGTGGAATACGTCGACAAGCTACCCACGGAGAGTTCAGGTTCCCTTATGACAATCTTCGACGGGAAGATGGTAAATAAGGTTCCAAAAGATGGTGGGCTTGCGAGTAAGCGGGCCAAGCGCGCGCCTCGTATACGAACAAGGCCGCTTGCCCCAATAGATCTCGATACAATCACCGACATTGACTTGAAGAGAGAGGCTGGAAAGGTGTACAACGCTATGTCAGAGCGTGGCCGTCGTACAAATTCCTGGTTTGAAAAGAGCGGGGGTGTTAGCGGTAAATGGATTGAGTTCCAAAAGTACCCTAATGATAAAACAGCAGTGGGAATAAAGGACATCACGGGATGTACTGTGGTGATGATTATTACATCAAAGGGGGTGTTCATGGCACACATCTGGGAGACCTTCTTTATTGATCAAGAGCCCGTACCAATTGGCGTGAGTAATTTTGCTGAAGCCCTCGTACCAGTTGGTTTGGATGAGTTTGATCGGAACGTCATTGAGCCCTTGATAAGCGGTGGACATGCTGGAGTCGGCTCTCTCCTGGGTCTGATTGGAACTGACCAAGGCCCAGGACAGCTGCATCATACAAAACGTCCCACCATAATTGTGATCACGCCTCACGACTACGACAGACACGGCAAGGTTATACGGTACCAATCCCATGCCCAGCGGCTAGCAGACAGACTGGGGAAAGCCATCTATCCGAACAGATACCCAGACCAGATGGAACCATTGATAAAAGGCTATGATCCAAAAGAAACGCTGAGCGATGAGGAAAGGCCGCAAATCATCCGCAACTACAGGAAAATTTTTAGGAGAGCTGCTTTAGAGGTAACGAGGAGGAATGGATTGATCGGCGAACAAACAATGGTGGCGGAATCTGGTAGACCGCGACCGAGGCTGTTATTTCGCGGTGCTTGGCGACTATGGGTTGGTCCTAGGATCGCCCTTGAACTAGGTTTCTTTGATGAGGACAGTTGGATCAATAAATACCCTGATCCGATTAGAGAGAAACGAGGTGAACCCGAGGCCGAAGAGGAGGAAGACGTCGACCCATGCCTATACTGGGATGCGCCACCAGGCTCGTCGAGCGGCAGTCCCACCCCGGCCAGCACCAGCAGGGCTCTCATCAACACCAGCACGACCCCATTTGGCACCAGCACGACGCCCACACCTACCCCCACCGGACTATGTTCATATGAAGCATGCTCCAACGATTCAGAGTGTACTCTGGAAGATGGGGCCACGGGATTCGTGTCAACAGGACACGTAGACTGCTCGGACGTCCCGATTGAAGACGTGGATCACCTACCCGACGAGATAGAGGGGTCTGCGGTGGTGATGCTGGAGGGGGACCCGGTCAAATCAAATCATCTGGCCAAACGGATAATAGCAATCAGGCCCAAGCCTCTGAGGGATCTTGATAATATCCCAGAAGAAGAGAAACCACAGGCATATCGAAGAGAGGTATATAGGGCGATGGATAGGCTTACGGATCATAATGGATGGGTGGGAGGGAATCGCGGCATCACTGCAAAATGGATTCCATTGCCGCAATATCCTGATGACAGAATGGCTGTCGGGGTGAGGAACCTTAATGGGTGCAATGTGGTTTTGATTATCACACGAGATGGGGTGTATGTCGCCCATATCTGGGAAGAACATTACTTCTTCGATTCTGACGCTGATCAGGCGACATCCATCCCTGATTTTCTGGAGAAAACCCTTGCACCCCTTGTGGGTGATTCCGAAGACCCAGAGCCTTATATTGAGGATACCATTCGGACACTAATCGGAACTGACGATGAGCCTGGGGCTTTGCACCACACGGTCGAGCCGCATATCTTTGTGATTACCCCTTGGGCACCACGGCAAGTTGGGCAAGCTTACCAATACCCAGAACAAGCCCGGTACTTGGCCAACGCTCTTGGTGAATTAATTTACCCAAATGGATATCCGAAAGAGGAGCTGAGACCTATAATCAAAGCATATGACCGAGCAGTGCAAGATGGAGGGCCGAGGGGCAATCCCTTTCAAAAAGTTATCCTTGAGATGAACAGGAGAAACAGTGCACACCGCATGGATTTCAATGAAGGTAGAAGAGTGCATTTCATGGGATTATGGCGGTTGTGGGTTGGTCCGGAGCACGTTGCGGACGTCAATTTCTGGAAGCCAAATAATTGGATACCGACTTGGTATAATAATGGCGATGAACCTCCAATCGTCAAAAGAGGTGACGAGGAGGCCGAAGAGAATGCTGTGGATGCGTGCCCATATTGGGCGCAACCCTCAGACTCAGCGATAAGTCCATCAAGCCCGTTGTCGACCGAGATGATGTCCCCGACCACAGAGGCAAATGGAAACCTCCCCAGGACCCTTCTCACGACAACAAGACACTCCAAAATCACCACCAAGTCAGGCGAAACCGAGCCAGCAGGGCTGAGTGGCTAGGGGTTCCACTTTCCACACAGGAAAGTCGTACGACTCGCACATCTAGGAGGAAGAGTGTTGTTCATTCAGACTTACTGTGTCTGGGCGCGAGCTCTGATGTTCGCTGGTTGGCAGTAGCATCTGTGATGTGTTTTGTCTGTCTTATTTTGTTCCGGTCTCATAATTGTCTGTCTAGTGCTCAGAAGTCCTTGCGCTGGTCACAGTTAGGTAGCTAATCTTGAGATGGCATGGCAATTTACATATATTGATGGAACTAGTAGAATAACTAAGTTTCGTAGTTTGCGGGGGCCGAAGAAGGAATCAAGTTAGGGCAACTTTTTAGACTCCACCCTCGAACACCATGAACAACACAAACCAGCCCACTCCTCGCGGAATACTCGAGAGACAAACAGCCTTGGAAGAGAAATCTTGGTATTGACTAGTGAGAGCTCTGGAAACGGATCCCAGCCCCAGAGCCTCGCAGGCACTGCGTAAATCTTGCCCAACCGTGGATTTTCGTGCAGGAGGATCGTCCGCAGACAAAGAAACTCGATCAGATCATCCCACTTGAATGTGACCACGCAGCACTAGCAGCCCTGGCATCGCCAGTTTTGACTTTTGACTGAGCTATTGACTCAAGTACCAATAATGGGCTTTTCATATTATCCTTCGGAAGGTGGCTGCGGGGGTGAATATCACACTCCCACATCGTTCTAGACCCGCTCGGGCCAATGCGAGAAATCTATATCACCAAGCATAGAACTGTGACGGAGAATCTTGAGTTCATTCACTGAATATTACCCAGCTAGAAACATAGCCTACTTCAGCCCCCGGACGATTCCTAAAGGATTTCACTCTTGCTGCCGCATTCTCGCATCACCAGCCATGGCACCACAGGATCCAAACGCCAATGACGACCCTGCCACTCTCATATCCAGACTCCAAGGACTCGTCTCCAGACTAGGTAACGATGGAGACCACAAGGCAAAGAGAGAGTGTCTTCAGTTGGCCAATGCACTTACGGCCCAGTTGGAGCCGCCCGAGCACACAGCCATCGATATGGCATTTTCAGTACGTACTTTCCCAAGTTTCCGAGTCAGTCTAGGACTTTACCATCTACTAACCCCATCTCTGCAGCCTGTAATTGCCACCAGCGTCCGACTTGCCGTGGATATGAACCTGTTCGAGCATATTGTCCGAGACGGCCCTGTCACGTCTGCAAGACTGGCCGCGCTGTCTGGTGCTGAGGAGCTGTTCATCAGTATGAAGACCATTTCAGATTCCCCTATTTAACCTGGTGAAGAAAGTAAATATGACTGATATCTGGTATTCAAGTCCGGATCCTGCGAATTGCATCGACAGTGCACTTCGTTGAAGAAACCGCCGCGAACACCTGGAAGGCCACGCGCATCACGGAGGTAATGGCAAGGAAGGGGATATCAGCTAGTCATAGAGTGATGTTCGTTCCACATGATCCAAACCGAGTATTGTTTGTCCTGTTGGGCTAACGTCATCCTGTCCAGCTCGGAGGTGGTCGTCAGGCCGTTCCAAAGCGCCCCGGACTTCTTCCTCCAAAAGGGCCATTATTCATGCCCTACCGACCCAAAGAACGGTCTGGTGCAATTTGCTTTCGACACTGAGCAATCGGCCTTTGATTATCTCGGGTCTGATCCGTCTCTGCTCGCGGACTTCAATATTACCATGGAGGCTGCAGCGGGTAAGCGCATAAAGTGGACAGAGTGGTACCCCGTGCACAGTCGAGTACTGGACGGGGCATTGGAAGATACGGTGTTGATGGTGGATGTTGGTGGTGGTGATGGCCATGATATACTGCACTTCAATAGCAAGTTCCCGAATTCCGGTAGGCTGGTGCTGGAGGACTTGGGCGCAGTCACAGAGGGGATTGAAAAGTTGGACGAATCGATAGAGAAGATTTCATATGACTTCTTCACAGAGCAGCCGATTAAAGGTAAATGTTTCAGCCTGACGTTGTTGAAGGCAGAAAGGGTTAACAAGTGTATAGGCGCGAGGGTGTACTTCTACCACCACATTTTCCACGACTGGTCTGATTATTATTGTCACAAGATTCTACAGAGAGTGGCTGCGGCAATGACTCCGGGATATTCAAAGCTTTTGATTAACGATATGCTTGTGCCTGAGCAAGGTGCGTCAAAGTACCAGGCAGGGGCTGACATTTCAATGATGGCTTTCAGCGGCGGGATGGAACGTACAAAGCCGCAGTGGCGTGCACTTCTTGAGACAGCTGGATTTCAGATAGTTGAGTTTTGGGAGCCAGCTGGTGAGGGAGATGGTATTATCGAGGTTGTGATATGAATGCTGGTATAATATGAGTATACGTCGATCATCGACAGACTTCCCGATTGGGACAGGGATACATTTCATAAAAAGCATAAAAAGTGAGAAAAAGTATCGATCAACTTCGCATTCCGATGACAACATCGTCCATTCCATTCCATCTTCTCCCTTGCGTCCCTCGTCCACAACATCCCCGTCTCTTTTATCGCTATCTCCTGTCTCTGTTAAGCCATCCAGTAAACACCATGGCCGAGACGCACTTCCCCAAATCGTACGGAGACGATAGCATCGGCCTCCACCCGATCCCGCGCGGGATGGACAAGCAAGCATCGAGCTCAGCGGGGTCGCCTCATCGCGCATGGTACGATCCACGCGGGTGGTCGCTGCGCACAAAATTGATTGTTGGGATTGTCGGCATCGCAGCCATCATTGGTATTATTGTCGGCGCCGTCGAGGGCTCAAAAGCACGCCGGTATCCGGACTATGCGCCGCTGGATTATCATCTCGTGGATACATATTCGGGCGTTTCATTCTTTGATCAGTTTCATTATTTTTCGGACGAGGACCCGACAGATGGGTTTGTTCAGTATGTTTTGCGACCGTTGTTTTTATCTACTGTGTCTTGTTTACTTCTACTAACAACTCTGTAGGTATGTCGATAGAATCGCAGCGCAACAACTAAACCTTACCTTCGCCACTGAATCATCGGCAATACTTAAAGTCGACTCAACAACAAAGGACGTCATCAAGGGTCGAAACTCCGTTCGCATAGAGTCGAAGAAATCCTACGATACGGCCCTTTTCATATTCGATATCATCCATACCCCGTATGGGTGCGGCACCTGGCCGGCCCTCTGGCTGACGGATGGCTACAACTGGCCAGATAACGGCGAGATTGATGTACTAGAAACAACCAACAATGCTACTGATGGGAACGCCATCACCCTACACACAACGTCGGGCTGTAATATGGATGTGCGACGCAAGCAAACAGGCAGCGTGACATACAAGACTTGCGACAATAGCACGAATGCAAACGCCGGATGTGGTGTCCAGGGATCTCCAGCGAGCTATGGGCAGGAGTTGAATGACAATGGCGGTGGTGTGCGTCTCTCCTTGCCATTCAGAAATTTATCGAACTGCTACTGACAACGCTACCAGATATACGCCCTTGAACTGCGCCAGGCAGGTATCAGAGGCTGGTTCTTCCCCCGGGATGACATTCCATCGGATATTGGGAATGCGAGCAACTCCCCTGACCCATCAAGCTGGGGGACGGCATTAGCGGACTTCCCCAACACGAGCTGCGATATCCCATCGCATTTCAAGAACCAGAGCATCATTGCGAATATCGACCTTTGCGGTTCATGGGGCGGGAGTCCTGATGTGTATACGGACCAGTGGAGCTGCCCTGGCGACTGTCCAGTTTATGTGGCAAAGAATCCGGGAAGCTTCACGCAGGCGTACTGGGAGTTTGGCGAGTTCAAGGTTTATCAAGCGAATTAATTGGCATCTCATTCTTCTGTCTGTTGGAAATTCTGTTGTTTATTGGAGTTGGAGGTGTTGGTTGGATATCCTGCTTTTGTACGATAGATAGATACCCTAATGTTTAGTAGGTGGATTGGAAACAAATCAATGAACCAATTTCCGCTGTTTTAGATGATGTTATAATTACTACAGTTGCTGAAACAATCTGGTATAAAGGGAGTCTGGTATAAAGGGACTTGTTTGTGCTTTGTTGCTTCGTTTGTTGAGATCAACCGCCACAGCTTGTCTTAAACCAGGAACTCCCTCCATTGTGTACGACTCTTAATCTACATCATGAACGCCATTCCTAATCTCGCAAAGCATCTTCCCTCATATTATCAAACTTCCTATACACTAAAATGGCCGCAAACGCCCCCTTCCCCGCCGCAGACCACCCGATGATGAAACCACCCTTCAGACGAAAGAAACCGATGCAAGTCCTCGCTCTAGGAATGTCTCGAACAGGAACCTTATGTACCCAAACCCTCAAATTCATCAAGTACCGGTAAACATACTAACCATGCATGCTCAGCCCTCTACACTGCGCTCAACGAACTCGGATACAACTGCTATCATATGACCGAATGCTGTCTGGACTTCCGCAACGACTCGCTTCTATACTGGAATAAGGCCATCGATGTGAAGCGCCGTGGATATGGGAGGGAATTGAAGAGGAGGCATTTTGACTTGATGCTTTGGCGATATGATGTATGATTTAACCAACCACCCACATATACTAGCCCTAAGTAGCCGGATCATACATACAGACTAACTGAGCATTAGGCCGTCACCGACTTCCCATGTACTCTCTTCGTCGAAGAGCTCATGGACGTATACCCCGACGCAAAGATAATCCTGACAACGCGCGATCTAGAAAGCTGGGTCTCATCCATGCAGCACAGTCTTTACGCCATTCTCAGGATGAAGCGGCTAAAGCTTTTGGCCTTGTTTGACTGGGTACGTGCTCACCTATTGTCTCTAACCCCGTCTATTCTAATATACGACAATTGTATAAGTGCTAATGCATACGCACATGGTCTAGAAATACACCCGTCCAGTCCTAAAACTCATCCGCTCCGCACTCACAATCTGGACCGACGGAGTACCAAAGGACCCAGACCATCTGATAGCCGGCTACGTCGCGCACAAGGCACACGTTCGCGGTGCCGCACTGCAACGTAAGAGAGAAGTCTTCGAGTTCTCCGTGAAGGATGGATGGAGGCCGCTGTGTGACTTCCTGGGTAAAGAAGTTCCGACGAAACCGTTCCCAAGGGTGAACGAGGGGAGTTTTATTGCGCAGTATCTGAAACTGATGTTTTGGAAAAGGGTTGTGGAGCTGGGGGCGCCGATTCTGGTGGCGGCTTGCGTGTCTTGGGTTATGAATGGGGTGTTTTGGTGGTGGGTTTTGCCTATGTAGTAGATGTATATAGATATTACTGGTAATATGATTGAAACATCAGAGTGTATTCAAGATTACCCAGTGAAACAAGAGGGTGATGGTATCCCTACCAAGCTGGGCGCCTCCCACAAATAGAAAGAAAATATAAGTAGCGTGGATCCAACCAATACTCGACTCCGAATACTCCCCATTGACGCACTCATAGTACACCAGGCCCCGAGAACCACAGACCATGCCTTCCGGCCTCCGCCGGGGTAATCTTCGTCGTCTACCTGAGTTGGCGTATCAGGTAGCATTCAATGGCGATCAAACACAAAACATGACAGATAGGAAATGTCCCAATTGCAAAAATTCGCCACGTTGAAGCACCCCAAGCTCGAGTCATGTTTGATGACATACGCCAGGCAGCTGAGTCAGTCTGGAAGTCAAACTTCGTCTAATAGTTCTTGTATTATAAAGCGATTTTCACAAGGGCGTCTGCCGGTGCATATTCGCAGGTATATTTGTAAGTATGTATGAGTTGGGGCATCTCCGCCGCACCACATGCTGGCTGACGCTATCTGTTGCAGTCGGCCCAAGCTCAGGATTGTTATCAGAAGTATTATATTCCTACAGCCAGGAACTGGCCGTCAATGCATTGACCATGCCCTCATCTTCCTGGTGCATGGGACAATAAAGCATGGATCTATATTCGGCCATTCCCCTATATGCATGTTCTTCGATTATGGGCCTTGAACGTCCTCCCACCATTCCACCAGGAAACCTTCAATTTGCTTTGTATCACAGCTGGCATTTTTATCAGTTTGGTGCACAAATATCGCGCTCCTTTCACGATTCTTACTCCCAGAAGCCTTCGTGATCGTCCAGACCCGGAGACCTGAATGTGGAAAAATCAAGTGCTGGTTACCATCCAGGACGGATATCAGACACTGGTGTGCTCTGAAATCCAATCTCGGAGAGTAATATCAATTGCATCTCTGTCTGAATTAGTTATCTGTTTTGCAGGGGCACCTATGTGATAGGCAAAATCCTATTGTCCAGTCCGATCGTCAACCGGACCAGCAATACCAAATGCTGTGTAAGTGACCAAACCGATCAAAGACATGAATCACATAATAGCCGAGTCTCTTTATAGGCGAATATTTCTGACGAGCCGGCAATATGGGAATACTTCATGCATAATTTATATATATAGAGATATTGTCAATATCCAACACAAATCTCCTTTTGGATCATGATACCTGATCCTTCCCCCTCCGGGTGGTCAATTGAGATCCGCATCATGGGATGGATGTCGCGAATAGTGTGATTTATTGCCAACCCGTGACCCCCCCGGCTTCTGTAAATACTCCTTGTGTGTCCGCTTAGCCCCGTATTATGCGTGCCGGCCTTGTCATGCCGGGTGTCGGTCAGCCGAATGTGCAGTATACTGAGCATCCTCTCAATTCCAGGGAATAATGGAGAGTAGGTGGCTAAATTAGCGCAAATCATTGAGATGCCAAGGTTGATAACGGAGCAGAGTAGTGCTCGTGCTAAACAAGCAGTATCTATATTAGGCAAGTTCCCAAAGTCATCCCTGTCTGGTACTTACGTGCATCGTCGACAGGGCTGTATGAGTAGACGATTCGCAATGTTCCGCTGACGAGAATACTATCTGATAATTAGCATCTCTTTATCCCAGGCTAGGTAAACGATGGGAACGAAAGGTAGGTACTGACAAGGTACTGAGCAAGAAAGCAGCGGCAACGGCCACTCGCTTGCGCAGACTCATATTCAATCCCAGGGCCACGGGTATCGCTATTGCAATAATGACTGTGTCGATAATAATGCTCGCCGCTCCAAAGACAGCAAAGTGAGCGAAGAAATGGAAACATTGTCCTCCATCCATGGACTTGTCCCAGAAATAGGGGATCGGTCTGCAATATAACATGGTGCTTATTACCCCGGTCACAAACCAGAGAATGCAGGAGACAATGGTGATCTTGATTATCTGGCGGGAGTATTCTCCGGAAAAGAGACGCCGGTAGAGGAAGCAGACCGACAGTTTAACCGGGGTGGCAGTGATAATGTACAACGGGCAAGAGGCGAATAGCGACTGCATGTACTGGACGTATTTTCTATGTGCATTGCGACGGTCATGGTAGACCTGTCCACCTCCCAATGTGT
This sequence comes from Aspergillus puulaauensis, assembly GCF_016861865.1. Taxonomy (NCBI): domain Eukaryota; kingdom Fungi; phylum Ascomycota; class Eurotiomycetes; order Eurotiales; family Aspergillaceae; genus Aspergillus; species Aspergillus puulaauensis. The sequence goes on along the minus strand of NC_054860.1, from coordinate 1,197,584 downwards.
AAACGCATACTAGGGCGTTCGCGCAGAAGCCAAAGTAAGATATCGTAGCCAGGAGAATGAGCCAGTCGTCTAACTCAAAGGGTACGCGCTTGATCCGCCTTGCTCCAAATCGCAGACCTATTGCCAGTCCGGACAACAATAAGCCCAAAATCGTCACTGCTAGTGTGGCGCTGCCGATGCCGTTCAGATCTGTAGATAAAGAGCGTGCTGCGAGCATGTTGCGAAGGCGAAAGGCCAGAGCCTGGAAATATGCGACTGCTATGGGTTATTGAATGGTTAATCCATAATTGAAGTCGTTCTCTCGCGGATCTTAACGCGTTAATAAATATTGGAAACTCAGATTTGATATCCGAAATGAGACCACGTCTGATTGCAGACTTGTGTTCCCAGACAACGTCGTGTTGAAGTGCCGGACTCGAGCCGACCTACCAGATATCATCACCTCTGGTGAACCTGCATATTTTATTTTCAGCGGACATTTGAGATTCATAATACTGCCGGAGGCTCTAGGCTAGAAGGAGAGTGATGCATCGCATGCGCTGGTCAACAACAATGCTGATATTAGCTCGCCTGTTATTATTCTCGTAGAAACCACTCAACTGGAAGAATTAAAATATCTCTAGCACCTAGCACCTTCAACCTTTTTGAAACTTTCATATATTGGATTTCATCTCCGCGAAAGCTTGAGATATACTTCGCACCCAATCTTAGGGCTGACAATCGGTGGTGGTAATGGTGGAGATCTCTCCAGGGGAACGCGCCAGTAAAGATAGAGGAGCGAGTGAGCACAACTGGAGCCCCGATGATGCCACCGATAAGGCGATAAGGCGCTGGTTCAGTGAAAATTGTGCAGTGGGACTTTTTCTCGGGCGATAGCAACCCCGCCATCCGCCGTCTTTCCCCATTGGGAGCCCGACTTCCACCGTCTTTCCTCCATATATCAGCCAATTCCAACTGTGCTTGATCTTGGAGACTTTAAAAGAACCGCGGAATTGTTAGCAAAATGGCCTACGGAACAATTGCCTCCGCTCATGAAGCGCAGCCTGATCTCGAAGGTAGCGACCAGGAACAGGAACAGGAACAGCCGCTGTTGGCCTCCGATCCAGATTTGTGGAAGCCGCCCGTAGGCTTCATCTGGATTGAAGTCGGTGCGTTGACAACCACTCGTGCCATGTTTGACAAATCTAACAGTACTACAGCGATTTTTGCAAATGTCTTCCTCTCCGGTTTTGATGGCACAATCACGGCCTCCACATACGCCCTAATCAGCTCCGAATTCAACGCTGCGAATACCTCCTCCTGGCTCACCACTTCGTACTTGATCACAAGTACCGCTTTCCAGCCTTTGTACGGCCGCTTCTCCGATATCTTCGGTCGTCGCACCTGCTTCTTCACCTCGACGATTTCTTTCCTCCTGGGATGTCTCGGGTGCGCTGTTGCGAAAGACGTGATCTTCTTGAATCTCATGCGCGCGTTGACTGGTATCGGCGGTGGGGGTTTGATGACAATGGGTATGTATCCTCGCAACGAAACCGTCTGCCAAGGCGCAAGTACTCCGTACTGATCCGATCCGATAGCAACGATCATCAACTCCGACATGATCCCCTTCCAGCGCCGCGGAATGTACCAGGCCGCCCAGAACGTGCTTCACGGATTTGGATCCATCTGCGGTGCCTCACTTGGTGGTTCGATAGCAAATACGATAGGATGGAGATGGTGCTTTCTTCTACAAGTCCCAGTGTCCATCTTCGCGCTGATCGTTGGACGCATCGTGATCCCCAAAAGAGAAAAGTCGCCCACTGCAGTCGGACTGAGTGTCTGGAAGCAGGTTGATCTCACCGGCGCCCTTCTTCTAATCCTTGGCCTCTCGGTGCAACTCGTCGGATTAAGTCTTGGAGGCAATGAGCTTCCCTGGACTAATATCTGGGTTATTTCGTCGTTGGTTGGCAGTTTCGTTTTGTTAGGCGCATTCCTCCTCGTGGAGGCGAAAACGACGGCCATCCCCGTTATACCCCTGCGAATGCTCCACGGTATTCTTCCTGTTTCGACGCAGATTGCGAATGTCTGTGTTGGGATGTCTGCATATGCTGTATGTTCTTTTACGCTTCCTCCCACTGCATTTGTGGTGCCTAACAAGAGATAGTTCCTGTTCAATCTTCCCCTATTCTTCCAAGTCGTCCTCCTGGACAGTGCTTCCAAGGCTGGCGCTCGTCTTGTCATTCCCTCCTTCGCAACCCCCGTCGGCGGCCTCGTCTCTGGTATTATCATGTCGCGATACGGGAAACTAAGCCATCTGGTGCGCGTTGGTGCAGGACTGATGTTTGTGGGAAATCTTCTCGTCATGGCAATCCAGTTCTACGATGCCGAGTGGAAGTACTTTGTTTATGTGGTTCCCGCCAATTTGGGACAGGGCATTGTTTATCCGGCCATTCTGTTTACCTTCCTGGCTGCTTTTGGACACGACGGTATGTGCCATTTTCCTGGGTCCAGTTATGGTGAGATGGTAACTAACTGTGTTGTAGACCACGCTGTCTCCGCCTCAACCGTCTACCTCATCCGCTCGCTTGGAACAGTCTACGGTGTCGCCATTACGTCGACAATTGTACAAAATGAACTTTTGCGCTCATTGCCTGGGGCATTGCGCGGAGTACCGAATAAATGGAAAGTACCACTCCTCCCATCCCTCCGACCATGCACCTCATCTCATCCCCCCCACTTCTCGTCCCCCTCCTAGTCACGACTATCCCTGTCCCACCCATATATCTTAATGTAGCAACCCGCTCACCATCCATCTTTCTCCCTGAAAATAGGTAATCGATGAGATCCGCCACTCTGTCTCTGCAATCTACGACCTCGACCCGGAGGTCCAACTCGCAGCAAGAGAGGTATACTATGGTGGCATTCGCATGGCGTTTGCCGCTAGCTCCGTGTTTGGTTGTATTGCGACATTGGCAGCAATGTTCGCGAGGGGTCGGGGTTTGAAGAGGTCAGAGAATTAATCTCTTTCCGCCTCTCCTTTCCCGCCTCGTTGTCGATGGAATTTGGCGATGCTGAGGGTTAAAATTGGTGCAAATGATGCAGAAAACCAGAAGCTCTGCATAGAAATGTTGATGTACAGCGTAGTAGGTGTATGGTAAGTTGCTCTGAGCAGTGGAAACAGATGAAACCTGGAAGTGGTCTTTTAGATGTTAGATGGTGAAATAGTATTGGGCTAGAATCGATAGATTGGATTGGTGATTTGAATAAGCCCGGCCTGTCCCCATATTAGAAATTCCTATGATTCAAAAATCATATAGATCTGTGTTCCGATACACAGCTGCCCATACACGGCTCTGCAGGTCGACTTGCGGAGATTTATCCGACAGTCAGGAAAAGGTTCGAGAGCTCCTCAAGTTGCGGATTAGATTCCACGACATGTAGCGGATTTATATTAGAGCTCTATAAGTGCTTGCCGATGTGCAATCCAACTCGCATCCCTCATTATATACTTCCCCGGCATATGCCCTGTCGACCGGATAATCGCCGACCCGCCCAATAGCCGATGCGGGGAGACCGGGCTTTGTCGGCAATGGAAACATCCCAATCTGGATGCCCCGCACCCTCTACTTAGATATATAGCACTCCCCCTCCATCAATTTCTAATCTCTAACCACAATTCAAACCAAAAATTCAAAAAATGGCAGACTCAGTCCCCTCCCTCTTCTCCCTCCAGGGTAAGACCGCCCTCATTACCGGCGGAACCCGCGGCATTGGCGCCGCAATGGCAATTGCCCTTGCTGAAGCCGGCGCGGATATTATCCTCGTCCAGGTAACCATTCCCACTCTCTCTCTTTACACGTATAAGACAGCTAACCATCCAATCACGATCAACAGCGAGATGCCTCAAACACCAGCACCCACGACCACATAACCAACACCCTAAAGCGCAAAGCCACAATCCACACAGCCGAACTCTCCGACCGCTCCTCCGTGAAAGCCATCATCCCCACACTCGTCTCACAGGGCCACAACCCAACCATCCTGCTAAACTGCGCGGGCATCCAGCGCCGACACCCATCGGAGAAATTCCCAGACGAGGACTGGGACGATGTCCTGAATGTGAACCTCACCAGTGTATTCACGCTGTGTCGCGAGTTCGGCGCGTATATCCTCTCTCAGCCGGAGAGTGCTTTTGTGAATGGCCGCAAGAAGGGGTCGATTATCAATGTTGCCTCGCTGCTCTCGTATCAGGGCGGGATTACGGTTCCTGCGTATGCGGCGAGTAAGGGCGGTGTTGCGCAGTTGACGAAGGCGTTGAGTAATGAGTGGGTCGGGAAGGGGATTAATGTGAATGCGATTGCGCCGGGGTATATTGATACGGATATGAATGTTGCGTTGATCAATGATAATAACCGCAATGTGGGCATCATGGCGCGCATTCCGGCGGGCAGGTGGGGGAAGCCCGAGGACTTTAAGGGGCCGGTGGTGTTTTTGGCCAGCGAGGCGAGTTCGTATGTTAGTGGGGAGTTGGTTACGGTTGATGGGGGGTGGATGGGAAGGTAAAGTGGCCTCTGGGGAGCCTTGGTTTTGTATCTTGTAAATAGAATGTCGGATTAGGTGTATACATTTTTAGATTACTACCTTCTTGTGGTTACTTTGTCCGGTTGTAGGTTCTTCGAATGTTTGATTCGACTTAATGTAAAGTTGCTTTAAATGGGTATACAAGATTTAACATGCTAGAATTGACTGCAGCAAAGCTCAATCCGACATCAGCCACTCAGGAACCGCATCCTCATCATCGGGGTCTTCTGATAGTAACGAGCCCTTGTCATCTTCAGAATGCTCGGATACAACCTCCACAGACTGGGTACGCGACTGCACCTGCGAAGGAGCTCGGGAGAGTATCTCGACACTTGCAGAAGCAGAATCGTTGACCGAAGACGCTACCATAATCGGCTCTTCGACTGAGGTGCCTGGTGCCCCGAGGTCAACAGGTGCGCGGTCTTCGTCAGCTTGTTCGGTGGCGCGGCGTTGGTGGGCCATAGACACATCTGGTGTATTGCTAGGCACGACAACAAGGCTATATCTTGACTGTGTAGTCGCGCTATTAGGCGGCTCCGGGGCTCGTTCGGGCACTCTTTCGGGTGCACCTCCATCGTCAGGAACAAACCCACCAGCAAGATCATCCACATCAACGTGAGGATGGTTTCCCGGTTGCTCCCGGCGGACAGGGGAGGCCATTTCCCCATCAGATTCGGGGAGAAACCCACCACCTATATCTTCATCTTGAGCAGCATACTTTTCTGTTTGTCCCTTGGGCTGCGATGGAGTTGCCATTTCGGCATCAGATTCAGGAAAGAACCCACCGCCCATCTCTTCCGGCTCTTCGCTTTTCTCGAGGCCACTCGCTTCGTCATCAGCTTCGCCTTCAACTGCGTAGCCTCTGACTCGCTCGGCAATCCGAAGTTTCAACAGAAAAAGCTTCCATGTGCGAAGGACCTGGGCAGACCTTTCCTCAAGTTCATTTCGCACTTTCTCTTCCTCAAGGCATTTCAGGACCTCTTGGACCGCTTCATGGTATTCAACCGCGACTACTACTCCTTGTATGACGGCTGTACCATGACGTCCTTTAAAGTTGAACCCAGTAACAGCATCTGCGTAGTCAATTCCCAAAGTACGTGCAGCATATGCAGCATCCAGGTGCCTAATATGGAACCCTCCAGGGGGCACCATGCTTGGGGCGTAAATGTCCAGATTTCCGTAGGCGTTCTTTGGAACTTTCCCCTCGACAACAGGTGGCGGTTTGTATAATTCTGTTTGAAAATACGCGTATAAAGCGGTTTCTTCAGGCTCTTCCTCATCGTCGAGGCTTATTCCCTTGTTTTTCGCCGGTATGCGCTTTAAAGCTTGCTCACCTATTTTAATATCCCGACCAAGTCGATACCACTTATTCGCACTTCGAAGGGTGTGGACATCAGACCGGCGATATACCGGCTCTATCTGGCCCTTAGCTCCTGCCTTCCCAAGGCTGACTTGTCCTGTAGCACGTTTCGGAAATATGATCTCGTTGCGACGGAGATGCCGCTCTAGCGCATAGACGGGGTGGTTTTTGAAGTCTTGCACATTCCGTGGCATTGGCTCGGAAGCTGTCTTTGCCGTCAACTCACCAATTTCGAGTTCATCGCGGTCCTCTAAGAATGGCCTTTCAAGGTATTGAAGTACTCTTTTCCACCACGCTTCACCATTCTTGGTCGATTCAACACGGAGTTTGCGAACCTTTGCGTTGAATGCCTTCGTGTAACGCCTTGTGACATCTCTTGCCGAGGCATCCTCTTCAAATGCAACAACATAGCTGAGAAGATTATACGGATCAGCTGCAGGTGGTTCGAGTCTGTGTGGCTTCGCCAGCGTCCTCGTCACCATGGGGTCGATTACTATCCATTTCTGAAAGGCCTCATTGAATGCTTCTACCCAAAATACCGGATATGATGATTGACTTGGTGCCGGTCCTGGAAGGCGTTAGTATTGCTTTGCATAGTCTAGTTGTACTTACTGGCAGGGAAAGTGCTGTGGGGTCGAGTTGGCTTGAATGCGGGCCGACCAAGCCGCCTGATAGGGGATGCTTTTGCCGTATCGGACTTCGCTTGCCCATCGGTTAATGATTCTGAATTGTCTGACGATATGACGATGGGTTGAGGCTCCGGCTTGGGTGGTGGTTCCATTGTCCCTGAGAATGGCAGCGGCTGCAGAGAGCACACCAGTCTGGCTTCCACCGCAACAGAACGCAGCAGTGCGCAAAACAGCTGGGCACCGAAATCACGAGAGCCTTGCAGTGTCTTGGCCTGTTTCCGGAAATCTTCTTTTGAGAGAAATACTTCGGCATCTGACATAATGCCCTCCTATAGCATATCAGTAGTGTTCAGTTGGAGAAGCTGGAAGTATTACTGTTTTCCTCTTCAGAGAATCAGCGTCATACGCCCAATGAGCACGCCGCATCCCAGGCTTTGTGACCCGGAATCTCTTGGTGAATACATCCCCAGCCTGGTTGAGGCCGTCGAGAAACATAGCTGATCTAGTATGCTGCGCTTTGTCCTCCGGTGGGTTCAGTTGCGACCTTATATGCTTTGACAACGTCTTCTTAAGAGAGCCCTACAACAATTATACACCTGGAAGATTCAAAGAGGATGGATGCAACGCACCTGTACTTCCTCATCGTTGCACCACAGATTACGCCGCTGGACATGGCCCAACAAACAGAGCAGATGCGTCTTATGAATGTCAAGTCTGAGTTTCTTCTCGGCCGCTGTTACAGGCTTGCGCCGGACGACCCGTCGCTTCCGCTCCTCCTGCTGACCCAGAGTGATCTGAAGCGGCGCGTCATCCGAAACAGAAACAGAACTTGAGGGGCCCGGAAGAGAAGACTGTTGGATATCGACCTCTTCCCATTCCATATCGGATTCTTCTGACTCTGATGGTGAATTATATACAGTCTGCGGTTTTTTGGCCGCACTTTCTTCGATATCTATGGCATCTTGTGTTCCTCGATCCGCGAGTTGCGTCTGCGCAGATGTTGCTCTGTATCCCGCGGGCTTAAACCGCTTCGTCGGTCTGTTATTATCCGATGAGCCAGTTTCCCGTGCATCGGCCTCGGCCAGCATATCTCTGTAGACCTCAGGTATCTCGTCTTCATCTTGTCGTCTGGACCGGCGACTGCTGCGGGGAGCTGCGCGCGTTGCGAAACGACCGGGGCGCGTCCGGGACGACATCGTGGACCCGTTTGCGTCGCAGCATGAAGGATGATGTACCCGACTTAACAGGCAGCGGTGTAGGTCAAGATTGTTGATGGGCCTTATCAGATGTGTTTGCGTTTGGATAATGGAACACCGAGAACGCGATCTCCAACTCAGTGAGTCAAATCACGTGCATTTTCAATGATGTAATTGTATGTCTTTCCCAATTAGGGAGTTGCCTGTTTTGGTCAGGGCATCTTCACTTAGCCCTGTGAATATCATATGATGTTAACCAGGCCATTACTGAAGGCTGTGACAGGCATCATTCATTGAAAGATTCTAGATTTTAGAATGCGCCTCTCTACCCAAACACTGGCTCAACCTTATTGTGATACATGGTTGTGGGGTTTGCAACTCCTCTCAGCCGTACTCTGTAAACCTTCAAAATGAAATGCTAGATTGTTACTATCCTTTTTCACTCCAGTCAGATTCCTTCTCCTTCTCCGTTTATCTCTAGGTGTTTCTCTCTCAATCAACATACACTTTTGATTCGAGATTCGAGAAGCCAAAGCTTTGAACTATACCTCTCGCCCTCTACTTTATTTATGCTACATCGTTTAATATAGACCCTGTTCATAATTCCCCTACCTAAGTACCACACGTAAATATCACGACATTGTAATAGTCGGGTCTTGTATATCGCGATGCACGATCTTGTCTTGGCAGGGCGGCCGTGCATCCATCGTTCAACTCCCCCAGACATCAACCCCCTCTCCATCACTGCACCCCGCCCCATCACAAGGACCATCGCAGCGTGTCTCTAAAAATGGTACATCCCAAACAAACAATGCCCTGGATACAGATCTTGACTTTCTAACTCCCCCCAGGCCGCCTCGCTCAGCCAAGACCAAATCTCCCAGTACCGGGATGTCTTCAAGATCTTCGTAAGGCTCCGCGGGGTAATCTGCCCCTATCCAGACCCATACTGACTTTTTCGTCCGTTTAATACAGGATAAAGATGGAAACGGTCAGTTATCGGCGGCGCGGCTAGTTACTCTGTGGCGCCTATATTAACTTCATTCCCAGGACACATAACTGCCGAGGAACTTGGCGAAATCATGGGCTCTCTCGGCCAAAATCCTACCGAGACCGAGTTGAAGGATATGGTCGATGAGCTGGATTTGGACCGGACTGGGACCATTGATTTTGATGGTTTGTTTTTTAATTTTTTTTTTATATATTCTTTTATATTTTTTTTAATTCTCCTACCCCGAGCAGCCTCGTTATACTTTTACCCTATACTAATACTGCGCTAGAATTCCTCGTCATGATGTCTCGCAAAGTCAAAGACGCGGACCCCGAGGCAGAGCTCCGCGGGGCCTTTGAAGTGTTTGATCAGGACAAGAACGGCACTATCAGTGCAGATGAGCTCCGGAAGGTGTTGACATCTATCGGGGACGATGTTACGGATGCGGATGTCGATGAGATGTTGAAGCTGGCAGATGTTAATGGCGATGGAAGTATCGATTGTGAGTACATCTGATATCGATATTCTTTCTTTATGCTATATGGGATTAAGCTTATGTTTCTTCTTTCTCGAAGACCAGGAATTTGTGAGGTTGATGTCGCAGAATTGAGGACATGGTGGGTATTTGGTTAGCGGTTGGTGGCTTGCTGTTGAGTTTCTGCTATACCTTTTAATCCATTCGTTTTAATCTACTCTGGTATAGCAAAATCGAGTCATTTGGTCTTCTTGGGCGTTAAGTATTGTCTCCTCCCAAGGACGTTCATCGCAGAAATATATTTCAACGTTTAAACTTCCCACTGTAACACCTCAATCGCAACACAACGGAAATGTTATTTTGGTCCCGTAGCGCGACTATGCCCAACTTGACAGTTCCATTTGAAGTATTAATGAAATATATTTTCTCTTATTTATTTTACTTTTTATTTTCTTCGAGTTATGTCTTGTTTTCACTAATGACAGGCTACGCTAGAATCACCTGACGGCGGGGGCTACCGGTAAAAAAAAAAAAACAACAACAAAAAAACCAACAGGCTTCCAGTGAGGCAGAACAGCAATTGGTCAAAGTCAAAGCTTTATTTTCTGAATTTCCTTTTCTTTCAGTATCAAGAACGACTGACAATGGCCTCCAACCGCTGCTCGGGCCATGTTACCTTCAATGAAGTCTACAACGGAGCCATCTCAGAATGGCCCGAAAACCTCCCAGGATACATCTGCAAAGCACCACCAGTAGGCCCCGAAAGCGCGCCTCGCCTAGCTCAATGCTGCTCAGGACACGTCTACAACATCACCTCGCCAACCTCCCCCGATGACCCAGCTTACCCGGTCACCTGTGCCACCCTCTGCCAGGTCGACCCAGCATTTGACGCGAAGAACGAGAGCAACCCGTTCGGGTGGTCCGACTTCTTCATGTGCCTGAGCGATGGCGGAAAACCTGATAGCGGGATTGTTAATTGCGGCACTGTGACCGTCAAAGGGGAGCCAGCGCCTACCTCGTTCTCGTCTACGCCGTCTGGAACCTGGTTGCAGGATTGGACGACGTACTGGACTTATGAGACTTACTCTGATTATATGTTTACGTACTGGATGGAGGTGGACGATTATGCTACTGCTGATGGAGAACATACGACGAAGACTGTGGATGGGGCTGCCTCTACCTCTGCAACTACGACTGCTACGACCAATCCTCCATCCGGAACGGCGGCGTCGACTTCGTCTGGGACGGATGCGTCTTCGACTGTTGAATTATCATCGTCGTCTTCTATTGATCAAGATGCATAAACGCCGACTGGCACGTCAGGTAGTGGGAGGTTTGGGGTGGGTAGGATGGGTGCGGTTCTTCTCGTTGTTTGCTTCCTTGGTGTGGGACTGGGTCCTGTTTGAGCTTTGACAGGAGCAGAAGGTGAGATATATTAATGTAATTCTTGTAATAGACAATAATACGAGCATTCAGAGTCTGAACTAGTCTTCCAGTGACATGGGATAAGGATCCCTCGGTCTGCAAAAAGTACAGGAGTGAATGAGTCTATCAAACACCACGGGGCTATATGGACTCACTGCTCCGCTGTATATTGACTTCGCCACCTTGAATATTTTCCTTTTCCATCTCCAATGTTACATTGAAGGGGCAGATAGCTGGTGAAGTCTCTCAAGCACTTGCAGGTTGCAAGTGTGAGAACCCCTCAGTGTTGTGAATAGCACACACTTTGACCAACCAGCGGGGTATATAGCCAGACTTCAGTGTGAACAGAGGCGATAATGACGTACCTGAGCTGTAGCTGAATTTAATTAAATACTTTTACGTGAATATCTGCGCATCACTGCGCTTGAATATTATATCCCAGCTAATAGACTGGCTTCTTCTTCACTTTTCAGCCCTCCCCAAATCCGGGGAAAACGCCCGGTAGTATAACACTTGATATCTAATGAATATCTTCGTTATTCTACAGTGACAAGCTCTGATTCTACCTGTCCCTCTTGTCTATAAATGCATGCTTCTCGCACTGATTTGGCCTTCTCATTCTTCCTCTCTTTCCAACCACCCTTCGCTGTCACTTCCATCTTCCACCCTCGGCATACTGCTTACTTCAAGACTCCTTGTACACCGTCTTCCAATCTCAACCAAAATGCATGTCTCTAGTCTTGCCTACGTGGCCATCCTGGTCACTGGCGCAATTGCCGCACCTGGTGTCGCTGCTCGTGGTTCGTTGCCTTCTTATCAGCCCTCCCTGTTTCTGCCCTAACAAACCTGTTTTGTATAGACGCCAAAGCTTCCCTGCCCAGGCCTGCTGGTGGTGGGTGCCTGTCAATATCGAATACATTCTACTTCTGTTTCTAACACTTTTGTCTGCTATAGGTCACTGGGACACCTCTAACCCCTATGTTGGTGGTATTCGTGGTTAGTTCCTCTCTCAGGATACCCCCTGTGCCAGTACTAACCAGTATTCCCAACTATCCAGAGAAACGCGGTGATGGTATGTGGACTGTTTGTATTAAACTCGCATCATTTCAAATCTAACCTGGTCACTGCGCAGGCCCAACAATCACCAATATTGGCCATCCTGCTGCACCCACTTATGGTGACCGTGAGTACCTCAGTCTCTTACAATGCAGCCATTCTCGATACTGACCAGCCTTGCCGGTATAGATGGACCACCCATCAAGCGTGAGCAAAGGCTTCCCTATTCCACAACGCCCCGTATGCCCATCGGCGATACTAACCAGGCACTCGGTCCAGACAAAGCCCGTGGTGACGTCGGATACAACGAGCACTGCAACAACGACGACGAGTGCGTCGTTGGCTCATTTTGCATCACGAACAGGTGCAGTGTTGGCCGCGATCTAGAGGACGACAGCAAACAATGCACCAGCCACGAGGACTGCGCCGTCGGCTCTTTCTGCGTGAGCAACCGATGCAGCGTCGGCCGCGACTTCGAGTGCACCCAGGACACTGATTGCGTTGTTGGCTCGTTCTGCATTGCCAACCAGTGCTCCGTCGGACGCGACTTCGAATCCGAGAGCGAGGAATGCACCCAAGACGGCGATTGCGGCGTTGGGTCTTTCTGCGTTAACCAGAAGTGCTCCGTCGGACGCGATTTCGAATGCACCCAGAACGAGGACTGCGTTGTTGGGTCCTTCTGTATCGAGAATACGTGCTCTGTCGGCCGCGATCTGGAAGACAACAGAGAGCCTGAATGCAACGCCCACGAGGACTGTCCTGCCGGCTCCTTCTGTACGAACCACCATTGCTCTGCCCGTCGCAATGTCGTCCGTGACCTCGCCGAGTTCCTCGGTGAGTGCAGCAGCCATGGAGACTGCGGTGTTGGCTCGTTCTGTGTGGGTCACTGGTGCACCGTTGCCCGCAAGCTCGAAGACGGCAGCGTGAACCTTGCTGCTCGTGATGTTGTTGCGGAGGATGTAAGTCTATCCCATTCATACCACCCTCGTGTCCCAAGAACTTAGCTGATGTGTCTTTCTTTTCCTACAGGACGATTACTGGTACCTTGAGGCACGCTCCGCCGTCGAAGTCCTCGACGAACTCTCAGGCCGCAACGAAAAGCGCAAGCCAAAAAACAAGTGTCCCAAGAAGTGCGGCAATGGCAAGCACTGCTGCTCTAACCACTTCTGCAATCCTCCCAACTGCTATGGCGAGTTCTAACTAAGTCTTCCGACACTGGATGACAGATGATTACTTCGTCTTTTGAGTGGAGGGCTCTCTGCTCGCTTTTTCAAGTTTGATTTTTCGATTTCGCTTTATTTATTGAGTGATGAGAGGGACGTGTCTGAAAAGATTCTCTTGGGAAATCTTTGGCGAGTTGGACCTGTCTCTACATTACGTGCACTTGTTGTTCTGCTGGCTAGGACAGTAGATATCAATCCAAAATCAATGTTTCATTCACCATTCTTACGCCATCTGGCTAGTCACTAGTAGTAATTAGAGACGTTTAAATCACAAATCAACTAAGGTTTAGGCTCGAGAAGAGACCGGCACATCCCCAGAAGAATGATAATAGACGCTCAGATAAATCCCCGTCTTCTCCGAGTACGCATACGACACCCACATCACCAAATGCGACGTCTTTGCTAGATCGTGTTCCGGACTAAAGGAGCTCCTGATTAGTACTGAACAACGAGTTACAGGGATGGAAGACATACAAGTACGCCTTGACAATGCCAGGGTAAGAAGCAGCCAAATCCTTCAAGCCAGCAACCTCAAAGAACCTAGCCAAGTTTTCAACACAGGCTAAATCATTAATCCCATGCATTGAGAAATACGGCTTGGCATATGGGATCGGACTCCCGGGCGTCATTTCATAGTTCCACAGCAGCGGTGTCTCGTGCTCCCTAATATATGCCGGACGGTCCTCTATCACCTTTCTTTCCGAATCGCTAGGCTGGATAATATCCCACAGCTGGCGCAGATATTTCAGGCCTTCGATATTCACAGGATCTGCTGCAAGGAGTTTATTGACCGTCCAGACTTCCTCGACCTTGCGCCATGTGAACTCATTAGATACCGAGTAGAACTTGAGTCGGGACAAGGAAGGGTCGACGTAGTCCCAGGACCAAACATGGAACTGATTGAAGGAACTCGTCTCAGCCATATAGCCCTTTACAGTCTCCCAGGCATCGGCGCAGCTTGCCTTGGGCTGTGAAAGCTGGCTGATCGAGTCGGTTACCAGCTCACTTATGCTCTGGCCGGATGCTACCGTCTTCAGCCCCGGGAAGGTATATCCCTTAACAACAACACTCCCGTTCTTCAAATCGAGTCCGAATCCGTACTGCGATCTTAAAAGGGTTCTGCCGGCCAGCTCAGGGTCGGCTAGGCGGTCCGTCTCCTCCTTGGTAAGGGTGTGTCTGAACCCGAAATACGCAAACAGGTGCGGATCGAACCCCTTCAGCTCCAGTCTCGATAGGCCCCTGATGACGTCCGAAGCAGGAAGCTGATTGAACGGGTCTATCTTACTTCCAGAATATGAATCCATAGCCTCGAACCCGATACGTACAATGGGCCGCGTGCCTCCACGCTGCTGGTAGTTCACGCTTAGTTCGACGGGATCTCCGCTGACTGTGACGTTGGAGCGAAACCGAGATGGATAGGGTCCTAGCCGCGGAGAGACTTGTCCTTCGAAGAATTTGAGGTACTGGTATTGCTGATCGAGTGGGTATTGGGCGGATTGAAGCATTCGGCCTAGCAGAGAGCCGGTATGATGCCACCATTGTTCTTGGTCGTTTGTTGGCGGGGAGACGTATTTGCTTAGAGCATCGAATGGAGGGATGGGCGTGGCTTCATGACTGGTGCCCTTATCCTGCGGTGGGTTGGCCATTGTGCTTGGTTCGAATATCCTACCAAATGCTTGGTGATGAAGCGTCGATTTATGGGTAGTAGCGCCTTTATTATACTTGAATCAACACCACATGCGGGCCAAAACTAAAGCATGTCCTGCCCCCACGTCGGCCCAATTCAAAATCGGCCCTCGCATGACCATTGAGCATCTGGGTAGCCGGGAATTTTACCCCAGGCACCAGTCCTACCGTGTCACCAAGGGACCCACGATAACGGATTTGACGTTATAAGTTAGTTCCTCTGATACCTTTCTATAGCACCGCGCCTTACGCCCCGGTTGAAAAAGAGACCTAGCCTAGCTGCTCGTGATATTGACATTCCATTCTTCAAAGCTCGGAACACTATTTTCTTCAAGATTCGGGTGGTCCGGCACATCCAACAACACCCCCACAAACGGTCGAGGTCCATTCGGGGTATTGCAACGGCTGTGCAACGTTTGGCGATATTGCGGTATAAATATCTTTGGACAGGGTGAAGCTCTGTACCACACACGGGCCTTGGCGGGGGTATGGCCGTCATGTGCACAGTGTAGCTGTGTAACGTCGGTGATATCTGTTGCACACCTGGCCGTAGCTTGTTGGCTCCGAGAGCAGTGCAACATAAATATACCGATAAAAGCTGATTCCCGAAGTTCTGGCCGAGCCTATCAGCTTTGCCCTATAATAACAGACTTTATACCGGTGGTCTCTTGGCTCCTTCCTCAACAGTACCTACTACTGATTGCAAGTCGGAAGGAGCAACCCATGTAAAGAGGGAGGCAGGGAAAGTGCAACCCTCGAACAGAGTATAAATGGAAGGAACGCTCGCCGGTCGTTCTTTCCTTGCTTTGTACATGCACTTGCCATGTTGGGAGCTATAGTAATATGTTATCTCTAGGAAGGAACAATGGGCAACCCGGTGCGTTTTTAATTGGAAAGGGCAACTATTCGGAGCGCCATGTTACACATGAGCCTATCCTTGGACAGTTCCTAGCGAGCTTGATGGCTTATAAAGTAGGGGTGTACAGATAGGGTCTGCGAAGATAAAATTTGCATAACCCCTGGCTGTGATACGTGACACATCTGACTTGGCCTGAAATATAAAAGCACAGCGCAATGCACCCCTGGCAAGCATCATAGTTTTGTATGATTATCCAGGGTGCGATCAGAGTGCTGGCGCCAGCTTAAGGTTTCAAAGGACCATACTATTTCCCGCATGGGCTCGCTGAAGATTGTGCTTGTGCCTTGATAGATATATGTCTCATGTACCTTTGACAGGCCGCATACCTTCAATGAGTTTCAGGAATCTGGATCAGAATCTGGAGCTGCAAATAGCGGTCGATCCAATCCTTTGTGATACGCAGCCCGAGTCCCTGCGCTTGTTGGGTTGCAGAAACATGAAGAGATTCGTCACAGCATGGCGATCGTCCTGAATACCCCAAGGAGATGGCTTTATCCAAAGTCATAGGGCCCATGGTAGGCACATACTGTTGATTTTATTACGCAGGTAGATATCGAAGGCCGTCACTCAGCATCTACCCCGTTTACACCCTCCAAGTCTAAAGTCGAAGCTGTGAAAGCGGGTGCAGAGGTGCAGACTTCACCGAGAATTAGAGCATGCGTGTAAGGCTAACAAGCTACACGAGAATGGGCTTGGCTTCACCCAGAAATGCACCTCGCCTGGCCTTCCCAGCGTTGATTAGACTGACATAGAGAGATCTGTGATACCCCATACGAGTACATCAATTCGCTCTGGTCTAAGAATATGCGTAATAGGTTCAGCTGGACGTCTGGCTCGGAGTCCCTGGTAGCTCTTTGCTGGCCATCAAGAATATCATTCAGACGCTGCACTACTAATCATTAATGTGAGCAGCTCTCTTAATCCATTCTTACAGGTTAGACGACGTTGAAGACCTCTTCTTCCTGCGACGAGGTCAGCCAGCAACCCACGTCTTCTACGGTACCAACTAGGCTATCAACAGTGCTAACTTCACCTACATTAAGGCAGTGCACGAGGCCACCAGACTGTACAATCCAAAATGTTTGGAGATATTCGTCGGTACCTGACGGGCCCATTTCATAATGTGTGTCCAGGCTAAGCATAGAATCCAGATGAGCTCAGCAACCTCCATCGCGGTCAAAGTCTCGGCTCGCATTGGCGCCATCACGCCCGTTGTCTAACGACAGACGATTATATCACGATGGTCGACAACAAGACCGGTGGTCTATTTCCACTTATGCTGCGACTCATGGAGGCTGAATCGCCCATCAGTCTGGCCTCGAACACCGCTCTTGCGAGACGGGCCGCATTCCGGCACTTCGATGGCTTCGATATCTACCGAACTCGGGATGTTACTCGGTCCACAGCGGGGTCCAGCCAAGCAATCCCCGGGCAGCACAGGGATATATGCGAGGACATCAGAAATCGTCCATCGGGAGGCCCGAAGGTGTGATGCCCCTGGGGTCCGATTGTTCTCGTCGGTCCAGCAACTGTCTGAGATCTGATGAAGCCGATGACTATCCTAAGTTCGTTCCCAAGGGACAGGCGACTGCACTCCTTTTCCTTCAGGGGTTGATGCAAGGGAGAGCCTCTTGGTATCTTTACTACAGGACGGCCTCTGTGTCTGATCCTATAGCGTGTAACTTGGCCGTGCTCTTCCGGGGCAGTTTCACCGTTAGGCGACCGTCCTCAGGCGGACGTTCCAACATACCTATCTGGAATCCTCGACTCCCAGGCTTCCGTTCTGGAGGCCTTCGCCATTCTGGCCACTAGATCCTCCTCGTCTAGCGGACTTACTCGGCGTTTCTTGCGAGGGGGCTCACTGTCGGACTCGTCCATGACTTTGCCAGGGACGACCGAGGACGGGGCAGGGATATTTTCATCAACAGAAGCATGCTCGGGGCTTGAATTCGAGCTAAGCCCAAAGGGCTGTTCATCAGTCAGGTTTACGGCCTATGGAAAGTCAAAAGGAGAAGTGTGGAGGACGGGGACAGGAGCTTACGTTGAACTTCACGTATCGGGATTCTCGAGCCCAAAATTCGTGAGATCATGTAAACAGAGAAGCCATCAGATCAGGAATTCACTCGGGCCGGCGTCAACATATCTTCACCAAATCATCGGCCTGGAATTCCTCGACCCAACGCACCAAGCGAACATTTCCTTCCCTGCCCTATCCAAAGACAGTCCCTCATGCGTCCCATTATCAATTCCATTACTGACAGCGTTTGACAGTATATATCGAAAAAGGGCTTTTGCCAAGGCCTAGACGAGGAAAAATTCTCGCTCCCGTTAATTCACCTGCTCAATCACACAGAGCATCCAGATCGGATGACTTCCGCGATTTATAACAGGGCATACGTTGCGAAGCTCAAACGCGAGGTTAGATCACATATACAGGATGCCATGGAGACACTCGGGGCTGTTCGAGTATACCCGCGGGTCTTGGGCCATATCCACGAGGAACTAATGAGAATGCTTCACGAGGTAAAATATACGCTTGGTGCGAACAACGGGGCTAGAATGTTGATTTTGGGACTGGGACTTGGTTAGCGCAAATGAATATGTCTCGGTAGAAATTAGATACGCATTCTTATGAAAGAAGTGAATTATCAAAAGGTCAAAAGTTACCAAAGGCAGGGGCCTAGCAAGCAGCCTCACGATAGTGGGGCAGACATTCCGCCCGTGAACAAGATCCCGTATTGGCTGCTCACTCGCATAAGGTCCTCGCAGTCAGAGATCGCGCCCTCCACTTTGACACCTAATCAGCAATCACTGACCGTCCTGGATTCTTGGGTCGTTTCTAAGGGAGATCCTTGCTCTTCCAAACCTCCAGCCTCCTCTCAGGCAGTATGCCTAAAATCCATTACAGACTGGAACACAGATAGAGTTTGCTAACGCGTCAGGATCCGTGCTCTGCAGGCGGCGATTGGGGCAGCTGCATGTGCTCTGATGGTGTGATGGAGTGACCGTGGGCCATGCTGCCAAACAGGGAAGCGAGCTGTGCTGCAGTATTTGTGGTGCTGCTGCCGTGGTGGTGACTGGAGGGCTGGCTGAGCTGAGATCCGTTGAAAACGGGAGTAACTACTTGTAGTAAGAGGGGGGTGAAATAAAAGCCAGGATTACCCCGCTACCACTACCACCCCTCTGCTTGAATATTCTGAAATTTTCTTCCTTCTCCTTTCCTTCCTTTCTCATCCTTCTTTCCCCCTCCAAAAAAAATCCGCCATCATGTCCAAGCTCTACGTCGGGTACGTTTATTCTCGTGTTTCCGCATGAACAGTTAATTAATTGATATCTGTGATAGAAACCTCTCATGGGGAACCAACACCGATTCCCTCCACCAGGTCTTTTCCGAGTTCGGTACTGTTGTTGACGCTGTATGTTATTTCCTGACTCGCAACCCGCTCATCTACTGCGTACAGCTCTAGTCCATGCATACTAACAGCAGCAGATCGTCATGACAGACCGTGAAACCGGCCGCAGCCGTGGCTTCGGGTTCGTCACCTTCTCCAATGAAACGGAGGCCGAAGGAGCGATGAACAGCTTGAACGACCAAGAGTAAGAAAAAAAAAATTCCCCATCTTTCTTGTGCATTTCGCACTGACTATGTTTGATATAATGCCCGTATACTGACAATTATTTGTGCGCTGGTTTAGGGTTGATGGTAGACGTATCAGGGTGAACAAAGCTGATGGTGGCCGTCGGTAATCTAAAAAGTGTGACTTGAGCGGAAAGCGTGAGGCTGGAGAGTCTTGACTTTACTTTGCCTGGTAATACCTTTATTCTGTGGTGGTGCAGGGCGATGGCATATTTACTACTGAGGTACTTCATTAGGTAGTACTAAATTGTCCCTGTCTTTGGCAGCTGTTACTATGATAGATGCATCGTATACCCAATCTGCATGTGGATATGTTCGCTCGACTTTTATTCCGTTTCACTCCCCGCTGTACAAGTAGACTGCTCCTATTCGGACTTGTAGTGTAAATAGTATATAGGTGTATATATATTGACTATATTGTGTTATCTACGACCTAGTCGATGAATAGGGTGGTCATATTCACCCGAGTCAACCCGAGTGTCCCAGGTGGTCATTTGCATAGTTCCTATACTGACCAACGAACCTGATGCGACATTAGGGGTTTACTGTCGAAGTGCAGTACCCGTTGTTGCTAATTTGGTCCAACGTCCGCCCGGTGGAAATTTTAGGACGATGTTGTAGCGTTTGAGTGTCAGTGCGAATACTAGGTGGTGGGTTGTGTACGGCCGGTATACCGTCACCTCTCGGTCCTCCTTGGACGACGCGCTGCCGTTGCTGAAAGTGCTGCTGAGTCCTCGTGAGTGCGAAGCAAGGGGGGAGGCGTGCTTCGAGGGAAATGGGAAATGGAAGATACATCCGTAGCTATCCCTTCATTATAGGTACCGAAATATCATCTTCTCCCCTCGAGAGCTCCGCCATCGATTCGTCGACCACAGTAGTTCACGGCACCCCGCAACAACCCACGGCCATCGCCGTATAAAGTTCTCTGACACCTCCCAGTTCCGAGGGTCAGTAGGCTCCCCCCATACTAATAGCCCACAAGCCTCGTCTGTCACATTCCAGAACCCCATGATATCAAGACACAGCGGGTGGTCATCAAAGTCCCCTGCGCTTATCAAATTGTTCCGTATCTGAGGAAATGGGAAGAAATCCAACCAAGGGTGGTGCAGCGTTGAAGATTGAAGCGATGTAGGACGGAGACTATCCGGGAGTTTGTCCTGGGTGATATACCCCGGGAGCGCTGTGCTAAACGGAGAGAGTGCATCGTCCTCCATCCACTCGGGACCCGGCGACATTCCCAGAGTGTGCATGTTGCTTATAAAGGCGCGGAAGACGTTGACTTTGCAGAGGGTTAGAAGGTGGTCTGCGGACGGTGATCCGAGAACATAGCTTTCAACGGCTCTGTCGCTGAAACGCTCGAGAAGCTTGTCGATTTCATCGCCGAGAAAACACATCCTGCGCTCCCAGGTGGCGGTCCTTGGGCTGTTGTTGCTCGTGGCGGATGAAGGAGATACTGTTGATGGCGATGATGTCGATTGTGACGATCGCGGGAGTAGTGTGACTTCACCCTTGGCAATCATTTCTTCGATCTGCTCCTGGATTGTTGATTTCTTTTGTAACTCGCGTCTCCGTTGTCCTGGCGCGTACGGTCTGATTAGAAAGAGCGCATACACCTGGTGTTCAGGTAGAGAAACTCACGGAAAGCGCGCTGGTTAATCCGGTTCTGTCTCTTGCGGCGCTCCTTGGGATCGCCCAGTCCAGTCCAATTGTCCCCAGTCTCGACAGAGACGGGGCTGCCGCTGTTGGGATCGGAGGCCCATTGGGGTTGCGCGGAATTAGGAGACTTGCTCTGTACCGCCAATGCCATTGTGTCAATCGTCGAGATAGCAGTCAGCGCGGTCAACAGTATTGGAAAGTTGAATAAGACAAAAGGTGGTTGTTGAAACGCAGGGTCGCGACCACGGTTTTTAACAGTTCGGACGAAGCGGAGATAAATGTAGGTCCAGGCTAAACGCCGCTAGATGCTGACAGCTGCATGCTTGGCGTGAGTCACTTGTCATTGATCGCTCGAAAAGTTATTTAACTCAGCCAACCCCAGGAACATATTGATGCGATCAGCTTCTATCATGCTCTTGTTGAGTTTGCGATTGGCTAGATTCTTTTCTTTGCTTGGAAATCATTGAGGTCCCAAGAATGCGGATATCACCACCGCTAAAAGCATGCCTGACTGCCGCTGGTAGTGCATAACAGCGAGGCTTTTTCTCAACAACCAGACAGGCTGAGCCAATGGCAAGGTGTCTGACTACGAGCCTTACGTCCTTAAATATGTGAAGCAGCTATCAGGAGATTGCAAGTTGAGCTTTCATGTCCTTTTTGTCTGGGGGTGGAACTAGTTTACCTATACTATCAAGAAAAAAGCTCCACTGAAGGCTGAGCTGACAATTGAGGCACGCCATCATGGACTGGGATACATGGTAAACGACTGGAATTACCCTCGAAATCGAACATACCCACTGGTTGGGCTGGAATGGGCTGTGATGGTAACTTGCACTTCAACGGTAGCACTAGTCTCGTAGTGTTGCTCACAGCTGAGGGCACCTTTTTCATGGCACGACACCCAAATGATGTTAATATTTAGTGCAGCGGGTTTGTATAATCAATTTCTGTTGTTGGAAGATCTTGCTCAGCACATCACCTTAAGCATATTGTAAGTAACGTATAGTTGCACATATTCGCGATATCCTGCGATTGTACGGTAGTGATTTCAGATAGTATGTGCCTATCTATAAAACATGACTCCATAGTATGCGTCCCTGCACTCTTTATCAGTGTTGTGTTCGTGTTGACAAGTTCGTCGTTGTGCATGCGATGTTAATTTAAAGGTAGTGAGCCGAGGTGTTTGCAGGATCGCGTGGCTGCTATCGTTGAAGCTAAAAATAGGCCTCGTAAGTGGTCCCTGTATTCTCTTGTTCCGTCGAGGATCGGAGACTATCTCCGCCGAGTGGAAGTGCGCATTTGGGGTGGATATAGCAAGGGAAATGGAGGTGCATGGGCAGCAGCTGGGTATAATGAGACGCAGAACGGATCATAGTTGGGATATACCCAAGAGCTGGTGTCCATGAGGAGTATGCTGGGGGCGACTAGTCAAGGAATGACTGTCTTATGAACCAGAAACCGCAGCAGTAGAGTATCGGCTTCCTATAGAGCGGCGATGTGAGCAGGCCAAGCAGGAGCAGGAACTGCGTAATGAGAAAAAGAGACTGCAACAGTAGGTCGAGGTTCACCGCCAGGACGAAATTGACTCTCGACACTACTAGAGCACCTAATTAGTAGGGCCCCTATGCAGCTTCAGTCAATGGATTTTGCCCACTGCATCACATGAGAGGCTGAGAGGCTGAGAAGGAATGTTGATGGTACATGACTGCATACAGTACCCCAGTTGTGGAGGAATTCTGACCTCATAATGCAGTTGAGTAACAATCAAGGACCGTCATGATCAACATCGCCATCTGTCTTGTGAAAGGCCGAGCAGTCAGTCATACTTTCGGTAAACCCCCAACTACCGACTGTGACATCGGCAGGCCACAGGTGCAGTTGCGACATCTCCCGTCTTTAGCCTTCGCTTCCCTCGAAACCCTATTGGCAGTCGAGTGTATAAAGCCACAGATCATCGCCATCGTACACCATACGTCGTATACTCTGTACTCTGTACGGTCTACTCCATAGCGTAAGTTGGGGCGGGCTACTCCGCGTCCCGCGTCGACGAATTCGACAATGCGTAAGCGGCCGACCAAGTGGACTCAGGAGTCAGGACTGAAAATGTGGGCGTCTGGGACTGTGGGCGAGCACGGCAACCTCGCGTAACGGCGAAAATCCCATCGTATCGAGATTCGAGTGCGAAGTGTGGATGATCGTCTGTGGGGGGGATACCGAGATGATGATGGTAGCGAGTCTCAGATCGGACAGGGTCACAAAAGAAGTTAAGTGGTTAAGCATCAGCAAGGTGAAAATCTCGCCAAGAGAGAGAGGTCGACTCACAGCGGCTCGGAGAAGTCTGAGTCGCGACTCCTGCTGGTGGCGATGCAAGTTGATGCATCTGACACCGAGCTGGGACTGCGAGTGTGCGACCGTGTGTTTGGGGTTGCAGTCGGACCCATGGCTCTGCTTTGGCGACGATCATGGAGTAGGCAGTGGGCACGAACATCGCAAATTTTCGACGCCGTCTGGGGTCAGTCTTTGCTGGGGTTTGGTGTGGAGCGAGAATTTTGCTATTATTGGAAGAGAATGTGATCTGGGCATTTGCTCATACAGACACCGTTGGCCTTCTTATCTACGTTCAAACAGTCTGGTATACATCAGTAAGTCATCACATCATATTAGCAGCTATTGAGTAGACCAAACAATGTAGAGTATCAACAAGAAAGCCAATTGGCTATAACCAAAAAAAATAGAAGAAG
This sequence comes from Aspergillus puulaauensis, assembly GCF_016861865.1. Lineage (NCBI taxonomy): Eukaryota > Fungi > Ascomycota > Eurotiomycetes > Eurotiales > Aspergillaceae > Aspergillus > Aspergillus puulaauensis. Next base: position 1,174,030 of record NC_054860.1, on the reverse strand, counting down.
AAAATAAAATAGAAAAACCGCTTCTACGCATTAATCTGATTCCTCAGCTCCTCCAAATAGTACTTCACAGGAGAAGACCTCCACGTCTTCGGCAGCACTGGATAACAGGGCTTCAGTAGCCCAATCGTAGTCGAATACATCGTTCTCGTCCCAGCCGTGCTCTGCAGCCCATACCCCTCCCGCACTTTCTCTGGGAGCATCTCAATCGTCAGAGACCTGAGGAACGGCTTCATGTAGCCAACTCCACCGGGTAACTCGTTCGCGCGCGATGGTAGCTCAGCTGCGAATCTTTGCGCCTCGTCAGATACACGCAGGCCTTCGACCTGCTCGTCCCAGTACTTCCAGAACTGGTTGCGCGAGGAGGGCCACGACCCCTGCGCCAACACAGTTGGCGTCAGGTGTCGCAGGACCGTCGAGAACTCAGCGAAGCCCGCCTCTGCGGTCGGGTAGTCTACTGTGCCATAGATTCGCTGGTAGAAGTCTGTCGCTGTTGCGTAGAGGGTCGCGACGAGCCAGAGCTGCGAATCTGCGTCGGGCCGTGTGAGACCCTGAGATGTGAGGAGCGGCGGTTGGCCGAGGCGAATGCGACCTAGTAGCGCTGCTTTTTCCTCGCGCGTGCCGAAGACGAGGCAGGCGATGTAGGTGATTGTTGCATGGAAGGCTGTGGTGAGTTCAGTGGTGAGGTTAGAGTTGCTGACTTGGCTTGCGCCTGGCTTCGCGGCTTGCAGCAGGAGTGCAGGGCCCGATGCGACGAAGAGGATGCCCTCCCGGAGAATTTTAGGGAGGACTTGGAGGTCGTCGAGAGCTGCGAGGTTGGGGTGGTTGAAGTCTTTGGTGTTGGGTTGTGCTGGTGCTGGAGATTGTGTTGCCTGTTGTGCTTGACTCGGGGTGTGCGACGAGACAGGGGAGATTTGGTCGTCGTCCCCCTTTGCGTCAAACAGCATTGTGCTGGTGTTGGTAGGGACTTCGGTGTGCGACATTGCAGTATGGGGAGGATGGAGATTGGAGACTGATGGGGAGTTCAGAAGGGTCTCGCACGTTTTGGTCGACGCTGGACTGAACGTGCTGTGTTATGGCGGGTTAGCATGCACAGTCCGCACGCCATATGAACGCCACTTACCTAGCTCGCGACAGGGGGTGCTTGCAAGTGCCGACAGGATTTGAGGCGACAGACACGCGATCAACAGATCTATGCTGGGACTATCCCAGAATGGTATGCTGCCCGACCACAGTGGAGCCTCAGGACCAACGAAGCCTGGGGGCGACTGGAGAGGATTCTGGGGGTTTTTTGCAACGCCCCGCAGGGTGTGGCTGCGAAAGCGAGGGAGTAAGACAGCTTCACCAGCTTCTTGTTGTGTGCCGAGGAGTGAGACAAGACGAAAGTGACCTTGGAGCTGGTCCTCCGCATGTGAAGCGGTCGAGTGCTGCTGGTTGGTTGGGGGGAACTGGGCATTGCGATCGTCCTGACGATCCCCGGATAGCGCACTTCTTAGTCTTCAAAGGGGCTCCATCTCCGAGGCTTCGTCCGCCCACTCACTGCCAGGATGTTTCTCAGGTCTTTTAGGTCGACGTCTCCCCGCAATCGTGAGCGTGGAGGCCGAGACGACTGGGACGACAATTTCCGGGGATTTATCTTGTTGACAAGTTGACCTTCCTCCTCCTTCGACCAACCTGGATGTTGCCCGTGTCAAGCCATGTCGTCCAACGGTTCTCTGGTTGAAAAGAAAGGAGATGCTAAGGCTGGCTCCAAGAACGCGCTGGGTGCCTTTCGCGGCCCTGTCGCTGGCGGCGACGTCGATGTTGAACGCATCGAGGATGTGTCTCTAGTCGAGCCTCCAGTAAAGCAGAAGAAGTCGCGCCAGCTGCGCCGTCACTTTGCGCGGTTCTGGTGCTGCTATCTCTTCTGGAACATCATCTTCCTCGCCATCTTCCTACCAATCTTGTAGGTTGCCCCTTTTTATGCTTTCAATGCTTTGGCGAGGACTAACCAGGTCAGCTTCTTAATCGTCATTCCTGCCGTCGCTCAGCTGGTCGTCGACAAGTCAGACCTTGTGCTGGTTAACGCGCAACTCGTTGACCCACGCCCGGACTCCATGATGCTCACCCTCGAGGCTGCTCTGGACCTTGGAGTGATATTCCCCGTGCGCATTGAGCCGCTCACGCTGTCTATCTACAACCCCGAGGCGACAGGAAACGACACCATTTTCAAATCCACAATCGGCGCCTCGAGAATCGATGGAAATACGACCCTGGGCGTTAAGGATGTCCGTACACCCTTGCACGTGTCCGAGTGGACCGACTATGTCCATAGAGTCGTCTTCAACAAGAACGAACCCCTACCAGTGAAGGGTTCGACCATTACGTACATTGGTATTCTCAAAGCGCATGTCCATGTAGACAAGTTTATCCATCAGAACAGTGAGTCTTTACTGCCGGAACATGAATGAATAAACCAAGCTAACTCAGCCAGCACTCAATTCATTTGAGGGGTTCTCTATTGATGAGCCCCAGTTAATAAAGAAAGAAGAGGACGGCACAAACCTGGTCGCAAATGCAACCCTTCCAAACCCGTCTGTGATGACTCTGCAGATTGTAAGTGCAATTATTTTGACCTGGTTCCTGGATCCACAGCTGACCAAGAAAGGGAACCACCGTGCTCGACCTCAAGGCCGGTAACTACACCCTTGGCAACGCAACGATCGATAACCTCATACTATACCCGGGCAATCACTCAGCCTCGGTAAGAGGCATCCTCGACCTCGAATATCTCGTCCACAACCTGGGTGGAATTCTCAAGACCCAAGGCGACGCCCTGAACAGAGGAGCCCTTAGCCTCACAGCCGTCGGAAGATCTGTTACTCACGACGGCGAAGATGTCCCGTATTACACAAAAGTCATGCAGGAGCTGAGCCTGACCGCCGATGTCTCGATTGCGGCACTACTCAAGAACACTGTACATGGAGCCCTCCACCCCGAGGGAGAGCCGGGACTCCTCGACAACCTGACGGGCTCCAAGGGCGATAATAAGCTCCACGACGCTCTCGATGGCATTCACGATCCGGACAACAGTTTAGGGCTGGATAAAACCAGCTCATAACCTGGGTGGGTCTTAATAGGTTATGATTAATGATGTATATAATTTCTTTTTCCCACGGTGGCTTGTTTTGCGCATACATACTATATCCAATAGATACCGGTCGCCCAATGAAACAAACTCTAAACACAACACTGGACCTTTCAAGACAAAAACTGTGATGCCAACTGAAACAGTAACTGAAACGAAAGAAATCGAAGAAAATTCCGTGACGTTAGTACGAGCCAGGATCTACAATCTGAATCTTGCAACTCCACCGGTTCGTTGAATTCCGATCTTGCCTTGCAGCAGGCAGCCAGTCTATTCAATATTGGGAGTTTCGAGCACCTATTATTTCAATACCCCTTAATCTTTCATTGATACACTCAATACATTGGTAACCGGACGGATGCGTATAAATACCGTGAATAAGGTTGGCCCGTTTTCTCTGCTCTGAGTTTCTCCCCTTGCTGCCCGCTCAAACTTCTCTCACCAACAACCACGATCATGGGTGAAGCCTCTCTTTGCGACCACCGGCAGCCAGTACCCAATATGGGCCTCTCGGAGTACACAAGATCCGTCTTGTCCTCGTTAAGCGAACTGCAGACCATCATCGAGAAGCAACACACCGTCCAACTTGATGGCCACACCCTGCGCCTCAGCGATGCCGTCGCAATTTCCAAGTATCCAACCCCGCCTTCATATCCTACCCAGCAGACACTGACCATCGCTTCCTAGGTACGGCGCCAACCTCTCAGTAACCGATGACAGCCAGATACTAGCCCGGATGCTTGGCAGCGTCGCTCTGCTTGACAAGAGGCTATCCCAAGGCAAGGTCGTATACGGCGTGAATTCGGGCTTCGGGGGCAACGCAGATACTCGCACAAATGCACATGAGGATCTCCAGAAAGCGCTGGTCCAGCATCATAATACTGCTGTTGTTCTGCCGTCGGACAAGGGCCATTCTTGCTCGTCCGTTCTCCGTCATCTTCCCCAACACTCGATCCCCATACCTGTTGTCAAGGCTGCAATGGTGGCTCGATGCAACTCGCTCATCCGTGGTCATTCTGCCGTGCGCGTTAACATTGTTCGGAACCTAGCGAAGATGATTACCGAGGATTACACCCCTGTTGTCCCGTTGCGTGGAAGTATCTCGGCGTCGGGGGACTTGACTCCGCTCGCGTATATCGCTGGTGCGCTTGAGGGCAACTGTGATATTTACATCCACTGCGGAAAGCAAGGTACAATTGTACCGTCAGACAAAGCGCTCAAGCAGCTCGGGTTGGAACCTTTGACATTCCGTCCTAAGGAAGCTCTGGGCTTGCTTAACGGTACCGCGTTCAGTACCGGTGCAGCCAGTCTTGTGCTCTTCGAAGCCAACCAGCTTGTCCTTCTTACGCAGGTCCTCACGGCAATGTCGACTGAGGCTCTACTCGGTACACAGAAGAACTACGATCCCTTCATCGCGGACGTGCGTCCTCATCCTGGCCAAAAAGAAGTAGCTGGCAACATCCACCGCTTCTTGTCTGACTCCCGACTCACTTCGGACCACGAGCATTCTGGCTCATCACACGAACTGGCACAAGATCGCTACCCCCTCCGCACTGCGTCCCAATGGATCGGGCCGCACGTCGAAAACATGGCCCTTGCACTATCGCAGGTGTCCATTGAACTCAACTCAACTACCGACAACCCGCTTTTCGATGCGGCCAACCAAACCATCCACCACGGAGGCAACTTCCAAGCAGCCTCGATCACAAGTGCCATGGAAAAGACCACCAACGCCATGCAATCTCTGGGAAAACTCATCTTCACGCAGTGCTCGGAACTTCTCAACCCAATGCTGAGCAAGGGCCTTACTCCGAACCTATGTGCCGATGACCCAAGCCTATCCTTTGCGCTGAAGGGAGTCGATATCAACATGGCCTCGTACATGTCTGAGCTCGGTTACCTCAATAACCCGGTTAGCAACTTCGTGCAAACGGCTGATGTGAATAATCAGCCAGTCAACTCGCTCGCACTAATCGCGGCACGGTATGCTGGTGATGCGGTCGAGGTCTTCTCCCTTATGGTGGCGAGTCATATTTATACTCTCTGCCAGGCAGTTGACCTTCGCGAGATGCACAAGCTGTTTGAAGCAAAGGCACGGAAGGACATGGCCGATTCCACAGCCGAGATCTTCGGGTCAGCCGTCACCAACCAAATTGTTGTTTCCTTGTGGACGGAGATCATGGAGCATTGGAACCGGAACTCGACATTCGACCTTGCTGATCGAGCTGATACATCTGTGTCCCTGACTATTGGCACACTATTTGCCGCTCTTACGAAGAGCGCCGGTGCAATCAACGACGCTAGCCTGGTTACCAAATGGCAGGGCCGTACCACCGACATCCTGAAGCAAGCATACAGCGCGAACCGCAAGTCATATCTCGCTAGTCCAAAAGGAAGCTTGCTATGCTCATCCTCGGCGAAGATCTACAACTACGTCCGCGGTACGCTGAAAGTGCCTATGCACAAGGGACTGGTGGACCATCCTACTTACGTTTCTGACTCTGGGGACGCTTCGAGCTCGGACAAGAAGACAATTGGGTCACGTATCTCCACAATCTACGTTGCCCTCCGAGAAGGCCAGTTCATGAGCGTCCTCGTCGATTGCTGGCAGGATCAGCCTTCGCACATCTTGGATAATTGAAGAATCATGGGTGGATATCTTCTAGACATAGACCTCACAAGCTTCAGAGGTATTTCTTTTCGGAACTTATCTCTTTTAACTATTAGATAGAGAGTTACCCAGCAAATTCTATTCAATTCTATACTTGGATGAAATCTCTTTCTTCCCAGCCCTAATCCAGGTATTTTAGGCGCATGTTTTATCAAATCTGGTTCTCAAACTTCGAAACCAACGTCCCGACATGCGGCAACAGCTCAACAGCAAACTCGTCCCCAGCCTTCAAAAACTCCTTCGGATTCTTCGCCGCTCCAACACCCGGAGGCGTCCCAGTCAAGATGATCGTTCCAGCAGGTAGCGTCGTACCCTGGGATAGGAAGCTAACCAGCTTAGGGACGGAGAAGATCAGATCGCTATAAATGTTAAAACCCCCATCCAAGAAATCAACGGAAAGTAATATGGGCATATAAAAGAGGGTAGGAAAGACATACGTCAGTTGGCAATCCTGCAAAACAACCCCATTCTTCACCCCCCTAATCCTCAACCCCCCAACATCCCCAACAACCTTCTGCGAAACAAGCACCGGACCAAGCGGACAAGCCCCATCAAACCCCTTCGAAAAGCACCACTGGCTCTGGTTCATCTGGCTCGTGCGGCTGGAGATATCATTTGCGGCTGTGTAGCCTAGAACATACTCAAGCGCTTCGTCCTCCGAAACATCCTTCGCATCGCGCCCGATTACAATCGCCATTTCGGACTCGTAGTCGCCCGTTCCGTCTGCTTGGGTGATCTTGGGCAGGATGGTCGGGGATGTTGGGTAGGGGTTTCCGAGGGATGTTGAGGGTTTGATGAACAGGGTGGGCACGGTAGGGATTTCGAGAGACATTTCTCTTGCGTGGGAGACGTACTATATCCGTTATTTAGTGTTAGCATTCCAGGTTGAAATCGGAATGCTCCTGGTATACTAGTAGGTAAGGATTACATTCAGCCCAATGCATCTAATACTCCCGACTTCATTCTGGGCGACAGGCGAGAGTAACCGCGCGATACTCTCAGTCGTGCCCGTCTTGGATCCCGGGTTCAGCACGGAGGATCCGGAGAATAGCGCGACAGGGACATCGTTCCCTTGGTGGATGGCGAGGCCGACGTCGAGAGTGGGGCTGACTGGCTCGCCGATGAGGATTGTGGAGGGATTGGATTTGGGATGGAAGCGCACGAGGCCTGGAGTTGTTAGTATTAGTGAAAGACGAGACATGAGTTGGTCAAGGGAGAGGTACGGGAGAAGGTGGCTGCAATTTTGGACATCGTGGCGCGTAGTCTAGATTTGGATTCTAAACTTGCGAATGATCTGGGGCGATGGGCTTGAATAGAGTATATATTAAGTTCCCCCCGGAGTAATTCTCATGCAGATGGAGTGTTGGTCGTGGGGAGAGTGGGAGTGTGCCACTTCTCCACAATATCGTGGGGATATACTGGACACCATGTTGTCACTTTGGTTGAAGGACTAGACTTAACTTGGATTTGAGTAGAATTAAATTACCTATTGTGAAGTGATAGTTGTTTTAAGGCTCGTCCCAGTGTGAACAAACTTCCAAGGTCTATTTGTGAAAGACGAACTTAGGGTTGTTGATATGATATGAGGTATGGCATATGCTAGCTTCTATATTGAATATAAAACTATAGACCACCCCTCCATAGGCGTGTCTAAATCAACCTCTTGTCTCCATCGTCCATTCCGAAGTCGTCCCATGAAGGTCTGTCCGTCCCATTCGGTCGGCTTGCCCTCTCAAACTGGTTATCCACGCCATCAATCTCCGCAATCGGCTTCACAACCTCGATGTCTGCGCTGTACGCCTTCGAATACCATTTTTCAGTCAAAGCCTCGGTCCCAGCTTTAGGTGACAGATACAGATGCGGGAACCGCTCCTTCATGCCCCTCAGCACGGTCGACGAAATCCGGTCGACGCTATCGCAGTGTCGCAGGGCGAAGAACTCCTTGTTCTGACTCGTGCGCATGGCTTCTTGCACAGATTCGGAGTATTTCCCGACGGCGAACAGGAGAAGGTCGTAATGCATCAGTGAAGCTTTTCCGTGGTACGATCCGCCGTACCTGGCGCGGTTGTAAAGTCCCGTCAATGCCGCGATTGCGCCCATGCAGCCCGTGCCATAGTCGGAGATTGGGAAAGGTGGGACCACAGGGTTGGAAAGTTTCATGAACTGTCCCTGTGCCCATGCAATCCCTGTGACCTATTTTACCTCAGTGTAAGTCTTTGTGTGCAAATTAAGGGAGAGCAAGAACGGGGTTACATACGCAATCTGCTATCTGTTGCCAGCCCGGTCGGCCAGCCCACTCACCCTCATAGCCAAAGCAGTTCTCGTTAACATAGACAATGCCCTTTCCGCGCTTCTCGGCGAGGGTGGCGAGAGATTCCGGCCCGTAACCTAGGCGTTCTAGTGCGCCGGGGCGGTATCCATCTACAAGGACATCTGCATCTGCAAGGAGCGTTTCAAAGATCTGTCGTCCTTCGGGGGTCTTGAGGTCGAGGTCCGCAGCATGCTTACCCATGTTCCCGTCAACTTGGAAGAAAGGAACGTCTGAGAGGTGGGGGCTCGTGATCTTGAGTACGTCTGCGCCGTACTCCGATAAGATACGGGCAACGGTGGGACCCGCGATGATTCGGCAAAGTTCAAGCACTTTGACGCCTTTCAAGATTTTCTGGCTACCATTGGCAGAAGGGAATGGTGTTGGTGCGATATTTCCAGAAAGTTTGGTGATTTTCCATGGTGGTTCTTGGACGTTGAGTTGGCCCTGTATAAGTTAGCGTTGCCCCATACTTTAGTGATCTAGCTTGGGACGTACGTGTGGTGTTTTGATGAAGTCGTCATACTTGAACGCTGTTACACCCGCCTGCCTCCGTTCCTTGTTCATTTCCTCCAGCTCAGCTGCAGAGTATTTCTGCACGTGGCTTTCGATGACCTTGATGACCTCCTCGTAGTCCGTCAAGTCTGGCCGGTGCCCTTCCAACCCGATCATGTTTAATGTGGTTGTAGCCTCAAGCGAACCATGAATATGAAAGAATTCACCCTCATTCTTGGTCTTATATAAATTTGCCGACATGCGGCGGTACCCATTTGACTGCGCAGCAAGCAAGTCGGTATCTGACACCAATTAGCCAACTTGTCTGTAAATCAAATCTTTTGGCATACCTTTGAGCTTCTTTTTCACCTCCGGGTCCAGTTTAGATAGCCCATCTACCTTGGCCATGTACGCCTGGCAACCGAACGCTGTCGCGAGTTCTAAGTTGACCTTCACATTGCGCTTCTGTGCAGCTGGTCCATATCTTAGGTCTGCGATTGCAGCCGCCACGGATCCCTCGACACCTTTCAGCGCAGCGAGCGTCTCTGTCTCCTTGAATGGAATTGGAAAATAAATTTGGTCGTGAGATGAATTGAAGGATACGGCATCTTGTCCTGCAACCACTTCCTCCGGAAGATTGAGGCGCTCAGCTTGATCGCAAAGCAATGAAAATATGCGCCCTGCTTCTTTAACGGGCGAATAAGAAGCCATTTTCCCAGTACAGTGTGGGTTGGATTGCCGATTCTGCACCTAGATGATATATCCAAATTCGCCTACCTGAGTAGTTGGGCGTTATATTGTAAATGCTCTGGAGATATAAACTTGGAACCGCAGAGGGGAATTCAAGATTTAAATGACGTTCCTGGGTCAATTCCGAGCGGCCAGTGCCGGTTCGAGCGCGGAAGCAATGCTGATCGGCAGTTGCAAGCGACAAGAGAGTGCATTATGTCTGGCATGCGCGCAAGAGGCGAATAAGAAGCCTCTGGGCGGTTTCTTCAGAGTCAACCCCGCGTGCTGCGCTTCCGAGTCGGGGCGGATAAAGGCAAAAGATCGGATGTGTACCGATAAGATCGGAAGACGCACGTGATTCAGACTTTTGTGCCTGAGGTGGCGAAATCCCCAGCGAGGCCTAGCCTCACAATTTCACAAACCGCCGTAATCGGAGTCCCGGCCAATCACAGCACACCCAATTCAATACTGCCGAAATTATCTTCGTCCCCCGACTTTTGGCTTCTCTCCGCCATTCAATCTTCAATTCAGCCTCTTCGTCTGATTCAAGTGAAATATGTTGAGGCAGATTGTCTGGCAACGGGGGGTCTCACGCAGGGTATGTTTTTTGAGCAACTGATCGCGCACACCGACACTGACTCTTTCTAGCTGACCCCATGCCTCCGCCGTGGCCTTGCCACAGTTACTGACTCAACACCCGCCTCCTCACGCATGCCCCCCTACTCGAAGACCGTACGAAACCTCGAGGAGGTCCGAAAGGTGCTAGGATCATCGCGCGCTCTTACTCTGGCCGAGAAGATTCTATACTCCCACCTTGCAAACCCGGAGGAGTCATTGTTAACGGGTACCGAGAATGGACGCGACATTCGCGGCAAGGCGGATCTCAAGTTGAAGCCCGACCGCGTTGCCATGCAGGATGCCTCCGCGCAGATGGCTCTGCTTCAATTCATGTCCTGTGGCCTGCCATCAACCGCTGTACCTGCCAGTATCCATTGTGACCACATGATTGTCGGTGAACGTGGTGCTGATACCGATCTGCCGGCGTCAATTCAAGGAAACAAGGAGGTGTTTGATTTCCTGGAGAGTGCCTCGAAGCGATATGGTATTGAGTTCTGGCCTCCTGGCGCGGGTATTATTCACCAGAGCGTTCTGGAGAACTATTCTGCTCCTGGCCTGATGATGCTCGGTACGGATAGTCATACCCCCAACGCCGGTGGCCTGGGCGCCATTGCGATTGGTGTCGGTGGTGCCGATGCCGTCGACGCACTCGTTGATGCTCCCTGGGAACTGAAGGCTCCGCGAGTTTTAGGTGTGAGACTAGAGGGAAAGCTGCAAGGCTGGGCCGCACCCAAGGACATCATTCTTCATCTCGCTGGAAAATTGACCGTCCGCGGTGGCACAGGTTTTGTCATTGAGTACCACGGACCTGGAGTTGAAACGCTCAGCTGCACTGGTATGGCTACTATTTGTAACATGGGTGCGGAAGTTGGCGCTACAACGTCGCTTTTCCCCTTTTCTCCCAGCATGGTGCCGTACCTGAAGGCAACCCACCGCGCGGATGTCGCCGAGGCGGCGGCCAAGATCGCCGCTGGAGGGCCACAAAGCTTGCTCCGAGCGGACACCAACGCAGAATACGACCAGCTCATCACTATCGACTTGTCAACCCTAGAACCACACATCAACGGCCCCTTCACACCCGACCTCTCCGTTCCTCTGTCGCGCTTTGCGGAGACTGTCCGTGAGAAGAAATGGCCCGAAACTTTCAACGCTGGTCTCATCGGCAGCTGCACAAACAGCTCCTACGAAGACATGACCCGCGCCGAACACCTCGTAAAGCAGGCCAAGGCCGCTGGCCTCACTCCCAAAGCAGATCTCTTCATCACCCCCGGTAGTGAACAAATCCGCGCCACCCTCGACCGTGACCAGACTCTCTCTACCTTCGAATCTGCCGGTGGCACTGTTCTCGCCAACGCCTGTGGCCCCTGCATCGGCCAATGGAAGCGTACCGATGAGGTCCCAAAGGGCGAGGATAACGCAATCTTCACGTCCTACAACCGTAACTTCCCCGGCCGCAACGACGGCAACCGCCGCACAATGAACTTCCTTGCCTCACCTGAGCTCGTCACAGCCCTCACTTACGCCGGCTCCACAACATTCAACCCCCTCACCGACACTATTCCCACACCTTCAGGCTCCGAATTCCGCTTCGAGCCCCCAAGCGGCTATGACCTACCCAGCGCCGGCTTCGAATCCGGTAACCCCTCCTTCCAACCTTCCGCTGCCGTCCCAGACCCCAGCGTCGAAGTCAAGGTTTCCCCAACCTCCACCCGTCTCGCCGTCCTGGAACCCTTCGCTCCCTTCCCCAACTCCGACCTCCAAAACCTCAGTGTCCTCTACAAAGTCCGCGGCCAGTGCACAACAGACACCATCTCCGCCGCTGGGCCGTGGCTCAAGTATAAGGGTCACCTCCCCAACATCTCAGAAAACACGCTCATTGGTGCCGTCAACGCCGCCACCGGCGAGACAAACGTTGCCTACGACGAGGCCGGCAAGCAGCACACCATCCCCGAGCTTGCGGCTCAATGGAAGGCCCAGGGTCGCGAGTGGGTCGTTGTCGCTGAAGATAACTACGGCGAGGGATCTGCCCGTGAGCACGCTGCTCTCCAGCCCCGGTACCTCGGTGGCCGTGTTATCCTGGCCAAGTCCTTTGCTCGTATCCACGAGACAAACCTGAAGAAGCAGGGTGTTGTCCCGTTGACATTCGCTGACAAGGCGGATTACGACAAGATTGATGCCTGCGACGTTGTTGCTACGGATGGTCTGTATGAGACGTTGAAGAATGCTGGTAAGGGCGAAATCAAGGTTAGGGTTACGAAGAAGAGTGGTGAGGAAGTTGTTATCCCTGTGAAGCACACGCTGAGTGCGGATCAGTCTGCGTTTATTCTTGCGGGGAGTGCGCTGAATGTGCTTTCGAAGAAATAAATAAGTAGGGTTGTTTGTTTGCTCGATTGCCTCTCAGCGTTTCTTGGTTGCATCTTATACTATATTATATTCGGATAGTCTCTCTGTTAGTCTTAAAATTTCGTCTTAAATTCAGACTTTACTCGTCTTTCCATTCAACCCATTATATGAGGGCATTGTGGTCTTGGGAAGTGCTCTGTAGCCCAAGCTGTGCTTCCAAACTGCGGTGGCGGCGGGATAATCCTGCCCACCATATTCAACATATTCCGCTTGGGAATCCTTTAAGGCGTAGACAACTGGAAGGCACTTTTGCCCTTTCAACATCGGAATAACATGCTCGTCAATACCAGGAACAATATCCACAATACGGGTTGGTTCCGCCAATGGCATCCATCCCTCTTATCTGCGTGGCCGTCTGTACCCGCACCAAAGAGCATCGATACTCCGAATCACTCCTCCAGTTACCAGTCGCAGAGTTCAATGGTAACCTCTGTAATCACTTTTTGGTGTACACGGTTCGGAGGCACTATCCATCTGCAGCCATTGAAAGAATCATGCTGGACGAGGACAGACGAACGACGTCGAGGCGAGATGTATCTTGTAGCGGCTAGAATTGCGAGACGAGGGGTTCACGTGCCCAAATGTTGACATTGTTGCATCAATGGTGCCATATTCTCTTGTGCATCCATCTCGCACGAGAGTAAATGATAATATACTCGATTCCCCCGGAAATTCCCCCATAAATAAACCAAACATCCGGTCGAAAATGCCGTTGCGCGCCTTCTCGGCCGATTCGAACCCGACCGAGGCGGAGATTGTGGTTCTCCGTTTTTCCGTGGTGGTTCCCCGCCCCGCGGCCCTATTGCATTGCGTCAATTTTCCCCGGAGAACTGGCGGTGGCCATTAACTAAGCCTATTCTCTGGGGTTCCTATTCGCTGTGCTTTATCCCGAGGCCCCTGCTCGCAGTCAAGCGCTGCGTCGGTCGAGAGCTTTCGCCATCGCGGGTATTCCTTCGCATTTATCCTTTCGTCTCTTCGCTCGTTGTGCCCCATCTTTCCTTCTTTTCGTCTCTCCCCCCCTCTCCAACTCCTCTACCCAGATCACCGACTCAATATGACGGATAAGAAGTTAACGGGTGCTGCTGTCGCCGAGCACAACTCCAAGGATTCTTGCTGGGTTATTGTTCATGGAAAGGCATACGACGTGACCGAGTTCTTGCCAGGTACTATGCGATCTCGATTTAATTGACTGGATATGGGCATCGTACTGACGACTTAGAACATCCTGGTGGCCAGAAAATTATTCTCAAGTACGCCGGTAAAGATGCGACCGAGGAATTCGAACCCATTCACCCGCCAGACACTCTCGACAAGTACCTCGACTCCTCGAAACACCTCGGAGAAGTCGACATGGCGACTGTCGAGCAGGAAGAGAAGGCCCATGACCCCGAGGAAGCCGCCCGTGAGGAGCGGATCCAGCGCATGCCGTCTCTGCAGGCATGCTACAACCTGCTGGACTTTGAGACGGTCGCGCGAAGCGTCATGAAGAAGACCGCATGGGCTTATTACTCCAGCGGTGCGGATGATGAAATTGTACGTACAGCAGCCGTGTCTAGTTCCTTGGGATTGATCAAAAGGCTAATCTTATTTGCTTCCAAAAGACTATGCGCGAGAACCACTCCGCCTTCCACAAGATCTGGTTCCGACCACGGATTTTGGTCGATGTCGAGAACGTCGATTTCTCCACGAAGATGCTTGGGACGAAGACCTCGATTCCTTTCTATGTCACTGCGACCGCCCTGGGCAAACTGGGTAACCCGGAGGGTGAGGTTGTTCTCACTCGCGCAGCACACGATCATGATGTCATTCAGATGATCCCGACCTTGGCATCTTGCTCCTTCGATGAGATTATTGATGCTCGGCGGGGCGAGCAGGTGCAGTGGTTGCAATTATACGTGAACAAGGATCGCTCGATCACCAAGCGGATTATCGAGCACGCCGAGGCCCGCGGATGCAAGGGTCTCTTCATCACTGTCGACGCCCCTCAACTCGGCCGCCGAGAGAAGGATATGCGATCAAAATTCTCCGACGTTGGCTCTAATGTGCAGTCATCAGGAGGAGACTCAGTGGACCGCTCCCAAGGCGCAGCGCGCGCGATCTCGTCCTTCATCGACCCATCGCTCTCATGGAAGGACATTCCCTGGTTCCAGTCCGTGACCAAAATGCCCATTGTTCTCAAGGGTGTACAGTGCGTAGAAGATGTGCTCCGTGCTGTCGAGGCGGGCGTGCAAGGTGTCGTTCTGTCCAACCATGGTGGACGCCAGCTTGATACTGCACCATCGGGTGTCGAAGTTCTGGCCCAGGTCATGCCAATCCTGCGGGAACGCGGATGGGAGGACAAGATTGAAATCTTCATCGACGGCGGTATCCGTCGTGCGACGGATATCCTGAAGGCGATATGCCTTGGTGCCAAGGGTGTTGGTATTGGGCGGCCTTTCTTGTATGCCATGTCGGCATACGGCCAGCCTGGTGTGGACCGAGCTATGCAGCTCCTGAAGGATGAACTTGAAATGAACATGCGTTTGATAGGTGCTCAGACAGTCGAGGACCTAAACCCCAGCATGGTTGATGTGCGTGGTTTGGTGGGTGGGCACAGTGCAACTGTGCCGTCGGACACGCTGAGTCTGGGGGCGTACGACCCTCTCCAGGCACCTCGGTTCAGCGAGAAAGCCAAGCTATAGTGTGCGTGTATTTAAGTGGCCGACTGGAGATATGTCGGTTAGATTTTTGTATATAATACCCCGGTTAGAATAAACTGTGCATTTCCAATATTTGTGTTTGGTACATTTGGACAAAGTAGAGATGACATCCCCGCTTGGCTTCTGACAGACTGACACAAAGAAATGCCCTGTCAAAATACAGGCCGTACGTACTTCTGGACAGCTGCCAGACCCAGAGCACCGGTGCAAGCGTGGATCCTGCAGGATCCCTGCGGAATTCCCGCAACTGCCAGTGCCATTCAGTGAATCAGTAGCGGCAATTCTGAAACCCGAGCGGGGGATTTTCAACGGTCAACAATGCACGACGCCGGTTCGGCCCTTGCCCAAGAAGGCTCGCCGCTTCATCCCTCCAAAGAAACTTTGTCTAATTCAGACTATGTCAGGCGGCCGCGAATTGGAAACCCATGTCTGCTTCCCTTGAATCCATCGTCTGTGCTTCTGTCCTTGCTGGCTTGGTCCACTTGTATCACGACCCGCGCATGTGGGCTCTCAGAGAGTCAACAGTCAACACCCAACACCCAAATGATCTTGCGAGTTTCCCATCCACTTCTCTCGTTTTTATTAACCACTGCCGCTTAAAATTATCCTTGACGGTCACAGATGCCGGTTCGCGAATCCGGCTGTTAACGGGGCCACCCGCCAAAGGGTCTAGCTTGTTCGCAGCCAATTCTGGCCCGGGCGACGACGGCTTAGGTGCACATCGCACCACTTGCACCCCAGTTACTCGCCCCATCCTTACCCACAATTGAAGCCGGTTTCCTGGCAGCCGGGTGCTAGTGGTAGTCGGATGGCTGACTCGATGTCCAACCTAGGCAAGTTGGAGCACCGAGCTGCTGCCAGCCTGCCACTGCCAGCCATATTATTTCCTCCTCCGGCCGTTCATTTCCCACACCGTTCGTTCCTCGTCCCGTGTCTCCACACACACACACTTTCTGACAGTGACACGCTGACGCTTGGAGCTGTTGACTGTTGAGGGTTCAATGCGCAGTCTAGTTTGTCTTGCTCAAATTTATAGACCGCCCCATCCGGATCTTCCGCGCATATGAAGGTCCGAGTTCTCTCCGAAATATACGACCTTCCCCAAGCTGGGCTTATTGATTTCCAAGGCCCCATTGATAAACTTGGTTTTGAATTCTCTTCTCACCTCTAACTGACGCAACATGGTAGTCCGCAGTAATGAGAGAACCTCTATGGTGGGAGGAGGGTTTTATAACAAGAACTCTAGCCTCCAGGCCCTCGTTGCAGAATCGTGTGGTGGATTAGTGGATCTTGCAGACGTTCAAGGTTGGAAATCCTATGCCCTTGGTGTACAGATGGATAGCAAACTTACATATGCTAGGTAAATCGGTGACACTTGCCGACTATGGGTGTTCAGAGGGGTCAAACTCGTAAGCCACCAAAGTTGAACACCAAAGTTGAACACCTCGAAACGTTACTGACCTAACAGGTCCCGTATGATTCAGAAAGCCCTTGACGCATGTCCGGAAGACTGCGCTATCACTATAGTGTTCAATGACACTCCAGCCAACGACTATAACAGCTTATCATCCACAATAGACCGCGCCTTACGAAACCCGGAAAGCAAGAGCACCAGAAAGGTCTTTTCGCTGATGGCACCCCAAAGCTACTATGAACAAGTCGTGCCCAACGAGTTCGTTGACATTGGTTTCTCCACCGCGTCTCTACATTGGATTAGTCGTCTTCAGCCGGCAAGCGGTAACCTGCTACCAATTGACGCGGATGTATCAGCAGAAGTCCTGGCAGATGTCCTCCGCTTCCTTCGTCCACGCTATAACGAGGTACGGGTGGGTGGCCATTTACTTCTCAGCTTCCCGGTAGACGGAGAGCTCAGCCTTAAGTGCGCGTATCCGTCTATATTCCGATGCCTAAAAGACCTGGCCGAGGACGGAATCATTTCCCAGGAAGCGGCGTCGAAATTCCGTCTGCCTTTCCATTTCAGAACCCCAGAGGAAATCAAACAAGCATTAGTTGCCGTGAAAGAGGAATGGCAGGTAGCCGAGCATTTCAACCGAGACGTGGCACATCCGGCGTTCCTAGAATTCCAGTCTAGCTTTGCGAGCTCATCCTCCGGTAGCCCCGATCCAGCGGCTTTGGACGCGTACAGTAAGGCCATCAGCGGTGGGTTCGTCGCGATCATTGGCAACACTGTAGTCGATACGGCGCGCGTGTTCCAGGACAAGACGAGCACTGTCGCTGGTCACTCTGCGGAGACCATTCGCTCGAAAATGGTGGAAAAACTGCAGCAACGTCTCCGAAAAAGCGATTTTTGGAAGACGCCACTGGGGAACAAGTATGTGTTCCTGAAACTCAGGAAGATCTGAGCGCCATTTGGATAGTGGATGTGTCGTGTGATGCTATGCGACGGGCTGGACCTCCGCGTTTTGGAATAGATACCTCATGCTCGGACAAATATCGAATTTCTATTATTATTTTCCATCAACTCGCACAGAGCAGTAGCTGTATGCAAATGCAAATGCAATAACGCAGGGGGTTGGTTGGCGGTCGGAATCCGGCCCCGCCCGTGACCAAAAAACGACGACGGACGGTCTGCAATTTATCTTGATTCTTCGCCCTCTCTCACCTCGCCATTCAGCATCCTCATCTTCTGCATTGGACGCTTTGACTATTTCAGTTATCTTCCAACCACGCAAGTAAAATGCCTCGATAGAATATCCCGCCCGGCGATCTCCTCGACCATGCACAATGAGCAAGCGCCCGCTCGACGAGTCTCCAGGTCGCGGTGGCTCTCCGCCGCCAGAGCATATCAGTCACAACGGCCTGCTGCCCATCAACGACCTTCTCTCTCCCACGCCCGAGCACCAGGGCTCGTCTGCGGGGTCCAAAAAGCCACGCAACTTTATTGCCACTGTAGTGAGCATACCCCGCTGGAGATATCTTCCAGTGCCAAACTAATCTGAGTATAGGCCTGTGAAACATGTAGACTCAAAAAGACAAGATGTGACGAGTCAAGGCCCAGGTGCGGCCTATGCAAGTCACTTGGTCTAGAATGTGTCTACAATGAGCGCAAGACTTCCAAGTTTGTTGCTTCCTCTCCCTGGTACTTTCTAACTATACGGGGATTTGTTGCTGACATCCCCGAAGGCGTGACCACTCGCTCACTCTGATTATGAGCACCCTCCATCGACTGGAAACCAAACTGGAGAATGTACCAGCCAGCGTGCGCCATGAAATCCAGTCACTGCAAGCCCAGTTGCCTCGGGGGCCTGATGGCCCAGGGGAGATGAATGCTCCCAGCCGCGCCACTCATGCACCTGCGCCTGCACACGCCAAGCAAGCCTCTTTGGGGACGCCGCAAACACTGACTCCATCAGGTGAACCGGAAGTGTTCGAGTTCGATGAGCGCCCAAATGCCGTCAGTGCAAACGGTCTAGTCTCGATCTCGTTCAGCCAGCATGGGGTTGTTTTGTGGCCTGGCGCACAAGAGATTCTACCACAGCGTCTGCTTGAAGCTCACGAGAAACTGGGCAAGAACTATGTAATCGATACTGAGATGAATAGGCCGCCTCTGCCTATGTACAACTACCCTTTCCCGCCGCAAGCTGGGGACGAATGGTTAGAGCTTCTTCCGGTGGCGATGATCAAGGGTCTATCGACTGCGTTCTTCGCTACTTTCAACCCGTTCACGCCTATCATGGATAAACATTTCTATTTTGCGCTTACGCTTGGTGCGGCCCTTGAAAGTGGATTTGGGTATACGATGGAGAGCTGCATCGTCTTGAATATTATGGCCCTGGGTTGTTTGGCCGTTCATGCTCACCAAGAGGGCAACTATCCTTTGCCAGGAACGCGAGGAAACCACTTCGAACCACCGGAGTGGATGGCGGTTGTGCATGAAGAACCACCTGGTTTACGGTTCTTCAATGAGGCCCGGCGACGTATGGGATTTTTGATGTGTGAAAATGACATTCAGAGTTGTCAATTCTATCTGTTGTCATCGTAAGTACGCATGCGTGCGTTCTTTCCAGCCCTGACTAACTCTTTCAAGGGTCTACTACTCCCAAATTCTACGCCCTATGGATTCATGGGCCATGATTCACCGCGCTGCTACCGGTTGTCTTTCAATCTTGACAAAGTGAGCACCTGTTTCTTACCTACTCTAGTCTATACGCTAACAAATCAGCCATGATGTCAATTTCGATGAGTGGGAAGGTGACATGAAGTCGCGTGTCTACTGGAACTGCCTCATGAACGAGACTATTCTCGTGCAAGAACTCCACCTCCCTCCAAGCGGCTTGTCACGATTTGAAGAAGTTGTCCCCATCCCGAAATTCATAGGCTTTGAAACCCTCGGCTTCTTACCCTCGCGATTTTCCTCCTCAGCCGAGGATATCGACGACTCTTTCTTCCAATACCATTTTCTCGCGCAGGTCGCCCACCGCATCATTCTCACCCGCATCCGACATTCTCTATACTTCCACTCGGACTCGGGCAACTTCCCCCAACCCGCCGTCAACGTCGAACTCCACCACCAACTCGGCCAATGGCGTCAAAACCTGCCCCCGGGTCTCAAATTCCCAGACCCAACCACTGTATCAACAACCACCACCCCCCAAACGGCAGCGACCTCCCCAAACCCAATATCTCCGCACCCGCTCTCCACAACAACAACTACCACAACTACCGCCAACACAAACACTAACACTAACACCCGACCCCTCTCCCCCGCCGTCGCAGTCTCCGAAGCAATGCTTCGCGGCCGTTTCCTGATCGCCAAATTCCACATCGGCCGTCCGTATTTGTATAAGGCGCTCCGCATCCCATCCCTCCTGACAGACGACGAACTCGAGCAGGTCCGCAGCGGTCTACAAAATGCAATGGATTGGCCGATCATTCTAGGCATATTCCGTGACATGAAGAGCTGCATTCCGATTAAATTTGCTTTCTGTTCTCAGTGCGTCCCCTCCCCGTCCCTATCCTACTCCATGTCTCAATACAGTACTCAAGAAGAAGAAAAAGTTCCAAGTAGCTCACGGGTTTATATAGATTCTTCGGTCAAGTCCTTCTCTTCTACTGTATCTCGCACTCGCCTGATGCTCGGGTCCGGAGTACATTGCCTTCTGGCTGGGATCGGTGGAATCAGGAGATGTTAGGGTTCTTAGAGGACTGTGCGATGTATAGCCCCGCTGTTGCGAAGGATCTGGAACTTTTGCGATTACTGTGATTTATCTTTTTGGCTCTTTGTTTGGTGTTTTGGGGAGCTTAGGGTGGTCACGGTGTATTTCATATTGGGTGTGTAGGATTAAAAGGATAGAAGGGGTGGCTACAATTTAGCCATCGCGGCTAATTAGACCGGGCTTCAGTATAAAGTTACGAAAAACGACGTCATAAATGGTATCATATTTTACACATTCGTTCCGGGCATGTTTCCTTTGCTCTCTGGAATCATACAATGCCTTGCATTAACCACTCCAGCAAGATACTTAATTCTTTGATCCCTCCACCTTCCTGGCCCCAGACCTTTAGTCGCTCGATGACTACCCGAACACAGCCAGCCCAACTAACCGGTAGGCTAACGTACTCGGCGGAAGGAACCTCATCGACTTTTGCGCGGAAGGCAGCAATGAGGCATAACGCATGGTTAAAGCGTACTCTACAAGCCCCCCAGCTCCCAGGATGGCGGAACCACGGGACTTCGTTGTGGATGCGATATACGGCAAGAAGTAGGGATTCAGTTGCCTTGGTGCCGTATAGTGCTGCGAGCTCCCTGTCTAGTGGCGTGTGGATGCAGAGATACAGATATGCGCGGCAGAGAAGTTCGCGAACCTCCACGTAGCGTTCGCGGACTAGCTTCACGAGCTCTGGTTCCTTCGGTGGTGGGCGAGATTCGAGCGGCATGTTGAAGCGGAGGGCCGGGGGTAGACATACTACCCATTGATGGAGTTGATCTTCGAGGTGGGAAAGCGTACCTGAAAGGTTTTTTATGCTGGTGATGCCAAGGTTAGGTGAAAGAACGCGGACGGTGTTGCGCACGCGGTTTAGCAACCTCCGCATAGATATCTCTGCAAGATAATAGTAGTATGGAGTTGAGTCCAGGGCAGGGCCCGAAGGGCTGTGAGCACTGTCATCTGGACTACCTCCATATGGAGAATGATACACAGGGAAACTAGGTAGCGCAAAAGGGAAGTCGGAAAGTGAGAGATCGGAAGGAGGTAGTTCGCATAGCTCATATCGGACCTCACTAAGGAATGGGTTAGTGGCCTGCAGATTTGTATTTGGGATATGCCTTGTGCCATTGCAACAAACGACGCACCACTCGGACTTCAAACATGTCCAATATAAACGCTGCTCTAAGCCTACATTACGTTAGCCTATTACTGGAACAGGATGAGTTGTATCCATACTCTCCTCCTGTGCGGATCTTTCACCATTCCCGCTCCGATGCTTCATGTTGTACGTCTGCCATAACATGGACGCCGTGCGAAACATTTTCCACCCTGGGATTGGTTCGATATTGTATTGGTACCAGAAACTAGAGGTTTGTTAGCAAAACAAGCTCGCTATAGAAAGACCAACTCACCCGAATAGGCAAAAACACTGGACTCCCAATAGCGAATTGTCGAGATAGGCAGCTGATATTCGTTTTCTTGCCATGGAAATATACTCAAAAGATTCCCTCATCCGACTATCAGGGACAGCTATCGTCACATACGTCATTGGGGCACCATAGCTAGGTTCTAGGCATTGGACTTCCCTTGTTTCGTCTTCAGGATAAGTGCCCCAAATGGCTGCCAGCGCAAGGACAAGCAGCACTAGGCAAGATGGAGCAGACCAGTCAATACCTGTTTCCAAAACACGCGCTACATATGCCTCCAGTTGCTTCTCGTCTATGATGGGGTTTTTGGACAAGATCTTAGTCATGAAGACGTCACGTAGTTCCATGACCCTCCGCGGCTCGAAACTCGGGATGGCTTTGATGCAAATTTCAGTACCACACTCGCCATAAAGAGTAAATCGGTAGAGTATGGGTAGACCAACCAGTGGTAAAACGATCTTGTTTCTCCTCAAATGCGAGAGGAGGAAAAGTTGAGACCGGTCTCTCTTGGGGAAATATGGGCCAGCTCAGAATCATATCTGATCCGGTTATCGGAGTCTTGAGAGTATCATTGCGCGAAATCAACTCCGTGTCCGGTTCGCCAGGCTCGACGGGAGACTGGAAAAGTTGCTGGGACTGCTGGAAGGGCAGGCTGGATGGACTGGCGGCTCCCAGAGTGTCTTTGAGCAAACGCTCCTGATTCTCGACCGAAGCGAGGATCTTGGAGCCCCATGCCTCAAGACTAAGTAACAAACGGACATTATCAGATCACGCCGGATGGCAAAAGATCAGAAGCAAACTGACATCGACACAGGGTCGCTTTCGGGGTAAATACACGCCACGCCACGTTTTTGACATTTGGCACAAACCGGGCGCGCGGAATCACACCGGGTTTTAGACAGCCGGCAAGACTCGCAGGCCGTCAGGACTCTAGTATGCTTGCGCGGTTTGGAGATACCCGAAGCAGTCTCCATCTGCAATCTGCAATGGCGGGGAGAAGAGATAGCTAGGCAAGGGGAGATCACTGCGGGGAGATCTCACGTCTCACGAAGTACGAAGTGGAGTTATATTAGCCCCTAAGTGGCAGCAACGCTAGTCATGCCATTTAGCCAAAAGAGGGCAGGGGCACGCTGCAGGCTTTGTACCGTCGACAGCAAAAAAGAGCTGAGCTGGAGAAGTCAATGCGGGGTGACAGGGCGACGGCTGTCATCGGCAGGCATGGTTTACCGGTATTCTCTTCGGTACATAGAGGAAGGAGCGATCAATCGCACCTGCCCAGTTAAGCTGCAACGTCCAGGAGCTAATTTTCCTCCAATGACCGTCAACCAATTTTCAGGTACAAACTGATTCTGCCTAGGCATGTTCTAAGTTCTCATATCTGCTTTAGCCAGTTCACGGGATAGGTAGTTACTACTTAGTAACTAAACGCCTCGCCAATATCGTGTCTGGCCGACTTCGAACTGTCCACGCGCAACAATGTCTTCGCTCGATGTCCCAATCAGCACCTCATATACCCCTGCCTCGCTTTTCCACATTTCTTCGATCTCATCCCAGAAACTCGTTGCATATTTATCCAGCTTGATATGCACTGCCTTCTCCTCGCCTGGTTGCAGGAACACCTTTTCGAAACCTTGCAGTTCTTTCTGTGGGCGCGGTGTCGGGCTATTGGGGGCCCCCACGTATAGTTGCAGCACCTGCGCACCGGCTACTTCACTGATGTTCTTGATCCGAACCGTTGCGGTTGGAGGCGTTTCCGGTGTGAATTTATCCGGGGAAACTGAGGCTTCTGGTGATACCTCAAAGGTTGCATAGGACAGTCCGTATCTACACCTCGGTCAGCAATCATCTACACCATTCTCAGGGATGTGGTTCATACCCGAAAGGAAACAAAACTTCACGGCCAGTCTTCTCATAGAATCGGTATCCGACATATACATCCTCTCCGTATAGGACCCTTCCGCCGACGCTGGCGTAATTCAGGTACGCTGGGTTGTGTCTGACATCCCTAGGCCAAGACAGTGAGAGTTTACCTGAAGGATTCACTTCGCCAAATAGAACATCGGCAATCCCGTGTCCTGTTTCGTTACCTCCGTACCACCCATGTACAATGGCATTTGCCTGGTCCACCCACGGCATTGTTACGGGGGTCCCAGATTGGTTGACAATAACTGTTTTGTCCGCAGCCACGTCCAAGACACGCGAGATCATGTCGTCAATGCCAGGAGGAAGGTCCATATGTGTTCTATCAAACCCCTCAGACTCGAAATCCGCGTTCAGTCCGGTGCAAAGAATTGTGTAGTCAGCCTCTCCTGCTGCCTTCACAGCTCGATTTATCATCTCTCCAGCATCCATGCGCAGGGAGGCCCCCAGATTCGCAGCACCGCCGCCGAAATTCACCATCCCAGTTGTTTTCAGGGTGGCCGTATTGGCACTTCCATACTCTATTCGAATCTTGTATGTTTGACCAGTAACTAGGGACTTTGAACCAGTCTCCTCGATTGTGCCCTTGCCGAAGAAGGCAGTGCCCTTGGTCTGCTTAGTGGTGTTGTCGATGATCAGCTCGTCATCGATATACAGATTTGCCGTTCCAAACACGGTCAACCCAAAGTCCCATACACCAGATGCGTCACAGTTGAAGTCACCAATCAACGTTGACCAGAAAAGCTCCCTGTTCAGCCCTGGAAGTTTGTAGTCCATGAACTGAAAAGCAGTAGTAGGAACGGGCTCCGTTCCGAGGCATTTGCGGGCTGGGTTGGACACCGGCTCGTTGTAAAAGTGGATAACGGCGTTGCTCAATAGACGGTCAATCACCGGGAGCATTTTGTGGGCATGCGCACCCGTTTCATATATAATCTCGGCGCCGGGGAGTGCCTCTTGTACTGCTTCATACAAGCTCGAGGGGTGGTATGGTTTCAAGGCCGCGCTACCACCACCAGATATTGCCGGTGTCTTGATATGAGACCCGATGAGCGCAATTTTCTTCACTGTCTTTGGGAGCGGGAGAATGTTTCCCTCGTTCTTCAACAGAACCGTGCTATTCGAGCAGAGCGTACGCATAAGTGCGCGGTCTTCTGGGTAGTCGCGACCTTTCTCAACCTCCGAGACCTTGGTCCGGCTTGCACGTTGGACAAACTCCAATACCTTGCGGGCTCGCGCATCTAAAGTGGAAGACTTGATAAGGCGTGCCTGTATCGCAGACTCGATATACTTCCCCCTATACCTCGATACTCCAGGCATCTCCAGGTCCAGTCCCGCATTTGTCGAGTCAATCGTTGTATAAGTCCCGTACCAATCGCTCATGACCAACGGGTCCCATTCCCACTCTTTGCGGATCAGGTCATACATCTTCTTGTCCTCCACCACATGCTTCCCATTGATCTTGTTATACGAGGTCATAAGCGCACCTGGACTAGCATCGCGCGCGACAATCTGGAATGGACGCAGGTATATCTCGCGAAGTGCCCGGGGAGTCACAATCACATCGACAGCCCGTCGCTCGTGCTCCTGGTCATTGCCCACGAAGTGCTTCACTGTAGCTATAATGCCCTTGCTCTCACATCCAACGATCATCGAAGCCGCAGCAACACCCGCCAGGTACGGGTCTTCTGAGAAGGACTCGAATCCACGCCCACCCAGCGGTGATCTTTGCATATTTACAGTCGGGCCCAGCCAGCAATGTGCGCCCTTGGCTATACATTCATCCCCGAGCAGCTCCCCAGCACGTCGCAGTAGCTCTCGGTCCCAAACAGCTCCCAAGGCGGTCCCGCAAGGAAGGCAAGCCGCAGGCACACCGGCGAAGAACTTGGTGCCTCGAATCCCATTCGGGCCGTCTGTTACCCGTACCGATGGGACATTGTACTCTGGGATTGGATGTGTGTGCCAGAAATCAATTCCTAGCGGCAGTCAGTATCAGGCGGGGCTCTTCAATAGAGAGAAGAAAAAGAAATCAGAGTGTATTCTGACCAGCAAGCAGCGCGATCTTGTCATGGTCGCTAATGTTCGCCAGAACATGGTCTATATCGAACGTCCGAGTCATGCTAGGCAAAGAAGCAGGTGTAGCTGTTGCAGCGCCAAATTTGTCTCCCTGCGGAAGGAGAAAAAGCACTCCTTAAGTAAAATGACGCGCCCATAGCTGTCTGATTAGCTAGACATTTCCTCTCCAAGCGCGGGGAATCGTTGACCACAGCCCACATCTGGCATCTGGGCTGGACGGTCTCTAGGCGACTTCGGGGATAGACGGCAAACCCGTTCATTGGGTTGGAGAAGCATCTTGCATCCACCGGCGGAGTCTCCCCGACTCAGGTCGCGGCAGTTGAGACGTGGAATTAATAGAATTACATTATTGCACGAACTGCACATGGTTTCGCTTGGGACCAAGTGATTATGGGGAGGCCCCGCGCTCTTCCGCGCCGTCTTCGCTCTCCTTGGTGGCTGAATTCTCCCGCAGTATATCCGATGGGTTTGCCTCGCTCTACAACCACGCATGACTCCAAGGATCGATTAACATAATAATGAAGACGATATAATAATTCCATTTTCACTAGAAATTTTCCGATCGAACGCCGTCTCGGCAATTAGGCTAACTTCAGATTAGTACTTGATCATAAGCAAAGCCCTTAGAAATATATACATTAAATGGTTTTTAGGGTTTATATATATGTAGTTTATTTTCTGCAACCGACGCACTTGAATTCCACTCTCACTGCATTTTGCTTATTGAGTATACATGAGCAATGAAATACGCTGCGACAGGGCCAAAATGTATGAGATGTTGTACAAGGTGGGCTAGATCTGAGTATAAAGGGAACAAGCGGACTTTTATGCATCGAAGAAAGTAATTTATTGCATTGTGTGCCGTTCATTCTTTGCATACCAGCCAAATCGTACGGTAGAGCTATGTTCTTCCAAGCAATGCAAGTCACAGTCGCTCCCATCTAGAAAAAAAGGTATGTACATATATTCATACAGGAAATCTTACAGCTTTGCCTTTCCAGGTGCAAAGTTCGATCCCTGGCCCTCACTGATCCCTTCCACAATCTCATCCACGCTCCTCAGAATCCACTCATTCCCTTCTTCTCCAGCCAGCCACCTAGCACCTTCTTCACCTTCGGCGTCCTCAACCCAAGTCCCGTCTTCCAGCGCCTTCCTGAGTCCAAACACGTGCGAAACAACCTGCGGACCAACACCCGTCTGCGCTCTCAAGCAAGAAATCGCAACGATACTCGTCCCAACCCGCCCGATATTTGCCCCTGTCGTCCTCCCCTGCGGATCAGAAAGCAGAGCTCCGTAGTTCGCATGCAAGATATGCACAGGAAGATCGGGATGAGAGTCTCCCAGCTTCTCATATAATTTGACCTCGAAGGGCCGGTAAATCGAATCCCAGACTGCCTTTCCGCGCGCTGAGATCTCCGAGATATTCTGCGGCGAGGGGGCGCGGGTTGCTGTTGTTGAGAGGCCCGAGGCTACGGAGTCTGGAAGCGACGCCCTAAATGCGTTGAGGCAGTTTATCGTTCGGGGGATGCCGTTGAAGCTGATGCATTTTAGACCGACTTCGCGTATGAGTTCGGCGGTTGCGATGTGGTCGGGGGCGGATTGGGAGGATGTGACGAGCTCGAAGAGGGCGGTTAGGGAGGCGGGGGAGTTCATGGTCATTGTTGCCGCTGTCTATTCCAATTGGTCATATTAGCTCTTGTCTGGTTTAAGGTCTTCGGGGGAAAAAAGAATACCGATAAAGCCAGCCATGAGTGCTGAGAGACATTCTTTGCCTGCGCGGTTTGCTGGATCTTCGCGTAGATGGATTGGATGTTGCGCGGGGCGGGGACGGTGTTGGGTCGGGCGGCGGGGGAGTTGATGAGTGACTTGAGACCGGGTGAGAGTTTAGACATTTTGTAGAATTTAGAGAGTCCGCGCGAGAACAGTATCTGGGGTGATGCTGGCTTGGGCATCGGTCGGGGTATACTGGAGAGGAGAGGTTAAGTAGTCGGCCTCGGCTCTAGAAGTAGACGCCGATAAGAGGCGGATGGAGGGAGTGCCCAGATAGGCATAGTGGCTTCGGGCCTCATGTTGACGAGAAGATGGCAGCTCCAGCCTCCGGCTCTCTTGCTTTTAAACTACTTAGTACTCCGTACTTGCTGTTGCAAAAGACACTGGCAGTCAGTTGGTGTATGATCCTCATGAGCAATGGGCGTTGGTTTTGGTCGCTGCATGTGACGATCGAAGGCAATTTGCTAGCGATGATCTCAACACTGAGTCAGGCTTTCTTTCTCCACGCTTTCTCGAATCTGGGTCTACTTCCGTTGTGACGAACATTCCCCTGACCCGTTCCCTGGTTTGGATAGATCATCGCATGCCGTGCTTCTCGGAATTATCGTATCTCGATTCTCAACTCGACAGGGGCGTTTCTGGTTCCACCGTGTATTCCACTCCTTGCCGTCAAACGGGCTGCATCTCCAACCAAATCGCCATCTCTGACCTCCGCCAAACGTCTATTGTTGTTTAGCGTTGTGATCGACATGGTGTTCGTACGCGAGACTCGGCTTTTCCCCCAACCGGGCATGCCACTTCGGTTACACTGATGGGCCCTGGAGAATTTCCAGGAATAGGAACACTTGATAATGATTAATGGTCCGTCTGGAAAGCATGACCCCGGCACGCGACTCACCATTACATTTGGCTTGACATATTTCAACCCCGCCTTGACCCAACTGTCTGTGAGTACAGGGGTCGTTTGTCCATACCATTTTCTTTTAACGGTCGCCTACCAAGGAGCCTCGGATAACGCAATTCCATTATTTGTGGGAGCAACATGCCTCACTGGCTGTCTCTTGCTCTGCTGGCCGCAGCGGTGCCATGCAGCTTGGCCTCTCCCAAAGGGGCCAGTATCGATGCACGCGATTCCGACGATGAACCGTTCTCTCCGCCATACTATCCAGCCCCGAATGGTGGCTGGGTGTCCAATTGGGCCGAGGCATACCAGAAAGCGCACCGTATCGTGAGCAACATGACACTGGCCGAGAAGGTAAACATTACCACCGGAACTGGAATTTTCATGGGCCCCTGCGCCGGCCAAACAGGTAGTGTCCCTCGATTCGGCATCCCGAACATATGCCTCCATGATTCTCCATTGGGTGTGCGCAATACAGACCACAACACCGCCTTCCCCCCGGGGATTACGGTTGGTGCTACGTTTGACAAGAGGCTCATGTACGAGCGCGGGGTTGGTCTTGGGGAAGAAGCACGCGGTAAAGGTGTCAATGTGCTACTTGGCCCGTCTGTTGGCCCCGTGGGGCGGAAACCAAGGGGAGGCCGTAATTGGGAGGGGTTTGGATTCGATCCGAGCTTGCAGGGTCTTGCCGCTGTACAGACGATTAAGGGAATGCAAAGTACGGGAGCCATTGCCAGTCTCAAGCATTTCGTAGGAAATGAGCAGGAGATGCACCGCATGAGCAGCGTGGTCACACAGGGCTACTCGTCCAATATTGATGACAGGACACTTCACGAATTTTATCTCTGGCCTTTTGCTGAAGGTGTACGTGCTGAAGTAGGATCGGTGATGATTGCTTACAATGACGTGAGTGCAGCCTCTTTCTTTAATCTGTCTCATTGCTGATATATCTCTAGGTAAACAAATCGGCCTGCAGTCAAAACAGCAAACTCATTAATGGAATACTTAAGGAAGAACTCGGTTTCCAGGGATTCGTCGTAACTGACTGGTTGGCGCACCTTGGTGGAGTCTCATCTACATTGGCTGGCCTGGATATGAGTATGCCTGGAGATGGAGCCATTCCACTGTTTGGGGATAGCTATTGGGGCCCTGAGCTTTCCCGCTCTATTCTCAATGGAACTGTTCCGGTTGAACGATTGAACGATATGGTATGTAATGCCCCCCAGTCATACTGGCCATATACCAATTAATGCAACAGGCTACTCGTATCCTAGCAACGTGGTATAAAATGGGCCAGGATCAGGACTACCCACTTCCCAACTTTTCCAGCAACACGGAGGATGAGAAGGGCCCTCTCTACCCAGGTGCCCTCGTTTCTCCTGTCGGGGTCGTGAACCAATACGTGAACGTCCAGGGAGATCATAATATCACTGCTCGAGCTGTCGCCAGGGACGCCATCACACTCCTGAAGAACGAAGGAGATTTGCTGCCATTGAAGCGCAATGACTCGTTGAAGGTCTTCGGTACTGATGCCGGGCCAGACCAACAGGGCCTGAATTCTTGCGCCGATAAGGGATGCAACAGGGGCGTTCTTACAATGGGGTGGGGAAGTGGCACATCAAAGCTTCCTTACCTCATTCCGCCACAAGAAGCAATTGCCAACATTTCTGCCTCAGCTGAATTCTATATCACGGATAGTTTCCCTTCGTCTGTTGAAGCCCACGATGACGATATTGCTGTCGTCTTCATCAACTCCGACTCTGGTGAGAATTTCATCACGGTCGAAGGCAATCCAGGAGACAGAACATCCGCCGGCCTGCACGCCTGGCATAACGGTGATGATCTTGTCAAGGCTGCTGCTGAGAAGTTCTCTCAGGTGGTCGTGGTTATCCACACCGTCGGTCCCATCATTCTCGAAGAATGGATCGACCTAGACCCTGTCAAGGCCGTTCTCATCGCTCATCTTCCAGGTCAAGAAGCCGGTTACTCTCTGACAGATGTCCTATTCGGTGACTACAGCCCAAGTGGACATCTTCCTTACACAATACCCTACCAAGAGTCAAACTACCCATCAAGCGTCGGCTTACTCCAACAGCCGTTCGGTCAAATCCAAGACTACTACACTGAAGGGCTCTACATCGACTACCGCCATTTCCTCAAGGAGGAAATCACCCCACGTTATCCGTTCGGTCACGGATTGTCCTATACAACCTTTAACTTCTCGGAACCAACGTTATCGACTGTTACCCCATTAGATAGTGCTTACCCCCCGCCTCGCCCATCCAAGGGCCCAACACCGACATATCCCAATACCAAGCCGGCCGCATCCGAAGCCGCCTGGCCAGACCACTTCAATCGGATCTGGCGCTACCTCTACCCATACCTCGACAACCCTGAAGGTGCCGCCGCCAACTCCTCAAAGACATATCCTTACCCGGACGGATATAGCACGGATCCCAAGCCCCCCTCACGTGCTGGTGGCGCAGAGGGTGGTAATCCCGCTCTTTGGGATGTTGCATTTTCTGTTCAGGTAACTGTCACGAATACAGGCCAGCGGCCCGGCCGTGCAGTTGCTCAGTTGTATGTTGAGCTACCCGACTCTTTGGGGCTCGATACCCCGAGCAGGCAATTGAGACAGTTTGAGAAGACGAAGGTCTTGAAGCCTGGTGAGAGCGAGACTGTTACCCTGGATGTTACGCGGAAGGATGTGAGTGTTTGGGATGTTGTAGTGCAGGATTGGAAGACGGCTATTAATGGGCAGGGTGTGAAGGTGTACGTTGGGGAGAGTGTGCTTGACCACCGGGTGAAGTGTGAGGTCAGTGGAAAGTGCTCTACACTATAAACTCTGTGTATT
The DNA here is from genome assembly GCF_016861865.1 of Aspergillus puulaauensis. NCBI lineage: Eukaryota > Fungi > Ascomycota > Eurotiomycetes > Eurotiales > Aspergillaceae > Aspergillus > Aspergillus puulaauensis. The sequence continues at coordinate 1,142,870 of NC_054860.1, read as the reverse complement.
TCAGCTGTAAACTTAATATACTAAATTTTAAGGGCGGCTTCAGCAGCCTTGTATGGTAGATAGTACTTATGCAAACTATGCAATTGTTTAGTCATGTGCATAAAATAACCCACCTTACTCTTTGCCCAATGTAGCTCGAATGCTTTTCAACTTCCGTGTTTCAAGACCTCAAAGACGAGGAGTACATTACTCGACCCGATTCAAATGACTGAAACAGCTCATACCAAGGGAATGAGCCTATACCATCCGCTCTTCAACACCTAAGCTCAGGACCTCGCAGCACAAAATACCGCTAAAATGCAGGGCTTCAGTAAGTCTACTCCGCCGCATCGCAAAGCTTCCCCAAAGCAAAGCTAATCATGCTCTTTCTCTACAGATATGGGGCGGTTCGTCTACATTCCATTTTTACCATCTTTAAACCCATAACTAACCCGCCCGGTCGTCGAACAGGTACATCCCGCCAGACCAAGAAGGTCTAACAACAGTCAACAAGCTCGCCAACAAACATCCGCTCGGCGCGCGCGCGCGACACCTCCAAAGTAAAGGCGCATTGATTGTGCGCTTCGAAATGCCTTTCGCAGTATGGTGCACGAACTGCTCTCCGGAGAACATCATCGGGCAAGGTGTGCGGTTCAATGCGGAGAAGAAGAAAGTCGGGAACTACTACTCGACCCCGATATATAGTTTTCGGATAAAGCACACGGTTTGTGGGCAGTGGATTGAGATTCGCACCGACCCGAAGAATACGGCTTATGTTGTTGGTGAGGGTGGGAGGAAGAGGGATTTCGGGGTTGATGAGGAGGGGAGGGGTGTCGGGGAGATTATGGTTGGCCGGAAGGATGGGGCTGGCTCTGGCGCTGGGGATGATCCGTTTGCGAGATTGGAGGGGAAAGTTGAGGATAAGAAGGCTGTTGATGAGGCGCGGAGTCGGATATTGGAGTTGCAGCGGAGACAGAATCGGGACTGGGATGATCCGTATGAGGTGTCGAGGCGGTTGAGGAAGGGATTTAGGGCCGACCGAAAGGTGCTGGAGAAGAAAGAGGCTGGGAATGAGGCGCTGAAAGACAAGATGAGCTTGGGGATTGATATTGCGGATGAAGTGGAGGAGGATACGCTCCGGGCTGCGATGGTTGAGTTTGAAGATGGTGGTGGCGGTGATGTTGTACAGGGTGTGCGCACGAAGCCGATGTTTCAGCCGTCCTCTTCGTCTCTCTCGAAAACCAACGGTAGTGTTCATGGCAAAACGAGGAAGAATGGGAAACGGAAAACCGCGGATCTCGTTGCGGAACGGAAGGCTTCCTTTCGCAGTGCGCTGGCTGGGAATACACGCGCTGCGGTCGACCCATTTCTCAACGGCGACAACGCGTGGGAACCGGGAGTTAAGAAGAGAAAAGCCCCGGGGAAGACAGAAGGGAGAAGAAAGATTGAACGTGCCACTGGTGGTGACTCCCAACCTACTGCGAGCGATGTCTCGGAGATGCCGGACGCCACAGAAAATAGCCAGGCCACTCCTGTTGCTCTCGTTGATTACGGGTCAGACTCGGAGTGATTCGTGTTGAATGTATTTGTACTCTTTGGGGCGGCGTTAAGGATTCCATGATACCCAGATAGAGTTGGTTTATTGATACAATATCACTAGCTTCATTACATTCTACCTTTGTTTGGATATCAGATATTCGGCGTACAACGGTTCGTCACTAATTACAGAAGGCCAGGAATGTGCTACAAACAGTAGGGAAGACTAATTCCCACACTATTCCACGTTACTTGGCCCATGGGGCCTTTGTTGGTACTTGGCCGGCAGGTGTTGAGTCGCCAGTAGATGTTGAGCCGCCTCGCTGAGTATTAGCCCAAGGTGCTCGTGTTGGAGCCGATGCGCCAGGAGGAAGCCTCGAAGTATCTGGAATAGTTGATGCGCCACCTCTAGGGGTGCTCGACGACGGCCCTGGTGTTCTAGTGCTCGCCCATGGGGCTTTGGTTCCGGGGCCTGCAGCCTGTGATGATACGGAGGGGGCGGGTTCGTCCGTTCTCCGTGTTGTAGTAGTTGTATGAGCTGTAGCTGTTGGAATAGGAGCATTGGGGTCGCGCTCCCACCTAAACAATGACCCGAAGGGGAAGTGTTGGACTACTGGAAATTTGGAAAGCACTTCCGCATTGTACATCTTGATCATTCCCTAGATGCTGTGAGTTATATAAATGAACATTGTGAGGCTGAGCATACCTTGTTGATTTTCCCCCACCCGGCTTGGATGCCGGATATATCGTAGAGCATCGGGCTGTGCTCCCAGAAGGGGCCCCGTTTAACATCGTAAATGAAGCCGATGGCGGAGAAGTAGAGATTTTCCGTCCTTTCTCGTTGCACCACGTTCGCTTTTGTCACACCCCCCGGCGCTGGTGCATCGGGCAATGACCCTTCTTCAGGTATGGGGTCTGACTCGGATATTGCGGGTGCTAGTTGCGCTGCCCCAAAGATGTATGGCATGAATGAATGATCGTCCAGGCCCCAGACGCCATGCGAGCCGGCAGGCTCGAGGGTATATCGCTTGATGATGCTCCGGACGAGCTCAAGGTATCTGTAGAGGGTTGTATCAGCTTCTATAGAGCGTGAGGATACTTTGGAGAAGACACGCACGGTTGTATCACGCCCAAAACTATCGCCCTCTCCTCCACCCCAGGACTGTTCTGAGGGAATCCATGTAGCTTCCAAATTCCTGCCAGGAAGGCAAGAAAGCTCAGTTCATGCCCTGTTCCGTAGTCCAATCTTTGGGGGCTACCCCAGCTTCCCAAAAAGTATGCCACCAGCTCTACCTCCGCTGTCGGGCCACCGGACTCAGAAGACGGGGTTTGCAGGATCTCGGACGATAAACATTCCTCCAAAAGACTCGTAGCCCGACTCTCCACTATTTGGTGCCATTTCCGAAAACTTATATTTCCAAACCTGCGCGGTCCAGTATCAGGGGGTGCTTCCTCGAGTATCGTTTCAAGCTTCGACAGTAGCTGCTGTAGTTGGCGCACTGGTGCGGAGTATTCGACGGCTTCGCAGTTGAGTGACCATGTCTGTACTCGTCCATCCGATAATTTCGAAGGGAACATTGAGCGGTTTAGCTGCAGGAGAAAGGTCATGATATCGACGTATGCCTTGGACGATAGGAACTCGTTCACATCTTGACCCTCGTTGATCCGTTTACTGGGTTGGGTGAAATTGTGCCCCGCGGAGGTGTCGATTTTGGGTAAGACGCGTACTTGCGAAGGATCCATGGCGTTGTGCGATTGCTGCTATAGTTAATCTGACAAGATATAAAGGAAACTGAAAGATCCTGAGAAAAGATAAGGATTGTGGAGTTGTGGGGTTGTTCCTGGCTAGAAGCTGGGAGTGGGAGAATGCCTGAGCTCCATGAGACCATGACGCCATGATCCTAGCTTGACACGCTTGGTTGATTTCAGCTTTACCCGTCCACGCGCTCCAGCCAAAATATTCACACCTCCGCGAGACGACCAGCCAGATGTTGCCAGGGCCCTAGGTGCCCGCCGATCAAGATCCTACATACTGATGATGTTTCTCAGTCCCTATTTGGACGAGGCTTTTCACCATGGTGACCCCGACGCGCTCCTCAGCTTCGCGGAGAAAACGCAACTCCACTACGCAAGCTCTAGATCTTCTCAACAGCGTCATGAATAGAAATGCTTCGGTCGCGGAGGATCGCCAAACGCAAAGTGCCCGCCCGGCTCGTCAATCGAGGAACATCCCAAGAGCGCCACGGAGGGATCTCTTCGAGATACCGAACTCCCCTGAACAACCCAGAAACAGGTCATCGCCCTTGGCCGTGGCTGCGCCGTTAACTCCACGTCGATCAACGCGCATATCTAGGCCTCAGGCAGATATTCAGAATGGCTCGTTTCGGACGCCTGCTCGGACCCAACGCGTGCCCGTCGTCTACAATAATGAGGATAACGTGGGGGGAGAGGAACCAAGCCAGACCCCTCACGAAGAAACCGACAATGCGCCCGTTAATGAGGACGAGGGTCCAAACAGTCTTGAATATGAGGGTAATGAATTAATTGGAAATTTTGATCTCTTTTCGGAAGCCAATAGTTCCCGTCACTCGCGAAGCATGTCACCTTCAGTTTTCCTGACTCAAGAACTTGAACAGAGCGGGTGGTTTGAGTCAACGCAATCCCCTAACAAAATCGAAACTCTCAAGCGGGCTCCAGAATCCATTGCCAGTGACAAACCAGTTACACGGAATTCATCAAAAACTCAAACACCTACCTCAGAAGCGGTCTTGCCAGGCCCCTCGGTCGTGATCCATACGCGCCCAAACAACGTGCTCGAAACATCCTTAGCAAAGGAGCAATCAACCCGGGGCCATCCAACCTCTTCACCCGCGAAGGATGATGATGGTGACGTGGAGATGGACGATGGGGAGCAAATAATGAGTTTGGAGCATGCGGATAGTGATGGTGAAAGTCCAGATGAGGCGTCATCCGACTCGTCCCTTTTTGTACGTCAGGACTCTCCAAATCAAGCATCCTTGTCAGCAACTCGGTCTGGTAAACTTCGGAAACCCCCAAATACTCGCGCACGTCGGACCAGAAGCTCAGGTACTACGTCCGATGTCCATACTGAGTCGACGCCTGAAAAGTCCCCTGTCGCCCAGGATGGGCCGAGCCCAGCAAGGCGTCCAGTTGACCATCAGATAAATCGAACACCCACGTCATCGCTGAGGCTTTCAGTTAGTGGAGCAAAACCCGCAGGACCCAACGGACCCTTAGTCAGTCGACGAATAAGGAACCGAAATAGTCGCATAGTTGCGAATTACAACAATAATGAAACTGTCGAAAACCCTGCGCCGAAGAGCATATACCCTCGATGCAAAGAAGCCATGAAGCTTGGACAGCAAGAGCACAACTGGAAAGCCTTGATCGACGAAGCACGCAAAATGAAGCAAAAAGCTAAGTCGATAACGAGGTGTGGTTTTTTAAAGTATACTATCGAGTTTGTTGACGACTTACAATGTTGGTACGAGGACCTATACAAAAACTCAGAACGGCCCCAGAGGCTGTCGTCGCGGGACTCACAGAAACACAAGAGACATCTTGATCGGATTTTGTGTGAAGGGGATAGTGCACTGGATGAAGTTTACAATCTCGTTATGGAACACGAGGAAAAACAAGGCCACAAACTATTCCAAGACTTCGAAGCACGAGTCATTCCAGCCATTATAAAGCTGGTTCTCACCATTTTCGACGCTTACCATTCTAGTCCCAGATCTCTTTCCAGCATATACGACCACCTACACAGTGCCCTGAACAAACTAGCCCACCTTTGCAATCGGATGACGAGTTTGGCAAAGGAAAGATACGTTGAATCGTCCCCCTGCACTCAGAAATTACGAGAGCCCTTGCAGAAGCTCATAGAAGCTTCAGAAATACGCTCGCTAGAAAGCACCCAGTTGGATGCCTCTGACTCGAGCGAATCAGATGGTGTAGATGACAACGGCCCCATAGTCACCATTCAGAAACCATGGACCGATGCTGAAGGATTGGCTCTTCTTGACGGATTGATGCGGCATACAGGTATATATTACTTAATTTTCAGACCCGCGAACTGCACTGATTGCCTGCTAGGTCCGAAGAGATACATTTCGATCACCAAGGATTTTGGCGACAGACTAGAGGGAAGGACGATAGGACAACTGCGAGACAAGGCAGAAGAAGTCCACGATAATTTTGTACCTCAAATACACGACGAATTGCGCACGAGGGAAGGACGAGAGAAATGGCACTGGCTGCTTAGCGTGCGCGAGTAAAAGGCTTCCTTCCACCTACAGTCTGTAGTAGGTGTATACACGCGAACCATGGAACCGGGACTCCGGGACCACACATTCACATAACATTGCCCCTGACGCGTTATTTACCACCATCTATCGAATTATTCTCCTTATTTATTATCAACGCCTCCTCAATTACCCATAATATTTCGGCGTTCCGATCTACTCGAAACTTCTTGTTGTAGCCATACCTCCAGTGTAGGTCGTTGCCCAGAGGGGACTAGCGCCCAGGTGACCTGTTCCTTCCCCTCTTTCGTCCTTTCGCTCCTTACTCTTCTGCGTTGTCTTGCGGCCTGCGACTCTGCGTTGTTCCTGCTGTTCCCCTCAACTCGATCCTCTATCTACTGTTCCTTCTTGTTCTGCCTAATACCTAATAATTGATATCCCCTGAATCTTCGCTTCTCGTTTGTTGTCCATTTTCTTTTGTGCAGCCCAAGTACGTGTTTCGCGACTGTCTAGTTTCTGGCCCCAACCCATAACCTTGGAAGACACGCCACTAACAACTCATAATTCGCTCCGTGCAGAATACGGCCCAATACCTAACCTGGTGCGGCTAATTGATTGAGTGTCTCAGCTTTGCAATTGGACGTTAGCAACGTGGTACGGGTGAGTTGTCAACTGATTCATGATTCTGCTGCAGTCGCATTTCGCTACCCAAAGCAGAAGGGGGTCGAGTCCGCCGCGTCGGGGACATCAGGGGCAGGATCGTCTGTGATTATTGGCATACAACATCACTTGCTCTCTCCCCGCGCAAGTCTTCTTGACCTCCGTTCTGACCTTCTCGCGCTCCTTTGTTCCCTGAACGCTGCCCATACGGCGGTGTACCTCGGCTCATTCTATTTGTCTTTTTCGTTTTTTGCCCAAGCTAATTAGGATCCCCGTAAAGCTCTAGGACGCTATCGCAAATCGTCCTTTCCATCATAACAACCCCATCTACCGTCTCATATATCAGCTATACGCGCAATGTCGTCCGTTGAGGAACCCGTTGCCCCCGCTCCTGCTGCCGAAGTCGAGGCCGAGGTCGAGGCCGAAGCCGAAGATATACCCCCTGCTACTCCGGTGGAATCAAGTGCTGTCTCTGGCGGTGAGGAGCCAGTGACGAGCCCAGATACTTCCAAGGATAAGGAAAATGTGAGGGCATCTCCCGCGAAGAAGACTACCACGTCCGCCACCTCGGCGACGAAGCGCCCTGTCTCCGGAACCTCTGCGACAAAGAGACCTAGCTCGATCTCCGGCCCCAAGACCGCTTCAACCACTACCCGCACCCCTGGTTCGAATGGAAGCACTCTTGGTAAACCACCCACGCGACCGACAACTACATCTGGCACCGTGCGCAAGCCTCTCAGCACGTCCACTACATCGTCGCATCGCTCTCGGCCGTCACTTAGCTCTGCTGATGAAAAATCTCGCTCTGTTGCGAGCTCCGGAGACGAGAAGCGCGGAATCACTGGGTCTGCTAAACGCATGTCGCTTGCGGGGAGCACCACGAGCACCAGAGCCCCGGCGAAGTCGACGACCTCCACCCTAGATCGGCGATCCAGCGTTGCGTCTACCACCGGTTCTCGCACCTCCACACTTTCCTCGACGAGGCCAACTACGTCGAAGTCGACAACCACAACTACCCGTCCTACCACTTCTACCACAGCTACGCGAACTGCCACAAGACCAGCAACCACAACAACTGCCACGAAGCGGCTTAGTACCGCACCTAAGACTTCCGAGGGAGACGCCGCCAAATTGCAATCCCTTCAAGGTAAACTCACGGAGAGCGAGGCTACCGTCGAGAGCTTGAAGGCTGAGTTGGAGGCTGTGAACGAGAAACTGGCACAGGCGTCGAAGACAGAAGGTGCCGACAATGAACATGAAGACTCCACAAAAGCTTTGCAGGAGCAGCATACTGCGGAGATTGGCCAATTGGTTGCCAGCCATGAAGAGCAACTACAAGGCTTGCGTACCCAGCTTGAGGAAGCGGAAGCGAAAAGAAAAGAAATTGAAGAAAAGTCTGTCAAGGCCTTAGAAGACGCTTCCCAGACGGCAGCCTCTCAGGGCGATGAAAAACTTTCGGCAGCTCTCGAGGAACTGAAGCAATCTCACCAGTCCCAGCTTGAAACTCTAGAAAATGAACTTTCAGCGCAGAAGGCTACGGCTGCCGGTTATGCTGAGCAAATCGACTCACTCAAGGCCGAATTACAATCCAATACCGATGGTCTAGAAACAGCTAACAAGGGATTCGAGACCGAGAAAGCATCGGCTCTTGAAGGACTGCGCGGGGAGCTACAGGCCGAAATAGAAAGCCTTAAGCAGTCAAAGGACGAGGAAAGCCGTGCTGCCGAGGAGTCTACAAAACAGTCAGTCGCAAGCCTCGAAGAGAAGATTACGTCGTTGCAATCTCAGCTCGCAGAGACCGAGTCTATCTCAACCCACGGCCGCGAAGAGGCAGTGGCTCAGCTTGCAGCGAAGGAAAAGGAGGTAGCCGAATTGAAGCAGGCTGTCGATGCTGCCCGAGCAGAACTTCAACAAACAGGCCAAACTTCCGCAAAGGAACTTGACGATAAAATCAAGGCCCTCGAGACCGGCCATAAGGATGTTATTGCGAAGCTCAAGGCAGAGCACGATGAGGCTTTGGCTTCTGCTACCAACTCCCACGCTGATGAACTTGCAACCGCGCGGGCCACCACAGAATCCACCAGCAGCACTCATGCACAGCAACTTGAAGAGCTTCAATCCTCTCTTGGCAAGGCAAAGGAGGATGCGGTAAATGAGCTGACGGCGGCCCACCAGGGCGAGTTACAGGCTCTGCAAGAGAAACTTCAGAGTGCCGAGGAATCCCTTCGGAAAACCCGACAGGACTTGGAAGAGGGCGCCAATGCTGCCCAGTCCCATGCGATTGAGGAAATCGAGTCGCTGAAGGACAAGGTCAGCACCTTGGAGTCGCAGCTTTCCACTGGGCAGGATGAAATCAAGGCGCTTCAGGCTGAGGTCCAGGCTAAGCAAGAGCAGGCCGAGACTCTTCAGCAGAATCTCGTTGCTTTTGAGACCAAGCTGAAGGCCAAAGAGGCCGAGCAGGAAGGCGATGCGAAGGCTGCCGAAGAACGGGCAGCAGCAGCAGAAAAGGCTTTGGAAGAACAGGTCCAAACGGCTGCTGCTCTCTCGGAGGAACACGCCAAGTCCATCGAAGCGTTGAAGGCTGAGCATGCTGCCGAATTAGAGCTTGCTAAGGCTGATGCATCTGGTTCTCATCAACAGGCCCTTGAAGAACTCCAATCCAAGCATAATGAGTTACTGTCAAAGAACAGTGATTTAGAGAGCTCCCACGCTGGCAATATCGAAGCCCTCGAGACCGAACTGAAGTCAACCATGGAACGCATCGCATCCCAAAGTGCTGCACATGCTAAGGAGCTAGCTGACCTACAACAACAACATGAGGAGGCAAAAACCAAGCTTCAAAAGGAACTGGAGACTACCCAAACCTCTAGGTCTGCTGAAACAGATGCCGAGCACAGCAAGGCCATCGAGGAGCTTCTCACTCTCCAGGAGTCTAAGCTGACAGATCTTCGCGGAGGTCTGGAATCCTCACATGAAGCCAAACTGGCTGAGCTTCGGAAATCCCACGATGCCGCTCTTGCAGAAGTCACGACTCAGCTTACCACCGCACAAACCGCCGCCCAAGATACCTCTGTTGTTGATGGTTTGAAGGCGACAATTGCCGATCTCGAGAAAAAGCTGGCCGCTGCGGAGCAGTTCGTTACTGAATCTAAGACACAACATGCCACCGAAAAATCTGCTATCGAGAATGACAAGAATGAGTGGGAGCAGAAGCACCAAGCAACGATCACTCGTGTGGAGGAACTCGAAAAGCTCTTGGGCTCTTCCGAGGATACCAAGTCGGAACTGGAAGCGGCATCAAAGCAAGTATCTGCCTCCCAGGAGGAGCTCTCGCAGCTCAAGGCCAAGCACAACGCGATCACCAAAGAGCTGGACGAGTCTAGAGCGCATCACACCGCGACTGAAGAAAAGCTCGCCCAGGGCGAGAAGGATCTCACTGCCCAGATTGATAAGAACATGACTCTCCTCAACCAGCTGGGCGAGGTTGAATCGTCCATCTCTGGCAGTCGCAAGCACGTTCGGGAACTTGAAGCCGAACTCGCAGCCCTTAAAGCTGAGAGGGATCTTGTGAAGGGATCGAACGTAGGCCTACAAGGTAGTCGATGGGCAACTGATGAGGAGAAAGCGCCAACCAGCGAAGATGGCCAAACAGCCGCAGTGGAAGGTGAGGACATTGGTTCATCGATCGAGGGAACGGTGGGACCTCCCGGTCTGTGATCGTCGTTGTCTCCCCTCGGAGACTTCTGTGATATAAACACTTACTGACCGATTTCTTTTACGCAGATGGCCAGCATCCAGGAACAGCTTAAACACATTCGCTCGGCCAATGACGATTGGTATGATGAACATCGACGGTAAGTAGTACTTTAAACATGCGGTTCGGGATCAAATGGGGCTAACTGGTCTATATAGACTCGTTGGTGAACTTGCACAGGTGTCCCGGCGACCAACGCCTAAACCTCCCAGCCAATCTACAACGCCGCAGCCTGAAACACTGACAGAAGCCGTTTCTCAGTGAGAGCACTTATACGGAATGCCTGGTGTCAATCCAGGCACATTTATTTTTCTTCCATTCTTTTCCTTTGTATTTGCCTTGTATAAAATTAAGATGTATGTAATAAAGTGCTCAGGATACCCGATTGAAGAACCGTCGCCGTGGATTGTTGCTATCTGTAACCGGTATCTGGGCCATGATGAATATATTATCTGCAAGACATTACTATAATTAACATGAGTCAGTTAGAAATTTACCGGTATACAACAGATTAGTTAAATAGGTATAAATTAAAAAGTCGCCGACGACGCAGCTATCAAGATTCTTTTTTCCGGGCCCACGGCCACCAGGATGTTCGAGCAAGCATGCACCACATAAAAGCGCCTTTCCTGCGTTTCGTCTTGTGCCTCAACGATTCCTCCCTTCTCTGCTGCTGCTGAAGCTCCTCATACCGTCTCGGCGTGAGAATCCCCGGTGGCGGGGATGGAGCCCTAGGCAACGTCCACGATGCAGGGTGATAGCCATGCGCACCGACAGGTAGGAAAATCACCTGCGACACGTCTTCTGCAGAAGCAGGATTTCCAACCGGACCGACGTGGTCTTCATATTCCTCGCATGGTGTAGATGGGGGGAGTCGTGGAAGAGGCTGTCTAGGTATATTACGGTAGTCGACAGGCGAAGAAGTGAATGCACGGCAGAAGGCGGCGTAGTTGTCACATAGCGCAATGTTCTTTTCCCGCTCGTCCTCTTCCTCTCCTTCTACTGCTTTTATTTCATCCCCATCATGCCCTTGCTGTTGGTGGCTCCCGGCGTGGCGTTGGGCCTGGGCTTGGCCGCCATCTAATGACTCGTAATCGGGGTACTCGTGATCATAATAAAAGTGCGTGAACCGAGGCTGTCCGATTAACCCAGCCTGATTTGGGGAGACTTGAATGGTTGAAGATTGTTGGGAGTGAGAAATGATATCTGAATTGGACCATTTGTTGTTGTTGTTGTTCATACGGTGGTGATAGTGGTGGGTGAAATCCAGATCGGGGCTCGGTCGACGGAGAATATGCGACGAAAGCCATCGTTTCAGTTTTTGCGTGGAGGGAGTTCGAGCAATTGAACGACCAGAGACTGGGTCAGAAGAAAACGAGGAGGACGTGCTGGTTGAGAAAGAGGAGGACGAGAACGAGCGGCTGCGAAACGAGCGAGGCATCTTGGATGTCTGCCGTTTAACTCTACGCGGGGTAGAAGAGAGAGAGGAACGAGCATGGAGGGGGGGAATGAGGTAGACGAGAGGAAGACCAGTTGGGAATGGAATATAATGAAAGAAAGGCTATGAACGAGTGGGAGTGTGTCGGATAGTATTTCGGAGGGAAACCAGCGGTCCACGGACGCCAGTAGAGAGCGAGAGCTCCCCCATTGAAGTGACACGGAAAAAGCATGGACGCCGGCGCCCTCTCGCACCGTGGCGTCTTATGGGCTGTGTCTTTCAAGTTTCCAGGGTGCAGTTCATGTAGGGTCCAGTGACCGTTGGGATCCTACATGGGAGGACCGAGCTGTGCGACGCGAATGGAGGCATGAGACTGTTGCTTCAGTGGTGCTAGTTTAGTAGTATGGAGTTGCTGTTGTACATAACCTAGGATGGACAGGAGTAGTACTTGTCTAACGTGTTCAAGAAGCCGGTTCCTTTCTTTCTTTTTTCATCACCAGGAGGGGAAGTGAGACATTGCCCGTACCATCTTGAGCGTTGCAGCTCATAGTGGGCGCCGTCGATCAGTAATAGTTAATAGTCGATATTTGTACCGTAGCAATTGGCTATAAATATCGCCGACGGGTGCAACTTTCTCCGGGTTCTATGCTCCATCGAGACGGGAGTAATATGAATAAATGGCATGTGCCTGCTCTGTCTGTTCTTACTGTAGTCGTGTTTGCACTACTGTACCATCCCTGCAGTTGATATCGTCACCTGCATGGTGATCAAGAACGAGAGTATACATGAGCTTTGTAACTTTATGGAATGAATCTGCGGCTGGAGGAATTCATTTGATGTACTCAAATTGGCAGTATATATACTTATACACTATACGTTTCGACAACACAGACTTCATGGAAGACATTAATACATTTGGTAATCTATATTGTACTACGGGTATATAATACAGGATGGATGTACGCAGCCATTAGCCTGATATTCCATCACGGCCGAGTCCCCACCGGCCGACTTCACGCATTGCTTCATCCCCTCCCTCAACAAGACGACCATTAGCGTTGGACGAGTTGTGCGCCCCCAGGACACCGGCAACACATTCCCAGCCGTTACGCCCGCCGCCCCAACGGAGAACCTCGTTCTTGTACCGTTCACCCGCGGAGCGGTCAACAGCAGCTGCACCTCCCTCGAACACGTCTTCCCACATTTTATTGGCGATTGCTCGATCGAAGATATAGCTGTAGTACGTGGCGCCGTACCCGTACAAGTGTCCAAAGAACCCCTGCCATGAGGTTGAGGGGCGACCATGCTGGTCAACGGGGTCCGGCAGGCTGGCGTGTGTTGAGTATACTTGCTGGTAGAGTTTTGTGGTGTCGAGGAAGGAGTTTTCAGAGGTGGTTGTGTGGTAGGCCTGATCGACGAGTGCCATTAGAATCTGAGCTTCGTTTTCCACAGCGCCGTAGATTGCGCCGTGGGCGGCTCGGTTCTGTGCCATGTGATGGACCATGTTCTCGGATAAAGGTTGGTCGGTTTGCCAGTGGCGAGCGTACAGAGCGAGGACGGACGGATCGGTGGCGAAGCGCTCCATCAGCACCGACGGCAGTTCGGCGAAGTCGGTTGCGCAACGCGTTCCTGATATGGACTGCAGTTTGGTCTGGCCTAAAATAGAGTGTAGTGCGTGTCCCATCTCGTGGAAAAGGGTGCGCACACTATGCTCACTCAAAAGTGTCGGTGTAGAGGACGAGGGCTCGGGGAAGTCGCACACGAGAGCAATGGTTGGCAGCTGACGAAGTGTTTGCGATTCTGCGTCAATAGTAGTCGCCATGCCATCGTTTGGATGAGCGACGACCGCCGGATCGTCCATCGATGCGGATTCCGCGATCTCTTCCGGAGTGATTTCTCGTGCGCACCGCAAAGTGAAGTGGGCCGGGTTGGGATGTTTATTGGGGCGGGAAAATAAGTCGCAATATATGACGGCAAGTGGCCGGCTCTCCTCGTCCACTACATCTAGGCGGCGGACGTCGGTTGTCCAAGTCTCCCCTGGTGCCGTCTCACGGGGAACTAGACGAACGCCGTAAAGACGGTCGAACAAACGCGACAGCCCCTGCATGACTGTTCCTAGAGAGAAAAATTCAGGGATGATAGCCAATTCGCGCGACTTGCGAATTTGCTGCGAAGTCTCATACTGCTGTACTCGTTGGTGGACATAGTATGCGTGGTCCCAGGGCTGCAGCTGGCCCCCCTTTTGAGCCTGAAGCTGGGATAGCTCTTCCTGTACATCCGGACGGTTGCTAGTTATGAGGGTGGTCAGAAATTCCGATACGGCAGCAGGGCTTCTGGCCATCTTGTCTTTGAGAGTCATATGAGCGAATGTGGGAGATCCTGCGAGCTGAGCTAGCTCTGTGCGTTTGGACAGCAACTGTTCGAGGCGCTGAACCTGGCGCGAGCTGGAAGTGCGTGTAGCCTGGTATATCTCGCGACGGACATCCTCACTGTGAGCGGAACGTAGGGCTAGGCGCGGGATCAACCCGACGGTAGGAACAGCGGCGGAACGGGGATTCCATCGCTTGATTTGCTTAATCAGGATGGGGTCCAGACCGCGAAGCTCGTTTGTGGGCACAACGACATGCGAGCGTGCTGGCTCTCCACTATGAGCGAACGTCGACCCAAGCTGGCTGATGTCGTTGGAGAGACTGACGAAGCGCTGGCGCTCTTGGGGGGGCATATGGATTGCGGAGTTGGCAAAGTCCTGGAGCAGGATACGGGCCACAATGGTCTCTTCGGAGGACCAATGGGACGTGACCTCTGGCTGGGCCAGCGCCGCGCGCAGCTGATCATGGAGGCCGGTTGTGGTGTTGAGTACGTTCATGTACTCGAACATCAGAGCATATGCTTGGCCCGCGGCCTCTTGGACGGGCGGATCCGGGTGGGAGGCCCGGATGAAGTCGGACAAATCAATGACGCGACACAGCAGGTCGCTCAGTCGGTCCAACTGACGTACTAGGCCCCGATATTCATCGACTGTTGATGCAGTGAGTACCCGAGTGACTATTGCCTGGCATTTCTGTAGCGACACCTGCGCAAAAGCGCGAAATCCGTCGGGACTAGTCAGGTACTGGTTTTGAACGAGACCGGCCGGCTTTCGGTTCGGAGAGAAGGACGAGGAGGCGGAGAAGTCGCGCCAAAACGGCCGGGAATCGAAGACTCGACGGAGGATATCATCGTCGGGGCCTTTGGAGGGCGATGAATGGACAGGGGTGGCGGACGCAGAGGCTGGTCGGGGAGCGGAAGTCGTGATGGAGCGACGGTGCAGGCGTTGTTGCAGTCGACAAGTGCGACAGATCCACGGTCGCAGCATATTAACCTGGATTAGTTGTAGAGTACATTAGAGAAAAGTGAAAAGTAAAGAAAAAGAAGCGTCCTTGAAGGGACGGAGTGGCCGAGTATGAACGAAGACGAACAACCGACTGCGGCCGAGAAAAACTTGGCACTTTTCTTCGGACCTCATTTCATCATCTCAACCTCTCCTCCTTCCTAGACCTCCACCAATTGCCCATAAAATGGCCATGTACCAGGTATTTACCCCTTAATCCCACCATGTTCACTACGCCCAATGCTCCTGCTAACCAATTGCCTTTCTAGCGACTCTCTGCGTCTCTGTTGGCCGGAGCTGTGGCTCTGTATCCCCGGCAAGCTCATGCCGAGGAGCCCGTACGTCCCAAAGCTAGACTTTGATTCAGTCTTCAAGGCCGAGGGAGCTCATTTTGCTAACTACAACAGAGAAAACCCATCTACGATGACTTCCCCTCCGAATCTGCTGTCTCCCTTGCCCCGTCCACACCAGCTCCCGAACCCACAGCCGCTACAGCTCCCGAACCTTCAAGCATTACAACAGCTCTAACAGCCACCAAATCGCCATCGTCTCCGACGCCGACCGACCTCCTGACAGCCCAGGTCCGACACGCCCGTGTCTTCCTCTACGAGCAGTCGCGTGCCGCCGAGGTTGGTTTCAACAATGTCCTCTCTCGTGCCCTCCACATCGAGAACGCATTTACCAACACCATCGCCTCGTTGGCACCCTCCCCGGAATCCGGAGAGAAGCTGACTCCGGGCGGTATTTATGTCGTCGTTGCTGCCATGGCTGGATCAATTGTTGCCCGTAACCGCGGCCGTTTCCTACGTGGCACCACCCCTTTGGCATTCGGTACCATTGCCGCCTGGTCCCTCCTTCCTGTTACTATGCGGAACGTCTCCGATTTGGTCTGGGAGTATGAGAAGCGTGTGCCTGCGGTGGCAGACAACCACTTGTACCTTCGGGAGCGGGCGGAGCAGATCTGGAGCACTGGTGTGGCCCACAGTGGTACGGCACGTGCCATAATGGAGGAGAAGATTGGGGACGCTCGGAAGAAGCTGGAAGAAGTTGTGAGCAAGGGACACTAAATAGACTTTTTATCTATGCTCTCCTTCCATTTCCTTGGTTTGTTTGTTTCGCTTATCTACATCTTGATAGCGGTTGGGCCCGTGTCCTATAGCGCACATGTAACTGTAAGAAGTCTCCGATGAACAGGTTCTAGACAGTTCATTTCTTTTGTACTATCGATATAAAACTAGAACGCCAAAAAACACCTGTTGCGAATCGTAACAACGTCTCTTCTACTCTGATCCCTTTTCTTCTTGGGGTGGCCCGCCAGCTTTGGGGGGCGGAGGTAGCGGTGTACCCCTCCGTGACGGTACATGATCTTGCTCCTTGCTCTTCTGCTCACCCTCTGTGAAATAATCGTCAAATTCCCTATGGGGTGATGCCCTGGCCCCACGCGCCTTCTTTCCGTGGTGCGATACCTGGGGAGCCGAAGCCGCGGGTACCAATGGCGGAGGTGATTTCATATTCGCTGGAACAAGGAACTGCTGTGGTGGCGCAGGAACCCCAGCATCTACATTGGCAGGAAGTCCAGTAGGCTCAGGAACATTTGATGATGTTCCGTCAGCGCGCGTTTCGAACACTACCTCTCCTGGTCCCTCGACCTCTTCCCCCAATCCAACCGGCAATCGGTGCAAGGCTCCATAACCCAATTCCGCTCCTAGTGCACCCTCGCCACCCCAGCCCCGTGTGGGCACAAGGTCGACTGTGCGCACCACGTCGAATTCGCTGTTGTAAACCCATAGCACCAAAGTCCGGTCCAAGTGATCTTCAACAAGCTCTCCTAGTGCCGATTCCCCTCGTAACGTTCCGCTTGGCGTACCGATGATGTAATCGGAGTGAGGTAGCAGACCAGCTCTGTAGGCTGGGCTTAGAGGGGACGGGATATTGAGCACATGCCAGATATGTTGTGTGGACGATAGCGGGGCTAGTTGGAGTGCGAGGCCAAGGGTTGGGTTGGAAGGAGGAACGACGATGGATATTGTATGCGTTCGTTGGCCCTGTGTGTCATAGATGGTCAACATCTCGTCTTTAAGTATAAGGGGTTTGGAGTTCCACAAGAACGACCGCGTACCTTTGCGCTCCAAACTGCAAACGTGACTCGAGATCCGGCGCAATTGCGCACTTCCGTTGCGAATAGGTTTGGGTCAGGGTCATCCTACAAGAGTCAGACGATGCGATTAAGATATCCCAGGGGCACAGTAAGGCGACGCACGATTAGACGCCCGTTTATCCCAATAATGAAATCGAACCAAGGCTCTAGCGGTACTTCGGGGTCTTTGTTGCGGAGGACTTGAAAACCGAAGGCATTGTCGGACCGTGACTGTTGGGAACTGGGTTCGGAGTCTAGCCGGCCAATAAATCTATTGAGAGCTCCGAACATTTTGAGACTTCTTTGAGAGTCAAGCGAGGAGTGGAATACAGGGGAAACGAGACAGCCATTGTCGGGATGAAGCTGTCCTCAATGTGGAGATGCAAACAAAACAAACCCGCGTTATCAGTAGATTTCGATGCGGCAGAGATGCATCGCCATCTGGGACCAGAGGAAACGAAGGACCTTTCCTCTTCCCCCTCCGCCTTTCATTCATGTCTTGATCACGATTGCGCCACCATGTCTGGTGATGAAGAACCCCCTCCAGAAGTCCATCATTACGAGGATCGTGGTCAGGTGCCTTGGGACATTCAGAAGTATGACTTCTCTGATGGCTTCTTTTTCTTATCGCAGAGCTCCCAGCTAACTCTTTTTTACAGTTACTGGTCCCAGCGTTACGACCTATTCTCCAAGTATGACGATGGTGTTTGGTTGACTGATGATGCGTGGTTCGGCGTTACTCCTGAGCCGGTGGCTACGTATGTGAACCTCTGCGAAATACTCACTGTTAAAAGGACGAAAGCTCTAACCTCTGTTATCTACGCGCAGAAAGATCGCCGATCAAATAGCCAGTTCTGCACCCCCGGATCGAAAGGTCCTAGTAGATGCTTTCGCTGGTGCTGGGGGAAATACCATCGCGTTCGCGCGGTCCGGCCATTGGAAACGAGTCTATGCCATTGAGAAAGACCTTGCGGTGTTGCGATGCGCCCAACACAATGCGAAGGTCTACGGCGTCGCGGATAAAATTACCTGGTTTCAAGGTGACTGCTTTGAGATCATCAAGTCGCAGTTGAAGGACTTGGCACCATATAGCGTGCTCTTTGCGAGTCCGCCTTGGGGAGGTATGTCCCTTTTTGCATCAACCTCTCCCGTGACCTATTGTCCTACTGTGAAATTCTTTTAATGACTCATTCTCTCGTCTTTAGGACCTGGATATCGATCAGCCTCCGTATTCGACCTTCGGACAATGGAGCCTTATTCGGTGAACACACTCTATACGGAATTCTCTCTCTTCACACCCTATGTTATACTTTACCTGCCACGAACGTCAGATCTGAATCAGTTGGCCGGGATGATTAAAGATAATTCGCCTGCTCCTGTAATGCACTATTGTATGAGGGGGGCAAGTAAAGCGTTGTGTATTTTCTATGGAGGCTTTCAACTTTTCTAATGACTCTGTACTTTATATTTCACTTCCATTAACTGTACAGAGTAGTCTATTACTTGCAACTTTTCTTAGATTCAAATTTAGAGGGATTCCCCATTAAATGACTGAAAACACTTGTATTAAGGCAGTTGTACAAGTCCGCGGTCAATAAGCTGATTTCTTTATTTGGACTAGTGCCCCGCCCTATCTTCACGTGTTCCGCTCATTCATTTGCATCTCTCCTCAGTTACCTCTACTTATTGTGAAGGTCTTTCCCCTCTCTTTGCTGACACCATCCCGACCATTTTCTCTCACTGTCTCTTCAGTACTTTCTAATCTTCCCCACAAAGCGATGGTGCTGAAGCTGCATTTCTAACTGTTCGAGCCTGCGCCGCGTATGCTGGGCCTGTACGCCAGATCTCTGTGTTAACACCGATTCGATTCTTCCAGTTGGCCACCATCTAGTGTTGCCGCTTGTGTTTACCTGGCGCAGGCACCATACCTCACATTTCATCTAGTTGCGCTTAGCACCTATTCAATATGCCACACGCAACGGCCTCCCCGGGCGGCGCGGAAGCCGAAGATGCCGACTTCGACAATGTTATGCGACAGATGAATGGGCCCATGGCGGAGGGCGGCATGTCCTTTGATTTCCTATCTCGAGAACTGGACCCCGGCGAAAAGGCGGATGACGCGATAGATTACGAGGATTTTGATGATGACGAACTCCCGGAGGAAGAGGAACATGACGCGCGTGCGACGGCGGAAAACGGCCTTGATATCCCACAGACGTCGGACGATGCTCTTTTCGGCGGCGGAGGAGATGATTTATTTGAAACCGCAGAAAAACACGATCAGGCCCAACCCGATGAACTTGATGATCTGTTTGGGGAAGCCCCTGTATCACCACGCCAGGAACAAGTGGACGAGACCAGAGATTTGTTTTTCGAGGAGGACGAACGTCCCGCGGTACCTGAGGGGGCAGATGGCGTGCAACTGGACGATGACCAGGAATCGTTACCAGATGATGGCACACTACCTCCCATTACGGACGATATGGATCCCGCCTCCCTACGCGCATGGAAGTTACAACAGGCTCTTTTTGCGATGTCGAATCTCGGCGGCCCTGAAAACCCTCCGGCCCCCCCTGAGAATGTCGAAGAACTACTCCATTCGTTATTTCCCATGTTCGAGCGAAACACCCTACCGCGCTTTCTCGAGTTGATCCCGCATAAAAGGGCATATTTTCTTGGCAAGCAGCCCTTGAAGCCACCCAAGTCTGTTTTACCAGGCAAAGTAAATATTGAACTGGCACAGGACCAGGAGAAACTATTCAAGTCCGGAGGGCAAGCCTACAAACGCTCGTTGGAAGCCGAACATTATGGTATCGTTCCGGTGGCTGAGGCGTCGCAAGATGAGGAAGAAGAGGAGGAGGTTCGAGATGACTTCGAATTCGATTATGAGTCTGACGAACCCCTTCCTGGTGGTGTTACGGCAGATGATCTTCGTGTCGTCTGCGCTGACTGGGATATCAAAGACGACATCTCCATTATGGATGTCGACGAGCCTGCAGTTGAGGAGAATGACGAGGACGATTGGCTCTTTGAAACAGCTCGGCCAGCGAAGAAACGTAAACTCGGACGTGATCCAATGGAAATTGTTTCTTTGTCGCATATCGACATACCTCTCCTTGACGACCCGGAGCAAGCTAGCGCCCGCGCTGCGCAAAAGGTCACCTTGGATCTAAACGACCCACATATCCTGCTTGATGAGCGTGGCCCCGATACTGTCGCCTCGAAACCTAGAGCGTCGGGTGCTCGTGGTAGAGAAGATATGGATATCAATATCACTCGTCGTCTCACGTCGAGATACAACATCTCCAATGACCAGGCCTATGACATGCTGAAGCAGAACCATCAGAACAAGGTTCGCAGTACTTTAGGTAACGTCACGCTAGAACACAGTATGCCAGCATTACGCTTGCAGTGGCCTTACTACAAGACTGAGCTGGCCAAGGCCGAAGCGAGATCTTTCCATCGCCCGGCGTTGTCTTTCCGACCTGGCCAGACATGCTGGTTCAAGAATCCAGCTCATATCAAACGCAAGCATCAAAAGGGAAAAGACATCCGCCAGCTTTACGACTCAACTAGAGCGCTTTCCATGGCAGACAACTCCCACGTTCTCTTAGTCGAGTATTCTGAGGAAGTACCGCTGGCTCTGTCCAACTTTGGAATGTCAAACCGCATTATCAACTACTACAGGAGGAAAAACATAGAAGATCCTACTCGCCCGAAAGCCGAGATTGGAGAAACAGCGGTGCTTCTGCCTCAGGACAAGAGTCCCTTCTCTATATTTGGACATGTTGATCCGGGAGAGATCACGCCCGCTATCTCGAACTCCATGTATCGTGCCCCACTATTTCCACACCAAGCGAAATCTTCAGATTTCCTTATTGTCCGCAGTAGCACCGGCTCAGGTGGCAGTGACTACTATCTGCGCAATATTGACAACATGTTTGTTGCGGGACAACAGTTTCCGTCTGTCGATATCCCTGGCCCGCACTCCCGGAAGGTCACCACGGTTGCAAAGAACCGGATGAAGATGCTTGTCTACCGTCTGTTGAAGAAGAGCCCTGACCTTCGGCTGTCCATTAGCGACGTTACCGCGCATATACCTGGCACGAGTGACATGCAGAATCGTCAGAAGGTCAAAGATTTTCTTCAGCACGATAAAGACACGAAGTATTGGGTGCCCTTAGAACCGGTGCCAGAGCAGGATACCATTCGATCATGGGTGCAACCTGAAGACGTCTGTCTGCTTGAGGCAATGCAAGTGGGCCAGCAGCACTTGCATGATACTGGGTACGGCAATGATGCAGAGACGGGAGGTGACGAGGACAACGACGAAGAGTTGGAGAGTTTCGAGCAGCAGATGGCGCCATGGAAGGCTAGTCGCAATTTCTTGCTAGCATCACAAGGCAAAGCTATGCTTACGCTACATGGTGAGGGTGACCCGACTAGGCGTGGAGAAGGTTTCAGTTTCATCAAGACGTCAATGAAAGGAGGATTCAAGGCTATCGGTGAGAGCGTGGAAGATAAACTGGACGCGCAACGCTTGAAGGAACTTGGTGGCCACAGCTACAACGTTGCACGACAACAGAAGTCCTATGAAACGTCCATTCGACGAATTTGGGACGCCCAGAAAGCTAGCCTGTCCTCCACCATCGAACACTCTGACGATGATGGCATGACCGAGGAGGAGGAGGAGGATTTCAACAAGCCCACCCCGAGATCAGAGGCTCAGACCCCTGCCCCTGCTCGCCGTGATGACGAGACGACCAGTCAGTTCAGTAAAGTGAGCCGCCTGAGTTTGTCAGATCACAAGGGTAAAGTTCTGCGCATCATTCGCCAGGTTAAGGATAAGGACGGGGTTCATCAGAAAGAGACCGTGGTTTCGGATCCTCGAGTAATTCGCCACTATTTGCAACATCGCCATCGGGTTGAGTCGCTGACCACAAAGTAAGTGATTGCCGCCTGTGACCAAGGAATACTTTTCTAACGACCATTAGACTTGACTCTCTCAAACCAACTGGTGACCCTGAAGTGGATTCCCGTAACAAGAAGCTGTATGATTATTATACTCCAAACGTTCCCAAACTTTTCCTGCACCAGATGACCGCTAACGATAAGCAGGCTCGAACAAGAACTAAGTCGACTCAATCGCAACAAAGAGCGCCGCTTCGCTCGCGAAAAGCAGAAAGGTGTTCTCCGCACTGCGGACTCACCTGCGGACGGCGGCCCAGGATCTTCAAAGTCTGCTGGCACGCAGCGCAAGTGTGCTAACTGCGGCCAAGTCGGTCACATCAAGACAAACAAAAAGTGCGTATACAACCGCCGCACCCTCTCCGCTTCGGCGGACGATGGACTCTCTGCTTCCCTTGACATCACCGGGTCGTTCTTTACAACTGGCTCACTCGACACTTCCACTTCTTTCGCATCTTGACTCCTTTCCCCCGCCTCCCCACACCACTAGGTTCTGCTGCTATTCACAGGCGAGCAAAACTAGACTTCCACCATATTACTCCATTTCATACAAGCCACATCTACTCACGATTTGCACCCCTCTCCCTTACTCTGGACCCATCTGCCACCAAAGCTCTACTGTTTTCCCCAAAGCTAACAACTTCGATTCTGCAACAGGCTTTGCCCTCTTCTAAACGGAACCATGAAACCCGAAGACCGTGTCAGCGATTCAGCGTTCGCTATGGGAGCCCCGCCCGCTATCTAGAAAAAGGAAAACAATATTTGCTCTTTTCGCGTTCTGTGTACAACTATGATACCCCGCTGTGGTTGGAGTGGTCGTGTTTACGGTTACGGATTGCCTGTTTTGCTTCTGCTCAACTGCAAAGCTTGAAAGTTTTTATATATCTGAATTTCAGCCAACACGAAAATGAAGTCGTTAAACTGGAACTTAATTATGATGCACTGAAGCAAATTGTAAACGCAATTTCGGGTTGAAATTCCTTTGTTATGTTCTGCTCATGTAAGGATTTTCTTCGAATAAGGATAGTTAGTATACATTGCCGTTGCGGCTATCATGGTCAGTGGCTGTAACGCTCGCTCCTGTTGGAATTCTGCGGAAATCGATCTCCAAATACAAACCATCCTCTGGACATTCCACGCCGTAACTTCCCTAGGACACTCATTACCCATATAATTCTGATAGCTGGCCCCTTGAGATGAGGGGCCGGCCCCTCTCTGGGGTAAGGGCCATAATCACTCCTTTCGGGCGGCGGTACGTGTATCCAAGAAATGCTCCTTTCTTGCGCATTTCAAGTGCCGTCTTGCGAAGTCGCCTGTCTCGTAGTATTTTGTCTCGAGGCCGTTTTGTTTCCTTGTTCTTCTTCTTTTTCTTCGCAGGAGGATTCGCTGCCTCGCGGTCTTTTTCGTCTTTGCCCGTTGGACGCGAATCGGGATTCAAAGCTTTCTTTGCAGACTGTCCAGACTTGCCATTTCCATCATGCTGGGCCTTTTCATCCTTGCCCAGTTCAGCTTCGGAGTCAGTGGATTCATCGTCGTGATCCGTGGGATATTCACCATCGTCGAAGTACCGTGTATCTTCCCATCCCCTGACCTTCGGGACAAATGGCGGAGACATGCGGTGGATCTCGTCCCAGTTAATTCCACGGAAAAATGGATGGGACTTGATATCGGATGCATCGTTGGGATAAACGTAATGACCCTGGTAGCTTTGGTTGGACCCATCGGGCTTATAGAAGAAACACTGTGATGCTCGGAATGTGAGGACATCATTTGTTTTATATTTGCTTGAAGACAACCGGAATTCCTTCTCCTGAAGAAGCGAATTTATAACGTCTATTGCCTCCGCCGATACGAGCTTGTCCGTCGGTCGGTGCACGGGAAAATATAACGTTTGCAAATGATGCTTTCCCCTTTTATATCAGCCGTCCGTAAGGTGCGGCAAAGGACAGAATTTTAACTCACATGGATTTTTATCTTCGTCCTATGGCGATCTTCGGAGGCAAAGGGGGTGAAGCCATATAAACACTATTGAAGTCAGTTGGACGGCTGGGCATGCAAGTGGAATAACTGAAGGTCTTACTTCATACAAAATGATTCCAGTACTCCACCAATCACATCGACCGTCGTAGGGTTGGCCTCGAATGACCTCTGGTGCCATATACTGACTTGTTCCAACAACGCTCCTCGCCATCCGACGCTTTTGGTTCTTGTCGCGCCAACTTAGCAAGCCGTTGGTAGGAGGGTGTATCCAATCGTCCTCAAAACTCCCGTCCTCACGATTCGTACCAGAAGGTTTCTTTGATACTTCATGCGATGCCTTCTGATCTTCCGCATCCCCGTCCACTTGGATTCCCAGTCTTTTAAGTAAAGAGTGTCGTTGGTAAGTAAAATACCACTGGTCATGAGCCCAGTGTCCATCAAAGGCAAGACCAAAATCGGAGATCTTCAGATGACCGGAGGCTGAAATGAGAAAGTTGTCAGGTTTCACATCGCGATGGATCCAATGAAGTCGATGTGCTTCTTCGATGCACAGAATCATCTCCGCCACATACCACCGGGCAATGTCTTCGGCTAGGATGTTGTGGCGCATCAATAGGCCGAGAAAATCACCCCCAACCATATAGTCCATCACCAAGTACAGATAACTATTGTCTTGAAAGCTTGCAATCAAAGGAACAATCCAGCGAGATTTAGCAGACGCCACTAAGAAATCTCTCTCTGCGCGTAGGTGTCCCTCCTGGCTGTTTTGAATCATCACCGACTTTCTAATGACTTTCATAGCAAAGACGTCTTTTTTCACCCTAGTCATTGGTTGACGACGATTGGTTTGTTGGTTATGCCGGCCAGAATGGGCCTTCTCTGAATCCTGCTTTTGACGGCCCTTTGGCTCTTCGGTGGATGGTAGACTCGATGTGGTATCTGCTTCCTTTTCCCTAACTAAGCGAACAACACCAAAGCTTCCCCTTCCCAGAACTTTGATAACCTCAAACCCGGCAAGGGACGGGGTTTGGTCTTGGGAACCTTTGCAAGGCGAACAGCTCTTTAAAACCCGACACTGGCGAAGATACTCCCGCTCCTGAGAAACCCATTGCTTTTTAACCTTTATCCTCTCTTCGGGGCTCAAGGGGAGGGACACGATGTACTGATCGAGTTCCAACTGACGTTGGGTTCGCGTGTCCACTCCGGAATATAGCGAGTGAAAGTAAGTTTCAAGGGTTATCTTTGCGTTAGCCGCGGCCTCGGCCGTCAGAATGGAAGGTGATACAACTGGAGATTCCCTGACCGGACTGAGAGGGCTTTCCTTTAAGTTGGGATGGGATGCATGATGTCTAAAGTTCCTAGCCTGGTCGCGACTGGTATCCCTTGATCGCCCTGAGCCTCCGCGAGAAACTGAAGTCCGGTCTGTAGACAAACTGTCGACCGGAGACTCTTTACTACTAGGTGTCGACGAACCGGAACTTTCGTTGGGATTGGCATTGGACGGCATGCTTACCGACGTCTGGAAGTGGAGGGCCTGCACGCTCGGGCGTCGATTGAGATGCGAACGATGAATGACAGTAGGACTACCGAATGTCGTGGATAATTTGAGTGAAACGATTCTGGCAAGTTCAACAGGGGTTGACTGGGTTCGCTTCAAGTCAATGACTATGGGAGACGTAAGAATCTCATCCGCTGTCTGCTGGCCCTCATGCTTCTGCATCCGGGCAGTGTTCACTGGTGATTCTGGACAGTTTGGTATAGCTACATTCGAGGCATCGAGGCGATTACTGTGACAATTGAAGATATCCTGAGGCTGAATGTCTTCAGTTTCTGAAGAACCACTTCCTATGTCGGTAGAGTTGGGTGGCTTGACAACTGGAAAAGGTGAGTGTATTAGCAGGAGACACAAAAACTTTGCACAGCATAGGCTTGCCTGGAGTGGGATTTCGAAGGCCTAGAAGCGAAAGTAGACGGGAACTTCGCTGTTGGATGCGGACTCTTATCCTGTCCTTGCCAGACGGTCGCCCCCCAGCAGCAGCATCCAATCCCAGCCCCTCAGACAAAGCCGATCCAGTCGTTGATTGTCCGAAAACACCGTGATTCAGGAAATTCGAGCTGCTGGGTTTTAGTGGGCGCCGTCCATGTTTTCCCTGATCCACGGACATGGCGTGAAAGACGGGGAAGGCGCCAGAGTGTCCAAATACCCTATGTAAAGAACGATTAAAGATACAATCATAGAATAGTGCAATCGATGCATCAAACGCCTGGCGGGCGCAGGCTTGAGCGGATATGAAAATGGTTGTTGAACGGGGATCGCGATGGGGAAATTCCGTTGAAGTGAGTGCAAAGTAGAAACTGCGATGTGACTCGGGGCAGTCACCACCTTCCAACTACCCGCAGACATGATTCTTATTTTTTTAGGAGCCAGGTGAATAGATCTTCAAATAATAACTATGATTGCTTAACACCTATAACACCATTTTTGACAGGCGAAAACAAAATCGAAGCCAAGACAAAAAAAGAGATATGGCCGTATAAACACGTACGCTTACACCAACTCTTAGAGAGCGGGCCTATATGCCGAGATACTGAATCAATGACGAATCTCCTTTATTTGATTTCCAAAAGTTTGACATCGAAGATCAACTTCGAGTTACCTGGGATGCCAGGAAGGCTCTTCTTGCCGTAAGCGAGTTGAGGGGGAATTGTGATGCGGCGCTCGCCACCAACTGACATGCCAGCAACACCAATATCCCAGCCCTTGATGACTTCACCTTTGCCAAGCTTGAACGAGAAAGGCTTGCCCTTCTTGTTGGCTGCATCACATCAACGTTAACGGATATTCAAACGACCAAACAATAGTAGGTCAGGGGTACTTACAGTCGAAGACCTTGCCATTCTCGAGCTTACCGATGTAGCGCATGGCGACGGTGTTGCCGGAAGTAGCAGCAGATCCCTTCCCGAGCTTCTTATCATCGAGAGTCACTCCCTTGACCTCCTTGACACCCAGGGTGCCAGTGGTCTTTTCAGCAGGTTTCTTATCCTTGGAAGGCGTAGGACCCTGCTCAAGGTTCTTAGCGAACTGGACCTTCTTGGTCTCCTTGGGCTCGGGCTTTTCCTCAACGGCGGAGGCCTCGCCGTTGTTCTTCTTGAGCTTCTTCTGCTGCTTCTTGCTCTCGCCGTTGGCATCAGATTTGCCCTTGTTGTCCTTAGCGATCAAGTCCTCCAGGGCAGCTTCCTCTGCAGCGCGCTTCTTCTTTCCCTTGGCGTCGACTAGCTTGGGTGCATCTTCTTCGTCGCTATCAACCTCGGTGATTCTGGGGTTCTCCAGATCATCAAGATCATCGCTCTCATCATCCTCACCCATCATAAGCTCATCCATATCGAGCTCGTCCTCATCAGGCGAGAGATCATAGTCATCCTCGTCGTCCTCATCCTCATCATCGGAGTGGGAGTGGGGCTCATCGAGAGGCATAACATAGTTTCCGGTGAGGTAGATGGTGTGGGTTCCGGTGACCTTGAAGAATACGCGCTCACCTTCAGCGACGGTGATGTCGAGGGGTTGCTGGTAGTTCTGCGAATATACTATTAACATGGCCCTGTGTACTGGGAAAGCGAAAATGACATACTCTCTCGGGGTCAAGAGTGCAGACGACCATCTCATCAAGTTCCAGGCCCTCATCAGATTCACTGTCCTCATCGTCGTCATCCGTGGCAGGAGCCTTGCCCTTGACGAGCTTTGAAATGGCAGCCTTAAGGTCAAACTCTTCACCGTCATCAGACTCATCGTCCTCATCCATAGCTTCCTCCAATTCCTTCATATAGGCAGCCTCCTTAAGCTTGCGGGCCTTCTCCTTGTCGCTGGGGCCTCCGTTGAGCTCCTCATCGTCATCGGAGTCTTCATCAGAGTCTTCTTCGGAGTCATCTTCGTAGTCGTCTTCGGAGTCTTCATCAAGATCCAAGCCGGGGGGTGGGCGGATGATCTTGAGAGTCGCTCTAGGACGGCGAGTGTTGTCGTCGTCGAACTCGGGGGTCTCATCGGGGTCAATGGCGGCCATGCTCACCCGGAACTGTACCACTGTCAACTTGGTTCAATTTCTATATATTGGGACGATTGGGCGTACCATAGCGGCAGCATCTGGAACCGCGGGGATCAAAGCGCCATCAGCGGGCACCCTGAGGGCATATACTGCAACAGGTTGAACTCCAGACATATTGGATGCGCTCAAAGATTTATAGTAAGATACAACACAACTGGTAGCACAAAGCTCTATAATAGCGAAGGAACGATTGTCTAGACGCGGAAAAGAGAGATGAATCCAATTAGAAGGGGCGTCCTCAATTTCAGGGAAGCACAATCATAAACCTCAACAGCCGAAGTAGAAGAGAAGGATGGACGGACGAAGAGAAGAGAAGAGGAAGACAAGAGAAACAAATCCGCATGCGCAACTTTTTTTCGGCGGCTCCATTTTTCTCCATTTTTCTTTAGTTTTTTCGCCGTTTGAGCCTCTCATCCAATAAAATAAGATTTTGCTTCTTACCGCCTTTCTCCACCGCCAGTGACCGCCTTCGCACCGGACAACCACGTCACATGATCTCGCACCATCTTCGCGTCTCTGGCTAGAAAGCCGAGACGGCATCGATATCAAGAGGGAGACGCCTACAATCCCCTCGAGGTATTTTCCACGCGAGTATCGACCGTTTCTGAGCTATCTATATCATGAACTAGCGCTACGTAGCCCACCATGGGCTCTCGCTTAGATGCAACCTCTAGCGCAGTGCGCAAACGGATCCAAAGCCGTATGTATACTTCCCACGCCACCATCACTGATGAAAATGACTTGCCGACACTTTTTCGCAACCAGATAGCTTCGACGATGAAGAAGGCGAAGAGTATGGTGCCTCCACCTTTGGCGGATTTGGCGATTATATGCGCCGCAAAAAAGCCAAGCTCCAAAACCTCGACAATGATATCCGATCGTCCGCCGCTGCAGACAACTGCCCCCAGATCTTCCAGTCCGTTGTCGCATGTGTGAACGGCTATACTCAGCCATCACTTCAAGATCTTCACAAGCTCGTTGTACGTCATGGCGGTGGCTTCCTCCAATACCTCGATGGCAAGACCTCCGCCACCCATATCATCGCGAGCTCGCTCACACCAAAGAAGAGGGAAGAGTTTCGGCGGTACCGCGTTGTCAAACCGGCCTGGATTGTTGATAGCGTAAACGCTGGCCGATTACTTCCTTGGGATTTATATAGGGTTGTGGATGAAGGGCAAGCACAAAAGATTCTCAACTTTGACGGCCGCCGGATGGTTAGCCAAACGAACAGCCCGAGGCGAGCTACTTACAAAGAGGAGAGCGGATCGGGATGGTATCCTGGGCAGTTTGAAACAGCCAGTTCAGAAAGTCGGGGTGATACCTTGATTAATAACGACTTGAACGGCACGTCTCAGTCAGATTACGGGGATTTTCCGAGCTTTACCTCCCTAGGTGAAACTGCTCAAGACCCTACCTCCCGCGAGCAATCGCCGCCAGACGTACCAGGAAATGATTTGGCAGAGGCGCTTGTTATTCCTAATGCCATCGTGGAGGATACTACATCGAAAGATACATCAACTGTAGTAGACAGGATCTCGTCGCCACAACCTAATGTCGTACCTTCAAAGGCAGAAATGACCTCGGAGGAATACAATGCCCAACTCTTATCAGATCCACGTATGAGAAATTCCAGCGTGGTAAATCCGGAGTTCCTTCAGCAATACTATAAAGAATCTAGGTTACATCATCTCTCAACGTGGAAGGCCGAGTTGAAAGCACAGCTTCAGTCACAGGCGCAAGAGAAGTCACACTCTCAACTTGCGCGGAGGAAACTCGTTCCAGGTGCCAGACGATACATCATGCATGTTGATTTTGACTGCTTTTTTGCGGCCGTTTCCACCTTGAAACACCCAGAACTTGAAGGAAAGCCCGTTGCCATTGCTCACGGCACTGGCACCGGATCTGAAATAGCCAGTTGCAATTACACTGCTCGCGCTTCTGGCGTTAAGAACGGAATGTGGATGAAGGGTGCTTTACAGGCATGTCCGGATTTGCGCGTTCTGCCCTATGATTTCCCAGCATATGAAGACGCGAGTCGAAAATTCTACCGTTCCATCCTTGCCATTGACGGATTAGTGCAGAGCGTGAGTATTGATGAAGCGCTTGTGGACATCAGTACCTTGTGTCTCCAGGCTGGTGGGTCAGAGGGCAAGGGTGTATCTGAGGGGTCTATATACAGGGAGCAAGCGAAAGCGGGTGAAATCGCGGAGCAACTGCGAGCCTCGGTGAAAAGCGAAACGGGATGTGCAGTTTCCGTCGGCATAGGGGGCAATATCCTACAGGCGAAGGTTGCGTTACGAAAAGCAAAACCGGCTCGTCAGTTCCAACTGAAACCTGACTCTGTCCTCGACTTTATAGGGGAATTACCGGTACAAAACCTTCCAGGTGTGGGCTACAGTATGAGCACAAAATTGGAGGAGCTTGGCGTGAAAATCGTCAAGGATATCAGAGACCTCTCCCGCGAAAAACTTTCGTCTACCTTGGGACCGAAGACAGGAGTGAAACTCTGGGATTACGCACGTGGCATTGATCGGGCTGAAGTTGGCAACGAAGTGGCACGAAAATCGGTGTCTGCTGAAGTTAATTGGGGTATCCGTTTTGTTACCCAAGATCAAGCGGAGGACTTCATACGGTCTCTCTGCGAGGAACTGCACAGAAGGCTTGTTGAGAACCTAGTGAAAGGCAAGCAACTTACGCTCAAAGTCATGAGAAGGTCTCTCGACGCTCCATTAGAGCCTGTGAAGCACCTCGGTCATGGGAAATGCGATGTGTTCAATAAGAGTGTCATTCTTGGAGTCGCATCCAACGCCACAGATGTGCTTGGAAAAGAGGCAGTTGCCATGCTCCGAAGCCTCGGGGTTTCACCTGGTGATCTGAGAGGCCTGGGAGTGCAAATGACAAGGCTCGAACCTCTCAAATCAACGTCCGAAAAGCCCGACGGCAGCCAGCAACAGCTGGCATTCCCAACGTCCCCTGCACGAAAACGCATGCAACCTGAGGAGGACCCAGACTTGCTAGATAGCCCTCGCAAGGGCGAAGCAGGGTCTATACAGCATGGTCCGTTATTGAATGACACTACGCAAAAGCCCCTCAATATCTCCGGAACCCAGTTCATTATGCCATCGCAGCCAGATCCCGCAGTCGTAGCTGAACTCCCGGGCGACATTCGATCTAGGCTCATCGCACAAGGTAAGCCACGAACCGAGTCTCGCAGCGGCTCCCCACCCGCGCCAGCTCCTTGTCCACAGCCAGTCTCCACCCTTCCTCCCCAGTCTCAACTAGACCCTGAAACTCTTGCGGCCTTACCGGAAGACGTTTTGGCGGAGGTAATGGGCTATTACAACCGACCATCTGCGAACAGCACCCAGTCGGCACCAGTCGCGCAGCCACAGCCACCAGCAAGACCTTCCATATCAGCACGAACCCTCAAAGTTCGCAAACCCACATCACCACCTAAGAAACGCCGCGGCCGCCCGCCCATCAAACCACCCGCTTCCTCAGCCCTAACCCAATCCAAATTCGTCTTCCCCAAACCCCAAACGCCTGCCAGCAATACAGTCTCGCCAGAACCAGAAAGCAATCCCATAATATCCGCCGATTTCCTGGCTGCTCTCCCAGAAGACATTCGCCGTGAAGTCCTCGAGGAGGAAAAGCGTACACGACTACTTAATCAGCGCGTAGCAAACGCAGCACAGAATAAACAAGCAACCGCACCAACCCAAGCTCAAGAAAAGCATATCCGTCTACCTCCCCTCCCTCCACGACCAACCTTCACATCCAAGCACCTCTCCGACCCGTCTGACCTCCGCGACGAAGCCACCGCTTGGCACTCGACTTTCGCAGCGGATGGACCATTCCAAGAGGATGTTACTGCGTTAGCGGAGTACCTGAGGCGGGTAATTGTTGATGAGCGCGATGTCGATAAAGCTGTTTCGCTAGTGAAGTGGCTTATATGGCTGGTTGAGGACGAGAAGGGTTGTGATAGTGAAAGTCCGGGGGCAGGTTCAAGCACAGGGCCCCAGTCCCAGGGCACTGTGTCATGGGATGAGGCATTGTTATGCTTAAAAGAGGGGATTCAGGAGGGGTTGCAGGAGCGCGATATGCCTGCCGTCGACTTCGATTGACTTTTTAGTCTTCACTTTATGTTGTACATGAGATATATGCTTGATACGAATTTTTTCGATTTTGGCTTAGAAATAATGTACGTTTATCTAAATTGGTATACCATTTGTGGATATCTTGTATATATATATATATATATATAATTTCGAAATCATGGTTCTGTATATTTATGTTCGTAAAATGCATTGCATATAACGGCAAATATATATATATATATAGGATTCAAGTCCTCTAAAAAAGACCTATCATCTCATAAATTTATTTCCCCCATCCCTCAGGGCCCTTGAAATACTTGATCATCTTTTCCACCATCTCCAGATCCAATTTCTTCGCCTCAGCAACAAACGTTCCGGAAGCTCTGGCCGTCTTCTCAGTCACCCAGCCGATGGCCCGCTTGGGGACATCATTATCATACTTTGACGCAAAGAAATCAACCAATTTAATGGGCGGGTTAGCAATAGGGTCTGGGTCCGATTCCCTCAACCGCTTTATCCAGGCGCGCTGCTCAATTTCCTCGAACTCTAAACCGGAGGCGTGGAGGTAGGGAAGGAGTTCCCTCGTCCAATGGAAGGGGTTGGAGTTAATGATGTTGAAAATTGGCTGGGTCTCCGTGGCACCTGCATCATATTTGAAAGTATCTGCAGAAAGCGAGATATCTGCGATAATCCCCGCGACGGCATTCACAGGAAGCCAGCGGTGGTATTCGTCCAGTTTCGGGAGAGCCCCGATGGTAGTGGCAGCCTGGATCATGAGCGGGATGGCTTCGGTTGTGTTCCAGATGCCGTGGGCTGTGTCGCCGATGACCTGACCGATTCGGAGGACACGGGATTGGATCCCCGTTTGCTGCGCGGCTTTGATGCAGAGGTGTTCGGCGACGAGTTTAGACTGGGCGTAGCCCATGGGTTGAACGTATTCGAGTTTCGAAGGGAGGGCTTCGGGGACTGAGGGTTCGGCGGTTCGTGCGACGGCGCTGATGGATGAGCAGAAATTTAATGTAGCCGGTGCTGGCCTTTGGGCTTTGAGACATAGGTTTGCGAGGTTCTTCAGACCGGCGATGTTGTCTTTTTCGAAACTGCTTAGATGGATGTTGAAGTTGACAGACCAGGCGCAGTGGATGACATCCGTAAGTTCTGATGTTAAGGTGTTATATGTACTGGATTCAAGTCCCAACTCTGGCTCTGAAAGATCTGATGGGAGAGCAACCAGCTTCTTCTTAGCTGAGGTAGACAGTGTATCATAAACCCTCCTGGCGCGCAATGAACTAAGCAGGCGGCCGTAGGCATCAATCGGAGAGCCTGCACGGACAAAGCAGTAAACTTTCTGAACGTCAGGAAGAGCTGTTAATTTGGCGACAACATGAGCGCCTAGGGATCCTGTAGCTCCAGTAACAACCTAGAAGCCTGTTAGCATTTGAATAACCGCATCTTTGTTGGTAGGAAGGCCCGCGAACGTACAATGTATCTCCCGCTTAGCCCATTCGGGCGGGGGACATGTTTGTCAAAATCGCCATACTTTGAAATCAAAGCCTCAATCTGCTCCTCAATGGATACCTCAGCCTGTGACGTACCCGAGCTGAGCGAATGTAAATAACCAGCCAGAGACCTAATCGACGGATGCTCAAATGCAACATTTAGCCCTAACTTATGACCCTTTGTATCGATTGACTTAACAAGCAATGATCGCAACTGAGTCGCTTGTAAGGAATCCATTCCGAGGGAGAAGAAATCAGCATCATCAGTGAAATCACCTGGGTCTCTGGTTGGTACAATGTCGGGAAGCTCCTTTCGAAGGAACGCCTTCAGTTCCTCATCGGATAGGAGGAGAGTCCCCGTCATCGCATCTTCAGCTTCGTAACATGCCTCAATCAAGTCGCTGAAATCGCGGTAGAAAGCCTGGCGGATGACGGTACCCTTGTCGGTGCGAGCATAGGGGGTATTGGCGGGGAGGACTCGGACCATGCTTTTGGATAACTGGCCATATGCTGGCAATGACTTGTGCGCTTCTTCGACAGCAGGCCAGATGGCATCAATGACCTGGTCGTCAGTCATTGACGCTGCGTCTGGGCCACGGATAACTGCCAATCCAATGCTCGATTTGGCTACACCGAAAACGAGAGCGTCTGCAACAACGCTGAGTTGTCTGACTCGTCCCTCCAAGTCAAGCGGGATTACTTTCTCGCCATTGACAAGAGTAATCGTGTCGTCTAGTCGTGAGTAGTACTTGTAGGCTTCCATCTCGGGGTGTTTCAAGAACAAGTCTTTGGTGGCGTAAGCACCATCTGGTCGGTTTGTCATGACCTTTGATGGCCAGCCATCAAGGACAACAGACTCATAAACTCCCGGAAACCGCTCTTCCATTCTGAGGAACTTCTTGACAGTTTCGGATGGCCGCAGCCAATCCCATCTTTTATCCTCTTGAGGCCGCAAAGATGTCATCAATTGGCCCGTTTCAGTCCTGCAACAGTCAGTTAAGATAGAATCTAAAATATCCGATGGAAACTACATACGATCCGTAATGACTGATGAGGTAAACCCCATTTTCGACTAATAAATTCCCTAGCGAGTCTGGACAAGACGATCCGCCGAACATAACGGCCTTGAGATTCGCAAGTGCCGCAATTCCTTCCTTTGATTCGGCAAGCAACTTGAGTGCATAAGGGACACCATAGAAAATCTCTAAATCGTGTGACTGCATAATTTTGACCAAGTATTGGCTGGTAAGAGGTAGATCAGGGTTGTACAGGTGAAGAGTCTTGCACGAATAAATCGTCCGAAACGTACAACAGATGCCATGGCTGTGGTATAAGGGCAGGGTGATGAAACCCCGCATGTTCATATTCCCGGCATAGTTTTTTATGGCTGCTCGGTGTGTCTGAAAAATAGGCTTAGGAAGTCCCGTTGATCCGCTTGAGTGGATAATCCATGCTACATGTGTTTTCTCAACCTCGGGGTCAAGATGAAGGAGTAGGTTTGTGTCGATGGGATCATCTGGAACTGGATAATCGTAGTTTCTTTCGCTCGGTATGTCGTGGATTTGGAGATTAGGAACTCGCCCCTGGACTTTGCTTGCCGTATCTCTCAGAGAACTGTGCACAAAGATATGCTGTGCGTTGGTCCTTTCAACCAAAGACACATGTGCCTCGACAGATATCCTGGTGGAGAGGAACAAGCCGGTATGACCAAGCTTGGTCAAGGCAAGAAGTAAAACGAGATAATTCAGGTCGGAAGGTCCTAACAGTCCGACAACTGTAGGCGTCTCAGAAGAGGTCTTCCGAGGTGGAATCACCTCTGCTAGTATCTTCGCAACGCGAAAGGCGTAGACATCGAGTTGGTGTAGTGGGAATTTCGAATATTCGATACCAGTGCGTGGGTAGTAAACGGCAGGCTGTGATGAGCCTAGCGATGCGCGGTGACGCACGAGTGCATCGACTGTCAGAGGCTCAGACTGTGGTGCTGGTAATTCCTCTTTGTCGTGCGGGAGTTTGTCGATGTGGGTTGTTGGTGCGTGGGGGAGAAGTGTAGACAACATTTTGGTACCGGGCAGATGCTCAGAAGACCTGAACAAGTAGCACGATGGAAATCCTGCAGCGACTAGCACATTTAAATAACAATAAGACGGAATCGGAAACCCGTTGTCGGATAGACCCGTTTATCGATGCCGATGTTGGCCTGTGATGCTTGTTGTCTCCCATCTCGGAAAAGCATCACCCCATCGGAGAAATATCCGGATGACCCTGTCTAAATGACGATGTCCAGGTTTTCCATGCAGAAGGAGACATCTGTACAAAAGCAAAAGACAACTAACTCATATCTGACTATGATCGAGTCTGAGGCCGAATGCAGAATGAAGCTCGGAAAAGGATCTACATAGATATGATCCCTGCAGCTCCCAGTGTGCAGCCAGTCTATTTGTAGGTTTGAAGGGCCCAAATAAATAAAATGGTAATATGTTATTCTGAGGGTATCGAATCAGCTGTCTAGAATTGTAAATGTCTGGATATAAAGATGTAGCTCAAAAAGAAAACTGGGACGGATCATTAGGTAGATTAGAGAAAGCCTGCGGATGATCAGTATAAAAACAGCCCAAAAGCGTGCATAAAAAAGAAAAAGGGCAATACTAACCCAAGTGTCCAACTGGGTCCACCAAAGCGACCCGTCAAGGTTATCCAGGAACCCAACGTCACCCATATCGAACGGCTCATCTACGAAAGTCGATGGCTGGAAGTTCCCGTCATACCCGAACGAGTTTGAATTGAAGGGAACAGCATTGTTTGCATCAGCCGGATCTACGAGCCTCTGGTCGACAACCGACTCTCGATCCTGTGCTGTAGCATCGCGAGAAGTCTCAGGGACATTCCCAAGGGTACCATCGCTGAACTGGCAGCCAAGTTGCTTGTGCACCTCTAATCTCGTTTCCTCAAGGAT
The DNA here is from genome assembly GCF_016861865.1 of Aspergillus puulaauensis. Classification (NCBI taxonomy): domain Eukaryota; kingdom Fungi; phylum Ascomycota; class Eurotiomycetes; order Eurotiales; family Aspergillaceae; genus Aspergillus; species Aspergillus puulaauensis. Next base: position 1,106,140 of record NC_054860.1, on the reverse strand, counting down.
GATGCCGTACCGGCGGCTAGGGCAATTCTTCCGCGTGGCTTCCGCCAAATGTTGTTGGCATTGCTCTGCAAGACTGAAAAGAGACCGAACGCGGTTCTTGTCCATCTCGGCAGGTTCTAAAGTTGACGACAGTCGGTGCTGCTGGATTGTGTGGATATAGACCACCACGATTGCACAGAAACACACGTGGTGGGTGAACCAAAACGACTGGATTAGGGTGCCTTGCTTTGCTATGCTGTCCACCAGGTTCATGACATGCTCGGCGGCCTCGAGACACTTACTTACATGGGCCGTCACCGTCGGATGTGGAGCTGCTGGCCGACGGCTTAGATCGGTGAAATCGTTCAACAGGAAAGACCTAGTTGCATGGATCATAGCATGGCAGTAAGCGAGTTGAAGGACTTGGCTTTGCCTACACAGGGGTGGGATGAGACTCGTTGGGCGGACACTGTTAAACAATGGCGGCGTGGTTTCTTTCCATTTTTCAAGTTCCGATGTAATCCGTACAGCGGCTTCGAGAGGTGACTGGCGGAAAATAGGATTAACTGTGTAAAACTCGCGCGAGATCTCGCCCAGTATGCGTCCGAGTCTATACTGTTAGCAGTGCCTATAAGAACCAACCGTACAATGGGCTCAAACCTAAAGTGTAGGACAGATGCGATCATCATCGAATCTGCCGTGCCTAAACGCAGAGCCGGGTCATCCTGTAAGATATCCTCATCGTTCACCTCATCGGGAAGTTCCTGATCAATATCTACATCGTGTAATAACCGAGGCCGCCCAAAGATAACATTGAGATATTTGTCTAGTGTATAGGCGCTCCACAAGATTCGCTTGCGGAGCTCTCTCTCTAGATACGAGATTCCCTTCTTGGACAGCTTAGGTGCACACCGTCGATGCAAGCCAATAGCCGTGACTAGTTGTACGGCAGTGCCAAATGTATACCAGCATTCGTTGGCCCTTGAAGAAGAAAGAAGGTAAAGACACTGACCCAGTCGTGCTTGAACAGTCTCGAGACGCGGAGGGCCGAGTTCCATTGTGAGCATCTGTTTCGATGCGGCATACCACCTCTCACTGCAAAGGAATAGATGAGTATACGGGAATGAGGGGGGGCATTATATGCGTACCTTTCACTCGAAGACTCTGCCTGATCCCCCTGAGTTTGCTCTTCATGCAAGGTACTTACAGCAAAAATCATGAGAATTATGGAAGTTCGAGCAACCAAAGGCCCTGTAGGCAAGTTCGACGAGGATATATCATGGCTGTAAACCTGTCTAAGCCATTCTTCGACGCTTCCTCGATGAAGGAAGCGATACGTGACCATCGCATAATCAAAGTACCTGCCCACCAACTCTAGAGCTTTATCAAATGCAGGAAGAATGAAGCCAGCATTGCGATAGTCTGTATATGGTTTATCACCGAACATAAACACCGAAGTGTTTTTATTAGGGCACCATTCGCTCTGCAACTCTTCCGGAATAGCGCTTGTCTCATCCTGGTGCAGACGCCGCCAGACACGGTTCAAAAACGAAACACCCGATGCTGGACCGAGATAGTTTCCCTCGAAGTCAGTAGCTACCGGATCAGGAGAATTGCGCCGCGGTGATATCTCCACGGATGTTTGTGAGATTTGCGAGCGTGGGGTTCTTGTGGCTCCAGATGATCCCCTCGCGGGAGGCGATCTCCGGGAAACAGGACTCTGTGAAATTGAGACATGGGAGGCCGAGCGGTTTCTCGAATATCTAGCCGCGACCGATGGAGGCGCCGGGGGCGGCTGTGGAGGCAAACCTCGAGAATATGCGGCGTTATACTCGCAGGCGAGCGACAGCCTTGTACATCTCCCGCATGGCAGAGTTCCGGTGCAGCGGGTTTTCTTTTCCTTGCAGCTATCGCAAGCTCTTGTGATCTTCTGGCGCGGCGCATTGGCTTTATTCGCCAGCGTTTCTTCAGAGGTCTTCCTCTTCCGCCCTGCGAGAACTGGTTCGTTATCGCTGTCAGGCGCAGACGAGAGCTGAACGCCTGTCTGCGCGACAAGGGTGCTAGACATGAGGGACACGCGGGGAAGCTTATCGCCGCCTGGAAGGGTCCTATTTCCGCGTGTCTCCACGGATATACCCCGTAAAGACAGATTCGACAAGAAACGAACTAGATGATAGACAAGACTGGAGGCAGGCAAAGAAGGCAGAGGAGAAAAATCCGAAGCTCCCAACGGAGTTTGACTCACTCGCTAGTCCGGGGCCAGCGCCTTCTTGGGACGTGCGGGGTTGGAGAGCCGGGAATGGCATCGACTGTTACGGATCCACCAGCAGCAAACAATGAGTTTCGGGCCGATACGGCGCCATTGCGCTGGATGCAATTGATGTCTGGTGCAGGGCGAATATACCGGCATTCTTCCGGCCATGTTCTGAAGTCTCAAGCCCCAAGCCACGAATTCCCCGAGGGGAACGTCGAGGCGGAGTGTCAGAAAACGAAGATCGGGGGTTGCTGACTCAGTCGGGCCTTTTCCGAGCTCTGCTCCGGATAAGCACCAGGGCTGCACCAAGAGCTGGAAGAGCGAGGTCGATACTCCGGAGACTTGGAGGAATGGAAGAGTTGCAAGATTAAATTCAAGAGAAGACAAAACGCTTAATATCAGTAATGCTATCTTTCATCTGCCGTACTTCAAACTAAGCAAGAGTGCAATTATTCCCAACCACAGGTTTCAGCTTGGAAAGCAGTATTTCCGAGTCACCGACTCAGTATACAAAACATGGATGAAGTAGCCCGAGCGCAGGATTCCTGGAATTGATGAATCAAAATAGCTTTTTACTGACCAAATAAAGCAAACAGAAACCAAACATGTCGAGGCGAATTAAGATGGGTATGAGAATCGATTTTCCCTTGCCTTCTAGTTCTTTAGACTCCTTCCCAATATCGTATGCTCATTATATCCCCCCTCCCCCCGCCTTTGTTTTGCTACGCCCGTATCGTACTTCGAGTTCAATAGGACGAGAGGTGAGGGGCGTATTAATAGAAATAATCGATGCCAGGGAAGCCAAAAAAACAAAAGCAACAATCTAAGAGGGTAGTAAAGGGGTCGTGTCGCTACCCAATCGTTAAGAGATGTCGGCGCGAAGACCACAACCCCCACCACCCGGGAGAGACCACGAAGGGTGAAGAATAGTCTTAATAGTTGTTGTTTGGATGTCAGTGCACACTCGAGACGCAAACAATAGCTAGCTTAGATATTTCGCAGCGTGGAGGATGGTGCCGTCTCGCAGTATCACGGAACTCACGCCTTTGTGGGCCCATCCACAACCGGCGTACCGTCCTCGCCATTCGTAGAGTCAGAGCCCCTAGGTGTGTCCAGGCTGAATTGAGGGACGATGTGCGCAAACTGCGATAGAAAGTTTCCGATTTCCCTTTCTGTTGCGCCCCTCCGAATAACGGCGATGAGGCTATTAACATCCTCAAGTTGGCCAAATCGAATCGCATCGAGCAAGTAGCGGACGTATGAACGGTAATACTCCAATTCCCCCTGAGTGATCTCATGATCTTTTCGTGACTTCGCGAGGTCTCTCTGCGATTTTTTAAGGTTTTCTTCCGTCTCTTTGGCTGCGACCTTCCGTCGTTTGTCGGCTAGCTCATCAATGACGCATTCCCGGTTATGGAGTGCGCACTCAGCACATGGAGGACCCGAATCATCGACGGTGCACTGTGAATAAAGAAAATAATATGTTAGTAAACCTTGAAGTTGTACACGCCTGTAGCCTGAGACTTCCAGCTGACGCGGGGTAGAAGAAGGCGGGGGCGGCATAATGAGAGATTGAGGGAAGGGACATAGGTCTCAACGAGGTATAAGACTGAAGTACCTTTGTTCGACGCTGCTTACATTCACCACAAGCGGTAGAGGCTCGCTTTGTTCGAATTTCGTGGGGAGAGCGACTTGGTGCTGGGGGTTCGGTGTCAGGCCCCTTTGGCGCAATGGGAGGATATCTCAATGGATGATCGGCCATGATCTATGGTACGGAGAAACACACAGGAATGGTGAACCAGGTAGCAACCAAAATTGAAACAGTGAAGGAAAGGGGTTAGAGAGAAGTGAATAATGGAAATGAAATCAACAATCCAGCGTTGATATCCCAAAAAGCATACTCTCCAGAAGACAGCACATCTATCTGAAGACGGTCGAGATCAACATTCTCAGCCGAGCAAGATATTGAGGCGAAAATTAGACTAGTCAAAGGCCAGATGTTAAAGAGCGCTACTGCGCGTGATCGACTGGTGCAAGGAGCTGATAGTAGCAAGACCGATGAAAGGGAGTGGGTATGAGGGGATCCGTGGCAGCGGCCAGCGTTCCTTCCACCTGAACAAGGCGGATCAAGCTTGCGAGAACGATCTCCAATATTATCGACAAGGATTACTGAATAACTGAGAAAGCGAAATTCAAAATTAGGGAATAAGAAGAAAAAAGAAGGGGGTGGGTGAGAAAAGTAAAGCTTCAGAGTTGTGAAAATCTTGCCCCAGGGCCACGGCCCGTTCGACAGGGTAAGGTATTCTTCCCGGATGTCCAGGCACAATTAAGCGCGCACGGCGAAAGGGGCACCAGTGGCGTTGAAAGGGCTGTCCCCGTCGAAGAACTGACAGAACTTCGAAGTGGCGATTCTCAGCGGGACTTTTGTCGGTGACCACGGTTGAGCAGCGTTGTGTGGATTCTGAGCAAAGATGATAGTGCCGGTACCAGTGTCAGTGCCCAAACCGCCTTACCTGTGCAGGTTGATCATCAACTTAAGAAGAGAGTACCCCCCAAAAAAGCGAAGCTGAGAGGACAGTAACCGGCGAAATATATGGTGTTCGGATACACCCGTTGCAAAGCGCCCATTTCAGTGGACGACGAACATGCATGCCACCTCCACCAACCACGGCGAGCAGAGAGATAAATCCGTCTCCCAAACTATCAACAGTAGTGCACATTCCTGCCCATGTCACGCTACTGGGTCAGTGCTTGGGCTGATGGCTGCAGGATTGGGTTCGGCGGTGGTCGATTCCTAAACTCAGAAGTTTCTTCCCGTCTGCTCAGGCTCCTTCTTGGGCAGCTTCTGAAACGTGTTTTCCTTTCCCTCCATAAAACGCCGAATCCCCATTGCGCAGTGGGCACTGCACGGCTGTCGCACAGGCTAACGTTTGCATTTTGCACGAATTCTATGGGACGAGTCGGCCGGAAATTATACCCGGGATAATCGACAGGCTCTGACTCGCTTTCAGGTGGCGGGACCGGTCACGCCAGTTCCGCTTCTTGTCCAGTGCCACCCTTCGTCTCCCAGTCGTTTCTCCGCTCGGCACAACGCAAAGCTCGAAAGGAGTAGGTATGTGCAGTGCGCAATATGGTGCTTTGAAGCTGACAACAGATCACCATGAGGAATTCATACACACGTGAACGGAGGGGCGAAGACTAAAATCGTAATGTACTGAGCAACTGCGCCCAGCCCTCGTTCTCAGTCACCAACGCAAGTCGGTATAGTGGGCGTCTGGGGCTCTGGCCTTCTAGAATCCTATTGACCTAAGGGGCTGAGGTGGAGTGAGGGACTGACGCTGGAGCGGCTAGCGTGCGTTTTTTTCCTTGGCTACAAGTCACGACGCCGAAATCACGTGAACAGTATTCTTCAGAGAAAAAAGACACGGGAAGTGCCGGATAACGGCCGAATGGGAATGCTCTTAAGTGGAGGACAGGACGGAGTGCTTCTCCAAGTTGCGTTGGAGGCTGCACCCATTGGGTCAACAAACAGCCCGTGCACGAGCCACCAGGAACCAACAACGAGAATCACCTTCACTAACTGACCACTGCGAGCCTGCGACCCAGAACTCGGCCGGCGCTAAACCGATTTCTGACGAAAATTCGGAGATCTAACAAGGTGCTTGAGGAAGATGGTAAGATTACCTACTCCGGAGTAGCCTTGTGCAGGAACCTGTCCCAGTGGTGTGAAACGGGATCCATGGATGCAAATGGAACCGTTAGAAGTCAGCCCAGCGTCCGGGGATACGATCCGCCAATCTCGGAGCAGGGTTTCTCGATCACCAGCGCTACAAAGCCTACAAAGAACCGCCGTCCGCGAGGTCCGCTCCAGGCTAACAGGCTGAGACATCTGAGAGTCCACTGCTGGGTTTGTGTCACGCCGCAGCAAGGAGGCTGGAAGCGGGTCGCCGGACAAGACATCCTGAAGCTTTTATAGGTGGGGAGCTGATCCATGGGCATTAACGGGTTGACCAATGGACAATTTGGGCACCAGGTGTGGCTGTCTTGGGACACTAGTTTCCAGTGTGTGCCAGTGGTGCCCGGGCGCTTCGAGTTTGGTGAAAACAAGGCAGAAAGGACACGAAATGTAGGAAGACAGCGCCGCATGTGGCTGGGAGAGGCATCTTTTTTATGCACGAAAACGTCATAAGTGGCCTGCATCGCGGAGACATCGGAGGGAAAATGGAGGGCACGCCAGAAGAGTCGAAGGATTCTAGTCCTTGATCTACGCATACATAGTACAGTGCCACGTTCGTGATCCTATGCAATGGGTTTAATAACAAGCCAAAAATATTGGCTGCATCTAATATACCCACGGTGACGATCGGGAGATAAAATATGTAATATAAAATAATAATACCTAGTTACAACCTGGAAACCAAAGTGAACCAATATTGAGCCAAGAGATATTGACTAACAGGATTAGCAAAGTGGCACCATCATGACGGCATGACGAAAATGAAAATGAAGTCAAAGAAAAATACAGTCGTAAGAGTGGTCGATAGTAGATGATTAGTATATGGGCCTGCCCTCATCCCACTTGCGCACCCCTTCTATCGGGCTCCTCGCTAGGGGTCCATCTGGTCCACGAGGGGAGCGGGTTTCCGTGGCAGGTATTGGAGAGAAGTGTACTTTGTCCGTCTCCGCAGATGGGCTGCTCCCCTCAATCTGCCTTCCAACACCGCCAATGCCTCCAACCCATTCCCAGACGCGCGCAACATCTCCACCACGGCCTTCGCGGACGGCGGCCCGAATGTTGGCGTTGTCCTCAACTACATTGCGAACGCGCTTCCAGATCTCCTCACGACGATTGCCTCTCAATTCTGAGCGGAGCACGTCGTCGCGGAGTTGACCAATTGGGATATAAGATTCATGAGCCTGACCGCGGGCATGCAAAGCCGCTTGCGTTGCGAGCCGGTCAAGTGTCGTAGCCACCAACTCGGGTACACGAGCGAGGTCAGAGCGGCGGGCAAGCACTCGAGAACGTGCATAGGCTGCAGCAGCAAAGAAGACTATTAAAACTGAAAGAGGGAGTCGATACGCGAGGAGAGAGAGCCTGACGTTGCGGCGTAAGGCGCAGGCGAGGGGGAGGCGGGCGACGGATGAAGATGAGAGGGTAACGACAGACGATGATCTGTGATGGTGTTGTCGACTCTGTTAGTTCCAATATACACGTCAGAAATATAATCCTTGTATAATGGCCAGAACCAGGTTCGGTAAGGGCGCAAACTAAAACTCTTCCCAGAAAGAAATCGAATCAAGACAACTTACGGGTCTGTTTTGGCAACCACTTCCTCTTTCGCAATGATATCGCCCAGTGCTCCTTTCCACAAGTCATCGAATTCGGTATCACTCATCCCTTTCCGTCGTTTCCTGCCGACTTCCTCCTTAAGGTCACCCTCTGTAATGTCAGGTCCCGCGGTTTCTTGACTGGCCTCGGTGAGCTCCCCACACTCCCATTTGGCTCTCCGATCACGAAGCGCTTCCACCGCCTTGTCAGCGACGGCTTTCACGCGGCGTGCCTTCTCACTGTCAGGTTCGCAAGTCGGTGCAAAAGGAATAAGGCCTCCAAGCGACAATGGATGGAGTGTTAGAATGAAATCGTGTTCGCATCGAGCCTCGAAGTTCGGGTAGCAAAATGCATGGGACGGACACGGTTCGCATTGCGGTTCAAGTACACTCGCCCACTCGGGCACCTTGGTCTCAGCCAGCGACCATGTAGGTTTTCCAATACCACAAAATCCAATTTCAATCTTCTCTTTACGCCACCAAGCACCAAAACTTGTGAAAAGCGATAGAATAATAAACCAAGGGAACGCGCGGCTCACTGGACCCTGCTGTGGGCGCTTGCGAGGAGGTCTTGGGGGATACATCAACTCGGCTTGGTCGCGTTCCAATGCCAATTGTTCATCGGGAGTAAACTCTTCACCAGCGTCGCTGTCGAATTCATTCAATTCATACGCCTGAAGCGACTGATCTGCTGCATCCAAGTCCTCCTCACTCTTGATATGAGTCGGGGTTTCGGATTTCCGGGGAGGTGTATTCTTGGAAGGAGATTTCCCAGTAGAAAACCGCGCGCTGCTATGCCTCTTTCGTTCTGAACTCGTCCCTCCAGATCTTCGCTGATCCCATGAAGCCGGTGAACTTCCGCTCTGGAACGGATTGTCATCCGTAAAGACGCTTCGATCACTGGGCTCAGGCTTTATCTCCGACAAACGAGGTTCCGGTTCGGGGGAATAGGCGATATCGGATTTGCGAGATTTACCAACGGTAGACGCGCGCGGTGTAAGTGTAGGAGCAACAGGGGTCGCAAGGTATTCGTCAACTGGTTCTGGCTCGGGCTCGGGCTTCCGTGAGCGCCGCCCAGTCGATCTAGTAGTAGTCCTTCTCGACGACGGAGTAGCGGTGACGCTCGCATCATCCGTATCAACCGTCGATGCGCGCGTGCTGGCTTTCGACCGACCTCTCCTCCCAGCAGTAGACGGTGTTGGTGCAGCGCGCTCACTGACTACTGATGTTTCGCGGCTCGGCATGTTTGTGATGCCTTCGCTGGTCCTTCGTACTCGCTCGCGTTCCCGCAGAAGTTTCTTCGCCTGCGGCAGGACTTCATCCTCGAGGATGCGGATGAGCTGGGCCTTCTTGGCTGATGCCGGATATGTGACGTCGTGATTAACGAGAATTGATCGCAGGCGTGGCACAGTGAGGGAATTGAGGTCGAAGTCCGAAGACAGATAATCGTACTCGTCGGCCATGATGTGAGGACACGATTACCTCAATAGGAGGGCAAACCTTGAGTAATCGGATCGGGTCCAATCTGATTGGAAGACAGAGAGAAAAAAAAAGGGAAAAAATATGAAAAGGAAAAAGAAAAAGAAAAAGAAAACGCGAAGCGAAGAGCAGAAGCCCACGTCGTTTGCAAGAAAATATTCGTAAGAAAATATTCGTCTGTCTGAATGAGAGCAGCTCGAGTGGAGTTGGCCACCGTTCTTCACGGATCGTGAAGTTGTCCGAGCGTATCCAGGGCAACAGGAGGGGCGGAGAGCATAAAGTCAAGTTGGTGAATACAAATTTCGCCCGACAAGTGATATGGCTCCTGAAACTCGTCTTAACGACTGCTGATAATTTGGCCCCAAACACAAGATGGAAGCGAATAGGGAACAGAGAAGATGATGCAAGAAGCAGCGACGTCGTGATGAAAAGACAAACGTAAGTTGCATCAACAAACAGTTTTTGACACGTGACCTGACGTTTATCCGCCACTCGGAAATTATGCAAATGATGACGTGAGCTATTCACGTTTCCAGTGACTAACCTAGTTAACAAACTCGAGTACAATAGGACTCATGGTTAACTAAGTAATGGTGATTGTTGCTATAGAAGTAGTAGATTTTGGCTATAAAAAAAATGAAACAAATGAGGCAGATATCCATATAAATAGCAATTCTCATTCACGCTCCGTTATTTGATAAAAATCAAGGAAAATTCATAAGAAATATGAATCAAGCGCCCGGGATCCCGCATGCTTAACTTGACCTTCCAAGACGCCCAAAAACGAGCAAGAGAACAGTGACTCCTAAGAAAAGAATGGGAAGAAAAAAGAAGAAGAAGAAGAAGACACAAATATTTATACCAAGATCACAGTGGGGTCAACCAACCAAATGATTGCAGTATACACACGAGATGATAATTAGGCGGGCAGTAGAAGTAGTGATGGACAACACAGACCGGGGAGGGTATCTAGGATAAGGATGAGGATGAGGATGATGAGTTCGAGTTTGAGTTGAAATCGGGTGTATAGCGTAGGTCTGTTGCAGTGGAGCTCGGAGATGCGCCAGTGATGCCAGCAGCACTGACAGCGACCTGCTCCTTGAGAGCTTTATACTCTGCAAGCTGGGTTTGCAATTCCTGGAGGACCTCGCCCATGGGCGCAGCGTGGTCGTTAAGCCGATCACCCGGCCTGAAGGGTTGCATCATGTGTCGTACGGCAAGGGTACTTATTGTAACCTATCATTTGTCAGTAACACACGTATATCAAACAATAAGGTGAATTCAACGAACCTCAATACGGGTCACCTGCTGCTCAACCATACCGACAACGGTTGAATCTGCAAGTTCTCCACCGTACTTCTTAATGATGGTGAATAGGGCTGAATTGGGGTCCTTAAGGCGTGCATCCCCTGGGTGCTCAAGCGCTCCACACAGTCTTTCAAGCCGAAGGGTAACTTCCCACAATCGCCAGATAAGGTCAGTTTGTATCTGGAGCTGAGAGTGTTGGCTGATAGTAGTCGGCGCATTTTCCTCGCCGCCTGTCGATTGTTCCATGCTTGTCAAACGTCCAGACAAAGCGTGGGGGTAGATGAGGTATAGAGGCTCCGGATTCTCAAGGCCCTTTAGCTTGCGCTCGCCCTGGTCTTTTATCACGAAGCCCTGGCTGTTGAGCTGCTGGAGTTCACGGCGGATATTGTCGCCCAAGTCCATTGCATAGCTCTCATCGGAGCCAGTGGAGGCAGCGCGCTCGCTGTCAGCAAAGAGTTCGAGGTTACGCTGCATATCGCTCATGAAATCGGATGAAACAAATATTTGTCCACCATCTGCAACGGCTGATATTCGCGATGCCCGGTTTACCATTGGTCCGAAGTAGTCCATGCGGTTGGTCACTGGATCCTTTTCGCAGACAGGCTCGCCCCAGTGCACTCCCATGCGCACCAACAATCCTCGGAATATGATGTTGTTTTCCATATCATAGTTGACACGACACTGAGGTTGGTCGAGAATTTCCATCGGCCATTCAGCTTCAAGGAGTTGGGTTTGACAGTTGAAGCACCAAAGCAGAGCCGCTGTGGTCGTTGAAAATGCGACCATGAAAGCATCACCTTCAGTTTTGACTTCGTAACCGCCGATGATACCGAGTTGACGACGAAGGATATCATTATGGATCTGAATAGCCGAGCGCATTGCGTCTGGGCACGTCTCCCAGAGACCCGTTGACTGTTTGATATCGGTGAAAATGATGGCCAGTTCCCCAATTGGAGCGTCAACGAAGTCGAAACGGGCCAACCTGGAGTCCCATGTGGTCTTGTCACGCGGCTTCTTCGGGCGTTTTGGACTGGGGAGGAGGGGGTCTTCAACTTGGCCCAGGCTACCAAGACTGGGCAGTCCGCGCGCGCGTCTCTCGCGCTTCTTCAAATCGCTGACTCCAAGAATCATGACCATGAGCTTATTGGTGGCTCCAAACGACAAAGCCAAATCTCGTATCTTTTGGGCTGCAACCATCAAGTTCGCCCTCTCGGATCTGGTCACATCGACCACGAGGTCTGCAGTGACATAGTCCCACAGTTCCTTCGAGGCCAGAATGACCATTTCATCTTGCTCAGTCAGGCTGACATGCACCGTATGTGGTGCAGCAATGACTGCGGGCATCAGATTAAAGTGTCCGAATGACCGAGAGACAGGAAGATAATCATTAAGTTTTCCGTTGCGAGATACGAATCCGCCAACAGCACGAATTCTTGCGCGTTCCCCTGCTTCGGCTGGGTCGTGGTTCTTGGTCAGGTTCCTCATGCTACCATCAGACTTCACAAGTATGGCCTGGACATCACCAATATTAGCTGCGTAGAGATCCATATTATTCAGATACAGAACTGTGGCGACACCACCAGACTTGAGGTCTTCCGGGCAGAGCCGAACTCTTTTCTGGCCAGATAAATCGTCTTGATACTGGCGGACATCTTGGTCGATGGACTTGTAACAAGCGAAAGCCATGTTCCTGTTGAGGGCGAGGAATGTTCGCCTGAACGCGTCCAGCGGAGTTTCTTGCTCGTTATGCCTTAGACGCTTGAGCTCAGCTGAGAAGGTGTGAAGGAAATTCTCGTGCAGGAACTTCGCAACTCTGGAACCTCCAGTAGAGCTAAGCTGTCCATCAAACATCCCGACCACAGTTTCAATATTATCCGGCTTCAATCGAGGCACGATCATATCAATGATGGAAAGGTGTTCGCTCCGGCCCAGGAAGTCCGCCATGCCATAAGCGAGTGAGCCAGCCAGGGAAGCAGACGTTCGTACACGTCGATCTTCATTCTCTTCTGGAATTGTGGACGTTGTGAGAGTAACATCCATTAAACCAAGCACTCGAAGGTGGGTGAGTGAATTGAAATCCGTCAGATCTGTGCCTGTAGAGTTCGGTTGTTGGGAACCCAAGGAGGACACGTTTGGCTTGATCTCCAAGCGCTTGTTTCCGGAAAAGTTCAGATACTTTAGATTTCGGTTCCAGTTCCAGTTCCAGTCGTAAGGCCAGTTCGACACGTTATACTTCAAGGAATTGCTTCCAACGTCAAGAATAGCAAGTTTGCTGACCTTGCACAATTCCGCTGGCAGAACTTGGAATTTGTTTGCATTGATATTGAGTATCTTCAGGTTACTCCCTTCCTCGAGATCGTCCGAGGGAAGCGACGTTAACTCGTTGCCCGATAGATATAGCTCAGAGATCAAAGGCCAGCGCCTTAAGAGCCCGGGTGGGATCTCAGTCAGGACGTTATACGAGAGATTGACCACTCGCAATTCGGGAATGAATGAGAGTTCACGGAAGATATCATCCTCGAGACGGTTATCGGCCAGGTACAGGTTCTTGAGTGAGCCACCAAATGTAGTCGCGATATGTTGAGAGAAGTTGGAATCTTTCCTCGAGGAAGGGCTTCCCTCTGTGAATTTGGAAGCAGTCGATACCTTTCGTCCCTGGCTAGCAGAAGACGCAACTGACGTCTTCCGGTAACCCCCGCCGTTAGGAGAACTACCACTGTTTAAGTTACTTCCGGAAGCCTCGCTAGGACGGCGAGTTTCTTGCTCTTCTATTGGGCCGAGTTCGTCGAAACTTGGCGTTATTGTACCACCAGGCGTTGCCGCGGGGGTAGGGGTAGCAGTGGCTTCACCAGGAAGTTGAGGTGTGGGGCCACCATGCTTGGGGAAACAATCGAGCACGTTTGATGAGACGTTGAGGCTCTCCAGTTTCAAACAATACCAAAGTTCTTGGGGCAACCGTTGCAAATTGCACTCCCTCAGATTAAGGTACTTGAGCTCAGTCAAACACCCGATAGTTGTAGGAAGTGCTGATAGTGGGTTTTTGGCCATGCTGAAATGTTCAAGTCTTCGCAACTTGCCAATATGAGACGACATTGACATGAAGTGGTTTTTGTCCAAAGTCAGCTTCGTAAGATTGGGTATAAATTCGAACATAGTGTCCCGGAATTGAACTAGCTTCGCCGAAGCTATGTTGAGAGATGTGAGCGTTTGCATGGGCCCGTCGATATCGAACTGCGTCACAGGGCAGTGGTCCATTAGGAAAGTTCGCAATTTGGGGAACGATCCCTTGAATTTTGAGACTGCGTTATGGCCAATAAATAGCTGTTCTAAGCGCGGGAGGAGACACAGGTTGTCAATGTTCGCGATGTCATTGAATCGGGCGTCGATCTCCTTGAGGTTGATAAGGTCCTGAATGGATTCTCTGAACGGGCCGGTGAAGCCGTTATTCGTCATCCACAGTCGCTCGAGACTTGTCAGATTACCGATATCTGGAAGTTCAGTGATGCTGTTGAAACTGATATCGAGATCCACCAAGCTCTTCAGGTTGCACAGAAACTCAGGGAAAACCTGGAAATTGTTCGAGGATATATTCAGGCTTCGTAGATATAGGAAGTTGCCAAAGTAGCTCGGCAGCTCTGTTAATCTGTTATTGGCGAGCTTGATACTAACGAGGCCTTGTAACCTGTCAAGGTTCGCATGTTCCAGCTCTTGGATAAAATTGTTCGACACATCCAAATACGTCAACCGACTGGCAAGGCTAAAGCTTGGGGGTAGTCGCACAGCCTCGCTCCCGATAAACTTGATCTCGCGCAAATTGATGCAGCCTTGGATAAAATCTCGTGGAACATCCAAAGCCAAGTTCCGAGAAAGATTAAGTGATATGATTTCGGACGCCTTTTTGTAAAGAGCGATGGGGATGGTGACGAGGCTCCGTCCTTGGAGATCCACGTGGCTGAATTTCTGATTCTTGCTGAAGCCAGGTTCCCCCTCAAGGCTGCTATAGCCGCTGAGCTTTGTGGGAAGAAAGGTAAAGCGGAGTATATAGCTGTGGTCCTCGCGACCAAGCTCTTCAATCCTATCTTGCCGTGTATACCCAATCTGTTCCAACAATTTCTTCTGCATGAGGATTGGTCGTTCAGCGGGATCGAGTTGCCGTGAGATGTCATTTTTGCGCATCACTATCTCGTAATTATTCAGATGATCGGTCAAGAAAGACTTTTTGCCCAGCGACAAAAGCACATCGGCGACTGTGGCGTGTAAACCGGTCGAAAGTGTTGCAAACGTTCCATCTATACGGAACACACGGATGAAATACGGGACACCGCCAGCATCGCTCCTAGTAAGGACAGCATCGTGGGCTTTCTTGGGGAGTTTTGCTGTCAGCTCATCTTTCTGTTTTTTGACATGCCAGCTCTCTGGCGCATCCCAATGGTTGACACCGACGCTTCTTTCATCAGGCCGAGATGGCTTGCCGTCATTAACTTTAGCGCCTTCGTTCGGATGGGGGTCCTTGATAATGCCATCCATATGTTCAAGATCAGTATCCAGGCTGTAAACACCAGGCGCTGGGGCAGGTTGCACGTCCTTCCCAACTGGAGTTTCATTCCCCGGCACGCGACGATTTCGTCGCATTCCACTGGCGATACCCAGCTTGCCGTCTCTTTTTCGCTCAGGTTCCCCCGGATCGGCATGTCTGGAAGGTATTCCGCCCTCCAGACTATTGTTCCGATGTCGTTGGGGGGAATTGTGTCGTGAGGGCCTGGGTTGGCCCTTGCCGTCATGCGGTCCTTTCGAACCAGGGAAATGCTTAATGTTGGGGCGGCGAAATTTGCCGAAAAACGTGCGCTTAGATGAAGAAGAGCCGCCTCCGGGGGAGCCCTGACCTGGCTCCCTGGCGTAAACACTCTGAATGCTCGGCGTGGGACTCGTCGAGCGACCAGCAAGGTTAGTCGAGGAATTAGCTGCGCTGGCTTCTCGGGATGGGCGCAGTCCAACGGAGAAGTCATCCCGCCCTGTTGCGGGACGATCACGGTACCCGGCAAGGTCACCGGCAGGAGATGCTTTCTCCTCCTTGCTTCGTGAATGTCGATGGCCGCTGAAATGTCTGCGGCCTGTATTAGGTGCACCCTGCGAACCGCTATGGTGGCGATCAGACCCTATGGGCGCTTCACGGACAGGGGCTTCCCCAAGCTTCGGAATATCATTAAACCTCTGGTACTCCCAGGGCGTTATTTCGCTTGAAGGGAGCGGGGTGTGTGGTCGAGGATGTGCTTGACCCTCATCCTGAGAATCGGAGGCCGGCCTCGATCCCTCTGAGTCGGCTCTTGAGCGAGCCTTAAAATGGTCAAGCGATGACGGTTTGGCTCCCGAATTCTGGTGCCTATCATAATCGGGATTATAATCTTCACCAAAAATCCCCTGTAGTTTTTTCTTCCGGAAAAGTCCACTTGCGCTAGACCCAGACCCTCGACTGCTAATAGTCGTAGCACTTGCAACGGATGGCCGCCGGTTGTCGCCATTATAATCAAAGTCTGGGGGTTCGCTGGCATAAGTGCGGCCAGTACTAGGGCGGAAAGTCGCAGTTGCAGGCGATGCCTCGTGTTCGGAGTAATCGTGGAAAAAAGTGCCCTGAGCGTCGCTAGAACCGGTCTTGGGGGAATAGGCAAGGTTTGATTGAGGATCATGTTGAAAAGAATCGGGATAATTGGTATGGATCTGCGGGCCGGGATTGTTCATCGGGGGAGCGCCAGGCTCGTCGCCTCCAAGGACAGCCAACGCTTTCCTATGGCTTCCGAAGCCAGGGAATTTGCGCTGTTCTGTAGGGGAATTGTCTGGTGATCCCCAGGAAAACATCGACGTATATAAATCGTTCGGGGCTCCTAACGAAGGCGGTCTCAAAGACCGCGGTTCGAATCTGAACATGGTCAGTTAGATCAGAGATTCCGGTACCCTACTTGCGCTATCTTCAAAAAGGCAACACGGCAGCAGCGCATATTCGGAATTTCCTAAGAGGGCGAGGCCTTACCTATCACCGTCATCATCCTTTGAATGCGGAGAAATGCCGCGAGTCCCAGGCACGATGCGACCATAACGGCGACCATCCCTGATGGTTTCTTGCGACAGACCGCTGTTTTTTCCAGAGCTTTCCGAGCTGTGCCTTCCTTCAGGCTGATCCCCGCCTGGAAACGCCATTTTTCGACAGAAATCGGTCGTCTCACAGCTCGAACCCGCGGGCTTGACGGGGGACACTTGGGGGAAAGGTTAGAAATTCGCCGCTGTTTGACACCATCAAAAATCTCCTTTCCCAGTGTATTTCAAGAGCAGTACGATCGTTGATGGATGGGTGTGAGCGCGGGGTGTAATAATCGTGGCAAGTTCAGCGGCGAGCGGCGGGAGATTGAATGCGTCGGAAGGTGAAACAGCGAAGTTAAAATAGGCGATGGTAGGGGGGTACGTGGGCAGTGCAGTAGGCGACTCTGGGAGGTGCCATATAAATAGCAAGGTGTCTGAGTTGGAAGATTAGAAGTCGCTATGCTAATGCTTGGTGGCGGCTCGTATTTGTCGTCGGGCGCGGTAATGCTTCAGGTCCTGGAGGGAGAGCGGCAGCGAACAGGAAACGCCATCGCACGATTGGAGGCAAAATTCCAGGTGCGCATGGCATGAACCAGCAGAAGGGCGAGCAGGGCGAGTAGGGCGAGGGCTGGCCCGAAAGTGATGCAGGTGGAGGAGGGGAGCTGCAGGATGACAATCGGATAGTGAGCACTGAGCACAGAGCACTGAGCAGCGAGCAGCGAGCAGTGACTGTGTTGGAGGTGAGGCTCTGACCTCCCGGCGCGCTAGGCCCAATCTAGAAGCTCCGTCTTTGCCTGTGTTTCATCGACAGGAGACAGACAGGGGACTGTGCGGAAGTCATATGCTGATCACGCCGTGCAGGCGAGCTTTTACTATAGCTACTTGAATCTACATTGTCTATAAAGCCAGGCTTTGCTTCGTGATCAGGGGATGGTCTGGGGAGAGCTTCGGGCGACGACGGATAGATTGTTGGTCGGATGACATAATGCACGTTCGGGGCCGTTCGCTGGTCCGTGTCATGTCTGTGCTGCAGCCGGTGACTTCTTTGTTCACCATCGGGTGATTTGCGCCCAGCAAAAACAACTATTTTCTCTAATCTAGGCTTTTGTACCGTTTCTCAGACTTTCAGATCAAAATTAGCCGAGGTTGGAACTGGAAACACCCGACGTCGTGGAATACCTACTATCGACCCAGACGACTCTATATCAAACCGGGGATGTCTCAAAGATGTCTTCCCGGTCATGCCTTTCGGTATGTCCAAAATAAGGGGACGCTTAGCCATGGGGACACCAGTAGCGAGCTCGTGAGGTTAGCCTGTTCCATCGCCTTTCTGCCGAGCGTGGAAGGGTAACAAGGTCAGGGCCCATACTACGTACAACCGCACTATATATTTCCCAACAGGTTATTTAACGTCATCCAACATATCGCCACCCCAAAACTACAAAGCCATAAGTACAATCAGAGGCCACTAAGCGAGAGAAAGTTGCTGACAGTTCCTCAATTATATAAAATTTAGAAGGTATAGTAACAAGTAACCAACTGAACCCTCGAGACGCTTGTCAATCTAGCCAGCCCATCTATAGAAACCCAAGACACAATGAAAAGAAACATAATCACCATCTCATCCACAATAGACCACTCCTTACAGCACTCAAAACCCATGAAGTCTATCCACTCTCCTCTCCAACCTCCCAACACGACGGCCCATCAAGCCACCTCCAAGCCCAAGCCCCATTCGACCTCCGCCTAGTCCTAGTCCCTGTTGATGGCAATTGGAACAGCCGTGGTTATTGCAACATCCCTGTCCTTGCGTCTGCCCCTGATTATGCTTCCCCTTCACTGCATTACTCGCCATATTGGCCATCACTGCTCCAGCGACCGCACCGCCGATGGTGCCTAGCGTGCCATGATCGGATTTCTTGCCAACTTGGTGCCCGACGTATGCACCCTGGAGGTATAATGTTAGTATTTGGATGGCGGGTAAAATATGGGTAAAAGGTAATAGTTAACTACGTACACCTGCACCGCCGACAACCGTAGAGCCTAGACCTTTTTCACCTTCAGCATTATTGACGTTGGCTGGGTTGTTGGGGTCGGCCCATGGTTGTTGTTGGTAGTCCATTGGGGCTTGCTCATAGTTGGAGTGGTTGACATTGTTATTCCATGGTTGCTGGGTGAATAAGTTAGTTTAGATCTCCAGTAGGAAAGGGGATGGCTAGAGTGTCTTACCTGTGTAGAGTTGTACTCAGGACCCTGCATTGTATTGAAATTCCGGGTCTCCTCGCCAGACAAGTGAGCGGGAACGCTTTCGCCGTAGTATTCGCGGTTGGCCATTGTAGTAGTGTTACAGAGCAGTGTCTGGATGGTTGAGATATTGTAGAGCGTGAGGAAGTAGGAGTGGCTTTTGTAGTATGAAAGCGGATGAGGAATGTTGATGGTAGTTCATTGACTGGGGGAATTGATGGGATATATATAGGGGAATTTCAGGTACTTCATCATCGTGGCTCAGCCCGACTCCAAGGCTGAGCTGCGTATCTCCATCTGATGCTTCCAATTTTCCCGATTAGGAAATCATGAATGCCAAGAGGACGATCCGCGTGGCAGCTCAGCACATCAGCTGTGGGGCGGATATGCCCGTCACCCGCGCCTACAGAGCTTGGTACAGACGGATGTGAGGAAGTCAAGGATTTTTCAATAATGTGGCTATGGTGCGAGGTTTACTGCCACAATGATGTCAATCCACGCATACCTGTCTAACTACGCCGGCGCCAAAGGCAACACCAGCCGACTTTGAAACCCCCCTCCTGTATGAAAAAAATGCCTCCCCTTGTTCAAGTCGGTCAGCGGTGGATACTCCGGCAAGATCTGTGTTGGAGGTAACTGGCTAGCCACCAGCCTTGCAAGCTTTTTAGTGCAGAGGTCTAGCATCTCATTAATCTGGTCGTGACCTTTGATTTCCAGTCTCAAGGATTCGCCCTTCCCCAAAGGCAATCCCGCCAGGCCAGACCGGAATCCGCAACTCGACCACCTGGCCCAGAGGAACTTTCTCGCATTTGTCGTGTGGAAAGTACAGCTCCGTCGGTTCGCGTTTGCGTTTGCGGACAGGGAGTCAAATTCGCCCCGGTTGTCAACATTGACAATGGCGTATCCACGAGGACACCACTGAGCTGGATCAAGGGCCTCAAACTTCTCCAGCCCGCTCAGTGAACTCTTTGGTACACCAAGCCAGGTGAAGCTGGTGGTTGGTGGTGACCTAAAGTGGGCTTAGGGTTGGCACGGGCTATTCTCAAGCAACGCAAGTAACTATACGGGTCTCCTGTCCAGGCGATGTGGCATACACGGGGATTGTGCGACACGGAGGTGCCATCAAGCAGGCTCGATTTGCTCGGGATATCGGGATATCCATTGCTCGGGCGTATGGTTGGAGGACTGATGAGGTCGTCTTGGTTGATGATATTCCTTTGAATGTACGTAGGGAGTAGTGAACACCTAGTATCTAATATTTCCGAATTTAAAAGAAAGATCCTCAAGTCCCAAAGTAAACTGGCTGTTACACAGGGGGTAGAATCTAACGTGCCTTTTGAGCATGCTTCTCAACCAACTCCATCAATCGATCCGCAATATCAGCTGCAAACCCAGGATCATTCACATCCCTTCCATCCATCACAGCCTCCACCTCGGTCTTATCCAACCCAGCCACCAAAGACCCAAAGAGGGCCCCATCAGCATCCCCATCCTCAAACACGCTTCCCTTGGTCGAGATGCTACTAACGCCTCCCTGAGGAATCCAAACCTCCACCATCCCAGGATCGCTCGCAAACTGCTTCACCTTGTCAGCAATGAACGACGCAATCTTGTTACCCTCTTCGCAGTTCGTCCTCATCAGCGTCACACTCGGGTTATGCACGAAAAGCCTCCTCTTCTTATACTTTGGCGGAACTGTATCCATCGGTCCGAAGTTAACCATATCCGTCGCGCCGATAGATATGATATTGGGGATTCCCCTACGCAGCCCCGTCTCCAGTCTATCCTCCTCACAGCTCATCTCTCCGCCTGCAATCAGGTCGCAGATTTCCGTCGTCGTGATGTCGAGGATCGCATCGAGCTGTCCTTCTTCAACCAGCCGCTCCATGGCTTTCCCGCCGTGTCCAGTCGCGTGGAAGACATAGATTTCCACTGCGTCAGGATACTTTCCCTCAAGATGAGACCGGATCTGATCAACACAGGGCGTCGTTACACCGAACATGGTTATCCCGATGCGTGTTTTCTTCTCCCCCCCCTGGAGCTGGGTATCTTCCTGATGACGTTGCACAAGACGGTGCTGATACGCAGAGGCCATCCCGAAGATCGACCCGGCGGCATTCTCCAGCACATCGCGAAGCAACCTGTTCGACCCCGCAATATCCACGACCGAGTACATGAGCGTGATATCGCATTCACCGACAACAGGGCCTGTATTCCCTGATGCAACCGTGCTAACGATTAACTTGGGCAGGCCGATTGGCGCTGCATCTCGCATGACCGACGAAATCAGACTCGTCCCTCCACTCCCGCCTGTACCGACGATGCCGTGGATTTCTTCTGTCGTGGACAGGAGCTCGGCGACAGCGCGTGTTGCGCAGTCGGATAGGAACTTTATTGCCTCGCCCCTTGGCAGTTCCCATGGCTCTTTCTTTGGGTTTTCGTCGGGAGCGTATTTGGATATCAGCTCGGGCTGGGTTATTGTGATTGCATCGTCGGTTGTTGGACGACAGCCGCAGTCGATCAGGGTGATTTGTATAGGCTGAGACAGGCGGAGGGCGGTTTGGTGGAGTTGGTCTTGCAAATAGAGGGTTTCGGAGCGCTTGGTATCCAGCGTGCCGAGAAGGATGATATGCGGCATGGTTGCAATCTTGGATCTATAATTACTGACGAATATCTGCTGGACGGGTATCTTGCTGGATGGGATTAATTGAAATGAGGGTGAGACGATGCGGGGCTGATGATGTACGATGATTTCATCTTTCCGACGAGCACTCTCTCTCCTCATCTCCTTCACATACCTACTGTATCACGTACAACACAACGTACGGAGTACAACCCCAGACAAACCTACAGATTCTCTCCAACAAAATGGCACCACCAACCAACCGCGACGAGATCCTCGCCCGCCTCCGCCGCCAAATCTCAGACGGAAAGCCCATCGTCGGCGCTGGAGCCGGTACCTCCCCTCCTTAACCTCATCCAATCATTCATATATATTCTAACGATCCAGGAATCGGCCTATCCGCCAAATCCGTCGAAGCCGGCGGCGGCGACCTAATCATAATCTACAACAGCGGCCGATTCCGCATGGCCGGCCACGGCAGTCTCGCGGGGCTAATGCCCTACAGCAACGCCAACGAAGTCGTCGTGGAGATGGCGTCGGAAGTGCTCCCTGTGGTGCAGCACACGCCCGTGATCGCGGGAGTCTGCGGCACCGATCCACTGAAAGACATGCCGCGGTTTCTGGCGCAGCTCCGGGATTTGGGGTTTGCGGGGGTGCAGAATTTCCCGACGGTGGGGCTCATTGATGGGCAGTTTCGGGCGAATCTGGAGGAGACGGGGATGGGGTTTGGGAAGGAGGTTGAGATGATTAGGGGCGCGGCGGGGATGGGGCTTGTGACGACGCCGTATGTGTTTAATGTTGGGGAGGCGGAGGCCATGGCGCGTGCTGGGGCGGATGTGCTGGTTGCGCATATGGGACTGACGACGAGTGGGACGATTGGGGCGAAGAGCGGGAAGGGGCTTGAGGAGTGTGTCAAGGAGATTCAGGCGATCAGGGATGCGGCTGTGAGGATTCGCGAGGATGTTATTGTGCTCTGTCATGGGGGCCCGATTGCGAAGCCGGAGGATGCGAGGGTTGTGCTTGAGCGGGTGAAGGGGCTGCATGGGTTCTTTGGGGCCAGCTCGATGGAGAGATTGCCTGTTGAGGTTGCTATTAAAGATACGACAAAGGAGTTCAAGGGGATTGCCATAAGTAATTGAGTCAGTGAGTCAGTGAGTATAGATCGCTGAGCCAGAATTAAGCTTAATTAAAAGCGCTGATCGTTCTCCAATCAACACAACTCGGTATAGCATATGGAGTGGTTACACTTGTTTCCAGTAAACCTAGCATATACTTCAGTGTATTTGATTTATATGGCATCTCGTATACAGCAAGACAGTCACCGATTCTCCTCACTCCACTGAAACTTGTGGTTCACGCGAATCTGCATGGGCACCGAATCATTCTCAGAGCCCACGCTTTCATTCGTCACCAACACCTCATCATACTTCCTCAGACTACTCCCCCTGCCCACATCAGTCGTAAGATAGATCTCGTCCTCCTCCGGCCGAAATCGCCCCCGCTTGGCATTCGCCGAGCGGTACGCAGACCGATTGGCAGAGTTCGTGATACTCTCCGGGTCCGCCCCCGGCATTCCGGGCTTGCTGTTTGAGCGAGAGCCTCGCGTGAGGTGCGAGCTGAATAGACCGAGCTTGGGGATGCGGCGGAGCAGAGGGCGCAGGGTGGGCAGGCAGGCGCTGACAATACCGATGCAGGGCTCAACGTTGGACCAGATCATGGCGTCGCCGATGACCCAGGTGATGTCGACGGAGCTTTTCATTTTGGTGATTGTGTAGACGCGGACGATTGTTGCGACGCAGACACTGTACCGGTCAGTCAACTATTCCAAGTAGAAGTTACTTAGAGACTTACAATCCTCCCAGCAGGAAGATACCGCAGATGGCGAATTTCTGGGGCCGCGGCATTTGCAGTTTCCACACGACTGGGATCGGGACGCAGAGGATGATCACGTCGGTGAATAGGTTTGCGACGCCGTTCCAGAGGTAAAAGTTATATAGGTTGATCCGGCAATAACCGCCGCTCAGAGGATCTACCCACTGCGTCCAGAAGAAGGAGGTCGGGACACAGGCCAGCGAGATGGTGGTCGACACCGAGATCGTGTACCCGATGGAGAGGAACGCACAGACGTAGATGCTCCAGGTGAAGCGGAAGATGCGGTGGTAGAGGAGCAGGACGGAGATCTTGACCATTGGGACGGTCGTGGCGTAGAGGATGACATAGGAGAAGATGATCTATATCGTTCGTATCTGGGTCTGTACAAGATGGAGGACCGAGTGTTGTCTTACCTTCATGCTCTGCACAACGTCATCTGGTTCCACCACCCATATATGCTTCCCTATGCCGTATGCGCCGCCTGGGATGCTGTTAGAATTAAATATCCCGGTGGCGTGTTCGGCTTGTACCTAGTATGCAGCATACCCCTGTCCCGTACGCGAACGCCTGGTCACCCCACCGTCAGCACTATAAGTTCGTACTTTGGCATAGAGTCGCATACCAGAGCCACCAGAAGCGACCAGTCGTCGTATTCTAGAGTCGCACTGCGGTTCGTCGTTCGAGCCCAGAAGCGCAGGCCGACGAAGACCGTGGCAATGGCCATGACGGCCGCGACAATGCCATCATTCTGCGCGATGCGGTCTTCGCTCAAGTCCAAACCCGGCGGGGGCTTTCCAATGACAGCACTCGACATCAAGTCGGCTCTCAGTGCATGGTCTTGTTGGTTGAGTGAGCGGCGTGTGAGAAACGGCAAGGAGACGGACGCGAAAGAGCGAAAGAGCGGAATTGAGCGAGAGACAGCTTTTTAGGAGCCCATGTCGGGAGGCTTACATGCTATTTAATTTCTCCACGGTCTTCTAACTATTTTTACATCTGGGCAAACAAGAAGAATGGGGAGACGCTCCAGCCGGCCGTTATGCCGTTCGAGATGCCTGGCCCTGGACGCTTCAGCCCTGGCATTAATTTATCTGGCTTTGACTGGAGAAAAACCAGCCAATGGCAGCAGATCAACTGGTTCGGCCCGCGGGATCAGGGCTGCCTCGCTTGATTTCCTGGTCTGGGTTCTGCTGGTTTCTGCTCCTTTCTGCAGTGGGCGCTCTCCACTCTGTTAGTGTCGCCTGTCTCAGCACCGCACCAGCCGTGCCCCAAGCCCACCACCAACGCCCCTGGGCGGGCCTGTTAATTTATTGGTTTATTCCAGTTCCAGGCTTTCTTCTCCTTCCCCTCCTGCGAGCTGCTTCCTATTCTTGACAGGTTCTTCCAGGCTAGCGAAGGCTAGCGACTTCTGGGTTAGCAGCGAAACCCTGGCTTGCTTTGTGAGCCGCTTTTTCGCCCGGAGATAAGTACGCTCTTGGTGCGATTCCGCGTGCTCGTCTTTGGTTTACAGTGCTTAGCAAGAGGTAATATAACTGTCGTTCGCGAACTCCCCTTATACCTATGTACTGTTCCGTCTTCACTCTCCAGCGTTCGAGCGGACGGCAGTGCGCACGTCCACCAGCAGGTTTATCGACCTACTACACCGTTCAAAATATTGACACGAGTCAGGAAGTATATGCCGATGACCCACTGCTTCGCTGTATCCGCATCGCCTAAATTCAAGGCCGATCAGTGATCAAGTGGCAGGAGCTGAATCTAGACCAGGGCATCAGTCAAGGCGGCGCTGCAGTGGGCCGGGCTAGATGGCATCAAGGCATGATCAGTCGACAGTAGATTAATGTTGCACACGACTTTTAGGTAGAGCAGGTATTTGAATAAATCCCGGTGACTTGTGGTCAGAGGCTGTGAACCGTGTATACCTTCCAGTATGCAACAGGCCGATATAACAGTCCCTGCCCACGTGGACTTCTGCAGAGCTTAATATCGCTTAATTAATATACCAATTTACGCTGCGAGCAGTAATATTCTAATCGAAGCTTGGAGGCTTATCGATCAGTCGCCCGATAAGTTAAGGTGTTTGGGTGCAACAATCCTGCCATCTCAGCCTCTCGCCGGTGGGTCTGTAGCGAGCCGTTGATCGACCGCGATAAAACGTTCGCTGTCTGGATTGGCAGCATCTGTACGGAGTGCTCACGACAGAGAAATAACTAATCAAAGAAGCCGAAATGAGTCTTGGTCTTTGTAAAAACACAAACATGTTCAACCTCTGATCGCGTCTGATATGACTTGTTTGTTGACTCGCTGCATATTTTTCTGACTGGTATATGGGGCTAACGAACAGCCGATCAATGCGCCAGGGGGTGGGCCCATGGGCATGTCCACCAAGGACATTACACCACAGTAATCATTGTGTGCGCTTAGAGTGTCTGTATCGTCGTGATATAAGTAGACATTGACTGGTGATGCTGAGATGCACCAGAGTGACCCAATTCAACATCCTGCAGGATCCGCACCAGCACTTCTTTATTGATATGATCGGAGAATGGACATTCTTGTTCTTCAGCCAGTAGCCGAGCCAATAGATGGGGCATATGAGTGGAAAGGCTAAGAGCCTGCAGATTGAGCATCTGGTGTGTTTGCGCAGACCCCTCGATTACGTGCTGTCGGGTTCTGATCAGGTCTGCTGTGAATGAGCTCTTGAAGCAAATTAAATGCACGGCGAGGAAGATTCCTGCGGCGAGTGTCGCGGCGGAGACGATCCTATCTCGTTATTATTCACACCTTGCCCTCTCATCCGGAGAATTTCCAACGCCGCATGGACGTTCTTTGGAATTTTCCAGTGAGATTTGCTTGGGTCTTTGAGCCAGCGCACGAGAGTCGCTCTGGCCACTGTGAGGCGCAGGAAGTGGATTGTATGAGAAGGATCTCCTCAATCTACTCGACTGCATGGCATAGCCTCAATACGTCGAGGTCGCGGGGGGCTTTGATGTTGGTGTATATGATCAGTGTCAGCCGAGAAGTGACCTGGAGATGCCACAGGGGAGAAAGAGAAGAAGCTAAAGACTCTGCAGCTTTTCCCAGGAAAGACGGCTCGAGACTAGTGTTGAAGCTCGTGAGCTATATCGACGATGGACGCGAGATCATGCCCAACCTGTCATATCTCAGCTGTCACGTCAAGCCCTATCTCGGTACCCGGTGGGGGTTACCAGTCACAAACAACAAGTGTCCATCATAACCGCCCGCCCATCTGCCGGTCTTCGACTATTGACCATTCCGGCCGTCGTCGGATATATGGCGGGAAGTTGGGCTCGCTGCCCAGGAGATGCATATTTAAACACCGCGCGGCGTTGACGGCCACCCCGACCAGCCCTATGTTACGGCTGGATCACCCACCGGACCCGGGCCTGGCATGCCAACGCTCCTGGATGGCAGTCTAATTTTGAATATTAACACATATTAACACATATTATACATATATTATACATATACAAACATAGAGGCCCGTGGACATGACTCCTGTATCCATTCCTACATCTTTACACCCTAATTCAGCATGGCGAGTACCGCAGTGGCGACCGGCCAGGCCTGGTCGACCGGGAGGGTTGGGTTGTTTGGGGTTAGTTACTATTCTGGTATTATTTTTCTATCTATCCATCTGCAGTTTCATGCAACTGATGTTTCAATCCAGGAAGCCAATGGAAAGTAGTAGCCAAACGGCCGAAGGGCCTTGCCTGCATTATCCCCTGGGAAGGAATGTCGGATTACTACCGGGACCGGTGTCGGCATGGCGGGATCTTCTCGAACAGCTATATCACCTTCTGGTGGAATCGGCAGGTCATCACTAATCAGTATGGCCAACCAGGTAGAGCAGCTTCGCGGTGGGGAGACGATACTATTGAAGGCGATCTGTCGGTAGAGGAGCTCGGTGACAACATTCGTGACCAAACTCCGACAACGCCGCGAACCGGTTCCTTGATGACGAGTACTACGTGAAAGAGATTTGCCGTTGAGAATCACGTTCCCTTTGATGCAGCTCCGGAGAACTATGTGGTCTTCCCATTAGTCGTGACTCTGTAGAATAGTTACGGCTGGGTTCCAACAGCGCAATTTCCTAGTTAACTTGGGTTTCTCCTTCGCACCTTCCCATAGTATCTTAACTCGACACCTTGACAAGGAAGTACATCTTCCATAATCCATGGGGGGTGTGCCTTCCTAAATAAATGATTGCTCCTTCCTCGCGGGGAGATCCAACGGGGGTACCCCGGCTAATACCGAGGTATACTGTAAGGCTGAGAATGCTGTATCCTGCGCACTATAAATGCAGTGCACGATTTAGCTTTGCTGGTTGTCGCCTGCTACATCCATCTGGAAGATGTAGCTAACCCCGTCCTTGGCTATTGTCCTTGGCTAGGCCAGGTGAGCTGACTGTCTTGGCTCTTTCAGCCGCACTCAATCAATAAAACCCCTCCGTAATTCTCCCTCTCTGATTGTCTGACGCTACCAAATTCATCACAATGAACAATATTGCTGCTAAAGTTGTGGTCTGCGTGATCGGTCTTGTTGGAACCTTGGGAATCCATGGCCGCGCCAGAGCAGATGGATCAACAGCACTTCTGCTCGAGGCGCTGGATAGCCCAACCCCGTATATTCTCCCAGGCACAGACTCTATTCTGACCAGCACATTCACCAAGTTCAAGCCCCTTGACTACATCCTGCGCCTGCTTGTATTATTCTGGTGGGAGACGCTCGATGGCTCTCATCCAGACACTTCGGCCATAGGCTTCTACTTCCTTGGACAGCTTTTGCCGTGCATCGTCATCGTTTACTTGGATGCATTGCGCGGGGAGAAGCCCAGTTTAGTAAAGTCAGGCTCATCTCTTTATCAGCGCTCTATCCTAACACTATACATTCTAACTACCTCTTTGTATTCAGGCCTACACTCTGGCTTCTCCTCTTTCAGGTCGGCACCGTTGGGGCAACCGGCTTCATTTGGGCCATCGCGTATATCATATCATCTCCGACTGTCCGGCTTAAGATACCCGCAGACACCTTAAGGCGCTCTTCCATGATTCGTTCCCCAGTTTATGTGCTGCTTCTATTGCCTGCTCTCGCCCTCGGGTATGGTATTCCGGCGTTGTTCATGTCGCTGCCGTCTTCATCAACATCAAACCCTCCGCTCGTGAGCAATACTTTCAAGCAGCATGCAATTGTGATTTGGAATGTATACCCCCTCTTGGTACTCACAGCACTATTCCTTCTTCGCCCTATCCTACGGCAAATACTGCCACGATCTGTTCTCCGCGCAGCTCCTCCAAGCCCTAATGGCAAAGGAGCTGCAACCACCCACCACCTTTATGCAATCCGAGTAACCAGCATAATGGCCCTTTTTATGAGCTCTATAATGCACCTGTTCACTGTGGGAGTATCCTTATCCACCGTCCTATTCCCAGCTATATTCCAACCCGCGTACATCGATCAGCTCAGCCCTACATCCATCTTCCTACCTCCACTGATAAGCGACCCATCAAAGACCTTGACACCCGGTGATGGGGCCCGAGGCTTCTTATTATGGGACCAGGCAGCAGGTTACGCGACCATATTGGTTATTATAGTGTTGGAGGTGCGGTGTGCTGCTCGTGCAGTTCGACGATCGGGGTCGGCTTCGGCCCCTCTTCTCCTGTCTCCGTGGGTACTCGGTGTTGAAATTATTATTGTTTCCCTTGTTCTTGGGCCAGGGAGTGCATGTTTGGCAGGGAGCTGGGTGAGGGATGAGATCTTGTTTGGGGGACTGCTGGGGTGAGGATGGGACCCTTGCGGGGTGTGCGGCGGGGTGTGGGGAAGAAGGGAAGTGAGCGGGAAACGGGGTTCTGAAAGCTGCCTTTAGGATGGAAGCGTCTCCCAATAGCTAAATTGTCTCTTCTGGTATAGTCGTTGGTTATGAGCTATGACTATCTACAGTACAGAAATTAAACTTAACAAACCTAGGGCTATCAGTTACCAAGCCTTTAAGGATGCAACTACCACAAACTAGTACGTAATGTGAATAAACGGCAATGGGATCAACTCAGCTGTTAAACTGTTTACATGGTTCATTCGCCGTGTGTCTGGACTGTCCAGACTTTCACATAATCGGCACTTAGCCTCGGCCCAGATATACCTCTCCCACAAAGCTCCGAAGTGGCTCGACCCGGTCCCCACGCTCCGAAACCAGGCGGTTAAATACAAGCGGCTAAGCTTCAATTGACCGTCTTAATTTACACCCCGGAAATACCTTATCTCCGCTAATATGCTGGAAATTAAATCAAGACAGCGGTGTACGGCACAGGGTTACAGTAATCTAGCCGGCAGCATTGTCATTGGCGGAGTATTTCAATTCCGGTGATAGTGACTCTTGCTAAGGAGGCTAAGGAGCTTGGTGGAGCCTTAATTTAACCGCCGTATCTTAAATTCTCGCCCCTCTATAACCATTGGCTGGGTTATACCACATCAGGTATCCACCCCCCACATACATACCAGCTCAACTCAACTCGATCAACGCACCTGCTCCTCATGCTTAGAGGTTTCCTTTTCTCCCTCGGGATGCTCTGCCGCATCAGCGGTCCTCTCAACGTCCTTCCGCGCAACGGCCTGCTCATGGATATTCCCGCCGAAGAGCGCGTCCATGTCTTCCAGTGACCGGCCCTTGGTCTCCTTGACGAAGACAAGCACCCAGATGCCCATCGCGAAACAGAACACACCGAACATGATGAACGTGCGCCATCCGATGTTGCTGATTGCGGCGGGTGTGAATTTGGTCACGACGAAGTTGAAGAGCCATTGTGTCGCGGATCCCATTCCGACGCCGTAGGAGCGCAGGCGGGTCGGGAAGATTTCCGAGATGTAAACCCAGGGAATGGGGCCCCAGGAGGCGGAGTATCTATTTGACAAGTTAGCTTTGCTCTTTTGGTTTTGACTGTGTTTATGTGTGTTTGGACGTACCCGATAACGTAGAGGTATACCATGACGACCATGGCGATTGATGCTGAGGAGATCCCACCCCCTGCGTCAGGGTCGGGGGGATAAGAGACTAGAACACCGCCTAGAACGAACATCATTGCGGCCATCCAGACGCCACCGGTTACAAGAGACCACTTGCGGCCAATCTTGTCAATGCCAATGAGGAGGAAGATGCCCGTCGCGACTACTTTCACGACACCATAGATACCGGTTGTAAAGAGACTGGTGTCTGTAGCAGCGACACCAATTGTTTGGAAGAGCTGGGGCGCGTAGTATCCGATCGAATTCGTGCCACTGAACTGCTGCCAGAACATCATGATAAAGGCGTTGATGAAGCGGAGTCTGTTTCCGGGGAGGAGACACTCGCGCCAGGTGAGACCCTCGGTGGATAGGAGCTCTTCTTCGATGGAGGCGCGGATCTCGGATAGTTCCTGCTGGACCTCTTCGCTATCCGGGTGGGCATTCCTAGTGAATGCCAGCGAGGCGGTGGCCTCGTCGTAGCGTCCCTGCTTCATGAGCCAGCGGGGTGACTCCTTCAGGAACCAGAGTCCGACGAACATCATCCCGCTAGGGACGAGCTGGAACCCAACAGGGATCCGCCATTGCTTCGTAGACGACGGGATGTTGCGGTCCACTCCATAGCAGAGCCAGTATGAAATTGTGACACCAATGACCAGGAACTCTTGGAACAGTCCGGCAATGCGCCCGCGCACGTTGGGAGGACAGTTCTCGGAGACATAGACAGGGGTGATGGCGGACATGCCTCCGATGCCGAACCCGGCAATGACTCGCCCGCCGTAGATGTAGGCGATTGTTCCCTTGCCGCCTGTTTGCACGGCGGCTCCGATCATGAAGATGACGGAGAGAACGAGGAGCGAGTTGCGGCGGCCATATTTGTCGTTGGCGAAGGCGGCTGCGATGGCGCCGAAGAAGCACCCTGCAGTCAAAAGGGCGACGACGTTCGATGAGATATTTGCGTTCTCGCTGCTGGCAAACCCGGTGCTGCCTGTGGGGATGTTGAAGTCTTTTTTGAAGCTGTCTAGGGCTAGCACGCTGCCCATCACACCGGTATCATAACCTTGTCACCCAGTTAGTATATTCGCAGACCTGACATTTGGTCACGCAGGTTTGGTGTCTTACCAAAGAGAAAGGAACCCATGTACGCTACAGCACTGAGCATGTACACGCGCGAGTTCTTGAAAAATGACGACCCCATGATGAATAGACTGCCCCGTCCAGAGCAATACGCAGGATGCAACGATGGGTAAGAGTCCAAACGGAAAAGAAGGCACCGTAATCCCAACAGTAACTGCTAATTCAAGGCTTTATACCCAGGGCTAGCAGGTTACACCCTGCCCGTCCATCCACCCGGTCGGCAATTGATCCTCTAGAGATTGAGACTCAATATGCCGATCTCACGCTCGGACAAACCGCATCCACCAATTGGCAGCACCGACGCAGTCCGGAGAGACCCGTCAATTGTTAACAGGATCGCGGAGGTGGGCCGGTTCCAGGGGCCAATGCGACGCCCATGGGGAACGCGCCGGCCACTTGGATGCCCGTTTTACCGAACCAAGTGGGCCGAGCGCTCACGTTGTCGGCGGGGACTCTGCACTCGGCGACTCAGAGACTCGGCTGCAAGCTCGTTCTCCCCGGTAAAGTACCCCGGCATCGCCTGTCCTTGTGACTGGCGTGGTGCTGATGGCTGTCTAGGCTGGTGCGCTGGATAAACGCCTGTCGGATGCCATGTGGGAGGCCCTCCGCTTAGAAACCACCCCCAGACATTCCAACGAGCTTTTGAATAAGGTTTGAGCAGAAAGGAAATTCAATTGCCGATGCTGGATCTGTCCACATTCCACAGTTGATGTTGCCACAACTCCCCGCGGATTCTTTCCGGGGTTGGTGGGAAAGCGGAAAGCAGCCGGCGTTTTTATTGCAGTACTTCAACTGAACTGTCCCCGTCGATGTCTATAGAATGGAGTACTCAGTTGGCTTGGGAAAACTGCGCGGTATATTTATTGATGGTCATCAAGTCAGTTCAGCATCTATTGTCACTGCGAGGCAGAGACCGCTACTCATGCACCAGACGCCGTGAACGGGCTTCAAAGCGGATATACGGCAAACATCTTGCCAAGGGCTCTATAGCCGCAGTCCCACCCTCCATCCTGGTCGTAGGAACTGAGGGCAACGTCCCATCCGGCAGCTTCGAGTAAGTAATGCAATTATGGCCAGAGTGGGTAGCGGGAGCATTCATTTGGCGGATAGCCGGGTTGGCCTCATTGCTATTGCGGGTAGTATTTACGCTCAAATGCCTGGTACTTTGAGACAAGCCCCAATTGCCGACCCTAGCCCTAACTCTATCTCAGCAATCTCGGCATCGCTGTCAGGCCTACGGTACATCTACCTCTCGGAGATGCGATGGCTGTGAAACACAGCTCCAACAAGCAGTCCGATAGCTAGTAGGTCCAGTTACCTTACAAGTGCCAAAAACTGGGTGACAACACAGGACTTTTGCTACGGGGACTCAGGTTGACAACAGGAGCGAGCTGTCTGGAAAATAAGTAGGCAGCGCCCAGGGGCAGCGTTATGGCAGAAGCATACTTCTCCCAGTATCGTCTGGCCAGGTCCTCTGTATGGGTCCGACTTTGTCCTTTGCAGGGTGATCAATACGGGAGCAAAAGGTCTTGCAACTTTCCTCTGAACATGGTCGGCGTTGCGCCCGATGTCTATACTTGTATTCTCGGAACCCGGTACTTTAGGCGCAGTGGAAATGTTGTTATGATCAATCCTATGCAAGCTTTACCTGCTCACCTGTTGTTTGCTGGTGTTGCTCCCGCTTGTGAAATTGCCAGACTCTCTCCCAATCATACGAGCAATGTGCAACGGTAGCGTTGGGCGTCATGTGCCACAATGCCCAGCGCAGTTTGCTTTGAGTGGCTTACGCTGCTGAGCATTGGCTGCGTTGACCGCTTCTAAAAAGCTTGGAATCCTTTGCATCCATCTGTGTTGGCCATATTAGAATGAAAATAGAGTGGCAGGGAGAAGACCTTAATCTTAATAAGGTTTGTACATCATCCCTGTGATACAATCATTATTCTGCCCGGCATTGTTTCCTTGCATCACACATGGCATCATGGAATTCTGATCACCACGCGGGCTCAATGCGGATGAAACAACCACGTCAGATCCAAGAGAGGGACTGATCACGGTGGGTTCAACAGCTGATGCGGCGCCGGTTTTGGCCAATAACAGGCGGCCATCTCACCACCAGCCACCGTCCGTGACTTTTGTGGAGACGCCCAAGATCCGCCCGATCGGGGAAAGTCAACAATGAGCTTCACTGCGGCCTGATCCAGACTCTTGAATCTGGTGGCTGGACGAATCTGCTCATCTCTGGCTTTGGCATCAGCCGCTTCTGTTTGCTCGCTTTAAATAGCTTGCTCAGGTTTTTCTCGCCCGGGACCATGACCTCCCCTGCAACCCGTTTTCGGTCGCTCGACTCGCGCCTTCCTTCTGAGACCGGCTGCCGACGCTGTTGCATCGTGGACGCTGAACACTCAACTCCCCCCAGCTCCTCAGGAAATCAGATCTCGACAGGCTCTCTCCTCGTGCTCTCCTAGTCGCCGCTACTTTCACTTCTTATTCTTGATTGGTAATTCGTACATACATTACTTTTGACTGCTCTTGTGTTTCCCTACATTCCAGCCTTCCTTCATCATGAAGTTTCGTCTCAATGGCCAGGCGGCCATTGGTCTCCTCTCATGCTTGACCTTGGTTTCATCTCAAACATACACGGACTGCAATCCGCTGGAACAATGTAGGACCCCTGCCCCCAGCATCAGAGAGTAGTACTAATCTCTTGAAGCCTGCTCTGCAAATCCCGCACTAGGAACCTCAACCAACTTCGACTTTACCCAGGGCTCTTCCGATGAGTTTACCGAAATCATGGCCCCGACATACGGCAACGACGGTGCAGCCTTTACCGTGTCCAAACAAGGCGACGCTCCGATGCTCCAGTCCAACTGGTATATCATGTTCGGACATGTTGAGTTCGTGATCAAGGCTGCACCGGGAGTGGGCATCGTTAGCAGTGCAGTCTTGCAGTCGGATGACCTGGATGAGATTGACTGGGAATGGCTGGGAGGCAACAATGAACATGTCCAATCAAATTACTTCGGAAAGGGCAACACCGACACGTACAACCGCGCAGCTACCCATGACAATGCAGGAAACCACGATGATTTCCACACTTATACCATCGACTGGACTAAGTCCCATATTGTGTGGCAGATCGACGGCAAAACCGTTCGCGTACTCACTCCCGACTCTGCAGAGTCCAATCAGTACCCCCAGACGCCCATGATGGTTAGGATTGGTGTCTGGGCTGGTGGTGACCCTAACAATCCCGAGGGAACAATCCGTAAGTCTTTTCTCCAGTTGCTATCGAGCGTACCTTGCTAATAAACTTTTAGAATGGGCGGGTGGAAAGACCGATTATACCGCTGGTCCCTTCACAATGTACCTGAAGTCTCTCAAAGTAACCGACTATTCAACCGGCAATTCTTATAAATACGGTGATAACAGCGGATCATGGCAGTCAATTGAAGCAGATGGGGGCGAGGTCAATGGCAATAGTGCGGCCCAAACTATGACGGATGTTGGCCCAGGACCTTCGATAACCGCAACAGCTGACAGCGGCCCGATTCCATTTGAAGGAACACACCGCCAGACCACCAGTTATACCCCACCAAACGTATATCCCTGGGTCCCAAACCCAAGCAGTGATGGTGGCTCGCGTGATTCACCGTCCACCGATTTGCCAGGTGGTTGGCAATTTGCTGGTTCCGGACATGTGCAGCCGCCCAGTCGATCCTCTATGAGTGAGCATTGCCCGCAATCCCGTTTTATACCCTCGTCGAACTTCTTGCTAAAGCGATGTCTTTTCACAACACAGTATACACCCCCGTCTACATCTGTCTCGCATCACTCCTGGCTGGGTTCGTCCTCCCCTTCCGGCCCTGAGCCCCCACTGCCAGCTCATCAATCGGTCTTCTACGAAACGGAGTCGGCAGAGAAATTTAACGCAGCGACTGCAAAATTCGAACGGGTTTTGATCGGTCGAGACCAGGACTACATTGATACATCATATATTGCACCGACCACCAATGCGGCAAATTCCATGTGTGATGTACGCTTGGTTTCTTTTGGTGCTCTAGCTGTGCTTGTCAGTAGTTTTCTGGTCGCTGTCTGAGCCCGACCGGTCTACGAAGTACTGAAATTAAAGTTCAAAGCGCGCACCTGCGGTTGAACCAGCACTACCTTATGAGATATGCGACGAACATTCACGAAGGCATGACTTTTTCTTACGGCGCTGGCTTGTCATTTAGATCGACCTTTCATTTCCTTTCCGTTCCTATGGCTTGGTCCCGCAATCTGTTGGGGAATATTGAATGGGTCAGAGCGAGACCCAGATAGCACCAACGCATTCCTCAATCAGTGCACCGGAACCTACTTCTCCCTGTACTATACCCATCTCCTTCCGAGACTATCTATAGATTCCTACTTATCTAGTTGCATTAATTGGCGTTGCATGAGGTTGAAAATCCGGACGCTGGAGGCTTTTGTTCGTCTGTGTGGTCTACCTAATCCTGCACTCAACCCTCATTTGACGAGAATCCTGACGAATCCTTCTATCAGTATGAATAGGATTATTGATAGCGAATTCATTATCATTACATCGCTATCGTCTCTCCGAATGTCAGTATCAGCAGTTCTCTGAGCCCCTCGTGGGCCTACGACCCAGCGTATGCCTAGTAGTATGTCCCTCATCGAGTCAACCAATATTGAACGTGGTTTTATTTTCGCGTCCTCCGGTTTAAAGAAGTACATAGACCCGGTTACTGTGTGAGGCGAGTTGCTGTTGTTGTCGTGTCTTGCATACGTGCGTCGGGGAGTATACGGAAACTGGGTAGATCGGGTCACCACACTAGGGTAATTACTTATCTTTTTAAGTGGAACAATATCGGTTTTGATGCCCAAGCGTTATACAGAGGGGATCGATCGCGGTCGAGATCGAGGGCGCCGAGATAGGGTCATCCATGCAGGGCCTCAGCACTACTTGCTGTGTAGATCTATTCGATAGCAATACACAATTTCTTTGGTAAAAGTGTAGATTACATAAATGATAAACAGTGTTTTCTGAAACCTAACTCAGTACTCCAGTCTCCCTCACTTTCAATCAATAGAAAATACATGTCATGGCAAGAATGGCAAATTCGGATAATAATAGGGTGGCAACCGTTTCCTTCGTGATATTGGAGAGCATCCTGCTCTCCCGTGTTAACTGCATATCGTCATCGCGTAACTGTGATCATAAATCTCGTTTCATCGCCGTTGAATATAGGTCGTGTGTGAGTTAAAAAAAAAAAAAGAAAAAAAGAAAAAAAGAGGAGAGACTCAAACGGGGCTTTGAGCGTCCTGGTGCTTTTTGGTCATTGGCCTCACAAATCGGTGTAGCCCTATATAGGGTGTGTTTATTACGCTGTCTGTTCCGACGTAGAGAAACATATCGTATAGCCAGCCGCCGAACGTGCACCCAAAGAAGGGTGCCACTACTGGTACCTATAGGAGAATACGTTAGAATGTAAATGTTAGAAGCGTGTATCATGGAAGGACCTCACCCAAAAGTAATAGTTCCCCGCCCTCCATACTTCTGGTCCATACCCAATCATGTACGAGACCAGTCGGGGTCCAAAATCTCGAGCAAGATTGATGGCATATCCTGTTTCCCACCCAAAACATGCGCCTATGCCAAAGATGGTGAAGAACATCGCAATTGGCATAAAGGGCCCGGCCGCCATATTTCCCTTGTCGGTTAGGGAAAAGATTACAAACATCAAAATGGAGCTGGCCACAAACTCTGAGAAGAATTGGCCTGTCCGGGTCATGAATTCAGCAGGGTATGTGCAAAAGATGCCCCCTGAAGCAGTGTCTGAGTATCCAGGGACAGTTCTGATTCCCGGTCCACCCTCGTAGGTATCAACGGCCGATTTGTAGTTACCGTATACGATGGCTGCGGCGCACATGCCTCCCAACAGTTGGGAGACGGCGTATAGAGGCCACTTCCGCCAGGGGAACTTTCGAAGGACGCAGTTCGCGAATGTTACTGCAGGGTTTAAATGGGAGCCTGATATGCCGCTGACATAGACGCCTAGCATGACGCCGAGGCTATCAAATGAAAGGACTGCGTTAGACTTGCACATATATTCGGAATTTAGTATCGAATAACACTTACCCCCAACCCCAAGAAATAGACTGATAGTCCCCCTTCTCGCCCTCGCTAAGGATGACCTGGGCAACTACTCCATTGCCAAAGAGAACCAGTATCATTGTACCGAAGAACTCTGAAAAGGCTAGGCGACAATCTGCTCTTATCCTGCTCCACCATAAGGGTGACGGTGACAGCGTTCCTTCGGGTGTTTCTGCCACAGAAACACTCTTCACGCCCAGTATAGCCTCTCGTTTGTCGCTTGTTAGAGGCGCAACCATGGCTTCTATATCCATTCTGTCAACAATAGGCATGGCCGTCGCCATTTCAGAGTCGGGGTATGGTGTGGAATATAATATGTTCCTCCTGGAACAAGAATATGAGTCTGCGTGGAATCTCAAATAGTGAAGACAGCAGTGCGAGTTGTGCAACGTATTCTACGTCTGGTTGCTATCAACTCGCATGGTGTCACGTTCCCTGATCTGTCTTGCTGGCCACCTTATGGACCGTAATTGGGCAGATATAGATTATGCAGGAAGACTTGGTCAGACGCTCTGGCTAGATGGCGATGTTCTGCCACTTGGGAAGGCTGTGGAATGCAGAATGAAGATAGTAGACTATAAGCAGTGGCTAAGTAGAATACCCAGGGCAAAATAGAGAAGCGGGGGGGGGCATAATAGGAAGAATAGTTGAAGTAATAAGAGCGTATATGAGAGAGCTGACAAGAAGGAGGCAGCGCAAACGGAAAAGTGAAAGAAATTCACCATTCACTTCACTTTTTCCCCTCCCATCTCCCATCTTCAACACCTTTGCAGCCTCCATCTTCAGAATTTGGCCCATTTTTAGCGAGACAGCGTTCACATTCACTTGCTAAATGAATTCACTCCTAATGGCAAGGTATGTAGCTCATTGTTTTGAAAGCTCGCCTGCATGTCCTTGCCACATCAGAGTACGGTACTGACATTGATTCAGAGAGATGTCAAGAAGACTCTAGAACTCCCAGGCCCCCGAGCCCAAGCTGAAACTCTTGTCACACTTGCATCTTGGCCGTCGAATTGAAGTCGGTCCGCTGTGCGCAACCTGTGCTTGGGTTACCTTCAGACATGTGAGCGGTAGGGATTATAGATGTTTTTATTCGAGGCAGATGACTCCTTCCTCCGGCTCTTTCCTCCCGCAGCCTTCACTGTTTGCGTTGGAACCAACTGCGTGTGGTATTTCTGACATGGTCATTCTAGAATGTGTCGCTCCCTCCCACAGGTGCGAGGGCCAAAAGTACCTCCATCCGGGATATATGATTTATATGTGCCCCAGAAAACAGGACGGTTTTTTAACATCAACGTCCTACTCAGCGCACTGCGGCTTCATACTAGACGATGTTATTGTTCTGGAATGTTTAGGTGGGGACTGAAGAGTGGTAGCGCTGCGTCGCATGTGGCATGGGCCAATAATAATGCGTCAACCCGTCAACCATAATTCGTCCATTGTCTGGCTGTCATGTGGAGTTGTGGGGGTGGGTGACCTTGACATGCACTTCTCGACATGTTGACAACTCGACATGAACACGATAATCGAGCGGGGTTCATGTCTGCAGCTTCGTCCTTATTTGTCGGATGTATCTCTATTATACCTTCCCCAGGTACATTGTGATCCCAGCAATTATAGCTTTCAGCGGCAATGGATTGATGACAATTGCATTGTACTTCCTATGGTCAAGCCTGTACCGGATCGGCCTTCTGCGACAGCTGATCGGCGATTACTCCACTATACGCGCTTTCCCCACGAACTTAACCAGCCTGTTGGGGCAGACTCACAGTGCATCGGTATACGGAGTATATGAAAAGCGAACAATCTTGTGCCTGGGACCTGGATAAAAGGATCATGGATCGACATGCTGGGTCGCTGACTGCTGAATCCCACACTGGCCAAGACTTCCAGTATGCTCCATCGAGCCTTCCTTTCGACTCAGTGGTAAACGGGTCATTGTCAGTGCCCTCGAGGAATGCCGCCTTCCCCCTTTTGCGACACTAGCATGGGTCGAGGTGAGATTAATATCTCGGCTTGCAGCTGTCTGACTGCCCCTCCTAGCTCGGTAGGGATTCCCCCGCAGAGGATGGGCAACAGAGACGGAAAAATTGTGACACCAGTCGTCGTAATAACGGTTTTCTCGAAGAAATATTTAAGTGGTAATGGGACTCTTTTTTTTTCTTCTCATCGATCTTGCGTCCAGCGACGTGCAAAAATCCCATACGCACCCGCCTTCCCGTCTCTTCTCAGCCCTTTTCTTGCTCGAGAAAACCGCCAGGGTTAATCAGCTGATTTCCTCCCCCGAGACCGTCGCATTTGACCACTCTAAGTCCGGGGCTAGCAAGCTATGGACCAAACAGAGACCTTTGTTGGCTCTATTGATCAGGGCACGACCAGTACCCGGTTTCTGGTCTTTAATCGTGAGGGAGAACCTGTCGCATCACATCAGGTCGAGTTTAAGCAAATATACCCAAACCCGGGGTAAGTAGCCGCTCATTTCCAACTACCTCCTTTACGACATTGCGTACCAACGGGCTTGGCAGGTGGCATGAGCATGATCCGCTTGAACTTGTCTCTTCCGTGGAAACATGTGTCGAAGAAGCTGTCAAGCAATTCGAGATCAGTGGAAACGATCGGCGGTGCATTAAGGCGGTGGGTATCACCAATCAACGAGAGACTACAGTAGTTTGGGACTATGAAACGGGCGAACCACTCTATAATGCCATTGTCTGGACGGATACCCGCTCGCAAGCCGTCGTGGACGAGCTGAAACAGAAACCCGGGGCATCGCAACTGCAAGAAATCTGCGGCCTACCGCTTTCCACCTACTCATCGTCTTCCAAGCTTCTTTGGATGCTTACAAATGTTAGCAAGGTTAGAGACTCATATGAGAAGGGTACACTAGCCTTCGGTACCGTTGATTCTTGGCTGGTCTACAGACTCAATGGCGGAAGCAGAGCCAATGTGTTTGTCTCTGACTCTACCAATGCGTCGCGAACAATGTTCATGAATC
Source organism: Aspergillus puulaauensis (assembly GCF_016861865.1). Taxonomy (NCBI): domain Eukaryota; kingdom Fungi; phylum Ascomycota; class Eurotiomycetes; order Eurotiales; family Aspergillaceae; genus Aspergillus; species Aspergillus puulaauensis. The sequence continues at coordinate 1,065,684 of NC_054860.1, read as the reverse complement.
TCAAAACCCTAGAGTATGACGACTTCCTATTAGATTTCTTCGGGATTAAAGGACGAGTGCATCTACCCAAAATTGTTCCTTCCTCAGATGCGACATCCTATGGGACACTTACCTCGGGGAGTCTGGCAGGTGTCCCCATCATGGGATGCTTAGGAGACCAGTCCTCAGCTCTTGTCGGGCAAAAGGGTTTCTCTCCGGGGTTGGCCAAAAATACATACGGCACAGGTTGCTTCCTATTGTACAATGTTGGGGACAAGCCGGTGATCTCCAAACACGGCCTACTCGCAACCATAGCATACCATTTTGACGGGCGACCAGTCTATGCTCTTGAAGGGAGTATTGCAGTCGGAGGCTCTGGAGTTAAATTCCTCCAAAATAACCTTGAGTTCTTCAAGGAATCCAAAGAGGTAAATGATCTAGCCCTAACAGTTGAAGACAATGGTGGCTGCGTTTTCGTCACCGCATTCAGCGGGCTCTACGCTCCATACTGGATTGACGATGCCAAAGGAACCATCTGTAAGTGAGAACTAGCTCAGACCCATCTCCATATACTGACATGATTTGAAACCAGTTGGAATCACCCAATATACCCAAAAAGGCCATATCGCCCGAGCAACACTCGAAGCCACATGTTTTCAAACCAAGGCAATCCTCGATGCTATGGAGAAAGACAGTGGTCACGCGTTATCAGAGCTCGCTGTTGACGGCGGAATGAGCAACTCTGATCTTTCCATGCAGGTACAGAAGCTATCTAGCAACCCCAGCCCCACTTTCAAGCATATGCGCCAGCCGATGCTAACCGCGTTATTATCTATAAATGTACAGATCCAAGCCGATCTCATCTCCATCCCTGTATACCGGCCTAAAATGCGCGAAACCACCGCCCTTGGCGCTGCAATAGCCGCAGGCCTAGCTGTAGGGCTCTGGCGCAACTTTGCCGAACTACGCGATATCAACCGCGCCGGTGGCACCGTCTTCCGTCCACAGATGAGCGTAGATCAGAGTTGCGAGCAGTTTAAACTCTGGGAGAAGGCTGTAGGGATGTGTAAGGGTTGGGTCGGCGATAAAGCACATTCAAAAGACCAAGATTCCCCGAAACAGACCAACGGGCATACAGTGGATCTGAGCAACGGCGGTAGCGGTGTTGTTGATACAGCGTCCCCCACGAAGACCATTCCACCGACGAATACGAATGGTGATATGGTGCTGTCTAAGGCTCCGTGGATCAATATCTCAGGGGACCTGGGAGACGCCGATGACCAGGATTTGTTCCTTGAGTTGAGGAAGCTGGAGATTCTCCAGAGGCTGAAAAGGCTGGGGAAGATTAAGGTTACTTATCTTTGAGTATATTTCAATCCTTAGTTGTGCTGTAACTAGGCTGTACAAATTCACGAATATAACGGTCTTTTTCGGTTAACTAAGAAAAGATATTATAGTTATATCATAAACGCATTCAGTCATCCAGTCTAGGTACAAGAGTAGGAAATATCGTAATATATACTTAAATCTTAACCACCGGTCATCAAATAACGCCCAGCAACGCAGCAACATATATATTTACCGCACTAACCTAAGCAGCCGCTTTCTCATTACCCTCACCCTCCCTCACAAAAACACAGTTCAACTGCGAAGCCGGCGTAAGGGTAACCTCAAACCTCAGCTTCGGATCCTCAACCACGCTCTTCCCCATCTCAGGCACCGCCTGAATCCGCTCAAACGCCTGTAGAATCCTCACAACCGTGTATCCCATCTCAATAGACGCAAACTGCTGCCCGATACAGATCCGCGGGCCGCCGTTGAACGGGATGAAGTGCCACGGCTTGGGCTGCCACCCGGACAACCAGCGCTCGGGGACCCATTTCGCAGGATCGAAGTAGTTGGGTGAACCTGGGGAGTCGTAGTTGTCTGGGCTTCGTTGCATGATCATTGTGGAGTAGATGACTCGGGATCCGGCTTTGACGGCCACAGGGGACATTCCGTCGGCGCCGCCACCGCGTGGGAGGGTCGTGTCTTTAAGTGAGAAGCGCACGTTGAATGGGACGACGGGGTAGAGGCGCATGGACTCGTTGAGAACAGCGTTGAGGTACTTCATTTCCTTGAGGTCTGCGTAGGAGGGTTTGCGCGCTGAGGCGCCGAGGCCTAGGCGAGAAGCGATCTCCTCGCGGAGTTTGGCGACCACTTCGGGGTTGCGGCCTAGTTCGAAGAGGCAGAAGGAGAGGGTTGCGGCTGTTGTGTCGCGGCCGGCCAGGAGGATGGCGACGAGCTGATCGCGGAGGACGCGGCGGTCTCGGGTGAACCGGGCGAGCGCGTGGAGGAACGTATCATTCTTAGAGAGCTTTTGGTCCAATTCAGCGGGGGACATGGCGAGGACACGGTCAATGTATGGCTTCATGAAATCGTCCATGACTTTCAGTTGGCGGCGGAATTCCGTGCGCGAGAGAATGAATTTGAAAACACTAGGCAATTAGTATAATCACTGTAACACAGGCTTTAAGTAAACATACCCTAGTCGGAAGTATTGTGACTGACGGCGCTGCACGTAGCGGAAAGCCTCAGCAAACTCTGTCTCCGGGTTCTGCAAGCTATCGGTTCCATTCCCAAGGAGGTAGTCGGTGGCAGCGTCCAATGTGTAACGGAAGAAAAGAGACGTGACATCGACAACCTTACTCCCATTATCTCCAGCCAGCAATGGAATGAGATGCTGAACGTGCTTCTCAAAGATCTCTGTATCCACAAGACGATCTCGCACAAACATGGGTCGGATAAGGTGTCGCGAGGCAGACCACTGCTCGCCGTCGGTCACGAAGATGCTATCCCCAAGAAACTCACGCCAATCGCGGTGGAAAGATTCACCCTTGCCATAATCAGAGAACTGCCCAGTGAGCAAGGCCTTGATGTTTTCCGGGTCCCGAGTGAGTATGAGACGAGTCGATACTCCAGCATCCAACTCTGCCGTTTTCTTATCTTCCACCAAAGGTGCACCACGGGCTTGTTTCATCGCGGTCATCCAGAATTCGAGGTCTCGGTCAGTCTTGTTGGCCTCCATGGACTTGTGAATGAAGTCCATAGCTGGTGTACTTTGTTAGCGCAATTGTCTCAAGACAAGGATGTGGAAAGGTTCAACACACCATATGGAAGCCTGAATTGGATTTTGGGAGCCCTTGAGCCCAGTCGCGAAAGTTGCCATTGCACCTGGATCTTCCGCGCCAGGCAGGCGAAGAAGAATGCGCCGATGAAGTACAGGACCGCCTGTCCTGGCGTCAGGTCGTGTACGAGCTCCTCGATCATGTTTGGGTTGGCAAAACTCAATGAAGCAGTGTTCAGCTTCAAACGGGGTGGGCGGATTCCACCCTTCTTCAAGACCTCGAGGATTGCGGGGAACGGGGAGGATCGTAGGTACGAAAAAACATACCATCAGATCACTGAGTCATGAGCCCTGACTGACAAAGCCAGTTTGAGAAACTAGCCATTCAGCGCTGGGGCAATTGCAAGATAATCCGTTGCGCACATGTTGAAGATACGCAGCTCCATACCCTATTTGGGTGTCCTTGCGAACCCCGCGTTGTCTTAGCGGCACGGGGGCGTTAGGCGACCGGCTCCGAGGTAATAATGATATCAATGGTATCATTTTGTTGCAATGAACAGCCAGATGACCGAGGGGAAGTTTCTCTGGCCAATATAGCGAGTCAGAATAAAATTATTAAGGACAGTCGGAGTTTTGGGAAAGAATGTTGAGAAGTCGCACAAAAGCTCGTAGAGGCCCTCGCTGACTGTCTGGTCTCAGTAAGATCAATACCAGCCCATCAATGCTTTCAAACTGATTGGTTCTTGCGCTTGGATTATCCTTCCAGAATAAGCGTACTAAATATGGGGGTTATGTCTCGCATAAACTTTATGCTGATTTATGCATAAGAAACTGATAGTTACCATTGTCTATTTGTTAACGAACGCCTCACGAAAATCCATTGATTGAGAATAAAGCTGGCTCCGTGCTGGCTAGTTTAGAGAGCCCCATCATGGGAATACCCCCGGCCAGGTGAACCATCTGGCACCTCTATGAGACCAGGCAACCTGGTTCGGCTGGCAATTCAGGGTTATCCAGCACTTGACAGCTCTCCAGTGGCACAACCTTTGCACTTGAATTCGCATTCCCACTTTTCTCGAGAATCTCCGATTCCTTCATTTTCTCATTTGTCTCCTTCTCTGCTTTCTCCTTCTCTGCTTTCTCCTTCTCTGCTTTCTCCTTCTCTGCTTTCTCCTTCTCTGCTTTCTCCTTCTCCTCCTGGGCCCGAGCCTCACGCTCCTTGCGCAGCTGTTCCATCTTGGCCTCATGCTCGGCTCTAGCATTCTGTGCCCAAACCATCAACTTGTCAGGGTTTCTGAGGCACCAAATAACGACATCCCGGGCGCTGTAGGCATCCTCAAGACAATCGTGCCCTCTTTTACCTCCAGTCTGAATGGCCCGATTAAGAAACTCCTTCGTGACCAACTTCAGCGCCCAGATCCGTCTGAGTGACACATCGGGCGCCAGGTTGAAAACCGCTTCACTCGATAAGATTGCAGAGTCTACAATTTTTGGGTGAATTATTCGAAGAACTTTGAGGTCGTTGTTGAGGCAGTGTCCAATAAGGACGGTGTCCGCGTCGGCGTACTTCCAAAGCGCTTGTTGAGCAGATTTCCACCCCAGCAACGCCTGGCCAGCTCGTGCTGCGGCGTTCATGGCCATCGGCGTTATTCCACTTACCTGCGTTCGCCAGTGGACAACTCTTTTCGTAGGTTGGACGTATTTGTGGATGAGCACCTCTCCCGTCAAGAAGTCAACGGCACTGAAGAAGGCTACCTCATCCTGGCCACCCATTACTTCAACCATCTCACAGTCGAGAGCTATTGCTTTCCTTGTCTGGAATGATCGTCGAGGGACTGACTGTGGCGTGTGGAAGAAAAAGATAGGCTCCTTGGGTTTGTCGTTCGAAGATTTGGATGAGTTCGTCGAGGTCTTTTTGTCGGGTGGCTTGTTTTGGGGCAACTTCGCATCGAGTTGCTTCACTTCCTGAATTTTGACTTCAGCGTCCTTATCCTTGGGCGACTTTTCTTTCGGTGGTCTGTCCTTACGAGGCTTCTTTTCAGGGGGTTCAACTGTGAGCCTGTATCCCTGTGCCTGAAGGCGTGCAGATAAGTGGCATGCTGCTAAGAGTTTATCGTGAAGAAAACCATGTTCCTCCTTTGAAAGGACAGTAAAAGTTCGCTTATGAGTAGCAAGATCCAGTCGAACGCCAGGATCTCTGTGTCGTGCAGGTCTGTGGCCGCGATGTTTGTCTCCGCTGGTGCTATTTTTCGACGACGTATAGTATCGGTTTATAATTGTCAGGTTCCCGTCATTCAACCTTTCGCAATGTTCATAGCCTTCCTGACCATGGCCCAACGCAGCCTGATGAGCGGCCAATGCTTCGGCGGAGTTGAAAGTTTTCGACTTGCACTTCATGCATTTGAAAGTCATCTTAAATGGACGTGCTGGAACAGAATGCTTGGAGGAATCCATCTCAAGGACTGACATTTAATGCCAGTGAGGCTTCTTCAAGTTGTGGCTTGCTATAACTTGTATAAAACGCCACTCTAGATGAGTTACGAGGGAGCAATGTGAGATAAGTAGAACAGAAATATGGTCTGGCCAGGATGAGAAGATTGTGTGTGGGAAAGCGACTAAGCGTGCCCGCGTGTGAAGGCAGCCTCAGTGAAGGGGGAAGCTACGCGGGAGGTTCCTGCCACCATAAGAAGAAATAAGAAAGCGAAAAAGACTGGGTCCGAGAATCGAGAGATACTTGAGGTTTCAAATAATGTCTATCAGTTTGACGCCCAGCCTAATTGGTTTACATGAGTAGCTTAGGGCCATGGTATTTACGCTTCTCGAGTTCCATCGAGTTACTGTTGGTACGCGTCCGTTCTGGGAATCCATCAAACGAGACTGCGTACGTGGCAACAGTGTGGGCAACCAGCTATAAGGCCAAAATTTGTTAGTTTGTGTGACAGGTAATATCAAAAGGATCAAAACATACCTTGCTGTTGATATCCCAAGCAGTGGCGTTGACATTTCCGAGGTCATCGCACAACTGGTGATAGCAGGGGTCATACCAATCGCCTACGTTGCCCCCAAACATCGCCTGTTCTTCCTTGGTCTTCACCCCCTCTGCCCCCGTGGCAATACCACCGCCGGGAATACCGTTCCGAATGAAGCCATCGTAATCACTCCTTCCATCGAAAGGAATGTAGGTGAAGTTGAGTCCGTGGGAGGTGTAGAACTCGGTGTAAAGGTCACGCAACTCCTCGGACCCAGCAGGGTTAACGGCATTGGTGGCATTGTAAACTTGATAGGCAAAGTTGGGGGATGCCAACATATCGTAATCCATGAAGAGGCGGATCTTCAAGTTTTCCTCCTCGCTGAGACCCGATACATAGTAGTCGGAACCCAACAGGCCCTCTTCCTCAGCCGCCCACCACGCGAAACGTACGCAGTTATTTACGCTATATTTGGTGAGTTGAGTCGCAACCTCTAGAAGAGTCAAAGTGCCAGAACCGTCGTCATTGATACCAGGTCCTTCCGGGACACTGTCACTGTGACCTCCAAGCATTACGCAATTCTGGGGGTCGCCTCCCTTCGTTTGCGCAATGATGTTTGTGGTCTCAATCGTGTCGACTGTTGCATCAATATAAGCTATTGAATCAACCTTCTTTCCCTCCTTCAGCTGCTGAACGTAGGGCGCGGCGTCGGTATCGGATATACCAAAGGTAGCAACGTGGTTTGGCGACGGAGTTCCCAGTGTTCCGCTCACCTCTCCTTGCTCGTTATTATAAACTACTGCGGCGATTGCACCCGCCTTTCCGGCTAATTCTGATTTGGTGCCGAAAGGGCAAGTACCGCGTTCGATCAAGGCGATTGCACCAGAAAGGTCAGAGGGATAGTCGGCCTCCTCACACCCTTGATTAGAGACAAGTTTCAGTGCGCCGTAGACGGGTTCTTTGTTACTTGTTGGTGGAGTCAACCCCATAGGGCGGGCGGACGCTGGCACTTCATGCCCGATAACGAGACGAGACTCAAAAACGTTGCCCGAGACAGCTGGAAAAGACTGGTTTGTAACATCGTAGTAGTCGCCCAGCCCAACTATTGTCGAGTAGATATAATCCAACGTTCCCAAATGTCCTAAACATCAATATATGAGTGCTTGTAATAGACAAAACTCTAATGTTCAGACGTACCCTTGCTACCGATAACACGAGTCGGGTGGTTGTATTCGTCTATCCCCCGCTCCGCAATGCTATACAAAGTCTTGGCCCGATCGAGGAGGTTGCTGACATGGATTTGGTCTTGCAACCCGGAGGAGCTCACAAGCTCTTTCTGTACATTACCGGCGAGGGTCTGTTGTTCAAGGGTCTCGGGGAGGGGAATCCCAAGGGCGGAAATGCCGCCGATCAGCCCCAGAGAGACTGTCGCTGACCTCATCTGAATGACTATCACGGTCTAACAATATTGACAAAAAAGATACTGGATAATAATGAAGATGTTATGGATAGTTTCCGAGGAACCAGAGAGCGTGAAGACGGGAGACGAGGTTATTGGATGGAGCTTAAGCAGAAGCTCAACCAGCGGATGATCCGATCGGGCAGTTCGCGTGACAACTTCCCGTAGCTTGGGAGTCCCTTTGCTTGGCGTGGGAACGATAACAATAACAAAACAATACCAATATGAATAGAAGACCGAGGGTAGCTGATAATGCTAGATAGACGATGCCGGAGGAGTATATTGCAAAAAAAATAAATTAAGAAGAAAAAATTTCAGCAATCTCTCTTTCCTAAATTCGCAATGCAGGCCAATATGCAGGTGACAACCTCTCGTGTACACAATCCGGACTACGGAGTAATTTTTCGGCGGTGTTTCCTTGGATGCAATAGTTAGTAGCTTGTGCAACACTCGTTATAGCAGCTCTGGATGACTATCTTTGCAGGCCAATAGGTGATGGGAGTCTGGCGGATAATTCATGTACAGACAGACTACGAAGCTATGGCGGGACGGGGCCTTTCTGAACCTTCCCGAATGCATCCGTTCAGGGTGCTGCATACCTATGTAGCAGGCACCGGGCTCTTGCCCAAAAATTTGCATACTTACTGGATACAATTAGTTGGTTGGTGCGACCTTGTCGCCTCTGTCTCTTGAGGCTGTTTACGGTTCTTAAGTCTTGATGTTCTCTAATATGTAGAAGCGATGATGTTGATAGACCAAGAAATAATTTTCCCATTGTTCCCTGAAGATGGCCATATTTAGATGAAACAGATGCAGTCCAATACAATGGATGGTTAACGGAAAACTTTGTACTCAAATTCAATTCAAAGAGGTTATTATTATGTTGGGAACATGTTAACAACTGAATATATATTCTATCTCCTGCTGCGAAGTGATATATTTTTAGCATAAGGTATCTTGAAATCTCTCAAACCACTATTTTCGCAGAGCCATGGTTCAAAAACGGTACTCTATTAAAGTCTGCAACAACAAGACCTGACCACCCAATGTACAATGAATGGCAGCCAAGTGGGAGGATTGGAAACATTAGATGAAAGACGTGCATACATTAGTAATCAGGCGCATAAAATCTCAGCGCCACCGAGAACTGATCACGTGCAGAATGCACCTAGAGTATTCTTGGCGCATCTTTCATCATCTCCAAACTTGGGCTTTGACACGGGAGACAATAATTCTTTATCACCTTCCACCCTTGCAGGCTCTTTGTGAATCTGCTCATTTATATCGGCAGTCGTTTCCTCTTCCTAAAATCCAACACACAGGCAACGCAGGACTTTGCCCCCTATCTTCTCAAGACCTTTTTTTGCCCTTTATTATTGCGTTTCCCCGATCTCCGCGCCGGCGCAAATCACCATGGCTACTGTTGCGGTTGGCACTCCTTTAGCGGAGGCTCTGAGTAATGCTATTCAGCCAAAGCTGGTTGAGATGGGGTGGAGCTCTGATAGCAGCGATTTGGCCTTGACAGAGTATGTCATCTTGATGCTCGTCAACGGCAAAACCCAGGATCAAATTGCGAGTGAACTTTCCAACGATCTTCTCGGACTCGGCGAAGGAGACACACAGGCGCTGGACTTCTCAAGGTGGCTCTTTGAACAGGTCGAGACTCTCAACCAGCAAATCAATGGCCAGACCGCGACGACGTCAGATGAGAACCCTCAAGCAATTCCCTCGTTTAACGACCAAGAGACCTCAACCCCTCAGGCGCAAGGGCCTGGAAATGACTTTCAATCCTCTGATATGAACATGGGCGACGTAACGGGAGATGGAATGTATGTATCCCCTTTCGAGTGTCATTTATATGCGCCTGGGACTGACGGATAACACCACAGACCGACCGGACCAAAATCCATGCGCAACGGTCGCCAAGGCAGTCAAGGTGGAAGAGGTCGGATGCTGAACCAAATCAACAGAAGTCTGGAGCGGGGGGATTCTGGTTTGCATCGAATTCGCGACCAGACTGGTGGCGGCCGAATAAACACCCACGCTCGCGGCGGGATGAGAGGAGGACGTTTCAACCAGAATGGCAACGGACGAACGTTTGGTGGACGACAAATGGGCGCCTTGGGTATGGGCAACAATCCAATGGCCGGTGGTGCGGGTAATCTGATGAACATGAACCCGAACGACCAGATGCACCTAATGTCGCTTCTTGAAGAACAAGCCAGGATGATGTCGCAACTGATGCCCGGCTTTGTTCCTCCGGCAATCAACCCAGCCTTCCAGCAGACTGGCGGCCAACGCTCGTTGTCCGACCGAGTCGAACGCCCTAGGGGTCCCCGTCAACAAGGAGGCTTCGGAAACCGAACGGACTCGAAAAATATTGACACTGATATGGATACAAGTCCCGATCAGCAAACCCAAAATGGTGGCCAGGATGAAAACAACACTGACAATGTTTGTCACTTCAACCTTCGTTGTACGCGGAAGGATTGCCCCTTTGCGCATCAATCCCCCGCAGCCCCCGAAGGTACTCCGATCGACATTGCGGACCCATGCTCTTATGGTGCAGCATGCAAGAACCGGAAATGTACCGGACGGCATCCCTCGCCAGCTGTGAAATCGGCTCACCAGGCCGAAGAGTTTTGCCGATTCTTCCCTAATTGCACGAATCCCCACTGCCATTTCAAACACCCCTCTATGCCGCTTTGCCGCAACGGCGCCAATTGTACGGCCGCCGACTGCAAGTTCACGCACCTCCAGACTGCCTGCAAATTCAACCCTTGTCTCAATCCTACTTGTCCTTACAAGCACGCTGAAGGCCAACGAGGGTCGTTTCCCGATAAAGTCTGGACCGCAGACTCCGCGCAGGGCAAAGCACGCGTCAGCGAGCGGAGGTTTGTTAATGATGAGGAGTCTCCCGAGGAGCTGATCAAGCCGGAATCTACTGCGGACGGCTCTTCACAGGAGATCACGACCTCATGATATGTTTCAAAATTCGATACTTCACGAACAATTCTTCTTCGTGCCCTTTAACGTGTATTATCTGCTCCTATATTTCAAGTCGAGGGCGATGGTCGGGTGATGGGCTAGGCGTTAGCAGTAGTTTCTTTTTTAATAACTGATATCACTGGGTCTGTTTGAGTGAGATGATATGCCTGTAAATAGAGTCTGGATACAAAATTTAAGTGGAGCCGAAGACGTTGCTCTTCGTCGCATGATACTACTACGACTACTGTCTTTCTACAGACAACTGAAGATCAGTTCTCCTAGGTACCGTAGGATTGCCACTTAGATACCTAGTATACTACTATGATAAATTCCGTCGCAACAGAGACGATTGGAGGCTGGAGGTCGTGTAATTTAGTGTATAATAACCGTAACATTACATCATCTCGGAGCATCTGCGGAGTCTGGGGAATTGGAGTTGCGTGACCTCTGGATCTCACTGCGTTAACCCAACTGGCAACTTTTGAAAAGCTCCCAATGACTCGAGCTCGTCATTTCCGTTGAGATGCGTCTTCCATATGCCTCTAGCCGTGCATTAAAAGTCACCCGAGCACCATTGGCGTTGTTCTTTCGCAATGGTCCACGACGTTCGTTGCATGATCGCGCTCGCGGGTTCGACGCCGCGGTCATAGGTGGTGGAATCACCGGTCTTACAACAGCGTATCGACTTTCTAAAGACCCATTATGCTCCAAGATTACGCTCTACGAGAAGGCGCCTCGTGTGGGTGGCTGGCTCGAGTCGGAAACAATAAACGTCGATGGGGGTGATATTGTCTTCGAGTATGGCCCGCGCACATTACGACTCAGCTCCTCCTCTCTTCCACTCTTGGATTTGGTATAGCCAGCCGCGCCGAGATATCCTTTAAGCGATTCAATTACAGTGCTGATGTCTAATGATTTACATAGTTAGCCGATCTAGACTTAGAGGATGATATGCTCGTTACATCGAAAGCAGCGCCCGCAGCCCAAAATCGCTATATCTACTATCCCGATCACCTTGTTCGTGTACCAACGCCCCAGAAAGGTGTCAGCCCAATAACACAGATTTCAACACTGTTGTCAACTCTATTGCGGGAACCCCTCTTTGAGACTTTGCTGTGGAGCTTCATCACCGAGCCCGCTAAAGAATGCCACGCAAACATGCCTGAAGACGAGTCAGTTACAGATTTCATATCGCGCCGATGGAGTCCGGAGGTAGCGAACAATCTGGTTTCTAGCATGTACCATGGTATATTAGCTGGAGATATCGACAAACTAAGTGCGGAAGCAATTTTTGGTTGGATTCGGCTTGGTGAGAGGAAGGGGAAGAGCGTGCTCGCTGGGATCATTGAAAACATGAGGGCTGGCAGAAAGCTTGTCGTCACGGACGACCAGATAGCTGCACTTGTAATAGGCAAGACGAAGCCGCCAAGATTCATCAACAGCCTGGAAGTTCTTGTGCGAAACGGCAGTACCTTAACTCTGAAACATGGTGCTGGCCAGCTCGCAGACACTCTACTCACAGCCCTGAAACGATCCAATAAAGTGCAAGTTTTGACGAATGCGAATGTCACAAGTATTCGTCAAAATCCTCAGAATCCCAAGCTCACGGTATGTCAAAATAGAAGCTTGTCTGGACAAAAGATCTTTTGTGTATCCAGTCTGATTGTATCTATAGGTTGATTGTGATGGTAAATCACGCCGCCACGACCGTCTCATTGCTACCAACTCAGCACCTAACCTTGCGACACAACTCCAATACAAAGGACCTGACAAGAGTGCAAAGAAACCTACTCGCACAATCGATGCGCTGAAAGCGCACAACTACGCAGTGACTACTATGGTCGTCAACCTTTACTACCCGAATCCCGATTTGTTGCCTGTCAGAGGCTTCGGATACTTGATTCCCAAGACGATACCTTACGGTCAGAACCCTGAGAGAGCGCTAGGCGTGATCTTCGCGTCGGAATCTAGCGTGGGCCAGGATACAGCTCCTGGCACAAAACTTACGATCATGATGGGCGGTCATTATTGGGATGGCTGGAAAGAGTCGGATTACCCCGACCATGACACCGCGGTTGCGATGGCTCAATCCTTGCTCAAACGACACCTCGGCATTACAGACTCTCCGACTGTGACCCGCTCTCGATTGCAGCGCGAGGCCATTCCACAACCCACTGTTGGGCATGTCGAGCGTATGAAGTACCTTTCACGTGCGATTAAGGATGAATTTGACCAGCGTATCACTCTTGCTGGAGCTTGGTACGCAATGGGCGGCACTGGCGTAGTGGACAGCGTCCGTCAGGCTTATCTCGCTGCAGCATACGGCGTCAGGCCTTTTAACCCTGACGAATTGCGCCCTGTGCCTGCGACAATGCACTGGGAGCAGGAGGGCGGCATTATTGCTGCTCACGATCGCGTGGTCGCTATGACTCGTAACTAAACTGAGCTTTAGTTCGTTCTAGCCCGGCAGCCTAATGCTTCAGGTGGATAGCATTTGTATTAGAGAACATTATTATTGGAGCACGTAGTTAGAAAGATAGCAAGATCGAATATACCCCAGTCCGTCGCCTCTATCACTCTTATGTCAACTCAGCTTTCATTCGATTTTACATCATAGATTAGCCTTCTTGTGAGATAGAGCCCCTGTCGGCAAGAGCTCTGGGGGTCTGGTGTGCTTCGTGATCTTGGGGAGTACTGGCTCAAACCACAGGATATATGAGCCACTTAATGAAGCTGGAGTAGACAATGGTAGCTGTGCGATAGCCGCTGAGTCTCGTGTTATAGTCGGTCGCCCTGACATCGATATAACTGCTGACTACGGGCTTGGCGATTTGCCGTGACCATGAGACGAGAATTGCCATGGTGTGGGATGAAAATGGTTCCGTGTAGATTATGCCGCCGAATGCTGACGAAACGTCCTACTTCTCTTGCTTCTCCTCTTCACCCTCTTTCTTTTCTCCGTTGGCATCAAACCCAAGCGAATCGAGTTGGCGAATCAGCTCCTGGATCTTGATCACCTTCTCTAGCTGCTCCGGTAGCAAGGCCTCACCCTTGATTTTCTTGTCTTTTAGGTCTCGAGCCTGCTTGAGCTTCTTCTTCAAATTGCGAGCCTTCTTCTCCTGCTCTACTTCGGGGTCGACGGGAGCTGCGGCGGCCTCCGAGCCATCTGGTTGTTTTGTATCACCGCCAGAGGGAGCCGCACGCCAGTCCTCAATCTGAGAAATGTCCCTGCCATTCGGGGTATCTGTATCATCCTGCGTAGCCTTCGCTTTCTTCTTCGCTTCTCGTCGCTTGGCATTCTTGTTGCTAGCAGCGCTGCCAGGTTTTGTAGTGTCATCGTCCTTCAAGCTTTCGGCTCCAGGCACGGCTCCAGGTACACCCGATTTTCCGCGATTCTTCCAGGCCTCTGCAGCTCGGTTCTTGTACAATTCCACATCCTCCGGGGGACGGTACCCTGGCCGGACCTTGATCTCCTTGCGCTTCGAACCATCTGCTCTAACCGAGGATGGGATGTAGCGTTCTCCGGTGACCGAGTCGGTTGTGATTCCGGACCTGGTGACAGTGCCGGATGTGTTAGGTGACGCCATTGTTCGTTTTGAGGAGCCTCAGTAAGGGATCGGGGGAATTCGGCGATGCTTGAAAGGAAAAAAGTCGAGTGGGGTTTCAATGGGATCGTGGGATCGTGGGATAAACGGGCGGACAGGCTATCTTGACGGTTTTGGATAGTCCAAAAAATAGGTCAAGGTCGAGACCGTCTGTAGCAGACAGCAGGAGTTGACTCCAGCAGTCAGAAGTGTTATTATTCACCGGGCTATCATCCCACCAAAAGAAAGAGGGTAATAATGCTGAGATCCGAATTTATGATCGATATTATGTAATTATACATGCACAACATTAAGACCCGGCTGGCCAATCAACGGGTCGGTGATTCCCGCTGCTTTTCGTTCAAACCTCAAATCCGACAACCTCCCCGTCGCCCGTTCCGTCGTGAGCATCTGAGCCTCTTTGCGCCCCCGCATCCTCTCCCTTCATCTCTCGTTGCTTGTATCCGTCACGATGGCCGGCGCAGTAAGTTCTCTGACGAAATTGCATACGTCCGGGTTCAATGGCTAACTGCAGGGTCTCCCCGTTCTAGTTCGCTGCTTCTCTCTACCAGCACGTCTCCCCTTTCCCGGTCCTCGGCGGATGAAGTTGGCCGCTGTTTTACTGGCTTTGCTAACAACCGAGTTTTCAACGACGTATAGGACCCTAATCCGCCGGAATGCTGTCTACCTGACTTCCATATTCGCCGGTGCTTTCGCATTCGAAGTGTGCGTGTCATAATTCTAAACATACCTCTACGCCTTCGACGTTCTGACTATTTCGCGAAACAGTGCCTTCGACACCTCCACCAACAAGCTGTGGGATACCTGGAACCGCGGCGTACGTGATAAGACATGCACCTTTGCTGGACTGGCTAATGCTGACATTTCTGTTTCACCTCTAGCGTCAATGGAAGGACATCAAGTACCAATACCTCGGCGCTGCCGAGGAGGAGGATGACGATGAGTAAATATGGGCTCCAGAAGTTGAATACCGATTGAAAATGCTACGATATCCAGGGGATTGTCAGGCCTGGTTTTATACACCGATCACATGGGGATGGATGTGCTATAGCTCAGTGTGTCTGTATCAAATAGAATTTCGAATTTTGTAACTTGACATTGAACATACTTCCTGTAAGGCTTCTGTCACACCCTCAGTAAATTCATTATCCCCGTGCGTCGTTGTTGTCTTGATCGCGGAGTTCATTAGGGAACTTCTGCTGTGGTGTGATAAATGCCAAGCCCGGCCGCTCTAGCAGAGGAACGGTATGTCATCCCGCTCCAGAAGCGCAGAAGAGCTTCTCGTACATAGAACTCAATGCTTGATTTTTTTTTAATTTTTTTTCCCTTTCTTCTCATTCACCACTAAGCTTGGGATCCTTTACAGGTCGACATAAATTCCTGTAATTGGACCCTTCAATACCCTGGTACGCATATTCTTGCTAGTGTGTTGGCTTTCCTCAGCTCTCCCCTTCCCCACTGTGACATCGATTCACTGAGCGATAACTAAGCACCAAACGGTCAATCTCCAGAACTTTCTCCGTCCCCCTTATAACCCTCAGCGTCTGCTTAGTCTTTTGAAAAAAATCACTGTCGTCTCACATATCGGATTCTCGAATATCCTACGCCGATTCATCCCGTTAGATCAAGCCCCTCTCCAAGAGGCGAAGAGGCGGGATATACACTACTCGACCGCCACATCAGTTTCCCACCGCGTCCTACCGAAAATTCCTCCCCTCCTTCTATTGAACCTATGACCGTCGTGGTCTCAGAACTAGGGCGATAAATGATGCTTACGGAATGTGAAAAGATCCTTGGTCAAGGGCTTTTACGACTTCCCGCCGAACACAACTACCGCTATGGCCCCGCGGCGGAGAAAGCCCTGCTAGAGCTCCTCTTCCACTCCTTAACCGGACACAATGAAGGACGACTGGCCCAGCTATTTCCGAATGGACTCCCAAATGGCCCATGGAAGCTGGCGGAGGCCCAAGGCGCCGTAGAAGGCGCGGAATACACCGAAGCCGCGCGGGGTAAACGTTGCGGACATATCTTTCGTACTGGAGAGGCAACATACCGATGTACCACTTGTGGGATAGACGAGACCTGTTGTCTTTGCAGCCGATGTTTTGAGGCATCTGACCACAGCACACATCAATATCAAGTGTACTTGTCGCCGGGAAATTCTGGTTGTTGCGATTGTGGCGATGAGGAGGCTTGGCGGACCCCTATGTTTTGTGCGATCCATACGGATACAGGGGAGGACAAGGGCAAAGGGCATGCAGGGACTCAGCTGCCGGAAGACTGGGTGGATAATATTAAGATGACTGTTTCCCGTGCGCTTGACTACTTCTCCGATGTCATTTCATGCTCTCCGGAACAGCTGCGCTTGCCGAAGACGGAGGAAGGTATTAGACAGGATGAGGAGGCGTCTCGTCTTCACGCTGGATGGTATGGTGAAGGGGATGAAGTGGAAGAAGAGCCGGAATTCGCCCTCGCCCTTTGGAACGACGAGAAACACACGATCCGAGACGTTTCTGAACAAGTTAGTCGAGCCTGCCGAGAGAGAGCGATGTACGGAAGGGAGAAAGCCCAGGAGACAAACGATATGGGACGAAGCGTTGTGAAGTACGGAAAGGACCTAAAACGGTTGTTGGCGGTTTCAAAAATCATTGAGCAAATCAAGGTCACAACCACAATTCGCTCTGCGCGTGATACGTTCCGTGAACAGATGTGCGGAACTCTTGTTGAGTGGTTGGCAGATATTTCTGGGTGTAGTATCTTGGATGACAACAACATATTGCGCCAGACAGTCTGTGAGGAACTTTTGGGTTCATGGAAACGCGGCAGCGGCGCCTTCAACGCTGCCATTGGCCGACAAGGAATTGACGATAATGCTAGAATGGAAGTAGAGAGAATTCGCACTGTGATGGTACGCGTGACGCCACAAGGCGAGGTAATTCCTCCGGATGAGGATGATGAGGATGATATTGAGAACGGAGACGACGAGGCCAATGGGGAAGGTGATGGTGACGGCGACGAAGACGAGGAATTTGTTGAGTCCCTTGTTGGGCCACAGGAAGACGCTGATGATGGCGACGATGAAATGGAACTTGAGATCACTCGGCTGCGCGAAGACATCGTTGACGATGATGCCGATATGGTGATGGGCGGTACAGATGACGCTTTACAAATGGCTCAAGCTATTCTTGGATTCGCGTCGCCGTTCGCCCAACGGCGGGCTGAACAGCAGGAGCAGCAGGAAGAAGAGCAACAGCAAGAGCCAGTCGCACCAGAAAATCATCCACCACAAGCTCCTCAATCTGGCGGACTGCCGCGCAGCGAATCCCAGGCTACCCAGGAAGATCCTAACGCTCAGGGAAGCTCGTATCATACGCCTATTCCTAGGACTCCCTCTCATGTACGACGTCCTCCCTCTGCAAAGACACCGAGCCACTGGCAAGTTCGTCCGTCCGCTCCTGTAACGGGTGGAAATGTGCCTCTTTATGAGGACCTGTGGCAACGCACACGACTTGATTGGATGATCTTGTTCGATTTGAGGTTGTGGAAAAAGGCCCGTACTGACCTTCGCGACCTCTATCTCAGCACTGTGGTGAACGTGCCACAGTTCAAGCGAGTGATGGGCCTGCGCCTGTCTTCTCTCTATAGTGCACTTGCTCAGCTGTATCTCATCGCAGATCGAGAACCGGACCATTCGATCATCAACCTGACCTTGCAGCTTCTTACCACTCCATCAATTACAGAAGAGATAGTTCTGCGTGGCAACTTTTTGACCAAGGTTATGGCTATTTTATATACTTTCCTGACCACTAGGCAAGTTGGCGAACCGTACGAAGTCAACCCTAATGCAACTTTGTCGTTTGATGCAGGGTCTGTGAATAACCGACGACTATACCATTTCTTCTGCGATCTACGCTATCTATTGCAGTCTGAATACGTGCAGAGTCGGGTGCGAACTGAGGAGCAGTACCTTTTGCAATTCCTTGATTTGATCAAGCTCTCCCAGGGAATCTGCCCGAACGTGCGTGCCGTCGGAGAGCACGTGGAGTACGAGAATGATGCATGGATCAGCGCATCGATTCTGATGCGCGAAATCAATCGGCTGTGTATAGCATTCCGCGAAGCGTTCAGAAAGCCCGAAATTGACCAGGGTCATAATTTGTTACGGGCGATCACGGTGGCTACTATCTCCACTATAGTCCACTCTGTTGGGTGCGAACGCAAGCGGTTTGAACAGGCTGAAATCAAGGAGTATATTCGTTTCAAGACGCTCCAGCCGTTTGACTTCGAGGTTGATCAGCCGGATAAGTTCTCTCGCCATCGTGTGGTGGACTTCGTGGTGGAGAAGGGTGCAATGAGTTTCCACCATGCCCTCCATTATACTGTTTCATGGTTGCTGGATTGCGCTCGCGGTATGAGCCGTGAGTTATTGCGTGAAGTTCTCTTCAGCGCAGCCGAAGTCGCCAACGACAAGTTTATTCTTGACAATGAACTTGGACCAGAAGACTTACTGCTCGCAATGTTTGACTATCCCCTCAGAGTATGCGCCTGGCTGGCGCAGATGAAAGCTGGCATGTGGGTGCGCAATGGTCTCAGCTTGCGTCATCAAATGTCACAGTATCGTGGAGTCTCTTGTCGTGAACTTGGGTATTATCGCGACATTTTCTTGCTCCAGGCATCCTTGGTGACGTGCAATCCCAGCAGAGTTCTTGCTTCCATCGCAGATAGATTCGGGGTCGTGGATTGGATGACTAGGAACTATATCCCACGTACCGGTTACGAAGATGCAAAGATCATAGATGTTGTCGAGGAGTTTGTCCTTTTGTTGATTGTTCTTTTGACAGACCGACACTCGCTCACCACCGACGGGGACAGTGATGCTGCAGTGCACCAGAATATGAGCCGCGAAATCGCTCACGTTCTGTGCTTTAAGCCGCTCTCATTCTCTGACCTATCGACCCGTCTGAGCGACCAGGTGCGAGACTCGGATGATTTCCAGGACGTCCTAGAGGAGATCGCGCGATTCCGCCCCCCTGAGGGCTTGAACGACTCTGGTACATTCGAGCTCAAACCAGAATTTATCAGTTTAATAGATCCATACAGCGCGCACTATACCAAGAACCAGAGAGACGAGGCCGAGAGCATTTACAGGGAATGGCAGGCCAAGCAAACAGGAAAGCCCGCTTCTGACATTGTCTTTGAACCTAAGCTGCGGCCTCTGACATCCGGTGCCTTCTCCGATCTGGCTCACTTTACTCGGACGCCTCTATTTGCTCAAATATTGCACCAGTGTCTGGATTATGTGACGTCTTCCAAGGATCGCACGCCTGCAATTCCCCCTACCCGTGTCGAAACTTTCCTCCAGGTTGTTCTCCATTTGGTCCTTTCGGCTATCCTCGAGGACCATACCGATGAAGAGAAGGCCGATGAAGAGTCCGTGGAATCATTCGTTTCTCACGCATTAACCAAGGCCAGGGCTACACAAATGGGTAACCTGACCATCGTTGGTCTTCTGGAGAAGATATCTGGCATGAACGAGTTTTCCGCATATGGCCCGAAGATTCGACACATCCTGAAGCGTTTCTGGCAGAAGAGACCGCGTGCCTACCATCATGCCACTGCATCATTGATGTTCCCATTCGACCGAATCGAGACAAATTCACCCGCCATTGACGCGGAGGGTGAAAAAGAGTTAAAGAAGAAGCAAGCTCTCGAACGCCAAGCCAAGGTCATGGCCCAATTCCAGCAGCAACAGCAGAATTTCCTCAGTAATCATGAAGGCAAAATTGATTGGGGCGAGGCCGACTTAAGTGACATGGAGTCAGAGCCTGATGCTACCCCTGAGGCCAAGCTTTGGAGATACCCCAGCGGCACTTGCATCCTCTGCCAGGAAGAGACCAATGACTCAAGGCTATACGGCACGTTTGCGCTTATTCAAGATAGCAACATCATGAGACAGACCGATATTCAAGATGCGGACTTGATTAGAGAGGTGCTCAAGACACCGTCAAGTCTCGACAGATCGGCTGAAGATATTCGACCATTTGGCGTTGCTGGCGAAAATCACATTACAGTACGGCGACTAGACTCTTCGGGAGAAGAGGTTACCGGCGAGAAAATTGGGCTGAGCAAAGGCTTCAACCCGAAGAACACTTTGCGCGGCCCTGTCACAACTGGTTGTGGACATATTATGCACTATACATGCTTCGAAGTCTATTTCACAGCAACCCAGCGTCGCCATACACAGCAAATCGCTCGAAACCACCCGGAGCGCCTGACTCATAAAGAGTTCGTTTGCCCTCTCTGCAAGGCCCTGGGTAACGCTTTCCTGCCCATTACCTGGAAGGGCAAGGAAGAGCTGTATCCGGGTCCTTTGGAGACAAAGCTGCCGTTTAATGAGTTTGTGAATCATGAAGTCAGGTCTGTGCTTTCACATGAGCATAAATTAAACTACGCGCTTCTTGCCGAGAATGGTGAACTGCAACAGCAGGCATACCAAGGGCTGTTCCTCGACTACCTTTCCAAGACCCTTGTACCTCCGCTTGCTGGTAGGGTGGACCAGCTACTGTCTTCCTCGCTTCCATCAACCGCTCTTTTCATCCCACAAGCTAGGCTACCTATGCCCGGCTTGTTCCCACCAAACGAAGAGCCTGCTTCTCTCAGTTCCCCACAGCAGGTCCCGACTTCCTCGAGTGACAGCCCCATGTCTGAGCTCCTTCAAATTTATTCACGATTGAAGCAAACTCTCCGTCTGAATCAGATCCATTCAACCTTCAGCCACCCGCCTGATACTGCCAGCAGCGATGATATAATCCATACGGATTCTTTGTTCCAGACCTTCGGATTCAGTATCGCTGCGGTTGAGATTGCCCAGCGTGGCGTGGAGTCTGAGCCGGGCTCGACGCTTCTAGACAAGATACCCCAATTGACCCTTACTCACCTCCGCGTCCTAGCAGAGACGGCGTTAACCTATGCATCAGTCGGTGGTTTATATAGCAAAACGGGCCACACCAGCCGGTCATTAGATGAATTCCGTGAGATGCACCGCCAAAAGCTATGTCAGCTATTTGTTGGTCACCCGTTCTTCGAAGGCTCGTCTCTTCTAAACGATGTTCACCAAATTGAACCGCTATTTGCGAAGGACACATTCGTGTTTCTGGCCGAATGCTCGGTTGCTCTTCTACCAGTCCTTGACTTTGATGTCCGTCACTTGGTACAAATGTGTTATGTGGCTGAGATCGTGAAGGTTGCCGCCACATACATACTTTGGCCGATGGGACTGAAGGAAGAATTGACCCAAAATGGTGACGCACACTACCTTTTGGAGATGGAACTTTCAGATGAACGATTCGAGGTCACTCGACAGTTTTTCAACACGGTTGTTGCAGAGCTCAAGACCAACTCTGTGGGGCGAGCAAAGGGCTCTTCGTTCCCTGCTGAGCTTGGCTATGTCAAGGAGGGCGAGGGCTCTGCCACTCCTGGAGTGATAATAGCCTTGCGACGCCTGATCTCGAGCTATGCTCTAACCTTCTTGCGAAAGGTAGCCATTTTGCTCCATGTGCAACACGGGGTTGAGTTCCCCAATGCCGGCTACGGCGATATAGACGCGTCGGAGCTAGACCGTCTAACCAAAACCCTGCGCATGCCTTCTCTTGAAGATATCTTTGCATCGATAAAGCCCGCTCGTGCGAGTGGCAATCCATTCGATGCTATGGTCTCGGGCTGGATCTTCCACTGGAATGCCTCTCGCGCTGGCGTGCGCATCGGAGACCACAAATTGTGGCCTAGCCTTTCGCATCCAGCAATTTTTGAGTTGGTCGGGCTACCGAAATATTTCGACAGTCTGATTGAGCTAGCCAACCGGCGCCGCTGTCCAAACTCGAAGAAGGAACTCACCGATCCAAGCATCTGCCTGTTCTGTGGAGACATTTTCTGCTCGCAAGCTGTTTGTTGCATGGATAGCACCAGTTTGGGCGGATGTAACCAGCATGTTCTAAAGTAAGCAACACCCTCGACTCTAATTACCGTTCCTCCCCAACTAACCATTTATCACAGATGCGCCAAAAACATCGGCCTCTTCATCAACATCCGCAAATGTACCGTCCTCTATTTACACAACCACAGCGGCTCGTGGCACTTTGCCCCATACCTCGACCGCCACGGCGAAGTCGACCCGGGCCTCCGACGAAGCAGGCCGCTCATGCTGAACCAGAAGCGATACGACAGACTTATTCGTGACGTCTGGTTAGCGCACAATGTTCCCGCGACTATTAGTCGTCGACTGGAATCTGATGTTAATAACGGAGGGTGGGAGACTATCTGATCTGATTGACTGAGAGCGACTAATGAAATGATATGGGCATGAACGAGGAATGGATTTATTGAAAATAGACTATGACGGTTTCTGTTTGTGGTATTTGTTCGTTGTATCTATTCTTTTCTTTTGAGTCTTCCTTCTTTTCTTTCCTGAATAGTATAGTGATCCTCTTGCGTGCAAAAGTTTATTTCACGATTCCAGTGGTTTATGGCTATACCTACTCGAGACATCGTTGGAGATATGTGGAATTATTGTGTATTTACTCCATCTGAATATAGATAATAAATAAGCAAGTAAGTATTATACACTTTTAGGCAATTGTTCAGCCGCTAGGGCTGAGATTCCGCCTGCTCAATTAGACGCTTCGTGTTGCGAATCTCCCACTCGAATTCCTTGAGAGCCCTCAGCTCACTTGAGACAAACAATCCTCCAATTAATCCATCCAACAAACCTGCGCCGAAACTAAGCGTGCTCACAAGCGTGAGAATGAACGGTATGTATGGGCGATCGCCGTTCCACCAGACACCTACAAGACAACCTATAGTGACCAGCACCGAGGCAATGAAATGGATTAGGCGCCAGCGTCGCTGGGTGCGCTCTCGACGCATGTAGGCATGGACCATGTCGAGAATATGCGTGTAAGTTTCCGCGGGGAGAGTTAAACGGGCTGACTTTTCAAGATCGCCACCTCGTTCCTTAGCGATGGACGAAGAGTCACGAGTAACAACAGCTTCGACAGCGAAGTGGTCACTAAGCGAGCATCGGAGTGTAGGATGTCGCTCTGTCATTCCGATACTGACATCTTTCACGGACCATCCCACCTCGTCGCCAACAAATATATAGTCAAGTCGCTTTCCATAAATGTCCTCGCCGTCTTTGTTGACTGGGATATCGTGGCCCTTGTCAAGGCGCTTCTGGTCCTTCTTTGACCAACGCCAGCTATTATATGGCCCGTCACAGGTCGCCCCGTTATGGTGCAGGTTGAACTCTGCCGATGGGACAGGCTTCCCGCGGGCCTTCTCGACCGCGTCCTTCGCCGCTCCTACTGAAGAGTCGGGGTATATCATCTGCCATGCATCAACAACTGGACTATGCGCACGGATGAGTCTATGCGCAAAGGACGACGGGAGCATATTAAAATCTCCTAATCCGAGGACCAAATGGCCCCGCTCCGCAGCGCCGCGCATCAGTTTGGCTATTTCCCACGCCTGTGCTGTTCGATGTGCGAGGTAGCTGTCGTGGGGCTCCTGCTCGTAGGGCGCATGTAGATGTGTGCAGAACACTTCAGCGACATCGTGACTTCCCTGTCCAAACCGTATACGGGCACAGGCCACACCCTTTCCGACAAACCAGTCGCCGCGGAAGAAGGCTGTTGGGCGGCCATTGAGCGGGTACTCGCACATGGAGGATTGCTCGATGGGCCATTTTGAGAAGATGGCGAGACCGGCGCCCCAGATTCCACCATAGTAGAATTTACCATAGGGCAGGACGTGCGATATTTGAGAGCGAATCGATTCGTAGTCTTGCTGCGTCCAGCATTCTTGGAGGCCGACAATATCGGGTGGCGGGTCAGAGACGGCGAGCTGCCGACCTATCTCGGAGAGACGCTCATTGCGGTATTTGGCGAGGTATTTGAGACCCCAGCAGTTGAGGGTCAGGATGCGAATTGAATCTGGGCTCGCCATTCCGAAATGTACATAATCTTGGAACAGAGGACGAGGTGGAGAAGCATGGTCTGGTCCATGAAGTTCGTTAGTTATCATGATGTATGAGATAATTGACTTCTGCTCACCGCCTTCCATTGTGGGTCTCCGTCGCGGAATCTTTCCCTCCAGATTCCATGAACTCGCCTGCAAGCAAACAAACAACAAAGCCCGATCGCATTCGAGTTAGAGGGCTTACTCTGAAATGCGATGGTCGAAATGGCCCACGCCTCCAAACGCCGCCGTTTGACCCCCTCCCCGCCGCCCATCTCCTCTCCCATTGAAACTTCCTCCGACGAACTCGCCGCTGGCTCCGATCATGACCAGGAGCGCCGTCGCGTGAGTCTCACAGCGTACCCGCCAAAACGGCCATACCCTCGATCCCGCAGTTTCAGTAGTTCTGAGAGTCCTGATGAATTGGCTATGGATGCGGACGAGTACTGGCGTTCTCGCAATCGCGGGCGCGATTCACCCTGGGCTCGCTCCGATGATGAGAACGAAGCAGACGAAGAGAATGACGATGATGCGAACGACGACCTAAATGATGACGTTAATGACACAGAAATGAATGGCGATGTTGGTGGTATGGAGGCTGCGAGGGAGAATAACGGCGAGATAGGAGGATATTCAGATCGCTCGCCGACACCTGTACCGCCGCCGCCGCCGCCCAAACCAGACTCGGTGAATTATCGACAGAGGTTTCTACTAAGAGGGCATTTACGGGGAGTATCGGCGGTGAAATATTCGCCAGATGCGTCCATGATTGCCAGTGGAGGTTCGTACTTCTTCATTGGGGGTGTGCTTGGCTAACCTGGCGTAGGAGCGGACGGCGCAGTGAAAGTCTGGGGTGCGAATACGGGGAAATTGATACATACCTTTGAAGGGCATCTCGCCGGTGTATCAACGATATCATGGAGTCCAGACGGCGCGACCATTGCTTCAGGGTCAGACGACAAGACCATCCGGTTGTGGAATGTCCTAACAGTATGCCTTTCTTTCCTCTGTCGTGGAAAACGAACTAATGTCGTTTTAGGGCAAATCACACCCAACTCCCTTCATCGGCCACCACAACTACGTTTACTCCATCGCCTTCTCCCCCAAAGGCAACATGCTCGTCAGCGGTTCTTATGACGAAGCCGTTTTTCTCTGGGACGTGCGGTCCGCGCGCGTCATGAAATCGCTCCCCGCGCACTCCGACCCCGTCAGCGGCATCGATGTTGTTTGGGACGGCACACTCCTCGCATCATGCGCAACAGACGGCCTAGTCCGTATCTGGGACACAGCAACAGGACAATGCCTTCGGACCCTAGTACACGAAGACAACCCGCCCGTGTCGGCGGTGAAATTCTCCCCGAATGGAAAATACGTGCTCGCGTGGACGCTGGACGATTGCGTGAGACTATGGGACTACGTCGAGGGCCGCTGTCTAAAAACGTACCAGGGCCACGAGAACCGAAAGTACAGTCTTTCCGGTGGCTTCGGTGTTTACGGGCAAGTGACGCCGCGAACACCGGGGTATGCATTCGCAGTTAGTGGTAGCGAGGACGGAGCTGTGCTCTGCTGGGATGTCGTGAGTAAGAAGGTCCTCCAGCGGATTGAGGGCCACTCGGGTGTCGTTCTCGGTGTGGATACCTGCTCAACGAGTCAGGGAAGGTATCTCGTGAGTTGTGGGTTGGATATGACAGTCCGGGTTTGGGAGGAGGTCACTGGAACCGAGCCCGAGGAGACGGGCGTGCCTGACCCTGGACATGAACCTGGACCTGAACCCGAGTCAGAGGCGCGTGAAGGCCCAGACCGCAACCAAGACCAAGACCAAGACCAAGATCGCCAGGGGGATGAGGGCCAGGATAAGGATACCGAAATGGGCGAGGCCGCTGAGCTGGATCCCGAAGCGAGAGATCCCACCTAGACCCTAATCCCTCTCTTTCTCACTCCGTCTGTCTTATCCACCCTCAGCGCATTATTTAATAGAAATAATCAGAAATGATTTAACGAAGGTCACCCAAATCTTCCAATGCCCATTAATCCCCATTGCCCAGACGTTACAACGCACTAGCAGTTGTGCTATCCATAGAAACAGGTCACGAGCGCACCTCGAACCACGGTTCCCATGGTCCCCCCTCCAGCCAATCTCCATATATTATTGCAATGCGAACCATGGACAAAACGATTATTTCTTGGCTGTGCCTTCACCGATTGAACGATTGACAGGACAACTTGCCCTAAGTAGTTATTGTTAATATGCCGGCCCGTGGTTCGCCGGCCAGTTTTCAGGTACATTTGCTACATTTTGATACTCCGTATAATCTAACGACCTGTTCTAGTCTCCAACGACTTTACACTCAACTGTGGTGCACTATTGTTTAGCGTCTTGTCTTTTTCGTCGCAGACAATTAGTCTGGTCTAGATAATTAGAATTGGAATGGAATGAATGGAGTTTGATCCACTTTGATATATTTTTTTGATTCAATTGCCTTTTTTTTTTTTACTTTCTGCTTTCTGCTACCTAACACCGATAACGGACCCAGGGTAATTTAAAAGGTGGGTGAAAAAAATGGACAAGAAATGGTAAAAAGGTTGTTGAAGAATGGTAAAAGAGAAGTGAAAAGAATTGGAAAGTAAGAAGCGAAATGAAGTGAAGTGAGTCGATCACGAAGAAGAAGTGTAAGCCTTGCCGCTGATGCTCAGGTCACTTCCACTGAGCAAGAAACCTTCGGCACACATGTAGTAGGCGTAGCGAGCAACGCTATCCTGCTGGTCCAACCAGGGGAGGACATCACTCAAAAAGTTGGTCGACTCGTCGGTGCCACCAGAGCCAGCCATATCGGAGTTGAGAGCAAACTCAGTAACCCAGGTCTCAGCCAGGTTGAACTCATTGGCAAGGTCAGTAGCCTGTTGGACGAAGCTCTTGAAATCGTCTGCAGAGTCACCGTACCAGTGCACCGCCAGGGCCTCGACATTGCAGTCCGTGCAGGAGTTGAGGAAGTTGCGCATCCAGTCGAGGCCCTTGTCATCACCGACGCCGTTGGTGACAGCGGGCGAGACGAGCTTCGCCTTGCCGCTGAGCGGGGAGATGTACTTGCGGTAGTAGTTGGCGGCATCGGAAGAAGACATGGCGGCTTGGGACTCCATGTCGGGCTCGTTGAAGCCGAGGATGTGGCTGTTGCCGCTGTTGAGGAGGGTCTGGATGGCGGAGAACCAACCAGTGAACATCTTGGATCCCCAGAGCATGGGGACGAACTCAATGTTGGAAGGAAGGTCACCCATGGTGTACATGTTCCAGTCGTAGGCCCAGGAGACGGAGCCGCTGTCGGCGAGGGACTGGACGGTGGAGGCGTCGTTGTAGGCAGCACCGCGCTTAGAGGAGGACTGGCGCTTGGTGACGCGGGAGTGAGAGTGAAGGTGGCCGTGGGGAGCGGCAATGGCAGCAGTGGCCATGAGAGCGGTAGCAATGTACTTGAAGGAGACCATCTTGGATGTTCTTTGAATGCTTTTGTTGTAGAAAAGGATTGGTGAGAAGCCGGTTCTCTTGAGTCTCGACGACTAGAAAAAGAATGTGATAATGTCTTTCAGAGAAAGGAGAAAGGAATGACTATCCGTGCACGGCACAGGACGAAGACTGGGGCCGAAAGGCGAGAAGAAGAGAGAGACTGAAGATGAACTGAAGATGCTTGAAGGAGAGAAAAAGGAAGGATGGTCGGGGGGTTGGAGGGGATATAAAAGTTGTAGTACAGAACGGGCCCACCCCCCACCACCAAGGGGGAGTGAAACGCAGTCTGATCAATCATAGAAGTGTGTTGCTTCTTTTCACTCAGGGACATGATATTATTTGCTCTTTACTTTCTTTTTTCTGGTTGGTGCCACAGGGCAGCAGCGCCTGGATACGGCGATGCGCCAGAGCCGTGGGCGTCAGTGAGTGGAGACTGGAGATGCGATGCTGACGAGGCGTTTATTCGATGGGTCGATTCCTTGTCCACAGGAACAGCGGTGTCACATAATGGGACAACAAAGGGGGAAGCGAAGGGTGTTTATCATCTTCCTTGAAGTCGGGGGCAGCCGTTGTCAACAGCAGTTCATCTTCATTGTTCTACATTTAATTCTGAAACCGACTGTCTACTCTGTCACGCATACAATGCCGACGACTGTTCAGTGCAAAGGACGCTAAGGGGCCAAGCGTTTGCAGTGTAAGAAAGCGATCTTACAATTGTTGTGCCGACCCCCACTGGCGGATGGCCAGAACTCTGCCGATCCACCTCCCTTCCTTCACACAACGCCGGGCTCTCCCACAACCCGTCTATCAATATTCCAATTCCCGTTAGTTTTTCGTTTATTGTCTTTATTCAATAAATACCCGTCAATTTTATTCATGTCCTCAGCCACCGCGGATTGTGGCCAGCCGCTGTCTTTGTTGTGTTGCGACGACCGGTCGAGACTCGAGACCACAGGCGGCCCATTCATCGCCATCTGAAACGCACTAAAACCAGCCATCAGCGCATCTTCTTGTTTGTTCCTGCAGCATGACGTGGTCAGCGCTTCATTCCTCGTCCATCACTGCAAATCAATGCGCGGGTTCTGTGCTGACTTGAGCGGTTCTTGGGATTTCCGACGAGTTCTTGGGACCACCACACACCAATGTACACCGTAAGGTGCTGTTAGTCTACCTAGGAACACACCGTTTGGGATCCACTCCACCGTGAACTCCCCGAGTGTTCAGTAGTGGGACGGCTATAGTACTCTGAACTTGACTGGTAGAGTCAGAGTTCATCCCCCCGGCCCGCTGAGTGATTCCTGCCAATCCACTGGTCGACGGTCAGTCAAACTCTGCAGGTGCTAGCCAGAACCCGGTCTGTCGGTCGTCGTGGAGTTCTGGCCATGGCTCGACTGCCATGCAGGTACCCACTGGCACTCTGTGACTGGGGCCACTGGTCACTTCAACTTCCGAGAATGTGGCTCACCAACTGATGGGAGTTGCTGGCACGAGGCCACCTCCCTAACCAGGGTCGGAGCCGGTCCACGTCGCTGTCTCCCAGGTTAGGCAGTCCATGGTCCACGGGCTGTTGAACTCTCGGCATAGAGTTTGGTCGATGCTGGCTGCCCAAAAGTAAGGTTTGGCGTGGATGAACAGGTGGCTCTCATGAACTTATGCTGTGTGTTCAGATTCAAAGCGGCATCAGCGCTCGAAAGACTGTCGGAAGATTGTTCGGTGGTGTTATTAGCTACTACAATGTGATGGGACATAATGATAACGGCCGCGGAGAAGGAAGTTGATGATCAAGAGGCGAGGGCTGATTTTCGAGGCGAGGAAACTGCCAGCCCGCCGCTCCTTCCCTACAGTACCAGCCTGAGCATGTCGTCATTCACCATGCTTGGAAGGTGCTTCCCAGTCGACGCACAGTTGAAGAAGGAGCAATGGATGAGGTGATTGCCCAGTTTGGTCGCCATTTCTATCAGGCCTGTGAAGCCTTCTGGGTCATCATCGACACCTCTATTGGCCATCGACATTTTGTTACAGTGGCGTTCTATCATCGATATACTACGACTAATCTTTTTGATTCGGCTTTTAGTATCGTCTCGATATGGTTGGGCGGATAGGGAGCCCTGATGTAAGCCCACGCCTGAAGAGCACACTGTTTTTACCCGGCAGTTACCTTCTCTTACTGCAGTTGGTCATGGTGGAGACCCTACAGACAATCATATGGAAGTGGCAAGAACTCAGAGCTACTATTTGGGCTGGGCAAGCGGAGAAGGACTACCCCGGTATAACTAAGCTACACTCACTAACTAAGCTAGGTAAAACTGTGATATTTCTGCCCAGTATCTGACTAGACTACTCCAGAGTAGTGGTATGGTCAAGCCATGGCATTTCCTAAGGGGAAAGACGGGCAAGGTAAAGATTAAATCAGCATGAGGTTCGATGCCGGCAAGCTCACGCCAGTTTTACCTTAGTTCTTGCATATGTCCCTCCCGAATAGCCAAGTGCGTAGTGTGGCTATGGTCAAATGTGGGACTCCGTGGCATTTGGGTACACCATCTTATTTCCATGCATGTCATGAGCCGTCTAAAAGATGCCTTTGGTTGCGACATCATGGGTTCCAATGCCGCACGCCTGTAAACCAGTCAGCCAGTGGCTAGTTCTGATATCGCCATATCCCCAAGGACTACACGTAATACAGCGCAGGTCACTATGCGCGGAGATCATAGGAGGCAAGGTCAAAGAGTTGCTCTGTGTTTGGAATTCTCCAGCGCCAGACACAGCGTAGTTCTGGGGGATAGTACTTTTGTGGAAGAGGGGGATCATGATATTCTACCTGTTTACTAGAACTCTTGTCAAGAACAACCATCATTACCAGAGGTCTTATTTTCATCAATATTCGCGAAGAACTATTCAGAAGTCTTTTCTTTACCTATCCTCCAAAAGTGTGGCGACAAGACAGAGATTCGATCTGGACCCCGAAGACATGAGATTTGTTTGCAATGTGGGCGATCCCTTCATCATTCAAGTCTATCATCTAACGGTCTCTGAGAAGATGTGTCATTAATAGTGCTTTTGACTTTTGCATAGTCTTGCCTTTCTTGGGCTCTTCCTTTACTAGGTTTTCTACACCGATATTGCCTCCTTTTGTACTCTCGTGGCCCCGATGGATTGCCCCTAGCAATAAGGAATATGCTGTCATCCCTTCAACTACCGTCACAGTAATGACTCTCGTTGTCCCGGAGATAGACACCATCAGCCAGACGGTTTCCGAGATCTCTGGAAGCAACCTCGCAAACGGCTTTAGTAGGTACAGTCCTAGAACGGACGGCTTTCAAAACATGACGAGGGATAATATTTCTCTGGGGTCCTCCATCCACTAGGACTGCATTCAACTTGGTTGCGTATAAGTTGTTGTCATGACTGATAGGCCGCACTGAGGCTGATACTTCCATAATTCTGCCGAAAAGATGGAGTTGCTGGGCGATTTGGGCTTGGGTGAGGTCAAGTCCGTTACTTGATGTCTATTTCATTGCTCTCGCTGTAAAGGCAATTTCGCACTTTTGCCCGATACCCCGAAGAATCCAAAGGGCTCTGTCACTGTAGACCATGCCATAGGCCTCTAAGGAGTCCTTCACCGAGCACGGTTGACCAAAGTGGTCTTGCGCATCCAAGTCAACTCTACCTGAGATGGGCCACGGCGCTTCGGGATTGTCTCACCGATTTACTTATTTTGCGAAGGATGTAGAAAAGACATTATAAATGGTAATGCATGCGATCAAAAGAAGGATCGGGTAGAACAATGGGCCCTCAACCACTGTCGAACGATCAGTGTTGGGAGGGGCCCTGCACTGGTCACCAAATGATAAAATGAAGCCTCCCCGCAGGAAATTGTTGCCAGGCCGGATCAAGTAGAGATTTCGGGGGAATGACGCGGATAGCCTTACTGGTCTCGATTCTATTCAAGAGCGTTTTGTCGAGGACGACTGTATAGTCACCAGCATATTCATTTTACTTTGACACCAGTGTTTCTGAGTCGATGCAGGCAAACCATAGTTGGTTTGATAAATGCAAGATATCGCTGGACTTTCTCGAATATTATAGGGCGGCATTTCTCCCTGATATGCGCGCGAGAGTTCCAGTATCGGCCGTGCTGTATCTGGATCAATATAGTCAGCCAGTAAAAGGCAAGGAGTTCAGGCGTCCCGCTTACAAGTGTCCTTCAGAAGGCGACAAAATAGGTAGAAGTCAGAGGAGAACCACCCATCCGCCTGGGGAAAGTCGTCATCGCTCTCCACTAGCCGTGAGTCAGGTCGTTGGACGAGTATGATGTATATCTGATCATGTTCTTGTCGACCATTGTAGTACTCTGCCACCAAGCTGTCGAAAGACCCTTCCTTGGTGGAAAGCCAGAGAGCAGTACGAGGGAATACCAAAACCTGGAGGAGTAATGAGAATGATGAGAAGAAGGGGAAATGAGTGACTCCAGGGGAATCGAGCGGCCTTTTATAGACGATTTGGCCGGACTGTAAATGAAGTAAGTGGTGTGTAGTAGGAGGGCGTTTACCTCGAAGAATGAATTAGAGCTGGATGAGGGATTACTTGGTTCTGAAAATGAAGGCTGATAAGAATTACCTACGTAGATACTCTGCATTCGCGTGATATCTCCAGACAGTGGCAGCCTTACCTACTTCGAATTGGATTCTTGAAATTGCGGACGTCTGGGTAGAGAATCGAAGACAGGGAGCGTTTATTTTATATGGCAGCGGCCACAGGCCAAGGACGTCGAGATCTGAAGCTCGGTCGCCGCGTATATGATTCACGGGTACTGTTATTGATGACTGCTATTTCTTCCTGGATAAACCTGGATTGTATAGCAACCTGCATCAACAAGCAGAGTGAAGCGGCATGACAATTTGGCCATAACTGGTGCTAATGACAACTCGGTGACTTGTCTATACGATATGCGCTTGGATTTGAAATGGTATCAGTAGATAGAATACATTGTTCATCACTTCTTCCGCCCCTCCATCACGCGCAGCACATCAGACGCGCTGTCCTTGTCCCCCTTCTTCTTCTTGGGGCCGCGCTTCCTCTTCGTGCCGCCACGCGGTTCCACGAGCACAGCCTCCTCGTCTTCATCATCGTCATTACGACTGCCGCCGAATCCCATGTCCATGTCCATTGCATCGAGTGCTTCTCGGCGTTGCGCCTCCTCGATGAACTTCCTGCGTCGAAGAAGCGTTTCTTTGTCGACGCCCTCTTCCTCGGGGTTGTCCTCCGCGGCTCCTGCTTGTCGTAGAGAAGCAGCTCGTTTCAGGGCAGCAAGGAGAGTAGGATCTCTGGTTAGCGGGGTTGCACGGTCACTCTCCACACTCTCCTCTTGCTCCGTGGTGGTTGTGGCGAAGTAGTTCCGTGGTTTGGTAGCTTCGCCCGTTGCCTCCTTCTTGGGTTCCTGGAGTGCCTTCGTTGCCACTTCGCCATCTTCTTCTGAGTCGGATGAATCCTCGTCGGACCCTGCGTCACCCAGAGGATTGTATTCAGCTCCCACTCCAGCGAAAATGTCGTCGTCTTCTTCTTCCTCTTCCTCCTTCTGGGCGGCCTTGTTCCTAGCGGCAATCTCAGCTGGGACTTCCATCCCTAGTGGCTTTGCCTCCTTCTCAGGGACGGCAACGCCAGCTGTGGGAGGTGCCGTTGTCCCAGGCTTGTCCAACCATCTTGTTTTCCTCTTCGTCTTGCCTTCCGCGTCTGTAATCAGGAGAACCTCTCTGCGACGGCCGTTTTCATCCTGCTCGATAAACCGTTTCTTCTCGACTTTGGAGTCCCCGATCTTCTTGAACCGGGCTCCCAGGGCCGGCTCTTGAGGTGTCTCCTCCGCAGGAGCAGCGGCGGCCCGACTCGCCTTTAACTCTCTTAATATCTCATCTCGTGTCTTTTTCTGGCTTGGGACTGGCGGCGCAGCCATACTCCCTTTCTTCTTCTCCTTCTCCTTCGGCGCAGAAGGAAGTGCCTCGTCCGACTTGTCTTCAAGCGCCTTGTCAAACTCCTCGTCCACATCTACCTCCGCGCTCTCACCCTCATCGGCCGACTTCCCATCCCCTTGCGCTTCAGTCTCCTCCTTTTCCACCTTCTCAACATCCTCTCCAGCCCTAACCTTCTTCAACAGATCCCAATCCAACCCTTTCACCATATGCGTACTCCCCAAATCCCCTCCGACACCCAATTCCTTGCGTAGCCTCGTAAACGTCCCTTCATCAATAAGACCTTTCTTGAGCTTCTCCTCCAACTCCTTCAACTTCTGCTCGTTCGCGCTCTTGCGTTCTTCCTCCTCGCTCTCCCGTAACCGCGCTGCAGCCCGATCTTCGTAACCCGTAGGTAGCTTTGTTCCCTTCGGCGCAGCAGACGATTTGAATTTCTTCGATGGGTGCGGGTTCTGTCCGTCTCGGCGATACTCAGCAAGTTGGTGTGCGAAGTTAGGCGCCGCTAGGTTGCGACTGTAATAAGAATTCGTTAGCTTCTCGTTAAAGTGTACTTCGACCGACCATGGTCTAAAATAATGAAGAAAATAGGAGAGGAGAGAAGAAACATACGGCGTCATGGGAATACTCGATCGCATCCTTGAACCTAGCGTCGCTGGGGCTGGTGTTTGCCCACCGCTACTACCGCGCTTCGGTGAGGCATGATCGCCTGTTGGTGAATGGCCCGTCGGAATGGCGCCCTTGGGTTTTGAGGCTTGATCGTTCTTGAGGAGGAGACGGCGAAATTGGTCGTTGTTCATGGTGATGAGATACCTAGGAATAGGATTTTGCGCGGGCGGGCTTAGAGAGTCTAGGGAGTGTATCGGGGTCTTAATTTTTTTTAAAAAAAGGTTTCTGTGTCAGTATTTCAATTATCCATGTTGAGAAATAAGAGTTGGCGTGATCCTGTTGTGAAATAGAAGGGTTGATGTTGGGTTTCAAGATTGAAGCCGTCGCGCGATGGAGCAAAATCGCGGAGAGCTAAAAGCGGCGGCGACGTCAGCGGTGATTCCCGCGGGCCTGCCCAGCACTATTTTTAAGACTCTAAACCAACTCCAAGATAATTTTGGGCATAACCGAGTTTAATGTGGAATGTATATAATGTATCACATAATTCTGATACCATTGGGACTAGAAAATGACCAAATATTCTTTGGCTTGTATGCCGTATAAATATATAGTTCGGATGGTCTAAGTTTAAATCAAGTATACTTTGCTTCACTCGCACTTCTCCATGAAAAGGCATTCAAAACATTTTCGTTTACGAAGTATTAAGCCTACAAACAAATAATGGTAGAAGAAATCATTTCATATTCAATCTGAGTTGCGAACAAACAAGTTGCATAACTAATCCTCAGCCCCGGCAGTGAAAGAGCGACTGGGACTGTCGTTGAGAAGACCAAGTAATTAGTCTACTCAGCACACTGGGCCTTACGCTCATCAAATACGCGAAGTGCTTCCTCAGCAGCCTTGACACCGCTGAGAACCATGGCACCGAAAGTAGGGCCCATGCGGTTGAAGCCGTCGATCTCAGACAGCTCCATCCCGCCAATGATGAGACCCTTGGCCACCTCACGGGTGTTCTTGACAATCGCATCCTCGGCGGTGTTCATGTCCAGACCGCGCATGCCACCGAGCTTGTCGATGGTAGTCATGGAGACGAGTCGCTTGGCTGAGAAGGCACCGAAGGGACCATCGTGGCCAGTGGTACTGATGATAACGGGAGCGTTGATGGTGTTGGGATCCATGCACGAATGGTCGTCGTGGTGGAGAGTGACGAGGGTCCAGTTGGTGACGACACCAGCAATTTGGACTTCCTGTGCGCTCCCGCTGGGGGCGGGGCGGGTCACCAGGTCCTCGACACAGGTGGCGTTGAAGAGCTTGACGTTGGGGAACTGGAGGACCTTAGAGAGCAAGGTCGACGTAAAGAGAGATGCGTGCTTGACGACGACATAGTTGGGCATCTCGGGGTCCTCTTCATAGGGCACACCCAACTCGTTCAGGAAGAGCTCTGCAGGACGACGCATGATCATCGCGGAGAAGAGCTGGCCACCCAACCAAGCACCGCCACCTGAATCGTATCAGTATGATATACCACCGCTGAGAGCACTCGGACTAACCTGGAGATACAGATGCCTCAATGATGGCAATCTTCAAGTCAGGGCGAGCCTTGGCCAAGACGTACGCGGTACTGAGACCGCATGAACCAGCGCCAACGATAACGACATCGCTCTCGGCATACCGGTCCAGGTCCTGGAAGTAGCGTCGGGTCATGGCACGCGAGACCTGGCTCTCGCGGATGGGAGCAAACTTGAAGTCGTCCCATTTGCCGCCAAAGTGGTCAAGCAGCTTGGTCTGGGAGACGCCACCGGCAATGGTAGTCTCAGGGACCACAACCTTGCCCTTGATGCCGGTAGGAGCGACAGTAGGCTCGAAGATAGCAGCTGGGGGAGACATTTTGATTCAAGTGCGAGGCTATAAACTGTTAGCCATTCCATTAACTGGGGAAAAGTTTAAGGGAAGGCATGATCCTTTCGCTGGTATTATCCAGATCAAGTTTTGACCGTATAATCTCAGAACGAACCCATCCCTTCGCAGTCCTCTTCCTCGGCTGGAGTGAACCAGCATCACCGAGAAAAAAAGGATTATGCTAAGGATGGGAACGAACACCGGCCCACACCCAGACTTTACCTGAGATACCTTGATTGTCTGATTAAATGCCCAGCCAAAGGCATTTCATGACTTCCGCGTTGACGACCCGGGAGGGTCAACGGATGTGGTTGTTTACATTGTACGGTGGAAGTTATTCCCTGTACAAATTGTTAGCCAATTCCATAACCCCCAGTCGCATCTGAGAGAGGAGGACTTGTTCGAGATGGATAAATCGATGAAATTGACTGATGGATTGTGATGGTAGAAGGGAAAGGGAAAGGGAGATGGTATGGCGGGGTAGGAGGGGTAGTTTAAATAGTGACCTTCACCTGACATTACCATGACTACAACTGACAGCTTGGTTGATCTTCTCTCCGAAACTGCCCGGAACGCTTCCCGGTGAGTCAAAAGATGAAGTCACTGTGGCTCTCTCCAAGATATTTGTATGGATGGCTAAGAAGTCTAGGTTCTCTAACACACGACCACGTCCAACCGGACCCCATACGCCCGGACCCAGCTCTTCTTCTTCCCAGCTTTCTCGACCTTCTCCACTCGATCCCACAACCAGTGTTCTGTGATTCCCGACGTCGCCGCTGTGTCTCGATTCCATTGGACTTTGAGTCGCAGCAAATCTCGTTTCTCCTTCTTTTTGATGACTTGATCCCACTCGGTCTCCACCTGTACCCTCCAGTGTGTCTCGGACACGCGGCCCGCTGGATATACCTCTCCAATTAAACCTGCAACCCGGCCAAGATATTGACACCACCATGCTTCTTGTGCGGAGACACACTGCATCAGGTTCTTTTGGTACGCCTCCTCTGTTGGTGCCAGGTCCCCTGCCCAGCGCTCGGCCAGTATAAGCGCCATCATCGCTCGCTCGGCGTGGGATATGCTGTTGGTGGAGGCTAGCAATCCTGTCGTTGTACTGTGTAATGCAGCTGCAGTACGAGACTCTCTAGGCACCCGAGAATGAGCAAAGAGAATGTTGGAGATGGCAGCAAGAAATTGTGGGGATAAGGACGAAGGTGGTTTGGAGGACTCAATCGGAGATGCGTTCTTCGGCAACGCGGACAGGAGCAGCCTCTTGATGTCATCCGAGGACGGAGGTGCATACTGCATAGTCGCAGCTAGGAGAGGATCTTGAGCGCGAACCTCCTGTGGGAGCTTGTCGAACAGAAAGCCTTCGCGGACACCTCCCTGGCAAAACTGGATATGCGTAATCGCTGGCAAGGCATCCATGAGCACGTCTATCAACGCAGCAACGGCCGGAACCTGCGATGCGCGGCGTTTCGATACCCCAAATATCTTCTCTGAATCCGATACTTCATGTAGAACGGCTGCTGTGTTATGGAAATCCTCCCTCCTGGCCCGAAACCCGTTGATGATCGGAATCGGGTACGGGCTAACCCCAGCCTGCTTCATCAAGACATACCCCCAACCCCTAAACCCCCCACCACAAAGATAGAGATCAAACCTCCCCTCCGCTTTGCTACTCTCTATCAGAGACTGCGGGATCTCAAGCTCCTCATAAGCTTTCTGGAAATTCTCCTTCATCTCCTCCCTTAATGCCTTCTCAGCCTTCTTTCCAGCAACCTTAGCCTGCTTTAACCTGGCACTCAGCGCCGCAGCCCCGTAGGGAAAACTAAAAGAACCCTTGGGGCAAGTAGTCACAACTCCGTCCTTAGCAATCACCCACGTAATCTGCGTACTCCCACCGCCCAAATCCATCGCAAGCCCAGCAACGGCGCGCGAGCTACTCGAAATTCCCAACGCGCCAATCCGCCCCTCGTCCTCTTTCGATAGAAGACGCACTTCCCATCCAGTCTGCTCTTTGATACGGGCCCTGAAGGTCTCGGAATTCGGTGCTGTACGCGTTGCTTCGGTGGCAAGCACGTAGACATTTCCCCGCGGGACTTGGAAGTCCTCGCAGACTCCTTGGAATCGAATAAGCCGCCCCACGACTTCCTCGACAATCTCAGCTGGGATTGGGAGCCTGGTACCGCTGCCGCCAGAGAACTGCGCGTCGTATAGAGATATCCCGGCCCGGTCTTGGTAGACCGTTGGCATGATTCGGGCGGTTGACGGAGAAGTGTCAGTTATGGAGAATCGGATGCCGTTGCTGCAATGGTTAGTTTTGGCTCTTTTGTATCAAGGATTCGGATCGTGTGATGTTGACTAGAAATTATTGACATACCTCCCCATGTCCACAATCCCGTAGAGGTGGGCATTGTCTCCAGATTGGGCCATCCTGGGAAGATGGCGTCGCTTGGTTTCCTTATTTGTCTAGAATC
Organism: Aspergillus puulaauensis; assembly: GCF_016861865.1. NCBI lineage: Eukaryota > Fungi > Ascomycota > Eurotiomycetes > Eurotiales > Aspergillaceae > Aspergillus > Aspergillus puulaauensis. The sequence goes on along the minus strand of NC_054860.1, from coordinate 1,027,129 downwards.
CGGCGAATAGAGTCTTCGATGTTTGCTTTTTAGGGCAATGGATTATTCAGCGTCTTGATTCACAAAGTAGATCGATATGGGGCTGGTGGTGGAAAACTTAAAGGTGAGGGTCGCCGGCCTTCTGAGAGTTGAAAGTGCGGTCCACTTCGAGGGGTTGTCTGGTTCAGATCAGGGACACCGCAACGTGTATGTTCTTGGTAGTTTGGAACCAATTTTTACAATAAGACAGCATGAAGAAGAGTTCATCTACAAAATACGTCATCGCTGGGCTGGCTGCTAAGACAGCAGATTCATTAGTCATGGATTTAGAGTCATTAACCAAGTTATATTTCGCATCATGGATGGCCCACACGGCTACAACACATATCTAAAACTGGCACCATAATTTTCCTCTCCCACAGCATGTCCATTATCCTTCGCTGCAGATTCGTTTTGGGGGCCATGTTGCCTGTCCAAACGTTTGTTCTCCCAAACTAGGAGGAACCGCAAAGAGAGTGCGAGAATGGCGTTGAAAAACATAAATGCGGCGCAGATGGACTGACCGCGAATATAGCGCGGGCCATCAGTATCGGGAAACACATTTGTTCCTAGAAAGGGTCCACACTGCCCGATTAGGTTGAGAATGACGATTCCCATTCCACGTCGGCTGTCAGAGCCTTGGTTATCTAAAAATTGCGAGTTAGTAAGTTTCGGAGAGGACTGTGGGGGCAACATACTAAGAACCCAAGGCAGAATATTTGCGATGCACGGGAAAACCCCTGCAGCTGCTAGGAACACGCCAAAGTAGCGGACGCCGACGGATGTGCAACCTGCAAGCAGCGCGTATCCCACTGTAGCCACCAAAGAAAATAGGACAATTGTCAGGCCTCGTTGTTGGAGTCGGTCAGCGACCCATGTAGTCAGGATACTGAAGAGGAATGAAACGAAGAACGGGGGGGCTGTAAGGCCCTGAGCATCGACTGCTTCGAACCCCATATCCTTCAGGATTGTCGGAAGGAATACAGGAAGCGAGGAGAAGCTCACGTTGCAGCTGAAGTACATGAACTGGAGAAAAGTGGCGTTAGTTAAGCCATACTCTGCGCCAACAGAAGAAATGTCACATACCGCCGTAATCCAGGGCTTCACGTCTAACAATGTCTTTGCGAGCTCTTTCCAGTTAACTCCACTCACGCGCTCAGCCTCACCACTGCGACGAAGGCTTCGAGCCCTCGCGATGTCCTTTTCTTCCTCATTTAGAAACCGCGCAGAAGAAGGGTGGTCTGGAAGATAAAAATAGGCGAGGCCAGCAGCCAAAAGTGATGGGGCTCCCTCAACTAAAAACAATAGCCTCCAGCTGGCCAACTTGGGGTGACCTGATGTGATGCCGTAGGCTAAGGCTCCCGCAAACGTGTTACTCAAAGGTGCCGCGCTTACAAAAAGGCCACAACGTAATCCCAACTCCCGACGGCCATAAAAGAAAGATAGCAGGTAGGGGGAACCCGGCCCGAAGGCTGCTTCTGCTGCACCAATGATGAAGCGCAGGGCCATTAATCCAGCCCAGTTCTGTGCAGCCGCCTGGCATGTTGCGGCAATGCCCCTGATTAACGGTTAGAAGGGCTTGGGGGAACACCTCCAAGTCGTGTGGTCTCTGACTTACCAAGTCAACGCAGTGATGGCTGCCCATCGATGCGGTGGCATAAGTTTCCACATTAGTGCAAGAGGCTCGAACAATACGTAAGCTATATAAAATATTGTTAGAAGCCATGGATACATGTTTCCATTGATTTCCAGGTCCTCTTCCATCCCAGCAATTTTCGCATTTCTGTAGGAAGTCAACGCCTAATTCGAGGGAAATGAAATGAAGGAGTGACTAACCCAATGTTACTTCGGTCCAGGAGGGCAAGAAGATCTAAAAGAGCACATGAGTTAGGAGCCATTCATATAAACTAAATGCGCAGCCACCATGAAAATGAAGCCTTACACAAAAAGCCCAGAAGAGTGGGAACCCGCAAATCCAGCTTCCGCACTACCCGAGCCTCAATCTCGGGGTCGATAGCAATCCGCGGGGAGTGCATCTGGGGTAGGGCAGTGTGGGATTGATTCGCGTAGCCAGCAAGTTCTTTCTCCGGGTCCGAGATTTGTTTGTTTGACGCGAGATCATTCGGCATAGAATCATTTTGCGTATCATTTTTAGGTTCGGTCACGTCGCCGCTGTCAGCTGCATGCCTCTTTCCGAAGAACCGCATGGTGGGCTGGGTGAATGTAAAAATGACGAGCTGGAGGACGAGGAGGAAAAGCTGCAAGAGCAGACGAGACTATCTTATAAATGCGGTCGCAGCAACGGAGGTTTTTCCTTCGCGGATCTGATCAATATTGGGGGTGATCTACACACCACACCCCCCCCCCCCCATCGGCCATTCACCGACAGGCCAGAGCGCTCGAGCTGGGTCGGGCTGAACCCACGGGTGACGCCATTATTGCAGAGGCGGGGAAAGGGGATACAAAGAATTATTGTCGCAAAAGAAAAGCTTGCCGGGTGCCAAAGCCCTCGCAGGACACTCGCGAATGGAGACAAGCGAATCATGATGGAAAATGCGTGCAAAACTTGCGAAGTGATCTTCGGGGAAACTCTGGGCGTCCTCGGGAGTTGGAGAACAAGCCCAATCAGCACGGGAGGGTCAAAGCTTGGAGAAAGCCTAGGTCCTACCGCGGAGGTGGATGAAACGTCGCTTCATGTCAGGGCAAATACAGAGAGGCTGGAGATGCAGGGGAGACTGAGACTCTGCAAAGGCCCTTGCCTCTGAGGAGGGGTTGTCGCGAATTCCCAACATGCGAGAGTGAGGAGGTAAAGTTGGAGTATCATCGACCTCGGGAATACTGCAATGGCTGGGGGAAAATACGGTACAGTTAGAACTCGGGCTAAGCACCAAGTTACCCGCTTTAAACCCAAGATCATGGGTAGCTATATTTGCCTGAACTACCAGGTGTCGAAATCCCGTGGCGCATGCTTCCGTCAGCCACTGTGGCTTGCTAAGGAAACCTCACCTCAAATTTCCGCCTCGCGTTCGCGGTCGCTCCAAGCAGTCAGTACTGCCTCTGCTCAGCTACCCCGGCAAAACCACCCTCCATCTCGAAACATCATCTCGGCCCTCGTGGCTATTTCCTGGCATAGATTCGCGATCAAATTGTCTCCGTTGATCATAAGCCATTGCGCTCCCTGGTCACAATGGATGACCCTGCCAGTCGCGTCCCCGGGCAATTGGTATAGCCTCAACTAAGCTCCCTCATGATCTCTTGAACCGTTCGCTGACCATGAATTCGTTACAATTAACAGCTGCCCCATATGCATCTCGTGTCGCGCAATCGCTATCCGCTGATGCATATGATGCCCACCGAAACCGTCGTCGAATACCTCCTCTCCGCGCCCAAGATAGTCCGTGAAGGACAACCGATGCACTGGACGTTCCTCGATGGTCCACAAGATGGCACGGTTATGCTTACATGGCAACCTTTGAATCATCTGGGGACCAACTTCGCGAGTGATGGTTATGTTTGGGCCGACGCCGAGCAGGCATTTACCTTTGAGGCTCGAGGTTACGTATGTTTCTCCTTCCCATTCGCTAGCCGGCATAGCTACTGGAATTGATGCTAATATTTGCGCGCCAGGTTGTGGAAATGTGGCTGCACCGTAGTGGCTATCATCCTCCCAACGAGTCACTCGCAATCCATTCTCGCAGACGATACCGGCTCCTGCCAACTAAAGTTCCAAACCCCAACCTGCCTCCACCTGATCCTTCGCTATGGATCGTACACTATTCCCGATCGCCTCCTACGGATCACATTCCCGCAAACCGAATTCCAGTTCTCCCTCAAATCCAAGGCATGCTGGCCCAGCGTCGGTTCCTGCAAAGCCAGGGTATACTGGCGCGTAAGGACTTCATGTTGCATGACCGCAATAACTGGCCCGCGATTGGATTACCACCCCAAATGGGTGCTCAGCAGGGGTACCAGCAACCCCAGGCGCAATTCCCGAGTGCAATGGTCGGACGGCAGCCATTTTACCCGCAACCCGGCCCAGGTGTGCAGCCTCCCGCTGGTCCAGCCCAGGCAAAAGCGCCTCGTGGGCACCGCGCTTCATCGGCGGCGGTCAATGCGGCCACCGCTGATTTTGCCTTGGAAGACGAAGACGTTTCCGCGGGAGACATCATGGATCTTCTTACGCCTCGTGAAGTGAGCAAAATGAGGTACCAGCAACACCATGAATGGATGGAAGAAGTTTTGGCCTCGCCGTACGCTATCAGTCAAATCACTCCGGTATCTTTGGGCTTAGGTAGAAAAGGAGAGCTTGAGTCGTTAACTACAGGATTCTTCGATGCACCTGTCGGTCCTGCCAACGGAGAGTCGACGGACGGCAATGAAGCAAAGCAGGCGACCAAACTGGAGCCGGAGAAGGCTGAAGAATTTGCCGATCGCGTTGCCAAGAAGGTCGCCGATATGACAGCGGAGATCGAAAAGTTGAAGAAGCGACACGCGCGACGGATGGAGAAGTTCAACCGTACTTCTTTGCTAAAAGACGCCGAAATTCGGTTGCGCGATGCTGCATCCGACCCGGCAGATACTGGCTCTGAGATCTGGAGGCTGGAAGGCCGTATCGAAATCCCTACTGATGAGGATAACGTGCCTCTTGCGCCGATAGAGCACAAGGCCAAATACAAGGTTGGCGATATCGTCAAGGAAGTAGAAGACAAGTGGCAGAAGCAAATTGTACCAGAGCCAAAGGTCTCCTGTATCGAAAAGGGTGGTCTGCTGGAAAAGATTGAACCGGAGCAGAAGACAACAGAGGCTGACGTGGAAATGGATCAAGGGGACACCAACTTGCTTGACCAGTTCACTACTCAAGGCCAACCACTCGCTACGACAGCCCCAGCCATATCTGTCGCACAGCCAACGGCGGGCGTCACCCAGCAGGACCAATCTTTTGCTGGTTTAGATATTGATATGGACCTGGGAAACATTCAACCCACGGGCACCGCCTCAGGCGAGACTGGTGATTGGGTCATGGTGAACGACAAAAAGGACGACACTCCAGGTAGCGGCATTCAGGGTCTAACGCCTGGAAATACAGGCGCAGACACCGGTCTCGATGGTGCAAACTTTGACTTCACCAATATGGACAGTGCCGGCGACGCGCTTGCTGCGTACACCGAGCAGCACGATGGCCTGGATCTCCCTGACTTGGATAACTCAGCCTTTGGAGACGCGTTCCACGCATCAGATAACGAAAACACGCACCATCATGATGCGGATGACATGTCTTGATGCGGGGTGTTGGATAGATTTTTCTTAATTAGTTGTGATTATGTTTTACTAGTACAGTGGTGTTGGATTTGGCCATTTTGCGGCGCTGGCTTTTTCTTCCAAGGTTTTCTTCGTGTTAGGTAGCCCCTTCGCATAGAGAAGGGCAGGCAGATAAAATCTATTGACATTATATCGCCTATACTTATTACCTTACTTCTATGCAGCGGGCCTAATGCTCTCTCCTTGACCCTTATAGAAATCGTGCAGGTGATCCTCAGCTGTCGTCCCCATGCTGCGGCAGTCATGCTTCTGAGCTGAACTTGCATCGGGCACTTTCGGGATCCGCCTCAGCTGAAGATATCATCGATAATGGAACCAAGTAATAAATATCTATAAATGGCCCCAACCTGGTCAGATTTCTTCCGGAGTGTGTTCGCATCGCCGAGCTGACCTGCGCCGGCTTGGAGGCCATCACCGGGAGCGATCATCTGCCAGACAGACCTGTGCAGGTCAAATGATTCACCAACAAGTCCTGAGTATATGAAGTCTTGCCTAGAGAATCTTTCTAGTGGAGTTTTTGTAGTTGTTGCTTTTGAGACTGTATCCAACTCATAACGCAGTACTGCCATTTCTTCTAAACACCGAAGCATACAAAGCCGCAGAAATGTGCTTCTCCGATAATGACGACGAGGAAGACTGCCGCTCTGTCCGAGTCACAGAATATCGCTCTCGCCCTCTCAGAGTGCCTTTTCCACCGCGGCATCGTCCAAGTTGTCCATCTCCTATGGTGCATTGTCCTAATACATCAACGACCATCATCTACCCCCCTCACCATCATCACGACTATTCCCCACACTGTAGCCCGCCGCATTCTCCGCGGGCTTCCTACACTGTTACTAGGAGGCGTGTCCGCATCCGACGCGAAACAATATATCCCGTTGGGCGGATGTCGCTCTTCTCTCGTGGCCACAGTGAATGCGCTCCAGAGTCGCCGCGACTATTGGAGTACATAGAACCCGGGCGACGGCGAAGAGCATGGGAAAACGGGGAGATCGAATATATACCCGTCCGATAAGTTGCAATTGTATAGCAGCCAACAATAAGCTTTATAGCACAACGAATGGGAAGCATGGGTTTATTGTTCGCACCCCACGCGAGATCTATACACTACCCGGAAACGGGACTAGAAGCCCCCGACATCACCGCAGATTGGATACCATTACCCAGAGTATCGCTTTCCCAGCGGAACATCCCATCCGGAACATGAATCATCTGCTCATTTTGCATTTTACACTCAGAATGACCTCAGAGATTCTGAGCTCGCCTCGTGACGTCACGAGCTATGCCCATGAGCTCAGCATAAAGAGAGGATGGACGGTATTGGGGGTTCAGGCTTATAACCCTGCGTTAAGGAAGCTAAAGCACAGTTGTTTCATAATTTATCAGATTGGCCTTGACAAGTTTGATAATCCTAAGTTCGATATATTGAGGAAGGTGCAGCCCTACCAAAGCTTGCCTAAACCTTCCATCCACATGTATAGTTTATTTTTGTCGCTAAATTGATCTTACCACCACCACATTATACCCAAAAACAAATAACTTTCTTTGGTACACCACGGTCGCAAAGATGTATGGCCTCCGGGATCAAACCTACAGCTAGGGTAGTAGCTAATTAGCACACAGGAATCGAACTCTTTCCGGCAAAAGAAGAAGCACCGGCAACACCGGCCGTAGCCGGTTCAACTTTGGAAGCATCCGCAGCTTTCAGCAGCCCCTTTTGAGCAAGAAGATGAACCGAGTGATCAAGAGCGAGAACTCGGCCGCCGCCGCTCATGAGTCGGCAGGCAGACAGCGCATCGCCGTCGGAGAGCAGGTGTCCGATTGGGGCGAAACAACCCAGGACGAGACCATCTCGGACATCTCGGATAAGCTTGGTGTGCTTCTGGCGGAGATGGGCGAGGAGGAGGACGTCTTTGCTCAAAATCTGGATGAATATCGCACCGTCCTCAAGCATATTCGCGACACGGAGGGCTCTGTCCAGCCGACCCGTGACCAGCGAGCTAAGATTTCGGATGAGATCCAGCGCGTCAAGTTGAAGGATCCCAATAGCCACAAAATAGAGACTCTGGAACAGGAGCTCGTTAGAGCCGAGGCTCAGAATCTTGTCGCTGAAGCACAGTTGATTAATGTGGTAAGTGCTATTTGCTACCTAGTGGACTCACATTTCAAATACTAACGGCGTTCCTTTACAGACCAGGCAGAGATTCAAGGAGGCATACAGCGTCCACCTGGCTGCTGTCATTGAGCGAAGCGAAAAGCAGGCTCTCCTTGCCCATCATGGTCGTCGTCTGCTAAACTGCATCGATGATACCTCCGTTGTCCCCGGAGACGAGGCAAGGGCGTATGTGCATGGCGCCGAGGCCAAGCGAATAATTGAACAGGCCGAACAGGACATACGCTCTTGGAAGATACAAATGGAGCCCGTCCACGTTGAAGACTCTGGGGCGCAAGCTCTTCCCACGGGAGTCTCACCACCGTCTTCTGGTCGTGGAGCCCGCGTGACAACCACAACCGATTCCCAGGCAATGGAATCCCAGGGAGCAGAAACTCGTGAATTTGAGCCTCAGGCAATGGGAGCTACAATGGGAACCGGGGCGATGGGCCCTCAGGCCATGGAGCCTCAGGAAATGAGACGTCGTGATATGGAAGCCGAGGAGATGAGACGTCAAGAGATTGAGGCTCAAGAAATGCGGCGTCAAGAGATGGAGGTCCAAGAGATGAGACGTCGTGAAATGGAGGCTGAGGCAATGCGGCGTCAAGAGATGGAATCCCAAGAAGTTAGGCGCCGTGAAATGGAAGCTGAGGCAATGAGGCGTCAAGAGATGGAGTCTCGTGAGGCTGAGTATATGAAGGGAGAATCTGAAGACGTCCAGGCAGCAGATACTCAGGCAGAGGACACTTCTGCTTGGGAGGACTACTCCCAGGTTTCGCCTACAAATGCAGCCCCTCGCGAAAGAGTCCATAGCATGGCCGCTCCAATGATGGATGCCGATGTCTTGGAGGCACGGAATGCAGCTGCTTCAGGAGCGGACCGTGGTCTAAACAGAGGTCAGGAGATGGGCGGTGCTAATGGCGTGAAGGGCTTGGGTGAGAAACAAAAGGCCCCAACCAGAAATAACCAGAGCGCCAATGGCGGCATTTCGGACAACCCAGAATTCACCTTCCGCCCAAAGAAGAGAGGAGACCACCTTGGGACTCCCCTAGATGCCCATGTGCAGCGCGTTGCAGTTCCCATTTAGAGGGGATACTGCTGTAATCCGAGGAATTGTTGCTGTGCCAATTCTCGTACTGTATTTATTCCGTTAGTAATTGTTAATAGTCTGCTTGAATTGAAATTACTGTATTGTTGTCTGAGTACAATATAGAACAGTGGAAGAGTAGAGCAGTAGGGCAGTACGGGCAGGACAATAGAAAAGTAGAAAAGCACTGGAGAAGTGCAGATGGACTGATGGAGTATAATAAATTCATGCCTGAAGACTGAGGCTGGAACACGTGACCCAGGCTCCAAGGTGACGACGCGGGCGGCGGCCCTTCTGGGAAGCTCAAGCGTCAGAGCTCAGCTTTGGAGCTCCATCTTCGTCCTACATCTCTTCGTCCCCCATCCTCCTTCTCGTTTATTTTCTGTATCATAACCCCACCAGAAGAAATATCACCACCGCAGTCAATCGCACATCATGGATCAATTAGTCCGCCAATACTCCAAGGCGCCGCATCAGAACGAGTTCTACTCGGAGCAAGAGCAGCATGATCTGACAGAGGGTCTGCCTCCTCTTTCTCTGAAATTCGCCCTCCCCCCGGTTGCAAACGTAAGCTCTGTCATTTGATTTTTGATATAGCGATGTGGGATGGCTTCTGCTGGATTTCGTTTGCTCGCGAAGCAGCGGCGAGGCCAGCATCGCGGAGACTGGCCTTTTGGGCCGACCAGCACCAGCGTATTGAGAACATTGACTAACACCGCTTCTCTTCTATCTAGCACTCTGCTTTCCTCCGTGCGATGACCGATGACCACTCGAACCCTAACTGCCCCATCAAACTCGCTCACGGAACAACAACGCTCGCATTCCGATTCCAAGGTGGAATTGTACGTCGCTCTAGCCCGGTCAAAACGTTCTTCTTATTACCAGGTGTCCCGCTGACTGGCGTGAAATAGATTGTTTGCACAGATTCCAGAGCTACGGCCGGAAACTGGATTGCTAGTCAGACGGTGAAGAAGGTCATTCCGGTCTCGAGATTGAGCCGTGCAGAGGATAAGCCGGGCAACAATGATCCCGTTCCTGGTCTTCTGGGAACCATGGCTGGTGGTGCTGCAGTATGTGCATTGTTAATTTGTGTTTCCCCGGGGAGAATGGTCGTGCTGATATTCATTGTTTAGGATTGTCAATACTGGCTTAGATATCTGAGTCAACAATGCACACTACACGGTGAGTTGGGTCATGCTCGGATATCGCATCGTTTGAGACTGATTTGAAACAGAAATTCGCCACAAACGCCGCATCACAGTTGCCGCCGCCTCGAAGATTCTCGCTAATCTTACGTACGCCTACAAGGGATATGGTCTGAGCATGGGAACAATGTTGGCCGGAGTACGTGCATCATAAAGACGCCGACGAATATTTTGATCTCCGAAACTCAAGCTAACTTGCTGCGATGTAGGTGACAGCGCAAGAAGGACCTGCTCTGTACTACATCGACTCCGACGGTACCCGCCTCCCCGGAAACCTATTCTGTGTTGGATCCGGTCAGACTTTCGCCTACGGTGTGCTCGACGCCAACTACCGGTACGATCTGACTGAGGAGGAGGCTCTTGAGCTCGGACGGAGGAGTATTCTTGCTGCCATGCACCGTGATGCCTACTCTGGTGGTTTCATCAACCTTTACCACGTGAAGGAAGAGGGATGGGTCCACCACGGCTTCGACGATATGAACCCGATATTCTGGAAGACGAAGTTGGAGAAGGGCGAATTCTCCAACGTTACATCGACGCTTACAACGAACTTCTAGATGCTGTTACGTTAGATTGGGGATTACTGTGCTTTGCGATTTCTTGTTCTCTAGGTATCCAATGAATTTTACCGACTCATGTCTGGGCTCATCGGGTTTCATCGAACAAGAGCTTACAAGAGAACCTACATTTCACTGACCAGAATTACCCTGATGTAGTGAAAAGAACTAATAATGCTATTGCCAACAATGATATAAGCAAGGTCCCCAAGAACTCAATAGGTACAAAAGATATCTTAAAACATCAATCCAAGCATTGCTGACAGAAAATCGCTCCCCATCTATGTATAAACATGCTTTTTATGGTGTACATCATTCCCCTCCAAACCTGAGTCAGGGTGATTGTATTAATTATCAACACGGAACTTCATGCGAATGCCCATCGCCGCAAGTTCCACATCCAGATACCGTAGCACACCTGGCACAGCAACAACAGTAACATTGTCACCACCAACAAAGCGCTTCCCCTCTCCATCCTCCCACACAACCGCACGGGAATCATCGAAGACAGCCTCCCTGGCGCACCGCCTACACCGCACAATACCTGCATTCCCACCAAGAGCACCAGAGGCCTGATGCGACGAGGAACCAGAACCTGAAGCCTTCGCCGCCAATCGCGCCTTGCTCGAGCCAACCGACGAGACCGCAACTTGGGTCGATAGGAACGAGCCACAGCCGCGACAGATCCAAGCGCGCTGCGAATCGGAACAGTTCATCAACCGGTCCTGGAGGATGAAGGCCGCACCGTGCGCAATCAGCGAATCGCGCTCCATCTCTCCAACACGGATACCACCACCCTTTGCACGACCCTTGACGGGTTGGCCGGTGAGGTTGTTGACTGGTCCGGTGGTACGGACTTGGAACTTGTCGTTGACCATGTGACGCAAACGTTGGTAGTGGACGACGCCGATGAAGATGTCGGCTGCGAATTCCTTGCCTGTGATTCCTGAGTAGAGGGGCTCGTTGCCGTAGTAGTTATATCCGGCTTTGCGGAGTTGTTCGCCGAAGTAGTCTGTTGCGGTGTTTTCTTCGGAGAATTGGAAGGGGGTGCAGTCTTGTGGGTGGCCGTGTAGTGAGCCGGCTTTACCGGCCATGGATTCAATCATTTGGGCGATTGTCATTCCTGTTTTGGTCTGTTAGTTGTATTGAATAATGATAAGGAATGAGTTAGGGTTCTTACGAGAGGGGAAAGCGTGGGGGTTGATGATGAGGTCTGGTTGGATACCGCTCTCAGAGAAGGGCATGTCGACTGATGGCCAAAGTTGAGAGCAAACACCCTTTTGACCGTGACGAGAAGAAAACTTGTCACCAATGATGGGCTTTCGAGGAATACGGTACTTGATGCTGAGTGATTGTGCAGGCTCGGTACCAGTTTCAGAGCCCATGACACGGATGCTATCGACGTATGCAACTTCGTCGTCCTTGTACTTCATAAATTGCGTGGCACCATCCACATTGACGTATGAATCTGAGGCAGCATCGTATCGTACTGTGTGGTACGCAGCAACAATGTCGCCGCTGGTGATCTTAGTACCAATGTAAGGAAGGCCGTCCTCGTCAAGATTCTTACGCCACTCAGCACGGACTTCACCACTTGGGGCAAACCCGAAAAGCTTTTGAATTGCCTGCCGAGACTTCGTTCGTCTTGAGTCCTTGTCATCAAGAGCGTGAATCTTTGTTTTGTAGACCGTACCGTAACCGAAGCCACGTTCGTGAGAGGATTTGTTGATAATCATAGCGTCGTCCATGTCGTAGCCCGTGTATGAAATAATAGCGACAATGGCGTTCGTGCCGTTGGGAAAGTTGTCTAGACCGTAAGCGTTGTAGAGCGGTGGTCGCACAATAGGCGTTTGACCGGTTTGTAACCGATAGAGCTTGTTGTCGGTACGGTAGTCGATTGCTGTACCTGGCGTACCCATGGTCTGCTTGCTCATTTGGCACTGGTACATGTTACGTGGAGATTGGTTGTAGTCGGAGAAAGGAGTCATGTTGGCGACGATTGAGAGAATGTTTGTGGGTGTGAATTCGATGTGACTCGAAACGCCTTGGATCAAGTCCGTCGGCAAGCAGGCAATCTCCATGAATGGCTGTTCAAATGGGCCGACGTAGTCTAGTTTATCGAGCGGCAAGTACTTGACGGGGCGGAACATCCGCGCAGCCTGTGAGAACATGTAGACACCGGGATATTGACCACCAGCTGAATTGGGGACGTAGCCAATTTCCAGGTCGAGAGGAACATCATGGGCACCAGAAACCTTCCAGTGTCTGAGAGTGGTGGCAATCACGCGCGCCTGCTTTGGCGAACAGTGTCCGATAATCCTACCATCCAGTTGAACACTTACACTCTCCGTTAATGAGACGGACGATTCGTTGCGAACACCGAGCTGGACAAGTAGTTTTGGAAGATGAGATACGTCGGTATCCTTGGTGGTAATCAGGCACTTATGAGCAAGGTGGTTAAGCAGACCACACGGAGATCCATCAGGGGTATGCACAGGGCAAAGGAAACCCCAACTCTCCGGAAGGAGCTTACGAACGGTAGTCGTTTTGAGTTGCGCGAAGAAACTACCTCTGTGAATCATCCGGAAATGACTGATAAACCGGTAGAAGTTGATCTTCTCCGCCATGACGGTGTAACCGGAAGTTTGCTGCAAATCAAGCCCCGTTGGACTGACAAGGTTACCTGTAGAAAGGAAATACTCCATAGCACCTCCAATGTTCTCATTGGACCTCTTTATGACCCTGCTCACAAAATCTCTCTCAAAAGCTGGGTCTGTGAACCTAGCCCCATGATTACGATTAGACCAATCCCTGAGGATAGGTCCAAACGACCTCACCCACTCATCAAGTCTTTCCTTCAACAACATGCCGTAGAGGAAACCTCCTAACAAGACTTCCTGGTTGGAGACAGCATCGGGGTTGTCAGGAGCACAGTCACCGGCGACGACGGCGTAAAGCTTGCGGATCATGAACATGAGCATTTTGAACTTGTCGTAGTCCTGAGTCTCCGTCACATTTTGGTTGCCCAGATGTGGCAGGACAACCCTGCGAAGAAATTCAGCACCAGCTTCCTCGTTCGGCATGTCCGTTGGGACGCCGAGGACGGGCTTGAATTTCTCTCCGATAAAGGCTCGGCATTCTGAACGACTGTGTAATTTGTATGCCTTGTATGTCCGCAACAAAAGTTCCACGCGGTCTGTAACGAACGTGTTGTTGATCCCCTCAGAAGAGACACCACCAACAATTGCTTCGAAGATTTCGCGGTCGTTCGTCTCTACCAGAGCCTTGAGAATCATCATTACGGGGACAATATATTCATTCTTCCGCCATGAGAACCGGAAGGTCACGTTTCCGTCATTGAGATAGTGTAAAACGTTCGTTTGCGAAGTCTGGTCGGGCCGTACCGAGCGTATTTGAATACCGAATTTCGTGTATGCGTGGCCACGGTTTGTGAAGGTGTTACGAACAATGGCCATGGGGTAGTTCCGCCTTCCGACGATCAGCATACGGATCAGCTTTTCGTTACCGTTGACGATGAAGTAGCCGCCCAACTCTTCTGATTCCTCCTTGTGCTGGACGAGCTCTGCCGGGGTTGCTTTTTCCAGGTAGCATCTGTTGGTCTGCAATTCAAGTCAGCTCTAGCTTCATCCAAGCCACGGCGCATACAATGCATCAAGCTAGTCACTCACCCTCAACATGATCGGGACTTGGCCAAGTTCCCGAAGAGACTCCGTCCAGTCTCCATTGTTGACCCGATACTCAATCCTCGCACGGAGCTTCCCACGGTACGTCGCATGCCTTTCTCTGCACTCGGACGGGTAGATATTGCGGTTACGAGCGGTATATTTATTTGTCGGGGGAATGGCGGGTTTCTCGAGGAAGACTTCTTTGATTCGAACATGGAGTTTATTCCGTCTCGGGGGTTTGCGGCCCTCCGCAAGACGCTGTTGCTTTTGGTCGGCAGTTTCAACGACCTCATCGAGGAAGGTCTTGGTGCCAATGTCTCTAAGACCGGCTTCTAGAATTCCGCCGCTCTCGAAAAGCGCATTGAAAGAGTCGACGTGCGGCTTGATAGATTCGGCGAGGGTAGGATATGCGGTTTTGTCCTCGGGAGGATTCCGAAAGAGCTTCTCTCGCTTCAAAACATCGTAGTTTACGGACCAATTGGTATCTGTCGCGGCGGGAGCCATTGTGAATTTTGCGGATGCCTTGCCGGCCTTTTTCACTGGAGTAGGCGGATTTGCATGCAATAGCTAGATCAGTCTTGGGTGTCAAGAACTGAAAACTGACAGAATTTGATCAATAGTAGGACCCTGGCACAAGGTGCGGGATCAGTGAAAGGCACCCCAGAGAATTAAAAGAGAGCGACCCGCGAGAGAAGCACGAGAGCCGGCTTGGGATCTGAAGCCTCTGTCCATCCCGACTGGGAAATTTTTTGAGGTGGAACTGCCGGACAGATATCATCACGTGCTGATAGCTGTATATACCTCAGGCAGAAAGAGAGCCGTTTTTATGCCTAAGGCGCTAAGGCAGTCAAGCATACAAACGTGGCTCATCGTCGCGACCAAAAATGAGCGTTGCGAGTCGCTCTAATTCTCGTGGGCATAAGTGGCGCCATTGATGCTCTTCTAATAAGTCAAGTCTAGTCTTCCATTTCACTCTAAGTGAAGCTAGGCAAACACTGAAGCAGGCAGCTCCTCATTCCTCTGCTGCCCCGTGAGCTGAACTCCCACCCTCCTCCCCACGACTACATGCGACCAAGCTACCGGTTTGGCTGCAAATCACTACTGACTCCAGCTATCAAAACCTAAACAGTCGCCTTAGTGGTGCAGCGTTGCAGACAAGGAATCCATCACAGACGGGCGTGAGGGAAAACACCTGCACTGACAGGGACCGGGAGAGTTAACGAGCAACTACGGCTAGGCGATCCCCTCACGGTCATGCGTGCACATAGATCGGAGTAGTCGAGTTTCACCGCAAGTACTCCGTCCTGGGCGTTAGAGAGCAAAAGACATATTCCCTTTTCTCGTCCTCGCCTTCATTCCACGGCGTACGAGCACAAATAGCGGGGGGATTCATTGCCGCTGGCTTTGGCGCTCAGGTCTTGGGGCGTTTCTTCACACCGTGCAGCGTCTACCTAGCGCTCGCATCTTCGAGCTCTCGGGACTCCTACGGCGCTTCCGAGTTCCATAGCCCCAGCACAGCTCGTCTACACCTTTTCCCGGGACTATTAAATTTTGTCTGTCGCTTTGGCTACGCTCGCACCTCATCCATCTAGTTTTCTGCCGGTGTACCAGCAGTCAGCGAGCCCATTTTCCGCGACCCATCGTCTACCCCCACTTCACCGTCCAAAAATCTGAACTCGATATATCCGCCCTCCTGACCTTCAACCTGCCTCCCCACGCGCCTTGTTGTTGTTTTATTTTTCTCTCTGCTATCCCTTCTCTTCTTTATTGACACTCGGTCCGGATCCAGGAGTCGCTGTGACTTGTCTCCAACATGGCGGGTATTTTTCGAACGATCTATGACTGGCTCTTGAGGATGTTCTGGTAAGTGGGCCTCCGTTCCAATAACTGGTCGCCTGCGGCCTGCAGGTGTTCCCCCGAAATAGCCCCGGGCCGTCCCCGCAGTATCCAAATTTCGGTTGGCTAAGAGCTATGTTTTTCGTGAGCGTAGGGCGACAGAGATGGACGTCACGATGATCGGGCTCCAGAATGCAGGCAAATCGTCACTGTTGCGTGTGCTCGCGGTATGTTTTTTGACCCAAATCGAACGGATCTAGCAAGCTTGTTGACCGTGTCGCTGATATCCGTGATTTGTATAGGGGGGAGAATTCACTGTAGAGTAAGTTCCTTGTCGTATGGTTTCTCGGTGGCCTGCCAGTTTCTCGGCTAAGACGAGGCTATGTCAGCTCTATCCCAACCATCGGTTTCAATACAAAGCGAGTCCAGAAGGGGCATGTGACTCTGAAGTGGTTTGTGCATCCCTGCAAGCTTTGCCCAACATATTCTAACCCTCTCGCAGCTGGGACCTTGGAGGGCAGCCGCGGTTTCGACCGATGTGGGAACGGTACTGCAGGGGCGTGAATGCGATCGTGTAAGCATAGGTATCGAGTCTCGACTGCGACTGCGCTGACCTCGAATAGTTATATCGTGGACGCTGCAGACAGGGCGGCTTTGCCAGTGGCAACTGAAGAACTGCACGAGCTGATGAACAAGTCCACCCTCGATGGGATCCCGCTCTTGGTCCTTGGAAACAAATCTGACTTGCCCAACAAGCTATCCGTCGACGAGCTAATCGATCAGATGAACCTCAAATCCATCACGCGGCGTGAGGTGAGCTGCTACGGCATTAGTGCAAAGGAAGAGACAAATCTCGATGCGGTGCTGCACTGGTTAATCGCGCGAGCAAGTCGGTAACTTGTTAACAACTGGTCCATTGGAGGTCGGGCAAGCTGGCTCTTTCCGGCTTCATCTCCCACCCCTGAATGCCCTGAAACGATGTAGATGTTCAACATCGCGGCGCATAGCCAATCTATAATGATTTTGACAAAGTGAATCACCTTTTGATGTCTAGGAAATTTTCAGTTGCGTCACTGCCCATTTGTTCCGTCTCCTGTTCCCTGTTTCATGTGTCATTCATTCGATGCTTTTGCGATTCCCCGGAGATGCGCTGCCAGCAAGCCGTGTTTGTGTATTTAAGCCAGGCCAATTTTAGGCGAAAATTCGGTGCCCAATTCATGCCCAACAATGCGCTCATAAGGCAAGGTGTATATATTGACCAGAGTCAAAGGTAAGGAACCGCGAGGCGTCATTACCTGGGCCAGAAAAAGTAACCAGGGAGGGGACGGTATCAGCTTGACCAAATTGGGCGCATCTAAAGCCATCAAACCGAGATCTAAGATAGCAAAAGAGGGTTAAGGACAGAAGAAATCGCGTCCTGTTTATTCGCATCGCCAGCTAACTGCTGGGTTTTAAGAGGCGGCCAGGAGCCAACACACAGACCAAGTGATGCGTTGGCAATGCAGAAGGACGGCAACTAATCATGTCCTTCCCGCAAATCCAGCCCCGCCAGCGGCCGACACTACGAAGTACGAAGGAACCAGCGACCTTGAAAGATGCGAAAATCGCGTTTGCCATAGGCGAATGCCTGCATAATTCAACCCAGAGGAGAGTTTGTTGTAGCCAGTAGTTGTGCTTGTTGGTGGTTGGGTCAGGGGCGGCGCATCGTCACAACTCACTTCCTCATTCTCCTTAGCCTCTTTATGAGCGTCGTTCGGCTGCAGCCTGCAAGTGGCTTATGGGGATTTCAGACAGAGGTGGAACTGGGGGCTTGTGGCTGCCGCCTGCGTGATCCTTTGTAATTGTTTCGTACTCCGTACTCGTAACAGGGCTGACAGGATGACGACTGAGACTCGGACTGACAAAGTCGGTATTCGGGATTGCCGTCCGATGACTACTGAATAAGAGTGAACGACATTCTAGCGAAGACAACGTTACCCAGAACTACCATAACAATTTAGCGAGTAATGCTATACCCGGGGAAGAGCCCGTTAATACGATCGCAACACGGATAGAATTTGGAGAATCGGCAGCATCAGCCACGGCTGCTTTCAACTCAACCGCGGTTCGCAGGCCACGGGATCCGCCTCGAGTCTCGTATGCGAATGCGTACAGCTGCCAAGCCTCTTTTCCCACTGCTCAGCCACAGCCTGCCCAGTGCCCAGCCCTGTGAGTCTGACTGTCGCATTACGGACTCGGACGTGAGCCCGGATCTTTTTTGCTGCTGCCTTCAGATCTCGTTTTCCCCCCAACACCACTCCAACGTGCCATTCTCTCTTTTCTTCGTCCATCAGGTGGCACTCTTCCCGTCATCTTTATATACTGCAATTACTTGCCGTCACATTCTCGGATCCTGTGTCTATCTTTGAGATCGAGTTTGCCATCTGTATCACCTCTGGCCTTCACATCCTAATCGACGTCATCTCCACCACATTTCTGATAGAGGACCCGGCACCATGGGTGCCCTATTAGAACCGCGAGCCAGATGGTGAGTTCTGCTTGTACCTCTGCAGATTGATCCATGCGTTTTTTTTTTTTGTCTTTTTGTCAGGCGCCGGGCTAACATCTCTTGCAGCTACAGCAGCTATCGCGGCTACTATCGTTGCAATCGATGGAATGACTGGGGTCGCTGGGTCGCCTTTGGTGTGATTGTTGGAGTGGCTTTGCTCGCATTTTTCGCTCTATCGTATGTTACTCAACCTACGTGAATTATTAGAGGCGGCATGTTAACAACAGTATCCCAGATGCTTCAACGCTCGACGACGCCGCAGAAGGGGCCTTCGCCCATACGCTGGGACTGCCTGGATGGCTCCTCCTCCACCGTATCACCCACAGACACATCAAGATCCCTACAATCAGCCTCCCCCGCCTCCGCAATACACGCAACAACCACCTCCTCAGGGATACTTTGGAGGCCAGCCAGGAATTGAGTTACAGCAACCACCAAATGCGTACTACGGGGGACAACAGCCTCCGTATGGAGGCCAGCCTGTTTACCAGCCGCCATCTGGCCCGCCACCTCCGGGATTCAACGGGAAGCCTTAGGTTTCGCGGGTATGAGAGTTGTTGTTTTATTAAAAAAAAAAAAAAAAAAAAAATCGCGATTAAGGGAAACAAATACTACAATTAATATCTTACGTGGGCGTTTTTCTGTGCCTTGGGATTCTGGTTCCTGTGCTTGTCGACGACGCTTTATACTGCAGAGTAGCAGTTATGGGGAACACATGGTTTTATCACCCCTATGGTTTATACTAGTATAATTATATATATTTCTATCCGCATTTCATCGTGACTGGTCGTCCACCTTCCGTGGATGACGAAAAGCTACCAAATCCTCCAATAGCACTTTTTTACGGTTAAGCTGTGTCCTTGTATAGATCGCTGGCTTTGCTGTGTCGTCTTTGATGTCTAGTGGAGCAGTTTACTTACTGAGACCCGCTGGTGTCAAGCTGGATTGGGTCACAAATTTGCATACAAGCCACAAGAGAGATAGGTGACTGGAGCAGTGGAGCTCAGAGATGACGATTCTTAAGTTCTATTTTTATGCTAACGCCTAGAGATCCGCCTCGGAGTTTGCGAAGCTGTAAACTTGTGATAGTGTCACGATTCCCAAGTCCCATCTTCAGATAGTGGGCCTTCATCTGAGACATTCCGGTTGCTGGCATATAGAACAACTGCAATAGACTTTTAAGAGATCGAGTAACCGAGTAATCAACATCTGACGATGCGATCTTCACCAACAAAATCCCAACTGTTGATCGACAGGGAGACAGGCTCCTGCGAACTCCATCTGTTCGAGTGTACGACGGCGCTCGGGTACTGTGTAACACACTGGTACTGCTGGACGATCCCCGGCGCATTGGCATACTTGGACTAATGTATCGGTATGAAATAATAAATTACTCCTGCCACAAACGCATATTGAGACGCGCACTCGGACTCGATGATCGCTATCTTACCTTACTCCGTCTGCCGCTGCTCCGCAAACCTCTTTTATCTTCGAGCCGTTTGCTTCCCTTGGCGTTCTTGCCATCTATCTTTTCGTTCATCCTCGTCTTCACAACTTCATCCATCGATTCCTCTCCCTCACCTCGTCGCTCTTTTTCATCGTCGTGAAACCTCCTTGAGGCATCCAGTTATGCGCCAGGAGGCGGTACCTTCGTTCTGACACACTCATTGCTGTTTAAATGCCTCTCCGATCTCCAATCATTTCATACAATCTCGAAACTTATTATCCTTTTTTTTTTCTTTAAAGGAAGGCATATTTTTAACACCTAAACGATCATTTTGAAGATAAAAGAAGATATCGATTGGATGCGATATAACTCTCTTTGAAGACACTTTCAGCCATCGCGGGATCGCAATCCAGCCTCCCGGAAACCATTGACGAAATCCGCAAGGCAGAAAGAATCTAGTCACCTATTTATAGGCCACTCGACGGACACAAAATTGTCGGTACACTCAATTATAACTCGCGATTAATACGTTCCTCCTTCTTTTGCTCCCGGTTGTCGAGAGCCGGATACTGTCGATTCGAAGGTCGAGCGCCAAAATGAGTCCAGTGGAGTTCTCTTACTCGTTATGGGCGCGAGGTACGGGCGATGATCTCGCAAACGCCGCCGATACACTATCGAGCTGGGATAAATGTATGGCAAAGTCCTACTGCAAGTACGTCAATCGCTGTTTCCTAAACCCGGTGAGTGCATAACTGATGCTCGTATAGATGGCCTGTCATTGTCGGCATCATTGTTGGAGGCGTAGTCCTCATCTCGGTTATCGCCTGTATCGTAAACTGTCTGTGCTGTGGTATTCGCTGCTGTACAGGTTGTTGTTGTTCATGCTGCTGTCCATCGCCACGGGACAAGCGGCCAAAGTATGAAGACCCGTACAACCACCCCCCAGCTCCAATGCCACAGCCTCAATTGCCGCCGGTAAACAATACCTACGAGGAGGGATATCAGCCGAAATACCAGGCGCCTCAACCTCTGCCGACATATCGCGGAGCTCAAGTGGCTCGATTCGACACCCCTCCTAGCCCCGGCGTCTCAAAGATGAATGACGATGCATTACCTGCCATGCCTAGCTGGGACCACGCCGTCAGTCGGAGGGTGGAGGATTCGAGTCCACAGCCAGAGTCGGTAGAGATGGAACCGTTGAACCCAATGAATCGACCACCGCATCGCAGACCATCCGCGTCTAGAACACCTGTGGGTGGTTATATGGGGCCACCACCAATCAGGACTGGGTCAGCGGTCCAGCGCGATTATTATCCTGACTCCCATGGATACGATGACCAGAATCCATATGATTACCATGCGCAGACTACATCCCCGTACGACCAGCCGTATAGGGACAACTCGCCAGGTGGAAACTACCATGCTATGCCACCGCCGCCACAAGCGTATTCTCCTGGTCCTCAATTCCCAGTGGGAGTTGCGGTTTCTCCTAACACAGAGATGAATCGTCCAATTCCGTATCGCCAACCGTCACCAGGACCAGGAGTTCCATTCCGGCAGCCCTCCCCCGGTCCGAACTTTCCATTCCGGCAGCCTTCCCCCGGTCCGAATTTTCCATTCCGTCAACCATCTCCTGGGGTTCCGCTTCGCCAGCCATCCCCAGGGCTCCCGCTTCGACAACCGTCCCCGGGACTCCCACTTCGGCAGCAATCCCCGGCGATGCCGTACCGGCAGCCCTCCTCCCCGGGATTTAGCCAGCCCCCAAGCTACAGAGCGATGTCCCCAGCCGTGCCCTCATCACCTCCGCCACCGTTTACCTCGGTCCCCCAGCAAATCAGTGACCCGGGCCGGCCCCCGAGTCTTCTGCAGAGCGGGCCTAAACCCGGTTATAAGGACTAAGTAGAGCTAATGTTCTTGCACCACAGCGCTCCGTGCGCCGTTTTACTTTCCTTTGCTCTTATTACCTGATTAAGTGGCCGTGGTCATACCCTTCATACCCGGTTATCGACGCTGTAACTTCCGATTTACATACACAAATACCCTCCTTGGAACGTTGAGGTACCGACTCAAGATCGTGATTACTGACTCCACGATCTTACATAGCATGTTTCTGTGCCACTCCAACCTGGGAGTCGCCTCACCTCCCACCAAATTTATTTTGGCCAAGCCACATCCATCGCTCAGAGCGCAAGGCTCCAACCAAAATCTTTTCTCTTCTAATGTATATACCGCTTTTATGCCATGAATTGCACCTAACACGCTCGGTCATGGTCCACCCATTTGTCCGTTGACGAAAGTTATGAACCCAAGGTGCTGATATCCTGTTTGTCATACAATCTCTCAATATCATATTTTTCCGGTTTTCTACTAGGTTTACACATGGCAGTTCATATCTAGGTATCGTTCGCAGCCCGTAGAAGAAATGTACTGGTATCAAGTAAAGGTACATACATCAACATCCTCGAGTGTTTGGTAATAGAAACAAGAGAAGAGAACTACTTTATTCCTCCTCCAACGTAAAATCAAACTCCTTATATGCTTCCTTGAACGCCGCAGCATCGGCCTCCTCTTCCTCCTGCGACTGTACGTCGTCCTTCCAATTAATCCGCCGCTCAAGCTGCATCAGCTTCGCCATGACTCGCCGACCAAACTGCAGATCGAAGCGGAAGTCCGCACCGAGCGGGAGAAGGAGTGTTTTCTCTGTACCTTCGGCACTGCTCTTGCCATCCTCATCTGGTTCAGCAGCCGCGGCAGCCGGCGGATCCCAGATCCAGAGACGGAAGAAATCGCCTGGTTCGGCGCTGGGGTCTGCAGACCCTGCTTCTGAACTGAGCTGTGATGAGGAGGAAGTTGGTTGTTCGAATTTCGGGTACTTGAGGTTCTGGGCCTCGACTTTGAAGGCGGCGGTGACGAGGCCGCGCTTGATGAGGTCTGCGGGCACGGGCAGGAATTGCCAGTGGATATGAATGCCGCTTGCGCGGGAGACCTCCCATGTGACGGCGCCGAGAGAGCCGTTTGAGCGGCGTTGGAGCATGGAGTGCAGGGACGTGCGGTATTTTTGCATTTCAGTCCATGTGCTGTGCCGACTGGGCGTGTCGGTTATGCTGTTCAGAGCTGGGGTGTGGTTGAAGGGGATGATGAGCATGTGGCCTGGGAAGTTGAGGGACGGTTGGAATGTTTTTGAGGTTGGGAGGGGTCCCTTGGCGGTCGTCAGGTAGGCTTCGCTGCCGATGGAGGTGATTAGGTGGGTAGCGAGGTTTGGGTTTGAGAGGCAGAAGAAGCATTGTTCCGGCCCGGGTGGAGGGGCGCGGGCACGCTTGCGGGGACGTTGATTATGGTGCTCGTCGGTTGGTGCAAAGCGACTGAATGAGGCGTTTTGGTTAGGAAGTGGCTTGCGTTTGGCCGGGACAGAGGAGAAAGGGGGTGCTGTCGTGCCGACGGGGATACTCAGAGGAGGTGGCGCCTTGGGGTCGAGTGTGAAGGCGTACATCCATTTTTGTTTGGATGTTTTGCTGTATGAGGCTAGGCTGATGAAACGCGTGAGTGGTTTGGCATCTGGGCTGTCTTCTGTGGGGAGGTGAAAGAAAGGTTCACGCTCGTAGAACAATTCGTCTGTTGATGAGAAGTGGTAGCGAGGTTTGAGAGCCGAGCAGATATCTGCAATGCATTGCGTTTCTTGATGTGGCGTGGTGCCTGCTGGTAGTTCTACTTTAGAACCAGCTCGAATGCCTTTGGGCCACTGGTGCGTGAGGAGGATGTCGGCATGGTGTGCGCCAATAAGTGTCCTGGCGTCTGACTCGCTGTACCCCGGGTGGTACTTATCGCTTGCAGTACTTGCTTCCTCTAGATTTCCACCCAGAGCGACAATTCGGATGCCCTCTGATGTCTTCAAAGTGCCTCGCTTTCCCAAGAAGTAAAGATTTGGACATACTTCATCATTGGCTTCTATTTGCTCGATTACTCGAGGGGGCAAAGGTTTGCTTCCCAATGTGAAGTATGTCGGAAGTGGAACAGATATGCTTCCTTGTAGTAAGGCTGTCATCTGCTGAAGCTCGTGTTCTGATGAGCAATCGCCGAATAGGTCACCAGCGATGACGGCAAAGGCGAAGCTCTGTTTGACATGTAGTTTGGCGAGCTTAGTAAAAACATCCTGCAACTCGCAGTTGACGTTTCCAACAACGACTCTGTTCGGTTATTAGTATATAGTAGACGGTTATTTCTGGCGCTTCCACTACTTACATCTTTGAAGCCATATTGTTGAGCTAATGTAGGGTTTCTCAGGTTGTATGATGCAAGAGTATCCACATAGTAGAATGGTAAACAAGAGAAAAGTTATGTGTCGTAATAATGTCTCAAGAAATTAATATGACAGCAAAACTAATTATTCAGTGTCGCCGGCTGTCAAAGGAAATTGCTTGCTCAAATATGTGATCTCGGCTTCATTTCGCTTGGAATTTGGCCAAAAACGTTCAAGAGCTTGGACCAAGCTTCATATCACGTGACAGAACGCTAGTACTACTTGGGTATGGCACGTGCCGCCACAATCACCGCTAAACTCCGCGCCGGAATAAAGAAGTTACGGCGCCGAGTAATTTTTTTGATGGATGCGCTTGATACTGCTAAAGCTCGAAACATAGTACGAGGCCACGCACTCTCGGCGGCGCTGCTTTATTTTGCTACCGTCATCATCAAAGATGGTAGCAGTATCAAAACCTTCGCGGTCCAAGCCCGCGAAGCGTGTGAAGTCTGGAACCGAGACGACCAAACAACATCGATTCGAGCCGTTTTCGCAGCGTGTGACGAAGTTGAAGATCGATCCTATCCACCGAGTACGGCGACCCAGCTTTGGCGAAGAAGGAGATGAAACCTCCTCTTATTTCCGGTCGGCGTTCGACCACTGGGCGGAGTTGAATTTGTCGGAAAACTTTGTCGCATTTTCCCGTCGAGTGAACCCGCTATGCGAGAGTCTGGCGCAGATTCTTTACTACGAAGAGAAGATATTCAACTTACTGGTGGAACACATTGATAAGCGGGATAGTCTCTCAATAGAGCCCCTCCTGAGTCTGCTCTCCCAGTTTGCTCGAGACTTGGGTGTGCGGTTTGAGAAGTATTTTGCTACTTCGGTAACCTTGGTCGCATCCGTCGCAGCCACCCATCTCGATGTTGAAGTGGTTGAATGGAGCTTCACTTGCCTGGCATGGACTTTCAAATTTCTCTCCCGGCTTTTGGTTCCGGACTTGCGGCAACTGCTCGGTATCATGACACCATACCTTGGAAAAGAACGACAAAAACCTTTCGTTGCTCGATTTGCTGCGGAGTCTATGTCGTTCCTGATTCGGAAGGCGGGATTGGTCTACTATAAGAACCCTGAGCCTCTTCAGCTGGCGATATCATTCTTGTTCGACGACTTGCGGCAGGCCGGAGCCGACTCGAAAAATGTAGAACTGTACCAATCGGGCCTTATGGCGATGTTCTCCGACTCGATAAAGGGAATCAACAACGGGCTGCATTCGAACGGAACGGATATTTTCCAATGTCTTTTAAAGTCGATATGCACAGATGATAGCCTCCGGAGCAGCCTTGCACTTCAAGTCGCCAACGGAGTGTTGATCAACGTCATTCATAGTACGACTGCCGACACATTTGAACCAATAATTGATTTGATAATCTCCTACATCCAGTCGAACAGTCGGAATGATAGCAGCTATTTCCCTATCGTATGCTGTCGGTTGGTCTTTCTCTGTGTTGTTACTCGCAAAGGAACCCGAGTGAAGAACTGGAAACCTGTGCTCGAGAGCCTACTACTTTTGCTCCAGGCTGCTGAGAATGTGGCTGGTGCGTATACTGATGCTATACCCCAACTGCTCGCTGCAGTTGCATACTCCCTTCAGGTATCGCCTATGGACGAAATGCTACCATTAATGCGTCCGCTCATGGAGGTTGTAACCGCTGAGCGGCTGTCGACCTATTTTCTGTCGTTCTGCGCTAACTTCTCCGAATGGGGTGCCGAGCGGTTCCACGGCGTTGTTCTTCCATACTTTCAGAGGTTTGTCTAATGCGCTCTGGTGATTCGAGCTCGTACTAATATTCTTTCTTAGATTTGTGAATAATTCATGGGAAGACCATGAGTACGAACTATGCTTATCCTTACTCCGCCTAAGTCGAACTGGATGCATCACGTCCCAAGCCTCAAAGCCTGGCTATATTGCTTGTCCGGCCTCATGGAAGTCCCGAATCCGTGATACATTGCGCAAATCCGATTCAACTTCTTCGGGTATGGCGCTCCTCAATGCGTACACAAAGCTTCCTGATGCTCTTTCGTTATCTGCGGACCCTTCCCTTTTACCCGATATGGCCGACGTTTTGCATGACAACTTGGTCTCGGTGTTGAGAGATGTGGAATCTTCCCCGACGCCCAGGACTTACTTTTTTCTGGGACATGGTTTCAAAACCTACGTGAATCTGGGTTCAACTTTGGGCAAACTTGATACAAATCTTTGGGAGCCGGTGATTGCTGTTGCTGCGAAGTACTCCCGACTGCATGCCTTCCTCGAAGCAGTATTGACGTACATCTCTGCGTGCTCTGAAAAGGTTGACGTTGACACATCTGGTATCGAAAAATTTGCGAGTGCTTTAATAGACAACCTGGCAGCACCGTCTCAGCAGCTGCGCCTAGTATCTTTGAAGATATTACGTGGTTTGGTCACGGCTTCAGGCGAAGATGCTTCGCTCATCTCTACAGCCATCGAGATTGATGAGAGCGAACTAACCCTACAAAGTGCCCGTGTATTGTCAATGCAGGTTCGGAGAATTCCATTAGCATATCCACAAGTTGCCTCGCGTAAGTGGATGGCTAGACTGCTCCCAACATTTTGTTTTGGGCTATTCTCAAAGAAGTTGGCGCCCCTGTGGGATGACTCTGCGTCTGCTTTGAAATCCATGAGCGAACATGCCGAAGGAGAAAGGATCATCACGGAGCTGGCGACACAATGGCTTCAAGAAAGGGGGTCAACTGCCCCGAGTGAAGCAGAGGATGACGATGACGAAGACACCCAAGTGTCTGGATATTACCAATGCTTTAACGCAGCTAAAGTTGAGAGGTTATGTGCAACCCATTTTCAGTCTTTCGAGCCAGTTTCGACCTTGACACAAGAATTTGAAAAGGACCATACATTGTTAGACGTGGTCCCAGCTGCTCCACGTACCCAGGCCCTCCGTGTATTCAATGCTATCCCCAACATAGCAGAGAAGCGCTCCCGCCAGATTGTGCCATTGTTCCTTTCATGGGCCCTGCAGGACGAAGATTCCACTACGGATGCCCAGAACCCGGATCAGCATTCATACATCCCCTGGGGTTTCCACGACCGTTTGGCATTCCTCAAACTTCTTGGACAATTTATCAACCCATCTGTGCTCTACCGAGCTCCAGAAGTCCGTGATGCGCTTATGGGACTACTTTGCCATGGAAATTCTGAAATCCAAAAGTGTGCACTCAAGGCTGTATTTACTTGGAAAACTGCAGGCATTGTACCTTATCGCGAAAACCTTCTGAATGTCTTGGACGAATCGCGCTTTAATGATGAGCTGGCGGTGTTTGTTCGCGTTGGTAAGGAAGACAGCCTGATTGAGGAACAACACCGAAACGATGTCGTTCCGATCATCCTTCGACTTCTCTATGGTCGGATGATTTCCAAAGCTAGTGCGAATGCCGGCCAGGCAGGGCAGACTGGACGACGTAAAGCCATTTTACGAACTCTAGCCCAGCTCCCCGATCGTGATTTTGACATATTCATGCGAATTGCCTTTGGCCCACTTGGCGACGTCCACCTGGTCAATAACGATCAGGTTGACGGTGAACCCTTCTTGCACGAACTAGTCGGCCCAAGGAAACAGATGGGTCTGCTCAAATTGATCGAAACCGTCTATGAAACCCTCCAGACTCGCATGACTCCTTACGCGGAACAGTCTATGGATGTCGTTCTGCACTGCCTTGTTCGAGCTTGCCGCACATTGGCAAAAGAGCAGCAAGCCGCCACTGGAGACTCCCAGGAGGGTAAATTAGTTAATGTTTTGCGGAACATTCGGCAAACAGGTATTCGCTGCCTTGACCTTATATTCTCCGTCTCGCAGGGCCGAGATTGGTCTTCACGCGTTCGCATTATCTTCGACGAAGTCATAAACCCGCGGGTGGATAACTTCGCAGTAGAGACAGCCCAGGGTATCTCAGGTTTGCTAAGGCTATTCCATACCTGGGCTTCGGCTTCCGGATCTTCATTCTACCTTGCAAAGTTCAACAATGTCCTTCTCACCAAAATAGTGGATTGTCTCGGCGTCGAGTCAGCTCGTGATGAAGTTAAGATATTCGTCATGGACGAAATTTTGACTCCACTGGTTGATATATCCTCTGGAAAAGAGCTCGAAGAGGATGAGGAGATGGGCGATTTCTCGGCCGATGAGATTCGCTCGGAAGTCCTATCTCCTCATACCGAGCACACCCTCTCCCACCTCGGTCGTCTTCTGAAGCGCGGTCCGTCCAAACCGGTGCTAGTTTCTGGCGTCCATACTCTCTCACGCCTGGCTCCTTGTGTCGAGTCGTCGAAGGAGACGTCGAGCTTGATCAACATATTGACATACCTTCTCCGCCAGCCCTCTGATAGAGTCTCGCCAAAGACAAAGTCGGACCTTCTCCACAGCTTGGAGCACTTCTTGCCCCTCTATAATATACATGAAGACGAGGAACTGTCCCGAGAAGTATTTGAAGCTGTGTGCTCCATGTTTGACTACTTCAGGGACAACAAAAATCGGGAAGTGTTGTCAAGGGTTTTCACTGCTTTCGCGAACCATGTGCCCGAGCTGTCCCAAGTAGCTTCTCTCTGCGAAGATTTGAACTCCATATCTGTCAAGAGACTCGGGGTGGACTATGAGCGACGCCTACAAGCTTTCAGAACTTTGAATGAAAGCCTCTGGGACTCGCTGAATGCCAAACAATGGCGCCCCCTACTGTATAATATGCTCTTCCACGTTAAGGATGAGGAGGAGATGGCTGTACGATCCAGCGCTTCGTTCGGTCTGAAGCGTTTCATAGAGCGAGCTGCTCACGCCGATACAGCTACACAGTCATTCGAGCCACTTGTCAAGGAAATATTGTTCCCTGCGCTGCAAGCTGGAATGCGACAAAAGTCCGAGCTCATCCGGACTGAGCTCTTGCAAGTGCTTGGCCATTTGGTCAAGCTAAACCCGACGCACCCTGCTGTGCACGATCTGCATGTGCTGCTCGTTGGTGACGATGAGGAGGCCTCGTTTTTTAATAACGTTCTCCACATCCAGCAGCATCGCCGTCTCCGGGCTCTTCGACGACTGGCTAACGAAGCTGCTAATGGTAAAATCCAATCATCGAACATCAGCACGATCTTTATTCCGCTGAACGAACATTTCGTGTTTGATGAGGCTGCTGATGAGAACGCCCACAATCTCATTGCGGAAGCCGTGTTGACCATTGGTGTGTTGGCCGAAGGGCTGGATTGGAATCAGTTCAGGGCTATATTCAGGAGATACCGGAGCTATATGCAGAACAAATCCGGAATCGAGAGGAGCGTGTTGAGGCTTTTGGGGAGGATGTCTGATGCGCTCACAAATGCGATGGGCCAATTCAAGCCAACCAAACCCGAGGTGGAAAGTGGCGATACTGATGCTGATATGGATGTGTCACCGCCGTTGAAGTCCACGCTTGCTCGATCAATACCCTCTGCATCTAAAGTCGCGAATGAGCTTACCACCGGTTTTATCCCTGTGTTGACGAATTTCATTCATCACAAGGATGAGGCTCAGATGAGCTTGCGTCTTCCAGCAGCGGTTACTACCATCAAGCTCATGAAGCTTTTACCTGCGCAGGATATGGCTATCCGGCTGCCTCCTGTCCTCCTCGATGTTTGCAGTATCCTCAAAAGTAAAGCACAGGATTCCCGAGACACAGCCAGGAAAACACTAAATGACATCGCTCTCCTTCTGGGCCCTGATTACATGGGCTATATACTCAAAGAGCTAAGGCACACTCTCAAACGTGGCTACCAGCTCCATGTCCTGTCATTCACTGTTCATTCCATCCTTGTAGCCACAACCGACGACTTCAAGCAAGGTGATTTAGACTACTGCTTGGCAGATCTCAGTTCTGTGGTCATGGATGACACTTTCGGCACTGTTGGCCAAGAGAAAGACGCCGAAGACTATGTCAGTAAGATGAAGGAGGTCAAGAGCAACAAGAGCTACGATTCCATGGAGCTTCTCGCCAAGAACTCGACCATCCGGAATCTCGCTAGTCTCCTGCGACCGTTGCAGTCGCTCTTACGGGAGAAGCTCAATTCTAACATTGTGAGGAAGGCTGATGAACTTTTGCGAAGAATTGGTATCGGTCTGCTGAGGAATCCAGAGGTTGAGAGCCGCGACCTCCTGGTATTTTGTTACGAGGTTATGAAGGATGCCTACAAGGAGCCGTCCCAATCGGATACCCAACTCGCCAAGTCTGCGCAGGAGGAGAACTTCTTGATCAACATGAAGGGCCAAAGACGGAATGAGAAACGAGGGAGCACTTCCTCGTATGTTTACAAGCTGGTCCGCTTCTCATTCGACGTTCTTCGCTCTGTTCTCAGCAAATACAACTCTCTCCTTACACCCGCGAACATGGCTGGCTACATTCCCATGGTTGGAGATGCCCTTGTTCAGGGCCATGAGGAAGTTAAAATCGCGGCTATCCGATTCCTTTCAACCATTGTCAAGCTTCCCCTAGCGGAAATTGACGCCAACGCCCCAGTTTACCTCACCGAAGCTGTCAAGCTTATCAAGGAGGCCCCGAGCACAAACTCTGAAGGCGCACAGGCGTCGCTTAAGTTGATTTCTGCCATGCTTCGGGAGCGGAAGGACGTTAAACTCAGAGATGGACATCTCGCCTACTTGCTTCAGCGGCTCACTGCTGATATTGAGGAGCCAGACCGCCAGGGTGTCACGTTCAACTTCATCCGTGCCGTCATGGCTCGAAAGTTTGTGGTCACTGAGATGTACGAGCTTGTTGACAACATTGCTATGATGATGGTTACGAATCAAACTAGATCTGCGCGTGACTTGGCCCGTGGTGTGTACATTCACTTCCTCATTGAATATCCCCAGGCCAAAAATCGTTGGACGAAACAGCTTAGTTTCCTGGCCAAAAACCTTGAGTACAAGCATCAAGATGGCCGCCAGTCTGTCATGGAGGCAATCCATATGCTGCTCTCAAAGACCGGGCAAGAATTAGCTCAGGACATCGTGGGTACATTCTTCCTCCCCATCGTCATTGCCATGGCAAACGACGATGCTGCAGAGTGTAGAGAAATGGCCGGTGCGCTTCTAGGCGAATTCTACAGAAGGGCAGACCGGGAGACAATGAAGACCATTCTCGAGCCTCTGAGGTCGTGGGTTGAACAGACCGAAAACCCTTTACTTGCCAGCACGGGATTGCAGGCCGTGCGAATTTACTTCGAAGTGGAAGAGACCGACAAGGACAAGGAAGCAGGTTTTGTCGCCCAAACTCTTCCGACAATTATGGGACCTATTATCAAGGATACAGAAACAGACAACTGGCAGACACTGTATTTCTCGCTGCAGCTCTATTCCAAGCTTGCCAAATCGGTCCCTTCAGTTGCATTTTCCAAGGATCGTGTCAAGACCTGGTCCCTCATCTGTGAATGCCTGTTCTATCCTCATGCCTGGGTGAAAACCTGCGCTGCTAATCTTGTTGGAATATGGCTAGCAGACTTGGCCAAGTCGAATGCCGCGAGTGGATATGGCTCCCTGCCCTTGGTCGGTACCACAGGACTTGCCATGGACAAGGATACAATGCTTTTATTGCTTCGTGCCTGTCTCCGCTCCCTTCGCACCCCAGGAATCAGTGAGGAATTAGCAATGCAAACTGTCCGCAACACTGTATTCCTTGGCCGATGCTCCGCGCAAAATGGTCTCAGCCTGCATGACAGTGAAGGAAACGATGATGAGGAATCAGACGCAAGTGATAGCGACAAGGATGAGGCTGCCGATGGAGAGAAACAAGTTGGTCCCAAGACAAAATCCGCCCTGCGATATATCTTCGAGCAAGCATCTTCTATTCTACGGAGAGAGGTCATTAGCACCAAGGCGCCATCCTTGATTCCGAAGAACGCTTCTATCGGTCTCGTCGCTGCTCTTTGCCGCCACCTGGAACCAGAACAAATTCTTGAGTCACTACCTGTTATACTCCTTCCTTTGCAACACTTGACCGACTCATCGATTCCGGCACCGCGTTCGTCCGAGGAGGCTTTCCGAGAATCATACAAAACGCTTGTTTCCAATTGTCATGAGATTCTCGACCTCTTGCAGAAGAAGCTCGGCACTACCGAGTACATTAACCAAATGTCTCTTGTTCAAGAGGCCATCAAGAAGAGACGTGAGGGTAGACGGGTCAAGAGGCGCATTGAAGCAGTTACAGAGCCTGAGAAGTACGGACGCGATAAGAAGAGGAAGAACGACCGCAAACGCGAGAAGAGAAGGGAGAAGGGAGCGGAACACCGAGGTAGAAGACGAGGTTGGTAAGGACAATCCAACTTTATGGCTGCATATTTCAACGATCTGGGCTTTAGAAATCGGCGTTAAAGGGAAAGGAGAAAGCATTTTTATTACTATAGTACAGGGTTGGAGTGCAAAAGTATTTTCACGATATGTGAGACGAGTGTATAGTGAACTTCGATGAGGTATCATAATAGAAACAACCCAAATTTAACGCCTCCCTTCATATATGCTCCTTTGCATAGGTTGCTTCTTTAGCAGAATAATAAACACTTGGCAGCTTTAGATAATTCTCGCCTGGTGCGTATCATTGTCATATTCTTTCCGAGTCACAGTCCCATCATCCCAGAACTCCATATCCCCCTGGAGTTCTCCACGCGTAATAGACTGACCACGTTCTTCCAGTAGATCTTCCAACGTCCTTTTCCGATCGAAGAAGATACCGAGGTGATCGCTGATAACATGGCGGTTTTCACAGCTCGGGCAGCGAATCAGGGTGGTGCCACGGTGGTATCCATGCTTTGATACACGATGCGAGGAACGCTCTCCACACGGCCTGCATGTGAATGTGAGTCGGTACGCGGGCTCTTGCTCCCGGCGTAATCGGTTCTGCTCTGCGTTCTCGGCGTCTGTTTTAGGGTTGGACTGGCGATCGGTAAGAGGAGCGGAATTGGATGTGGAAGAGTCGGATGAATCGGACGAGCCGGACGAATCGGACGAGCTAGAATTGTAGCGGATGTTGATTGAGGGGATGGCAATTCTGCTGCGGCTTGGGAGGCTTCGCAGAAGCGATGGTCGATGGTGGCAACTGAGCTGAGAATAGAGACGAGGAGCTCCCCCGGGGACAGAGAGCCGAGGAAAGGCTCTGTGAGCGGCACGGAGGCCTTGTGAAACGCGTAGAGACTGGTGCATGGTGTGTGAGGATAAAATGAAGTCCGATGATGTCGTGTAGATCAAGGCGTAGATGAATGAAAGAAGAACGTTGAAGAAGTGAGTGTCACAGATTGTGAGGGCGAAGACCAAAGCGTTGCGCCGGACTTAAGTTCTTCCAGCTTCCTTCCTCCGCGGCCTTTTAACACTGGACTTTCACCACAATACAACATCTGCCTCTGGGGATAGAATGCATTCTGGGAGCAGAATACAGTTTTACTTGCCATATTCTTGAGGAAAACCTTATCTGTGTTGTTCAATCTAAGTTTGGTGGTGTGGTTCGCCCTCACCTAACCTCATACACTTCCGCTGCCCCGCCACTATCTCTGAACTGCTCGTGTTCAATCTGTGGATGGCAAAACTCCAGGAGCTCTGAAAATGTCTTTGAGAGCAAGGCAGAAGATCCGCGCTCCCCGAAGGGTATGATATGATTATTCTCCACCCATGCGAGCCTTGTGGTCTCGCCGACTCCAGCCATAGACCCGCTTGGTTGATTCTTGTAACTGGATTGCTAATGGATCGGAATATAGGGCTTTGCGACGAGCGGAACAGACGGTTTCGAATCGAATTGGAAGGACTTGTCAAGTTCTCTGGCAAGAATCCACACCAAGGATGCCTCGGACCTGTCCTTCGAGCAACTTTACCGCAATTCATACAACATCGTTCTGATCCAGCGCGGAGACGATTTATATGAACGAACGAAACAACTCGAGAAAGAATGGCTGTGCGGAGAGGTAAAAAAGCGAGTTGTCGCTGGGATTTCTCCTGGCCTTCTGCTTGCGAAGGAGATTGTTGATATGCAGGACCAGGCTACTGAGAGGCGGGCGGCCGGAGAGAAGTTTCTCACGGCATTGAAGGAGGCCTGGGAGGACCATCAACTGTGTATGCAGATGATTACGGACGTCTTGATGTATATGGTAAGTTTTGTTTATTGAGGCGCACAACCGAGTGTTTCTAACGGAGGAAATCCGAATTTCTAGGATCGAGTCGTTGTGGGTCGGAAGGTTTCTATCTATTCTGCTGCCATGGCGTTGTTTCGTGACCACGTCTTGCGATCGTCAATACAATCCGACGAGGCAACGACGGTTGACGATGTGCTTAAATCCACGGTGTTGTTCATGATCCAGTTGGAGCGGTCTGGGCATATGGTTGATCGGCCTTTGATCCGCCACTGCATTTACATGTTGGAGGGTTTATATGAAACGGAGGCAGAAGAGGAGTCTTCCAAGCTCTACTTGACCTCATTTGAGCCGGAATTTCTCGAAACCAGCACAGCTTTCTACCAGGCCGAGGGTAAACGACTGTTGGGGACGGTAGATGCGGCCACTTTCTGCGGTGTTGCCTTTGATCGAATAGCGGAGGAGAAGGAACGATGTCTCTATACGCTATCCCACCTTAGCGAGCCCAAGATCAAGGACGTGCTGGACAATGAATTGATACGCAATAATCTTGCCGAAGTCATCAATTTCGAGGGGACCGGAGTTCGAGTCATGCTGGATCATGACCGAATAGACACCCTGAGTAAAGTTTATGCACTCAGCGCACGGGTTGATCCAAAAAAGCCTCATCTAACCGCGGCGATACAGAAGCGTGTCGTAGAGATGGGACGAGAGATCAATGCTGCATCAACTGCATTCTCACAGGCATCCACGACCGCGAAGTCGACTGGAGCAGATGCAGGCCAGAAAAGGGATAAAGACAAGGAGAGGGAGAAGGAGAAGGAGAAGGAGAAGGAGAAGGAGAAGGAGAAAGAAAAGCCCGTGAACCAACTGACGACATCTGCCATCAAATGGGTCGATGACATCCTAGCCCTTAAGAAGAAGTTCGATGATATCTGGAAGGGCGCGTTTCAGTCTGATCAAGTGCTACAGAGCGCGATTACGGCCAGTTTCTCCGATTTCATCAACTCTACTCCACGAAGCTCAGAGTTCCTCTCGCTTTTCTTCGACGAAAACCTCAAGAAAGGTATCAAGGGGAAAACAGAAACTGAGGTTGATACCCTGCTGGATAGCGGGATCACACTTCTGCGCTACATCAAAGACAAGGATCTCTTTGAGGCCTACTACAAAAAGCATCTCTCCCGCCGACTGCTCATGAAGCGATCGGTGAGCATGGATGCAGAGCGGCAAATGATCTCAAAGATGAAGATGGAGGTTGGCAATCAGTTCACTCAACGATTAGAAGCCATGTTTAGGGATATGACGATATCGGAGGAACTAACCGGCAGTTACAAGCAACACGTACAAAGGATGGGCGATCCCGATCAAAAGCGGCTTGACCTGGATATTAATGTCCTCACCAGCACCATGTGGCCAATGGAGATCATGTCGAGTACTAGAGACGGTCACATTGAGCCTCCATGCATTTTCCCTAAGGAGGTCGAAATCGTCAAGCAAAGCTTTGAGAAATTCTATTTGAGCAAGCATAGCGGCCGAAAGCTTTCCTGGCAATCTAGCATGGGCACAGCAGACATTCGAGCAACTTTCCAGAAGTCAAATGGTAAGACGCAGCGCCATGAATTGAATGTGTCGACCTATGCTATGGTTGTTCTTCTACTTTTCAATGACGTGCCCACGGGCGAGTCTCTCACGTATGAGGAGATTCAGGCGCGCACGCGCATCCCTGATAACGATCTTATCCGAAACCTGCAATCCCTAGCTGTTGCACCTAAGACTCGAGTCCTGAAGAAGGATCCTATGAGCAAAGACGTGAAACCCACTGATAAGTTCTACTTCAACAATGACTTCCAGAGCCCATTCTTGAAGGTACGTATTGGTGTGGTTAGCGGCAGTGGGAACAAAGTCGAGAACCAGGATCAGAGAAAGGAAACTGAAAAGAAGATGAGCGAGGAGCGTGGTGCTAGCATTGAGGCTGCCGTTGTACGGATCATGAAGTAAGTTTTCGTTATATATCTCCAACATATAAACAGCTGTCGCTAACCAATACTTTCCCCAGGCAACGCAAGAAGCTGATTCACTCAAATCTGATCAGCGAAGTTCTTGGTCAGCTATCCACTCGATTTGTTCCGGACGTCAACATGGTCAAACGACGGATTGAAAGTCTGATTGACCGCGAATACCTCGAGCGTATCGCCGAGGAACCCCCTACGTACGGCTACGTTGCATGATTACACCACCTTCTCCTACTTTCTTCTTTTTCTTTTCTTTTTTACTATGTCTCTAGATGTATTGGCGAGGCGCACGCGGTGGTTGTTTTTGGTGCCATGAACTTATGATCAATGTTTCCTTACAGTCCTCAGCATGCCCTAGTTCACAGTCTTCGACTGGCTGGCCGACTGGTGCTGGTCCGGCGTTGGCTGATAGTCGTCATTGGGATCTTGGTGCCATTCCATTTCAATAAACATTTCAGCTCTTAAAAAAACGCTAAAAAAAAAAACCTTTTAAACCACAGATGTCCACTGTAGCTCTATAAACCACCAAGGTATCTTTCTAAGAACAAATCGCAATATCAACGCCGCATATGCAACCCACACCTACGCAAACTGTCACAAAACCAACTCTAAAAATCAATCAAGGACAAAATCATAAAAGTGCCATATCAATCATAAAACCTCCACATCTCCCCTCTCCCACGCCTTCCTAATCCCCTCCCACCTAACAACCCAGACATCGCCCATCTTCATCGTCGCCGCGCTAACCTCCTCGTCAACCCCATCCCCAGGCGGAGCAACAACAAGCACCTCCTCGGCAAGACATCTCACAAACAATGCCTCCCGAGTATCCGGTCCCTGAACCATACTCGTCCCACCGGCATTATCATCCAACCGTCTCAACTGCGGCGGAAACGACGAAAGAAAACTCGACCCGAAGTGCCGCGCCAGGAGCGTCTGGTGCGTGTATATGAAGTTTGCTTCAGATGGCGACAGCGGCGACTTTGAAGGGAGGGATTCAGGGTCTGGCACGGGGACTGAGTCCTCAGGTTGTTGGAGCTTTGCTTCCGTGGAGCCTGAGGCGGGGGGTGGGATTGGTGCTGGTGAGGAGGACGAAAGGAGGAGGTAGTACATGCTGTGTTTTGTGAGTTTTGAGAGCCGTTGGCGGAGGAGGGAGCGCAGGAGGTATTGGGTGCGCGAGAGATCGGTTTGGAGGATTGAGAGGGTGAGTGTTGCTGTTGCGGTTGCGTTGCTTGCGGAGGCGGCTGGGTCTGAGGAGGCGGCGGCGAGGTCTTCGATTGTTTCGATCTGGAACACGTTATTGAAAAGGCCTATAGGTAGTTGAATGGGATAGGTGTGTAGCGCACCTGATGCCGTACGCGTTCCATCATTCGGTCCATGAGGCGCGCTGGCCAGGGTAAGAGCTCGGGGGCGGTGCGCTCCGCGACCCAGAAGCGCGTGAGGAGTTGGTGATCGAGTGCCGTGGACTCTGGGCTGGAGACATCAGAGTGGTCAACGGAGGCGAGAATGTCGTCGATTTCCATGGCTGACGGCGAAATGCACAATTAGTGGGGGTTTGTTGTTGTGCTGGGAGACAATGATATGCGACAAGTGGGAGGAAATGGCGGAGCGAGGAAATATCTCGCTGCCTCAGGCACTCATATCTCCGCTTGTAGTTAACTATACTTCAAGTCCAACTACTGGATTTAACTTTTGTGGCTTTGGTTACACCTAACTTAATACGTCTATGCGGAACGAATTTATCTCGAAATGTTTCATTCTTCTGACAAAGGAAATAAGTCTTCATCTTTCTGCTCTTCCTAAAGTCGGATCAATAGCCGACGATAAGTGTTTTCTTGTATGTACAGTGCTCCAGCATCCCGAACGCCTCAAGGTTTCATATATTGCCCTGAGTGTATGTGAATATTAGGTCCGGAATGGCCGCACACAGTTAATTATCGTCTTATCGACGAGCCAAGCAGCGATATGTACTGTGCATGGCGAAGCATGGGGCTCCCTCGCATTATACACGAAAACGGGGCGGCGGATTAAAAGACGGTAGGTCAAAAAGAAACGTTTTGGAAAAGAAAATGCTTGCGGATGAGGTATCATAGAAGTAACTCGACGAGGTGTCCAAGCGTATTGGGGGTCCGTGAAGTATTCGTTGGAGACATAGGAGAATTAGGGAGAGAGTTGGTTCAAGTAAAATAACGCAGGCGGATTGCAAGCGATGCGTGCTGAAGAGCTGTTCTAGTGATGTAGCTGTCGTATCAGATGTTTTGGATCCATCTCGGTAACCCGAGATCTCAGGTGGAGTATCGTTTGGTGTGAAGGTGAAAGAAAATAAAATAAAATAAAAACAGAAACAAGTGAGTGTGAGTTTGGACCGTAAATACGCGACGTTCCTCGAGCCGAGTGTCCGCTGGATGTGTCTTTCGATGATCTTGAATGCAAATAGAACCCCAAACACCGGTATTGTCATAAAAGTCGTTCGACCAATGGATTATCCAAGAATTATAGGCCGACAAGACCCTACAAGAGGGCATGAGCGGATAAATCCGCAAGGAAATGAAGAATAATTGATGTGCCTTCAGCCTGGAATTAGTATGAGAGCATACGGCGACCGGAGAGGCGAGAGGCAGGACTGTCGTTGAATGGAGAAGCGAGAAGCTTGCGATCACCAGGGTTGTTTCGGCACCTTCCCGTGGGGCTATCCTCCATTTCAGGGGACTGCTGGCCAAAGGCGAAGGTTTGGGCCCGGCTCAACTTGGATCGTTGCTTAACTTTCCCAAGGCCGCGTTCACAAGCAAACTCGTGCTCTTTGGCGGACATTTCGACATAGTTTTGAGGGAAACACAGAGATCGATGCTCAGCAAAGAAACTACTGTAGCCTCCTTCAAGGATATACATATCAGGGTAAGACAGTTGCGGATACTGGTCCACGTTATAAGCACGATCCCGGTGTCGAATAAACTTGGCCATAAGGGGGGCTCTGTGAACGGAATACTCGCAGTGGAAGACTATCGCAGTCCGAGGTTGGGGGCTCGCGAATAGTTGTGCGGCCAGGTTCTCTTTGTCATTGTAATTAATAGCTCCAACGATGTGCCCGCCATCGTACTCATATTCGAACCGGCAGTCGATGATCATGATGCTGTCGAACTTTTCATTGTATCTCCCATCCTTGATATCCACGAGGGTAGCCTTGTTAATGCGAGGTAAGTTGTCTGCCTTCTCTTCAGGAATGAAGTGAGGAAGCTGCAGAGCCTGTGTTTCTTCGAAGTCGCTGATGGACTGGAGTGGTGCATTTGATGTATAAGAGGCCTCGCTGTCGGCAATAACATCCTCGGGATGTTCAAACATGCTCAATGATCGTCTACATTGCTTTCGGGGGCGCATGTGGGGGTGAGAACTCTTGCGGATTGAAGCGGCCGATGGTGATCCATTTCCACGGACGTGGCTTCCACAGCTCCCTAAGGACGGCCTTAATCTCGAACTGGAGAGACCACAGGAAGAATTATTCCGGATCAAGGGTCGTTCACGCTGGGGTGACTCATTGAACATGTCTTCCAGAGACGCTGCTACACCCGACGAAGCGCTGGTCTGGAATTTGAATGGGGGTCCTTGGCTCTCAGGGGCGGGCTTCGTCATTCCCAGCTGAAAGGACTGCGCTTTGCTCCTGGCCAGGCTGGGCCGTAAAAACGTCGGGCGTCTTCTCCTACAAGTGCACAAGTGATTAGACCCTCACATCCAAACAACAATCCCTCATTTTTGGAAGTATGCTCTTACTCTTGTTGTCCATCCTTCAGTGGTACCGTAGGTGACTCGGGGACGAGGCTATCGGCATTCGACATCATACTCGTGTCCATTGGGGAGCTCTCGAGCATAGGAGAGTCCAGCTCGATTCCAGGTGTGCTGGTGAATGGTGGCTTGTGA
This sequence comes from Aspergillus puulaauensis, assembly GCF_016861865.1. NCBI lineage: Eukaryota > Fungi > Ascomycota > Eurotiomycetes > Eurotiales > Aspergillaceae > Aspergillus > Aspergillus puulaauensis. The sequence goes on along the minus strand of NC_054860.1, from coordinate 986,951 downwards.
GGCAACGGAGACATGTCCATGATATCCATCGCGGGAGCAGGTGAAGATGGGAGCGGAGGAGTAGTCATCGCATCTTCTGCAGCCAGGTATAAATACGTTAGGATGGGTTCCTCGTCATTTTCGTCCAGTGTAAACATGAGCTCTTACCGTGTCTATTTCCATTCCCGAACAAACACGCAGAGAACAAAGACCGTCGTGGCGTAGCAACCTGAGGGCTGAAATCGTCTTTGTTAGTACCCTCTCACCCAACCAACGCGAATCGAACAAAGGGAGGCGCCGGGCAAACATAGCAGGAAGGATGACGAACCTCTGGTCGATGTGAAAGTTTTGGGACAGATCCGCAGCGAGGCTCGCTGTTGGGGATGAGCCCCGAAACGATTTCGTACCGAAATAGTCACCTTGAGATCTCTTCATAGACAAGTCTTTGAAGTTGAATCCACTCCCACCGAGCCCTGGCAAAGGACTAAATCCATGGTAGGACGACGGTGCATCCGAGCGAAAGCAATGTCCAAGCAGTACAGATGGAGGCTGCATGGCAGCCAATGGTGATGAATGTTCCATGGTTGCCCTAGACAATTCTTCTCCAAACCGGGTAGCCTTTCCCAAAATGCCAAGAAGCGAGGTCCTCCAAATCTGGGGATGCTATCTATCAGGGCATACGCTACGACGGCAGGTATGGATGGATGCAGTCACGCCAACTACACGTCCTGTGTTTCCTCAAATCGCAAAACTCGGATCCCGGCCTCAGAAAACCCTTCAAAATAGCTCCGAACCCGTAACGGACCAGCATGTACCCGGGACTTCCAAATGACGAAACCAGGATTACAGCGACATGGCTGGCAGGATCAAGCAAGGTGTAGGCGACGGGAGACGAGGTATGAGGGTGGGGGAGTAGCTGTAAAAAGCACGGAGTCATCAGCAAAACGCCCAAATGCAGTATCGCCAGGGGAAAGGCACATCAGTCTGGTACAATGGTACGCTAATGCAATGGGGCTAGATACCGGACAGCGGATCGGAACAAGGCGACGACAAGGTAAGAGACCAGATGCGAGCCCGGGCGAGACTGCGGCCTTAAGAGAGTGAGGAGAGAGGGAGGTGAGGGTTCTCAAGAAGGAAGAGAGAGGAAAGAGGAGAGGGAAAACGGCGTGGAAAAGTGAAGCTGAAGGGATGGACTTGTTGCATGGCAACGAAAGTGGGGAGGGATCTCCAGATGGATGCTCAGAAGAGCTTGAGCGGGCGTTACTGTACGGACTGTACAGCGCTTACTTACAGCCGGAGAATTTCCCTTCACTTGCAAAGTTGCAAGGGCCCTTATCGCCTCCGTCCTTGTTTGGTTTATTTAATCCTTACTGAAAGCTATTCTGTCGCTTCGACTATTATTTGCGACCGACAGTTGGCCACCAACTCCCCAACGCTAGGCCAAGCAGGCCGTGATCGGGGCATGTAGGTACCAGGTACAGACGGTACCGTACAGGAAACGACAGGCGAGGTGTCACACTGTCGTCAGCGAAGCATCTGGTTGCTCTCCCAATTATGGCAGACTGGGCCCGGTTGCTTCAGCGTCCCTCGTTGCCGGGACTCCCTTGCCGCCAGCGCAGCGCTAGTGTCCGCCCAGCGTATCAGGGCAGGGATGGACCTGGGGAGGCCGACCACTCTGAGTCCAGGGCTGGCTGAAGCACGATCCAGAAGGATTGCTGATTTCTGTGGACTCACTAAACTGACGGCCTCCAGACTCGATTTCTTGAGACTTGCTCTGACGGTTCGAGTTTGCTGTGCGACCTGAAACGGCAACAGCTCCAGGGCTCGAAACGAACCTCTCCTCAGCTCGAGCTTCCAAGGGTCTCTAGGTTTCATTTTCACCAACTGTATGACCCTCCTGACATATGCGCGGCGCCCTTCCTACAATGAACTCTCACCGTCCTGTCCAGGGCTGCAATGGGGAATCCCTCTCTGCTCGGCCGCCGAACTTGCCGTGTCTTTGATTTTTTTTCTTCTGCGCTTTCCTTTTTTGCTTTTTTTTATTTCAATTTTATACATCATTCCAAGGCCTAAACTGGAGATCGAATCTCATAAAATTCTCCACCCGCTCCACCTGCTCGGAAAAAAGTGCTTTCAGGAACGGTCGAACAGGCGTCGAGCCGCCCGCATGAGGCAATCCTGTCGATACTCGATAGAGACACCGCAGTCGAGTACCTGCATGGTTCGCCCTATCGCTGAACAAGCGTCAATTAGGTCAATAATCCCCGGTCAATAATGAACACCTCTCTCCAAACTTCATCAGACCTTAAACGCTATTTCCGATCGGAGAAAACTAGCACTGCCTTGATGATTTCATTGATGCGCAGCTTGAGCAGCCATTGCTCCGCTCGATGATCGTCCTATCTGGAATCCTGCATTTGCGCACGACTCGCTGGTCACTCCCCCAGTGCCCCGAATCTGGGTCCTATGCATGCTGTCTGTACGCAAAGCCGAGATCAACTTGAAAGTTTACTTCTAGACCCTGCATAGGGATACCGACCCTATCCCTTTCCTTCTTCGCCATTGTGTCTCCAGCCTATTCTCGATAACCGCTCCCTTCTCTTCGGACGGCATATCATCGGTTGAAAGGCTCGGTTGATTGAGCTCGGAGTCACCGACGGCAGAGCTGCGCCTGAGGGAGACCTCAGCTGAAAATCGTCAACTCGTCATTCGTCACTGATTTACAGTCGTACGTCCGGTGTACTTCGGTCTCGCAGCCTCGCAAAAAGTTCCAAAGTCTGTCATCGACGCGATGAGCCTTGCTCGAGCTTTGAGCCATGTGCTTTGGCCGGATCTTTCTTTATGGGGGCCTGTTCTGAGAGGTTGCGATGCACTACCAAAGGTAATCTACTCGATGGGACGATGACTTTTATCCTTCATCCCCACTTAACAGCTCCCCTCCAACACGCTCATCTCGTCTCATGATCCATGATCAGACTCGGAGGCTCTCCATTGGGAATGGTTCAATCGACAATCAAGCTGTTCTCAGCCGTGTGGGTGCTCCGCCACAATTGGCGGGATTCGCGAATCACGCCTTCGCTTTCAACTGCCTTTAAGCTAGCAGCGATGATTACATCAACAGCCCCTCATCGCAAAGTCATTCTATCTTGATCGGTTGCAGAGCCCCTCATCGTCGAGGCGCCGTCAGTTTGATGTACTCCGTGCCCATGTGCCATGGTCCATACATTGTACGATCTCCCCCACAGGATGACCGGCGGTGATGGCTCTGGAATTTCCTCCAAATTCACGGCAGACTTGCAATTGATTCGTCCGCTCTGCTTCGTAGGCGCCCAAGGCTTTTTCTCGCTTCCATAGCGTCAACCAAGACTTCTATTTTTGCTTCCCGTCAGGGTAGGATTCTGTACTCATTGCGCAGCCACACAGCCTCTTATTGCAAGACTATTGTCGTCTCCCGCGCGCTCGGACTCGAGTGATCAAGGAAGATTCAGCGCCTAGACCAAAGTCAAGTTAACGATAGTTACCACGGGACATCTGACGTCAGACCAGACTTCTCTCCAGCGCAAAACATGTGGTCGGCCCAGGTTCGGCGACAATGACGAATATTGTTTTGATGTTGTGCAGGAATCACAATAGAAAGCGGCACTGCGATTGGCACGAGCGCCAGACTTCAAACACTCCTCCTGGGCATGTGCGGGGTTGCAGCCATGGATTTCAGGTTTATTGGACCATGTGGTCATTTTTAGCGCCCATCTCATGCAGTCACCGTCGTCGATAACTTAATCTCGCGATTGTTATTGTTGTGACTTGAGTATCGGCTGATATTCCAGGTTTTCAGAGTAAACAGTGTTCCCCCGACGTGTGACTCGCGTTCCATGGATCGCATTATCTAAAGTTTCACATTTCTGCCTTAGGCCGCAGCGTATCTTACCGCTCGGTACCGTCTTTTCGTATCAAACACGTGCTCGGCATCCTTAAGAGGCGCACTGCCCTCACTATTGGCCATTCTCCTTCCCCCGATCCCCAAGCAATGACAGGAACCGCATTTCGAAAGTCGATAGTCAGCCGGATTTCATTCATTGCTGGACAGTGGATAGATCATGACTGGGCATTTGCGTTCAGCTCCAACCCTCGTCTGTGGACTCTTGGCTAGGTTGAATCAACAACTAGGAGAGATCTGCAGAACTAGTAAGTGCTCGTGAGTCGTATTCGGTCGAGATCGAGGCTGTCGGCCCATGTGCTCGGGATTAATTTGCGCGCTGTTCACGAACCGTGAGCATACGGAGTAAGTGGTGCGAGAGTTGATCAGGAACCCAAATTCAGTTCTCCCTGGACCCTCCCATCACCAGGGCTCGCTTGGCGCTGGTTAGAATAGGGCTTGGCGAGCAAGTCAAGACTTCAAAACTATACGAGGCCAGAAATATGGTCCTCATACACATAAAAAACTATCTGCCTCAGGCAAAAGCATTACCTGTTACCAGATAGTGACACTAAGATCTAGCTGCAAATCTCTGGAATGGCTATGAGGGTTCGCCATGCCTCTCTGTTAAGTCTTCCAGCTTAGAAACAGGGAACTAATGCACATTATGCCTTGAACACCGGTCCGGCCGACGAATCGTGATACGAGACTATGGTGTACTATATGCTTGAAGCACCTCTAGTCTAGCCATCTGGCCCTCCCTGTCTTATCTTCCAGGGCCTTTTCTGTTTTGGTTTTCGAAGAACGGCGTTCTTCCGATGATCCAGCCTTTGCGACTTCCTTCCCTCTCTGGTGTCATTCCATTCAATGATAAAATCGTGAAGCTCAGCTTCAACGATTATTACTGCTCAACGATAACGCTCGATTGTAGGTGCCTAATTGCCAATCGGTCTACGTGCATACCTACTAAGCGCACTCCACATTCGTGATACCCCTTGGCGACGACAGGGTGTACGCAGGTCTTAAAATAGACTTCCACCTCCGCACAAAGCAGGGTATTGCTCATTGACGGGTGGATGATTTCCAATAAATAAGCTCCTCTAGGCACGCGTGATTGGATTAGACTTCGATGTGTTTCACCCTTATCGAGGAGCTCCAGTTTGTGCACACTCTTTCCCTGATCTCTGCTTCAAAACTGTTCAGCCAACGCAAGCATGATATTGACATAAATAATCACAACGCCATCATTCAAACAGGGATCTAGTGGCTTGTCTTCACTATTCCTAGCCATGCAAAGCTGTCGAACTGAACAGGTAGCTGGGCTAATCCGCCACTCGGCCCCTTCATATCCCTTGCAACAGAATAGGGCATACCCCAGAGTTGGAAGCTGGCCTTGGCCTACAAAGCCTAACGGGAAGGGCCGGTGGATCTAATGAACACAGCATGTTGCAGCCCTTACTCAAAAAGCCCACAACCCCAGTGGCGGAATGGAAGCTATCGATCAAGCTTGGTAGGCTTGTGGGGGTAGGTGGAACTTATAAAGGGAAGAAATATGCGAGGACTCCGGCTTTCCTGCAGTTTGCAAATCGCAGGGCGCCCCGAACCTGGTCGTTTCCGATGAGCATTCCTACCAGTATCTTAATCACCTCGGCGTGCGAATTAGGTGATAGCAAAGCCGCGCTACTCGAAAGCGCCCGGAATGTTCGAGTCGTTTGGCATTCGCAGTTGACAACGACAACCGCTCTCTTCCAAATCATGGTGCTGTCACGCGCAGCTACTTGACGTCGGGTTACTCCATGGGGTATCTCCTTGGCGGTACCTTACTTCTTTGTATAGGGAGATTCTTTAGTCCTAGGCTCTGAGTATGTATGCACAAGACTCGGAAATTCCAATAGCGACGTCTAGGAAAACCCTTCCCGCTATAGTAAGGTAAGTTGGACGAGCCGTATTGAGCTTCTGCTTTGAAGATCGAATTGGCTATCAAATATCCAGCGAAATGTAGTGCCGCAGCCAGTTGGTTTATTTACTATAGCTCACTTTTGTTTATCTGTCGGTCTTTGTTCTGTGGTAACCCACCCAAAGGGCTTACATCTCCCCTACACCATCCACGGCGTCCTGTTATATACTAATCGGCCATCTTGACGACTAAAGTTGGCCAGAATTCCTATAATATCCTTCTCAATTGCTCCCAGTTATGGTATTACCACAATGCAGTTATCTCAGTAGTCCTCTTTCTTTGGGATGAGCCTTGAGATATTTAGTAAATTTCACATATACCCCACGCCGAAATATACTTTCCAAGTCGTTCGTCTCTTTGGTTTTGTATTGCGCTTGAATGCAACAAGCCGCCACCATAGATAGCTAGCTCGGCGTTCATACTTGTACTTCAAGTACGCGACCCAAATAGCATGAGGTTTTACAAGATGTTAACTTACAATTTTCGAGCCTCGGTATTGTTCGTTATTCTGGCGTATAGTAGCTATATTATAAAAGACTTTTTACACCCAAAAATTGTTAGAGCACCTCGATTTGATCACTTTTAGTTCTCCTCCATGATGATATATATTTCCACAAAACTAATGGGTAACCTTCACAGAATATCGCGAAGCACTTGCACTGCAAAAAAAAAAAAATCGATCCAGGACCTGTTAGTTGACAAAGCAAACATCTCCATCTAATTCAAAACCGATTGATCAATTATCATGAAGTTGAAGTTAAAGCTGACAGGTGGAGTGGAGATCGAAGCAGATTTCTTAAAACGACAACTTGGCGCCTGAGGCCACAATATCTGATAACGCTAGTCCGTTTTAGTGCAAACTCCGTAAATTTTCGCTGCAACGCAGAATCAAATTCAAGGCGATCTGGACCTTCTTGAAAGCTCCCAATCGCACTTATATTTCACCAATCAGCCAACAAGCCAATTGGGAAATACAGAACGGATTGCTAAGAAGACCCAAGAAGTTTTCCTCTCAATCCCACATTCCCAACAATGGCGCCTCACCACGCCGGCTCCAGAAAGCGGCGCCGTGAGCCCATCAACGTCAACACCAAGCTGGTAGAAATATATGAAGACCTCGCTAGCGAAAACGACGAGGTCAGGCTTAGGGCGGCGCAGGCGCTTGTCTCGCAATTCACCCCGGATAAGAATCCCGAGGATGAGCAGATCCAGAAGACCTTGCAGAGACTCTTCCGTGGGCTTTGCAGTAGTCGCAAAGCTGCGCGCATTGGGTTCTCGATTGCGTTGACGGAAGTGCTTTCGCAGGTTTTTGCTGCGGGGGTGGAGAGGCCTTCGGCTGCTTTGGATGTCCCTGGTGTTTTGGGAATCTGGGAGTCTGTCTCGAACGCGGCGGCGAGTGAGTCCAAGCAGGTTCGTTTCCCCCATCATTTCTATTTTTGATGTCTTTTATTATGGTGGTTGGTGAGGTTATTTGCTTACGTTGGTATAGGAACAAAAAGATCATCATTTTGGCCGTCTTTTCGGTGCAGAGGCTATCATTAAGTCTTCTATTCTTTTCAGCCCTAGGGCTTTGTTCCCTGAATGGAAGAAGGTCCTGGGGTTGGTCTTTGACTTGGCTAAGAAGAAGCCTTGGATTAGGGAAGAGTGTGGCTGGATTGTGTATCGTTGCATTCATGACATTTCATCCCAGAAGGCCGACGCCAAACTAGTTGAGACTGCCCTTCAGATTTTGTGTTCCAACGACCTGGCGCGAACACCGGAGGGTGTTGCCATTTGGCTGGCTGCTAAGGATCGATTCCCTGGAATTAGCTTCCCTAGCAAAGTGTGGAAACATGATGATCCACTGGACTCGAAGGAGAGGAACCAGCTGGTAAAGGCCATGAAAGAATCTTCGAGTGCTGATTCTGAGGGTGAGGGGGAGAAGGGCGCAAAGGCATCTGGCGTGTGGAATTCGAAGCTTCACTTTGCTTGGGATGCTGCCTTGCTTAGCCTAAACAGCACTGCGAAGCAGTCTTCCAAGTCTAAGGGCTCAGCTAGCCGCCTTAGCTTTGCCGATTTCTGGACTGAGGTTGTTGATAGTGAGTTACTCCCTACCAAGATAGCAAATTGTGGATCTAACATATTGAAATAGATGGACTCTTCGCCTCGGCTTCATCTGAAGAACGGAAGTACTGGGGATTTCTTCTCTTTATCAAAGTGATCAACGAGCACAGCTTAGAACTGGCTTCTCACGTATTCACGAAGAATCTGGTTCGATGTCTCACGAACCAGCTCGCAGTCGAGGACCGATACCTGCACCGGATGGCAGTCAAGGCTGCAAAAGCCATCCAGTCCCGCGTATCGAAGGAGCCCGAGTTCGCTGCTGCATCTATCGATGGCCTCATGGGCTCCGCAGGCGCTGTGAACTTCGACCAAATCACCAAGACCAAAACCGTGGAGAAGATTGTGGCCGAGGCTAACCTGGACGCATTGAACGCGATCCTACCTCTGTTCGAGAAGCTCGTTGCGTCCCCTGGAACAAGCGACAGCAAGGCTGCCGCCTCAAACCGACAGGTCCTGGCTGGTTTGATGTTGTCGGTGGTTCGGGCTCGTGTGTCGGCTAGCGATGCAGCAGACGCGGGTTCCGAGGCCGCGCTCGAGCGGATCCTATTTACATTCGCTCGCTTCGCGTATTTTACGAGTGAGGATGAAAAAAGCGGTGCGCAGCCGCCGTTTACCCAACAATCGCAGGAGCTGTTCCGGAGTAGGATCAATTCATCTCTCAACAGCATCATCGCCGCCCAGAAGCATGCTGCTACCCTACCGTATGCGGTTGTCCGCAAGATCCGCGATGCAGCCAAGTCCGAGGAGTTTGGCAAGTTCATTATCACCATGGATGACACTCTTAAGGATTCCGTGAAGGGTGCGTTCAAGGCGCTGAAGAAACTATCGAGCTCGGTGAGACACATCCTAGACCCTTTAAAAACCTAACCTAAGCTGACAATTTATAAAGAAGGAAACCTCCGCAGCTGGTGTCGACGCATTCAAACTTCTCTACTCCATGACAATCCTTCAAGTCTACAACGGTGACGCAGACGCCGCGTCCATGCTCGAGGAACTCGATTTCTGCTACAACAAGATTTTCGGGGACAAGAAGTCAAAGAAGGAAGAAGAGACCTCGGAAGCCTCAGACGCCCTGGTTGAGATTCTTCTCAGTTTCGCTTCTAAGCCCTCCCAGCTTTTCCGTCGTATGAGTGAGCAGGTCTTCGCAGCGTTCGCACCGAATGTCACTGCAACCGGGTTGGAATCTTTGACCTCGGTATGATAAAACCATGCCATACCTTGTTAGACCTGAAACTAATTTAACTACTACAGATCCTGGAAGCGAAAGAGAGTCTCGCCGGTCAACAAGAGATGTTCGACCAGCAAGACGACGAAGAGGACGTTGAGGGAGACGAAGACGAAGACGAAGACATGATAGACGTCGACGAAGAAGACAGCGACGTTGAAGTTGTAAATCCGGAAGATGACAACGCCTCGTCCGCATCAGAAGGAGAAGGAGAAGGGGAAGAGGGCAACGATGAAGACGCCGCCGAGATTGCCGCCTTTGAAGCAAAACTGGCCTCAGCACTCGGCACGCACCGCGCGGACCAAGACCTCAAGGAAGAAGAATCCGAGTCTGACGAAGACATGAACGACGACGAGATGGACGAGGTCGACACGCAGTTGGCCAAGGTCTTTAAGGCACGCCACGACGCTCTAAGCAAGAAGCAGGACAAGAAGGACGCAAAGGAGACAATGGTGAATTTCAAGAACCGCGTGCTGGATCTTCTTGAGATCTACGTGAAGAAGTGCCACTCGTCTATCCTTGCTTTGGATCTTATTCTCCCGCTACTACGACTAACGCGGCGCTCCTCGGTGAAGCAGATTAGCAACAAGGCTAATTCTGTGCTTCGTGAGTATACGAAGCTCTGTAAGGGGACTTCGGTCCCGGCTCTTGAACCAGACTCTGTTGAGCCTGTTTGGGAGTTGTTGAAGGCCATCCATGGCGACGCAATGCATAGTGGGCCGCCGACGCATGGGTCTGGCTGTAGCCAGGCAAGTCTGCTTGTTGTCAAGGTTTTGACGGCGCACGACAAGGATGCTGTCAAAGGGATTGTGGATGTTTATGGTGAGACGAGGAAGAGCCAGCTTCTTAGTTCGAAGTGCCATGTGCAGCCGACATTTTTTACGGATTGGAACAACTGGTGTGTTTCGGCGAGTCGGGCGATGAAGAACTGAGGAGTACTTTATCCCTGCCGATTTTAATTACGTGTTGATCGGATTGTAGATACTGTATTTGTACGAATCGATGCTGTATAGAGTCACAAAAATGCAGACATGACCACCACGTACTGAGTACCAAGCAAACGCTATCGTACAACATAAAACCCTATCTCATAAGCAGACAATGTACCTTTCCTTTAAAACCCCTTAATATATCGATGCTCACTCGTCTCCTCCAAAACATCAAACCGCATCCCAACTCTGATCTCCCCCTCCTCCCTCGGCACCCCCAACATCCCAAAGCAAGGTTTATACTTGAGCCCCTCATCAACCCTCCTATAACTCATCAATGTATCCCACGGCTGGTTTTTATGCTTCACCGCCGTCTCCGGATCAACATTAGGCACCTGACACCTGCCACACCTCGCCACAATGTCAAACGTCAGCGCCTTCTCTGCACGATTCCCCTTCTCAAGCAAAGTCCCATCAGAACCAGAACCAGGGTTAGCCTCGACAGGCTCCGAAACCCTAATCGTCTTCCACGAATCCTCAACCCAAGCGGCCCCCTCACGCTCCCGGATAATGATATTCGGCCGAAACCGCTCAATAGTAATCTCCTCATGCCCATGCGCCTTGAGCCGTCCATTCAACTCACCAATCGACGCCTGTGATGCAATAAGCACAGGGAGCACATCCGGGAAATTCGTATCCTGGACACGGCCGAGGACCCTGGGATCCCCATTCCCCTTTAGGACCCGCGGCGTAGGGCCCTTGTAAACCAGGACAACAGGGCGGTTCAGGAACGTAGAAAACATCTGATTCACACCGGTTTCAGGATTGTAGACATATCCGTCTGTAACGGCGTCCCAGATCTTTATGTCTGAGGATAGGGTCGTATGCTGCGCTAGCCAGGCTTCGTCTGGGTGGGACGGGATGGCGATTGTATCTCCCTTATTGCCTGTCTCATCGGTGGTAGAGAGGAGGAGAGACTCGCCATTGGGACTTAGGCCTGTTGTGACGAGTGTCATCTCCGGGATCTGGCGGATGGTTAGGAAGACGTGGGTTACTGCGTCAACGATCATCCAGCGGCGGTCAAGGTCGAGACCTGTTATGCATTGCTTTGTTGCTAATGTTTCGAATCCGCGGCATGATTTTATGGGGTACACGCGGAGGGAGATGATTTCACTGGGTTCTTGGGAGGGTGTGTCATTGCGATTGAGCAGGGCGCGGAGAGGTTTGGGACCAAGGATGCGCCGGAGAAGGAATGGGGTTGTTGCGAGGAAGCAAAGCAGAAGAAATGCTGCGAATATTGGTGTCATTCTGATCTTTTCGACGGTAGGCCTGTTCAAGACAGCTGCGATAGCGGTTTATGTGCAGTGACTGCAATGATGAAATTGGATGATGCGTGCGGGGATGACTCCAATTGTTGGTCAACGCGAGAGAGCCGAGAACCTGGAAATGGTTGACCGCCTAAAACAGGGCAGGGGAATTAACAAAGGATCGCAATTTTCTGACTATATAGTAGGAATCAATTTATTCTTTGCATTTCGATTGTTCTGACTTATAGCTGGTGCGTTAAGCTAGTTAAGCTAGAACGCGAAGTTGATTAAGCGGGTGTCAGAAGTGATCAGTCAAGTACTATATAACACCCAAGACATAAGTAAAAGATAGACGTGAGGTATGTATCGTAAGGCTGCTAAGTTGAATTATGCCACATTTATCGTATGCGGTTGAGGAAAAACGCCAAAACCAAGTCATGCGTATCGCTATCAGAACCCAAGTATGCGACTCAAGGGACTATACCTTCTCGTCGATCCAGCTATCAACAAGGGCCTTGATGAGTGCAATTGCAACCTCTCTTCCGGTTTCAATATCCTCATCACGGCACGATGATGGAACATGGAAGAAGGCAACGTTCCTGTCTCGGCCCTCTTGGAGGGCCAGTGACAAGCTCGTGTAAAATATAAATTCACAGAGATACCGACCAGCATCCTCTGATATCCGAATGTCTGCGCTTGCCGGCGCAAGCGTCTGCCATGTTTTCAAGAATTCATTGTCTGGCGGGTGAGGGTTTAGATTTGTCCGCGAGGACGTGAGATCTAATTTCACCACCGGCTCAGTCGTAGGATCACTGCGCTCTGCTTTCAGGACGGGAGGGAGGTTCCGTTCCCTCCATGGCTTCTCACCGTCCTGGTATCCTGCCCGTCCGAGGTTATCGGGCATGTTGTATGCGTCGCGATGCGCCCTCGACTCTATCGAGTAGTAATTCCTTGTTGCCGCGATTCCCATATGGATTATGATATCGGGATTCCGGCCGTGTCTTTTGACATAGTCTTCCATTACAGTTGGTATTGCCGTTCGAACTGCGGAGTATGCGACAGGGATTGGAGCGGGGTGAACATGGATTGCGATTCGGCGAGCTGCAGGAAAGCCGTCGGGTGCAGCTTTGGCTAAAGGTAATGATGAAGGAAGGGACGTCGCAATCAAATGCGACGCATTAACTAGATTCGACTTGAATGGCTACGGATGGTCAGCAATGTCTTGGTTGATACCCCTTTAGACCAAGAGAGAATTCGAATTGACTCACACCGAAGCCCGTCACAAGCACCGAGATCTCCTCGGGGTCTGCAGGAGACGAGGGAAGATCCCTTGGTAGCGGTGTGCTGGACAGATGCACACCTGAACCCGAGTCACCCATAATGATAATCGAGACCGAGTAGATACGGTAAGGATGGAGCGCTCGGTCGGTTTGTGGCTCTGTGGACTGACCACAAAGCGTTATCCCGGAGAAGGAATTGTAGAAATAGCTCCTGCGAGATGAGGACAAAGAAACCAGTAGCACGAAGGAGAAAAAGCACTGTGGCGTGGCTGGAGAGGCAGGTTACACTGCTCGCTTTATCGGCGCTTCCCCGCCTCCGCATTGGGCAGTCTTGGCATCACGAGTCCTGTACATCTGCCCAACCAACTCCCTTGTGTATTTTTTTTTTTTTTTTTTTTTTTTTTTGAATTTGCCTGTATATTGACTTGACGCAGTACTGCTATCTGAACTCTGATAATGAATGAACGTGGCTAATAACGGAGGACAGTTGTGCTATCTTCCATGCCATCAACCATATCGTCAAGACTCAACACCGACTCCACTTAGCGCGAGCATATACATACAATGGCAATGTATAGCGAACAGCCAACTCCTGCCTATGGAAAACCTGCCTTATCATCAACATCCAAAACCGGACATGGTCGGTAGAGCTGGAGTTCTCATAATTTACCTTCAGGAGACACTGATCCAATGCAACTCGGGAACCCGATTGTCTGATAACTCTATCCAACACGTCAAGCTTTAAGAGTCATTTTTGCAGCCTAGTCCCGTGACCATCAGTCCACCTTCACAGTGAAGTTATTTAACACAACAATCCGCTTGTAGACCGTGGTCTAAACTACCACGACGCGTTTCATCAAGAAGACCCCTCTGGATTACTGTACACCCACCCCATCATACCTGCAAAAGCCCCCCGTTTACACTTGTGTCAGGTCGTGGACTGATTTTCCGGCTCTCAGGATGTCATACCCAGGGAGCTTAAGCCTAGCAGCCTCTTCGGACGCCTTTCAAACCTTTGCTCAAGCTAAATACACTTTGGACCGGAAACTTGCAGATTATCAACCGAGTGGGCATGAGGATGATACCGCAGAATTTTTGCGGATCTTTTTCAAGTACCTGCCACTGGATGGACAGGTTAACCTGGCAGAGGACGTAGACAGATGTCCTGACAGTGAAATACTTCGGCAGCTGGCTAAAAGCCTTGATGACGGCCTGCTACGACCTATGCTAGCCCATGGCGGAATTACCCCCGCCATAACTCCATCTCCACGCTTTGGAATCGATGATTCTATTGACAACCTGGTCTCCGAGGATGCCAGCTCCATCACTAGAGCCGCTCAGAGCCGACTGCGCAAAAATTGTCTTGCAAGAGATGGGCAGAGATGCGTTGTGTCCAACATTTGGAACAAAAGTTACAAGGAACGTCCGACTGGCTCGATCGATGCTCCTTTGGAAGCGGTCCACATTATTCCATTTGCCTTGGATAAACTTCAAGAGGACAATGATGATGAGCGATTCAGACATGCAGCGATTTGGGTTAATATCTACCGATACTTTCCTAGCCTTCGCTCCCAGACAAACTTTTTTTCGGAAGATATCAACAAAGAGATGAACGTGATGATGATGTGGTCCCCACTCCATCAAGAGTTTGGGGAGTTCTATTTTGTCTTTGAGGCTACTGAAACTTTGCACCGATACCGCATTAAAACATTCCCAAGGCTGTCCAGCGTGCTCCTAAGGCATCTACCTCCCGATAGACTTGTCACTTTCACAAATCATGATGAGAGATATTCCCTTCCAGACCCAATTATTCTTCAGATTCATTCAGCAATTGGCAACATCCTGCATTTGACTGGGCGCGGGGAGAAGATAGAGCTGTTAAAGCGAGATCTCCGGGATGCAGATGGGCTTGCCAGCAATGGGAGTACTCCAATAGGAGATCTTCTCTCAGTGAGCAGTCTATCATTACTGTTGTGCTCTGCCAACAACCAACCAGATTCTAAGAAGCCCAAGAAGAAGCAGCCTCACGTTCCAGGTATGATGTTCAGCACTGGAAACAAAAGATCGAGGGGATTCAGCTTGAGTTTAATTTCCCGCAAACCTGGCTCGATGGCCAGCAAGGACAAGGAATTGACCAGATCCACAAAAAGATGACGGAATTTGGCGCGTAATACTCACTGGACTTGACTACTGCGAATGTTGGCTCAATTGACTATCCAGGACTTTGAGATCCAGACCGTGGGTGCGCGGTTTGAGGCAAATAGGGGACAGGTAACTCTATGTGTACGGAGTATACCAGGGCGGCTGGGTCCAGCAAAACTGGAAATGGAGTAACAGGCACCGAAGATAAACTTCCTGATGACGCGTCTGATCAGGCATTGGAGTTGATGGCCATTGCTGTTTACTGTGGAGTTGCGTACATCGACGTGGAGATTGAGTGGGTATACAGATAGTGTGGGTATAATAATTAGTAGACCACTAGACTTTCTTATATCTAGTTCCTGCGATTGCGCCCAGCCAGTGGATGTTGGAGCATACCAGTTCGTGCAGCTTGCCCAATACTATCTGCCCAAATCTCTGCAATCTTGACATATCCCTCATCGCTAGGATGTATCCCATCATCAACCAAATCCCCAACCTGAGGCCCTCTAGGACTATACAGATCAGCAAGGACTATCCTCTTACCATCAGCCACCTTCCTCTCCACCAAATCCCTGATCTGCTCATTCACCCTCAAAACTCGCGAATTCATCCCGTCCTCAACAGCCACAACCAACGTCGAAAGCACAACCGTCGCACCAGGCGACGCAATCTCCCAAAGCTCCTCAACCAATGCCTCAAGTCTCACACCCACAGTCTGGATCTCATAATCCTGCAGACAATCATTCGCGCCAGCATTCACCGTAAACAAGTTCGGCAAGTACCGCGCAGCCGACTTTACTGCCTTCTCGTGGATCTGGTCGATTCTGTACCCACGCCACCCCTCGTTGTCGTTGTTAGCCATTGTGCCGGACTTGCGGGACCCGACTATCGTTGTTTGATGACCTCGGGCGGCGAGTATGTCGTTTAGTTTCTCCCTATAGCCGTTTCCGGTGGACGAGCCGATGCCGTACGTTATTGAGCCTCCTAGGGGCATCAGGCGCAGTGGGATTCTGGGGCTGTTTCCTTGTTTGGAGTATCCTGGGTGGTTGGGTTAGCTATTTTATCAGGAAAACTAATATTGATAAACAACTATTATATCATGACTGACTTGTTTGAGAGCTGCTAAAGCCATGTTTGGCCACTCGTGGAGTCAACAGGGGCAGACATCGTGGCCCTGTCCGTTCGGCCAAGTTGTACAAGGATGAGGATAGCCGGCCCTGAAAAACAAACAGTCGCAGGGCTGAAGAATTCCCAGGCTGCATTTTAGCGTAAAAAGCGCGATAGCACGTTTGTTACGAACAGAAGGAGTGGCGAGGTGGTTGGTTTATGTATTCGGCGTGGTTGAGAGACTGCCGATTCGTGTAGAGCTTGGTATTCGGCGTCTGGACCAAATCACCGAAGTAGGCTGAAAAGCGAGGCAGGAAAATCTACTATGATATATACAGTATTTATTTGTAAAGTACGAGTCTGCTCTGACGGCTCCTTATTAACGACACAAAGCTCATCATATATGACGTGCATATTAGCAGAGTTAGGGCTTGTTTTGTTAGCATTGACTGACTGGGTCCGCAGAATGTCCTGTCCATCTCACAACCAGGCTAACCCAACGACAAGGCGCCTGGCTACTAGTTTTGAACCTAAAGGATATGAAGCAGCTATCAGAAGACTACAGGTTGTCAGTTGTTGGCGTAGTTGGAGGAGATGAGTCTCGGGGGTGGGACATGCTTAATGTATAGTTCAATAACGCTACAGTGTAGATGTAAAGTATATACAGCGGGTTCATTTTGATAATAACTTATATTCGTAGTATACTCTATTCTTCGTCGTATTCTTCGTCTTCGATGGCTTTCCAGAGCGGAAGCAGATGCATATTGTCTGTCTCTTTAGGTGCAGGCTCCCAGCCATCGGGGATCTTGAGGGACCAGTACTTCGCTGCCCACTTGACTGGTGGCCATTTGATATCCTCAAGAGGAGGACAGCTATCTTTATTGGTACACCAAACTGCCCCAAACGCCTTCATCACCTCAATCTGTTCCTTCTCGGTCACTGTGTTCTTCATAGCGGCGGCTGCTCCCTCCGGGAACTCGCCGGTACTCTGGTTCGGTAACAGAATATACACGTTCGTCGTATCTGTCTCGGTAACCACCAGGCGACGAATCGGTAGGTCCACTGAAAGGCTGGCTAGTGACGGACAACCCAGCCGCCGCTCTTCCCAGGGCAGCTCGAGATTGCATCCGTACCAGTTTCCGCCATAGATTCGCAGTTGGTCACACCACCCGTCCTCGCGGCCCGTGTGCCAGTCTGACACGGCCGGGTTAAATCGATCAACATCAAGCTTTTCGAGGGTTAGAGGGTGTAGTTGGGATTCCCACACCCCGCCTGATGATGGATAGCAGTAAGTTGTCCCCGTTATGGGGTCGAAGCGTTTGGGTGCAAGATCTCGCAGTTCTTTTGGCCACTGTTCAAGCCGGGTGACCGGGTTATCTAGACACCAGTGCAGGTCTGGATGCCGACCTCGCCGATCTATCTCGTCGTCTTGTGCAGTCCAATTTAGCATGGGATATTGATTGCAAATTACTTGATATGCGTGCGTGAATTGACCCATAACAGTGACCAGCAACAGGATGGAGAATATAGAGAAGCTGAGTCGAGACATGTTTCTTGACTTGACTGGGAATGTTCACCCGTTTCGTATTCGTGAGTAGCTGTTTGAAATCAGGCAAAGTCTTGAAGAATGGAGAGTTGGAAGTTAGGACTAGCAGCAGATTGTTAAGCCTTTAAATAATAAAGGCTCCGGCGATTTTTCATGGGCAGTTATGAATACAGGAATCACAAATAGTTCTGGAAGGCGCAACAAAATCAGCACAGCACAAAAGGATTCACTAATTATCCAAGGTCTTACAAGGTGTCATTCCGTGTAACAGTGACAGTCACTATCTGTGATATTCACCCAACAATGGAGATATGGAATTCTGGCTTTGTAGTTCACGTATACGTTTGCTTGCACTATACTGGGAGATGGCATCCATTTTTCTTTATTTTTTTTTCTTTCATCTCAGATCTGCGTTTTCAGGCTCGATTGTTGCGTCCCGTAGAGGCATTTGATATCCGTTTGGTGTAGCAAGCGTAGTAACTTATAGATATAGACGACACCCAGGTACAAGCTGGTAGCTCACTGAAGTCTAGTAGCAATATCCATACTCCGCTCAAGATGTATCTTAATGCTAAACATTTTTTCTTCTTCGCTGTCCTCTTCCCTCTCTTCCCTCTCTTTACCTACTTCCTCAGCTCCGCGCTGCCTACACTGACTGTGCTTTCCACAAGGGAGCCCAGCCCAACAAACGTCCAGTGGATATGCCTGAAATTTGAGAACTGCAGCGCCATACGGGAGACAGTTATCCGGCAGGCCTTTACCAAAGCTATCTCGATGGCGAATGTATCACAACACATCGATTTCGACTCAGACCCAGCCGCGATAGACTTCTTCGGCCCTAGCTCGCTAAACCACGAGTATCAAGACCAAATTAGATCTATCTTTGCCCATATTGCGACTTTCCGGATAGGCTGCAACCCGGGAGTGCGAGCAGATATTGAATGTGTCGACTGTTCCAGCAATCGCAGCGAAACAATCGCCTATGTTAAGAACATTCAGCATCCCGGGCCGTATCCCGACGGAAACCGTTTATCAAAGACATCTCCGATATTCAAGTTCTGCGAGCGGTTTTTCCGCGATTACATGAGTCCTGAGGCCAGGCTGGAGGAGGTACTTGGTATAGATGACTGGAAACCTGACCTCCGCAGCTATACGAATCAAGGTTCGTTATCCCCCGTCCCTGCATCGGTACATGCTCGGTTTATCATCGACTGACCATATGTCATTTGCGCGCAGCCAGCCTTGTTCTACACGAGATTATGCATGCGAACGCCCTCGTTTCTGCGCAAAATGGAAACCGCCATATTTCTGATATTGAAATCAAGGTATATAACGGTTCTGGGAATGAGGAGTATTCGGGAGTGTATGGAGCAGCACTGTGCAAAACCCTTGCGCGAACTGCTCCCGAACGTCCGAATGCTAAGACGGCTCTTGTTAGGGACGGTATTACCTCAAATGGTGAGTTTGTGCATCCAAATCATCTTTCATTGGCCGTATAACTGCTGATATACACATCTTCCTTTCCTTGTTTCTACAGCGGACAACTATGCACAATTCGCGCTCGCAAAGTGGGTACAGACGAAGCTCAATGGCCGGTAAGAATACCACTCTCTACGAGTATTGTTTATTCAAGTGAATGTGAAGACCGACTGTGCATGTGCATAGATATCCGCACCTGCCAACTGACTCCACGGTGGCCGTTGATGGTTCCTGGCGCATTATATCCCACAGTCTCAAGACGAAAACCCCGCCACTCCATGGATCTGCTGCTAGTGACAATATTGACAAACAACATGATGGGAGCTGCGCTGACAAGGAGCTTATTTCTTTTACTGTCCCTGACTATCTGCCCAAATGTCTGAACACAATCGCTGTTGCAGAGTACGCGGCCGACGCCGCTCAGTGGGAAGCAAATACTACGCGCGAGGATTTTTAAACATATTTACAATTGGTTCAGGTGGACATGTGAAGTTGGAAAGATAGAATTGTTTCTCTTGCTATTAATAGACTTGATATTTTGTTGAATCATAAATGAGAATTTCTAGCCACACCATGGTCCGCGCTAACAAGATCCCCCATATTGCAGGAAACCCGCGGTGGCGTTCAGCGGTGAAAACAGACCTAGCTAGGATTTTGTAGCTCAAGCCATATAGGTAATCACTCGGCCATTAAGAGCCTCCTTGTGAAATTGCTGTATGACACCCCTCCGTAGAGTCACAGTTCCTGAGAAAAATGGCCTTCCTCGTATTGATCCGAGGGTCGATCGACTGCGAGTCTGGTTAAATTTGGGGTATCGGAGCGGTGGCCCGGGCAGCCTTAGAAAAGTAGAACTTGTGTATAGCGATGACCAGGAAGAGAAGGCAGTATATAACAAGGAATAGTTTAAAGAACTTCGAAGGCGGCCAGGCGTTGCTTTTTGGTGACTTCGTGTTGGGGCCTGGCTTTCGGTTGTTTCCAGCCTTCTTTGCTCGGCCGATGTTGTTGGCGCGCGCCATTGTTGCGTAGAGGAAAAGTATTGGACTAAAATGTGATAAGGGTCTTTGAAGGTGAAGACTTGCCTTTGGAAGCTTTGTGCTTTGATGTGTCTTTTATAAGCCAAATCTGTTCATAACACGGTGACCTTAATACATAAGCTCACAGGCGCAATGTTTGGGCTTGGTTGATTGGAGGTTAACAGGGATTTCACTATCTGTAAGAGTCATATCCATTATCTAGAAGGTTCACAGTATGTCCATCTGCTGGAACATTCACTGACAAGTGGCTAACTAGGCATGTCTGTTGTGACTCAAACAAAAGAACACCTAATCCGAACCAACCCGGCCGGGCCAGCCCTAACTCAACTCCCAGTCAAACCACCAAGCCAAAACTGATAGAGATTTCACGGTTTTTCCACAATAAACATTCCCAAATTATCCACCCGATTCGGCTCCATCAGGAAATCAAAGTACTTCCTCGGATTGCAGTAGTGCACGGGGGCCTGGTCTTCAATCGCGCCCCAGCCGTACGAGAGACCAAACCTACCCTTGTACTCGACTGGGTCTTGGGTTACGGGAAGGAAGTGGATGGACGGTGATGGTAGCGGTATCGGGGAGGCTTATTGGGTGGATTTATGGGATGAGGAGAGCTGTGCTTTATGACACTGTATTTGGGTTGACAGCGTTTTGAAGTTGAAGCCTTAGGCGTGCCTGGATAAGATGATAGGCTTACGCTTATGGTACTAACACTATCGCCTCACCCAAGGATGTGAGCTACGAGCATGTTTACGAGACGCGGTTTTTTATAGAGGTACACTCGGTACTGGGTTGGGGATGAAATAGAACATCGTTTGGTTATCACTCGATACTCCCAGGTTGCCAGGTCGGTGAATTCTGGACAGTAACTTCAACATGTAGACGAAACGGATTGGGGTCTAATAGGTAGCACTACTTATATCAGGATCAGGGTACGTCGACTGAACTGCTGAGCCGACAATTGGTCTAGGAACTGTTTTCATGGACTATAAAAATAGTCAGAAAAAGTTAGGTCATGCCGCTCCTTGTGCACGGATATGGTACAACCAGATGTCAGCATTGACTTCGACGGGAGCACTGCTTCAGATAAGCCAAGGCTGACCTTGTTCTCATCAAAAGGCCTACGGTTTCCGTCACCGACAGTGCCATTTCCAAGTTGGATGGCCTGTTTGTTTGGTAACTGGTTGAGGCCCAAGGCTCTGTCGCGTCGACGCCCTCCGGCAAGTCGGCATGTCCTGCAAGGAGAGCTGGCCATGACCGCATTGGGGTGGCTAAACCTTGGAACCGTCAGCCTGATCTCCAGGCCGCAGCAAAACGCTGCCTCCCAACATGCAAGGATTTCCGTTGCATAGTTAGTAACAACACTGATGCACGATCAAGCTGGAGGTTTCAGCTGCCGGTGTTCTGCCGACGCAGTTCGCCCCCAGTTGTTCGGCGTTGAGCTGTAACCCTAACAAAACAAATGGGCATTCGTGTGGAGCTCACTGTTTGAAAGTCCAGCCACTGGGTCCGAATATTCAGCGTGATATTTCGCTGGAAGCTCCTAAGTGCGCCCCGGGCCCCGAAACCTCGAACTGTGCATGCCACCGGTGAGATTTGAATCAAGCGGATGGTGACTCTAACCAGGCACCGTGGTGGTCGGCTGTTATCACAACAGCGGGTCGTGGAACACACCTGGGTCACGGGTGGATAACTCGGGGTTGGATGGGGCCATGGGGCTTCCGCGGAAACATCGTTTTTGTACCTCCCCTCGCGGAACTCCAAGGTGCCATTGTATCAGGCAGTTGAACCAAGTTTTCCGGTGCATTCTCCGCCAGCTTACTACACAGGCATGTTGGGGCGTTGACGGTACTCTGCTCGTGGCGACAGGTTGGGAACACCGAGGCCAAATGAGCATGAACGACTGCAGAAGTGTAAGACAGCACTGCAAGATGAAGTCGGCTAAAAATAGGGGAGCGGTGATGGATTAGCATCAGGGTTGAGTTCTGGGTTTTGGGTTCCTGCAGCGGACGGCGTTGGACGGGATCGTGAGTCTCCATCGTTCATCAAGCAGCGTCACAGTGTCACAGGGACAGCAGGAATTTGGGGGGACGATCACGCGTCGGTACGGTAATTGACGTAACTTACCAGACGCGCGGGTCGCGTCTCGGACGTGTTGCAACGCGTCTACCCCGCCTCTACGCGTTGGCCCCACCGGCAATAAGCGAAGCATCCAAGCGGAAAGCGGAAGACGCACCAATTACCAATGCAGTGTTCAAGTGCCCAGATGAAGAACAAAGGCGTCCAGAGTACTCCGGACGGAGTCAAGCAATGTAATACTAGACATTGACATCTGCACTGTAGACTTCCAGCTTCGAGACGCATCTTCTCATCCGTGCCTGATCTTCAAATCCCAACGTCTCGCTCAAAGCACTCCAATCCGGTCTACGTGGGCCCAAGCCGGTGAACAGGCTAATGCACGCCCAGTCCACCAGGCCTGCTAGCATGCTTCTGCAGCGAGGCTTCGAAAATTCGAGCTCACGCACTTGGATGGAAGGAAAGGCGGCACTCTGATCACACGGCCCATCTGAACATGGGTTCTGTATGGACGATCGGCGCCCCCCCCCCCGGTGGATGTAGATTCCTCGAGTGACAGCCGTGATCACACATGAACTTGTTCGGCCGTGAGTTCCAGGCTGTAGAGCAGTCACCAGACGACCGGGCTCCGGACTCAGCACTGTTGCTGAATGTAGAAGAAGAAAAAGAAAGCACAGCTCAGCAGGCGAAGGATGAGCGTTGGATGTGCAGCGGAGACTCCCTTGCTGGAAAACCTTGAGCAAGCCAAGCACGGCCATCTGGCGAGGAACAACATTAACGGCTCCATCGGGATCAACGCGATTTGTCGCCGGAGCTCTCGAGGGATCGTTGGGCGGCGCGGTGAGGCGGTTCAACAGTTGACCTTCACCAGCCCCCAAATTCCCTTCTCTGCTGCGGCCTGGTTGCGTTTGTTGATAGAGTGAATCGTGGAAGGTATTCAGGATCCAGCGTGAGACACGAGACACGAGGTCTGAATCATCGCGCATTCCAGTTCGGGTCTGGAATGTGGCCAAGGCAGAGTATATCCATCGACGCCCCATTGACCGCCGGTGGAACAGGTGGACTGTGAGAGTGGAACAAGTGAAGCTCTAGCGATATTTGGGCGGTTGTGGCCTGAGAACTGAGGCGCCGGCCAGTCCCCGTGGTCCCTGCTTCCCGTGCCGCCCGTCCTCAACTTCTGACCTCGTCTCGTCGCTCTCGGTCTTTCCTCTCCATCCCCAACCTCCTCCGACTGCTCCGGCTTAATTCCCACTACGGGCGTCACGCTCGTGCGATTCCATCCCTTCCGTTTCCTTCCAGTTTCTTTTGTGTTGGTCTGGCGTTTTCGTGCCTCGATGACGGCTCCGCTTCCCTTGCTGTGACTTACTGTCCGACGGAGCGCAGAATCGTTCGATGTGATCTCTGAACACCTTCCACTGTCGCATTTCGCATTCCCAGTGGCTGATCGCATCGGCTCTCACGAATTCGATCGCTTGTTCACTATCCGACCACTCGCATCTTGACGAACTTGTTTCCTTTTATCTTTCTTTTGCTGCTTTCCTAGTTTACGACTTAACGATCCCCCCGAACACGCCTATACTACTATCGATCCTTTTTTGGACGATTTACCCCCTTGACGAAACGAATCAATCTATTACAGTTCCACCGCGTCTGGCTTCTTGCACGAGACTTTCCCCGCGCGTCCGTTCGAACAAAAAGAAGATTCCGAGACGTGGAGTACTTCGTTGGAGAAAGGCAGTTATCAATTAGTTACGAGAGGCTTTCAATCGGCGAAGCGATGCTGCAATAGAGAGAGTGATCCATTTCCCGAACACAAAAAAATACGCGCTCTCTTCTTTTACCCGCGCCCGAGGGACCGCACAAGACCTGATACACCATGGCCAACCGCCAGCACGGTCTGTCGCGTACCTTGCCGAAGGATTTTACGTATCCTTCCGCCGGAGAACCTAGAACTCCAGAGCGCGCTTCGGTGCATCTAGATGCGCCGCCTCCACCGCCCCGGCATTCTGGCTCGCGCCTTCGCCCATCCCGCGTCCGGTCAGGGACCGACCTCTTTGCTCAAGTCAGCCGCGACTTCAGCGTCTCTGACCCTGCCGCCCCGGACATGCCTCTACCTTCTATCGAATTCCCTCCCACTCGTGATGCGTCCGCGGTCCAATGTGAGCCAGCGATGTCCCCGAAAAATGATCATCTTCTCGCACCGCCTCGCCCTCGAGTGGCCCTAAAGACCCCGCCGGCTCAGATCCGCCCAGACCCTGTCGAAGTGGAGTCCACCAGCTCTTGGTCCGCCTGGAATCCACGAGCCTTTGGAGAAGAGATCCAACGCCCGAGTTCGGCCTGCTCGAATGCGTCCGACTCTTCCGTTTCCTCAATTGAAACATTTGGCTCACGTCAATCGGTTGGCGGAAGCTGCACGAGTACTGAAAGCGATGCCTATGATCCTTTCTTCCATATTGAACTTACCCCGAAGCAAACCGCAGACACTTCACCGCTAACCGCAAATCTCTCGAGCAAACGCCAAAATCTTACAAAAACCAAAGAACGGTGGACTTTGGATATGGACAACCACCTGTGGAATACCTACCAACTTTACATCCAAGACCCTACTATCACACCCTTCAAAATGACGCCTGGTAGCATTCCGCCTCTCGGCGTCACGCATAGAGTGTCACGACAAGCAAAACGAACCTGGGAAAGGAAAGGAACTCGGCTTGACAAACAGTTCACCTCCGCTAACACTGCACCTCGGAGTGGTGGCTCAACTCCAACTGGAAGGGAACATACGTCAAAGCCTTCTTGGCCCAAATCAGAAGCCTCAACTCGACGAAGGCTGAAGTTCCTGTGTAAGAGGAAATTTTCCATCGCTCCTCACTACCAAAGGATGATGCAGTCTCGGAGCCCAACACCGTTCCTGGACCTCTTCTCGCGGCCCTCTGACGCACCGCCTCGAGTTGACGACCCCGTCAATACATCTGCTGTCTACGCGACCCGTGATTTGGGCGTATCTCTCGTATCCAGTTCGGTTCCAAGCCCATTAGCCGAACTAGCTACTCAAGATCCATTACCGAGCTCAAGCACCGAATTGCCTCGCCCACAAGTTCTTAATACTCCACGGAGTGAATTAAGCGGCCCACTGCCAACGAAATCATCCAGTTTCGACGGAAGCGGAGTGGTACCCCGACTCGGTTCGCCGTTCTCGTACCATACTTGGGGTCCGAACAACATAAAAAAGAGACATCAGCGACACACTCCCCGAGCTCGACGCGAAACCATCCATGTGGCAGGTGCACGCCTGCGATCTCCCCCGCGCATGGATCCCCTTCCAAATCTGGCCAACAACCACAGTTCGAGCTCCAATGCGGCCCCTGAATCACCGACTGACGAAGAGACTCGGCGCAATCTGGAGGAGCTTTTCCGCCAAGGAAAGTTGAACGATGTTGGCCACCGCCGTGTACGGATTCGAAATCGTGGGGCTACCACAAGCTCAGCGGTGACGCCCAAAGGTCTCGACCAGCTGTTCTCCCCACCTTCATCTTCGTCTCGTAATGAAGAGACGCCTTCAACGGAGAAGCCTATGCCCAATCAGATCTTGAACTTGAGCGGTGAACATATTAAGAGACTAGGCTCTCCTTTCAAAATGGAAGGATTTAGGCGTACTGCACCGCCGGGCAGAATTTCAAGACACGCGCCGTCTCTCTCCGATCCGTTCGCCAGCGGTGCAATTCCTCGGTTTCGGTCATTAGCACAACACGCGCCCTCTAAAAGTCAAACTGCCGTGACGACCGGACCGCCGTATGACCCGACGGAGGAAGGAATTTCGGATGCCGAGCGTATCCGGAGACAAATCTTGAATATGCCTTACACGAGGCGTTAGATGGTGCGAATTTACCCAGCTCCGGCGTGGCTGAGATTCGCACTGAGCTTTCACTTTGCGGAGGCCCGTTATTAACGGAGTGCCATCGATTATTATGATCCTGGTTGATTGATTTATTGTGTGACATTTAAAGCCATTTACAACGCGGAAATGATGATGTGAAACGGCATTGACGACACTAACGACAGTATTAAGAATACAGAAAGAGAATGAGCATCTTTTCCTGAAGAATGATGATTTCGAAAAAAACGAAAACCGCTTATGATTGATTATAAAAGTTGCAGCTTATTAGCACCTGGCGCGACACGAGCGAGTCTGGATCCGTATCCTCGCCGATACGGATTGCTTGACTATATTTCCTATTCAATTTTTTACCACTTCAACAGTCGACTCACACTCATTCTTCTTGGCCTCGACCGAATCCGCATTGGCTGCTAGGACATATCCAAAGACATCAATCGATCTGCACTCGATATTGCTTTTGATGTGGGCTTACGTCCGCGGCACAACCTCCATTCTTTGAACAAAACACTTATTGAAGCCCACCGGACAGACCAGCGCCGCGAAATCTTTCAAAGAACAAAACCCCCCCCAAAAAAGGCGCTGCTGTCGGTGAGAACTTCCCTTCACTCTATTTCCTTTTCCTTTTTTTCTTGTCTATCGGCTTCAGGACTTGGTTCCGGCAACTATCCACTCTCTATTTTTCCTTACATTATCTCGAATTTTTCCTTTTCTTTACCCACGACGAGCTCCAGACGTCGCGCCATATATGATGATTGGAACGGAGCAATGCTGCTATTGAATGAAACGACCCAATATAGATGAAATGATGCTGCTTATCGACTTACTTGCAAGCGCGCGTTTACACATTGCAGCTTTGTCCCCCTTTTTTTTTGCGCCAGGCTTTTGTCTGTGCTACGTGCCCCTTGATGTCAGACATGTAATCTATTGACCCTGTCTGTTCGAAGCAATCATGCTGATTGCCTCTAATTTTTACCCACCCATTTTTTTTCAACATCTTGAACTGCCCCAAAAAAGACTTGCAGGATTTCCCATTGGTATCTCTTGACAATCTATTTTCTCTTCGCCCGTTATTCCTTGAATGTTTTGCTTTTTCTTTATGTACTCGACTTTCTTTCTCTCTCCTCTCACTCAGTTTGTTCGCTCTAGCTTTCGTTTGGATGAACTTGACTTGTTTTGTGAGTTCAGCAGCTATGATGCCATGATATCATGATTCGATGTCGCGATATAAACCTGAGTGCTATGATTTGAATTTGGAACATTTATCTTCACTTCCAATTATATTCCACTGCAATCGTAGACTAAACGAACTACCGTAATACTTGAAATGACAACTGGTAGGAGACGCGAAGACAAAAGTAGAGTGAGTATATTCCTATAATATGGGCAGATAGAAACAAAGAGAAGGAAAACAGGTAATGTAGAGAACGCTAGAGTGCTCTGGGAAAGGGGGTATACGCAGGTGCTGTGTCGTGATAACATTACAAAAATGGAGACAAAACAAAACAGCAAGCTATAAACGAGAAGAGAAGAGATTCTTCGTAAGAACAGACCGAAAAGGTCTCAAGAAGGCAGGGGAAAGACAGAAACAGTAAGGAGGAAGAAATTAAACCCTCTCCAACCTCTTCTTCCTCTCCGCAAAGATAGCCTCCAGCTTGCGAATCTGAAGACCAAGTCCCTTTTTCTCCGCATTAGCGACAAGCCATGCCTCCATTCTCTCGCGGAGGTACTGCATGGAGTTCAGGACTGGAGTGTTAGATTTGGAGCTAGTCTTATTCTCCATTTGGACCCACCGATCCGCACTAGGGTTGAGGAGGAGATCGAAGACGTCGGCCCAGATATCACGTTCCCAGTAGCGTTTGAGCGGCTCACGAATCCGATACGTCTTTTTAGCTGCATCGGTAGCTACAGATTCGATGTATTTACCAAAGAGCATGACGTGGATGGTACCGGCGAGACCGTAGAGATCGATTTGGTGAGTCCAAGGCCTCATCTCGCGGATTTCAGGACATTCATGTTCGCCGGTTTTCCAGTCTGCGATGAATTGCACGTCAGGGTGGAAGGGACGCATGTCGATACCGCGGCCGAAATCGATGAGAGACAGGCCTTTGTTGCGCCAACCGAATGAACCCGTGGGGGAATAGTATACTTCCCGGGGGTCTGCGGAGTAGTCATCGAGAGTGGGCTGTGCTTGGTTGTCGTCGAAGCGAATGAGGCAGTTGTCGGCCTTGATGTCACCATGTAGAATACCACAGGCGTGAAGAGCTTGGACGGTGCGGAAGAGCTCAATAGTGAAAAACATTGCGAGGGCTTCATCGAGCCCTCCCTCCCCAGTGGCGGGACCCGAAATCCCTTCGTTACGAACGAGGTTCACAAGGTCGAGCAGTGTTCCCTGTGGGCGGTAATCCTCAACCAGGATGCTCTCGCTCTTGAATATATGCAGCTCATGTGCACGGATGATACTATCAGCGGCGCGTGAAAGCTGCGGAAGCCGACCTAGTCGGTCTTGCGCGGTTTTGATCATGTAGAACTCCCAAGCACTGGGTGGGCCAACTTCCAACTTGATCGCTTCAAAATCATAACGGGGTTCTTTCCGCCGTGTCAGGTTGTTGTCAACAGAACCTCCGCTGTTGCTGTCGGTCGACTCTAGGTCAGAGTCAGAAGCTAGACTATCAATACTTTCCGCCAAATAAACCGGGGCATATGCTCCGGCCCCAAGTTCCCGTCTGATGATATAGTTTCTCACCGCCCCTGGGATGTCGATTATGGGAACGTCAAAGGCCGCCTCGTCACCGCTTCTAGATCGTTTGCTACTGTTCTTCATGAATTTTTCGATTTCGGGGGCATAGTGTGTTTGTGCATCAGGATGGGCATGATATCCGGAATATCTTGCGAGTGTGGATTGCAGAGCGCGGATGATGGTGTCTCGAATAGATCTGGCGATGGGATTGCAAACCATATCTTTGATAATCACCCCCTGGTCGCTGGTTGCCTTTAGAGGAGACGGTGTTCTGCTTCCTGAGTATGCCTTGCTCGCGGTAGGGCTTTCGATAATATCTTCTAGACCTTGAAGGGTTTGCCCATGGAACGGCGTTTCGGTTGGGAGTGGACTAGACAAGAGATTTCCCATTTGTGGCATGCCAGGTGTTGTTGTCGGGTTTAGGACATTCCGTGAAGGGGTCTTTGCGCTGTATATATTACTTCGAGCGGCGGTCATCGATGGGAAGGAGTGCTCGGTGCGCTCCACGATTGGTGTCATGAAGGGTAGACGATTCTGGGCGGCTACGACAGGGTCTCGATATGGACCAGAAGGTGCTGCATAATCTTCAGGCATCTCCGGAACAAATCTCTGTCTTTGGGGCTTGTCGTCTGCGGGGCCAGAGTCGAAGGATCCTGTGTTGTCGCTTTCGGCATTATGTGTTGGTGATTGTGTTGGGTCAATAGAGTGCGAATGGAACGATGTTGTTTCAGAACCAACGTCGGCCGCAGAGAATCGCGTCCATTCCCCGTCAACAACGCTCTCGGCCTGAGTGTTATCGTAAACGTCATCTCCCTCGCCTTCATCGAATGACTTGTGGAATGTATCATCACCAAAATCACTTGAAGCAGCAGAAATTCGTCCGGTTCCCGTACTTTCTCCAGCACTGGTGTAGTCGTCATCATCGAAATCGCTACTTTCAGCTACATTGTCGGTCTCCGCCTTCAACGGTTGGTTGAAAATACTATAGATTTCGTCTGTGGCAGCCCGCGTATGAATGGTCATCGTCGGCTCTGCAGTGCTTTTGCGACGAATCTTGTTTCCAGACGGCGAATCGAACTTCATTTTGACTGTTTACCAGTTAGTATCTCGGGGACAGAAAAAGAGGTCGCCAGAGTTCTTACTTGTCTGCGTTTCGCCCTTCACTTCACGGACTTTCAATTTCCTTCCCTTCCCACTCTTGACATCTTGAGCCTTTTCCCCATCAATCGGTTGGTCCAAAGCGTGGCCATCTGTATCCTTCAAGGTTAACTTCTGCTGGAACTGGTCTGGGAGAGCCTTATCAGCCCCAAGCCCGGTTGGGTTGGACGAGGGTAGTTCTCCTTGTGCAGCGTTTCCTGAGATTTGCTTGAGGGGCTCCTTATTGGCACGCCAATCCTTGTCCATCCAGCCACGTTTGATAGCTCTCAGCTCTTCAAAGCTAACCTCAATGTTTGGATTCTTGTAGTCCGGGTATACTGCAGCAAGATCGACGAAGACTCGCTCCCTCCTTCCTGTACGCGGGTTGATCGCTTCCCTTACACGATGCTCTGGAACTGGCTTGGATTGCATTTCCTCTTTCACTGGTAAATCTGATTTTGACTGAATACATAAAACGCAAACCAATTTAGGTTTATGCCACCAATTAGTCCTATGATCGTAAATATACGGAAGTCATTGAGATGGGGATAAATGAATCACTGGACTTACCTCGTCCCTGAAAACCGCTAGCTTCTCCGTGGGCGCAGCTTTCTTTCCAGCTTTCAATTTTTCTCCGGCCCATGGCTTGGCCTCCACCGTATTCTCTTTTCGTCGCTCTTGCCTAGACCCAATACTATCCCAGCCTTTAGTTTGTCCACCCAGGGCAGGCTGGCTCGCTGCTGGATCTGTATCTGTAAATATTGCCATCTTCGCTTTGCCCGACTTTGTTTTTGGCACACTTGCCGTTGCGGAGCTTGGGCGCTGGGCTTGGGGGTCTGCGGATTCGGCGGCACTCGAGGCAAAGGGGTCAACTTTGGCCGCTAATGCAGGACGGACTGCGGGAAGGGCGGGGGAGGATGGTCCGTTGTCTTGTGATTGTTGTTCATAACGTCTCTGAAAATCATTATATTTTCGGGCCAATCGCTCTGTTGGTCGGGATTCCCTGTCAATACCAAGTCTATAAACCTCGTCGGCCTGTGTCCATCTCCCGGCACTTTCAAGCCAAGCAGCAAATTCTTCATAGAATAGAGCGAGGCCTTCCCCGACGTGGTGGCGTGCCATAAATGCGAAAGTTTCTCGGGGAGAGTCGGAAAACAGCCTTATGTAGTGGAGCCATAACTTCAAGTAACGAGGGTCGTTCTTGTAGTGGGGTGATGATAGGAATGATTTAACTGCGCGTTCTAACAGTGGTAGGAGGCCGGATTCTGCTGTTGCTTGGGCTGAGGGGTATGCATTCAATGCCCACTTTACATAGCGGTCATATATGTCAAGAGGATCATCGGATTCGCCGATTGCCTGTAGTTCAGACTCGTACTCTTGTCGGATCGCATCGTTAAGAGTCCTTGTATCGTTCGGAGAAGGCGACGCAAGTTTATCGCTAGGGTCACGCGGGGAAAAGATGCGGGCCAAATCTCTCGCAGAGCGACCGCCCGGTAGAGATTGGATGTTTTCCTTCTGGTTCTCAATGATGTCGAAGTCGATCAGATCTCCGGAGGCCGCCATGGCGGCAGCGAACGTGGTTGATGGTTGAGGTCAGGCGGGATTATATTTGTCGATGGCGGGTTCGCTGATGTTATTTGACTTATTATTTCAAAGCAAGCAGGTGTCGAGATTCGCTGGCACAGGGGGGGTTGTCGATTGTCGTTGAAGTGGTCGAATTCGTGAAGCATTTCCTGAGACAGACTCGGTTTATTTTCCCTCCCGCGTTTATCGATAAACACGTGAGCCGTTGCTATGGTGATTCAGTCACATGATCATGATTCCCAATGGGGAAATATTGAAGCTCTGAAGTCTCTCGCGACGCACTGTCGATTAATCGAACATCGCGAGAATTATTTGCTTAAGCGCGTTTCATCGCATCAAGTTTATCCGGAAAACTTTTTTTTCTAGCTCTGCGCAATATTAAATACAAAGTCTTTGACGAGACCCGACGCGCTTAGTGACGCGGCTATCGGACCTTGTTCCTCTCAAGAGCCACAAGCAACTAATCGTTGCCCATGAATTCTTTTCCGTCCACTTGCATGAGCTCATACAGTCTGGAATCATAGGCGCTCTTTAGTTATCCTTCTCGTTTTTCACCTTCGTACCCTTCGCATACTATTCCGCACTTCCAGGTCGGGCCCGCTGCGGCGAATTCGAGCCCGAACGCCGACTCTCCTTCGCAACATATTCCATCAGAACATTAAGCCTCACAACCCCAAGACAAGTTGCAATGCCTCCCCAAGGTACCCGAAAGGCTGCCAGATCGTCTGCAGAGCTTCAATCGACAAGCAACAAACGAGACCTCGAAGAGGAGCCTGAATTACTTACTCCGCGGCGGCAATCAAAACGTATCAAATCGACCGAACAGCTTCGAGGCACCCCAGCTAGTCCCCAACCGAAGGTTTCAAGAGCGCAAACCAAAAGCGAGGGTCAACTTGTGCAGGAAGAAACAATAAAGGTTCAGAATCAGCCTCAAAATTCCACTACCACAACGAAGGAAAAGATTGAGGAACAGGTGGAACAGGACTCCTCCGTTAAAGTCAAGGATGAGGTAGACGAAGAAGCTACAGTCACAACAAAAACCCCCAAGAAGAGAAAGACAAAGAAGGAACAACAAGCCGAAATCATGCCATTGAGGGCCCGTACCCAGGGTCTGCGCATGTTTGTCGGAGCTCATGTGAGCGCGGCAGGAGGTAGGATTCCCTGTCTCATTTGATGCTCGAGATTTGGTTTGAGGCTTATCGCTTCTCATTCGGCAGGTGTGTTTAATGCTGTGAGTAATAGCAAGCACATTGGGTAAGTACACGCCTACGGTTTTAGCTTGTTAGGTGTATGTGTAACTGATGTCTCCCAGCGGCAATGCTTTCGCCCTTTTCTTGAAATCTCAGAGGAAATGGGACAACCCTCCTCTTCAGGATGAACACAGAGACAATTTTCTCCAGCTTTGCAAGGACAATGATTATGACGCAGCAAAGTAAGTAAAGTTATATGTTGGACTTACCTAGACCCAGCCCGCTAATCCATCACAGATATGTTCTGCCTCACGGTTCGTACCTGGTAAATTTGGCGCAAGAAGACAAAGCAAAAGCAAAGCAGGCCTATGACTCGTTCTTAGACGACCTGCGCCGCTGCGAAGCCCTTGGCATTCAACTGTACAACTTCCAGTAAGTTCGACATTTTTTACTTGTACCACCCACTATCTAAGTCAGAGAACAGTCCCGGGAGCGCAAACAAAACCCCATTCCCCAGTGCACTCGCGCGGCTTGCAAAATCTTTAACCAACGCGCTCTCGGCTACATCAACGGTCGTACCCGTCCTGGAGACAATGTGCGGCCATGGCTCAACAATCGGAGGTTCCTTCTCAGAATTCCGCGATCTCCTCGCTTTAATACCAAAAGAATTCCACCACCGCATCGGAATCTGCATAGATACATGCCATAGCTTCGCCGCAGGATACGATCTTGTCACACCAGCCGGCTTCCAGGCGTTTCTGAAAGAATTCGAAGAACTAATCGGCATCCAGCATCTCCGTGCCCTCCACCTTAACGACTCCAAAGCACCCGGCGGAAGCAAGCGTGACTTACACGCCAACATCGGAACAGGCTTTCTAGGCCTAAGAGCCTTTCACAACGTCATGAATGAACCTCGCTTTGAGGGTATACCCATGATCTTAGAAACTCCAATTGACCGGGTACCGGTCACTAGCGGAGTTAAAGAGGAGAAAGAAGAAGCCAGCGATGACGAAGCCAAACCAAAGAAACAAACCAAAAAACCGGCCGCAGCGAAAAGCAAAACACAGCCAGTCCCCGATTTCTCCGTCTGGGCTAAGGAAATAGAGCTCCTCGAATCCCTAATCGGCATGGACCCCGATAGCTCAGAATTTCGTACACTAGAAGCCCGACTCTCCGAGGAAGGGCGAGAAACACGCGAAAAACACATGGAACAGTATAAACGCAAGCTCGAGACCGAGGAGAAGAAGAAGGCCAAGGGTGAAGGGAAGCAGAAAAAGCTCATGGAAATGATGAATAATAGCAAGGGGAGGGGTAAAGCGAGCGCGAAGAAGGATGATGTTGAGAGTGAGGATGAGGGATGTCAGAGCTGTTAAAACTAGACAGCAAGTCAAGCGCAATGAAGCCTAAATAAGGGCAATTTTTACTCAGTTGTATGCCCCGCAGGAGGTATTTTTCTATTCTTGCATATCGTATTGGGCTAGACTTTAGTCCTCATGCTAATGCACGGGTCCATGCTCATCCTACCTGCTTCTAGTTGTGAAATCCAAATATATATCCCAACCAGGGAGTCTATAGCACGAAACTACCAAACTTGAACGGTATGGGCAGGGAGCAGTACCCCAGCTGTAGAATAATAAGCCAAAATTTCATAAAATATGCGATTGCAAACATATTCATCGCAGCGCAATGCTGATTGATTCTCTCTAACTAGTAACTAGTAATGGAAGGGTATTTCATATATATAACACCAGAAACCCACACAAGCATTATTCCATAAAATGCGACGTGACAATTCTCTGCCGTGGGTAACCAATGTGAAACAACACGGTATCTCTCATATAAATCAGGTATCTATACCAGACCCGGGTTTGCCAATATGTGACGGAATTTCCAATAGAATGTGTCCGTATTAGACCAACCACCCAAGATTAAGATAATAGCCGCCGTTATAACAATAAACAGACCGGGTGCGTGGGTGTGCATATCGTAGCCCCAAATCCACAGGGCGAAGCACGAAAAGTTTGACAACTCCTTGAAATGCTGGCCGTAGTAGCTAGAGAAGAGATTCGTGGGTTCCGTATCGGGATATTTGGACTGCGATCATCTCATTGGCTGTGAGCTGGAGATCCTCTTCCCGAGGAAGATGGGATGTTTTCATCTCCATCTAGACCTAGATGTTCGTGCTTTTGTATCTCTCCTTCCATGGAAACTATAATTGGTGGAGCCGACTTCAAGGGTGATGGACCGGGGACTAGAGGCGAATGAGTTGTGCTATGGCCATGGTCGCTTAGGTTCCCAGTGTTGATCGTCAGCCCGTGGGTGTTGTGACTAGAGCCTGTTGCCAAAGAGGGAAAGGCGCGCCCAGCGTTTGAGTCCTGAGGGGGATTGGGGTTGTTGACACCAATATCATCGTTCATATGGAAATCCTCGGTATGGAGTTCGGATGTTTCTTGGTTCACGACTCGCTGATAATCGCCGCGTCTTCCAGGAACAGAGCCGTACTCTGAATCCGAGTTTGGGTTAGAATCCCAATTGTTGTTTTGAGCTTCCGCTCGCATCTTGGATATCTTCATGTAGTTGTAAGTAGCAATACTGCCAATGGTGACGACGAGACCCGTGACGTTGACGACAGTGAGCTTGTCGTGGAAAATCACCCCGGCTGCGGTGATCGTGACAACTTCCTTGAATATGCCGCAGATACTCAAGGTGACGACCGATGATCGCTGGAGTAGCGCAAACTCGGAAGAGATCATGCAGAATGCTAGCACACCAGGGAAAATCAACAGTACTAGACCTGGTCCCATCCCGTGAGCATCTGCCAGGGCCCTCAGGCCGGTGACGATTTCCGTTGGGCCTTCGACGGCCAAGGCGATAAAAATAAGAGAAATGAACATGACTGGGGTGAGGAAGAAAAGGGTCGAAAACGGATTCGCCGTGGCTGGGTGTCGTAAAAGGAGAATCTGCGTCAGTCCCCATCGGAAACCGGAAAAGAAAGCTGAGGCTATGATCAAGACGAAGCCCACAGTGTTGAAAGCTGTTTCTCCGGCTACCATCATGACCACTCCGATAGTCATCGTAGCGATGATAGCAATTAATTTGAGGGAAGGTGTCTCCAGACCGAAGACAAATGCGAATAGGAGGACGAATGCAAGCGCAGATGATTTGCACATGGTCAAGAAAGTAAGGGTGATGAACTTTAGTGACATATTGCCAAGCCCAATATCTAGGGAGGTCGCTGTACCACATGGTACTAACCGTGTGAAATAGAAAAACTTGGTGAGCACCGATTTTGGTTCAGACGAATCTGGCGATCGGGATGTTGAGGGTGCAGGCCGGGGCCGTAGTGAGGGGATGAAAAAAAGGATAAGGCAAGAAAGCAAGAATTGGACGAGCATATGCAAGCTGGTGGTGAAGAGAGGAAATGGAAAGACTTCATTGTCATTGTCATCTCGAGAAAACATCCATTTATTGTACTGTTTCGTGGTTAGAGGTTGACGTCGAATCAATGTAAAGGGGTCGGGAAACTTACAATTGATATGGCGAGCGAGAAGAGGTACCATAACAAGATCAGCCCAACATTAACAAGCAGCCTGCTCATAACAGTCCGATCTGCTGAGCTGATATTAAATGGTTCATCACGAGACGCCTTTACACCCGCAATGCGGGCATCCAATTGCCTCCGCTGCTTTCGTCGTCGGCGCCGCTGACGCCTCTGATTTGAGGTGAGCCCGGTCTCCTCATCGTCGGGGTAATCGTCGTCGGAGCTCTGATAATGGGCTTCCTCGCTCTCCGCGATGGAAGAGAGGTCGGAGACATCTGCATCCTCGGCTGGAGACGACCTTTGTTCCTCACGTTTATAACCATTATCCTCTCTTTGCTCGATGAGAGGTGGCTGGGCCGGGCCAGCGCCCGTGAGGACGGAGCTTCGCCGTCGGTGGTGATTGCCAGGGGATATGCTCATTCTGGGCGATAATTAGAAAGACAGGAGAATTTGCTATGGCGACGATAGCTCCATCAATGCGACCTTGCCAATTCGTGCACCGCGGGTCTAGCCTGAGAAATCAACACAGATCGACGAGGAGAAAGGATGGACGGTCGGAGGAGGCGGGCGGCTGGCGGATTAAAAGAAAGAACGAAAAGAAATTCGGTGAGAGAAACACTATAGTTGACACGTCCGGCGGGAGAACTTGATTGAGGAAAGCGGTTTATTTTGCAGTAAAGAGACTTGGTGCAGGTGGCTCGCCGGAGAGGGAGAGGCAGGCAGGACGCAAGGGCGACCGGTGGAGCGCGGAGAAGGAGAGTGACTGAGGAGCAGTGACGCTTGGATAAGGGTGAAATGATTCAAAGGAACACGGAAAGAGAAGATAGAAGGACACAGACAAAAGGAAGGAAAAGCAAGGCACAGGGCTGGTTGGTATGGTAAGGATTGACGGGGAGAGGAAGACGCAGAAGGGAGATCGAGGCAGTCGGTCACAAGATCAGGAGACACAAGCATTAGGCCGTCACTATAATTTCAGAAAAACAGCGATGGGGCTCGTTTCCGCCAAGGGTCCGAAGCAGCAGCCCAATAGCCACGGGGGAGGCACGAAAAGAGCTGCCAAGGGGTCGACCGACTCCTGAATCTGAGTCTCGACTCCATCCAGCGCTCCAGCGCTCCAGCCGCTTCCGGCCTCAAAAGTCAAAACAAAGTAAAGTCACGCGACCTGGAGAGGTCACGTGCATTCCGATCAACAAGAAAGACGACATTATTTATCATCCTCACCCACCCTCATCCACTTTCATCGTCATGACTGCCATCATCATGATTATCATCGCCATCAATTACAGGACACTGCTGCAAATTTACATGGGTTCATTGAGATATGAGAGTTACCCAGACCCATTCACTGAAGTCCAGACTCCAGCCCACGAGGTATACTCCCCATCAAGATATTCCAGGAACTGGTAACAAAGTAAGTATGATGACTCTCCACTGTTCCTGGAACACGGAATACCGACCGCTACCAAGTATCAAGCAACCCGTGGATAAAAATAACATCAACTACTTGGGCGATGCCTTCGTTTTGCACTCTACAGACAGGCTCTCCGGCCTGGCAAACCGTCCATCCTTGGATAGGATACCTATATCTGCTTGACTCTGGGTGGACCCGGGGTTGGCTTCGAAATCCAAATAATACTCATGCGGGAAACTGGAAACCAGAACCAACTTGTTGAATTCGAGCAAATCGGTCCTGAATTAAATCACCCAGTTTCGATTTAGACGGCATTCCCAGGAACATCCGCGACAGAGTGGACGAATGGCTTTGTCCAAGATATCGGCCCATATAACTGCAGACAGTAGCGCCCATACCCACGCCCTTTGCTAGTATATGGGCGTCTCGTCTAGGAAACAGGACAGCTCCGTACTGTCGCAACGCTAGGTGCAACTGTCGTTTAGACATCCTTACTACTAAACTACTGCAATCGTAGCTATAACATCAAAAGGCTAGCCCTATCAGAACCCTTGGCCATGACCTATTTGATGAGGCCCGTGGAAGGTTGGTCTCGGGGAAATCTTCAGATCTCCTAGCCGGGGGCCCCTGCACTTAGACCGCGACTTACAAGTTGCGATCTTCGATCCTCGATACTCAGCAACACGAGGCTGACCATGAATTGATCAATGGTAGCGCACGTGGAATGAGCACTCTTTGCCAGAATATAGTATTAGTAGAGGCCAGTAGCGAGCTACAAAAGGGATTAGTTCGGACAGAACTCATGGCCAAAGAACACACGATCTAGTTAGGGCTAAGGCAGTTATTAGCCCTGTGCTGGTACATTGAGATTTGAAACCCAAAATACTGTAGGAAGGCACAGGCCACCCGATCGCACCTGCCTTTAATGTTAAGTCCAGGTTAAATAAAATACATGCTGGATCAGGAAGCTGCGATGGACACTGTAGACACCAGAATAGGAAGGGTCCCTGATCTCTGTTTGGCGTTTGCATTCAAAGTATCCGTACAGCGGAACTCTCCCATTTGTCTCGTGGCAGCTGCTTCAGCACCCGCAAATCATGACGCCGTCTGGTGACCAAGGCGAGCGACTAGTCGAGGAGCTAAGAGTCTGTGCCACTGCCCTGATTCGCTAGCGATTTCGCCTCGTGAAGGTTGTTTAATGACGATCCGGGGTAATTTCGCCGAATTTATTGGGGGTTCGGGCGTGCTCTGTGCCGTGCGGGGAGCCTCGGCTGCGAATGGATCGAACTATCCAGGGTAATTGCACAACAGAGGCAAATTATTAGAAGGATTTTATTTACAATGATAAGGACACTGCTGGGGTGCTAGCACGTTGTTCCCCCTTATAGTAGTAAGTGGGAAATAAGCCCATAATGAGGTGAGCATCTGTAAGAGGACTTGGTAGGGTCGAGATATTGACTGGCCGGTTGACATTTGAGGAATCAAAACAGTAAAGGCCTAATGGCTGATTCAAATAGGGAGGATGCCAGTCGGAATGAAGACATATTGTATACTCCCTCCACAGTACCAAGGCTGCCGGTATGTTGCAGCAGCGGATGCTATTCCTGTTGTGTTTTAGCTGGGCGGCGTACTCGAGCTGTTATTCGACACTTCCAAATTCGTTTTTCGCGTGCAGAGACTGGGACTGTACTGATATCCACGGTGAGAGACCGGAAGGGTCATACATCTGCAGCATTCTGTCTGCAGACATTCGAACATCTGGGGTACCGATTGTGGGGATAGTAGACCGGCCTGCAATAAGAATACGTCGTGGTATAATGCCAAAGATGTATACGGACACCGGAAATGGAAGGGCCAGACTCACGGGGCCTGGCTTATTGCATAGACCGCACAGTAGTCTTTACTATTCTCCGGGGTGCATTATCCCGTAGCTGACGTGCAGCCCTAACTAGATGGACCCCCGCATGGCCCCAGATTCCAGACTAGGGCGTAAGACCCCAGAATGCACTATAAGACCATACAATTTACGACACTCACGGCAAGGGCTCTAGTCAAGCCAAGATCATGCCCAAGAGTCTCGGGCGAAGCTATCCCGACTGTCCTATTCTTGACAAGAAGGATCCAGTTGCTGGCAATCTCAGCCGAAGTGGACAACAATTCGGAGAACCCGAGGGTTGTATTTCATAGGTACAAAAATGCGCGAGAAACCACTTCTTTTTAATCTCATCTGGAGCATGACATTAAGGAGAGCATCGCTGCTATCTTTCGGTGATCCCTGACAATGCGTCTTAACAATCTTTCCGCTTTGGCGAGTGCTGCTGCTGCTTTTCTGTCCCTGACTAGTCATGTCCAGGCCCAGCAGCCACTCCACGACTGGAAGAAAGCATACGATGCTGCAGAACAACAAATCACGACATGGTCAACCGAGCAAAAAGCCAATATTTCGGTCAGGAGTGGCACCGCTCCTGGATTCGTGCCCTTCGAGCCCAGCGATGGTTAGTAACCTTATTCTCCCCACACTACTGCCCTGTCCACAGCATCTGACCTCATCCGCCACGGCTGACATAAATAAAACCATCTAGGACCTACAGGTGTATCTGGCGGACAAGGCGTATCCGGCTGGATTGGAGGCCAGACGATCAGCAGTTCCTGGAACCAGTCTCTGGTGGCAGACCAGTATGCGCGCATGGCTGTAGAGTTTCGCGAGAAGGGCTATAACATGCTACTGGGTCCGTCCACGGGCCCTCTTGGGAGGAGCCCATACGGATCAAGGCTCTGGGAAGGGCTTGTAAGTTGGCGTTTATCAGATGCTATGTTGTCTCAACCTGACGGATTTTCAAATCTAGGGCTCTGATCCGTATCTCAATGGGAAGATGTAATTTCCACCCCAGCTCGATTTTGGTGGCTCAGGCCAGATCATAGCTAACGGGCTGTTTAATTAGATTTGGAGCCGGTGTGAAGGCTATCCAGGAGCAGAATGTGATCTCTTGCGGGAAACATTATATCGGTATGGCTGTTGTCGTTGGCTGGATAGCAGGCTTGAACTGACAGATATAGCCAACGAACAGGAGACTAATCGTACAGCCTTCGATAGCGACGACCCTCTGATGCGAACCTCTAGCAATCTGGATGATAGGACCTTGCACGAGCTTTACCTCTGGCCATGGATTGACGGTGTTGCAAATGGCATGGGCTCCGTCATGTGTGTTATGAACCGAGTCAACGGTATAATCGGTTGCGAGAATGACCACATCATGAACCGGGTATTGAAGAATGAGACTGGATTTCAAGGTAAGAGTTCCTATCAATGATATCGTGCGAATGCTAATGTTTCTAGGCTTCATTGTCCCCGATGTCACTGCGCCGTTAAACAAGACCGCCGGGCTCCTGGGCGGCCTTGACTGGAACTCAGGATACAATATCACTGAGATACTGGCCACCATTAAGCAAGGCGATATTCCCGAGAGTGTTATGACCGAGCACGCTTTACGGATTGTGGCGACGCAGCTTAACCTCCTCGAACCCCCAGAGCAGTATCCATCGCCCGCCGACACGGAGACCCTCAACGTCAGGGACCCCAATAGCAAGCACTTCATCCGTAGAGCAGGAACTGAGTCCATCGTTCTTCTGAAGAACAAGAACGGAACTCTACCTCTCCGCAACCCAAACTCCATCGGCATCTTCGGCAAAGACGCAGCAAACCTCGCAACCGGCCCAAGCCCTAAGGCAAACTTTGCTACGTTTGAGGGCGACACCTACGATGGACACCTCATCACAGGAGGCGGAAGCACCTCACCTGCACCGTATGCTGTTTCGCCCTTGAACGCCCTTACTGCGAAAGCCGCAGAGGGCCGCGGGTTTAACTACAGATATATCCTTTCAGACAACTGGACAGTCACGCCTCCCCCGTCCACAGGCGATGGCTTCTTCCAGAGCTTCGAGGTCTCTGTTTCCGAGTACGCCTCGGAGTCTGAATACTGTCTTGTTTTCGTCAATGCCTTTGGCAAAGAGGGCGCAGACCGACGCACCCTTGCTGACCCGGTTGGGGACCAGCTGGTTAACGATGTCGCTAATTATTGCAGTCAGACGATTGTGGTGATGAATAACGCCGGGGTTAGACTTGTTGATGCCTGGATTGACCATCCGAATGTTACAGTGCGTGATTATGACTTGGCTCTGCAATTCTGTAACCGTGTTAGACTTGCTTATTGATCTGTTTCTTCCTAGGCTGTCCTTAACGCAGGCGCTCTCGGCCAGGAAAGCGGCAATGCCATCGTGGACATCCTCTTTGGCGAAGCGAATCCCTCAGGAAAGCTCCCGTACACCATCGCGAAGAATGCCAGCGACTACAACGGGCAGATCTGCGAATGCTGCGAATGCGACTACACAGAGGGTCTGTATATCGACTATCGCCATTTCGACCAGGCGGGCATTCAGCCGCGGTATGAGTTTGGGTTTGGGCTTTGTATGTTTCACCTACGTCCCTGATTGATTGGAAGGAGTACTTGCTGGTAGGTGTTGTGGATGTATCTGATATAGTGGACAGCTTATACAACGTTCAACCATTCCAACCTGGATATCAAACTCGCTTCGGAGTCCGATACGGCTGCCGTGGATCCATACGCCACCGGGTCGATAATACCAGGCGGCCCTTCAGATCTATTCGACGAAATCTTGACCCTATCTGCCGATATCACGAACACAGGCAATGTAGCCGGAGCAGAGGTTGCACAGCTGTATCTTTCCTTTCCGGAGGTCGCGAAGGCGCCAGTACGTCAATTGCGAGGGTTTGAGAAGGTATATCTAGAGCCCGGGGAGACGCAGACTGTTACGTTTCCCATTCAGCGGCGGGATTTGAGTATTTGGGACTCGGGGAAGCAGGGATGGAAGATTGAAGGAGGGAGTTTTACTGCGTGGCTTGGGAGGAGTAGTCGAGACTTTACGGGGAGTGCTGATTTTGATGTTTTCACTGCCTAAGCAGTGCGCCTGTGCTGCCCGAGATAGGGTTAGAAGATCGGTCTGGCTTGGGGTGGTAGTTTCTGAGAGGCACTTGGCAAATGGATTTTATAGTGACTGAAAGTAAGATGAAAGAAGTGAATTGGATATGTCTACTAGATACTAGTACTCTCAAAGGCCATTCGCGTAATGTAAGAACCAAACACGCACGACAGTGGATTGCTTTGATCTCACAGCACCACTACCTACTGCTCATCGCAATCCTCTTCTGCCTGCACGACTTGTGTAATCGTGGCCGTCTCGACAATGGCAGTAGTTACTGGATTTGGGTTCGAATTCGAATCTGAATTCCCTCCCTTGCTCTGAGTCTGCGTTGGTTCCTCCACTTGCTCATCGCAATCCTCTTCTGCCTGTGCAACTTGTGTAGTCGTGGCCGTCTCGACATTGGTTGTAGTCTCTGGATTCGAGTTCGAGTTCGAGTTCGAATTTGAATTTGAATTCCCTCCCTGGTCCTGAGTTTGCGTTTGTCCCTGCACTTGTGCATTGCCCTGCCCCTGGGTCTGTCCCCCTCCGCTGCCATACTGGTTCCAAAGCCAGTCTACCAGATCCTGCAGGTTCCACAAATCTTCGCCCGTTGTCGTCGTGACGGGTGCCGTAGTTGGCGTTGAGCTAGGTGCGGCATTGTTGGTCCAGTCAGACGCTGAGCCCGACCCTGAACCTGAGTTCGAACCCGAGCCCGAACCCCAGCCCCAGGTGCCCCAATTGCCCCAGTCGCCGGTTCCTGTTCCTGTTCCTGTTCCTGTTTCAGTGCCGGTGCCGGTGCCAGTACCGTCGCCGCCGTCGCCACCCCAGGGCCAGTTTGAACCGGTGCCTGTACCAGTACCAGTGCCAGTGCCAGTGCCAGTATCGCCGCCATCATCGCCACCATCATCGCCGCCATCATCGCCGCCAGTATCACCGCCCGTTTCTGTTGTACCCGTAGGGGTGGGTTCAGGGGTATTTGTGGGCTCTACCGTTGTCGTTGTTGCCGTGGTGTCGCCCGAGTCACCCGAGTCACCTCCAATGCTGATGCCAAGATCAACGCTGAGCGCGGTCCCGATACTAACAGAGTCATCGGCGGCACACTGAAGATAGACAGCTGCGTGGATTGTTAGTAAAGGCCAAGTGTAAATACCATAGAAGGAAGAGTCGTACCGGAAGCATAGTAAGCAAAGTTATCAGCGTTGTTTATTGAATCTTGCGTGTTAAAAGAGAGGACACTGTCCCAGCCATAACCGACATCTTCGGTTCCGGGGCTGTACAGCGCACTCGCGTGCGAGTACTCGTGAAGGGTAATAGCAGCTTGGTCGAGGTATCCACAGTAGTTGGATTCTCTGGTGCTGGTGTAGTAGGCGGGGCAGTTGACGACCTTGTTAAGGGAAGGATAGGTCATGGCCGCAACGTTTGAGGAACAGTAGTCGTCCGCAGTAGGTTCACAGTAGTAAGTGAGCTGGCCTGTCGTTGTTGCTTCCTTGGCAATAGCTTCCAATCGACCAGCGACTTTCTCGATATCAGATTCAGAGGTAGTTTTGAAGAACTTTTGAAAGAGGGCGCTGCCTGTGCGTGCGTCTTTGGCGGCCGCGGTGGCCATTTTAGCAGCTCGGGTGATGGCTTCTTGTACTGCTGCTTTGTTCTCGTCCGAACATTCAAGTACAGAGCGTTGCTCCATGCGACGGGTGAGGTCGGCCGGCGCGGTGAACGAAATGTTGTTGGATGTATATTTGGCGGGAATAAATTTGTTCTTGTTCCCTAGAGTAGTGTATTCAAGAGCTCCCTTGGCCACGGCTGTGTATTCCTGGCCCGGGGTAAGATCGTAGAGGTCAGCGATGTCGAAAATGGACGCGACTGTCTTGTTAGGTGCCACTTCGACAAAGCCATCGTCAGTCAAGTGGGCGAGAATGTATTCGACATGAGCTCCGATGAATGTTGGATCTGAGTCTACTATCATATTAGCATGCGTCTTTCAATCTAGTGGAAGGGAGCACCAACCGCCGCCCTGAACAATGACCTTCTTTGTTGGGACATGGTCAAGGATACCACCTCTTTGAGAGAGCCGAATGCCCTCCGAGCCTAGGTTTGTGATCTCTGCCTTGACCGTCGTGTTTCCAAGAGACTCTATCGTAACGTCAAAAGAGGGTTGAGCAACACCCTGTGTTGCTTCCTGGGCCTGCCTCGGGATCAAAATCGGCTTTCCAGAAGCCAAGGTTATAACTGCCAGCAGATAAAAGAAAAGAAAGAGTGCCATTTTAAGGAGCGGATGGCACGGTAGAAAGAAATAATTGAATGAGCGTCTGGCGATCCTAACCACATTGTAGCGTGTTCGTCGGCTTATATACTGCTGG
Organism: Aspergillus puulaauensis; assembly: GCF_016861865.1. Taxonomy (NCBI): domain Eukaryota; kingdom Fungi; phylum Ascomycota; class Eurotiomycetes; order Eurotiales; family Aspergillaceae; genus Aspergillus; species Aspergillus puulaauensis. Next base: position 942,039 of record NC_054860.1, on the reverse strand, counting down.
AGCGAACCCCATGTCTCCCGCTTCGGAGCATTGTTTCAAAACGCCTAGAGGACAAGGTGTTTCAACGGCTTTGTATCGTGCAGATTCAAACAATCACGCTAAACTTGGCAAAGGGGCTATTCTCACGAAGGTGAGACACTGGTCTTTGTGTATTAGGAAGAGGAACCAATTAGCAGTGCCGCCGTGCCCTCGGTATCTCAGGGTCTGTGTGGCGCGGCAGGACCACTGGCTAGCCGACGCTGCCGGTGCCTCTTCAGCAATGAAACACGATAGGAAAACCACCAATCAGCTCGCGTCTGCACTGACAACGGCCAGATGTGGGCTGCAGCGTTGCCAGCGTAAGGTTGAGGATCTCCGATATTGACAGGGCCGTGTGGAGATTAGGGGTCCTGAAACACGGCTTGGCGGTCTCGCCAGCCGCCTGTAACAGACTAAATTCTGCCATATCTCCGAATGTCCTGCCTCGAATGCAAGTAGCGAGGGCACAGATTCTAATTCGCATTCAGGTTGGGTCGAGAGGGCAAATCATGAAGGTTCCCCCGCGCTGGTTCCCCTGAAGATTATCCTGCAATTCGGACAAGTAATATACTCACTACACAAAACTTGGCAATTTGGCAAGCATAATTAGCCATTTTGTAGATCGTCGGTTATCGTAATATTCTTGAACCCGTTGCTGCCACCGAGCTGTCAAGCTCGAACCTTTGCAAGGATCGTCGCACCTGCCATAGCTACTGAAACAGCTCAGGACGGCAAACAAACTTCGTATGGGGCAGATGTTTGAACGCGGTGTCACTCGGAGTCTCCGAAATGTCAACACATAAGAGCAGGGACCATCCCAAGAAGGTCTTCAGCTTGTTGTGCCCAGGGACCGAAAAAGCCAAGTGCACGGCCGAATATTACAGGGGTGGCCACAAACAAACAGGAGTATGGCCAAGGCGACTCTTACCCCTAAGTTTGGCCACCCTTCATCTGTCGGACATTCAGATTTACTCGCTTACTCGACATCCAGCCTTTCCAGACCTTGAAACGGGACGCAGCCTCCTCGTCACCCGGGGTGCAAGGCCAGTTTTCTAGCCACGATGGGCAGGTTTCAGGCACAATCTTGGGCACAGCATGCCAAGCGAAGCGGGAAGTCCCATCCATATACACCGCATCCCCAGAACGAAGCCGGATAATCTCGCACCCCGTGCTGTCGCCATGGCTGATGAGGAAAAGGCCGTCGCAACCGAAACTAACACTGATAAGGCCGGCGTCGCATTCCTCGCTGACGTCGCGGTGAGGGCTTAGGGTATTTCCTGGAGAATACAGATTCAAGATGGCGGCTTCGGGTTCTGTTTCTGGGAAGGCCGCTCGCAGAAGCCGAGCAATGTCTTCAGGGAAGGCCGGAGGGCGCTCCGCTGGGTAAATCTTGGCAGTCCAATCGTACTGCTCACCGAGAGTGGCCCAGCGGAGTTTCTTGTTCAATACGCTTTGTACAGTGAGGGGTTTGTGTACCTCTGGGTCCTTGGGTGATAGTGTTCGTGTTCGGTCGTCCTCAAAGAAGGACATCGCTTGGTCGCTCAAAGTTTCGTTGCCAAAGATAGTCGTATGGTGATATTCAGTAATACCGTCTGATTGTACAGGGTAGGTGACATCGTAATGGAGATGGAGATTCGTTTTGTGCGCGCTATTCGAGAGGTCCCGGTGGAACAAACGGTTAAGCAGATCTATTTGAACTGCTGGTGGGAACAACGACGGGACCATGAGAAGACCTATGACGTATCAGCGGGTCCCAGCCATCGGATAGTGCAATACTCACCAGCAACGGATTTATGAGTAAATACAGGAATGCTTCGCTGGAGTTGTTCTTCAGTCCGTCCGTGTGCAGTCGCGAGTCTGTCAAAGGCTGGTTGAAGGTCTTCGGTAGATATCCTCCGCACAAGTGTCATACTGCTGGGAAGATCGTCCGGATCCAAAGATTGCAAGTCAACAATGCTCGCATCGGCGTCAATTTCAGACAGAGAAGTTTTCTGATATTGCTTGTAGCGCAGCCGCACCGATTCCGGTGGTGCCTCGTGGGCATTGAGGTTGGTTATACGGGCCATGCTTGGAGTGTATATTAATTCAAGATGTCATTCAGTATGTATCAAGCATGCGATTCCATGGTAACGATGATGTTCCCTCGAACTGATCGTGTCTTGTGGTCTAGAGTTGGTGGACAAATTTGGTTCTTTTTTGGCGGGACATGTTTATTCCCGGCAGAATTCCAGGCCGCCATACACTCCGCCTGTCAAACAGCGATAACGAATACGGCTCGGAATACGAGTGTTGTTTTCTCTCGATGTCTGCCTGGGAAGAGTGCTAAAAGTGCTGTTGGAGTGATCTTTGACAATATATTGCAGCAACTCTGAAATCATCAGTCAACATGTGTCACTTCCTGAAGCTTGGGCCGCCAGATTGATAATCCATGAGAACGCGGTTCCACCCCGTCCACCCCGCTACCAAGGCCTGGACACTCGCAGTTCCTCCGCTTACTTCCCGAAGTATCTGTGCTTGCAGCGTTCCAAGGTTATGGACCTGCCCTTTTGAGAAATAGTGTGGCTTATCGGTAAATACCCGGATACGAGGCGATATATATTGATAGCCGACCCCCTCGGCATATCTACGTTTAGAAACGAGGAACTCAACCTTCAAGTCCCAGTAACTCTTAGTCTACCTTAAACATGACGAGCACGCACTGGAAACCTCTGGCAGACGCTAAGCGCCAGTCGATTCTCGATGCAATTCCTTTTAAATGGAGGATCCAGGAGTCGATTCCCACTGCTACAGAGCTGCGCAACGTGACAGGAGCGTATATCCAGAAATTCCTGACCACCCGAGAAATCGAGATTACGGAACTCGACGCGTATGGTATCGCTGACAGAACGACTACCGGGGAATGGTCGGCTGTTGAAGTGACTGAGGCGTTTTGTCATCGGGCAGCCCTCGCTCACCAGCTTGTATGTTTGTCTTTCGATCTTCAAACACAATGTCTGATGATGGTGTAGGTGAATTGTCTTCACGAAATATTCTTCGACGCTGCTATCGAGGATGCAAAGCGGCTCGATGCCTACTTCGCAGAACACAAAAAGCCTATTGGGCCTCTGCATGGCGTCCCAGTTAGTCTGAAGGACCAGTTCCACGTGAAAGATGTAGAAACCACAATGGGATATGTCGGCTGGGCTGGCACATTCCAGGGTCTAAAAGACGACCCTAGGAATCGAGTATTCGAAAGCGAACTTGTCCGTGAACTTCGCGCCCTTGGGGCAGTCTTATACTGCAAGACCAGCGTCCCCGCGACGCTGATGTGCGGAGAAACAGTCAACAATATTATTGATTACACAACAAACCCAAATAACAGGCTTCTCTCGAGCGGAGGTAGTTCAGGCGGCGAGGGAGCACTCATCGCCCTCAAGGGATCGCCAGGCGGATTTGGCACTGACATTGGTGGGAGTATCCGCGCCCCTGCTGCGTTCAACGGGCTGTATGGGATTCGACCTTCTTCAGGGCGTATACCGTACGAAGGCGCCGCCAATTCGATGGATGGCCAGAACACCATATTATCGGTTGTTGGGCCGCTTGCTGGTACAGCGCGCTCGCTGCAGCTCTTTTTCAAGGCCGTTCTCGAACAACAGCCGTGGCTTTATGATCCGCTCGTGCTCGAGCTACCTTGGAGGAGTGGAATTGAACTGGATACGCGGCGATTAGTGGAGCAGTCTGCGAAAGAGCCTTCCAAGCTTGCGTTTGCGATAATGAAGGATACTGGGGTTGCTAAGCCTCATCCTCCAATTGCGAGAGCTTTACAGATTGTGGAACAGACGTTGAAGCGACTTGGTCACACGGTAAGATGGATTAACATATGTTCTTCAAGAGCAGATCTGATGCTGGACGATTTAGGTCATCGAATGGACCCCTCCTTCGCATATAACCGCCGATGAGCTTGCAGTATGTCACTAAAATGAACTTCAGTTCGGCGTACAAGTTGCTAACAATTCCAGGGCGCCGCTTATAGTATGGACGGGGGCGCAGATGCCGAATATCACCTCGGCCTCGCTGGGGAAAAACCCGCACCGCAGGTTATACTGCATACTGGACTCTCCCAAAAGACAGCGCTAGAGGTTGCCGGAATCAACGTCGCAAAGCGCGAGTACCAGAAACAGTACATGGATTACTGGAACTCCACATCTCAAGCCACTGGTACAGGGAGGCCAGTTGATGCCGTAATTTGCCCCGTTGCGCCTCATGCTGCTGTGATACCGACTCGCTATGACTATGTTGGGTATACCTCGTTTCTCAACCTGCTGGACTACACCAGTGTAGCGATCCCGGTCACGCATGCGGATAAGAGAGTTGATGTAGCGCAGCCCCGGGAGTTCTTGAGTGAAGTCGACGAGAAGCTGTACAATGGCTGTAAGTACACCTGCCCATTCTAATGCTGCTGTGCTGATAGGATTAGACGATGCGGATGTGTATGACGGGGCGCCGGCCGGGGTCCAGCTGTTCGGGCGGCGACTACAGGAAGAGAAGATGCTTGTGTTGGCAGAGTATGTTGGAGCCGCTGTCAAGGCATGATCGAACATAGATGTAAATATAAATGCAGAAATGCAGACGACGCAGTGGTGTATTCAAGTTTGTTTGTAGAGATCGCGCTTGGGGACCGAAAAGCTTGGCGGCGATCATCGTTCAAGATTCTCGTGTCGCCTTCAACTTCATCTTCGGCCTTCGTCTGCCTCCGCCTCTCTCTTCTCCTTTTCTCTCCCAACTGCCCCTTTGTCCACTCCTTCGCCCGCTACTCTTCCTTTGTTTCGGATTGTCTATTGTGTTCTCCCTCTTTCAGCTTTTCTTTCCTCTCGTCGTCCTCCTATTGGGCGGCCCTGGTCCGGCTCACCCAGTCTCATCCACGCCCTCATGCATCATCGTCCACCTGCAGACTTGACCTAACGCTGTCTCTGTTGTTTCACGCCCACGCGTCTCCTTCAAAGTTCCACCGCGACCGCCCTTTTGTGACCACGAGAAACCTCGCGCCCTTGTGCTACCATGGAAGACGGCGCGTCCACTCACCCAGCCGAGTCTCCTGAGGACTCTGGCCCTGGTGAAGAAAACCAAAGCCTCGCTAACTCATCGAAAAACCAGCAGTCCCAGAAGGACCGAAAATGCCAGTACTGCAATCAGGCATTTACCTCATCCTCCCTTGGCCGACACCTCGATCAATTCCTCTTCAAGAAGAAGCCCGACGGCATTCACGATGTCGAGGAGATCCGGCGCATTCGCAGTGGAATCACCCGGCGACAGGCGCGGACTTCGACTGGAAAGCGGGATACTCCTGAGCGCGGTCTGGCGAAAGGATCGCTGGATTCGCATCAGGCTGGGGAATCCGGGGGCAAGGGCCCTATCCGGATGATGTTCAACACGCCAACGTGGCATGCGACCGGTGTGATCAACGACATCCCCAACCCGAGCCAGACACAAGATTCTGCAGCATCTCGGTTTGCGGCTTCTCAATCCCGTGTCGGCTCTTTAGCTGCAACGGATCTCGGGAATCGGGGCTCTCATGCTAGTAGCCCAGATACCGTGAGGGCACTGGAGCTGGCCCTGCGCGAGGTCCTGGATAACATCAAAGCCGCGACGTACGTCCGTTTATTGATTTGTCTCGAAATTTTCTAATCTGTTGTCTTCTAGTTCGAGAACGCGACCGCGTATTTCACCGTTTGAATTCGATATTCAGGTCCAAACGTTCCCCTCCCTCTGCCTACAATTATTGCCCCCGCCTCCGACGCTGTTTGCACCCAATCCGTTCCCATCGGCCTCCTCCTTGCCTATTGACCCTCCGGGACTGGATCATCATGCAATGGTAAGCGATGCCATCCGTTCGAAAATTGAGCAGTGGCAGCGCGATCAGCTGTCCGCCGAGTCGGTCAACAGCTCGCTGCCTGGAAAGTCCAGCCTTGGGATGGATTCGGGAACAATTCAAAGAAACGCGCAGCAGCACGAGGAATTGAGTCTGCGGCACCTTGAGCTCGCGTTCAAGCATTGGGTGTCGCTCCCGCATGAGTCGCGGAGAGAAGCCTGGCAGCTTGAGATTATGCGCGCATTCGCACGTGAATCCGAGAAGCGCAAGTCCCTCGATGACCAGCTGGCTCGCGTCCAACAAGAGGCCAACCAGCTGCGATCCCAGGTGGAGAAACTCGGATCGTGTCAGTGGCCGCGGGAGTTCGCTCTGTTCCCCCCGGAGACACTGCCCTTACCGCGCGATGCCGCCCGAGAGCTCGATGCCAGGGAGAGCCAGGTCAGCCCGAGTTCCGCACGTTGGGACTACGAAAATGTGGTTGCAAAGTGGAAACGGGCTGTCATGCACGACCGGACTATGGGCCGAGTGGGCACTGCCGCCAGCCCCCTACCAGATGACCCGGTCAGCGCGAATAGCGCGGACGCCAGACCAAGACCCATGCAGCCGCCTCCGGCATCTACTCACAGTCCAAGCGCCGGACCTTCGCCAGGCCAGCATCCCTCCTCGCCATATACGTCTCACGAGAGCCCGAACTCGGGCCCGCAGGCTAAACGCCAGCGTCTCATGAACGGCCGCCATGCCAACGCCCCCAATGAGCCATCTACAGCCACAGCAACGCAGGGTGGCCCCGTCTCGTCTACCTGGAATCCGAACCCACAGCCGCAACAGGTCGGGCCCTCGTCGCTTTCGAATCCTCCCCCGGCGTCTCCATCATCAACTGGCTGACATTGACATATCTGCGCCACTAACTACCACCGTTCTTTCATCTCCTGGAAACTAAATCTATTCCTTGTATATACTAAACATGTACTCCGTACTAGCTAGCCGATTATCATAATCAATCTCAGTTATCATTAATCTACCTACCCAAGCCTGCTATTGTGTACTTGTGTACTATACTCTAAATAATCACGTTAAAATCAACCCTTCACACTCTTCGTCCTCCGCGCACTAAGCCACCTCTTCGCATCATTAACGCCATGCAAATAAAGCCACGAGAAGAAAAACACGGCCGCGAAATTAAACCCCACGAATGCCCAGAAAATGCCGTAGTCGCGCCACTTGTGACTGTAGTAGACGTTGAAGTTCGTTGCCTGAATACCAGAAACCATATTAGCAGGCCCTCCTTATAATAGTACTAGGTGGTTAGGGTTAAGAAGGAAAGGAAGACATACAAACTGATCCCCATCGCTAAACTGGCAATACGCACACATCCCACCCCCAGCATCCCTCACATACCCCGTCGCCGCATCAACAAACGCCCCCGCATACTCCTGACAAGTCCCCAAACCCGGCGGGAGCGAAAAGAAGCTCTCTTCCCGTTCCACACACTCCATCGGGACATTATGGACAACAACGCCCAGGAATCCCTCGAGCAGGTAGTGGAAGGGGGTGAGCCAGTACATCCACGAGCGCCAGAAGGTGGGCAGGGCCATGTAGGGCACGACGACGCCGCAGAAGGCGACGATGAATGTGAAGAAGCAGGGGACGAGGAGGGAGGCGAGGAGCTCGTTTGGCGACATGGCGGCGATGAATTGCCCGAAGCTTACGTAGAAGAGTTCGAAGACCATCAGCAGCATCCAGACGAAGCCGGAGCTGAAGCTGTCGCGGGGGAACCAGACGCCCCAGTACCTGTTATTTGTTAGTAAGGAAAGTTATTGGGCGTTGGGGGGGGGGGGTTAAGAAGGGGCTTGACGAACCAGCAGTTGAAGTATATGGAGCCTGCAATGATGGAGTAGGGCAGCTCAGGCAGGATAGCAGAGGTTACGAAGGCAGTCCAGTGGTAGATCTTCGAGTTTGCCTCGCGGGACTCGTAGAGGCCCCGGAAGTGTAGATAGCGAGGCTGCAGTTGCTGGATGAGCGGCGGGCAGATGGTGAGTGTCATGAAGACAGAGAAGAGCCGGGATTGCATGTCGATGTAGCTGTTGCCCAGGTGCCAGAAGGTAAAGGTGTTGAACAGGCCGGTGAAGATGTGCAGGGCGAATTTGCCCTATCATACCTGTTAGTTTGCGGTATATGAGATGTATATTGTATATAGGAGCACGTACAATGTTATATTCAGGCGTCCGCCAGTACGCGACAAACGACCGCTTCGTAACAGCCACTATCTGCGTCCAGATTGGCATTGCGTACTCGCGGTCGTCATCCTTGTTTCGTTCTGTCTCGTTATTGCGGCGAGATTCGATGGTATTGCTGATTTCGCCCGACAGTTGCTTGCAGTTCTGCGAGTTGGCCCAGACATCTCCCCAGTCCTGGCCTCTATACTCTGGATTCCCGGCGCCGATAACCTCGAGCATATACTGTGACAATGTCAGCTAGGTAGACGGCTTGGTAGTTATGGTACGTACCTCTGCAGGATTAGCATCGTCAGGACACTTCTTGCCACCATTCTGCTCGAAATACTGAATGAGCTTGGACGAGTCGGTCCCCAGTTCACCATTATAGACAGTCCTGCCACCACTCTGGAGCAGAATCAAATCATCGAACATCTCGAACAGCACAGCGGACGGCTGATGGATGGTGCACAGGATCGCCTGCCCAGCGTCTGCCAGCCGACGAAGGAAACGAACAACTACATCATTAGACACCAGAATTCATCGAGCCAAAAGCGAAGTTCACTTACTGTTAAACGCCGCAAGAGAGTCCAGCCCCGAAGTAGGCTCATCCAAGAACAGTAGTAATGACGGCTTGCTCGCAAGCTCAACCGCAATAGTAAGCCTCTTGCGTTGCTCCTGGTTCAGACCTACTCCGCCGGATCCTACCGTTGCGCCTGCGATAGGCCTCATTTCCAGGAGGTCGATGATCTTCTCGCAGTAGTCGTATTTCTCCTGGGTTGGGACTTCTTTCGGCTGGCGGAGGAGGGCTGAAAAGCGTAGCGATTCACGGACTGTGGCGGTTGGTTCGTGAATGTCTTGTTGTTCGGCGAAACCTGTTGCTCGTTGGAAGCTTCGAGGGAGAGGTCTTGCTTGTAAGTACAGATACAGATACTGGTAGGGGTAAGATAAGAGAGTTAGGGCTACTCACTTGCCGTCAACCAGGAAGTCGCCCGTGACCACGCCAAAGTCGAGTCTCTGGGCCAGGGCATTGAGAAGAGTTGTTTTTCTGTAATTATCAGTTTCCAGACTTCAAACAGTACAATGCGCACTCACCCAGCCCCTGACGCTCCCACCAGCGCCGTAAGCCGACCAGGACGGACATACCCCTGGACATCCCTCAAAAGCCTCTTCTTCCCACCAGTAACAGGAATCGTATAGTTGACATTCTGGAAAGTGAAGACCGACGTGCTGCGCGCAATACCCTCAACACTGGCATTACCCTTCTCGGTCTCGTTCCCCTCTATATCCTCCTCCATAGTCACAGCATCACCGTTACCGTTACTCGTCCCATTCACACCAGACTCAACATCACCATTAGAAACCTCCTTATCCTTATGCTCAACAGCCCTCTCAATCGCCTTCGGTGCCTCACCCCTCTTAAACACCGTCACCGCACTCCCACCCTTATTCGGCTTCTGCAGCTCCATCCCAACCATCGTCGCAAGAACAAAGAACACAAACCACGCAATGATAATCCCGAAGTTGCGCCACAGATGCGCGCGGCTGTACGTATACGCCGTCTGGATATAGTTCGCCCCCTGCACGGTAAGTTGATCCGGTGTACTTCCCTGGATAGCGCAGGTTTGATGGCCTGATTGGGCCCCAGGTCCGTCGGGGACGATGCTGGGTGGTACGCATTGGATATCGAGATTGTAGAATTCGTTTGCCATTATCCCCTCGAAGGCGTATTGGACGGGGTTTATCCAGATCAGCCACTTTAGCCACGGATGCATTTTCCAGGGGGGGATTAGGTAGCCTGTGTAGACGACCAGGGCTTGGATGGCGACGCCGGTTAGACGGGTTGCTTGGTTATTAGTTAGTTAAGTTGATATTTGTGTAGGAGAGACAACGTACCGACGTCGAGAGAGGCGCTGAGGGATCCGATTGTTCTGAAGAAGGAGTACATGGTCATTGTGAGGATGAAAATGAATAGGAAGTTGATGAAGAATTGAGACGCCGTTCTCTGCAGGTTTGCCATGCTGGTGAAGTTAGTTGGTGTGAAATATGATATATGATATACTAGGCAACGTACAAGTATACTATCAGCTCGAACAGGGTGACCTGGATGAAGATCATAGGGACGTCGCACACCACCTGAGCCACGGCGTAGGCTGACGGACGGTAGAACGAGCTGGCTTATTAGCACTGTGATTGCATCTATCAGTTAAGACTTACAAGCTTTTATGTTTCAGCATGACCGGACGATGCGTGAAGACGTCTGTGAGTTCCGCAAGAGCGAGCAGGGCGTTGAAGAGAAGCACGAAGAACATGACGCCCCCTCGAGTGAAAACACCAGCACTGTATACCGGTTAGCCCTGTCCTGGATCTGATACTGACTTGCGAACCTCGTTTGCTGCAGATTGTAGAACAGACTCCCGATAATGAGGGCTTGGAAGGTGAGGATCCCCCACTTCCCTATCAGGGTCTGTCTGTCTCCGTACATGATCATAAACTGTCGCTCCGTGAGGATGAGGACTTGCTTGTGGAAGGGGGCAGTGTAGTTCTTCTTCGGTGCCCTCCTTCGAGCTTCTTCCCGTTCCGCCTCTTGGGACTTGACCTCCTTCTCAAAGTCCTCTATATCTCTCAGGTTCTGCTTATAATCCGGACTATTTCGGTAGGCCTGCTGAAAGCCCTCCGCAGAGCGAGGAATGCGGTCCTCCCAGCCCTTCTTCACCCTCCGCGCATTAGGGTCACTGACAGAAGTCAAGAAGTCCGGCGTCGTCCATCGAGGCGGACACTCAAAGCCCAGTCCCTCGAAGTAAGCCCTCGCATGCTCCGCGCGGCCAAAATACGCACATCTCCCGTCCTCAATCAGCACGACCTTATCAAACTGCCTATACAAGTTCTCAGACGCCTGATACAAGGCGACCAGGGTCGACGCATGCGCCATGTTCGTCAGACTGCGCAGACTCTGCACGTACTCAGAGGCCGTGCTCGCATCAAGGCCCTTGGTCGAATTGTCCCAGCACTGCGTGCTCGCCTTTGTGACGAGGGCTTCGCCGATGGACACGCGCTTCTTCTCGCCCCCCGAGACGCCGCGCACGATCTCGCCGCCGACTTTTGTGCCCAGGCAGTGTTCGATCCAGAACAGTTTGGCGATTGTGGAGAGGAAGGTCTCTTGGTACTCTTTGCGGGTTTCGCCGGGGAGACGCGAGGCTTTGTCTGGGGTGCGGGTTTTGAGGGCGAACATTAGGGTTTGTCGTACGGTGAGGGTTGCGTAGTGCAGGTCTTCTTCTGGGTTGTAGAGGACTGTCTGGTCAGTATTGGTTTGATAGTGTTTATGGGATGAAACTACCCTCTGAGCGGTATTTGTCTTCCATGGTGTTTGCATCTGTGCCGCCGTAAGAGATATCCCCTTCGACACTTTTATATCCTGATCTCTGGTTTCCTATCGTTTTCAGGAACGTCGAGCACCCTGAGCCTGGTCTGCCTAGGACCAGGAGCATTTCTCCCGGTCTCACGCATCCCTTCACCATCACCGTTAGTCCAGCCCTAATAGAAAGCAGCACAACAGAAACATACCGTAAAGTCATCCAAAATCGTCCTCAACGGTGCACCACCACCCCCCCTCCTCCCCTTGCTAAATACCCTCCTAACCAACCTCGGCAGTCCCAAGAAGATATCCGCATTCGTCGGCTGCAGCGCCGCCCCAAGCCCAACGCCCTGCACGGTCAGGTTCTTCCACACAACACCGACATGGCGCGTCTGCTCCTCGTCCGAGTTGGCCTTGCGGTCATGTCCGAACATGCGCGAGACCAGGCGCACGACCTGGTCCGTGTCGTCGGACGACTCTTTATATGAGGAGCTGGTTGTGCGGTGCGCGAGGGCGTTGGAGATTTCATTCTGGGTGAGTGGCCGGCCTCCCGCGGTGCTTTGGCGGGTGAGGGTTGGGGTTGCTGGTGCTGTTGCTATTGCTGCTGCGGAGTCATTGCGAGGAGACTCGTTTGTCCGGATAGGAGCGAACTTTTCGCTGGGCGAGTTGTTGGTGTTGGTGTTTGTGTTGGTGGATGGAATCGATACGGTCTCTGATGTGCGGGCGGACTCGGCGGAAGCTGGTGAAGGGGGGTGTTGGTGTTGAGCAGAGCTGGAGTTCCTGAATGGATCGCGATAGGGGCTCTGTTCCATGGCTATCGACTGGGATTATTCACTACGGAGTATGTGGAAAACATGAGGAGTGTGGTTATGAGACGGGGGGTGTAAGCTTGATATACTGGATTCACTATGATATCAACGACCAATGTCCTAACTCCGAGACTGACTCGATCGTAATCATAAAACTGACATACCACGAGACGAGTCGGTCCCTCGGACATCTGGGGATCCGACATGCGACTGGGGATCGGACGGAGATGAGTTGCTTCCGGGGTTGAGTTCATCATGAAGTCATCGCCAGATCAGATCGAGATCGAACTCTCAACCGCCTGTAATCACACAATACTCGATCAATGCGTTTCATGATTCATGTCAGTGGCAACTGTGTTCATCTGTCTTCATGGTGATGTAGATATTATTTCATGCTCTGCAAACTGTTCCTGGCAGATAGCCTGTCTCCTGTCTCCTGTCTATTATGTCCAGAGTATACCGTATACTCTGTTAACGGTCCAGACCGGTCGATATCCCGGCTCATATTAATGCCGATTCACCAGATTTATGCTGTTTAATGAACAGTATATAGCGGCAAGCCCGCATTTTGTAGCCCTAGGTCGAACACGATTGCATCGGCCCCATGAAACAACATACCAAAAGGCGTTGCACTTTCTACTACCCTTGCGTCTCTATTCCATGCGTTTAGTTTAGTATTTTCCATCCGGTCATTAGAATAGCCTGGCGAACTAAATCCACACGGCAGCCTCCAAAGAACCGGGACATCAAACTCCTGTTTGAGGTCAACAAAAAGGTTCTGTCCCATCTCATCGGTTCGGAAGCCTGACGAGGGGTATATTTGGATACCGAAGTGCTTATTCTAAAGCAGATGAGCCTCTGGGGCATTCAGGTCGCGCCTTGATTAGATCCATATACTCCGGTCCCTGAATCTCTTCTGCCTGTTTATATTAACAGCAGACTGCCGAGAAATTAAGCGCCGGGCAGCCCAACAAGATACAAGACCCCTGAGGCTCCAGCATTACTGGCATGATCTTGGCTGAAGCACTGCCAATGCTCAGCCATGAATAGGGGGCGTGAGAGTTGTTGCTAGCAGGTAGGTACAACTGAACGATGAAATCAATGACAAAGTCATGTATATAACTATATCAAGCAAAGAATACACCAGAGTCAAGATCTTCGATTTCTTGAATACCTCCGTGGACAGAAGTCGGTCAGATAGCCAAGACAGCCCTAATACGCTGCTTAATACGCTGCCCAATACACTGCCATGAACACTGCCATGAACAAAGCCCAGAATACGAGAAACCCCCAGCTCCCAGCGAATTTCAAATTATCCAGTAAACCACAGGGCAGGGAACAAACCACAGCTCCATCAGAAGGATTGGGCGCATTTCTTTAAGTCATGTTGTTCACTGCGCCGAGTATGCAAATGCCTGACCAGCACTGCCGATTGGATCGCGGGGGCAGCCAGGACCACTTCCCAGACCAGAGTATGAACGGGATCTGACCTCTCGCTAAGCGGAATAATGTCGATCAGGCTGGGCTTTTTACCATTCTTGGAGATGCGATGTTTTGCCCCAGGCTGCTGGCTCCACCAGTCCAGAATGTCGGGCCGGACCGCTGGTCTGTGGTGATGAGGATATTTGATGACTGACCACTGCAATCGGAGGCAATCGGATGAAGCAGTTTACTTGACATGCCTTTAGTATAGTGGCTAAGTGAACATACTCTGTTACTTGTAGAGTTAACTAGGTCTCAAATGCAGTGAATGGGTATAAAGCAAGATCTACACTACCAAGGACTATCATCCACAGTAGCCATGCGCCGGTCCTCCCCATGAGCCTCGACAAAGCTCTTGATATCATTCAACGCCTCCCTGGGCACCTCGCCATCCGCATAGTCCTCCTCCTGAAACCCATAGATAATCCCATCCACCCCAGCCCAGTCCAGCATCATCACAACCCTCTCCGTATCCCCCGCCGTGCTCGTCCACCCCATCACCATCCCCAGCTGGCCCTGATTCCTCGCATCCCTTCCATGCCTCAGCCCCGAGCACGTATAGTACTGCAGCTCATGACAACTCCCAAACTCATACTCCAACTGCGGCCACCCATAATCCATCACCCTCTGCGCGGCATCGAGCTCCGTAAACTCCTCATACAGCATCATAACCTCCCCCGCGTCCCCACTCAGACACAGCGCCTCGTTCCCATTCAGCGTCTCGCTCATCACCTCAAACCCGCGACTATCCTCGGTCTGGTAGAACCCGTACAGCGCCCGCACACCCACGGGCTCCAGCGTCTCCCGCACAAGATCCCGCAGCGCCTCAATCGAGCACTCGCTCTCCCCGTCCTCGTCCTCGCAGTAATCCGGGTTCTTGATGTCCAGCCATACGAAGATGATGTTCTGTCCGTGTGCGCGCTCGTTCGCGATGAAGCTGAACAGTTCGTGTGCTGTTGCGCCGGCGCTGTCGGCTGTTCCGGTGTGGTCGGCCCACCAGCCGGAGGGCCAGGCTGTGAGGTCGACTTCGAGGGCGTTGGCGCCGTGGGAGAGGGCGGCTGTTACGGCTGATGGGCGGAGGACGCGGTGCGCGATTGCGTAGGTTGGCTGTTGGGGGGTTTGGGGGGCTTGGGGGAGGGGAGGGGTTAGGAGGCCTGTTGTGTAGAGGAGGTGGTGGAGGAAGGTGGATAGGGAGGGCATTTGTAGCGGTATCAAATCAAATCAACATGAATGGTTGGTAAGTCCGCGACTCGTTAAGAATAGACTGCTGGGCAGGGGTAATAGATGAAGAAGCTTTTGAGGAGATGCAGAGCACTATATGTACCATCCACTCGATCTATGGCGCATTCGTAAGTCCGCTTACGAACTGCTACCAACGAACTAATTCTCTGGACTAGTACGTACGTGGACCAGATATTTAAGTAAGTCCGTAGTACTAAAAAGTAAAAAGCCTGCGACTGCACTGCCGATATTTCCGACTATGCGTGGCTGACTGGCTGTATTTCCGATTATGCAACGGAGCCCACGCTAAGAATAGTGCAGATGTAGATAACGCTCTAATAATGCCTAATGCCCGGGCATCTGGGTTCCGACCCCCGAGGAGATACAGCGTAAACTAAGTGCTAAAACGCAACGAGTCAGGGCGCCAACAGCGTCGGTGTCGCACTCGCGCTGCATGGCGGTGTTGGTTAGTTAGGGCTGGTTAGGCACCCAACTATCGCGGGCTCACTGCGACCTCGCTTACAGGCTATCGAATGGGAGTGCACTGGTAGGGTTATTTAACAGCAGCCTGCTACATTTAGGCCTGATAGGACTGCGCATTAGCAGTCATCTGCCTTTGTTATTTGGTATTTGGCCCCGGACTGATATTGAGGCAGAGATGGATGAACAGACAAGGTGGATAGCCCCACACCGCAGCGAGGTTCGTGCGGACCGGAGTCTGGCAAGTGGCAATCAATAAGAAATTAAGAATAGCCGTCGTTTGAAAATTGACGATGTTAAAACGAAGCTGCCTGGAGGTGAAATAAGAAATCTCACGGTCGGATGGGGTGCGCCCACTGGCTGACGCATCGTGATTCGTCACTCCCAGCGTCTCCGTCTTTAGGGCTCCATCGTGGAATTGCAATGATAAATTAATAATGAACAGTGATATACGCCGAGTCTTGACTAGCAGCTGCTTGGCACAAACGCCAACAATGAGGCGCCAGATCAAACCAAATCAGTGGATTGGGAGAGGATTGGTGCGATTCTGCTGTCGATGGATGTAACCCTAACTGGATAAGTTGCACGTGAGTACACACTTGGTCAATCCGCAAGCTATTTTCTGATCCTCTTATCAAATATATACACTGATGTTAGTCTGCTTTATGGCTGTGTATATGTAAGCATTCAATCGTGTAGTCGGTTACAATATGCACATTCATACTCTGTACAGACAAAGGCTCCGCTTACACGAATAGTAATCCAATTTAAAGTATACGAGCGAGGGACCGGAAATCAACGCCTTTCACGTTGAACGATTCGATATAGTCCTGTAATAGGACGAAGGCGGCCATCATGGCGTTGCTTGATGATGACTGATCCGAAAGAAACCTGGAATCGTGTTTATGGACCCCGTATGAGAGGAGGAATAACCACAGCATTGTGCATTAGTTTGCATGGATCTCGATCCTCCCAGAATCGCGAGAGACAGTTGTTCTCTAAGCTCAAATGCACTTCCCTCCGATCGCTTAACCAACGAGCGTCCCTGTTGCCCAAGATGCTTTTGAGTAAGACTGGGATCGGGGGGCTCGAGGAAGAAGCATCATACCGTGTCGAGTCCTCGTCCAAGGAATCGGGGCTCGAACTCTTCTAACAATACATATCATGCGCCGCTTTATCCACGAGATTCTAGCGAGCTGCGTTTGGCAAAAGCCTCTCAGAAAATAAACACAGACCAAGCACCGAACCAGAGTGAGAGTGGTCATGAAGAGAGCTTGATTTCCTGCATTTTGATTCGCCGAATAGTGATACTGGTGCCGATGCAGGTTGGGCGGAGCCAGGCGTCCCTGCTTTGGGAATTTTCTACACCCTGCTAGACCAGCAAGTGTCTCATGGGGTGCTGGTCCTAGTAGAGATTGTCTTATTTTCGATTCTGGGCGACGAGCTTCTAGGCCAGAGTCAGGGAAGTGCCGTACACAAACCAGAGAAGCGCCTTATTCTGGTAAAATGACTAGGCCCCATCACACCGCTGGGCTGCTTTATATACGTCTGGACTGCCTACTACCATGTTCACTGGATAGCACCTATTCTCGGGACCTTTATCATTGGGTTCGGCCCGCTGTTCGCTGTCATTCCCGGTCAAATATACCTGGTCGATGCCTATAGTGCCCAGGCCGCTGCGTCTGCTCTTGCGGCAAACCTGCTTGTGCGCTCTCCCTTTGCTGCCTTTTTGGACCTCGCCGCGGATCCGCTGTACAGTAGGCTTGGTTTAGGTTGGGGAAATAGCGTGCTGGTATTCATCACTCTGGCTTTCCCCTCTGTACCGTGGCTGCTTTACCGATATGGTGAAACTCTGAGGACTCGTTTTCGAGTCAAGCTGTAGAAATTCCTACCTTGAATTGTGTGAGGATCTGTAGTATGCATTATCGTGTTGGTTTGCTTTCATTCTATTTGAAGTTAGTTATAGAGGATGATAATTTATCATAGCAATGTGTGAGAGATATGGTCAAAATGTCATATTTAATCACAACAAAGGCATAATGCAAACCGGGAGGCCCGGTAACATGAATCCTGTAGGTAGCGGGCCGGGAAGCCCGATCTTGGTGGACAAAATGGTAGTCTCGGCCGGTCCATAGCGGTTAAAGATGCGTAGGTTGGTGGTTTTCAAAGGCAAGAATTCGCGAGCAAGGTTGTAGCTCATGCCCTCGCCACCAGAGAAGGCATAGTTCCAGGAGGTGCAGCGTGTAAGGGTGCTACTGGCGTATCGCAGCCACATGTTATATTCGGAGGGAGTGGCTGTCGTATAGTTCACATCTTCCTCAACCATACTCCGGGCTTTATCGCTCGGGTCTCCTCTATGGCTCGCAGGCCCAGATTCGGGCAATTCCGGAGGCATCTAGGACAAGTCGGATCGTCCATAATCGGCTTGTTGTTCTATTCATCAATCATTTCTCATATACAGGGGAATTCAACCATCCGCAGAGCCAACAATGGCCGACTCGTCGAAATCCCGTTTTGGCATTGACCAAGGCTCGATTGTGGCAGGGCCGGTGCAAGCATCTCCGTTCATACCCGGTTCCAGCAACATCTTTCCCAGGTCCAAGGAGACAATCCACGAGACTGCCTGGGAGCTATGGTACTTTGACGGCACTGGGAATACGGGATTTGTTGAAGCTAGAGTTAGGGGAATGGAGATTGTTTCCAGGGCGTCGGAACCGGAGGATATATAGATGTATATCTTTTATCATTTCCCTGATGAAACCTTGAGTTCTAATGGGATGTTACAAAGGTTGAATACCAGATGTCTCTTGCAAGCGAATAACAGTAACGGATTACCATGGCAAGCCTTGCCCTAATAAATGTGTTGTTCTGTAATCTGTACGGTACGGTATTTTAATGCGGAGGTTGGGAACACGTGACAGACACGGCCCCACCCACCTAGCGCACAGCTTAAGCCACGATCAGCCAATCAGCAGCCGGGGCCTCGTCTTCCAGCCACCCCGCCAACAAAATAACAAGAAGGCTGGGCTCTGCCACGTCTGCACCCTTATCTTCGCATTCTTTCGCTGCTTCTTTTCTGTTCTTCCTCCCTTGTTTGCATCTCTCCTGTCCATCCCTTGACACTCATATCATTACCTGGGGTGTCCTCGACCGAGGACTACTCCTGTACAGTATCACTACTCTTAGCTACTACAGCAGAGGGGATCCCTCTCCAACCCGCCCACCATGCAGCGGAACATGACCATTGCGGTCATCTTGATCGTGCTCTTCATTATCCTCATCATCGTCGGTATCCTGATCTGGGCGCACCAGCACCAGGTCTCATTCTTTGCGAGGAGAAAGCCCGTTGATGAGGAGAGCACTGAGGGTTAAGTCTGAGGACTCGACTTGACTCCGATTGCGTATATATACTGTCACGATATGACTACGACTACGACTACGACGACTTCTTGTTACTACTCGTTACCTCCTTGGACACTTCCTCCGCGGTACATACATACATACATACCTACGGATACCTTATCTTTATCGCTATGATGTTACGCCTACCCTTCTCACTATACCATACTACACTTGCATTACCACTACCGCCTTGGTAGTGGACGACAAAAAGCGAAATGAACAAACAATCCCTGGGCTCTATGACGAGAGCCCCTCGAACCCTGTCTATGATATGACACCGATTCTACCTACGATTCGACACTTTCCTCCCTCCTCACCACGCTTTCGCTGCGAGTGTGACCCATTCCATTCAATCGCCGTGACCATCTTCCACTGTACATGCATATTGTGGAAAGGACTGGGATTGGAGACAATTGAACATTTATTGCGTTGTGCCGCATTGCATTGCCTATGAATAATGATATGTCGCTTATTATTCTATACTGTTCCGGCGTTGTATATGGCGTTATGACTGTTTTATACTCCGTACATGTGATTACTTCACTTGTTTATTCATGTCCGACGAGATGTAAAATATGAATTGAGATGAATTTGCATTGCATTGCATTACTTAGTGGTTTATCGTATGGCTATCGTATGGCTCTCGTAGGATATGATACAGCGGATTGATGAGAAATATATATCGAATGTAAACATCTCAGATCCATATCTACCCCAGAATCTTCAATCCACCCTTGGTCTTGCCGGGCTTTTTAATTCCGTCATGCCTCACTTTCGAGCCCTGGTTACCCCCTGAGCCGCCTCCCTTCCCACCATGCTTCCTATTGTTCTTGTTTGAGACCGGCTTGACCTCGGTCGTTGCGCGACGGAGAAGAATGGGGTGCGACCCGATGTATTTGCCCTGCATTTCTCTCGCGGCCTTGAAGTAGTCGTCGCCGTCGGCGAAACTAACGAATCCGTACCCCTTACTCTTCTGCGAGCGCTTGTCGCGGATCACGCGCGCCTTCTGGACAGATGGGTATTTTGCGAACGCTTTCAGGAGCGAGTCATCGGTAACCTCGCCTGCAAGGTTACCGACAAACAGTCGGAAATGCGCGGGGTCCCATTCCAGCAGCGTTGAGTCGCTCCAGCTTTGGCCACCGCCGGATCGAGCAACGGTCTTTTGCGGCTCGGCTCCTACGATGGGGGCGGGTGTGTTGGCGGCGGGCGTGCTGCCGGAGGAGGTGTAAACGGTTGTGCTCACGCCAGGAGTGCCGGTTGCCTCCCGGCGGATCGGGGGTTTGCCAATCGCAGCCATTTCATCCTTGGGGTTGGCGTAGGCGCTTTGCCATTGCGCGATTTGCGCTTCTGTTTCGGGGTCAAGACCGGAACCTCGGCCTCGGTTTGACTGGTCGTTGCCCGATGGAGCGAAAGGGTTTTGGATGTGAGGTACGGTCGGGCCGTAGCTGGGTGTGTTGTTGTACTGTGCTGAGCCATAGTATGATGGCGCCGCTTGGTACGACGGTTCCGGCTGGGAGTAGTAGTTGCCGTAGCCGGTTGTGGCAGGGGTTGAATAGCCGCTTTGTGTAGTCGGCGCAGCCGAAACGACTGGACTGCTGGTGCGGTATGGTTGCTGAGACGCTACGGCACGAGGTGCAAATGCTGTAGCGGCGCTGAAGCTGGGTCGCGCGGTGTTCCCGCCATGTCCACTGTTCGACCCATAGTGTGAATTTGTGCTTGCGGATTGCGGTGGTCGCGGAGGGAGCGACGAAGGCTGGTGACCTGGAGGCGGGGGGTAGGACATGATGAACGGATAGTTCGAAGCAAATAGGGGCGATGGATGATGAGTGCCGCGTGCAGACACGTACCTTCAGGGCTTGACTGACGCAACAGCCACACGCCAGACGTCACGCCTGAGAGAGGTCCCGAAACTCGAAGTGAGAAACGGCGGTTGAACAGCGATAAAGGCTGAGAAAGAGTTGTTGAAGCACTGCGTAATGGCGATCAGGAGGTAATTCGGCCGTAGCCAAGGAGCAACAAGGTTTTTCTGGTGTTTTGAAGAGAACAGTCGGCGGTCAGGGGACTTGGAGACCGATCGGGCTGCAGGGTTGTGGCCGTTGAGTTGGAGAGACCGAATTGATCCCCGGATACGGATGGAAAAGCGCAGCCGGCTTTGTCGGCCACCGTAAAAGTTTTGCGCTGCCACGTGACCTTATTCTACTCCGGAGCCATGAAAGTTTATGAAACTGACTAATCCGGCTCAGTACGGAATGGGAATAGCGTGGGATGGGATGTAACCCCCACCCTAAACCACTCTGGGAAATACAGTAGCCGGCCTTCAGACTGCGGTTAATGAGCGGACGTGGGATTTCTTCATCAAACTGCACCTCTACAGAGTCGGAAATCGCTAGGATATGTCTCCGCTGCGGACGACAGTCCGACTCGCAGAAAGTTGCCTTCTCCGTGGCTCAGCTGCTAGTCTCAAATACTGCGAAGAGACTCGTCTACGGAAGCCCGGTTGGCGATGAGATCATAGCTACGAATAACTAACTATAGGTGTAGACTGTAGAGATGCAAGAGGTCTAATGAAAGCCCGGGGTCGGACAGTTCAAGTCCAGAAGTCTGTCAAAAGTGCTGAGCTGCAGCCCGACGGCCCTAGCCAGCCATAATTTATCCGTCCTCACCGAACGCGTTCTGGGAATAAATTTCTTGGGTCATATCGCCGTCAGAGCCCCTCCATCTGCCCCGCCATCGCAGACATCATATCCTGCACTCGTCTCCCTGCAGGCCCTGTTGCTGCCACTCTGCTGCCACTGCCATTGCAGCACAGGCAGCTTCACGAGCGCTGTAGTTGTAGAGCAGTCTGCCGTCCGGTCAATTGCCCTGCCATGTTTGTAAATCTGGATAGTAAATGCCTCAAGCCCGCGTAGCTAGCAAAACCGGACTACTCTGCTCCTCGTGCTCGTTGTAGCCCCGCCCCAAGTCGTCCCACCATGACGGAAGAGTTGCTCCGTCAGCAGTCCATCCTGACACAGCAACATCCATTATCATCGTCGGCCTTCGCTCCTTTTCCTTCTTTTCTCCTCCTCACATCGAATCCCGTACTTTGACTCTTCCTCTTCAGGCAGCGCTTCTGCAGTGCTTATATACCTGACTACCCGCTCTCGGTGTTCTCTTCTACCCCTCCTAGTCAATTCTCTCCATCCACATAATTCATCATGGCGTCGACCGCAGTGTAAGTTACCATCGCCTGTCTATCCATCCATCCCCAGAGCCACCTTCCTATCGTTCGCGGACAGCCCCAAGAGCATTGCGACGAAATGCGGCGCCCTCTGCAGTGAATCTCACTGAATTGGGACCGCGGAATATTTCGTCGGGGAGCTCTGGAAGCTGTCAGGCGTAATCTACCCCGCGACACCAATGCCTTTAACGGCAGTGCTTTTAGAAACGCTTTTACTTTTTTTGTTCATTGATTTCTCCATTGACGCGAATTCATAACTGACGTTTAGCGCCCGTCTGGCCGGCATCGCTGCTGGCTTCTCGGCGCAAATTACTCCCAGTGCTGATTTCGGTCTCATCGGTCTGGCCGTCATGGGCCAGAACCTGATCCTCAACGCTGCTGATCACGGTTTCACTGTCTGTGCCTACAACCGTACCACCTCCAAGGTCGACCGCTTCCTTGACAATGAGGCCAAGGGTGAGTTTTCATAAGTTGCACGAGTTCCGGGGGTTCCGGGAAGTTTCCGTCAGAAGGGAGTTGGCTGATTGAACGACTCCAGGCAAGCCTATCGTCGGTGCTCACTCCGTCGAGGAGTTCTGCTCCAAGCTGAAGCGCCCTCGCCGCATCATGCTCCTCGTCATGGCTGGCAAGCCCGTCGACCAGTTCATCGAGTCTCTTTTGCCTTTCCTCGAGAAGGGTGATATCATCATTGACGGTGGTAACTCCCACTACCCCGACAGCAACCGCCGCACCAACTACCTGAAGGAGAAGGGCATCAGCTTCGTCGGCAGCGGTGTCTCTGGTGGTGAGGAGGGTGCCCGCTACGGTCCCTCTCTCATGCCCGGTGGTAACCCTGACGCCTGGCCTCACATTAAGGACATCTTCCAGAGCATTGCCGCCAAGAGCGATGGTGAGCCTTGCTGCGACTGGGTCGGTGATGAGGGTGCTGGTCACTACGTCAAGATGGTCCACAACGGTATCGAATACGGTGACATGCAGCTCATCTGTGAGGTAAGACTTGCCTGCCGTCAATATTCTAAAAAGGGCCATAACTAACAAGCAATTGCTATAGGCCTATGACATCCTGAAGCGCGGTCTCGGTCTCTCCTCGAAGGAAATCGCTGATGTCTTCGCTAAGTGGAACAAGGGTGTTTTGGACTCTTTCCTCATTGAGATCACCCGTGACATCCTGTACTACAACGACGAGGACGGTGTCCCCATGGTCGAGAAGATCCTCGACAAGGCTGGTCAGAAGGGTACCGGCAAGTGGACCGCCATCAACGCTCTCGACCTCGGTATGCCCGTCACCCTGATCGGCGAGGCTGTCTTCTCCCGCTGCCTCTCTGCCCTCAAGAACGAGCGTGTCCGTGCCAGCAAGCTTCTCAGCGGCCCTACCCCCGAGTTCTCTGGCAACAAGGAGGAGTTCCTTGACGATCTCGAGCAGGCTCTGTACGCCTCTAAGATCATCTCCTACGCCCAGGGATTCATGCTCATCCAGGACGTAAGGCTAATCCTTTTCCCGATCTTAAAATGTGTCAGTTGTTAACAGTTGAATACAGGCCGCCAAGGAGTACGGCTGGGAGCTCAACAAGCCCGCCATTGCCCTCATGTGGCGCGGTGGTTGCATTATCCGCTCCGTCTTCTTGAAGGACATCACCGAGGCCTACCGCAAGGACCCCAACCTCGAGAACCTCCTCTTCAACGACTTCTTCAACAAGGCCATCCACAACGCCCAGAAGGGCTGGAGAAACATTGTCAGCAAGGGTGCCCTCTGGGGTGTTCCCACTCCCGCTTTCAGCACCGCCCTCAGCTTCTACGACGGCTACCGCGCCGAGACCCTGCCCGCCAACCTGCTGCAGGCTCAGCGTGACTACTTCGGTGCCCACACCTTCCGCATCAACCCCAAGTTCGCTAGCGAGAAGCACCCCGAGGACAAGGACATCCACGTCAACTGGACCGGACGTGGCGGTGACGTGTCTGCCTCGACCTACGTTGCTTGATTTGGGACTTTTGAAACACTGCGCTGGACGTGAAGCTTTTCTGGACCGAAGATAGTCAGTAGGACCGGACAAAATGGGAGTTTTGCAGCTCTCTAAAGACATAGAATGATAATGCCCGATTTCAAAAAAATGTACTAGGCCTGTATTAGGTTGTGATGAATATATTATTTGAGAGATTCATTTCCTGTAGAATACTTTGTGCGCACTCTGTAATGAGTTGTAGGCTTGTAGTGGCTGAGTGATCCGTGATTTTCCACCCCGTCAGGCTAAGCCCGATCGGGACTGCCTCAGCCAACGTCCAACTCGCTCGTCCTTGCGGTGACTCTTTCTCGCGCTCGTTGCGACTCTGCACGGAGCAATCATCCTCCCTTTCTTGCTTGCCCGCGGTTTAGGAGATTATTCAGGTCTGCCTGGCTTGTTTTCGTACCCCTTCTAGCAGTGTTTTATTTCGCTTCACGTCGCTCCTTTCCGACCAAGCTCTGGTGCGCGACGTCCCACATTCGTCTGCTGGCGGCTAGCTCCTCATCACCACGAAGGTTTGAAGAGGTCTAGCATCTGGTCTTGGTTGATCTTGTTTTGCCTTTCAATTGAACATATCCTCGGACGGCATTTGGCGTTGTTGACTCAGGCCGCTGCTGTTCTTTGTTCTGACGTCGACTCAACGTGGCTTTGTCCGGTACCTGACTGTGTGACGACACTTGGTCTGTTCCAGTTATTACTGGAATAATTGCACGCCTTATCGACTTGCTGTAAAAAATACAGCAAAGGTCCAAGTGGCGGAGTCGAATCTAGCAGCTTATACTTGAAAAGGTGGTATTACGAGTTGGCAATGGCGGGCGCAATAGTACCTCTGGAGGCGGCTTTGAGCGGTGCAATCGGTGCGCGGTAAGCAATTCTTGGAACGTCCCTGCATCATGCAAGCATTAGGGGTTGTTTTATCAGCCACTGCTCCGATGGAACCCCCACAGCCAGACGCTATGACCAGGAACCGCCTGAACTAACTCGATGTCTCTTAAAGCGTTCGCATCAGCACCAATCCAGCCTCGTCCACGCTCGAGGGCACTCTCTTCACAGCTTGCCCAATCACCAACCTCGTCGCCATCAATACCGCCGACGGTAAACAGACCCAAGCGGGGGACTATCGCATTATTCCCATCTCCCGGATACAGTCTTTCCAGATCGTTTCTCTCGCCCCATCCTCCCAGACCGCTGAATCAACCTCCTTCAGCGATGCTGTTCCGCCACTGCATGCCCTGGATACCCGTGCTCTGAAGAACCGGGAGGCCAATGCTGTCGCCAAAATCCAAGAGGGCGAAGCGCGCCGCGGGAAGGGCGTCACACGAGAAGCCCAGGATTTGTTTGATGCATTCAGTCGCACGATGCCCACGAGGTGGGATGGTTCGAGTATCATCGTGGCGGACGCGGTTATTATTTCGCCTACATACCGCGTGGACGATTGCCGGCCACTGGTGGCAGGTGACACAGCGGCCCTTGCTAGGGTACGCAAGGTGGTACGTCATCGTTCTTATCCCAAGAAACCTCCCGCACTATGTTAACGGATATATAGCTTGAAATGGAACGCAAGAAGATCGAGCTACGAAACGCTAGCGCCACGATAGGCTCATCCAATGCTTTTGCTCGTTCGGGAGGTGTCTCGAAGGACACCCGCAACTCGAGCAACCCCCCTCCAACTTCCGGGCCTGGAGCTGCTGGACCAAGAAAGGGAGGTTGAAATCGGATCCTTACTCTCCGTCCAGTAGCGCGAGCTGGAACCGCGCGGCACCATATCAGGTAGAGCCAGCTGTAACCCAAACCGAGAAACATAAACGCATCTCAGGATGTTGAATCAATATACACACATGATGCATGCAGGGTGCATTTTCGAAATTGACAAAAGCGAAGTCACCGAGTTAAGTGACAAGGCGGGCGGCAGACACTTACAACTTACTCTTGATCAGCAATCTAGGATATCACCTAGGGAGGAGCATCCGGTACGAGCCCGACGGATGGGACTGGCGTCCCTGCACGAGGTGTGAACTGGATGACCATTTTCAGGCCCGAGTTCGACTAGTCTTATTATTGTTCTGTCGTGGCCTCTACCGGTATCGAATATCAACATTTAAGAACATTTCAATGACTTTCCCTTCTCGTAGGCTTATTATGCGTAAGTGATTGGCCGAAAACCATCGCCATAGGTACAGGGGGCAATGTAGGGTGACCTCTAGAGATGACTGCACTGCAGAAATCCGTCGATCCGCACAAAGACAGCCTACTTTCCCCACAACATCCAGGTCTGGCCGAACTGCTACGAGGACCGCCGAGCTGTATCTGACGTGATCGGCGTGATCTCTCATCTCGATGCTGCAGAGGGCTGCAGAGGGCCCCACGCTGTCGCTCGTGTCTTGCCTTCAGTGGATTCGTAAACGAAGCAGCCATGTCATCATACTTGGGGAGTTTAAATACCGCCTCTTTCCTTCAACATGAACCCTTGTTTTCTTTTTTATTCATTAATCTATCCTATACCAGAATCTACCAGATCTGCCAAATCCTGTTGAAAAATGGATGCCGACGGTACTACACTCCCCCTCG
This sequence comes from Aspergillus puulaauensis, assembly GCF_016861865.1. Classification (NCBI taxonomy): domain Eukaryota; kingdom Fungi; phylum Ascomycota; class Eurotiomycetes; order Eurotiales; family Aspergillaceae; genus Aspergillus; species Aspergillus puulaauensis. The sequence goes on along the minus strand of NC_054860.1, from coordinate 915,423 downwards.
GACCTACGGCTGCTTCACAAGGAACCTGCGTCTGACCTGGCTATCTCAGAAGCCGTCTATACTCTGATCGACAGAGGGTTTGCCAGAGCAGCGGTATACAACTTGACACACGGCGATTTTGCGGGACTGGGCGGCGACTGGCAAGTGAGTTGCAAAACTCATTAATCAATCCATACTTACGTATCTAACGATATATCTATGTATAGGCAGACCCGTCCGATATCCAGCTGCTCATCGATGGCTTCTCCGACCCGGATAATGCAGTTGACAGAGGATTCACGATAAACGGTTTCCAGTACACCCTGGAGGTCAGAGATGAGACCTGCTTTTACTGCCCGTCGGTAAGTTCACCCTCTCATCCTACCGAGTGTTTCAGCTGTTCCTAGTAACTGGCGCTGTATTGAATCAACCATTCTCTGTAGGACGCCGGTACCATCCTATTTGCACACAAGAACGGCGGCTCCGTTGTCCTCGGGGAGTTTACAACCGGCGCTCTCTCCCTGAAAGATGCGGAGGTAAATGTCAAGGAGGTTGCGTATGCAATGGCGATGAAAAGACCGTAAAGTAGTGAATAGGCGTGTGGGATTAACCAGGGCTGGAATTCTGATCAAGCAAGGAGTATTTAGGTATTTATGGGAGAAAAAAAATCTGCATGAATCAATTGATTCTGATTGAGCCACATGTCAGAGCGGTGGACACCACCTCATTCCAGATCCGATGTTTGATCTGGAGGAAAAGAAGTGACATTATATATCCAAAATATCCCTCGTGTCTCTCCCTCATTGGCAGCTGGACAATGCATTGTGCCACTATCGCCTGCAGCAACTGGGTCAGGCCTTCAGCTCTGGCCACTCCAAGTCCAGACCCACCATGCAGATCCAGATAGACCTACGGAGTAGGTGCATATGCAGAGATGTTTCCATCCCCCTAGCATCCACTCATCTCACCGCTCCCCACCACGCATAGCCCTCGCCAAATCCGTAAACGCCGCGCGGCGCTTATCAATAGTCCCATGGAACGTCTCTGCGGGCCCAATGCTGCCGATAACAATCTGGTCTTTACCTTCGACTAAACCTTCGTACGCTTGCTGTGTGAATGCATCGAGGGACATGCCCATGCCTCGACCAGCTTCTTCACCCATGTAGTCGTGCAGTTCAGCTATATATACATGGTTAGTACAGTGCACAGTACAGTATTCACCTACACTGATGGATATACATCACTGATGGATGGGATGAATGGCTTACTCTGGACAGGAGGAGGCGATATCTCAATAACGCTTGTTTGCGAATGGCGCAGCTGCTCGCGTAGACAGAGCGTGAAGGCGTTTAGGGCGGCTTTGGACGCCGAGTATGCAGGGAGAGAGGCTGCGGGTATAATGGCGAGGTTTGAGCCGGTGCTATGTGTATAGGTTAGGGCGGTATCATCGGAGGTAGCAAGAGGACCTGACGTACAAGATAAACGATGAAGGGTGCGAGTTCTTCTTGAAATACGGTAAAAAGGCATGTACCAGCGAAATGAAGCTGGAGAAATTGACCTTGACTTCCTCGTGGAAACTGGCTAGGTCGAATGGCTGTGCACTGGCAAGGTCATGGGGATTCTGGATTCCGGCATTCAGGAAGAGACAGTCGATATCGGGGGATTTGGCAATGACGCTGTGATGTTCCAAATCAGCACGTTCCATTTTTTTTTTTAATCTTTTTTATTTTTACGAAATGAACAGACGTACTCTGCTGCAAATTTGGGAATATCTTCCAGCCGGCCAATATCGAACGCCACGCCACTGGCTTTATCATGCCCGTGAGAATTGACAAACTCGTCTAATCTTTCTTGACGCCGGCCGACGACTGTGACCTTCATTCCTGCTTGGATTAGTCTCGATGCCAGCGCCCGGCCTATGCCGGAGGTGGCGCCGATGGCCAGGCAGTGCTTGTACGGGAAGGACATGATGAGGAATGCAGTTTCGTTGGTTTCGATGGATATATATAAAAGCGTGTAGTTACAATGAGGTTACACGCTTTAAATGTATCTGATCAGCCATGTAGATACCTTGGGTGAGAGATGGGTCGGTGGGCTTAGGGTTATCCCCGCGGACTTAAGGGGGCTTAAGGACGGACTCCGGTGGCACGACTTAAGTGAGCCGCTCTGACTTTTTGGCTATGTTTGAATGTAAAATAGTAGACTAAAACTATCGGCTGCCCAAAATATAGTCACTCTAGACTGCTTGTGAGGTGGTATGACGTTGATCATTTTGCGTAGTCAGGTTAGCGTCGGACAAACTCAAATTATTCTATATATATTGGAAAGATATATAACTGACTGCACAACTGAAATCCGAGCAAATCAAGAATGAAAAGGAGGCAAAACAGTAAAGCAAGGATAAAACAACAGCTCTGTCTGGTACTACAATTCAGCCCCCAGTATATATTTGATCTCCTGTCAAGTGAAAGTCTCCTTTCGGCCAGTCTCTCTCATTGACCATGTCGCGTTTTATATGCCGTGCTGTCATTGCAAAGCGCAGTTTCCCACTGTCCTTCACATCAACCGCATGCTAGATCATACCTCGTGGTCAGCGTTCAACATAAACATAGAATAGTCAAAATCGGCACACGTACCTCAAAGTACTGTTGCAACTTTTCCCCATGCATAACCACCATATCCCCGTGATTCAACTCCATCTTGATCAGATCGGGCGGCGAATCACGTTTCTCCTTCTTTGGAATTGAGTGACGCGATGCCCACCATGCTTTGCTGTATCCCCCCCACGCCTTGTTGTATTCGCTTTTAGCATTTGGCCCCTTACCAAATCTTTCAGCCTTCCATTCTTCGTACTCCTCCTTATTTTCCGGCGGCTTCTTGTACTCCTCGATTCCCGGCGGGTTATAGAATTCTTCTTTGAGTTCCAGGCGTTTTTCGTAGTTCTCGCACTTTGGAAGGACTGGGTCTATGTCAAGAAGGTTCTGATTTTGTTTGGTAAAGCCATGGTAATATTTATACTTCATTCGTATCTTCATGGTGGAAGGTGCGCCGAGGGAGAGGGAGGCGATTGTCGGACCAAGGGAGTCTTCACCATCGTCATGATACTAGAGAGATAGATTAGTAAAGTGACGCTCTGTTTGCAAAATAGCCAACTCCTCAATTGGAATGAGCCTTACGCCTATCTTTTGACCTTCGAAATACCCCAACACAAGAAGCTCGTTGGGATCCGCCGTGGTATGCCCCTTGCTCGCCACAGCACTCTGCGTGGCCCATGTCAAACGGCCAAGAACCCGATGTATAGCATCACAGGCGTCATTGAAAGCCAGGGAATCAGAAGGAACGACGAATTTGTACGGTAGGCCCTATCCGATGTCAGTAGAGGGCCACATTTGGTGCCAAGTACACTTACATAGTTGACAGAAAACTGAGCCTGGAGCGTGCCTTGGACTGTTGATCGGTATGTTAGCATCGGACAAGGTCAGCGATACTCCGGGATACTGGCTATACTAACCCACGGCCTGTGTTAGAGGGTATCGTCGAAGCCCAAGCTTGGTTTCCTGTAGCTCCTTGAACAGGTCATTGGGACCGCCGCGGCCCTCGTTGATCTCCCTATTCGCCACGAAATGCACAATGTAACCGGCGCCCTCAACATTATATATATGTATCGTATAAGGCGCACGCAGCGTGTCACTTGTTTCTGGTTGAAGATAACCGGAACTAGCGGATGAGTCGCGTCTGGCCTTGGCCGGCCCCGATCCAATCGCTTCGTCTAACGAGAGTATCTGGATATCAAGCCGCTTTTCAAATGGGCACTTGTTGGTAGTATGGACTGCAACACTGGCGGCTTGATCCGCAGAGTCGTCGGTGCACTTCCAGCCCTCCCAGAACCGACGTGGTATGCACCTGCGACACGTAGGGCATACAAGCCCTCTCATGGCTTCATTTGAAACGCTGAAGTGTGGCTCTTCCACTTCTTTCTTAGAAATCTCAGATAGTCGGTCTGGTACCAGGACGGGAGCATTTGACTGGCATTTCAGAGGGGGTATCCGGTATTCGAGGAAGGCGTCGTGGAACATCAGGTTCATAGAATTGTTAATATCCTGGCCGTTGATCTTCCAGAAGTCACCGCAATGCCTGTTCAGACATGTCCATCCTTCCTTGTATACCTGCATTTCTTTCGTTTTGCAACTAGGGCACACTTTCTCCACGGGCTGCATAGTGCGCTGTTCATGTGGTATTGGATCAGGTACGCCTTTCCTTGCCCACCAGCTCTTCTTCGAGATGTCCAACTTTTCAAAGCGTACCTTGTAAAAGACACGCCCGTCCTGTTTCTCGGGCCACACCTTGGCAATTTGGAAGTAGCCCATGACGTTAAAGCGATGAGGAAGTTTCCGGTTCAAAAGACTGTTCTGACTCCCTAGTATACAGTCAGCTAAGGCTCATGCAGACAAGGGCTGACGTGCCTATGACGAGCCCGATCACTTGTTCGCTTTTCTTGCTGTTCATAATGCACCTAACGCGTATGTCCTTTTCGTCTTGATCGTTCTTCACGACAAGCTGTCCTTTGAATTTCTCGCTGCTGCCACCGCTGCGGAAGTTAGCAGTGGTAGCTGTCTGATTGCAGCAGCACCCACAGTCTAGTTATGACAACTTCATCATCTACATAAGAACGAGCTCCGCAGTCCCCGTCTATGAGAAGGCCCCAACAGTATTCGTCTTTGTAGTACATTCCAGCCTGGGTACTGTTGAACCATGGGATAGTACATGCAAGAGAGGGGCGATCCTACAACCGTTAGCATAGCTCGCCTATCTCTCAGTCGGTACAAACATCAGCCCATGCCGGAGGAGCGCCGTCTAGCACAGAGGGGTGGGCATCGGCAGATGTGCCTTCGGCCATGGAGGCATCGGTAACAGGGGTCTCAACATCATGGGGAGTTGCGTCAGCACCTGGGATATTAGGAGACTCTGAAGTAGTTTCAGCAGTATCCGCCGCAGCGGATGGTCCTGGAGCTGTTGCCGGCGTGGCGGTATTTCGGGCACTTCGACGTAATTTGGTCGGCCGGGTAGACGCAGGAGTAGGCGAGGGCTGGTTCTTCCGCTTCGGAGCCATTATAGTTTCTGCGGTAAATGGATGGTGGTATGATGGTGTCCTCGACGCACGGCTTCGGGTGTTTATAAGGCGGTAATGATAGGGATTGCTCCGGTAAAGGGAATTGAGATGTCGATGAGATGGAGAATAGATGGAGCACAAGGTTAAAGGATAGACGAGATGAAGGGAGATGATGGTGATGGGGAGAAAGGAAGAAAGTAAAAGAAAAGACAAAGCAAGCCACAAAGTCACGGGGAGGTCCCTCCCGATCGGGGAATGCCGGGCTGTGGCCTGAGTTTATGTGCCTGACAGTGACTGACAGTGACTGGACGGACTTCCAGGCTCTTTCTACTGAAAGGAAGTCCATTGCTTGTGAATTGCACTCCAGGACAGTCACCCTGCAGGGATGTTTATGCACAGCCAGCGATGCAGGTACCGGCTCTTTGTGATCCACTTAGGGCTTGCCGATAGCGCCCCAGGATGTGCAAAATAAGCACAAAGAACGGTGGAACTGGGAATAAATTCCTTTCCGATAACTGGCCATCAAAGCCGATGTCACATCGGGCATTGCATCGATCTGGCATGCCATACTGCAGCGCCAACGGCGGTCTTCGGTGGGCGGCGAACAAACACAGCTGGCTGGAAGACCGGGTTTGAAGGCCAGGAACAGTCAAGGGTGTCGGTAATAAACAGGTCATCTGGGAGGCTTTTTGCTTGGATATTTGGACAGCCGCGTGTAGCAGGGCAGGCGACATGACATGCCCTTTGTTCACAACCACGGTCAGACCAAATCCGATGCCAACGCATAATGACACACCCTCGAGCATTGCCTCCCAAGAAATCATGCGATTGAGACAACCGTCCCGAGAGACCTCAGCTCTCTTCTCCTGAACGATCATCGACATCGATTCGGTGCAGTCAGTACGGAAAGTCGGTCCAGCACCCATAGTTTGCAATCAACGTCCTTCGCCATATATTTCGAAAACGTAAGCGAGCCAACGGTATAAATGATGACAATGAATGGCGGATATGAACATAGGCTTGGTCATTATACGCAACTCGGAGAGCAGGGACAATGCGGACATTGCGTCCGATTCCAACGACGAAGTCTCAAAACACTGGCGTTATCAAGTCCGGGTAAGTTCTGAATCCTTGTCAACCGCAATAAACCCTCTCATTGGTTTCTGATGCTTGAATGGTGTCAGCCTGATGGAAGGGAGACAGGTTGACGTTCGCCATAGCCGGGCCGGAAGCTTTTCCAAGCATATTCGGCTAATCTTTTGGGCACCACGACGTATAGAGTCAGCATCAATAGAGCTATGGAGTCAGGAGAGGGGACGGGAGGTGATGGAGAAGGCTTACATTGTCAAGAGAGGGTACTCCTAAATTGGGGATATTGGTGGACTGGTGATAGGGCTTGGCCATGAGTAGATGATGGACGAAGATTTCGTAGGGGCATCAGTCTAATGTCAGAAAGAAGAAGGTATTCTGCTATTCCGAGAGGTGGACGCCTATTTATCCCCGAGAGGCAGTACGCTAATGATTAGCGAGAATCCTTGTCCTACATTGATGAAGCGAGTTGCCCCTCGATGCAAACGGGGGCAAGGTGCACCTAACATCGCCATCTGGACACGGAAATATTTAAATTGGAGGGAATATGTAGACATATTGTATGCTTAGAGCATATAATAAAGCCAAATAATTGAACCTAAGGGACAAATAAACATACACAACTGATTGAGGTACTATATAACATCCTACGTCTGATATACAGACCAACCCACACAACCCAATCATCACACCAACTAATAAAAGGCTTCAACAGCATCAATAACCTAAATCCTATTAGCACCGACCACACTAGATCAAAAACAGGAATACTCACCACATTCGGACTCAAAAACTCCTCCCCACTACTCCCAGACACAACACTAATAAACACCGAGTTGTCACCAACAACCAAACTCCCCTTCTCAAAATCACAGCTATAAACCTCTCCATTGCCTCTATACGCCCCACGGGTTACACCGCGCGAGTCAATCTCCGCCGGCGCCTCAGGGGCCTCACACTCATCCTCATTCAGGGTAATCTGCGGCCTGCCGCCCGCAAAGGCCAACGTCGTCGCAATCCGCACGGTAACGGTATCCGCGGAAATCTCCTCGTCTAGCGAGAACTGGATCTCGAAGTTATTGTTGACGTCTGTGAAGATCGCCATGGGGAACTCCGAGTCCTCTGCCGTGCCGACGACGAAGGGCGTGGGGTTCCAGTCGGCCATGCGGTCGTCGGAGGGGTGCATCCTGAGCTGTTTGTCTGCGTTTAGGAGTCCGGCTGGGGTTCCGTCATACTCTCCGATTTGGAAGATTGTTGTGCGTTCGGCGGTTATGATTTCGTTGCCGGCGGATAGGGAGGCTGTGGCTGTTGCACCGGCGGAGACGGAGACGGTTGTGTTGGCGGCGAGGAGTTCGTCTTGGTACAGCGCAACAGTGTATGAGCCCTCCGCGAGTTGAGGGGATGTGAAGGAGCCGTCAGAGGCGTTTGTCCAGGACTGGTAGTCGTCGTTGTAGAAGTGCACGATGGCAGGGTGGGAGTCTGATGTCCCACTGACGGAGCCTGCTACGACCCCACGGCCTGAGGAGCCAACGTACCCGTCTAATGCGAGGTCGTCGAAGAAGGAAGTGTCGAAGTCGGACCAGGCCGGGATTGTGGAGCCCGTGAACGAAAGGATGTAAGGGCCGAAGAAGCCCGTTCGGAAGGCCTCTGTCTGTACGTGTCCGGAGTTCATGTAGTAGGTCACGGAATGGTAGTCGCTACCGAGATTCAGGTCGATGTCTCTAAAGAAAGGACCGCCAGAGGACTTTTCGCGCGAGCGGGTGTCAGACAGGAAGCAGGCGTGGACACTACTGTCGGAGGTGTAGGCGCAGTATACCGAGTCGTCGATGAAGCGTTGCGAGGAGTAGAACTATTCTGTTAATACCGGCAATAGAAAGAGAGGATATATTGGAATACCTTGCTGCGCGTCTGGCCGTCAACGACGAATACATCACTGCCCTCAATAGCGTCTCCACCGCCGGTGATATCGGACACTTCGCCCTCCTTATAAGCTTCAGGAAGGCCAACAAGACGTGCAATGTAGCGCAGTTCCCCGACAGACGGTTGCGAGTTCGAGTTTGTGCCCATGTAGATTGCACTGAGGCCATCCTGGAAGACATAATAATGAGTCAAGTCAAACTCGTCGCTCTTGATTGTGGCCGAGACAATGGCATAGTTCCCTGCCCTGGTTAGATATGGATCTGGTCCTGGAATGGGAATGGAGACAACCTTCGGTAGTCTGAGAAACGGTCGTATCGCTTCCAAGGCCAGAGGCAATGTGGCTCAGAGTCCCAGAATACTGATACTCGGTGTCCCGGTACTGAAGCGAGGAAATGGAGCCCGTGTTGTCAATAGTCACAACGAAGCCATCGTCACCCTCAACATCGACAACAATGCCATTGTCGGTTTCATCGACAGTCAGACCTGCCACAATAGCGGCCGACAGAATGGTAGTCCAGAACAACATTTTCGTTGAGATGAATAGGGCAGGAGTTGTGGAAGACTGTTGAGCTCTACAACAGCTGCGAAACAACCAGTTTATATAGCAAACCCACCCCATCGGCCCAACATTACCACGAAACTTCCCCGACGATCCTCCCCTTAACTCCAAGAAATAGATTAACCTACGCGTCGCCAGGAACAATCGCGCCGATCGTCGGTGAAGGGCCCGCTTATTGGAGGGATATTGCATGTCGCGGATAGATTAATTAGGGCACGGCCGAAGCAATTCCATATAGATTATAGATCAGCGCTTAAGCATTTCCATTTCTTGATTTGGCTGATTCAAGCTCATCGGGTGAATCCCCATCGACTTATTCATTGCTGCATCCTGGTTTATTGATTCCCCGATCCCTGCTGATTTTAATGAGGAATTTTGGCGCCGTCCCTCCCCCGGACTGAAGGAGTCAATGGCGTCAGATTAGCGACTTTTGTCGGGTGAATATATTGAAGAATCAATTCCGGTCGTCCGTTGTTCTTCACATAGTCTGCAGCATCTCGGGCTGTGTTGACCCGCATACTAAACTCCCTCCAGCGTAACTGGGGCCTGGCAATGGGTGCCTCAGCGCAATCCTCCAACTACTTCCCTCCGGCCTTCCCATTCCTTGCCCACTGCAGTTACCACAGTATTAGGAGCACTTTACTCAGGGCTCTTCATGAAGCTCAAACTACCGGGTTAGCGGCCCATCCATCCATAGTCTCTTTGGGTACATGTTTCTGCAGGCCCGTGAAAATCCCACCAGGCATCAGACTCAGAGAGCACAAATACCCTTAGGTCCGTATTCCGATCAACGTAGTTAGTCATAGATATCTGGGCCGGCTTGCTCTGCCTCTTCTTTAAGATAGAGAATGAGCTGAAGATGCTTGACTCTGAATCCGAGAGCAGGCTGATCACGGGGTCCAGTAGCCCTAGATCGACGACATTCCTGCATCATCTACCCTGTACTGACCAGTACAGAGGTCAGTACAAAAAGAAGAGAGTGTTTAAAAACAATAACAAATGATTCGTACTGCATTAATCCTCTCGGCCTTGCTCGTGAGACCAGTGTGAAATACCACAGCAGTATAGAGTAGGACTAACATGTTTCCATGATTTGTCGGCAGTGCCCGGGGTACAGGGATCTTTGCTGACTTTATTACCAGCCTCACATAATACCGTACGCCTGTCTATTGGACCATCGAGCGTGGCTGAGGTCTGACGTGTAAACGAGGCTGAACTCCAGCCTTGTCAACACACACAAGCCCACCGACACCCCGCGTTTTCTCGACAAACATCTTCGGTCATTAAACATGTTTATACGAGGTATGAAGTGATTGAGATCAGCTGCCTCAGACAATGGCAGATCCTCTCTCAATCGCAGCAAGCGTTGCCGGCCTCGTATCGCTGACAGGCAGTGTCTTCGGACTACTATGCAAGTTAAGCCTACAGCAAAAAGATTTCAATCGGGAAATTACAGAACTCCAAACCGTAACAAGAGAGCTATCAGTTCTTCTCCATGATTTGTCCCTTCTCGCGACTTCTCTCCCAACCGAGCCGACCTTTGATGGCTCCTTTCGCTTAGACCATGTCGACTCCTGCGAAAGAACAATCCACGACGTCAAGACCAAGCTGGAGAAAATATGTCCTGCAAACCCTCCAACAGGACGCACTGCAAAAATTATCAAATCAACGAGAAACCGCCTGAAATGGCCATATTCAAGCAGGGAGTTCGAGAAGCTGCTGGCGGATCTGGCGCGCCACAAGGAGACGATCAGCCTGGCCTTGTCGGTCGATTCTATGAGCGCACTGTTGCAAACACTTTCGAAGCAAAGAGATATATCGGAAGGTGTAAACAATGTTAGGGAGACTGTTAACGAGATAAAGACCCGTATATTTGTCGATGAACATCGCGAGAAAGTCCTCGATTTCTTCCTCCCAGTCAATCCGCAGATCAGCTTCGAGACTAGCATTCGACTAAGACACCCTATGACCGGCCTATGGCTTACAGAGGAGCAGGCCTTCAAGAATTGGATCTACAGCCCGAACGCAAAACTCTGGATGAGTGGAATCCCCGGCGCAGGGAAGACAGTGATTGCTGGTTCTGCCATTGAGGAGGTACTGATGGTGGCATCCAGTGGAACTGCGATAGGCGTCTGTTTCTTCTTCTGTGATTACAAGAACCCTAAGTCTCTGGACCCGGTCAATATTCTCAGCTCCTTCGCCTCCCAGCTTGCCAGGCAAAATGACAGGGCATACGCCATGCTTGAGCAGTACTACGCCGAGCTGCATCCAGACCAGAATCTCCCCAAGCTTAACAAACTCGTGGGGATTGGAGATCTTGTGGTGAAAATGGCTGACTTGTTCGACCGCGTACTGGTGGTTGTCGACGGCCTGGACGAGTGTGGATCCGATTCACCTGTGGCCGACGAGCTTGCAGACATGGCCCGGAAGTCCCAAGTCGTTTCCATGGCACTTCTCAGTCGCGATGAAATGCACATTCGAGAGGCACTGGGGAATATGTTCGAGCACATTGATATTGCCGCTCGTGGAAGCGACGTCCGAAGATATGTCCGTGAAGAGCTCGAAGACCGAATTAAGAGAAGGCAACTTCGGCTTCGAAGCCAGGAGCTGAAGGAGGACATGATCAACACACTTATAGACAAGGCTGGCGGCATGCAAGTAGCCTAGCTACTACTTCCAACTACGCAGCTAACGACTGTGCAGGTTTCGATGGGTGAGCTGCCAGCTGGACTATCTATGCGAGCTTCCCTTGGACAAGGACAGGAGAGAGGCGTTGACGAAGCTCCCTCCCACATTGAATGCCATTTACGAGCGCATACTATCCAGGCACAGCCACCCCAGTGCGGTTCATATTGTTCGCACAACCCTCAGGATCGTCGCCGCTGTTGGGCCTTCCATCACTATCCGCGCGCTGTGTGAAGCTGTCTCGGTCCCAGAACATGCAGCATGCCTCCAGGAAGATAACACGGTTCTCGAAGAGGATATTATAAGATATTGTAGCAGTCTCCTGAGGGTGTCTCCAGATAACCAGCACTTAGAATTCGCGCATTTCACCGTCCCAGAGTTCCTGCAATCTACATCACTGCTCGGAACTTCGCTTGGCGAGTACCATCTGGGCACAGATACTGTTATGACCGTTGTTGAACTCTGCTTGCGAGTTTTGCTACTCGATGACTTTCGACTGGACATATTGTCTGATCCTTCCCCGGAGGTGGCTATAGCCACTGCGCAGACGATCTGCAAAGAGCACCCATTCTACGACTTTGCAGCATGGGAGTGGCCATTCCTCAGCGAGGGGTTCCTGCGTGTTGCGAGCGTACAAAACGATAGCCCAAGCAGTGATGAGGATACAAGCGTATCCCTCAGAGCGTTAGGAAAGGCCCTGAAGCTTTTTACCCTGCCGGGAAAATCCAACTTCAGGCTATGGGCAGTCACATTCTGTGAGCGATACCTTACGACGTCTCCACTCGACTACCATGAGGCAATCACTCGCAGCATTCCACCAATACTCGATGGCACCTTTACGCCCTTGCACATGGCCTGTGTACTCACGCTACCCTCTATCGTCTCTCGACTTGCGGCCGGAAGCAAATCGCACCTGTCTTGCGAGCGTCAGTTTCTAGCCGATTGTGCTATTTACGGATTATCCGCTTTGGAGTATGAGGGCTACCATGACGTCCTCCGCTTGAGCATGCGGCACGTGTCTCGAGAGATACAGACGGATATGCTTGTAGTGATGGCCAGCTTGGGGTATATTGAACTTCCCATGCGCGTTCCATGGACTATACTTGCCCGGGACAAACGTGATTTCAGAACTGGAAGGGTTCCCGATCCTACAGTCTTGGTTCTTAGGCTTCTAGAGGGGGGTTTCTCGTGTGACCTGGCTGTCATAAACGGCCTTGAGACAGTGATAGCTCATTTCTGTAATACGCTAAAGGTAGACGGTGATGGCCTTGCACACCGATTGAGAATTATCCGTCAAAAGATCAACCCCAGGGGTTTCACTGAAAGTGAAATGGATGGTATAAACAATCTATTGACCCATATGATTCAGAGCAGCATTTCTGGGTCTTACACCACGGACTACCGACATCCTAAGGAGCTTACTGATAATACGTTCCGACAGTTCGTCTATGAAGCCGCTCACAGCGGCAACATTTCTGCCTTGAAGGTATATTCAATGGACAAGAGATATAAATCTCGGACATGGTGTCTGACAGGTTACACGCCGCTTCTCCACGTGGCTATGTTCAACAGCAGTTTCGATACTTTTGAATATCTTGCATCCACTGGCTGGGATGACTCGGTTCTAGATGAGAGGAGAGGTACTGTTTGGCATATGTTGGCGAGTGGCATCCACCGCGAATGGTTTGAACTCTTACGGGATATATCTGCGGACCCAGAGTCCAGACAAGCCGATGTCAACTGTGACATGCAAACTCCTATTCGGATCGCGGTACAAAATGCGAACTACGACCTAGCTCGTCAACTTCTAGAGCTGTGCAAGAGCAGAGAATGTTTTGTGGGATCTCCTTCGGTTTATGAGATGGCGCTCCGAGGAGGAAGTGGAGCGACAGAGCTGATCAAAGCTCTATTCCTACATGGAGTTCTTCGAGACAAAGACCAATTGCCAGTACATCAGATCCCACTGGATTCAGACCCAGTCGCTGTGAGGCAATTGTTGTCATTATGGCCAGGATGCACCGACCAGCGGTACAAAGACCGGCTTCCAGTTGAGAGCTTGCTAGAAAGACTTGCTGTTTATGACGGGGGTACTCTTGATAGAGGCCTCTTGATAGAACTGCTTCCAACCAGTCGCAGATTGCAGCTGGACGTATTTCGCTTTTTCTGCTCGGAGATATTGTCGTATAGCGACATCCCTTACGCCAGCGACGACTTCCCAAATCTGCTGGGAACCGCTATTGAAGTAATGGCTGATCTTCCTGGAGTGCCCGGCCCTCTTCCATCTTTGGTGAGAGCTTTCCTCACTTGGATTGGGACTGGAACTTGCTACCCAGGAATGGCACAGCTAGACACCACCATGTCGGGCATTCTTGATCGCAGCATCCATCGTACATCAGACGGCGGGCTCTGTGAGCTTCTCCATGCCAGTGTGTTTTTTGGATGGGAAGCATTAAGTCGCAAGGTCCTGACCCTGGGTATAAATTTGCACAAATGCGTGCAAGATAGATCCATCCTCGAGGTTGCCTCCCTCCCCGAATCCCTGTGCTCTGGAACCACGTTCGGCGAGTTGATGCGAAACACACATGCTACTCAAAACAGTGCTGTAAATACACAATATGACTTTTCTATCAGCAAAAGGCAGAGACAACACAGCGAAGTTAGAGCATCTTCTGAAGCACAGGGCAGATTCTAACCCTCAACGTCCAATCTCTGAGCAACAGGTTCTAATTCACCATCTACACCATGGCGGAAAGGAGACCACGCAGCTTCTTCTCCAGTATGGTGGACGCCCACAATCTGATCTTGCGGGATTTGACATTGCATGTGCTTTGGTCTGGTGGAACCTCGCCCAGGAGCTTGAACAGTTCAGGGAACAACATCCAGAGACTGAGGGGAGCAAAGAAGTCCCTCCATCGTTGTATCTCGGCGATGGGGACCGGTCCATTCGAGATATCCGCGATGACTGTGGTGCGGACTGGCGTCTCACACATCTTGCGGCATTCCGCGGGTCGTTCGAGTGCCTTGCATACTTGCATGACGAGGGGCTTGTCGACAACATAAGCGCAGCCACCTCAGCTGGCTATACATGCGCCCATTTGATTGCCGCCAGTGCAGCGCCTCGGACTGTCCTTTGTACGAACTACCTGCACAGTGCGGGGTGCAATTTCAATGCTTTGACGAAATATCAGCAGAGCCCTCTTGATATTGCTATCGAGAAAGGATCTGACTTGGATACAGTTGAAGCTTTAGCGAGCATGGGTGTTGAAGTATCAGACCCTGGCTGCTTTATCGGTCTTGCCCTTGATGATGCATTAAAAATCATTGAATGCATCAGTGCGGCGCAACAGGCAGACAAATCCGAAAAGGACTGGATGCTTTACACCCTCCGCAATGCCATTGATGATGGACGTATTTTACACTGCGAGAAGCTGCGCTCCCTTGGCTGTCCTCTTGACAGACCGCTTCCAACCTGTCGATCCTGTACGCCATTGTTGTATGCCCTAGACTTCGAGAAATACGCAACGGTCAAGTGGCTGTTGGACAACGGTGGCGTAGCTTGGGGAACTCCGTGTCAAAGAGTTGGACGTGAGGAAACCCCAATATCACTTGCTGCCGCTCGCCCTATTTTCAATGACCTGCTGGAACGCCTTCTTCGTGCTTTGCGAGATTCGTGGCGAATATGGCTACTTGAGAGAGCATCGCCAGTTATTGCGGCAATCACATCCTTGAATCTGGATGGGCTTAGGATAGTTTTGGAGTTTATTTCTAGTCAAAGCACTCGCGACGATTGTATACAACAGCAGGTTCATCCGACGCAGCTCTTTTATGCCAAAGTGGAAGATTCCGCTGAGACCATCGCCGATATACCAAGTGTGTCTGAAATCCTCAATGCTCCCGCAGATAACATGGCGCTGCATATAGCCGCCTACAAAGATAGTCCACCGTTGATGGCACTTTTGATTGAGCACGGTGCGCAAATTGACGCTCGCGATGCAACAGGAAGGATGCCTATCTATGTTGCTGCAGAACGCAGGTCGCTTGAAGCCGTAAGATTTCTGCTGGTCCGAGGGGCAAATGCCACGTCTCCCGGCCCTAATTTAGAATCGCTCTTATACCTTGCGGCGGACCTGGACGACCTGGCCTTACTCAAACTCGTGGCTCCTCATTGTCCTCCTGACAGAGCTGACCCGCTTTTATCGCCTCTATCTCGCTGCCGTTCGGAGGAGTGTCTCCAGTTACTCCTCGCAGAAGGCTTTTCTCTTGGTGATGTCGATGCCTTGGGATTGTCGCCTATACACTTTTTATTAGGGAGGAAGGCCCTGCAGCCCTTTTTTATACAGTCAAATCTCCTTGCAACGCATGGGTTGGATCGAACCCGGGTCGAACTGGAGGAACTGCCGGATGATATCGTGGGTGGTATTATTGAGATTATACCCGAACTTGTGCGCACTCTCGGGAAAGAGACTACGCTGGCCATGTTTCCCTCCAGGCCTAACCGCGGACAAAGTGCCCTGTGTGCAGCAGCCGATTTCGGCAACGTGGACTGCTGCCGTGAGTTGGTTTCGATCGGAGCAGACCTTGATTTCGATGGGCATCGTTGTGGCTCTACACTGGCTTTGGCGATTTTGTACGGGCAGTTCGACGTGCTGAAGTATTTGGTTAGGGCTGGGGCTGGCTTGGTATACTACAGTAGGAGAGAGTCCTGCTGGAAGAGTGCGTTTGCATACGCCCATCGCAACCCCAGTATATATCACTGGCTCCTTGTTGATAGGTATACTGAACAGCGCTGCATTGCCTTTTTCTAGTTGCTGTTCCTGCTGGAGGCTTTGGTGGTTCATCATGTTGCTTCGATTACGATATCAATGTATACATACTAAAGGCAGATACATATTACAACCCATTGAATAGACAGCGGGCTGAATATAACACTGTATATCCGTCGTGTCATATACTGTCTAACAGGTCATCGCCTCATCACAGAGGAAGTCAATATTCCGGTCTAAGCTTGCGGAATCGCCTTTCCACCAGGGGTACTACAAGCCCGCACCAGACAACCATAGCAACCACCCAGCCAATTCCAAATGCATAGCCTCGCGTACGCCCAAACCTAGGCGCATCGGATGTAGGGAACATAAACTGCTGCGACACAGTCTCGACGGCACTAACACCACATTAGCATAGAACAGAAGATAACCAGAACCAAAACCCAAGGTATAACACACTACCCAATCGAAATCATAAGCGACGTCGTCAACGCCCTTAACTCCCTATCCCCCCCACAACTCGAATTCAGCCACGCACTGATCAAGGGATAAATGGCACCGTATGCACTGGTTATGTAGTACACCGCCATCATGAACGCACTGTTCTGTCCCGGCCAGAGATAGAAGACGATGTACCCGAATAGCTGGATTAATGCCAGGACGGCGATTATGGGAGCGCGCAGTTGCAGGAAGTCTGCTAGGCTGGAGCTGAGTAGGAGCCAGATTAGTTCCACACAGCCTATTACGGTGGGGAGATCGTTGATTTTCTCGATGGAATAGAGCGGGCGCCCGTCGGGTGTGGTAAGGGACTTTAGGTATAGAGTCATCCAGCGTTGGAGGTTTACTCCGCATGTGCATTCCATGACCCTGTACTGTTAGTGACTACCTAACAGTTGAAAGGGGCGCCCAACTATAGGGAAGCTTACCCCCACGCAATACAGAACCCATAGAGCTGCCACGAGGTCAAAATCCGCTTGAGCGTCTTGAGATTCCACTCCTGCTTCGTGGCATCGCGGTTCTCTTCTGCTATGCGCTGGATACAGAGGGTTTGTTCGCGCTCGGTCATCCACCAGGGGCGATTTCGTTGTGGTTCATCTAGATCCCAGGTTATGGTGGTTAGTATCAAGATTATATAAGATTCAGCGAGTCTTACCAGGACAACATAAAAGTCCAAATATGGCGATCGGGATACCTATGATGAAGTCGAAGATAAACACCCAGCGCCATGACGTCAGGCCGAGCCTGCCGTTCATATTGCTATGTCTGGACAACAGTCAGGATCTATACAATGTGACAGGTAGGGCAGACGTACAGGCCAGACTGGATGTACCCGGAGAACATTCCTCCTCCTATCGAGGCAAACCAGTAGAGTGCGGACCGGCGACTGATTTCTGATACGCGGTACCAGCTTCCAATCTATACTAGTCAGTCACAGTCGAAGCGTAAGGGTGGTCTCTATGGGTATAAGGGATACCATATAGAAAGCACCGGGCATAGCGCCAGACTCGAATAACCCAGCAAAGAACCTGTACATCGAATAGTCAGTCTATGAGGGCAAAACAAGTTACTCTGCCGTGGTAATCACCGAAGAACATATAAAGTCTTTGCGTCCTGTACCTTGTACATGAACAAGACGAAGAACGACCAAACAATGGTGCTGCCTGGTAGCAGATAGCCGGGTTTCACAACTGTCAAGGCCATTGTGATAAAGGGGCCTCCGATCATGATGCCAATGTTGAAGTACGTGGTGCACCAGTTCAGTTCGTTTCCCTCTGTCATTGTTAGCAGGTGGCTCGAAGGCATTTAATAGACGTACTCATGTTAAGGTCTTCTTTCATTCCGGAGACGTAGGCGTTGGTGACATTTGTTTGGTCCTAATATTGTCAGAGTCGTTTATTTAACTGGGAGCTGGGTCTATACCAGATATTTGATGAAAAATGTCTGTCGATGTTAGCGAGATCAAGGACCCATGGCCATGACATACCAAGCAGGAATAAAGCAGGATAAAAAAGTCCAGCTTGAAGATAAGCCACTTCTCCTCCTTGGTCGTCCCCGGCTCGTGCCAGTGCCACCAGCGACGTGCTGAGCTCGATGGCTCGCGAGGCAGGGCGTCGTTTTTGAAGCTGTCCGGGGTACACTCCACAATGGCAGACCGCTGTTCAGTATCTGGCATCGTGTACAGAATTAAGTAAAATCAATGGTGAAAGTGAAATATCAGCGATTGTGTCATTTAAGGCTGACTGGAGTCCAGACTAAATAATATCTCCGACCTTTAGAAAGGACCTTGGAGACAGTTAATATTAATACACTAATGCTGTCTATAAACTATACGAGCTCTACTATACTGTCCCTCCAATATGGAGCTGTTTACGGGGTCCAGCTTTATAACAACCTATGTTAGACAACCAACATATCAGATAGAATTGACTGCCCTGAATTACAGCAACAACTGCAGTATGCATCAACTCTGTGAATAGCTGAGGGAATGACTCAGGACATGGCTCATCTACTCAGCTAGGCAGCAGCAAAAGCTTGAGATGTTAGTGCGTGCTTGTTCGGAATCTGCCGCCACAATGAGGACCGTGGGAGCAAATCCCCAGAACTTCGCCCTGTTCTACAAAGCCTGGTTTGTTACGCAAATGAGCATGCTGGCCCTGGCTGCATTAGGCTTTTGGTATTCTCCTCAGCCCGGGGGAATATATCGCAGTCTGCCCAGAGGTCACCTCCCTCGCTGTAGCCCTAGAAGTCTACGCAATTATATCCGAGAACAGCTATAATACTATAATATATATAATCAGTTTCAGTTACCCTAAATAGAGAGAAATCTAACAACCACCCCCACGCACAGTCTCCGCCTTGCCAGCCCAGCTCTCATAGCTCTCACTCACAGTGGAATTATCCACGAAACCAACCCAAGTCCCCTGTCCAGAATGTTTCCTAAATTTGGCCTCATCCGGACACCCTTGATCCGGCCCCTCGGCCTCAACCGCAAACGCCAGGTCCAAATTCCCACTACTCGTCGCCGCACTGCCCTCCGTCCCATTCTGCGCCCACCGCAGACACTCCTCGCACCGAAACACCGTCGTGAACGAATCCTTCTCCACCTCCGACGCAATCGGCGAGATCGTGGCATTGCCCTCATACACCCCGGGCAGGGTGTACTTCGACGTAAACCGCAGCGACCGTTTCACGTTCTGCTTCTGGTCCGCGTATGCAACGACCAGGAGGGCATTCGTCATGGACCCGCCCAGCGACACACCACACCAGCCGTTCGAGGGCGCGCATTTCATGTATCCGATGAACTCGGTAGCGTCGGTCTTTAGGGCGTTGGGTGGGAGGGCGAGCCCGAATGTGAATGGGCCCGAGCCGGAGGATTCGCCGATTTCCCAGGTGGAGAAGGTTATGTTTGTTTTTGGGTCCGTGTAGGGTTTTCCTTCGGGGGCTTGGGCGGTTGTTAGGGGGAGGACTAGATTTGTGGTGTTAGTGTTGGGTTGGTGTTAGGGCTGAAGGGGAGTGTACGGGTAGAGAGGATGGCGCAGAGCGCCAGGCTGAACTTGGTAAACGACATAGTTTGGATACTTGTGTTGGCTAGTTTCTGTAAGATCGGGAACTACTCAAGTAAATATAGGCAGCGAAAAGTTATAGTTCAGTTGACGTAATGAAATATTTGCTGCATTCCAGAGACATTCCACCATTCCAGTCCAAGCTGATACACCCCGGAATGTAGATGAGCCTGTCAGATCACAGCACTGCAAGGTCCTGAGAGATTTTGAGCTATTAATTACAAATTTATGCATTCTAATAGGCTCGGCAGTATTGCGGCTCGAGAGCTGCTCCGAGAATCTTGACCATCGTGGACGCGTAACTGCATTGCCATGATTGACAGAGCAGGTCAATCTCACTATTATGATCTGATCAATACGGCCATATGATATAGTAAGAATACCAATTTAGCTATTTTAGTATAGATTTACAATGACTTTAGTATATCCCGCTAAATATATACGTAGTCATGTAATATATATATTTGGCGTATACTTGAATGTCTATATAATGTTATGCCGTTCTATTGGCCAGTTGAATCAAAGTGCTGATCGTTCAACTAACCATATCAAGCTAGCATGTTGATGAGGGGCACATCGATAGCCGCCGAAGTATCGTACAGCAGCAGCATATCCTGCCTTCTCTCTTTTTTCCATTTAGCAACAATACACTTCGTTCTGATGGACTTCCCGCAAAGACCAGGACAGCCACTTCTGCAACCTGCGCGCGTGCTCGTCCAGACACTGACACACCTGCTTCCCTCAGATGGAAAGATCTATAAGCCGGAAAGAAATCCTGGCGGCGATAAGCTTTACTCCATGCTTCACCGGATTTGCCAGCACGTCTGGAGTCATTCATATGACTCCGACTTCTTTCGGTGGTACGGATACAACGACGACCAGCTCGGCTACAACAACCGGCCTTGCTTTTTCCTCGTTGACCATGGCGAAGCCGATAATGAAGCCGATGTACCCGTACTTGCGTTTGAATGGACTGGCGAGGAGTTGTATGTTTTCGGCCTTGCTATTCTATTCAAATTAAGAGCTCTCGTTGATGTAAATATCCCACATATAGTAAACCCATGCCCGGCCTATTGCAGTCGCCGGATGTACAGGAGGAACTGAAGGCCACTCCATTTATGACGCCACCGCCGTCTTCAGAGCCTGCTAAGCCGTACCCTGTACGGAAAATGGTGAGAAGCATGCTACGGAGCGTCGAGCGGGTTCCGGATTGGCATCTCCAATATATCACAGGGCATCCCGAAGATATGGAGTGGCTGAAAAGGAAGCTAAGGCCTAGATTCTACGAGAATTTGCTCGCCCAGATCGAGGCGCGGCCAAGAGAGAAGGAGGAAGACGCGAAGGAGGCTTCGGAGCCTGTGTAGAAATATCTTAGATCTACTACAAACGAAATATCAAAATCTTGCAAGCATTGTCAACTCGGAAGGGGAATGCGTACTGTTGGATCTGGGGATGCTGGAGAGTACCACTGCGGTTGCGATATTCAAGAGCGTGAGCCCAGAGGTAGTTGAAATGTATATAGAAAGACTTCAACAAGATGAGGGGCGTTTTTGAGTAGAATGTTGTACTGATAACTGTTGAAGACCACAATCAGACAAGATTCTGGATGCATTTGATATGCCATCCTCTCCCCATAAGCACCCTCGAGGATGGATGTCAGCAGATGTTGTATACTTAGAGCACCGCTTGACGCTGGACTCGAAACAGACCTCTACCGTACTCTCGGTACAGACGTTTTGAACCTCGTGCAACGACAGTAAATGGATCTGCCGCCGATATGACTACGTGCTCATTTCGTTGGCACTCGTGGGTCCTGGGTATCATGGCTTGGACTGTCGGCGAAGCGACTTATTATTGCCAACTAACTATTTCGCCATATAAAGAAAGAGCGAGTGAGAGTCAGGGGGTAGCTCCTTCTTTCTTAATAGCCAGTTATACGGAAGGTACGACACGTAAGGCAGGAGCAAATATGGATAAAGCATGGCATAATAGGAAAGAGCATAGTGGTGGTGATTACGGTATTTGAAATACCAATAGTAAACCACTACCTTACGGTCATGTACAATCCACCACACATGTATAGTCCATCAAGTCCCATTCGCAGGCTGCTTGTAGACAACCCCATCAATCGCCGTCGTCATGGTACCGTTGGCATTGAATATGTTTGTCATGGAGTCGATTTCAAGATGGAATCCGCCTGGTCCAGTTCGTCTCGAGGCTTTCACATCGCCGGTCGAAGTTAGATCGGAATACCAGTCTGCACGCGCAGCCGATATGGATGTACGCGAGACGGTGACATTCTCTGTGCCGACTAGAGTGTTGACTCCGTCGTTGGAGAAGTTGGTGTACTTTACCGCAACGCCGCTGATTATGTTGTTGTTTCCGGTGATCTTGACCTTTGCGATGCCTGATACTTTGCCGTTTAATGCGTATGCACCCGGAGACACCGCATATCTTTTTGGGGCAGAGTCTTCCGGATTATACGGGACACCCCAGGGGATAAATTCCGGGACGGATGCAACAGGCTGTGGAGGTAACGGGGTACGATCCGTGAGAGTGGCGAGCATCAGCCTGTTTACCCGTCCACCTGGGGCCGTTGACACCGGGCAAGGCAGGGGATTCATCCCCCCGCATGATGGTGCCTGGACAAGAGCCTGGTAGTACATGATCTGAGTGCCATCAGGTGACCATCGCGGGTCCGCTCGGGCATTCCAGTTCGGATCGTTGATTGCCCCGTCCGTGCCATCTCCAGCGGCGTTGATCTTTTGTCCAAAGTAAGAGCCACGGTCGCCATCATGGTCGATCAGCCAGGGCTGGAAGAACCGGCGCTGTCTGTTGTTTCGTGTGGCGGAGGTGATGTCCGACGTGATGAGGTCTGTGATCGGGGGGATGTCGCGCATGCCTGAGAGCCACATCTGCCTGTCTGTGCCTCGGGTGTCGAGGACAACGGTCCATTTGTCGTCAGGCGAGATATCGACCGGGTCAACATACTCAGGGTGTTGAGTAATTCGGCGAACATTGCCAGTGGTAAGGTCTGCAGCGAATATGTCCCAGTTGGATGACTCTGCTTGATATCCTATATAGGTCACCTCCTTCCCACTGCCCGAGAATCCACGGAGCTCTCCAACGGAGACTGCGCTGTGATTTAGCTTGATCTCACTGCCATTGATTGTGAAAGGCTGCGGGGCATCAGGATCAAACAGGCGAGTGACGTTGACGACCTCGTAACGAGCAGTAAGTGGCTTCCCGGTGGTGGGAGAAGGGTTAAATCGCAGTCTCCCAAAGTACCCAAACTGGCCCAGCGCACCGTTTTCCTGCGTGAAGGAGTTAAACCCCAGGTGTACATTATCAGGATGCAGTCGAAGTTCGCGAATAGTTCCCCCTTCCCACCAGATCGGGTAAACGTGGACCTTGTCAGGGGTACACTGTGGACTTGCAAGCTGGGCCTTACCGCAGTCAACGATACTCTTCCCAGCTATGGCACGCCGACCGTCTTTGAAGGATTGAGGGTATTCCGCCAACTCCTCATTGCCTTGGTTATGGTCGTCCGGGGTGCCGCAGGTGATGCATTTCCAGGGATCGCCGTTGGGAAAGGTAGTCCCGTTCGTGCGGACTATGATTAATTGCATTCCGGCGTATATACTGGAAGGATCCGGGCTGGCAGCGGCGCCTGTGAAGTTGACTGTTGCGAGGACATGGTTTCCATCCGGCAGGAAGCCTCCACCTTGGAGGTTAGATTCGACGGCAATACACCCTGTCCCATTTGGATTGAGCTCAGGCGTGCAGGATCCTGGCTTGTCACTGGGCGCAACAGGTGGCAAGGGGAGTTCAACGATATGTATCGGTTCAGGGTCTGGTGGTGACGATGCAGCGGTGCACGATACGCCATAGCCAAGAGTAACGGCTGCAATAAGAGCAGCGGCACGAATGGCCATAACTAGATATGTGGGTCTGCGCTTCGGTGTCTGTGAAGTGGTTGAGCTGCGAAGAAGGGGTGTCTGGATATCTGTTCCCATGTGAGATGGCAGTCACTTTGGAAAAGAAAACGAACAGTCTGAGGACTCTATTTATAAATAATTGAAATTCTACATCATGGATAATGCCAAATTTCAGTCAGGGGCGTGCAAACCAGCTTATGCTTGGAAGGGCAGTGATCGTGGGGCGCGGTTCGTACTCGTACGAGTTGCCCTAACGGTGTCGTTTAGTGTCTCACTGGCTCAGTCGACAGTGATCAACAGATGAAACAGTACGTAATTATGCATAATGTGGACTGGCTGTTGGAGTAGCTTTCTGGAACTTGCCTCCCAACCAGCATTCGTCAAGTTCCGTAATCCGTGCGGACGTTTTTCATTACTGTTTGGCATATGATTTATCTTGTGAAACTCGACTAGTTATTTTTGGGAGGTCTATAAGGCTGAAAATCAATGACGTCTTTGGGAGACATCTCTGCATGTTTGAATCAGGGCTTCCCTATTCCTATGACCCGCGTAGGCTTCATAAAATATATGGCTCTCTTTCTGGAATCACTAAGCCTTATAGGGATGGAACGTGTGGCCTTGATCTTATGCTGATAATTTCATTCTGTCTGTATTAATTTCTCGTATTTATGGCTGCAACTGATGGTTTATCGTCTGTACTTTGATATTTAACCATTCAAAGATCAACAACCCTCCAATCTGGAAACATTCGCCGTCCCCTGAGCAACCCTCAGATCGTGAGTCGTGCATCCCCATGGATACAGCTCATCCGTAAACTGGCGAACCTTCGCAAGGAAATTCCTATACCACAGGCCATCCCTGAACTCGCCCAGTTTCCTAAAGAATATTAGCACAGTCATCGCAACGAATCAACAGAGCTTACATTTCACCATCTACACGGCGTATACGGTACAGCTCATGCGGAAACTCCGGTCCAAGAGGGCCAGAGCCAGAATGGAGGTCCTTTTCCAGGTCAATCACGATATGAATCTTTGGGTCTTCCTGTGGGATGTCGGGGCTGGGAGGCTGGATGTGGATGAAGTGGCGGTGCTGGGTTAGTTCGTCGACTGGGCGGTTTTTGGCGCGGAGGTAGACCCGGACGGCTTCGTGGAGGTCTTGGTGGTTGAGATCTGCTTCGGAGATGCGCAGGATGATTCGCTTTGCTTGGGCCATTGTGGGATGATGCGGGGTTGGTGGGAAGTGTGGTGGAAGGGTTTATGAGGAGCCTTACTAAGTACTGTGCATATACCCAGTACTCTAATTGGTAGTTCAAAGGAATGAAATAAATGGTGGTAACAAATAGTTAATATACCTGGCAGTCTACTAAGACACATAAGCTCACGCCATTTGCACAATCTCGCGGTAAAAGACCTTATCAAAAAACTCGCTCGACGTCCGCAGCATAGGTTGCGATATCGCCCGCGCAATAATCCCATCTGGACGCACAAGTAAAGCCTCACCTTCCTCGAGCCCAGGGAGCGAGGCCCACCTATTCTCCTCGTCCAGCCAGTTCCCATTCCTACCATCCAGGACCTCGATGTGAATCTCCCCATCTTCCGGGATTACACCTAGCCTCGACCGTGGCAACTTGGAAAATACCACAAACATATTGACCCTAAGCAGATCACGCACTGATTTGCGCACTCCCCCTTTCGTGACCCAGAAATGAGGTAAATGGTGCCCGGCCATTGTGGAGGGGTGGTAATTGAAGATGTCGAACTCGCCGTTCTCTTTGATTTGACCGTCCTCCTTGTGATTTGCCCATTTATCAACCGAAGGGTAGAACCAGCCTGTCTCGGCCCCTGGCGCGTGGAACTCACTATCCAGCACCGATTGCGCGTCAAGGACGGCGGCGCGGAGCTTCCTGTAGTCTGGGTGTGCGTCGTCAAGATAGGCGTTAAGTGATGCAACATTCTCCTCGGCAGACTGCGTAGGTTCAATCCCCAGTGCCCTATCCATGGCGAGGGCATGGTTCCGCAGATTTGACAGGCTGGTTTCGGCCACGCGGAGCGCAATTGGCCTGCGTTCTTTCTCGTATGTATCGAGGAGGGCAGTAAACCGTGTTCCATAGTTACGCCCCGGACCCCTAAGAGCCCAGCCAATCTTCCAGGCCAGATTCTGCACGTCCTGGATACCGGTATTCAGGCCC
This sequence comes from Aspergillus puulaauensis, assembly GCF_016861865.1. Classification (NCBI taxonomy): domain Eukaryota; kingdom Fungi; phylum Ascomycota; class Eurotiomycetes; order Eurotiales; family Aspergillaceae; genus Aspergillus; species Aspergillus puulaauensis. The sequence continues at coordinate 889,629 of NC_054860.1, read as the reverse complement.
AGGGCACCCCAGGGAGGGACGCAGTGGGCAGCGTCGCCGACGAGGAAGACTCGGCCGCGATAACTGCGGAATCTATCGGCGACGACGGAGTTAACGACCCAGTGGCTGACGCTGAGGAGTTGGATCCTCTGCTCGAGCTCCGGCGGGACTTTGAGCGTCTCTCGTAGTCTGTTCGTCATGGCAGTTTCGTCGAATTTCTCTGGGTCCGTGGGATTAATCCCACAGGCAAACATCCACTCCTCGTCTTCGACTCCTCCATTATACGGTCCAAGGTGATATAAATACCCCGTATTGATACTCCCGCCCTTGGCCGGGTCAATGAACCAGGTAATCAGCACATCAGGGTCCGGATGAACCAGGCTCAACGGCGCCCTGATATGCGCCGACGCCATGGCCATAACGTCCTTCTCGCCGGACATCCCAATCCCCACCATCTGCCCAACAGACCGGCCTCCATCAGCTGCAATCACGTACGTGGCCTCGTACTTTTTCACTTCCGTTTTGCTATGCAGGACGATAACCTCGACATGGTCCCGGAACTCCTGCACATGCATAACCTCAGAACCATGGAATATCCCACGCGGGTTCAGTTTCCTTGCACGCTCCAATAGAATTGGCTCGAGGCGTATCTGCGGGAGAACGGTGATTCGACACGGACTGAACTCTTTATACTCAGGTTCATAGATGCCCCCGCCCCATGCATCCCGCGTGAAGATCTCGCGCCGCTCGTTGCCGAGACTGGTATACCAGGCTGTCTTTGAGTGCGAGTGTGCTGGGGCAGCGGCGGCTGTTACGGCGTCTTCTAGGCCCAGTGAGCGGAAGACTTCCAGGGTGCGCGGGTTCAGGCCGACGGCTTTGGGGTGGATGGAGGTGCTGGGGTATCGTTCGAACAGCTTGTGGGGGATGTTTTGGTGGGAGAGGGCGATTGAGGCGATGAGGCCGACGGGGCCGCCGCCGACGATTATCACGGACATTTTTTGGGTTTAGGATTTAGAATATAGGGTGGTTGACTACAGTGGATGGGTGGTTGTTCATGTTATCTGAAGATTGGCGGAGGTGGTGGGGTTATGTATGTGGAGGGCACGCCTTAAAATGATCGCAGAAGAGTATCAGACGAGCCAGCGAATTAAAGAGACCTTGGCATGGTGGGTCTCCCCGTTAAACCGTCGGCAGAATACGAGTAGACTCGCTTTTAATGCTGTCAACCAGCCCTATATTATCTTTGGTTCGTTCTTTACTCCTGCAATCAAGTCAGCCCTGGCATTCCCCTCTTCACACCGGGCTCGCCAAATCCAGGCGCAAGCAGTGGCCGTCTCCCCTCAATTGGAGTCCGGAAGATAGGGAAGAACTTGGCGATAGCATGCTGTCCGAATGCCTCTTCAATCAGATACACAGTCACACGCCACCAGGCAAGAATCGCGCTGACAATCCAGAAATACGCGGCGACTTTCATTCCTGTTCCAACGCCGCTGCCGAATGCGAACAGGCAGCAGGCTATGGTCGAGCCGATGGCGAGCGTTGTCAGGACGCTGCAGAGGACTAGGTCTCGGGCTGAGGCGGCGATTGCCTGGACCGCGTTAGTATTGATATTGGATCAGTTACTAAGTAAACGTACGCCAGACCATGTGAAGAAGGCCAGCACGATGAACCACGCTGCGAGCTCTGGGAAGTGCTCGTGGAGTCCGTGCGGTGGGAGGGCACCAGTGGCCTGTCATATCAGTTCAGGTTTTTTCAGTTATTCCAAAGGTGAGGGTTTGCATACAACAAGAAGATACAGCAGCCCAATACTCATCCAGAAACTCCCCCACAGAGCATGGACCACTGTAACCAGGGTATCGCGGGCTGCATAGCCATAGAGTCTCGCGATAAACTGCCCGAAACCGCCCCAGAATGCGACAAAGGGGAAGAAGATCGTTGGTGAGCTTTCATCTCCCCACTGGAATGTAGCTGGCTGTTATGAATGTTGAGCCTGAGAACCCGGCCAGTCCGAGTGCTGCGGGTGCCGCGATGGGCTGCAGGAATATTGAGACTTTTGGGTCGCGGTGCAGCACTCGGTCGATTTTCTCGGGCTGGTCTGTTTCGAGGGACATTCTGCTTTCTCCAGTCGGTATAATTGCTGGTGGATTTGTGGTGGTTGTTATGCTTGGCTGGCATTATAAACCCTTAACCTGTTGAAGTCAGACGCCATGTCAGTATTACGTTAACAGTCAGGCTATCTCTCATTTTACGTGATTATATCTCTAGCAAGGATTTAACAGGCATGGGAATTCCCACTGGGTTCATCCTTGGTTCACCCCGCGCACACCCGAGAGCCATACAATCTGCTTCTCAATACTGGGCGAGCTGGATGTGGGAACCGATAGCACTCAGTGACAGCTCGGATCGCTCGGAATTATGTCAGTAGTTAATGTACACAAGACGCGGTGACGTCTGCCATTGAATCTGATATTATCTCTCCGTCTCATATCACTGCATCACTGCTGTATTAGCTATCCAGAATCGTATTCCATCTGCTGTATGCCTTGCAAAATGTATTACATTCTATCAGCAGATGCACATCAATCTTGTCACAGCACAAACCTCAAAAACCCGTAACTCCATATAAACGCCTGCTTGGCTGCAAATGACCAGTCCTCAAGCTGTCATACTAAACATTCCTTTGAAAAAAAGAAAAAGAAAGTCATTAATCCTCATCAAGCATCGGAGCATAACACGTCGGACTGGCCAATTCCACATACTTCTTATCCCTCAATTTCTCCCCTTCCTTGATGGTATCTCCCTCCCCCATCATCCACCGCTCATCGACAACATTCTCCTCCCCACTGCCATCCCCATTCCCACCCTTGTTATTCCTCAGATCATCCTGTGTCCGGGACTCAGCAAATATATCCGCCGGCTGCACCTCATGCGGTCCTGAATTCCGGCCGATGGGTCTCGTCGCGAGCGGGTCCCGCACTGTATTGCGTAGCTGTTTCGCCTGCTCTTGCAGCTGGGGCTGCAGGGCGCTGTGGGAGGATTTGGAGCTGGAGGTGGACATTTTGGATTTGCGTTTTGGGGGGGTGTCCATTTGTCGTGTACGTTCCTTCAACTTCCTTGGTGGTGGTTGCTCTTAAGTAGGTATGTAGTAGGAAGTCGCGTGTGGCCTTTTTTTATTTTATTTTTATTTTAGAAAGTAATAGTGGGAATAGTGGAGATCTGGCGCACTAGTATGTACTGTGTAATATGCAAGAAATATATGTAGATGGTGCTTGGATGTTATTAATATACGTTGGGTGAATGGTGACGAAATGGTGGCGTTGGCCACCCACTCTATGGCTTCTTTCTCCGCTCAAATGGCTGTCTTTCTGTTGGATGGATGACAGGAAATAATATCTTAGCAGTAAAATTGTAATAACGGAAATAAACACTGCTTGATCCAAACCTGGCTTCATCTCTTAGGTAGTATAGTGATCAGCCTTATACAGCAGATCTAGCACAACCATAATTCATCGTTGTACTTGTATCACATTTAAATATTCATATGGACGAATTAGTACACTTTTCCAGAATCTCACCCACACAAAATATCAATCAAAGATCATCAAAGTCCGCCTGCGCCGCATCAAAAAGATCCGCCTCGTCATCCTGCCCCGAGTGTCCCTTCTTCTTCCCCCCATCTGTAAACGAGTACTCGTCCGAGACGAGGTTCCCCTGCTGGTCCATTGTCTGCTCGAAGTCCTCCTGTGGGTGTGGGTGTTGGTGTCCGCTCTGGGCGATACCCTGGCCCTGGCTTTTGCCCTGGCTGGGCTGGGATTGGAACTGTTGGCGTTGGTTTAGGGTCTGGTTTGTTAGTGGATGGAAGGCTGTATTATATTGGAATGAAGTACGGACTTCTTCTTGGAGGTTTGGATAGCGGGGGTTTGTGGTGGGCATTTTGGTGGTTGTCTTTGATGGTGGGTTTACTAAGGGTTTCTGGATAGTCAGTGTTTGGAATAAGAATGAGAACAGTTGATAGTAGTAGGTTTGTGTGGGTGTATTTATACTTCTGGTGGCGACTGATTCAACTCTGATGTCAGGAATAGCGGGGAGTCGGCATTATGCTGCGGAGAGCGAATACGGCTTTAAATATTGAAGAGAGGCTTGCAGCATGAAATATAGATCTACGGCTGCACTACTGCTGCCGAGTTATTAGAAATATCAAGGAGAAGAGTAATATTTACTGCCTCTGCTAACTACTCCAATAAACACTCTCAGGCGGCCCTAGATAACTCTCACGCAGCCCTCCAAGATCAATCACAATCTTCTCCAGAACGCAATTCTGCGCCCCAAGTCTGATCCTCAGCGTATGCGCCCCCGTTGTTCCAAGGTCAAGCAGATGCTCACGCTTCCAGACGTTATCCATAACAGACTCGTGCCATCCCTCCGGCAACCCTCCGGGCGTCGAAGGTGGTGAGACCAGACGATATGTAGTTGGGGACCCATCATCGAGTCGGATATCATACGTAACAGGGCTGTCCGCGTTAGTGTCGAGCGTAAAGGTAAAGTCCAGACGAGCGATGGCCGCTGCATTTGACGTGAAGGTGATGAATGGGTATTCCAAGTATTCCGAATGCGATGGAGATGCAGATGCAGTCAGGGCAATAGCGCCAGTTGGTATACGCCCGATGAATGGTAAAACCCGATAGCTGGAGAGCGACTGATTTTGGAACGATGTCGCATTGATAGAGACATGGGCGTCTGCTTCTACAAAGCCCTTGGAGTGTGTGCTCGGTATCCTGTTCTTCACGGGGACGTGGATGAGTTCGTAGTCGCCTAGCGAAGAGCGTAGATCTAGGAGTACTTCGTCGTCGAAGCCATCTGGTACGTTCGTCCAATCGACAGATACTTTGACGAGCTTGTCGTTGCCTTTTGGCTCAATCGTCCCAGTAGCTGGACTAACGGAAAGCCATGTCTGCGGGGAGGTAATCGTCCAAGCAACCGCTTTGCTTCCACGGCAGTATATCTCGAAAGATCGCGTCTTTGGCCCATACGGCTCCAATGGTGGCAGAGTTACGCCAGGCACAAAGTCTCGCCGACTTGGATGAGTGCGGTCAGACTCTTCATTTGTAAGGCCTGGCCGAACGCCCGGGTGTCCTTCAACTGCAATACCGATCCATCCGAGAATAGGGTTCGAGTCTTGACGCGCCTGCACGAAGGACAGGCCGGTTATGAGATCTCGAGACGGGGCGTGCCAGGTCTCCGTATACCCGTAGTGCGGCTGGCGCATGATGTGGTTCCATTTACCGTCAAGGAGGCTGTGGTATTCCTCGCTCAGGCTGAAGTCTTGGTCGAATAGGCGCAGGACTTCATGTAGTAAGGCGTTTGCAGTGTTTCGCCGCTGCACTCCGTATAGCTGGTTCTTTGCTTGGGTTACCCGAAGGGCGACGTAGATGTAACTGGCTTTGATGGGATGGAGGACGAGCTGGAAGTAGGATGGAGCCGTGGTTTCTGGGATCCATTTCTGTACTTCCTCTGCTTGTTCCCATAATTCCTTCCACTGGTGAAGGATATTGTCTGCCTCGCCATAGTTGATCAGTGAGAATGTATCTGCCTCGATGTGCTCATGTTTCCTCAACGCAACCACGCGGTCGTACTTCAGTAGCAGCTCAGAGCATCTCCTTGCTTCAGTCTGTTCTAGGCGCAGATTCCGCTCAAAGAAGGTGTGGAAAAAGGACTGCAGCTCGTGCATCTCTAGTGTGTTGATATTCCACGCCAGCGTCATGACAAACGTCAGGGGAAGCTCCACTGCCTTGATATCACCAACATTAAAGACCCAGATCTGGTCTGCTCCTTGGTTGTACGCATGCTCGAGCTGCTGCCATACCTTTGCGCAGGAGTTGCTGTTCATCCACTTGTAGCTCCTGGGAGCACCGACATACTCGAGGTGGTAGTAAATCTATCTAGTCAGTTATACTCTTTTAATATGGCAGACTGGCTTACTCCGGCTCTTCCCTTTCTCTTGGGCTCATCACCGCTGGGAAGTCTGCGCACAGTGCCAAAATTATCATCGGCGAAGAGGAGGGTGATGTCGTCCGGGATCTCGAGGCCGTTCGCATAGTACTCCTGGACCTCCTTGTATAGAGCCATCAATTCTGCACTGTCAGCGGCATCCGGTCTGTAGATGAGAGCAACGTACGGGGTACTCCATCCTCCTTCCCATAAGCGTCATTTATGGCGGCACGCTGAGTCGAAAGAACCTCCCTCACCACCGCAGCCGGGTCTTCAGCATCCATCGGAATGTCTCCCTCACCGCGCATACCCATTGTAATGTAACTCTCATACCCTTTAGACCGTGCTGCCCCTTCTTGGAAGTATTGACTGATTTTGTCCTTGTTCTTCAGCCACGACCAGGTTCCTTCGGGCTCATAGTATGGCTTGTCAAACCACTCATTCATGGCTCGCTGCATGGGCTCATGGTGCGAAGTGGACATCACAATCCCGTACTTGTCTGCAGTCTCTTGATTCAAGGGGTCATCCATGAAAAAGCTGTTTCCAGGGTGTGGATATCCGAACCACATCGCTGGCCAGAGGAAGTTTGCCTGCAAAGTCAGACAAGCAACACGATGTAAGTATGGTCCTCACCTTCAGTCGCAGAAGAAGCTCAAAGACTTTCTTGTAGAACTTGACGTTATAATGAGGCCCGATCTTCTCATGTACCCATTCCGACAAGGCTGGGGCTTCGTCGTTGATGAAGATGCCTCTGTACTTGACGCTGGGAGGGCCGTCTCTCGTTATAACCTCGTGTGCATAGATACTGCTTGACTTTTTCACTGGTGCATCCGCCCACCAGTACCATCTACACTAGTAAGCTATGCCTTTCGTCAGATGAAGGATGGCAACTCACGGGGAAACCCCAATTTGCTCAGAGAGGGTATACACGCCATAAATCGTCCCTCTCTTATCACTACCAGCAATCACCAGTGCTTTCTCCACACCGGGGACTGGATCGGTGACAACCTTGGTAGTATAGCACTCCCATTGGCCATCTATAGCAGAAACATCAAGCTTCCCCTCCTGGACGAGCGTGCGCACCACCGCGGACCGAGTCAGACTCCCGATGATAACAGCGGTGGCGGTTTCTGTGGTAGTCTCTTTTGTATGTCGCGAAATGGCCTGGACTTTGGGTATTACCCCTGTCACACGGGCGATATCCTCGGCAAGACTGTGGACTGCGATGTGTATTCCTTCGAAGTCATCGGCGTCGACGTAGACCGGGGCACCGTGGATGCTAATACTCCCCGTGGAGGGAGTATGGCTTGCGAACTGAGCTGCATACATTTGATGCTACAGGAATGGTACAAAAACATACAACTTTAATAGCCAGGCATTTAACGATTTAACATGTCTCCCATTATTTAAACCATCGTGGGGTAGATGCAGACCGGGAGAGAGGCGCATGTCGGCAGGTTTCCTAATTAGGGTCGGGATATCTCCTCCAACAATCAATGCACCACCCGCCCTGATTCAGGACAATCCGACGCTTGTCAATCATCCCCGTTTGATAGCCAATCGAGAAAACGATTTCGGCGGTCAACCCGGAAAATGAGACGGTATGGGCTGTGGAGAAACCCCATGGGGAGCTAGCCGGATATGCCACATGTGGTTTAAATACTGGGTGCCCCGGTGAATCACTTAGCGGACACTATCTTGCTCTCTTACTCTTGTCAGGACTTCCACACGACTTGCTTGGAGACGTATTACAAGATGGCCGCCACCGACAAGGCAATTGAAGAAGCTGCGGCTTTCCACGATGAAACGACCCAGAAAAACCGCACCAACCATGACCTGGTGGATAAGGAGGTTGCGAAATATGCCACCGACACTGCCATTGAGGTTGATGAGGCGACGAGCAAAAGGCTGAAGAGGATGATAGACAAGCGTGTTCTTGTCGTTATGATGGTGACTTATTTGATCCAGACCATTGACAAAGGGGCGCTGTCTTTTGCCTCTGTCATGGGTATTATTGAGGACACCAACCTCCAGGGTAACCAGGTATGTTATACTTTCTTGGCTATAAACTTTCGCTAACTAGTACAGTACCAATGGTTGACGACAGTTGTCTACCTCGCCGTGCTGGTTGTCGAGTTTCCGGTGCGTATAAAGCAAAAAGAAAAAGTGATATTGTGCTGACGGTTGCAGGAAAACTGGATTCTGCAGCGCGTGCCCATTGCCAAGTGGCTGTCGCTTAATATCTTCCTCTGGGGAATATGTATGTCGCTCATTGCAGCAGTGCCGAATTTCACTGGGCTGGTCATCCTGCGTACATTCATGGGTGTGTTCGAGGCTGTGTGTCAGCCGACGTTCGTGTTGCTGTCTGCAACGTGGTACAAGCGAGAGGAGCAGTCGAGCGTTATCAACATCTAATAAGATAGCAGTCCTTTTAAGATTCTGTGGCTTACAGACATAGGATTATGATGAATGGACTGCAGAATATCATCGGTGGGCTGATAGCATATGGCTTCTCGTTCGTCCGCGATGACTCCCCGCTGAAGTCCTGGCAGGCCCTGTTTATGACCTACGGGATTTTGACTGTCATCTGGGGCGTGTTCGTGGGAATGTGGATGCCCGACTCGCCGATGAGGGCGAAGTGCTGGACAGAGGATGACAAGCGACTGATGATCGAGCGAGTGCGCCAGAACCAGACTGGGCTGCAGAATCGAGTCTTTCGGCTCGACCAAGTCCGTGACGCGTTTACTGATCCTCAGCGTAAGTCTGTTTTCTATATTCTGTAGGCAGTGTTAACCGTTCAGTGTACGCCTTCGCCATCATCCAGATCTGTACTACTATTCCAGCCGGTGGAATTGGAGCGTACGCCAACATCATCATCAAGTCCTTCGGCTACAGCACGCGAGAGACCCAGCTGCTCACCATGGTCAACGGCGCCGTAACCACCATAGCCCTGCTCATCTCCGCATACCTGGACCGCAAGTACCAGCAAACCATTTACATCATGCTCGCATCCCTGGTCCCCTCGGTTATCTGCACATCAGTCCTCATCGGCGTCCCCTTCAGCCCAGCCCGTCGCGTCGGCCTGCTCATTGCATACTGGTCCTTCTACTCCTTCTTCACACTTACCTCGCTATCCCTCGCTCTGCTCTCCCGCAACGTCGCTGGCCAGACCAAGAAATCCATCATCATCGCCTCCAACTTCGTCTGCTGGGCAGCAGGAAACTCCATCGGCCCGCAGGTGTTCCGTGATAAGGACGCGCCCCGGTACTACCTCGCATTTTCCATCCTCCTAGGCTGTTTCGGGATCATTGTTGTTGTGCTCCTTGCGCTGAGACTGTGGTATGCGGCGCACAACCGCAAGCGCGACAACAGAATTAGGGCTGGCGAGGTTGTGCCTGATGTCAACTACACCCACGCGTTTGAGGACATCACGGACCGCGAGAACCCGCATTTCCGGTATATCTACTAGACTGCCTATCATATTATTTATTTAATGTACAATAAACGCGAGTCAGACTGGAGTAGACTAAGCATGCGGGGTCTACCCCAATTTCCCAATCTGGAACGGTCTCTACCAAGCGAGCCGCCCCAATTCGGGGTGTCTCCGCCCTCCCCAGCTTCTCTCCTGCATCCTCCACACTGCGATTCTGGTTAATGGGATATGGAGATTGTGTGGTCGGCTTCGCCCCAGCCGGCGAGGAAGCGGATCTCCCAAGATAAGTCTCTTTTCGCGTTTAGATGCGTCCGCTGATTGCTTTTACCTTGTCAAGAGTGCCGCTCTCGCAAGAAGAGATGCTATCATGGGAGCGTCGAGAGTGTTAAGCGGGCTGGTAGGGCTGCTGAAGATGGAGATACCGCTCAACAGCTAGCAGATGTCCAGGCGGACGAGTCGAGCCCGCATGCTTACAGCCCTGAGTTTGTGCTGGAAGACCTGTCCAAAACGCACAAGGCGGTAGCTGGAGGTCCACTGGCTCAATATAATACTTCAGCACAGTCTTCGTGGTCCTTGGCCCGGCATCAAGAGCCTGATAATCAAGACGCGCAGAATCGGTTGGTTTGGTTTAACAAGTATAGACGCAGACCTGCGCCGTCGATCACGTCCACACACCGGAAATATCTCGAGGAGTCAGGGGCCTTTCTTGAGCTTCCTAGGTCTACGACAGATGCGCTTCTACCAGTATACAACGCTGTCCTGGATGATATAATCCCAGTAGTAGACGGGGCTACCGTCCTGCGAGATCACAGTAACGGACGGTGCTCCATCTACCTCGTACGGGCGATATGCCTCGTCATTTGCAAGACCAAGCAAGCCATCCCGTTTCTACGATTAAGTGACAACGGCCCAGTGCTGAAACCATTGGACTTCGCATCCAAACTCCTCCCAGGTCTTGATGCAGCTCTCAAAGCAGACCTCGAGCCCGACCGCCTCATCAAGATCCAGATCCTAGCCCTAATTCACCTCTACAACGACGGACCCTCTGGCATCGAACGCTCCGCAGCCTACCTCTCCCAAGCAATCCGCGAAGCCTGGTCTCTATCTCTGCATTTAAGCACACCCAGTAAACCAGACCAAGCCCAATGCGATTTCCTTTGGTGGTCGTTGCGCAATTTTGACCGTCTAAACAAACCCATTACGCGCTCTGGGCCGTTTATGATTGACGATACCGATATTGGACTCCCTCGCATACAGCCCGGAATCGATAACTACAGATCCCAACTCATGGGCGTCTCCTTAGCACTCGGTGACCTCATGGCCACAGCAACAAAAGCCTACAAGGCTAGCTACACCCACGCGGCCGACGGATGCGAAGACTTCCCTTCTCTAGACGACATAGTCCCAGGCACCGCATTTACCCGCTTCCACAGATCCCATAAAGGTATGTCCCTTCTCGTACTAGCAAGACCGAACCCCAAAACACAAAACTAACCAAAGTATGTATATGTCTATATCCAGCATACCTCGAAACATGGTACCACGCCTCCTCCATGCTCTCCTGCCGGTACAGCGGCCCGAGAAGCCCCCAATACACCCGCCGCCTCGCCTCCGCAGACAGAATCGTGCATATCATCACAGAAACAGGGAACGAGGGCCTCGGGCTCCCGCCGCTCCCGCTCGTGCCGTACGCGGTATCCATGGCGACGACGGTGGTGTACCGCGCGTGGCGCGATAAAGTGCGTGATCTGCATTCTACGTACGCGGGTCTCTGCCTGTGCTGTGAGGCGCTGGAGGCGTTGAGCTTGGTATGGACGGGTGCGCGGAGCGTTGCGAGTCTTGCGCTGGGTTTAAGGGGGGCTATGGATGCTGTTGAGGCGAGGGGCTCGCCTGGTATCGGCACGGATTCCCCCCGTCAGATTGATAGTGGGATTGTTATGGATTCTGGAGAAGGAGAACCGGCAATGCGAACCCCTGTTCTTAGCTACTCGGGCCAGGATAGAGATGGGGAGCGGGAGCCGGTGCACTTTGGGGACGGGTGTGATCAAGGTGATGACTTCTGGGCGGGGCTGGAGAGGGCTTGCTTGCATTTCGATACCACGTTTGATGGTTTCCTAGAGTATCGCGGGTTTGGGGATTTCGGGGAGTTTATTGCTGATGAGTATGACATTCAGCAGGGGGGCGGGGGTGATTGATAAACAAGAAATATCACATTGACAGTGGAATTCCTTTCTTAAAAACGTCCACTCCTTTGAAGCTCAGCGACCACCCAAAATCATCATTTCTCAGGTCTATGAAGCGGGGTTTGAGACGTTCTTTGAAAATGAAGATAGACAAACGGAGACATACATACTTGATTTTCTAGCCAGGGTAGCCGGCCAGTAGGGCTAGGGCTCTGCTGTTACCTGATATAATATCACTGAAGTAAAAATTAGAGCCCTAATAAACTATATTATAGAATAAAAATTATCTGGCCTGTATATACTAGAACAGTATGACATATATTTTGTAGGATTCTCTTGTAACTTACATGCCAGTCCTCTATAGCTGCCTGAGTAAGCTTCTATAAAGTATCCTCAGTATCTGAAGCTCTCTCTAGCTCAGGATAAAGCTCATAGATATTTGCTTTTATAATCGCCTATAGATTCTTGATAAAATTTAGATCTGGAAGAGTACAGTGGGACGCCGGTCCCGCAGGTTTTCTCCGCCCCTCTCTTCCTATTTCTCTCCTCATGACTCTGCTGGAACCCGCATCAATACAATTTATTATCTTATTCAAGCATTTGCTACATATACGATACCCTAAAAATTAAGACATACTATTCAAGACACACGATGGATTCATCACCCCCAGAGCAGCCATCGGGCCGCACCAGACGAAGGTGAATTGCTGATTCCGGCCATCCCGGACGGTGCCCTACTAACATTTCGGGTCCCGCAGACAAAGAATGTCCTGGGCCTGCAAAGTACATCCCGACCTATTACTTTACTTCTTCTCCAGAGATACATGCCACTAACCGTCAGTTTGCAGGCCTGCCACACTCGCAAGGTGTACCATTCCAGCGCTTTATTGTGGTGCGTAGACTAACTATCACCCATAGGTCCGGTGTGATGCTGCAATCGGCGGCCTGCCTTGTACAAACTGCCGGGCCTTCTGCACAACCTGTATTATTCCCGAGCGCAAACGCTGGAGAAGGAAGTTGGGCAACTCCAAAGACTCGAGGTCGGTTTCAAGCCTATCCTATTCTCAACATACAACAGTCAAAGTTGGGTAGCTAGGTAGTTAACCCTGCATGCGAAGAAACCTACACACGACTGAGCGCCCCATGACAGCGACCCCACCAGACGGCGAGCCCGGATCACCCCAGACAATATTTTCCGCCGGGGAGTTCCTCGACAGGTCGGACGAGGAGGATCCAGCTCTTGCTGGCTCCGTTGTGCGCCCGATGTCCATCTCCTCGCGCCCTGGGCTTGGCCGGAACGGGCAGGTCGTTCACCTCGGCCAAACGTCGAATATCTGCCTGCTCGATCTCGAGAGTCGAGTGCCCAGCGATACAGTGCACTACCCGCTATCCGGCCGATTAAATTGCGGTAGTAGTAAAGCCACAAATGAACATAAGATCCTGCAGAAGCTAGGGGCATTTTTGCTTCCGCCACGCGCGATATGCGATGCTATCGTCCAGGCCTTCTTCCAGTGGGTGTTTCCAATCTTGCCGATTTTAGACACGGCCGAGTTTATGGAACGGTACGAGGATGTGAAGAATCCGCCATCTATACTTCTCATGCAGGCTGTGCTGCTCGCTGGAACGAGGGCTTGTAAGGATCCGCGCCTGCTCGATAAGACTGGTTCTTCGGCTGCAGCTGCGCGGATCTTCTACAAGCGCGCGACATCACTGTTTGAGTTTAATTATGAGGATGACCGTATTATCGTTACGCAGGCTTTGATGTTGATCGGTTGGTACTGGGATGATCCGAATGGTACCAATTCTCTCCGTGCTGTAAGGGTTATCTAACTAAATGTCGCTGCAGAGCCGCTGAAGGACCCATTTGACTGGACAAGAAACGCAATTTCTGTTGCATACGCCGCGGGACTACATAGAAGGTAAGTCCTTTTGTGGTACACTTGGCAATATCGTCCCGGTGTTGACTCTTTAGCGTGGCGAAATCGCAGCTCCTGGAGTCAGAGAAGCGTCTCCGAACTCGAATATGGTGGGCCCTCTTCACGCGAGATAGAAGCATCGCGATATTTTACGGCCGACCACTAGGCATCCATCTGGAGGACTCGGACCTTGATCCTCTTGTGCGGAGCGACTTCGTCGAGGGAGGCAGCCTCATCCTTACCGAAGTTCAGATTGAATTTTTCACCCAATATGTCCGCCTGTGTGAAACCATGGAGAACATTGTGTCTTACTACAACAGGGCCTCGAGATCCTCAACAAAGAGCATAAGCGGCATTGTTTACTATGACCTCTCCTTAACGAATTGGCTGGCCAACTGCCCGCCAGAGCTGCGATGGGAGTCCTCACCGCATGACTTTTGGTCTGCCCTCTTGAATATCACATACTGGTATGTATGCATCCAACATTCATCCAACATTCACAAACGGAAAATGGGATGCTTATTCTAGTTATTTTCATCTGTCTAGCTCGGTGCTTTGCCAACTTCACCAATTCAACTGTTTCAAAACGTTCGGATTCCCGACAAACCAGGTATCCGGCACCATCGACATATCGTACGAGATCGCTCTTTACGCAGCCAAGATGATAACGGAGCTGCTTGAGCGATTCCAAGCTGAGCAGGAGATGCAGTATTGTCCAGCATTCATGTACGTACATTCATTCCAATTGCTCAGGTGCATCGATTGACTCCCTAGTGTCTACTCGATATATTCGGCACTCTCAATGCACGTTATTCAAACCCGGCGATCTTCGCCGCAGGAGACTCGCAGGAACAAACAACAAATCGACACCTGCATGCGCGCCTTGAGGCAGGTTTCTCGTGTCATATACAGAGTTTTCGAAGCGATGGTGGGAGATAAGACTGCGAGCCCAACCGCGATCGCAACCCCGTGCGTGAACGATGTTGTGAAGCAGCTCCAGACTTCAGTCTATCTTCCTTCGGAGACGTGAGTGGTGGCGTTATCTCTGGGATAAATTAATTGTGTTGTGGGGAGCAATCGGTGGATTCAGAGTAGATCCAGACGGTCTGGACTGTCCTAGTCTTACTAGTAATAATATTCCGTGGGCGTGGGAATACCATGATTAACGATTAATTTGGTCGTTGGAGTATTTCTCCTCTATATATTTTATACAGATCATTCTTTTCACCCTCTGATTTGCTGTTCGCTTATAGCCAGTCAAGACCTTCGGCATCGTTCCGTCCCGCATCCTCAGGTCCCGCATGCACCAAGTTAGTTATTGGTCCCGCAATCTGACAACCAAACTCCAGCCATGAGACAGGCACCTGCAACAAGGCGAAGAAAGTAAATAGACAACAAGACTGGCACAATAGCAATAAAACAAATCCAATAGCATCGGAATCGGAAGTGTGCTTGCTGCTCATGGAATGTATGGCCGAGGCATCTTAAGTAGCTGCACTCCTCCCTTGAAATTGGCGAGAGCAACCAAGGGGCTATCGCCTTCGCTGCGCAATTCTGGACCCCGTACATGTTGAATATTGAACATGGCCACATAGGTCCCAACGTCGGCTATTTTTATTTCGGTATAACGGTAGTTATACTTATTTTTACTATTTTCTTTGTACCCGAAACAGCGCAGCTCCCCCTCGAGCAAATCAACGACTTCTTCCTGTCTGGAGGCAAGGCGTGGAAGACATCAACAAAGAGGAACAGGGCTATTGCGCGAGCTAATGAATTCGACTCATCCAAGTACGACACCGAGCAAGAAGGCGAGAAGGATGGCACTGTCCGTCCTCAGCAGACCGAAATTGAGGTCGTGGCGCGATGGTGTTCAGCTGAACATTTGTCGACTACAGATCTTGCGTGAGGGCTCGGGATCTCCAGAGAATTTATTTTATTATGACCTGTAGTTGCTTGTGGGACAAATAGCCAATTCCGAATGTTGAACAGTGTTAAGATAGGAAATGAATTTCATCTAATGATATTTCTTTCTTAGGAAAACTGATGAAGTTTACCCACGTTCTTTTTGAATGGGTACTGAGCGTAGGTGTACTGTATGAATAATCACATCACCCATCACCTAGAAATGACGGTCTACAGAGATCCACGTTCCAGTGATGACAAGCCAGACATCTGACGATCCAGGCAGATAGAACTTTCGGTGCTGTCAGAATTGACTCATTGACAGAGGATAGACAAAATAAAGTGAAATGGTGACGAAAGTGATCCAGTATACTACAAGTAGACCGAAAAATATTGTACAGCTGCAGAATGAGGGTATCGACATTTTAGAGGCACAGAATGCCCACGGATTTCCGCCCCTTCGTAATCTTATCATTTAAGAAATGTCTGTCTACACACCTTCAATCCATACCTTCTCAATCGACCGAGCATTTCGAATATCGGTGGTTGGATCAGCTCGAAGAAGAACCAGGTCGGCCCGCAGACCGGTCCGAATCGCTCCTCGATCAAACAGCCCAAATGTGGAAGCTGCCATAGAGGTAGCTCCTTGAAGAGCCTGCACGGGCGAAAGGCCCGCTGCAACAAGAAGCTCAAGCTCGTCGTGGAGTGAAACTCCGAACGGAGGATTCGCGGGCACGAATGGGGCGGTGTTGGAATCGCTCCCAACCAGGATAGGAACACCTGCGTTCTGCATATTGGTGACGCTTGCCTCCACTACTTGGGTGTAGACATCCAACGGAGCACCAGTATTGTTGACAATTGACTGCATCATGATCAAGGTTGGCACAGCCGTGATTTCACTCTGGATCAGGTTTTCAATGGAGGATGCGTCGAGGGGGTCATCTAAGGGGGCGTGACAGACAATGTCGACGCCAGCTTCTTCCGCAGTGTCGTAGGCATCGTAGGTTGTTGCATGGGTGATGACCAGTTTGTCATTCTGGTGGGCAGCGTTGACGATGGCCGCGACTGTTTCCGCACTCGGACCTAGAGGATCGAGGAAGACCTTGATGAAGTCCGCGCCTTCCGAGACCCGATCACGAACGAAATCCTGCGCAGCTGCAGTACTATTCACGAAGGAGTTGGTTGGAAAGCCAGGCGCCTGGCTTATATCAGTGCCATTTACCGTAGCTGCTGCACCTGTTCCACGAACATCCGTGACGCCCTCAGCCTTACAAGCAGACAAGTTGGAGTAGGGGTAGGTTCCCATGTCTAGTGCACTTGTAATGCCGTATTGCCGCATGGATGTCAGATAGGAGCAGTCCGTAACATGGCAGTGGCTGTCAACGAGACCGGGAATGAGATAACCCCCTGCGCCATCTACCACATGGTCTGCACTGGTTGGGGGGGCATTGCTGATTTTTCCGCCCACAATTACAAGCGAAGAGAGATCAGAAAAGCGATCGCCGTTGAAAAGATGAACATTATTAATCACAGTTTTGACAGGAGGGGTTGGTCCAATGTGGTCTGGTAATCCACAGGCTGCGGCAATAGCAAGGATCACTGGCAAAAGAATGAAGGGTGTCATGATTGAAGATGAGTAGAACTAATCATGGCACCATGAGTGGCTTTATATGGCTTCTCCTTTAGCCCGTTTCATTCAATATTCCGACGGATTTACCTACTGCCTGAGAAGCTACCCTTTTGTTTGATTACATGCGAGGTAGGGTTACTATCCCCACAAAATGCAACCCTGTCCCACATTCACTGGCCCCTGAAGAAAAAGAAAAAAACAAACATCTGGGGTTAAGCACATCCGTCTCCATAATGGAAGATTCAAGCCTAACAGTCTTGAGTATAATTGCGGGGGGTGGCTGGCCATAGTCCCCCCTTGCCCCGCGGGGAAGGCCTCATCTGAGTGAGGCTGGGGTGGTTCCAAATACCCCGGCCACTTAGTATATATGATCAGGGGGAGGTGTCTCTTAGGGTTTGCATCCCGAGGGTAGAATTTTCAATATTGTACTCTACCAAAATGTGTTCCTCAAAGCACATAGCCCCTCTCCTAGTGATGACCGCATGCTTTCATCTTGCTCACTGTGAATCCCATTGTCAGCCACATGATAATTTGGACAGGATTGATGTGCATTCCCATTTCGTACCACCTATCTGGAGAAACGAGTCAATGACAGCAGGCTATAGCAAACCTGATGGAATGCCAGGAATTCCTGTGAGTTTGCTCTTACGTTCACAACCATTGCGTTGACTATTGTTCCTTTGCTCACTATACGACAGGCTTGGTCCGAGGAGGATCATCTCAAGCTCATGGCGCAGGCAAATATCACGAAGTCGATTCTCAGCATTAGCTCCCCTGGAACATATCTCGTACCTGGAGATGATCACCAGGCTCGGTTTTTATCCCGCGAGTGCAATAAGTTTGCAGCTGATCTAAAGCGACGACACCCAGACCGCTTTGGGTTCTGGGCTGCACTCCCCCTTCCTGATGTCGAGGGAAGTCTTCTGGAGCTTGCATATGCTTTAGATCATCTCAATGCAGATGGGGTTGCAGTTTTCACGAATTCTCGTGGCACCTATTTAGGCGATGAAAGCCTGGACCCTGTGTTTCAAGAGCTCAACCGCCGCAATGCGACGGTTTTCGTTCATCCAACCAGCCCGTGCATGCCTGATGGGCAAAGTCCCGCGGCCCCTCTGACCCGGTACCCGAATCCCATGTTCGAATTCTTCTTCGACTCAGCTCGGGCTGTAATCAATCTGTTCCTCTCTGAGACTACCGCCAATTTCACCGACATCACGTACATAATCTCGCATGCTGGCGGCGCCCTTCCCCCCACTATTGAGCGTTTTACCAGTTTCGCCTCGTCCATTCTAGGGCTCCCGTTTGAGATCAATTCTGATGTCGTCAAGGAAGCGTTCGCTCGACAATTCTATTTCGATCTGGCTGGATTTGCCTTTCCGGATCAGGTCTACGGTCTACTGCGGTATGTCGACGCAAGTCGCATTGTTTATGGCAGCGATTATCCTTATACCCCTGCGTCAGGGGTTTTGTCAATCGCGAATACAATTAATGAAAATATTGGCGAGGCATTTCCCAGGCGGAAGGATCGACAGGCTATTTTCACTGGAAACGCACAGCGCATTCTAGCACGGGCCGGCTGAACCTCCCGACTGACTCCAACTTTGTCCACTCTTTTATCTACTTTTTTTAAACTGTCTGGCCACTAGGGAGAAGCTGCAATAACCTTAATCACTAGGTAGGTGGGGCAACGACAGTAAGTTCGGGGCAACATGGAACGCCAGACTAGTGATGTTTTTTTTAGGTTTAAGACCCATAGCTAAATCAATACTCAACGATTTTTTCTACGGAGTGCTACCTTCTCCGGAATAGCAGAGAGCTTGTTTGGCATGGGTCGTACCGATTCCATTCTGAAAGACGTTTGGGGCCACCAAGAAATCTGGGAAAGCCTCTATTTTTCATGGTGAGGGACAATTATTCCTGATACGGCTGGGGCGCGATCTGATCGTCGAACGTATACGTATCATGATCCCGCTTCCGAGGACTCAGCGGTTCACGAGGCAAGCATCCCACACCCCCTCGTGAACGTCCCGCTGGGCAACCCAGGTCCCGCCGCCACCCTCGGCAGGCCAGCCCATAAGCAGTTTTTTTTTACTTTTTTAATACTTATATATTATTCTGACTCAGCGAGGCCGGCAATATAACTAGCCTATGCGGTTCGCTGGGTTATAGTAGAGGTTACTAAGCCTAAGAGGAAAAGCAATTACGGTACCGGATATACTAAAAGCTAGGCCTACGCCGAGAAAGAATTGTCCTCGTTCGACAGACACAGCGTACCACCCCCGGCAAATAAAGCATACGTTTGAAATAAAGCTTGGCTAGGAGAGGATTCTGTGCAATGGAAAGCACATATTCAAGCGTCGTCGACCCGTCAGATAGGGATCGGATTGAGACACAAGTCAGAATGGGGGTGGTACCATGCCTTTCTGGAAATGGCGCTCGCCACTCTTTTCTCGGCAGGTAAATGCGTATCCCTTCCATACAACAGTGAGAAGCGATTTATATATCTCCGCCATTCCATATCCTTCCAGTGACGGCTCTTAGAAATGAAGATTTCCCTACTTAGAGTATTAAATACATCATTAAGATAGGATCTCCGTTGATGCTTTCTTTGTTTAACTACGTGTACACAACCTACCCTATTATAAGTGAAAGGGTCCAGCAAAAAAAGCATGATATTTTTAGTATAAATCTGAACCAAAATTAGAGCCATTGACAGGTTGTGAAAGAGGGGGCGGGCGGGACTTGTTCCTATATAATTGTGTGGGACCTAATACCTATCACAATAGTCCCACTTCGGGTATTCGTCCGCAGCCAGGAGGTTTTGAGCGTAGCTAATATCCATTAAAGTCCCAGTTCCTGTGCTGCATTAGAGGTGTTTAAGTCTATAAGCTTTCCGCTTGAGGGTATATACTCGAAGCGGCACTATTCCAAGTTCATCAGAAGCTTAACATAGGACCAGCTACGAGTATTTCAACACTTTGACAATGGCTATCGGCACCGCGGCAACACATAGATTCCTTGCTGTCATCCCAGATAAGATAGGAGTGCTGGGTAAAAGGATGGAAGTACGCGGGTGAGTTCCTTCTGTGGTAAAATTTGCCCAAGCAGTGAATTTGACTGCAGTGTTATCTGCCAACTATTCTGTCTGAGGCGGCCGATAGAACTAAGCCGTTCTTCATTGTCGCAACAAAAATGGATAGAAGCAGGACTAACGCTACTTGTGTTGGATCCTAGAGAACATAAGAACGGTGTCAAGCTCCTCATCGAAAGCGGCGTTATAAGCCTCGGTGGTCCGACTCTCGTTTCGCACCCACTTGTCGGCGAGGAGCCACAGATAAATGGAAGTGTTTTGCTGCTGAACGCAGACACACAAGAAGAGATCCTAGAGATTGTGAGGCAGGATATCTACACCACCTCGGGAGTTTGGGATCTGCAGAATGTAAGACGAAATCTCTCACTCGCCCACATATCATCATTACACTTGCTTCTAATGCACTGGGCTAATTTAATTTCATTTCCCTAGATTCGAATTCTCCCGCTCGGATTCTAATATTTTACTAGCGTCAACAGGGGGAAAGATAATTGAGCTTGAATAGTCATTATATGGCAGTGCTTTGGGATCGATTTGACGCGCAAAGGAGACTTTGTGTCTAGGATTCTGTCTTATACTGTTCCAAGATAATCCGCCTCTCCATGCTCCTAGGACTTGGTTAGGAATCAAGGAGCCTAGCTTGTTGGATTTCCAAGAAATGAACTAAAATAGCCACAATTTAGAATCAACCATGTTTTCCTTTGTGGCGGTCTGGGATTACTCTCTCGTCCTGCAAAACATAAAACTGTCTCAAATAGACAGGTAAGCCTAGTTCAGTCCTCGCAGTAAACGGACAGCAATGCCCCGGTAGGGCCACAGCCACAAATGATCACGTCGGTCGTCTCTATTTCTTGATTAGCCATGGTGAGCCAAGTTTGGATATCAAAGGAAAGGATCCAAGCTACTTGGTAAACTTCAACGACGAGTTTGCGTAGCTAAAACAGAAGTAACAGGGGCTGTTTAATAATCGAGGCAACTAACTAACTACCGGTAACTAGTTAATGTTGGACCGAGCTGTGGGGTCCCCGCATCTAATTACGGGTTTATATACTTCCAGCGGCTCCGACGGCAGGAGAACTAAATTTCCAATAATAGCTAGGATAATTACTCGTGCCCTATGATTCTTTGTTCCTGTCAACCCTTGGAATCTCTCCAAGCTGTCCGCGTGCTAGTTTTGTGGCTGGAATCTCCAATGACTAGTTTGGCTAGACCGAACGAGTCATGCTTGTGCCTAGCAATCAAAAAATGCGGTGCGACGATGCGATGTTCGATGACCTAAACCAAGGTCCGATGCATTAGGTAACAATCGCCATTAAACACAGCGACGATAGAAGAAAGGTCTGCCAAGTACGTATATTTCATAGTTAGGGATGAAAGGAATTGGCAAACAAACTATCAATGGTCCGAATGTAGGTTCATAATTGTCAATGTTAAACACCCGGTGAAGTAATTGTATGGCGAACCAGTGTCTTTATATATCCCATTGGTACGTATAGTACTTAGCATACGCTGCGTATATGTTTGGAACATGATAGCTCCTTGACATATAATTCTGTTAACTTTTGTATATCACATCATTGTTGTTGATGGGTCATTACTTCATTAGCCAACTCTGTCAATCGTATAGACATTCCATTCTGTATAGATATATACTGGATTTTCTGGCCGTCTGTCGTCTGAAAGCGGTAGAGAGTGCAGATTGGTTTAGAGCCGTGATCACGTCTCGCTCAGTGAGCGTCCGCGCAGTTGTTTCTTACAGGGTTCATTGGCCCAGAGTAGCCCCTCGTTCTGCCTGTTGGACCGCTCTCAACTAGTTGGTCGGGCTAGTACCGTAACAGCTTTCCAAGTTATCCACTGGCCATTGCATATCTTGCTTTCTACTAACATTGGGGGTTCATGATTTATATAGTTCTGATCCTTAGAACAGGAGGATATAGAAGCAAGATAGTCACCATTTTGGTTTCCACACGATTATGATCTCCGCATATTAATACCTTGGTACAAAGTTCTTGTCTGCTAGATAGAATAGGACTTGCACAAGCTGGTGTAGACTGTCAACGCACTTGGCAATATCACTTTAACAAGATATAGGACAGTGTGCAATGTCTGTCCTCTGCTTATCCGGGTCCACATTGGTACAATAAAAGATCGCTAACAATAAAAAAATGTAAAACAGCTTTCATTTTACAAACGACCACGTAGGACTACGGTGTAGGAGAAAACTGCATTCTGATGTTAGGCTATCTATTGTCTCCCTCACCCTCAACAAGCTGCCGCCGTATGTCACACCACGAAAGCTTACCATCCTTTCTTCTAATTTCTGTCCATAGCTGCATAGTAATATGGTCCTTGCGTTGGGTCTATCGGAACCTCTCCGGCCAGGTGAGGCAAAGATACCGGGGGCTCCAGTTGAGAATTGGAACGACACAAACGCGAAACGCTTGCATGCAGGGACTGATACAGTGGAGCAGGAGGGCAGAGACCGGTGCACGTCAGACGGAGATTTTCAGCCCATATTCCAAAGGGAAAGCTCTCCGCACCGGCGTCGCGGAGCATCCCGGCCTTATCGACTATGATCTGCAGAGACATCACAGCTATTCTGCACTAGCTGTCGCGCTGCTGGATAAAGTATGATCTTCTGAGAAGCTGCCAGGGAATACGGCGGTGTTCCCTCCAAGGTCCCACGAAGCCGACTCGCCTTCCACGTCTGATGTAATTGCGACAGTCTATTACCTGTCCAAAGCGATTGGTGAGAACCATAGACTGCTAGCTTGGGATTCACTTGTAAACGTGATAGAATCGCATCATCGAAACCGTCGATCGTTCTGATGGCCAGATCTAAACCCTTCTCTAAACTTCGAACATAACCCTCAGGTAGACCGCGCCTTGGTCTCTGAGGCTCGTACGTGCAATTGCAACCTAAAAGGCGGCAGGCAGAGCATGTTGGACGCAAACCATCACACCTACTCTGGGAAATGGATGTTAGCAAAGCACATCTCAGAAGCTTGTGGAAGGTAGTCTCAGGGAGTACTTGTTTCAAATAAATAGAATGATTTTTTTTTGGCGTAACCCGGAATGAGTGAAGGATACATGAAGTTAGAAAAAACTCACTATTTTACTTTGGTATCTACCGCATGCTTGGTTGATTCTGGACTAACGATATTTACTGTGTTCCGGGCATTCATATATTATAAAATTAAAGGCTTTAAAGGCTCTGTTTTTAATGCGGAATAAAATGGAAGGAATAAATGGAATCCTATATAACATACTAACGGGTCAAGTTCTAGAGTAAGCACTTACATGCACTTTCAATACGTCAATGATTCACACGCACCCGTTAACCTGAAACCCTAAAGCCCTCGCTGTCTTACCGATTAGAATATGTATTCAAATAGTAAATGGAAAATTAATTATAACTACTTTATAATATAAAGTTTATCAAGGTCTATATCACTGAAAATCAGTTCTCTGTAATGCCGAAATATAGGACCTTAGTCTGCGGGATAATTTCAGAGCAGCATAGAAGTAATAATGCGGACCGATGTGGACTAGCTCGGAAGCTTCCAGGGTAATCTGTAAACTTATCTCTGAGGATGAACCCAGAGAGTATTGGCAGGGCATTTAAGTCTGATCCTTTCTCGAGCCTAGCTTGCACCTCACGCAAGCACTCATCGATAGCTATGGAATAAAATGCCCGTTTATCTAGCTATCATCCCCTTATCTTATTGTCAGAACCTTTCCGCACTTCATCCCACGGGCAGTTGTGATCTTAGATAATATAGTTATTGCTTTGGCAGCTTGCGTATTTATGACCCTCGGAAGTGCATCGCTCGCCACAGTTGTAACCCTCTCAATAGCCGCAAGGTTCGTAGTTTGGACACCAAGCCGCCTAACAATTATATCATTAGTATTTGGGCCAACACGGCGCTTGCTGTGGCTTGGGAGGCTTATCTAAAAAGCCAGTGTTTCTAATTACGTAGAGGATGCGGCGGCTAAGCATTGACTCTGTATCCCGTATATTTGACAAGGTAAACGGCTGCATTAACCTGAAACATAGGTAACTTCGAGCGCTTACCGTACTAAGCGCTCGCTGAGCCTTGACTGGTGATAAGGAATACTCAGTGAGTAACCCCCTGAGCACCCTCATTAAAGCAGCCTCATCCAAGTAGGGTAAGTCATATTGATTCTAGAAAATCAAGTCTGTATATGTACATATTGTACGCTAAGTTTGGTTGTTCGCGAAAGGTACAATCTATTCAAAACCCTATTTCTTCCCATCCAAGTCTGCAAATAGCTCATATCCAAAGTCCTCACTGCTATCGTTGAACCGCAGCTTGCGGTCAATTCCCCTGATCTGCTTCACATCCTCATCACTTAATTTAAAGTCCCCCTCCAAATTGGCTCTGATACGCTCCGGCGTCTTGGACTTGGGCAGAACCGAATGACCCTCGGTGACGCCCCAGGCTATACAGAGCCATGGTCAGTCTGACGATATCACAAGTGCTAATGGCGAAGAACATACCAAGGGCCACCTGTGCCGGAGTCTTTCCGTTTTTCTTCGCAATGCTAACGATCACCGGGTCTTCAATCAAACGGCCAATCTTGCCCTCCCGCGAGTAGATCTCGTTCTGGTTCCCGAACGGCGAATAATGCGTTACATGAATGTTGTTCTGTTTATGCCAGTCGGCGAACGATCGCTGCTGCAGCCATGGATGGCCCTCAAGCTGGTGGACAGCTGGCGGGACGGTGGCATTCTCAAGGAGTCTCTCCATCTCGGCCTTGCTGAAGTTCGAAACGCCAATAGCCTTTACTTTTCCCGTTGAAATAAGCTTCTCCATTGCTTTGTATGTCTGGTTCATCATCAGCTTTGTCTTTCTTTTTTTTCTGTCTCTTCCGTGACCACACATACATCGAGATAATCGGTATCAACCACATCAGGTCCTCCCTTGTCCGTCTTGGGAAACTGCTCGCTCCCGCGCTTGAACGCGACCGGCCAGTGCATGAGATAAAGATCAACATATTCCAGGCCCAAGTCGTTCAGCGAATCTGCCAGAGCCTGCGGCAAGTCGTCCGGGTGGTGCTTGTTATTCCACAGCTTGGTCGTGAGGAAGATCTCCTTGCGCGGGATGCCGGACTTTCTAATTGCGGCGCCGACTGCCTTTTCCGTTCCATACCTGTGGGTGTTCTCGTTAGTTGTCTATTCATTTATATGGTGGTGTTGATATTAAAGAGGAACGTACACTCGCGCGGTGTCGATGTGTCTGTATCCGGCTTTTAGGGCTTCTGCCACGGCGTTCTCCTGTGCGTCTGCGTCTTGCCAGGTGCCGAAGCCTAGGGCCGGGATGGTTGCGCCGGTGTTTAGTTTGAAGGTTGTCATTTTAGCTGATTGTTCTTTGTGTTCCTTGGGATGGTTCTTGTTAATACTCATCTATTCTTGCGGTGGTAGTGGGTGTTTTTATACCCTTTGCTGGCTGTTACTCGCGATTGACGTCAACCTGATGTAGGCGAGTGACGTTTGTATGAAACGCGATAAACAGATTTGTAATTTTCCGTCTTCGAAAAAGTTCTAGATTACTTCTTAATTTCATTTCCAAGTTTCCGTCTATTTGGATGGTGGTATAAGGCTGATGTGGATGTACCCCTGTCTATACAGAACTATACTAACTGCCCCATCCGCCACCACCAGCAGTCATAATAACAATCCGATCATGCGCAGCCACAGAGATCGTATTCTTCCCCCCAATATTCACCGTATGATCCTCCCCCGTCTCCAAATCCTTCGTAATCCACAAATTCATCCCAGGCTCCGCATCCTCGCCCCCCTCAAGCCCATACGGCCGATGCACCCGTCGCTCCGACAAAATCGAACACTCCATCGGCGTCAGAAACTCAATCTCCCTCACAACTCCCTCACCACCCGCATTCCTCCCCTTCCCACCAGACCCCGACCGCAGCGTAAACTGCCGTAGCAGCGTCGGGTACCGCTTCTCTAGGATCTCCGGGTCCGTGATCCGCGTGTTCGTCATGTGCACGTGGATCCCAGACTCCCCGGCCCAGGTTGGCCCCGCGCCGCTCCCGCCTGCAATCGTCTCGTAGTATCCGAAGCCCGGGATCTCCTTGCCGGATTGCGGGTCTTGCTTTGCGTTTGTCCCGAAGGTGAGGTTGTTGCAGCAGCCCTGGGATGCGGCGCAGGCACGGAACGCTTTGAAGACGACGTCTGTTACGCGCTGAGAGGTTACGACGTTGCCGCCGACGACGGCGGCGTTCTTGGTTGGTGAGAGGAGGCATGAGGGTGGTACTTGGATGTCGATCGGGGCTAGGCAGCCCTGGTTCAGTGGCATGTCGGCGTTGATCATGCATCGCAGGCAGTAGATGATAGCGGAATGGGTGATGGCGATAGGCGCGTTCCAGGCACCGTATACTTGTGGACCGGTGCCGGCGAAGTCGAACACTGCGGACCCGTCGTCGCCGTTTATGGTGACTTTCAGTTTGATTGGTGTGCCGTCGTCCATGTAGTCTACCGCTTGTAAGGGCTTTCCTTCGAATCGGTGGTACAGGTCCTTTAGGAGGTTGCGCACAGCGGTTTCGGCTGTGTCTTGAATGGCGTACATGTATTTCTGCACGGTCTCGACGCCATATTCGGCGAAGAGGGCTTGGATTAGGGTGATCCCACGCGTATTAGCTGCGATCTGGGCTTTGAGGTCGGACATGTTGTCGCTGATGCATCTTGCCCCTGAGCAGCCTGGGTGCTCTGCTGGTTTCTTTACCAGGAGTTCGATCATTCGTTCTTCGTCAAAGACACCGTTGCTGACGACCTTGTCTCCTTCGATCGCTGCACCTTCTTGCCACAGCTCGGTAGACTTTGGCGGCATAGATCCAGGTAGAATACCACCGATGTCGGCGTGGTGGCCTCTCGATGCAACGTAGAACTTGATTTCGCTGCCACCTGGTTTGTCGAATACCGGTGTAATTACCTACCCAGTTAGTATGAATCTAGCTATTATTGTAAGGAATCTTACCGTGATATCAGGCAGGTGAGTGCCGCCACAGCTAGGATGGTTTGCAACCAAAACATCGCCGTCTTTCAGATTTCCTAGCCATTTCTGGTGCTGATATCGGACCGCGAACTGCATGGAACCAAGGTGGACCGGAACATGCGGTGCATTGGCCACAAGGCCACCGTCCGGTGAGAATAAGGCGCAGGAGAAGTCAAGGCGTTCTTTAATATTAGTAGAAACCGACGTCTTCTGCAGCGTCCGACCCATCTGTTCTGCGATCGACATAAAGCGGTGCCCAAAGATGCTGAGCTTGATTGTATCTATGCCAGAGGATGCGGCTTCCTCTGTGGAAGATTTCGTTTCTTTCAGATCAATGACAATACACGTCTCTAGGACATTGGCCACGGCATCAGGCACGACCACAATGGTCTGCGTGTTGTCGATGATAATCGCAGGGCCATGGATGCGAGAGCTCTTCTCAATCTTGTCCAGTTGATACACCGGAGTATCTAACCGCTCTTTTCGGCCGTCAAAGTATGTTTTCGTGGTAAGGTCCGGAGAGGTCGTAATGTCGTGCAGTGATGCCTCACGCAGTTGTACGAGAGGGCTCTTCTCATCTCGCACCTTTGACGCAGCAATTGTACGAACACGGATGTCGTCCACTAAAACAGGTCGGTCAGAGTTGAACCCAAACTCTCTGCGATGGCGCTCTCGGAAGGACTCAAGGAAATCAGAATTATCTTCTGGTTCCAAAATCATCAGGCTAGTGTCGGAGCCGTCATATCGCAGGTTCAAGTAGCGTTCGTGTCGGACTTGGTCCGGGGAGAATCCTTGATCTTTCATATCCGCAACTGAAGCCTCCGTCATCTCGCCTAGCTTCTTGGTAAGGTCTGACTTCGAAGACTCGTACTGTGTGGATAGCGGTTCCTGAGATTCTTTGACGACTTCGGCCAATGCCAGGCCATATGCAGAAAGAACCGAAGAGAACTTGTGGATGATAATGCGAGATATTCCGAGCGATGCGGCTACGGGGCAGGCATGTTGACCCCCAGCGCCACCAAAGGACGCGAGGTGGTGTGTACCGGTCTCAAACCCCCGGGCCTCTGTCAGATTCCTAATCGGCCGAGCCATGGACTCATCGGCAACCTTCAGGAATCCAAGGGCAACCTCCTCCGGTGAGTATTGCGACTCGCCCTTCTGTTTCCGCTCGGCGTTAACCTTGTCTGTCAATTCGTTGAATAGCCGGGTAGTAACCTCGATATCAAGCGGTTGATTCTCATTCGGCCCGAAGATGTGTGGGAAGAACTCCGGTAGCAGACGTCCAAGGAAGAGGTTTGCATCAGTGACGGTCAAAGGACCTCCCTTCCGGTAGCATGCAGGACCCGGATGGGCCGACGCTGACTCCGGTCCGACGTAGAACAGACCGTTACGCCAGTTTAGAATGGAGCCGCCGCCTGCAGCCACCGTGTTAATATCCAGCTGCGGTGACTGGATTTGAACACCAGCCAGTTTGGAGCCAAATACGTGCTCCAAGTGGCCGTCGAAGCGAGAAACGTCCGTTGATGTACCACCCATGTCGAATCCAATCACAGGCGTCTTCTCGACTGCATCCCAACTGGTCGCCGCAAACCCGACAACGCCTGCGGCAGGACCAGAAAGGATAGCCTTTAGGCCGCTAAACTTCCGAAAATCGACCAAGCCACCGTCAGACTGCATGAATTCGAATCTACAGGTATGCTGGTTGGCAAGCCCGCCTGCGAAGCTGGAAGATATGGAATCGATGTAGGTCTTGATTACAGGAGTCAGATACGCATCCGCCGCTGCAGACATCCCTCGGGGCACAATCTTGATCATCGGCTGCAGCTTTGAAGACAGAGTAACTGAAAACCCCATACTCTCGGCCATCTCTCCGATAAGGCGTTCGTGCTCCGGATAAGCATACGAATGCACCAAGGCAACGGACAGCGACTGGTATCCTTTCTCCTTCAAGCTCTCGAGCTCCGGACGCACTTTCTCAATATCTAATTCCTTGACAACGCGGAATTTCTCACCAGTGACGCCCTCCACAAGCCGGGAACCAGAGAAACAGTCCTTGTCTGAGAGCGGATGACATGGAATGATTCGCTCATCAATCTCCACCACCGCCTCGGGGAGTACACCAGGCCGAGCCATCGTCAGGTCAAAGATATTCGGACGCGATTGGTCCCCTATCCGCAGGAGATCGCGAAACCCCTTGGTGGTCAGCAGCGCAGACCGAGCGCCTTTTCGTTCGAGTAGGGCATTTGTAGCAACTGTCGTTCCCATTCGCAGACTCTCTATGGGTCCCAGTTCCAATGGCTTTCCTCGAGGGTGCGGCTTCCCTGTAACCATCTCCAGAACCTGGCGGACTCCTTCTGTCGGCGCATCTTGGTAGTGTGCGGGGTCGACGGAGAGCAGCTTCAAGATGATATCGGGGTGACCGGGAACAATGGCGTGGACGTCCGTGAAGGTGCCCCCGCGGTCTATTGAGATTGTGATTCTGCCGTCTCCAGTCATGGTTGCCTCTCACTGTCTCCGTTGAATGTCTCCTGAACCTGGATGTTGATGGGGGGAAGTGGGGAGCATGAGGGGCATCAATTAGTAATCAGATTAATGGGGTCAATCTGACGACATATTTTATATTGCCGGCCAGTACCGCCTTCTCTCAGGAATTGCGTGATGGCATTGTATTTTCACTAATGGTACATCTATCTAGTTTACAGCCTCTAGTACTTGGTGTAACGCAAGTAGGGCTTCAGCTCGCGGACCTCACCAAACTTCTTCTTCGCATCCTCCGTAGAGACGGAAGGCGGGACGATCACATCCTCACCAACCTGCCAGTTAATCGGGGTCGCAATTCCCTTCTTGTCGGCAGTCTGGAGAGAGTCGATAACACGTAGTACCTCTGCGGAGTTACGGCCAGTAGATGCGGGATAGCTCATAGTCAGACGGATCTTCTTGGCAGGGTCGATGATGAAGACGGAGCGGATGGTGAAAGCAATGCCCTTCTCGGCAAGGTTGGCCAGTTCCGACTCGTCGATCATGTCATACAGGAACGCGACTTTCCGGTCGGCATCGCCAATGATCGGGAATTGGACGTCACTGCTGGTGACCTCGTTGATATCCTTGATCCACTGGTCGTGGGAGCCAATGTCGTTGGCGCTCTACTTAAGAGTCAGTACAAACTCAGCGATCGGGCTAGAAGGCACGTACAAGTCCAATCATCTTAACACCGCGCTGAGAAAATTCACCCTTCAGCTTTGCGAATGCACCGAGCTCAGTTGTGCAGACCGGGGTGAAATCGGCGGGGTGGGAGAAAAGGATGGCCCAGCTGTTGTCGATCCATTGGTGGAAGTCAATCTCGCCCTGAGTGGTCGTAGCTTGGAAGTTGGGGGCTACAACATGTTAGCAATCTAAATTGATTCAGATAAATACATAGAAACCGACCAGTTGAGCCGAGACGCAGACGCGGTTGCTCTCGAGGGAGGGTGGTGAGAAACCGGGTAGCGAGGCGCTGGCCGATGCGTGCGGAGACGGAAGTTTTGCACCACGGAGTAGCCTTCGACAGCGCACTCAGGCTTCGGAAAGTAGTACGAGGAAAGAATGAAGACATTTTTATGGCTTAACTTGAAACAAAAATTCCAATGGAAATTGAAAGTAAAGTGAAGTCAAGAGATGGTGTAAGTTGACGCAATACCTTGCAAGACGTTTGTTGTTTACCGCCTCTCCCACCGCTCTGAAGTCTGGCAATATCGGCTTCTATCTCCGCCATTATCTCCGCCATCCCTCCTTCAGTGTCAACACTTTGCAATATTCAAGTCTTTCTACGCTTAAAATGATCTCCATTGCAATATCTGTGATGTAGGATTGAGAAAAATTTATTATGGAGTAGATAAATAAAGTCCAAATCAATAGCCATACTAATCTAATGCCACATTGGCTTTATGTACATTGGCTGTATATATTGTCAGGCGGTCTAGTAAATCAGACCACCCC
This sequence comes from Aspergillus puulaauensis, assembly GCF_016861865.1. Classification (NCBI taxonomy): domain Eukaryota; kingdom Fungi; phylum Ascomycota; class Eurotiomycetes; order Eurotiales; family Aspergillaceae; genus Aspergillus; species Aspergillus puulaauensis. Next base: position 858,495 of record NC_054860.1, on the reverse strand, counting down.
ACACCTTTATAAAGAAACGAAATGAATAAACAACGCTACAAACGAATTGCATCTACATGAACAGGATTTAGCAACAGCATGGGGACATTATCTATCTCAAGTGAAGAAGTGTCGATGTTTATGTCAGTTGATGAGGAGCGACGCTAGTCCGATCTGGGCCACGGGCTCCCTGCCGGATGTCAAGTCCAACTTGGTCAAACTAGACATTTATCTCTGGATATTGAAAAGCTCTATTCCATTCGCGTATTCAGGCACTCAGACAAGAAAAATCCGTTCCGAGCGGACGGCATTGATCCCCAGATATCTGCCAAGCATCCAAAAGCACCGCACTAACAAGCGAAGACGAGGGATCTTCAAGACCAAATAACATGCCACGCCAACGAAGAAAGCGAAGCAGCACTTGACTGTCATAATGAGCGCCCGGCTCCTGGAGTTACGATAAAAAGCGCCCTGCCTCTCCCAGAACGGTTATGATAGGCTCGTTGCACTCCCGCTCGTATTCGCCAACTAGGCTAGGCCCAAGCCGTCAGATCGGCATCATGGCTGGTCCTTGAAAGCTTCAACTCCTGCACCCCTGCGCTTTTTTTGTCTCCTATTCTCAGCTGAAGGATGAACATAAATAGGTCGTCTGTCATGCGTCTCTTTATCCCTCCTTGAGAGATGAACGCCTCGATTCGTTGGACTGAACGAAGTGAACTCGAGCAATGAAGATGGACTCAGATACTGATGGGAGCGGCGGCGCCCTTCCAAATCCAATTCTGTCCCTCAAACTCTACCGTCGCTGCTTTAAGGGACGCAAGCAACTCTTCTCACAATCAGATGATGCTGCCGCGAACTACTTTATCACAAACCCCGTTCCGCACAAACACAGCAACTGTTGGAGGCCAATCTTCTACCGCGGAGATAACCCGAAATATACACCGGACGCAACTGCCATCGGGCGTGCCCGTCGCTCAGCCATGTGGGGGACATTCCGTATATGGCTTGGCGACGGGGTGCAGGAGGTTCTTGATAACAAGAAACGTCGACAAGAGAGACGGAAGGCCGAACGGAAGAATAAATGGAGAAAGATATTTGGAAAGAAGAAGAGGCCGGTAGATGTCGAAGAGGAGAAGGAGGTACAAGGAATGGTTGTTATGTTTCGGATGCAGAGGACTGGATTCCTTACTCGGAGTCTTGAGCTGGAAGTTCAGGGTGTGCGCTATCGTTGGTCTGGAACGAGGATGTTTGCCACGGGTTTCATGAAGAGGTTCAAGGGGTGGTCGCATAGTATGAAGGTAAGTGATCAACATAACTCCCTGTGCGTTTTGCTTCTGCCTTCCACTAATCCTACCATCGCTGTAGCTCATTCGCATGTCCGACCGCGCACTCATTGCAACATTCGAAAAAGATCTGATAGGGTCTCGGAGATCGATCAAGACCGGTGGTCCCCCGAACAAATCGAAGACAACCCTAGGAAATCTCCGGATCTACGATTGCCCCGATAATATTACCAGCCAACCAATGCACACCCAGCAGGATCAACTGACTAGTCTGATGGCGCATGTTGATGCAGCCACTACCATGCCGTCTGACATCAAGGACGAGAAGGACCTAAACCCTGGCGGAGTCCATTCGGGGAATCTCACTGAGGAGGCGGTTGTGTTCACATGCTGGATTGCCGTTGAAGCTGAGCACCGGCTCCGCTACAAGATTCCTGATCTCATTGAAGAGATTGGAGAGCAGATCGATGGTGGTTAATTTTGAAGCAGGGAATGGACAGATAGATTGGAGATAGTCTTGTGGAATCAACGGTCATTGTTTCTCCTTTGTATTCCAAATATTCGACATATTAATGGTATTCGATTTAATAACAGTAATAATAATGGACTCGCTGAAGCGTACATTCAGAAAAGAGAAGCGTAATGAATCGCTAAGAGCAGGCACATGATCTTCCAACTCCCCTTGGAACACAAACCAAATATCCTTTCCTCTCAGCATGAAACCGAAAAGATTGCGTCCAACTGGGACCGTCGCATCTCACTATACTTATTCTGCATCCAGAAACACGTCTGAACCCATCTCACCGCAGGAAAGTCTCTCTCATAGCCGACCAGGATATCCTGTACCTGGTTCTTCACAGCCACATCCTCTGCTGCCGTCCACGCCATCACAAGCGAAACGGGCATGAAGCTTACCCCAAAAGGTCTGTATCGATCTGCAAGTCGTGCAAGCCAAATCGTTTCGTTAATCAAATCGGCTGCCTCATCAGCTAGGGAACTGCTGTTTGGGTCGAAGATGCGTGTCACCAAGTTCAAAACGAGAGCGAGACAAATGAGCATTGAATACGCAGCTTGCGGACGTGTATGCAGCCTTGACTGTGTGATACCAGATGGATCCATATCTGCGATCTTGTCGAGTACTGACCGCATTGTGACGCAATCGACGAGAAGCTGGTTATATGCGTTATGGATTTCGATGAGGTGCAGACCTGGATCCCGGAGCCATTGTGTAATCTGGGCCATAACATAGAACTGGAGGCTTGGGATGAGGCCGCCATGGTTGCTGAGGATTGGCCGTCTCGGCTCGTATGATTTGGCAATCGCCCAGAACCAAGACCCAAGAGGCGCGCTTGGATCGATAATACTTTGCATGACCTGTGAATTTGGATTAGAAAAATGCACGAGAACCGGAATGGGTATTCAACTCATACCACTGGCATGCTCAAAGTGACAATCATGTTGTCTTCGAACTTCCCTCTCCCGGCTTGGGAGATTGCTGCATTGAGAATTTGCGCCAGGATTTGCCCGTGGTTTGCAAAATGATCATCTGGTGTTCCAACCCAGCTCTGCAACGGTTAGATACCATGACTTTTTTTGACTTTGCGGGTCCGAGGGTGGCTAACCTGGCAGATCATCATCAGGTAGATGGCACACACAGTGTGTATTGACTTTGTTTGCACCGGGTCACTCAAACATGTCCTCAGAGCCTTCCAACCTTTGACATATCGTGCGATTGCGTCTGGATAGTTTTGCCGCGTGCGCAGGGCTTTTACAGCACTGGTCACCGCGCCTATCGCCGCGTCTAGGGCCGGGCTGGACCCAATGCGCCGGGGGAGATTCTCGAGAAACGGGCCGTACCACGTCACGTCGTACCGGACGTCGGTCACTTGCAGGACTTCTATAAAGTCTCTGGTAATGTCCAAAGTGTCATTGCTTGGAATTTGTGTTGTGCGCGATAGAATAATAGCTCCCTGATCTTTGGAGGAGTAGCCCTCCTTGAACGTGAATCTCCTCTGCCCAGATCCCACGCAAGGGATTTGGAGACGAGCGCATCTCGTACACGCAGGTTTGAGTTGATCACACTACACAAACTCAGCAAGTCTTCTAGCGTTGGTCTCTGCGAGGTTCTATGTACCTTCTTTTTTTGTCTGCGGCAGGCATCGCAACCACGACTGGAGGGGACACCGGGCATATTGCTGGTGTATTCAGGTTCAGAGCGAGAGAGGGGTCGCTATTTAAAGTGATGACCGTGGAGCCATCACTAAACTAACAAAATGAAACAACACCTGGAACCTGGCACCTGGCAGGCATTATTTAAGGATTAAGAAACTTCGCAGCCCGCTGCATCATTTGTTGCTTGGCTGGAATCCTTGGCCGCCAACGCGCTGACCTTCTGCATGGGCGGCTCCAAGCCACGCTGGTCATGATGGCGAGATTTGATCAATCAGCTCCATGGGGGCCAATTTATGGAGTCTTGGACGTCAATATCCGTTCTTCCGTTCAAGTGAACGTTGAAGCATCCACCAGTCGGTGTTGATTGTTGGATCGCTGATCAATAACTGACGCTCCACCAACTGCTAGAGATCGATTGGATTCGAGGTTCTCCATCCCCTTTCTTCACAATGCAATTTCCACCAGCACCGCCCACAGAACATGATCTAATCCGCTTTTGGCTCTTTGAATCGCTTTTGGCCCCATCCGCCAAATTGTGATGCTGGCAGGTGTCTTAAACCTTGGGCGACAGAGATAGCCATCCCTCTTCGTTGGTTCCTGCCCCCAGCGATCGACACCGCTAACCGGCAGTCCAACAGTGACAGAGCGGTTGGTTGTCGACTCAGTTCTCAGAGACCAGAGTACAGACGACAGGGGCTTGTTAGAAACAGTCCTGATTGGTGGGGTCGAGAAAAACCCACCACCAGATCTGTTAAGCTGGAGTCCTTTTGGCCCGTGCATCATTGGGGGAAGGCCGCGGCACTGCCCCCTTCGCTGCATCCAGCGCTTTTCTTCAGCGAGAACATTACCAGGGTGAGCCGGTAATAGTAGCATGTTATTAACATTCGCGTTTTCAGTATCCCTGGGTGCGACGAGCAATATGTTCCTGCAAGCTCGCAAGACGACCTGGACAAGGGCTACTAAGACTCTCGCACTTGTGAACATTAGCTGCAATCTGCGTACGAAACGCATAACTTGTACTCCGGAGTATCTAGCACTTCTTCATGAGGCCGGGGATACGGAATCCCCGCGGGTCCGCGCCTCCGCGGGGTGGGGTTGGGCCCAGAACCCAATTGTTGCTTGCACCACGTTTCTCTTGACACCCGTCATTCTCTTGGACAAGGTCCGGACAACGTTATTTCGGCCAGCGCCACTTAGGTCACCCCGTAGAAATGTTGTATACGCGAGTTCGCGGCGACACGCCGAGTTTCTTGGAACACTCTTCACATTCCCAACTACTGGCCAGCTTGACTGAAATTCTGAGTCAAGTGGAAGCAATCGTCATCGGCCGATATCTAATGCTCAGCCGGCCTTGTGAAATGTGTTGATCACACCTCTCCGCATAATCAAACTGCATAGGACGCCTTAAAATCCGAAGACCCCAAAATGGCTGTCCCATGGTAATCATTTCCCCAACCAGTCGACGAAACAGGGAGTGTCGACGGCTTGGACAAATATAGCAACCAAATTCTCCGCATCAGGGTCCGACGTTCGCGTCTACGGGCGCCGGTGTACCGACACCGAGTCTAGCCAAGAATCCCATTGCACAATTCTGGAGATACCATACATCTACTCGGGCGGAATCTTGTCTCTAATCAGTCACTAGATTTAACAATCCCCCATGCCACGTAACATCCCTGTGTCGTGGCTTTTGTTAGTTTTCCCGTCGGGAATCCTCCCTGTTAGCAATGTCCAATGGGCTCAATGAATACGCGAGACACTACGAGAAAGTCAAGACCACATGGCCCGAGACTCTGCAGACTGCTGCACGTCTCGAGATTTCTAACGGACCAGTCTACCTGACCCGAGTTGCATGTCAAACCAAGTAAGGGGCAGACCGGCCACGACCAGAACCAAGCCCAGCCCAGGAGGGTAGGCGCCGTGCCAAGCTGCCCAAGCAGGGTATGGGCAGGATTGGGTGACCACATGCCAATTGATAAGTCCCTCGAACCCGCTGAACAGTCCGAACGACAAAAGTATTGGCCTTTGGGCGTGGCCATCGTATGAGCTGCTGAATCGGTGGAGGTAGGGCTGAGGGTGGATTTCAGCTCCGACAATTGACCTGTTCGAGCCCTGGACCCTAGCGCCTTGATTTGGTAGATTTAAATCTTGGCTGATTAACTTGGCGCCTTATCATTGGAAATGGCTTGACGATTTTTCGGCGACTCCGACTTTCACCATTCCATTCTAAGTGGAGGGTTACGCTACTGCGCTCGTATCTCATGGGCAAGGCTGAAACGGTCCTCTTCCACGCTACTAGCGATTATTGCTAAGATACGCTTCAAAGAGAAGCTATAGTCTATATCAATTCAATGTACAACTAGATGGCTATACAGTAAACAACGACTAAAGCTGGAGAACAATTTTGCCAATCTGTTTACCCTGCCAAACAAACTCGACGGCCTCCTCAGCCTGCTCAAATGGGAAGACCTTATCAATGAGATCATGGAGTCGAGTCTGCGCCGCCGATAGAGCCGCACAGAAATCTTCCATATCATACTTCGATCCGGCATTGATACCCCTGAGATTAACTCGGCGATCGATAAGAGTGGGAACGAGCTCCCGCAGATCGTTAGGGTCTTGCTTCGACAGGTACCCAACTTGGCTGACGACACCGCCGCGCTTTGTGCACTTGAGACTCTTCACCAGAGATCCTGTTCCGCCGTTCTCGACCACGATGTCGACGCCCTCGCCTCCAGTGAGCTTGAGGGCTTCCTGGTGCCAGTCGGGGGTCGTTGCGTAGTTGATAGTCAGGATCCCAGGATACTTGTCCTTCATTTGCTGTAGTTTTGTGTCGCTCGACGAGGTCAGAATAATGCGGAGACCTGCCGCTCTGGCGATTTTAAGCGCGAAGACGCTCACACCACCGGTGCCTGGTTCGATATTAGTTACGCATTATCCTGGAAAGCCAAAAAGCCAAAAAGCCGTACATACCTTGAATGAGAACAGTCTCGCCAATCCGCATCCCTTTCAGAGCTGACCACGCAGTCACGCCCGCGCAGGGAATAGTCGCGGCCTCAACCCAGTCTAGATAGTCGGGAATGCGACAAAGCCGCGTCTCGTCGAAGATGATATAGTCAGCCATAACGCCATCCTCGTCAGCGGCAAGCCACGAGCGCTTCCCCTCGCGTCCTGAAATAAACTGCGTGTCGGTGACGGGACTGGCGCGGTCACCAAGATTTAGGGTAGTGACTTTCTCGCCGACAGCGATGACTTCACCGGCTGCATCGTTGCACAGGATGCCATTGGGCACGACGGGCCAGGGGTTCCCGCCGTTGGCGATGTTGGCGTCGCGGTAGTTGAGGGCGACGGCGTGGACTTTGATGAGTACGCCTGTTGGAGCGAGTGCGGGGAGGGCTTCCTGCACGGGCTTGAGTTTGGGGGTGCCCGGGGTGTAGTCGTCTGTGCGCCGGAAGGTGCGGCGGCGGGTTACTGGGGTTGACATGGCGGTGGTGTTGTAGATTTGAAAGACTGATGGATGATAATTATGAAGATGTCACTGGCATCGACATGACTTTATACCAGAGCCCTAGGGAACATTCGGGAGAGCCGACGGACGCTTCTTACTAATTGATGCCAGGCTCGGGACTCGATGCCGACTCCCCCGCCATCTGGTTGTATAAGCAGGAAAACAAGGTGAATTACAGGCCCAGCCTGCAGCCCAGCATGGTTTCCCCGCGGTTGGACGCCCCGACTGTCGAGGGTGAATGAGATATTGCATTCCCGAGATTCCGGTGATCTAGCGGCACGGCCGAACAATCGATAGAATCGATCCTATATAAAGTCCCTCTACCTGGAATTAAAGACCAAAGCCCTACCCTAGAACAACATTATCACCATCACTTATTTTATCATTATACAAACAAACCCCCAAAATGTCCACCGCAACCCTAAGCATAGCCCGCATCGACGTCTTCCAAAAAGCCCTCCCCTACTCAGGCGGCACCTACACCCTCTCCAACAACCGCACCTACACCTCCTTCGACGCAACCTTCGTACGCATCACAACCAACACCGGAATCTCAGGCTGGGGCGAAAGCACCCCCTTCGGGTCCACCTACATCGCAGCACATGGGCTCGGGGTGCGCGCCGCCATTACCGAAATCGCACCAAAGCTCATCGGCCTAGATCCACGGCGCGTGGACCGCATTAACGATGCAATGGACGAGGCGCTGCTCGGCCATGAATCCGCCAAGGCCGCGATTGATATTGCGTGCTGGGACGTCTTTGGGAAGGCCGTTGGGATGCCTGTTTGTGAGTTGCTGGGTGGGCGGACGGATGTGGAACTCCCCATTATCTCATCTATCTATGTTGGTGAGCCTGAGGAGATGCGGCGGAGGGTTGCGGACCATAGGGAGAAGGGGTACGTGGGCCACTCGATCAAGATTGACGGGGGGGATCCTTCGGTGGACGCGCAGCGGATCACGGCTTGTTTGAAGGATAAGCAGCCTGGGGAGTTCTTTCTGGTTGATGGGAACTGCGGACTTAGCGTTGAGACTGTGTTGCGGATGCTGAGGCTTCTCCCGAGTGATGCGGGACTGGACTTTGTGCTTGAGGCGCCGTGTGCGACGTGGCGGGAGTGTGTATCCTTGCGGCGCCGAACGAACGTGCCGATTTATTTCGACGAACTTGCGAACTCGGATGTCTCGATTGTGCAGATGATTGCGGACGATGCTGTGGAGGGGATTGGGATGAAGATTACGAAGAACGGAGGGCTGACGCGGTGTCGAAGGCAGAGGGATATGTGTCTTGCGGCTGGGTATACGATGAGTGTGCAGGATACTGTGGGGTCTGATATCTCGTTTGCGGCGATCGTGCATATGGCGCAGTCGGTGCCGGAGAGGAATCTCAGGTGTGTTCTGGAGGATCGCGATATGGTTACGGTTAAGACGGCGGATGGGCCGTTTGAGGTTGTTGGGGGGAGGGTTACAGCGCCGGCTTTGCCTGGACTGGGGATTACGGTGCGCATGGATGTTCTTGGGGAGCCTGTGGCTAGTTATTATTGATTATAGAAGTTGTCTAGAGGAGCTGAGGATTGTCTACTATAGGGATCAATACGAGGGCGGACCATGTTTACGATAGAAGGTAAATGCAGGGAGATATTCAGACAACAGATCAGTGATAAGCTGAATTGCATTTATCATGTCTCATCAATAAAAAGAAATCAAGCATCCACAACCTCCCTCGGCGTCTTATCCTTCTTCTTCAAATAAAACGCCTGCAGAATCTCCGTCCAGAACCCAACAGGCTTCTCCGTCGTCGTCGCCTCATAAGCATCAACAACCGGCCTGGTCCAAACAAGATCCACATCCTTCAGACTGCGAATCTTCGTCCGCTTGACAAGCTTCCACCCGAAATACAGAATCGGCGCTACAATCTGCATCGTATAGTTCTGGAAAAACTTCTCCACGCTCCACGGCGCAAAGGCCGTATATCCATAGAACAGCAGGATAAGGACCATGGCGAAGATCCCCACATAAGCGCTGTACGGCTGGAAATAGCCCTTGTAGGGGAGTGAATCGCGGTTTAGGCCCTGTGCTTTGCAGGCGCCGTGGAAGCGGAGGTAGGTGATGCAGATGACGAGGTAGTCGATTAGGGCACCGGCGGTGACGAGCGAGACGAGCCAGGTGAGGACCTGGGAGGAGTTCTCGGACATCTGGAGGAAGGAGAGGAAGGGGAAGCACATGACGACTGCGAAGGCGACGATGGGGACGCCGCGGCGGGTTTTGGTGAGGATCTTGGGGGCGCGGCCGTCGAGGGCGAGGCCGTAGAGGGAGCGGGTGGCGCAGTATGTCAGTGTATTGCCGGCGGAGAAGATGCAGCTGACGAGGAGGGCGTTGACGATGTGCGGGAGGACGCCGATGCCTAGGTTGGACATGGCGATGATGTAGGGGGATGCGCCGGCGCCGGACTTGTTGCTTTCGCCGTTGAGGATGGCCTGGAGGGTTGGGTTGTCCCAGGGCACGACGATGCCGACGCAGAGGGCGCCCATGACGAAGAAGAGGATGAAGCGCCAGTAGATGGTCTTGAAGGCGGCTTTGATATAGATGCGCGGGTGCTTTGCTTCGGCGGCGGCCATGGAGATGTACTCGGGGCCGACGATGCAGAAGGCAGCAGACCAGACGCAGGCGAGGAAGCCTTCAAAGCGCCCGAGATCACCAGAGGTTCGTGATGCTGCAAAGGGCCCTGGGGTGTTCCAGTGCCGGAAGCCATAGGCGTCGTGCTGAGGGTTTCCACCGACCATGGTGACGAAGGTGAAGAAGAACAGGATGAAGATCAAGAGGACCTTTCCTGTGGACAGCCAGAACTCGGCCTCGCCAAAGGCAGAGACGGCGAGAATATTAATCAGTCTATCACAGTGTCAGCTTTTTTCAGCGATTACAGGAGCCGAGAACTGAGTAGAGCAGTGAACGTAGTCTGTCTTGGGCAAGACATGGACGTGTATCAGCATGGAATATATACCCATAGAGAACAATGCACGCGGCACACACTGCGGCAACAGGAATATCGTCTCTCCAGTACCCCAGTGTCAAGTTAATGGCCGTGATCTCAAACGGCACCATGAGCGCTTCGTAGATGAAGAAGTTCCAGCCGACCATAAAGCCGAGTGCGTCGTCGACCCAGTTCCCAGCGAGGCGGATGAAGCCTCCAGAGACAGGATGCAGGACGGTCATCTCGGCGATACAGTTATTGATGCAGCCGAGCACGAAGCAGTATACGACATACGCGATGAGCAGGCTGGCGGGTCCGCCAGCGGCCAGGCCGTTCCCGATGGTGATGAACAGGGCAGTGCCGATTGAGCCGCCAATGGCTATGAGCTGGATGTGCTTATTTTCGAGGCGGCGCTCGAGGCCGTCGATCTCGTCGACTTGGCCATGGGGGGTGCCGGGGTCGAGGGCTACATCGGAGGATTTCTCCTTCAGGGGCTCCATTTCCGAGTGGGTGGGGTGTTGCTTGGGCTGACGGGGCTATTGACTTAGGAATAGGTACGGACAGGCGGGTCTTGCTGCTTGCGGGCCATCCGGGTGTCCACCGTAGATGCGTAGGATAACCGAGAGAGAGTATCGGACGGGCGCTTGGGGTTGAGACTGGAGAGCTTGGGAAGATGAAAGAAAGCGATATGGGCCCACGTGGGTTTTATATGGCGAGAGCTTAGCGTGCCTTCTATCTGCTACGCGAAATCAAGGAATCGGAAATTCAGAAACAGTTATGGTGTGCAGGCGGGGGGATGGAGCCCCAAAAGTCAAACTGAAAGCCAAACCCCAGACGGCGTCGCTTTAGTTCGGTGTCACCCCTCGGGACTGCCCTGATTGGAGAGACGCAGACTTCGGCAGATCCGAGATTCCAATCAGATCCAGGCCCAAACAGTTGTAAACCAATGGAAACGCCTTCTCCCCTTGCCAAGATGGCGTCGCCACACATCTCGGCTTCTCTCCCGCCGTTTGCGGACGATGCCCGGGCCTTCCGAGGGCACCCAACTGAATTGGACTCGAAGTTATTGAGATGCTGAATTGCAGTGAATGATAGACTCTGTACTGTGTCTTCACAGCTACTCTGCAGTTGCTCTAGCACTCAAAGTAAATACTGTCAGGCCGACCGGCTAGGGCTAACTCGTCACCTGATCCGCGACGTCACTGTACATGCTGCATTAACTATAGTGAAAATAGCGTAACAACGTGGAAATTGGATCAGATTCACGGATGACTCCTGCAGCCTGCAGCCACTCCAGCTGTCCAGAAAGAGGCCTCCGACGTGGTGAGTTGGAGCCGACCGCCACTCGGGAGACGGCTGGGATCTGTCATCTCGGATCCCCAACCCTGATAAATTAAAGATAAACGGATATGCTTATCTCGGATCGTACAGAGTGCGGGGAGAGCTCGGAAGAGAATACTCGATTTGATCTGCGGGGTGACTGCGTCCAATGTGCAATGTCCCTGGTGTTTCGCTGCCACCGGTCTTCCCCAACCCCGCGGTCTGCCCACAATGCAGCCTGCGCAGCGAGCACTGCCCCCCAGTGCTAATCAGAAACAAAGGAGGGCGACGATTGCGTAAGCCTGCCTGCCACTCGGAGTTTAGGATACGTGTGACGTGAATGTCTGACCTGCTATCAGGTGCACTGCTTGCCGCCAGAGCAAAATCAAGTGCTCCGGGGACGAACCCTGTGTCAATTGCCGACGACGTTTGCTTAAGTGTCAGTTTTCCGAAGGCAATAACAAGATACTAGTATCTGAACGGTTTGTCCACTTGTATCGTATCCTGGCACCAAGCTCACTAGCACCAGGTATCTTCGCGGTCTGCAAAAGCAGGCATACAACTGGCAGCGGGCGACCGGCGTCAAACGCCCTCGAGAAGAGTGTTTCCGTTTCGATGAAGACACTGGAACAAGCCATCCTGTAAACGAGTCTGGAGCTGCTGAAGAGCTTCTCGGCCCCAGGCCCGAAGGGTCGCCAGTTCCACCTGCTGCCGAGCTGTCCTGCAATATCTGGACAAGCCCTTTCACGCTTCCCACAACGGTCTTCAAGAATGCCGGCCAGGAACAGCGAAAGTGGAGTTAGTATGTCGTCTCATTTACACCCTTACGTTCTAACATGGCTTTGCTAGTATGGCTCGCTCCATTCTCGCCGTGGTCTCTCACGGCTCGACTGATCGTGATGTTGACCGATAAACTCCATCCGGACTCTGCCAACAGCCTGCCCCAATTGTTCTTGGACGGAGAGATATATCCTCTGGTCTGGGACCAGGTAAAAGCCCCAGGCCCTCCCAATACCAGCGACCTGCCATCCCTCGATTACGCTCTCTATCTCTTCCAGATAGTCCGCTTCCGTCTCGGCCAGGCATACAGGTTCTTCGAGGAAGACTCATTCGTCTCCCAAATCCATAGATTCTACGATAGTCGGCTAAGTGCAGATGCGACGGAACCTCGATTCTGGTTTGTTCAGTTTCTTATGGTCCTTGCACTTGGAAATGCATTCATTGCGAGGCCGCGGAACCAAAAGGACCCCGCTGGGTCGAAGTACTTTGTGCGCGCCATGTCCGCTATGCCAACAAATATCTCCACCGGAAAGGATAGTCTCCTTGCTATAGAGGCACTGGCGTTGGTTGGACTGTATCTGTATGCAATTGACCACAGAGAGGCATCACATGTACATGTACGTCCATCACTCTATCCACGGAGATGTCATATTTACTAAGGATTCAACAGGTTGGCCATGCAATACGAATCGCCCAGCTGGAAGGAATGCATACCCAGCTTCCGGAGGAAGTTCTCGGGGCTACAACTGTGGCCCGATGCCGTAACCTCTGGTGGTCTCTATATATCCTCGACCGTCACTTCTCTCCATCCTTAGGCCTCCCAGTTACCCTACAAGACAGCGACATAACGACCTTGATAAACCCGCTGGCCTCGAATCTGCAGAACATGACATTCAGCCTTCAAGTGAGAATAACGCGGATGTTTTCATTTATTATCGGCAGTATGTACAGCTTTACTTTCCTCTGGTCTCCAGCTAACAATGTTTCAACAATGCAGCCATATACAAAACCGAAAAGACGCCACTTGCCACGTTCCTAGACATAACTCGCGGGATCTTAGAGACAATGGCCAAATACGCAGAGGAAATCGAAAATATGATCAATGTCAATTTCCATGGGTCTAGAGACAATGTACCCAAAGAGATGCGACACACGATTCTTCAATACCACCAGGTATGTCACTGCCCTTCCATCCAATGCCTATCGAGCCCTATCCTAACCCATTCCTAGTGCGTTATAGCAGCTACAAGACCACTCCTTCTATCCGTCCTCAAAGAACGCCTAGAGAAACTGGGCCGAGCAGAAGAAGACTGGCAGAAATTCCTAGCTCTCCCCAAATCCCTGATTTCCACCGGCATCAAGTCCGCCGAGAAGACACTCCAGATAATCGGCGATGAAAACGGCCTGCTTGGTGAGTACACCTCTTTCACTAACACAGCTGCACTGGTTTAAATTACATTTGCTGACACCAACTTGTATACGTAGAAACATTCCTCCCCTTCGACCTCGAAATGACCTACGCCGCCGCTCTATACCTAACCCTCTCCAACGCACTCTTCTTTCCCTCGAGCGCAGATACAGACCGGGCATACAGCCGCGCCGCCCACGAAATCCTAGACGAGCTCGTCCTGTCCGGAAACCGGGTCGCAGGCGCGCGGAAACGCGAGCTGACCCGGATCGAAGGGCTATTTCAGGAATTCGCTAGACGGGTAGAGCAGGAGGGACTCCGTCTTTTGACCCTGTCAGACCAGGGCCTTCCGGATGCCACGCAGTTAAATGTGGATATTAATACGAATGCGCCTGCTGAGATGGGATTGGTTTCTGCGGCTGCACTCCAGACTCCGTCGTCGTCGTCGAATGCAGCCTCTACACTGTTCCACGGACATGGACATGCGAATCCCAGTTCGGTAGAACCGGTGGATTCGGCTCCGGCTCCGGCTAGTGTTGAGTTTCTGGAGAGTATTGGAATCTCGTCGTATGAGTTTCTTTCGATCGTGGAGCAGATTGATCATCCTGGGATTTCGGTTGGGGAGTTGGATGTTAGGCCGGATTTGCTGGGTCCTGGGGATGGGACTGGGTCTTTTGGGTGATTCTTTGTTTATGATTGATGTAGAGTATGGTATGAGGTTTTCTAGATATGTAGAAGATGATTATGTCTACAGGTATTGAAGATGGAAACTATCCAATGGTCAACCCGTGTAATGGGGAAACCCATTCATTTGTGTATATGTTTAGGGCAAGTGACATTCTGAGAACAAAATAAATGTAACACCAATATAGTGTCATACGGGAAACATATTACACTTGATGAAACTCTGTATATCCTCCCTTTCGACAGCTCTCGAGAGTCGCATAGTAGTTCGGGACACCCCCAAAGTAGACCAGAGGCTCGCGGAGCTTCCCAGGGATGTTCGCTCCCATGTACCACTATAAAATCCAAATTAGACAGATGACAAGAAACAAGAGGATAACTCACTGAATCCGTCTCAGGCAGCAAAGTAGCGCTGGCAAACTTCCGGATATCCTCACCCCACGCGTCCTCGGCGTCAGCCGAAGCCTCAATACGCTCGAGACCCCGTTCCTTCATATGGTTCAGGACCCCAATGATAAAGTCTCCCTGATACTCCGCGCAGGTTGGCCCATTACACAGGGCAGTGGGTGCCTGTGGACCATACGTGAAGAACATGTTTGGGAACCCTGAGACTGCCATCCCAAGGTACGTCTTGGTGCCATTCTTCCACTTCTCTTGCAGACTCTGGCCACCTCTCCCCTGAAGACCCATCTGCAACAGACCGCCAGTAACGGCGTCAAAGCCAGTCGCGAAGACAATATAATCGAACTCCCACTCCTTCTCAGTCGTCTTGATACCTCGCTCGGTGACCTCCAGTATCGGAGTGGCATTGACGTCCACAAGTGAGACATTGGCCTGGTTGAATATCTCGTAGAAGCCATTCTCCAGGGAAATCCTCTTACACCCAAACCCATGTGGCTGGATCTCTGGAGCGAGGATATCTCTCAACCTCGGATCCTGAATCCGGGGTCGAACCTTGCTCTTCCAGAACTCGTAGGCCTCTTTGTTCGCCTCCTGATTGAACATCATATCCTGGTACGAAGCAAGCCAGTAATGAAAGTCTCCATGTTTCCAAAGCTCCTCATACATCTCCTTTCGCTCTTCAGGCGTATCATCGAACGTACACCGCGGCGTGAAGCCGTAATCGAACCCAGGGAAGCTCTCCCGCCGGCCATCGAACAAGGCCGGATATGACTCCTTAGGGACTATTTCCTGCTGCTCGCCCTGGTTGTAATTGATCTGCTTCATAGGTAAAGCCAGATTCGGCGTTCTCTGGAACAGCACGAATTCACCCGCCACCTGGATGAGTTCCTGCGCGAGCTGCACGCCCGTAGACCCAGTCCCAATAACAGCGACCTTCTTCCCACGCAGATCCGGCTCGTCCTCTTTCTTCGGCCAGTATGAAGGATGGATCCATGTCCCTTTGAAAGACCCAATCCCCTTCCAGTCAGGTATATGTCTCTTCGCCGCAAAACCCGTATTCAGCAACAGATATCTCGCAACAAACACCTTCCCACTGCTACTGGTAACCCTCCAAACACTCCTCTCCTCATCAAACACCGCACCAACAATAACCGTATCAAACTCCACATCCCTCTTCAAGTCCCACTTCTTGTCCACATACGCAAAGTACTCCCTTATCTCCTGGCTACCGGGGAACCGCTGCTTAAATGACCAGTCGTGCCACAGATCTGGGTCTGAGAATTCGTAGTGCGGTACGGGGCTGTCGACTCTTGCGCCGGGGTACCGGTTCCAGTACCACACGCCGCCGAAGTCGGAGGCGCTGTCGACGAGTTTCACGGTGTAGTTGTTGGAGCGGAGGTTCTTGAGTTGGTAGATTCCGCCGAAGCCGGCGCCGACTATTAGGGCGTCGAGGGTTGGTGGGCTTGGAGAGATGGAACCCATTGTATGGTTTTGATATCGAGTATGCGGAATGGATATGAAGACAGAGCAACGTAGGATAGGGAGGAATGTGGGTTGGGATTTGATTTAGAAAGGCACCAGGTAATAAATATTGCATCTTCACCACGGAATGGAGAACCTGGGGTAGGGCTTGGCTGCATGGCTTCTACAGAGTCATATGGCTGCACTGTGATATCTTTGGGCTGGGCCTTGGATCATTATGTATAGTGGCATCTTTAGAGCTTGCGTTCATATCAAAATTGTTAACGCCTAGACATAATATGGATTGTTGATATCCAATTAGTACATGCATACGATTGCAGCTACTAAGATGAGAGCTACCACGGAGCAGATCCCTTGTCATAAAATCCCTAATGCTTCTCGCGAAGCAAATGCCCCGCCTCCAGGGTCAAAGTACGACTCCAAAAGTGACCAGGGAGACGTGTCATCTGCACAAAACAATTGGCTCTAGATCGTACTATTCTCCCCAATCTGCAAATCATCGGGGCGCTCGGAAAGCTGTGCCTGTGCCATGAATACATCCATGTCTGAAACTTGATATTAGCACCCTGGCCTCAGCCCGAATGTGGCAGGCTGCATCAAGAACCCTGAATATGGGCCATATGACAGTTGGCCACCAGCCGATCCTGATTTCTGACAAATGGCTTCACGTTGCCGCGACCAGGGCTCTGGCGCAGACGACGGTCTTCTCCGCACATACTTAGCATAGGCATTGTGCAGATTATGCACAACGCGGAGGCCCCCATCAAGCAAGGCGTAAGTAGATTGGAAGCAGCTTGTTCGCTTCTCAACTAGTTCCTTGACGTGGCAGAGGGGGGGCAAAGTAACCAGCACATGGCACGAGAGCCGAATTCAGCAGTGCGCTGTCTACACAATGGAATTGTCTTGGATGTAGTAAATACAGTAGTGAGTCGGCTGTAAGTGTAGTGGACTTCGAAAAGCATCGACCAGTTCGTGGAAACAAGTCGCTGCTACGACCACCACCAGATGGACCCCTGGCCATGTGTCTTTGGACCAGGGCTATTACATACGTACGTGCTACCGGAATAGACGCCGACTAATGGGATGGGTTGATGAACTTTGATGCTAAGTTGCCAACCTGAGCACTGCCAAGGTGGTCTGTTTGCGAGTATGCCTGCGAACTGGTATATGTTAGGGTCTTAGGCGAAGAGAAGAAATATGAACATTGACGACCAGAAGAATGCCAAGGATCTATATTAAAATGATCTAATTCTTTTCTCCATTATCTTCATGGCCTGGTCGAAACACATGAAAGCAGAAGTCGTGCCTGCCATATCTATGCTTTACTTGGCTGCACCTTCCTTATCATAGAATCTTCCAGCACGTAGCTGAAGGATAAGGAAAGAACGGCCATTTATAGTTCGCACTTTCCTAATCCTGTTTTAATACCGGTTGCACCTTCCTGTCCTTGTATTAACATTAGTTGCACCTTCCCAGTTGTAAAGGCTATTGGAACTGGGTTGTTTAGGAAGGACCGAGGGGGTGGCACCTGCCTTCACTATATTGTATACGTCTCAATCATCAATGTCAAATACACTAACTCATCTCATACTAAATCAGTTGGTCATAATATGATCCTCTCCCAGTTTTTCCGGCCTGACATCGTCATCCCACCCATACGAAGCCACAGGGTTTGTGTTAGACTTTGCGCCTGTCCAATACCTTAACGGCACTCCAGTTCTAGGTTCGTGGTTTATTAGCATATAAACGTTCCTCCTGCTAGTCGTTGCGTCATTATTATGCCAATCTCTTTAATGCAAAGCTTACCCTCGAGCTGCCCATCATAAGTAGGCCGGGTCGTACGTTGATCAAAGCTGACCTGACAGAATTCTCCCCTCCTGTCCCATCTATACTCATTATCTGCCTGGGTTAAACACGGCTATTCCCGGTATAGGAGAGAACAAAAAATAGCTCAATGTCGGCTTGGCCATTTAGCCAGCCTTTAGCATTCAGGGGCCGTGTCCCTGAGGAGGGTGGTGGTGCTGGTCCTGATCCCCCCGTGGCCAGTTATGAGTCCGGGGATTCCATGGCAGACGAAGCACTGCCTCAACGAAGGTATAATTTGACTATCTACGACTAAAGCCTATGCTAACATGATCCATTCCAGAAGTCCCAATATAGGCACGTCAGTCGCCATCAATATCGACAGTGGTGCTTATGCCATTCCTATATGTCTTCTCGACGGGACCGGAATCCTTGAATACGCCACTCGCGTCCTACCTCATCGTGGCGCACAGCTAACACTGCCTTATGTAAATGGGGACATCGGGTATACCATCATTCACTACCTATTCACTGGCGCTTACCGAACCGAAGAGCCAGAAGATGTTATTGATATCCCGATTGCACAGTTGGAGTACATTCGAAGCGTCAAGGTCTACCATGTCGCCAAACTCTACAGCCTCCACAAGCTCTGCAGGCACGCAAAGGCAAACATGCGAAGGTGGGAGAAACATGTTGCGCTGGTTGATATTCTCAGCATAGTGGTTGAGAATTACCCATCGGTATCCAACGACTTCTGGCTCCCTATCTACCTTACCCGCATTATCACCAACCAGTTTCAGGAAGACGAAACACTCTTCACGCAGAAGGGCTTCTTGGATTGCTTTGGTAAGGCGGTGGACTTTGATCGCTTCCTCGCAGGGGTTATGGCCGAGACATATAGCGAAAGGCTAGCTGCTGTCCGACGTGGGCCGCCCCCTGTAGAGATCTATAACAGACCCGAGTTTGTAATTCCAAGCCCCCCGCCGCAGGGACCTATAGAACCCTGGATACCCCAGCCTCAACATACGGATCCCGACTTTCCTCCAGTGAAGATCGAGTACAGGGTCCTTGATCGCTGGGCGCCTCTGACGCAAATTTATCCATTTTATGATAACGCAGAGCCCCGTTCCTCTCAATCGTCTGACTCGATGGTTATCACACGAAGTTCGAGCTTGGGCTGATGCTCTTTCCCTCTGTCGGACTAGCCAAAAAGTTATGTTGGGAAGGATATGCTGGAGATAGCTGGCTAGCCACCAGCCTTGCAGGGTCTTTTGGTGTAGTGGTCTAGCGTCTAATCAGGTTATGGATAGGGCGAGACAGGAAAGCAGTCTCCACGGCTATTAGGGAAGACATATTTGTACGGGAGCGTAAACCCGGAATAACAAAATGTTTATCAGACGTTCCCGCATTTCTAATTGCATCCAAATTTGTCATGTAGCAGCTCTAGGCTAGGCGTCTGTGTAGCTGGTACCATGAATGACTTTATAAACTGTACTCCCTGGCAATTTGGGGTATGTCTGTCCGATACCGTAAGTTCAGGAGTGGTGACAGCTCAGCCATCAAATTAAGCCACCATGCTCCGGTTGGAAAGGTTACACTGGTGATATGGCAGCCTGGGGTCTGCGAAGGAGATTCCCTACCACCGCAAGTCATGTCAGCGTCACGTTGGCCAGAATCACATGCAAAATTATCAAGCATGGACGTCCAACGGCAGACCAAAACTTGGTTCATCCGCCGGGTGGCGCCGGTGTTATACAGCAGGCCATCGTAAATGAAGTTTATTTATATTATCTCTTCCAGCAGAAACGATGCCTGCTGCCTGGGATGAGTCATGAGACGGTAAAATGCGTGTTGCATAACCTTATGCAGGCCAGCCCTGCCCTATCACACAGCCAGCTGGAGATTGACATCTCGTGTCAAGCGCTCAGACAAGGGTTTGTCCAATCGTCGATAGGCCACAATCGCGCCCAAGACGCGAGAGCAGCGCCCAAGCGTAAACAAGTCCCGAAACCGGCAACCCGGTCGTGATTTAAAGGCTTGATGCAAAGTGTTGCAGGGAAGACGCTCAGTTCTCTTTGTCTGAAGCTCGTATTGAGGGCCGGGTTTAAGCCCCTTTGGGAATGTGCCGGGACGGGCTTTTGGGTCGGCGTCGGACTTTACAGCCCTGCTCTTTCTCTCTGCGGTCACTTTCCTCGGAATACACTGCATTAAAGCTGTTTCCTTCTCGCCTTGGTGACCTTACTCTGCAGCGGATTTCACAGCTTCAGGTTCACGTCCAGATCAATCATGTCGAGCCATCCACCCGTGGACATACCCGAGTCCTCGCAGTCGCTTCCTGAAAAGGACCCGCCTGAAGTCACGGTAAACGACGAGTCTAGAGCTCCTGAATATCCGGATGGAGGTGTGAGAGCCTGGGGAGTGGCCTTTGGCACTGCTGGAATCATGTTTTCCACTCTGGGCTACGTGAACTCATGGGGGTATGTATACAAAGTCTGCTTTCGGCACGCAACTAACAATTCGAAGTGTTTACCAGGCATACTACCATACTCACCAGCTCCATGACGAGTCTGCCTCCGCGATTTCCTGGATCGGCTCCCTCCAGTCGTTCTTTCTTTTCGGATCCTCCCTCGTCGGTGGCCCACTCTTCGATCGATATGGCGCGAAGGTCATCTACCCGCCGACGCTTGTATTCGTGTTTACGATCTTCATGACAAGCCTGTGCAAGGAATACTACCAGTTCATGCTTGCACAGGGCGTTCTCGGCGGTGTCTCGCAGGGTCTCATTATGTCACCTGCTATGGCAGCAACACCCCAGTACTTCAACAAGAAGCGCGGCACGGCCATGGGTATCGCTGTTGCAGGGTCATCCATTGGCGGCGTTATACTTCCGATTGCTTTGAATAGGATGCTCACCAAGACTAATCTCGGCTTTGGGTGGTCTGTTCGCATAGAAGCCTTCCTCATTCTGGGTGTCCTGGCCGTTTCCTGCCCTCTGGTTAGGGCCCGGGTGCCCCCGCGGAAGAGCAACTTCTTACTGCCGCAAGCATTTAAAGAGTTGCACTATACCTCTCTTGTTATAGGTGCATGGTTCACTTTCCTCGGGCTTTATCCCCCACTCTTCTATCTTCCATCATACGGGATTGCCCAGGGAATGAGTCCGACGCTTGCCTTTTATCTCAGCGCCATCCTCAATGCCGCCTCGTTCCCTGGGCGTATCATCCCTGCAGTCCTATCCGATAAATTCGGCAGGCTCAATACTTTTGCCGGTGCTGGAATAACCACGGGTGTACTCACATTGTGCTGGCAGCGGGTAGTGGGCAATGCCGGGGTTATCGTCTTCACCGCGTTATTTGGATTCTTTTCCGGGGCGATCATCTCTGGTTCAACCGTTGCTCTCACATCGTGCACCAAGGAAGCAAAAAATATCGGCACATACATGGGTATGGGAATGGCCTTTATTTCGATCTCGGGGTTGATTGGACCTCCCATCAGCGGCGCATTGAATGATACGAAACTGGGCTATGATGCAATTTCGATATTTTCAGGCCTGGCCTCGTTGATCGGAGGCCTTTTTGTTTTCTTTGCCGTTAAGCCACTGAGCGGTCTTGCGCTTTTGTCTAGGGGGTGATTCAGCCTGGTCTGGGTTGCTCGTATCTTGCAGCGGGTCTGTTATAATTAATATATTACTCCAGTATGTTGATTGATACTGAGGGACTATGGGAGTTACGACGTTATAACATGTTATAATAGCTGATAGTAATACAAATTCCACTTCTTGATTCCACTTTACCTTTCCACTGCAGCATCAGATTTAATGTAATATGCAGAATGGTAAAATGATCAACTCTAAAATGCAGATGGCTCATCACAACGCCTTGACAGATATATAAACACAATAAGAAGTATCAAGCCCCTGCAAGCGCACCGACAATCTCCCCAGCAGCTTCCAAAGCCCCCTCCTTAGCCATCTTGACAGCATAAATGCTAACAAGCAAAACCTCCACCAAAAACTCATCCCCCTGCACCGCAGACTCAAGCACCAACTCCCGATCTCTGCCCCCAACAAACTTCTTCCAGCTCCCCACGCTCGACGGCCCCCGACTCTTATCATACGTCGCAAACACCCTACTCTTCCCTTCATCCTTCAACCACATCTTCGAACTCATCTTCTCCTGATCCGTCACCCACTTGTACCTCCCCCTCCCAGGGATATCGATCGTATAGCTATCGCCCATCGTAGACTCTTTCAGCAGACACTTCTGCCCCCGCACGATGAGATCGTATTTACTGCTGAATGTGTGTGACTTGACTTCGCCCACGAGTGCGGAAGCGTTGTTTGGGTCGGCGCCCCGCGCGAGCACGTAGTCTGCTTTGCTGGCTTTGGGGGATGAAGTTAGGGAGTAGAGCGGGGGTGCGGTGGCGGGTGTGCCGGACGGGTGGATGAGGATGATTTTGTGCGTGGTGGGGGATTGGCGCAGGACGAAGGCACTGGGGATGGTGCTGCGTGGTGGATGGGGTTGGGGTTGAGGTATGTTCATGTTCGTGTTCATGTGCATGTTGTTTGCGGGGCCTGGATGGAAGCCGAATCCGTTGGCTGGGCTGGGTCCTGGTGGAGGGGTGTTGTTATGGTTATTGTTGTTAAAGGTATTGTGGGCGTTATATGGTGGTGGCGGTGGAGGGTAACCGTATCCAGGACCGGGAGGGGGAGGGGGAGGACCAGCAAGGTAGGCTGTCGTTGGACCGTATCCTCCAGGTACAGGCTGGGAAGGATGTGGAGGATAGTTGAAGCCGTAGCCTGGACCTCCGTGGTTAGGACTGGAGAAGGCAGCGCACATATTAGTGACGGTATCGGTATGGCAGGTATAGGAGGAGTAAAGTTGTTGAAGGCTAGCGAAGAGAAGGTGAGAAGAGGGAGATCCAGGGTCTTAATATAACAAATGGTTCAGCGCCACGCAGACAGCGATTGGGTGGTATACTGGCAGAGCTAAACCATATAATTGTAGTAACAACAACATAATGGGAACAAGATCTGCTATAAATGACGTCCCGGGATAAGCAGAGCGCCTGATAAGACCAAAAGCGGATTAGGGCTGGGATGGCCGGGGCTGGGCGGTCTTGGCCATTTTTCTCGCCTGAACAGGGTAATTAGTTAATAGGGTTCTGCTGACGTTGAGATTGGATTATTCAGGTATGCCGGACTGTAGACCAAGTGGGCTTGGTCGGCTGTGCCTGCAGCGAGCGCTCGGTTCCTCTATTTTGGGTCTACTCCAGGATTAAGGCCTGCGGAGATCAGGCACTAGCAAAAGACAGACGTATACAAAGTAGATTCGCAGACAGATAGAAATCTATTGACCTTCCATTCTAAGAACCGCAACATAAAACACAATCAATCAAGTCGCACTAGGGGGATACATCACATTCTATCTTCCCCTCATCCAAAGCTACAAGCGCTCGACCACCTTGGTCACGAAGCTTGTTGGAGCTAATCATTATCATACTCCAGATCCTCTAGACGGATTCGTTTAAAGCGCGTTCCCTGGCCTCATTTTCTTTAGCCTGCGCCATCAAGGCCCTCACCAAGTCTTCATATGGATCATGCTTTTCCTCAACGGGATGGTCAGGCTCGGGTTCGGTCTGCTCCGTGGCCATTTCAGCTTCTTCGCTGACTTCCTCAGATGACAGCTGTGAGACGTTTGCAGCCTCGCTCATCGCCTGCTTGTATGCAATTTCTTCAGCAAGCGATAACTGGAACTGCAGTCCCGGGTCATTTGTTTTGCTGAGGAAACCGGCTTGCTCTGAGGGGAATTCGGAGAGGTGGAAAAGCTTCTCCAACTCGTCGTTCACTGCCCAGGAAACACGCTCCAGAATCGTATCTGTGAACTCTCTCATCGACAGCCCTAAATGCTGCATAGCCTTGTAGAGTTGTTGCTGAATCCCAACCGCGTTATCCTGACTCGCGGACTGTGCCGCCAGCAAGTCGTCTAACTTGCTGTCCACGCCGGCTATTTTCGAACTCAGTCTCCCCTCAAGAGATTGCTTTTGGCACTTCGGTGCCTCGCCGCTCACTCGTTGATTATTCACCTCAGAGTAATGAATGGGTGGCTCGTTGTCTCCCACGTTCTTTAACCATTGCGCTGCCCCTTGGTCAGTCTGGAAGACTTCCAAGGACTGCTGGTCTGTCCGGGTGCGCTTTAGCTCGTCCTCGGCCAGGTCTAGCTCATCGTTCAGGTTTTCAATCACGGATTGGTCGTGCTGTTGGGTTTTATAGAGCATTTGGTATAGAGCGATGGGATCTTTGAGGTATGTTTGGAACGTGCCGGGTGAAACGTCGGTGGGAGATCCATTCTCACGCGTCAGTTTTATGGTCCGTATATGGGGAGGCGACTGCTTCTTGAAGCCGCGTTGATATGGCGGATTATTTTTCATGATGTGGGAGTGAAGTAGAAAATAGAGTAGAAGTAAACGGTCGAAATGGAAGCAGAAGTAGGAGTAGAAAATGGAGTAGACGATGCTGTAGAAATAGATGTAGAAACAGAAGGTGCAAGAGAATTGGGGTCGGCTTTATAGTTGCAGGGGGTCATGCTCAGGCGGAAAGGTCTTCCGTATGCAACAGACCATCGAAAGGTTTTAACACTTGCTCGTTTGGATTTTCTCGACCAGGTTTGGTTCAGGTGCATGATAGGACCTCTGCAGTGTTTTCTCCTTGAAGGTTCCTTGGAAACTTCAAGAACGGTCATACTATAGATAATGAACATGTGGCCTCCTTATTTCGGTAACCTCTGTATTCCGGTATTTTACGCGAAATCTCCAGTTTGATAAAAAATAGCCAGCAATGACGACTCGAATGTAAGTGGTGGTTGTCAAGAATAAAGTGCGTGGCCCGAGACAGGTAAAAGTGCGTGTGTATTGCCATCGGTAAGATGTCATCGAGGCTGAACTCCACGCCGAGTTTCCATTTCATTCTCACCATCGCCGCCTCATCCCGACAATCCCATCTCTGTCCTGCGGCATGGGGTCCGTGGTGTCCCTTTGGCTTCCGGATTACTTACAACCCACAGCTCAAGTTCTCCCCGCCCATCCTTGATTCCAACCGAACCGTCGAAACCATGTACACGTCCTTTACGGGCAACTCTCGCCGCCCCCGGCAGGTCAACCTCTCCGGCCGCAACAACAACCCCTTCGCCGCCTATCCCTCCGGTCGACAGAACCCGCATGGCTCGGGCCCTCAAAATACCCTCGCCATCGCACAGCAGGAACGCCTGGCTAGACAACAGGAGAGGGACCGGCTAGGGGCTACGCGGGTCGTGCAGCGGACATGGAGGGGCTACCGGAGCAGGAAGACAACGCATGGAATGTGGCGGGCGGAATGGGACGCGATCGAGGACGAAAGGACAGAGTCTCTACCTTTGTTCGATGATCTCGCAAAGCAGCAAGGCAGCGAGCTACAGCCTGCTGCTCCGTTCGGCACGGCGAGTGCGTGTCTGCAGCAGCTCCGCCTGCTGGTTCAGTTCTTTGAACGGCGCAATAGCGGCGACGTCGCTCGCTTGGTATACTTCTCGGATGCGTTTCAGAAAACATTACACGAGGTGCCGTCCCTGGCCACGGAGGGGGAATGGACGATGCTCTTGAAGCGCCTGGCTGAGATAACCTTGCGGGTGTTGCACTCGGCGGGTTCGTCAGCTGTGCCCGCCTTTACTGTACCACGGCTTCTGCAGCTCTTGGTGTTTCTCACGGGTCTTATCCCCAAGCCGATGGCGCGCCTCGCCCAGAATTATTATTCGACCATGGCCATTCTGACGAGGAATTTTGCAACGATATCGGATCGGTCGCCTTTGTCGAAACCCGATCTTATTCAAACTGTTCTTGCTTTGCTACTGCCTATCACTTCCGAGACCCTCACCGCGTATGAGTGGTTTGCCAAGAGCTATCTTACCCTTCCCGACCTCATGGGCTCTTTGGGGTCATTGGATATTTTGGCAAACAATGTCAACTACAAGTTATTGACGTCTGCTCTGGAGCCTCTACATATTGGTTCCGCTGACCGCAGCCAAAGTTCCGATGGAACGGACTCTCGACTTTGGCTGCTGGCCTATTTCATATATTTCAACAGATTTGCACTAGGAGATCAAACTGCGAACCACGCACCGGAGCTTGGTTTTGTCAAAGTCGTTTCGGAGCTGTTGAATTCGACAGCGCTACAAATTACTCGGCGCTTGGAAGCTGAGGAGTCTGCGGATTTTGACGACGATAATCATAATAATAAGCAAGCCTTTCTGCATCCGTTTATCAAAGATCAGATATTCAGCCTGGTCAACCCAGCGAGCATAACAGGTCTACTATCACAACTCCAGCCTGCCCACCTATCCCAAGGCGAACTCGCAGATTCCAACTCTGATGCTTCCAAAGAAGCCAAGGATCTAGCTAATTACGCTTTGACGCTGCTTAGAGTCTTCCCCCGGCGAGGCGATGATATCCGCATGTGGCTATACTTGGGATCCGCTGCCTCATCAGACCGGATGGGTGGGTCAACATCGAGAATACCAGCTGTCAAATACTTTTGGCATGCATCGAGGTCCAGTAGGTTGTTTGCAGCGATCAGTCGTGACTCCACAAAGGTTTTGCCATTACTGAAGCCTGCGAACGCGACATCTGGAGCTACAGACATTTCTCAAGCCGACAGGGAGCAGGAATGGACCACTATCCTCCTCTTCCTCGAGCTATATACTTTTGTCCTCAAGGTTATGGACGATGACGAGTTCTTTTCTAGCGCCTCCTCTTTCACTGCTTCTTCCAATGCGCGTGTGACTTGGACCAGGGAAAGCGCACTTCCGCTCAACGATATCAAAGAACTGACCATCTTCCTCAAGAATCTTGCATTTACTCTTTACTGGAACTCGGCCGACCTGACCGAAAACGAAACAGTCCCAGATGGTGGCGCGGGACTCCGAAGTTATTTCAGTTCACTCACGCCGCAGCTGGACACAATAGGGAGTGTTAGGGATATAGAAAACAAAAACAAAGAGAAGGGCCTACCTGGTGTAACAGGAATCCCACTCGATTACTTCAAGGGTCTTATTACAGGTCTTCTACGGATGGTGCACGAACGGGACTCTCGACGAAAGTTCCTCCCCGAACGTCACTGGTTGATGACCGACCGGTTCGACATGGAGGGATTCATCCCGGCCGTTGTCGCAGAAGAAGAGAATAGGCACCAACTTCAAGACGAAGACGAAGAGGACCCCGATGACCTGATGAGTGATGCATATGATGAGCCGTCTCTCGGGCTTGTCGGAACAGGCTTTGCCCAACAAGCGCGTCGGATTGAATCTCTGAGGCGCCGCCAGCAGCAGGCTGCTCGTCGCAAACAGCTAGAGGCTGTGGCGCCACGGCTGGAAATATTGAAGAACATGCCCTTTTTCATACCATTTGCGACTCGGGTACAAATATTCCGCGAGTTCATCTACCGCGATCAACTCCGTCGAAGACACGGGTTCATTGACCCGGATTCATGGCGGATGTCGGTGGCACAGGCGTCTATGGGCGCACTTAACGGGCCGCCGATGACAGATATCTTGAACAGACACCATGCGAATATCCGCCGCGAAAGTTTGTTCGATGATGCGTTTGACCAGTTTTATGAACTTGGGGATGGACTCAAGGAGCCGATTCAGATTACGTTTATTGACAAGTTCAATGCCCCAGAAGCGGGCATTGATGGGGGCGGTGTTACGAAGGAGTTCCTCACCAGCGTTACCAATGAGGCGTTCAAGTCTACGGTTGGCCTGCGGTTGTTCGAGGAAAACGATCAACACCTGCTATATCCTAGTCCGGTTGCAGTCGAGCAACGAAAGGAAAACCTACGACAGCTGGGATTGAAGGAGAGTACCTCCGAGTGGAACGAACAGGTCCGTGACTTGCTCCGGAGGTATGAATTCTTGGGGCGTGTAATTGGAAAGTGTCTCTACGAAGGAATTCTGGTCGACGTTGGTTTTGCGCCGTTCTTCCTGCTAAAGTGGGCTTTGACGGGCGGGATGAGTTCTGCTCAACGAGAGACAGCGTACCGAGCAAACCTCAACGATTTGAAGGATCTGGACTCAGAGCTCTATCAAGGTTTGGTAGGTGGAGTTTATTCCCGTGCTTTCAATGCTTTGTTGCTAATTTGATCACCTTTCAGCTACAATTGAAGAACCATCCCGGAGACGTGGAAGACTTCTCGCTGGATTTCACCGTCACGGACACGATACCGCTCCCAGATGGACGCAATCGGACTATCACTCGAGACTTGAAGGGTAACGGCTCCGATACAGCTGTCACGAATCAGAATCGCCTAGTATACATATCTTACATCGCTCGCTACCGGCTTCAAGTACAGCCGGCCCTACAAACCAACGCCTTCCTACAAGGTCTGGGACAGGTAATCCAGCCATCATGGCTATCAATGTTCAACCAATCCGAACTGCAGACGTTAGTGAGTGGCGAGTCCGGTGACATTGACGTTATGGACCTGAGACGAAACACTTTGTACGGTGGCGTGTACACAATAGGCGATGACAAAGAGGAGCACCCGACAATCAAGCTATTTTGGGATGTAATGGAAAGGATGACAAACGAGGAGCGACGGAAGGTGCTTGGGTTTGTCACGTCGACACCACGGGCGCCGTTGTTGGGGTTCAGCCACTTACATCCGCGGTTCAGCATCCGCGACTCCAGCGAGGACCAGGAGCGGCTTCCTAGTACGAGCACTTGCGTGAACCTGCTGAAGCTGCCGCGGTATAAGAGCGCGAGTGCGCTGCGGGAGAAGCTGTTGTATGCGGTGAATTCAGGGGCCGGATTTGACCTGAGTTAGATTAGAGTAGACTAGGAACACACTTTATCTTATGATTTTTAATATACTCCGTCCGTGGTCAGTACGGTGGCGCCAGCCCTAAAGCGGCGGCACCTCATCCCAAAGCGGGCTAGCGCAGCCAAAATGGCCAGAAAAAAATAAGAAACCCAAAAAAAAAGACTGGACCGCCTTCACGTTGAAGTTTTTTTGTCTCTTTCTCTCTTTGATCTTCCTTTCCTCCTCCCCTCCTCAAAGACTCTCTTCCCTTTCATTCTTCTCTGCCATCCTCCCTTTTTTTCGACTTTAATCGGAAAAAAAACTCCAAAAAAAACCCGGAAAACCAAAAAAAGTTTAAATATCCCATCCTCCTCCTCAGATTCACTTATCTGAATCTATATCTCTCCACTGTGCGGTGTGTGCGTCTTGTGTGGTTGAATTCCCGTCTCGCTGCCGCCTTTGCTTCATTCCTCGTGATCGCGTCTCTTCGCATCGCCAAAAATCTTCAATTCGATTCTTCCTGCCCTCCGATCTTCTCCCCAGTCCCAACCGAGTCCGTACGTCTCCCGCTGTGCTGTTCTTGTGTTGTTGCTTTTCTTGGCTGCCTTTTCTGTCGCGACCGCCTTTGCTTCCCCCTCCTTCCGTTGTGGGATCGACAGAAAAAAATCCCCTGCGCATCTAGCCTGCGCCGGGTATGTGATTTCTCTGAGATCCCCTTTGATGTCTTTCCCTAATTACATTACTCGTGCCTCGGCTGTGGTCTTGCTGTCATGGCTGGAAAATTTGCTGGGGCCGATGAACAATGATTGCTATTTTTGAGCTCACGCAGCTCCTTTTCTTCTGCTTTGATTGAATTGTTTCATCTTTTTTTTTGCTTTCTCTTTTACATCGCCCAGATTTACCAGCTTCCAGTTTGCTAACGCGTTTCTTGTTGGCCGCAGTAATCTACCTTCAAAATGTCCGCCGAAGCCTCTACCACCCCCGCTCCCGCCGAGAACACTGCCAACGGCACTCCCGACAACGCCGCTGCCGCCGAGGTTACCGCTGTCGAGGCCCCTGCTGCCACCTCTCAGCCTCACTCGGCTTCCCTCTATGTCGGTGAGCTCGACCCCTCCGTGACGGAGGCCATGCTCTACGAGCTCTTCTCCTCCATCGGCCAGGTCGCTTCCATTCGTGTCTGCCGTGACGCCGTCACCAGACGCTCGCTTGGATACGCCTACGTCAACTACAATGATACCTCTCACGGTGAGCGCGCTCTTGATGAGCTGAACTACACCCTGATCAAGGGCAAGCCCTGCCGTATCATGTGGTCCCAGCGTGACCCTGCTCTGCGTAAGACTGGCCAGGGCAACGTGTTCATCAAGAACCTGGACAACGCCATTGACAACAAGGCTCTGCACGACACCTTCGCTGCCTTCGGCAACATTCTCAGCTGCAAGGTCGCTCAGGATGAGTTCGCTGTCTCCAAGGGTTACGGTTTCGTTCACTACGAGACTGCTGAGGCTGCCAACAACGCCATTAAGCACGTTAACGGCATGCTTCTGAACGACAAGAAGGTCTTCGTTGGCCACCACATCTCCAAGAAGGACCGCCAGAGCAAGTTTGAGGAGATGAAGGCCAACTTCACCAACATCTACATCAAGAACATCGACCCCGATGTTGAGGATGACGAGTTCCGCAAGATCTTTGAGCAGTATGGTGAGATTACTTCCGCCACTCTGAGCCGTGATTCGGAGGGCAAGAGCCGTGGCTTCGGCTTTGTCAACTACTCCACCCACGAGAGCGCGCAGGCCGCCGTTGAGGAGGTGAACGACAGGGAGGTCCGTAGCCAGAGGCTCTACGTTGGCCGTGCCCAGAAGAAGCACGAGCGTGAGGAAGAGCTCCGCAAGCAGTACGAGGCTGCCCGTATGGAGAAGGCCTCCAAGTACCAGGGTGTCAACCTCTACGTCAAGAACCTCACTGATGATGTCGACGACGAGAAGCTGCGCGAGCTGTTCGGTCCTTACGGCACTATCACCTCCGCAAAGGTGATGCGCGACACCAACCCCGCTGAGCCTGATACTCCCCCGGAGTCTGAGAACAAGGAGTCCAACAAGGAGAATGAGAAGGCTCCCGAGCCTGAGAAGGAGGAATCCTCTGAGGAGAAGGAGGGTGAGAAGGAGGGTGAGAAGGAGGGTGAGCAGAAGGGCGAGAAGAAGCTGCTCGGAAAGAGCAAGGGTTTCGGTTTCGTTTGCTTCAGCTCCCCCGACGAGGCCTCCAAGGCTGTCACTGAGATGAACCAAAGAATGGTTAACGGCAAGCCTCTCTACGTTGCCCTTGCCCAGCGCAAGGATGTCCGCCGCAGCCAGCTCGAGGCCAGCATCCAGGCTCGCAACAACATCCGCCAGCAACAGGCCGCTGCCGCTGCTGGTATGCCCCAGACCTACATGCAGCCTGCCGTTTTCTACGGTCCTGGCCAGCAGGGCTTCATCCCCGGCGCTCAGCGCGGTGGTGTGTTCCCTCCCCAGCCTGGTATGATGATGGGTATCCCTGGTGGACGCCCCGGCCAGTACCCTCCCTTCCCTCAACAGGGCGGACGTGGCATTGCCCCCAACCAGCAGATTCCCCCCAACTTCCAAGGCCTCCCCATGGGTGCCATGCAGGGCCCTGGTGCCGTTCCTAACGGCATGGGCTACCCTCAAATGGGTCAGGTCCAATTCGGCGGTGGCCGTGGCCGTGGCGGTGTCCCCGGAATGGGTGGCCCCATGCGCGGTGGCTTCGCTGGTGGCCGTGGCGGTGTTCCTCTTGGTGGTCAGGGTCGCCCTGGCCAGGGTGGACGCGGACAGAACGTCGGACAGCCCGGACCTACTGAGTCCGCCGGTGGACTCTCCGCACCCGCTCTTTCCGCCGCTCCTCCCCAGCAGCAGAAGCAGATGCTCGGTGAGGCTCTTTACCCCAAGATCCAGGCTGCTCAGCCCGAATTGGCTGGTAAGATTACTGGTATGCTTCTCGAGATGGACAACACTGAACTGCTTGGCCTGTAAGTTTTCTATTACCCTCTTGTAATATGTCAATATACTAACAACGTCACAGTCTCGAGGATGACGAAGCTTTGCGCGCCAAGGTTGACGAGGCCCTTAGCGTTTATGATGAGTACATGAAGAACAAGACTGATGAGCCGGCTGCTGAGAGCAAGCCCAAGGAGGCCGCCGCCGAGGAGACCCCTGCTGAGGAGAACAAGTCGTAAATATTGTGGACATAATACCTGGTGTACCACAGATTTGTGATTTCATGTTCCCGCGGGCTACCATGTCGGAATTTTGTCCCCCACGTTCTATTTTTGATGACATGACCTACCCATTGAATTAACGATTCATCTCTTTCTATCCGCATTCCCTATATCCTCTTATTATCCGCCCTCTACTCTCTCTATTTCTTTTTATTTTCAGATTTTTTTTTTATCCCTCCTGGTCCTGATATCCCTGGGTTCGCGACGTTCTTGTGTAGGACGGGAGAAAAGTTATTCGGATTCCATGGCTTTTTCTTTTTCTGTGACGAGAGGGAGGAAGTTGTGATGTCTTTTAGCTTCTTACCTGCTCGTTTACTACTGAGATGACACGAGTGTAATATAGACTTATGACTTCCTCACGGATTAGTCTTCTTGAGCTTGTAGTTGACATGGATATATATATCCAATGTCTTGCGTAGTCGTACATATCGTCATTCATAAAAGCCTAAAAGGTGGGATACTGCTGCCCAAACAGATCCATCAAACTATCAAAATTCCCCTCCTGCAACAAATCCACCATATTCATATCCAAATCCAGCGACTGGTCCCAGTCCCCATCCTCCTGCCCAGGCACCACAATACTACCAGATAACCCGGAAACACCTAGGCCATTATTACCGGCAGTATTCCCAGCGAGACCAGGTGTATCGACACCCTGGTTCTCAGCGGAATCATGTTCTGCACCCGCATAGTTATTATCTAGTTTCCGTTTCTTCCTTGTTGAACTCGACGGTCCTGCTTGCGATTGTGATGTTGATGTTGATGCTTGCTCGCCGATACCTAGTAATGAAGTAGATTGGTTGGCGCCTGCAGTTATTGATGTGGTAGTAGCAGTTGCGCCTGGGTTTGTTGTCTCCTGTCGTCGGGAGACTGCGCGCAGAAGGAGTGTGAGTGCGCGGTGGCAGTGTTTAGCCGGTTCCCATTGCGTGGACATGGCGCGGAGGATGTCGATGCAGGATGAGATTTCCCTTTTTTTCAACCCGTTAGCTTTGTTCGTTTACCCCTGCTATTCGTTTGTTTGGTTGTTTGTGTTGTTTGAGGGAGGAGAAAGACATACAGAACACCCTTTGCAAGAACATACTGGCCCAACTGACACGCAAACGCGAGGACCAGACCGGCCATCCACGCGGCGGATAGGAAGCCCGGCCAGAAGAGGGCTTGGCCGGAGTCGCGCTGCGCTTTGAGCGCGAGGAGGATGTGGCGGGCGGCGGAGATGCAGGACTGTAAAGCGGAGGCGAATTCGGGGGTTGTGTTTGGGAGGCTGAGAGAGGGGCGGTGGAGGAGGAGGAGGAGGTGTTGGTAGAGGATTGTGAAGAAGGGGGTGTAATTGAAGGGGGCTTCGTCCATTGAGGCTGTGTCTGCTGGTGGTGGTGGGTGTGATGACTTGTGTAGAGGGGGAGGAGAAGGGGGTAGGTCGAGGCTGTTCCACCATTTGTGGACTGAGGTCGTCAATACAAGGACGGATGCCTGGGAGATGGAGCGGACGAAGATGGACTTGTGGAAGAGTTCGAGGGCTTCGCCGGTTAGTTTGCCTGATTCGACGTAGCTTGCGAAGGGAGTTTCTTTTCTGGCTTGTTCGGCTTCGCCCTCGGAACGGGACCGTGGTGTCGTTGAGGCGTTTGGAGGCGGGAGGTGTTGCAAGGGTTTGTGGACTTCTGCGCTTCCTGGGGGGCAAACGTCGATGTCTGAGTCTTGGACACCGAGGGGGAGGCCTAGGGCCTGGCTGAGGTAGCGGTCTAAGGCATACGCAGACCAAAAGATGCGCTTGCGCAGGTGACGGTGCTGCGAGGAGGTAGAAAGCTCGCGGTATCGGAATGGACAGCGGTGCAGGCCTGCGTGGAGCATTGAGCGCAGCATGCAGCCGCCTACGGTGGAGGCGGTGCGCAGGGACATGGTAGCTACCAGATAGAGCTGACAGGCGAGTAGAGCCTGCAGAGAGAGAAGATCGTGGCGCGCCGTGAGTGGGCTCAGTAGGGTGTGTATACTGGCGCTGATCGGTGGTTGGATCCTGCATTCCTGAGGCAGTGGGAGACCAGGGCTAGTCAGGCTAGCCAGATGGAAGACGCATTGGAAGATCGTAGTCCAAGAAGCATTGTGTTTGTTTCGTGACGGCTGTTGAGTCTGCGATTGTGGTTTTTCAGAGTACAAAGACTCCATTGCATGCAGGAAGGTTGGTCCATGGATGAACGGGAACAGAGGATGCCAGACTTTGAAGTAGACCATCATAAGGTCGCGAGCCAGAGGCTGCGGTGGCGCCTGGCCCAGGATGCAAGCGATTGAAGGATCATAGTCCCACTGCGAAACCGGCGTCTCCTCGTGAGTATTTGGATGCAAATTCTCCTCGCCGCCGACGAGCGTGTCCTCCGGCTGGGGAAATTCGGTTGACGAGGAGCCAAAGGCGCGGCGGACGGTGTTGATGAAGAAGACGCCGCTGGACGAGCCCACAAACTGGCTCTCCTGAGGAGAATGGGCTGTCAGCGAGCCAATCTCGGGGGTTTCCATTTTGATCATTTTATCATGGCGGAAATTGATGAGAATTGAAAGAAAAGGATGAAGTGAGGTTGAGGTTGAGTGAAGTAGCATGGGAGACCGGAAGATCTTGTTCCGATATACAACACAACACCACAACTTCTCTACAACTTCTACGACAACCTTCTTTCTCCGTCAAAAACTTCATATTTCATACTTGGATATTTAAAGTCGCTCGATTTCTGCACACACTGCGTCCACCACGTCCCGAGTCTTCGCCTTCCCGCCCAGATCTGCTGTCAGGATTCCCGCCTCACACACTCGCTCAACACAGCCCATCAGCTTGTCTGCAGCATCCTTCTCGCCAATCCATGTAAGCATCTCTGCAGCCGACCAGAATGTTGCTACCGGGTTCGCTACGCCCTTCCCAGTGATGTCAAATGCACTCCCATGCACCGGTTCAAACATAGAAGGGTTCTTCCGTGTTGGATCCAGGTTACTCGAGGGAGCTACACCAATCGACCCAGCAAGTCCAGCAGCCAAATCTGACAGGATATCCATGTGCAAGTTCGTTCCAACAATCGTGTCCAAGGAGTCGGGGTGGGCCACCATTCGAATGGTGATCGCATCCACCAGCATCTTATCCCAGTCGACGTCTGGGAAGTCCTTGGATACCTCCTCCGCTACCTCATCCCAGAGAACCATCCCGTGGCGCATCGCATTGCTTTTAGTCACTACTGTGAGCTTCTTACGCGGTCTCGAACGGGCTGTCTCAAAGGCGAAGCGCATGATGCGCTCGATGCCAACGCGGGTGAAAATGGCAAGCTCTGTGGCCGCTTCCCACGGTTGGCCGATGTGGCTGCGGCCGCCTTGACCGCAGTACTCGCCTTCGGAGTTCTCTCGAACGAGCACCCAGTCAATACCATTCTTGGCTGTGTTGAGGGGGGTTTTGGTGCCAGGGAATGTCCGGACGGGGCGGACGTTGGCATATAATTGAAGAGGGCTGCGGATCTTCAATAGTAAACCCCACAGAGAAACATGGTCGGGGATATCTATCACTGTTAGATGGAGGAGTCACTTGAATGGATGCGAACTCACCAGGATCGCCGACAGCGCCGAAGAGAACTGCGTTGAACTTGCGGAGAACATCCAAGGCATCGTCCGACATGAACTGGCCGTGCTCTTTGTAGTAGGCTGTTCCCCATGGGATATGGGAGAATTCAATCTGGAAGTCTAGCTTGGAGGCGAGCTTGTTGACGACCTCGATGGTGGCTGACACCACTTCCTGGCCAATGCCGTCACCGGGAATTGAAGCGATCCGATGCATCTTCTGTGTCATGTATCCTGTGTGATTGCTTGTTGGTGTTGTGAAAGTGAGTGCATATAGCTTGTTATATAAGGCCGGAGTATATCGGTAGAACAATCTGCCTGATCTCTCCCGAACCCCGCAATTTGTAGCCCGCCATCGGACATGCTTCCGGTCCTTTCTCGGGCAACATTTTCGACACCAGTCTCTAATTACATTGAATTCATGAGTTCGTATCGACTTGACGGGATTGGTATTCCGATTGGTGAAGGAATTGAGATTTCCGATGTTGGTCGTGGGATCGCAGTCATCTACAGGTACCGATCTGGCATGAACTGCAACTACAGGCAGTCCCAACAATCCACATTTCCTGTATAGAAAAGTAACAAACTAGAGGCTCCAGAGCTAGCTCGATATGCATAATTAGATTTCTGCAGGTCATTCCACTCTGAAAGTACGTAAATCACGTGACCTAAATATTTTCTGTCAAGTCAACGCGACACCAACTTGTCATCCCCATTTCACATCACAACCTGCATTGATTGTCTTTTATTCTTCAAAATGCCTATCCGATCTCAGTCGCGCATTACAACCGCCTGCAACTCTTGTCGCCTGCGTAAACAAAAGGTAAGGGTCTCCCCCAGCAGAGACAGCGCTAATCCCGCAGTGTAGTGGAAACAGGTAAGCATCGCAACACAGCGCGACGATGCGACGATACGACTCTAATGAGAATAAAGGCCAAAGTGCATACAGTGTCTCGATCATGGGAGAAACTGCGATTGGCCCGAGCAGCTGAAGCGGTATTTTACTATTTGACTACGAGCAAGCCCCCAAATGCTAACCCCAACAGAGGACCCGCAAAAGGCTACATCGAAGCCCTCGAGCGCCGCCTCCATGAAACCGAGAATATCCTCTTAGGGCTTCTGGAGCAGGTTTCTGATTCCCAGCTCGCAGGCATCCCACATCCCACGGCGCAGCTCCGGTCGGGGAAACGGGGCACCGAGTACTGGGGCTTATTTCCGCTACGATCTGTGCAAGAGATCCGGTCGTGGCAGGAGGACTGCCAGCGATCAGCTCCAGAGCATGGTTCTACTTCTACTTCCACGCCTAATCTTGATCAACCGGAGTTCATTACTCCTGCTGCTGTAGATGCACCTGTGACGCAGGAACAGTCGCAAGGGCTGCAGGCGCAGGAGAGCCCGGAACCGCAACCGAGCGTGAGTGCGTGGAGTGGAGCTCCCTCGGCCAACTTCCAGCAACGGTTTCTGTGGTAGTGGCTACCACTTGGATCTTATTCGCTATATCCCCTCAATGGTACTCCCACTGTCAATTCGGGCAGTTTAAGGGGTACTCCCGGGTTCTGGGGATCCCCCCGACCACCGGAGCCCCGCAAGTCAACCAAGTTAACCAACTTCAGCCGATGGCTTGAGGGAGGAAGTGCCCCACGGTAAAGTTATTCATATGCAGTGCCGCTGTGGCAGTAATCATCAATCAAACACAGCAATGGCTTTCAAGAAGGTCAGTCTTCTGCCCGGTACAGCTGAATGGGGACTAATATGCAGTAGATTATCATCGTCGGCGCAGGCCCATCCGGTCTCATTCTCGGCCTCCTGCTCTCCAAACAAGGTGTGGAAGTCGATCTCCTCGATGCCGACACAAAGGTCAACGACCAGCCGCGCGCAGCACACTATGCCTCCCCGGCTGCCTACGAGCTCGACCGCGCAGGTGTCCTCGACGATGTGAAATCCCGCGGCTTCACCTTTGGAACCATGGCCTGGCGCAAGCCCGACACCACATTCGTGGCTGGAACCACCACTGAGCATCTTCCTGCAGACTACCCGCACCGCATGGTGGTGCTGCCGCTCGACCTCCTCGGCCAGCTGCTGGTCGAGCACATCCAGCGCCAACCCACGGCGCATCTCAAATGGTCTCATCGCGTGCTGAAAGTCGGACAGGATGCGGACCAGGCGTGGGTGGATGTCGAGACTCCAACAGGCCAGCACCGCATGCAGGCAGACTATGTCATCGGGTGCGACGGCGCAAGCAGTACCGTTCGCCGCGAGCTCTTCGGGCCCGAATACCCAGGTGAAACACTCAACGCGCAAATCATCGCCACAAATGTATTCCTCCTGCTGTCATAATCTTCCCGCTCTGCATCTCAATTCTAACAGATTCAGGTCTACTATGACTTCACAAAAACCCTCCCCTCAGACTCAAACTTTATAATCCACCCGGACAATCTCTACATGGCGGCCCGGATCACAAACGACGGGCTGTACCGGGTAACATACAAGGAAATACCCAACCTCAGCCGCGAGGAATACGTCGCCCGCCAACCAAAGCGCTATGAAGACATTCTCCCCGGGCACCCAAAGCCAGGAGAGTACAAGATCACCAATATCTCGCCTTATAAACTGCAGCAGCGCTGTGCACCGTCGTTCCGTGTTGGGAGGGTTGTCCTCGCGGCTGATGCGGCGCATTTGTGTAATCCTTTGTACGTTCCTAGATAATTACCCCACGTTCAATCCCATAACTAATAAATTTTACAGCGGCGGTCTCGGGCTAACAGGTGGAATCGCCGACGTGGGCTGTCTCTACGACGCGCTAATCGGGATCCACAAAGGACTCGCGGACTCAAGCATCCTCGACAAATATGCTGAGATCCGCAGACAGATCTGGGTTGACATCATTGACCCGATGTCGCGGGAGAATTTTGCGCGCCTGCACCAGGATGCGGACACGGCGCGCGAGAACGATCCGTTCTTTAAGATCTGTATACAGGCGGAAACGGATAAGGATCTGAGCAGGGAGCTTGCGTTGGGGTATGATAAGTTGAGGGTTGATATGTCGCAGTTTTATACTCGGGGGTCTCAGATTTAGCTGGTTTAACAGATTTATTAGGATATAGTAGCTTCTATTCACCAATTGGCATCTCAGTACATGGCTATATACAACTCATCACCTCTATGCTTCAAGTATCTCTATATAGTCTACACTATCCAGAAACAACCTTCTCCCCCCTCAAGTCCTGAATCTCCCCCTGACTAAGCCCAATCTCCCCCAAAATCTCATCCGTATGCTCCCCCAACAACGGCGGCGGACGTCTCACACTCGGCTCCGCCCTCGAATACTTCACCGGCGGACTAATCACCTTAAGCGGACCACAAGCCGGATGCGCAATCGTCTGCACCATCCCTCTCGCCTGGACATGTTCATGCTCCATCGTCTGCTTGACATCATTAACAACAGCGAAGGGAAGCCCGCTCCCCTCGAAGCGTGTCGTCCATTCAGTCGTTGTAGACTTGCGCGTCTCCGTCTCGATTAGCGTTTCCAGTGCTGTGCGGTTCGTTACTCTGTCTGTGTTTGTGAGGAAGCGTGGATCGCTGGCCCATTCTGGCTTTTGGAGGCGGGCGCAGAGGATGCCGAAGAGGCGGTCGTTCGCGCCGCCGACGAAGATGTCGCCGTCTTTGGTTGCGAAGGATTGGTAGGGGACGACAGACGCTATACCAACATATTAGCAATCCCTTCTCTTCCTAGAAACAAACACGCAGGTTAAAGATAGAAAAAGGAGAACATACGATGCGCAGTCCCCCACCGTCCCGTATCCTTCTCCCCGGAAACCAACACGCCCTCACCCATGTTCGCCAGCGTTGCGACCTGGCAATCACTCAGACAAACATCCAAATGCTGTCCTTCCCCTTTCCCTCCTGCCTTTTTATCATTAGGCTCAACACTCTGACTCCTCGCCCACAACGCCGCAAGAATACTCTGCACAGCATACAACCCGGTCGTCAAATCCGTAACCGCAACACCAACCTTCACGGGCGGGCCCTCCCTACTCCCCGTCAAATGCGCCAGGCCAAACTCCGCTTCGACCATGACGTCGAATCCCGGCCGGTTGCTGTACGGGCCTGTTTGGCCGTAGCCCGTGATGGAGGTGTAGATTAGGGACGGGTTGATCTTGGACAGCGTCTCGTAGTCCAGGGCGTATTTAGCTAGCGTGTGCGGGAGGTAGTTCTCGACTAGGATGTCGGCTTCTTTGGCGAGTTTGTGCAGGATGGATTGGCCGGTCGGGGTTGCGAAGGAGAGGGCTAGACTGCGTTTGTTGCGGTTTACCTTGGGTGTTTGTTAGTTTTATAACTTAGTTTTTGAAATTACTAGGTGGTGCCGCACAGAGAGGTAATATGCGCTCTCGCCGTTTCCTTCTCGGCCGTCGATATAGGGTGCATAGGGAGGGCCCCAGGCGCGCGTGTCGTCGCCGCGACCTGGGTGTTCGATTTTGATTATGTCTGCGCTGGGAGCAGTCAGCATTTGCTTTTGCATTCTTTTTTGGTCATTCAAGTGCCTACCCCAGGTCGCCTAATATTTGGGTACAATATGGCTATTCGGCTTTTTAGTTGTATCCAGATCTTATGAGATGCGAGACAGATACATACCCCTGCCAGGACGCGACTTAGATCGAGCACTTTGAGACCCGCGAGGGGGAGTTTCTTGTTCTTGTTCTTAGTCTTGTTCTTGGTGTTGCTGGCTGTGGCCAGGGCGCGGGTGGTGATGCCATTGGGCCTAAAGAGAGGGAGGGAGAGGCGGCTGAGCATGTCGACTGCCTGATAGTTGATGCTATTCAAGAGATAACTTGGTCTGGATTTATGATTTTGGAGAAGGTTTTGGCCCTGCCCCACCGGTGGGTGCGACCCCACATTCTTCTCCTCGATACGTGCGGAGAAGCTAAATGGAAGTTGAAGGCGAAGAATTGGAATTTTGATTCAAAACTAGGTATCATATATACAGATTTACAGCATCGGCTTCAGGTCCGCCGCAACCTTGAACGGGGCTTCCGTCTTGCTGCGAATCTCGTCGACGGTCACGCCTTCGGCGTGCTCAACAAGGGTGAGGCCGTCGGTCGTGCTGACCTGGAAGACGGCGAGGTCGGTGATAATCGTGGATACGCAGCGCGGGCCGGTCAGAGGGAACGAGCACTGGGACAGGATCTTGGGGTTGCCCTTCTTGTCGGTGTGTTCCTGCGCTTGTTAGTACGGGCTTTGCTATAACTCACGTGGAGATACGTACCATAGTGACAATAACCTTGGTCTTCTCGGGGTTGGCGACCAAGTCCATGGCGCCGCCAACACCCTTGACCTTACCGGGGAGCATGAAGTTGGCGAGGTCTCCGTACTGGCTGACTTGCAGGGCACCAAGCATGGTCATGTCGATGCGGCCAGCGCGGATCATGCCGAAACTCTCGTGGGATCCAAACAGAGAAGCACCCTTGCTCAGGGTGACGGTCTCCTTTCCGGGGTTGATAAGGTCGGGGTCCTCCTCGCCGGGGCGAGGGTAGCCGCCCAGGCCGAGGATACCGTTCTCAGCCTGCAGGAAGACTTCGACGCCTTCGGGGAGGTACGAGGGAGCGATAAGAGGCATTCCGATACCGAGGTTGACGTACATTCCGTCCTGGAATTCCTTAGCGGCACGCTTGACGATCCGCTCGCGACGGGCAGTGGCCTCGCCAGAGCCTGGAAAGTATTAGCATTTCCCAAAGTATCTCAAAATCGGCAAACCTACCAGCCTGGAGCATCTCGCTGGGGTCCTTGGCGTAGGTGAGCTTCTCGATCTGCTTCTTCTCCTGGCTCTGGATAACCTTGTTGACGTAGATGGCCTGTAGGTGGATTTCCTCGGGGCGGAGCTCACCGACCTCGACGATCTGGTCGGCTTCGACGATGGTGTACTTGGCGTTCTTGCCCATGGCCTCGTTGAAGTTGTTCTGAGCCTTGCGGAACTGACAGTTGCCGAGCTTGTCGGCCTTGTCAGCCTTGATCAGAGCGTAGTCACCGAAAATCGATTCTTCCATGATATAAGCCTTGCCGTTGAACTCGCGGGTTTCCTTGGGCTTGGAGTATTCCGCGACCGTTCCGTCCTTGTTGTAGCGCACGGGGAGTTCACCAGTTTGTACTACAGAAATTAGAGTCATTAATAAAGAGGCTAGAGAGGTATATTAACGGCTTACCGATAGTTCCATAAGCAGCAGGGGTGTAGAAAGCAGGGACACCAGCGGCACCAGCAGCGCATTTTTCAGCAATGGTGCCCTGGGGGGTCAGTTCCAGAGCAAGGTCGCCAGAGAGATACATCTTCTCAAAGACCTTGTTTTCGCCAATGAACGAAGCGATCATTTTACTGATCTGCTTCGACTCGAGCAGCTGGCCAAGACCAGCACCAGGCATACCGGCATTGTTGGAGACAACGGTCAGGTCCTTGATCTCGGGGCGATCACGGACAGCGTTGATCAGGGTGTTGGGGACACCGGAGAAACCGAACCCTCCCACAAGGATTGTGGAGGAGCCCTTCATGTCGGTGATAGCATCAGCGGCGGTGGTGCAGCGCTTGTCGACAGCGGGTCGAGAGCACGAGGCGGAGAACTGCCGCCGCCAAACGGCGAACGGACGGACGACCGCAGGAACGGGTCGAGCCATGATGGAGGTCAATTCTGGGGAATTGAAGAGAGAAGAAGGAGCGGAGGCATCTGGAAATAATAAAAGAGCTCCATGCTTGATCGGCTAGAGACTAGACAGCGTGGGGCCTGATGCGCTGGGGAGAAGCCGACAAAGTGATTATCCGGCTTGACTTTTGCCACCATCCGAAATCGGTCTCCCTGTCGGCATCTGGGATGACTAACCCACCCGCGGCATACATTCGTGGTCTTCTATTGGTCAAATTTACGAATCCACCCTTTCTAGCGCCACTCGGCTGGGGAGATCGGATGTGCGCTCTTCCGACTCTGCCTGAGGCACTGTTCTTTAACAATGGACTGCAGTTAGCATGAAAACAAGCATGGCAAGGTCTGAAGGTGTTCGGCAGTGGTTGGCTGTCCAAAAGTCTAGACCGGCTACAACTCATTGGCTTGCACTTGGTAGTATGGCTTCAGCGGTAAGTCGAAGAACTGAGACGAACAGCGATTACCAAAACAGATTGTTAAACTACAAGATCAGTGCTGTTCTCGTTGTTAAATCGGTTAGAACTGGTAAATTGAACTGGACAATTCCAGGGTCCATCCCGGGAAACGTGGTACAACCCGATATAACCCGAATCAAGCATTGTTCGGTATGACGTGCAAGTCCGGTTCCATGTCTACGGGTTACACTTTATCTGGAGCCTACATGGTTGACAGGAAAGTTGACTTGGATAAGACAAATAATCTACATCTATATTTTAATATCAGTCGATTGTGAGGATAGACATCTCGCGCTCCTCATCTTGAAAACGGCAGCCCTTGAGGGGATGGATATTTGTAACCCTGACTGGAGCCTGGGGTAATTCCTCACTGCCGCGAGATAACTCTTGGTCTTAGCAGTATCTGTGCTTAAATGTTTGGATATTGGATGGAGAGTCTCCAGAACTGATGGTGGGCAATGTTGGGACGTGAACACTATGAAGGACAGGATTGGGCTTATTGAAGCCACTTGATGTAGATAGTTTCCAGATTCAGTGTACAGTTTAGTCCATGCAATCCACCAAATAGAAATAACAAACAAAAACTGTATATTATTAGGTCAAGTCACCCCGCGGCCACCCCACTCCAGCTATTGCCCCACTGCCACCTGTTAGCCTGCAACTCACCGTTCGTTCTGATTCCTGAGGCTGCAGCTGTCTGGAGGAAGCTGTGCATGTGGGGTTCTCCGACTCAGGAGGTCGATTATACTCGGGTACACAGCATCAAGTTGTATAACTTGTACGGAGTATGTGAGATCAGTCG
The DNA here is from genome assembly GCF_016861865.1 of Aspergillus puulaauensis. Lineage (NCBI taxonomy): Eukaryota > Fungi > Ascomycota > Eurotiomycetes > Eurotiales > Aspergillaceae > Aspergillus > Aspergillus puulaauensis. Next base: position 815,102 of record NC_054860.1, on the reverse strand, counting down.
GAAGAGCGGTCGGTAGATGGTGGGGCGACCCCACAACGAAGTACTGACAGTCTTCCACTGTGTACATTTACTCTTCCAACATCCCCGCACGATTCACCCTACATACTCTGACCTTATTCTTCTTGATCACAGCAACGACTAAAATGTTCCGCAACGCCCTAACAAAAACCCCCCACGACATCGTGATCCTCTCATCCGTGCGCACCCCCATCACGCGCGCCTTCAAAGGCGGATTCAAAGACAGCTACCCGGAAGAACTGCTAATCCCAGCCCTGCAATCCGCAATCCAACGCGCGGGCATCCCCTTCTCCGCGGTAAATGACGTTTTGATCGGCAACGTGCTCGCGGAGCTGGGGTTCGCAAAGACAGGACGCACGGCGCTCAATGCCGCCGGCTTCCCCAACGCCACGACCTTCCATACCGTGAATCGGCAGTGCAGTAGTAGCTTGCAGGCGATTACGCATCTGGCGCATGCGATTGCGGTGGGGCAGATTGGGGTTGGGCTTGCTGGGGGGGCGGAGAGTATGAGTAGGAATTATAACCCGAGTCGGGGGATTCCGAGGGATGTGTCTCCGCTTTTGTTGGGCTCCGGGGTGAAGGATGCATTGGATTGTCTGGTGCCGATGTTGAGGACGAGTGAGAATGTTGCGGAGCGGTATGGGGTTGGCAGGGGGGAGCAGGATGAGTTTGCGGTGGGGAGTCAGAGGAAGGCCGCTGAGGCGCAGGCCAAAGGGAGATTTAAAGAGGAGATTGTGCCTGTGAATGCGAGGAGGGTGGACGCCGAGACGGGGAAGGAGACGTTTGAGGTTGTGGATAGGGACGATGGAGTTAGGGCTGGGGTTACGCTTGAGAAACTGGCAAAGCTGCAGCCTGTTTTGGAGGGGGGGTCCTCTACGGCTGGAAATTCGTGAGTATTCTCTATCTATACGATGTTGAACGTTACTAATGTTTGGAGGTCGCAAATATCGGACGGGGCATCTGCGACTATCCTGGCCAGCCGGGCGTGGGCTGAGGCGCATGGGCTCAAGCCGATTGCCCGCTTTGCAGGGACTCAGGTTGCAGGCTGTGCCCCGGACGAGATGGGCGTTGGGCCGATTGATGCTATTCGCAACCTCTACAAGCACAGCGGGGTCTCGCAGAGCGACGTGGATATCTTTGAGCTGAACGAGGCGTTTGCCAGCCAGTCCATCCACTGCATCAGGGAGCTTGGCATCGATATGGCCAAGGTCAACCCGAACGGCGGTGCAATTGCCCTGGGACATCCCATCGGGGCTACCGGAGGACGCCAGACGGCGACGCTGCTTGCAGAGCTGACGAGACAGGACAAGGAGGTTGGCATTGTGAGCATGTGCGCCAGTACTGGGATGGGCGTGGCGTCGCTGTTTATTCGGGAGTAATGTACATACTCTATATTGCATAGTACAATTAATTGCATTTTATACTCCGTGTGTATGTACAGTAGTATAATAACAGCCCCACAGAATAACAAACCTCGTGGGGCCCCGGACTCCATCCATATTTGAACCGTCCCAGAAGTTAGAACTCTCTACTCTCTCTACCACTCTATACTCATATCTTGTACCTCAGCATGTCCCTCTTCGCACAGCTCTCCCGTGCCTCGCGCCAACCGCTGCGCATCGCACGCATCCCCAGGCGCAGCATTGGCTCCGTCAGCGCCATCGACTCCAGCATCTTCCGCACGCTCTTCGGCACAGACCAAATCCGCAAAGTACAGCCCTCTGATCCTCCTAAATTCCAAAACCAAAAGTGCAATAAACTAACAAAATCAGGTCTTCGACGATGAAGCCTACATAACGCGGTGCATCGAAGCCGAAGCCGCACTCGCCCGCGCCCAATCCAAATGCGCCGTAATCCCCTCGCACATCGGATCCCTCGTCACAAGCAAAGTACTCGACTCTTCGTCTCTGGATATGGAGCGCCTCCGCCGCGAAACCGAGATAGTCGGGTATCCGATCCTGCCGCTCGTGCGCCAACTCTCCGCCATGTGCGGCGCCGACGCAGGGAAGTACGTGCACTGGGGCGCGACCACACAGGATATCATGGACCTGGCCAGTGTACTGCAGATGAAAGCCGGGCTGGAGATTGTGGAGGGGCTGGTGAGTGATATCATCAGTATACTGCGCGGACTGTCTGTGCGGTATCGCGATACGCCGATGGCCGGGCGGACTCATCTCCAGCATGCGCTTCCTGTGACGTTTGGGTATAAGTGTGCGGTGTGGCTATCCGGGTTCCAGAGACACCAGGCCCGGCTGGCGCAGTTGAAGGAGCGGGCGCTGCTGGTGCAGTTTGGAGGCGCGGCGGGGTCTCTTGCGTCGCTGGGTGATGGGGATGGTGGGATCCGAGTGCGCAGGGCGTTGGCGGAGGAATTGGGTCTGGGTGACCCGCCTATTACGTGGCATGTAGCGAGGGACGGGGTCGCGGAGGTGACGAACTATCTTGCGCTGTTGGGTGGGTCAATGGGCAAGCTTGCGCTTGATGTGATTATCATGTCGTCGAATGAGCTGGGGGAGGTGTCTGAGCCGTTTGTGCCGCATCGGGGCGCGTCGAGTACGATGCCGCAGAAGCGGAATCCGATCTCGTCGGAGGTGATCCTGGCTGCGTCCAAGGTGTTGCGCTCGAATGCGGGCCTGGTGCTTGATGGCATGGTTGCGGACTTCGAGAGGGCCAGTGGGCCGTGGCATCTGGAGTGGGTTGCGGTGCCAGAGAGCTTTGTGCTTGCTGTTGGGGCGCTGGAGCAGACCAAGTTTGCTCTTGGAGGGTTGTGTGTGCATTCGGAGGCTATGTTGAAGAACCTACATTCTACAAGGGGGTTGATTGTGGCGGAGGCGGTTATGATGGGCCTTGCGCCGTTTGTGGGCAGGCAGAGGGCGCATGATATTGTGTATGAGGCTTGTCGGGAGAGTATTGAGAATGGAGTGAGCTTGGAGGAGGAACTGCTGAAGAAGACAGAGGTGACCGAGAAGATGAGCGCGGAGAGGGTCAGAGAGCTGTGTGATCCTGTCAACTATCTGGGGGCATCGGGGAGAATGGTGGACGATGTTCTGGCTGTTGATTAACACTATTACATAGGAAATGTATGTACAGAATAGCTAATGTCTGTATAGCTTCAATTAGGGTTTCTCCACATCGCCCCGCAAACACCACCAGAATCAGCCTCAGTGCTATCATGCGATCAATCCACGTGGAGCTCTGGTTCCATGAACTGCTCCCGCTGAACCTCAGCCAAACCATATGTGGGCCACAGTTGCTCCACATTCAGTAACCCAGTCCCTATGCCTACAAATAATCTATACACACTGGATCCCTACTGCTTCAACCATCTCACATCAATCTCACATCAAAATGGCCGCCCCTCCAATCAAAGAACGCACCCCTATCAAGGACCTGCAAAAGGTCTTCCACTACACCGACACCATGACCCGCAAACCAACCCGCGACAACGACCCCTACGAGTACACGGCCGGGTTCGGCAACAGACACCAGTCCGAGGTCATCCCAGGCACGCTACCTGCTGGTCAGAATAACCCCCAGGCCCCGAGATTCGGTCTATACACAGAGGGCATCACATATTCGGCGTTTACGGCGCCCCGGCATTCCAATTTCAGTACTTACATGTACCGCGTTAGGCCGGCTGCTGCTCATAGTATGTCCTAACCTACTTTAGTTTTGGATTTAGTTGCTAATGTGAGCAGATGGATACAAGACCAATATCCAGCACAAAGCAGATATCGAAAACTGCTTCTTAACGCTTAACCCGCGCGTCGCTACACTAGCAGAACAGGGCGAGTGGGCTCCCTTCCCCTTGCCCAAGGAAGACGAGAAGATCGATTTTGTTGATGGACTGCACACCATCGGTGGAAGTGGTGATCCGAATCTACGTGAGGGAATCGCATTATATGTTTTTATGATCAATGCCGACATGGATCACCGAGCCTTCTGCAATACGGACGGTGACTTCCTTATAGTAGCACAGCTGGGGAACCTGGATATCCAAACCGAGCTGGGGATGTTGTTCGTCCAACCCGGCGAGATCTGTGTTATCCCACGCGGAATCCGCTTTGCTGTGCGTTTGGGCCCTGGTCATTCTGCTGCGAGAGGGTACATCACTGAGGTATGGGGATCGCGGTGGGAACTCCCTGACTTGGGTCCGCTTGGAGGTCATGGACTTGCGAATCCGAGGGACTTCTTGCATCCTGTTGCGCACATTGATGAGAATTTACATGAGGATTGGACTGTCGTCAATAAGGCGAATGGACTGTATAATGCTCTTGAGCAGGACCATAGTCCGTTTGATCTTGTTGCGTGGCATGGCAATGTCGTTCCTTACAAGGTACCCTAACCCTACTTCCTCCTCAAGCCCATCTGAGATCCTCAATTGACACAATGTCCAGTACGACCTGACCAAATTTTCCTCCCAAAACGCAACCTCGATCGACCACACCGACCCATCCGTAAACTGCGTCCTTACAGCTCCCTCACGCGACCCCGTCACCCCTCTCGCCGACTTCCTCTGGTTCGGCCCCCGCTGGGACGTCGCCTCGAATACCTTCCGCCTGCCTTACTTCCACCGCAACTCGGCGACGGAGTTCCTGGCCTCCCTGTACGGGAATGGCCTCGGCCGGTCTGACGACTTCTTACCTGGCGGCGGGAGTGTAGAGATCAGTCACACGCCGCATGGGAATTTCAGTCCGGAGTATGTTTGGGAGAGTAGAGAGCAGGTTAATGAGCCGAGGAGGATTCTGGAGAGTATGTTCCCTTTTCTTTCTTTCTTTTTTCGTCTTTCTTTGCATGGCACTATGAGAATGGTAGTGGCTAATAAGGCATCAGACCAAATGACCATTATGGTTGAGAGCAGCCGGTCGTTCCTCTTCACCGAGTATGCGCGCTCTGGCTGTGGTGTGTTTAAAGACCAGGGCACGGATCCGAGGGCCTGGGATGCGCTTCCGGATAAGTTTTCGGCTTATCCTAATATTCAGGAGATACTGCGCCAGGTGAAGAAGGATAAGCAGGAGAGGAAAGAGCGGTTGGAGGTGTTTTATGATGATGAGCGGTTGGCTGAGTTGGCGAAGTGATTGTTCACCACATTTGGTTGTTGTTAGCTTCTAAATATATATAGTACTATATCTAGTGCTACTCTTGTTCATATATAGCGTTTAAACTCGACTCTTCACATCGTCACCCTTTACATCATCATTGGTGTCCTGCCAGACAGCAAGAACAGCGGAATAGCTTAGTAACAATACTTGAATACACCAACCATACCCTGGTATCGATGAAGGAAGCGGACAATCGGGAGTTGACAGACGAGAAATGCCGGTACTCCACCGGTGTAGAGTGGAATCCGTGCACCGTGATCACGTGGACCGCAGACCAATTGTTGGGACTCCAATTTCACACCCAATTTCAATGAGGCCTCGTATTAGTGCCCTTAATAATGATGACCAAGCCAGCGCCGCTGTCCATGGATATGCTGCGAGTTAATCCAGGCCCATAATTGCAGTGCTGTGATTGGCCCAGCTTATTATTACCCCGGTTTTTTAGTTCCTCCCCGGGCATACGGTGCGATACCGGGATCACCAGCCAAGCCCTGCCATTTGGCTGGCATTCCCCGTGCGTTGCCGGTCCCGTACGGTACTGGCGCTTTCCCCTCACCAGCTCAACTCGCAGTCTCAGTCTCCGTCAACTTCTCCCGCTGCTCTTTTCGGCTTCACCGTTTGCTCCAGTCCGTCACCTGCCGATATCTACCCTCGAGCCTGTGCTGTCGCCAGATGTCCCCCGGTTACTCGCACCGCGATATGCATCCATCGCCCTAGGCCCAATCACTTCTTACCCCTTCCTCGGCGTCCCGCGAGTCCATCATGGTCATCCGAAAGTGCAATATTTGTGACCGCCGCTTCAAGAAGACGGAGCACTTCAAGCGCCATGAACGGTCGCGTGAGTTCTGCGACCCTACTGAACCGCGCATTGCTAACGGATACCTTCAGACACCAAGGAAAAACCTTACGAGTGTAGCGTCTGCCACAAGCGATTTTCCCGCAGGTGGGTACCTCCACTTGCATGAACTGCGCAAAGTCCGTTGCTAATCCTGATAGCGATGTCCTGAGCCGCCACGCAAAAGGCCACAATACAAATGGCACCGCGGCCAACGGCAATTCAACACAGAGCCAGCCGCGCGCTCCATCAATCGCCCAACCCTCCGCCAATTCCCAGCCGACGCCCGCATCCATTGACCCTTCCCGCTTCCTTCCAATGGATGCTGCTGCCGATACGCAGTCGCCGCATAACCTCCCTGTCGCGCCGCGTGATATTTCGCTTTCCGGCCCTTCGAACATCCCGCCTTCGTCGTTGGACTTCCTCGCAGATATCTCCGCACACCATGGCCGGACCGAGCCGGATGTCGGCTCCATGATGGTTGAAGAACAGCCGGCGTACTTTGGTTGGAATGAGATGGCCGCACCGTCAGCGCCCACGGGTATGGCCCATGCTACGACAGACCAACAGACATACCGAACGCCAATGTTTGATGCAGTGCCGAACGACATGCTGCAGTTCTGGTTGGAACCGCGCGGAGATACGGGATCGCATCATGGGTCACTTGATATGATAGGCGACGCCAACTTCAGTTTAATAGGAGACAACGTTGCCATCACCCCGGAGCAGCAGGCCAGGCCTCAACCTGACGACCTCAGCGGCAAGTCTACCGGCGATATTCCGAATGAGCGGTTTGCAAGAGTCCAGCGGTATTGGCTGGCTCCGGCGAACACCACCGGGCGTCTCATGAACAGTCTATGGCGGGATGTTGCCTGTAGCGACGTTGACAATATCTTCTCGATGCATTCTTCTCACTCGTTCAGTAGCCCGTCTGGGCTGCTTCCCGGGTCGCGATACGGCCTAGACGAGGAATGCCGCCACCAGCTGCAAGCTGCTTTCAGCAATATCAGGCTTGCCAGCGGTCAGTTACAATCGCCAAATAACGCGGTGTCGCCCACATCCAATCCAGCATTTGGGGGGCGGCCTAGTTTCCCCCCGGCAGAGATCCTGGACATGGCGCTTGACTTGTACTTTCGCAACTTCCACCCTCTTGTTCCGTTTGTTCATGTTCCGACGTTTTCTGCAAAGAATACCCGTCTTCCGGTTTTATATGTAATGTGTCTTATTGGGATGATCATGTTGGGTACAAAAGGGACAACGACGTTTGTTTCCAAAAATTTCTCCGTAAGCCCGTTTCCTTTATTAATTGGCAATCGCTGACAATTGGCAGTTTGTTCTGGATAAAATCACTGCAGACCTGGCTAGATGCTCTGTTGGCGTTGAGAATACTATGGGCACCATGAACACTTTTGCAGCAGCCTTTCTCTTCCTTAATCTGGCCGCTATGACTGGGGTAAGTTTAATTATTCCAGTTAGATGATATCTGCTAATGGAAACAGGAAAAGGAGCATCTCGAAAAGTCGCAGATGCTATATGTCAACCTCATGTCGGTAGGTATAATTCTCTGACCACTCTTTGCACCGCTAACGAACGATAGATTGCGCAACGACATGGACTCTTCTCCGCTACGGAAGGCCAAATCCTCGATATAACTCTCTTTGAAACGGTTCCCGATATTGACATTAGGTGGAAGACTTGGAGCAAGGTTGAATCGGTAAAACGGTACGTTTTTCTAATCCGCGTGTCTGATTAAATGCTGACTTTCTAGGCTAATCACTGGCCTCCTATTGTTGGACTCTTGGTATTCTTCTTTCTTGTCAACTAGCCCTATTATCGTTCCCGATTCGATCCAACTCATTTTACCCTGCAATGAAGGCCTCTTCCGGGCAAATGGTTCAATGCGATGGATACAGCTTGTCCGCAGCGGCAGACGTCTTCTGATGCCAACTGTCATGGCACCGTCAGAGAATGTTACCGTGCCTGGGTTGGATGGTCCCGTGGATGATTTCTGCATCCACGGCGTATTGGCGATGGTCCAGCTCCGCTTATCAGAAGCATACCACCGCCTTTTATCGAACAGAGCAAGCTACCCATTTGCGCCCTGCCACACGTACGCCATGGACGGGCGTGCCCGATGTTTGCCCTCGCTTCAACTGCAGATCGCAAATAAATATGGAGAGGTCCTTGAACGCCTCAACCCTAATGCTGCGATCATGTGGCACAATATATGCATGACACTAACAGCCGATACTCAAATATTCGACTTGGCCGCCGGGCGTGCAGGTGCAGGGCCTGCCCGGAAATCACTAGACGATATTGCAGCATGGTCACAGACTCCAGCTGCCAGGAGGGCCTGCCTCCACGCAGCCCACATCTACAAAGCCATGACCAACCGAAAAGCGTCAGATCACACCATGTTTCACTCCGTCTTCTCCCTATTCTCAGCTGCGCTCGTCCTTGGTCTGTACATTTTCATGGTGCCGAACCCTAGTGAAGTCCAAGTCGGTGGGACGTCAATCGAACTCCTCGACGATATCGATTGGGAGCGGGTCGGGACAGAGGGCTTCACCAGCTTTATGGAGCCCCGTGGGAGTCAGTCCTTCACGCCGTCGGATGACCCAGCAGTGAACTTCATCCGCAATGGAGGCACGGTCTATTTCCGCGGCGTACCTTTCCAAGGAGGATACCAGTCTGCGCGGCGGATTCTTCTGGACTACGCGGGCTTATTGAAAGATGCAGGGAAATGGAGTGTGCGCAAGTTCTCATACGTACTTCATATCATGAGCGATGTTCTCATGGAAGTTGAGTAAGGTATCTGCCACCGGTCTGAAATGCAGCGCTGGACGTCTGCGATCAGCAACCACACAGGATGCCGCGCCAAAGCACCCATCCCGGTCCGATCTAATCAAGGAAGATGCGTCTAGCTGGCTGGATCAGCATATGCGTCCGTCTCCTTTTAATGACTCCTCACGGCCAACAGTGTACGACTAAATTTTTATGAGATACCAATCAAAACTGATACACTACATGACCTCACTCGCTTCCCTTCTAAACCAGACTCCGATCCTTCACTCGCGTATACAACGTATCCAACTCCTCCGTCGAAGCATCAACCCCAGGCAACTCCACCGCATCCGCATCTGCATCCCCAAGTCCCGAACTTCCCTGCGGATCCCCCCAAAGCACCACCCTCGAACACCCATGATACTCCTCCCCGTACCACAGCGCCTCACCATGTCCATGCCCATGTTCTTGCTCATTCTCTCCCTCTCCCTCTCCATGACTATCACCATCCCCCTCCCTCCAAACCTGACACCGACACCCCTCCCCACCCGCAACCTCCATACCATCCCCCGGATTCCCCTCACGGTACTTGCCCACACAAAGCCCATTACACACCGCATTCGGCAGATGCAGCACATCCTCCAGCACCAGCGTATTCGGCCGCTGGTCATCGGGCGCCCGCTGCACTTTCAACTCCACAGTGCCGACGCCCAACACGCGGTTCTTGTTGATTTTCCCCGGCGCCCGCCGGTATGTTCGGAACGAAGACCGGTTTTTGGCGTAGTGCATGTTTCCCGGGACGAGGATCCAGTCCCAGCATCTGCCACTACTGCCACTACCACCACTATTACTACTGCCGTTGCTGTGGGTGCTGCTGGTGCTGCTTTTGTTGCGTTTGTGGTTGTGGCTTGGTTTGGTTCCGGTGGGGAGGGGAGGGAGGGAGCTTGGTGGGTGCGCGATGGTTTTTGGGTGTGTTTCGGTCATGGTTTGGGTTGGTTTGTTATGTTGGTTTGTCGATTCTAGTTGGGTTGGGTTGGGTCGGGTTGAAGTTGAAGTTGAAGTTGGATGTATCTCAGCGGTTATACGTAGCGAAAGGATGTAGATGTATGCGGTGCGAAAGGGTAGGAAACCGCCAGAATGGTAATTTGCGTCTTGTATATTGTATATTGTATATATTGTTGAACTCGGGGTGTCTTTCAATCAATATGTATGTCGATTCTGATACAGCTTCGGTCTCAAGCCTTATCGTGGCAAAAGTTCTAGAATGCCGCTGGCGGTATACTTCGCTGGTTCCGACGAGCGCACAATGGGTGTCGAGCTAAAATCTGGGGCCGCGGGATAAATAGAGTGAATGGATTGGATCTCTTTTTGATCTTGGGTTCGTTTGATGAGCTGTTCTAGAACTGTGGTCGTATGTCTTGACGTCAGTTGTGGCAACGTTGACACGCGTGTACTTAGGGCTCAATCGGACATAACTTCCATCTAAGCAAGCTTATGCTAAGCTTCTACCAAGATTATACTCCGTACAGTGGGATATAAAGTTATATAGTCTAGTGCGCTGTGAATGAAATACGTTAAGCATGACCCGCATTGTATATGCGAGAAATCATTTATAGAGAATCCCCTCCACAACCTCCGCAATGCCCAAGCAACTCGTCAACCCCGGGCTCTCAATGCCCAGCAAATTCACAAACCCGGGGAAGCCTTCCTCCTCCTGGATAACGAAGTCCTGGAATCCCGCCCCGGCAATCACTGCTCCCGCTTTAGACAGCTTTGGCCGAATTCCACAGTAATCCAAGTGGATCGCTTCGGTGTCAACATTCGGCAAGTAAGCCTGGATCTCCGGGATCGCGAGTTGCAGTCGATCGGGACTCGGCTTGAGATCATTCGGATCATCAACCCACTCCACATCTGGGCCGAAGCGTACCTGCCCGCCCATGTCGAGGGTGAGATGGGTTCCTAGACCACCCTGGCCTGGTAATGTCGCTGGGTAAACAAGGACGGAGGGCGCGCCCGTTGGGAAGGAAGCGCCGTAGGAGAAGTACGTTCCCTTTGCATAGAGTGCCTTCCTGTGCCGTTCAACGGGGAGAAGCATGTTGTTAATATCGCATGCATAGTTCCCCGCGCTGTTTATCAACGTCTCTGCCACAATGGACGTAGTAGTCTCCTCTTCACCACCTCCGCCGGACCGTGCTGTAATCTTATACCCGCCTTTCCCGCCATCCAGAGCTTCTATCCCAATCACCTGGGTAAGGAACGCACAGTCCCCACCTTTATCCTCCAGATCCCCCTGTAGATATGTCATCAGCGAGTGGCTATCCACTATCCCAGTCGAGCTGCTCTCCAGTATCCCCGCGCGCCCGCGAACCTCCGGCTCACGACTCGCCGCTTCGGACTGCGAAAGCAAACGAGTTGGCACACCAAGTTGTTTCGCAAGCTCGTGGACCTTCAACGTAGCGTCCCACTGTTGTTCGTCCTGCGCGACGACCCATTTCTTCGTGTTCCGGTGGGGTATCCCATTCTTCGAGCAGAGATCGTAGAGGAGGTTCTTGCCGTGGATACAGAGCTCCCTCTTTCGAGAGGATGCGCCGTAGTACAAGCCGGCGTGAATTACCTATTCGGGACCGCCAGAGTCGGCCAGTGAGTCAGTCCATTATGTCCATGTCACCCCACTTGCAATGGGTGTGCTTAGTTATGAGGTAGGAAGCTACCTCCGAGTTCCGGCTACTTGTCTCGGTTCCCGGCGCATCGTGCCGCTCGAGGAGAATTGTGGATGTATTCGGGCGCGAGGCCAATTGGCGTGCGACTGCGAGGCCAACAACACCACCACCTATGATCTATTTTAAAGCAGCAGACTGGTCAGCTATGAGTTGTCGTTCATTGTGAGGTGAACAAGGTTGGGGGGCGTACTGCATGGGTGACATCTGCACAGGACGCGCGGGTGGTGGAAAACTGGCGGCGGGAGAGACGAAGACTCGCGTGGAGGGAGAGCCCTGCGCGGGTGGCCATTGAAAGGTATCTTCGATGCTGGATACTGGGTAGTTAATTACGGTGACCTTCTCATTATATCATCGCGGACTGTTCAATTGATATAAACGATGAAGAGTGGCGGTGGTTGAGCTCTCGGCGTTGAAAGTTGGAGAAGGTGGGGCCACATCGGAGCCGATTGAGAGGAACAGGAAGGTAACTACGGACTAAGGATGCCGACAAGCATTTCGGTGCCGAGTCACAATAAGATGCAGGGTATATACATTATCTACGGCTCAGCTATTCCATCACTAAACATTTAATATTATACAGGTGGTCAGCCAGCCAAATTATCAGTGTCGCGTGTCTATATCGAGGTATCTCGCCCGTCTAGCTGCGCCGGCCCACGGTCTTCAGCATTTCATCAAAGTGCTATCGCCATTAGCTACCGTCGTTTCTTCTTTTGAGAGTTAGACTCACCTGCTTCTGTTCGGTTGCTAGCTTGCCTTGGGTGTCCTGCTCGAGTCAGTATATGTAGCCCAGCGATCAGGGGATCTACGTACGCTAATAATCGTCAGGATCAATGAATAATTGTTGTAGAGGAACCGCTCCCGTCGCTTCGCGTCTCCGCCAATGCGGCTGAGTTTAGTTAAGAGTCCGTCAAACTCAGTGGTCAACCGAGAGAGACTATTCGCTACGGGCTCGTCGTCGCCTGCTTCGCTGCTGAGCACGAGGATACCGTGCAGCAGCTGTCCAAAGCGCTGCGTGAGGAAATGTGGTGCAGATGACTGATTAAGGTCGTCGCCGCCCGCAAGAGACAAAGCAGACACTGCACTGCGACCAGTGTTCCCGCCAATCCGTTTCAGCGACTCGCAATTGGTGTCCATGATTACTTGGAATCGAGGCCACAATTGCATATTGATTCCGTTGATATACGAATCTGCCACAGGCACTTTCCGCCGTTGGAGCTCGAATGCTTCTTGTTGATTCAATCGTACGCACATTAGTACGCCGAGTGAATCCGTAGAGTTCTCGATTAGCTGCTTAGCAAATCCCTGGCCCAGGGAAAAGACTGAACTAAATACCTCCAATGCCTTTCGAGATATCTGTTGGAAAGACAAGGTCGAAAACATCTCAGTCATGAAGGAATATTCCGCTGAAACATTGTCCAGCAATGCGAGATTGAAGTTGCGGAAGGGGACTTCGATGCCGTGGTAAGAGGAGTCCTCCTCCGCAAGGTATGAAGAGATGGCCATCTGGTTACCGGTCCGCAAGATATCAACCCTTCTTCCCAGCGAGAAGGGATCGTGCGCGGCGGCGCCACCTCGGCTACCGGGAACCATGTTACCTGCAGCATGTTAGTCAGTCACATCGATTGGTTCAGATGGCAAATACTAACCGGCTTTTTGGGCATGGGGTTCCCCTCCTAAAACTTCGTTCCTGTCACTGGGGTAGAGTTTGATCTTCGATAATGCCTGAAGATAGCGGGTGAAGTGCGAGAGATAATACCAGCGCATAGTATTAATGTACGCCTGGGTAATTTCCGCCGCCAGGGTGGGATGAGCCCGTGACACGTAACCGTATAAATCTTTAAATTTGACCAAGCGCTGTTGCTGGATGATTTGAGCATTGATGTTCGGAGACCGCAGCGCGCGGACTTGGGAGACCAAATAATCTCGAATTCTCTCCACAGCCTAGAATTATGAGTTAGTATGCGCATATATGTGTATTGAAATAAACTGACCTTCTTCTTCACATCCTCCAAAAGAGGTCGTACGTCGTCAATTGCTTTGGTAGAACTAGAGCTGGCGATCTTGGCGTCTATACTGGCGGTCCTGGTCTCAAATTCGTTCAGAGCTTTGACCCAGTTTTCATCAATAGGGCCCTCAGCAATCATCCGTACAGCGGCTGGGGAGATACTGATCTCCTCCACCGCGGGGCCAAGTAATCGCTCGACATTTCTTCTGTTTCCCAGCATGGCGTTCAACTGAACGGATCGCGTCTGTAGTGTCTCAATCTCCGCCGAAACCACACCTAGTTCATTCTGAAAGTCATTCAAGTATATTTCCACCGATTTAGATACATCGTCGCAGCCGGAAATAGCGGAGTGCAACTCCTGGTACTTGTCCCTCTCTTTTTCGAACTGTTGAATTGTCTGTGGACCGATTCCACCGTTTACCGCTCTTTTTGTCTCAGGTTTCTGTATAAAGTCCTCCAAGCTCAACCCTTCGAAGTCAATATCTTCCACCAAGAGTGCTGGCTTCACTGGGCTCGATTCCGGCACGGGGCTCTCGGACTGAGACCCTACATTGTACTTCTTGATAATTCCATTCAACACATCGAGTGGATCGGCGACATCTGATGGCCGTGGGCTTGTAATTGCATTCTGCTTTAGGGTCGACTCTTCGGGGACACGTGCGACTGTTGGCAAAGAGGTGGTCGAGGCGCTTGGAGAAGGAGTAACCAGGGCGGACAGCGACGACCCTGGTCGACTGATTCCAGGGCGACTATTCGGACGATTTGGCGAGAGGTGAGAGGCTGAGGATGATCTCTGGGGTATCGGAGAGAGACCGCGATCCGGTGTCGAGTGACCAGCGATGCGGTCGAGCCACATGTTGGGAGCAGCTGGAGCTTACGCGGAGACGCTGCGGGAGGGGTATTTATGAAGATATCATATTAGTAGAAAATCAGCGGATGAGCAATCCCGGCCTAATGAGCGTCTGAATCGAGTCTGGCAAAGACGAGAGTATATGGTAGAAGAGAAGCACCCCCGGTATAGCTCCAGGTTGTCCCCAAGGCCGGATAATCTGGCTCGATCGGGATATGTGACGGTCGGAGAAACAGTCTGGAGCCGGTTAGTGATGCACTAGCCTATTACGGTCTAGCGATAAGACCCCGCCACAACAAGACGGGCGATTTGTCGATTTCTTTTCGTGGATTTCCCCTCTTCGACGCTGCCCTTCATTTTTTTCCTCTTCTCCTCTCTCTTCAAACCAAACAACCACCTTCTCTTTCTTTTTGTCTGTTTTACAAGTCTTTCTTGTGATTTCCTTTGCATCTATCACCATGGCTGACGAGGTACTGTCCCTTATTCCCATTCCCCGCACCTTTCCGTTCGGTTATACCCTTGTTCATTCGCTCTGCAGCAGTCACTGGGCTCGAAGTGCCGGGATATAGGAACCAGCCCTCTACCCCACTCCATCCCATGACTTGCATCAGAGCGAAATCACCAGGCGTCGTTGTCCAACAACATGTTGGGAGATTTGATATGCGCCAGAATTAGCGATATCACGAACAATAGGGCTAACGGTTTCTATACAGCACGAGACCTTCGAATCCGCCGATGCTGGCGCTTCGACCACCTACCCTATGCAGTGTTCCGCCCTGCGCAAGAACGGTCACGTTGTCATCAAGGGCCGTCCCTGCAAGATCGTCGATATGTCCACCTCCAAGACTGGTAAGCACGGTCACGCCAAGGTCCACCTTGTCGCCCTCGACATCTTCACCCAGAAGAAGTACGAAGATCTCAGCCCTTCCACCCACAACATGGACGTCCCTAACGTCAGCCGTCGCGAATACCAGCTCGTAAGTATCGATTGGCACGATTGAATATCTGATCAAATCCTAACATGCACTAGCTCGACGTCACTGATGACGGTTTCCTTTCCCTGATGGATGACAATGGTGGCACCAAGGATGATGTCAAGGTCCCTGAGGGTGAAATTGGTGACAAGATCAACACTATGTTCACCGAAGATGGCAAGGATTGCAGTAAGTCCCATCCGCCTTTTTTCCAAGCCTCAAGAATTCGGACACTTACCCATTTGTAGACGTTGTTATCCTCACCTCCATGGGTGAGCAGGCCTGCATGGAAGTCAAGGAGGCCCCCGGTGCCAAATAAACAGCCATAGTGTCTATTTACTGCCGCGCCATCCATTGCTTGTTTCAGAGGCGTGCTAATGTATTGCCCTTAAACCGGAGGGCGATGCTACGTTTTGGGCATAGTATGGCATGACTGATTTCTATTCCGTCGGTGTAGCCTTGGGTGTGCTTTGCGAGCAGATTTAGCATGCATTGGGCAGGTCAAGCATGCATCTATACGGAAGAGTCCTTCAGTTCCGTACTCTTACGATTGTTTGACGAATAAAAAATACTCTTCTTGAAGCCATCAAATCATCATTTTATGACGTAACCATGTATTTTAACCGAAGATGCTCCTGGGTAAGCCTGCTCGGTCAGCTTTCTAGGTAGAAAAATATATTAGAAGAGATCGCGACAAGGAGCCTTGGTATATAAAAAAAGTCTAACAGGTTTTAGAGGTAGCTAGTTGTTATGCGCAGATTACTAAAAACCGCTATTGTGGTTGGGGCTACTCAGTCCCAAGTCGCAGAGAATAACGGGAGCGGCCACAAAATTCAGCCACTCCCGAACGCGGAGGAGGAACACCATGACTTTTGCTGCCAGTACCCTCCATGTCTAAGAATGAAGCAAAGGCCCTAAATGGAATACGATACGCGAGAGCGCTGCGGCCAGGAAGGATGCCGTGAAACTCGCTATTTCCTCGATAATGGCCTTTGGTTCTGTCGAAGGGGTCATCAGCAAGCGGTATGATCAAAGTTTAATCCCAACCTTCACGGGCTCCAGCTGGCTAGGCTGTTAGCTTACATCTACTTTGTAGGGTCAACAAGTAGTGGATGATCCCGAAAATTTCGGGACACAGGGCAAGATAAGCCATGTGAAGAAGGCTGCCATTGAAAAGGGCGAGAAGAGTGCGGTCACTCATACCCCAAACGTCAAGTCAGAAATGAAGCGTCTAACAAGGACCAGAATATAGAGGTCGCCAGGCATATCGCCTCTACCTGCATATTTACCAGTTAATTCTCTGGAAACAGTGCCACGCCCTGGTCCACAGCGAAAGGTTTCCCCCAGAGTTAGAAGTACGAATCCTCCTCCCATATCCGAATGGACGGAATAGCTAAGGAATTGGCTTTAGAACGTCGTTCGCGATCTTTGGGCGCTCCGCTTGGAGTCCTACTCTAAAAAGATTGCTGATCTCGGTGATGAAGACTCCCAGCCGGAGTTCTTCAGTTCCCAGCGGCCGAGTGCTCGTGAAGACACTGAGACTGAAACATTCACACCCGGTAGTAAAGTCGTTCAATGGCCGCGACTAATTGATACCATTGCTCTGTGCTATCTTGGGGCACTCATAATGAGGCTTCCAGTGAGCGTTGGCGACTTTCATCGGTATGTCATCTGTGGATGTATGTATGCCGAACTCGGTCTAATTGCTATTCTAGGATGGCTATGCGCAACGAAATTCCATATTACAGGGTGTTGCTTCAAATCCCCAACGATATGAAGGATAGGTTACCGTCAGCGTATCTCGCGCTTCTTGACACCCAGGTATGGTGCGCCCATCATATTGCGGATCTTAACTGATCATTTCTATAGAGGTTATTAAAAGCGGAGGATCTTCATACTGCCGTGTTTGATCTGTTGCTTCTTTACCAACGGCAATTCAAATTGCAGCTTCCACCATTAAATACCCCGATCTTACTATACAGGCTTATCAAAAGGCTTGCGCTACCTGGTGTGTTATTACCACGTGCAAACACTCAAATCGCTGCGCTGACGTTTGCTAGTTGACGTTTATCCTGTTACCAAAAAGCTACAGACACTCTTGGGCTTCACATTCGAGTATCCAGCCACAGTTGCTGGCAGACGGAAGCCCCTCGATAAGCCAGAACACCAATTAGTCACTCTCGTTGTAATCGCAACCAAACTCCTATTCCCATTTGACGACGTCCAGAGACACCCAAGATCCGCGCAAGAGCCGACTGTGCAGGCAATAGACTGGGACTCATGGGCGGAAGTCCAGAACCATTTTGATCGTCGAGATGCATCGGCGGGGAGGATCGGCAAAGGAAAAGAAATCCTAGTTAACGAAGAGGATGTGCTGACCATGACTCCTGGCCAACTGGATGAATACATGGACTGGTACGAAACCTCATGGCTCGATCACAGCAAGGGTACGAGTTGTCCATCTTTTTATGTCTACCTCTTCTAACCGATATAGTCACGAGCCGTTTGGCCCATTTATTCCCTCTAGGCTCAGGATCCAAGGAAGGTCGACAGGGTGAACCAGCAGCTGAAGATGACGAGGAGAAATCGATAGAAACAATGCTAGGAATGGCTACACGTTACCTCAAATCAAGGGCCATTGTGAGCGATCCTGAGTCGGAGGTACCACGACCTGGCTCTTCGTATGCTCGTTATCGGCAAGAGTCCGATCTACCGGACACCGCACGAGTGTTCTACGAAACTGCTGCGAAGGCCACGGGAATGTCTCTAACTACGCTTGTCAGATGTGTCTCTCAAGCAGAGTTTCAGATCAATAAATGGCTAGAGGATCAAAGGCGCCTGAAGTATTCCGCTGAACATCCGATGGAGTCGCCGGGAGGTAGTGATGTTGAAAACATGGAGGAATTTAGTGACCAGGATATGCTAGATGAGGATAACAATTAGCTGTCTCAAAAAGTCGTATCTAAGCCACATTCAATATTGATAAGAACTCCAGTTAACGAAAGCATGAATGATAGAGTGCTCTCCGATCTACTGCGGCTTCCCGGTTAAATGCGGGAAATGTGGAGAAAGCCAAATCAGGCGCCCAGGCCACAAGAGCGCCAAACTTAGAACATCACTAGGGCTTAGGGTATCCCCGTGCCCCGTGCCCCGTCCACCGCTTGCTAAGCGAGAAACTCTCCAAATTGACATTGCCTCATCCGACCGACCCTTCCAGCGATTGTCAGCCAGCAACAACGAAAAATCGCAGCCAGTACGTTATACCTTACGATATACCTGTGATATTGTTATTCCGTGTGAACAGCCAGCTAACATACCTTTTTTCCGCGATTTTACAGTGCAGATGTAGGTCCTCCAAAACTTCTCGAATTTCGTGCCCCCGTCACTTGCTTCGCCTATCGTCCTCGGATATCTCGATACGAGACTGCCAGACAAAGATGAAGAGCCGACAATGAAAACGGAATAGGGACATGTGCTGACTGTTCTTTCGAACAATAGTTTCGTCAAGACCCTGACGGGTAAGACCATTACCCTCGACGTCGAGTCGAGCGACACCATCGACAACGTCAAGACCAAGATCCAGGACAAGGAGGGTATCCCCCCTGACCAGCAGCGCCTGATCTTCGCTGGCAAGCAGCTCGAGGATGGCCGTACTCTGAGCGACTACAACATCCAGAAGGTATGAGACAAATGCTCACTCCGATTTTGAGTTCGCGGAAGGGATTGCTTGAGGGATATGCATTGGGCGGGGCAATTGCGGGCATATTTGCGTCACAATCATGGCGCAAATTACCGTTATTGTTTTCGTTGCAATGAGGGGTCGATTTTTGGGATTATTGCGGGTGGAACTCGGCTGGGATGAATTGAACGATCGGCTGACGATGCTCTTTTTCCAACGATATAGGAGTCCACTCTCCACCTTGTCCTCCGTCTCCGTGGTGGTATCATCGAGCCTTCCCTCAAGGCCCTTGCCTCCAAGTACAACTGCGAGAAGAACATCTGCCGCAAGTGCTACGTACGTCTTCCCACCGGATGAACAGTCGACATGGTCTCCAACCCCTGCAACCTTGTACTAATCTTATGATCAGGCTCGTCTTCCTCCTCGTGCCACCAACTGCCGTAAGAGAAAGTGCGGTCACTCCAACCAGCTGCGCCCCAAGAAGAAGCTGAAATAAACGACTCGTTTCATGTTACGTTTTTTTCTGCGTTGCTGGTGCGGAAGGGTGTGATGAGACGAATTGCGACGCGAAAAAGGTTCCTTTTTTTACAAGCGGCGTTGGAATGTTGAAGAAACATCAGAAGAGCTGGAGTCAATATATTTTACATGGCTACTCTCGGAACCAGTTGCAGTCAATCAAACAATTGTAAAATTCAGTTACTCCTCGACATGGTTTCTATCCTAGTCTTCGTGTAGATAGATACGGATAAAACGTACAATACAGGTGAGGTATACACGGCAAAATAGTCAAGAAAAAAGATAATACTAAGTGACAACTTCAACCGAATGTGAATTCCGTGTCCAAATGCTGCCTGAGCGAGTCAACAGCCCCAACCGAGCAGACCAAACAACCTAAACGACAAAGCTCAATTTTACACTTAAAACATGAGCTTCTTGTCGTCGTGGTCATCATGATCATCCCCATCATCATCATCATCGTGATCCTTGTCATCGCCCTTCTTGGAAACGGGGCTTCCATGCCTACAAGTTTCACATTAGTCACATGGACACAATAAGCCGTAAAATCGGGGAACTCACGCAAAGAACAAGATCTTAATCGCAATTGCAAACCCAGCATGCAACAGAATAACAAGCACCAGCAGCGCCCGGCTAGCCTTCGCATCCGTCGCACTGAGCACAGGGTACAAGTTCCTTAGCAGGAAGAAGACGGTCCATCCAAACCCGACTCCGACAAGCGCCCAGTTTAAGGCCGTCAACGGACTCCAACTAACAAGCGCCACCGCAATCCAAATCAAATTCGAGTACCCATACAGCGCCCAACACTCAACAAGATCAGCGGTCGAGCTCCCGAACCACTTGAGCGCACCCCAGAGAGCAATGGGCAGGATGAATGTATACCCGTAAACTAGGCCGGCGGCACCGGAAAGAAGGGTGAAGTCGTACTTGAAGTGGTTTTTGTCGTTGTTTGAGAGCCATTGCGAGATGGTGCCTGTTAGGAAAAGGATGACGATGACAGTTGTCGCAATCCAGAAGGGCCCGTAAAGGTCCGCGTTGCCTTCGAGAACGTCCAGGAAGTTGTTGCGAGGGTAGACGGAGGCGACGCAGCGGCGGAGGACTTCGTTGGTATCGACATCAAAGTATTGCTCGTAGTAGTGGATGGACCACCAGGCATGTTTGGTCGGCGTGCCTCCTGGGGATCTGTTGCGGCGAGAGGAGCTTCCTCCGCCAGTGCCTATAAAGGCGCCGGTGTCTGGGTGGGATTTGGCATTGCGTTGGTCATTCTCGAAGTCTGAAGACGAGTTTTGTTAGTTTGATCTAGAGTATGTTGATTATGTTTGGAGCTTACTAGACGGGTGAAATTCGAGGTCTTCTTGAAGGTCGGTATGTCCAAGGTCGTCGCCCTATTGTGCTGTTAGCGTTGGTTCGCTGGAAAGAATGATAAAAAGGTGTCAAAAGTACATCTGCGTCGACGTCCACTACCACGTCATAGCCCTGGTTTGACATTGTGGGCGAGTTGTGTCTAATCTCGAGAAGCCAGCTGTTAGGATATGGAGAAGTGATGCGGGAACTGCCACAGCGGACGACGTACCACGGCACGAGCCACACACGACACACGAGGCACGAGCACTAGCCACTAGCCACTAGCCACATTCAGCCACAACTGCCTCGAGTATACTACCAGGACAACAGAACGAGTTTAATCACGCAAGCTACAAGTACGCCTCCTTGTATTAAATACTGTGCACAATCTTGATTTTCCAAACCACCGTTTTATTTCTTAATCGGGCCTCTAGCACCACACTATATGGTGGAGGACCATATGCGGAGTACTTCATAGAGACCCAACATTTACTAGTATTGCTCATCGCATATCCCAGCGGACGTGAAACGATCATACTGAAACGAAACGCCCATTGGGTTTTCGTATCGCTGCTTACTTAGTAGAAGCGCTAACTAGTTAACTAGTCGTAAATTCCGTTTTAACTGTCAGATGAGATCAGATAGGCTGCAATTGACGCGATTACGTTGAGTATCGGAAGCTCCCGCCACTGTATTTATTGCTCCTCTTCTCCTCTTATCACTCCCGAGGGTCCCTCTTATCACTTGTACAAACCACATCTCGCTGCTCACACACCTTGCAAAACCAGAGCCGGCTGGGATAATAATATTTAGTTATTATTATTCTCACCCCGAGATGAGGGAGAAGCCCATCATGTCTCCTTCAGAGACGACCCCGCTTCTCATCGTACCGGTCGCTCCCCAGCGTTACCGGTATCCCCATCACAAGCTTCGCCGAGCCTGCACCTATTCCTTAGGCTTTCTTCTCTTCGTTGCTATTGCTCTATTCTTATTTCCATCAGCTCTTCTTCCGCGCGAAGGCGGCTCGCTCTGGTCGTATCTTCCCGGCGCGCACCCATACCCGAGCTCCTGGCCCAGCAGTAACGGCCTCGACTACGAGGAGCTCGAGACTCTCCTTCTGGGAACCCCATCCGCGGCCCGCGCACGGGAATGGAGCAAGTACTACACCGCCGGACCTCATCTTGCGGGAAAGAACCTCAGCCAGGCACTCTGGACAAAAGAGCGCTGGGAGGAATTCGGCATTGAGGATACCAAGATCGCCTCTTACGATGTCTATCTCAACTACCCTATCGACCACCGGTTGGCTCTGTTGAAGGGGAACAACGTCACATATGAAGCCTCGCTGGAAGAGGACGTCCTGGAGGAAGATAGCACCAGCGGTTTGCGCGACCGTATACCCACATTTCATGGATACTCTGCTAGTGGAAACGTGACAGCAGGGTTTGTCTACGTCAACTTTGGTACCTACGCTGATTACGAGGACCTGGTGAATGCGAATGTTACTCTTGAGGGGAAGATTGCGATTGCTAAGTACGGCCGTATCTTCCGTGGTCTGAAAGTGAAAAGGGCGCAGGAGCTTGGAATAGTCGGCGTGGTTCTCTATGACGACCCGCAGCAGGATGGCGAATTTACAGAGGAAAACGGTTACAAGCCGTATCCCGAAGGCCCAGCAAGAAACCCCAGTGCTGTTCAGCGGGGGAGCACTCAATTCTTGAGTAGGTTTTCATGTCTTGCACTCATATCCGTCTCAGTGAAATAACGAGTTGTATAGGTTTTGCGCCGGGCGACCCTACTACTCCTGGGTATCCCTCTAAACCGGGATGTGACAGGCAGGATCCCCATAACTTCATCCCGTCTATCCCTTCAA
This sequence comes from Aspergillus puulaauensis, assembly GCF_016861865.1. Taxonomy (NCBI): domain Eukaryota; kingdom Fungi; phylum Ascomycota; class Eurotiomycetes; order Eurotiales; family Aspergillaceae; genus Aspergillus; species Aspergillus puulaauensis. The sequence goes on along the minus strand of NC_054860.1, from coordinate 792,411 downwards.
TACCAGTCTCCTATACGGACGTGCTGCCCCTTCTGAAAGCACTAAATGGCCACGGTCCAAAGGCATCTGACTTCAATGAGTGGTGGCAAGGCGGAGGTCTTGGCTACAAAGGTGTTGACTACAATATTGGACCTTCGCCAGATGACATCACTGTCAACCTGTATAATGAGCAGGAGTACGTTACTACTCCTCTGTGGAATGTCATCGGTGTTATCCCCGGCTCCCTCCCCGACGTTGTGGTTTTGGGCAACCACCGCGATGCTTGGATTGCTGGTGGTGCGGGTGATCCTAATAGTGGTTCTGCTGCGCTGAATGAGGTCATCCGCAGCTTCGGTGAGGCTCTCAAAGCCGGCTGGAAGCCCCTCCGCACTATCGTCTTCGCAAGCTGGGACGGAGAGGAGTACGGGCTGCTAGGTTCTACAGAGTGGGTGGAGGATCACCTCCCCTGGCTCTCAAAATCCAATGTTGCATACCTGAATGTCGATGTTGCGGCATCCGGTAGCCGGATTTCTCCCACTGCAAGCCCACTTCTTAACAAACTAATTTATGAAGTCACTGGCCTGGTCCAGTCTCCGAACCAGACGGTCGAAGGACAGACAGTCCGCGATGTTTGGGACGGATACATTGGAACAATGGGCAGCGGCAGTGATTTCACCGCATTTCAAGACTTCGCTGGAATTCCTAGCTATGATCTCGGGTTTGGCCCCAGCTCTGAGGACCCTGTCTACCATTACCACTCCAACTACGACAGCTTCGATTGGATGCAGAAATTTGGTGATCCACAATTCCTCTATCACGAAGCCTGCACCAAGATCTGGGCCTTGGCTGCTGCGAAGCTAGCGGAAACTCCCGTTTTATTCTTCAACGCCACTGACTATGGCTTGGGTTTGGAGGAGTATGTAGACCGAATTCGGTCCAGTGCAGACAACCTGCCTGGTGGCGTCTCCTTTGACTTTGGGCCGTTATACGCTGCGATTAGCAAGTTCCAGAAAGTTGCGATTAAATTCGATGCCTATGCGGCGGACTTGACATCGCAACTCGATGAAGACCTTCCTTGGTATCTCTGGTGGAAGAAGGTCAGGCTATTCTTCCTGATTCACAATGTCAACACCAAGTACAAGAATATCGAGCGCCAGTTCTTGTACGAGGAGGGTTTGGATGGTCGTAGCTGGTTCAAGCACGTGGTATTTGCCCCCGGTATCTGGACAGGATACGCGGGCGCGACTTATCCAGGTCTTGTGGAAAGCCTGGAGGCTGACGATGTAGCTAACGCTGCTGTGAGTTCTTCCCTCCCATTTATTATTTGATTTCATGTTGAGGCGTATACTAACATCGACATTCAATAGAAATGGCTGTATATAATCATTGAGCGTGTCGATGCGGCGGCCAAACTGCTCCAGTAGGAGTAAGCGCATAGTTTCAGCAGGGGTGGCTGCATGCGGACTGAAGCTGCATAGTCGAACAGGAATTGAATCCCACGCATATACGAAGAATCACACGACCAGCATGGTTATTATACCCAGCTCCTGCTTATAAATTGCACCTTAGAAATGTTCTCTGGTTATATATGTATTTAACATATACACGTCGTCAATACCATGTACAGGTTGATTTCATTTGCCGCTTTGTAGCACTGTCTGTCGGTATCCGGATCCATGTCGGTAGCGTGCGTTGTGGTACAGATCAGACAGCATGATTGGTGACCCAACGGATAATTAGTATATGTGAAGATCCAAGCCTGAACAAACATTTTTAGATCCCAAATAGAATATAATTGCAGTTCAGTTCAGCCTCAAAAGGAGGGTGAACGGTTGCCAGGGCGTCTTTTACGGTATACAAACAAAGGCCCGAGGCTGAACCCCGCTCAGGCAGTGGGGGCAGTGAGAGCACGCGGGCGCAGCAAGATGCAAGAAATGGAGGGCGACTAATAACACATGGAGAGAGCTTCGATCAAGCTCATGGAGACGAAGGATCAGAGAGAAGAGGGGAAGATCACTTGACTGTGCTGGTGCTTGCAAAGTTGCTTCCAGGAGGGAATAGCGGCAAATGTCGCAACAACCGAGTGACTCCAAGTTCTGCGTTAGCCTCAACTTTTCTTCTCTCTTTCTTTCTCCTTGATATTTCGCGCTTTTCTTTTTCTTTGCAGTCTGTCACTTTCCCTCAAACTGCAGCTTTCCTTCAGCAGCTCCTGCACCTGCGAGCTCTTCCGCCCCTTACCCTTTGATGCATGCGAGTGCCCCCAGGTTGCCTGTCCGGCAGCTGCTCATTCTTTGTAAGCGTTCGACCATGTCTTCGCGTGGTCAGACCCTTTGCTAACTCTCGTATGCGCGCAGCAATATGTCGATTCGCAGAACCTAGTACGTGAACTGAAAATTTACCTGCCCAAGACTTGGCTTAACAGATCGCTCTTCTCGGATAGTCTCCGTCACCTCGTACCTGCCGTACCTTGTGAGCTCCGCCTCTCCCAGGCACCAAAGTGTACATATACTCACTAATATGGACAGCCTGAAATGATCGAGAGTGTCGGCGTCCATGAATCTGAAGTTGCAAAATGGGCCGGACTCACCTCGGCTGTCTCATCCTTTTCCCAGGCGGCGATGGCTGTCTACTGGGGCACGGCCTCGGACCGTTTTGGGCGCAAACCCATCATCTTGCTTGGATTAACTGCTACCATGATCCTCTCCTTAGCATTTGGTCTCTCTAAATCACTGCCTATGCTGATGGCCTGCCGTGGTATGATTGGCTTTATGAATGGAAACGTTGGTATCATCCGAACTATGGTGGCTGAAATGGTTCCCCAAAAGGAACTCCAGCCTCAAGCCTTCAGTATTATGCCCATGGTATGGACTATTGGTAGTATTTTTGGTCCATCTTTCGGAGGATCACTCGCTCGACCGGCGGAGAAGTTCCCTGAGATCTTCGGCCACTGGAAATTTTTCCAAGAGTTTCCTTTTTTATTACCCAATCTAGTGTCTGCGGCCTTTTTCATCGTTGGTATCTCTACTGGTTTTCTGTTTCTTCATGTATGCAGCCCTCTCATAGCTTACTGTGACGTTCTAACGAGATATAGGAAACTTTGCTCGCGAAACGGGGCCATCGCGATCCTGGATTAGTGCTTGGTCAGGTCATCACACGCCCTTGTACCCATCGACGCCGAAAGGCCTCTCAAGTAATGGTAGATGATGAGAGGACTCCTCTCCTTGGAGAACGTCAGCCTACTACCCAGCCACAAAAGAAAGTCGAAGTGAAGCAGCATACCTGGAAGGAGGTGCTCAGCCCGCAGTCCGCCCTAATCCTGTTGACATACACCTTAATGTCAGTACACACTATGGCGTTCGAGTCGGTTCTACCTGTGTTCCTTCACAATCCCCCCCAACTATTTGAGGACAACCCGGATGTACAGCTCCCGTTCAAATTTGTGGGCGGGTTCGGCATGGGTAAGCTTTTTCTTTTTTCTTTTTTTTTTTTTTGCCTTCCGCTAAACCGAATATAAACTAACTTCTGTTCAGATTCTCAACGCATTGGTATTCTCTACACTATAACAGGGATCATAGGTATTGTGATGCAATTCTATGCATTCCCAGCCGCGGCAAGACGTTTTGGTGTCTTGAACTGTGTTAAAGCCTCCGCTGCTGCCTTTCCCATCATATATCTCCTCACACCCTACGTATCCCTCGTCCCCAAGTCCATGCGCAACGTCTCAATATGCTTGATTATCCTATCCAAGCTTACAGCTTCCATATTCAACTTCCCGGGAACCACAATTCTGCTCACAAATTCGGCCCGTAGCCTGGGTATTCTCGGAACCCTTAATGGAGTTGCCACGAGTACGAGCGCACTCGGACGTGCCATCGGGCCAGCCATGCTAGGACCTATATTCTCGCTTGGCGTAAGGGCCGGGTACGTTATTATACCCTGGTGGTTCCTCTCCTTTATTTCTATCCTTGCTGCAATCCCAATCCTGTGGGTTGTTGAACCCGATGGTTTCCAGGGCCAGAGTTCGGATGAACCAGAGCCAGAAGAAGTGGAACAAAACACTATCGAAGACACTTGTCCCACTAAACACCAGGAAAGCGAAACGAGGAATTAGACCACGGTCCCAATTCTGCTATACGCGACACGATACTCACGCGAATAGAGACGAAAAGAACGATATCTGATGACTAGCACGTCATCGGAAACAAAAAGCATTGAATCATTTACACCGTTATATATAAGCATTTGATTGTCTCCATAGACTGATCATATTTTACAATTAATAGACAATCGCATCATCTAGGAATAGATTGAATAAAAATCATCATGTTATAACTATCCCTTTCACCTACTCTACCATTGCCATTATTCACTTGTATCGGCGATATACTGCTACAGCTTCGGACACCGACGCCAATTGCACCATCATGATTATTTAGTTCAATGCACGACATTAATAATCCAAGCATAACCCGGGCCCGCTCCGTTCGGTTCCGCGGTCCTGAACTTCAACTTTCTCTCCACTCGACTCCACATCAGACCATCAGCCCAGAATCATATTGCAATCGCAATCAATCGCATAGCTCAAGCTCTCTCCTCCATCAACATCCCAAACATCCCAACCACACAAACCACAATCCACTAAAGGAATTCGTTCAATTCAAAATCTACAATGGTATTGCGCCCCTCCTAATCCACTCCACTACGCACTACTGTACTACTGTACTACTGTACTAACAAACACCTTCCCCAGACCTCCCCAACAACCCCCGCCCTCGCCCTCTCCCTCCTCACCTCCCTCGGCGGCGCAATCGGATACGCACGCACCGGATCCCTGCCCTCAATCATCGCCGGTCTTTCCGTCGGCGCACTATACCTCCTCTCGTTCTTCCGACTGCGCGGCGGCCAGGCGTGGGGCGAGGAGATCGGGCTTCTGGCCTCCATTGTCCTGGCGGGCAGCTCGATTCCCAGGGCTATTAAGTTGAGAAAGCCGGTTCCAGTGGCTTTGAGTGTCGTCGCGCTTTATGGTCTGGTGGTTTTCGGGGGTGCGGTTAGGAAGAGGGTTTGATTGATTTTTGGTGGTTTCGATGGATTGCATTGGTTTTACCGGGGAGGTGGTATCTACTTGTAGGTGCTCGGTACTACATACTTGATTGATGGATGGGGGGAGAGGTTTGGTAGATGATACGGCGGCGTGTAGATAATGGTGTGAAGAAGAATTATTTTACTCCATTGTATTCATGGTTTTGTGTTTCATATCGAATATCATGATGTGAGTTGCCTACCTTGGCGAGGAACTTACAGTAGGTGGCCTCTTCACGGTCCGAAAGCAACGTAACGAAACGAAAGCGAAGGATACGGAGGATCGAGTTCTCAAGACAGCAGAGGCAGAGTAGGGGTATTTTCCTCCAGACCAAATCTCACACAGCGCCAGGTAATCGCAATCGCATCAAGCCATGAATCAGTCCCTTCGGCCAGGAGAACACAAAACGCAACTCACCGATCTACACCGAATCGATCATTTTCATCGCATCGCATCGCACTGCATCGCATCGGGTCTGCGGCTTTGCTCGTTGTCGATGTCCCAAAGTAAAGCCCAGCACAGTCCAGTTGGGACCGCACCGGCAAGACTACCAATAAAAAGCATCAGGGCAGGAAAATTGCACGAAGACACGGCCAGGAACGAAAGAAGAGAGAGAGAGAGAGAGAGAAAAACACTCATAGCGTATATCTAGAACCTCAACATGCATCAACTTAGCTGGATCAAGTAGCCCCTCATACGCCATTGCATATGTCTGTTCAACCCGCTTTGTCGGATATGGAATGCTCGAGATGCGTTTTATTATGTCCGTTGACTTTATCCCGCAGGGTCGAATATTGTGTCTGACTGGCGAATCGTTCCCACGACTACAGAGGAAGGAAGCTCTCCAAGCGCCGTCTCCGTCCGATTATCAGGAACGAATGCGTACTTTGGCAATCTAGCCAACTTCTCCTCCGGGCTGATCTCATTATCTGAATACACCAACCGTGACTGCTTCGACTTATCTTTCTTGGCTGGCTTCTCTTCCGCGCCGTTGGCCGGTTTGGGAGCCGCGTTAGATGTCGCTGCCTGGTCAGCTTCCTTCGCAGCTCCCGAGATCAAATCATCGATGGAAGAAGAAAATGCTGCAGCTTCAGGCTTTTCGCCATTAGGAACACCAGGCGCAGCCGCACCGCCAGGAACGGGGTGGCCCATATGCATCTGTTGTAGCTGGTACGCATTAACCTGAGGAGCACCGACGGCGGGTCGTTGCGGTAGACCCGATGCCGCTGGTAGGCTTCCCGACCGGGGAGGAAATGTGGCCGTCTGAGGAGAGTTGATCGGCGGAGGTTGCTGCTGTGGCACCTGCGCTGGAGGTGTATTTCCAAAGCCTGGAACTGGCTGTGGCGAATATCCAGCAGGAGTAGAGTATTGCGTAGATGGAGGGAACTGTGGTTGCCCACCTGGTGAGTAATTTGGGTAAACAGGACTTGCCGTTGCCTGGTAAGGGGAACCAGCCCCTGCATACGGCTGAGGATAGGAGAATGTCTGGGGAGGGGCGACGGGTGCGGCCCCGGCGACCGGGTTTGCTGGAGACTGTGTCTATAAAATTAACATATTAGCAAAAGAGCTCGAGTGGTGAAAAAGCAGATATATCAGGTACACTTACAAATGTGGCCACATTTGGAGTCTGACCAGCCCCAACCGGTGTCGCTTCCCCACTACTCCCTCCAGCGCGAACTTCCGCCTTCTTCGCCTTATGCTCCGCAAGTCGCTTCTTCAAATCCGAAATATTCTCTGTCTTAGGCTTTTTTGCGGGTTGGCCGCTGGAGGTCGACGCCCCCGATGGCGGGTTCCCAGTTATAGCCTGTCGCTCCACTTCAGACTGCTGGAATTGGGCAATGACTCGCTGGTTGTGCGATTGGATGACATCCTCTGGGACCCCCTCCATGCCGAATATCTCCACTTCAAGGCCTGACCGGTTAGACAGTGCATTGTCGACAGCCGTGAGTTGTTCCTTATGTACTTGACTCATATGCACCGACAGTCCTACAAAGACACATCAGTTAGCATTGGTTGGCTTGCGATATAATACGATTAGATGGTTGACGTGACAAACCTCCTGCTGTATTTAATCTCCTACCACATCTTTCACATTTGAAGTGTTTCGCCTTCTGATGTGAGATGAGGATTTTGAGATCATCGAAGTCGCGCTCGCAGTAGTAGCACCAGGGGCGAGCGAGAACCTCTTCTAAGTTGGGGCTGCGTCTCTTCTTTCCCATTGTGAACGGAAATATGGGAGAATCTGAGTGTAAATTGTGGTATAGCGATGCGAAGTTCTGAGTGCGGAAGAGATATGTTGGCGCAGAGCTTCGGTCATCGGGAGCGCCCATGAGGGAAGGTTTCATCACGTGTACCTACCGTATGTGGTGCCGGGCACGTGACATCGATTCTGAGCGAGAGTGGAATCTCACTTCTCAAGAACAGAGAGAACCAAACACAAAGAAAAAACAAATTGAACTGTGATTTTAAACTTCAGAAAGGGCAGTATATGTATGAATTCTTTTTCTTCCATTGAAACCTAAACAACAGGTGTTCCCACCCAAGATATGGTATAATCACCGCTCTTTAACCAACCCATTTGTAGTACAATGTAAAATGTTAAGTACATGTGAAGAAAGAGATACTAACTGAAACCCCAAACGCCCTGCGCTAGTATAACAAACATATGGCAAAATAACAACACAGTCCTCGTGGCCGCCAGATTTGTCTAGCCAGTCGGGTATTGTATGGACAAAAAGTGCACTAGATGTAGATGTACAGCCAATTTCATATCCCCGTCCAGACAGTGGAGGTGCATTACATTAGTATTAAACATAATAAATGAGAAATAAAACAGATGAAGACAGAATATGGCGATTTCACTAGGGTCGTGGGTGGCCCGGTGGTGGAGGCAACCCAGTTCCTCCGTAAGGGTTGTAATAATCAGGATATGGTGTGCGATAGGTCTGAGGCGGTGGTTGATGGAGAGGGCCTGGCCCACGAGGTCCGAGAGGAAATGGTGGTACAGCCCTGGGGTCCAAGTGTGGTGGTGGATACGGAGCCAGTGGGCCGGGGCCGGGACGTGCTGCAGCAATCGGCGGTAGCTGGGGGGCTGGAGCATGGGTGTGGGCATGGGTGTGGGCATGGGTGTGAGTGTGAGCATGAGGCCCAGGTGCCAATTGAGGTGGAGGGGCCAACGGCAATGGTGGCGGAGCAGGGGCTAGGCCCGTATCTCGCGGAGGAGTAGGCATAACTGGGCTCTCGGATTTTGTCTTCTGTTTTATGATGGGCTTGGGAACCTCGGTTACTTTTTTGGCAGCTTCTGCAACTCTATCCGCTTCGATTTGAGCCTTAGACCGTTTCGGGTTGCGGACACGCCCTTCTCGGTTGAAGCGAGCCCAGTGATTAAGCATAGCTTCCGTGCGCTTGGGATTCTTCGAGTTTGCGATCTTTTGCCGTCGCGCGAGCTCGGCTGGATCAACTGCCTCATCTTGTGTGCTTCCCATTAGTGGTTTCGCGGTAGACGCGGTCGCTGGACTTCCATTGGGAGCTGGTTCGATTGGCACAAGCTGCGACGCTCCATGGCGTGCTTGAGATGAGCCATCCGCTGCAGGCGTCGACCGAGCAGGAATTCCAGCGGAGGGTGCTGGGGCCAACGGTGCCTCCGAAGCAGCACGAGAGCCTCCACGAGCTGCACCCCTTCCACGAGTACGGCCACCCCTGCCCCGCATGGTAGAAGTCCGTGCATGTCCATACTCGGCGGTGGTTTCAGCTTCGACAACCTGACGACGAGTACGCGCACGGCGTTTTGCAGGGTTGGCATAATCTTGGTCAGCCTCACCCGGTGTGGGTGTTTCCGTAGCAGCAGCTTCATCGGAATCATTGACTCTGGCGGCTTCAATTTCCGCGGCCTTGCGTTTCCGTGTAGCCTTTCCGATATGATCTTCGCGTGGGGGATTTTGAAACTTAGGTACGTACTCAGTACCAAATTTGGTGATGGTTCGCCATCCATCAGGGTTTGGATTGTGGGCGCCCGTTTTCTGAACCATCTTTCTGTATTGCGCTGGAGTAGGCTTGAAGCCGCCCTGTACAAATGGGTTTTGATGGCCGACTTTGTCTTCCTTGGGATCATGCTTGTACCCATAAAGCATTGCCTCCTTCTTGTCCTCAAACACCTGTTGCCGTTCTAGTTTCCGTGGGTCGCTCGTAATCTTTAGTTGGTGTCTAGTCGCCAACTTCTGCAACTTATCGATTGCCAAAAACTCATCCTGCCATACTTTCAGGGCGTAACCAACATTTTCAGTGATGGCGAAAAGCTCATCGCTAGAACGCAGTTCAGGGTCGCGAAGTTGAGACAAAAAGTCCTCAAGTGGTGTGATCTCGAGAAATTCGCCGCGTCCGACCTTTGACCTTTTGTAAGGATCTGGACGCTCAATAACTTCTGGCGCGTCGCGTTTCTTGCTACGCTTGGATTCCTGAAAGACAGTGGTCCATGTTTCACTTATTTCGCTGGTGTTCTCCTCGTAGTCATCGGCGAATTTGCGGACATCATGAATGTTCCAGAAGTTGTGAAGACGCTTCTCAACCGACGCAGAATCTTCTTCGCGAGAAAACTCGTGTAGCTGATTAGAGAGCGCGACGTCGGATTCGCCCTCGGGAGCTTCTCCATCGCCGTCGGCTTCGGCCTCGGCCTCAGCCTCATCTGCATCAAGGTCTGGGCGCTCTTTCTCGTCGTCATACAACTCAGTTGCTTCTGCAAGTTCATCTTCAGCAATTTCGGCATTTTCGTCATCATCAGAATCCACCGTGCGCGGTGAACCATTCATTTTGTCAACCGGCATGTCGTCGTAATCAGCCTGTTCATCGTCATCACCATCATAGATCTGGCTCTCATCATCCGGGTGAGTAGCGCCGTTGTATGTGGAGAGAATATTAGTGTTAGGGTGGGCAGCGGCGACGTGTTTTTTCAAAGCTTCAGAGCCCGAAACACTGGCAGAAGATTCAACATGCTCTCCACATGTAGAACATATTAATCTGTGCGAGGTTGGAAATGGAGAGGGTGTTGTTTGGGTAGAGTTAGAATTGGTGTGAATAGGTTCGGAGAATTTTCGGCGCAGCGGAGAGTCCTGGCTGGCCATCTCAGAAGTATGGCTCTCCATGTCGGGTTCACTCTGGGCAACAGGGCTCATAGCTGGCCGAAGCGAAGAGCGACGGGAGTGGAAGTGATGCGACAGAGAATTGAAACAAGAAAACCAATTTGAGAGCCGAAATGGTTTCTGGGTGGAAAGCCCAGAATTAGGAACACTGGCCATAGTCAGTCGATCAAACTCGCGTTGAAAAAGTTCGCTTGTGTTGCCAAGACGCTGGGAAGTACGAGCACAAGGGCAGTGCAGTCATCAAAGGAACATAAAAGATGCGAAGAAAGACAAGGACGGGAAGCGACCAAGCCAGTGGCAAGAAAACAAAAAGCAGAAGGATGTTTGATCATCGTTGGCAATGGAATCGGACAAGAGAAGTAGGTAAAGCTCTGGCAATTGACAGGGAGAAACAGAGATACGTGGTGCGAGCGAAACAAACGGGATGTAACACCTACCGTGAAAACAGGGACAACGGACCGATCAGGCCCAGCTGAGAGGGAGAGAAGGCCCGACTACCCCAGAAAAGAAACTCAGCAGGAGAAAAGGGGAGAGCGACAGGGTAGTCGAACAAGAGAAGGAGGTCGCGAGTGGTTGCCAGGGATCGAAGTAGAAAGTCGTACGTAGTAAGGCACGGGCAGCAGGAGTTCTGGAACCGGTAAAGTAGAGGAACCAAGCGGGTAAGCAGAAATCTATGCGCCCCAACCACGCCCCAAACAGAGTACAGAGGCAGATCGGCTCGCGATCACGATAGTTTGGGGATGGAACACAAAGCAGATTGATGGTTTGGCGGCTTGTGTTGGCAGCCTATCCCGTGCGGAAGCTGGGAAAAGTCCTCACGAGAAGTATGAGACACGACGGGGGCGTTGCGGGAGAAGACAAGAAGCAACAGAAAGGAAAAGGGAAACTAGAAGGCAGAGACACAGGGAAACATAACTAGCGACAGGATATAGGAAAAGGACTCGACGACAAAGCCGGCGAGAGGATGGGCGCGGAAGGATTGAGGAAAAAGCTGAGTCTGTACAGATCTGAGTGAGGACCTGTAGAAGAGAACTAGAGATGATCCTAAATTACTCCTCCTTAGCGCTCGTACAGGGCGTGACGCGCCGGGGCCAATATTACGAATTTCCCTGGACGGGATCCACACAGTGGGCGAATCCGCTTCCGCCTCCGGATTCGATCCCCCCTCTTTGATCTCTTGATGGCGATAAAGAGGTTATGGCCCAGGAGTCCTCGACATGGCCAAACAGGTTCTCGTTTCTGGGGGTCTCGGATTAGAGAAAGTTTAAGTGCTTCCTCGGCGGACTCGGGATTCCTGAAGGGCCCAACTTCTCGTGAGGCATTTCCCTAACGGTCGCGTAGTCTCATTGGTGTGAATATATACTATGTATCGGTATTACCAATTGACATCATTCACTAGAGTCTGACTATAGGAGAAACATTGGCCACACAATGCTAAACAATGGATCAGCCTGGAAGGGTTTGGTTGATAGTTTGAATTTCGAGTTGTGCTCAATATAATAGAGCAGTATACTGATATTGACCGTCGCCAGTCATCGTCAGAGTAAGACGCTTCCGAAGTATATGTGCCTATGAGAACCCGGAGGCTACCAAGTCCAGACAAATGAGATTCCAGTGTTGTAAAATCCCAGGCAGATGGATATCCGTTCCCGCGCGGTATACTTCGTGTTCAGTAGATTGCTTCCATTGTAGATTCTCCTTGCATAAAACTAAGGATCAACCCACCCACCGATTATCAAATTGCTGCCTTGGTATCTTTATGTGGTTTTGTTTGTATATTTTTCATTGGTTCTTCCCAATGTCCAACGCAACCAAAAAGCGGCTAACACAGTTATACCCAGCGCAGGTCGCTGTAATTTCCACAACCTCTCGATCACTAAACAACTCCCGCAGCGCCTTCGAAACTTTGTCCGGCACGGCAATGGTTTTCGTCATAGCATCGGTATATCTCAAGACGGCGCCCTCAGCAGGACTCAGCACCCTCTCTGCCACCTTCGCGGGAATATCTGCGCCGGAATCGCGCACAACACTGACTGCAGCATCACTGAGCCCGGCCTCAGTCAATAAGGGCGAGTGATGCTCCCACTCAAACCATGCGCCGTTGAGAACCGCTACGCGGCACATGATGAGCTCACTGATAGCAGGTGTGAGGCTTGTTCTTTGGCGAATTGCCCCGAAAAATGTGTTCCAGCCCTCTGCGATTGGGAACGAATGCAGAAGAGCCCGATCTAGTGGGAGGAGCCCATTGGGCGCACGCCGGGCTTGCATTCGCTCGAGTATCTCGGCTTCATAGGGAGTGGTCGTGGGCGGCGGGTCGGCGACGTATGGAAGAAGCATGGTCGAGTCTGACTTTTTTGACAAGAGTAGAAGCTGTGTGCTTTGTGGAATCGTGTATAAATCGTTGGCCAGTATGTACGCCCGCTGTGCGCCTTGAAGGATTCGGATCAAAAGTTGAGATTGAATTGAAAACCAACAGATTCCCTCGCGCTTTATATAAGAGCTACGGAGTACGGTATTACAATTAAAGCTGGCGAATCGGGCTTCGGAGTAGTTGTACGGGATCCCAGTCTCAGCTGGTGCTCTGCCCATTCCGAAGACAATCCTCGGGCCGCCTCCTCGACCTGGAAGCATTCTTCTCGATTCGGGTCCAAGGATCTCATATCATCGGATGGGGCTCCAGTCAGACATATATAGGCTATTCTACTGGAAAAATCATGCGGGTATACCGGTAGACCGTCTTCACCTGCAGCCATGGATTCGGATCTGCGTCCGTCTGGACCCTGACAAGGTTGTTCCTTTACAAATTGTCGGTGTCCAACAATAGCCAATATGACAAGTCTTTTCGAAGAAGGGTCACGGCCTGGACTTCCAAGATTGTGTCGCACATATCTTATCGATGTGCCATGAACGGTTGGGCATCAGGATTGACATTCAATACTGCAAGCCCAACCAGATAAAGCATAGTAAATTGAAGTCATGATGCGATTGAAAGCTCTACGTAACACCGAGCTTTGAAATGGAAGATGAACAGGGACTCAGGTACGTTTGGACTGTGAAGGTAGAAATAAGGAGCTTAGCGATGGCAGCACGGGCGTCGAGGCCCTTGTTGCTGCTGTCTGCACACTAGAGAGTCTTGGCGCAGGTCATTCCCCACCGCCAGCAGCTCCCCGTCCACCAAGCAACAACAGAGCAGCAGTTCGCCCGTCACCACGACAGCTTCTCTCCCCGCAATTCGAATCTCACGCGTAAAAACCAGCTATGCCTCCGAAAGGCGGGAAACCGACTAACGACGAGATCCTCGCCCAGTTTGACAACCTGGGCGTCGAGTCAACCGGCGAGTCTACGGCGAAACCGCCTGCTACCACCACAAACAACGCCCCTCCGCAGGTTGATGAGGATGTCCTGACCGAGCTGGGAAACCTAGCATCTCAGCGCCCAAGCAGCGGCGCCGGAACGCCGCGCACATCTACCAATGAGCCTAGAGCATCGATGTCCAAGCCAGGAACCCCCGCCGGGCGACTGAGCGAGGACAAGTCCGCACCTCGGAAATCTGGCGAGAGTGGCCGGAATAACAATGCTCAAAATGCGCAACCAGCTTCCAGCGAGGAGTCAGCCACTGGAGACCCTTCCTCCGACGGCGGCGGAGGCTGGTGGGGAGGCATTTTTGCAACTGCCTCTGCAACTGCTTCAGCTGCCATGAAGCAGGCCGAGGCCGCTGTCAAGGAAATCCAACAGAATGAGGAGGCCCAGAAGTGGGCTGAGCAGGTGAAAGGGAATGTTGGGGCGCTTAGAGACTTGGGTAGGCTTTCCCTCGGTTTTTCAATCATATGCTTGGGCGCTTGTACTGATGCCAACCACCCGTTTTAGGCGGCGAGCTTCGCAGCATGGCTATACCTACATTTACTTCCCTAATTCACACGATTGCGCCTCCGATCTCATCCCACGAACGTCTCCAGATTCATGTTACACACGACCTTTCCGGCTACCCCAGCCTTGACCCTCTTGTCTACGCTGTATTTTTTCGTGTTATGTCCCAGGTTGAAGGTGGTGACCTGTTAGTTATACAGAGGGGCCAGGAGTCCGCACCGAAACGTGGCCAAGACAACAATGTATCGACCGCCGGCTGGCGCGATGGCCCCTGGTGGCGAACCGTTACCCCGGGAAACCCTCGCAGCATTTCAGCTGTACCTGGTCTCGTGGAGGCAACCAAGCTTTGCCGAGCAAGTGCGGAGGGCTATGCGGCCGAATACTTCGCCTCGAGAGGTGGAGTAGAGGAAGCCGCAAAGCAAGCCACCCAAGACCTTAGCGAAACAAACCCTGTCAGAAGCAGCGATATCTTCCTCTCTATTCAGGCTGTCAGTCAAACAACATCAACCGCGGAAGTATTCCAGGCTGGGCCAACCACTGACAAGGCCACACCCTCTGGTGTTGTGGATGTCCCTGATGCACCGGAAGAAGAAATCGCCTTCGCCCTTTATCTCCACGACCCCATTCACGGCATCGCTTTCCATGCCGTCTCACAGGCCATCCCACAGAAATGGATCCACTGGCTAGATGCCTCCTCAGCCCCCACACCTAACTCCGAATCTGCGGATTCCGACGTACCCCGTGCAGTCGTTCCGGAAGACATTTCCGAAATTGTCGAGAGTGGCGGCGTTGATCCCCGCGAATGGGCCGCTGAATGGATTGAGGAAGCCATAACCCTCTCTGTCGGTATTGTCGCACAGCGCTATGTCGCACGCAGAATGGGCGTGGGTGAGTCCGCAGCTGCAAAGGGTAAGATGCGTGCTGAGCAGGCATCGGCCGTGGCAAGTGGAGCTGGGGAAGCTGCGCGGGCAATATAAGATTTCCTTTTTTCTACTTTGATCATTAATATCATTTTTGTTACATATTACACACCACTCGAACATCCCTGTACTTCAGCACCCGAAGTTTTTATTTTGCTTTTTGCCTTTGTTTCTCCTGAAGGTTTATTTCTGAGCTGTTAGTGATACACCAGTCATCTCCATATCCCATGTTTCACTGTTTCCTCGTGGTAAGACGGATCTTATTTTGCGAAG
Organism: Aspergillus puulaauensis; assembly: GCF_016861865.1. Taxonomy (NCBI): domain Eukaryota; kingdom Fungi; phylum Ascomycota; class Eurotiomycetes; order Eurotiales; family Aspergillaceae; genus Aspergillus; species Aspergillus puulaauensis. The sequence goes on along the minus strand of NC_054860.1, from coordinate 777,157 downwards.
CTTCTCCATCGAACTTTATATGCCACATAGAACTCTAAAGGGCCGCTGAAGGCTTAATGTCGCAAATTCCAAGCATTTACACACAAATAAGTCTCAGCCACCATCCATGGTCGTAGCCCAGGGAACACATTTCGATCGCCCTCAACTAAGTAGTGTTGTGGAAGGCGCGAAGGGCCCATGAGCTTTTACCCGCTTAATTAGGACTCTTCGTCCACAACAACCATACATTGTCAAGCAAGCATCTATGCTATAGCGAAGGCCTTTGATATCAATATTCTATGAATAATCGTTCTGAAGTCATCCTTTTCCTCTCCTTCAAAAGTAGGCATTACGTATCCGTTCTAATATCAAGAGGTAGGTAATTGGTAGTTAAGCTAACCACCCATACAGACGAGAACACCAGACAAAATCGAAAACCGTTGCGGGTATCATTCTAGTATCTATACTATATATTACCGATCTAATCGTGTTTCCCCATGAGATCCATCACTCCATCCACCAAGTCAACTCAAAGATGCAATGGCCCCTCTAACCCCGGGACGTACCAGAAATTAGCGCAGAGAGGTGTGACACTGTAGTTGCAAAAGAGAAAAGAGCTGGGTTAGCCTGCTGACTTTCTAGCTCGTGTTTTAATTTGAAGCAGGGGTGGCTGGATGGGTGTGTAGGTAGTAGGTACAGTAACGGGATGGTTTTGTTCTTACCTGGTGCTTCCGTTCAAGACAGTATGCGCATCTGTGCCTTCTTCGCTGGCTTGAAGTGCTTTCTTCATATCTGTGAGCTCCGCGGACCATTTGAAGTCGCGCGATTTGAGCTGTGAGGTCGAGGTTGAGGTGGGCTTTGCGGGGGTAGTTCCGTTCGTTACGACGCCATTTCCAGTTCCATTAGTGAGTTTGAGGTCTGTTTCTGTTTCTCCGTTTTGAGGACCGTGTGTCCCGTTCGCGACGCCGTTCGTCAGGACGGGCGGCGCCTTATCCGCGTTGATTTCAGCGTACAGGTACCCACGCGACCAGTAGTACGGCAAGGTGCGAGTATAGAGCACCGGTCTCGTCTCCACATCAATACGCATGGGAATATTTAGGTTATACAACTCAACCCGGTCATCCCAGTTCTCGTAGAGATGGTGAACGATGCGCACGGCGAGTCTCGCCGCCGCTCCGATGATGTCCAAAGGTTGCTCGTCCTTGCTGCCGAAGGAGACGGCGATTCCGCGTTTCCCGCAGGTGGCTGCCTCGAGGGCACCGCCGACGGTGCCGGACGAGAGGTTATAGATGGTTGAGGCGTTGCGGCCGTGGTTGGGGCCTGAGATGACGAGGTCGATGGGTGGTCTGTCTGTAAAGAGGTTGAAGAGGCCGAGCTGGACGCAGCTAGCCGGCGTGCCGTTTGTGATGACGACCCATTCTGATTCGGCTTCGGCTTCGCCTTCGCCTTCTGATGGTGTGGGGGTGGTGTATGTTTCGTCCCAGGTGCCGTCGTTGCGGAAGGCGTTTGGGGGTACGTATGTTGCCTTAAGCGAGGCTTCAATAAGATGGGCCTTGCCGATCCAGGAGCGCGATGCTGCGGGAATGGCCACGGATACTAGATGGCCTGCTCCTTGGAGGGCCTCGACAAGGGGCCGGACATAAGGGGACAATCGCCGCGATGGCGGGCCATCGTCGTTGACGAGCTATACCGATCGTCAATATTCGATTCGTCCATTTCTAGAAATGCGGATTTCTCGATCTGTATGCGCGCATCTATCCCATCAGAAGCGCCCGATAAGGCCGTGTTTCTGATTCCTTTTTCGGGGGCGAATGATGGAGGCCTGAAGCTGGTCTGGTGACTTCATGACGAAGATCCCAGGTACGAGCACGGCTGGAGGCGCGGGAGACAATGATTTGCCCCAGATCAAGAGAGAAGCAGAGCAAAAAAGAAAACATACCAATATATGCATCGCAGACGCCTCTTCCGATGGAGGGTTCAATAATACTTGGCGCGGTCGGCGGGTGAAATTGAATACGTTGTGATTACAGCCGCCAGCGAGGTTAAATGATGGATATAGTTTAATCGACCTCAAAGAGGCGAATTTGCGAAAGCTTGAAAAAGAACGATGGCTTTGGAAATGGTTACCAATATTATATTTATAATTTAGCTTATCTCGAGCGGTTAATGGATTGAGGTCTCTCGTCGCCGTTTTCTACCGAAAGCAGCCCCCGAGAGGCGATTTCGCCTCGAATCTGGTCGCGCGGTGAAGCTTTTTGGGAGCCCGCGGTGAATGCAGGCATGTTTGCTGCGTATTGGAGATGCGAAAGGGAATAACGCATACAGTTAATAAAAAACTATTCAGCATATATTATGTACGGTATCCAGTATTAAAACAATGTACGATACGAACCGTAACAAGCCCGGACTCAAACTCGCCGAAAAGAGGCTGCGGTGAAGCTCTCGTGGGGAAGCAAACTCGGTCATCCACACACTCCGACCCCAATCAGTCGCCGCCAGGAATCCGAGGCAATTTATCTGACCTAGTGCGTGTCAGATGCCCAAGTGCGATTTGAAAGAATTGGGACTCAACGTGGAAGAAGATCATTTATGAGAGCGAAGCAGTGAGGCATGCCAAGGATGTATGGATATAGATAGTCCTTAGCAAGACCGCAACGCCGAAAATTGGAGCGCCGCTATCCAGCCTGCTGCTGCACAGCATAACACAGAGTTTTCCCAGGTGGATTCATGCCTAAAACTACACGGGGCTGACAGGGAGATCATGGTCCGGGCATCCTACAGAACGGAGTATTCTGGGAGGCGATGACTCGATGAGGCTGGGGCATGGCCGCGCCATCCAATATCATTTGCCCTGCCGGGAGGTGCGGTTCATTTCCCCTTTACTTCTTTGGTGGGGATGCACACCTTGTTGGACAGGTTACATCAAGTTCAACATGAGTCTTGGTGGTGTCGAAAATCCATATTACGTCGCCCTGTCAGAGGTTTCTTGGGACGGACCATTGACCAAACAATCAGACCGAACGGAACAGGCTTCTAGAAGCCTAGAAGGGCACGTTGGGACATCGGCCCCTTCGGCTGGCAGACGAATGTAGGCGAAATTAATCATTGTATTACTCTATCCCCGACGGGATGAGACCGTGAGAAGCATCTCCATCATCTTCGATTGGAGTCGTACTCCGGCCCTGGAATGAGGAAGCCTGGAGAAATCCAACGTCGAAACCCATCGGCATCCTGTACGACGCAGGGTCAGCAGGCCTGAGATCGAGATGGGACGACCATGTCGCGTAATGCTGATAGCGAGGATTTGAAGGTCGTATGAGTAAAGAGTGGTGTCAGCGGTGTTATCACCCCTCCTGGCGGCCGCGCACAAGGACTAGTGTGATCCGGCTAGGGACAGAGAGTAATGCAGGCTATGGACTTGGTATTTCTTGGACGAGTTGGCGTGGTTGTCGATCGCTGAATTGGAGTTTCATGCCCAGGGTGATCACCTCGATCATCGCTCCTCTCCGTGGAGGGGGAGCAATACCTGGCGGTATAATTATGGTGGCATCTCGTGCAGGCCGGAGTAGCTGTGGGCAGATTCAAAACACTTAAAACACCGGTTGACCAGGACTTAGGCAAGACATTCACACTGTGTCAAAACTGCCAATTGGTCTGTGCACATTGATATTATTAACAATAACCGTTCGAGTTCTGACGACTGGCTGCACCGTATCGGAGGCCGATCGCCTCAAAATCTAGTGGGGAACATTTCTTGTCACCCAAATTTCTCTCCCTCCTTCCTTTCTTTCTCCTTTCCATCGACTCATACAACCATCGACCATCGCTACTTATATCTGGAGGTCTTTTCAACCTCCGGACACTTCGCATCGACCTTCTCGCTCGCCTGTGCAAGAACTGCACGGTATTTCGTCCCCCCAACGCATAGTTGACTCAGGGACCTTGCCGGCTTTCTTGAAGTCCTCACGACCCGTCCCCCGATCTCGGATCCCCTGTATGGACTGCAAGAGTGCTCAATCCGCTGCGGGCATTGACCCCAAGATCCTCGATAGCTATCAATCAGACACCGTTTTTACTATACCGTGGGAGAATTCAGGTTACGAGCAGCCGTTGGATTGGGACGCGAGTCAAGACTCGAACCATAGCGACTCCGAATTCGCGGAATTGAGCGCGAACCCTTCTCTGCTGGGACAACCCAGTGGATACCACAGCGACGACAACAGGTATGAGCTGCTTTGTCTCCTTTGGCGCCCCCGGTAGACGCCGGCTAATGCGATTCGTATAGCAAGCATGGAAGCCCGCCAAACAACAAATTTGGGGTAGCCGATGCCTCCGCTGAAGGAACCCTTAGCAGCACCGTTAGCCCAAAGACCCTGCCCTCCGCGGACGACAACTTCCAGCTTGATGAGTCATGGCCGCAACTGCAAATGTTTAACAATATGATGGCTGGCTTCCCCATGGATGCGCCCCTCCTTTACCCTTACGGAAAGCAACCCCCGGCTTCAACGGACGCGTTCATCGTTGAAGATGGCGCATCACTCCCGCAGGGACAGGGGTTCTCTGATATCCCATCGGAGCATTTCATGCAGTTTCAGAATATCTCACACGCGTTCCCATTTACGACAAATGAACCCTGGACTGGTTCGATTACCAACACCGCGGAGCCCGTGACGGGACAACTTCCTGCCTCTAGTACTGTGGGCCCACAGCCACTCAACAAGGGTACTAGACATATGGATAGTTTCCGAAACCCTTTGCAGTCCCCTGAGACACGTTGGCTCGACAACCTTGAATCGCAGTTGTCTAGCAACATAACTTCGCCCTCTTCGTTCTCCACGTTCCCGCAGCACTCGTTATTCATCAAAGACGAGGTAACTGGCCAAGATTTGTTCCAATACAAATCTGAGAGTTCATCTGTGTCTGATGACATCCCTGGGACCTACGAGTTTTCCTATTCCGCAACTGGAGATGACGTCCCGGCCTTCGCTGATCGGCAACTGGATGAGGAGAACCTGTGGAAATCTTCCCAGAAGGAGGAGTCACCTTCCGAGGTCTCCCACGGTCCTCAGACAGCCACCGCATTTGTTGTGAGCGAAGACCCATCGGAACCACTCTTCTCTTCTGTTCCGTCAAGTACGAGAGCTTCACCCCTTACTACACAGCGTGCACCCGCTAAGCCACAAGCCCTTGGAGCTCAGTCGGCGACTGCGATCAAGAAGCGCAAGAAGCGCGCGCAGAGTGTTGGACTCATTCAAGATGGCCAAAAGCCGTTGCAAATTGTGCAAGAAGATGGCCAAGGCGGTGCTATTGCTTCTGCAGACTTCGTCTCTCCGCCCCGTGGAGCCCGTCGCAAGGGTCCCTTGTCTATGGCTGGTAGGGCTAACGCTGGAATGCGGAGAAAGAACAAGGATACCTGCGTTCAGTGCCGGTTGAATAAGCGAAAGGTAACTAACAATTCCACCGCGATCCACTAAGAAAAAATCAATTCATTGACCTTTGGCCAGTGCGATGGAAACGCCCCATGTGACGCCTGTCGTCCCACTCTCCATGAACAACCATGTGCTCGGGCTTGTTTCTCAAGCATTGTCGAATATGGAACGTGCAACTATATCTGTATGTATAGCATCATATTATCAGGGCCTTGTATTTCGTTTTACTAACCTCACCAGCTCAACGAGCCATCAACCACCCTACTTTGGATAAATCCGGGCGAGTCCGGTTGAATATCCCGTCCGAGTTCGACTTGAACGACCTGCTCTCCTTCCTTGGCGAGCGACAGGGGAGATTCAACATCCGTGCCACACAAGCTTGGGGCTCTCTTTACGTCCTCGACTTGGGAGAGACGTACAAATTCCTCAGAAGCTTGAGCGAATACAATGGCAACTCGCGCTCAAACTTCCTCGAGTTCATTGATCGACGGATTATCGAGTCGAAAGACAAGTCTAAGAATTGGTTGACCTGCGTCAAGGACTGTGATCCGATGCGCAATATTTACGTGAGTTCCCTCGAGGGTTTAAAATTTTATCTATGCCTCTAACCAACCCGAATAGACTCTGCTTTCTCGGTGGAACAACATGCCAAGCCGTGCGAGCTACAGCTTCATTCCACTTGAGGCTGACGGTGAAGAAAAGCCTATGGATGTCAACGACCCCACGCACCAGCGCGAGATCCTTCTCGCAGCACAGCTCTCGCGCATTGTCTGCCGTATGGTCGAGGTTGAAGGTTTCCGCAAGTTAGAGCGAGACTTCTACAATATCAAATGGAAACAGATCTCTCAAGAAACCCACATGAACTTCTTGAAGGAGCTGGGTCACATACTCCTCACTCTTCGTTGGCGAGTTTCTTGGTGGAAGCGTCTTGGTGACGGGGGCCGCGAGCCCGACCCAACCAAACAGCATTATGTCGACCGAGTCGACCTACTCTGCAGAATCCTCTACGTCTACTATACCTGCGTCCTGGCTAAATTACCCTCTTGGTCTGCCTCTGAGGTTCCCAAGGGCATCTGGTCTACCTACGCCGACGCGGAAAATCCCGTCTGGGATGATTTTCCCGTTGACCCTACTGATGACGGGTTCAAGTCATGGATCGAACGAGGCACGGAACTCATCGAGCAGTCGGGTGCGCCTATTCGAGTTGCAAAAATTTAGGCTTCGTGGCCAAACCATTTACAATACCAAGAGACTGGGCGGCGAAGTGGAATAGGCTGATATTTGAGATACCCTTGGAGCGTCTTTTTTATGTTTTTTATCTGTTTACGATTCACGAATTTCTCATGTATTCTTCGGGTTCTTTCACGAGTCTTTGATTCATTGATATTAGAGTACGATTCCTTATTTGCACTGGCTGCACATTTCGTTCAAGTCTAGACCTATTTACATATAGAGTTATAAACTTGAATAGATCATACTTTTATCTCAACTTACTTTCCCATATCAGAAACCACAATATGATGGATGGGTATCTAACACTTCATTATTAGTGTCACCTCGATAATGACACTCCAATTCTAAAAAGGCATACAAAACAAACGCATACACATGGCATCACATGAAATATATAACTCCTTTGTATTCTCTCATTTATTTCCCGCTCTTCCCCTTCTCCTTGGACTTCTTATCCTTCTTCCCCCCCGCAAGGATCTCAAGATGACCCGCCCGCTGCGCGAGATTCCGTTCCGTCTTCGCAGTCAACCCGGATGATAGTTTCTAAAGACACCATAGCGTTAATATTTTGTTTGAAACATGACCACCCCCTCGGATAGCTTGTCGACCGCAGGATCTCGCCACGGTCACATACTACCAGCGCGCAGATGGTACATACCTTGGTGATCTTCTGCTGCTTAATCAACGAGGCTTTCTTTGGCGCAATTTGCCCGTTTGTTCCCTTCTTGGGGCCGAGGGCTGAGGGACTATTATTTAAGAAGAAGATTGGTTAGTTTTATAGTTAACAAAACAAATCTCCCCTCAGCTGATCTCGTAAGGCGATCGAATCAATGCGACAGCGGTGGTTAGAAGATTGAAAGGTCGATGGAAACCATACCGTTTCGTGGAAGTGTTGGCCTTCGCCTTCTTCAGCGGTCCTTGGGCCATGGCTGGTAGGTGCGGGAAAATTCTATCAGGATATGATAGTCAGGTATTGAGTGAATGTACTGCCAGCAGCACGGTGCAAAGGTAGGCAATAAAGAATTGTACTGTATCCAGCTAAGTAGTAGGTCCGTCGGGGAGTGAGCGGAGGTGGAGGGATAAAAATTCCTTATCGTTGGGCTTATCGGTCACGTGAGATGCTAATCGATAACGAGTATGAAGTATAAATAAACAGCTCCGCTTGATTGAGCTTCAGCGAAACAGGACTTTCTTGATCTGACTGTCATCTATCTGTCTATATTACCAGTAATAGACTTCTATCTAATTATCGCCAGTATTCTTCTGTGCGCACCCATCACGATCCACTAGCCGAAGTGTGTGCTCCTACGGAGTAGTTTGTTGCTTACAGAGATCGGCCTGAATGATATGGATTCTGAGGAATAAGCTTCCTGTTTTTGAGAAATAAAGATGAATGTCAGTTGCTAATGCTGCGCATTCCCTATATACAGACAGTCGCAGGTAATTTTAAGGACAAGGTAAACAATACGTAAAACAGGAACAAGACAGAGAGTAGGTATCTGATAACACCGCCAAAGGCAAACGAATGGAAGAAAACGCGGAAAGAACGCCGTATAAACATGCATGCCATGTGTACAGTACTGTCCAGCTAATTGAGAACCCCATCGTCGTTTCCAATTGTCTCCTCTGTGACCGGCACAGTATCATTTGGAGCGGGATTTAGCTTCCCGCCGATATCAACGCTCTCTCGCATTATCTGTCGCGCGGAATCGTCGTCAACGTCCATGTCCTCCTTTATTAACCTAACGGCAAGTTCGGGGACTAGGACAGCTTGTGAGTATGGGACCACGCCGGCCTGCTTTACGATGTTGTCTTCTGTTGCTAGGCGCCGGAGCTTTCGTGCGAAGCGCGTTGTAATTGCTTGTAACCTAGAGTCTATTAGCGTTCTGCTTTCGAGAAATGTAAGGAACGGGTGTGCTTACATCCTCCCGGAACCCCGAGTCCCGTAATACCCGCATGATATCGTTTCTAGGGCGTCGCCAGCTAGAGTGAGGCGGAAGTTCTTTGCCTTTCCAGATTTAATTGTAGTGTCAAGAACGTTCCGGTAATACGACGAACTCTCCGGGACGATGAGTTTCTCCAGCTCATCAAAATGCGCTTCGATACGTTCGTCAAACCTTCCCCAGTCAATTGTTGGGTAGCCTTTCTCTTCCCACTCCTTTTCCATAGCAGGCTTCTTATGAGACTCGCAGAAGACATACTGGTCCCTAATGCGCTGTCTTGGTTGAGCTTGAAATTTAATCAACAGTTCCGGCTCAACCGGTTCCTTGCACATCGGACACAGGTATTCGGCCGGTTCGGCATTCTTGGAATCGTCGAAAGTAGGAAAGCCAGCAGAATCGTAACTCTTCGCAGAGCTTAGATCGCTTATCTCATCATCGGACTCGGGTATCTCGAGACTTGAAGGCGGAGGCTCTATTTCAGGGTTACGTGGAACCCTGAATCCACTTTCTTCCTCCTCTTTCTCCTCCTCAGGACTATCCGCTTGTGTAGAAAACGAAGTTACAGACGACTTCGGCTGCGGCGCACTCGAGGGGGCATGCGACTCGACCATACTTGAACTAGGCGTTTTGCGAAACCTCGAACCATAGCCCAGACTTGGGCGTTTGCTGCGTTGCGACGACCACGTATCAAAGGGGTCCTGTAATGCCATGTCATCGGGCCCAAGCACACCCGTTGCCTTCCGTTTGCGACTTGAACCTGGTGACTTGGTCGTGAAGTCCGGCCCGTCATTATTCTCAGCGAGTTTCTGCTCTAGTGTCTTTTCTGTTTGTCCATTCCGCGGGGTTCGTGACTTGCGAGGTGTAGGTATTTCCAGTCCATCGCTCTGCTCATCTTCGGAATCGGAGAAGCCTTCCTCGTCGCTGGTTCCACGAGGTGGGGCATTGACGTCTTCTTCGTCTTCCAATTCTTTCTTTGCGGGCGCCGACAGTAGGCTTCGTCTCGTCCGTAGATTAGGCATGGTGGATGTGCAAAGGGGCCAATTGATCAGGATTCGGGGTTTTTAGAGTTGTAATTTAAGCACGGACAAGAGAAAAAAAGGTCGTCGAGTCACATAGCACGGACGAAAAAGGAACAATTCAGGTGGTACAACCTATTTAGGAGACTTGCGTTAGTTACTGTATACGTAGGCATAGTAAATATGGAGTCGAATCTCCTCACCTCGGAGGATGAAATTAGGAAAAATAACGGTAGAGATGAGGAGTAATGGGCATTCGAGTTGAATGAGGTACCCGAGAAGCCCGACGCGACAGTCGGCTGGACTTTGTGGGAGCTGCGAGACTGACGGAGGAGGGCTTCGCGGAGTTGAGACGCGTGGTGGGCGTGACATGACACGCGGGACCAGAGCTTCTCCGCAGTTGCAAGGTTAACTTACTCGCCCGTTTCTTTTTTCCACCGCACTTCAACTTTAGTATGCACTATTTCTTTGTTAGTACATTTTCAATATGTTTACTTTACATAGCTCAATTTCCCGGAAATTCATTGTATTTCCCGAACTGACAGCTTTAGAATGTATGTATAGCTATAATCAATATGCGCGGGAAAGCAAATCTCACGCCAGTAAGCCATAACTCCATTGGTAAAATACCATGCCATGAACGATATGATAAACGACTCTGTAACCTTCAAAGCCCAAACAATGGAAAACAAATCTAAACAGAGTTCAATATAATAAGGAATGCCCATATAACATGCAACCTCTAAGGGGTTTACTATCCTTCGCCCATATACAGTCATAGTTCGTCATCACTCAAAGGTCATTTGGATTTCACCTTCGCCGTCGTCAGCCCACGCATTCTCTTCTAGCACCATCGCACCAACTGCTGTGGCTCCGATCGCTCCAGCCCCGAGAACGCCGGGAGTTGTAGCTGATGATCGTAGAGCGGGCCGAGAGGGGCGGGGATCATCCGGGTGGTACATATCAGGTTCGAACGAGGACAAGGAGCGTTGCGGTGGTTCATGATAGGACGTATCGAACGTCATTTGAATTTCCTCATCCTTGGGAGGAGGGGGTGGAGGTGGAGGTGACTGTGCAGGGGTCGGCTGTGGTGATTTTTGGGCGGGCTCATGGGTTTTGGAATCTTTCGCAGTGGAAGGTGATGGCGTAGCGGGTGAAGTCAAAGGTGGAGAATTCAAATCCAACTTCATAGGGGGCAGAGTTGATTCAAGCTGCTTAACCTCCAGCATTTCCGAAGCTAATTCAGCCTTGATGGCGTCGATATCGAACAGCACACTGCCTGCTGCGTTGCTGCCTGTTGGGCTTTGAGGCGATTCAGATTGATCAACATCATATGACTCCCATGCCTTCTTTTGAGCCAGTTTTCCCCGTTTGAATAAGCCAAACCGTTTCTTCTCTGGCTTAGTCTCTGCTTCTCGACGGGCCTCGTCGATCTCACGGATCAGCTCTCTTTGTCGTTCAGCATGGTTCTCTGGGTCGGGGTCTTCGATTTCCGCAAATTCCTCACTGAGAACCTCCCACCCAACATGCTTTAAGAGACGGGGCATGGCTGCGCGATAGTCCATGTGCCCGTTCACCAGCTTGGTGACGTCCACGTTTTCGAGGCCTGGAATGCCTTCAACGGGTGCTAGACCAGCCACACGCATGATACCTCCGGCAGTGGCACGGAACAGGTATCCTAGGATCCAGTCGTTCGAAGAGTATCCGTTCACGAATCTACCGGAAATCACACCACGGACCTTGAGGTATTCGTCTTTGTTCGCGACCACAGGGGACCCGAAAAGATAGACATTCTCAATAAGCCCATAAGCACCTTTGTCGGCGAGCTCCTTGAGGCAGGAAAAGATGACTCTTGAGCCAAGAGAGTATCCGAGCAAAGTTATCGGTCGCTTGCCCAGGTTACGGTCCATTAGTGAATCGGCCATAATGAGGCCCGCCGAATTGGCACGGGCAAGTGAGACGTTCCAAGGGTTGTCGATTAGATAGGAGAGCTTCGTGAGGATAATGGGAAGTTGTATGGAGGCCATGAGCGCTGTTAGAATGGTGCTTCCGAGCACTTGTTGTAATCCTTGGGTCAAAGCCTAGGTTGGGTTTGTCAGTATCCTGATCGTATGAGGGTCACTGTGTGTAAAACCTACCTCTGTAGCTAGAATATTTATGGTTGCACCCATACTTTTGAGCATCTCGGGCTCCCACAAAACCGAATAGATATCTCCCATGATAGGATCGACAGTACTATACGGCAATCGCACATCGTCTACATTTCCGGCCATCCACCCTGACACCGTGACAATAAGGTTAAATCTCTTGTTGTTGTGCAAAGGACGATATTCGAACGTCTGGACCGCTCCAGTACGCCTATGAGACGCTCTCAGTCCTATTGTACTCCCCGTTAGAGTAGCCCCAGACGCAATGAGAGCTGTACCGCCAGCTCCACCGAGGAAGGCGCTTGTTCCACCAACTCCAATGGTAGTAAACCCGGCGGCAATACCAGCACCGATGACTGGAGCAAGAAGACCAGCCGAGAGACCGATGACCAGCCCACCACCAACAGTGGCCAGACCCATAACCATGTATTTGCGTTTCAGCGCCGACTTGCGGCGCTTCTCCATATGTTCGGACTCATCCCATGTTTCCTTCTCTGCCTCCTCTTGCATTTCCAGGGCATCAATGACACGCTTCTCGAATTTGGATATCTGCAACCACGAAATCTCCATGGATTCTCCTACATTCTCTAGCAATGTCCGTGACCGCGAGTCGTAGCTTGAATCTGAAATCAATACCAGGAAAAGGTCGCAGAGAACTGTCCAACGAATATCGATATCGATTTTCTGGGATGTTGGTAGCTGAGACGGCGTCTGAACCTCTGGAACGCTCCCATCGGGGTGAGTGTCGTACGGTGGTGGGGAATTTGTTTCTGAGGATCTATTGATCTCAGTCGATAAGCTAGACCGGTCCCCATCCTTCAACGTGCTCGATCTTATCGAGGATAGAGATTTCTTGGACAAATCATCTTCTTCGGCTAACGGATTCTTAACACGAGCATTCTCCATGAGCGGCCGGACAAGGTCTTCGGGCTGTACGCCATGCTCAGCGAGTTGCTCAATCATCACTTGTTCCGCCTGGTTGATGTCCATGTGAGAGTACAGCCTCGCCATCATCGCCTGGCCCCATCCTCGGGTTGAATCAAGCGCTTTTTGCTTCCGCTTGCGAGTCGACTTGGTTGTGGGTGCTCTATCCATGTCCCTTACCATCCTGAAAATGGTCAAGCGTGTCACTCCTACATAAGCGATTCTTTGGCTTTCGGTCAAGAGATCTTTCGTAGCTTGCAGCTGGCTCAAAGTATCGCGAAGTTCTTCTCCTTCGTATCCCGCGCCAGTAGCAGCGGACTCCCGGAAAAGATAGCTGGTGTCTTCGTCCATACTATTGATAGACTCGGCATCATCGTCGAGCTGAACCCTGGTATATCCTCTCCCAGCTCCTCCAAGGCCTTGATAAACCGCCTCATCATCGTCTTGCTGTGTTCCACGGGCAATCAGTCGTCCATAATCATCGTAGAGGTCAAACTCGTCTAGCGCGGTCATATCCTTCCAGTCCCCATCGTCGCTCTCTTGGTCTTGTTCGTGATCATCTTTTTCCTTATGCTCATGCAGCCTCTGATGTGACCACTCCGACATGGGTATATCACTCTTCACTGCGTGTTCAGGCCGCGACGATGTAGACTTTCTAGTACCATCCTGGGCTGGCTTTTCGGTATAAGGTGGAGGTGGTTCACGTTCGGTGTCTGGCGGTGGACTCTCTGATGTACGTTTCTCGGTTGTAGATACCGTTACTTCGGTCTCTACTCTGTTGGGCGTGGATGTCTCGCGCTCATTTGATTCGGGAGCTTGAGGGGCCTGGGGCTCCTCGACTCGACTGTTTTCAGGAGGTGTCTTACTATCAACCGGTTCCTCTACTGAAGAAGTCTTCCCGACCCCTGGCTCTGTAGTTGCGGTATGGTTAACAGAGCCAGAGGTATCCTCCTCCGCATCATGAAATTGGTCTTCGTTAACCGTCGACTCGGTATCTCGTCGGGGTGGCTGAGGTCGCGATCGAATTGGTAGCCCGAAATCATCAAAATCCTGCACAGCTGTCGTTTCTTGGTTTGTGGTCGGCTTGTCTACCGGCGCGCTCTGCTGCGAAGCGCCATTTCCGCCTTTATTGTCGTCAGTTGGTGTCTCGGCGTTTTGTGGCGAGGGCTCGTGTGACAGGTCCGAAGTACGTGAGGGAGGCTGATCACCAGGGAGGTCGCCAGAGTGGTGAACGGTGGGAGCCGGGCCCGAGCTCATCCTTCATCGAAAAGGAAATCCCAGAAGCAGTCTTCAAGTTGGCTTCCTTCTAATCTTTTGTTTTGCCCAGTTGGTACCCCCGTCTGAATTCCGAGACAGAGATACGACCCATCCGCGCAAACGACCGCCCTGAATCCTAAAAGCTTGCACTCTGGCAACTTGATTCCTTCTTGTGGGCTATCTTGAATACGGTGTACAGAGCAGTGTGACAACGGTCCGGGCGTCAGGTGTTCGGGGTGGTGTGGATCCGAAAAGGGGTTGGATGGAATATTCGACAACGGATAACTGGCTTCGGAGACTGCTGAGGGGACGTTTGGATGGTTAATAAACAGCAAAACGCAGGAAAATAGAAGAAAACGAGACAGATTGGCGCTGCTTACCTTCTACTGCAGTTATTATTGCTCCAAGAAGTTGTTTCTGTGATCGGGAGGGGTGTCCGCGCGGCGTGAGGTTCTGAAAGCGGCGATCCAACTTTAGGTACCGGTAGATCGAGGCGTGGGGTTGAAGGGCAGCTGGTGATCACGTCAAATGCAATCGACCCCCGAACTCACTAGCGAAACACCAAGCTCAAACGGTTGTTTGATACTAGTGCAGTTCGCATCAAATAGTGACATCGGCTGTCGCCCGAAGCTCCGGTTTGATCTACGGTGGTCCAGGGTATAAATTGTGTACGACCGTCCACAATCGTGAAATCAACCACATTACCGCGTAAGAAATTGGGGATTCTAAATCTCTACGCTAAGCAATCCGAAGATCTAAATCTTTCTCATTAACTCGCTCAAGGCCCATAATGGTGGTGTTTTACAAGACCTCTTCGACTGATAAAATACAAGTGTGATACCTATACCAAATCGCCCCATTCTTGAAGATTGAGAATTAAACCAACAATCTGCTACTTCCAGACCAAATAGGGTTTGACAAGTTATTTATCGTCAAAAACGTATGAAAACGGAAACAAAACAAGGACCTAAGTGCTCAATCAAGGCGTGATGGGCGGATACTACTATATAGTACTTCGTAGTACAAGTATCCGTCTAAGCGACCCCAGATGGGTTCCCTCTTCTAATTTTGTCAACCCTGTGCAGCATTCCGTTAGTTTGCGTTTAGCTGCTATGTATGTTGGTAAAGGGACCGTGGCATACACGCTACTTGACGAACCGCCTTCAACGTCCACCTTCTCTGATCTTGCCTTCTCCCTATCCTGCAGGGACGGCGCTTTATTTCGGTCGTGATGTACGCCTTCAACTAATCGTGACTCGGGGTTGGAGATTGATTTCTGGAAATCATCGTCCTTATCTTTAAAAATTGTCCATGACGGCCGTTAATACCGGCGTTATCATGGCAATCGCGCATCCAAGCTCAACCAAGAACTTACTGGTAGAATTATTTTTTGGACAGTTCAGGTAGATGCGGCATCTTGTACGGTAATTGTTCACTTTAACCTGAGAATCAATTAAGGTCGGTTGGAATAAACTTATACCCGTTATATTCCAGGGTTGATGAAATTGAACGTCATTGCTTCGCCGCGTCCATTGAGAATAGCCATGTGCCCTCACCCAAACATGAAATTCACACAATAAATTGACCTTCACACTTTTATTCGGCCCTAGATTCTCTAGTCCCACGCCTGCATCGTCCATATTCCTACGTGGAGGGGCCATATCGCCATACCATACTGTTGGCGACTCGCAATAATTCAGAGTGGAAGACGAAGAAAGGATAAAATTCAGCTCAGATTGAGGTCAAATGTTTCACTAATAGTCGTTTCAATGTTTATTATCTAGTTGTATCTATCTAACCGCATAAGCGAGTTTTATGCCTATACCTATACTGGTAGACTGGTATGCAGTATACGAGAGTGCTCAGATCGTCATGTTGGTACGTAGAGGGATCTTCAATCTGCTCAGTGCTCAGTGCTCACCACTGTGCCCAGTATATTCAAAACCCCACAGCCGCAGTGAGATGCGCCGATAAGGAGATATTCTGCAGTGCAACCTGAACAGTCTTCGAGCAGTTCCAGCCTTCACAGTTGGTGCCAAGAGGCTGCCCTTCGTCGTTGATTCGACGGACTTCTCTAGGTGGAGCAGTACCAGCGATCTGACGTCGACGATAGGCAGTGAGGCACCCGCTGTCTGCAGAAACTGCCCCCACTGCACAAGCGCATCGTCCATCGTATGGCTGACGGCTGTTGAAGAAAATGATCATCGTCTTCTATAAAATCTGGGGAAATCATCTCCGCGCTCATGAATTATAATAACAACGAGATCCATCCAGACATTCACGAAACGCGCCATGAATTACGAAAATTGCAATCATAGTGGCAGTCCAGTCCCCACAGGGCTGCCCAGGCGCGGCCACTCACAGCTGACTCCGGCAACTGAGCACACGACATCGCCGTTAGGAACCAGAAGCGATGTCGCGGCCTCCTCGGCAGCCCGAGCTTGGAAACTGGGTCTTGGACTTTTGGTGGCTCTTGGATGGACCCAGGCTCCAAGCTCGTGGGCTCTCGTCGCTGCATATTAATAACCTGTCACCCAATGTCTGTTCTCCTGATTCTTTTCCGGCATCCCTAGCTATCATTTCCCACACCGACACCGCGATACTTGGCACTTTAGCATCGTTATCTGAATGAAATTGCCTTTATTTCTGGAGAAGAGAGCCTCGAATCCGAGTGAGTCCGGAACTTGCTGGGTTTCTCGCAATGCGCCCGCTAGTCTTCCCGTTTCTCCTCGCTCTCTTTGGGTTGCTGTCGGTCCACGCGGAGGGTGATGCCGGAGTCACTTTCGAGGATGTAAGGGACAAATTGCCCAAGGTTTATAGCGGGCAGGCCGAGGAATCCGCGCCAAAATATTTTCGTGAGTCTCTTCCCCGAAATCGTCGGTCCAGTCACATTTGATTGTACGCTCAGACGTAACTTGCTAACTTGATATCAGAGGAATCTTCGTATGTTGTCTACCGGTCTTCTTCCAGATGTTCAAGCACGCTAATTTGAATTCCCATTAGCTTTCACTATCATTATGACGGGCGGTTCGTACCCCTAGTCTTATTATTTTCATTTGATTTGACTAATTCCAATTACAGATTTGCGGAGGAACCGCTCCCCGATAACGAAACGCTTCCATATTTATCCGCACTCATCCAAACATACTTATCGACGATGGCTGACCTTCGTGCCGAAACCTGGATAATGCATGGCTCACTTCTGGCTTGGTGGTGGAATCAAAAGGTGACATACTTCGAAGACGTTTAGTTGCGGACATTTTCGCTGATGGGAGTAGATATTTCCGTGGGATAGCGATCTCGACGTCCAGATTAATGAGCCTGTAATTCACTTCCTTGCCGACTACTACAACATGACTGCGCATCATTTCGACCTTCCTGATGTCGAAGGTGGGCGGACATATATTCTGGAAATCAACCCTTACTATGTCATTCGATCAAAATCGGATACAGCGAACGTTATTGACGGAAGGTGGATTGACACTTCGTCCGGATTATTTATCGACATCACAGCTGTGCGGACAGATGATGAGCGCCGAGAAAACGGCGAACCTGGAGCTCTGATGTGCAAGGACTACCATAATTTCGATGTGAGTGCGAGTTGCCAAATCCCAACCGACAGGACAAAGACTGACTTCTTCTAGGAGTCCGAAATATACCCACTCAGAAACACCTACTTCGAAGGGGTCCCCGCGAAAATCCCATATGCATACACGAAGCTTCTTCAAGACGAGTACGGCGCGAAAGCCCTGACCAAAACCAACTACCAAGGGTATGCTCGCAATCGCCTGATTGCCTCGTTATATTATTGCTAACATGTCCCCTAGCCACAAATTCAACGGAAAGACTAGTATATGGGAGAAGATCCAGTGAGTTCATGCTTCTTGATCTTGGCTTTGTAACTTACGCTGACCGCGCTCTTCCTCTTCCAAAGAAACAATAGATTATTGGCGCGACGTCGGAAGGTCCCCGAGATCCCAGTTCGAACCACACCACTTAAACATTTATATGACAGCAATGTCAACTAAAGGCCTGGACGATTTGGCCATCGTTGAATCGCAAATCTAACTATATATAATGCGAACCCCTGTGCATACTGGCGCTTATGGATTTGTTTGGCTATTTTTTGGGGTTATGTCGGCGTTGATTTGCAAACGCGCAGCATGATAGCTTTGTTCTAGGCCTGCATTTGAGAGTTACTGATATCGTGTCGATATCTCGATACCATGTACTGTTATGTTTAATGTATAGATATACTCTGATCGTTTGGTACTTTCGCATCCAGCATCCACTTTTTGGACCTACTCCATATACCTCTATCGACCGTGTAACTGATACGAGTAGCCTCGTTGAGGTTGTATCACAAGGAATGCGGTGATGAAAGTGGCTGGGAAACCAAGCACAAGGCACAGTTCTCGGCTGTCCGTTGGAGAATAATGACGTGACTAAGGTTTATTATCCGTACAACTCCAGTAGAAACAATGCTCCCTGTCTCGTCTTTCAAGCGTTACTAGAAGTGTTGGGATACCTATACGTAGTAAGTGGTTGGATCTCCGGATCTGGGATCTCGGGGGATTCACCGCATTGAGACAAGTCCGGAGAAGGCTCGAGATCGTGGAGCACTAATACCACTCTAGATGTGTCGTTTCCATCCTAAAATCCGACATAAGAGTTGACACGTTGGTTTGACTTGGACTCGATCAGACAGCCTGACAGCCAAATCCTTAGTCAGCGGAATGCGTAGTGCGGGGGCCTGATCGCAAGGCAAATCAACCAATAAACGCGAGCCCCCACGATGAGCTCGTCTTACGCAGTACGATCTCCAGGATCCACTTCCACTTCTGCCTTTGTTCCAGCCCTCCAGGGTTACCGGAGGACACCGAGAACGCCGTCTGGACCGTGAAGCTACCTACAAGGAATACTGAGGTACTGAAGAATGCTGGCGCACTGCTGAGTTTCGCCTGGTTGGCTCCTTACGCTCTCTTTTAGATCCTCCCCTCTTCTCTCCTCTGTCCCCCGCCTTCACCCCCAGCAGCCCTTACATTGACGATGTGGTACGGCGTGGAAGCTGTCACATCTTCCATCGCATAGTCGCCATGTCGTTCTCGCCGCCGATTCAACCTGCACCGGAATTCGGAACCCACAATCCAGTATCCACATCGTTTTCCCAGGGCGATGGGAACGAGAACCCCCCTCCTCCAGCCTCTCATAAGCATGCATCTCAAGATGCTGTAGCCCTGCGGAGCTGCATCACCTGTCGCCGAAGGAAGGTCCGCTGCGACAAAAGGTCCCCGTGCTCGAATTGCGTCAAAGCGAGCATTGACTGCATCTTCCCCCCACCAGGTCGCGCGCCGCGCAAAGTGAAGCGGCAACCGGCTGAAAATGCAGAGCTGCTAACGCGGCTGCGGCAACTCGAAAATATAGTCGAGGCCGCGATGACCAATTCCAATACTCAAGCTACGCCGTCGCCGCCTCAACAACGCACCGATCGCTCGAGCGGCGATCCGCCTGCTGGACCTCAGCCTCCTCGTCATGATGAGGGTGAAAGTGGATGTCCAGCTGCGGCTACGGCCGCGGCGGGGCAAATGCCATCGTTGGAGCACGAGTTCGGAAGACTCGTCATTGAAGATAATCGGAGCCGATATGTGAGCAATCGGTTTTGGGCAAGTCTCGGAGATCAGGTTGGTTATTCTCCTAGCTCGTGTGGTTGTGTGTCAGCTAAATGCTGATGCTGGCTCTGAACTAGATCGAGGAATTGCAGGATATTCTTGACCATTCATCTTCCGATGAAGAGGACCACTCCTCACCAGGGTCGGCTTCTAGCTACTCCACGCCTCATGATGGAATGCTCTTTGGTTTCTATTCTCTTGCCCGCTCTCTCCGAAATTTCCACCCGCTCCCGGGTAAAGTTCCGGTGCTATGGGAAATTTACGCGGAGAATGTTAAACCGTTGCTGCCCGTGGTTCATGGCCCCGCAGCGCAGCAACTGTTCACAGCAGCTGCGCGGGCCCCAGATGCTTTGGATAAAAACAATGAGGCCTTGGTACTCGCTATGTACTTTGCAGCGATCGTCAGCATGTCTCCTGAGCAGTGTATGGCTCAGTTAGGAGAAGCCCGTGACACCCTTGTCGGCCGTTATCGGTTCGCTGTGGAGCAAGCATTGTCCAAAGCTAATCTGTTGAATACCCAAACCCTGACATTGATGCAGGCTGCAGTGATATTTTTGAACGCTGTTCGTCGAGACGATGATACTAAATTCGTCTGGTCAATGTCATCTCTTATACTTCGCCTGGCACAAGGACTCGGCTTACATCGGGATGGAAACAACTTTAATTTAAGGCCATTTGACGCTGAAATGCGTCGGAGACTGTGGTGGCACGTTGTTCTACTTGACCTTCGATCTTCCGAGGACCATGGGACTGATGTGCAGATCCACGATCGAATGTTTGATACCAGACTTCCCTTGAATATCAACGATGACGATATTTCTCCCTACATGAAAGAGCGACCGAAGCCGAGAGTAGGTTTCACGGACATGACCTTCTTCCTCGTGCGGTGCGATATCTGCTATGCTCTTCGGCGGGTGGCATATACATGTCCAAATACTAGCGGTGCTGTTTCAGGACCCACCCCGGACAACTGCGGCAATGTAGTACAAACTGTGAATATGCACATCGAAGAGCAATATCTGAAACATTGCAACATGGCGGATCCGATACAGTGGATTAGTGCGACAGTTGCGCGCCTAGTTCTCACGAAAATGTGGCTTGTGATACACCACCCGATATCACGCCAGGATCTCGAATCGCGAATCAGCCATGAGTCTCGGGAAAGCTTATTTATCACGTCCATTGAGGTTACCGAGTTTGCCCGTTTGATCAAAGAAGACGAGAACACAAAGAAGTGGAGCTGGATGTTTGATGCTTATATGCAGTGGCACGCTATCGCTATGGTGCTGGCTGAACTCTGCGTGCGCCCATTGAGCGCTCTGACGGATCGTGCATGGATCGCGGTAACAACTGTATATGATGACTGGCTACGGACCGCGAAACAGCGGAAAGGGATGCTTTGGAGACCGCTTGCAAAGCTTATGAAACGAGCAGGCGCCCTGAGAAAGAAACAACTAGAAGAATTAGCGGCTCATGTTGCAAATCAGCAAGCCGCTGCCCGAAACGCAATACCTGTTTCCGCGCAGTATGATCGGCCTTCTATAGGATCGCCTTTCTCATCGCAC
Source organism: Aspergillus puulaauensis (assembly GCF_016861865.1). Classification (NCBI taxonomy): domain Eukaryota; kingdom Fungi; phylum Ascomycota; class Eurotiomycetes; order Eurotiales; family Aspergillaceae; genus Aspergillus; species Aspergillus puulaauensis. The sequence goes on along the minus strand of NC_054860.1, from coordinate 755,995 downwards.
TTTCCGGAACACTCAAGGTTGGTAGCTGCGGCACCACCGATGGATTGGGATCCGTCCCAAGGCCCACTGGACTTTGATATCACCCAAGGCCCTATGGGTGCGATCCAGTCACTTTTCCCAGAAGGTAACTTCTTTGCCACGCCTGCGAACCTTAGCTCGACAGCACCACAGACTCAAGCGAATATGAATGTCCCCATACCCACGCTTAATGAACAACTGGCTGGAATCCCACAAGACCCTTCTAATCCAGCCGCCAATTATCCGGAATGGGACCAGGTGCTGCGAGAGTTTCAGTTAGACCAGGGCAATAACCCCATGGGCGATGTCACTGGGTGGGTGGCTTGACGCCTGCCTTTGACGAATTGACTATCCTTTTATATAATCGGCGCCCATATCTGCTATTGTATATCTCTGCATTATTGCCCTTGGCCTCCGATGCGTTGAGATACCCACATCTATTATCAACAGATATTCGCGGCATGTTTTGCCCTTATATTATATATAAAAGACTGTAAGCCGATACGGTCTTTATGCTTTTCTGGCTACAGTCATGTCACCTAACTAACTTTCTTACATTATATTAGTACTATATGACAATCTTCCGGCGCATAATGGCTCCAGCGGCAGTAGGTAGTACTATTCCACATTGTTGCCATGTCGCTGCAATTCATTCCCTCAATATCATATTAGAAAAAAAAAACCCTAATAATATATTTAATTTAAATCAAATTTCCCAATTAATTTCGCCTAGTTAAATTATGATTCCTGGATAAACCACTACATTGTACGTGAAAGAGAGGGCTATACTTATACCTCCAAGGCAGGTCACGTGCAGGCCACTCTATCCAGACTGGACAGCTTGCCATAGCTCCGCAACTCCAGGCCACGTCCACCCCATTGCCATCAATCCAATCGACCAACCCAGCACCCATTTTTCGCTTTCCACTGCGGTGTAAAATCTCATACCCCCTCTAAATCAACTTCCACAAAAAACCGAAGGAAAATCAACAACAATGCCGGCCAAACGCGCAGCCGCAGCCACCTCCGCTCCGTCACCCTCTCCGTCGGGATCATCAACACCAACCACACTCTCCTCAGGGCCCAAAACGCTGTCCGCGAACTCCTCCGTTCCCGATATCGCCATCCATGTCTGGCAACAGTACATTACGACCACGCCGCAGCGCACAATGCTCTTAGATGCGTTTATGGCATTCCTGATTCTCGTCGGTGCTGTGCAGTTTGCGTATTGCGTTTTGGCGGGGAATTATGTATGTTTCTTCCATATTCTATCTTGCCATTCTTTGAGCTACTTGAATGCTTTTCTTTTGTTTTCTGTCCCGTAAATCCTATCAATCGATGCTAACCCTGGTTTCTTCGCGGACAGCCCTTCAACGCCTTCCTGAGTGGATTCAGCGCCTCTGTCGGCCAATTCGTTCTCACGGCTAGCTTGCGCATGCAGACGAATCCAACTACAGAGTCTGGGGGTAAAAGTTCTGGTCCGGCGAAGGGCGCGAAGATTGTTGTTGGTCGTGGTGAGGGGGATAAGGATGGTGGTGTTTCGCATGAGAGGTGAGATTTACCCCTACCTATCTTTGTTTCTTTCTCTTCTCCATTTTCATCCGTTTGTGGGTGGATGGGATGGATATTGCGGCCACACTAGAATTCGAGAGCAGGAATGACCTTATTTGATGTGGATATGTGCTAATGCATTGCTGTTTTGTACAGGGCATTCGCGGACTATATCTTCGGGAGCTTGATTCTGCATTTCTTCTGTATTAATTTCATTAACTAAGCTGGGATTGGGGCTAAGATGGCTGAACTTGCTTTGTGGCGGAGGACGGGTGGATTGTCTATCTAGGTTACCTTGTCTGACAGGCACCACCTGAAAGGGCTACACTCGAAGGCTGTAGGAAGGGAGTATTTCCCTGGCGGAATTATTCTGGCATGATTGTTTGCTTATGATCTGTGCCTTCATTTATGAGGGCTGGATATTTGTATACCATAGCGTATCTACTTTACGTCGGATATAAGAAAAAATAGCACTAAACTTCAAGAGTTACCAGCTAGGGCTGTTCGGTCTATTTGCAATAAGAACCAAGGTGACCCTAACAGACTTAATATGAATATGGGTATATTATGCATAAGTGATCTAGGTCTATAATCTATTTCCCAGCATGATCGATGTAGTTTTAGCGTTGCTGGGTGGACGAAGGTCATCCACGCCGTGAGGCTCATATCCACGTTTCGGGTAGGAAGGTCGTTTCGACAGAGCCGGAGCCTGTTTTGCTCAAGGAGTACCCGCCATCAGCGGCTTCCTCTGCGTGCAAATTTCCTGGGAATGAACACCCGCTGAGATATCCTAAATATTCAGGCGTTCATAGCTCGATACCCTAAGAGCGCCGACGTGTGGATAGGTTGAGCAGCTGGAATCGTTTGTTGATATCTCCGCAGTATTACTACGGAGATAGACCAAATTACTAGAGGTATCCAGAGAGAAGAAATTCTGTGTACTAGCACCTCAAAACGCGCGTCCGCCCTTGCGCTTGATCTGCGGTTTTTTCACCACACTCCCACCATGGCCACCACCAGAAGGACTATTGCGCGGCGATGAAGTAGCGGTTACACCTCCACCAATCTTCCGCGCTGCCGCAGCAGGCCTGCGCACGACAGACCCAACTTCGACTTCATTCTTGCGTCTAGAAAGCTCTGTTTTCTCCTTTTCGCGCTGTTTGTCGGCGGCGGCGCGTTCGCGGTCCGCTGCGATTTGGCTTTCGATTTCCATGCGGCGGTTGAACTCGATTTCTGTGACGCGGCGGTCTCGGTGCGAGTAGCCTTTTTCTTTGACGGAATAGAACACGCCTCCTAGTTCTGCGAGCCACTAAATAGATGTTAATTGAATTGCCTTTTCCAATTTGAAGGGCGTAGGTGGTACTTACGTGAGGATCAACTGCGGTCACAGTTGACATGTACTCTTTACTTGTGAGGATGAGTTCGTGGTATACCACGTACTCCGGTACATAGCCTAACCCGTAGAGAGCACTGGTTGGGTGTAGCGCCATGCTAACACTGGTGCGGAGGTTGAGGAACTCGCCAATTCCCTTGACTCGCGCAGCTTGGTGATAGTAGCCGGAGCAGATACATTTGCGAATTTCGTCCCAGTCGGTTCCACAGGTGATGAGCGGCATCTTCTGCATAACCATGATGTCGTTGAGCTGGTCGCGAACTTCCTTCGCCTTTCGCAGCGTTTTGGCGTGTAGGAAATGTTTTGTGCACCAATGGTCAGAGTAACCGTTGGACTTCCACTGGGAGTACACGTGGAGGAGAGTTAGGTGATCTGATTCGGGGACGAAGAATTTCTCACGCGCCGCGTCAGACTCTTCTTGTCGCTCCTTGGGTCGGTAGAAAACGTTAGGCACAGACAGCATCGACACAATCGTCAACATTTCCTCGCTGCAGTCGTACTGTTCTGACGCCATGATGATGAGCTTTGCGAGAGGCGGGTCCATTGGGAATGGGGTCATCTGTCGTCCTAACGGTGTGAGGTCTCCTAGGTTGTCAAGGGCGCCTAGGGACCAGAGCTCGAAAAGGGAGGTTGAAATCGTTTCCTGGGGCGGAGGATCCATGAAATCAAAGTCCAGTAGATCTTTCACACCAAGGGATTTGAGAAGCAGCACTGTGTTAGAAAGGCTAGTTCGCTGGATTTCTGGGATCGTTTGCAGGTAAAGCTCATTCTTGTATGCCACTTCCGTATAAAGACGATATGCTTTACCAGGTCCCGTCCGACCAGCTCTGCCAGAGCGCTGATTGGAATTTGCCTGCGAGATCGGCGTAATTTGAAGGGTGTCCATGCCCATTTTGGGGTTGTACACTTTCAGCTTCGAGTAGCCTGAGTCGACCACAAACATGATACCATCCACCGTCAGACTGGTTTCCGCAATGTTCGTAGCCACGATCACCTTTCGAACTCCCGGAGCGGCTCGTTCAAAGATCTTCGATTGTTGCTCAGCCGGCATCTGACTGTAAATCGGAAGAATGCTAAGTTTCGGCGGGTCATTGAGCATTTTCAATCTTTCATCGACTAGCTCACAGGTTGCTTCGATGTCTTCTTGCCCCGTCATAAAAACAAGGATATCACCGGGACCTTGTGAAACGTGGATAGCCAAGACCTGCTTGACAGCGCTATCGACATAGTCCTCGCAGGGGGTGCGAGAGAAATGGACATCAACAGGAAATGTTCTTCCAGGAATGATAAATTCTGGGGCACTACCAAAGAACCTCGAAAACCGGTCAGCGTTCATAGTGGCTGATGTGACAATCAACTTCAAATCTCTCCGCCGAGCCAGTATCTTCTTGAGCAGGCCCATTAGAACATCCGTGTTAAGCGCACGCTCGTGCGCCTCATCCATAATAATACAAGAGTATTTGTCGAGGTCGGTCTGGACAAGTGACTCTCGAAGGAGGACACCATCCGTCATATACTTAATGGCCGTGTTCGGGCCGGTGCAGTCCTCGAATCTGATAGCGTATCCAACAAGATCCCCCAGATCAACTTCCATCTCTTCACTAACTCGCTTTGCGACACTCATTGCAGCTACCCGGCGGGGTTGTGTACACCCGATCATTCCAAACTTTCCGTAGCCATCCTCGTGGAGAAACTGTGTCAGTTGTGTCGTCTTTCCGGAGCCCGTCTCTCCAACAACCACAACCACCTGGTTATCACGTATAACCCGCAAAAGATCTTCCCGGACTGCAAATGCTGGCAAGAATTCTCGTTGCTCACGAAGTGTTTTGCTCTTACTGAAAGAGCTTTGGCCACCCTCGTCCTGTTTTTTCATATGTTGTGCAAACTTATTCCCGCCCTTATAGACATCCTCCACAGGCATTGCGACAGCAGTGTCACCTTCGTCTTCCTTCACCCCCATCAGGTTTCCCAGCGCGGTGCCGGCAACCGTGGTTGCTTCCTGCGCCTGCTTTTGTCGCTCCCGCTGCTGTCGCCGGTCTCGCACAACTTTGCTCCCTTTCCGGCTAAAGACAGCCATGTCACTCTGTGGATCGCGGACTGCCGAGATGGGCTCCAGCTGCTTTGTGAAGATCGTGCGGCCATCGAGAAAAGGTGGGCGAAGGTCATGGACAAGTAGATGGACACGAGTGCCCTCCTCATCTTCGGGCATGAAATCGCCATCGAAATCGCGTCTCTGGGCGACACCGGAGGTAAGCATCCGGTTTGTCTCCCAGTTATCGATATCTTTGCGCTTTGCATCGCGGAGTGGCGCCGGAAGATTCGAGCTTTTCTGCCTTTTTGCGGGAGGCTCGTTTGACGCCATTGTGAAAATGGTATACCAAAAGTATAGCACCCAAATATATCTTCTCAAAAGGTGAAAGAGTTTGTAATATCCAGAAGGTTCACCCTCCTGGCGGTTATTGAAGAAAGTTATTGGTCAGAACGAAAGCCGCGGGCTTGATATGAGAAATCAAACAGTGCAAACATGGTATCGCGATCACGTGCAATATGTTCAGGTAGCGACTGGGCTCCATTGGCAATGGATTTAGTATATCCTACGCTTTTATTTAATTGTAATTTTAATATAGCACCGGATGATATGCTCGAATAGTCCGTCACTGCCGTTGTGGTTGAAGGCACAATTTCCAGATATCTACAGTGTACTTCGTAGCTCAGTGAGGCTTGGCTAAAAAGTGGCCGATAACAGTCCGCCCCGCATAAACGATTCCAGATTTGCACTTACACTGCGCAACCAATACACAGACAAAATGGCTAGTCAACAGCAAATCAATCCAAAGAAGCAGCAAGGTACGCAGTTAGCGCGTCTTTTATTTCACGATCTGAGGTTAATGTCCACCAGAGCTTCAAACCCAGTACACCACCTACAAGAACACCCTCCAACAGCTTGCCCAGAAGATCGGAGATATTGAAACGGAGGCTGAGGAGCACAAGTGAGTTTTATTCCGATGTGTTCTTCTGCGACGGCCCCCATAGAGTTCTTAAATTGTCTAATACTAACACCTATGTGTGCAGACTCGTGATCGATACCTTAGAACCCCTGCCTCAAGACCGGACATGCTTTCGGATGGTGAACGGAGTTTTAGTTGAGCGAACAGTCAGCGATGTTTTACCTACGTTGAAAACAAATTCAGATGGTTTGAAGCAGGTGTTGGAGGAATTGCTGAAGTCGTACAAGTTGAAGCAGACGGAGATGGACAGTTGGAAGGTTTGTCCGCTGGCCGTGCGAGGCATATCCCTCCATATTGTCAAGAGGGGAGTTACTGACCTTTTGCACAACAGAAAAAGAATAACATTCAGGTTGTACAACCATAAGATCATGATTTATGAATAAAATTCCGCTTGTTGCTTCGTGGATTCCCTCTCTAAACCGAGTGTACTATATACGTACTTGATCGCAGATGCTTGCAGGCCAAAAGAGTTAGCTATTATATTGGCTTGCTAGGTATCTATGTATAATGTTCGATACAGCAATGATTCCTGGCGTGCTTAATCCCTTGAACACTAAATGTTCAGGTCTCGCGACTTGTCCATCGATATTCTTAGATAAAGTCTCCGGGAAATGGGACGAAGAGAGGATGGTAGGAGAAGGATGAGCCATCCTATGCACTTGTGCCTAAAGGTCAAGGCTGACATGATTGATTTATGCTGTCCAAATGACAATTGTCCGCCTGAAGCAATGCAAAACCTTGCATGAGTTCTCTAAGAACATAAATTTACGTCATTTTCATCCCGCATGCTTGAGAGTCCAAAAGACATGGATATCCTATCTGAGTTAGTGGGTGCATCATCCTGGCCAACCGTGATAAGGCGTCTATGCATCCATTAGGCGCACATGGGAGGTTGCCTCCCGGCCCTCGACTGAGTTGGCGATTTGACCAAGCCCGATCACGCAATACGCAAGTGTTTGTCAAGAGTATTAAAGTGAGTCTCTGTTTTCTTGGCTGCAGCAGTCCTTTGAGTGATGAGGCTGCAATCCTCGATGGCAATTTGGGGTAAGTGCACATCCGATACGCACCATGCAGCTGGCGTCATTGTTGGCCGCTTCACATCAGCCTTAGAGGGTTAAAAGTCGAGACCATACGATGTCGGACTTTTCGATCTGAGGTCTAGGCTCTGGGGGTGTAGATTCTAGAAACGTAGCGTAGGCGCTCTGGGTAGAGTCTAGGACACCACTGTGAGCGACGTCGATTTTAGTTGCGAAGGCTACATGCTGCATATTTTTCCGCTCGTCCCATCTGAGGTATGTCTTGATTTCATCTCCTGTTTGCTGGATATCAACTACAGTTGCTGGTTAACAAACGCTGATCATGTTAAGCGGGAAGGACATGGTAGAACTCTCAGGACTGGCCTGTTTGTTGAAAATGAGACCAAAGCTGACGGAGATTTTCATCCCACGGATGAACTGATAGGACGTCAGCCTGCGCCTAAGCTGATCCCTGACAGGATCCGAGGCCAAGGATATGAGCTGTCGAACCATCTGCGGCGGCTGCTTGTGGATTTGGGTGAAACCAGCAGTTTCACCCTGCTATCATGATAAAGATAACAATGATATTCATGACAACGAAAATACTGTGAAGTAACTACTCACTATTCACTCTGGATGCTGCAGCCGGTGAAGTTGATGATGTCAGGAACAGTGAGGTGCACCCCGATGTGAGATCACGTGTGGTACAGTACAGATACAGCCCCCCGCCTCCATTTCCTTCATTTGCCGGGTGAACCATCCCACGCTTAACCCTAAACGGCAGTTTGGGAGGTATCAAAACGTTCCAGGGCTGTCACGGAGACCTAATCCTATGGGTTCAGACTTCAGAAGGCAGTTCAACACATCCCCTGCAGCTCTTCTCCCTCTTTCTTCCCCTTCTCCTCTCGAGCATTATTCAATCCAATTCATCCAATCGCCGAAGCGTCTGCTGCCAGGTCTGTTCTTTTGTTCAGAGGACGACCACCTATATTGTCTTCGGGGTTTCCTGGCGTTGTTTCGCGTGTACTTGGAATCTCCATCAGCCAGTGATCGTGCTCCTCAGCCAGGGACTTCTGGTTCGCCAATTGCCTGCTGCGCGCATCGCGGCCGTCTCCAGTAATTACCTACCCTATCTCCCACGCCCCCCTCCAGCAGGCCAATTATTTACTTGACACGCCAGATCTATTCCACAAGCATTTGAATCCTAAAAGAATAACCCGACAATCGCCTCGTGCTCTTTTGCTGGATTGCCCTCCCACCTGCGCAACGTGCCACTGCCAGTCATTGGCCCACAGCGTTACTTTCGGATCAGCCGCCCTGAGCGCATCGCTGACGTTACCCGTCTTTGCCGCTACTCATTTGTAAGTTATCCCCAAGACGCGTCCGCCGAACCAAGCAGGGCGTCTTGAAGTTTCCAAAACCCTAGCGCGATGTCCCCCATCCCTGGGCATCAAACTGTGCTCTCCCGCCCAATAAACAATTTAAGAAAATATGAAATAAAAATAAAAAGGCCCTCTGGTCTGCCTAGCGCATTTTCCATGTCATCGGCGAATGAGATCCTCCCCGCATCTCATTTTCACCGCGAGGGCAGAGTTGTCATGGACGCGTTTGCCAATCCCCCACACACCCTGACTACTGCTTTTTGTCCCTGTTCAGGCTGTTGTGAAGCAACTCGCTGCCCAGCCAGATACGCTTTGCTTTCTTTGGTTCATGAGCCTTGATTTTGCGTGGTGTACACTCTCTGACGTGGATGCCAACAGAGCTTAACCTAAGCCATTCAATCTAAAAACGGAATCGCCTACACTTTCGCCAACATCTAAAACCATGTCGTCGGCCTCTCCCTCCAAGGAACCTGAGGTGGAACAGGACCCTCCATCCGGTGAAGAACAGGAGCAAATGGATAAGGACCAAGATCTCCAAGCGCAAGGTCAGGGAGAGTTCGAGGTGAAGGAGCAGGATAGATGGCTACCAATCGCAAATGGTTAGTTGTGTCCCCTTGCAGCTTTTTCTGTCCCCCTGATTTGCGCGTACCTTGCGTTTATCTGCTGCTCGATTGCTGTCGCCATACTGTCCGAGCACCACTGCCGTTCCAATACATTTTTTTCGTTGGTTCCAAATGCTCTAGCCCTCATGTCTATCCGTTCAACTCATGTGAATATCGTTGGATATATCACGCTCGGTCCATGGACGCCGTTGTGAATCAACTGTTGCCCCTGTCTTTCAGTTTCAACTATGGCCTTTTCCAACATTGATAAAATAGCATTGCGCACACTCTGACAGTTGCTATGCAGTTGCCCGAATCATGAAGCTGGCATTGCCAGAAAATGCAAAGATCGCAAAAGAGGCTAAAGAGTGCATGCAAGAATGCGTGAGCGAATTCATCTCCTTTATTACTAGCGAAGCATCCGAAAAATGTCAGCAGGAGAAACGCAAAACCGTTAATGGAGAAGATATTCTGTTCGCTATGACCTCGCTTGGGTTCGAGAACTATGCTGAGGCGCTCAAAATTTATTTGTCGAAGTATCGAGAGGTAAGACCTGTGCAACGTCTTTGGACAACCTTGGCTCATCCTCGGGTGGTCTTTGTACCAGCGCTCGAATTGCTAACCACTTCTAGACCCAATCCGCAAGAGGGGAGCATCAGAATCGACCACCAAGTAGCGGATACGCCGGAGGCGGACCCGTTGGTGGGGCTGGCGCTGGTTCTACTGCTGGGCGTCCAGCGGCGGGAGCGTTTCCCGATGCAACTGATAGCACGGGCAACATCCTGAACCAAGGCTTGGACCCTTCTGAACAGGATGCCTCAGCTTACGGGTACCCGCCCATGGTTGGTCAGGGTCATAACGGAGCAGGTGGTGAATCCTATTAATCCCGGCAATACCGACGCACAGGTAACTTCTTGACTGTCCTAGCATCACATACAAACTCCCGTTGCAGGGCAGTCAGGCTCTTGTTCTTCAGCAGGTTTCCTGTTTGAAAACGACCTTGATTTGCATAATGAGTATCATCGCAGTTTCTGGAAACCGCTCTCTGTACGGCGTCCATATGGTCCGGGGTATTTATTTATGGGGACTTATTCACCGGAGTTTCTTAGTCGATGGAACACAGGACAGGGATTTGACGAACTTTATTGTTAGGATTTAGCGCTTCACGTTCTCGCTCCTGCTTGTGCTGGCCCCCTTTTGTCACTATTCCACTACCCTCTTCTCGAGCTTCGTTGCTGCTTGATTCCCTCAACTTGTGTCAACGCGTTCCAGGTGTGCGCCGGCTTATTGCAGATGTGGTTCTATTCAGTGTTGCGTTCATTATTCTGGGTTTTATGGGCTTTTAAATAATACACGGGCGGTTGATTATCAGGAAATGAAAGTTTAGATGATAGATAAAGCAATTGAACTTGACGTCTTACAGGGTGGCTATAACTAAGGTTTTTTAATGGAATTAGAAGTAAAATGAAGGCTGAGAGCTAATTCAACCCCGACATACTACCAAGACTACAAGCACCAGGTACGTACCTGCTGCACGTACTCAACCTTCCGTTCTCAGAACAATACCAAGTACTTATTTGATGGGCAAGATAGTTATGCTTAGATAAATAACAAAAATTACATATATGTCCAAGTTAGAAGGCAATAAGCAATCATGTCCACATTAAAAAGAAAAGGGGTCAAAAAGTACATCAGTGTATCATCTAAGACTATACCAAGAAACGCCAAAATGTTTTCCAATGTTTCCTACCCAAACCCAACAAACCAAAAAAGTTTGTCGGACACACACGTGGTAAGAAGCTAAATAGTAAAAAAGAACAAATATAAAGTGCGATAGGTGCAAAGCGCACAGATGTATCTATATCCCCGCAAATTAACCATGCATCCACCCACCATCCTGCAAGAGATCCGACATTGGAGTCTCCTGCCAATAAATCTGGCGCCATTCGTCTTCTAATTCGGTAATTCCCTCCATTGCCGAAGGGAGAACAGGCCCCTCTAGGTCACTGAAAGAGAAAAGTTGACGCCAGTCGAGCAATTCGCGGTGATTTTCAACGGAATCCATGGGGGTTAGGTTATTAGTGGGAATCCAGGTGTCGAATGGTTGAGCCGTATGCGGGCTTAATGCTGGAGGCTGCTGTGTAGTGGAATCAGGAGTAGGGACATCGTAGGATACTTGTCCGTTTGGTTGGGAAGAAGGTATAATGCTATTCGCGGGTATAGATGTGTTATTAAGATTTGCTGAGTTGAAAACTGCAGACGTGTTTTTTTGCTGAGAGGTAGAAGTGTTGTTATTCACGCTGTTGTTGCTGAATCGGCCGGGTCCTTCGCTGGCTGTATTTGGGCCCTGAAGATCTTCTTGGAGCCGTCTAGATTCCTCAAACAACCGTAGAATAGTGCTCGCATGGGACCAGAACTGGGCCAGCTCGCGTAGTGAGTATGAAGCCGAGTCAAACCGACGGAGAGCGTTGATAGCGAGAACCGGATTGGAAAATCGTAGCTCAACCCGTACTTGAATCATTGCCGTAAATAGTGTATGTACGCCAGAGTACCAGAGGAATTTAAGTCGATCATGTAACCGAAGTTCCTCGAAGATGGATGCAATCACACCCGCGGCCGCACTGCAAATTTCGGCGTCGTGCGGGCCGTAGTCGTCCGAATAAGCCGAAGCCCTTGGATGGGGTCGATGGAGAAGGATTAGGAAATTATTGTAAGTGAGGTGCAGCATGGCAGACCAGGGATCCATATCCGACGCCCGCAGACGTAGTCTATCTGGAAGCTTCAGAGACCAGTTTGCCAGTGCTTCATCAGCCTCGGGCAGCGCAGCTTTTCGACGTTCAGCGCTAGTTCGAAGGCCGAAACGCTCACGAACAATATATGATATCATCGTACACAGCTCTGAAAAGTGAACAACGAACTCTGTCTGTACACGCGGACCACACCCTTCAAAGTCCGAAGCGGTTAACGGTGACACATCGGAGTCCTCGAGATTTCTAAAATTGTGGTATGTTAGCGCATTGTTAAATAAGGAATTTCTACAACTTTAAACGGCGGTTTAGGGGACCTTACATAGCTTGAGGTCGACCATATGACAGAGACACCATCACATCAAACTGCACTAAGATGTACCACAGTCTTCTCCACATTCGGCGATCCCGAGGCACGAACCTGCTGCATACGGGATTACGATGCATCCCCAGGCCAGTCGCGATTCTAGCAGCGAATCCGATCCAATAGTGTGCATTGGCGGAAACATCGTCATCGGCCGCATCCGAGTGCCAGGTCATTAAAAGTGCGGCTTGGACCAAAATATCACGGTTTCGCTCGATTCTATAGTCGATCAACCACTTCGCACGGCGAAAGAAGATCTCCTTGAGAGCATCGCGTTCGGCCTTAGGGCGTGTAACATGCGCCCCAACTAGTAATATAGCCTGCAGAAGGAGAATCGGTGGAGCATCGGCCGGATCCCTATTGCGATACTGTGTCATGAACAAATCTTCGTCGACAATTGGATAGCCTGTATTAACATTCGCAAAATAGGCTTCCACAAGCTCATCCGCAAGGGCAGGCTCGGGTAACGTAAGTGCGTCAACGAGTAGCTGGTCGTGGCCCGTTCGTAACTGCCGTCGAGGAATCTCATTGCCCGCAAAGTGATATACATCGTCGCCGGTGTCCCGTTGCTGGCGAATCAAGAATGACATATTTGAAAGTTCATGTCCGACGTATATTGCTCGTACGCCTCTTTGAATTTCCCGACTATCTGAAGCCTCCTCATCAATCAAATTGACAAGCCTTTTTTCGACGTCTGCGCGCGATTCTCCTTCAGATGCATCAGCGGCCGGGGGTCGGCTGTATTCGGTGGAAGCCGGATTCAGCAGGACGTTTTGATAACGATTACCATTGTTAGGGTTATTATCGCTCGATGTTTTAGTATCATATATATGATTAGGGCTTTTAGCACTCGGGGCGCGACTCGTAGTGCCAGGTGGGGTTGTGATATCCGGTTGAACAGCACGAAATGCAGTTGTAAAAGCATTGGGCGCCACCTCCGTCGACGGCGAAGTGGGAGAAATTGACTTTGAAACTTGTTCGTGACTAGGCGGCCGGCAACGGATCGGAACTGGGTCTAGTATCGATCGTACCGCCAGGCGTTTCTTTTTCTCGTGAATTTGACAGTCGGTCTTGCCAGCAGACCGGCAATTGGAGCATGGCAGCCCTACAAGACGGGCGTCACATCGTACTTTGCGGCGGTGGCAGTGAACACAGGCCGCGGAACCTTTGCGCGCAAATTGTTAGATGTCGTATACAAGGCAAAAAGGCACATTGGTGTCAGGTTGGGCTCCTGAGGTACTTGCCTGACTTGCGCTTATTTACACCATTACCGGAGGGTGTAACGTTGGTGGGCTGCGCTGCGGAGGACATAGCCGAAGCATTGACGAACCTATTAGGGCCTGCAGACTGGCTCCTTCATTATCCGTGATCGCTGAATTTATTCGGAGAGGTTGTGTGAGCCGATGACGTTCAGGACATGGTTTGCAATGATTCATTCGTCTCAGAATTGGCACGAGGAAAACGAACGGCGGCGGGCGGGAAAGCGGCGGAGGGCGATAAGAACAAGGCGGGGCCCCAGTATGTCACGTGGAATGCGGAGAGCAGATTCTAGACTAATATATACGGGCACGGATATGCAGGAAATAATAGATACTATAAATTAATTAATATACTGTTGCATATAATGGCGCACCTGATGCCACCTAGTAGAACTTATTTAGAGTCATCATGCCCGGTCATAAGGAGCGCGAACACAACGTCGGGCGATGGAGATAAGTGCCTGCTTATTCTACGGTACATAATTGATAAGGTACATATAGTCTATACATTTTTCCTCTGTCTCATTTCATCATTAATCAAACACGGATTGGAGCCGTCCCTGGAAATCCATCCTAAACCGATCGAGGTATGACAGGATACTGTTGTCGAGTCCCCTTTTCCTTAACCAGACAGACATGGCGCCGACGAAGACAGCGACAGCCACGGAGCCGATGGTGCGTCTGTGGCTCCACAAAAATCCGATGAATTTCTCCCTTCTCTCTTCGCCGCGAAGGTGTTCTGTCTGTTTATGAAATAGTTCGACGGCTGCGCCCGTAGACTGTGTCCTGGAGCCATCTCGGGTCGTTTTCAGGACACTGCACCAAGGAATCCTTCTCCAGGCTCCAGATGGTAAGGATTCGGGTGGGTAGTCATGGAAAAGCTGCACCGCTCGAGATATGAGGCCTTCCAGGTCAAGGGGTTGTGGCAGTTTTGAAAGAGTATAGTGTAACATTTCCGGTTCGTCCTCTGGAATTTCGAGTAACTCCTTCCTGCGTGAGAGTACGATAGCAACAAAGAGATATATTGAGACAACCGGCTCCCAGGCTAGGAAGAAGTCAAAGAGTCGCGCAATATCACTATACTCCTGGATATCGTGTGCATACAATGTGAGGGTTGCGGAGAGTGCAAAGAAAGGTCGAATACCTAAGAGGCGCTTGTGGAGGGCCTCGTCGGCCTTTTGGATTATGGCTGGGATGAGCTGCAAGTGCTTGACTGCCGGCGAAAGCGACGGCAACATGTAGTCCCTAATCCGGAGCATGGACAGTCGAGCAACAGCTGGAGCGGATTCATCTTCACCAAGGACTAATAGCAAGACTTGCACAATATCATGGTAGCCTTGAAAATAGCACAGCATAGGGTAGTTCCGCAGAACTCGCTTGATCACTCGTGACAGCTCGTTCTTTTTCGAGGATAATACATCATCAGAGCCTGTGGGCAAAATTTTAGCATTGGGTCAGAATTTAGACATAATGTACTAAGGACCACTTACATTCGGGATAGTATACAAAGGAGCGGTTCACATCCAGTCGAACTTGTTCTTCATCGCGATGGGGCGATAAGTCAGACTCAGGCGAAAGCGTGCTCTGCGCGCTCTCGTCGTACTGGAGCAGGATGGGCCCTTTATTGCTAATTAGCGTTTTAAATCCAGCAAACTCGTGGGTAACATGCAGGCTAATCGTCTGAGCTCATCCTTAAGCAAGCCACCTTCAGATGTAGCGTGTGAGATCAAGGCATCTATGTCGCGGAGATCGCATGCCCTCCGGATAGCCTCGACTTTTTCCGAATCGTGAGCTGATTGTACCTCAGAGCTGTGCGCAGAGTCGTCGGTCATAGCATCAAGCGCCTTTTCGGATGTCTGATTTTTTGAAGAGACACTCCTTGTTCGTGGAGGTTTGTGCATATCAGCCATTTCCCAGGCTTTGTAAGAATATGTCAAACCGAGTTAATGCCTTCAAGTTGATAATAAGAGGCAGACATATAATTAGAAGCCAGACAACGAAAAGAGGCAATTCCTTTGCTGGCGAAAAGTGGCTGCCACCTCACCTGCCGCCTGCTGCATATAGGAGGCTATCCTAGTTGCTCATATGTGGCCGTCGTTCGGAGGAGTGTTCACAACCTGACCATCAGTCGCTATTAAACATTCAGAAAGTCAATCATGGCAGCCAGATGAGCTTACATCCCGTTGAAGAACAGCCCGAAGGAACGAGTCTGAAACCGAGCGGATGGGAGTTCAAGGGAATGGCGATGGTTCCTGCCTAAGGCTTCAATAAATGACGCGTGATTATTGGTCCGTCCGATTTTTCCGGCAGCTGCTGAGTCATCTATATTTTGCAGGCATCAATGAGCTGCATTTTGAACAGCCCACCAGCCCCTCCAAGCCACCTCGGAGAGTTAGGTATCAGTTTACCGTCCAATCATCCTTGAATGACATTACTGGGACGACGATACCAATTGCAAAATCACGGGTGTGCTGCGTCTTTGGCTGCTTCTGTACCCTTACAATCAGCCGCCGCGTGATGGAATCATCAGAAATTCGTTAGCTACACTTATCCACCTTTTTCCTGACAGTCAGTCATGCTTGGCTGGTCTTTACAACGGCTTAATATAGCTCTATTCTTCTCGTCGAGCCTAGGTCCACGGAATCAGCGAGATTTTTAGGCTCCTTTTTTGTAAAGGATCGCCTCAGTCTTATCTCCACTCTCTCCGCTCTGTAAGTTCTATCTTCCATAAACAATACTTGCCACGGAAGTCCTGGCATTGTCGCGGGGTCTGACTTTTTGTTGTAGTCACACAACTGTCAGAGAAGCCTCTCTATCTGTAGCGATATATGCTCTTGGTGACTCTGCTATCCCCATTCTATCTCTGTCTCGTGTCTCTTTACCAGTTCAAAACACGGCCAGAATGAAACCAACGTCTGCAATACCAACCATGACGAGATAAGACTAGCCGGGTCTCTACCACTTCATACTTTACTTTTCGTTCCCGGACTTGCCTTCAGGACCTTCTCTTCCTTTGTATTTGTACTTTTGTTTATTCACCACTTGAGGCTGATATGGGAAATGAAGGGAGAAGTCCCGCTCTATGAAGACCTATTGACCTAAACTATCCCCATATATACACGATAGAGTCTGTCACGTTGGGACCCGCCATCCACGATTGAAAATCCCTTGATCAACAAGTTGCTTTCTCTTGAAGGGACCCTCGGGATTTATACTCAGCACAATTACACTACGACATGTCTGGGAAAATGCCTTCTGAGAGCGAGATGGATATTGACTCGGGTCCTCTAGCTAGCAAAGCAAAGCTAGGACTCCTAAGCCACACTCTAGTATCAAGCCCAATCATTCAATGGATTTTACCGGCGCGCCTCCGGAGCAAGTACCAGAATGACGTTATATTTGTTGGCGAACGGAACCTTCAGATCAAGGAAGCCATATCTGGAACACACTTGGAGGAGGTTTCTTCAAAATCTGATTTTGATTCTTATATCATGGCGGCGAAGGTGATCAATGTCAGCACAGAATTGCCATGGGAAGCCCAAATGAGGGTTGGGTCTGATGGTGCGGATGCTACCCTGGAACTGCGAGGCGGCCTTCCTTCTCAAATAATGGTCCTCAGTCTTGCTTCGAAAGAGCTAGTGTTCCTTTACTATTCGAGCGTCGCCAGTCAATTCATTCATTGCCACCGGCCATTGCCAAGCGATGTTAGTACTTTTGAGCGATTCGGTCGAAATATTGCTGTTGAACCAAGGTAAGCCATGCTGCTCCAATGTCTCAGGGATAGTATCATAATCATGTTACAGGTCTAGGGCAGTTGCTGTCAGCGCCTCCTCCGACTATTTTGGTGTGTTCATTCTAAAGACGCCTCCTGTCGTCCAAGCCCAGATGTCGGAGGGCCAGTTAGATCCCGTAGCAGAGGTGCGAACGCAAACCGTTTATCGGCTTTGAACTTATCTGCTAATAGACACTGTGATTTTCTAGGAGCGCTTTTTTCGTCTCGACGGCGATATCATCTTCATGGAATTTCTCTACCCTAAATCCGAGGACGGGGACAAGATCATCCTTCTTCTCTTGGTCTCCCACAATCAGACAACACATGCTGTATGCTACGAGTGGAACGCATGTCAAACTCTACGCCAATCCCACCCACTCGTAACAAAAAAGAAGCTGCCACCGGAGGATAGACTGCCCACCATGATGATACCGTTAACCAAGGCCTCCTCTTTCATGTTGGTAACCACAACTGCGATGACTATCTATAAAAACAAGCTTGACTCCCCTGGGCAGCCTACCAAATACCCGCTTCCTTTTCCTGACCGCGAGCAACAAAGATCACCTCTATGGACTCGATGGGCAAGGCCATTGCGCAACTGGTTATACAACCAAAAACATGACGATATATACCTTTGTCGGGAAGATGGCAGGATAGACTACTTGGGTGTTGGGAACGAAGGTGACGTTGAGAACCAAGCCCAACTTGGTCACTTGTCCTGCGACGTTGACGCGGCCTTTGATATCTTAGATATTGGCCATGAGGGTGGCGATCTTCTTCTAGCTGCTGGTAATACCGGTGATGGAGGGCTGTTCGTGCAGAAAGCCCGAGACCAGCCTCGGTGCGTCCAAAAGTTTATGAACTGGTCCCCGGTTACCGATTCTGTTATCGTGAAGCCCCCTCCGAGCCCGACCGCGATAGCGGATAACATCATTGGTGATCGGTTGTTTGTTTGCTCTGCATCGTCTTTCGGTCGTGGAGCCGTGGTTGAATTGCGACACGGGATTGAAGCACAGGTTGGACTTCTTATATCCTTGGAAGAACTTTCAGGCGCCAGGGATATATGGATTTTACCAGACAGCGCCAACGGTGGTGTTTTCATGTTAACCTCAGACCCTGTGTCCTCAACCATTCTCTATCTTCCAGCCAATTTCAGCGAAGAAATATCTGCCATTGATGAATCCGATTGTGGATTAGAACCAAATTCACCGACCCTAGCAGCCGGGTACGTCCTGTCAGGAAGCCTCATCCAGGTAACTGACAAAGCGATACTTATCGGCACGACAAATGATTCGCAGACCCGTTCTCGCCATGAATTGGGTCCGGACGAGAATATAACAGTGGCGGCTATGCATAGTCCAGCATCCCTTATTGTTATTGCTATCCGGACTCACCAGGGAATGCACATCCAATCAAAAAGAATCACTCCTGTGGACATCGGCGTCCAAGTGTCCGATATTGGTCCGACCATTGACCTGGATTATGAGCCTGTCTGTATGACGATCCAAAATCTCGATATCGGTACTCTTGCCTTTGTCGGAAGTGGAGATGGTAAGGTTCGGGTTTATAACATTGATGGAAACGCCAAATTTCTCCTAGACATGTCTGTCACCGTTGACAATGATGACGACATTTCAAAGGCTATTGATAGTCTTGCAATAGTTGCAAACACAACCCAGCCACCCAACAAAGCCGTCCTGCTATGCGGCCTGCGGAGCGGCTTCTTGATCATGTTTGACGTCTCAACAGATGCCGACAATGTTGATTCTCCCCTTGGTATGGCTCTTCCGACAGAAACTTTTGGTCTTTAAATTATACTAATACCTTACATATAGACATACGTCAAGCCACAATCAGACATCTGGGATATACATCGGTTAAAGTACAGGCTGGGGGAAATATTGGGTTACTGACATGCGGCAATAGCTTCTGGCAGTTAAGCTGCTCCCAAGGAGAGCAGGCATCCGACTGCGCTATTCAAAGAGTATGGATAACTGACCAAAATAATGTGAGTTTTGCCATTCAATTTACTTCATACGCGGTATCTCACGCTTTTAGCCCGCTTACTACCCGAGAGTCATACACAGCTTCACTACAATGGGCGCCGAGAATGCGGACATGAATGGCCTTTCTGGCAGCCTTTTCTGTGTCGCAGATGGGCAGCTGATGATATGCACATTAGATCATGCTGTTAGGACTATTCCTCGAAGAATCGATCTACCAGGCAGCGCGCACAAGGTGGCTTATTCGCAGCATCTAAAGAGCCTAGTGGTAGCATACAGCCAAACCGCGTTCGATACCGAAACGGATCCTGTCAAACGTTATACCAGGCCATATATCGAGTTCCTTGATCCAGATTCCCAAGATCCCCTTGGCAGTTCTATGGAGGGCTTAGGGGACCAAAGAAGTAAGCCCTGGAGACCTCAAGGTGCGGCCGGTGAGAAGATCAGTTGTATTCTGGAGTGGACCCCGAGAAAGGGTGATGAAGAGTATCATTTCATCGTCATTGGGACCGCACGGCGGAACCAGTCGGACCGCGGTCGGGTTATCTTTCTTCAAACTTCTCGAGACTCGTCCACGGCCCAGATTGAGTGCTCTGTCAAGTATATCCACAAATTTGATGGCCCGGTCTATTCCATCGTCCCATATGGGGATTTCACATTAATGGTGTCCACCGGTCATGAAATTATAGCATTGGAACCAAAATCCGCGCAGCCAAGGCGAGTTCGCTCAGCAAGATTTTCAGTCTTGTCTCCGGCTATCTCGATGTCCTCTCACGGACCATACGTCTACCTATCAACCGCTAGGGAGTCCCTCCTGATATTGAAGGCCACCGAAGATAAACTGGCTTTACATGCATATGGCCGCCAGAAGCACGATGGGCTCTCCCACATCCACATCGGAGGGGAGATGAAGCTGACCTTGGCCTCCAGCAGAGGTGGGCGGTTGAGCTTGCTCTCAGAAAATGGCGTGTCTGAAACCGACAAGATGATGCCTGTTGCATTGTGCGAAGCGCATCTCCCTTCGTCCGTAATGAAACTTATTTCTAGCTCCGAGCCGTCCCCGCTTTCGTCTCGTTCTCACGCATTCTATGGCACTGCCATAAATGGTACAGTTTATCGTTTCTTAACTCTAGAGGAGAAAGAATGGCGTCTTCTACGGTTGCTACAGGATCTCTGTATCCGGGATCCCGTCATATGTCCGTTCACGCCCAGAAGAAGAAGGCAGCGCAATCCGGTAGGCCATGAGCCTCTCGAGTTTAAGCCGTCCCATATGCACATTGACGGCGATATCCTGAGTCGACTTGTCTCGCGTGACTCGGACCATCTGGCGCAAATGCTCGATGGAGAGCTTGGAGAAGAAGGGGAGACCGCAGGCGTGAAGTCAGGACCCGCACACGATACTGTCCAAATCTTCACGGAGCTGGCTCGAGATGCCCTTGGGGAGTTCACAAACCCAAACGAAGCAGTTATGAGGTGGTTGAAGAGACTGTTCCATGTAGAATTCTAAATAGTCGACTCCTCGATCACTCGAGAACATCCACCGTCTGACTCATAATTTTGGGAAGTTTATTTTTAAGAAGAAAAAAATAAATAAAATTATTTCTGAGCAAAATCTCTAGCCAGGCAATACAAATCAGTAAACCTTCACTACGCAGTTGTAGTCTGGGCGGCTGGCGGACAGTGCAGACTGCAGTGCCCTGTCTTGTGCGGCTTAACAAATCGGGATGTCCTCTAAACTCCCCACCACTAAGTCCAAAATTCTTACTTAACTTCTTCCTCTCACTCTCCCTCCCTCCATTCAATTATTATCGGACCCCACATCATCCACGGGGCAGGAATAACAGTGATTTTCACTTACCCTTCGTCCATCTGATCTCAACTTCATTGTTGAGAGCTACTGGACCTTTTCTCCCCGCCTAGATTTTGCCACAACTCCGCCCGACCGTTGCAAGTCGCTGGCCGAAGAACCTGATATTGTTCGTACCCCCACAATAGACCACTAAAAATTCTACTCGTCAAAGGAACTTTTACTAATCTCTGTCCGTCATTTTCAGACCTGGTTCTTTCAAACTACTCGAAGACCGCCTTACTAGACGAAGGATATTCACCCAATATGGCGCCGAAGAAGGGAAACAGAAAGCAGGAGGACTGGGAAGCAGAACTAGGAGAGAGCATTCCTGCTGCGGGTGGTGACAGCCCAACTGAGGACGCTCCTCCCGCTGAAGGTGGCAATGATGGAGAGGCCGCGGGCAGTGGTGGCCTACTCGCTGCTCTGAGGAAGAACAAGAACAAGAAGGCCAAGAAGGGCAAGTCTGCAAACGACTTTGTCGAGGGCGAGGATGCTTCGGAAGGAGCAAACGGGGATGCAGACTTTTCCAGCAAACAACCTGAGGAGGGCACATTCGATGAGGATGATGTTTTTGCTGGAAAGAAGAACAAGCCTATCAAGGCTGTCGAAACACCGGCAGCCGAGCCTGAAGACGATGACTCCGGGCCCCGCGTGAAGACAAAGAAGGAGAAGGAAAGAGAAAAGAAAGAGAGGGAAAAGCAGCGAAAGAGAGAACAGGTGGGCTTCTTTCTGGCATTCTACTTGCCAGTCTGTCTTGGTGTTCTGTAGCTGACCACTCACCCCTTAGGCCGCTTCGAAGAAGAAGACTGGTGAACCTAAACAGGCCCAGCAAGCGAAGCCTGAACCGAAGAAGGAAGAGCCCGCCGCCGCACCCGCCGCCCCTGCGCCTGAGCCTGCTGGTGGCAAGAAGAAGAAGGTCCCAGCTCATTTGCTTGCAATCCAGAAACAACAGGAGGCTCTTAGACAACAGCGCGAGGAGGAAGAGCGTCGCTTAGCAGAGGAGAAGGCTGCTGAAGATGCGAAACGACTCCTGACTGAGGAAGAGGCCCAGAAAAAGGAAGAGGCTCGCCAACGAAAGAAGGAGAAGGAGAGAGAAAGGAAAGAACAACTAAAGAAGGAAGGAAAACTTCTTACGAAGGCTCAGAGGGAGGCCAAGGAACGAAATGAGCTGCGTATGAAGCAAATGCTTGCTGCAGGTGTTGGTACTGTTGCTGGTTTGGAGGAAGGTGGCGCTGAGAAAAAGCGGCCTGTTTATGAAAACAAGAAGAAGAAGGCCCCTAAGAAACATGAGGAGGACCTCGAGGCTGCCGCTGCTCGGGCTAAGGCTCAGCGTGAAGCCGAAGACGAGCGACGAAGAAAGGAAGAGGAGGAGCGGAAAGCTAAGGCCGAAGCTGAAGCTGCTGCTGCCTCTGCTGCTGCTGCTGCTACTGGCGAGGAGAGTGAAGATGACGACTGGGAGAAGGCTGCTGACGCCGAGGATGTAAAGGATAGTTGGGACGCTCCCAGTGACGAGGAAGAGACAGAAAAGAAGCCCGCTGTTGCCAACGGTCAAGGAAAGACGTTACCAGAGCGACCTGCAGCTAAGTCTGCTCAGGAAGAGTCCGATGAGGAATCAGAGGAAGACTCCGACGAGGAATCGGACTCTGAAGACGAAGAGCAGTCCGCGACTCAGAAGGCAATTGCCCAGAGAAAGGCAGAAGCCGCTGAGCGGAGAAAGAAGCAGCACGAAGAGGCTTTGGCAGCACGGTCGAAGGATAACCTGCGTTCTCCCATTTGTTGTATTCTGGGTCACGTCGACACTGGTAAGACAAAGCTTCTGGATAAGATTCGACAGACAAACGTCCAAGAAGGTGAGGCAGGTGGTATTACCCAACAAATCGGTGCTACATACTTCCCTGTCGATTCTCTGCGTCAGAAGACTGCTGTTGTGAACAAAGATGGCAAGTTCGACTTCAAGATCCCAGGTCTGCTCGTTATCGATACCCCTGGTCACGAGTCTTTCTCCAACCTGCGATCTAGAGGTTCGTCTCTTTGTAACATTGCCATTCTCGTTGTCGATATCATGCACGGTCTCGAACCGCAAACTCTAGAGTCTATGAGGCTCCTCCGTGACCGCCGTACTCCATTTATCGTTGCTCTAAACAAGATTGATCGTCTGTATGGCTGGAAAAAGATTGACAACAACGGCTTCCAGGAGAGTTTGGAAATGCAGAGCAAGGGCGTTCAGAACGAGTTCCGTACACGTCTGGAGCGAACCAAGGTCCTCTTCGCCGAGCAAGGTTTCAACTCCGAGCTCTTCTACGAGAACAAGTCGATGGCCCGGAATGTGTCTCTCGTGCCAACGTCCGCCCACACGGGCGAGGGTGTTCCCGACATGTTGAAGCTTCTGACAAGCTTGACCCAGGAGCGTATGACCAACGCTCTGATGTACTTGTCCGAGGTTGAGTGTACTGTTCTTGAAGTGAAGATTATCGAAGGTCTCGGTACTACCATCGACGTTGTCCTGTCGAACGGTATCCTGCGGGAGGGTGATCGGGTTGTGTTGTGCGGTCTTAACGGCCCTATATCAACTAATATTCGAGCATTGCTCACGCCTGCTCCTCTGAAGGAGCTCCGATTGAAGTCTCAATATGTTCACAACAAGGAGGTCAAGGCATCTCTTGGTGTTAAGATCGCAGCCAATGACCTGGAACACGCCATCGCTGGTTCCCGCCTCATGGTCGTCGGACCCGATGATGAGGAGGAGGACGTCGAAGAAGAAGTCATGTCTGATCTCGAGAACTTGCTCAGCAAGGTCTCCAAGGATATGCGCGGTGTCAGTGTTCAAGCGTCCACCCTCGGCTCCCTTGAGGCGCTGCTCGAGTTCCTCCGCGTTTCCAAGATTCCGGTTGCAAATATCTCGATTGGTCCCGTGTATAAGCGCGATGTGATGATGTGCGGTACAATGTTGGAGAAGGCTAAGGAATTCGCAGTCATGCTGTGTTTCGATGTCAAGGTTGACAAGGAAGCGCAAGCCTACGCAGACGATGTTGGTGTCAAAATCTTTACTGCAGACATCATCTACCACTTGTTTGATGACTTCACCAAGCACATGGCAGAGCTCACAGAGCGCAAGAAGGAAGAGGCGAAACTCCTTGCCGTCTTCCCCTGTGTCCTCAAGACGGTGGCCGTCTTCAACAAGAAGGATCCTATCGTCATCGGTGTCGATGTTGCTGAGGGCAGCCTGCGGTTGCACACTCCCCTATCTGCCATCAAGACAAATGGAACCACTGGTGCTAAGGAAATTGTCGAGCTCGGAAGAGTGTAAGTTATCTATAAAACCTCTCATCTCATAACCAACACTAACCTTCTCATCTAGTGCCGGTATCGAACGCGATCACAAGGCAGTCCAGGTTGTTAAGAGAGGACAGCCCTCCGTCGCGGTCAAGATTGATGGCTCCAACCAACCCATGTACGGTCGACAATTAGAAGAGTCCGACACACTGTACTCTCACATCTCTCGTGCAAGTATCGACACACTGAAGGAGTTCTACCGCTCTGATGTATCCATGGAAGAATGGGCCCTTATCAAGAAGCTCAAGCCCGCTTTCGACATTCCTTGAGCCATCCGCGTGATAGTTATAAAGCTCCTGTTCCCCAACGGGCTCAATTCCTTGACTTTCTTCTGCTCTTGGCTACCTTGACATAACCAAGGTGGTATGCAAACTATCTGAATGGGAGCCGTCCAATGGCCTATGATGTGATACGATAACATCTTCGACATTGGACGGGGTCGAGGGGTGGAATATCGATGGACTGGCGGCTATGACTTGAATTTTCAGGGATGTACATGATTTAGGGCTATAAAATAGGGTGTAGTTGATACCTAGTTTTTTTTATGACTGGATTTATCAAAAAAACAAAAAAGTTTTTGAACAACTCTTTATTGCACTTGGTATGTACGCAGAATTCACTCCATTCAATATTCATTTTATGCGGCTGGAAATAAGATAGTCAACCCAAATGAAACTCAGCCAACTACCTACTCATACCCTTCCCATTCCTCTGCCCTTCCTCCATTCTGTGCCCAGTCCAGCCAGCTCCCATCGTAAACTCCGATCCTCTCCGGGTCATACCCGGCTTGGACAGCCAACTGCGCCGCGGCCCTGGCCCTCACTCCCGCCTTGCAGTAGAATACTATATCACCCCCGTCTTCACCCGAGCCCGCGCCGGGCTTGGGATACCCAAACCTAGTCTCAAACTCATCCGGCGTCAAAAAGAGGGCATCCGGCTGTGAAGCTAACGGCACGGCAACTGCGGAGGGGATGACCCCGGTACTGGTGAGTTCGGCTGGTTCGCGGACGTCAACTAGGATGAGGTTCTTTTGGGGCGAGGAAGGCGGCGTGTCTGCTGTTTCTGAGGGGAGACGCGCATTTATCTGTTTGGGGTTCGGTGTTAGACAGTGCGTTCTATTTATTTTTTCCTGCACTTGTTTGAGTAGGTATAGGTGGAGGAAATACATCTTCAAAGCCCCATTGTCGGAATGTAGGGCTACCGCTCTTCTCGCTGTTCCAGCGAACGGTTGACGGTGATACTTGTGGAAAACGATGTGCTGGTGTAGTCTGCACCCGCGAGAACCGGGAGTATTGGCTGGCTTGAAACTGGGTTCGGCGTGCGAGGCATGATGTTGAGAGTTGTCGGCCAGTGCGGAGGTTTCGGGCTGCGGTACGCTCTCTGGGGAGAGCATACTTGGTGGCGCGCGCGACGAGGGACGCGATGTCACCTGGTCGGTGTCTGACGGAAATTAAGGAGGTCATCCTTAGACTTGGACTTTTGATCGCAATGGGGATGTTGCAAAACGATGGAGAGCTGGAGTTGGTCGCGAATTCTCGGTTTCCTCGGGTGATGTCACGGCCGAGCTCCACCGCCCAGCTTCACGATACTATGCGGAGAACCACGATGGCCTCGACAGATAAAACTCACTGGTATATATTATATAACGCTTGAAGTTCGTGGGGTAACTAGGTTTACTAGTTTGAATCGGACTGGGGATTCCCACATATGCATTTCGAGATACAATTACCTATGGCTGGTTAACCCCGCTACAAATAGTCAAATATATATCGAAGCTGCGACTATTGCATGATCGAAACCACAAAGCCAACAACACCAAACGAAGTTTACAAGTGTAGAACTAGAAGTATCTGTCATACTAACGCTGATAGTAATCATGTTTATAATAAAGGACGGGACAATTCTATTCTTTTTTTGATGATGCTCCGGCAAAGGCCCTCATAAGAACACTGCATGGTAATAGTTTACCACGGGTATATTATGGCTAAACTCTAAAAATAAAGTAACTGATCAACCCCCGATGGTCTAGTTGGATATGGCGTTCGGCTGTAATATCACGTGGTAACCTAGTTACCAACATTGTAACCGAAAGGTCGCCGGCTCGATTCCGGCTCGGGGGAGTCAACTTTTTTTTTTTTTTTTATCTTTGCTCCTTCCTTCCTACTGCACTTATTGCGTTACTTACCATACATGGATGGACACATATGATCGCGCGATATCACCCATGGGCCTTGATTCAAAAGGTACCTTCACTTTGCAAAGTGACCAGTTAACACTGTTACTATCACCGACAAGACAATCTAGATCAGATATCGACGCCGCGGCAGACTGGTCCTTTAGACTCGCCAAACCAAAAGGCCTGCATTGATTATTTTGGGCCACAGCCACGGAGCGGCATTAGAAATGGGCCGAAATTGAAAATAATATGCTCATAACTCAGGATGCACCCTACTCTAGGGTCGGCCGGCTGTCTTACCGAACCACGTACGAATCACACGGATGGCAGAAGACTGTCATGTTATGCGAAGACCAACCACCTTGAAACAGCTGTGTCGCTACTAAGGGGATTACTATACACTAAGTTGGACATGGCACTTGGATATTTAGACATTTGTAAATGCAAGAAACTGTAACTAAAAGGGTGTCATTAGCTCGGAGTCCGGTGCCGATAATTTGCATTAACTTATCGCCTTGTATACCTTAGACACGCCTGCCCAGGAACCACATTTAACCTCAGGGTAAATACAAACAACAGGGAACAAAATTGAATCAACTCAGTCATGGGAGATGTGCAAAATAGCAGGGTTCCCGGAGTCTTTCGACCAAATCTCAAAGGAACCGGATTCCGCCCCAATATAGATCGAGAATTGCCCATCATCACCAGCAGCCTTACAGGCGTTCGTTATATCCAACAGGGGCGGGTTTGTCAATGCCGGCACAGGGAAAGTGTTGATAGCGTCCGTTGAAGGAGGCGCATTGTTGCCACTCACAGTGGCCTCATCCCAGTCAGAGGAGACCGCAGGAGAAACGGTTAAGTTAAATCCGTACTCTGGGAGTTTGGTGAAGGCTGGGAACTGCACAGTGCACTGGGTAATAGTGGAAGGATCCACGTCGCCAGGAATTTCGAACCCGACAATACTGCGAATCCAGGCGAGACCGCCAGTGTTTGCCCGCAGCCTGTCCTCAGAGCCGTAGGTGCACTGGTAGCAGTCGTTACCAGGGCAGTCGGTGCAGCTCACAGTCGACCGCATGATGGTTGAGTCTTTGATTGCAGGTCTGTTGACCTGGGCTGCTTGGGAGGCAGTCGCGAGAATCGCAAGGGCGGAGACAATCTTGATGGTATACATTTTGGAGATTTGAGGGTCGTTCTTGTAAAGAAGACTGAAGCTGAAAGAAAGAAATAAATGTATTTGTTTGGGTTGATCACATTCAAACTCCTCGGCGTAGGCGATGTATTTATACTGCTCTCATCAAACTCGTGGAACCCGGGATTCCTCGTATTTGGACGCCTTCGTATCCAGCAGCCTTCATCATCATAATCCTTCAGGCAGGGTCGAATGTCAATGGGAGACATGCATCAGATGGAATTTGGTTGGCCCGGGGGAATCACGATCCCAACGCATGTTTTGCCCAATACGAATCGGGATCCAATGAAAAACCTGGGGCGTGGCGATCGTTAGTGCGAAAGTTCAACTGTCAAGGATGATTGGAGATGTTTCTTCAGCCTCGAAAGAAACCGAGCTCAGAAGAGTCACCACATCAAGGTGGCGTTATCGGTGCTTTGTGCTTTGTGAGATGCTTCGCTGGCCCAGTTGATGCCTGGTCTCACTTGGGTGGTCGTGGGCAAATGGGGCACATGTTGCGTGAGCGAAGACAACAACTGGGGCCTATCCCGGGCGAGACTCTGTGCCTATTAATATCTGTAGGGCTGAGGACGTGCAGAAGTTCAGTCAAGGTTGGCTGGTTGACGTTTGCAGGGGCCATGTGTCCGACTTAGGTTCTTTTCACTTCATGATCTCTTCTCACTTCTCCCTCATCTATGCCACGATTTAATCGACGGATTTCGGGCACCTGCATTTTGCTCACCAATTTGCAAGTCAACAAACCCTAGCCTTGTCATGTTGCTCGGAGTCCACCGAGGGCAGAGCTTGACTCCGAGACCTGCAGTGTCGTACAACGTCGAGGGATGGTTTGATATCCACACCACTTGCTCGACATCAACATTAGCATTTGGGGTCGGCACCGTCAGATCATGCCACATTTGACCCTTGGGTGTGGATGGCGCCCTTTATCCACGATCCTTCTGGCGCATGTGCATGTTACGTTAGAAACATGGGAGCCACGATTCTCAGGAAAATAGGATTGCTTTTGCAGATGATTGGACAATCCAAGAAACAATGCTTCTCGAGTCTCGACTCTACACTAGGACGGCAAAATGGCAGGCAAACCGGTAGCTGGCACATTATGCAAGGCGCCGCTCGGATGTGTCGTTGGCCCATTTTCAACATACGAAGAGCCGGGAGACGCCCATAGTTGCCTGGTCCCACCTGCTACTATTCTGGGATAGAAGGCATGGCTTCCCTGTGCCAATCCTTTGCCCCAAATGTCTGAGTTCAAGTTGTCCCTCAACGTGGCGGATAAGCTTGAGAGTTTATAAACTCGTGCAGGTATATCGGTCTGTGCCAACGCTGTGCCAACCTTGTGAGCGTGTCCCAATTTAGCTCCAATCTCCCCGAGAGAAAGAAAAAGTACATTCTATTGAGTGCTGTGACAGCAAGCAGACCTTAACCAAAGTCATGTTAAGGTTGTTCTGACAGGTTTCCATGGATGGCCTGACTGCCTGGCGTGCCTGGCGCCCCTGTGTGCCTGAGGCTTCGAAAGTCTCCTTGTAAGGTGATTCGGCAATCTCGTTCCCGGCCGGCCAGCGGAATCTTTGTTACAATACAATACAATGGGCGGAGAAGCTGTCTGCTACCGATCCAACGGTATTGGCTTATTTCGGACTGTCTGCCATTCCTATTGGTGTAAATATTGATAAAAAATTTATAGTGTACTAAACATACCTTGCGTTACACCAAAATACATCAACAGAAGTGAAGTTGCACAAGAATAAGCTCCATGAAAGGGGAATTGAGGGACCAAAGCTACTCGGCAGCGGTAATACTGATCCCGCCATCCCCGCTCAAATTGCTGCCCCCTGTTTTCTCGTCGGTGCTCTGGTCAAGGCATTTCTTTGCCAGCTCGCATGATTAATTCAACTCTCCTCACAGGATTCGAGCCGTTGCCCGAGTCCCCGCTGCACTTCCTGTGATTTGTTGCTTGTCTTTCCCGCATCTCACGTGCTTCCAAGTTGGCTCGAGCGGTTCGCTGTAGTGGACCCAGACAGACCGCGCTTCCATCCGATCGTCTCTACAATTAATTTCCTCCTTATCCGCCAAAACTCCCCCTTTGCGGATCGAGTCTCATCTTCGACCTCAGGATTCTCTGTCCCTCGACCTCTCTCCCACACTCGCTTCCGGAGACTGTTCAATCGTTTGAGATGGCTGAGATCAATGGGAGCTTTGTCTCCCCTGCGGCAGATGCCACTGTCTATCCTGCGCTTTTCCAGCCCGCCGGCTTGGTCGCGGATTTTCTCAGTGGATTGACTTTGTGGAAGACTCTGGCGACTCTGTTCGCCTTGGCCGTGGTCTATGACCAGTGTAAGTTCCGCCGGGAACATCGAGTTACTTCAGCAACTAATTGCCTATCTTACAGTCCGATACATCTACCTCAAGGGTGCCATTGTTGGCCCGACATGGAAACTCCCGTTCATGGGACCCTTCCTGCAGTCCGTCAACCCGAAATTTCACGAATACAAGGCCAAATGGGACAGCGGCGAGTTGAGCTGCGTGTCAGTTTTCCACAAGTATGTCGTGCATTCGCATTCCGAACTGATGTTTTTTTTTTGGGATTGGACACTAATTTCGACGTGTTAGATTTGTTGTCATCGCTTCCACTCGTGATATGTCCCGCAAGATCTTTAACTCGCCCACATATGTCAAGCCCTGTGTCGTGGATGCCGCGCACAAGTTGCTTGGTAAGACCAACTGGGTGTTTTTGGATGGCAAGCAGCACGTTGATTTCCGCAAGGGCTTGAACAGTCTTTTCACTCGCCATGCTCTGTCTTGCTACCTTCCTCGCATGGAGGAGGTCTATAATGACTACTACGCGCGCTTCCTCCAAAAGTCCAAGGAAGCAAACCACGAGCCCACCCCGTGGATGCCGGAATTCCGTGAGCTGATGTGCGCCGTTTCTTGCCGTACATTTGTTGGCCACTACATCTCCGATGAGGCTATTATGAAGATTTCCGATGACTACTACAACATCACCGCTGCGCTCGAACTCGTCAACTTCCCTATCATTCTTCCATTCACAAAGACTTGGTATGGGAAGAAGGCTGCGGATATGGTTCTGGAGGAATTCGCAAAGTGCGCTGCCAAGAGTAGGGCCCGCATGTCTGCTGGTGGTGATATCAGCTGTATCATGGATGCATGGATTAAGGCCCAGCTCGACTCGGCTAAATACCGCGAGAAGATTGCTCAGGGCATTGAGGTCGACTCGTCCGAGAAGCCGCCTCAGGTTCTTCGTGATTTCACCGACTATGAAGTCTCCCAAACCATCTTCACCTTTCTGTTCGCCTCCCAGGATGCGACCAGCTCTGCTTGCACCTGGTTGTTCCAACTCATGGCTGATCGCCCCGAGATTCTTGACAAGGTCCGCGAGGAAAACCTGCGTCTTCGCAATGGAGATGCGAAGGCACCTTTGACTATGGAGTTGCTCGACAACATGACTTACACCCGCGCTGTCGTCAAGGAGACCCTCCGTTACCGCCCTCCTGTCATCATGGTTCCCTACGTCGCCAAGAGAGACTTCCCTATCACCGATAAGATTACTGTGGCCAAGGGCTCTATGATCATCCCATCTGTCTACCCTGCTACTCGTGATGAGGAGGCCTACCCCAATGCGGACTCATTCGACCCTGATCGCTGGGTCACCGGAATCGCCGAACAGCACCCCAAGAACTGGCTTATCTTCGGCACCGGTCCTCACTACTGTCTCGGTCAACAATACGCCGTCTCTAACTTGATGGCGATGATTGCCAAGGCCAGTATGGAGATGGATTGGGTTCACACCCCAACTCCCCAGTCTGAGGATATCAAGGTCTTTGCGACCATCTTCCCTCAGGTATGTTCCTTCACTTTTATTCAATTTTTATATGCATCCCTTGGTTCCCAGACTAACATTGTAACAGGATGACTGCCTTCTTACATTCCGTCCTCGCGCGTGATTCATATTCAAAAGCGATAAACCGGAGTTTCAGTCAATATATTATGTCTTTGTGGCACATCCCACGTGGTGAAACTCAAGCATGCAACCCAGGACCTGAAAAAGCACTCGCTTTGTGGGCCCTCAACCCCGGGGTCTCTGTCCTGGAGATAGAACAACCGAAGGGTTTTCTTCTTTTCCTCTTCTCCCCCTGTATCTATTTTCACGGATCCAAAACGCCACTGTCCGACGGGTGTATCATTTTTGCTGTTCAATTCTGTTTTGTGTGGATAATTCTGGAATAATGCCGGTTCTCCGCCGGTCCCCGACGGCACGTTTCGAAACGGCCTCGCGTTTCGACTCTGCCGCGCGGAGAGCGGAATGGGGAGTTAAGACTGGCTTGGGATAAAACCATGTAATATGGGAATGAGCCACGTGGAGTTGTTTTCATTGCGTGATCTCTTCGTCACGCTTTTCGCCTTCGAATGACCTAGATAATGCTACTTATATTAATATTAATTATGGGATTATTTTGTTATGCAAGAAAACCGTTCTTGAACTGGTGGATTTTAAGTACTTGGAATGTAAAGTAAACCCCGGGTCCGGAAGAACAATCATTTCGAGACTTAGTGAGTGTACGCTATGTAGAAAATTATCCTCTCGAGGTAGACGTGTTACCCTACGTGGAAGATATACTGCATCATCGGTATCTCATTTGTGCATTAATGGTAGATACAAGGAAGAGGTAGCAGAACTAATGTGATAGAATATCTCAACGACCAAAGCCAAACCAGCCGCGTCGGCCAGTCGTCCTTTCTTCAGTTGCTGGCTCTGCCGCTTGGGCCTGGGTGGCACCTGTTGAGACAGCGGCTTTGCCCTCACGCGGATAGTCGATGTAGTTCCACGCGACGTCAAGAAAGAGCGGCTTAACAGGGATTGGGCGTATCTCAGGCGGGTACGGGACAAGGTTATCCAGGTCGAGGCGATCGCCAGAGTACTCGTGGAGACGCTCAACAAGCGGACACTGGTTGGTTGACTTAGAGGATTGCTCTTGGGCGGATATACTCTCGAGGGTGACCAGGCCTTGATATTTGGTGACGAGGGCTCGGAGTTCGTGCTCAAGTGCTTGGGCTTGGTTGAGCGAGACGTCTGATCTTGGTGGTTCGTCAATCTCGACCTTGGACTGGGATGATGCAACGGCTTCTGACGCAAGGGATAGGGCTTGTGAGAACAAGGCGAGGGCATTCTGAGACTTTCCAAGAAGCGCATGAGAGCGGCCAATGGTTAGGCATCTAGTCAAATACATGTTAGTGTAAGCGAATCACCAAGAGGCATGGTGTGAGTCCCACCTTAAGGCACGGAAGTAGTTGCGCTTTGCTTCAAGCTCCCGAACAAAGCCTGTGTCTGCGGCAATACCCGGTAGATCAAGAATGAACTCAATACTCTGCAAGGTGGAATCATACAAAACCACCCTCTCACGCAACCATGTCAATTTCTTGCCGCTGGATTCGTCATACTCAGACGTCGCCTTTTTATTCGACGATTGCATCCGACTAGGCTCAAAGATGATACCGTCGTTCTCACCACACAGAACGCGGTTACGTCCGATTCTCCAGCCCACCAGGGCGTAGTTCACGGCTGTCCGAGTTATTTGCAAGCTTTGCATCCTCTTGTCACTGGGATCCACACCCTCGCCCGCAAGGTCATCAATAGCCGTTTTCGTGGCATCAACCGCGTCTTGGCTGGCGATGATTACGTTATCGTATGCTGCGGCTTTGTCCTTTGCGGAAGCGGAGCTTCCCTCGGGGGCATTGAGCCAAGCAGCAAGCCGAGACTCCTCAGCTGATGCCGCCGCGAGCGCTTGGGAAATCACAGCATCTTCTATTGCGACAGTGTGAGACCTCCAAGTAATACTCTCAGGCAGCTGCTGGACATCCCCATCCGCGGTTCGTCGTGTCCCAGCCGCATCTTCTTTCAGGCAATTGGGGTCGGCCTTCTCAACCTCGGATCTGATGTTTGCGTCACCAGGGAAGTATTCGATGGCCAATGACGGTATAGGATTCGACCGTGGAAGCTTCATCTGATATGCTGCATATCGTAGACTTGGGTCGATATTGCCGGATAAAAGATCACGAAACGCATCCTTCCTTGCGGCTTGGCCTAGCGCAGTATAGATGACCCGCGAAATGGAGTAATTTCGAACGCATTGTTCCCAGCTGCGCTTTTCCAGGCATGATGCCCCAATGAGCGAGCTCAAGTAAGCCCGTGCTTCCAGGATATCGGTGTCAGTAGCGCCAGAGCTGCTCTTATCTTCCAGTAGGACGGCCAGCTGGTTGGCGTATCCAGCCGCTTTGTTTAGTCGCGAGATGATATGACGCCGCGCAGAGCCGGATATTCCTTTCGCTGATGGATCTGCCGAATGTGTTGATTTCATGTGCATCGCTTGAGCCCATGCTCGTTCTGCACTGAGGAGGAGGAGATGGACGTTGCTGCAAGCAATTGTTTATTAGCCCTTGTGATGAAGCATGATGAAAGTTCTCGATTGGGAAGCGTACGCGACATTTTGACCGACATCTTCGGCACTGATAGGAGGCTTAGAGGTATATTTCCGGCCTTTAGGAGTAGTCTGCCCAAGCTTCTTGCGAATATTGTGCAATTTGCGAGTTGTGTGTGCCCGATAGCCATTGTAGTCTCCAGCCACGAGGACCTCCTCTCTCCGAGCGAAGATATAATCGGTAATATCCATGGTTGCAAGCAATTCACTGGCAACTGGCCTGGTCGGGACGAGGGGTTAAATTAGCAATTGTTGTTCATTTGCCCGCTGCATCAACCCCAGCGGAGTGGACGTGGCCCGCCCGATCATAAGGTGCGCGGCCAAACTTAATCCCGAACCTGCTGTTCGGCCTTTTGCTTTCTGCGCCGTTGAACCGCCAAAATTTCGCCTGCCGTCAACATTGCCGATTGAAGCTGCCAACACTGCCTTTTTTTTGACTCTCTTTATTGTTTTATTATAATACCCACGAGCCTCTCGAACTCGGATTGAAATTTAGTTACACGATCTTGCAGGTAGACATCACCTCGGTTGGCTTCGCAGTCTCCGCAACTCTGGGGTGTTCATTGTCTTGCAGCTTTCCTCCCCGAGAACCGAACAGAAACCGATATGCTATCTCGTTTAACGGAACTACGGTGAAAATTTAGGCCAAAGCCTACGCTTTCGAGGGGGGATGCTGGAACGGACCGCGGGATGTGTTGAGAACGCAGGGCGGCGTCTCCTCCGAGACCCAAATGGAGCTCTCCGAAATCGAAAAGCCTTCTGTACCAAGCCTGGGAAATACGCCAGCAGCCACTCCAGTTATTCGAAAAGACAATTTGGTTCTCGGCGGCCGCTGCAATTGCGAGACTCGAGCACAAGCCCCGGCCAAATCCCGAGCGATTCACAAGCCCCAACGCTCGGATTTCTGTATCCCAGTCAGACGCAAGAATTTGTGATTACCCGTTTGCTTCGCTATTCAAGAATCCTGCCTGCGCGAAGGAAGAGAAGGACCGGCGCCCTTGCCTGCAGAACATTTACCTCCCAAACTGAGTTTCATCGAGCAGTTGGAGTGGAAGAGCTGGGCGGCGTTCACGACAATGGGAACAACCAACCGGATAGAGAGTGGTCAAGACATACGCTTGTGGAACTTTTGGGAAAAGGGATACTCAGTGAAGCCGACAGGGCGTGGCAGCTCTATATGCTTGCTGGCCAGCCATCTGATTTAAACCCAACTTTACTTGCGCAGTTCAGCAAATCAGCAAACAAGACGAATCATAGGAGAGCAAAAAACTTGTTCCATGTGATTACTGAGACGTCACGCTCCGCTGAGGACTACCTGAATATAACAAAATCCTGTCTCGCTGCTGAGGAACCGGGAGAACTGATGGGAATCTGCCAGGAAGCAGAAGTTCATGGTCATGGTGTGTCATGTTGGGCTTTCGCTCTAGTCTACCATGTAGAGAGGGCTGAATGGGCCCTCGCTCAAACTTTATATGAAACCTTTCGGTCATGCTCGGATAG
Organism: Aspergillus puulaauensis; assembly: GCF_016861865.1. NCBI lineage: Eukaryota > Fungi > Ascomycota > Eurotiomycetes > Eurotiales > Aspergillaceae > Aspergillus > Aspergillus puulaauensis. Next base: position 720,339 of record NC_054860.1, on the reverse strand, counting down.
CGTCACGCTGTGGGAGACCATGCTCCCGCTCCTGAATCAGTCTTCAGTGCCAACCTATCTGCTTGATTTATCCGTGCAGCTCCAAACCGACGCGAGCATAATAGCCGGTTCAGACGAAACGCAGCCCAAGTTCTTCGATTTCTTTCTCGATAGGGCTTTTAAAACCCAAGCAATCGTGGGGAATGTGTCAACGGAGGACCTTCTCCATCTCCTTCAGAACTTCCGGTCAACAGGGTCCATCGGGGCCCGCGCATTGATTCATTGCATCCATACCCTTCAGAGCTCGAAAACTAGATCGAAAATCATCAGATCCATTGTCGTGTATCGTGAATTCCGCGAGCTTATGGAGGCCTCAGAGCGTCATTGTTCGCTGCTTCGTGATTTACTCGGAAAACTCGCCCGGTTGGAAATTACCACTGGTGTTGAGTATTTTCTCTCCGAATACTCCCATTTTTATTCAAAACCCTCCGTGGAAGCCTTCAGACTCGCTCTTATCGCCTTCTCTCGGGCTCCTGATCCGTCCGGCGTTACGCGAGTGTTCAAAGAATATGTCGCTCAATACGGACAGCCGCAGTCTTGGAAATTACTTACACCTATCCTTTATGCCCACGCCAAAATGGGCAATGTAACCGATACTTTGACTGAGTTTGATAAGCTATCTAAAGATCATGGTCTCACCCCGAATACACATTGTTGGAATATCCTGCTCACGGCTTTTGCAAATGCCGGTGATACCGCAGGATGCTTTTCCCGTTTTAAGATGATGTCTGAACAAGGGGTGAGGCTTGATTCTCACACATTTGGTATCTTAATGGGTTTATGCGCTCGCCGGGGTGAAATTGACATGGTTCTTCAGCTACTCGATACGGCCAAAAAGCGACATGTTAAGCTAACAACTCCTATGCTCGATACAATCGTGGAAGCTTATTGCAGAATCAAGGACTTCAAAGCGGCTGAAAGCTTTGCGAGGACCTGCCTTGAAATCGACGTCGAAGGCTCACGGGTGAGGATGTGGAACGTTTTACTATGGAATTACGCATTTCAGATGGACCTGAAATCTATTTCTAGAGTTCGTTCAACAATGGAGACCGCGGAAATACAGCCCGACGAAATGACCTATTCAACATTCATTCTTAGCTTGGTCCTTCTAAGACAAACCGACTCTGCACGTCGCATCCTTAGGGTGCTTCACCGAAGCGGTCGAATGCACGCTACAGAATTTCATTATGCCCTTGTTCTGTATGGCTACATGAGAGAACGAAATCGTGATATGGTGCACATCATATTTCGTGAGATTGAATCCCGGTTTGGTAAAGCTGGTTTAAGCTCTCGCCTTCTTTATCTAAGAACCGAAGTGCGTCGGGATTTGGGCCTTATCCAAGAGAAAGGAGGTGAGGTGGATAACGCCAACGCTCGTTTGGGGCATGCGGAGGAATTCCTCGCTGAAATCATCAATGATTTTGATCCTGCAAAGCTAGCAACAAGGCAACCAAAACCTGGTGCGAAAAATTCTCGAGCTGCCCAGGCTTTGGCTTTTCCTGCGAGTTATTACGAGTCTCTCATGAAGGAATATGCGAAGAATGGTGCACTAGAAATGGTTAAGCAGCTATTCGACGCATATGCAAAGCTTCAAGGATTGTCGTTCGAAAATGCCCTCGAAGCTGCTCCACTCAACCTTCTTACGCCTCTAGCGCGCGCATATTTAAAGACAGAGCATCACAAACAAGTGGATGAGTGCTGGGAGATTTACTTTCGCCGTGCTCAAGAGATAGGCAAGCCTATGAATGAGAGTGGATGGAACCATTTATATCCGCCAAACGCCCCCGAACCACCGCATTCCACCGTACGAAGCTCTGAAACGAAAGATGATGATGGCTTGCTCATAAAATCGGAGCCGCAAACAACCTCTTTCGCCCCCGAAAGACCTCGAATACTTCCCACATTCCGTTTCTCACTTTCTCGGATCTTGTCTGTGTGCATGCAGTCGCTTGCATACCGAAACAAACTGGCCAAGATAGATCGACTGGTGACAGAGGTTGAGAGCGCTGGGTTCGTTTTGACAACTTTTAATTGGTCTACATACGTGCAGCTGTTTGCCTCCTCTGATAAGCCGTCGCATACGCTTAGAGCCTTCGCAGTTTTCGAGGAAAAATTCATGCCAGCATTCCCAGGATGGAAATACTTTCGGAGGTCACAGGGTATAAAACACTCCGATGTATCCTCTGCATTTGACATAATCGAGAAACGCGGCATGCGAAAGCAAGGCAGCATGTTGGGTCCGAGGGGCAAGAAATACTGGAGCGAAATGAATCCAGATTTCATGCAACCCACCTACCCTACGCTCGTGCACATTGCCGCTGCTCTACTTCGGGTCCGTGGGAGAAGCATCGAAGACGGAAATGCCCAACTTGTTTCTCTCTACAAAACTGCCCCCAAAACAATTGCAGCCATAGCTGAAATGCCGCGTATGCGGGACAAGTTCCAGGGTGTTCTGCTACGACGTTACCCGTTGCAACCTGATCCAGTACGCCCCGAAAAGGAGCAGTTCGTGTGGACGGGCGGAATCCTGGGAGTGGGTGGACGCCGTAGGATGCCACAGAGTGCGGAGTCTCGCGAAGAACAACTATCCAAATTATCAGATGAACTACCCTCGCAAGGTATTGACACCGGCAATGATAACTCGCCTCGTTCTGAAGGCGCCAGGGCAGCTGTATCGCCATCGAGTCTAGATACCCACGGTTTTGCAGAGCCTCATTCGTCATATTGGTCAACGTTAACATATGAGGATAAATTCGATCTTGAAGCTGATACGCTACTATCGACAAGGCGCAGACTACTGGGAAACGACGATGAATTGATGGATGATGATTCTGTGGACGACGAACTGCTGGAAGATGAAGATCTCGTATCTGCGGAACAAGAAGACGAATTTCAAGCACCGCAGGAGTCGAGTGATAATAGAGTTACGCCGCCCTGATGAGGAGGCACCAAGCGACCAGGCGAAGTACCTATCTTGAGCAGACTGCCGAAATGAGCAGCATTACTAGGTGGTAGGCCCACCGACATTATACTTGTACAAAATGATTTTTATGTATTATACTGTATTATATTGTAATATATGATATAACGTTATATTTACCAATATATTCTTCAATAACCAAGACTCATGATTTTATAATCCGTCATCAAGCGTTTTATACTGCTTCGTTTTGTGGTCTGGCAATCGACTACCTACCTTCTATGTACCTCCAATGTAGTTAAGTGATTTTCGGGGCGGAAAAGCCGATCCGACCTTCTGATTAGTCATTAAACTAACGCGTCGCACCGGCGCGGCGTCCAGACGCGTTGCAATTATGCCTAATTGGGACGACGTGTTAGTAAAGAATCTCCATCCCACCCTTCCATGATTCTTCAGTCACCATAGGGATTCAAGATCCATCACTGCAAAATCGACCAATTTGTCACACCAATCGACCGAAGAGCTCCAGTACTCTGCGACTTATTGGTCCCATTACTTGTCATTTTTCCCTCATTTCTATCCTACCGTCGGTGGAATCACTCTTCGTCATGGACGGAGCCCAACTCCGTGATGAGGCCGCTCAAGATCGAGTGCGAGCCGCCACCGAATTTCTTGATCCGAGTAAGCACCATAATAGTCTTTCGAATTGTTTTGTGTTTTACTAACGGCTTTTCTTCAATAGCTGATACTCGAGAGCGGAGGTCAGTTGTCATCTACCTGGGCCCCTTCTTGAAACACTTGAACCGAGATCCTGACCGAATTGAATAGCTACCGAGCAGATATTGTACTGATGCTGAACCGGAAATTACGGCGGTTGATTGTGCGTATTCTCTCGCTTTATTGGCATTAGTAGAAATTGAATAGGGCCCTAATAGTTCGCATGCAGGTCAGCATCGATGAAATTCGAGCGCATAACCGTGAAATGGCGGAAGGGTAAGCTGAAGTGTCTACATAATGTATTAATTGCTGTTAACTAGGATTATAGCCTTCTTACATCCCCATTTGACTGGTCGGACGCATTCGACAGAGCCCTCAAGCATATTATTGGGACGCTAGGCCGCCCGGCGAGTGAAACTGCAGACGATGTAGTATGCTTCCCCGCTCACGACTGTCTCATGAGCCCTCTAACATACAACAGAACTATTACTGTGCTTACATCGGAGCTTTCGGAGAATTCTCATGTAACCCAAGAACACTCGGATCCTCACACCTGAATCGGATGGTTTCCCTGGAAGGCATTGTCACGAAATGTTCCTTGGTCCGGCCGAAAATCATCCAAAGTGTGCATTACAATGAGAGTAAAGATAGATTTGTTGCGAGGAGATACAGGGATCAGACCATGACAGCCAGCGGCGTAACAAATATGAACGTTTATCCACAGGAGGATGATGAGAAGAATCCGGTATGTCTTATCGAGAGATTCGGATTGCACGCAGCTAACCTTTCTCATGGAATAGCTTATTACTGAATACGGATATTCTACATATATGGACCATCAAACTATATCCATCCAAGAAATGCCCGAACGTGCCCCAGCTGGCCAGCTTCCCCGAAGCGTCGACGTCATCGTGGACGACGATTTGGTTGATCGAGCGAAGCCCGGAGACAGAATTCAGCTGGTGGGAATCTACCGTTCTTTAGGAAACCGAAACGCGAGTTCCGGGTCTTCTACCTTCCGCACGCTCGTCATGGCAAACAACATCATTCAGCTATCTTCAAAATCCGGTGGAGGGATTGCGCAGGCAACTATCACGGACACTGATATTCGGAACATCAACAAGATCTCCAAGAAGAAACACGTTTTCGAATTGCTGTCCAACTCTCTCGCCCCTAGCATTTATGGTCACGATTATATCAAAAAGGCTATTTTGCTCATGCTTTTGGGCGGCATGGAAAAGAATCTTGATAACGGCACACACTTGCGTGGTGACATCAACATTCTCATGGTTGGAGACCCTTCAACCGCGAAATCTCAAATGCTCCGATTTGTTCTAAACACTGCCCCTCTCGCGATAGCTACGACTGGTCGCGGTTCTTCTGGTGTTGGTCTCACTGCTGCCGTCACCTCAGACAAGGAGACAGGAGAGCGAAGGCTTGAGGCCGGTGCCATGGTGCTGGGTGATAGGGGCGTGGTCTGCATTGATGAGTTCGATAAGATGAGTGATGTTGACCGTGTGGCTATTCACGAAGTCATGGAGCAACAAACGGTCACCATTGCCAAAGCAGGTATCCACACCAGCCTGAACGCTCGCTGCAGTGTTCTGGCTGCTGCGAACCCTATTTATGGCCAGTATGACCCTCACAAAGACCCCCACAAGAACATTGCTTTGCCCGATTCCCTTTTGTCACGTTTCGATTTGTTGTTCGTCGTGACAGATGACATCGAAGATGCTAGAGACAGAATGGTTTCAGAGCACGTTTTACGTATGCACCGATATCGCCAGCCGGGCACCGAGGAAGGCGCTCCCGTGCGGGAGCAGCTCAATCAGACCCTAGGTGTTGGTATCGATGACGCCGAGGACACAAACCAGCCCACTGAAGTCTACGAGAAGTTCAACTCCATGCTGCATGTTGGAATCGCCATGGCAAACCGAGGCCGGAAGAAGGACGTTGAGATCCTGAGCATCCCGTTTATCAAGAAATACATTCAATACGCGAAGTCAAGAGTCAAGCCATTCCTAACGAAAGGTGCTGCTGATCACATCGTTGAAACCTATTCTGCGCTGAGAAACGACGAGCTGTCGGCAAACCAGCGACGAACATCGCCAATTACTGCCCGTACCCTAGAAACCCTAATCCGTCTGTCAACCGCGCATGCGAAATCACGTCTTTCTAGCCGGGTTGAGGAGAAAGATGCCAGGATAGCAGAATCTATCCTGCGATTTGCTATGTTTAAAGAAATCGTCGAAGATGGACGCCGTAAGAGAAGAAAGGTCACCACCTTCGATGAGGACTCCGAAACGAGTGATTCTGACTCGGATGATGATGATGATGACCGTACACCTACAAACACTTCATCCGCAACCCCTCGCTCTACCAGGAGAAACTTGCGAGCACGCGCAGCACAGGCTCGCGCAGAGGAAAATGATGACGTCGAAATGGGTGCAGAAGGTGATGATGTTTCCGTCGACGGCGACGGCCTGTACAACTCAAGCCCTCGCGGACAGCGGATACAATCGAGCCAGTCTCGCATGTCCGTTGCATCGTCCCGGCCCGCCTCTCAGCTTGTCGAATCCCAAACCGACACCTCACAATCACAGAATACATCTAGCGCCTCTGCGCCGTCCCAGGCTATTCAACCTGCGCGTTTGACAGTCTTCCGTCAAGCACTCGGTCCCTTGATGGGAACCAAGCTCTTTACATCGGGAGACACAGCTGACGTCGAGGAGCTCATTGGCGCCGTCAACACAGCAGTGCGCACGTCGCGCTCTCTAGGCGAATCACAAGTCTTCCAACGGCCAGAGGCAATCCAGGCTTTGACAGCTATGAATGAGAGAAACGAATTGATGTAAGACGACCCCTGCAATTTTCAATCGCGAGTTCAACTTTTTTTTTTTTTTTGTTTTTAACTAACCTCTTTCTTTCCTCTCTAGGTACCTTGAAGACGATGAGACCGTGTACCGGATTTAGACGATTACAACATACCACTTAACGAAAGCCGCATATCTATTTTGGAACTTGAATTGATAACGGGTTGGGATCGCGTGTTTCTCAGTCTCCATTGTCTTTCGAGTCTATTTTTTTTTCTATTAGATCTATTATAATAGTTCATGTCACGGGCGTTCCGGATGGTTACCTACCGAGCAAAAATCTACGAGCACCCTGTCGCCTGCCCTTCTTGTTTTAGTAGGTGAGACTACTAGTTTACAACTCCATAGAAGAACCCATTATTGGCCGTCGAATGAGCCCCAATACGCAATCCCTTCTTTAGCCAGTATGATTATGCCAAGGGTTTAGATGTAACCCATTTCTTCTTAATGTTGACGGAAAGGCTCTCCTGGGCATCTGTTGGGACCTGAAGCTGAAAGACTATCGTCAAGAAGACAGAACCCGCCTAAACACCAACTCCGTGCTTGATGAGCATATCACAGGGGCTTCAGAGCAAATAAATTATCATGACCTTGCCAAGCTAGCCATTCTTACTTGGAACTTTGATGCATCATCCCAATTGCCATCTCAACAACTCTTTTGCTTCTTCGCTCATCTACATGATGAAGTTGACACCTTTTATTCTATGCTTCATACAAGCTACAGCAACCGCATTGAAAGCTTTCCAACAAACCGTTACAGAACTTCTCAGTTTCCTCAAAGATCGTTTGGAAAATGAATGGAATTTAATAATGAAATGCATGTCCCTGGAACAACCAACTGTCACACCATATGGTATTCAATATCGTCTTGGAACCTGCTAGCCGCGGACATACCTTTTGGATACTGCTTCACCCATGATGATTGCAGGCGCCATACTAGTTCCGCTGACACTGTCTGCTCAAGGCCTCAGAATGATAGCAGCAGCCATCCAGGAAAGCCAAAACAACCAGGTGATTCAACTTCCAACGCGGAGAAAAAAAATGATAAAGAAGAGCAAGTACCGTCCAGCAATCACACCAAGGACCAAAATACCACTGTCATTAGGGCGGAGTCTGTGGAAGTCCAAGATACCAAGCGACAGCATCGGATTTCCCTCTTTCTTTTCTTAACCCTAGACATTCACCGATATTTTCATGCGACATTCCAGCTGCACCACAGCACAAAATCTGCAAGATAGAAGCAGATCAAGCACGACATCGTAGCAGTGTAGGGAATGGATCTCCTAATCTCCTTAGGCATACTGACCGAGTTTACTCTGTATATGACACAGAGTGCTTACATTCCTTTTGTCACACAGAGTAAGAATATATTTACGAAGATTGTCGACGTCGTGCATTTCGAATGGGTGTATTCCTCTCCTCCCGTTCAACTACTGCCTGAAAATCCAGTTTGCTGGACCCTGGTTGATGCAAGGGGGATGGGTGTCCATCATGTATTTCCTCCGAGCTGGGTGAAGGGAAGACGGATTCAGAGTAACCCTCCACTCGATCTGGTAGTGAATACAGTCTGTGGATTGTCCATCCCATGTTCCATCATTGCGCGTTTGCTTAGACCAGGTGGGACTCAGGAAGCGTTAAGTAAGAAAAAGCCGTGGCTGACAAGCTGAGTATGGTGATAAGCAGGGCCATGAGTATCCCCTAGATTGTCACTTTGAAATGGGAGTGAGAGAGGGAAGTGACACTTTACCATACCAGATTCTCGAGGTACACTCCGGCTTCTAAGAAAGCTCCCGCTGTAACAGCTAGTCACTCCTGGCATTATCTTGTCTTGTGTGCTTAGTGTGCAACTCATCAAACAAATCTGTAAAGATTGAAACAGAGAGTGCGAGGGATTTTTGATAACTTGAAGCACGCTCTCACCATGGACTGAAATTAATTATGTTGGGTATAATATACTGCTAAGTACAGAAACAAAACAAGACCGAAAATCAAGCACACATGCCGGAGTGAAAAATCGAATCACCTTTCTATACCGTCTTCTTTCTTTTTGTCTTTGTCTGGTAACAATCCCATTGTAGAAGCGGAGTCATCTGATGAGAATGACGCGGTGCGTACACCCTCCCGGATCTGCGCTTGAGTTAAAGGAGAAATGCCGCGATTCAGTGTCTTCGACCCATTCCTCTTCCGACGTTGGCCCTGTTCAGGTCCTGAGCCTGGAGTGGATGGTGTAAGGCTGCTTCGGCGGGGACGGCCTGTTGCGGATGATCGGGACGGTGGCCGCTCGTCTGTGTCGACGGGAGTACTGCTGCGCGACGGCGTACGAGAATGTGAACCGGAGCGCGATGAGCGTCGAAGGGGTGACTTTGAGTCGTGGGCTAACTTGGAAATGCTTGGGTGAACATGATGGCTGTGACGGTGACCCTTATCACCTTCAATAGTCCTGTGTAAAGTGGCCGCAGCAAGTCGACGACGTCGCGACGCCTTCCATCCAAGTCCTATCCACCAGAACCATGACCCATCGAGATGAGCGAGTTGGCGCTCCTTCTGGCGCAGTTTCCCGCGAAGTTGGGCCCGTCGTTCATTTTCCTTGTCCCAAAAGTCAGTGCGATAGTCGTCCCAATTGCCTCGAAATTCGGGAGAAAACAATTTCGGCAGCAAAAGCAGCCGAATATGGTCGCCGCCTGGGCTGAGGTCTTCCTCCACAAGTCCGGATTCCGGGTCAATATTGTAGTAATACTGGTGGGAAGTGCGACCACCACGTTTCTCGGATAACGGACGGTCGAGGTAGTGGAAATCCCCTACTGCGGAGGGGGAGAAGGGAGTAGAGAATGGAAACAGAAAAGAGAGATACGAGAGCATTTCCTGCCACCAGGGACCCCTAATTACCACGATCTTGGTGTTCATGGTTCGTAAGCCGCGATTGGCAATGGCAAGCCATCGTCGGGGCCATCGGATGCCACGCTCCCATTGACCAGTGCCCCAAACAAGGAGTGCTGTTACCACACCTCCAAGTAGCGCAACCCGTTCCCACATCTCGACAACCCAGTATACCGATCCTCCAACTCCGCGTCCGTCTTCACGTGGACGCAGGAACAGTGCATAGCCAAAGTATGTAATCCATGCTGCAAGCAAGAGTAGGAAAAACGTGTTCTGTCGCCGGCGTTCCCGCAGCGCCAGGTACTGGGATCTTAGCGAGTTTTCGAGTATGAGAAGATTCAAATATATCTGAGGGGGAGAGGAGGGTAGAGTCGAGAGGGGATCGGTGGTGGACGACGGCGAGGGTGTCATTGAATCAGGCGAGCCCGAGGGGTAGGTCTCTTGGCTGGGCGTAAATGGTTCTGCAGACGGAGCTGATAAAGAGCGTAAACGATTACTGGGGGCTGGAGAGCCTTTCACGAGCTGGTCCAGACTCGGCGTCGCCATGATTATGGGTGGTTTGAAAGTGGGAGTGGGCTAAGGGCAGGTTGGGCGGGCCTCGGAAGACAGCTATGCGACGAGGAGTTATGTGAGAGAAGAGCAAATTGAGTAGGATGATTGAAAGATCATGGCCGCTGCACGGCTTTGAGCTATCTCATCGCGTGGAGAGCGATGTTATGTGTTGGCGACGGTCTTGCGGGTTGAAGAGAGTGCAGTGCTGGTGTTGAGAAGGAAGAATCCCAGCACCGTAACAGTCGGGACGACGGGGATGGTCGCTCTTCGGCGGGCAACAACTTCATGTGGCAATCTCCACCACTTCAACTCCTAAAATCTGCCTCTTCGATCAACTCAACACCGCAAACTACGCGCTCTTGAGTCTCTACACAGTTATTCAATCCTTATCGCCGCGTCTGCCCGAGTTTCGCTCATTTTTCGTTCGACTGACGTTGAGACTTTCCATTGGTCGGGGATAACCGGTCTTTGGCGCTGTCGACCCTTTTTTCCGTCATCATCGCCTCCTGTTGCCTATTAGCCACATTATTTCTTATGAGCGAGAGTAACAGACGGAGAGTCCTTCTCTTCTGTTACTCTGACCTTTGCGCGACAAGGTGCCACCCGTCCAACCTTATTTGCGACTTTTCCATGCACCCCGATCTAAGGCCTCCGCCTCACTGAATACCGCTTTGTCTCGCCGTCTGACGTCGTCAATGGCATCCGAATCCCTAAATTCTTCACGCGGCGAGTTTCAAGACCGCAACCAACAGAATTCCGCAGCCGACAACGTTCCTCACGCCGCTCGCGGAACCGCCGCGACTCCATCTCCAATGGCGTGGTTTCCTTTAGGCTATCGAGAGGGGTTCAGCCAGTGGGTATGTCTATAATCTCAGAGACGCGAAGAGAAGTCGGATTGGTGCATGATTGCTGACGTTTCTACAGTGGTCTTCTATGCCAGCTGCCACAGCTGAACACAAGGTCCTCACCTATCTCCCTTACCTCCAGCACCAGCCGCCCACCCATTTACAGACCGGAAAGACATCGAATGGCGGGACCGGTGAAACTGCAAGCCTACAATCTGCGGATCAGAGCCAGCAAGGCGAGGTAGCGGCCAATTCTATGGATGACCCGTACGGACCGCGACGATGGCTATCCAGTATGGTTCAACTAAGTGGCCAAAACCGCGCTCTCAACGAATTTTCTGTAGAGCGAGTGGGAGAGGAGGCAGACCAGCACTTGGTTATGCTCCACGGATATGGAGCCGGGCTAGGATTCTTTTATAAGAATTTCGAGCCTTTGAGCCGGCTGGGAGGATGGCAACTCCACGCGCTAGATCTACTCGGCATGGGTCGCAGCACCCGCCCATCCTTTCGCATTAAAGCCAAGGAACGTGAAGATGCTATCAGAGAAGCCGAAGACTGGTTTGTTGATGCGCTGGAAGAATGGCGCGTCAAACGCAACATTGAGCGCTTCACACTTCTGGGACATAGCCTAGGCGGATACATAGCCGTGAACTATGCGCTCAAATACCCAGGACGCATCAACAAGCTGATCTTGGCTTCACCCGTGGGAATCCCAGAGGATCCTTATGCGATGTCATCTGAATTGCCCCAGAAACAAGATCAGGCCGCCATCGCGGCTTCCTCTGCGGCAGTGCCACCTGGCGATGCTCCTAAGGGCGACAATAACATTCTTCTCAAGGGTCCTCCGGCAGACGCATCGTCAGACCGTCCTCCTCGTCGCACAATCCCCAAATGGTTTGCCTACCTATGGGAAGCGAACATCTCACCGTTCAGTCTTATCCGATGGACCGGGCCTCTTGGACCGCGTCTCGTCTCGGGTTGGACATCCCGCCGCTTTTCTCATCTCCCGGCCGACGAAGCTAAGGCTCTGCACGACTACTCATATTCAATCTTCAGCATGCGCGGTAGCGGCGAGTATGCTCTCGCCTACATCCTCGCACCAGGAGCATTCGCGCGAAGCCCACTTATCCGACGAATTGAAGGCGTTGGCCGGCAGATGATTTCCGCTTCCGTTCCTCCTTCGCCCTCTTCTGAAACCAGCATTGCCGAAATCAACAAGGCTAGGCGCGAAAATGGTCTCCCAGTCGTCTTTATGTACGGTGACCATGATTGGATGGACTACAAGGGCGGTATGGCAGCAGCGGCCAAGATGAGAGACGAGAAGCAGCGTGTCCTTGAAGATGCGACGCCGGAGGAGCGCAAAGCAGACAATGGCTCAGCTAAGGTTGTCATGATCAAGAATTCCGGACACCACGTTTACCTGGATGGCTGGGAGCAGTTCAACGATGCTGTTCTTTCGGAGATGGACGATGTGGCCCGGAAGGAACGGTCTAGGCCATAATTCACCTATTATAGGTATTGCTACTCTCCTTTTCTTTAGCGTTTGTTTTAACTAGGGTTTATTGGGTGTATAGATCAGCGAGGTGTCGATTTTTGTATCTGCTGGGGGTGCGGCCTCGGTCGTTTAATGCGGCTTTAAGGCCTGCCAGGTACAGGTATTAGATGTACATATGGATAGAAATGTGAATTCAATGTCAGAATATATGTTGGTCATCCCATCCAGTCATCAAGTAAGGGGCGAAATGAACCAAAAAAAAAAAAGGCCACAGCGCTGTTGTGCAGAAGGCATGTTAGATCTTCAAATCATTATATATATCTTCGTTAAATCTCCGCAGTCACGCAAAAGCCAGAACATCAACGCATCATGAAACTCAGAAAAGACGGGATTAGACAAGATTAGCGATTTCCTAGACTAGGGATTTGATGAGCTTTCCCAATCCCAATCTGCTCCTTCTGGATGGCAACCCTAGCTGACTTCCGCTCTTCGTTTGGGGTCGTGTTACTTGTCGTTTGCGCTCCATTACCACCAGAGCTCATCGGCTGCAGGGAAAAGTAGCCACCCGCTCCGCTACTCACTAAGCTCATCATCGAGTTCGCATTATGTCCCCATTCTTCAAACAACGATGTATGAGACTTTGAACGAAGGGAATCACCCATGAACTGTAATGCATTCCGTCCATGACGAGGATCCTCGCGGAAGTGAACTTGCGAAGTCGGCGATAGCGCACCCCCAGGGACAGCAGATGTAGTCGCTGACCGACGATGATGGCGCTGTCCTTTGATGCTCCTCTTCGCGTCTGCGCTGCCAGGTATGCCTACGCGGCTGTTTCTCCTTGCTCCAGGAAGGTAGGGCTCTGCTGAGGTGTCTCCGTGAAGTAGGTTATGACTGCTACTGCTACCGCGGCGAAGCATGAGAGGCTGCGACGGTAGTTCCAGGCGACTGTTCATGGAGAGCCATGCAATGTCGTCGACTTCGTCGCTGACGCTGTTGGCCGAGGATGGTGTCGTGCGGCCAGAGCGGTACCCTGGGGATTTCGTGTAAGATGGTGGACATCGCCATCCGCCGAGGCCTTCAAAGTCTCGGTATTCGTCGCCGTTTATGAGGCTTTGCAATCCTGGCAAGTTTGCGTAGGAATGGCTTTGATGAAGGCTTGGTCTGTGAGTGTATCTGTTCTCGAGAGTATAGAGAGGGCTGTCTTGGTTATTTTGAGCATCTAGTGGTGGGTTGGAGCTACCCATGCGGAGTCCTAGACTTGGACGACTCTGGCTTCGGAAAGCGAGCGGCGTGTGCAAGAAGCCATAGTCGGATGAGCGCCGTCTGTTGGGGGTGTTCGGCCCTGAAACACTGAAGCTCAAGAAAGACCAGTTGGGTGAAGGAGGGATGGTAAAAAGGTTCGTTAAGAGAGCGTAGCATAATTCAATTGAAATGACAGTTAGCTGTAAAGACAGCGCTACGGCGGAGAAAAAGATGGTGATGGATGCAGTTATGGCGAGGGGAATTGAGATAAGCGCGAGGAATGGGAGGGTAAGTAGAGTCATGGTGGTGGACATGTAGGCGGGGTCGTAGTATATCTTTTACAGGGTGATTGCACAGAAAAGCTCCGTATGAGAAGCAGGATAGAACCAAAACTTCATAACTGAACGCAAACAACACAAATTCATTTGGAAAGACACCTCTTTGACGGAGAGCTGCTTGGTGTTGGGTGATCTCGACCGTTGAAATGCGGAGAGAAGCATGTGATTGAGTTGTGCCTCAGGCACCGACAACGGTCTGATGCATTACATCAGTCCTTTTTCCACATCTATCCAGTAAGTATCCCACTCAGCCTACCATGAGCCAAGCCAATTCTCAAGATGAGACCGGATTTCCTTGGGAAATTGGCGTGTTCGACGCTCATTGCCACCCCACAGACACCATGGCATCCATTGCTGACATCCCCGCCATGAAAGCAACAACGCTTACCGTCATGTCCACACGGGCTGACGATCAGGACCTTGTTTTCCAAACCGCAAGCAATGTCGCCAAAGATTCCGGCAATGGGACTACAGAGCGTATTTTACCGTGTTTCGGCTGGCATCCATGGTTTTCGCACCAAATCATAGATGACACGGCCGCCAAATCAGAAAGCGAGGAAGAACCCTCGTCGGCAGCCGACATAAAAAAGTCTCATTATAGTAAAGTGCTGAAGCCCTCCCCAGGCGACGACTTCATTTCCACTCTTCCCGAACCTAAACCGCTTTCCGAACTCCTTTCAGAAACGCGGTCCAGGTTGTTGAAATTCCCCAATGGGCTTGTCGGGGAAATCGGTCTTGATCGTGCTTTCCGACTCCCACAGGCCTGGACTCAGGAGGAGATCGAGACCCGGGATGGCCGGACGACTCCGGGTTCACGAGAGGGCCGACAGCTCTCTCCGCACCAGGTTCGGCCGGACCATCAGAAGGCAGTTCTTGAAGCCCAACTGCGCCTGGCCGGGGAGCTCCAGCGCCCTGTGTCTGTACACAGTGTCCAGGCTCATGGCGCCGTATTTGATGTCTTCAAGAGTCTGTGGTCAGGCCATGAGCGGAAAATCCCTTCAAGACGGGAACGAAAGCGTCGACATAGTCATGCCGAGGCTCATGCGGACAGCGACGCAGAAGAGCAGAATCTGCAGGATAATGCGCAGAAATCAAACGGAGAACAGGAACCCCTCCCGTTCCCACCGCGGATATGCATGCATTCGTACTCTGGCCCTGCGGAAGCCTTGAAACAATTCCTGCACTTGTCTAACCCTTCAGATGTTTATTTCTCATTCTCGAGCGTCATTAATTTCGGCCATCAATCCAATAGGTCTGTCGCGGTGATCAAGGCCTTGCCAGATGACCGGGTGTTGGTTGAGAGTGATTTACATATTGCTGGACAGGAGATGGATGATAGGCTGGAAGACGTAACTCGACAAATATGTGAAATACGTGGGTGGGCTCTGCGGCAAGGGGTTCAGCAGCTGGCGGATAATTGGAGACGTTTTGTGTTTGGTGAATGACGATCCGCAATCAAATTCCTCAATGAACTGAGAGCTTGAGACATTCTCCAGTTCAAATGTAATGTCTTGTTCCATGGAATTGGATTTTTTGTTTATCGAAGAATGTTTTGATGGATTGAGGTGGTACTGGAGTTGTACTGTGGTACTGTGCAGAATGCCGGGCATCAGTCCTGATTATATAGAAAATTGCACTAACCCGTTGTGTATCTGATCGGCGACATCAGATGTACATAGTTATTGTATACCTGCACTGATAACTATATAGCCTTTTTTATATATATAGCTGACTATGAACAAAGATTACGACAGTCCAATAGATAGAAAGATAAAATAAGAATTGGTAAGGAATCCGAGATCCATTGAATTAGATACACGAACAGAATCAAGAATGTAAATGAAGAAAGAGAAAAAAAGAGAAAATAGGTATCAGTGCGCGCACAATTATTACACGTCACAGAACATCACATCATTCCATGCCTTTATCCCTCTCATATTTAAAAGGCGAGGACAGCAGCAACACCGGCAGCAACAGCACCAAGGCTGATGGCGTTACGGCCAGCAGCACCGGTGAACTGAGGAGGAGCAGGGGTGAAGGTAGGAGTCCAGGCGGGAGCAGAGGGGGTGTGGGTGAAGCTGGGCTGGGGGATGACGGAAGGCTTAGGAGAGCTGCTGCCAGTGGGCTTCACACCCACGGGGCAGGAAGTGGTGGTAAGGGTGGTGGTCTTGGTGATGGTGGGTTCAGCACCGTCAGTAGCAGTAGGGGCAGCGGTGGTAGTGCTGGAAGACTCGTCGTTGCCGTGGTTGGGGTTCTTGATACCGAACTGGGTGGACCACTGGTAGGCACCCTTGTCGGCGCCAGACTCAACGACGATAAGAAGACCGTAGTGGGTGACATCGGGCTCGAGCTCGGTGCTGGGGGTCCACTCGAAGGAACCCTTGTTAGGGATGCTCTCGGCGAGAGCGTACAGGGGCTGGATGTTCTCGCTAGGGCCACGGAGGAGAACTAGAGAGACGGTACCCTCGGTGGTAGGCTCCCACTGGATGGTGTAGGGCTTGCCAACAGGGACGGCCTCCTGGAGACCAGGCTTCGAGATGGGGTTTCCAGAGGGGGGCTTTGAGTAGTCGGGGGTGGTGTAGGCAGTAGCCACGGCCACGAGGGCGGAGATGAGACCGGTTGTGAAGAAACGCATTGTGATATTATGTGTTTATCGTGAAGGTATGGAGAGGTATATGTTGATTGGTACGGTGGTCCGGAGATTGCCAAGAGATAGAGAGCGACTGGTCTTTCAAAAGAAGGACGGGATGAAGAGTTGTCTTAAAGGAATGACTGGATGGGCGTGAGACACGTCCGAGCTGGAAAAGAGAGAGAGAGAGTTGGAGTTGGAAAGTGAAGAGCGAGGGAAGAAAAGAAGAAGAAGTAGGGAAGAGGGGGGGCGCAGGCGAAGCGAGCTCATTTAATTCAAAGAATTTAGGCATGATGCCGCCTGTCTCGCAAACTAAGCCTAGTGTTAGTGTCAGCCAGGTTAGTCCTGTATTTTTGCTCATTTTCCTGCACTGGGCGCTCAAGGCTGCGGCTCATGTTTGGAGTGGGTCGGACGAGAAATGATCAAATTACACGAGGACAGAGGCGGTGTTTGATTGCATGAATGAGAGCAGATGGATGCAACAAGGACAGCGGAAAGAGCCCGAGGGAGTCCGTGACCACCGACCCCTGCATTACTTGTCTGAGACTGGGATGTTGTTGGTAGCCTGGAATGCGGCCAAGACCAAAAGGCTCACCACTCCGAGTCACAACAAGCAGTGAGGGCGAATAAGGGTGAGGGGCGTCGAGGTCTCAGATGCGACATTTGACTTGATGAACATTCATCGCAACTGGACCAATCCACCGGGGAGACCATTTTAGCCTTTATTTTAGTCTGTTGAGCTGGAGCGCAAGAGATGAACCCTTGGATCGGGGATTGGTGGAGATTCAGCCTAGTATCAGCTAGCTAAGAAATTACACACCGGATTGGGCTTGACATCGCCAGGAATTGCCCAAGTAATGATGTCTGACTTTATGCTGAAAAGATCAAGGAAATTCGGGAAGAGCACAATTCTATCGGGCGCAGAACCTTCGATTGAAGGAGACGTTGTCATTGTCATTGCCGAATGTTGACGGTGGCCAGGGCCAGCGAAACGCCTATCTACTTCAAGGAAACAAAAAACAAAGCTGGCAGATTCTCGGGTGCTGGTGCGTGATTTGCAAATGGAGATTCTGACCCAAAAAACCTTGACCTGTCGCAAATATCATTGGGCGACCAGACTCCTCCAAGTTCCTCGTATTTATAGCCAGCATAGTTAAAGTGGAGGATTCCATGGTACCGGTTGGCTGTGAGAGCCGACCGGCGACACGACAGGCAGGATCATGTCCGGAAACCACTGTGATCCCCAGGCTTGAATAGTGCTCCTTTTGAGGGCTTGAAGCTCTTGTTCTGCTTTCTCTACAGAGTATGCGAGCACCCCTTAAGTAGGTGAAGAATGCTCCACAAGAAGATCATACTGAATGAAGCCATCCCACGTTCTGCCGAGGAGAGATTTGCAAGCGATCCCTCGCAGGCCCTTCACCCAAGCCTTGTTCCTGAGCGCTGACTGGGTCCGTGGCGCACCGTTCGGGCCTTTGTTCCAGACTGGGAAATTGTGCCAAGTTGCCAAAGGATCGAAACCGAATGAGCCTGAGACACCCGGCCACTTGATTGGATTGCATTTGGAGTGATTGGAGCTCTCGCGCTGTCGCCAGTGAGCCTTGGGCCATGATGAGATTGACGTTTATTATTAGCAATTTAGTATTAATATTGGAGGACCTTCAAAACGGCTGCCCGGCAATTAACCTTGACTTGCCGAGTCGCCATATGGCAAAGGCGTTGCGGAAGAGCGCATTTGTGTGACTCGAAACTCCTCGCTTACACAGTTGCAGTCTGCTGCACAGACGGAGGAGGTGCAGGCTGCGGCGCTGCCAGACAGTCCACCTAATGCAGCCCAGGTTCTACCAACATGCTAGGGGCCTCTTGTTGGTCGGACGAAGACGTCGTCCTGTGCCAGTCACGCAGCAGCAGCTAGTGATGCATCTAGCCATCCTCGGCGCGGAGAAGTTCGAGGAGGATGCCAATCGGGGATTAGTTGAGCAAAGTCCGGTCCCTGAGGCTGATAACAACAATAAAACAAAGACCAGAAAACATGGACAACGTAGCGACATGACTCAAATATTGATGAGGTTTGGAAGACAAGCCAATTCATGCTTTTTCGCCCCAAGGCCGGTCACCTGCCGAGATAGACTGACCATGGACTTCCATCGCGACTTCCAAGTTTGACCTTCCACAGACTTCCTCCAGTCACACACGGCTTCCCCTGGCAATTTCTCAACGCTCCCGCAAATCCACATCCCGGGATCATCACTCTCGGTCGGATCTCCCGCCCTGTCTATCTGAGTCCTTTTAAATTGCCGTATCCTTCGCCAATTTGACTGATTATCTCGATGAGATCTCGACGCCCGAGCTAACAGTTGCGACTAACGCCAAACAGCTTAACTTGGATGAAGTGGAAGCGGCCATCGGTCAACTTGCTTGCCTCAATTACCGTACAATACAATTTACTAAAGATTGAGACGAGCCTAGTAGAGGCCCACGGAGGAGTAGTAGTATTGTCTAGCCTCTGACCCTCTAGCCCTGTGGATGAGGCCAAGTGGGCCGTGAGTTTTTGGCCCCCAGCCAGAGGTCCAGATGTGAGTCTTGAAGTCCGATCTTTTCGCGGCTCTACAATCTCTTCTGGAACTTTGCGGCGCAGCGGGCGGGGATATTACTAGTTGGCTTGACTCTCAGAGCACCGTCTGCCCGACGAGTGGCCTCAAGCAGGCGCATCGGGAGAATCGTGACTCGTCAGGTCGTCGCCGCTATCAAGGATCGAAACTGAATGAGCCTGTGACTACATTTATAGTTAGATATTAGGAATACTAGATAATACCAACAAAGCAATGTAATACATAATAAAACTGAAGCTGTATATAATAGCTTTTTAGACCCCTTTATACTGTACAGCCAAGGCTACCTGCTCACTACAAGATCACTTCACCTGATTGATGGATCTGAATTTTAATGCTAGAGGTGACTCAAAGAGGTGGTGTGACAATGCGACCTTGAACTAGCAGGCGTACGGCTCTGAGTTGGTTGAACTCTCCTTGAACCTACCTGGTGGGGTTAGGTAGCTGTTGTATTCTGGTCTATTATTTGTCGTTCTCTATTACCTTCATTTTAACCAATATTAATCCCTATCCTGAGTCTGGCTCAACACAAGTGGGTCGCCATTTACAGATTAACCGCTGTCGAATAGCCTACGAGTAGTTACAGGCAGCTTCTCTACTTTCGGCTGTCAACATGTCGACAGGCAACACAATCCTCCCAAAAAGTATTGGAGGAGACGGCAAAGAACCCGGCGCTGAAACCCTCGAATTTCTATCTTTTTGCCCACCAGACATCCAGCCAAACACTCGAATAATAGCGTTGTGCGGTGCGAACGATTGGCACGATAATGCCTCTCCCCAGGCGGATGGGTGGTTCTTTTCTGACTTTTACCTATTCCATCATCTTCTGGAGGACACTGGTAAGTGGGGCCTCTGGCATTCTTGCCTTGCGTTCCTTCTTCGGCTTTCACTGGCTGACTATACCGGTATGGAAAGATAGCTTCCGCTCTTCAAACCAACTATGGCTGACGTGTGTCGACCCAAAAACACTGGTCTCAAAGTACAATGAATATTCCCACGGCAGTAGAAATGGTGACCGTCGAGTCGTGCTCGACGAAACGCATTTAGATAAAATTGAGGCTAGGGGGGATATCCGCGTCATTCCCCCGAAAGATTTACTTGAGCGATTTTTGGCAAGTCTAAGGTCGGAAACTCAAACTGCTGTGAGGGAAAACCAACCTGTTCTAGTTCTCGTTTTTGGACATGGCGAGGAGGGTAACTTTGGGGTCGCCGTTGGTGGTGAGGGCTCGGCTGAGAACGCCTCAAGGCTAACTCGGCAGAGGTTCAATTCTGCAATTCGAACAGGTGTCGACTTGACCCTACTTACAACGTCGTGTTTCTCTGGTGGGTGGGCTCTTAGACCCATGGGCAAATTACTATTGTCCTCCGCAAAAAAGCTCAACGTCCCTGGCACGACCGCTGTTAATGACAAAGAATTTAGCAGGGCATGGGCGTGTAGCCAGTCTTGCGGACGGGTCGCCGACTCGATTTATGCCACTGCCGTCCTGAATGTCTTGGTTGACATGTCAAAAACGAGCAGCCGTGATTCTTCTGATGCGACTCTTGGTGAGGGCGAAGAGTTGACTGCATCACCAACCTACATAAACCTGTGCAACTCAGTCTACAAAGCATACAAAGAACACGACCCTTTCTACTCTATACACGGGATTTCGTTTTCTGCCCAAGATGACAAATGCCATCTTGAATGGAGGACACGCTCTGGCTTCCCGCTCCTTGACTATAAAAAGAAGTGGGAAGGGTTGCGCGAAGTTTCGTCCATACAGTCCTTGGACGAACACTGTGAGCCAACAGCTGCCTTGGGATTTACCGGCAGTATCGGTCGAGGCTATCACAACGTCGTAAAAGCCAAGGCCAAAATGTATATGGACTCCTTCCCAGGGCCAGATAACGTTGGGGCCAATAACAATCACTGGAGGCTCAAAGAATTGCTCGAGGGAAAGAAGTGCCCTGGGGAAGTACTCGTCTATCTAACTGACATTCTTGACTACCGCCTATCAGCAATGACACTAGCCTCACAATATGTCTCATTCCTAGACATTCAGTTCCCTGACTGCCTGATGTTCGACACAGAGGTTTGGTGTAATGATTTAGCCTTGAAGGTGGTAAAAGATAGTGATTCGAAAGGTACAAAATCGAAGCTAGAGAAATTTAAGGAGGTTCGACGGTATATCATGGACACAAAGCTGTTTGACAGACCTATGGCTTTACAAGGCTTTTCTTACGGCAAACTCTGGGACTATCTTGCTATCGCGCTTGTCGAGTCGTCGTCACTAAGCACTGAGGAGATCCGTGATAAAATCGACGGTTTAGTCAAATGTAAGCCCTGTTCTCTGGTTTATAGGCGGCTGCTAATTTCTGGCTTCAGTTAAGGATGGAGCGCAACGTTTGCTCACCACGATGCCACTTGCCGAGGCGATAATGAAAAACGATAATGTGGTTAGACATCGTGATAGGTTCTTTGAAACCGTCAGAAACGTTCGAACTCGCTTGAGATCGTTGTCTCCTAGCAAGCGCTCTCGCAAATCTCCCCCATCTTGAGAAGCATTGAACGGTTTTTACCGTAGTTGCTCCGGGAAGGGAATTGGCCTAAGTGATTTTTGTGAAAAGGCAACAGTTTGATCTAGGTCAGTGGCTGCATGCTAAATGACACGCTTCTGAACCTAAGAGCAACGCATAGCCATGCCCTATCCACCGGCACCCACAGTTACTCTGTACACTAAGGTACCTCTAAATTTAGACCCAAAACAGAAAAAAGAACATTAGGCTCCAAATCACGGCCGCCGCACTTGGAAAACCATGGATCCATAATTTGACTATTGAAATCTGCTCCATACATGCTAATCGTGATTCGCCCGATATAGGGTAAGCCACAGATCTTGCTGTTATCGCTGTTATATCTAGTATAACTTACTACTACTACTACCTACCCACATCGCCACATAGCGCTGGCATGGTGACATGGGTTCGAAGCCCTCAACATTTCTGCGAACGAAGTGAGCTATCACCCCAGCGGTTTTCGCCCCTTTACTCCACCCAGGTGATTGTTTTGGTTTGCAACCACTCGTCATAGCCTGCTGTGCCGCCGAAGCGGCCGAATCCACTGCTCTTCCATCCACCGTGAGGCAAAGTGGGCTCATCGTGGACCGTCATCGAGTTGATGTGAACGGCTCTGTGAACGGTCTTTGTCAGCTAACTGGGTTTGGGTGAGATAGGGTGGACGCGAACATACCCGGATTCGATCTGCTTGGCCACTCTCAAACCCCTGAACAGGTTGCTCGTAAATACAGCCGATGACAGACCATATTCTGTATCGTTGGCTAATGCGACGGCTTCCTCCTCGCTGTCAATGACGTAAAGAGATACTGTTGGCCCGAACGACTCCGTGGCGTAGATATCCATCTCCTTGGTGATTCCACCCACAATAACGGGACGCAGGCTGTTGGCAGAAGACTCGGTAGCATTAGGGTCGCCGAACACAACGTTGGCACCCTTTCCGAGTGCATCGGCCACCAATTCTTTGTTTTTCTTCACCGCAGGGGCAGCAACAAGAACCGGTGCAGGCGCATTCTTGCCAAAGAGTTTTTCAACTGTATCGGCGAGTGTTTTCTGGAATTTCTCTGCAATTCCGCGCTGCACTACTATGCGCTCCGTCGACATGCAAATTTGACCCGACTAGTCATCTGCGTTAGCGTTCCGACTCCTTAAACTCAAATATCGGCCTTGGTTGTGTGATCACTTACGTGGAGTAAAGCGCCTAATGCACAGCCAGTTGCGGCCTTCTCCAAATCGGCATCATCTAGAACGATTGCCGAAGCTTTGCCGCCTAGCTCGAGGAGGACTGGCTTGATGTATTTCCCAGCGGTAGAGGCAATTATTGAGCCAACGTTGGTGCTGCCGGTGAAGCTAATCTTGCGCACGTCGGGATGGGCAATGAGCGCATTCGTGACCGCAGGCGCATCAGCCGTCTTGTGGTAGATTACGCTCAAGCAACCGGCGGGAAGACCAGCTTCCCTGAAGACATCACCGATGGCCCAGAAACACTTTGGTGACAATTCAGAACCTTTGAGAATGGCGGTATTACCTGCGGCCAGAGGAAGAGCAACCGCACGAGTTCCGAGGATAAATGGTGCATTCCTAGGAACAAGCATTGGTTAGACATCCGTGTACAATTTGCTTGCTAACATCAAAAACGTACCAAGGTGCGATTCCTAGAACAACGCCATACGGTTGCTTCACTACCAGCGCACTTTGCTCATTTTCACGAACAACGGGCGATTTACCCTCGACGGTGGTGATCATTCCTGCGAAATCCCTCAAAAAGGCTACGCTCCCCAGAAACGTTTTTTCCACGAACAGCCGCCCTGCTCCCGTCTCTTCCATTTGGATTTTGATAAACTCCTCCTTTCGTGAATCCATAATGTCTGCGGCCTTGTTCAAGATTTCTCTGCGCTCGTACGGATGCGTTTTACTCCAGCTAGGAAACGCAGCCTTCGCAGTTGCCACCGCGCGAGTTGCATCTTCGACAGATGCGCCGGCGCAAGAGTACAGGATTTCTCCCGTCGCAGGGTTATTGACCTCGAAGAGGTTGTCCGTGACAACTGACTCATTGTTGATTATGAGCGGAATCGCCGCCTTATCGCCGTTAGCAGGAGCCATCTTTTGTTCAGTGTTAACTGCGACCAAATTTTGTATGCGCGGGGTATGAGGAATTCGTCGGGTTCAAGAACGCGGGGCTTGGGAGAGAAGGTAATCAGGAGCCAGCAGCTGCACAGACGGCCCTTTAAACGGAAAGCTTTCAAGTGATGTACACGAAGGAAATACTGTAATGGGAATGAGGGGGAATAATTTCGGAGGGGGGGGGTTGTTCTCGGGGACGTGGGGCCGGCAAATGTCTGGATGGACATGGATGGGAGGGACATGATCATTGGACATTCTACCCAGGCTGTTTCCTCCAGGGGTCCCGGAATCGCAGACCGGCTCTTGCGTGGGGATTCTCAGCCAACACTTGGTGATTGTCGGCTCAAGATCGCTGGTCATCTTGCCTGATGAGGGCTTAAGTTCTCACCATGATGAATAGTCCAAGGTTCAAGTGGGTTAAGGGCATCTCTTTCGCCGCGACCACTTGGTAAGTCCGTAAAGCCGAAGGACAAGACCATGTCCCATGGGCGCGTGGCGAAGTCTCAAGAGTATAAACCCTTTCTATGTTCCTCATTGGTCACTTGGCAAATAGGTCATTTTTCTCCAATCCAAGAGGGAGCCGCAAGATGCATGCAGAGTGCAGAGTGCCGAGTACCGACAATCAATGCGGCGCGAGGGAAGAGCGGTGTCGGTGTGGAGGCGGAGGTGGGATAGCACAATCGGCCAATGGCGTGACTGTGAACTGATATCGTTGATGCCTTGGGTGTCGCATTTCGTGTCTCTGAAGTAGACAATTATCGCCAATAATTAGGAACGATCTCTGATACTGCCCTGCGCCTTCTCATCGAGTGGCTGTCTTGTGTAACCGACCGCTTATTGGTTTGCATCCTGCGCCTCATCGTCTTGGCAGCGTACTGTTGTGCGACTTCATGTCAGGGCTTGTTTCACAGCGTCCTGTCTGCACTTCAAAGTTGAAAAATCAATTTCAAACACTTTTGACTCCTAACATTATATACACCAGTATGACAGATTATCGACAAAAGGAGCGGTAGCGGGACAGGGCAGTCAACCAAAACCAATTCAATGCAGAATAAAAATCCATTTAGTCAACACCACCCATGTATCGTCGGAGAAGGGGAATGATAATCATAAGCTATCTTCATTATTATTCCCCGCAAACGCCTGCAATGCATTACTAACCCACATGGCCCTTCGGGGGCTTCGTTACCCCAGCTCGCGGGGTTTACTTCCCGGCCCAGATTTTGGTCTGCGAGACCGGCTTCGCCATGTCAGCAAAGGGACACGCCGAAGCAACAGAAGGCGTGATGGAAGGCGCAATAGAAGGCGCCACGCCGCTCCTGATGCTGGCACGATCGTCGTCGCGCGAACTAGACGAGGAGGTAGTACTGCTGCTGTCGCCAAGTACCTTCTTGTCACCCAGGTACCCCTCTTTGTCATCCAGGAGGTATTCGGACATCTCGTCGGCGAATTCTTCGCCGTCCCGGATCCGCCAGCGGGCAATGAGATCGTTTTGGATCCAGATGATCTTGCTGATGGCTCGGATTATGGCGGTCTTGCGCGACGTCGATAGAGTGGGATGGGACAAGAGGGCTTCGGTGAAGAGGTCCTGGATGTATCCAAGGCAGGCGCCCATATGGATGTATTCGATATTAAGTGGGTGTAAACGTTCTTGGGCCGTGTGCATTAACCTGAATCATTAGCTTCGGGCTGCGAAGAAAGGAAGAAGAAGAAGAAGTACTCACCCGACTTTATTCAGATATCTCCAAAAATCCATCTGCATCGGATCGGAGATGATCTTCGTCAGATACCACCGCAGGAACATCTTCCTCCGCATAATCGGCGGGCTGTTCTCGTTGTAGAAATCCTCAATGGGAGCGTCCGATGCCGTGTCCTTGGTGTGGAATGATCGCGCGGTGATGTCGTACTCGAGGAGTTTGCGGTAAACCAGGTTCACAACGGCCGGAATTAAGGTCATGATGTATTTGGCGCCAGAGGCGAGGGCTTCCATGTCGCCTGTTTTGCAAGAAAAGTCATCAGTCCACTGTTTCTCCTACCCAAGTACTGGTCAATAAGGACCCAGGAACCGGGAACATACTTGAATTGAAATCGAGAAAGTCTTTGAGGTAATTGATTCTGGCCTCGAGCCTGGTGTACAGTGCCTTGCGGTCGATATTCTTGACGGGGCGGCCGTCTAGTTTGAAGTACACCATTTTGTTCTTCGATTCTTCCGATACCTTGCTATCCATGGTCTCTGCGGTGTGTTGGAATACGTGATAGACGAGGTAATTATAGTGAGATGTATTAAGCCGATAAGCTGGTAGGTAGAGGCTGATATATAAGAAGCGAAAGAACTCAAGGGAATAGAATGATATGACCCTGGGCTACTCGGGAGATCATACGGTCTTATATACCAACCGACGATCTAAGTATTTACTGTTATAGATTTTCGACGGAATAAAACCGGCGCGTGGCATCCGACCTCTCGAATCGTAGGAAGCGATACGTCCAACATTCGTTCCGGCTGGTACGAAAAAAAAAAATGGTGAAAAGACGTCACATCAACAAATGAAAGCAACTGCATCGGCAAAAAGTCATGGTTGGACTCGGTTGTTTCAGATTGGGTCGAAGCAGACCAGCCTATCAAGATGCGTGTGTTACAGCAGTGGTCTGATTATGGGACCTCATATCTCATAGATTAATGGGTCTTTGTCGCGCAAAGGATGCACTAATTGCCCGATCACTGCTTCCTAGGCTCTTCTGATATCTTCAAGATCTTTTCCAGAAGCCTGTTCTTGGGCCTTGCTGGGAGATGATATTAAACCTATGGGCCCGTAATTTAAGAGCACTGCACTGATAATTGTCTTGGGCGGCATGAATCAAAGAAATTGCCTCGTGCATCAGAATGAGTTGTAGGAATGCACAGCCTTCACCGGGGAGAATCATGCCAGCGTGGGAAAACGCCATCCAAGCCAGACTATGCGGAGTAGACTACCTACTTGCAGAAAAGCTGAGTGACTCACCGCGTGATTTATCGGAAGAACAGCAGTTCACAAGTGGCTTGTTAGAACCCAGTGGTGGTTGGGATGGGGCTCGATATGGCCTGATGCTTTGCTGACGATCCGGCTTTTTCCTACCCTCGGATTCGTAACCCACAAAAACAGAAAACCTTTTTTCCTCTCTTTTTTTGGATGATTATCGGATAAAACGATTCAGTTACGAATCATCGTAAGTACTTAAACCATCTTAGGAACAACGCAAGAACTGTATGTAGTCGCTTACTGTTGAGACCGACGGTCTAGTAGTCTAGCCCAAGACATGATCGGCGAGATGGTTGTGCTTATGTCTATTGCGCTTGGCGACAAAGAAGTTTTGTATATCCGTACTCATTGCCCCTGATATAATGGATGCCGATGACTCTCGCCAGAATAAGATATACCCAGCGTGACTACAAGGGAACAGATCACTTCGGAATGGACAACACTCTCACCACTCTCATCAACGCTAACGGCCATGAAGCCATAAAGCCCTTTCATTAAATTATTATAGATCCAGGTCTAGGTCCTGCCTTCGAGCTCTTCCATCCTTATCTAATTTACTTGGAGGAACTTGCGCAATTGATGCCGGAACCATGTCGATCCAGTTCTTAGTTGCCGTTAGCATCTGAGGCTTGGCCAAACTTACTCCTGCTGGCTGCGAGACCTTTTGTCACTTTGTGTGTTTCGAATCCTGAGGGCCCCGCCGTGATGGTCTAGACAATCGTGAAATATGAATCTGTAGACTCTCCATCCAATTGCGAACCCCCAACGGATCGATCTCGGAAGTGATGTTCCTCTAAATCTATATGAAGACCTACCTATTGTAGCTGTCAGCATGCTCATTCCGGTCGTCGCATAGGTGCAACCCTCATATGCACCATAGGTCCATAGCATGTCTTCAATTGGAAAGACTAGACCCCATTGTTTCCGGAAACGCTGTGTACTTTCCCGCCCCCGGATGATCCTCTCTAAATTTGTAATCTTCAGGCTGCTGCATATGACAGAAACCAAGAACTGCGGGGGTGATTGGGGGACAGTAAATGGTGGGAGTTGAATACCAGATCACGTGCTGGGCCATTGCCGGATTCGGCCATCAACACTACCATCGTGGACCCGTGGACGGACCTCCATCCCACTACGTACCTTACTTTTAAGTTTTGACAGCTCCTGATCTCCGGATCCGGGGAGAATCTGAATGGTCGCGCTCAATGGATTGTTTCCCCTGACTAAACGGTCCATTGCAGAATGCCGCCTGCATTGGGTACTGGGCCTACTGGCCATACCAGGAGGTCTGTGCTTGTATGTGCAGAGGATGGAAGACTTCCAGGAGCCTTGACTTTTGATGTTGGGCCTCTTATCGCCAAAACCGCTCTTGCCTATCTCGACTCAGGGTGCGAATATGCTTTGGGTCATGCAATTGCTGTTTTCGGACCAAAGCTTTAGACGCAGACTCCTGTTCCCCATGGCACACACTCGCCTCTCCGAAAACAGTCTTGAAGAATACCACAACACCATCTCATTCTATTCGTTTGCATCCCATATGCAGGCGTGAGTGGCTGCTTTATTTAAAGTCGGAAATTTCCATCGTCATTTCCCAAATACCAGACCCAACCTCCTCCTGATATTCTACTTAAAGTTTTCGCCGCTTCGGAATGATTTCCCGATTTTTGCAAGGGGCTCTTTTGACCCTCTCTATCTCGGCAGTTAGCACCTCAGCTGCGCGAGTGTTAGTCGCACCCCTCCCAGTTTGAAGATCTCGCTCACTCTTAGCAGTCGCCTACAGTCTCGTGCAAACGCCAATGCTGACCAAATCCGCGGAGTCAACCTCGGCGGCTGGTTTGTACTCGAGCCCTGGATTACGCCTTCGCTGTTCGATGGAGCCGGGGATGGAGCTGTTGATGAGTACACTTTGACGCAGATTCTCGGCCCGGACGAAGCTACAAACAGACTGTCCGCGCATTGGAGTTCTTT
This sequence comes from Aspergillus puulaauensis, assembly GCF_016861865.1. Classification (NCBI taxonomy): domain Eukaryota; kingdom Fungi; phylum Ascomycota; class Eurotiomycetes; order Eurotiales; family Aspergillaceae; genus Aspergillus; species Aspergillus puulaauensis. The sequence goes on along the minus strand of NC_054860.1, from coordinate 691,538 downwards.
CATTACCGAGGATGACTTCTCTCGCATTGCCCAGGCAGGATTGACTCACGTCAGAATCCCTGTCGGCTATTGGGCAGCGGCGCCCATTGACGGCGAACCCTATGTTGATGGTCAGCTGGAATACTTAGATCAAGCTGTTTCCTGGGCGAAAGCCAATAACCTCAAGGTCATTGTTGATCTGCACGGTGGTGAGTCTCTATTTGTCAAAAACTGATGTGTGGCTATATAACTAACACTTTCTCCAGCGCCGGGCTCACAGAATGGCTTCGATAACAGTGGGCGTAGAGGACCTATTGAATGGCAACAGGGAGATACAGTTGAGCAAACGATCCGTGCTTTTGATGCCTTAGCTCAACGTTATCTGACCGACGGTGACGATGTAAGTATCGAGGCCCTCAATGAGCCTCATATCCCTGGCGGGATCAACGAGAACCAGCTTAAAGATTACTACGGCGAGACTCTCTCGATTGTGCAAGAGAAAAACCCCGGTGCGACTTTGGTCTTGCACGATGGGTTTAAGGCACCAGAAACATGGAACGGTTTCCTGTCTGGAGATAATGTTATCATAGACACACACCATTACGAAGTTTTCGAAGGAAACCAAAATTCCTGGAGCATTGACCAGCATGTCAATGCTGCTTGTGAACTCGGCCGCCAACATCTCCAAGCTGTCGACAAGCCGGTCGTTGTTGGTGAATGGTCCGGTGCCTTGACAGATTGCACAAAATATCTAAACGGGAGGGGCATTGGCTCTCGCTATGAGGGTTCGCTAGCCTCAGGCGGAGCAGTTGGCCCTTGCGGAAAAAGAAGTGGGGGTAGCGTGGCCGATTTGCCTCAAGAGGACATAGTGAACACGCGCCGCTTCATTGAGGCCCAGCTCGATACATATGAGTTGAGGAATGGTTGGCTGTTCTGGACCTGGAAAACCGAAGGAGCCCCCGGCTGGGACCTGCAAGACCTGATCGACAACGAGGTCTTCCCCCAACCCTTGACAGACAGACAATACCAAAACCAGTGTGGAACTGCATAGGAAGTTCCAACTTGTTGACGGCGGGCGCTTTGCTTTTCATTTCTGATCCAACTGCTGTTTTTTTCCTTACCATCATTGATTCTAATAATACTATTTCTATGTTAAGTAGTCGATTATTTTGATATTGGGTTGGAAAGAGTAATGAAATATTCGTAATTGGTACCGTTTCGTCTATAGGGGTATTTAAGCTATGTAGAAAGAGGTAACTTGACCGTGTAATGCATGCAGACGTGTTTATCCTGTTCAAAACCATCAGAACTAGGATGCAACTTCAGAAACTGGAGGCTCGCTCAAATCATAGCAACCGCAGCGCACCAAACGCCACAACCACTTCTTGATCGACATTAAGCAACCAATCCTCCTGGAACCGCTGCTCGCCTCCGCAACCAACGATCAAAGAATGCAGCCGCTCACGGACAAAGTCCCGAATGTTGATTTTATGAACGATATCGGAGTGATCCCATTCCGCTCTTCGCGTGGTCTCGGGAGGCTCGTTTTCATGCCACTTCCCAGTTCCCGCATTGTTCCAATTGATAAGGTAGTCGCCGCCTCGGGGATCGTTGGGGTCGCCCTCGGTCGTTCCCTCGGCTAACTCGGTGAGTATGTCGGTCCAGACATTGAGGTAAGACTGTAAATGCTTGAGGATGTAAGTGGGTGGTTGGATGTTTGGCCCGTTTAGGGTTAGGAGCTGAGTGAGAGCGAGGGCATGGAGTTTCTTCTGGGTTGCGGTGCCGATGTTGTCGTAGTGGAGAAACCATTCCGTGAGGAGCCAGGTGAGGAGTTCTTCTTGGGCTTGTGGGTTGTTCGCGCCGGACGGGGAAAATGCTGCTGTAATTCCGGGGACGAAGAGGTTGGGGTAAGCGAGGGCGAGGCGGGCGAGGATAGAGAAGTATTCTGTTTCGATGGCGCCGTAGATGTTTGATTGTTTCTTGTTAGGCCCGGTTGTTTGGCCGGACTCGTAGGCGGAGTGTAGGCCCTCCAGGATGGAAGTGAGAAGGGAGCTGTCGAGGAGGGAGCGGATGATAACACTGTAAGTGTTCTCGCTGCCGCCGTCTACCGTATCGGCGGCGCGGATTGCCATTTCCACTAGACGAGGCACGTAGCCTCCTCGTTGACGCAGGGAGGGCTGTAGGAGTGCCTCGAAAGATATGAAGAGAGGGAGGCGAATGCGATCGCTGAGGACCTCTTGAGGTGCGAGTAAAATGTATGATTCCGCAATTTGTAGGGCCAATCCAACGCCATCGACTGCGGTCTCAAAAATAGGGAACAAGGCGGGTATGAGGGAGAGTATTTCGGGCGAAGCCGGTGCAGGAGTTTGCATGAGGATGGCGCTCCAGAGCTCCAGAGCTTCCTCCAGTAGATAGATCATGGTGTCCTATTTGTTATTAGTGTGGTTGTTATAGAAGACTCAATGGAAACGTACCGAAGTAGGATCGATCGAATTCCGAACCAGAGGCAGGATAAGTGAGTGATATCTCGTCGACTCTTGCTTGAGTGAGTATATCAACGCCCCAAGTAGTGTGAGGATAGCCTGTTTCAGCAAATGCTCATCGCCGGAACTTTCCCACAATGGGGGCAGTAGAGATAGAATTTGATCCGAGAAAGGAGCGATCTTGAGGAGTATCAGCGAACTGCATGACAATGATGTCTAAGAAAAAAGGGAAAGCTCACATTATCCTCCATCCTCGTAACGGCCATACGAACAGTGTTAAGCAGCCCCATCCTAGTGTCAGAACTCTCAACTTCTTGCACCAGAGCCATCAGGTTCTGGAAAATTGATGGCGCGTAGGGTTTGAATCCTTCCGGGCTGAATTCGAACACGTCGAGTACCTGCTTGAGTTGCCTGCCAGCAGTAATCCGAACCACAAGGTCATTCAACTGGTCTTGACTGTTGAGCAGATGCTGGAATATCTGGTATATGGAGTCACCCTTCAGTTCGTCGGACTTGACGGGCACCCATTGACCGAGAAGAATTGCTATTCTTCTCCTGAGCACATTATAGCCGGCATCTTGGATCTGGACTTCGGGAACGAGAGTGTTTTGGAGAAATTCGCTGAAATCGAGTTGCTTCTCTAGGCAAGCTGCAGCCAATCCTATAGCGGAATAAAGAGAATCTTTCAGGATCACGTCGCGATTATCTGGAGCTTTACAACGGACCCATTAGTGCATGAAAATCAAGCGGTGGAAGGAAAATACTTACTAGCAAAAGAATAGAAAACCGTCAGTAAGCGAGGGACGAGCAAATCCTTGAAATGGATAACAAGGTCAAGGAAAATCCTCTCCGAACAGGATCGTATCGAAAACTCCCAGGCTTCTGAGATATCGTCTTCTTTCCGCTCCCACTCCTCTGGATCAGCCTCCCACTCTTGAAAATCGCTCTGCCTGAAACGGAAGAATTGTGTAACGAGCAGCTCCATGGCATGGTTGACAAAGTCGTGCGTGAACAGCTGAGTTTTTATTAGCTGGACGGCTTCCTTTTTGTCCTCCTTATCCTGGGGTGTCTGGTATTTGAATGACTGTGCCGGGTAGAATGCAATATTAGAGCAAGTTTTGAGTAGAAGGAGAGCTCTGAGACCAGCTTTTTCCATAAAGGTCTTGTCTGATTCACCATCCGCGCCCAGCTGGCTGTAGTTTTCTCCCAACTTGACTACTAGCGTCCAGTACGATTGAACTAGCGGTATACTACCGGGAAGTAAAGCAAAAGATCCAGCGTGAACCTTGGCCATCTCCACATGGAGCTTTGACAGTTGCAACAGATGTTTTTCGACGTATTTTTGTACATCCTCAGGCATTGTCATGGAGCCGGTGGCGAGCGCAAATAGTCTGCTGAACTGAGAGTGTGTTAGGACCCAGAACTCCGAAGCATCCTTTTCTCGATGGGGACGCTCAAATCCAGCAACAAGCAGGCGTCTGATAGTTTTGAGAGAAGTAAGGCTTTGCTCCATAGTATCCGCAATTCCCGTAGAGCCAGAATTGCCCTGCTCCAGTGAAGAGGCCCATGCATCCACCTTTCCAACGTATATGCTGCCGAGGACATGGAGTATCTCTGGTACAATAGACTGAAGGCTGTGCCGCGTTCTCTGTAACCGGGCCGTTGATAGCTCCTTGATAATTTGTAAGAGGATTACGAGGGTTCGTGGTAACTGTAACGGGTTCGCGCCGGGTTGGGTAGACGAGCGCAGAAGATCGATAACTGTAGGAATTCCTTCAGGCCTATTGGAATCCGTAAGCATCCCAGTTCCGAGCATAGCAATAAGACTCAAACTCACCAGTCCTGAGGATACTCAAGACGCATGATCTTGGCCAAAACAAAGGCATTGTGAAGAGCTAAAAGGGGTGCTGGTTCAACAACACCAGCCTGCAAGGCTCTGACTTTGATCTGCTCCTTTTCTTCCTTCTTAATTGCACTATCAGACATGTTAGTCAGGTCCCCTCATACTCCTATTCTAAGCATCAAGAAGTGCCTACTTCGGTGCCGTCTTGCGCCAATACCTATCGATTCCGTTCTTCAGCTGTATAATGGCGAGGTACCGGACTTCGAGGGGAACGGAGTGATCTAGAAACACATCCTAGAGGAGTTAGTACCAGGACAATAAAGTAGTGATACAACAATTTGAAGCGAACTCAATCAAGCACGTACCTGGAGGAAGGTATAGTACTTCTCCTGTTTCTCCCAATGCTGCAGTTGCTTGGTCCCAGTTTGAACTTGCTGCTGTGTAGAGCTAGCGGCTTGGATCAAAGAGTTCAAGACATTCTGCGGCGTCAGGGGATTAGACTCCCCTGCTACCTCAATGACATGGGCCATCGGTAGGAGCCTTGAAATCGACAGGAGCTGCGGATGATCAACAAGACCAAAATATCCGCTTTGCAAGAGAACTAGAGCTCAGTTTTTATGCAGGTTGTAGCTCCCAGTAGCCGGTAACCCATAGAAACGCGAATTTAAAAAGCCAGGAAGGTTTGGCGCGCTGGTGAGGCGTGAGTCGTTTTTTGGCGGGTTCCTAACTTCCTCTCCGCTGTAAACTACTTCTTTATGCTGGCACCCCACTTTGGCGGCATAACACGGACTATTATTGTTCCCTATCCGGACAGCCCTAGGTCTTGACCCTTGGCGCTATACCAAATCCAGAACGGCCACTTAGGGCAACTGGGCACTGGATGTGGCTTGCCTTAAACTACGGTCTGGTTATGGTATGACAGTCTAATGTCCCGGCACCAACCGAGACCCGGACGGCGCGGAGCGGGATCTGTGATTGCCGGCCGTGGTTGATTCATGAATGACCTCATCAGTTCTTCGCGACCTCTAATCAATATCGGAGACCGGCTATCATGATATACAAGGGTGACAGCGGGACCTAACGGAGATAATGATCCAGAGATTCTAAAAAATGGCTCTATCGCTGTTTTTGTACACATAGCCGATTCAAGGTTGGCCGAGCGTTGTACTTTGTATCTAGTTTGCTCCATAACCCCACTTGCTCCCCCAGCCGTTTCAAACTGGTTGGAACGGCCTACCTGCATATAGCTACTAGTCGTTACGTTCGCTAATAGTGCCTGCAGTTATCCTGTCGAATAGATTAGGCTCGTCTCAATTGAGTAACATACATCGGGATTGGTGCCACCCGGAACACCGTCTGAAACTCCAACATCGTAGTGCGGCGTCCAGCCCATGGGTCGATAGGCTGACATGGCTAAGTGATGCTGACAGCCCCCTCTCTCCCTTGGTCTTTGATGCGGGGTCGGGCTATAGTGAACCTGGAGGTCTATAAAATGGGCAGGTAGCCTGCGTCTGGCCTGCTGAATTTTCCGAGCGAAACCCTTGAGAGTTACAGATCGAATCATTGATTCCCTCGAAATGGTTCAAACGGACGGTTCGCAAGTTGCCGATGGCCCCTTGGAGTCTGTCGAGACTCGCCTCTTTATTAACGGCGAGGTATGATCAATGACAGTTTAGATTTGTTAAATTGAGCCTAAGTAATATAGTTCCGGCCCCCTTCAGACGGGAAGACATTCAGCTTGATCAATCCATTCACGCGAAAGACAATTGCAGAAGGTGAGGGAAGGATCTCATGTTATCTATTATTCAGGCTTGATGCTAAACGTCAGGCAAGTTTCTCAGGCAAGTGAGGACGATACCAACCAGGCCGTGGCCGCAGCCAAAGCAGCCTTCCCAGCCTGGAGAGACCTGTCGCCCTCTGACAGGGGCGTCTACCTCCGTAAATTAGCGGATCTAATTCGCAAATACAACGATGAATTCGCTAGATTGGAGAGTCTGTCCACGGGAAAGCCCGTATCAGCATACATTGATGGTGCCTTCGCAGCAGACACCTTCGCCTATTTCGCTGAGGCCGGGTGGACAGCTCAAGGAACATCCTCGTTGAATACTCCTGGCAGCTTTAACCTCACCCTTAAACAGCCATATGGCGTGATTGCGGCCATTATCCCATGGAACGTCCCTTTGGCCTTCTTCGCCTTCAAGGTTGCCCCAGCCCTAGCCGCTGGAAACACAGTAGTGTTGAAGAGTAGCGAGAAAGCTCCACTAACGGTAAGCTAAGCGGTTTTCTCACTCCTTTTTTCATGTTGGTTTCTGACACCTATACCAGTCTGCTCTGGCGGCTAGACTAATCGCCGAAATCGGCTTCCCACCAGGCGTTATAAACGTGCTTTCCGGGCATGGTCAACCAGCTGGAAGTACCTTGGCATCTCACATGGATGTGCGTTGCATCAGCTTCACAGGGTCTTCATTCACCGGCCAGAAGATCCAAGCGGCGGCAGCAGCATCAAACATGAAAGTCGTCCATATGGAGCTCGGTGGGAAGTCACCGGCCGTAATTTTCGACGACGCCGATCTGGACAGTGCCGCGCAGCAGACACAGTTCAGCGTCCAATTTCAGAGCGGCCAGACTTGCATGGCTAACTCCCGGATCTATGTTCAGGAGACCGTGGCCGAGAAGTTTCTGGCTCTTTTCAAAGAGAAATTCGGCATCAGTGCGGTCGTTGGGAATCCCTTGGAACCAGCTACGTCTCACGGGCCGCAGGTCGATGAGAAACAGTACGAACGTGTAAAGTCGTATATTTCCCTTGGAGAGAAAGACGGCAAAATGAGTATGGGAGGTGATGCGGGAGACGGGTACTTTATCAAGCCAACCGTCTTCGAGAACATGCCCGAAGACTCGCGTATTGTTAAAGAGGAAGTGTTTGGTCCAGTTGTGGTTATCAACACCTTTAAGACAGAGGACGAGGCTATTCAGAAAGCAAATGACTCTGAGTTTGGACTTTATGCTGCTGTCTTCACGAAGGACCTTGAGCGCGCGGTGCGTGCGTCCAAGCTGCTAGAGGCTGGCACTGTTGGGGTTAATTGCACAAGCCCTAATATCGCCAAGGACATGCCATTCGGTGGGTATAAGATGAGTGGCGTCGGCCGTGAAGGGTTCCTAAATAGTCTAGACAACTACCTCGAGACCAAGACTGTTTTGATCAAGATGAGCTCGTGAGCAAAATACAGGCCAGGAAGAAGGGTGGGCTATATGGTTACTACTTTGCGTTGATGTTTACAGCCCTGGAAATAATTTGACCATGGCTAGGGTTCAAAAAAGAAGGCCAGTCCTTATGCACATCACGCCATTGGATATTGAGATTCGCATACTGCGCTTACGTTGCCGCATTTAAAAAGTCATCTATGAACCTTTCCTCGTAGCCTTGACATCCACATTGTACCCACTCTTAGTATCGTAAGGGAAGGGGCTTGTATAATTGTAGGTTGGTTTGGTGTTAGCGTAGGTGTCCTTGACAATATCAAGAATTCCGTGACCAGCCGAACAGTCACCATCTGTCAGCGGTATTGGCCAGTCTGGTGAATATTCGGAAAGTTCCCCATTTGAGAGAGGCCCGGGGTAAGTCTGATTGAGTCTCAGATTCGTGGTGTCGACGTCGAAGTTGACATAGCCAGTCTTGTTGGCTACAATTTCTAGAAGGTTGGCTCCGCAATCCCAGCGACCGAGGGATGGAAGACCCCAGTTGGCTGACACAGAAGCAATGATTGAATAGTGGGTATAAAACGTATCATCCTCAGTGCCGTGCAGGTGATCGGGAACGGCGCCGCCCAGAAGGATGCTGAATATCCGGTTGGTTTTGGTATATGTTTTGTCTTCATCGAAAGTGATAAGGATGAGGGTGTCGTTCATGAAGTAATCATTTTCGAGTAGTGGCGAGATCCATCCACGCAGCCAATTGGCGGCAAAGGTGATGCTGGTATCGTGAGCATCGTTGGTCATGTTTGGAGTGAAGAAAGCCCACTGCGGGAGCTTCTCGTTTGCCAGATCAACTTCGAAGTTTGTAAAGTTCTTGATTTGGCGCCCGCGCATGTTGTTCTCGGTGACCGAGTCATATAAGATAAGCGGGTTGTGTTTCCGCACGTAGTCGTTCGCTTTGGTCTCTTGGTTTGGATATTCATAACCTTGAAACCCAGGATAAGGCATGTGCTCTTGATACTCACCCCATGCGATATACTTGGTATCTAAAAGATCAACCACTGTCGAGACATTTGCTGGTACCCGTTGAAAATCATCATTGTCCATGCCAAAGGTGTCACCTCCCGCTGCAGCACAATAATTCGGTTCAGAGGGGTGGGTAAGTGCATAGAGGTTCGTCCTAGGTCGAGTCAGAGAGGAGCAATGTTGACTGATTAACACAGCTCACAAGGCAATTCCTTTCGAGGCCAGCCACTTCAAATTCTCGTCTGCCGAAGAATCTTCGAAGTCCTGTGCGATGTGAGGTATTGTTAGCCGTGAGAACAGGCATGTAATGAGTGCCATGACCGTACAATATTCTCAAACCAGACCTGGAAGATTCGGTTGAAGGCAAGGCCCTCGACATTCGAAACAGGAGAATAAGGCTCGACAGTCGCAGCACTAGCCGCTATATCCGACTGCGAGGGTTGGGTTGCGGTCGCAACCTGGGCGATGGCTGAAGCCCCAATTCCTAGCAGAGCCGCGAGGGTCTTCATTGCGATCAGGTCCCAAAGCATATGAATCAGTATCCCAGAGAAGATTCCCAAGTTTTGGTTTGCAGAGTCGTGCGGGGTCTAGTCCCCTTATAGTCAAACGACAAGCAGGTTGTCTCAGCCAAATGTAACATCAAACTGGGGAAATTGCTCAGCAGGACATGTTGCTTGCAAAAGATCTCTCGACCTCACGCGAGGCCAGACAGAAGGAGGGGCCAACGATCAGCAGCTCATGCGAAGGATCGAGCACCTTGGGGGCGCATCCAAGCTGTCGAGGCAGTGCCCCATCTTGAAACTTGCAGCTTAGGTATCGATTCACATCCAGCGATCCCCGCACGTGCTTATCTTGCGTTTCGATCTGGTGGACCATGGTCCAGAAGTAGAAACTAAAATGGTTAACTGAAATCAAGCTTTTCTATTATCTTGGGCTACGTCGAAAATCTTTCGGTTCCTTATTTCATAAAAAGCATAAAAAGTGCACCAACGAGGCTTGAAGTTGGATAAGTTAGGACTCAATAGATGGTGATTATGTAACAACTGAGTAATGTAATCACGTGTGGTCCGTCAACCTCGGCTGATTGCGGCCCCGATCTGGGGAACCGACCGAAGCATCCATGGTGGCGGCTGGAGCTGGTAGCGTTCACTCCGCGTCGACTTTAGATCCCTCTCCCTTCAATCGCATGATGCCGCGACTATGAGCTCGGCCAATTTTGTCGCTGCCCAGCAGCGCGTTCTGGAACGCCGTCGACGACGTGAGGCCGAAGCTCATGGCCGACTCGCAGATCAACAACGGTCTTCAGTGACCAACCATCCCGCCGTGCAACGACTTCCCTACCCCCTGAATACCCTACCGCAATCAGGCTTCTCATTATGGGATGCAATCAAAGGTCGCGAAGGAACGAGGCCCGCCTTCCGTGTCGGTCAAGTTGATGCAGAGCTCCTGGATGAGGAGCTACTCGGCCTGCTGAAGGGGCAGGTCGGGGAAGCGCTCAAATACTTCGGAGTATGCTTTCTCTCGCATATATCTACTCTTTAATGATGTTGCTCACTTCCTTTGTCTAGGCCCATTTGCGCGACGACTGGTCGAATGAAATCCAACTTGCCCTTCGTGCGATCCTCTTCAAACTCTCAATATGGGACCATGATGCCTCCTATGGCGCGGCTTTACAAAGCCTAAAATACGTCGATAGTCGCAGCAAAGGACCTGTTTACTCGACACCGACAAAACTACAAAAGTCTCTATACGGTCTCCTGACAGTGGGCGGCCGCTATGCCTGGGACAAGTGGGAGAACTGGCTTATTAACCAAGAAGGCGGCTACGAGGAACCATCACAGGAAGTTCGGTCGCTAGGACGGATAACGAACCTCCTCTCCACTACGCACTCAATCGCAGCCTTTGCCTCCTTCCTCGTTTTTCTCGTAAACGGTCACTATCGAACCCTAGTTGATCGTCTCCTCCGCATGCGCCTTACTCCACCATCCGCCCAGGCAAGCCGCGAAGTCTCATTCGAATATCTAAATCGTCAACTAGTATGGCACGCCTTTACCGAATTTCTCTTATTTCTCCTCCCCCTCGTTGGTATCAGTCGCTGGCGGCGATGGGTCTCCCGAGCGTGGCGCAAAGCAATGTCCGCAATCCGAACAAGCACCGACGACGATGACGACGTCAACGAGAAACAGGGTGAGCTCTCGTTCCTTCCAGAACGCACCTGCGCGATCTGCTATAAGGCAACCGATGAAAACACAGCAACAGAAAATGAAGTCATGGCCTCATCAGGGGGGATCAGCGGCTCCGCGCATACGGATATTACGAATCCGTACGAAACAATACCCTGCGGCTGCGTTTATTGTTTTGTATGTATAGTCCAAAAACTTGAAGGCGAAGAGGGCGAAGGCTGGGTCTGTCTGCGTTGCGGGGAGCTTGTCAAGAAATGCAAGCCATGGAACGGGGATGTCCTTGAAGAGACTCGTCGACCGTCGTCTTCGGGAAAGATTGTCGGGTTTGCAGTAGACGATACCGTCAGCAACAGTTCAAAGCAGGAGCATGAAAACGCCGTTGATGCGGAGTGATCTCAAGGAACCGAACTTGCACCAGCCCCAAAGGCAATTTTGAGCGTCCGAATGTTTATTCTTTCACTATACGGTCTTCTAGCCGATTATGTACATATTTACCAACACGAACACAAGTCACTAATGCATAAAACTCGTCCAGGCATCTCTAGCCTTCCTCCAGCTAGGACCAAGGTTGAACATGGCCAGAATCTGACATTACTGGTATATTAATTAGAATTGCGACGGTAGGTAGCATTCATAGCCCGGCATTAATGATGCCCATATATGGAGGGTGCTCTTGGACATTCCTACGGAAGTTGCATCCCGGGAAGGAGCAACCTTCGCTCCTTCCTATATATGATATGGAGTCTTTTGGAAGGAGCAATCCTCGCCCCTTCCTAGGTATACATTGCTCCTTCCCACAAAAGGACTTTATGTCCTATTGTCGGGGGGCAGGCGCGACTAGGCCATGACCGGTGCATGCCAGGCTCACGATCATTCCTTCCTCTTTGGGCAGTACTCAGCATCACCCGTGGACCCGTGGACCGACCTGGAGTTGGAAGTCCATAAGTAGGCTACCGTACGGGCTTTGTACCTAGTACCTACTTTGTATTCTAAAGCAGACCCCAAGGCAAGTTGCTTGTTGCACGGTAAAGACCGGCCTCTATAAGGTATCTGCTGGGAATTCCGGAGACCAATAAAAGAAAGCTTATTCATTCCCCGCTGAATATCCATAAAATATGAAGAACTTTAGCTTGAATAATGTACATGTAGTCTATAACATTAGGTATCATCATAACTCGTCAATTGTAATGATATCCGCCAACGCCAATGCCCGAAACAGAAACAAACAAATCAAAGCGTCGGGGCCCTCTTCAGCCCGACGCAATATCGCACAAATAGTGTATCAATGAAGTGCCCGTGCCGAATACCGGGTGGACGGCGTCTCTCGAACTCATCAATGGCTTCCTGGACGCCGAATCCGCATCGCTCGATGAGGTAACTAACGATCAGGAAACCAGTCCGGTTGAAGCCGTAATGACAGTGCACCCCAACCACGGGTCTAGGATCAGTGGACTTCTCCATCTTATTGGTGATTTCGTTCTGCAACCGATCTACCAGGAAAATAAAATCCCTCACTTCGTCCGGCGTTGGAGGGATTTTTGACACGGTGGGGTATTTGTGGTAATGAATGCCACCTGCTTCCAGTGAAGCCGGGTTGTATACAGGGTTCTCGTGGCTGATATCAATCACTGCATAGATGCCAGCACGATGTGCTTTGGAGAATAGGACTGGGTTATGCTCCTCATCGACTTCTCGGAGCATTTTGAGTGCAACAAATGTGTCGGCTATTCGCGCCGACACAGGCGGGACTTTCTTCCACTTTGCCAGGTTCTTCACATCCCACTTCCCAGAAGTATTGAGATATTGCAGTTGCCATCCAAGATTCAGTCGGTGGTCAGCGTGTTGAGCCACAAAGTCCTGGATAATACCGGCAAGAGTGCGGTATGTAGCACGGTCGTATAAGAGTGCATGAGAGGCGGGTGCTGGAAGGATAACAGTCTTCACAGAGCGTTTAACTTTGACTGATCCTATAAGCCCATTTGTGATGTTTTTTTCATAATGTTGTGGCTCAATGCCGAACTTCTCTTCGTGAGCCAGAGAGTCGGGAGACCCCGGGGCCTGCCCGTGAATTTCAGAGCTCACTTCAGCATCACCAAAGAACTTGAGAAGTTTCTGGAGTTCGATTGGCTTGGTCACTGTGTCTGATTCGCCGCCCACCAGTAAGATAGGGACGTGCACACCAGCCCAAATCTCCTTGCCAGGAAGACCACCAGTCCGTGCGCCATCAGGTCCGGCATGCGGAAGTGTACCCCATGCCATACGCCTCCAAACCGGCGTCTTGCTTTGTTTGTTATAACGGACCTGAAGGCCGCGGGTCTCTGCATCGGCATCCACCCCAACAAGCCTAGTGACGCTGTTGCTGCTCAAGCCCCCCCGCCTATCCCAAGACCTCCAGAGATCAAATACAGGTCCAGGGATATATAGCAAGCGCCGGTACGAGGAGGCGTCCTTGGGCGAAGGGGGTGATGCACGGGGGCAGACAGCAACGAGGCCAAGGACATGGTCCTTCAAATCAAAGCTGAAAGGTGAGGTGGATGAGGTCAGCATTGCTGAAAGAGAGCAGCCTAGACTATGCGCAACAAGGACCACTTTTTGACCGGCAGCTTTGTCTCGATGTTGGTCAATGGCCGTGGCGAGCAACTCTGCTAAAGCCTCGACTTTGTACGCATCCCACGAGGTAGGAGAGAAAGACGATAATCCACAGCCCGGTAAGTCGATTCCAAAACAGGGTCCAACATTTGACAGACTTGTAAGAAGATGGTTAAACTGCGCCAGGGACCCGCCTAGGCCGTGGACGAACACCAGAAGGGGGATCGGTGATGGCTTGGTCGGAAACTTGTCCATTTGAGGGTGTGGGCGGTAGAATGTTCTGATTGATTTGTATTCGGCGACAGAGGTCGAGTAAGAGAGATAACTCGAATGCTTTTTCAGGAGGCCAGGGTCTGTATCGACCGCTAAGGATTCCATCAGCTTCACATGAGTTATGAATGATATTCAAAGAGTACCCACCATCCTGCGGCTCTTCGCCTTTCTGGTGCACCCCCTGGCTGGGGTGTTGTTCGTTAACATGTTGCCATGACCCCGAGCTTTCATAACCATCCTCGTCAGAGGAGGTCACTGTCCCAGCGGAACTCTTACGAACGTGTCTCTGTTGAGACCGACGAAACCGTCCCCTGGACGACTGTGCATAACCTTTGCGCTGCAGGAGCGAAGAGAGGAACCCGCACCCTGCCATAACAACAATGCAGGTGGTCAAGAAGATCACCTCACCCTGGTGCACTGTCGGGTCCAGATCAAAACCATGAAAAGAAAAAGTGAATGCGACAAAGGGAGCTATCTCTAAAAGAGTGGAAGAGATACTGGACCGAAGGAGTCGCAAAACGTTCGTGTTGGGTGGCCCTAACCGGGAAACGGGTGGTAAACGTGAGTTAGTATTGGGAGAGTTCATAATGGCATTTGCTTCGGACTCCGACGTTTATATAAAGTTAATGATCTAGCCCAAAGGGCGAGAGTCCGGCGCATCAAAGGGGCCAGGTCATAGAACAAACAGGGGTGACGAGGATCCGTTCTGGAATGCGAATCGAACTCTCCACGAGACGGAAAGATGAGAGCTCTTTGGAGGAAATGCGCAAATAGTGAGGCGATGGGGCGGGTCCCTCAGAACAAGTGAGACGCTAGGAGGATGATAGATCCTAGCCCTGGCTGCTCCGTACTTTTAAAAGAGCTGTGGACCAATGAGTACCAAGGATGCAGCACGTTGACCGTCCGCCTGGGATCAGATGGTTGCGGAGCGTTTCCTCAAGTTCCACCGTCCAAACTGGTCCTTTTCCTGAGTATCGTTGAGCTGAGCCTCGCGGAAGGTTCCCGGTGGTGGAACTAGCCCAAGAAGGACATGAAAACCTGCTATATTTGCTGTAATCGAGTTAGCAATACTGCAAAGGGTTTTCTCAGCTAAGCCACACCAAGCACATACTGATCTAAATAAGAAAACGCAATGCGGGCAGCCCAAGACAGGTAACGAGTGACTGGTAAACCAACTTGGAGCCAAGCGCGGACAAAGAAGCCGTCCGGTGCAACAGTCGGTCGCCCGACCGGAGTTGGGCAATCAAACTCAGGAGACTCCTTGATGACGATGATGATACGACTATAATCTGAGCCTGTCACAGTCGGAGAAGCAGCATCGTGAAATTGGCCGTTCGTACCAATCCAGAGGAAGAAAGAGCAGCAAAGTAAAAATAATAGACCGATGACGCCCACTCATGGATAAGCTCTGCATCCCGTGGCCGATGACTCAGCGCCTGCCGTTAACCAGGTGGGTAACTATTATTACCAGGTGACTTTCTGCTCGACAATCATCAGTTTCAAGTCATGATGATCAACAGACAGTCGGTGAGTGAGCCGGTAGAACTAGCCTGTGGATCCAAATTTTGTGCTAATATTAGGTTTATACGGGGTAATAAGCGTGTTTGAAGGAAAATGATGAGATGCGAGCTTCCAAGCTCACATCGACTTCAAACCGAAAAACGGGACAGATACCTACATAGAGCTGTAATCAATGGCATCACTGCCAGCAATTACTTCACCGTCCTCTGCCAGTTCAGCATTTTCAGAATCGAAGCACAACGTCCACCCAGATTACAGTCAAGCATTTGTGGCTGCACTATGTACAGATGGTGGTAACTAATACCGATTCTCGAATTTATATAGTATCGGGAGGAGACAGCTCAAATATTTCCCTTCAACCATGGCCGAGACGAGGCAAAAAAGCTGTGGGTGTAAATTCTTATGCAAGCCCATAATGATGGCGCTCACTACTAGTAGTTCTGATAACACTTCTATATACTTCGTCTTATCTCAACATAGAGCACTGAAATTGTCAGTCCGTCTATGCAGGTAGTCTGGGTCTGCACTTGCCGACTACAGGCTGAATGGCTACATGGTGAATCAGGGAAACTTGGAGGTCCCTTGAGTTGAGTCATGAGTCTAAGATTCTACAGCCTGTACCGTGCCATTGTTTCTCTCTCTTGCTTTCTTTCTTTCCTTTTTTTCTCTTTCGTCCATGGTTCAAACGTATATAATGCCCCTGGCAAATCGATTTCCGGATAGGCCCCATCCTCCCATTGAAGTAAACGTCCTTGACACTATAGTATTAGTATGAGCTTCGTGCACTGCCTGCAGTGTTCGGGATGGTTTTGCATCTCATGGCGCCAGCATTGTCAAGGGTAGTAAGTAAGCCCGTGACTGAAAATTGGGCACTAGAAATAGAGAGTAGAGTGGAGATCTAGAATTTCAGAGTGATGCGATTGAATTAAAACCGATTTGAGAGTACACTCGTGGGATCGATTGGGATACTTAGGCGCTACTAACCAAACCAACTCGCCATCAATCAAAACAGATCCGTCATAGCACCAGACGAAGCATCCCCAACCAACTGCCTATACTTCGCCAGCACACCACGAGTAACATTCGGCGCCGGTGGCTTCCACTCCTTCAAGCGCCGCTGGATTTCCTCATCCGAAACATCCATGCTGAGTTCATTCCGTTCTGCGTTAATGGTGACCAAATCCCCATCCTGAACAACAGCAATTGGACCTCCCACTGCCGCCTCTGGCACGATGTGGCCAACAATGAAGCCATGCGAGGCACCGGAATACCGCCCGTCAGTGATGAGTGCGATGTTGGTGAGTTTAGCTCCCATAAGCGCCGCGCTGGCTTTGAGTTGTTCGGGCATGCCTGGACCACCCTTGGGTCCTTCGTAGCGAACGATGAGGACGAGATTCTCGCCGCGCGGGATCTTGCCTTGTGTGAGGGCATCATTGAGTTCGTGTTCTTTGTTGAAGACGCGTGCTTTGCCGGTGAACTTGGTCCCCTCTTTTCCTGTGATTTTGGCGACAGCGCCACCGGGGGCGAGGTTGCCTTTGAGGATTTGGATATGGCCGGTTGATTTGATGGGGTTGTTTAGGGGTCGGATTATAACTTGGTCTTGCGGTAGTGATGGGTGTGAGGCTACGTTTTCGGCCAGGGTCTTGCCTGTGATTGTCGGAATATCACCGTCCATTAAGCCTGCTGCGATGAGGAGCTTCTGAACGGAGGGAATTCCGCCGATCTCGTATAGATCGGCCATGTAGAACCGCCCGCTGGGAGAGAGGTCTGCAATAAAGGGGATCTTGTTGCTGACTCTTTGGATATCATCCAACGTGAGGTTAACCCCAGCAGTCCCCGCCATTCCCAGGAAATGCAGCACTCCGTTGGTAGATCCTCCTAAAGCCATGGTTATTACCAATGCGTTCTCAAACGATTTCTTGGTGAGCAAGTCGCGGGGCCGGATATTCTTTTCAAGGCAGGTTTTGATAGCGTCGGCTGCCTTGACACATTCTCGCATCTTAGACGGTGACGACGCAGGCGTTGATGACGATCCCGGCAGGGACAATCCCATAGATTCAATTGCAGTGGCCATTGTATTTGCGGTGAACATGCCTCCGCATGCACCCGCGCTGGGGCAAGCATGCTTTTCTAGGTCATCCATGATATCATCCTTTGTTTTGCTTGTATCACCTCCATCATCCGGTTGGCGTAGGGTATCATATGCGTACGCGCCTGCAGCTTCAAAGCACGTGGAAACGCTGACGTGCTTGCGAAGCGTGTCGGAATAACCTTTCTGTATTGTCCCACCGTAGATCATTATGGATGGCCGGTTGTGTCTCGCCATACCCATTACTACTCCTGGCATGTTCTTGTCACAGCCCGGGATAGCAATGCAGGCATCGTGGTACTGAGCGCAAGTAACGGTCTCAACACTGTCGGCGATTATCTCACGGGATTGAAGCGAAAACCGCATACCTAACTCTAGGTCAGAACTAATTGTCCCTTATATAATCGCATCGGCCACCACAAGACGTACCTTCGCTGCCCATTGAGATCGCATCGCTCACTCCAATGGTATTGTATTGCCATCCGATCATTCCGCGGTCAGATATCGCTTTTTTCGCAGTCGTAGCGAGGTCCATTAGATGCATGTTACAGGGGTTTCCCTCCCACCAGACCGATGCAATTCCAACTTGGGGGCTTTTAGCCATGGATTCCTTGTCAGGAACGCCGGCGGCGTATAGCATGGCCTATGATTTGAACCAGTCAGATTGGTGATTACAGGAGACTTAAGGCCTGACACGTACCTTCGCCCCGGGGAAGTCATGGCCGCGGGTGATGTGTGTAGAGTGACGGTTCAATGCTGGACTGCCATCGGCATGTTTTGCGTCGTCAGGAAGGACAGGGAAGTCGATGTACTTGGCGGGGTTGGTGGGGTCCATGGTCGGGGTGGTCAGAACGCAGGGATTGCTTCGTTGCACATCAATCGAGCGAGAGAATCGCCGGGCAGGGTCCTATTTATCTAAGAAGCTCATCAAAGGGCAATAATGTGTGGTCCACAGGTCGGAGTTGCGGCGAACCGGCGAAGAGTCCGATTGCGGGGAACAAACACTGCGGAAGTCAGCAGATTATCTCGTCTCTGATTTGTCAACATCTAGATGGTCACTTTTGGAGGTTGAGATGGACTTCTGGCCGACGATTAACTGTTCATAATTTGTCTGCTAATGTGGCCATTATACCAAGCCATTCTATGCGAGCTGCAACTCTCTGGTGAGACTCTTATTAAGCATCCCGGTGTCTGGGTCGTTCACCATCACCTGCTATCTATCCCCACATAAGTGGAAGTCTCCTATACCAGAGTACTTCATGTGTTCTTGCTTGCGGACATGAAGGTATCGGTGAATGACTTTAACTTAACGCAGGTTTTGGAACTTCAAGCGGGGTAGTGGGAGCCCAGCGTCAATATCCTATTGCCTCGATATTTATTTGAAATAGCACTCAAAGGATGAACAAGATGAGAACCAGGGAGCAAAGACAAAAGTCGTTCCCGTCTACGTCACTTGCGCGTGGAATCGGGCTCTATACAGTGTGACAGTATCCCGCTAGAGTCGTTCATGGCCCTACTTCTGATTGCATTCGAGGTTAGCTTCAAGCAGGAATGTTGACAATCCATGATCGCTCAGCTCAAGTCACCAAAGCGCTTCACCGTTCTAGCCCTAACTCCGTGAAAGCTCTCGTCCTCAACTCACCACTTGACCACCTCGACACCTCAAATCCAGCTTTCACTCTCCTTAATAACCTACAAAAGTAATACAATTTTCAATAAGCTAGTTTCCCTCGTTGGATTCCCGGCCATCTCCTCGTCTATTTAAACCCAGCAAAGCCCCTTGCCAACTGACGCTGGTTTTTTGGAATCGCGCCTCCGGGGCCAACTCCGCCAGTGGGCAGGTGTCCTGCTTTGGAGGAAATTCTATGGGCTGGATTAAGGTAAGTTCAGGATGTCTAGCACATCAACAAGATATTGAGGAACAACAAGCTAACTCTAGAGTCCAAGACTCTGTCTGAGTCGCCACACTACGCCAGACAGGCCCCAGAAGTAGGGTCAGCAGTTTGCTATCATCCAGCAACTGCTAGCCCAGGACCCACTGAACTATTTGGTAAATGTCCTGATACGACAGACAACACCACCAAGTTGGGTATGCGCCGTTGTCGGGGACATCTGCCACTAGCTACATGCCCCCATTGGGTGCCTCGGAAAATCGGGCACGGTACCGTGAAGCGTCTTGTAGTCAAGACCACGCTGCTTCCTGTCAACAAAAACGGGGTGGCGGCAAGCGTTCTGAAAGAATCAACAGCAGCAAAAAGGCCTCTCCAATAGGCCCATGGGAGGCGTCGGTCCCCAGCCGGGAAATCCCAGCATGGCACTGGCAGACAATTCACAAGCATCTCCCCGATAAGGGATGCCATAATGGGGTACAAGGACTATGCCAGTCCAGATGTTGTGGCAGATTTAAATGTTCTTTTCAACCCGAGAGACTCACAGTCTCGCATTGACCTGATAAACCAGCATCGGGAGAGGGCTGCTTGGGAGGCCGCGTGTGCAGTTGAGCGGTTCATAAAGCTTGAGAAACTGCATTTCCCTCTTCAGAGATATCGGCGACCACAAAGCATTGGACCAATTGGCAACGACCGTGACGAGGATTGAGTTGTGGCCCCAACAAAGCCGAGACATATGAATCGCCCCAGGTTGGGGATATGCTGAACCAGCCTGCGCACGATGATTGGGGCACGCTTGACCAAAAGAAGAGACTTCTCAGCCGATGATCAAGGGGTCTCAGCCTCGAAGCACGCCCACGGCGCATAGACCATGGCCGAACTTGATGATTTTTAAGAGTGTCTCTTTAGCTGAGGTGGTTCCCAGTCACCTTTAGGCAAGTCAACACCCAGCCCGGGATTATTTTATCGAGATGGATCCTGCACGTTGAACATGCAGACTCTGCTTTGGTTGCGATAATGTCCCTGTATTCCAGAGCGAACCGTCAGGGATGGTGGGAATCAGCTTATGCCCGGGTGAAGTTCCTTCGGGAACCCAGCTGTCAGGAAATACAACCTCAGTGATCATCCATCACCCAATCGTTTAGTTTGTGGCTTTATCCTTTGGATTTAGCCAGAGGCGCCAGGATCAGGGCATTCTAAATGACATGGCTATTTTTAAGGAACATTGCATGACCATTGAATATGGAGGTTTCTGGGGGGTAGCGGGAGGCGTGCGGCAACGCTCTCACCCTTGATTTTCCAAAAGGTGTCCTACGTAGCAGTATTTAAGGTCTCGGAGGCCATTTTCAAGGCTCTTCTTTATCTCACAACTTCTTTGCATAATTATCTTCAGACATAGAGCACGCTCGTAGCTTTCCACTGAGTAATCTCTCCGATCCGCTGACAGATATCCATATTTCCCCGTGCATTGCACAGCTGATCGAGATGGTTGCAAACCAAAATCGCCTCTACGTTGCCCCTCTAGCCTAGCGGCATTGTCAATAATGAGGAATGAAAGTGAGTCTCCCGCCACTACTTAGTATCAATTCTGTTCCTCATTGCTCATGCCTGTTGCTGGTATCACCAATCCACGCTAGTAGCTTATATGATGCTTAGTAACTATGAACACCATCATAAATTTATGCCTCAGGCCAGAGCATGCTTAGGGTACGGCTAGTCCCAAACAGGCTAAAGGCTAAGCGAAGCGCCCACCACAAGTCAGCCGAATTACCAGAGGTTGAACCCCGTTTGTGTGCGTGCAATTTTCGATTGACTTGATCGACTCTCAACGCCGACAACCATCCTACTCGCCCTTTCAACCCCCCGTACGCCTTTACTCTCCGAGGTCAAATTCGTCAAAATGGGCGGAGTCACGGTTCGAGATGTCGACGTAAGTTGTCATTTACCTATTTCTTTTTGCATCTTTACCCTGGCAACGGAAGTGGCATCAAGAGGGGGAAACGGAGTCAATCGATTACGGATCAAGGCACGAATGAACACGGCAATGGACGGAGGGGATACGACAGTCTAGTCGAAAGATTCAGTGGTTTTCTATCGGCCGGGGGTATCAAGAGTTTGAATTGCGGATTACGATTTGATCTGCGACCACGACCACGACCACGACCATGACAGCAATGATACCGATATGAAAAAAGGGAAACGAATTTGCACAGGAAACAACCGTTGCCAGGAGAAAGAGCGGGCGGTTACAGATTCGTCAGATCTGAATGTGTGCTGATTTTATTCTCGATATAGTCGCAAAAGTTCATCACAGCCTACGCTGCTTTCCTGAAGCGTCAGGGCAAGCTCCCCATCCCTGGTTCGTCATCCTTGCTCCGAAATTTCGAGAGGATTGGTCGCTAACTGTGCTGCTTAGGTTGGGTTGACACTGTCAAGACCTCCGCCTCCAACGAACTCCCTCCCCAGGACGCCGACTGGTACTACGTCCGCGCTGCCGCCGTCGCCCGTCACATCTACCTCCGCAAGACCGTCGGTGTTGGCCGCCTGCGCAAGGTTCACGGCTCTACCAGGAACCGTGGTGCCCGCCCCGCCCACCACGTTGACGCCTCCGGCGCCGTCGAGCGCAAGGTCCTCCAGTCCCTTGAGAAGATCGGTGTCCTCGAGCAGGACGAGGACAAGGGTGGCCGCCGCATCACCCAGTCTGGCCAGCGTGATCTTGACCGAATTGCCAAGACCACTGTTGACGAGGAGGAGTCGGATGACGAGTAAATTAGTGTCGGATTCTAAACTAATGAAAAAGTCCTGACGTTCTACCTTTTTTCCTCTTTTTTTACCTCCTACCTCTATATCCACGGAAGAATCATTTCGACTTGAGGAGACCAGGGTGAAATGAAACAAGGGCTGGCTCTACGGCACAAGGGACAGGCGAAGCGGAGCGGGTTGATGCTACTGAGAGGAATGAACTGAGTTCTAAATTTCTTATGTTTCATATTCCCATGTTCAATTGGAGGGCAATAAAAACACCCTAACACCCTGATGTTGACGTCTCCTGCGTATCCGTCGCTTGCACCTTGGTGTCGAGAATAGATCATGCGTAACGATATGGCTCAGCTATTTGAAGTATCCGGTCCGTCCAGTAGTACTCGTAAACCCATCACCCTTATATCTTTGATATCAGGAACCAAACCCCACTCTATTTCTTCCCAGACTGAGCCGAAGGATCCTATACAACACCTTGTCAGCAAATTCACGCTCCCCATCTTCCCACCACATAAACACCAGAAAGAAGGAAGAGAGAAAAACTCACCAGATAAACCTGATAAAACTTCATCTTCCCTTCCTCCCCAAACACCACTCTCCCCGCCCACGGAACCTCAACCTGCCCCTCTGGGTTCGCCCGCAGGGTATACTTCACCGTCCCATAGAGCATGAGCTCATCATCTCCACCGAAGAAGACCTTAGTCGGCGTATGCTTGCGCGACGCAACATGCGTCCAGAGGCCGTGGCGGAGTGTGCGGATTTCTATATCATCACTCGTTTATTAGTGAACCTCGCACCTTCGCTGTAGTATGGAGGAATTGCGTACCATCCGAGCCCTTGGCGGTCTTGGGGCCCATAATCAGTGTTGCATCCTTGGTGAAGGAGTCGACGTATGCGTCGTGCTGAGATTCGTCGTCGCTGGTGCGGTAAAAGGATTCCAGGAAGGAGATCATTTTGTTGGAGGCGTTGGGGGAGAGCGCGGGGGAGGAGGTTATGTTGTAGGACATTTCGGCGGTTTCAATTCAGAGCTTTGTTACTGATTTCCTTGATATGATAGCTGGTTTGATTATTTCGCTTTTTTTCTTTTTTTGAGCTTCAAGTACAGAGTAGAAATAAATTGATGCTGTAATGTCAGGGTAAACTGTCTATGGAGAAGGGTGTCGGGCCGATGGAGGTTCACTATCCGATTGATCGGATGAGGCGGACAACACTCTTGTGATGCTTTAGTTGTAGTTAGGGCTTTGAGGTAGTAAGTGATATTCCTATTAACTATTCAAAGTTAAAATAGCTCTTTAATCATGGCCTGCGTAGAGTTGCAAAGCGTTGATTCTAACAAACTGGCCACAACAAAGGCACCAGCCTGTAACATGGATATATATCCAGTTTGGGCTCGGAAAAGGCTTCTTGGGGTTTAATTTTATTCAAACAGCCGAAACGATGTAAACAGCCAGGAATTGATCTTTTCATCTAGCAGAGAATATCCGACGAACAAAATACCCTAGAATACTATAGGTTCTTACATTGACCAGCTAAAGCAACGCCCAAGCACTCTAGACCTATGACAACTACAAGGTTATGTGAGAGCTGACCTCGAACGCTTTTATCCTGTGAACCCGTCAAGGAGAAGTTGGTGGCGGGGTCTTTTAGTCTTCGGATGTGAGATTCTGGGGTTCAAAAAATCAAAAAAAAAGAACTATATACACCGTCTTGGAGGCAGCGTTGGAGAGAGACCCTGACGTCGGTGTTTGATAGAAGAGGATTGCATGTCATTCTATGAGTTGCTTCTGAGATATGAATAACCGAATGGTATCCACTGCATGAGCTACGCCTAGTTCTATTCGGTATCTGAGTCCATAGACAGTAACACGAAAAGTGCATACTGCACTCGCTGTAGGCAATGCAGAATGATTGCCCTCTCCAGGAGTTGGAGATAAGCTCCCCGTAAGCCTTCATCTCAGAACAGAGCACCGCCGCTCCATAACGCAACAAGGCAATATCAACCGAGGGATGGCGCTCAATAATACATTTGGTACGAGCTTGTTGCGGATTCGGCAGGTCAGCGTTATGCAAATGTGGTCAATTCTCAGTGGAAGAGATGGCTGCTGTTTTCCTTCTATAAGGGCATATGCACTCCAGGGCTAAAGCCTCAGTGGTGCCCTCGCCTAGTCGGCTATTACCCCACCTTCCCTTTGTTGATCTCTACTGATGAACAGCAAAGCATAAGCTAGTATCTACTGGCCAGTCCATCATGACACGCAGAAAGTATCGAGGTACCGAGATGATCATCAGCTCTAGACTCACAGCCGGGATGGCCGGCGGCTTACGGGCGATACTGCCAGGCCTTTTCAGCAATGCTGTATTGGAAAGTTGGTCCGAACTGTATGCAGGTAGCAATAACATGAACGCCTGTAGGCTGTCAATGCTGGATGCCCCGCCCCCACGCATGCAGTCCGAAGAGTGAGGCAACAGCACATGTCGTCCCGCGATGTGGTTTATCGACTGTTTGCTTGTCTACACGTTTCAAATGCTTTGGCGGCGGCAGGATAGAAAGGGACGAGCACAAGAAAGCACCAATGAAAGCGATAGCGTCATCGGAGCCTGCTCAAGAGCGTGGAGGGGTTATAGTCCGCAGGGTGCCGTCACCCGAGTTTACCCCGCCTTAAGACCCAGGCTGACCAGGTCCGTTCTCGGGAGAATCAGTGTGGTAAGCGGCAGTATCCTGCAGGAATAGTTTCGTTGTCGCAAGTCCTCGGAGAGATGGAACGGGACGGAGTGTGCAGGGAATCAGCAGTGCATGATTGGTCTGGACCGGGATTGGAGCCCGGTGTGAAGTCGATACTCGATAATTCGATATACATTGGGAAAAAGAAACCAGGCTTGCCATGAAGCATCCACGTCATATTTGTACATCCGGGTGTGAAGACTGGAGAGTAAGGTCAGTGGTAGAAGTGAAAACCCCACGTGCGTAACTTGGGGGAGGTTATCTTTCACCACCGTTCAGCCCACTTCCAGCCTTTCCAGGGCACGCCCAGTCGCCCAGTCGCCCACGGGCCCAGAGCGCTGCTCTGATATGTTCGTCATTGTGCCTGCAGTCCGGAACCAAGTGGGACATCTGGGACATCACTGCGGTTATTGCTTTGCGACGACATCATATGGGTCTGGTTTTGGCCTGGAAGTGGACGGCCCCTGCACCAATACTCTGGAGCGCTGCATCAGTGTGCCTCGTCTGAGCGCGCATACAGAGCACCGTTTCCGTCCCCGGAGCGGTCGCGATACAGCGAGATACAACGAGGTACGGGGTCTGTGGCAGAGCGCGGAGTTTATCGGGTTGCCTTTAAAGAGCGCTGGCCAATCGACTGGCCCACGCGCTGGCATAATTATCCCCCATTTCTGGCCAGATTGCTGATAAGGCAACTAAAAATAATCCCTCAGGCGAAATCATCAAATCACTAATAAACCCAATCCGTGTAATTAATCCAGCTGACGGCCGCATTCCAGCGATCCTGACGATGATTGTCTGCCCGCAGTGCCTGCAAGCGTGAACCACCAGTCACCAGCTGCTCCTTACCTCCTTCGCCTTCCCCTTCCCCTCCTCTCTCTTCCTTCTCTCTTCCTTCAACTCTACTCTTTTAATAGACAACTACTTCCTGTCCACATCGCTGTTCGCTGTTCGCTGTTCTACGATCATCAACGTCGAGACTCCGTCGCGTCCCTTATCTCTCGCACCCCTAGCGCGTCGCATCGCATCTACCCTAAGGTACTCAGGTATACTTGCTTCCGGGTGCTTTCTGCGTCTGCAAGCCTCAGCCCACCGCAATCTATCACATCTCGTGCGCTGTAAGTTTATGCTTCTTCTAGAACCCAATTTCCTGTTCTCCCATCCCTTGTTCTTTGTCTTCGCCCCCTCGCAGTCAGACTTAGTCATCCTTCTTTATTCGGCCAGTCGCCTCTGACTCATGTGATACCGCAGTTGTTTGAGCCACCAGCAGTCCAACGAAGGCCTCCTTTCTCTCAACATCCTCCATGATGGCTACTCAGACTCCCACTTCCAGCATCGCCATGGCCCTTGCCGGCAAGACGGCCTCTGTTGATATCCCCAAACCGCGATCCGGTCACCTTTCTGCTGCCCACGCCTCTCGCGCCGGACGCTCTGGCATGCTCCCTACTCCTCCGAACTCCATCTCCCCCAACCTTGCTCCGCATGGTTTCGGCGCTCGCGACGCCAGCCTTCTCCTGTCACCTCCCCTCGCCGCATCGCACGTCGACTCGGATATCGACCTTGGCGACGCCGCGGACCAGAACAATGCGACTGGCCCTAGCCTTGAGGCTGCTGGGGCAATCACCCCAGGCATGCTAGCCAAGTATCATCTCCCTGAGATATTGCTGCAACACGGCCCCTTGGCTATCCGCCATGTTATGGGTTACTTGACAACATCTGTCCCTGGTTTCTCGGGGATCCCCCCTGCGAAAGCTAGGAGACTGGTCGTCGCCGCCCTGGAAGGTCGGGGGAGCGACGATAAGGGTAACGCGTCGCAACGCGATGTCGTTTACGAGAAGGTTGGATGGGGCCGCTGGGATGCCCGTCGTCGGGGTGATCCGTCGCGCGACTCACAGAGACACGAAATGTCGCCCCCGTCCAGCCTCTCTGATACATTCCAACGGAGCATGGTGATTCCAAGACGGGATAGCTTGCACCCATATGCTCCGAGCGCAACCGGTGAATCGGCTGTGTTCTCGTTCACCGAAACAGGATTTGGTGGACGCGAAGATATGCTAGAGCACGAAGCGGACAAGATGTCTCTAGATGGCATCGACCGCGACTACTGCTCTTCTTCCCCTGCTCCAGACGACGAAATCGCAGACGAAGATTGGGGCGAGGAAGATGTCACAGACGAGGAGGACTGGGCGCAGATAGGCGCAGCTGAATTGCGCGCGCGCTCCATGAATGGCGCGGGTGGATTCGTGAATGGAAGACACCCGCCACAACTCCACGGCGGGGGACCCGCATCGTCTTCGCTTGCAAAATCGGCACCACGCGGTGTTCCCATTCAGCAACTTGGCTTCTCTCTTCCCAACAGCCAGGAGCGGGCTGCAGTCGAAGCTCTTTTGCGTCTTGGATCTATGTGATACCAATTATCATTGGCGGCGTTTCGGAAGCAGGTTTATTCGCTTCACCTGCGGTATTCTTTACCCCCTTTTTTTTAATTCACGGCTGGGCCATTCTTCGACATACATATTTATGATTACACGACACTTAATAATCAAAAGACTACCCTAGGCCGCCGGAGACAACTTCTACTCGGCAGGCTCGAGGCTCTGGAAGCATTTGCATTGGGATTAGGAACCTTATTTGGTTGGAATTATGGCGTTCTTCTTTCTTCTTTAACATGGACCCCTTGGTTTCATTTGTGACAAACAATGGCCCCGAGCGCAGGACAAGCTGGGGTCACCATTCCTTTTATATACCACGGGGCACGCAGTAACCCCGGCTTCGACTTATAAATATACTGCCGCATCGCCACTCCGTCCTTTTCTTATCTCATTGGGTTGAGTTTTTACTTCGATGTTGTCTCGTGATTTTTGACAGGATCAGAAATTACTGCTATACTGAGACTGCCGACTTCAACATATCGGATTACTAAATAGAGATTCTCAAATGAGCTATACATTTGATTCATATCATCACAAAGTGCTATTCCAAAGATATAATACACGTAGAATACACCCTAATCTAGCAATACAAACACCGTCCAATTCCAATTCGCACCCTTTCGTCCCACCTCCGATTCTCCAATTCTAATCCTAACCTAGTATTCTGTATATGCGAATCACGAAAGCGCAGTCCAATCCAAAAAAAAACCAATCCCACCAACCTAACATAACCGTGAACCAAACCAAACCGTAGGACTATCATTTATCATGCGCCTCATTAATCCTCCTCCAAACCTCCGCCTCCACCTCCGCAAGCTTATTCCCCGCACTCTGCAGCCACGACTTAGTGCTCCCCCACAGTCCAGACTCGGCGTCTGGGTCTGCACCCATACCCGAACCGGTACCGGACGCATTGTGCAATGGGAGAGTCGTCGATCCCGCGACAGGCGGCGTATATACAGATCCGTAAGGGGTAGTCGTCGAGTTCGGATACTGCGGCTGTTGTGGCTGCGCTTGGACTTGTGTTGGGGTTGGCGAGTAGCTGTAGCTGGATGGGTAGCTGTAGCCCGAGCCTGGTTGGTAGTTGTAAGAGGAAGCCGTTCGAGGCGTTGGAGTCGGGTTCGGGTTTATGTTGCCGGTGGTGTTTGTGGGAACTTGTGTCACAGCACTGGCTGGGGCTGGGGGGTAGGTAGGCGGTGCGGTTATGGTTGGGGGGTTTGTCGAAGACGGGGGTGTTGGTTCTGGGTGTAGAGCTTGGGTTGGTTCCGGCGCGGGTGTAGGCGCGACGCCGGACTTTGGTGCTGGGGCTGGAGCGGGTGGGTGAGCTTCAGGTTGAGCTTCATCTTGCTGGTGGTGGTTCATTTCAGGAGCGGTTTCTTCTGCGGTAGCTGGGACAGGGACGGCTCCTGGCTGGGGAGGTGGTGGCGATGTAGAGGATGAGGAAGGTGGTGGAACAGCGGTGGTGGTGGGTGTTGGGTCGCCTGGAAGATTTCCTGGTGTAGGGAGGGCAGTCATGTCGCTGGATTGAGCTGTCGCGTAGATTGGAGAAAAGGAGGGAGCCGTCGCGGTTGATGCTGAGGTAGCACTAGTAGGCGCAGCTGATGGCTGGGTCTGAGGGACATCCGTCTCGTCGGTATTTGACGAAGGGGGGTTGGGATTGTTATTTTCGGTAGCCATGATAGCTAGCTTTCTCAAAAATTGAGCTCAAGACGCAGTCAAGAATCTAGATCAATCAAGGGATCATGAAATGAATATACTACAAAAGGCAAGACGTCATGGACCACGTGACGATGGGGAAAACACGTGTTCGTTTACAAACCACCAGCTCTACGGAGAAGAATTTACAAGGGAGAAAAGTAGAATCTAACAAAAAAAATACAGTTGGCGAAAAGGAAAAAGCTTGCAGGCAGTAAAGTACAACTGGTACAAGAGAAAATGTCACACTTTGTATGCTCAAGACCATACCACTCTTGAGGCATATCTCTAATAGATCCCCTTCACCATCGTCCGCCATCTGGCTTTTACTCCAGACAGCGACCAACCCCTTCCCCAAAAGACTTACACCAACTGAACAGATGTCACTGTGGGCGAGACATCTATTTGAACTTCTTGCCGAAGAGGATGAGCTGGACCTGGTCATAGATGGACAGGACACCAGCACCAGCGACACCACGGAGGATGTTAGCACCAGCACCCTTGAAGAGGGACTTGGTACCCTCACGGGCAACGATCTGGCGGAAAGCGTCGAAGGAGGAGTTGTACTTGACGGCCTCACCGGAGGTCATCATCATACGACGACGGACGGTGTCAAGAGGGTAAGAAGCGATACCAGCACCAGTGGTGACAGTCCAGCCGAGAAGGAAGGAAGCGAGGAAAGAGCCCTCAAGAGGACCAACCAGGATAACAGGCTTGATAGAGTCGTACATACCGAAGTACAGACCACGGTAGACAATGATACCAAGAACGGAGGGACCGAAACCACGGTAGAGACCGGCAATACCATCGGAAGCGAGGGTCTTCTTGTAGACGTCAACGAGACCGTTGAATTGACGGTCACCACCACCCTTGGCGGACTTGGCGTCGTTGGCAAGACGGGTACGGGCGTAGTCGAGAGAGTAGACGAAGAGAAGAGAAGTGGCACCAGCAGCCTGTAGTAGTATTAGTTATCTGGCCTCAAGAACAAGGGTTCTTTAAGAGTATACATACACCACCGGAGGCAAGGTTACCAGCCATCCACTTGGCGTAGCCATCACGCTCCTTCTTGTAGGCGAACATCGACTTGTAGGTGTCACGGAAGGCGAAGTTCAGAGCCTGGGTGGGGAAGTAACGGATAACGTTGGCAGTGTTACCTCTCCAGAGGGAGACAACACCCTCGGAGGCAGCGGTACGACGGAAACAGTCGGCGATACCGTTGTACTTGCGGTCGAGACGACCAGCGCGAAGCATCTCATCCTAGATTGGGATGAATGTTAGCTTCATATATTTCGGAATTGGTCCGGCCAGATCGGAAAAAAAAATCTTTAACCCCTGCGATACTACCACGGTCGCAGAAGTTGCAGATCGAATAATTTTGCCGGCCATGGCTCGTCCGAGTTGGAATTGAGGCCACCAACCTGGTTCTGGATGAGGAGCTTGATACGCTCGATGGGGGCAGCAGCAGTCTTGGAGACGGCAGCGGAAACACCACCCACTGGATATTCGTTAGTATTTCATCAACAAAAAAAATGCGCATCAAATCTAGTCAATGCCATTGATTGAAACGAATTGATGCCATTATCAATGTGATTCAGTCAATGCGATGACTGGAGATGGGTGACATACTCAGGAAGTCAACGACGAATCCCTAGAGTGAAAATTTTTATTAGCCACGTTTTCAAGGACTATTAGCTCAACCGCAACCAGATTCATCAAAACATCGCTGCTTCAATACTCGAAAGACGCCCTCGAGACATTTTTGATGCATTTCGAGTCGCTTTGAGTGAACGCGTGTTCGAATGCTCTGTTCGGGAGCAGGGGTTGTTCAGGAAGACCTACGGGCATGCCGAAAACGCTCTTATCACTCTGGCTGGCCATGGTGACGGCTGTGAAGAGTGATACCTCTTAGAAAAGGGAAGAGAGGAGATGGGATAGGATGAAGTGTCAAAAAGAACAGGACACTGTCAAAAGGGGATGGAGAAAAGAAGGAGAAAGGAAGGGAGAGGAAGAAAAAATAGCGAGGAAAGGCTCTTGTAAGCGGGAAGAGGCGAGTGGAGCCGCTAGGACGCTCTGGGAGGCCTTGGTGCTGGGAGAAAAGTGGAACAACACTAGGCCCGGGCTCCGACTGGCCACCACACCCTGTAAAAAACTGGCATTTTGGGGGAAAAGTTCTGTTTTGCTTGGATCCGGCGCTAGTGCTGGCCCAGAAACCAAGCCGACATCTCCCGACTGCGCCAGATTCCGTCCCGACTTGTTCGCCGAGGATCACACGCGATGGAATGGATGTCTACGATCTTGAATTCCTGACAAATAATAACGAATATAAAGTTGGAATTTGTGTCTCTGTCTCTACATCATGCCTTTCAACAAAAATTGAACCCAATTGCTAGCCCGGCCAGGGTCCGTCCATGAGACCCGTAGTCGTCCCGGACTCCGGAGAGCCTCTACAATGGAGAAACCTGTTCCTTTCTTCCCGAGTATCCGATGGCAACCAAGCCTAGGCTCCATCTGGGCTTGCAATAATTGCATTTCCAGGGGAAATGTGAAGAATTTTCACCTCAAGATCGCGGCAAAAGTAGTATCGGGAAAAATCCCTCACTAGTAGACACGGCCTCCATTTCACCGAGCCATAATATTAGAACAGGAGATGGAGATATTCACTGCGGCTGATCATGTGCCATCCCTTCCTAGTACTCGTTGATACTTCAAAGACCTGTTATTACTCGGTCATCGAGTATCGATATATAAACGACAGAGTAATAACAGCTGTCTTTGTGCTGGAGGTTTTGCGAGGATTCCTCCGCATTGTTTAATGGCTTCGTTGTGCTGGTTGGTGTTTTTATATATTGATGTGCCATACGGCATTGCGATCCGAGGCCTTCGGCTCCAAAGCCTCCAATTGATCCTTTGACACCATCGCATCTGGAAATGGCGGATAGACCCACAAAACATGGGGGTGTTGCAGGTTGCCCGCGGCAAATCGAACTTCCTCCGGGTATCCGTATACTACTACAACACAATAATAGATTTCTGCACAACTCTACGTACGTCTATCTACGTTAATAGCATGCACTATTCCGAGACTGGGCTTGGGCATAGCGGCCGAAGTGAGTCGCTGTTGATAAATTTAAACATTTCTCAGCAAGCTTCATTCATGATATAGTTATATAAACAATAGGTTCTGGATATCAAACTACTTAAACAAGCCTAAAATATCGTGAGATTATCGGATTAGTGCTTTTTCGACCTCTTTCTCTTCTTCCGCGGACCCCCTTCTCGGATATCGACCTTGTCTGTAGCGTCGTCGGCTTGCTCTGGAGCGGAAGCCTTGTCGTTACCAAACACAAACTCCCTTGGTCCCTCCTCATTGCCAAATGTATCCTTGCGCCACTGCCGCAGCCGGGCTTTCTTGCCCAACCTTTTCTGATCCCGCTGCTTCTTCTCCTCCTCACGGAAGGCGGCATACTTCTTCAACCCGGCGAATTGGTTGAGATGCGCGTCGTCAGCCGTGAGAATATCAAGGGCAGACAATCCAAAGCTCTGGGGCGATGTTTCACGGTAGCGGAATCCAGAATCATTACGCTTCGCAGAGTTGGGGAGAAGGGCAAGGTCGAGATCCAGATTGCGATCCACTGCTTCTTCAATGCGAAGTTTGTCTTTTCGGGCCTCGCGTTTCTGGTCACGTCTCTCCTGGGTCTTGCTCTTCTTCTTTCCTCCCTCCTCGTTGTCATCTTCCATTTCAACGTCGGATGGCTCAACCGTGGGGTTTTCATCGACCTCAAAGTCAGGTACTAGGTCGTTGATATCAATGTCGTCATCCCATGTGGGCTTCTTCGGTCGTTTCTTCTCGTCACCAGCCTCATTCTCTGCGTAATAGTTGTCATCGAACCGTTTCTGCATTTCCTCCTCCCAGTTTTTGTCGTCCCAAGAGTCATCCAGGAATTTGACCCAGTCCTCATCGGTGAGCTCAGATGCACGGAAACCGGCAACCTCTTTGATCTTCCCAACCTTTTCTTGAAGTTCCGCCATTTTCAATTTGCGTAGTCGGCTCTTCTCTGATTCGCGCTGTTTCTTCTCCTCCTCTTTCTTCAATCGAGCATCTTCCCTGAGCTTCTTCCTGCCGCTCTTTTCTTCTCTGCGGACAGACTGCTTATTGGTTGTGTCACGAGCGTGGGTAACCAGCTGGTTGTTGAGTTTACTGGGGTCTTCAAATCGGAAATTGTATGCTTCTTCCCAGGCTTCTGCTCGCTCATCTTCCTCTTCATCATCGGACTCGAATGGTTGGAGCCCGGATTTCCCAGTCTGCAACCAAGCCCTGGATGACATGAAATTGGAAAGGAACGTCTCTGGGTCTTTATCTGCATTTTCAACATCCACCTCAGGGGCTTTCTCGCCCTTTGAAACAGGTTCGGGTGCTGATTTGCGAACAAGGAAACCTTCGTTTTCATCGTCCTCATCGTCGGATCCAGACTCCTCACCAGCGGCGTGCATTTCCTTAACAATGGCACTTTTCAAGTCTTCTTGTTCTTGCGCATAAGTTTTCGGAGCATCCTCTGCATCCTCGTCAAGTTTGGCACCGCTCAGTAAGTTCTTTTTGTGGTAATCTTTGAGGGTCATGGGTTTCTGCTTGTCCTCCCGATTTTGCGGGCCCGCGCTTTCGTTATCGAGAGATTGATAAAACGTGACACTTTGATCATAAACTCGAGGGTCCTTTGACCGAATAGCCTTGATAGTTTCCATAATCTCTGTGTCAACAGCTTCGGTAGCCAGTTCTGCGTCGTCGTCTTCATCTTCGTCTTCGGAGGAGGATTCCTCCTCATCCTCGGACTTCCCTAGTTTGGCCTCAACTATAAATAATTAGCGTCCAAGAAATTCTCCAATGATTGAACATCTTCCGGTAACATACGCTGCAGCCTTTCCTCTCTTCTCTTATTGTGTTCAAAGCGGCGTGCATAATCTTCGTTGATCTTGAATGCATCTCCCGTCGACGAGTCGCCGAGGGGAACACCGCCGGACTCATCCCCAGAATCACTAGACGAGTCCTCCTCGAGCAACTTGCGCGACTTTTTAGCAGGAGGCTCCATGGTTTGTGTTCGTGCAATTGCTGTGTCTCGTTTCTTGCAGGAAAGAAAAAGTTGACCAGCTGCCGGCAGAAAAAAAATCGGTGACCCCTCACCGCCTCTTAGAAAATCCGCCTTACGTGCCTGAAATACTAGGCGCTAACAGCCTGGCCAGGTCACTGACGTCGGAGCCAATAATGATGGGACCCGCACGCCAATAGCTCTACCTAAGAACAGGCGGCGGCTTTGCTCCTCAGCACTGCTTTCTGCTGACCCTCCTCGTGCTTATTTATGATACTCATTACATGTTTACGGCACCTCCCTTTGGATCTTAATAATATTCCGAATTTGTGCTGTCTCCTTACTCGCGTCAAGTGTATGGCTGGTGACATGCACTAGATGTCGACCCAGCAGCCGCAGACGCCTTTACCCCAGGTCGGGAAGCTCGTCAGTGTGGTGTAAGTTAGCCAGAGATTCTTGACCCTTGGTCTTTGCGAAATGCATTTTATTCCGACTGCTTTAGAACTTATCTGACATCGCTGAACTATATAGACCAGTCGGGCTAAAAGAAGCTGCTCTCGACTCGCCCACTTTCCGTGCCACCACTCTTCACTTCTCCGACCAGATCGAATATCTCGAACGATGGCTCGACGGTTACGCGAAGGCCGCATCGCGGCTCGCGACGGAGCTTGCGGCTCTGGAGGGTATAGTGGGCACGTTTCTATCCTATTCCACGAACCCTCTCTCGGTTTCGGAAGCTACCCTGGATCATGATTATACCCTGCTCTCAATGCGGAGAAGTGGCGAGAGTTCGAAAGACATGTGGAATGGCTTGGTTTTAGCAGCCCGGAAGATAGAGACTCTAGTTTCAGAACCAATTAGGGTGTTCATCCAGGAAGACTTGCGGAGTTTCAAGGTGAATGGACCCATGTCCTCGACGCTGTTCGACGGTAGCTAATTCAATATAAGGAGAACCGCCGCATCCTCGATCATGCACAGAAACAGTACGACACGTTGCAGGCGAGATACTCCTCTCAATCGAAATCTAAAGAACCCTCGTCGTTGAGGGAAGATGCATTTCAGCTCCACGAGGCTCGCAAGGCCTACCTTAAAGCGTCGATGGACTTTTCCGTTCAAGCGCCGCAGATACGAAATGCACTAGACCGGCTGTTAATCCGTGTTTCTTTCGATCAATGGAGGGAGCTGAAGACGCTTCACCACAACCATGGAGCGGCATTTTCGAAATGGGGCCAAGAAATGGACCGCATCAAAGGTTGGCTACATGAGATGGAGGGCAGTGAGAGGTTCTCTAAACGGGAGCTTTTCTCTGCGAGAAGCCAGATCGAGGATGCTGCGGAGTCCGCTGTTCGGCCATCGCGTGAATTGGAGGACTACTCAATATCCACAGTCCCATATCTTGGATCGCGCCCAATGTCATTTGACACAAAAGATGCCCGTCCCGAAAAGCAAGGATGGGTGAATTTGCGTGTTCTTTCACACAAGCCCACCCGCGCGTCATGGGTTAGACGTTGGGCCTTTTTAAAGAATGGCATCTTTGGTTGTTTGGTGCAGGGTATACGAACCGGCGGTGTGGAAGAGACCGAGAGAATCGGTGTCCTTCTTTGCAGCATTCGCCCTGCTTTTCAAGAAGAACGGAGGTTCTGCTTCGAGGTTAAGACGAAGAGCAACAATATAATGCTTCAGGCAGAGACACAAAAGGAGCTCATGGATTGGATAGCAGCCTTTGAAGCCGCTAAGAGGAAGGCATTGGAGAATCCGGCTAGCACCGACCTCTCAATTTCTGGAAAAGGAATCGTTCAGGATCCTGCTTTTGCCATATCTCAACCACCTGCCCCTGAGTTTGCAGCCGATCCTGCCGATTACTTGACTTCGAGTATAAGCGATGAACAGAGTTTGTCAGACCGCAGTGGCATGCTTCCGCTTCCTGAACGCGATCCGTCTGCTTTCCGGAACAGTAGTGATCTTGGTACACACAGACGATTGACACTGGAACCCGAGAGCCCTGCGAAGGATCATACCTCACGGCTTATCCAAAAGCTTGATCTCCACCGACGGGGCAACAACACAGTGCAGCCCTCTAGCTCCATACCGGGAGCTGGTGGTGGCATAGCTAGCCTTATCTCTGCCAGTTATAGCGCTATCTCATCGACCGACATTGATGCAAACAAGCTACTTCCACCGTCAACACTTACGCCAGCAACGTTGGCAAACCCACCAGCCCCAACAAGTCTAAGCAAAGCAGCTGTGCTCGTGAGCAACGAAAGGGGCATAGGAGTTGGCCTCGCCGACAAAACAGGGGGTATGCCAAGCGGCATGATGGCAAACCTATGGGGAAGCTCAAATTGGAGCTTCATGAATAGGCTGGAACTTGAGTACAAGGGACTTCCTGAAGAGAAAGCCCCGAGCCAGGACCCAGAAACTGCAGCACTGGACACGAAAGGCGGCCCTACTGATGACAAACCGAAGTCACGCCACAGACCAACGGTGAGCTTGGATGGTGATACCTCTAAGATTCAGCGAGCAATCTTGGGAGAGTCGCATGAGTATCCGGACTATTATCCTCCCCAGCTGAAAATTCAAGATGCGCAGTTCCGACTCCTTTTCCCCAATGTCAAAAAGGAGGAGCCTTTGGTCTTGGTATTCCGAGCCACCTGGAATCCTAACGATCAGCAGGAATTTCCTGGAAGAGCCTATGTTACTACTCGAAACATCTACTTCTATAGTCACTACTTTGGCCTGGTACTTACCACGAGCGTCTCTTTGGAGAAGATCAAGGAAGTCACGGCGGCCCCTGGGCGAGATTGTGATTTCTTGTTCCTTCACACTATCCCACCACCCGGGAATGATACTCCTGGTCGAATCACGGTGAAGACTTTCCTTGAGCCGCTGAAGGTTCTCCAAAAGCGGCTAAATTTCCTCATTCATGATTCCACGGCTGTTGAGCCCCTGGAGCTAGAGAGCATTTTCAAGTCGCTCAATAAGATGGCTACAGATCAGGTTACTCAGACCCCCAGTTTAGACAGCTGGGAAGACGTGGCCGCGGGAGACAAAACAGATGAGCCTGAAGAGCACCCGAAATCTCATACCCGTGCACCCATATATATCGACAAGAACTTGGATTTGAATCGTTCTAGAGCTTCCAGTGACGCACCGAAATTCAGGCTTCCAACCCAACCCGTGCAGTATGTACCGCAGGGAAACCTGCGCCTGGCAGCAGAAAAGGTCTTTGATCTTAGCACGAAGGCTGTCTTCCATATCCTGTTTGGTGACAAGAGTGCTGTCTGGCAACTTCTACTATACCAGAGGAGAGCTCGAAGTAAGCTGCGCCCTTTCCATATTATTGGTGTATTCTCACAATATTTCAGATATCAGACAAGGCCCCTGGGTCAGAGATGATACTCGCCACTTAAAACGGGATTTCCAGTATCAGATCGAAACAGCCGACATATTCGGTGAGTATTCAGCCTGCCTCTACTGGATTATTCCGCTAACCCGCAGTAGGTCGAACCAACACAAAGGAAATATCTGATTACCAGTTAATCGATGTCCTCAATGACCACCTCTGTTATGTTGTCACAGATAAAAGGACCCCGTGGCATCTTCCATTCCGACGAAATTTCAGGCTGGTCAATAAAATTGTGATCACTTTCGTCACTAAAGGGAAGTGTAAGCTATCTGTCTACACAAAAGTGGAATGGATATGGTCTCCTTATGGTCTTCAGCGTAAGTTTCCAACTAGTACCTCAATACCTCATCAGTGCTAAAAACCGGGTACAGACATGATTGATAAACAGGCCATGGGCGACTTGGAGGAAGATGCTATGGACCTTGTTGATCTAGTTGGGGACCAAGTGCGCAAGCTCGGTGTACAAAGTCGGACTAAGAAAGCAATCACGATTTTCGGCCATGTTGGACGACAGAGCCTTGCATCGCAGTTCAATCTTGAGCCGGAAGCAAAAGTAGAACGTCGCAGACCGCGCGTCCAGAGAACACTATCCCAGATGCTTTACGAGACTTTTGTTTCATTCCTCCAGAGCGCTATTTCGTCGATAATTATCTGGGTCTTCGCCCTCCTACGCTGGACCTTTAAGACTGCAAATGCGAACAAGGTCATACTGGCGCTGCTTGCCTCCAGTGTCTTGTTGAATGGCTATTATTCATCGCGATCTACTCTCGACTGGTGGCAAGAACGAAATGTTGGGGAATTCATGGCTCGCATCGGAATTCACCCAGATCGTGTTATGAGCAAAGCTATATACATGCGAGACATCGACGAGGAAATCGCCAACTCGACTGTGGGACAAAGCAGTGACAATGTGAGTGATTGCTTCTATACGTTCCAGCAACAGACGATACGAGATTCCGCAGCTCCGCTATCGCTGGGCACATCCAGCCGGAAGGAGGCGGTAGCCCGGGGCGCAACCAGAAGAATCCAGCAAACTCGCGAACGGCTCGGCGTGTATCGATACGACCTCCTCGTTGCCCTCCGCGTCATCAACAGCATCGAGAAAGAAGTCCTCCAGAGCGAGTGGGAACGTTGGCTCCAGCAAGAAGTGCGACGTTGTCGTCAGGTTGAAGGCCTGCTTGTGAACGACGCTGATGATAAGACCGACACAGAAGAAGGCCAGACTGTGTTAGCAGGGCTTAACGGCGACGTTAAGCAGTGGTATGAAACGTACTGCTCTAGCTGCGAGAGGGAGCAGGAGCAATCTGCCACCGACGTCCAGCTTGATCGCCCGAAAGAACCGTTTCTGTAAAGCCTCGTTATGATACCCGGTTGTATAATGTTTGTCGAATATACGGAAGGGCACGTGGAAAGGACACTCAATGTCTGTGCCTATGGTC
The DNA here is from genome assembly GCF_016861865.1 of Aspergillus puulaauensis. Taxonomy (NCBI): domain Eukaryota; kingdom Fungi; phylum Ascomycota; class Eurotiomycetes; order Eurotiales; family Aspergillaceae; genus Aspergillus; species Aspergillus puulaauensis. The sequence goes on along the minus strand of NC_054860.1, from coordinate 652,939 downwards.
CCACGAGTGTATATAGGTATATAGCAATGCAAGAAATCGAAACAGCTCAAAAGCTGCCCTTGCGAAGCCCTAATTTTGCCTTGGCTTGACAGTCCCCTCCTGGATGACATAGTAAACAACAGTCCCCTCACCCCCCATCCCCTTATCAATCATAGCCAAAAGAAGCCTTTTTGAACCCCACTCCCCAGTGCGACGAGCCTTGGTCCGATATTCGTAGTACTCCGCCAACTTTGCAGCTTTGTCTGCATCCGCGCCGCCAGCCACTGCATCCGAGGACTGTTCTTCGGTCTCCGCCTTGGCCTCTTCCTCTACTTCGTCATCAGAAGGATCAGACAGCGCATCGAACACCGCAGCCATCTTCTCCAAGCTCCACGATTGGCCCTGGACGGTTGGGATGACAAACATGCGATCTAGCTCTACATCGTCCTCGCGCAAACCGCGCACGACCATGTATAACTGCTCATCGGGATGAGTGTAGACGCGGTGCGGTGGAATACCGGATATTAAAGAAATAGGAAACTTCGTCGACAGGTCGTGGATCTTGAGTGAGGTCCAGAGGTGTTGGTGTTGCAGGTTGTGGAGGACTTGATGCGTAGTTGCGGCGAGGGGGTTGTCGGTGGCGGAGATGAGCGTGGTGAGCGCGGAGGGTTCGGGGAGTGGAGGCGAAGGTGCTGCTTTTGTCATATTGTCTGTTTTAAGGGAGGAATTCAGCTAATGTGTGATAACCAGCAACAGCTAACTAAGGCTTGGGGAATTTGCTGTACAGCCGCTACTGCGACTGCGGGCGGTGGGAGAAAAAAGTTGGGCCGGGGATTAGCGGAGTTTGGGACTGAGAACATGTGGCTTCAGCGGTTTCCATACTGGCTTCCTTCACTCAGGGCTGTCTCAGAATTACTCTTCTTCCTCACTTCTGGACAGATCTCCTCGAGTGCAAAATTTATATACCGACCGATAATGACATTGTATTGCGTTTGATTTGGACATTCTATTCGTTCTCATTTGCATTACTCCTCCCAGTCCTGTACAATGGCGCGCCAGAAACAAACAAAGCCCATCCAACGCGCCGCATCCTCTGAGCTGGTAAATATGCTTCCAGGCGATTCTCCTGCCAGGTCAAAGCAGCAGAATGGGGACGCAAAGGCAGCTGTCGCAAGCGCAGGCGCAACTGATGGCAAAGAGCACGGAGTTGCAGACACCCCCGGCCTGTTGCAGCTTGCGATCTGTGTCGTGGGGATATACGCTTCTTTGTATGTTCAGCAGGCCCTGCCAATCTATCCATCGCCTATACTAACTTTTATTTCCGTCTAGCCTGTCATGGGGTGTTCTTCAAGAAGCGATTACCACGGTTTCCTACCCCGTCCGTCCTGCTACTGCAGCCGAACCAGAGCCACCCACCGAGCGGTTCACATTCTCGATTGTGTTGAATACTATACAGTCGACGTTTGCTGCAATTACCGGTTTCCTGTACCTCTACTTCTCGACCCCCAAGGGCGCAAAGATTCCATCGATTTTCCCGACCCAGAAGATCATTTTTCCTCTGGTTCTCGTCAGCATTTCGTCCTCTCTTGCTTCTCCATTTGGATATGCAAGTCTTGCGCACATTGACTACCTCACCTTCATTCTCGCCAAGTCGTGCAAATTGCTCCCAGTCATGTTCCTCCATCTGACCATCTTTCGCAAGCGATATCCCTTGTACAAGTACGGGGTGGTTCTCCTGGTTACACTCGGCGTTGCGACATTCACCCTGCACCACCCAGGGACGAGTAAGAAGGTTGCTGCTTCCGCCGCCAAGGGCCAATCGGGGTCGTCGACATGGGGCATCTTCCTCCTCTCTATCAATTTGCTGCTTGACGGGCTCACAAACACTACCCAAGACCATGTCTTCAGCTCCCCCCAGGTCTACACCCGATTTACGGGACCACAGATGATGGTAGCCCAGAACGTCCTCTCAACGCTCCTGACTTCGGCTTACCTCCTAATCATGCCCCATCTATCATCAACCGGCATCATACATGCGATCCTCCCGATCCCAATTCCGCCCTCGACCGAGACGGAGCTGGCGACTGCCGTGTCGTTTCTTTCCCGGCATCCCGAGGTTCTGAAGAGTGTCCTTGGGTTTGCAGCTTGCGGCGCGATTGGACAACTGTTCATTTTCTACACTCTGTCTCGATTCTCGTCTCTGCTCCTGGTGACGGTAACAGTGACCCGCAAAATGCTTACCATGCTTTTGAGTGTTTTTTGGTTTGGTCACTCACTATCCGCTGGACAGTGGCTTGGAATCAGCCTGGTCTTTGGTGGCATTGGGGCAGAAGCTGTCGTTCAGAGGCAGGAAAAGAAGGCCAAGGCGTTGGCTAAGAAGTCGGATTAGATTCGTGTCAGCTTCCGTATTTTTTTTTTATAGATTTCTTTCCCAATTTAGCATTGCGGCATCCATGAAAGTGAATTTAATTGGTTGTAAACATCAATCATTAATCCGTAACCGCAACCGCAACAAAATCAGCCGCTACAGACAGTAATATATATTTGGAAATCAATCACTCCCTGCCCTCAACCATGATAATATGATACCCGTGTTCAGTTTTCGCTTCCGCATACTTGGGGCTACTACTCGTACTCGGTTCCAACTCGAAAGCAACTTGTGCGTAGACTGGATCTAGCTCAGTCCTTTGTTTCCATCCCACCAAACCGCCTGGCAGCTGCGATTAGTATTTACCCACAGCAGGGTTGGAGGAGAACTTACCGTGTCTGGCCTTGTCTTCTGAATATTCTCTCGCAACGTCATCGAATTTGACACCATTGCGGATCTTTTCCAGCGCCTCTTCTTTTTTGGAGAATTTCTCGCACTGCGTCTGTATTAGCACTCCTGGCTTTCCTGGGTCGAGTAAGCGGCGCGTCGACTGGACCTGACGGAGGGGCATGGGTATGACATGATGCATATGAGCTCCGTTGGGTCAGGCGAGGCAGGTACACCAAGGCGAAGTGAGTTGTCAGCTGCAGCGCAGACTGTGCAGCGGTATAACGTCCCATCCACAGCCTGAGCCTATCGCGGCCTCGAATGAAAAATGAGAGAGTACGTGGCAGTAAATATACATACAAGAATGTGCCGGGAATTCACTCTGGATACGGACTTTGTTGCCTTGCCCTTTCCAGCAGCACTGCTGGCGCTTTCGGGCTTCGCCTTCTCCTTGCCTTTGCCTTTCTTGTCGCCGCCGCCGCCGCTGCCGCTTTTGGTATTGGTTTTGCCCATGGCAGATTGGAAGCTGGTGTTGTTTTGTTGATTGAGGGGGGCGGGGAAGAAGGGGGAGGAGGAAGGTGATCTTTTTGAAGGAGAGCTATATGAGGTCAGGAACAGTGAGTGGGGGCGTTGGCGGGGAGAGCGAGAGGCAAAACGAGGCCTGAGGCAGATTGGAAACGAGGCTGCGGTCCTCTGATGAACTATACAGAGCGACCCCGGCCTTATTTAATATAACGGACGCCATGCCCATTTATTCTTTATATTGCCCTTCGGGTTCAGCTTTGCTTCTATCTTGAGCTCCGCGGCTGAAAATTATATATTATTCTTGCATTATTGAGGATTGAGCCGAAAAACCTGGTCATTGCAACTGTTGGGCGTTCCCATTGCTGTCACTGTCCAGCACGCCTTGCTCATTGTGGGAATGACTGCATCGGGTTCCTTTTCGTCTTTCTGATGCATCATTTGTTTTTCGCCTCTGAACGTGCCCCGATAGGCTGGAGCTGGGATTTGCACCGAGTGCCGTGGCCTTCTAGCGTCGAGATCTCCTCCAGCCCCCAGCAATCATCGCTGCTCGGAATCCAATCAGGCCAGTCATGACGCGGAGGGAGAAAGAGCCTGGATCCAGCCTGGAGGCGGCCCGCATATCGCGACTGCCCGGCGACGCCTTCTACATTCCAGAATTTATCACCGACGCCGACGAGGCGAATCTCTTGCAGAAGGTCTGTACTTCTTTTACTTTCTTTGTACTTCGCGCCCTTCATGCATAGCCTATTCGGCTATCGACCCCTCTATCCGAACTTCAAGGGTTGCCCGAGTTTCTCCTCCCCGTCTCCATCTCCATCCCCACCTCAAGATCTCTACCTCCTCACCACCGCGTTGCGATCTCTACTACGACAGACTAACCAATCCATCAGATAACATCCGCCCCTCTTCCCCACTGGAAAAACCTCTCCAGACGCCGCCTCCAAACCTATCCTTCATCCCTGACAAGCTCCAACACCCTGCTCTCCTCCCCGCTACCTTCCTGGCTAACCACCCCCATCATAACTCCCAACTTTACCGCTCTGAACCTTTTCGCCGACTCCCCGCACAACACCCCAAACCATGTCCTCGTGAATGAGTATCAGCCTGGACAGGGGATCATGCCCCATGAGGACGGGGCTGCATATCACCCGCTTGTTGCGACGGTGAGTTTGGGCGCGGAGATTGTGTTGGATTTGTATGAGAAGAGTAACAACCGGGATAATGATACGGATGAGGGCAATACCGGGGACAAAGAAGAGCAAGCTCGGCAGCCGAAATACCGGATCTTGCAGGAGAGGCGCAGCCTGCTGGTTACGCGAAACGGTCTCTACAAGGATTATTTGCATGGGATCGCGGAGCGGGACAGAGATGACGGCCTTGCGCCGGATTCGATTTGTAACTGGGAGCTATTGGGCGAACCGGAGCGGTTTCGCGCTGGGTGGTATATGAGGGAGACGAGAGTGAGTTTGACATATCGCGATGTGTTGAAGGTTGCGAAGGTGGGGAATACGATGCAGTTTTTGAATAGAAATATTTGATATATGGTAATCTCTGATTGGGTGGGGTGGTCCAAGCTAGCTAGCTTGATATTGGGGATGGTCTAATAAATCAAGGGAATCATGTTCCATTTCCCCTGAACTGCGGCTTCGCCAAACTTCTCTTTGTACCATTTTCGGGTTGTCGAGGCCGTGACACCTAGATTAACCGCGACAAAGACGACAGCAGAGAGCAGTGTTTTGTTCACGGTCTCGCCCTCTGGAGCGCCTAGCAGCGCCAGGGATAGATATATTATGCACTCAGCTGTGTAGTGCGGACATATGATCCTGCTGAACATGGGATGAGTAGGCAGGGTATACTTCTTCAATGAGAATAGATAATGGTGGCAGTCGTGTTGAATACCCGATGCAAGGATGAAGATGGGAATACTCAGAAGCGTCCGCCCAGAGAAACGTGTCGTGAGGTTGAAATCATCTAGACTCAATTCGTGAGCAAGAACCGTCCCTGTACTACCAATCAGCTGGAAGCCTTGATTTAAATAATGTTATTTCCCCGGACGGACCTGATCCCTCGATCCAGACTGCAACGGTCACCGCTAGGTAAAAGCCGATACCTGCGAACCAATGGGCGAACCACATTTTTGACGACGACGGTTTTGAGAAGCTAAGACACTCGTTTAGCCGTCTCACCCCCTGGATTAGCATTAAGCCACAGCACAGCATAACCTGATTTATCGAGATTGCTTCCTGCATGTGCTCTTCCCGGATTCGAGTTGCAATGGCCTGGACCGCGCGCCCGTGCGACAGAAGCTGCAAAGCCCAGAAGATCGACGACAGCACCGAGATGACGTAGAACTGCGTGAAGTAGCTGTGAGGGACTCTAAAAGTGGCGACGTAATCAAGGGCGTGTGCCACTGCGGGCGTGCTCGAGAGCGAGGCTGAGGTCGACTTCGTGGTCGGCGTGGAAGCAGAGGCCTCCGACTCGACTGCAGCTGTTGATGTTGCACGAGCGCCATAAGGGATGAAGCGCGACCGAAGTGAAGCGGGCAGACTAACAGAGAGGATCTGGGGGATTTAGTTCTCGTCCATTCTAGAAGGAAACCGTCGATAGTGCCGATGCAGCAGCCCTGGTTCCTAGTGACGTTTCATACCATGCAAGCTGCGAAGAGGAAAAAAGCTCGAAGGGCGTCGACCGCGTCCATGTCTGTGATGGAGAGTGCGGAGTCAACAATGTGAGCGATAAACTCCATCTTGAAACAACTCGAGAGTCAGATGTCTCGTTGACTTCACTGTCAGCGCTGATCCTGTATGGATGGCAAGATGACAAGGAAGAAAAGCAATGGAGATTGAGACAAAGCTCCGATTCCGAGATCTGGTCTCAGGTTTTGATTACGATACGTTGCCGTCAAGGATTCGCATCTCAACCCCAATTGAGGCAAGTCAGCGGACTGCAGGCACGGCCATGATTGCCATCGCAAGAATGCCGGGTAGCGGGCAATGCTCTTCTCGAGCTTAGTTGGATGACTGCATCATAAAATTAATCTTTTTGCAACCATCCCCTCTCTTGCGTCTCTTTCACAGGCTGATCACGGGATCGCTAACCAGCTTCCCCTCTTTCTCATCCCGTGACCGCAAAAATCTGAGTACAGTAACTTCTAAGCCGATCATGAAATCTGCGCGAAAAGGGGGGCAACCTCAAGTGGGGCGATAAGCTGGCCAATTCTCGAGCCATGACTGGATTAAAATAGGCAGATCAGGGTGGGCCCAACTGAAAAGCAGACCCATCTAAGCCGCAAGCAGTAACGGGCGACATGGCCACAGCATTTCATTGGCAGTAAAGTGGATGCCTTGGCTGTCGGGGCCTTCCAAGGAAACCCCCTGAAGACGCAGTGCTGAGTGGTGATCCGCCTCACACCAGAACAAGAGGATCTTTCGGTCTCTGATTCACTCATGATTCATCCGCCACCCTCAGTTTCATCCCGGCATCCCCGCTCGCTTTGGGCCTTCGCGCATCGCAGAATCATCGATGGAGATGTCGAGCTGCGCCGTACTCAGATATTTGGCCGGACTGGGAATTACTGAGCTGGATATGATACCGTAGCCTTGGAAGTTGTCCCGTTTTCGAGGTGATTGACACGAGACTGATGATTATTGCCTCGAGAGCACTCTCAGCTCACGATTGGTCTAACATGCTGACCAGAGTCTGACGGAATGGCTTGAAGAGACCGTTCCATCGCAGTGGTTGAGAGAAAAGCTCTCTCCGGTGGCTAAAGGACCCAAAGCTCAAGAAGGACAGACAGAGAAAAGAAACGTGGATGCGTCTGTGATGGCACGAATAATCAAAATCAAATAATAATAATTACGACGGGCTGTTTTAGTCCCAGCCTGAGGCCACTGAGGCCGCTGCCACTGCCATTCTGCCACCACACCCAAAGTAGTTTCACCCCCAGTCGCAGGAGACCCAGTCCCAGTTCCAGTCTTGGTCAACTGTTTCGCTTCTCTCTCTTCGCCATTCCTTCCTCCTCCTTTCTCTCCCAACCCTCTTCTCTTCCCTAAAACGACCGCCCTTTCTCGCCCTCGACATTTTTTTCATCTTATTATCCTCGACTCCTATATCCGCGTCGCTTTCCACGACAATCCTTCCGGATTCTTCGCCCGTCCCTGTGTGCCACTTGCAATCCACCTTCAACTCTCCTCCCGCCACACCACTCTCCACGCCTCACGACCGCTCCCTGTACTTGACAGAACTTGGGCCGATCGGGTTTTGATCTTCTCGGCCCTTTCGACCTTGACCAACAGTCACCATTCATTCCACACTCCTCGCCGTTCAATCCTCGCCGCCTCTACCTAGCGTGGTCGACCACCGGCTTCCGCGCCCAACTCCTGGTGTCCTTGACCCAAAAGCCATCCTGTCCATTACGGCCTCCGAAAATGTCGATCAGAACCCCAAGAAGTCGAGTGTTACCGCTATGAGTGATGTTGACACTGTCCCCTCGCTGCCAGCTGCTCTGGATCCCGGACAACAAAACGCGTTTGCTGTCAAGGTGAATAGTCAGCCTGCTTTGGGGCCGCCCTCCCCAAGGAGGACGTCGAATCCGACTGCTCCTCGCGGTGAGGATGCTCCGGCTAAGGAGGTAGATTCCGCTCCTGGGGACGGTGACGGTCCCCCAAGCCCCAAGGCCGATTCGGAGGCCGAAACCATAATTCAGTCCGGGCGCGAGTCTCTGTCTCCAGAGAAACGACGAAAATTTATCAAACATGAACCGAAACGACGTGACGATGGTAATGAACGTGTTGGCGACAACGAACTGCCCCCAAGTGATGTTCAGGTGAGGAAGAGCAAGCCTGTGGATGATGATAGTCATGATAGAAGCGACCGTGAAGCGCGCCCGCCGAGCCCGCCGCAGAGAGAAGCGTCACCGTCCATCGTGAAGGTAGAGAAACAGGACGATTCCCAGTCTGTATCTAACAGGTCCGAGACTACCAGAACCTCGAGGAAGCGAAGTTTTAGTGAGAGTATTGATGGAGAGTCGGATATTGGTCGACGTGGACGGCACAGGGACTCGCCCGTTCGCAGTCGTGAGGAACATATTCTGAGCAATGGACCTACGCTCCCTCGACCCGCATCCACCGATCGTTCTGTCTCCCCTGTTCGCCAGACTCACAAGCGCACTGCGTCTGGACCGCAACTTACCAACGGGAAAAAGAAGAAGGCACCGACGCCCCTGGTTACGGGTTTCCAAAGGCAAGGCTCCGAAGATCGACTGTCCGTTTCATCAGCAAATGGATCTCCCCATCCAAGTGCGTATGTCCGGAAGCTAGCCTCAGTTGATGGAAATTCTGCGTCTCCGGCACGGCCAACAAATTATAAAAAACTGCGAGATCAAAATGGCAGAACCCGTTTGGCGCGTGCTTGTGCGGCTCAGGAATTGGATTCCGTGATTGCAAAACATGAGGAACGCCCGGAGGATTTGAACGTTCCTGACAATGCTGGAAATACACCCCTACAGATCGCATCTCTGGAAGGTAGTGCGCCTATTGTCAAATATCTAATTGCTGCAGGATGCGAAGTCGAAACATGCAACATCGATAAAGACACTCCGCTGATAGATGCTGCGGAGAACGGCCATGAAGAGGTTGTAAGGATCCTTCTAAAAGCCGGTGCAAATCCGCGAGCCGTCAACTCACAAGGAGATGAGCCAAGTGATCTGGTTCCGGATGACTGCGACGAAATTCGACGGCTGTTGGAAGAAGCAAAAGCTAAACCACGACCAAATCGACGATCAGAAGAAACAGTCCCGCCTCCAAATCGGGAATCCTCATCTCGGCGGATATCAGGTGCTAGCCCGCGCGATTCCCCTCCAGTTAGTGGTGGGCGCAGCCCTCCTCTCTTCAGCAGCATGGCATCCAAGCGAAAGAGTGTGCGAAGTGAAGCTACTAGGAATGACCTGCTATGGACCAAGGCTACACCCGAGAATCTCCAGGCGTTTGCTGCGAAAGGTGACATTGCTGGCGTTGCAAATATACTCAACGTGGGACAGAAAGCCGACACGGAATCAATGATCGCCGCTGCTAAGGGTGGCCATGACGAGGTTTTGTCGCTACTTCTTGGTATGGGGGATGCTGAGCCTGATCCCGCTCCAGTACCATCCCAGAAAGCCGGCCACAACACCCCAATGCTTGCTGCAATTGGCCGCGGAAACCTTGCTGTGATTAAGCTATTCCTAGACCAGCCTGGGTTTAACCCAGCCCGTCGACTTTATGATGGTCTGACCTATTTCGAGATATCAAAGAAGCGCAGAGCAGACAATTGGGAGGAAGAATATGATACCCTCAGAGAGGCATATGACAAACATTTTAAGAATAAGAAACAGCGCAAGTCTGACCTCTCCCCCCGCCAACGGCGGGAAAAGGAGAAGGATACAAAACGACCCATGCGGAGGGAATCCTCATCGCCCGTTTCTCGGTCCAGGAAAAACGGAAGTCCTGGGGCCCGCGACTCTACGAAGGATCTGGCTGTATCAAGAGAGAAGAAGGGGGTTGCTCATCCGAGAGATAAAATCGGCTCTGGCATTTCTCGTCCGAAACACACGCATCAGGACTCAGACACAATTCGCACGGAACCGCCCAGACAGAAACCTGTGTCGTCGATAAAGGATGGTGATTCAGCCCGGGGCGATGATGTCATCAAACGAAGGCGCCTGATCGCGGGACGACCACCCCAGGATCGAGATCGCAAGATGCCCAGCTTACACTCGTCGGACTCATTATCGGGCCGGGAGGATAATGTTAAATCCCGGCCAGACCGTTCTTCTGAACCCGTTTCTAGAACCCCACAACTGAAGCGTGGACGTAGCAGTGCTAGTCCTGAACGACCTCGTTCTCGCGGGCCTGAGTCCGAGCGTCATAATCGCGATGTTCTAAAGAAGAAGAGAAGGGTTCTATCAGAGGAAGGGGCGCCAAATGTTACTAATGGAGGTTTAAAGAGACACCATACGGCTGCAGCGGATGGTATCAAATCGCCTCCTCGGCAAAGACACGGTGTTGGCTCCAGCGATTCGAAGCCGGATCGTTCAGAGGATTTACGCACTGCTCCCTCCAAAGACAGAAATTTGGTCAAAGAAGAACGGGAAAAGCACGAGACGAACGACTTGGCTCACATTCCCATGGAGGAAGCGAAGGCGGCGGATACGGACAAAGAAGTTTCCCAGGCGGAAGAGACATCGAAACACAACCCGTTGGTTGACCAAGCCGAATCCGATGGTGATGTCGAACCGGAGATCGCCCCAGGCGAGGCGGCTGAACCAAAGTTGACCGAAAAGGCAGAGCAGGAACGAATAGCCGAAGAAGCACGGGTCGCTGCAGAGGTAGAAGCAGAAAAGGCTCGAGCTCAAAAGGAAGAGGAAGAACGAGTAGCCCGGGTGGCCCGGGTAGCCCAGGAGAAGGCCGAAGAAGAGCGAAAACGAAAAGAGGCCGAGCAACGACGGATCAAACAAGCAGAGGACGAGCGCCAAAAGCGACTGGAACAAGAAAGGCAACGACTTGCACGACTCCGTAGGGAGCAGGAAGAGCATGAACAACGGCGGCGGGATGCACTCCCTAGCCGGCTATGTATAGCTGCCAATCTCGTCGGATCGAGTGACCCCCAAGCACGAAGTCACTCATGGCTGAGGAAATTTATGCCGGTGGTTACAGCCGAAACCAAACAGCTTGACCCTAGTTGCAACTCCGACCTTGCGAATGAGCGATGGGTCCCAAACTATCTCGTCGCGCCGTTGTTAGCAACAAACGACCTCCAATTATCGCAATACGCTAGTTGGGAGAAGCGCGACGTGACGCCATCCCAACGAATGAACCTATGGCGAGTTACTCGGCGAATGCTTGTGCAAGCGGATGATACTGAGTTCTTGACGGCATCATTTGGACAGATCATGCAGAAAGATAGTGAAACCCGGAGCAAGTATTTCAGTATGGAACATGTGTTTTGGGTTAAGGTACGTTTCGAAGCACTTATTCTTGCGGCATCATTATACTGACTTTTCCAGCTATCTGACTTCATGGACCTCGTTCCACATATTCCGCATCTACATGGGTTGGACATTCAATTCCTGAAGATGCATATCGACCAAGAACCGATCTTGAACCCTGTTCTGCCGCCGCAGCCAAATGGTTTTACTAATGGGCCGCCGCATATTGGAAACCCTGGTCTTCTTTACGAACAAGGCTTGACGAATGGCTATGGGCACAGCCAGCCGAGTACATATGCCTGATTTCTTCCGTTCAGTCCGGATTACTTGTACAGATGGACGATTTTCCTTGCTTGTATGACTATGATACCTCTGTTGTGACGTGATACATGATAGGTGTAGTTGGATAGATGATGTGGCTCTAGGCTGCAGCCAAATTTCCTTGAATACCACTTCGATAATAATTGAACTTTGCGGACGGTATACTATAGTAGGACCATGGAAGGTAGATAATGGTCACGTGTCAATATAGGACAAACACGTGACAATGACTAAGAACTGTAGGGCACACGGATCCCGATCTAGGCGAGCACTGCGGAAATTAGCATCACGATCCCACAATCTAAGATTCCACACTTATACCACCACGACTCTTCGAGGATATTCCGACATTCAAACACCGTACTAACATATCATCAAAATGGTGCGTCCCACAAATATCAAAACCCTGCGCAATTGAGACCAGGCACCATCGCTATGCGTGCGTTCAACCGCTAACAATTTCTTTTCTCTCTACACAGTCGGACGGAGAAGAGACCGCTTCCAACCCCCCTGTCGCCGCCGATGAGGTCGAAGTCCCCGCCGAGTCTGGCGCTGGCGGCCAGATGTCCGTCCTCGACGCTCTGAAGGGTGTTCTTCGCATCTCCCTCATCCACGATGGTCTTGCCCGTGGTCTCCGTGAGGCCGCTAAGGCCCTTGACCGTCGCCAAGCTCACATGTGTGTCCTCAACGAGGGCTGTGAGGAGGAGGCCTACAAGAAGCTCGTTGTTGCTCTCTGCTCCGAGCACAAGATCCCTCTCATCAAGGTCCCCGATGGCAAGATGCTCGGCGAGTGGGTTGGTCTTTGTATGTTTCACCATTTTTTTTTCACCCCCCTTTATGGTCTTTTTGTTGGCGGGATGCAGTGGGCTAACAGGTGCTTTTTTCTTGCTACAGGCCAGCTCGACCGTGAGGGTAACGCTCGCAAGGTTGTCAACTGCTCTTGCGTCGTTGTCAAGGACTGGGGTGAGGAGTCCCAGGAGCGCTCCGTCCTCCTCAACTACTTCCAGACCGAGCAGTAGATTGACCACTCGAGAATTTGAAACGGCATTTATGGATGGGAGGATTTATGTGATATGATTATGAAGTTCGCTGGAGGGGTTTAACTATCTGTCTGCTGGCGAGGATTTTTTTATTCTGTCATAGTCGTGCACACCGCCCTACTTTACCATATGTGGCTGTTGAGGATTGAGAATCTACTATCTATGGGCTGAAAATAAAAAAAAGGATTGAGTGAAGCAATGCGTTTTATCTTTGGACAAGGTGCAATTTGTTCATCGTCTACCTGATGACCCCGAAGGTAAAATGGGATGGCTGGATATTGATAAGAAGGTACAAAGTCGTAAATTTGACAACACCTGATATGCAGATTGTATGATACGCCCAGGCCAAACGCCTCGAAGTCAAAAGTCAACGCAAGAGTGCCATTAGAAAAAGGGTATCAACGGAAGCTGTATGAGGGTCGAGTCATTTTCGTTGCTTCCGGTTTCAATGAAAGCTGTTGGTATGGTGAGCTACCAGGATCATAATATAACCCTTCGATGTTGCCGCTCTCGCGGTGCAAGGAAATGTAATAGAATCCTGATATCGTGAGTCCCTGGCGCGCATCTGTAGGAGTTATGAAACATCGTTCTGTAGTTATAGATTATTAGACGGGTGTTGAAGCGAGGGGGGAGGGCTGAACAAACCCTTCCATCTCATCAGGATCCACCCCTTGGACAGCTGCTCTGTGATCCATTTACGGCTCACGAGATTCCGTATAATTTCTTCATCCGTTAAGTTTTTGAATGGCAGCAGTTTCCGCCAGTAGGTGCAGTCAATCTCGGCGTCTGCTTTGAAATTCTTCGTCTCCAGTGTATGTGAATTGAAGTCGATGATTTCACCCTCCAGGAACGTCACAATATGCGCATCATGAGACGGCGAGGCCTTATCGGGGATATTGTACGCCTCCATGGTCCCTGACAGCGTCATTTCGTGGACGTTGATATCGTGAATGGTCACTTTGACCGGCCAGTTCTCGTCCTTGCCGCTGCCCAAGTTGTAGACTTGGCCGGCAAAATATCGTCTTCCACTTGATGTTTGTACGCTGACGCGGTTTGGATCACTGCCATTAACGATCATTGGATCATTGGAGGACGAGCTGGGACCTTGCTGAGGAAGGACAAGGCCAGTACTGCTGGCAGCTCTTTGGAACCCTGAAAATGTCATACCTGGGCGAAGCCATGAGCATACTGGCGGCGGACATATTGAAGAAGTGTCGAGGATGAAGTCGTCTTCGTCCCACGAAAGAAGATCTAATTGAACGAACCCCCCGGCAGCTGCAGATGACAAGCTTTCCTCGAATGAACTAGAGTAGCGTAATCTATCGAGATAGCGTATCGTCTCTTTCAGTCGAGGGCTAGGAGGATTATCCAAGTGCATTTGTCGGTGAGCGCTGACCCGCGCGCGAAGGTCATTATGTGTTAAGACTCGATGCGGTTCGGTGCGACCGCTGGGAAGGAACCTATAAGCCCGAGGCGAGGATTCGACGCCAGCTCGTTCGCGAGGTTCTTCTGCACGATCCAGAAGGTAATCATGTAGAGTCCTCGTCCGGGAAAACCTTGGTTGACGTTGTATTGACTGTAGTAAAGATTCCGTGGTTGATCCGGAGGTATCGTTCGATCGATGATTACCCTCAGCCACGTCGTTGGAATTCGCCTGGGGGTTCCTGGGCGCACCATCGCGGCGCGCAGAACGTCTGGAGTTACTGCGTTCAGAAAGTCGGCCAAGCCATGATGATAGCGCATTATTGTGTATTGGGGGATAAGGGATATCGTCGCCTTCGTCGTCGGAAGCGGGAGCCCAGCCGTACAGCCCACGGGGATTCGAAACTCGGCCTTCGTAGTTGGGTAGATTGCTGTTGTTGATAGTGCCGTAACTCTCATCGTCAGGATCGGGGAACTGGCGACGCAGGATCGGCATTCGACGGTTGATTTCTACCGCCATGTTCTCATTAAGGCCCATCGGATCGATATTCAACTGTGATAGAATATGTTGTCGGCGGCGTCGCTGGCGACTGAGCAAGGAGGACGAAGGGTCAGGCGGAGAGCGTACGCGGGATCGCAAGAAATTCACGTTATCATTATGGGCATCATCCGACACAGCGGTGGGGATAGATGGAAGAGAGGGTATCGCAGCCAAGGGCGATCGGGAGGGGGCATCCTGCAGAGACAGAGCGATAAGTAAAGGCCCATGGCGCAGTGGGGGAGCCGGACGGAATCAAGATGCAAGGTGCTCCTGCGATATTTCCCGCGGGAGTCAAATAGGAAAACGTACATTGGGTGAATTGGCCGGGGGCATGATATCCGGGGTTAATGGCTAGACTGGTCGTGAGAAGGCGCGGAAACGGTGCGCCAGATAGGAGAAGGCATGGAAAAAAAAAGTGGAGGGAACGGCGTGGGCAGCAAGAAAATGGTGAGGACGAGACGAGGAGATGGGGGAGCGAAAGTGAGTGATGGCGAGAAGTGCGGAGTGAAGAAAAGAGCGAGGTTATTCAAACTTGGCCGACTCTGAAACCGACCACGATCTCTGCTGCGCAACATCTGATCCTCTCACCCGAACTTCCCAAATTGTATACAAATTGCGCCATCTTTTTGACCGTCTCCTGGAGTTTCTCGACTCCGCATTGCCATGCTCATGGCCAGAATTGCACTCTTCGCCTTCTCCAACTTCGTTTCCTGACAGTGTCACTATCGCCACTGCCACCAAAATCACCACCGCGCTTTGCTGCGTCTTTTCATGCTTCTAACAAAATCGTCGATGATCATGTTCCCCAGCGGAGTATGTACCGTATTCTGAATCGCTCCACCGCTGGCCTTAAGGCGATTCTTCCGATTCGACCCTTTGTCCAAGGTATCCGAGCTTTTGAGCGCCACGCGGACCAGCCCCCAGGAGCGTTGCATTTCTCCTAAAACATACAATACTGTCATCGCATATTCTAGGGTTCCATGATGCTCACCGGAGTTCCAGTGCCACTGGTCTACCAATTTAGCTGAGAGTGATCTTCTTGTTTCTGCTCTCAGGCAACTTAAGCAGAAGCTCAACCTGCCTGGAACTGAATACTGAATAAACCATGGTCATCCAAAGCTCTCGCACCATGCCTCAATTATTGACAGCTAATATAATCGACCGAGATAATTCAACAGGAAGGGGATGACACTGCAGCTCTATGCGGCCCTGTTGGATTCGAGGATATGTTTTATTGAGCGATTTCAACTGTATGAAACATGGTTCAATTTACAAGTCCATCTTCATGATACTCTAGGATTAAATGAACGGCACTAAGCATCTTTGGCTGGAGTTGCCTCTTTACTGCTGTATATCGCCCCAGGCTGTGTGGATTGGTGCTGTCGACTCATGTACGATAAAGTCAATGACAGGCTTTTAGGCGTGGCTATTCTAAATTTGGGGTTATTTACGTTAAATGCAACCGGAGAGATTGCAATGCTGGAATTTTCATGTGTGCTTGACCCAGCATCGACTGAGCGAAAGTCGTCAAAGCCCTCAGCTTGGACAAGAGTGACGGCCTTAGCCGTACAACGGTTTATTGATACGGTAGGTGTGGTATATTATATTCTCAGTACGCATTTGCATAAGCCAGGGGCTTAGATGAAACAGGACGACTGCCTTACGAATTTGTCAATTTGAATATCGGCACCACTACTCGTAGCATTCCGGATTGTATTTGCATAATTTAAGAACCTAGTGTATATACCCTCTATTCAACTATATGTGCTCTGGGATTTCCCTTTGCCGTGGCGAGTAGGACTCTTGTGGTTTATGCTGTTGTACGCGCAGCATTCAACCTATCCGCCCGTTTAATGCAGTCCAAAATAATGCCCCAAAAGGCAGCCAAATCCACTCCACGGGGGATGCAGACACCGGCGGGGTGGCTGGTAACCACAGAGCGACCCAGCTGGCCCACGAGAGCAATATCCTTCCCATGAAGCCCATCAGTTACAACAGTAACTGCGAACCGCTCCCCATCACGGTCGTCGAATTTCACAGCCTGGTCAGGGTGTTTGCTAGCGAATTCTGGGTTGAGCGTGGATAGGATTATGGCTACGGCGAGAGGATCGTGGAGTGGAGGGCCTGTTGTCAAGCCGTACTCGGTTTCGTAGGTTGACGCAAAGAAGAGTAGTAGTTCATACAGCATTTGACGGAGCACGGTTGGAGGCGTGGAGGGGTCGCCGTCTCCATGTAGAATGCGGGTTTGTACTTCCCGCGAGGCGAGGACTTGGTGCGTCAGGTCTAGCGACATCAGGTAGGTCTTGGGCGCGAGAATGGCATTGCTGAAGACTGATTGAGAAGCCTCGGGATCACACTGGGAAAGGTTGAAGGTTAGAGTTGAAGGAGCGTCGAGCATCGCTTGGGACCATCACATACATAGATGTTGAACTCTGCCAATGGAGTTATATTGCCAATCCTGTTCTCATGCCCAGCCAGTCTACTGATTGGCGCATTGGCGAAGCCACCTCCAACACCACCGCCCATTATACTGAGGCCCTTGATATGCGCCGCAACTTCCGGGAAGGTTGCGAATAGCAAGGCAATGTTGGTCAATGTACCTGTAGCTATGACCCAGGGTGTGCCTTTCGGCTGAGCCATAAGGGCATCGCGCATCGCAAGGATAGGGTTCTTGTCCGTAATCGGTGCCCTTGAAGCTTTAGGAAGAAGCTCAGTTCCGTCAATACCTGATTCGCCTGTATTCGATCCTTGATTAGCTGGCAGTACGGAATTGATACTATCAAGTTGGGGCAACGGACCGTGAATGTTAGGGGCATGCATGGCAGGTCTGCAGAACGGCTTTTTGCTCCCTGGATATACAGGAACTTCCGGTCTCCCGATGGCCTCTAACACTCTTGTGGCATTGATGGTAGTATTCTCTAAAGAGGCATTGCCGTGGATTGTTGTGATACCCAGAAGGTTCAAGGATGGGTGATGAGCTGCAATAAGAATGGCGAACGCATCCTATATACCCAACGAAGTATTTGTTAAATTTTTTGGAAATTTAGGTGCAGAATGCGAATTGGATGACACTTACATCGTGGCCTGGAGGGCAGCATAGTTAGCATTATGGTGAACGGAGGACAATGAATAAGGGTACGGGCTACAGACCAGGATCGCAATCCAACCAGAGAGGGATTGGGGTGTCTGCTGCGGTACTCATGGATAGAATTTGAAGCGGTAATTTGCTGCGTCTCAAGATAAATGCTTTATATCTTTGGACAAACTTGGGTTTGAAGCATGTAAATAATCCGGAGTTCTCCGCTGCCACTTGAGGCGGGGATGCGATAAGGACTTATCGTAACCCAACCCTAAGCCCTGCTTTCCGTATTAGGAGTTGCTGTGACGTCCCATTCGTCGCGTTTGAAGCGGTCGACGACCTTGCAGTTGCAGATTTCGCCGATGCTGCTGCACCAAATCCTCCGATTCCATTGCTTTTCGCTTGATTCAGCTCAATCTACGCTTCATCTGCGATGAAATGACCACCGATCCTGTTGTTTCGGGCCTCCAACCCTTTTCCCATCTCAAATCGGGCCCGACTACTTCCAGCTCCAAGTCAACAGCCGTTCCATCTTCCACGACCACCACTGCTCCTTCGCAGTCTTCCCACCGGGCGCAGCAGGTGAAGAATGTGTACCGCGATGAACAACCCAATGGCACAAGCGACAAAGCCAGCACTGCACTGATTCGACGCGTGCTTTGTCCTCATCTGGGAAGCTATGGCGGTGCCACTTCCCCGTATGCTCCAGAGGAGCTATTACCACCGCTTACGAGCTCGAATGACGTTGACCGTCAACTTTACGCTTTAATTGCCATAATAATAAAGGAGTTTATTTCGTCCTGGTATTCGAAGATTACATCCGATCAAGCTCTTATCAATGAGGTGATCCAGCTGATCGCGCACTGCACCCGAGCCCTTGAGCAAAGGCTGCGGGAGATCGATATTGCACAGCTAGTTCTGGACGATATCGCTGGATTGGTGGAGGGACATATCATTTGTAAGTAGTAGTTACTGTATATCCATCCCAGGAAACCGTGGAATATGTGCTGACCGTGACGATTCTGGGAGGAATCAGCTTATCGACTGGCCAAAGAGCAGTCCGAGCTATCTGGACTATCGCCATACCCGCGCGAGATATACCATGCTTTGAATCCGCATCCAGGCCTCTCACCTGTTCCGAACCCCTCTGATACGAAATCTGTTTCTCAGCAGCGAGATAACGAAGCTACATACCGACGATTATTAGTGAACGGCGTTTTGGCTATTCTTCTTCCGACTGAGGACCTTGAGAATGCATGCTTGCGGACCTTGACGAGCGACATCCTGGCTGACCTTATCCTCGGAAACGAAGTGAGTGGGAAGGTTTGCGAAGGTAGGTTCCTATGGGAGAGTACAGCTAAGCTGCTGGAAGTGATCTCAAGAAACAAGGGTGGCGACAAGGTTGATGGGATAGGATCAAAGCTATCTCGTCCAAACCAACTACAACAATTTGGCCTGCTGTCAAGCAAAGATGGCGAGAATGATCACACGTCCTTGACTTCCCAACCGCAGACTCCAAGCTGGATATGGCGCATTATTCAGTATGCCTTTTTCGCATATGTGACACTACGCTTTATTTTGTCGGGCCTATTTCGCAAAGCGTCCACAGCCCCGGCGATGTTTGTTTCGCGCCCAACTCGTTCGCGTAGACTTGTGGACGAGTTAGGCACGAAACACGGCGACATAGGAAAGCGCCCGGTGCTTGGTTATCGACTCTATGGCATGCTGTCGCAGTTACTGGATATCCACCAGCGAATGCCATGGCTAGGAGGACTGTTAGCCCTCCTCCAGTATTTAATCCTGGCGGGTCCAGGAAGAGTAGGAGATACCAGCAGTACTCTTGATAGGTGAGTTGCTCCTCGCATTGATTTGGAATTTTGAACTCCTTTCTCTCCTTCCCCTACGACCCCTCCCACCGTCGCACCATGTATCACGGACCTGTTCGCAACCCACATGGTCCCGGCCTGCCTTGACGAAAGAATCGGAAATAATCAAGCGCAGCAAGCTCCTCAGTTGAAGGCTGCGAGCGAATGGTTTGTTGAGGATGCCGTGTTTGGTTTGATCTCCGAACGATGATCTACGAATGGCGTTGGCGGGTGCTTTTCTCAGTCCGGCCGCTTCAGGCGAGTCATTGGCAGAGGGTGGACGACCAGCGGGACGTCAATGCAGCAGATTTACATTGCTCGCATGCTGCATCGATCACTTGATCTGCTTGTGGGTGCACCGCGCATCCTTCGCAATCTGCGGCAGCCTGCTCTCATTCGCTGGTGCATTCTGGTATCAGGCGTTACGCACCCTGACCTCAAAATACCGTCATATAACCAAGGACGTATCGTCAATACGGGGGGTCCCCGACAGAAGACAGACCCCTGGCCGACCTTCGGGATCACTTCTCATTTTGTGCATATGCTGAGTGAGGGTTGTTTGTGCCGCAATATCACTTGGTCGCCACTTGTCTAGGCCTTCTCTCTTCAAGTGTACGGAAATTGGTTATCTCTCCGTTTACCGATTGGCTATCTTGACAGACGAAACTCAGAGTTCAACGTTTTTGTTCTGAACTTGGTCCATTCAACGCTTGTGGTCGAATTGGACAGGCCCGGCCCTTTCCGTCCCGTGCTGGATCCAGTCTTCACCGTCATCAGTCATCACACTGAAGAAGCCACCCCCAGCCTCCCCGACAGGACAAAAAATCGGGAAAATATGGAATCCACATTCGAGTTTTTCACGCCTGCTGATCGAAAAGTGGCGGGGGGCCATTGCTTTCGACTCCAAAGGAGCCCTGGGAATTTTGACATTGGAATCACGAGCATCCACAGCGATCCCGCATGAGGAAATAGCCTTGTGTTAGCTTTGGGGTCTTCGCAGAGAAGGACCACTGGAGCAACCAGTTTTGCCTGCATTTTTCTTTTTTCAAGCCAATCAGCGAAATTCCTTGTCCGTGAATTTTGGAATTCAACCTGCAGCCGAGGAGGGTTCGAAGGCTCATCTCGTGTTCAGGCCTGGCGAGTAAGCCTATGATGTTCCATCAAAATTGTGGATTCCCGGTGGCCCTTCCTGATTGACGATGCACGCGCCGAAGAAAAGCCTTCTTGATCTGAGTATTCAGATTCGTTGTCGACGTCTCCAGAGTTGAGGGGCCCTTCCAATCGTACCTGTAACTGGCCCAAGCTTCTCGATTTCCTCTGATCAGGCAGATCCTGTTCTCTCCCACCGCGTGCAGCGCATCGAATGATGAAATATCTTGATTGCGATTCATCTGACCAAACTACTGCCAAAAACGGACAGAGAAAGACGGGACAGATGACATCCCTGCAATGATGGGAAAGACTTGCCAGGACCCGAACTGAACTGCTTCTCCACACCTATCGCTCTCTCCCTCGTCTTCTCGTTTGGCCTCTATCGAGATGCTGGGAACGACCTTTGCTAGCCTTGTTTTTTTTATTTATCATTTATTTAATTGTTTTGCCCCTCCTCTTCCGAACATCGCTCGCAAGCCCCAACCAAATGGAGGGGAAAAGAAGAAATGCGTCTTTTTTCACTGACATTTGATTCTCCACTAGGTTCCTCCACGAGAACATCCAGGAGTATGTGCTCACCCCCACCTTGTTACCCAATCTTCTACTCGCATCGCGAGAGGCGCTTTTCCCGCATAATACTCGTCCGAAACCTGGAGGGAGTGTCAATCGCACCGAAGAGCCGACATCGACTGCGTCAACCCCGGTAGGGGGGCAGCCATCCACTATCAATAATAATAATACGCAGGCGACTCCCGCATCCGGCGGCAATGCAATAACACAGACTCATATAGCGGCGACTGCGGGATCGTCTTCCTTGTCGCCGGATCAGCAGCGGCGCGCCTCAAACGCCGCCGAAGTCGCCTCGATAAGGCGCAAGTGTGCACTCGGGATTCTATCCCTGATACCGCGCCCAATCGCACGCCGTGTGCTCGGAGTTGCGTCGGAGACTGGTATTAAGAGAAATTTGATGCCTCCTCGATTTCCGGCTCAAGCTCTGAGCCAATGTCAAGATTCCGAGCCTGAAGCTGGAGACCCAGGCCATGCCTTTATGCCCCCTGACGGGGCCACCGACAGTGACGGTGACGCGGAAGAGGAGCTCCTCGCCTCGACTATTGAGACCGAAATCCTGGATTTGTTCGCAGATGAGTACTGCAACAAGCATCTAATTTACTCGATCATTGAGACTGTACTCGCGAGGCTCTTGCCTGAGTTGTCGGATCGTAGTATTGCTGAGCTGATGGAGGACAGGGGAGTTTTCGTACCCCCTGGTTGATCTGAGATTATTCTGAGCGCTAGCACATACTGTAAACAGGAGTAATATTAATGGAGTTTGTAGCATTTGTGGTTCCCATGCAAGTCAGTATAAGGTACGGAAGTAGGGTGAGATAAGAAAGAAGCTCGGGCCCTCATCCACCGCAGACATAGGACTATGGGGGTGGCCTTGACAAAGATAGGAAGGCTTGGGCGAGCTCCAGTGCAGGCCATGGATACCACAGCACCCCCCAAAGCTTGCTATCGATAAGATGATACCTGCCCAGTCCTCATCGGGGCATTTACCCAAAACATCCTCCCCTCCGTTCCCTCGACATTATTAAAAGTTTAAAACCAATCGTCGCAGTTGACTGAAAGTACGGAGGGTTGGTTGGCGATGAAACCTCCATTATTACTAGACAAAGAAACAAAGAAAAGCAGGACAGAAGAAAAACAAAATAGGAGAATAGAGTTCTTGAGGCGCAGCGCGACGCAAGCCTGCAGGTGGTTTTCCCCCCCTCTAGTCCAGTCTAAGGTAGTCTAGTCTGCGACCTGCTTTTGCGGTGCCCTCCCTGTGCCCTACATACCGCCAGGTTCGGTAATCCGGAGGGATGGACTTAATTATGCAGTGAGCCGAGTACACCCATTTAAGTCCTTGGTGGTGTGGCACAGAACCAGAAGAGGTAAATCGGAGGGATGCCAGACCTACCTACCTACCTACCTACCTAACCGCCTGAACCTCCTTGGATTGGAAATTGGAATGGGCTTTTTTGATCAGAAGACGCTGAGCAATCGAAGACTGCGCGCAGGTGCAGGTGCACTGGGCAGCCGACATGGCACCCATCCATCCATGACTGCAGCCCGAGCAGCAGACCGGGGGAGACCGGAGCGAGAGACTTATTGGCTGGAGGGATTATTATGCTGGGTATTTCTTCCGGACCCTGCTTATAGCCTTAGGTAACTAACTAGTAGGTAGGGACTGCTTTACGTTCGGAAGTAACTACTACTCCAAACTTCAGACCCCGCGGTTGTGTCGGTCTGCGCAGGTTCCAAATACTAGGTACTTGGTACCTAAAACCAAGCCGGAAGTACCGATAGAGACAAGGGCTGGCTGGGTGCACAAAGTGGGTTTAAAGTGTAACACCTAGTACCGATGACAGGCGATCGGGTAGATGTACATATCATGACGTCTAATCTGGGGCTCTTAGTCGAGTCTCGGCGTGAACTGGTCTTTGGAAAACCGACTGGAAGGATGCAAATGTCAAAAGACCCAAACAGCCGGTCTGGCCGCGAGAAGAGAGAAGAAAAGAGGGGTGACGCAAAAGATGCGGTGAGTGGGAAGCGCACTGAGGAGGAATTACTAAGGAAGGTACTTCTGTATGTACGGTCTGGCAACTCAGTCCAGATCGGTATTGTCAGCATCCGACAGACAGCGGCTTGATTGCTTTCAGTCGCGTCGTGCGTCAGAAACGAGTTTGATAGAATGGTAAAGTAAATGTAAGTAAAGTGTTGATAAATGCATGATGGAATAATAAACAAAGCAATACACTTCATGGGATGTAGGGGGAATCAAATGCAGTTCGCGTGAGCGGGCTGGTTTAGATAGATTATGCAGGGAATAATGGAACAAGAACAAGTGCAGCGATGGCCAGGGATTCAAGGGGTATGGGAAGAGAGAGCTGCTAGGGAAGTATAAAATGTATGAAACAAAGAAAACAAACAATTCAACAAATTCGCGCCGTTATATCCGTAATGCATCCTATCCACCAGGAGCAGTAGTGTAGTCCTCCGTAAATATCATACCGTATAAATGAGGTCGCCCTCGTAAAATCTTTATCATCCGGTTTTGCCCAAAATCCAGCAAAATGTGCAGGTGCTTAATCAAACATGGAATCGACAGTAAAGGCCAAAAAAAAATAAAATCCAACATGCAATAGAAAATGAACCATCCCAAGATCTTAGAGAGTGGGAGAGGGATAGCATAACAGGGGGGAAATAATGAAGAATAAAAATAGAAAAAAAGACAATAGCCACATTCTTGTGGTTAGTTGGAGCATTGTATGTAGGGAATCAGCCGAAGTTTTGAATACTTCGCTTCTTGGTGAGGCGAGGCTGATGGGGGACGTCGTCATGCTCGTCGATACGAGTAAGTCCTCCCGGGAGTGTTGTTGGTGGTTGAGCTTTGGCAAGCTCTAACCTCTCCATCAATTTGCCGATAGTGACGTATTCCTGGGCGCCTAGTCCAGACGGCTGATGTTCGAAATAGCTCATGACTAGCTCCAAGGCTTTGCGGGCCTCATCTTGGGTAGGGGACCCCGGTGAACTGACGGGCGAAACGGTTGTGGACTTGGAGTATAACGGGGGGTATATAGTTTTAGCGCGAATCTCGGGATTGCTCCGATTCCGTTTAATTGTGCCGGTGGATGTATCGAGGTTGAGTGAAATCTTTTGGGCCCCGTCTTCTCCAACGGACTCCTCCATCGCGGCAGGCAAAAGACCCTTCATGGCCGACGTCGGGTTGGGTGACTCGTCCGTGGGCATGGAGACAGGATCCGGGTTGATGAGTGGGAATGTTTGGCTCCTGGGTCTGCTGGAGTTCCCGTCCGTGGGTGAGACACGGGACTGACTCAGGGGCGTGAACGGACTCTCGGTAACCAGCGTCGACGTTGGAGAGAAAGAAGCCGTCGTATCAAGCGAGATTGTGCTCTGGGAATGTGCGTGTTGAAAGTCGATTCCTAGGTCTGTGGGTCCAAGAGATATACTCCCTCTGATGTTTTCCTGGCTCTGGGCCGGAGACAATGGCGATGGGGATGCGAAGCCGGTAGGTGAAATGGGCGAGAGCACGGTAGGCGACTGCACGGCAGATGCCAAAGCTGAATTAATGCTCAAACCAGTTGGACTCGCCGACTCGCTTTTCGTCCCAAACGAGCCCTTCCGAGCTTTGGCACCGAGCAAGCCGTTCTTGTGCTTGAACTTCTCCAACCAGCTGTGAGTCAGGACCTTTTCCTTGCCGTCGGGGTTGCCACAGGTGCTGGCGAAAAAGAGGGCCTTTTCTCGGATCATTTCATCGGTTAGACCGTGTCCTCCTCGCTGATAGTTCCTGACCCAGTTGGACAGGGCCTTTTCGATATCAGGGACTCGGCCCTTGTTCCTCTTAATTGGTGATCGGCTTCCATCCTCAGGGTTAAGGTACTTGTCCTTTTGCCTGAGCACTTTCGAGACGGTGCTTCAAAGAAGTGTTAGAAGGCTTTGGCCTGATACTCCGGGCCCATGAGGCCACCGAGGGAGTCACTTTACCTTCGTTCAACGCCAAACAATGCTAGATTGCACCCCATTAGCCTTTGTTTTTGTTTTGAGACCGTGGAGAAGTAAACAAATACATACCTCCAATGTCGGTTTGCTTAGCGGTCTTGTTCTCCTCATGATAGAGGCACATTTTCCGTCGATCTTCGTCAGTGAGCGTCCTCCGCGGTGTTGAGCTACTCGCAGATGACTTCCTGGGTGGCGGAACTGGTGCAACTGGTGATACAGACGGGGCGATTGGGACAGGGCCCGCTGGGAGCTCTGGGGGGTGGAATGGAGCTTGAGATGTCGGAGTAAGCATACTGGGCCAGGCATTAGAAGGCACGGTCATCGGTAGAGGCACATAAGGTGGTGGTATTGTGACGCCGTAGGCGGGATCTAGTGGCACGGATCCGTACTGAAATCCGTGATATTCCATTGGTGGCGAGTGTTGGGATGGATGAAACGCGCCCATGTCCATCCAGGGAGACTGCGCAAAGCCATTGTCCTGCGCATGGGGGGTCTCTGTATCCATGGCGTAGAAACCTGGGGATACAATGCAACGCAGGAAGCACCAGAGGGCTGGAGCAGTGGAGAGAGGGCGAGGTTGGCGGAGGGGACACCACACTATAAGCTGCAGGCCCTAGGAGAGGAGGGAACTGTGAGGGGAAATGACGAGGACAGAGAAAAAAGTAAAGAGGGAAAAAGGGCCGGTAGCAGTAGGAGTCGGAGCCAGAGCAGTGACAGGACAATCTAGAGCCAAGACAAGCAAAAACCAAGCAGATGATGCATATTCAAGATTGAACAGTCGCAATCACAGCGGTGAATGGTGGACAGGGACAAAGTCAGACGTGCTGGATCCGAGAGCGCTTGATCAGGGCTATCCCAAAGCGACATGTATGCATACAACAAAGCTTGGGCACGGGGAAGAGAGGGAGGAGGAAGAGACGGGGGAGGCGAGGATGGGGATGGGATGCGTGTAAGGCATGGACGGAGTTTAAAAATTGGTTCAGACGTTCAGACCAGGGCGCAGGCACAGGGACGATCACAAAAAAAGAAAAAGGCATCGGCCAGAGGATTTGCCTCGAGCAGACGTGAAGAGAGTATACGACTTGGGTAGGAGGACAATCTCGGTCGAGGCGCTGCGATTGGGCTGGCGTGGATGGTGGAATGGTACCTCGCCGTCCTACCCCGGCTCACCAATGCCATCCGCCGCAGGGCCCTTTGATTTGATTTGATTTATTTTATTTTATTTTATTCTATACATTATTTTTAATTTATCGTCTGGCCGGGGTCCAGGGCTGGATTCGACAGACTCGAGTGAAGAGATTAAAATTACGGCTGGATGCTGGGAGCGAACAGGATTGAAAAACAGCACTTCTGCGCTCTGATTGGCCAGTCCGAAATCCTCTGCAGCAGAAATGGTGGGGAAGCTCCCCGCTGATTGGTCGGCAGCCAGATTGACGAGCAGGGATCTCAGCTCGGCCAAGTTGACAGTACTTGACCGTACGTAACCCCAGCCCTCGTCATGGCCTGTACTGCGCGGTGTCTTGATACCGTACCGCAATACGCACTGGTTCCTGTTCCTGCTGTCTTGCCAGGTGCCGGGAAAATCTGACGATATATTATGGGATGCATTGAGCTTCTGGCTTCGACTCCGCAGGCAGTTACACCGATTCTTATGAAAAGTCAGTGATGACTCGCGCACGGAACAGAGATCTCAAGTGGAGCCAAAGGGCTAAAAACAAGGGCCAATTTCGAACAAAGCGAGAGAACAACAGAGACCGAAGAGAACTCTGGATCGCTAATCGCATTATCGCAAAGACCCGAAAGAATGCAATTCTCCTCCCCTCCACAGTCCATTCTCACATCCTCGACTCTTTGTTTTCCACCATCATTTAGTGTCTTTTTTTTTTTTTTCCCTCCTCTTGCGCATTTCCCGCATCCGGTTGCCGTCATTACATAAGTAAAGCCTGTATGACACGATCCCTTGAGGGTGTAACTCCACCCATCAGGCATGAAGATCAAAACTGAAAATGTAGAGGGGATCGTCCTCGGTCAACAAACCTTGCGTGATGACTCGCTAAGCCCGCGGAGACTTCCCCCGTGAAGGACTCAGCTAAGACTCCAAGCCCCGTCTTGAGCCTTTGACGGACCGGGAGCGGATCGCAAGAAATCGGTGAAGTTAAAGGCCCGCATGACATACCAGAAGGAAGACGGGTGGTTCTTCAATCCGTACGGGATTCTCGGAAATCAGAGAGTACCAGGATAGGCCCAATTATTGTTCGGAACGCCAGTCCCAAGAACGCCCTCGCAAAGGGGCATGGTGACTATGTCAGAGACGAAATGTCATAGCTTGGACTCTCGCAAACCAAGTGGAGCGCCAGCAGGCATGTGAAGGTTAGCTTGGACATTTTAAAGAGACGTGCTTTTATCCATCAGAAAACGGCCCTTGAGGCCGCGAGGCGTTGAGGAGGAAATGGGCCGGCGAAGTCGATCTTTATCAGTGCTCTTGAGGAAGCGGCATGACCGAGGGCTTATTTAGTGAACCATCGACAAATCGAGGCTCGAGCTTGTCAGGAATCAGGATTAGTATATGAGGGAACGACGATACCCACCCAGGACTGGAGTAGTTCTTCTCCTCTTTGCTCAAAAGAGAGGTCTCAGACTTCAGGAGGGGCGGAACAGCTCGTTCAGAAAATCCTCCTACCAAGGACTCAGTTTGGACTAGCTCTTGCTCACCTGATAAGTTGGTAAGCCCAGTTAGAAAGCATACCTGATCTGCGTCTAACGTACTTTGTCACGAGAGAAGCCATGAGATTGAGAGGGCTTTCGCACGAATCAGAAGCCTCGAAGTGATTTCAATTTCTTATTCGTGACTGAGGCTGACCAAAGATTGGAAGATATACTCGGCCTATCACGGCAGGTCCAGGAGGCATGGTTCCTTCAGAGGGTGACACTAGAAGGACAAGGTCAGTTTAGCGTTAGCAGGTGCCTTCAAGAAGGTTGAAGGTTGATCGAATTCAAGAGGACTGCGAGGAGCTCGGACCCCACACTCCACAAGGCCCGCAGCGGTCCACTCCGGGCCGCCAGTCTAAGCTATGCAAATCTTAATATTCGCAGCCCCGAATGGCATCCACGTTTCTTTCAATACCCGTCCCGTATTCCGACCACAAGCTTGATTCCAGACTTGACCGGGGCTTCCCTGCCAACATCTCCATGTTCCTGGCTTGAGACCTCAGGTACCCGTCTTGTTTGGTTGTCTGGGTGTCTGTGCCTGGCGGCGCCAGTTCCACTGTCAGCATAGAGGCGGCCCGCGGGGGCTGCGAATCCGATGTGTATTCTAGGAAGTTGATGTATCAGTGGCTTGCGCAGCCTTACTGGGGCGAAAGAACCGAGCCATTAGGGTGCTGGAGAGCAGCAATTTGTCCTGATGGGGTAATTCTGCTGATGGCGTGGAAAACGTGATTAGGGCCGCGCACCAATCAGTGGAGCCAGCCTGCATATTTGGCTGACCACGAGGGCTGTCAGCCAAGTCAATTACCGAGATCGAGCGACCACAACTAGTATTGTTTGTAACACCTTGTCTCAGAGGTTGTGCAAGGTGGTGCTCAGTGGTGCTAATTGTGGCTTTCCGCGCTTCCTTGGGTAAGGCGCCAGACCTGGGTTAACTTTGTTTAACTCTCTTCGGAAGGACTGCGGGCTATCCTAGGTTGGCCGTGGCTGAAGGTTTCAAGGCGCTTCTGTAACTATCAAATCACCCAGACTGAGTCAAACTTGCTTCAGAAAGAAACACGGGTCTACCATTGGCGCAACCCTCAGTCCAAACCAAGGAGACAGGTCAACACTCCCATGGGCGGCAATAGATATTGCGAGTTTTATAAAGTTGTTGAAGTCTCGACCCAGAGGTGTTGGATACGAGAGCGTTGTTCAAGGGAGACGAGTATCAAGTATCAGCCAGTCGGAATCCAGGAAGAAAGCGAAGCGAGACATTTTTTTTATTACTCGGAATTGTCCTCGAGGAGAAGTGAGAAGCACCGTCGCACGCGGTAATAGCCTTATGGGGGTATACCTCCAAGAACAGATCTGTCAGGTACCACGCCATGCCATGGCATTGCGCAGCATGCCAATTTGCCTTATGGAAGGAAGGTGTATCCTACCGTTAATATCCGCAATTCGCAGGGTAATTATCTGCTATCAGGATTGGCTAAGACAGGGTGCACCCCAGTCCGCACCCTTTTCCAGGCATCCTTGAGCGGGGTCGGGTTGTCGTCATTCACCCTCCACGATAATACTACATACAAGCGATAATGGTGCTAAGAAAAAACTAGTCAGGCCCGATTTCGCTATGGAGTATTGAATCCCCGAAGAATCATGACATCAGGCGATCAAGCGGGCTTTACGCTGCGGCTACACTGTATGGTATGACAATGCTGGCACGGAGTACTGAGTTGAGTCAGTCGACAATTCGACCCGTATCGTAAATTTGTGGACTCAAACAATCCAAAATAACGGCGGATCTCTTGAATAAGGTGTCGTATATTCGGAGAAGTGCCGCATTCCTTCTCTCCCCCCAAATCTTTTTGTGCTTTTATATTAATAAGATTATCGGTCTCCAGCCAGTTCTGGAGGCGAAGTGTGGCTGGCAGGAAGGATCTGCGACATCAACCAAAAATGAATAAATAGGATGCAGAAATCAGAAAAAAAAAAAAAAAAAAGAAAAAAGAAAGACAAGTGACTTTTTGTGGTAAACTTCACCGTACCCATCACCAGAACAGGGCCACTTCGAGACGGCTTGAGAAGAGTCCCTGCTTTGGTACCTAACGTATATTATTAGGCGCCCAACAGTGCCGATAACCATCTGTGCCGTCTTCAGACAACGAGTAACTGGATCTCAAGTTCACTCGACACAGTCAGTAATATCAACACGGGATCTGGGCCGTGGATATCAATTGAAGATTGAACGAGGCTGTGTATTTTGTGGTAGGGTATCCGTAAATCTCGGCGCTTAGGGTAGAGCGCGGAAACCTTGTCCAAGGCGGCCCCGTCCCCTTGCATCAAGTAACGTCATCCTATCCAGCAGAGTCGGTGAAAGACTCCGCGTGAGTCGCGAGTCGAGTCGCAAGATTTCCCGGGGATTGATTGCCTGGTTTGCGATTGATGGAGACACCAGGGCAGAGATATTCCTGTTGATACTGATAGGTCCAGACGGAGGGCCCATGACCGATGGAAATGATCCGAGCAGCCTTGGGAATGGCGATTCCGAGTCTCCGTATTAGGAGAGACTTATCAATCAACGTTTAGTTTCAAGAGCGGTTGGGCTCCGCCGTCGAACTAGGCAGGAGTTAGGTTGGTTTCATGGTTTGGAGTTGAGAACTTGAGTCCCCGATCAAACTCTCAACTCCAGTTTTGATGCATGTCATTATTTTTACCGTAACCTTATATCTGGATCGAGAGTTCTAGATTCCGTTGCGATTCAGTCTCAAAAGGCAAAGGCCTTCGATTCGGGGGTAGAAGGAGAGGGGGAGGTACTTTTGTACGCCCGTACGGAAGCCGCTGGGCCGCCATCTTGAAGTCCAACAGGATATTCGACAACCCCTGTCGTGTTGCCAACATCTTGACTGGGTTGTTGTTACCGTATTTACGGTAAGCAAAATTGAAACCCAATGGCAAATGAGACGCCAGGAAGGTCCGATTTCCTCCTGTAGGTAGCCATCTGATTTCACCTACAACTCCCTCCTGACACTGCGCTGAAGCCCCGCACCCCGGACCTTGTCTACTTGCAGCACCATGGCTAAGTCGCAGCCTTGCTTGGAATTCGAGGATCGAGATATCCCCAGAGTCCGAAGCCGTACAGATTGAAATGATTTGTGTCCAGTCCGCTGGGGTCGTCGTGCATATGCATTGAGCAATTTAAGGACGAACGGAGTCTCCTGAATCCTGACCAGGGGTATTCCATCCTCGGTTTGCGCGCTGCAGAGGCAAGATCCCGTGGAATAGGAGAAGATACACTGGCAACGCGGCGTGCGCTGCCCGGTTTTGTGCAAGAGCGCAATTGATGCGTTCCAAGGTTCGTCTCGCACAAGCTTGAGTCAAGCCCCATCCACTCAACCCATGGTTATAAAATCTCGCTGTTCTGAAGCTGGCGCTCACTCCTAACTGTGCTTCGTCTACAATAGTTCAAGCCTAGATCCAAGCAGTCACCAATCGTCTTCTACCATTATCGACGGACGACGATCACGTCGTCCGGTGTCTCTTATTTGTTGTGTTTCATCGAACAAAGGGGCAAAGTGAATTGAAGAGGCAAAATAGGAGAATACGGTATCGGAGCATTTAATATGTCGCTACTCGTTCAAATATCCTGGGCTGTGATCTAGAACTTCCATTGCTTTTGGGTTCCGAGAAATTCGGATGTTTGCATGGTCCAAGGGCGCCTCGAACGTTTAACTAAAATAAATGAGAAGAAATAAAGTTGGCAGGACTATGTACTGCTCACCAAGAAACACCGTCGTTTAGGGCAGCTTTCAATCCCAACAGCTTCTCGTTCCTTCCTCACGCATCTTTGCGATGAGAACCGATTGCGCATCACATCGGGCAGCAGAGGAATGCAGACTTAGTCGCGGTGCAGGTACCCCAAGGCTAGCTAGTGATCTTGCAGGACCAAGCGGCATTTCGCAGCATGCTGCCCGTGCGCAAATCATCCCCTCCAATCAATCCTCTCGCACCATTTCGCAGGGTTTTATCACAAGGTCTGGAACTCTTGGATAGAGTCCTTTGCAAACGCAACCCTAGCACACAGCCCGCTCAACTTTCTCGACGCGATTCGTCGTAGGTTGTTCGTGTTCGGGCCAACACCCCGGTGTTGATATCTTTTCGGTGCCTTTTACCGCTTGATAATCGTCACTATCGTTACACCGTCAGTCGGTAGTTCCAATAAAACTTCAAGGAGAGAGTATACGGACCAATATCCTCATCAGCCAGTTCGTGGGTGAGACCAACACGCTGTGGTTGATGTTTGACGGACCGACCATAGACAATA
Organism: Aspergillus puulaauensis; assembly: GCF_016861865.1. Lineage (NCBI taxonomy): Eukaryota > Fungi > Ascomycota > Eurotiomycetes > Eurotiales > Aspergillaceae > Aspergillus > Aspergillus puulaauensis. Next base: position 620,725 of record NC_054860.1, on the reverse strand, counting down.
GCTTGTTTGAATTGATCCTTGATGGTCCGATGGATGGAGTTACACTAAATGCGTGTCAGCGAACTATGATACCTAGTTGAGTCTTAAGTGAAGGGAGAGTCATACAAAGTCCTCGATGGTACACGCGTTGGCCCTAAGCACAACAGGGGCAGTATAGTCGGGAGCCTTCCCCTTGGGCTTTGTGTAAATTCGACGGAGGTTGAGCTTCTCCCACATCAATTCCAAAAGCTCGTCGATATTCCAGCCGTGCTCCGAGCTAATGGGAACGGCGTTAGGGATTCGGTACAGAAGATCAAGCTCCTCGATAGTAATGGAATCAATCTTGTTCAGAGCGTAAACGACAGGTATATAAGCGCGGCTTTTAGCCTCAAGGACATCAATGAGATCATCGATCGTCGCGTCGCATCGGATGGAGATATCGGCAGAAGAGATTTTATATTCACCCATGACAGCTTTGATTTCCTGCTTAGGTCAGTAACCGCCATAACATACAGATCCGGATTCGACAGCTTACGTCGTGATCAATGTGAGTCAGGGGAACAGTGCTTGTAATGGCAATTCCACCTTTATCCTTCTTCTTGAAAACGATGTTAGGGGGTTGTTTATTGATTCTGATTCCGAATCCCTCCAATTCCGTTTCAATAACTTTTTTGTCGATGAGTGGCTTGTTGACATCGAGAACAATGAAAATGAGATGGCACGTCTTGGATACAGCAATAACCTGCCGACCACGACCTTTACCATCTTTGGCACCTTGGATAATACCAGGAAGATCCAGAATTTGAATCTTCGCACCGTTGTACATCACTTGTCCCGGAACAGTCGTCAAGGTCGTGAACTCATAGGCCGCGGCTGTAGCAAGATTCCGTCAATATATGGTCCCCAGCTTTCACGCTTGGTCTGCGCATACCTTCAGAATGTTGACCCGTCAATTTGCTCATCAATGTACTTTTGCCGACAGAGGGAAACCCAATGAAACCACTATTACCACGTCAACGACAACTCCATGTTAGAAAGTATGCGCAAGAGAGACATACACACTGGCAACACCGGTACGAGCAACATCGAAACCAGCTTTGAATCACCGAATTAGAACAACCCAGGTTGACGATCATGCAGTTGCACTTACCACCACCGCCACCGCCGCCTCCAGACGGTGTCAAAAGTTCACGTTTTAGCTTAGCAAGCTTGGCCTTCAACTGTCCTGTAGTTATTCCGTCAGCAACCGGCTCCCGTTTATAGAAAATCCGCCCGCGTCATCATACCCAAATGATAAGATGTGTTTTTGTTCTTCTGCGTCCTGGCCATCTGTATATAGTGTGTTAATGTGCGTTCTATAAACCGCAGGCTTCGGGGACCGGGAGCGAACCTCATCCTCGACTTGCTTAATCTATACTCATACATGGCCTGGTCAGTATTACATCTGAGAGAAAGTGGTGGGACATTGGGAGCTGACCTTATCCACGGTGGTCGACATTATGGCGGTATACTACGAGATAACCTCCTCGTAAAGGGGAATACTTATACAAAATTGGAGCAAATAGATGCCGGTTTGGCTTGTTGAGATGCCCACTAAGCGGATGTTCTGTTGGAAAGAAAGAAGGTGGTGTTTGGCGGGGATAGTTCGACGGATCAATCTTTGAATTTGTGGCCGCCACCTGATTTGCCCGCTCTGGGCGGAGGATATTGTTGCCTGAGGCATAAAGGTATACAGGCACCAACTCTTATCTCTTATCGCTTATCGCTTATCACCATCATGGATTTGGTTCATGTCGCTCTTTCTGAAGATCCTCTACAAACGCGCACTAAACCTGGGCCATGTGCCGCGGTCAAGCAGTCCATCATTACCCATGCCGCTGATAACGAAATCTACTCTTTGTGTGCTTCCAACCTCTCCAATTCGCCCTCCTAGCGCAACCCTAATACTCGACACACTTTCTGTCCTTACCTGTTACCGATAGCCCGCATTCGAGGATAGGGTCCGACTAGAGAGCAGTGAGGGAGCTCAAGATGCCATACCTCACTTCTGGATCGGCTACTCCCTCTACTCCCTCAGGTTCTGGGGAATCTTCCAGTAATGCTTTCGAGGAGCTCGTCCAAGACCTCAGTATTGCTCTTGGCCCCACGTCGGGACTAGACTGATGATGTCGACCCTCTGAATATCCAGCGCTTGATGGAACTTTATACCTCAAACCAAGATGAATGGCATAGTTTCGCTTTAGAAGACCTAAACAGGTCTTACACGAGGAACCTTATCGACGAAGGGAACGGAAAGAGTAACCTGGTGAGCTCCCCTGTGTTAACAGGGATTATTCCCTACTTTTATCATTATTCGGATCAGCCTATAGGTATAGATTTATTTTTACGGTCGTTGTACATGTTCCTGACGGTTCTTTTACGTGCGCGTTTGAGCAGAGAGGTAGCTGGGTCGAGATCACATCCATGAGCTAATTATATTCTTAGCTGATCCTTGTTTAGAGTCCTGGAAGGGGTAGCACCATTCACGACCACGCAAATGCGCACTGCGTTATGAAGGTACTATCATACTGCCAGTTTTTCGCCGTTTTGTTATTTACTTTGGTGGCCTAAGCTGACTGTTTCAATTCCTTTCGATTAGGTTTTGAAAGGCACTCTTCAAGAAACCTTATACACATGGCCGGACCAGGAAAGAGTTGAACGTGGACAGGTTTCTCCTCCTCAGGTCAAGAAAGTGACTACGTATGGTGAAAATCAAGTCACCTACATGTCTGACAAAGTCGGTTGGATGGCCCCATTAATAGCTGAAGCTTTGCTGATATCTCAAAGTTGGGCTTGCATAGGATCCACAACCCGGATCCCAACGATGTGGCTATCTCTTTACACCGTATGTACTCTACCGTCATTATATGCTCCTCACTCCATATTTCTCACACAGACCTTTTATTTCCTAGTTTACACACCGCCGAATGCCGCAAATTACGGCTTTTCCATCTTCGATGAAACATCCGGAAAGGCATGCCACATCAAGCAGTCGCATTTCTACTCAATTAGAGGCGAACGAACATGATTCCGTCCTTGATCAGTCTTCATGGCTTGTTGGTTCCAGCGTTTCTTCGTCGCATTCAACGTTCAGCGTCTCCTAGTAACCACTGTAAATCAACCCAAGTATCCTTATCCATCGGATTCTTGATACTATTCCTACGCCCATTTTTATACCCACAACATGTCTTTGTGGGCATTTTGCATAACTACTAACACCCATTATAACACTGAGAAAAGAATTCTTGGTTCTCTGTTGATAGTTGCCCGTGGCACATTCGTTATAGGATGCGCTTCCTCTTACGATTATTATAGGATACCAAGCACATCCATATTAAATGATTGTGAATGATTTTCTCTCCATCTGCGAAAAGTGCAACGTAAATACTGATTATGCTCATGCAGTCTGTATCCACCTAGAAACAATGCAAATATAGATCGTGTGCTTGAAACGAAATATTATACATCATCCATATAAAAATGTGAATTCAACGCATCAGAAGGTTGCAGAATAAACAATGCAAATGCAATTAGATATTTGAAAACAAAAATGAGGGGATAAAAAAAAAAAGATAAAATGCATATATAGATTTAGATGAAAAATATCAATCTGGATCTGGTCCAAATTCGCGCGAGTGCGAATGCGACTCTTCCTCTCCCATACTCCCACCATCCCCATATTCAAGAACCCGAGTAAGCCGATCAACCAGCGAATCTGAACTGTCCAAGCCGCCGTTCTGCCGCCGGCGCAACCGCTCGAGACGGACTGAAGGATTCTGTAAACTCCCAGTATAAGTACGTCGCTCGAAGGAGGTGTAAAAACACATCAACCGTGAGACCCACCCAGTCCTCCTGACTTGGCACGCCTTCTGCGGCGGGGAGTTGTTTTTTTGTGAATTCATCGGGGCTACCTGTTGCTGGAGCCCGGTGGATGGGCGCCGGCGTGACAGGTAAACTGGGGCGTTCGGTTTCGCTGGGGAAATCGGTTATCCGTGTGCCGATGTTCGGACCGGGTTGTCGGGTTGGTGTTGGCGTTGAGGTATTTTGTTGGCTGGGGCCGCCTGAGAGGACCTGGACACTGCCCTTGCGGGGTCCTTGTATGGATTGAATGTATTGTTGAATTTCTGGGACCTCGTCCCAGGCGTTGGACCGAGAGTAGGTATCCCATGATTCACTAGGTAGGCTGGGTACTTCGGATGTCCAGGATGTCGGGTGAGAGGATTGAGATGTTCTGGAGTCTTCTTTGGCAGATATCGGAGAGGGCAAGCGTTGGATTTGGGGCTGCTCATCAGCAAAGACTCTTGTGGGCCTTGGTGCGGTCTGCTCCCAGGGGAATATCTGGGTGAGTTTCTTTGGCTCTGGTTTCACGGCCGGGACTTGGTAATACATGTTTTTCGGGGCCTCTGGGTAGGATGCTGGTGGCTGGAAAAGCTGATTGTCGTCCGACATAGTGTATGTCTTCGTCTCCAATGCAATTCCCTCGGGCTTTGAATATAGAGGAGGTGGTTCCCTATAATAGTAAGGGTCAGTTGGTATATTTGATAGCCGAACAGAGAATTCATCCTACCGAGACGCATCCCATTCCGCCTGAGGCGCTTCGAATGTTGGTTGCTCCTGTGGCTTCTGTGGTGGCGGCCGAGGTGATGGTTTGCGTTGTGTCTCGATGGATGCCTGCGGTTGAGGATGATGAGAATCACCATGGCCCAATGGGTGAGCTGGCTCCGATGATACACTGGGTCCTTGTTCTGGAGTAGACTGTGTAAAACGATGAGTGTGATCTTGATGGTGTTGCTGTATATAAGTTTTTACATGCTCTTCTCCCCAAACATATTGTGGAACAACGCTGATGACAGGTTGACGTGCAGGTTGCTCGTAAAGTTGCTCTGAAGGCTGTTGCGCAGGAAATGTTACATCACTTGATTCCGGAGGATAAGACAGTTGGGCGGCCTCGTTTGAAGTTTGCTCGCGCGTGTGGTATTCTAGCTGCGGACTTGAGGAGAGGTCGGTTTGAGGTACTGATATCGTAACGACGGATGCCTGCTCAGAACACTGCTGTTGCACAATTTCGTGTGAAGTTTGAACATGTATCTCGGATACCGACTCGTCTGTATAGACAATATGCGGAATAGCCGCTCGAGTGTCCGGCCGTATTTGTTCCTAGAGATACATTAGCCTCACAGCCCGAATTAAGACCTCTAAAAAAATCAGCTGTGCAGGACAGCTATGCAACTCACGATAGCTATAGGGTAGTAATGTCGATCGTAGATAGCCCACCACCTTCCTAGTAATTGGTTGAAGGGCGAGTCGAAAGGAGTCACTTGTCTCGACATATTCCAAGGTTTCTGAGATCCAATAAAATGTACCAAGCTGATCGTACTCTGAAAGTGTTTATATGCTGGGATATATTGATAATTCGCGCTGGGCGTGCAGTTGTAGGTAAAACTGAGCCGATGCCAGTCGCGAAAATGCATGTTCAGTAACCCTTGGTCGGCGCCGTCAAAGCTGATGCCTCTTTCCGCAAGAGCTTTCAGCGCAAAGTAATCCTGCATGTTGGGTCGTAATACCATAACACCGCTGTTGAAGCAATCGGGCCAGCCGACGTCCGGCGCAGCGGCGAAATCTACGTCCAGTTCCAGAAGCTCGTCCGGAGCTCTGACGGCTACCACGTCGGAATCAATGTATACAATGCGCTCGAACTGTGTTTGTCGCCATAGCTCGATTTTGGTAAAGGTGGCTATTAAATCTGGCCGCTCCATGAGCCACAGGTTCGCTGGGGTGTGGTTCGTCATTCGATAAACAGGAATGAGTACATTGTAAACGGCCTAAGCCAGCTAGCTGTGTTAGGAACGGTTGCGGGATAAACCAGGACTTCCCATGTGTAGAAGGGCGTGGACTGCGCACCTGAAGCTCATTTATCGTGGAAGCTTGCAACGTATCGGGGGTATAAAAAGCAACCAGCTTGGCCCGTGAGCCATTATCGCGTAGTGAGTGGGCGAGGACCACTGCGCCTAGATAGAGAATATGTGGGTTAGTATGTGGAATTGACAATCGTCAAGCGATCATTGGATTACCAGGAAGGTAGTTATCGCTCAAAAGTAGCTGTATTCGAGTTAAACGACATTCAATGGCGCCACAAGCTCAGGGCGGGCTACGTACAGTGCAATAAACTGCACCTTCTGGGGTAACCATCCCGGAGGCGATTGAGGGTAAGGAATGCGCCAAAACTTCAAAAGACAGAGCCAGAAAGAAAAACCAAAACGAGAGTAAGCCGAGTCAACGGCCTCGAAGCTGAATCCAAGCTGTGAGGGAGGGGAGAAAAGGATGGGGGCTTGTAGAGCCCAGATGGACGTTTCCCCTCACGGGAGTCGCGTTATAACGGGAGCAACCCCGCCCGCCACCAACAGGGATGGGAACTGTCTCCAGGGACGCTGCTATGATGCGCGATAAAATTTACTCTGCGACATCTCTGTTGTTTATTCTCCGGAGGCTCCGAGCTCTCTATGGCCGCGATTGAATTGAGATAAACAAGGGCTCCAAGGGGTGATTGGAGACGGGAGCAAGGCAAAAATGGCACAATCGGCTTGCTTGACCTTCGAGCTCTGAAGCTTTGACCTCCTCTTTATCCAAGCACCAGCCTTGATCAGTGCTGCTAATTTTAAATCTCTACCACTGTTTCTCAACATTATTGCATATTGCATATATTTCTCTGCATGGGAAGATGTATATACCTATGTATGGCACGGGGAACAAGATAGACAATCATTAGTTACACCGACCAAGGCCTAAACACCCATTTGGTACAACTCAACAGCCATTCGTAGAGAAAATCACAACTTAAGTAACACTAAAACAAATCATTCAGTACCCACGCTGGTCACAAAAGCACTTAAAAAACAAAAAACGCACATCAACAGTCCAAGAATGAGGGCCAAACTAGAACACCAGCGCATTATATGGAATCAACTAGACCCAGATCATCCCGCAATCCAACAACTCATTTTCTAATCGTCACCGTTGCTCCCGGACAACAATCCCCAACGATCATTCCAATGTCATCGTGTTCACCTTTCACAGCCCACTCAACCGCCTTGGTCAATGCAACCTGACCCTCCCGCTCCAGCGGAGTCCAGTGCGCACTATTTGGAAGCTCAATGACCTGGCTGCCTTTGGTAAGGTAGTCCGAGATGCCGTCTAGACACAGCTGCCGAACGAGCGCATGGTCTTTCTGGCCCCAGACGACGGTAGCTCTGGCTTTGAGGGCTCCTCGCGGCCCCTCATCGAATAGCCCACCTCCACTGCTAGTGCGCTGGATTCCAGTTCCTTGCGCAATATCGTGCAGGCCAGCTACGGTCTCGACTGATTTCTTCCACCGGGCAACAGCGGTGCCTTCCCGGTAGTAACGGCACATTTCAAAGAAATTGGAGGCGGCTCGCCTGGTGATCGCAGTTCCGGCATATCCCTCGCCATCGGCTGTTTGTGTCTTGCTTTCATGGATCGATGGGCCACTCGAACTAGCCATGCACTCTGCGGCGTCGACAATAGAAAACTTTTGTTTTCCGTAGGACGTCTTATGTGCGTATTTCAGAAACGATTGATTTCCTCCAGTGCCAACGTAACTGACCAGAGCAGGGGGCAGCTGGAAGACAGCAACATATCCCGAGCTCCATACTTGACGAACAACAGGAACCAGCGACTTTATGGCATTGACCAACAGGGAACGCTCGTGGATTGGTGCGCGTAAAAATGATTTGAGCATTTTCAACGAGGACGCCAGCCGACGACGAATATTAGAAAATACCAGGGGAACCTAGAAGCTGTGGGTTAGCCCAACATAGCTTTTTCGCGTTGTATAGTGAAACAAAAGCACGTACAATTGGCGCGTTAGTTACGATGAACCTGTTGGCCAGTTCAGGGGCTTCGGCAGCCAGTCGCATAGAAAGCAAACAGCCCCAGTCATGGCCAACTATAACGGTTCTTTGCTCGCTGGTAGCTCCATTGCTATCGATGCCATATTTTGCTCTCATAGCAAGTATAAATTCGGTAAGGTTCTCTAGAACCGCAGTGGCGGAATACCGATCCAGACTATCGGAACCACCAAAACCTGGTAGATCAACGGCAACCAGAGTAGCTGTACCCTGGAGAGACTCTACGTTTAGCATATGACGCCATAGTGCCCAGCTGTCAGGGAATCCGTGGATGAAGATAACCAAGGGTTTGGCAGCGCGGGTGGCGGCATTAGGTTCATTGCAGACGTAGTGAAATTTGAAACCATTTCGTAGAGTGTGAATTTGATGAGAGAACGCCGACCACTTTTTCGATAGGTCCCAAAACCGATTGCGAGCTGGTTGAATATGTGAGTGCTCGATCAACTTCCTCGGAGACACGCTGTTTGAGTGGGCTGCACTTACCCATCTGCAATTCCAGAGTTTCCTTCTCTGTGGTTCCCTTGAAAAAAGTACCATTCAGTATTGCTCTAACCGCGTACATCATCATTGTGAACCCGCCATAGCCAAAAACAAAGGCCGAACTGAGCAGCGCGGACGTCATGTTTGTGTGTTGTGTCCGACAGGACGAGGGGAACACCTGAGATGCCGTTCCTTGAGATTGGGGAGACCAATGAAAGAATATTATGGGCTTAAGGACAGCTTTAAAATGGAGTACTGGCAAAGATAGGTGTCATGAGGAAGACTCGAATAGGTCCATGTCAGGGAGCGAAGGACGAAAGATGTGTACGCTGCAGGCTACTATAAGTATATTTCGGCCACTCACGTGCAATTGCGGTACTAGTCCGAATCCTTAGTTCGGCAACAAGTCCCGTCCCTATTAATCGCAGGAGCATACCACCCCGACCATTACAACTAATCCCGTAGGATGGGGGAGGTCTTGGAGTGATCTGACTTCTGAGCAATGAGGGCAGACGAATATCCCAGCAGAAGAATGATCGCGCAAGAGAACCCTTACCGTACCTAAAGATATGCATTTGGTCATTTGCCTTCTCGCCACTGATGCCATCGCACAGCAGCGTACATCCGGCTCACCTATGACTGACACCCGGCGGTGATATGTTGGACACGGTCGTGGCTCGAATCCATTTGTCGAATTATCTGAACGTCTTTCTGCCTGGGAATGTGAAATGGGATGGTAGACGTCTTGCGGCATACTACCAAAGTTGGAAGTTGGAAGTGAATAAGGTATGAAATGAGGCATCATTCGTGAAAGGTTTGTGCAACCGTCAAGGTACTGTATATATACACCGTAGAATATTAAATAATTACATCACGCCACGAACCCCAGGTTCTCTCTATTATCGTCTACCAAACGCCCGTACCTGTCAAATCCATCGTCAGATTACATTTCAACTCATGGTGAGAAAGGGTGACTTACTCCAAGAGTAACCTAAAGAACCAAACCTCCATATCCTGTTTGCGCAATGTTCTTTGGGCCCAATCCTTTCCTTTCTGAGCTAGGCGAGGCCCTGTGGCCTTGCCTTCTTCTTCCGATATAAAATAGCGCATGGTCTCGACGAATTCGTTTCCCTTCAGGCTCATTGGTATATAATGAAGCCAAGGTTTAAGCCTCTCATCGTGCCATTCTCGGAACATAGAAACTTTGAATACTAAGCTGTTGCTTTCGAGGAATGCGTGATACCGTCCGCTAAAGGCGTTTCCGTCAACATCAACGAGATACTTGTAAGACCAAGCCCCTTTCTGCTCTACCTGTGGTGTCAAATCGAAGAACTCCTCTTGGGCGGCGCAGTCGTGCTCGTCACACTGTTGAATAAAGGTGAAGTGAACATCAAAGAGGTCGTGGTAGTTGCGGCGATCAACCTCTTTAGATTCCCATTGTCCATCGTCATTCTTGGCAAGGACCTTGACCTTACCCAGAGAGTTGATGTTTCCGACCATTACTTGTCGATGCTGTCGCCGCCAGCCCCCGTTTACCGACCACCCACCAGTTGTAGAACCTCTCCAATATAATTTATCAATCTTTTCTTCCCAGCTAAGATCCTCTGGCGCCACATATTCTACCCTCTTATCCCAATACCAGGGGCTAGGGTACAAAATATCCTGAAAGGTAGAAACCTTGCTTTGGGAGAAGATCGGGAAAAGGTCATGGACAACGTCGAAGGTATTGGGCCGTTCAAAGAACGCAAACGTGTCACGTAAGGAAGGCGTGTTGCACACATCCGAAAAGGCCGTCGCATTGTGGATGAAACCAAACTCTGTATGAGCGTATCCCGTAGTGTCGTCTGGTGGGTTCTCGTCGAGGGATCGAACAGGGCTATCGGCGGGGCACGACATTCTCGATTCAATCCAGGCCGGCTGGCGAGATATCGTATTGAAACGAGTGGTGCGCACTCCCTCGATGCGGTCCCCTTTGTTAACGTCGCGTGGCCGAGCCGACCATGCGTTGACGGCCGATTGTGTCGCGAAAGCACGTGGGATGGCATGGTCTTTTGCTATCGAAACTAGTCTTTGGAGATCATCATTGGGCGAAATGACTCGTGGTTCGTCATGGACATTAAATGCTAAATCCATGTCGGGCAAATACTTGACGAAATCCTTGACCATGCCTTGTGTAGCCGGCCTTCGCCAGTCTTCTTCCCCAAGTCCTTCAATCAACGATACCTTTCCATTTCTGACAAGAACTCCATACAGGCCGTTACCACCTCCAAGAGCCTCGCGGGCGCGGGCGCGAATAGTTTGGGGCGAAAGGCCCCAGAAGGGCAGCAAAGAATGATAGATAGTGTCGTACTCGTCGATCAGCTCAACGCCCTTCGACTGAGCGTATTCAAACCATTTGTCAAAGTGTGGTGGGGGGTTCATGTTGTAGCGCCGGCGATATTCGTTGACCGCATCTTTCAGCGTTTTGGACTGACGCTCCAGGAGCTGGTTGAGCTGTTTCTCTGCATCATCGACGAGACCGGCTATTGGGTGCACAGCGCCCGAAGCGTTAGAGGCAGGGTCAGTCGAGAGCTCAACATCTTGTTGTAATTGTGATGGAGGGGAAGCCTGTGCAGGAGGAGCGATATCCTGATTCCCAAATGCCCCCGATTTGCGGCTCTCGAGAAAAACCAGCGACAAAAATACCAGAAACCCCGTTGCCACTAGTAGGCCCAGGCGCTGATAAGATCGTGCAGCCATTAATAATCGATGAGATAGCAGCACACCGTCAGGCAGCTCGTTTGAATAGCATTTCGGAGACGCGAGGGGGGTGGGTTTGACTTAGGAGTTGTCGGGTCGAGACGCAGGCAAATTTTAAGCACTCCTTATCCTTCTCGCGCCAACCTTTCCTACTATACCGTGTAAGGTAGGTAGGCAGGTGGAGGAGTTTGCGTCACTTCGTGGGGCGAGCTGGTCACTCCGTGTCGTCAATGACATTTCGATTTTCATGGCCGTCCCAAAAAAAAAGGAAGCGACCGGTTGCCCTGGGCAAATCAACAACAACAGAGAGCCCAGAACACTCCGGGCTGCTCCACTTGTGGTGCCCGGAAATCTTGGCACCTCTCAGTCTCTCACAATTGGACCTTGGTGGCCAATAGAGTTGCTCGCCTCCCGGCCTCCCGTTTGAGGTTTATTGAGCCACCCAACTGCCGTGACATTTAGTGTGTCACCATGTCATGCGCTCATGCGCTCGTGAGCTCGTGGTCTCATATTTGACTCGTGGGTCTAGATTCCGACTCGTAAACACCATAGTATGTCAACGGCTCCAAACTTTCCAACTATATATCGCTTATTTCGCGGTCATATAACAGCATCCTAAATTCGCAACAAAAGCCACCAACGATTCGAGCACAAACGCTTGAGCCTGGGCAACATGGAAATACGCCGCAAGACACATCACACTCACGAGGAAAATATGGGCAGCATAGAAAGCACTCCGTCTCTCTTGAACGGAGCCCTTCCATAATCCACCACTCGTCCCCTTCGGCCGCGCAGTGATCATGATGACACTGGCTGTCACCACTGCGGTAATTCCAAGTTGGACGTCCAAATCAAGAATGCGCTTGGCGAACAGAGAACTGAAATTGGGATGACCCGACTGCAGGAAGAATACGCAGTACAGAACTGCATGTCCGAGGAGTAATGGGCCGATGACTACGCGCGCGAAGAGACGATGATACGCTGTCAACGTTGATTGCGGGATAGAGGTTAGAGTTGAGAGGAGCGATGATGCTCGTGGTGTTGATGTCGCGTAAAAAGATGGTGACATGGCTACCTGTAATGGCAATTGCGATAGACCGACATGACCCAGCGCTTTCGTGACATGTAAGTAGTCTATTTGCAGGACTGTTAGTTCGGTTTACCTCGAAACCATGGTTGCAACAACTCGACATGGGCTTAGCTGAATTAGCTAGGGTTTACTCACCATTACCTGTATTCCAAGCGGAAAGACTGAGCAGCCAAACGAGCCATATCGAACAGATGAGATATTGTCTTCGCGTCTCAAACCATCCGTTAAATAGTGGTTCGTCTAGCCATGATTTGTATCGAGAGCGTCCCGTAGGCTTCTCACGTCGGTGATAAGAAGAAGACGATGCAACAACTAATCGAAAGAGGCCAATGGCAATGACAATTGACAGCTGGGCGTAATATCCGCGAAGCGTAAGAAGCTCGCGGCGTTGTTGCTTCTCGGCATCCGAGACTGCAACAAAATGCCACGGCCAAGAAGAAGACATGTGGCCGGAGGAAATGTTCGATCACCAGCTTGGAATCTGGATCCCTGGATCCCTGGATGCAATGTAAAATTGTATTTACTAAGAGTTCGTTTTGTTGCTGGCAGGTTGACCTGGAATTTAAAAGACCTGTAGCAAATTGGCAAGATGGAATTAATAATCTAGACCGAAAGTTGCAAATCACATGATGCCATTCAACTCAACTTCGTGGATTCGTGGATTTTAAAAGGCAGGTATGATAAGTTAGGTTTATGGGACTATTCGACTGGACCAAGAGAATCTACATTTAGAACGCCATGGAAGTCCCACCCCAGTCAGTTGTCCTGACTACTTCTAAGTTGACTAAATAGACAATCCCCCCAAGGTGTGAGCGCCATAGGGTTTTCTTCCGTTCACACTTAAGGTGCATTACAAAACTGGCCTCCGTGAAATAGATATTTCAGCCTTACGGCGAGGTCTGCATGACCTCCTCGTTGCCGCCGGCAGCAGTTGTTGCAAAGTACCGAACATCAACATCTTCGTCAGCCTGGAGTTTCTCCAGACTTGGGAGGACGCTCTGCTGGATAAGCTCTTGACCCTTGGGCGAAGGAGACTCGGCTTTGCCTTCCTTTTCTAGATCACCTAGAGTGCCTTGTGCGGGAAGTCGTCGCAATACGTCGATCAGGACGGCATAAGACTTGGCAACATTAAACCGAATGTTCGGGATTTCGTCTGAGGTGAGCCTGTCAAGGATGGGTAGTACTGAGCTCTCGATGATTTCCAGAGTGACAACGGGTGCTAGTGTCTAAGAGGAGTAAAAAGAATATGGTTAGCTGGGGGTTCGTCAACGGGGTGCTAGCTTGCATACTGATATAGCGAAACATGTCGTCATTCTGTAGAGGTAATTAGGGTGTTGGCCCATTGCCATGACTTTTGGAATGATGGAGCCCTTGGCCCACTCGACGCCGAATACCTCCGTCAACTTCCTCAGATTTTGCGTGGCGGCCTCCCGAATAGAGAAGACGGTGTCGCCAAGCCAGCCCATACAGAGGTCGCTGAGTTGCTCGTCAAAGAAGGTCACTCCTAGCTGACTTGCCAGAAGAGGGATGTATTCAATGATGGCAAGACGAACTCGCCACTGTTTATCTTCGGCGAGCTGGACAATAGCAGGAAGAAGTGATTGGGATAGGAGTTCGATGCCAATAACTGCAGTTGTTAGCAATTGCATCCAATTTGGGGGTGTTCGCTCGCAACTCACCCTGGTTAACCAACTCCAATTTGGAAATAATATGCAGTCGCACGTCGGGAAACTCGTCCTTAAGCATCTGAAGGAACATTGGTAGAAGGTGGGAAATTGTCCTGGGGTAGACTCATGAGTATGCGGGTACAATAATCGGGCAACGTATGGCAATCCGAGGAACACTCACTCTTCCTTTCCAAGAATAGGTGCAAGTCCGCTAATTTGAGTTCCCAAGGCCGCGCGCACATGTTGAGATGGATCTGATACAAGGTCTTCCACGCTGGTCATGATTTCGTTGAGCAAAGTTTCCCGATCAATCAGAGAACAGAACCCTGGTTAGCGATTAGCGAACTTGGTCAATTGCGTTGCTTGGGTAATTAATGCGGATATATACCTGGTATCTGTCCCGCAATGGCAGTGCGAACTTCAGCCTCAGTATCCTTTAGAAGTTTAACAAACGATGGCACCATGTCGCGAGTGATAACTTCTTCATGCACGGCTTTCGCGATCTATGCACCAGTTAGAAAACCTAGAGAAACTGTCTTTGGGAACAACATGCAATCATACTTTTTCATATCTGTCCGCAACCATATATCTGACGCGCCAGCTTTTATCTTCAAACAAGCTCCGCAGAGACGTCAGCAACACGCCGTGGCTAGGTTGTTGCTCCTTAGGAATCTCTTCTGCAATGGCGATGAGGATATCCACGGTGAGTAGACGCACACTGTCCTGATCATCGCCAGCTAGGTATTGGAAGAGGGGTATCATTTCGTCAATGACAATCGGAGTATTCATTTCCTTCACGAACTTCGCGAAATTGTTGGCTGCTTGACGTCTGACCATGGGGGTTTCATCGCGTACGAGGCCAGCGAAAAATTGGCGCAAAGTCTGTTGCAAGGAAGAGGAGGATTTCTTGTATGGGATACAGTAGAGACCGGTAGCGGATACTTTTGAGGTGAACCAATCGGCCTTCGATAAACGCTGGACCATTGGAACATAGTATTCTTCGATTTGTTTTTCGGACAGCTGTTCGCCGATCTTGTTAAGTGACTCAACAGCCTAGAATAGGTTATTATAGAGATGGATAATGTAGGTTTCACATAACTTGCCTTTTCTCTCACCAAAGGCTCCTCAATGGCCGCGAGATTCTCCAAAGGAGAGAGCAGTACGTGGCCATATTCCGGGCCACCAACATGCTCTAAGAACGACCCAAGCTCCTCACTTAATGCGGTCAAAACTTCGTCTTCATCCTCGACGGAATCTGAATCGCAATAATCAATATTGTATTCGAAGCGAAATTATCGGTTGCGCTTATATAAATTACTAACCGTCAAGGAATGGGATGAGCTCATCACGAGTCCTTTCGGGGCCTAGAGCTAAGGCAATCGTTGAAAGACGGTGAATTGCATTGAGGCGGAGGAGGACATCATCGTGCTGGAAGATTCATGAGTCAGGATAGACTGTTCTTAAGTGTACGTGGTTTCGGGACTAGAAGCAATGTTGCAACATACCTTTAGCTCATCAATGAGAACAGCGATAGGGTAGAGCTCGTCATTTTCACCCTGACCCTCCATCGCGGATGTGTTGTGATTATCTAGTATATTTTTTTGGAATTAAGAAATGACCACAGAACAAGGATGTGGCCGGTCCGATTCCTCCCTGAGACGACTGATATCACGCGAACACAGAGATCGACTTTTCCTCCTGGAATAAATAAAAGAGCGAGGGTCTATTGCACGAGAGCCAGAGCAGGTCGAGCACCTAGACAAGTCCGGATTAGCTTAGGCTGTTGAGTGTGAGGTGGTGGATAGCGAAAGGGATAGTGGACAATGAGGTCCTCGGGGCGATGCTTTCGTGGGGTTTGGGCCGCCGCAAGACACAGGAGTAGGAGCACACCTTGACGGCGGGATTGGGGTGGAGACAGTGTCGGGGGGGCCAACCTCAGGAATTCGTCAAATTAAAGAGCCTCTGGGGAAGAGAGAGGTTGGGAAACAGTGTCGCGAGGGCTGGAATATTGGGGGTCGCAGAGCGGGATTCTGGATGGATATTGTTGTGAGAGTGACGACGGGGCAGTTGGTCGTTTCCCAGCTTTGCTGAGCATCGGCTGTGGCTGGTGACCGCCTTTTGGTGGTTCAAGGAGGGGTGCTCTCTGTGGCGGTGCTGTGGCTGTCTCCCGCCGCCTTTGCTCCTCAAATTTGTATGACTCCGTCCTCTGGACTGTGCTGCGACCCCGAATTGTACCCAACCGCGGGCTGAACTCAGGCGCATTTTTACTCTGTCAAATTGTAACATACTCCGCCTGTTCGATATCCCAGTATCAGGTCGTGGGAGATTGCTTCATCCTCGCAAGCGATATTTTGACTCATCTGGCTGCGAACCAGAACCCCTCCCACCATGCCCACCATTTCGGTCGATAAGGCCGCGCTTTTCAAGGAGCTCGGTAAAGAGTATGCGCAACTGTGTGGATATTGAAGTAGGCGTTATATCTGACCCAGGTGTCTTAGGTATACCACCGAGGAATTCGACGAACTATGCTTCGAATTTGGTATGTTCCCCCTCCATACTCCCGGTCTTTGGTGGGGTTTGCGCTGACAATGTTGAAACATAGGCATTGAACTTGACGAAGATGTAAACCCTCCATTTTTCTTCCTCTAGCCTCGGAATTCGCTGCTAAAACAAACTAGACAACAAACGAGGACCGCCCGATCGTGAATGGCGTGCAGGAACCACCTCAACTCAAGATTGAAATCCCCGCGAACCGGTACGCACCAGTCTGAAACCTTTGGGCGCATATACTGAGGAATTATTGCAGATATGACTTGCTTTGCTTTGAAGGGATTGCTCTCATGCTCAACATCTTCCTGGAGAGGAAGCCTCTTCCCAAGTATAAACTAGTCAAACCTCCGAGCGGGGAACTTGAGAAGATCATTGTCAAGGAGGATGTGGGTAACTCCTACATTACCAAAACTTGCGAGAGCCATGCGCACCTGCTAACTAATTGAGCATAGACAATGAAAATTCGACCTCTTGTCTCTGGC
Organism: Aspergillus puulaauensis; assembly: GCF_016861865.1. NCBI lineage: Eukaryota > Fungi > Ascomycota > Eurotiomycetes > Eurotiales > Aspergillaceae > Aspergillus > Aspergillus puulaauensis. The sequence goes on along the minus strand of NC_054860.1, from coordinate 603,774 downwards.
GCAATCCTTCGCAATGTCACTTTCGACCCGGCTCGTTACGAATCTTTCATCGCCCTGCAAGATAAACTTCACCAAAACCTGGCAAGGCAAAGAACGCTCGTCTCCATCGGTACCCATGACCTGGATACTATCCAAGGACCGTTCACCTACGAAGCTCTACCACCTAAAGACATCCGCTTCGTGCCTCTCAACCAGACAAAGGAGCTGGATGGCGAGGAGCTCATGGATTTCTACGATGTAGGATTCACTGCAGGCGCAGAGTTGTGCGGATGCTGACCCTATAACAGAAAGACAAACACCTGGGCAAGTACCTCCATATCATTCGCGACTCTCCCGTCTACCCGGCCATCTACGATGCCAACAAAACCGTCTGTTCCCTTCCGCCCATTATCAATGGTGACCATTCGAAAATTAGCCTGAACACCAAGAATATCTTTATCGAAATTACCGCACTTGATAAGACGAAGGTGGAAATCGTGAATAAGATCATGGTGTCCATGTTCTCTCAATACACATCCGAACCCTTCACGTAGGTACCCTATACATTCTTGCTCTATAGAATGCAGACGACTAACCTACCACGGAATAGCATTGAGCCCATTCAGATCGTCTCTGAGCACAACGGCGAGACGAGGATAACTCCTGACATCGCACCTCGGACTACACAGGCCGAGGTGTCCTACATCAACCAATGCTGCGGCTTGCAGCTTTCGGCTGAAGAGATCTGCAGACTCCTCACAAAGATGGCATATGAAGCAACACCGTCCACTACCTCTCCTGATCTAATTGATGTCCACATTCCCCCGACACGTGCAGACATTCTCCATCAAGCGGACATTATGGAGGACGTTGCAATTGCCTACGGCTTCAATAACCTTCCCCGTTCCTTCCCCAGCAAGTCAGGCACCGTTGCCCAACCTCTGCCAATTAACAAGCTTACCGACATTATCCGCACAGAGGCCGCAATGGCCGGCTGGTCTGAGGTTCTACCTCTGATCCTGTGCTCCCATGACGAGAACTTTGCTTGGCTTAACCGCAAAGACGACGGCAACACTGCTGTCAAGTTGGCTAACCCCAAGACTCACGAGTTTCAAGTCGTGCGTACAAGCCTTCTGCCCGGTCTTTTGAAAACTATTCGCGAGAACAAGCACCACACCGTCCCGATGAAGATCTTCGAAGTTAGTGATGTGGCCTTCAAGGACATGTCGATGGAGCGTAAAAGCCGGAACGAGAGACACTTTGCTGCTGCTTGGTATGGCAAGACCAGCGGTTTCGAAGTTGTGCACGGTCTTCTAGACCGCGTCATGGCGATGATGAAGAGTGCCTTCATCACTGGTGAAGAGGGTCTCGAGAACCCCGAGGTGAACGACTCCCACTACTGGATCGAAGAGTTGGAAGGTAAGTTTTCATATCTAGTCCATTAATCTCACAAACAGATCGTCCTTTCTAACCATTCTTCCAAAATAACAGACCCAACCTTCTTCCCCGGCCACGCTGCCTCGATCCACGTTCGCATCGGCGGCAAGGACTACAACATCGGTACCTTTGGTATCCTTCACCCGACCGTGCTGGAGAACTACGAAATGAAATATCCCGTCAGCACGCTGGAGATCAACATCGAGGCCTTCCTATGAGCGAGTTGTGAAGTGGATTTAGTAAATTGGTGATTTAGAGCATAGATAGATACCATATCTCGTGTCGCTCGATACTGCGTAAATGGTTGCTTTAGGCTGATCTCATGAGCTATAAAGATGAATAAAAAGTGAAATATTGTTTGCCCACCTGCAGTTGATTTGCTTGATCGCAATTCCATGTGAACGTATGGGAATACAGTCATACTACATAGTAACACCTCTCCAATCTAAACTATGCATGTAACGGGGCCCCTTTATGCAGGGTAGATCTAAACGAGAAGCGGGCACTCCTTTCCTGGCTCGACGCTCCCCCGGCTAGACCGTTTCATAGAGATTTCCAACAGTTCTCAAACTAATATAAATTCTTAAGCCCAACTAAGTGGACACTTTATACAGTCGGTTTCCGCATACACGGCACCAAGAAAAATTTTCGAAGTTCATAGAGTTCTTTATTTTTGGATCATGGAAATAGGGTAGATGACAGGAACAAAGATAAAACCAGATTACTCCTGGGCATAAGCCTCGCCGCTGGCACCGCCTTCTTGGCCTTCCGCCGCCTGTTGTTCGGCCAGGCGCTGCTGCTCGGCAGCCTGCTGAGCGGCAATAGCCTTGGCGCCGTAGTCCTGGCTGACAGGTTGCAGAACGGGCTGCTCCTCCTTGGGCTCGATGATGGTGACGGAGTCGGGGAGGGTCTTCTGAGGACCGGCCTTGCCCTCGGGGTCGGAGCCGCGCATGATCTTAACCTTGATACCAAGGACACCCTGGCGGAGGAGAACGTGACGGGTAGCGGAGTCGATGAACTCCTTAGCGGGGTTACCGGAGTGGATCATGAATCCGTCCTGGGAAGAAAGATTAGTGACCTATTCCGCGCAGCCAGAAACCAGTGGAAGATGGTAGTCCCTGAATTCACACCCCCACACTTATAAACAGGGTATTTCATTCAAAGACGTCCAATCCATTGATATCCCAAAGGATGCTATAGCAAACATACCGTGAACTTCATGGACTTGGCACGGGCAGCACGGAGCTTTCCGGAAACGACAACTTCACAACCCTTGGCACCGCTCTCCATGATGAAACGGAGAACACCGTAGCAGGCCCGACGGACGGCGAGACCGTTGAGGAGCTTGTAGCGGAGGGACTCGCACTGAGCGACGGCGGAGAGACCGCGGTTCTGGACCTTGGCGGCATAGAGGGAAACCGAGTTCTCGGGGAACTTGAAACGCTTCTGGATGAGAGAGGTGAGCTCACGGATGCGGCGACCCTGCTCTCCGAGAACCTCCTGGGTGTGGGTGGCACGGACGACTATGAAAAACAAGAGCCTCCGTTAGCAATCACAATTCTTCGCAATTTTGCCATTGTCCCAGCGATCTTTTTATGCTTCTTCAATCCAATTCCTTTTTTTCCTCTCCTTCTCTTTTCATCTAAAACATCCTGGGAAAACGAAAGATGGGCGAACGTACTGATGTCGGTGACGGTGGGAGTGACACGGACTTCGACACCAGAGTAGCCCTCCTCAGCCAACTCGCGCTGGAAGAACTCGTTCAACTCGGCATAGAAGACACCGTCGGCGACGAACTTGCGGCGCTTCGAAATAGCTCCCTGGACAGCAGCCATGATTGCGTTTCTGCTGGTTTATTAGTTGTCGAAGAAACGGCCGAGGAGACGGTGATAGGCGGTGCACCAAAGTTGGGAAGTCGTTCAAAGTCAGGTCGGTTTTGAGAAGTTCGGCGTTAGTGGGGAATTTTGGCAGTAGGGCTTCGCCTTCCTATTCGGGGCAGGGCTCAACCCTCGCTTGCTCTCCGCTCGCGCCTTCCCATTTTCGGACGCCAAGCGTCCGAGCTTTTCAGGCGCTAAGGCACCAAGTATATACTTCGATATCGGGAGTCAGTCGAAGACTCGAAGCCTAAGGAGCCTAACACTAATAAGCTCATTCATTATAACTCGTTGATAATCAGCTGCCTAGCTCACATTGTGTTCCATTTTCCCACAGTCAGTCGTGATTGGTAGCCATCAACGTTAAACTGCACCAAGATCAATCAAAACTACGTAGATAGCGCCAAAAGGCTTGGACAAAACAAAGAATTCATATAAATAGGGTAGGAACAAGTAGCGCTAAAATACTGACTTATAGAAACCTATCAAACTGACACTTACCACACGGCTGTGATCGTGTCACAGTGTCAGTTTATTCATGAGTGACTTTTGCGGTGATCTGTCTTGATAGGTCCTTCATCGCATCTCAACCTCCATCTGGCTCATGCTTTCTGCATTGTGATTTTGATCTTTATTTGCAGATAGGGATAGGCTAGATATCCCGGAAGTCACTGCGGTCGCCCCATTTGGTGGTGGAGATGTCTGGTTTCCAGCCAGACCGCTACCGAGGGCATGGGTAGAGGATTCAAGGCCTGTCAACACTGGAACTCGCCGTTCTGTATCCGAGCTTTCGTTAGATTTGGTTTGGGAGTTGCCGGGCATGCGTGGTCCGTTCATTTCCGCGTCTGTCCGGCCAAAGGCCTCATTCCACCATCTCACTTCATCAACCTGTGGGAAAATCAATCGTTCTTTGCCTCGCTTGTTGTCGTCAATGTCGGATTCGTATTTGGGATTTACAAACAGGTCCCTCCGGGCGAGGAAGTAGTCCCAGACACTGCGTGTTCGCTCCTTGGCTTTTCCTTCCACCCGCTCCTTCTCGCTGTTGTAGAGGAACGTACCATATTGACAGGAGTATAGGTGGTAGAGTAGGCGCCGCAGAAATCGCTCATTGAATTCAAAGCGGGATGGATACTGGTACAACAGCTGATATGTCGCATCAAGAAATTGATGAAAGACAGGGCTCGTCTCCTTCGGTTTCGTAACTTCCTTCTCAGCGACTGCCGTCCTCGGTGCGGAACTAGGCTTCTTAGCACTAGGGCTGTCGGACTCATATTCGCGAGTATCTCCATCCGACTCGCCAAGAGTCTCACGGCTTGTATTTTCCCGGTTAAAGAATCCTTTGGCGCTGAGAAAGGCGTTTTCGATTGCCTTTCCAGCACCACTGCTCTCACCGAAACTTCGTCCGGATTCACCTCCAATTCTCTCGTTCTCGATCTGGAACCATTTTTCAGAATTCAAGTGTCCTGCTCTATGTCGGAACATGTGACCGAAAGAAAGCCAGTCCTTTTCTACTAGGACCATAAATCCCTCTAAAGTTCGGTAATAAGGATCGAGGCAAAGTTGGCTTAGCGCGCTCAACTGACTTGTACGATCCCATCCATCCGAACAATGGATCAGCACGTGCGAATGCTGAAGGCCAACTTGGCGTGCGATCAGGCCAGCACCGTCTAGAATGCCAGCAATGTGCTTCAGCCAACCACTTCTTGCGAGCTGGTCCCGGTTGGGACCAAGCGGAGTTACATCGGACTCTTTCAGGGTATCGATAACCTTGTTCAATGAATCCCTCATAACGTGGATGTTATCAATTCCAAGGTACGCCTTCGTCGCGAATTTATAGTTATCCATGTTTTCAGAGCCAAGGCCCACGGCTTGCATGGCGAAAGCATTGACGGTGGGTCGCGCATCGACAATCAGGTTATGTTGTTGCGCGCCGTATATGTGGGGTTTATCTTGCGATTCTTCGTCAAACGATGAAATAAGCTCGGCTTCCAAGTCTTCGGCATTTGTGACCTCCGGCCAGCTCTGACTACTAGATAATTCGCCTTGTGTAGATGCTGAGGACTCATTTTCTAGATTTGGTGGGGTGAAGTTGGCAAGCGGTCTTTTTGATCTCGTTGTGGCGAAAATGGCAGCTAAAAGCTTCTCATCCTGAATGCTTCGGTTCCCGCGGAAGCCCACCAGTGGTTGAGAGCTTCTTGTGATCGAGCAATTGTTGACAGGGTGTAAGTAGGTCAATGCCGGTATCCGCGCACGAGATCTATACCGTCCGGCATAGTTTAATGTGTTGTCTGAAATGCTGGTAGGCACAGCGAATAGGGAAGGATAGGTTGGCGAAAACTAGAAGGCAGCTGAGCTGATTGTACTAAAGAAAGTAGCAACGGCATAGATGGACATACCCCATAGTCAGAGTTCATCTGAGAGATGCGCCAACCATGGCCATCGCGGTCGACACCCTGTCGCGCCAATTCCTTGCTAGGATCATAGAGCTCCCAACCATTGAATGCGCGCTCGGGAGGAGGCGGCTGGAAGGTAAAGGCGTAAAGTTTATCAATCTGTCCCAACTTGCAAGTCCACGACTTTATACTCTCATAAACGTCTCTAGCCTTGTTCTCGTTTGTAAAGTAGAAACAAATAAAGTTGAAATCTCGACATCGCAGGCGAATGGACGACGGCTGACGGGATATGGCCGGAGCTGGGCGGTACGTGCAGAACGATATGATGGGATATGTTATCCAAACTTCCTTCGGTTTAACCGGCGCACCCTGCGCCTGTACATTGTCTGGAGACTGTGGAGGGATGGCAGAGAAGACAATATGGTGCGGGGTGAGATGAAGGGTGCCGACAGCTTGGTCTCCACGGCGTGCTAAGGTCACATCTTCAACCTAGATGAGATGAAACGTGGTCAGTTCCATTTCATTAAAGGTCACTTTATAGCAGTCTTCTCGCAATCAGGGCTTAACACACCCTGAAAACCCGTGTTTTCTCCATGCCTGTCACTTAGCGGGTCGGCCTACTTCATGGCTGGTTTGCGCGCAGGTCCAGATAGACTGATTCAGCTCACTCAGAGAAATCCACAGGTCAAACTGTGCAATATTAGAAAAAGAATGAAAGTTTTCAAAGTAAGTATATCAATAGAAAAAGCGATTGTTTGCAGTGTCAGATCAGATCAGGAGCCAGATGCACGGACTCGGTCAGATGCGGGCCCCTCGCTAAAATGGACAACTACGTCAACACCCGCCTAACTGTCAGGACGCCGGAGTTGAGAGTTCGGGCAGACCAGGCACGGCATGCACTTCTTGCAGACAGAAGTTAACAAGCAGTTTTTACTATAGCAGTGAAGCTGTGCTTAGATCATAACCAGCTGAAACCATTTATTGCATTTTATTGCATTTGACATTCACAACTCAATCCAAGAAATTGTCATGCGTCCCACTATATATTTATATCATTTTATATAGTTACTTCGTAAAGTGAGTGGGGTGTTATTAAGTAGTTTTCTTTTACAACCTTGAAATACAGTATATATACATCGCTTCCCAGGATAATTATACACCTGTCTATACCAAAATACAATTATACACACCCGTTTATCCCCTTATACCCTCATTCCAGCTACCGCACGCTCCTCCGCATCCAACTCCAGTCCGGACACCAGGTCGCAAGCGACGTTGTAAAATAAAACGAAATGTTTACCGATCTGCCGACGCGATGAAATAGACTTGCCGGGGTGGATTTCATCAATGTAGCGAGGCTCCGAAGTGGTTTGCAGGTAGAGATCCGTTGTCGAATAGGCTTCGTACGGCCCGCCATCGTAAGAAGCATGAAAGAGCTGCCAATCGCGGACATTATACTGGCTAACAAGCGTCCCTTGAACATCGTTCACCGGCTGATAAACATATTCGGCCATAGTGCATCCACTTATGTCTACCTTATCACTGTCTTGACGTAAAAGGTAGTTTGGTAGATCTATCGTTGTGAATGCCGGCAGAGGGATATCCTTATTACTGGTTCTGCTTTCTTTGAGTTCAAGTTGTACGTCTTCAAGGACAGAGTCCAGGAAAGAAACTCCACGGGGTCCAGTTAAAAGGTCATGCGTCAACTTTCTGGTGAACCGAATGTCCGCGATGCTCTCTGGTAGTAAGTGGTCGACGCTGTCTTCCATCAGATTAACTTGAGCACTACTGATGATTAATTCATTTTGGTGCTTGCGTATATTTTTGGGTGGGTGGGTGAGCTCTAGCTCGAGCGATGGAAAGATGTTTGCATGGAGTGCCGAAGGGACTAGCCGAATGCGATAAGAGGTTGACGCAACACGCTTTGGCGCCAATTTACCAAGAAGCCGTGAAACTCGAGGCACATCACTAACGAAGGTCCGTTGAAGAGACATTTGACCTAACTGAGAGGCGCTGGCCTGGCATTTTTCGATGGTTGGCTTGCGGAGGAAGAGACATTGACCAAGCGTTGCCGTTATTGATTCGCGGACTTCGATAGCGGATCCAAATTTCGCATTCCAAGAGGGTTGTGGTCGAAGGAATGTGAGAAGTTCTTTACAAAGATCGGATTGCCCCTCATGTAGAAGATAGCCAGGTAGAATCGGCAACCTTTCGCTCTCTGGCGTCTGCCATCGAAACCATGGCCTCTCCCGAACCTGCCATGGGGCAGCCTCTCCAAGATCGACATCATACATTCCCGAGAGTTTCGAAGCAGGAAAGTAAGTGCTGAATGGCGTCGAGGGTAACACGGCTTTGTTGAATGCTAGGTGCAAGGTTCTTCGAGCATCCTCCACATTCCTTTCGCTTTCGGGAAGGACATGCATCCGACTGGGGAACTGTAATGAATCCAATTCAAAGGAAACATTATATGTATTCTCAACCCAGGAAATAAATTTGGGGCCAAGTTCCTCAGCAAATATTTTAGTATTCTCCTTGTCTCGAGACGGGAGACCAAGTTCAACTGATTGTATCCTTTTGGTATAATCATTTATGATCTCACGGATCGATTCACACGGGCGTTGTTTTCCAGTGACCCTTACGAGTCCCAAAGAATGCGTCACATCGATTGCCGTGTCATGTAGGTTAGCCAGCTCTTCAAACGAAAAATAGTTTGAACCTGTAAGTAGGGTCAAGGAATAAGTCGGAAGGCGGATATCGAGTTGTCCAATTTCGCCCACCTGTCCAAGTTGCCAGCAATCACGGAGAACTCGCTCAATCAAAAGATCCTTGCCTTTGAGATCCTGGGACGCGGCAATTCTATCGGCAATTGCTTCTTGGGATGCCGGTTCTGTCTCTAGGTAAAGTGAAGTGCCAGGTTTCCACTCTGCATTCCAGAGTTCAAGATGCGCTGGACCCCCTTCAGGACCGTCCTTTCGTGCTTTCAACGTTGTAGAAATATACCTGGAAAGTTGGGGAGCCGTAAAGGATGGGCGAAGCCTGCTTCGGAGATCCTCCCAATCGGGTGGTGCCAACTGTTCTCGGGGTCGATGTGGTGCGAGGAAGCTCTCAATCCGTTCAGCTATAACTGCGCTATCGGAATAAGATGTATCTGGCTGGAGCTCGCTCAGCATGATCGGGAGTTCGCCTGCTTCTTCCTCTGACGATGCTTTGAGCGGAGGCTGTCGGCGTGGTTTCTCCCGCACGACAAGGACTTCGCCCGGTTTTCCAAGGGAAGAATATTCAAGCTCGACTCTCCGACTTTTATTTCCCAGCTTCCTCCTATTTCGCTTTCGATCGGATTCGCGATGGCGGCTCGGGTGATCAGGGTGTGTTTCGTCGCTGGAATTGCCGGCGGTATTCTGGTATCGAACAAGATGATGCCCACGTTGGGTTAACGAGGTGCAAACTGTGTGTGGCCGACATGCTGAAAACAATTGACGGTTTATCAGGCCTCCCGCCTGTCTAGCTGATCGAGAGAGCATTGAGAATGGGCGGCCTGGGCAGGACAGGTCTTGAGTTCTGCGACAATCCGCGTGCTGAAGCTTTGGAAATAATCTGACACTAATCCTAAATAGGAATGATTGTATTGCCTTATCGATAGGGGTCCCTTGTCTAGTGTGGACTCTGGGGAAAGTCGAATCTGCCACCTGCAGGGCAAGGGCAAAAACTTTATAAATATAGCCAGTATTATATAGACTATTCGGTGTTATTGTATATTATTAACTTCCCAGCTCCGTAAATCCTCACGAACGTCGAACTCCGACAGCTCATGTTCTGTATTACGATTTCTCCAAGTCTTGCCCTTGGCATTATCATAAAGTTGGTGTTCAATGCTTCCGTTCTTTCCGGTGTGTTCAATCGCTGGGGCAAAGTCTAGGGTCTTGCTTGCATTTGAGCGGCTCGCGCTCTTTGTGCGCCTTTCAAAGCCCGGAGATAGAAGGTTGCGCGTTCCGGTCTGGCTAGTGGTGCCTGCACCACGGTGCGAAGAGCGTTTATCATAATAACCCTCAGAATGCGTGGAGTCAGGATCTCGTGAGTCGGCCCGGCCGACACTTCCAGAGAATAGCCCTTCAATCAATTTATCCGCAGGGAGGTCGTCCGCGCGAGAAGTCCAGGAGGCTGCCAATGTACGTCGGTACATCTCTTGCATATCGGCAACCTCTCGACTTTGGGTGTTGATCAAAGGTGGCTGACCCGAGTCATCAGCCTCGGCTTGCTCAGAAGCCACAACTCCTGTTATCCCGCCGAAAGCCATGGCGGATCTTAGTGGCGGACTAAATATCATTAGCAACGCCGCCGAACGAAATTGGTATAGATGTTTCGAGATATTGGACATACGTCGTGAAGTTGCGATCTCCTTCCATTTGTTGCACGGATATGCCGATTTTGAGGGTGCTATTTATCTTGCTGTCCTGCATCAAGTATCGACGTACGATACCCTCGTCGTCATCGCTTTTGTCCACATACTCGCATAGATTGAGTTTCACCCTCCCTAAAAGGTTTTTCTCAGCGTGAACCCCAGATGAAAATTCCTGTATTACTTCAAATTGGATTTCGCATTCATGGAGTGTTTGGTCGCGCTCGATCGTCATCCTGATTTGCACGGTCCGTTCATAGTGCCAAGAGGCTTTATGCTCATGGATGAGGGATTTGTCGGTTGTCCCATGATGCTCATTGGCATTTGAAGAAGGCAACCGCCATTTTATATATGCCGCTCCGCTAACGAGAGGAATATTGTTCAGGTCGATAATCTAAGTTGCAAACCAGCCTGTCAGCGCCGAACGAGTCGCAATAGAAGAGACGGGGGTTGCTCACTCGAAGAACTAATTCAAACCTAGGCTATTAAATAGGTTATCATTATATCCAAATCCAAGTAGGTAGAACAGGACTTGCCCTTCTGTTTTTTGGGACTGCATGTGCCGCGATTAGTAGGCTGGTAAAGCAATGAGGTCATCGCACCAGCGAATGATGAGGAAGAAAGGAGGTATGTTGGAGAAAGCAGTGACATACCAAAAGCCTGCATTTTAGTCAGGGTTCATATGCGACTCAGAAGTAATGAGAACAGTCCCTCATTCGCATCAATTTAGGTGTTCATCCCGTTGTCATCGTTGCGACTCCCCTCGGTTCCATTCTACAAAGGCGGTAGATCAACATCTGCCGGTAGAGACCCACCGCCAAATGGGCCGCGCCGAAGTAACTTTCCTCCACGCCGGAACTTTGTAAAATGCTTTTATTATTGCGCTTTCGATAGCGATAACTGACAGGACAATCAACGATGAACCAATTGCCACTTTCTCCCCCCTCCGAACCGGTGTCCTCTCCCGATAATACACCGGCCCCGCTAGAGTCTCCTATCCGCAAAACTCCAATCCACGATCTGCTCCCCGACATTTGCGTACCGAGTGGGCCTTTACCGACATATCGATACCACCCGGTAACATGTGCTGCGATTGATCCTGAAGATGTGCGGTCTGAGGTTCAGCAACTGTACAAGGAATTCTCCAGCCCTGAGGCTGCATCGAAGGCGCAGGAACAAGCTGCGCGAGAGCTGAAACAGAAATTGGAGGACGCGGAGAAGAAGCGCGAAGAGGTGCAGAAAGCTATGGACAAAAAGATCAAGGAGCGGAATACCGAGTTGAAGGTTCTTTCAAAATACCAGGATGGGAAATCTTCGGCTCTTGCGACATAGTGGGGTTTGATAGTTAGTGGGCATATACGAAACTACGACCTTGAAGACCACGGCACAGTGCGTCTAATGCAAGGTAATCTGGACTCTGGAATCTCGATCGGCAACACTACCAAACGAGCGGTCTACCTGAGCCACAATCAGCTCCCATTTGCCTGGAGGCAGTTCCTGACAGGCTGCGCGGTCAAATCATTCGATCGCCAGCTTTCCAAGTTATCCGGACCAGCCTGGAGAGAAAGCGAAATCAGCGAACGGCATCACAGCGATACACCCTCAACGCAGCGCATTGGACAGGGTTTAGCGGATTTGATGATTGCTCCGAGAGAACACGACACAACTACCAACACCACCTGCTAGTTCGTTTTAGGAGCTCTACAGAGCACATATACGCCTATATTTTTTACGAGTGAGTTTGACACCGGGAGAATGCCGTCGAATGAGGACCGAATTTAGCAGGCCATACCAAGACATTATTATATAAAACGCATCAAACTTGATTCGTTATAACGTCAGATGCATAATTATCCATCCATATCTAAATGAAAGTCGTCGCCCATTATTCATGGTCTCAAGATATATATAATCAAAAACGAAACATCAACCACATCATAAGCTACCCAAGATCTGCATCAGAACAGGAAGCAACTGGAGGGAACAAGTTAGTAAAAAGATTTCAATGTATTTAGGATTTGTTCATAACTTACCTCAGAAACGTCATCAATCAAAGTCGTCGTCTCGTTAACGAACTTCTTGGACAGCAGATCGTTGGCGTTGTTCAGGAGGCCGCCGACCTGGCCGAGAAGCTCGGGGGTGATGACGGGCGCGACCTCATCAATGAGACCCTTGGTCTCGTCGACGAATTTCGGCGTCAGGAGGCCAGTGGCGTTTCCAACCAGCGCGGTCACATTGTTGAGGAGCTTGGGTGTGATGACGGGGCCAACGTTGCTGATCAAGCTCTGAGTTTCCTCGACGAACTTCTCAGTGAGCAGCTTGTTGGCGTGATCCAGGACATCACCGACTTCCTTGAGGAGAGAGGGTGTGATGACGGGTGAGACACTGCTGATCAATCCAGATGTCTCATTGACGAACTTAGGCGTCAAGAGGTGGTTGGCGTTTGTGAGCAGGTCGCCGATGGCACCGTCATCGACGATCGGGCCGAGCTCCGTGATCAATCCCTTGGTATCCTTCACGAATTCCTTGGTCAACAAGTCATTGGCATTTCCGAGGAGGCCGCTGACTTGCTTGAGGAGCTGGGGTGTGATGGCGGGAGAAACAGTTCCGATGAGACCGCGGGTTTCGTTAACGAAGTCCTTGGTGAGGAGATCGTTGGCGTTGCCCAACAAGCCGGCAACTTCCTTGAGAACGGCGGGCGTCAGAACAGGGGAGACAGCACCAATCAAGCTGCGGGTCTCCTTGACAAAGTCCGCAGTCAATAGGTCGTTGGCGTTTCCCAGGAGTGAGCTGATTTCCTTGAATAACGAAGGCTTGAGCAGAGGACCAACAGACTCGATCAACGACTGGGTGTCGTTCACGAATTCAGGTGTCAACAAGTGGTTGGCGTTGCCCAACAAGCCAGCAACTTCAGCAAGGAGCCCCTTGGTGATGACTGGCGACACAGTGTTGATCAATCCCTTGGTGTTCTTCACAAAGTCCGCGCTCAGCAAGTTGATAGCGTTCTTGAGGAGGGTGCTGATATCCTTGATCAGACTAGGTGTTAGAAGAGGACCGGCAGCCTTGAGCAACTCCTTAAGCTCCTTAACTAATTCAGGAGTCAACAAGGTGTTGGCGTTCCCAATCAGTGAGTTGACCTCCTTAACAAAGTCAGTAGTAAGAAGCGCGTTGCCGTTCTTCAGGAGCGTGGAAATCTGCTTAAATAGATCGGGCGTAAGAAGAGGACCAGCAGAGTCAAGCAGGCCCTTAAGTTCCTTAACCAATTCAGGAGTCAATAAGGTGTTGGCGTTTCCAATCAGTGAGTTGACCTCCTTGACAAAGTTAGCAGTGAGAAGCGTGTTGCCGTTCTTCAGGAGCGTGGAAATCTGCTTGAATAGATCGGGCGTGAGAAGAGGACCAGCAGAGTCAAGCAGGCCCTTGAGTTCCTTGACCAATTCGGGAGTCAACAAGGTATTGGCGTTTCCAATCAGTGAGTTGACCTCCTTAACAAAGTCAGCAGTAAGAAGCGCGTTACCATTCTTTAGAAGACTGGAGATCTGCTTAAATAGATCAGGTGTGAGAAGAGGACCAGCAGAGTCAAGCAGGCCCTTAAGTTCCTTGACTAATTCGGGAGTTAACAAGGTATTGGCATTTCCGATCAGTAAGTTGACTTCCTTGACGAAATCAGCTGTCAGAAGCGCGTTGCCGTTCTTCAGAAGACTGGAGATCTGCTTGAATAGATCAGGCGTCAACAGCGGGCCGAGATTCTTAAGCAGTTTCTTAAGCTCATCCACGGTGTCCTTAGTCAAGAGCTCGCTCGCGTTGTCGAGAATAGTCTCAAGCTTGTTGATCAAGTCCTTGGTCAACAGGCCTGACGCGAGGTTAAGCAGATCCTTAGCCTGTTGCGTAGTCTTGTCATCAAGCAGATATGCGATGTGGTGGAAGAACGACTCGATATCTTTGATCAACGTGGGCGAGAGCAGACCAGTGATACCCTGGAGGAAATTGCCAATGTCCGTTATGGGGTTGCCGCTGGTACCATCGGGAATGAGCCCTTCCAGAGGGTTGTCGCTACTGGAGGCGGTTGAGGAGCCTCGAGACTTGGTGGTCGTGGCCTCTTCTTGTTCTTTTGTACTTGTTGGAGCTGAAGCTTCGGTGGGAGCAGCAGTCTCATCCGAAGTCTGGTCGGCAGTGTCTGACTTTGAGGGAAGAATGGACGAAATAATACCGCCCAAAGGATCTTCCTCTTGATCATTCTTGGTGGCAGCCGGGGCGACCGCTGTTGTCGTTTGCTTCTCAGTGTTCTCATTCGTCTCTTCCTGGTTGTTCTCTTGCTGGCTGTTGACAGCACGAGTTGTACTTGGCTCAGCAGCTTCAGTCTCCGTCGTCGGGGCCGGCTCGGCTGCCTTTGTCACTTGCGGTGCAATAGACTGCTCCGTTGGTTCAACATCACCCTGTGATGAAGAGACTTGAGGGGCGGGCTTTGCCAGAACAGCGCTAGAAAGCACAAGTGCAGAGAGGATCGTTGAGAGACGCATTCTGACTTTCTTAGTGTCCGTCCACACTTCACAATCACAGGGGATTGACCGACGATTGACAGTGATTGACAGCGGAAAGAAAATCAAGACTCGATTTGGAGGTGCGGAAGATTAAGGCTCTTTATACTCAAAAAGCGAAATATGGTCTCATGCCCCGCTTGCCTCAACTACGTATCGACTCAAGGGCCGAGTAGGACGATATTCCCCGCATGTGAGGTGATATGTTGCCCGTCTCACTTCATATATTTTGTGGAATTTTTCCCTGTTTGATTCCCTGCGAAGGCTGTGACTAGCTCTGTTCACCCAACGACCATGGGGATGTCTTGGATCTAGCCTAGCGGGGCTCATTCCTGTTTAGCTTGTAGTCCTTAGGATTTGCTCTCGATCTAGACGGCCCGTGGGTCCGGGAGACCCGCGATTATTACCTAGTTAGGAAAGGTAAGGGACGATGATCGTCTTTGGGAGCAGACTAGCAGAGAGAGTTGGTCGAGACTCGAGGCTCAAAGCAAGCCATCGTCTTCAGTGAAGATGACTCAAGCAATTCTTGTTTGTATCACTGAAAGAGCGCTGTATCCCATCTATTTTGCTGAATATGATAACAACAATGGATTAGGAAATCATTGCGAATTGCGTTCCAGTACCTGGCAACCACACCTGGCATCTGCACGGTTGGCGGGTTCCCAACATTGAAAGTGCCTGGGTTTCTTGCTTTAGTTTTGAGCCTATCGACAAAAGGGAAGGGATTGACTGTTCCTAGTCCAAGACCCGTCACCTCGCGCCTTTGGGCCATGGAGTGTACAATGGAATCAATTGGTTGACCAGTAAAAGTATCGCAACCATTGGGTGGGTGTCAGCGTGTTAGGGTGGCAACTTTGCTCGCTTTTTACAACTGCGGATACGGCCACTCTGCTCGGTGGCTGTTGTTAGCGCTTCTCAACTACCGGTTCGTTCTCTCGGCTTGACAGTATTTGACCGGGGTAGGCACAGCCAAAGAAGCTTGTCTACCGCTGTAATTTCGTGGCATCCCAAGTACGAAGTATATAGCGTATCAATTCTTATTATTGTCCTGGGAGTGAAAGAAGACTTGGGACCATTTCCTTCTCCCAGTCTGTAACGGCTGTGAAAGAACCCCAGAAATTTTGTGCCTAAGTGGGGAAGGCTAAAATGACCGCGCCGCGCGGATTGGCTTTTTCGTTGGTGTTGAATAGTACAACGAAGTTGAAGTTACGAGCTCAGCGTTGTTTTGGACTCGGAAACATGTGATGAAGGAAAACATGCGGTTGAGCTCCGAGCACGTACATCCTTCTGCAACCATGCGAGGGGTGTCTCTGCCAGGTTGTTGGAGCTTTTCCCAATGTTTCTCTGAGAAATGTGAACTTAAGCAGCGCCATGCATCGCATTGTCTCTCATCAGTGGTCACACTCACACTAGTTCGCGATCAGCGGTTACCAATAATCGGGATTGGTTCGAACTCGGGAGGCTCTCCACATAAATCTTGTTTGTGGCCCCTTCGAAAAAGCCGAAAGAGACGGGGGACTGGGGAACTAATGCCGGATTTGTGTGGGGATCTTCCGCCTCAGCAAAAACTGGGCCTGTCCTTCCAAGCGAAGTGTTTCTATTTTCTCACCCTCAGTCTCCAGAGTCCAGACTGGATGGGCCGATGGGGACGCTGTTGCGTATGTCGTATTGCGAATTCAAGAATTGGGCAATCCGGGTCTGGTGGACACTGAGTCTCCAGACTGCGACGCTCGACTGCGGGTATGCGAGGATGGGAAGTATCGTGATTGCATTCTAGGGGAAAGAAAAGAATACTAGCGCAAGGGTTTCTGGAACGCCTCGCCCATGCGTCAAGCAGGGAGCTGCCATGCTGCACAGTGCTTTGACATCCTAGTACCCTGTCACCATGGGGGGCCTGGACGGTTTCCCGAGTCCAGCCCTTCCTTGCGGTGTCTGCGACCCTCAAGCTTTGATTCCGAAGGAAGCGCCACTGGTGGAGGAAGCGGGGAATGGGACATACTATGCCAGACGTAGTATGGTATAGCAAGGTCGAAGCAATTGCTTAGTGTGTTGACCTCATCACCTCACCAGCGGTCAATTTTCAAGTTGGTTGCTCGCTAGTCCGATCGAATGTCGGGAAGAGGAAGCATTGGCAGTCAAACGAAAAGCGCCGAGGGTGGTCGACCCTTTCTCGCACTTGGTTTACGAGATGAGATAGGCCAAGGCAACCATGGATGCGGAGTTGTGGGTTGCACAGTGGGACCGTCCCCAGACTCACAAGTTTTTGTTGGAGTGATTTACCGAGGATCACAATCGTCAGATTGAGTTCGAGCTCGACACTTCGCTGGGCACTTCGATAGGCGATGACAGGAACGGCCAAAGACGGGCGTGTTATTGGTGCGCCCAAGATAGAAGTGGATAGTTCCATGGTTGAAGACTGATGATTTGATGAAGGATTGGGTTCCGGAATCCCCCCAGATCGCGTCATGTGACGGATGCAACGGTCAACAGAGTGAGTGCTTTCAATCTGCGACAATTGGACCCTGCAGTGCCCCAGCGAGATAGCCTCCTACGTAACTGACAGCGTCGAACAAAGTCTATTTACGCCAGGGTCATGAGCACGATCCGACGAGTTGACTTGGTGACTTCATGTTAGGATACTGAGACCCGCTCATACTTCCTGGCTCCCGATTGCATCAGTGATCAAATGCGTGGAGTGATGGCTGTGTTGATTGTCATAACTTCCTTCAAGCCAACTCAATCGTTTCTTGCCTTGGACGCCCAATACTTGAAACCCAAAAGAGAATTTATTTGCTTCTTACTGCATGAGACACAGGACTTCAACGCTATGCTCATCTCAGGCTTCTGAGCTGGCTAAACGAAGCGTGAAACTTCTTAGACAGCCGCAACGCTGTGGGGTAAACTTTGTGGGCTATTCTATCCTACGACCTGTCACCAAGTCCATCTCCGGTCCTTTGACACGCTTCGTCCGTTTCCACAACTTCCACGCCAAAATATTAACAACAAAGAGAAGGATTCCAAGGTAACTGAGAACCATCGTCTCTACCCTGAACCTCGGAATGAAGGCATCGTAGCCTAACTCACACATTAGCAGGGACACCAACCCACATGGGGATACCCCAAAGATATCACTCACCATTGAAAAGCAGCACTACAGCTGTAACGCCAAGAGCATAGTAAGTTGCATACGGCTGAAGAAACCCTGTATATGGAAGCTCAGCTATCATAATACCCTGCCTCGCAAGCCCTCGACGGAAGCCAATATGCGACAACAGGATCGCCAGCCAGTTCAACGCAGCGAAAACCGTAACCAAAGACACGAGATTATCGAATACGGTTGACGATGACTTGCTTGCGTTCAGGAATCCAAGCGCAGTGAAGGCAGCTGACATTCCTGTTGCATAAACGGGGACTCCCTTGCCAACTGTCTTTGAAAATATCGCGGGAGCTTGCCTATCACGAGCGAGTCCATAGAGGGATCGAGATGCACAGTAGATATCTTTAACCTGGTGAGTATTTGACTTGCTATCTGCGTTATATGCAGTCCGCGATGTGATGAGACAGACCTGAACTTGCTGCGCTTAAAGTGAACACCAAGAGAGAGGCGTTTGTGAAGTCAGGCAGGACCTTTATACCAGCACTTTCTATTGCAACAACGAATGGGCTTGCAGCTGTTTTATATTAGCGGTGACTTTCTGGACGAACATCGGCCTAGATATGCGAACAACGTACCAGCACTGGTAGAGCGATTGGTTGCAGTAAGCAAATCGCTGCTATCATAGGGCACAGCCATCCCCAGGACCAAAATCCCTAATATGTAGAACGCAAATATTCTCCAAAACGTCTGCTTAACCGCTCGAGGCACGTTCTTCTGCGGATTTGGCATCTCTCCAAATGTCATGCCGACAACTTCAGTCCCGGTAAAGGCAAAGCAAGCCTGACGCATGCATGCCCACCATCCTAGAAACCGCCCTTTTGGGCCTGCTAAGAGGTATTCGGCAAATGCACCGGGTGTCTTCCAGTATGCGAATCCGGATGCGTAATGGTTAGGGCCTCCGCCGACGGCAATGATGAAGCATGTCAGAATGAGTATGACCATGATGCAGACCTTGATTCCTCCTGCCCAGAATTCGATTTCACCGAAGATCCTAACGTGCAGGACCTATAGTATTCGTAAGAGGAGATGGTTAGAATTGTTCACATCCAAACAGTTTTGACGGCGACTTACATTAATAGCTATTACAACAGTTGCAAAAACTGCAACCCATATCGCAACGTTTAGGTCCGGTCTCCAATACTGAATGACAAGTCCTGCTGCGGTAAGATTCGTAGGAGCAGCCATGATATACTTGAAAAAGTAGTTCCAGCCGGTTGCAAAGCTTTGTATCAAGTTAGCCCTGTGCATAGCGGGATATGTCTGCAGGCCTTACTTACCCCAGAGCCGGATCAACCATGCGCGTAGCATATCCACTGAACCCTTTATTCATAGGCAGAAAGGCTGCCATCTCTCCCAGTGCTGTCATGACACAGAAGACCACTGTGCCGATGACAATGTAACCGATCAAGGCGCCACCGGGACCGCCCCTGGCCAATGCCTGCCCGGATCCAATAACAAGACCTGTTCCAATCGAGCATGCAATGGAGAACATAAAAATATGGCTAGGTCGTAGGTCTCGACGGAGTTCATTCACTGGCTGCGTGTCTCCGACTCCATGGTCCTTAGCATTTTCGAAGCTAGGATCCGGTTGTACATCAACCTTCTTTTCTTCTGACATTTCGTATGGAGGATATGCGAGTGTTAAAATTTGGTTTCTGACAACAACCAAGAGGAGTAGCGGGGGCAGGCAATTAACACTCCTGTTTCTTCTTGTACGTGGCTAGGTGATAAGAGCCCATGTAATAGTTCGGGGCCAAGGCCCCGAAGTTGGAGATAGACTTACTGGAATGCCTCGTATATTTCTATGATAATATTACACTTTTTTACTAAATATTATGGCCAGAATAGCCAGGCCCTTCGGACACCTCTTCCGATATCTGTAGTTTGACAATGGCCGAAGCTTTCCCGAGAGCTGAAGCACAGATCGCATAAGACCAGTGGCTAGGTAGCCTGCCTCTTCCTACCCCAGTTCAATCATATCAAAGGATGCCAACTCCAAAAACTTTTGTTATAGTTGGCGCTGGAGTCGTGGGGCTCACGACAGCCCTAGAGGTGAAAACCCGCTATACCTCCAGCAATGTTACCATTATCGCTAAGGACCTCCCCGGTGATTCAAGCCCCTCGTACGCCTCTGCATGGGCAGGCGGTAACTGGATATCCTGCGCAACGGACAATGGCCGCGAAGAAGACCGGGATCGTGTCACTTACATCAAGTTCAAGGACCTGGTACAGAAACATCCCCATTGTGGCGTATATGGGATGGAACTCCGCTCTATTTACGACGGTGATATTGACAAGGTCGGGGTGCTCAGCGTTGGGACGAATAAGATCTGGTACGACGACATAGTGGGTGGTCTGCGATTCCTCGCTCCGGGGGAGCTTCCTGAGGGTGCGAAGTTTGGCTTTGATGCCAATACCTTCGTGATAGACGTGCAAAGGTACTTGCCATGGTATGTAAAAACTGGTAGCTGATTTTTGGGTTCCGTAGGCTAACGTGAAACAGGCTCCAAGGGGAAGCACTCAGACAAGGTATCGAGGTTCGTCGAGTGATCGTTGATGACCTTAGAGACGTACCAAAGATGTTTCCTGGTGTCTCAGGCATTTTCAATTGTACAGGGCTAGGCTCTTTGACCTTGGGTGGTGTCAATGATGCTCAACTATACCCTTCAAAGGTAACTAAAGCCCAAGCCAAATACTATGTCTCATTTAACAATTCTATCTCCAGGGCCAAACATACCTTGTTCAGACGCCCCTGGGAGGAATTGACAGAATGTACTATCGGTCGAGCCTGCGCCTTGGAAGCTGCAACTCGTACGTTTTCCCCCGTGGCAAGCATGGCGGTGTAATCCTCGGGGGTTGTCGCCTTGACGGAAATTGGGACGGGAATTTCGACACCGAGCTGGGAGAAAGCATGAAACGGAAATGCTGCGAGCTCGCTCCTGAACTTGGGAGCCCGGAAGACTTGCGGATAATCAAGGAGGGCGTAGGTTTTCGGCGTAAGCTTCCCAGTTAGAAAACCTTCAGCTTCAATTATGTATTGACCTTGTCCTAGCAAACCGGAAGGGAGGGAACAGAATCGAGATGGAAAAGAAATATGGAACCATGATCATCCATAACTACGGCGCCGGGGGAGCTGGATACCAGGCCTCATGGTGCGTGCTCTTATACAAACTTACTATTGCGACTCGCTAACCAGGAGCTCTTTAGGGGAATGGCTAGAGCAGCTGTTGACTTGCTGCCTACAATGGCAAGTCTATGATAGATCTTATAGTTGTACATAGTCTTAGGGAGTTACACTACTAGTATCTCTATAAGAGAGCGGGCTCGTATGGTACCTATACCCGACAGAGGCCAGTCTTGGGTCGAATATTGCTGATTCGCACATAGATCATTAATTCCCCTCATGAACAATCTAGCGTAGACGCTACAGGAGTCCCCGCAATAGTATTAACTAGTCCAAACCTTGGGATCTTTGATGTTTACTAAAGTTGGGGAATTTCGGAGGGAAGCCCCCGAGACCGTCCGCAGTTTGATATCTCGGACACCAGCCCCGAAGCTGGGATCCAATGAAAGAACCAAGATAATATTGCTTTGGGAAGACCCTTGCCACAAAAGAAAGGTCGTTATCTAGATTGGCATTATTCAGGCCCCAACCCTAGGCACTGTACCGATGCCACCTGTAATGAGATATCGTGGCTGGTACAATTGATGCCGGACGTATGGAAAAAAATCCAGTAACCAAGCCTTGATAGCAAACATGTAGCAACGGTAAGGTGAATGCGCAGTAATCCACCGCGATGTCTTGGTCCCCCCACATTGACTCCAGAAATCTTGGGGCTGACCATCTCCAACTTCTTACAAATACCCATCTGCTTACTGTCTCTGCCACATCTCCCGCGTGACTTATTTTTCGGGTCACTATTTGAAAAAATGTCTCTTGTCAGATCGACCTCTGAACTATCGCTCTTGGTCACTGCGCAGTTCCTTAGCTGTCGCCAGGCTCGATCTGACAGTCTGCCGATGTAAAACGCACAATGTCTGTCCAGGCCAAAGCCTCTATTGCGTAAGACAGAGCCAATACCTCATTGAAAACAGGAATCTGACCTCGATTAGGTGTGTAGTTTGTCGCACGAAGAAGGTCAAGTGCTCAGGCACCTTCCCCTGCACCTACTGTCTCAAACGGCGACTCGAATGCAGCCCCCCTAAAAAAGCCCAGAAGAGACTCTACTCGGTTGAGTACATTACTCCTCTCGTTAATCTCTGGTGTCTTTGCGTATCACTTCTCACAATTATATACTGTTAGACATATTGAGAACCTACAAAACCGATTGGCACAATATGAAAACGCCCGACTGCCTTCCAGCTCTAGTCCGCCAGGTACGGCCACTTTTACCAAGTAATGCCGTCCAAAACACTAAATAGCCAGAATACGACGCACGTCAGTTTAGTACAAGCGACAATAGGGCCTTGCCTGATGGGGAAGAGCCAAGATGCCATCTATCCCCAGCACCACTAGGAGAACGAGGGAGTACTCTGACTTCAAATGACCATGGACCACTCAATGAGCTAGTAAGTTTCCACCAAGCTCTTGATCTATCGATACAAGCATCTAATTACTTATACAGTCATCAGCACCTTCCGGTACCCTTTCCCGGTTGACAAAGCCTGAGAATAACCACACGCTAACACCTGCAGCTATAACTGCCGATGCCTCCATGAGCTCCAGTCATATATTTGGGGCACGAGTCCACGATCTGCTGCGTCAAAGTCCTGTTTATTCCGCTGCAAATCCGCAATCACCCACACCCATGAGCACCACAATCCCCGCGGCGGCACGAGATCTGATTCAGAGTTGGCATAATGCGCAAAGCCTATTGTTGGCAACTCCTAACCTACCGAGCAGAGAGCATGCGTTACAGCTCTTGCACTCTGTGGACTTTTACATTGGCAGGACCCAACAGCATTTCGATGTCCGCGAAGTCTCAGACCATATAGACATCTTGTTTGATGGTGACCTCTCTTTGTCTCCGACGCCGAAGCTCTGGTACCTTAAGATCATCCTTGTCTTCGCTATTGGGAAACTTTATGAAGGTGAATTTGGAGATGAAAGCTTTCCAGGAGAAGGACACTTCAAGTACGCCCAGGATCTACTTCCAAGCCTGAGCGAGCTTTATGCTTCCAAGAGACATGGCGTTGAGGTTCTCAGTCTCATGGCTATTTACCTTCAGAGTGCCAACAGAAGGGAAGAGGCTTATTTATACGTAAGACTTTACCGCTGAAAAATGGAACTTAACGCTGACCTCTTATTTTCAGATCAATTCAGCGCTACGAATTGCTGTGGCACATGGTTTTCACCGCAGTAATAGCATGAAGGGGTATATAAGGTCTGAAAGGGCCCATTTAAACCGTCTTTGGTGGACAATATACATGCAAGAAAAGTAAGTGTATTATCTTTTGCATCAAACTGATGACTGACAAATTATGTGCCAGGCGACTGGCTGCTGCTACTGGAAACCCTTCTAGCGTGACTCACGATTCAATTGAGCTGGACATGCCTGCAGATGCATTTGGATTTCCACCTGCGTTTCCAATATGCTTGAATATTCGAACTGCCCATATTACAGGGCGAATACTTCATAGTAGGAAACTCTACTTACCTGTTATCTTTCGACCACATCTTCTAACGATAGCAGCATTATATGGACAGAAACCACAATTCGGTTCAGAATTCATCCAGAGTGTCCAGTCGGTCATCCAGGAGCTGCACGAGATTTCGGAAGAGATCTCAGCAGAGCTTCCGCTGGACTTCAAACATGGCACCCAAAGTCGGACCTCAAAACTGTCAATGAGAGCGGCATCCACCCTTCATGTCATGCTCTACCAGGCCATCATGCTCACTATTCGACCGATCATGCTCCATGCTGCGCGACTTATACTGACAGGAGACGAGACAATCCGCCCCTCGCTCTGTAGCTCGTCTCTCGGCCGACTATCCCGGACATGCACGGAATCCGCAAGAAAACTGCTCGACATAACCCTGTTGCTGAAGAGAGAAAAGAGCATACGTTAGTTATCCAACCCTACATGAAAAAATGCCGGTACTGACCGTTTTAATCTTTGAAGCTATATTCGGATTCTTCGACATTGATGCCACCTTCTCGGCTGCCTTCGTCATGATCCTGACCGCAATATTAAACACGGCCTGTGAGAAAAATCGGGTACTTGTTCCATCTCCGGGGCTGGGCGAGGCTGTTGAGATTCTGCGCTATCTTTCAGACGGTGGAAACCTTTCTGCTGCTGAGAGAGTTTCAGAAATCGAACATATCTGGACACGATTGCACTTGGGTCCAACCGATAACAGGCCAGGAGCCATTCCAACCTCAGATTCAGGCTATTCTTCAGCCCGACCAAGTTCGGATTCACAGGGATTATCAGCCCTTGGCGAAAGAGCACAAAAGGTGCAGCAGCAACAACGATATCCGACCCCCAACTGTGGGCAACCCTCAATGGGTGTCTCAAGACAGGCACCCGTATCCCATAACCAATATAGTAGTTCTAGTCATCCATCTCGAGATGACGTCGGGGCCCTTCCTACTTGGACCCATCAGGACGTAGTGAATGGCGACGGTAGTAGTGTCCATGAATTCTTGCTCGGGGATTTGCTTGTAGACGACACTAACGAGCAGTATCATGCATTGCTCAACAATGCTCAGTGCGCCCTAACAGGCCAGGACTCCATCGATTTTGCAGAGCTGGAGAAGTGGCTTCCGGGACTTGGGGAATAATTGATGGCTGTGCTTTACTTGGCCTGTCGTCCGAACCACTTGTATAAGGTCTTACGCGCCTATCAATCATTGTGCCATGAGTAGAGGGCATTTTCAAGTGCTTAGAATGTGATGAATGGGCAGTTCATGCGCGTTTATTCATGAGGCTGAAGCCCTGGGTCAGACCTTCTTCCAACATGCTTGGTGACGCGGCTGTGAGGAATTCCAGGCACAGCCATGCCTACCCAGGCTGACATGCATGAGCTAAGGGAGTGTCTGATGCGCCTCAGTGGTTACAATCGTATTTGAGTACACGAAATTAGGGCTGACCTCGTCTCTACTGTCGTTTAATGTCGACCCTTTATAGCCCTCACTACACCACAAATTCGCCGACGCTGCAGAAAACCCGCAATGGATAAGCTATTTCTGGATTGCCTCTGGAGCCTTTTGTATGAATATCATCCTTGCTACTACTGCCACTAACCTCGCGTTCGCGAAAATGGATGCTCAATCGTTCGTATCAGCTCCGCTTTACCAAGGGAGTGGTTCCCAACAATCGCGCGAATCTCATTACGGATTTGAGCTGGATTATGCCCAATGGCCTGGCGTGAATCCTACATGAGGTGCATTGAGAGACATATAAAGTTGACTGCTTTATCTCCAGCTTGTTCTTTAGGACAGAGTATGGATGGGTTAATTTATAGAATGTTGGTGTCTAGACCAAATAGGTTACCGGTCCTATTTGCGAGAAAGAGGCAAGTCAACCGAGAAGTAATCTATCGCCGAGAAAGTTATACGGATGAATGATCCCAATTGAAGTTGCTGGACATTAGTACAGGTAAATGTATGTTGTATGGGTTGACACCAGGCGCTGTATTGCTAGTACTAATAATGTACCTACGCAGAATGGCAACAAAACATCCGTGCGTTGTTATTAGCAGCTGAAGCATGTGTTAAAGTAATTAGCCAAAAGAGATTAGACGTATATCTCTCCCGCACGAGTAAGATCTGATATCGAAGGCAGTACTTTTGTTGGCAGTTAATCCCGTATCATAATGTCTTTGCTATAGATAGTAAAGAACTATATACGCCAGCCCTTTGTCGAAGCTGAAGCTAGACCCTCAAACGAACTGCAGCGGTCCAGATCCAGATGGTCCGCGCAATGACAAACTTTTGACAACAAGGATAAGATTCCTGTCAAGATCTAGGTCCGTCGGTTCATTGCCACAAAGAGTCTTCGAAGGCCAATCGACCAAGAATTGGAAAAAGAACCGAGTCTCAGGGGGGCTCGAGGCGAGTCACTCAGTCCTCTCTCTGGTCCGTACTTTGTGAACGGATCAACAGCCGTGAAAGGTATGTGCGCGGACTGATCCGGAGAGGTCGTTACGGGACGGCCCCCATCCCACAAACTCAGTACTTTATAGTCCACAACACGACACGACAGGGAGTCAGACAAAGCATGCCTTGACAAACCCAAGTTCGACAATCGACAGATATCGGCGCCAGTCCAGACCCTTTGATCAGCTCCCCAATGTGGCTAGCCGAGCAGGTGACTGAAGCTGTATGCACTGTCAGCACCACTAGTGCGTCGAGGCGCCCACCATCCGACCAAAAGAGCGGAGGTGTGGTCGCACGGTTCCTCGGCGATATTAATACTATTGATTGCAGTGGGACTGTCCCTAGTGTCCTCACTTCTCAGTTGGCGAGGGCTCGGGAGGACGCATGTCATGGTGTGACGGGGCTTACGCTTTCGTCACCACTCGGAGCCAGAGCAGTAGCGCCGACTGAAACATATGCAGAGAGAGATCGCCGACCAAGAACAATGCCTTGAATTTGATGCATGGATTGGTTGCTGCTGGTGTTGCTTGGCCATTTTTTCCTTCCCCCTAAACGCCCTCGGAACTGGCAGAGAACGCCCGCGATGCAGACGGATGAGAACGGAAAGGCACTGTGCGGTTCGGAATCAGGATCGAGAACTGGCCTTGGTTCGAGTCATCTGGTGCCTGCGACCCCAACAGGAATCTTGCCGCCATGGGGCTGGCTGCATGGGCCGACAGTGGCACCGAAGCAGGAGCAAAAACAGGACCCCGGGCGTCAAGTCGAGTCGTACGGAGTCACGGACATGGAGGGCAGGCTGAGAGAGATGGGATTGATGGATGCGTAACAGCCCGCAACGCACGGATGATCTTCTTCAGGCGGCCTGATGCCATCTCTGCCGCTTTACCTGCAAGTCGCCTGGGGCGTGTGATGACGATGCGATGGCAGTGATTTTGGAAGTTTGAGGAGTTGGTGTTCCCTGGCGGACCTGCAGAGAAGCGGCAGCCCCGCTCCACCATCTAATTCTACACCGTATACTTCCACCGTATCTCCAGTTCTACACCGTACTGCTTTACTGACTCGATCACTCGAGTGGCTCGTGACTACCAGCGACTACGATACGACTGACTGTTCGAATCTTTCCCGACCACGCACCATTACATCATCGCTGGGCTGCAGAACTCCGCCCTCTGTGGCTCATGCGTTGGCCATCGAGGCGCAGCAGTTCGGCCTTCGCCGTCGCCGACCCCGAGCGTGAATCCTGAATGCTTCTGTCTTGTTTGTTTCATCGCGGTCTGGAGTGACTCACTGGTCGTTTCTCTGAAGTTACTGCATTGCAGGGGCTGTCGTCGATCTACCTCGAACCTCGACGCCCAGTTGTGACTTGTGACGTATCGCCGGTCTCTTCCCAACAAGGAACACCAGCAAGAAGCAGCTGGGAATATTCTCGTTCGTTTGATCCCGCTTTCAAGCGCTTTGCATATCTTCCTCGTGACTCACAGATGCACTCCACATGTCCACAGTCCACATGTATTGAACCAAGCAACTGGGCCCCTTGGGCGCCTGCTGATACAACTGCAGCATCACTCTCGTCAACTTCCTCTGCATCTGACCTCATGTTGCAACACTCAATCCTTCTGCCTACATTGTAAATCGCTCTCCGTGCCGTCCTGATTGACTTGCGGGTTGCGCCGGGCAAGGGATCCTTCTCGTGACCTCGTTTCTCCATTCATATCCGATATTCCCTTCGATATCGTCGGCCCTCAGCCAGTCGCCCTCTCGCCACCGCTCTTCCTTTCTGGTAGCCTCTACCTATTGACCACGACCCAGTAGATCACGGGGCCGGTTATCTGGGGGAGAGGAGGATCTTTCAGGAGCGTATACTCCCTTCCGGCTTCTGATTGCATGCGAACGCAAATAAAGGGGAGCTGCGACATACAGACGAAGCAGTCCATGGCGACGCCAACGATGCATGGATGCTGATCTGAGATTCGACGCAGACCTCTCAGAGGCTCCCATGCTTCTTATTTACTTTCCTGATACTCTTCCCCAACAAGCGGCTTACTCGATGTAACATGCCAGTACCAGCAGTAACAAAATTACAAGTGCATCCAGCTTTGGCTTGCATTCCTGATCGAGCAAGGCTGGAGATGACCATCGACCAGACTCAGTCCAATGGTTGGTCGTAGCAGGCGTCCCGGATGTAGCGTGCCAGCCGGCCATTTTGGGCATCAGCGAATCGAAGCCCAGAAGCGGCATCTTGTCACCGTCCAAGCCCTTTTAGCTCAACTGAAAAATGACGGATACCGTGGGGCAGGCTGAGCCTTTTCCCCTTTTTGGAGTCCATTATTATTCTTTTTTTCCCTTATGACTTAAAAAGATCTCCTTCCTTTTTCTCTCCAACCTCCAGGTCATGTGAGACGCCCGTGCTGATTCAAGACGGAGAGTCGTTTCACTTGCTGGCTGATCTGGGGCCGCGAACTTTCGCAGCAGTTTCAGGAAATGAGAGTCTCCGTATTGGGACGTTCGTACATCTTATCTCGTCCAGTGAACCTGAGATGACGCTACACGAGGGTCTTGTTGGAGGATAGGCCGCATACACGGCGGTACGGCGCACAAGGCCCTCGAGCTCCGAAGCTCGCACAAGCCCGGGGGCATATACAAATCCGGATGGAGATTTCCTCCCTGTGCCCTGTCAGTGCAGGTGATTAGTGCTTTGCGACTCTCCTGGCTCATGATTCAATTTTGGAGATGGAGACTTGAGTTTTTTTTTGTCGAGGTGCAACTTGCGCGTTCTTTGTGCGGGTTCCATACTCCAATCTTGGCCGTGATGTGCACATTCCTATTGTGTTTACGGCAGTCTGTATGAGAGGTTTAGTCAAGCAGTATGAACCATGGAACCACGCGGGTTGGGCCTGCTTTTCCCTGTCGCAGAATCTATACGGGGAAGTGCTCCGCGGACCGCGTGGAGCAGCGCGCTTCTTTGCGATCAGAAAAATTAACGATGAATTTTTCTAATTTTTCTGCACATTACTCATGCAGGTGGCATGCAGTACGGAGGAATAATGCCAGTAAATATCCGGATGCACCTCGGAGGGGGAGATTTGTGTGATTTTCCGAACAATTTTTGGTGTTTGAAACTCAGCCACAAGCAATCTGGCGAGTTGTCCAGATATTTTGCCCTCTCGACAGTTGCCAGCTGAATCTCGGCCCACCGTCGTGGCAAATCGGAGGAGGCCGTCAATGAGATCGCAGGGATTCCTGCCCTACTGCTGAAAAGCGTTAGCGAGCGAACCTTTAAGGGCATCGGATGATCTTCCACTGGAAGGATGGAGTGGGGGGAAGGCAACTTCTATTTTCATCTTGGGACTCAGTTACAGACTTACAGTTACAGACTACTGTACCTCGCAAGTCACAGCAGAGAGTCAGAGACAGGCTCTGTTTCTTGTTCTGGAGAATGCGCAAAGTACTGTCAAGTGCATGGATGTATCGTATTCCACGGTCTATGTGTCGGTCTATCTGTATTTCGGTCCCAGAGTCTTCCACGAGCCAAGTGGATCATGACGGGGCTTAGCACTTTAGCACTGCGCAACTCCAGCAGCACCCGGCCTTGCTCGACATCATTCCTGTTTCACAACAGACGTCAAGCCCAGATAGGTGGAAGGTTGCGCTGCATCCACCGTAGTGAATTTTACCCTCGTCGCTGACTGGCATTCCCGCCGGCCGCCAGGAGGTCAAAGCAAGGCCATCCAAGCCTGTGACACTGACACTTGCCAGTGAGTCCAGGTCCAAGTTTCGAGGAGGCTTCTGGATTCTGATGAATCCTCGCGAATTGAACTGCCCGAAACCCCCCGAATCAGTCGCAAGAGCCCAGCGACCCTAGGCGCCTGGTTGAACTTTCTTGAAGCCGTTCCATGGCGCTGTTGGCATGGACCTGAACACTGGATTGTCGAAACAGTCGTAGACTCGCAGTGGTCCAGCTTGGCCCCAGCTGGGTTCGGTTGTCCAGGGTCGTAGGGAGAAGTATAAATTAAGCATCGCATCGACTAAGAGGCCGCGGTTTGGCGACTAATGTATAGACGTATTCTCGATGTAAAGACCTGTACGGAAGGAGCCTAGCAGGACGAAAGAGTGAAGACACTAGTCTCCACCGCGATGACCATTCTGGACACCTGCATCCTGCTAACGCTCAGCCAGGAGGAGACTGGAGAGGCAGCGAGGCCATGCCGCCATGCGCAGCTGAGATCGCACGGCGAATCCGGGTTGTGGCCAAAACGACTGATTTGTTCCATACGATCGGGTTTCCACCTCCTGCAAGAGAAAAAGTCGCCGGAATGGATAGAGCAGAGCCGTCGTTGCGTAGTCGCCGCTGGGACTGTTAAAAGGACGGGGATGGATGTATGGCGGGTTGGGTTGAAATTGCCTGCAAGATTAATGATCAGTCGAAGCTGGTTCTTGACCCAACGAGTAATCCAAGATTTTTGTGTTTTTAATTCCCTTATTTCCTGCCGGATTTCGAGTCGCAAGCTCCTGCGCAGGGATTGTCTGCAGAAGGCGAGTGTATTAATGCAGAGTGTTTGCCTGTTTGAGTACAGTTGCCCCTCCCGTCTTACTCAACTCTCTTGACTTTCTCTCCTCTCTCTTCTTCTTCCTCTCTCCTCCTCATCTCATCGGCCTTTTCTTTTCTTCTCTCCTTTTCGGCCCTCTGGCCTTTTTCTTTCCTTTATACTTCTCGTTCTTTCTTCTCCATTTTTTTTTATCTATTCTTATGCCCTTCGTCTGTCGCGCACGCTCGCCCACATCCTAATTCCATCCACCACCCACACCCATTATCTGATACGATCTTCTGCGGACCCCAGATAGCCCGTGCTTTGATTCAGTACTATTCTATCGGACCCGTGGTCTCGTCTCACCCCTCGTGGCTGGTGGCGATTTTCTACAACTATACACGGAAATACCCCGGAAGACAAGAAACCGCTGTGGGCGACTGCTGCCTTGATGAACCTTTTTATACTCTGAATTGACAAACTGCGACTTTTCTACTTTCTTCATTCCTTCGCGGTCGTCTTATCATTGATCTAACGCCGCACTGAATCATAATGCCAACCGTCTTACTGCCCTCGTCGGCCGCTGCCTTTGCGCCGCGGTCGTCGCCCAACGTGGTGTTGAACTCTCGGATCGAACCTTGGCTCACCGCAACCTTAAAACGAGTCAACCGTGTCAAGCGACCTTTGAACAATGTGTCGCAGCATACAAGATGTCTAACCGAAACTCTTTCTTCAACGAACGCTATCTGGACTCTCTGCTCGATGATGTTCCCGAAGGCTCCCGAGGCGGAGCTGAGGAAGGACGAGAACCCTCTAGTAGAGGCACTATTCAACTACCAGATGATTCACGTCGAAGCATACGTGGTCCATGTTGACATGGTGTCTCGGAACGAGGTCGCGTTCAAGCTCACACCTGAGACGATAGAGTCGCTCGTTGAATACCACAAGGATGTCTACTCGATTGACACCGCTGCCAACACTTGGGACTGGGCTGAGAAGGACAATCAGCTGAAGAAGTTGCAGGAGGAATTTGTCCAAGCAGCCAACAAGTTTGTTTACCGCACCAGCGCCCAGGCTCTTGAAGGCCTGGAGGAAGATGGTGCGGGAGAGCTGCTTGGTGGTAGGAGTGAGGATGCGAAAGGTGCTATTTCTGCCCTGTTTGTTCCTCTACTCCCGCCGCCTCCTCGCATCGTTGATGTTCTTCGTTCTACGCCTTTGCTCCCTAGTTCGACCGGACCCGAGACATGGTGGCACGACCCGATGCAACAACCGGTATCGATGGACTCATGGAAGGTGCTCCCATCCAGTCCTGCGCCCGTTACGACGGGGGATATAAACCCAAGTATGTGGGCTGGACTGGGTAGTATGCCTGAAATACAGATGGCCTCAACACCCGCCTACAGCCAGGCATATACCACCTCGCCATACAATACCCTGCAGTACTATAGCGCAGCGGCAACATCAGCTGCTCTTGCAGCGCTCCCACTTCCAAGTATGCTCGTGCAGCCCTGTAGCACAGCGGCAAACATGACTGGTTTTGGATGGGGCGATCGCTACCAAGAGTTTGCGCTACCGTACGGTACAACGATGTAATGGATTCAAGTCCTCAGACACTTGATGTTGACAGTCTTCCTGACTTCGCGTGTCTTTGGATTAGATCCCAGGGTCCTTATCGACAGAGCCAATACCGGTTATTAGCGTTACCACCCGAGTCCGAGACTATATACCCACGAGACCCACAGGGACCAGATCCCTTCGGAAACCAGACCACAGAATAATCGGCATCAGTGACGGCGTTCTCCATGATTTGATTTTCAACCCGATGATACTCCACTTCGCCTTTGCATTATGACCACAGAACATAATATCGTGTCTTTCGTTTTGTTGTTTGATTGTGATTTCAGCCTGTTTGAGCGTGCTTGCTTTTTTTTTTTCTTATTTCCCTCTCTTTTGCATTAAGCAGCAGCGGCGGGACGGCTATCTGTCTTTTTCGTTACCATTTGATCCCGCATTATATGTCATGAAGACTGGTGAGCCTCGCGGCTAGGGATATGGCTGGATGAGAAACGTTTTACCACACTCATTGGATTTCATTTCGTTCCATGACTTGGCAGGAAACTTGGAGACGATGAAAGTGGTTCTGAGAACCAATCGTTTTGTTTCCTGCTGAACATCTGCTTCCTCTGATACAGGCTATCGGACTGGAATCTGACATGACGGATTGGGAGCAGATGCAATCATGGTGCTGCGAAACATGCTCATCTGAGATGGGTTATGGACGCAGAGTTACAACACGGCGGCTTACTTGGTTTGAACTGGGATGAGGTGTATCGATCGTTGGTCTCATTCGTCTGCCTGTGGCGGGCCGTGAGCGAGGAAGAAAGCATCCGAGTCCGTGACTGCGGTTTACTTTCCCTCACCGATTGATATGCCTCTGACCTCTGACCTGGTCAGCCCCCTGTTGCCTGGTAGGTTCATCTCCTACTGTCTAGGCTGGAATTATATTACCTGGACGTGCCCGTCCATCCATCTCCCACTGGTGAGAGTATGGGTGGCGGGAACCAGATGCAGGACTGGGCTGTGCCTAACACTACATTCTTTCCGCTCTCTGATCAATTTGTATGCAGCTTCAGCTTGTATTTAGTTTGGAGTCTTAATTGAACAACAGATAAACAGTTGATTATTTGCCGTAGAAATTGTTGTAGTTCTCCGCAAAGTACACCTTAGCTCTGTTGTAGATCGTACGGAGGGCCGAGAATCGGTGACGTCAGGTACATTTCCCTGGCAAGATCCCCAGGCTCCAACATGGAACGAACTGTTCGTCCGCAGTTTCATCTTTATTATCGACTCATTATTATACCCTTTCTGTCATCATTTCTCAATTAGCACGAAACACGCCGAATCCTAAATATAAGCTAATTCTCTCGTTATAATTCCTTATCTATCCATCATCTCCGAGCGCAACCGCCTCGAACCCCTCATCATCCATCTACCACCTACCGAGTACCTAAATGGCCGCCCTCCAAGAAGCTCTCCAATGTCTAACTTCAACACCCCGGGATGAAATCCCAACCGACCAAGCCTCTCTCCGCAACTACCTCACAACCCTGCGCTCCCAAGCCCGCCTGATAGTCGACTCCGTCCCCGAACCCCCTCCCGAGAAATCCGCAAGCACAAACTCCTCTTCCTCCAGCAGCTCTAAATCGAAGCATAAATTCAAAGTAACTCCCTCCCCGGCACGCCTCCTCGACCCAGACTCCGACACGCCCGATTCATCCGCAGCCGCAGCCGCCGCCCACCAGCACCAACAAGCCTGGTCCAAGCCGATCATCAAACCGAGCCACTCGAAGGATAACCCGCTCAGCATACCGGTTTATAAACTGCATGGCTCGGATGGACAGGGGCATTGGTTTGGGCGGAGGAGTATACACGAGGGGCTACCCTATGAAATCTGGGAAGAGAAGTTGTCCACGGAGATTGCGGAGACGTTGAGGCGGAACCAGAAGCGGGTTGAGAAGGGTCTCCCGCCTGACCAGGCGGTTCGGGGGATTGGGGCGGAGAGGGTTGTTGAGGAGGTTATTGTACGAGATGGAGACGCGAATGTCATGGGCAAGTTCACGATTTACCATGTGAGCGCAACGTTTCCGAAACCGACGACGAGCCGTGACTTTGTGGCGATGATTGTTACGTGGGAGAATGAGTATTTCAAGAAGCATGAGAAGGAGGGGAAGCGGGGTCGGGAAGGGAGGAGCTGGATGATGCTCTCTAGGCCCTGTGAGCATCCTGATGCGCCGCCTGTGGGCGAGTATATTCGGGGGCAGTATGAGTCTGTTGAGATGATCAGGGAGATTGTTGTGGATAGAGATGGGTCTGAGGGGTCTGGATCTGGATCTGGATCAGGCTCGGCATCGAATGGTGCAGATGGAGAGTCTAATCCTGTCGAGTGGATTATGGTGACGAGGAGTGACCCTGGTGGCACGATTCCGCGATGGATGGTTGAGAAGGGCACGCCGAAGAGTATCTGTGCAGACGCAGCCAAGTTTGTAGGCTGGGCGAGTGAGGATCCAGAGGCCGCAAAGGAGAAGGAGCGCTTACGAAGTGCTGTCAAGTCAGAGAACAAAGAGTCGACGAATGCTGAGGGAGAATCAGAGCCAGAGGAAAGTGGTGACTCGGATCTCAGCGAGTATGAGCAGGAAGAACATCATGGGCTCATTGCGAGCTTCGGGAACTTGCTCAACGCTGGCATTGAGCGATATGCGCCGCAGGCAGTTCTGGGTTATATACCACACCACTCACGCGAGTCATCATATAACATACCAGGCGAATTCAAAGACTCCGATGAAGATACGGCAAAGCACCACCAAACGAAGCGTCCAGTCGACGCTGATGCCGACGAGACACAATCGCAGACATCTCTCAAATCCGAAACGCCTACAGAACCAAAAACCCCCGCCGCTGGCGACGTCAACCTAGACATCACAGCGGCGGAGCTCCTCCAAAAGACAGGTAAAAGCAAACTTTCCTCGCATGAGCGCCAACTCGCCAAACTCGCGCAAGAGAAACGCAGCGTCGAAGCCCAGCTAGACCTCGTGCGCTCAGACATCGAGTCTCTCGGCCTGAGAGCACCCGATGACAAAGACAAGGAGGAGACCAAGAAGGAGACGGCCTTAGCCCGCGCATCAGCCGACAGCGGACACCAGCACGAGCAACGCCCCGGAAGCCCAAGCAGCAGTACAAGGGCCAAAAGTCTAGGATCCGACGACCGCACGTCAAGCAGCAGTAATCTCCGCAGCCGCGGCGAGGCTCCTGCACCTGCAGCGGACAGCCCCAAAATGCAAAAGGTAGCGTCGGGGCTCTTCCGCGAAGAATCAAAGCTCGTCCAAAAACTGTCCAAGATCGAACGGCAACAGCTCAAGGAGGCTGCGAAGATCGAGGCCCGGCATCGCAAGGACGCCGAGAAGCACGAGAAGGAAGCGGAGAAGGAAGCAGAAAAGCAAGACAAAGCTCGCTCGCGTGACGAAAACGAGTCTCTCCGGAGGGAACTCGAGCAGACGAAGAAGGAATGTGAGAAGCTGCGGAGCGAGCGCAAGCAATGGCTCGGTTTGATCAAATCACTGCAGGAGGAGAACAGCAAGCTTGCAGGCCAACTTGGGGTGGAGGGAGAGAAGTGATTTGGGTCTGGATTTTGGGTAAAAAATGATCTGGAATGTAGCATTCGACGGGCATACTATACAATATATAATAAGATATGAGGTTGAAAACAGTCTCTTAAAAGGTGTAAATCATTGATGTCCGAAACTCCACCATAGACGCCGTAAAAAAAGTACTAGCTGCATCCCATTTATCCTCTCATTTGTGCGATCGTGCCGGTCCAATTCCCAGCGGATACCCACGTATGTTCTGGAGTGCGTCTCCTCGCCCTTTTGATCCGACCGCGCATCGTAACCAGGGTGTCGCTATATCCAGGCCATTTTAGACCAGATCGAAAGATTCTCCGTTGACTCAATCCATAAATCTCTCAGTGGGCGAAGCGTCGTATCGTCTCGCCCGGTCTGGTCCCGTCTCTGTATTTCTTCGCATCGCATCGCATCGCATCCATCTCGATCATCCTAGACGCCGATATCTCAAACAAGCACTTAATAAACCTTACTCCTGCGTCTAAAAAAAAAAAAAAAAGCCGATTAGTCCTCTTCCAATTCTCCCTTTAAAAAATAATTCTTAACTCACCTCCGGCGGCGCCCCAACCCCCCTAACCATCTTCTCAATCATAGCCGCGCGCACCTTCTCCCTGCTTTCGCCCATCCCCACAGCCATGTACCCCAGCAGTGGCGCATGGCCGACGTAGCTGGCGTAGCTGTCGCGCGCGATGTTGGACAGGAACTCGTGCTTGGTTGTGTCGGCGTGCCCTGTGCCCACGTACCGGGCTTGCATTGCTTCGAGGTTTTGGAGGGTGCGGAGTTTGTCGGCCATTTTGGTGAATTTGCTTTCTCGGCTGATGGATTATGGGTTGTTGGTTTTTTGTCTTTCCGGATGTGAGTGTCGAGAGGTGTGGTTTGAGGTTGGGTTGGTGAGAGATTGCGGAGGGAAAGGCCTGTCGTGATAACGTTATCGGCACGTGACCTGTATCCTGATAGGGCTGCTATGGGAGTATATTAGGCTATGCATAGTGTGCTCTGTTCAAGGACAATTCAGAAAATGGTATATAATATGGATGGCTGGAGTAGAGTATTGATTATTAATTAGATGTATATATAGAGCAAGGTCTAAATCCCTTATTCAACTTGGTATGAAGCTACAGGGTAGAGCATCAATTTCCACCAACCTGTAGCACACTCTTCCAATCCTGCTTTGCACACCACTCTTTGACAGACTGAAGATGCACTGGCACTCCTAATTCGCCAGGTTTCACAATGGTCTTATCAACCCTTGCCCCATCATATCCGAACACAACACTAAATTCCATCATCTCCGCCATCTCCTTTGTCAGATCTGGGTCTCCCAGGTCGAAGCCTGGATCACCCTGGACAAATTCAACGCGAGTTCCTAGCACTTGACCCAAAGTTATGGCAATATCTTTGATACTGAGCCATTCATTGACACCGACGACCTTCTGGCCCGGGTCCGTGCGAAGTATGGCATGTACAAGGGCGCCGGTATCGTCCACTGCGGAGTACAGGGGGAACGGCGCATCGCTCAATGGACCCAGCAAAGGCAATACAAGTTGGTCCTCTTCCTTGTTCCATTTTGGAGGTAGTAAAGCACCAGCCCCCAAGGTGTCGAGCCAATTCTCCAGGTACAGTCCGGCATAAAGCACGGTCGTCTTCTCCCAAAGGCTTGGATGAGTCGCACGACCATATTCTTCGGCAAGAGCTTTGGAATCAAAGTGGTAGACGTTTTTGTACTTCCCACTGCTTAATTTGTTCGTGTTCGGCAAGCTGGAAAACACAAAGCGCACTAGCGTGCTTACTTTGGCAGCAGCGTCGATGATATTTCGGTTTTGCTGCTCCTCGAGATTCCTGCAATACTCTCCAATAGATATACCAGATGCAGCAGCCTTCTCGCGCTGCGAAGGATCGAAGAAAGCAGCCCAAAAATCGGTAACGCAGAAGATGGCAGATGCACCTTTGAAGGCAGCGTCAAGGGAGGCGGGATCGTAGTTATTTCCAGCTACCATCTCCACTCCGCGCGCTGCGAGAGCAACAGATTTGGACGACGATGGGTCACGAGTGAGGCCGCGAAGGGTGTACGGAGAAGAGGGCAACGATAGAAAGTGCGATATGACAGACCCTCCTTGGTTGCCTGTGGCACCGAAGACGACGAGAATGGGCTTTTCTGAGGACATTGTGGCGTTGTTGGGGGAAGATTGGATGAATTCTGGGGATAGCAGATGAGAACAGCGCTGGGAATCTGGCATAATTTATAGCAGAGCTTCTCCTAGACCTACTTAACGGTTATAGTAGTCCAGTTCGAGTGAGCAGCCCATCTTGGTTTAGTTCCCACTGGGTGCCTGGTACACTCTGTTGCGCCCCGTTATGACCGAGTGCAACCAAAGCGAGGAAACTATCGCCGTGGAAGTCGTCATCCGACCCATCGAGAGTTTCTCCAAATTCGTGAAACGAGATCAGCTGTTCTCCAACTTCCTGGCCGGTTCTAGTTCCTGCTACCGCAATCCAAGCCTGTGGTGACCCTGCCATCCACAGACCGACGCGTTTATCGAATGGAAGAGATTCCAGGAAAAGCCAATGGGAGCAGTATCCATATTCAAAACTTGATATGGACATGACGAGTGCGTAGGACATGATTATTGTTCGCCGAACGCTCTCCCCGAATAGCCATGCCTGCCATGGTGACTGGTTGGGGGGTATTTTAGTCTGGGCAGATGCTAGCAATGACTCTGTCCACGCCAAAATAAGGTCAAGGAAATCCTTTCCCGTGACTTGTTTGTTTAAGACAAACGTTGCAACGTGAATAAGAAGAGATTGAAGAGCAGTAAGGGCCTCCATTATGGGCACTACACTGACATCAAGCTCAATTAGGCACTTGAAGCTCTCACGAGTCACACTGTTTTCAAGGTCTCCAAGGACATCAAAACGATTGCAGCTGTGGTGCATCTGCAGCTTTGGATGTATGAATATTGCAGGGTTTCCTGACTTGAGAAGGTCCAGAACTGGCTGATACCCCAGGCGCACAAATTTCAAAGCATTCGGACTCCCAACAGGGCAGATCGCCGGATCAATGTGGGAAAGCTCACTAACGCGTCCAATCACACAATATGCGGGCGTGTCCATGGCCGATGGGCTCCACGAGAGTTTATGTTGCTTGCCAGATTGAGTGAAAGACACGCTCAAGGGCTCGAGATCATACAGGCACTCCAACCCGCGCTGGGCACAGCGAGTGCATTTAGGCAACTGGACCACACATTTTCTCTTGGAGGCGGTGCAATTGCGGCAGGCTTTGCGCAAGGTCGCCATTGGTGAGGGCTCGAGATGAGGGCAAGAAGATCTGATGAGTTGAGGGAGAATTTGGAAGCAAGAGGCAGAGCGCCTGCTTATCCAGATCCCATCACCCTGTCAGCAACTCATCAGCGCAGCCTCGATTGTCGAGCAACGGGACCTAAACCTCAAACAGTTTAGATCCCACAGGCACGGCCTCGCCGAGATATCGGCAGCTTTGTCGAATATCGTCATGCTGCAACCCCACTGGCCCCTGGGAGGAGGCTGACCGACAACGTATTGATAGACGGGAATACGTAATGCGGGGTGAAGGAGAAATAAAAGAGACAAGAGAAGAGAGTGGAGGTGGAGAACGTGGCAGCTGACGAATCCAGCCGAAACAGGAAGCCGCAGCCCACCACGTGCCTACCTTATCGGAGTAGAGCTTAATATAAAGTACAACTCTCAGTCAATGTGTAACTGACAATATTCATGCGCCGTACAGATTCAACCCTCGGGTGGCTGCAGACTAACCAGCTTCAAAGATCCCGCGCTGCCTGGACTATTTGGCATTATGGGATACCCTAGGGCAAATGGAATCCCGGAAGAGGACATGCAGATGCTAAAGGGTCATTTGAACCTTTATTTTAAGGATGATGAAGGTCCGAGCGAAATAGTGGCGACCTCACGGGAGAAGATTCCTGCCGCGTACCTTACGGAGTATGATGGCAGAACCACATGTCATTGAGGGCAACTCCAAGATCGCCGACTGTCGTCAGTGAAGCAAACTTCCTCCTGCCTGCATCTGAAGGTCTTCAATAGTCCCCTTCGATAGGTATACTCTATCTTGCATCATAACACTTCTAGCATTGTGAGTACAGCAGAATCCTGCAATCTTTGTGAATGTGAATGGACAATCAACCCAGCGGGCGACAGCTTTACAGCCTCACAGGTCTCAACAACATGCACCAGTGTAAGTATGGATCGCCACTAGGCGGAGCCTCTCAGGCTTCACTGCCACCCAGCGTTCAGGCCCAGACAAGATGTGCATCCAAAACCCCACATAACTAACTTCAACTGGTTGAAACCGTTCAGAGGTCCCTGATTTTAGTTTTGGCCCCTTCTGCCAGTCTCCATAAGGATGCGCGGCGCCCCCCCCAGGCTTCAACAACGTCCGGTGTCAGAATTATTGCAGATGCTGGCAGGCTCTATATTGATATTTCATGTCGGGCCATCTCCTTTCCAGGCACGACAGTCCTGCTCAGCGGCTTTCGGTGGAAGACTGCCAAGAGGCCTACGACTTGTATGAGGTCGAGGCCCAAAGGAAAGAGCGGTCTCTGCTTGAACGAGTCTTACAGCGCATATATTCCGTTCGATATCTCTTCTCGCCAGGTGGCGATTATCATGGCAACTATAGACCGTTAATACCGACCTTGGTCCAGCCTCGCAGGTTTCGACGCATTCTCTTTCGGTTGCCATACTATGGGCTCGTCGTCCTGTCGGCTATTCTGATCCTCACGGTCTTCACAGCCACCTTTTTCCCCTCATACACAAGTCCTCCACCCCATTACTCGTCGCTTAGTGGTCTAGCATCAGCATCAGACCAAGCCGGCCGAGGGAACCCTCGCAATGAAAAGGTCTTTATTGCCGCTAGTTTGTATGACCTGAGTGGGGAATTGGTCTGGGGCCACTGGGGATCCAGCATTCTCCAGCTCATCGATCTACTTGGGGAAGACAATGCTTTTCTCAGCATATATGAGAACGACAGCGGAGCCGAGGGCAAGCAATCCCTAGCTGATCTGAAGCCACGGGTGCCATGCAACAACTCCATCATATACGAGCATCATCTAGGCCTGGAAGAGCTCCCAAAAATAATCGTCCCAGGAGGCAAAGAGCGAGTTAAACGGATTTCGTACCTAGCCGAGACACGCAACCGTGCTCTCCAGCCCCTGGACGAGCCTACGCAGGCACATTTCGACAAGATCCTATTCCTGAATGATGTAGCATTTAACCCCGTCGAGGCGCTGCAACTCCTATTCTCAACGAACGTCAACGACGACGGCATAGCGCAGTACCGAGCCGCTTGCGCCGTCGACTTCATCAACCCTTTCAAATTCTACGACACCTACGCCACGCGCGACCTGGAAGGCTACAGCATGGGCCTGCCCTTTTACCCCTGGTTTTCGAACTCCGGCAGCGCCCAAAGCCGCAAAGACGTTCTCAGCGGGAAAGACGCTGTGCCGGTCCGCAGCTGCTGGGGAGGCATGGTCGCATTCGACGCTCAATTCTTCCAACACGACAAAGGAAGGCTGGCTGCTGAAGCAGCAGGAGGTAATCTCCCAGCTCGCTTCCGCGCCTCGCAGGATGTGAATATGTTCTGGGATGCTTCTGAGTGTTGTCTCATCCATGCAGATATCCAGGTCCCGAGGGAGCATATTGGGGAATCCGGGGACAACGAGGTGACGGAAACAGGGATATACATGAATCCTTTCGTGCGTGTCGCATATGACGAGCGCTCTCTATCCTGGCTTTGGACTACGCGGCGCTTTGAGAAACTCTACTCTATTCTCCATAATATCGGGAATCACCTTGTTGGTTTGCCTTGGTTTAACCCCCGGCGGAAGGAAGTGCCTGGGCAACGTGTCCAAGACGCGGCCTTTATCAACGATGAAGGAGGAGCTGGCTCCTTCCGCTCTGCTGAGAGGACTACTAGTCATGATGGTTTCTGTGGGCGATTAGGGTTGCAGGTTGTTGTTCCACATCGCGAAGAAGGGAAGGGGTTTGAGAGTATACCAATGCCCCGTTCCTAGAAAAATGGTAAGACTATAGACTAGATTTTAATTAAGTTTTAAACGTTATTTTGAGTGCCAGCCGATTGTATCGCTATAAATATCCCACTACGTACTGGTACTTCCTAACTGCTGTAATTAGCTTGATATGGTTCGAGAGCCCTACTCGACTGTATACTAAGCGGCCTGAGTCAAAAGAACAGCTGTTCCCTAGTAAATAATAAATAAGCCGTATTCATAAGTTCTATTGATCCCAAAAAATATTGAAATTGAAATGGAAACGGAATGGAAATGGAAATGGAAACTGAAATCCAATGAGAACCAATGGAAAGAGAATGAAATTCAACGAAATAGAAATGTAAATGGATATAAAATTGGAACAGGAATTGAAATGAAAATGAAAAGTCGAAGTATAAACAAACAGCCATAACTTAACTAACGAGAGCACCTTCCAGTGAGTTGCTTACCTAAGCAATGCTCGTGTACCGAGAAACATGCGAACATTTTATCTTAACAACCTGCCGGTCTATAGCAGAGGGATTAACAAGGACTCGGCGATGGCAGATACAGGAGCAGCTCATAGCTCACTAGCGTCGCGAATCGCCG
This sequence comes from Aspergillus puulaauensis, assembly GCF_016861865.1. Classification (NCBI taxonomy): domain Eukaryota; kingdom Fungi; phylum Ascomycota; class Eurotiomycetes; order Eurotiales; family Aspergillaceae; genus Aspergillus; species Aspergillus puulaauensis. The sequence goes on along the minus strand of NC_054860.1, from coordinate 561,548 downwards.
CGCTGGTTCACACATATTATAATGGTTTGCCGAATGGCAGCAAGCCTGTCGTGAACGATGATGGGACTGGGCAATGGATTCCTATGTCGGCAATTGTCCTTGTTAAAGGTGGGGTTTCTGCTCTTTGGGTTGTTTCCGGGGAGTCGAGCCTGGAATGGCGTAGTACTGATACTTCATCGTCTATGCTTTTCCTGCCTGGAATCAAGTCGTGTGCACTGATATTGGTCGGGTATATCTACTAACATCACACAGGCGAGGGCACCCCATCAGAATCCGTAACCTGTATCGCCGTCACGTAAGTCCATTAACCCTCCTAATACTCCCAATCCCCTCAGTTAGTAATGCCTTCTAGAAGCGGCGCAAAATGCCTCCCAGCAACCAAAGTCGGCACATGCGAAGGCCTAGTCCTCCACGACTGCCACGCCGAAGTCCTAGCAATGCGAGCATTCAACCGCTGGCTTATCGCCGAGTGCTACGCATTCATAGGCCGCGAGGAAATCCATCGGCGGCCGTGCGACGAAAAACTCTCGCCGTATGTTTGGCGCCGGCCCATACTCACCCGCGACAGTCCCGTCTTGCCGCCTTTTGAAATCAGACCCGATGTTGGCATCTACATGTACTGCACCTGTGCGCCTTGTGGGGATGCAAGTATGGAGCTTGTTATGGCGGAGCAGGATGATCCTACGCCTTGGGTGCCGCCGGCTGCAACTGCGACTACGACTACGACTACAGCTGCGTCAGCTTCGACTTCGAGTCGACCTGGAGAGCAAGCACTCCTAGACGGCCGCGCGCATTTCTCAAATCTAGGTATTGTGCGCCGCAAGCCGGCTCGCAGAGACGCCGAGGCGACAAGGAGCAAGTCCTGCTCGGATAAGCTTGCGCTGCGGCAGGTAACGTCCCTGCTGAACTACGGAGCGAGCTTACTCGTTGCCGTGACTGCGAATGCGTATCTCAAGGGCCTAGTCCTTCCGGAGGAAGAGATTAGCCGGACGGGCGTTGCGCGATGTTTCGGCGCCGAGGGGAGGATGAAGGATCTCGTCGGGAGGACATGGCCGATTACGGAGACGAATGCGGATACGCCTGGTGTACAGGGTCTGCCGGCGAGCGAGACACAGGACAGGCATCGGTACGAGTTCAGACCGTTTGAGGTGCTATCAATACCCGATTCACAGCTGCGAGCGCTTTGGAAGTTCCGGAAGCCCAAGGCCTCGGATCCGGGTCAAACAGCCGCACAGCTAAAGAAGAGCAAGCCGGGCAATAAAACAGTCATATGGATCCGTGCGCCCACGATAGACCACGAATCTGAATTCGGATACCCGTCTCTAGTGAGCCGTCTGCAAACTCTCCGCGGTTCCAAAACTGGCGTTTTCGAAAATATCATTGGCGGCGTCAGGCAGGGTCACAAATCGTCGGATCCTGGGTTGGCGGGTGCGTCGGCGTTGTCGAGGTGGCCGCTGTGGTTGCATTGGAGGAATACTATGTCGGTTACCCAGCTGTTGCTTGGGGAGCATGAGGTTCGCGACGGCGATGGGATGGCTAGTAATGTTCTGGGAGCGACAGGTGCGCTCCCGGCGTTTCTAGAGGAGAAGTATTGCGGATTCAAAAAGCCGGATGGGTATAAGAAGTCTGGTTGTATCAAGGCGAGGAGAGATGCTGTGCAGGCTGCTAAGGAGGTTCTTGGAGGGTGGGTGCCGAATGTAAAAGATGACAACTGGCCCCAGCAGGAGTGGGAGGATGAGGATTTTGGTAATGATGAGGATCCCGGGACTTCACCGGATACGGAAAGCTCACAGGGATCTTTTGATTCAAGAGATTCGAGAGATTCAAGAGATGGCCCTGGTGCTTCAAAGAGGCGGAGGCTTGATGTTTAGAAATTTTATATTCAATGATCACGATTGTTTCCAATCTGAATTAATTATAATAACATGTACATAAACTTTTCCGTCATCAAAAGAAGAGATGATTGAATTAAGAATTAAATAGCGTAGGCGTCAAAAGATCATAAAATGAGCCCTTAGATCGAAAGGGCCTTAGTAAAGCCCTGGAATGATACGGCTGCGGACAAGAGAAGTGTATCGATCCCAGTCTTTGCCGTATTTTCTCTTGCACTTTTCTTCGTCACGTCGCTCACGGTGAAGGAGAAGAATGCCAAAGTAGATCAGGAAGAAATAAGTGAAGATGAGGGCCCAGCCGCGCGATTCGGGTGTCTGCGCGGCTTGCTTCTCGAGCTCGCCCGTGGAAGGGTTGATGCTCTCGAGGATCACGAACCCGGAGATCCCGGTGGGCAGGGAGTACGACCACGACATAAGCCAGTCACCGAGGTAGTTGATATGACGAGCTAGACCCCACCAGCCGGAGGTCATCAGCTTGGACCCAGTGGCGGTCTCGATGTACTTGATGTCCTTGACACGCGGGTCATTGGGGTCTGTACGGAAGCGGTTTTTCTGGTTGTTGGCTCCGCGAAAGATCATGTACCCTGCGGCCGTCGGCGCCAGCACGAGCGCGATACCCTTCGGGCCTAGTTCATATGGGAACATGGCCAGGTATCGGGTTTGGAAATTGTACAGGAAAGGAACCCAGGTGAGGTCACCGAAGGAAAGCATGTAGCCAAAGCCGTCCATAATCACGTCCATGGTAGTCAAAATCGCGGGCTCCATGTAAAGCCCATCGAGAACGTAGAAAGCTTGGAAGAAGGTTGAAATGACGATGGAGTCCGTCACGTATCCATAGGTTCTGTACTGACGCGCGATGTTGGACAGGTTCATGATAATCCATCCCAGCAAACCAGGGCGCATTTCCATCCAGACCTTGATATCGATGGTTCGGGATGCCTCACTAACAAACGGAATTGGAAGTTTCACTCGGGGGTTCAGTTCGCGTCCAATGAAAAAATCGTAGAGCACGTTGCCGGAGTGTCCACCTGGGGCTAGCTGGCGAAGCTCCGGGTTGGGCTGTCCGGGCGCAGGAACGGAGAAACTCTTGATGTAGACAAAGATTGCAAGCGTCGAGCAAATAATCAAGTTCGAGGCTATGACCTGCGGATAGTTGTCCCAAAGGAACGTCCAAACAACAAAGTCCGCTCCATCCAAATAAGTGCCGGCAGCCAAGCCGGACAGAATCAGCACAGCAGTAGGGAAGGCTATTTCACGTCAGAATATGCAGTCAAGCGCCAACTGAACAAGGTCGTACCGTTGAACTTGTACCAGAGTCTCCCACCGCAAGCCAGTTCAGTGCCCTCCACCACCGGGCCTGGTAGGACCACGTACAGCACCAGCTGCAGCAGGTAGTAGCTCAGAACCCACAACAAAACCTCCGTATCGTAAAGCGCTGGGATACCTCCCTCGGGCCAGCCAACCTCCTGCTTCAATTTGTCGAGCGTCAGGGTAGACGGGTGTAGCAAGGACGGCGCGGGGCAGCCGGAGACATCGTTGCACAGGAAGGTGAAGGCAAACAGGAGGACAGGGAGACCGAAGATAATCGCAAAGCCACCGTAACTAGACCAGTCAGTGACCGAATTGGAAGCTGGGGAGAAGCAAAAGCGTAACGTACGGGCCAAAGAACTCGTAGCCTCGCTTCTCTGGAACAGGCTGTATAGGAACAGAAGGTTTGGAATCCTTCTTGGGCGCCATTTTCGAGAAACGCAGGCAAGGAGAAAGCTCGATTGCGGTTGATAGAGAAGACCAATGGGGCGAGGTCTATTTAACTTCCATCGATCGATCTCCGCAACGACCGCCTGAGGCCGGATCGACTGGAGCCGGAGGAACGAAGGAGTCCGCGGGCAGCGAGAGCTGTGCAGTGTGCAGTGACGCTAAGAGCTAGTGAGGAGCAGAAGAAAGAAGGGCGCCAAGGAACGAGCTCCTCTCCGCATCCAATCTGCGACGTTTCATCTCCTGCCAACGAAGTTGCAGTGTCAGCATTATCAGCAGTCTTTTCAATCTTCACAGGCCCCTGTCTCTATTCTTCAGGCTCACTCTTACGTCTACTTACTCCCGCCACGCGCACTGCTTTCCTCGACTCTGTCTCTAGCTACCGCTCTCTCCTCGCTCGACCTGCCGCCGCCCGACTCGCGCTGGGCCCAGGATCCCCGCGATGAAGTCCCCAACCTCGATCCTCAGCCTCCTCCTGGCCTCTGCCTCCTTGGCATCTGCATACGCCACTCCTGGATCTCCAGACTCCGCTGGAAAGGTGGCATCGTGTGTCGCGCGGTCTCCGACTACAGGGCTCTACTATGATCTGAACACCTTGACGGTACCACCGCTTCCGAGCGACGAAAAGTCCCGCAAATACGCCCGAGAGGAAAGCTGGCATGTGAAAGGATACGATTATGGTGCCAACTTTACGCTGAATATATGCGGGCCCGTCATTGAGGAGGTCACGGATGTCGTCGGGGTGGAGGAGAAAATGTGGCAGAATGTCAGCGCATACTACCAGAAGGACGACAAGACATATTCAATCGGGTTTGTCGCTCCCAGGCTGCGATGGGTGGATTTTGGAGCTGACACAATGCAGGCAACAAGCGTCCGATCCATTTTTCCGAGGCCGTAAGCTTCTCATGAACTATACAGACGGCTCGCCGTGCGATGGCGAGTTCATTGAAAAAAGCTCGCACAACAAGTCGACGATGCTCTCGTTCCTATGCGACCGTGATATAACCGCGTCCACGCCGCTGATTTCGTTCGTCGGCACCATGGACCAGTGCACGTACTTTTTCGAAGTCCGAAGCGCTGCTGCTTGCGGCGGTTATAGCAACGACTCTGCTGGACAGGGTCTTTCTCCGGGCGGCATCTTCGGCGTAATGTGAGCAACACCTGCCCGGTCTACTCACTCCAAGCTAACTCGGTCGTTCCTTAGTGCTCTTATCGCCGTCGCAGCCTATCTGATTGGCGGTTGCGCCTACCAACGGACCGTCATGCACCAGCGCGGCTGGAGGCAATGTCCCAACTTCAGCCTTTGGGCGGGGATAGTTGATTTTTTGAAAGTGAGTTTACTATCGTTAATACCATTTCGGCGATCGGCCTGGAGCCATCGCTCCTTTTCCTTGCACAGTAGCCGAAGCAATGCGAAGTTACCGGGTTCACGGCGAGATTGAGCGTTGCTTGGTCTATCATCTCCCCACTTGTTATTTCCTTTCTCTTTATAGAATGTACCTATAGAGCGCGGACCTCGCCATTTCGATAGAAGCCAGGTTTAGCCTCGTCAACAACCTCAAAGAAAGAAGCTAAACAAGCACACTCTATGCTTATCTCTAATGTTCTTCAATACTATATCGCTACATGTGCCACTTTTGCCAGCTTACTCGGGTCCAGTGATAGCTAACTTTCTCCCCGATCGGGAACAAATCCAGGACATGAGCATAGTCCTCCTCTCCTCCCTTGGACGCCTGTTCCGATTCAAGAGATCCCAACCCGCCTTCGCATCCACAGGGGACACTCAGCGCGGCCGGTTCTCCGATTCGCATCGGGGCCGCACAGAGGATCTAGATGCGGAAAACCGACTTATAGACCAGCTGGATGAGGAATGGGATGATTAAGCACAGCGCTCCCTTGTTTTCGCTTGTCTCTAAAGTTTTGAGCCAATAATAGACGGTTTTGATTTGAAATGAAAGTTATGTTTCCCCATGTTGATGTATAATATCTTTGCCGTCTGGTGGTGGGTGCTTCCGAGCGGATATATATTGCTATATGATCGAATGAGTTGAGCGCCGTGGGGCCCTGGTTTCAATTTCATACACTACAATGACTCGTTCATTTCATCAGCGAAGCACTTAGTCACCTGAATATATTGATTTAAGGTCCCCGATCTTGCCTTGCATTGTTTAAATTAACAAATCAACATCAAGACCAAGGTCTGAGCCATCTAAAACTACACTGCCAAGCCAGCAAGCTCTACGGACCATATAATGCCAAGCTAGGTTACTCCACACATCAAATAGCATCATTGGTCTAGTGGTAGAATTCATCGTTGCCATCGATGAGGCCCGTGTTCGATTCACGGATGATGCACTTTCTTTTTGCTTTTTTTATTCATTCCAGCTTTTTACAATTTCCAAGGTTAATATGAGGTCTTGATACCATACATGGACGTTGAGAAGTGTTTGGGTATTTATCAAATCATGGCCTTTTTGCATTTCTTGATCTCCGTTAGGTATCTATATATGCAACTAACCATCCCTGCAGCCAAGTTCGACATTTGCTACTGTATTATTGCAAAGACAGGGTAAAGAAAGATAGTGGAAGTGTAGTAGAGTAGTTAGCGGCGGGGCTTGTTTACGGTGTGCATGAAGAGCCGCAGGTTATTTATTACTTAGTACTAGTGCTAGCAGCGTTTACACGCTTAGACGGCCGTTTATCATGTTGAATATTATATTCAAGTATATAACATCGAAATCATCAAAACTATCATCCCATTCACCTTCCTACCCAAGCTAAAAGCGCAGAAAATAAGCCATCATCCATACCGATTGACCGACAAAACTGTCCGAGCAGACAGTACGCCACAGATCCAAAGGCATAGGGAAATAGTACATAAATGGCATAACAGAGACAGGAAAAAAAGAAAAACAACATCGTCGAATGCAATTGATCATACAAAAAGCTGGTTGGCCTACTCTTTCATCTGCGACCCACGGTTCATTCCTGCCATCCCGAGATCGTATGCGTCCATGGGCATATTCCCGGCACCGCCAAAGGCAGACAAATCGGCCGCATTAGCATCCGGTTGGGAGCTTGGGTCGAGATCGGCGCCTGCACCGATCGGGTCAAGGTTAAACGGGAGGAACCAGGCGCTGGGTTGGTAGAACTCGCCGGTCCCCGAAGGTGCGTTAGGGTCCATCTCGCCCGGGAAAAGGCCGCCGGTTTCTTGAGGGGGTGCTGCTACGTCTGCGCCGTTCATCACTGGGAAGGGAGGCTGGTCATTCGGGACGTACGAGGCTGGCGATGGCTTGAAACCCTCGAATGAGTCGTAGACAAATTGTCGGTCTATTTGTGGGAGCTGGTCTGTCACCGAGAGGCCGAAGTCGAAGGGAGGCTGGGCGAATGCTTGTTGACCACGGTTTTGTTGGAACATCGGCTGCGGGAAGCCTGTACCTGACGTTCCGAGAATGCCTGGGGATGTTTCCATATTGACATCGACGATCTGTTGAGAGGCGGATGTCGGCGTTGCTTGGTCCACTGCCGCTGTGTCAATCCTGCTGCCGGCTCGGGAGTGTTTTCGATGGATAGTGCTGGGTTTTGGTGTAGGCGAAAGACTGGCGAAAAAGTCCTCAACACTCTGTAAATCAGGTTTCTGGCTCATCACCGCCTCGTCGTCGTTCTTTCTAGACGGGTGGTCCGGATCCTCCCAGTGCTGTCGTGACACACCATGCGGGTACTTGTCGAACCAGTCACCATACTGGAACATGGGTGTGATGGGACCGTTGTGAGTGGCGACTGTGCCCTTGATTGCGGCATCTGCGAACTGTCGGTAACGGTCTTTCGCACTCTCCACCATGTAATGGAACATGCCCCAGTACTTCTTCATCTTGTTGAGGTAGCGGTAGGTATGTCGGAGGTTCTCCTTGGATCGAGCTTCTAGCTGTGTGTTTTTGGAAAAGATGCCCCAGATGTGAACGGTACTTGCCGAGTACGCACAGTATCCCGCGAAAGGAACCGTCAGAGGATATGGCGCTGCATGATCGATAAGACTGGAGATGTGATGGGCGGCTTCCACGGCTGCTCGACCTGCATTGCTGAGGAATGTTCGAGGCATATCTCGAGGAGGGCGTCCGCCAGGTGATAGAGGAATGGCGAACTGATTCAGAAAGAGAGTATTCTGATGAATGATAATGTGCAGGAACAGAAACTGGTTAGCGACTCGGTCCGCTGCGTGGACTTGTAGGTTTTCATAGGTGAAATGCAAATGGCTCGGTAGGGAAGCAGAAAAGTCTTCGATCTGCTTTTTAAGTCGCGAGTACCCGGACTCTGGTGACCACAGCGGGTGATTATCTCGTCGTTTTCCACCAAGGTTTAGATAGTCTACTATACGGCCCCAAATAACGACGGCACGAATAATGTATGCCAGCACACCCATATTGGACCTTGCATTGGATAACTGGCCAACATCTTCCGGTACTGGGTTGAGCACATTGCCCTCCAAGTCTTCAGTTGGCCCTGGGATCTCCATTTGAAAATGCGCCTCCTTGATAGGAAGCTGAATTTGAAGGAACTTCTCGTTACCAATCGGCGGACGTTGGCTGCCGGACGAGTTATAACGGTCCATCAGGAAGCAAGCCCACATTGTGCGCCTTCTTATCTCTCGATCGGTAAAGCTGAGCTGGGTACCGCCGCCATTGCCTTGCGCCAGCAGCGGATCATAGTCGAGCTCTCGGTGGAGCTGTAGAGCGTAGGCCATGCGCATGGCTTGACCGCCAAACGACCAACTGCGCCCACCATGGCACGTACCGAACTCATGGAGGCCGAGAAGTAAGAACACAGTCAAGATAGTAATATTAGGTTCATCGTGTCGCTTGAGCGCAATATTAGCGGCCGGACTGGCCCAGTTCTCTCCGCGTAGGAACGGGGGTTCAGAGTTGATTTGCGGGTGGGTCGAGAATCGGGCGGAGACGGCGCAAACGGCAAGAATGAGCACAGGAGGCACAGTCCGGGCTTTGAGTCTGCGTACGAAACTGGGTTTATGAAGAAGTAGATATGACTGGCCGTAGACGCAGTCAAAGAACACCTCTGCGAGGTGTTCTTGGATCTCGAGCGAGGGCAGAAACTCGGCACCCTCGGTCATCAAATCAGGCCCATCAGATTTGCCCTCACGCCGCATGGGAAACGTATCCTGAGGCCCGCCGCCGTTTCGGCTCGCGTGTGCCCACTGCTCCATTTCAGCGGCGAAGGCTTCATCGGCCGACCTCTTCTTCTGGGTCTTGGTGGTCTGGCCCGGCTGCGGCGGTCGCACATTGGACCGACCGATCGCTGCCATATCCCTCGTCTCGTCCTTGGGGATCGTCTTGATAACCCGGTCCTCCATCCGCTTCAGCCGCTTATCCAGCATCGCCATGTAATCCGTGCGGGGAGCCGCCTTGCGAGTCGTGACCTTGTACACACAGGGAATGCGCGACCGCGAGCAGTGCTTGCACGCGGGCTTTTCACCGGAGCATCGAATCTTCTTCCGTCGACATGCAATGCAGGCCAGCGGCAGCCGCTTCCGCTCCTTGCCGGCCTTGGTCTTCATCTCGGTCCATGCGGGCCTGTCCCCGGACTGGTCCTGGTTTTGGGAGGGGTCGTCGTGCGGATCGAGGCCGTGGTCGTGGCCTCCATCTAGGAATGTGTGGTTTGAGTCGCCCGTGGCCAGGGCGCTCCCTGGCTCGCGCGAGCTGGCGGGGCTGTGAGAGTCGAAGTCGTCGGGGAGAGCGGCGCCGTCGTGGTTCGGGGCTAAGGGAAGTGAGGCGTTTGTCGCAGGGGACTCGTCGGACTTGAGCGGGATCATGATGGGCGCAGGTACCCCAGCGACGGGGAGTAGATCATAGTTTGGAGGGAGGGAAGGGGGGGAGAGGGGAGAGGTGCCCAGTAGGACGGAGAATGGGCAGCAATAAGATCGCAATTATTATCTGGAGGCGGAGACGACGAACTGCAGCTGCAATGGAACGAGTCGGGGAAGCACGAGGGTCTTGGCTGCACAAGGTCTGGGGGATTAATAAGCAGCATAACTACTACAACACACAGTGACCAATTACCACTACGTATTTAATACACCTGTAGTCCTGTTTCAACCAGCTGTGCGCGCAACCGATGTCATCAGCGAAATGCATTGACCATAATTGGGCGAACCGAAAACAGCTCCGGCGCAAAAATTGAGCGAACCAGCAGAACAGAACACCAACATGGGGCTGTTTTGCAGACCCCTCAACATCTACTCTTGTGCAATTATTGGGTTCAACCTGCCGGGATCGCCCGGACGCGGCTCTTGTCTCGGCTGTTAGATTATCATTCTCATATAACTATAGCTCTACTTTCTAGTTTGTACTGATTCTATCTAGACGCGGTAGCGAAATCCAGGTGTGTTCCAGTCGGTCGCATCACGGTCCACTGTTGGGGTGGTAGACCGGATGAGCGGAGATTCTTCAGTACTGTCCCGGTGAATGCCTGGCTGGTCTGAACCTGACGGACCGGGAAGCCGAATGTGTTCATCGTGATCCCGTCGAGCGTTGAGACGTCGCAGGTAAGCGTAGAGAGAAACCGACAGCGCTGCTGCAAGTGCATAGCAGATAAGAATCCCCCGGAACGAAGACTCGTAGCGTGGCGCCTCATTAGCATCGAACAGGTGAGGCCCCGCGATATTCCCTATACAATATGCAATGAACATCGACCCTGTCATGGCCATCTTCTTGGTGACGCCCTTGTAGTTGGTCTGAGCTAGGGACATCGTCAACGGTAACGCGCCGGGACCTGTAGCCAGGAGGAAAAACCCTATAAGCTGGACGCCTTGGGCAACGTGGTAAACGCGAGCGTAGACCAGGATAGCCCCGGTGCCGGAGCATGCTAGGACGCATGCGATGAGGATGCAGTTGAGATTGCGGGCTCGTCCAGCGAGCCATCCCGTGAGTATAATCGTTGCACTGCTGGTGAGACTAAGCGGGATATGGACCAAGGTGGATTCCAGGGCTGTGAAGCCAAAGGATTTGATGACGAGGTTGGCGAAGTTCTGAATGCCGCCATTAGGTATCTGGGTCAGGACGACAATCGCCAGAAGATGCCATGTTTTTGGATCGCGAAAGCATTCCACTGCTTGGTCTGGATTCCACTCGGATGTCTCTGTCTGGCCTGTCCCAGCTGTGATGGCGCGACGAGATATAAAAGCCCTTTCTTTTTCTGTCAAGAAAGCTGCACTGGAAATCGTATCCGGTAGGAATGCGAGAATGGCAAACCCCCAGATGAAGGTGGCAAGGCCAAGGATGATGTACATCCACCTCCAAGGACGGAGAGGGTGCTCTATATGGCCGATACCATACGCTAGAACATTGCCAACCAGTCCTCCGACAGAATTACCCGAGAACCAGATACCGGTCCGAACGGGGATCTCGTCGCGGGTGTACCACGTTGTGGTAATGAACATGAAGGCTGGTGTGATGGTTGCCTCTGCAACACCCAGCAAGAACCGGACTGCGAGTAAGCCTCCGTAGTTGACACAAGCAGCAGTCAGGGAGACCACGACACCCCAAAGGAGAGTGTTGATAGCCAAGTACTTGGCCACCGGGACTCGAGGGATGAGAAAGTTGGTGGGCTATTTGGTCAGTACTGTGTTACAAGCGCGAGGGAGTCAGTCATACCCATTGCCAGACAAGATATCCAAAGTAGAAAATACTCGACACCCAGCTATACTGCTGACCGACCAGATGCTGAGATTGTTAGCTGTGGTAGGTATAAATGGGAGGTGAATTTACGGTATCCTCGATCAAGCCAAAGACGGACGCACTGGACAGGATGGTCTTGTCCATGAAACTGAGCATGTAGGTGGTGAACAAGAGGGGGATCAGCCGCCGGTCGACCTTGCGCACGACTCGCGATGGGACAGCGGCGAGCTCATCGTACTCATCCTCATCGTGGTTGCGGTCCATGTGGTTGAGTGGAAGTTGTTGCGGGGAAGTTCAAGCTTTGAATTCTTACGGTAATTCTTCATCGATTGATCTCAACTTCACGTAATCAGCGTTCCACAGATTCAGACCCAGGAATCTAACAATAACAATTAAATAACAATATTATCTCGATCGCAGTCGGCACGGGCCGAAGCATCAGTTCGTCCACGCAAGCCACCAGTTAACTAACTACATAGCTACGTGTGCTTCCTGTCTTCTCTCCTGTAGCGGACGCCATGGCAGGCAAGAAGATACTTCGAGAACAATCCGGTCGCAAAGTCATCGAATTCGTCGTAGTTCGCTCCAAGACGATACGCCGCTGCAATTCCCGAGACACACGCGATTTCGTGCATATTCTACCACGGTTAGCAGAGATAGCCATGAAGGAACCAGGTTGACACTGACAACCAGAGTCCACGCCCCAGCAAACAGGGTCCTGTTCTTCCCATTGATGAACATCATCCCAGGCACAACCCGCAGGTAATGCTGCCACCGATGGCCAAACTGATGCCACCATTTCTGCCCAATAATCTTGTCCTTGTCAATCGCATCCCACGTCCACAGATCCTGCCGCTGCTTGTCGAGGAATATCGTCTGGTACACATGCTGGTCTGGCGGATAGGGCCTGTTCCCAACGCCCACGCTCTCTCGGAACTGGTGCTGGTAGTTCGAGCAGTCAAACCCCATCTCGATCTTGTCCTGCTCGCTACCATACGAATGCGTGAAGTACATCGGGTTGAACCCCGTCCAGCCATCTTCCTCGCATGTCGACGCCGCTCTCGCAAACGCGAGCTGTTCTTCTCGCTCTGTTGTCGTCGCTGCAGCGCAAAGCTCATCTCGGGCCTTCGTCTCAAAGACACTGTTGAAATATCCCGCATCGCTATGTGTGATCGTCACGTCGTCAAAGAACTTCACGCCCCCAAGAACCCATTTCTCCTTCCATGTCGCGTGCCGTCCGAGAATCTTCAGCGACTCGTCTGCAGGCGTACACAGGACCATCTCGTCAAACTCCTCCTCCACCTGCTGCCCATCCTGCGTACGCATACCCAACACAACCCCAGCACCATCTCTGCGCAAAACCTCCACCTCCATCCCAAGCAAAACCCTAACCCCCTTCCTCATTTCCAAATCCCTCCTCCAATCCGCATAAAACTGCCCTAATCTCGGAAACGTATACATCACCGGCAACCCACTCACCAGCCCTTCCCGGTCAAACACCCAAAGCCTCATCTGCGGATCCCCAAAGAGCCTCTCCAACAACCCCCCAGCAACATTCGGCGTCTGGTTCCCCGTCCCCAGAAACAGCGCCACCAGCGGCAAAAGCATCTTATTCCCAAACTCGGTGCTGAAGCGGAATAGTTTTAATAGGACCTTGATAGGCAGGATCCCGAAGACCGGGAACCCGTACTTGATAATCTTCAGCACGCGGCCGAACTTTGAAATCTCATTCTGGAACTGGTCCACAAGACGCGAGGGGAAGACGTTCGTGAAGAAACTATCGCTTCCCTTTCCGAACGAGACTTGCAGTTTTACTTCTTGTGCGCTGTAGCCCTGGTCGTGGAAGAGTTTGAAGGTGTGTTTGAAGATCGAGCTGCCCCCCTGAACGCCGTCGTTGAGCCAGGATGCGCCGTGTTTGGAGGCGTCGAGATCTAGTGAGGTTGCTTGCCCGCCTGTTTGGGCGGCGCAGTCGATGAGCGTTACGTTGAATTTCTGGTGTTTTGCCAGTGTTGAGGCGCAGGACTGGAATGGTTATCATTCATTCAATTACTTGACTATGTTTAGGTGTGTACCATTCCTGCTGCACCGGCGCCGATGACGGCGATGCGCTTTTGTTTGCTTGCCATTGTAGGCTGAATTTGATAATACGAGCAGAGTATATAAAGTATTAAATAGTTGATGGTTTATTGTTTCGTTAAAGTTAATGATGAGTTATCGTGTAGGTAGTGTGGTGATGTCATCCCAGCAGCATAAAATAATATAGCCAATTACAAAGTTCAACATCAAACCCTTCAGTATATAAATCAAACGTGTAGTAATAATTATAATAGACGGAAATCAAAACATAACTTGGTATCACCTGCGCAGGAGGATATAAGATCTCAGACCAAAGGCGAGATAGGGCTGTTATAACGCGGAAAGAAGTCGGGGCTGGTATCATATTGCAGATCTGCTCGGAGATTGAAAAGCAGTATACTGCACTGGCAGCTATTGGAGTTTTTGGAGTAGCAGTTGTTGGAGTTGGATCACTGCTCCTTGGATTGCTCCCTCAGATGGGCGTTGCGCTTGCGCAATGTCGCACGCGCTGCTTATTACTGCGCCTTAGGTCGACCGCGCGAGCGAGGAGCCGCGTTTGTTAGAGAAGACACAATCTCCTCCCCAAGAACGTGGAGATTCCAAGCAGGAACCACAATCCAAAGACCGCTGCGAGCTGATTAGCACTAGACGCGCGATGAAGTAGACAAAACATACTTGAGGAGAACCCAGGCGACAAGAGGCCAAAACTCATTATGGCCGATGTTCTCAAAGTTTGAGAAATATTCCTGCAGCCCTATAAACCGTTATCTCTGACTGTCGCGTAACTTTGCGCCACACTTACAGTAAAGCAGAGTCTTTGAGACTGTCGCAACCGAGGAACTGAAGGCCGCCAGCAATGCAGTTGCACCCACGCGACCCGCGACGACTTTATCCACGGCAAGAAGCCACGACAGCGTACTTTCAGATCCACGCGACGACTTGGAGGAGCCCCTCGCAGGCGCGCCGTGAGCGTACACAACATACAGATAGTACAGGTAGCCAGCGGTCTCGACGAGGTTCAGGATGGTTTGCGCAGCGGTGAAGCCGTTATTCGCATTATACGCAGGCCAGCCGTAGATGTAGTCGACGTTCCCGTACCACGCGTACCCGGACCAAAGCGCGTGCCATTTCCCGCCGGGCATTGAGTGCGGGCGCAGCAGCACGTACGCCGCGTCCCAGAGGACGAGCGGGATGGAGAAGAGCAGCCAAAGCGTGACGGCGGTTGTTGGCGTGTGGACCCATTTCTTGGACGAGACGCTGTTGTTTTCGGAGGATGAGGACGGCGTGGAAGCCTTTGTGGCGGAGGGCGACTGGTACTCGCGGGGGTGGTGGCGCGTTGAAACCATGATTGTCGAGGACGGTATAGGGGTCGTACGATCCGGGGTAGTGGGGTGGGAAGTTGAGGCAGCACTTGCGAAGGCCGAGAGATCGTAGGATTGAATACAGGGATTGAGAGAGGAACAGGAAAGGATGTTAGTGGACGCGACAGAGAAGTAGAACAGCGCCGGCCCTGGCGCTAAGCATGAGGGGAAGGGGGAGGGACTCAGGGAGGCTGGAGAATGGGGGGTGATTGGAGACTGCGACTGCGCCGTGACTGGTCGTGACTGACTGTGATTGGACAGTGACGTCACTGGCTCAGCCACACCAGCCACGGATGTGGCTAAGCAGCAGCCAGTATACAGAGCAGAGCAGACTACTTAGTAGCCAGTCTATCTTAGCGGAAAGATCCAATGAATATAGACTAAGTGATAGGGAAGAGTGAGACCAATATGGTATAGAGATGTAATGTTGAACAAAAGAAACCAGCCCTTGCCAAGAAGAGAAGCATATATAAAGTAGGTATAGATGGGCATCTTTTTGAACACCAACCATACAATTATTAAATTACCACCCCTTAAACAACTCCATCTCCCCGGCTCGACGCAGACGACAACATAACTGCATTCTCCCCAACACCTACTATCTTCTCCCGATCATAAAAAATCCCCGCAATCGGCGCACCCCACTTCGTCGGCGAGGATGTATTTGTATTCGTATTTGACTCACTCACCGGCGTCGACTCCCCAAAGACCTCGCGGTCTGCGGTGTTCATACGCACAGGCGAGTCGCGATCGCGCGGGTCAACCAGCCCCATCCTAACGAACAGCGGCTTCCACGTTGACGCCGCGACGCAGAGGATGTTCATTCCGTGCTCGATGAGCGACCAGAAGACCACGGGGACGACGGTCCATGTTAGTGTGGATTCGGAGGAGAGGCTGAGGTAGACGAGGCGGATTGTGGTTGCTATGCATGTGCTGTTGATTACATTTATTAGTGAATGGTTCGTTGTTGGGGTGGTTGGGGGAACGGACATGGAGCTCAGCCCTAGCAGGACATGGATGGAGAGTTTGGTGCGAAAGTGCATCATCGTGCCGTGGAGGAGCATGAATGGCATGATGAGCCCGAGGACGACATCGGCGAACAGGATCCATACGGCCTGGACGAGGACTATGACAGTGCGCGACGAGTAGACGCCGCAGTGGCCTTTTGCGTTGGAGTTGCCGAACTGGTTCCAGTAGTAGGAAGTTGGTTTGCAGTAGAGTACGGCTTGGATAATGGTGGCCGTGGTGATGATTGCGCCGGTGATCATGAGGACGAGCAGGACAGCATATTGGAGTCTTGTTTGGATGAGGCGGCGGAGTGTGCAGGTGAAGGAGAGTTTCATGAGGTATGTCCCGACTGTGTAAGAGATTTGGCAGATGAAGACATACTGGAGGTATTAGAGCTGGAGGAGATGGGATATGGAGAGGAGGAGGTACCTTGAGTCCTTTTCGACCGTATTCTGGCGAGGGATATATGACCAGAGGGATGTGTCGCGTGAAGTGGCAGTATATGGAAATGGTGGCGGTTACTGTGAAGAGGAACTACCAGCCTGTTAGATAGTATACTTTAAACAGACAGGGCACGTACCAAGGAAATTACTGCCAGATAGTCATCAAGAAAAGGGCCTTTGCGTAGGTGAATGCGCACAAACAACCGTACGCCCGTGAAAGCCCAACAAGCGACGAGGAAGCAGATACCAGCGACGCCACATGCTATCAGGTCGTAGACCATGGCGGACCAGTAGCAAAAAGGTAGCACAAGGTGAGGAGCTTAACCGCGATTCTGGGAAGACAGGAAATAGTGGCTTTATTGCAGGACAAAGTGCAGCAAACAAAGAAGCAGACACCCATTTCTCAGACAGCACTAGAGGACTCGAGGATCACCGCATAATGCAACTGGCCATAAATCTATACGATCATCCTGATTGAGCTATAAGGGGGATTGCCTTTCTTTCAACTTTGAACCTTGTTGGGTGGACCAGTGCAGCCCTAACCCAGCGCGATCTGCTCCTCCCCTTGATCCTCCCAACTTTAAATACGGACAGCTGGAGAACGATCCCTGCTTCTGTGGGAGTAGCTTGCGCACGGTTCATGCGTTGAAGCAGCCTTTAAACAACTAGATTCTCATTTACGACACTATTGAGTTAGACGAAGTCGCTCCAATTCCTCGACCTCATCGCCCCCCAAGAGACCCAGCGCCTCCCTGCGACTCTTCGCCTTAGGGTCAAAGAAGGGCTTCTCCGCCAGTGCCGTAACGCGCGTGCCATGACGAGGCTCAGAGCCTTCATAGTCCCAGCTCGCATTGTGGATGGTAATCCTAAACCGTTAGCACCCACTCACCCTTATACAGTAGAAGATAGTGGGGGATAGACCTACCGATTATCCCACAAAGCACTTGTCCTAGGACTCCACTTAAACCGCACCTGGATGTCCACATTCTTCTCAAACACATCATACAGATACCCCAGGATCAGGTCACTCTCCGCGCGATCCAGCCCAACAATCCGATCCGTCATGGCGCGGTTCACCCACAGCGCCTTCCACCCCGTCGCCGGGTGCACGCGCACAATCGGATGCTCGCGCTCTACGAACTTAGGCCCGGCATCCGGGTTCTTGCGGTCTAGATACGGGTGCGCGGAGCGGTAGATGGCTGTGCGGCCGTCGATGATCTGTCGGAAGGCTGGGGATAGTTTCTCGTATGCGGCGTATCCGCTTGCCCAGAGCGTGTCTCCGCCGATGGAGGGGACGGTGTCGTTGTGCAGGTGCGTTACCCCTGCGGGCTGTCGTTCGTGGACGAGGTCTGTATGCCATCGTGAGGCGCCTCCGGGGCGTCGGAAGTTGGCTGGGAATTCTGTTGCTTGGAGGGCTGGCCAGATTACGGAGACGCCAGGGAGGCCGGGGACTTGCGCGACTTGGGGCTGTATGAGCTAGTTAGTACTTTACTCGATTCTTCTCCGTTACAATTAGCGGCCAAAGGGTACGATTAGACCGGCGTACGTGAACTTCAATCTCGCCGTACCATTCTCCCAGTTCTCTCTGTTGCTGCGGCGAGATATCCTGGTCTCGGAAGAAGACAACGCTGCGCTCGGCTATCAGCAGGCCCAGCTCGTCTTTCTGCTGGTCCGTCAAGTCCTTTAGCTGCAGGCCTACGATTTCCGTTCCGATGTGCTTTGTCAAGTGGATGACTTCCTTTGCTGCAGAGAGGAGGGCCTTCTTTTCCGGGTCTGCGCGGCTACCGGGGTCAACGTGTTTACGATCGTAGTCGCGGATCCGGTAGACATCGTCTAGATACAGGGGGCGGGACGGACGGTACGGATATCCGTTCGAGAGGTCGATCTCAGCTTTTTGAAGCCTTTCTAGGGTTGTCTTGGGGAGGCCGAGCGTGTCCTTCCTTGGCTCTGCCACGTCCACGATGCTTGGGTCGATTGGGGCTGGGGCCATGGTCACAGTGAGTCTAAGTCAATCAGATAGTAGATATTATAATAGGATACCAAAGCTTGGTCTACGATGTGGAACCGACGGGGACAGGCATTATATCTACTGGATTCTGGCATTGGTGTTCGTGATACGCATCTCGAGCGTTGAGAGGACATCGATCACACCATAGTTTGGGTTCATTGGCACCACAGGCGTCGTATATCCCGATGGCTCATACCCCTCCTTACCCCTCCTCTCTGTCTCACTGACTCGCCATTATTCGGTTGGATGTCCCGTTGGATGTCCGTTGGATGTTCTGTTGGAGAGACTCATCTCGTCTTGCAGGGATACAATCACGCCTGGGCCTGCATTTCTAATCAGCACCCCACGCCAAAGCGCATTCCAACAATTTAATTCCAAAAGAGAACACGCAATTCCGATTTCCCGATTTCCAGACGGACCAAGTCTGGCAAGACACAGCCGGACTGTGAATTGCCATAATGACACCACTGTAATCGTCGATAGCGTTACCGTAGGCTCCACGGACCCCTAACGAGCGCCAGTCCGTTGATAAACAGGCGGTACTCCAAGCTCTGCGCTGTAACCTCCTGATGTTAAATACAAACTCGCATTGCCAGTGCGATATCGCGACAACATGACTCGCCCACAGATTCGCCGAGTCGCAGTTATCGGCGCAGGCATTAGTGGTGTCGCGTCTGCGGCGCACTTGCTCAATGCCGGGTTAGAGGTGACCGTGTTTGAGAGGAGCCATGCAGCTGGAGGTGTTTGGTATGCCGGCCTTACTCTTGGATGCTCAATTATCTAGAGATTAATCAGGTGCCAGGCTGTACGATGAACGGAAAGCGCCCGAGCCATCTTATACATCGTTGAAACCGCTCGAGGCGGAAGCGCATTTCGATACGGAGGAGGGTAGGGATGTTTCTCTTAGCCATGCGCCGCCGGGGTATGCATTCTTTATTAAAAGATAAACAAGCAAGAGCTGATTTATTGGCAGACCGTGCTACAACGGCCTGAAGAATAATGTTTCTACACCCCTGATGCGCGTCAAACTCAATGCCTGGCCCGAGGGGACGCCGGATTTCGTCAGCCACTCCGTGATGAGAGACTATATCCAGGATACGTCGCAGAAAACGGGCGTTCAAGGTATCACAATATACGGGGCGCGGGTTAAGAATATCTCGAAGCAGGGTGGTTCGTGGGAGGTTACGTGGTCGAGACTGGAGCACGACGATGATGGCGTCAGGGAACGAGAACAGATATGGGTGGGTGTCTATGCGTACACTTGTTTTATTCTCTGGCTAACAAGGCTAGACATTCGATGCTGTTGTTGTTGCCTCTGGACATTACCATACGCCTCGAGTGCCGGATACTCCGGGTCTCGCAGAAGCAAAAGCGCGCTGGCCGGAGCGTATCTTCCATTCGAAGCGATATAGAAAGCCGGAGGGATATGAGAAGAAGGTATTTTACTGCATACACCATACGAAATGTCTAGGCTAACAATGTCCAGAACGTCCTCCTAATCGGGGGTGCGGTGTCCGCCATCGACATCGCAAAGGAAATCAGCACCCAAGCAGAGACCGTCTACCAGAGCACGCGAAACGGCGAATTCGACATCTCAGCCAACATCCTCCCCGAGAACGGAGTCCGGATAAGTGAAATCGCGCGGTATGAGATCCTAGACGATGCCGGCGACGCCGACGACAGCAAACCACTGCCGTTGAAAGTGCACTTGAAGTCCGGCCAGGAACTCTGCGGGCTTGACCAAGTTATAATCTGCACAGGATACCAGTTCGCTGTCCCCTTCCTGCCATCGTTCCACGACGACCGTCTCTCTCCAGAAGAAGCGAACGAGACAATCCTCATCACGGACGGGACGCAGGCGCATAATCTGCACAAGGACATCTTCTACATCCCCGACCCGACGCTTGCATTTGTGGGCGTGCCCTTCTACACCGCTACGTTTACGCTGTTCGAGTTCCAAGCCATCACCATCGCGAACGTTTTCTCGGGGAATGCGGAAGTTCCACCCGAGAGCAGCATGAGACAGGAATATAAAGACAGATTAAACAGAAAGGGGTCCGGGAAGCGGTTCCATTCGCTCAAGGACATTGAGGAGGTCTACGTGAAGGAGCTACTGGACTGGATTAACGGGCCGAGGGTGGAAAGGGGTCTTAGTCCCATTGAGGGACATACTGAAACATGGCACCAGGCAAAGGAAGCGCAGCGCGAGCGGCTGAAGGCATTTTTCGAAGACAGCACTCGCAGGGACAGTGGGATCGGGGCCCTCCCAGAGCTCCAGACGTGTAGCGCATGAGCCAAAAACAGGATAGTTAGAGTTAGAAGCCTGCGTAATAGATTATCAATCGTCGGATTTCGGGAATCGGCTTTAACATCTGAATCAGGTATGAATTTTCCTTGGGGGTCGGCGCTTTCTTATCGATGGCCTCGTTCGTACAGAAATGGTGTGCTCTCCTTACATGGGGCTGTGGGTTAAGATATTTTACCCCTCTCCGGCCGTCAAATCGCCTGTCTCCTTTTCCTGGACCGCGGGCGGATTGAGGGACCTTATTGGAGATGGGCGATGGTGCGAATGTTGATGGCGATGAGCAATAATTAGGGCTCGGGACGGCGAGCTGCGTGCGTTTAGCTTGAATGACCCCATCGACAGCTCTCCACTTGCAGCGCCATGCCACATCTTGGACAGCTCCCGGAAAGTAATCTCTATATAAAGAATCCACCGCTGTAGTCTACCCGGGTCGACACTATATTGGAGGGTTGCAGTCACGATGGCTTCTCCCAAGGCAATTGAAGAGCCAACTGCGACACCTGCGGATCCCACTGCAGTCGTCCAGGAGACCCCAAAGAGGAGATGGGTCAGTTACATCTGGGATACATTCGATAAATCGCCCGAGGAGCGACGGCTTCTCACCAAGCTTGATGCTGCGATTCTTACCTTTGCATCGTTAGGTGGGCATTGAAACATTTGGTGTGTGAATTGAACTAACAAAACAAGGATACTTCATCAAGTATCTTGATCAAATCAATATAAACAATGCATTTGTTTCCGGAATGTACGTGATCTTGAAAAATCACCCCGAGCGGCGACTGATATTCTACAGGAAAGAAGACCTGGGCATGTACGAGAACCAGCTCAACTACATGCAAGCAAGCTGGACAGTGGGCTATGTTATCGGCGAAATCCCTAGCAACATGCTCCTCACCAAGATCCGGCCCAGATATTGGCTGCCGGCAATGGAGGTAATTACGCCTGCTTCTGGTACTATTGAAGCCATGCTAATGTATGCAGCTGCTGTGGACGATCCTTACGTTCTCCCAGGCGAGATGCAACACAGCTACCCAGTTCTACGTCATTAGATTCTTCGTTGGTATTGCTCCTCTGCTCTCGAGATACTGGACTTCGCTGATAGAGAATAGGTCTCGCCGAGAGTACATTCTATCCCGGAATGCAGTATCTCATCGGGTGCTGGTACAGAAAGGACGAGCTTGCGAAACGGTCCTGCATTTTCCACACCAGCAGTGGTATTGCGAGTATGTTTTCAGGATACCTAATGGCTGGGGTGTATAATTTGGGTGGAAGAGGAGGGTTCAAGGGATGGCAATGGTCCGCCTCCCAATAGTTACCTTTGCTTCATGATACTGACCTGGGTAGGCTGTTTCTCGTCGACGGTATCATTTCCCTCCCTATCGCTCTATTGGGATTCATCGTCCTGCCTGACGTGCCGGAGATTTCGAATCCATGGTACTTAACCAAGGATGTAAGACTCCCCCATCGAAGAAACAAACAAAGACTAAACAATACGCAGGAAGTCAAACTCTCGCAGAAACGCATGGAGCTCGAAGGCCGAAGGAATAGAGGACCATATACAAGAGCCAAGCTGAAGAAGATCTTTACCTCCTGGCACATCTACTTCCTCACCATCGCATACATGTGAGCACGCAGCCAACAATTAACATATCTTCAAAACCTTTCTTTCCATACTAACATCGCCCAATAGAACCTTCAACAACTCAAGCGGCGGCCAGCCAGTCTTCCAACAGTATCTTAAAGCCTCAACCGATCCGGTCTACACCGTCGGCCAGATCAACGCCTACCCGACGACAACGTACGCGGTGCAAGTCGTTACGACGCTTATTTACGCCTGTAGGTATCATCTCACGAAGTAGAATATGATATACTAACCGTACCAGGGTCATCGGACTCCTTCCTCGGCGGCCGGCGCTGGCCACCGATCTTAGTCGGTGCCGTCTCAAACATCATTTGCTACACCTCGCTCGCAGTCTGGGACATCCCGGTGGGCTGGAAGTGGACGTGCTTTATCATGAGTGGTGCAGGATTTGGGCTGAGTGGGCTTCTCATGGCGTATGTTCTTGCTTTTCTTTCTCTTTACCTTATGATTTTAGAAGAAAGAGACTGACAAATGCAGATGGGCCCATGAAATTTGTTCCGACGACAACGAAGAGCGTGCCCTAGTCGTTGGAAGCATGAACGAACTCGCGTACGTCTTCCAGGCCTGGCTCCCGCAAGTGGTGTGGCAGCAGATAGACGCGCCGCAGTATAGGAAGGGTTATATCACGGGGACGATTATGTCTACTCTCTTGATTATCACGACGTTTACGGTCCGTTGGCTACAGCACTGGGAGGATGGGAAAAAGGGGTATGTGTAGTTGAAATCTAGAAGGGCTGTGCTAATATGATATAGGGAGATTGAGGCTGAGTCGGACACGACGGACACTGTTGGTGAGCCCGTGGACAGGGTTTCGAGTCGGGCGGCGGAGAATGTAGTGGTTAATGCGCAGGGGAAGTTGTGAATTAGATCACTGGTGAGATCTATGTATACGAACGAAAGAGATTGGATGTGCAATTGCGTATACGGGAATAGCATTAAAATTAAGAAACAGAGTAAATGGACCATAGCCGTCTCCCAATGGGCTTGATCTACCAGACAGTCTCTAACCCATCAACGCCAACGGGTCTCTCAGCAAGAGTAGTGAGTCGAATGCCATGGCGCAGCCCATCGCTTGAAGTATCATAGTCTGAGATGGCTGTATGGGCAGTAACCCGGTTGTCCCATAGAGAAACAGTCCTATCGTCCCATTTAACACGGACCTGGATATCCTGCGATAGGGCAATGTGCTATCCAATGTTAGCTCGTAATAATCTCTAACAGGGGATATGCAAACCTTGAACAAAAGCTGCAGAATAGCGTCCGATTCTTCGTCCTTTAGACCAATGATACGCTTCGTGAAGCCAGGATTGACGAACAGTGCTTTGTCCCCGGTGGCCTAGCACAGAGTTAGTCCTGTCTCTGCTTTAAAATTCGAATACATACCGGATGAACCCTAACAATGGGATGCTCTGACTTGACAGGCTCTCTCCGTACATGCTTTCCATCAAGCCGCGCCCTCTCAGCTTGGGGAAACCCACTATGCTCTGCACGCAGACCCTCAAGTAACTTCTTGATAGGCTCAGACAGGCGCTCGTACGCAGCAACCTGAGAGACCCAGCCGGTATCACCACCGGTTGAGGGAACACTGAGCAGCGAGAGCAACGTCACACCGGGAGGCTGGTGCTCGTAGGAGACATCCGAATGGTAACCGGTCGTCGACAATCTACTCGATCTCTGCTGTAGACGGTACAGGTTGTCTGCGCCGAGGTAAATGTTGTGGAATTCGATATGGCCTTCAACGTGGGCACCAACGGGCTGGACGGGGTTAGCTTGTTTCGTTGTAATTGTATATGATGCAAACATACGTGAACGTGAAGTCTTCCAAAGTAAGCAGCAAATTCCTTTTGCTTCTCTGGTCCGACATCCTTGAAGTCCTGATCGCGGAAGACAACGACTCCGCGCTCTGCGATGAGAAGGGCCAGTTCATCCTTCTGGACGTCTGTAAGCTGCGATAGCTGTAGCCCACGGACTTCAGAGCCCACGCGAGGCGTGAGTTTGGTGATTTCTATATTGGAGTCTCCGGTTTGAAACAAGTGAGGTTTGGCCTTGTCTGCTGCTTGCCCCCGGTCTTTGAATTCAAACGGCTCCGTGGGGGGAAACTTGGTTTCATTGTCGTAGACGGGTAAGTATTGGGCATATTTGTACTGTTGATTTTTAGAACTGCTTAAGAAGTAGCTCGTAAATGGGATTTACCTCGCTGTGGGCTTTGTCGTCGAAGGCCTTGACGACGGCGGGCACGGCCTCGCCTTCTTTGGTGAGTGTCACGGACATGATATACTGTATGTACTGGGTGACCATATAAACTGGAGAACAGGATACTAAGCAGAATATATACGACAGATATGCACCCCGCTCGTTTTATTACAGATCGACATTCCAGGAATCCAGACGTCTGCAGCGTCGACTTGGCAATAACGCAGCCGATTGTGCCATCATCATCATATTTGATACCATCGACCCCTCATAGGCTGCGGCAGGCAGAATATCCCGTGTGTATGTTGCGATTGTTAAACTATCTTTTAACTCCAACTTTGCTGGCGTGGAGATATTTTAGTTACATTGGGGGTATGTTGGCGTAATCCGTGGTTGTCATTAACGGTGCAGACAGATAAGACCCTGAATTATGTACTAGAATAAGAATTATGTCATGGAGTAAAAACTCTCTGCAATAACATGCCTTAGAAATGATGCAGCGTACATTGATGACCGAGATAGATATAGTTAATTTGAGAATGATGATGCTTGTCCTAGAAACGGGGTCGTAGCCTTCCATATCCCAGTTTATAAACACAGTACCACTTCATTGGAGCGCGCCCATCCTCCAGAAGAAAGATAGAGTTTGTCTTATCCTGTCAAAATTATCAGTCCAAGGAGGCCAAGATCTTGTCGACTCCAGAGTCCGAGTACCAAGACAGAGCATCGGCCTGTTTCTCCCACGCGGCGCAGAGCATGCCATTTTGGCGTCAATAACAAAATATTTTGCAGACTCGAGCCCCTTTAGGCTAAGATAACCAGTCTACTATATAAGAAATGCCGCACCGCTACCGAGTATCTCTACTGAACCTGCATCACTATCCAAAATGGGCGACTTTGAGGCGACCAAAACGGCCGCTGACGTCCGGGAGCGTCCCCTGAAAGAACATTCAGACATTGCCAGAGATGGCCCTCAGACCAACCAACCTGAGGCCCCCCAGCCGGCTATTGCGAGCTTCTTCTCCAGACGCAGGGGCCGTGATCTCGAGGAGATTGCCACCCAGCCCTCAGTATATGATGACCCAAAGCTAGCACCGTATTTCCAACCGAATCCGAAGTATGAGAACCTGCATCGATTCGACCCTGATTTCAAGTGGAAATGGGGAGAGGAAAAGGTAAAGCTCTTCCACATGTATATGGACGAAATTAACAAATTGTTCAGCCTTTGATCCGTAAAATTGACTGGAGGGTCACCATTTGGGCGGCACTCGCTTTCTTCGCGCTGGATCTCGATCGCAGTAATATCAGTCAGGCTAATACAGATAACTTCCTCGATGACATGGGATTGGATACTAATGGTAAGGTCATCCTTAGACCTATCGAGTCAAGTACTAAGCCTTGCAGATTATAACCTGGGACAAACGCTGTTTAAGGTGGCGTTTCTGATAGCCGAGCTGCCATCTCAGCTCGTCAGTAAAAAGATAGGTAGGACGGACCTCCAATCCTAATTAATGCATATACTAATGACTTCAGGTCCGGATCGATGGGTTAGTAGCTTTGTCCGTCCATGGCCACCGCTGACTCTCGCAGATTCCAGCTCAAATGTGCCTCTGGAGCATTGCCTCAGCTGCTCAATTTTGGCTCAACAGCAGAGCATCATTTCTAGCTTTACGAGTGATAATTGGAGTTCTTCAAGGCGGGTTTATTCCTGATATTATTCTGTATCTTGTACGTACTCCCATATTCCGACCATGCCGGTGAACTAATAGGTCAGTCATACTTCTTCAAAAGCGACGAACTCCCTTTACGTCTAGCTATCTTTTGGATGGCGAACAGACTGACGGATGTCGTTTCTCCATTGATTGCATATGGTGTCTTGCATATGCGTGGAACTCACGGCCAGGAGGGATGGAGATGGCTGTACGTGCATCATCCTATGTCTGAATAGGCACTAATCCGCCGTATAGGTTCCTCATTGAGGGCCTTATCACCCTGATCATCGGCATCTGGTCAATCTTCCAGATGGCGCCATCTCCCACACAGACAAAGGCATGGTGGCGACCGCATGGTTGGTTCAACGAGTACGAAGAAAAGATTATGGTGAACCGCATCCTCCGCGACGATCCATCCAAGGGCGACATGCACAATCGCCAGGCGATCACGCCAAAGCTGCTGTGGAAATCGCTCTGCGATTTCGATCTCTGGCCCATTTATGCCATCGGCCTGACATTTGGCATCCCTCCTTCTCCGTCGGATCAGTATCTTACTTTGACCCTGCGCGGACTCGGGTTTGATACCTTCAACTCTAACTTGCTGAGTATTCCGGCTCAGATTATAACTACAATTAATGTACTCTCCGTTCATATGTCTCTGCAGAGTCTTAGGGAACTAACAAACTTGCAGATGTTGATCTTGACATACATATCCGTGAAATGGAACCAGCGGGCGTGGCTCGGTCTATTCACACAGTTCTGGTTTCTTCCGTGTCTTGTCGCCTTAGCCGTTTTACCTGAGGGAACTCCTCGCTGGGGCTCATATGCACTCGTCACTGTGATTCTATCATACCCAACCCGTAAGTCAGGCTAGAAGCTGAAGCCGTGCCTATATACTGATCTCCCACAGCGCATGCAATGCAAGTCGGATGGTGCAGTTCGAACTCCAACACCGTCCGGACACGGACTGTCTCAGCAGCTTTATACAAGTGCGTATACAAACGTTCTTTACATATCAGCTTGAGCGGCTAACTGTTCGTAGTATGATGGTGCAAGTACAGGCGATTATAGCCTCGAATATCTACCGCGAGGACGACAAACCGCTCTGTGAGTGTTCCCAGCGTATCGAGAGAGCAGAACTAACAGGCTCTACCAGACCGTCGGGGAAACCGTGTTCTCATTGGGATTAACTGTTTGAATGTCGTCCTGTATCTTTTCGCGAAGTGGTATTATGTGAATAGGAATAAACAGCGTGAGAAGGTATGGGGGGGTATGACTCCAGAGGTATGCTTTATTCGTTCTACTATATTAAGCTATACTAACATAATATAGGAGAAGGAAGAGTATCTGAACACGACGACCGATCAGGGGAACAAGAGGTTGGATTTCCGGTTCGCTCACTAGACGAATGCTTTATATAGGGTAGTTGACAGTAGCAAAATGCAATGGTGATCATATACAACTAAGCATGATACATAAAAGCGTGTCGACTGGGTTAAATATAGCTTTAATATTGGGTCTCGATTATGAGATGATGCTGCAAGGACCCCTCGATATGACGCCATCAGCGTACCGTCTGGTGCAATCGTGAATCCCAGAGTCGATCAGAGACAGCTCCATTCATCTCCATCATCTGCCATCCAACCCCAAGCTGAGCAGCTGACAATAAGCAATGCGAGGTCCAAATTGCGCGGTGCATCACGACCTCTCCACCCACACCATCTCAGCATCACAAGACGTCAAGCCGCAGAAGCCGCGCAAGGACCACCAATTTATAATCCAATTCGGTAAACAAACATTCACCAAGTGATCTCCCCATGATACGCGACTTCCGTACGCGATGACGTGCGGTCAGCAACCGTTTGCACCGCTTATAGCCTGATCCTGATCGCTCCTCAGCATGTCTCACGAACGAGATCTCGAGCTCGACATACTCGCCCCGGATATATTGGTCTCAGAGCCAGAAATGGACTCGGACAAGGAGGTTACGCAGAGGTTATTAGATGGCCGGCAGTCATCTTCTTACACGGACCTTTCGTCCACCAGAGCCAGCAAGGACGGTTCTCGCATTGAAGCGCTCGAAACGGAGGATGGATTCCCCTCGAAGAACCCATTTGCGGATACTGAAGTAGCGGAGCGGTATAGACTTATCTATGAAAAGGCTCAGTACGAGTGTCGACATGTTTTCGAACCTACGTTGGCCTGGACAAGGGAGGAAGAGAAGGCTATTGTACGGAAGATTGACTGGCATGTTTGTCTGTGGGCAGTATGTTCCTAACATTCTCTTGCTGCCATCATCCGTCTGATATACTGTAGTGTGTAATGTTCTTCGGTCTTCAGGTTGATAGGAGCAACCTGATCCAGGCCGTTTCCGATAACATGCTGGATGACCTGGGGTTGTCTACAAACGGTACACCCCACTGCCATACCTGCATTGCGAATCTGCTGACTCGAAGTAGACTATAATACCGGAAATATCATATTTTACATCTCCTTCCTCATGGCCGAGCTGCCCTCACAGCTCATCTCCAAAGCCCTCGGTCCTGACCGCTGGATCCCTATCCAAATGTCCCTCTGGTCGCTCGTGGCCATCTCTCAATCCGCCCTCCAAGGACGATTCTCCTTCTTCCTAACCCGGTCACTCCTCGGTATGCTCGAAGGTGGATTCATTCCAGACATAGTCCTATGGCTATCTTACTTCTACACTAGTCGCGAACTGCCCACCCGCTTAAGGTTCGTCTCCTACACATAAGCCAAGCCCAAACTAACAAGTGCAGTCTCTTCTGGACAACCCTTTCTGTAACTGAAATTATCGGCTCATTCATGGCCTTCGGTGTCTTACACATGCGCGGTGTTCTCGGCTGGGGCGGCTGGCGCTGGCTATTCCTCATCGAAGGGCTTATAACGCTGCTCGTTGGTGTAGCCTCGTTCTTCAAGATGCCAGCGTCGGCTGTAGAAACGAAAACATGGTTTCGCCCCAAAGGGTGGTTTTCAGATCGTGAGGTTCGTATCGTGGTTAATCGGGTTCTGCGTGATGATCCGTCGAAAGGTGCCACCTCCCATGCACTACCGTTTATACAGATTGAGACTAACCTGAGCAGGTGATATGCATAATCGCCAGGCGATTACACTGTCAAGGCTATGGGACTCGTTACGCGACTATGATTTATGGCCGCTGTATTTGCTTGGACTGATCGTGTACACGCCCATGGTCCCAGTTCGGACATACATAACCCTAACTCTCAAGAGCGTGGGATTTGACACTGTACGTCCATCCGACTTCGGTCAAAGTTCATAAATATAGACGGCTAATCGAGACAGTTCGCTACAAACCTCCTCATAATCCCGTATAACATAACGCACATCCTCATGCTCAACGGGCTCACCCACATCAGCGAGCGTCTGAATGAACGCGCTTTCGTCTCCATGGTCCAATCGCTCTGGGTTCTCCCCTGCCTTCTTGTGCTGCGATTCTGGTCCAATGCAATGATTGACGCCTGGGGAACATACGCAATAATGACAGTGCTCCTGTCATACCCGTACTGCCATGCAATCCTTGTCGGATGGACGTCGAAGAACTCGAATAATGTCGGCACGAGGACGGTGTCTGCGGCTGTCTATAATAGTACTACTCCCTGATATCTATGAATGATTGATATACTAACGGATGTAGTGAGCTGCCAAATGGGGAGCATAATAGGGAACAATGTTTTCCGCGCGGACGATGCACCGCTGTATAAACGAGGGTACTCGGTGCTTTTGTGGCTGAACTTGCTTGGAATTGTGCTCTTCGTTGGGACGAAAGTATACTACGTGAAGAGGAACCAGGAGAGGGTTAGGGTCTGGAGTGCTATGAATGATGAGGTACGTTTCGCGCTTTGCTGTTGGTTTGCCTTGCTAACTTATACAGCAACGAGAGGATTATATCAAGAACAGCCCTGATACAGGGAGTAAGAGACTGGATTTCCGGTTTGCGCATTGATACAATCATGACTAAACGAGACTTTTATATTATACAAATTAATGTCAACGAATATGTTACAGCCCAAAAGGATATGTTTCTTCCCTGCCCAGCGGCGTCTTTGGCTGCACAGTCTCCAATGGCTTTACAGCATGCGTGGTATCAAACCAGATGTATCCGTCAAACTGGTTCACCAAGTCGGCCGCTGAATAGTGCGAGACGCGCTCGGTATCAGGCCGGTAGATGACGCCGATGAACCGCTGCAGCCTCCTATACTCCTCCGCCAGCGCATCTCGGACCTCGCGAGACATCTTGTCCTGTCTCAGATCCAGCAGAAAGCTTTCGACTCCTGTATCATGCGCAACTCGCTCCCAACTCTCTCTCATCGACGGCTTGATATCCATAACCTGCATATCGTCCCCCCATCCCGCCGCCGCAGCAACAGTCCCCGTATGCGTCCCACACCCTAAAAGTGCCACATTCTCCTCCCCAAACGTCTCCCGACAGAGCTGTCCGATATTCACTTCTTTCCTCCGAATCCCCATTGCCGTATGCCGCGCATCCCCACAATGCGAGTTGTGCGCCCACACAACCGCCTTACTCCCCGCCGGCTTATACCGCATCAGCCTCTTCAACGTATCAACCATATGCGAGTCCCGCAGCGTCCAACTGCCTGCACTCGAGTAGTACATCGCCTTGTAGTACCTCTCCGCGTCCCGCACCACATACGCATTCTGCTCGCTGCTGTGGAACTCCTCCCCATTCCCCGGCCGCTCCGCATACTCCAGCCTTTTCTCCAGCAAATCCCTCAGCATGCCAACAACCTTCCCCTCGCAATCTTGCATCCCGCGCAGCGCATCAAGCCCATACTCCTGCGGCTCCGCCGCATACGGCGCAAGACACCCATACCGCCTCCTAGCCTCCTTCGCCATCGCGGGATCCACATGCTCCAAATACCCTATAATCGCCTTCATCGACGCCCCCAGGCTATACAGATCCATCCCGTAAAAGCCCACGCGCTCCTTCATCTCGCGGTGCGCGTTCCAGTCCCGCACCCACTCCACAAGATCCTGCATCTCGGAATTGCGCCACATCCACGTCGGGAACCGCTGGAATGCCTCGCCTTCTTCGGTGCGATCGCTGTGGCCCGCGCTGATCTTGGCCTTGGGGCCGGGGCGTTGCCGCACGTATCGGTCTAGCGCTTCGGCGTCGGGCCAGTCGGCTTCGAGGGCGATCATCGTGAACCCGTGTGTGGTGATGAGGCGTTTTGTGATCTCGGCGCGCGCGGAGTAGAATTCGGATGTGCCGTGGCTGCCGTCGCCGAGGAGGATGAGGCGGTTGGAGGAGGCGTATGTGTCGAAGTTGGCGCTGAAGGAGGGGTCTTGTATTGGGGGGAGAGGGCGGATGGCGCTGCGGAATAGGGCTTGGAGGTCGGACATTTTGGGGGTCTTTCTTGGTTGGGTGGGTTTTGTGAGGGTGTTGTAGAGGGTTGTGAGTTTTTTCATAAAGCTTGTTTGTGTATTTATTGATTAGACGCTTGGATGTTATGATTAGATGGTGGTGTGGTTTATATCAATATAGAGTTGGCGATGTCAGGTGGCGGTCATTATGACTTCACCACCACCACCCCAGCTATACAGAACACCATGCAGACACTCCGAACAGCCAGGTATACATCCTTCAAGATATCCAAATTAGCAGTATTCCATCCATACCAACGATACCGATTCATCATGTCCCAGTCCTCATCAACCCTAAGCACCTTCCAATCCGCCCTCGAAACCCTCTACGGCCCTCTCGCCCTCTCCTCCCTCCCCAACCCTTCGTCCTGGACACCCCCGCAAAGCTCCGGCGGACATAAAGGCCGCTACCTCTGGACAGACGCCTTCGAGGTCCTCTCCCTGCTAACCCTACACACCGAGGTAAACCGGAATCCAGCGACCAAGGACGCCGCAGGGTATACATATCTAACACTCGCCTCGCGACTCGTCGAGGCAGTGCATAACACGCTGGGCTACACGCGCGATGGCTCCCGGCGTCTCAGCGGTGCCTCAGACTCAAACCCGCTGGGCGGGGGACTCAGGATCGGGAAAATGGAGGAGTTTGGCAGCGACGGAGACGGGCAGTACCACCATTACCTGACGCTGTGGATGTTTGCGCTGAACCGGATGAGTGTTGCGACTGGGGACCCGAAGTATAATGAGCAGGGCATTGCGCTGGCAAAGGCGATCCATGGCGCGTTCTTCATGAATCGTGCTTCGGAGCGCGCAAGGATGGTCTGGAAGATGGATATGGAGTTGAATAAGGCGCTTGTTGGCAGTGAGGGGAATCTGGACCCGATTGATGGGTTTGTGGTGTTTAGGCTTTTGCAGGCTGCTGCGGGTGCACGGGGTGGAGATGGGGAGGTGTTGAAAGAGGAAATTGAGGACTATGCGCGTGTTATGAGGCGTAAGGGAGAGCATTTTGTTTCTGCGGACCCGTTGGATCTGGGGATGACGCTGTGGACTGCGCATTGGTTTGTTCATGAGGAGTGGGCGGCGAAATTGGGAGAGAGGTGTTTTGAGCAGATCTGTATGTCCAGCATTCACTCCATATGTCCAGCTGTGCGGCGTTAACTGGCGACAGATGACCTATTCGAGATCGATCGATACCTCGAGCGCAACACAAAGTACCGGCTTGCATTCCGTGAGTTCGGGACTGCCCTGGGCGCGCGGTGCATGGCGGAGCAGGAATCCGAGAAAGAACGCTCCGTTGATCTCCGGTTTTATGCGGATCGGATTGTTGAGGCGTGGAGTCCGTATATGGAGGCCTCCATGGCTGGACATGCGACGCCGGCTGACTTGAGGCCCATCACGCGAGTGATGTACGCGGCTGCCCTGATTCCGGGAGGTACGTAACCTGTCTAGGTTGAAGTGTATAGCTGACAGATGCAGCGTTTCAACGGGGTTATTTGGGTCGAGAGCCGAGATTGTGAACAAAGGCTATGTATGCATTGTCGATGTACAACAGATTGTGTAGTTTACACCATAATATACAGACCGACTTCTAGGTCTAAAATCTATGCGCCTGGCAGGCCAACCACGTTCCTCCACGGAATGACCCGTCGCGGAAGGATGTAGATGGTGTATACCGCAGCAAGGGAAATAAGCAGACCATTCGCCTAGAAAGTTAGCTGAGGCCTATAACAAAAACACGGGACATAGCATACCTTCTCCAACCACGTATGAAACCAAATAGCGGTCATCAGCAGCATCCAATACCCCAGGCCAACAATCGCACCCACAAACCGCAGTATCCAAGTCCTCACACCATTCCCACTCCCAGTCTCAGAGCCGTCACCTTCAATCTTGTCCGTATTCTGACCTTCGCCTTCACCTTGTGCCTGCTGCGCCTGCGCCAACACCCCCACGGCTTCAAACCCCAACACCGCGGTAACAAGCACAAGCATAAACACATGCCCACTAACATCATGTCCACCCCTCCAAGACCCACCAGCAGCCTTACAAGCAGCAGCCGTCAAATAAACCCCAAGCGGCTCGTCCGCAGTCGCACCAAGAACCCCCTTCTCATCCCTCCTCTCACGCAGCCCCGCAAGCACGGTCTCGCATTTCCCACCGGTAACCACAAAGCTGCGATCGATGATGGCCGGTCCAAAGAACCACTGCGTCGTCGCGTACCAGACGGCCGTTG
Organism: Aspergillus puulaauensis; assembly: GCF_016861865.1. Lineage (NCBI taxonomy): Eukaryota > Fungi > Ascomycota > Eurotiomycetes > Eurotiales > Aspergillaceae > Aspergillus > Aspergillus puulaauensis. The sequence goes on along the minus strand of NC_054860.1, from coordinate 527,814 downwards.
CGAGCGCGTAGCGCAGCAGTGCCTGGGCTTGGCGCTTCCCGCGCGCGGCAGAGGGAGGGTATGCGGCGAGGAGCGAGGCGAAGGCGAGCGTGAACCAGATCCAGCCGATTTTGACGAAGTAGATGTTGAAGATGTTGTTTTTGCGGGCGAAGTAGTTTATTGGTTTGGATTGGGCGGTCGCGGGGTCGGCGGGTTGGTGTGCGGTCGGAGAAAGGACAGAGAAGAGAGAGCCGAGGACGAGAGTCGCTGGGTAGAGGAGCAGGACTGCGCCGGGGGGTGGGCGTGAGATGTGCGAGAGGTATGATGAGGATGGTGGTGTTGGTGTTGAGGTTGTGGAAGGGGGTGGCATATTTGGTCGTGTAGTTTGGAGCAATTGGATGCAAAATTCACAAGAATAATTAAACAGTATTTTAAGAAGTGTATCAGTTAAAGGAGGAGAAAGAAATGAGTGGGTAGAGGTGAAGAGTTGAGGTGAAGAGTTAAGATGAAGACAAGTTGAAGTTGAGTTGAGGTCAGAGAAAGACCGAAAGAGGAAGTGGGCTCTGCCGATCGGATGACGTCGTGCCTCGGCTGTTACTCCTACAAAACATCCCTATACAACTGCCAACATCTAAGCTACCCACTTCGCCGTTGCAATCCGCGTCCTCTTCCCCCACAGCCACTGCGGAATCAGCAACAGCGTAAAAAACCCCATCATGCCACCAAACACCCCAAACGGCACCGCCGGCCCAGCCTTTTCCACCCACGTGCCCACAAAGAACGTCCACGCAAAGCTAACCACCGCTCTCATGCAGGTAATCGCAACGAAACAGTCTGCTGATAGATTGCGGTACGAGTCGATCACCTAGATTTCCAGTTAGCATCCCCCCCTGTAGATTATCTCTAGGCACATACGTAGTTAAACCCAACCGACGGCGCCTGCATCAGTCCAAACGCCAACATGCCAATTCCAAACTGCATCCCAATCCACATGCTGGGACTTCCATTCTCGGCACAGAATCCAAACGTCCATAGACCCGTCGTTGCAAGTATCAGTCCCGGTAACGCAACAACCAAACGCGCTTCCGGCTCTGTGAGCTCCCCGTCTTTAAGCGTCTTCTTGGTGACGATCGCTCGATCAGCCAGCATGCCTGTGACAACTGCGCCCAGGAACGAGCCGATCACACCGCCGACGTTGATCAGCCCGGCGTTCTTGCCCCAGTTGTATGGCGGGTAGGCGACGATGGTTGGGCCGACGGTGCTGAGGGTGACGACGCCGCCGACGAGCCCGGCGTACCAGAGCATCACGAGCCAGACGCCTGGGAGGCGTAAAGTGAGCCATGGCGCAGCGAAGTTCTTCAGCAGGTTTCCGTGATACGTGTAGAGCTTTAGCGAGCGGAGGAATGTGAAGTCGTGGTACTGGTGCTGGGATGGGTTGGTAATTTCTTCGATCTGCGATGTCTCTGCACCTTCTTTCAATTTCTCGTCGTTGATGACAGGAGATGGCTCGTCGCGCTTGTAGAGCGTTTCGGGGACGAAGATCAGGCAGACCACGAAGAGAATCGCGCAGATGATGACGTTCACCCAGTGCAGCCATTCGAGGCCGTGACTGGCGATATAACCGCCTGATATCCCTCCAACTAGCGATCCCACGCAGAGAAATACCGTGTAGAAGCCCTAACTTTGGTGAGACATGGCAGCCACCACACGAAAAGAAATACGTACCATAGCCTTTCCCCTCTGATGCGTAAAGTATATCTCCCCAATCACATTCGGCGCAACTACCATCGTTAGATCCAATCCTGGGGCGAAGACAACTGCAGACATACTCGTATCAGCCGGCCCAACACCAACTCCCATAAAGAACCTAGCAGCAAGAAGACTCTCAAAGCTCGTCGCCAGTCCCGCCCACATGGAGCAAAACACCAGAATCAACAGATTAAGCAGGGTAATCGGTCTCCGTCCAAAGGTGTTCGCGAGCGGCACCCACCAGATATTCGCCGCGCCCATCATCAGCACGTTTACCTAGCAAGGCTAATCAATGCCTTCCCTCATGTAACAGTAGTAATCATGGAGCACAAACCGCAACAAGATGGCTCAGCCTCCCCATCGGAACAGGCGGGTTAAACGCCAGAGGAGTCGCATAGACCGGAAACGCACTGGAGATAGACGCCGACGAGAAGTTTCCTACGAATGCGTAGACGGACATACATACTAGCACGACGGTTTTGCGCCAGGTCGCCCAGTTGAGCGGGTCGCAGGGGTCTGAGGAGGGCTGGGGGTGGAGGATCAGTTCGCCGTCGTGTTTTGTGTTGTTGCCGTGCAGGATTTGGTGGGAGTGGACTTAAGACTGGTTTAATTCATTCATTCTCGATATGTACTGGGGGTATTAGCTAGAACTTACTCGATAAAGAGACGGTCCCGGGAGGAACTGCATCGCGCACCTCCCGCTGGGATAGAGAAAAGGCGTGTCGAAAGCCAGACATGGCGAGGGTAGTTTAATTATCGACTGTCAAGGGGAGTGTCAAAGGGCATCCTAGGATATAGGGATATAGGGGTCGGGTAGAAGAGGGGTCTACGTCTCATATAAGGGTCCCTTGGATCTCCCACCCCCTCAGCTAGTCTGCGACATTGGCATTCGCTTTCCACGCCGTTTATTACCCCGGATATTGTGACCCCAGGAAATGCCGGGTGACAGGTGAAAAATCGTCCTGAAGGCTTTCGTGGCGTTCGGCTCCACCTCTGGCCCGAGTCCACGTTGGCGAGAGCTTGGGAATAAAACCCGCTGTTGGCCGGTAGAGATAACTTTGATTACCGACTTCTTCTCATTCAAACCGGAAGGACCGCTCAGTTTCCAATACTGCTTTCATCGTGCTGTGCTTATACCGGGAGACCCGATGAGTACTCCGTATAGTCACTCGGAAAACCCGCAGCTCGGCTTAATCGAGCCCGAGTTGTATAGCTCGGGATGTGGACATACTCGTCGCGGAGCTGACCCACGGCACTAAACGGCCATGGACGAGTAGTAGGATTTACCAAGTAGTACCGGGGGACCAAACAGAACTCATATATTAGGTGAGGTTATCAAAATTAATGTACTAGAATTATGATAGGGCAGTGACACCCAAATTTTTCAAAACATCAACCTGCCATCCATGTACAAAACTGCCTTCGTAACCAATTATTTCGTTTCGCTTACTGAACCTTAGGTAGGGATGCGCTAAGGGTGAGCTTGCGAGACGAGCTTCCAACAAACACCCGCTTAGGGTACGGTGTGATGACCCAGTTGTCCTTCCCGGAGTCCCAGTTGGACAGGTCGCGGCGTGTCAACGTAGTTGTGAACACGCGCTCCTCGCCGGGCCGAATTTCAAGTTTGTCGAAGCCGCGCAGGACAACCTTTGGCTCGTTGGGTCCACCAAGGGAGACATACTAATGAGGGGTTAGTTGCTGGTTAAATACGACGAATCTTAGACTACTTACCAGTTGAGGAACCTCCTTGCCGGGTACGGACCCTGTGTTTTTGATTGTGGCCGAGACCCGGAAGAGGTCATCCCAGAGCCGTGGGTTTCCACCAGGAGCTCCGCCGGATGGAAGAAGCGTTTGTGGGGAGCCGTCCCGAGCACCCTCTGGGATGTACTCAGCGTGATCCCATCCGTAGTTGGGGTCTGCTGAGGACGCCTTGAGATCGGTAGAGTTGATGTAGGGGTAAATGAACTGTCTGATCCGCTTGATGCTGTCGGGGAAGACGTAGTCCGCAGCCGTACCGATCTTGCCGAATGTGGGTGCGGCCTTGGTCTGGCCGGTTGTGGGGGTGTAGTTAAGAGCATTCAGCTTTTGAATGGTCAGGTTGGAGTAACTGAATGTGGTGTAACTCAGACCGTGACCAAATTCGTAAATCGGGGTCTGGTTGGTCTTGTCGAAGTGGCGGTAGTCGATGAAAACGCCTTCGGTGTGGTCGGTTTGCGGAGCGCCGTTGCCGTTGTTGGCCTCAGTCAGTAGGGGCGGACCATACGCCTCCCGAGTCTTGCCCCATGTGAATGGAGTCTTTCCACTGGGGTTGACGCGACCGTAGAGCACATCAGCAAGGGAGTTTCCAGATTCCTGGCCCGGAAGACCGGCCCAGAGGATGGCGGTGATGTTGGGGTGTTCGTAGAACTTGTCCACCAGAACGGGACCGACGGAGTGAATGACGACAATGGTGTTGTTGCAGTTGTTTGCAGCTGCATCGATCACATTCTCGCCATTTCCCCACAAAGTGAGGTTCTTGCGGTCGCCCTCATTTCCATCCACGCTGATGAATCCTTCTCCGGCATCGGCGTTGACAAACACAAGAGACACGCTAGAAGCGCAGGTTAGTAACCAGGGTATTGCACACACACAAACGGCGAAACTTACGTAGACTCAGCAGCAGTCTTTTCAATCTTGTCGATAGCCCAGTTATTGGTCACCGCGAACACATTGCCGCGGCCATTGATCACTTCCTGCTGGATCGCCTGCTCGGGAGTAATTAGGTACGGGAAGTTTGCAGTCCCACTACCCCAGCCCATGGCAAGCGTCCCTTGGTTGCATCCACGATCATCGCAGCCGTTAGCACCGTCAGGGTTCGAGCCCGCATCTTCACCAAGGAGAGCTACATTGCGCTCCTTGCCGGTCAGCGGTAGTGAGCCATGGTTTTTCAGGAGCACGACACCCTCTGCTGCCACGCGACGGATGATATCAGCGTGATCACGCTGGACGTTAACGAATTCGTTGATAGTTTCGTATGAGCCTGCCGAGACAGCAAAGTGCTCAAACCCCTTCTCGTCTCTCGTCCAGGAACTGAAGTTCGGGGGCTGGTAGAGCCGATCACGGCCAACCTTGTAGTAGGCAGTCAGGACGCGAACAGCCATGTCGTCAACACGCCACTGGGGAATGGTGCCATTGAGAACACCGATCGTAAGGTTGGGCCCAAAGTACGAGTAGCCGTCGTTGAAGGCAATGTCTCCGGGCATTGTCATGTCCATTCCAGCCAGAGCGGCGCCGACACCGCTGTGCGTCGCAGACCAGTCACTCATAACGAACCCCTGGTATCCCAATTCAGCCTTCAGCACCTTGTTGATAAGGTGGCTGTTTTGGCAGCCGTAGCTGTTGTTGGCCTGTTGGTAGGAGCACATGACAGCACCCACGCCAGCACGCACGGCATCGGCGAAGGGCCAAGCATAGAGTTCGTGTAGGGTCTTATCATCCAGGTTCTCACTCAAAGTCTCGGTGATGTTGTAGCCATAGCCAATAGCCTCGGCGACCTGTCGGAAATGCTCTTCCTCGTTGACGAGGTAGTGCTTCGCGGTTGCGACCACACCGGCATCCTGGATACCTTTGATGGTATCCGCGAATAATACACCAGAGAGAACAGGGTCAGGAGAGAAACCTTCCCAGTTACGACCACCGTCGGGGTGCCTGCCGAGAGGCCCGGCTGCCGGGCCCAGTTGCACGTCGATACCCTTGTCGCTAAATTCTTGCCCCATTGCCTCCCCACGGAGGTAGGCGAGTTGCCGATCCCATGTCGCGGCAACGTTGACGCCTGCAGGGAACGCCGAATTTGAGTCCGCTGTATGCTGTCAGCAAGGGGCAAAGTTCAAGTGTGTAATCGCGACATACAGAAACGGATGCCCAGAGGGCTGTCTTGTAAACAGATTGACCCTAGCCCGAGTCTAGTACGCAGTCAGCATTGCTCAAGTGATGCGCCGACAGAATTAATACCTAGGAACGCTTCCTGTTTGTCCAACGCACTTGTCCAGCTGCCATCTGCAAATACTTAGCGACCTAGTCTTTTCTTCCGAATACCAGTATAGTCATACCCTGTACCAGTTGTAATGTTGACTTTCTCCGCCAATGTCATCTGAGAGACAATCTCAACGGCGCGATTGTACGATTCGGCCCATTCACCTTGGCCATTGGCCCAAGGAGACGGATAGTACGGCGGGGAGAAAGCGAGGTCATCCTAGTTAGCAAGACAGTTAGCTTCAGCAACCCCAATTTCATTCGGATATGGATGAGTACCTGAGCACTAGCTACAGAAGCAGCTGTCAAAGCAGCTGCCTCCAACCAACTGAGCTTCATACTTGCGGTGAGCTGACCAAATGGCTCAAAGGTACCCAGAAGTGATTGAGAGAAAGCTGGGAGCTGGGAGGGAATAAAAGGCACGGGTAGGAAGGAGGCAAGGAGATTATAAGTGTGAATTCCAGCCCACGCCAACATGACAGAACGCGAAGAGGCAGTGGAGAACAATGATGTCTTGTTTATAAACTTGTTGCGGAACTCGTTGCGGGGGTCTTCACTGGGGCTCGGACGGCGTGGTGATCGGCATCAGATCCGGCCAACCATCCGCCGGCAGTCAGACAGGGGCGTATTCCTGAAAGTAAGCTGAGAGTGAGTGGCACAGTGACCGAAGCGCAGTCATTCTGCTCACAGAGTCACAAGAGGCCGCGTCAAGGCTGGGAGGAAGGAGAAGCAGAAAGGAGAGCAGGGAGCACGACTACTTTGTCTTGGCAGGTCACGCCCCGCACAACATTGAAATCTGGAACCCCAGGGGGCGTAATATTGGCAGACAACACGGCGGATTATCGGTAATTTTGGTAATTTGTGACACCCCTTTGCATTGGCAGTCCTGAGATTCCATACAAATCCCAAACTCAGTCAGCTTCCAGGAATAAACCAACATTGTCTCTCTGCTCATCCTCGCAGAATAGTTAATACTCTGTACATTTGTCAATGCCACGAAGTGAAGCGTGAAGCCATCCTTCGCTTCCGGGATAACTCCGGCCTTTTGAATACGATGTTACAGTAGCACCAGCCCCCGCATCTGGCTGTCAACAACTCACCATCGCCTTGTCACTACAACAACTCTTCAGCCTCTCCGCATCACTGGCCTCCGGTACTCTCCCACCTGCCAATTCTAGGTAGCCGCCTTTTTGACCTTCGACCATCGCAATCTCCGAATCGTAAAGCATGCACGCCTTACGTCCGCGCAAGGGCCAAGGCCCAGTTCATACTTCCAGGGGGTAAACTGGACATTTCGTACCTTGAATGCCGATACCCGGTCCACTGTACTCATAACGGAGTACATCCAACGGGTACAACTCCGTGTCCAGTCTCCGTGCCGGTGTGCAGTGCAAATTGAGCAACTCGGGAGGCCCACAGCGCGTTCACTCCACCGATCTCCTCCCCGTGGAGCATCCGCGATTCGCGAAGAATGCTCCATTTTTTGAACCACCGCACTTTGTATATTATATTTGGCCGATAATTTACCGGCGGCGACCATGAGAATTCCCCACCGGTATTGCGGCATGATATTTGAGTACTTTCCCCATTTCTGATTCATCAGGATCTCTCTCTGCTGAGCGTGAACAGCAGGTTGAATGATCTAGGCATCTACGTCATTCAACAAGGTACTCGGAGCAAGATCCGTTGCCGACTGCCTCGCAATTTTGTTTGTCGCTGAACGGGAAGACGACTTCGGTACTTCAAAAGGACCGGGGAGAATGTACCCCATAACTTAGCACAGTCATTCATCAGCCAGCACTTGAGTTCTTCTCGATGCCTCAGGCTATCATCTGACCTCAGGGCTTGGCATATATCACGTGTATGAAGGATGTCACTCGCGAGCTATGATTGGCTGGCTGGGTCCATCACTGCAGGGCTTTTTCTGGTGTAGATGATTGTTAACCATGCATACGTAGTCTATAGTTGTTATTCCTCTCTGAAGTATTTGATTGTATTTATTCACGACGAGCTGGTATGCGCTGCTCCTCAATATGAGTCAAGAAAAACACTCCAGTGATCCAGAGGCAGCTGTCTGTCCACCGGAGAACGAAGATGGCCCAGTATCAGCTTTCCAGCAACTAGGAATTCTCGACCGTTTCCTCGCAGTCTGGATCTTCCTCGCCATGGCTATTGGAATAATCCTAGGGAACTTCGTCCCGAATACTAAAGAAGCGCTGGAGAAGGGAAAGTTCGTCGGCGTTTCAGTGCCCATTGGTGAGTCTTCCAACTCACTTCATAGAAGAGTCATGTCTTAACGAGAAAAGCAATCGGATTGCTGGTCATGATGTATCCCATTCTCTGTAAAGTCCGCTACGAAACGCTGCACCGGTCGTTCCGCGAGAAGAGCCTTTGGATTCAGGTTGGTTTCAGTATTGTTGTCAACTGGATCGTTGCTCCTTTGTTCATGGTACCATTCTCACAATCCCGTCCTCTGGAAAATAAATCCTAACATACGAACGTATAGCTTGGCCTGGCGTGGGCTTTTCTTCCAGACGAGAGAGGTCTTAGGGAAGGCTTGATTTTGGTCGGAATCGCACGATGCATTGCAATGGTAAGCCACAGCCACCCTGCCATCCTTTGTGGTAATCAAGCTGACAAAAAAAAGGTCCTAATCTGGACCGGCCTGGCAGGTGGCGACGGCGACTACTGCGCGATCCTCGTCGCAATTAACTCCATCCTCCAAATGGTTCTATTCGCACCACTCGCCATCTTCTTCATCCGCGTCATCGGTGGCTCGGACTCGGGCGTCACTATCGACTATTCCCTGGCAGCGAAGAGCGTCGGTGTCTTCCTCGGTATACCATTGGGAGCAGCTATTGTCACTCGTTTCGCACTGCGGTTCCTGACAAGCGAAGAGTGGTACAATAAGCGTTTCCTGAAATGGTTAAGTCCTTGGTCGCTCATCGGGCTGCTATTCACTATTCTGGTGCTTTTCGCGTCGCAAGGTGAGCAGGTCGTGCATCAGATTGTCTCTGTGGTCCGAGTTGCTGCCCCGCTGATCGTATATTTTTCTGTCATCTTCCTGGCAACCCTTGCGGTAACTCGCCGGTTTGGGTTTGGATATAGACTGTCTTGTACTCAGAGCTTTACAGCGGCGAGTAACAATTTCGAGCTGGCAATTGCGGTGGCGATCGCAGCGTTCGGCGTGGATAGTGACCAAGCGTTAGCTGCAACAGTTGGTCCACTAATTGAGGTCCCCGTGCTGCTGGGTTTGGTGTATGTGGTGAAATGGTTCGCCAAAAGACAGAAATGGGCGCCGTAAAGCGTTGCCTCTGTTTGGTTTCCGCAATAATAGGCTGCCCCGTCATTCTTGTTAATAAAAGTTGTCCATAGACTAGTTTTAGGCAGACATCACTGCCCACTAATTTCATCCAAAACTTGAAAAAGAATCTGGTTTTGCACTCGACATCCTTCTTCCGAGTTACTACGGAAGAAGCCCTCGCGTAGCTTTTGTTTGATTTCTGACACGTCCAACCCGCGAGAGTTGTACTGGTCCACCAGTTTCTCTGCAATGGTGCAGAATGTCGTGTTTATGACGCGCGCACTGATAGGGAGCGAGTCCATGTCCTCATTCGGTGCGCACGCACACAGGGACGGAATCTCCGCTGTCTGAGATGTCTCGGATTTTCCACGCTGCGATTGAGTCTCGGCATCCATACCCTTCTCCTGGCTCGAACCGGTCCCAGGACTCGGATACCCCGAAGGCGGTTCCCCTGCTTCCTCGCTGCTAGTACTCGAGCAAGGTCGCAGGCACTTGGCCTCCTCCTGCTGCTGCTCCGGCTGCTGGTGCTGCTGCCGTTTCTCAGGCTCAACCGGAACAGAAACACGCTGAACAGCCGGTATAGCAATCTTCCGATTCATCACCGAATCATCACCGGAGCCCAGATACGCCTCCAAAGCAGCAGCCGGAACACCCGAAGCGAGATGCAAACCCCGGAGTTTTCGGTTCTCCGCTTCAAGCGCCTGCACGGCAAGCCTGTGCGCGACGTCTCGGCGATCAAGCTCTTTCTGCAGACCCAGCACCTTCTGCTCGAGATCGCGCAGGTGGTCTTGCCTCCGCGCTCGGCTGTTGCGCTGGTTCTCCCGAACCCGGGCGAGTTTGGCGAGGCGCTGCAGTTGCTGTTAGAATGGATGCGACCCTAGGAATTTGGGGGAGGGCTGTTCGTGGGGTGCTATTTACCTTCTTCTCTACGCCAGATTCCATTTCTGGGAGGTTGCCGATGGATTGCCGCGATTTCTGTACTCTGGAGTGATGGAAAGAAATTCATCAAATGGGAGAACGGACCGCAAGAAAAAAAGTCACATGACTCACAACAGTGATACGAGAAGAGCTTGGGTTTTCGACGTTATTCGCAAAATCCAATGTTTTTCGTATTCGAAGTCTGTAATGTGGATGCAGTAGACGACATTGGTTTTTTATACTGACTTTAGGTATACGTTTTTGTGCTGGTTGTCCTTATGGGATCGCCGAAGTATATATTTTCTCTCCACAGCTGTCAGATCCCCACGCCGTTGGACCCTATTAAAATGATTACTCCACGTTTTAGTTAAAGTCCGGCTAGATTATATCTACTTGGATAAGACTTATACTGAACAGTATTCCTATTAACAAGGTCGCAATCTGATACTCTGACAACAAACCAAATCAACAACGCCATCCATATCCCGCATCCGATCCAAGCGCCCAAAGAATCAACAAGAACGAAAGCCTCAGGGCATTCCAAAGATATATCAAATCCACTAAATAATAAATACACGAGACAGCATGGAACGGAGCTGGACTGTGATATGGAATAAAATCAAAATAGAAAGTGAAGTTGTTTCAACCGTATGCTAACATCTCAACGCTCGTAAATGCAAATCATTATGGCCGTGCCTAGGACCGATGCTTGGGCTGAGACAGCATGTTCAGCCGGCTCATGCTGAGCATGCGGTTTCTAGGGCGTGCACTTGCCGGGGTTCCCTTGCGAGCGGATCCCGGACCGAGACGCGAGGGAGTGTGCGAACGAGACTTGAGTGGGCTGGAGGCAGGTAGCTTTGATGGCTCGGGCGTGCTCACTTTAACGCGTTTCAAACTCCGCTCTTGCGAATGGTCTCCATTCGGAGGCACGTTTTCGCGGTCAGCGTCGTCTTCAGCCGCCCGATGTCTCTTCTTGTGGCTGATACCGTGAGGCATTCCAGGAATCTCAGGCAGAGTCGCCTCCACAGGGGCATCAGAGGGGCGGACTGTGCGAATTGTAGCCGAGTTCTGAGCACTGCCGCGGTCGGGTGTCAATGTAGGGAGAGTGGGGTAGACGACATCGGACGTCGAAGGATATGTGATGGTGGTAGGGATTTTCGAAGGTGACGGGGAGATCACTTCTTCGGTTGGTCGAGGCTTGGTGCAAGGCGTGAATCCCACCCGTTTCTTAGGAGAAGGGGTTGCCGCTGTTGGCTCATGTGAGCTTTCGCGCGAGGGTCGAAGCAAAAGCTCAGGTGTGAAATCCGGGGCGGTCTGATGAGTTCCGGCAGCAATCTTACTCGGGTCCTTGGAGAACAGCGGCTGATGGCGGCGGAGAATAGACTTTAGGCTACTCAGTGTGGGAATGTTGCTCTTGAAGCGTGGGTTGAATTCGGTGCGCGGCGTGCTGGGAGCATCGGCGGGTTTGGAAAGAGGGGAGCGCGAGAGCGAAGGGATCATAGTAGTACGAGGCGGCTTCAAGCTGGTAGACGCGCGAGCCATTGAGGATCGCGTTGGTGTAAGCAGGGAGCTTCGAACGCTAGCCTTTGGGCGCGCGATCGCCGACTTCGGGTTGGTCTGGCGGTTCTGGGGCGTTGTCTCGGGCTTATCTTGCTTCACACGCTTTGCAGACGGTGTAGTGGGAGTAGACGCCTTCGGTGTGGTCCTCGCTGGAGAGCCTTTGCTCTCCGGTTCGTCCAAGCGGGCTTTGGAGTTGGTTCTCTTGAGGGATTTCTGAACGGGCTGGAAGCGCCCGGGCGTAGCACGGAATGCGGAGGCGTGGCCAGCGATGGAATCCATCCTTTTGAACTGGGCCATGTGGACATCCGAGAACCGGTTAGCCTTTCCCGTTGGTTTCGCAATTTTGCGCTCAACATTCTGGGAAGGTCCTGCTGTAATACTGGAGGGGTTCTCGCGAACCATGTTGGCTTTGTTTCGTGCTACGTCCTGGCGTACGCTCTCCATGAGCTTCTTGGCCGCATCGCTGAGCTGTGACTCTTGTGAAGAGAATTTGAAATCGAGAGCAGGCGTGCCATAAAAATTCGATTCGGGAGAGGTAGTGGTTTTGCTTGGTGTGTTCTGCGCGGGGTCCTTCACCACATTACCTTGGGCATCCTTCTTGACAGGGTTGAAGCCGAGGATCAAGCCGGAGTCGGCTTGTTTTGTGGTGCTTTGCTGTACTTTGCTAGGATGCATCTCGAAATGGGCTGGACGAGTGAGAGAAGTGGTTGGTGTTTTTGCTGGCGACTTTCGTTGGGAGTGCGAGGATTTGGGCGTGTGTGCCACTTTTGCTGTGGGGGTGGATTGGGTGTTTGGGCGAGGGTTGACAGTTGGTTCCTCGTGTTCGACCACGGTATCGAGATTTTTCTGGGATTTGTTGTCTTTGTTTACATTGTTTTGGTTGTCCGAATTCGAGGGAATATCCTGCGGCGAAAAGCGAGGGTCAGCAACTTGCAACTCACCAAGTAAGGGCGTCAAGCGAGCGTACCTCGGGCGACTGGACGCTCCTGAGGCGAGCAGACCGGCGGACCGGCATTGTGAAGGGGTTCAATTTGGTGTCTAGACGATCGATAGAATTGATAGATGCACCGGACGACGATGTTATCAGCACGAGCAAGACGTGGGGAGTGGTGGTGGATGATTGTGTGGATTGTGTGGTTGTCGAGATGAAACGATGGCAAAGACGGTGTAAATAAAACGCCTGAAGAGGCAGGCGGTGAGCTGACGTCATGGCGAGCGCGCTGTTTACATCATGCCTATTTCGGAATATGACTAATCTTAGTCACTGCCCTACATAAAGTTAGTTATGGACGCCTGGAAGATTCGATTCGACTCTACCAACTGCTATTAATCTCTGGGTTATTGTTGTACGGACTGTCCAGTTTAATGCGACATAATGCAACATAATATTATGCTGTGGCGTGCCACGCCAACAAGTAAGGCGTGGCCAATACATCGCTACATTGAGTGAAGGTTTTTTGATTGAGAATCAATACAGGGTTGAATACTGGCTAGCCACCAGCTTGCATGGCTTTATGCTGAGAAATATTTTATTCAGTTTTTAGTCTACTGTATGAAATTAGTGCATACATAGCAGGACTATATACAGATTATGTGGACTACAGCTACCTGACAATCACATTACTCTGTACTCTGTACTCTGTACTTCATCCATCCACGTCAGCCTCGTCGGTTTCCCCATTTCTCCATAGATCATCCATCGACCTGATGAAGCCCTTGTCAGCCGCGTTCTTCACAGCGCGCCACCAGATGCCTGCCAGCTTTTTGTACCCGGCGTCAGTAGGGTGAGTGGTGTCAGCCAGGTCATTAAACGTGAATGAGCCCCAGGTGTCGGCAAAGACAATCTTCCTACCAGCCATTTCCTGAACGATCGACCGGTATTGGTTGTTGAGGGTCCGGGTACAGTCGTTGCGGTTTTTGTTTGGCAACAAGCCCGACAGGACGATCGTCACGTCGCCGACATTGTCGAATATACCACGGACCATGGTTCTCATTCTGCTCTTGGCGTTGGCAAGTGCGTCTTCCTGGTTCTTGATGCAATCGTTTGTGCCGGCGTTGATCAAGACCAGATCGGGCTTCAGGTTATACTGGGCCTTGGCTTTGTCGAAGACCTGGCTAATAGTATAACCAGGCCAGCCTTCGACATCGTTATCCGTCATCGTGCCGGATTTCCGGGAGCCCACCATGTCGACATTCCAGCCTGCCGAGGTCATCGAGTCCCGTAGGGCTTTGCGGTATCCGTTTTTGTCTGTCGATTTCGTCCCATATGTAATGGAGGCCCCGAGGGGCATTACACGGAGCTTGGAGCTTTGTCTTTTATGCAAAGACAGGCCATCGGGGTCGTTGTCATTGTTCTGGCGAGGGAATGGGTAGGCCAGAACTACTTATGCGTAAGTATATCATGCTATATAGATGCAGGGGGGGGAATGTAAGTGGGTCCGTACCTTGCAGGACGAGTAGGGCAAAAGCACAAAGTCTCAGGTACAGCTGCATCGCTAATGTCGCCACCTGGCTGAATGGCTCTCCGATGGAACAGGTACTGCAGTGTAAACCGAGCGAAGCTGAGACCAAAAAGAAAAGCTGAATCTGTCGGGACTTCGACCCCCCTTTATGTATTTCCTTTATCCCCGTGCATGGCGCTTTTCTTTCAACTACAGCGAGAGGCTAGATCTGGGCACCCTGGCCCTTCTCTGCCAGTATGTAACCGGCTGTAGACGGAGCCAGCCTTGATCAAGAGCCCAGACCATCCTGATGGTCGGTTGCCTTTCCAATGCAACTGGCGTCAAAAGCATCGATTGGTGTGCGCGTGATGGGAAGAGGCACCGCTGAACGACCCTCCCTTTCTTGTTGGTCAACCGCGTCAAATGATTCAGGTGCCTGAGACAGTCCTTCACTTGAGAAGTGCCCAAGGGTATTCGAGACCCCCTGGCCACGGAGTGCCCATTTTTCCAATGTTACAGTAATCTTCCGCCAGCACCGAATTCAGTGGATCTTACCATGTAAAATAGTGTAAGCAAGTACATTCTCAGTTAATTATCGGGAATTCGGGATAACATAACAATATAATTTACTCCGTAGTGGACCAACCAATTATTCGGCATCTGATCTGCTTGATCTACGTGATCTACCACCATTAAAGATAATTGGCTCCAAAAGGGGCTAGGATATAGATATATCACATACACATCTTAATTTTTCAATAATAAACTCCCTTTTTAATCTAGTTAATCGTGAAAATCATTAAAATTCAGTAACTTTAGTAATTCCCAAGGCCTTGGCACCTATCGGAAAATTAGACATGTCCAGTGAGACCCGACATGTACAGTGCAACCGTGGATACTTTGCGGCGTCTCGACCACTGCAGCCCGGGCTGCAAGCTATGTTATTTCCTAGACAAGTTAGCAGTCAGTCAAAGGATCAAAAGCCTAATCACGCCCGCCACAAAATAAGAAGACACTATTAACCACTGTCTTGTATGCATGCACATATGGTATACTTCCTTGTGAGCCAAGAAAGCTTTAAGGGACCGAACGTGAATAGAATTACTAATATAATTGGCTGTGTAGCAAGGGATGTATCTTGGATTACATATTCACTAGAGGAGCTACGGAGTAACTAGTTAACGACCGCGAATAGGTCAGTCGCCTCTCTGTAGCTCATATCCCTTATCCAGTGACGGGGTCATGATGCTAGCTATGCGAGGCCCGGGTATATCGGGATAGACAGATAAGAATGCCCAGCTGGTACCAAGAGGTGGCCTGTAGGATTTAGTTCCCCCCTGTTTGCATATATGGGCATGCCCAGGCAATAGCTGGTGTCTCCCTTGTCCCGGTGATATTCTACCCTTCGCGTCTCTGGATCAAGGGATGTGATGCAAAGAATGGCGGGTGGATCAGACGACAGTACCTGAAGGACTGCCGGAGTGAAATAAATGGCCACATTCCACAGCCCTGGGTCAGCATCCGTTTAGGTCTAGCCGGAGCAGGCCATACTACCGTAATAACTGGAGTTGGTGGGGCACCTAACGATGCTGCGTACACTACTGAGCGACGCGTGGGCGCAACCAACATCGTTCTTCGTCCATCACGCGGAACAGAAGGAGATGTTGAAGGAGTGAAGGGGTGAAGCAGCGGTGAAAAGGGTGGTGCCGATTCTAGGGATGTGGCGCGCTCAGCCGCGCCACCGGCGTTACCAGCAAGAGAAGCATGACATACGGTTGCTGATGGTTATCGACGGGATTCCCTACTATAAGCCCTCCTAGATATGGTCTGGACCATACCATGCCCGCGGCGCAGCATCCAATTTCAACATGGTAGGTACCTATCGTCAGCGAGGTAGGGCAGCAGTGCAACGCCCAAGTCTGATATATACTACCGTAACAATAACCTGAGAGCATGGTGAGAATAAAGTTCGCGCTCAGGTGCGAGCTCGGGAATATGTCGGCAGTCTCATATATCGGGACGTACCGAGTATCGCCGAAGCAGCCATAAGCTTTGCTCTAGTTAGCTCGTATGCCCCGATGGGTCACGAGCCTCACGCTTGGGTTACATGGAGATCCGGGGTAGTTTTAGCCTTGGCGAATCCTGTCTTGTGGTCTAGTTTGTTAGACTGGGCATTTAGGAATAATTTACGTACTCACGTTGTAAATGTAGTTGCGTAACAGCCGACAGCTCCAGACCCGAATCTCTGACTGGGTCGGTTAAGTATTTGTACTTGACTGCGGTCATAGAGCCGCAAATACCAAGATCCTAGGTATCGGTACTTCGCACGATAATCGGCATGTTAGGGCCCGCCGGTTTCGAACCGAGAAGAGGCGGGATATGCTTGTTGGCCAAGCCAAGTCAAGTCATGGATAAAAGACACCGCAGAAAACCTTGTCATTTCCAACGCCGGAGGAGATATAATAGGCTCTAAAGAGACCCGGCACTGCAGGCGGAGGGTTTACACGTGGCTGCGAATATGGACCAGCTGACCTGGAATCGAGGATACTCGAGGGCGAACGAGTCATATTCAGTAGAACGACAGGGATACTCAAATCGAGGGTCCGAGTCAAGCGGGGAAGTAATAAGATGGGGCATATACTACGGAAACAGCGCACCTTTACGAGTCCGATGTATGAGATCTATAGAAGACTAATAAATAGGTGTGTTGGATCCAAACTGACCGTGTCAGCCTGCATCCTACCGGCCTTCGAATCGAGTTTTACCTTTTACATCATGTATGCTGTTTACTGTATATAAAGAAAAGAAAAAAAAAAGGGCCCGAACCGTGGTTCGAACACGGGGCCTCTCGCATTTTAGATTTGGTGAACCCACTAGGTGCGAATTAGTATTTGGAAATTGTGGTGGTATTGGTACGGTAGCCTTACAAGCGAGAATCATACCACTAGACCATCCGGGCTCATATGTGCTGGGTGGGGCCGCAAATTGGTCCCGGAAGCCAGCGGCTGCGAGACATCTACATGGGGAACTAATTCATGTGGAGCTCAGATATAGAAGTTGGTAACAAGTTTTATTGCTCACCATACTATGCTAAAAGAATTATAAAGTCACGACTAAGCGGCCCTTCAGGCACGGATCTATATACTTCTCCGGGAGATTGACTCCCTCCTCTAAGCTCATCGTCGTAACATGCGAGCGAATGTCCTTCTCAGTGACCACCCTCATCATATCCGTCACTAGGCGCTGGTTTGCGACGAGACTTCCCTTGATACTCAACTGTTTGAAGATCAGGTCGAAGGCACTGAATTTGAAGCCCTCTACCGGAAGCCCCAAGGGAACACAGACGCCTCTGGTCCGTAGGAGCTTCAGACTCCATTCAGTAGCCTTGACACTGTCGGTACAGATAAGCACTGCCGCTAGGCCCCCGTCCCCAGCAAAATTTACGACCTCCTCAGTTGCATTAGGCGAGTTGGAGTCCACAATCCTCTTTGGTCGTAGGTGCTCGGGAAGCTCTTGAGCGAGCTGTCTGCCTTCTGGCCTGTTGTCAATGGCGACTGTAGGATGGCCCAGACCTGCTGCAAACTGCAGAGCGAGAACCCCCAGGCCCCCAATTCCGATGACGCCGACAGGAAGCCCAGGCTCTACACTGGCTTCATCCAGTCCTCCCCACACGGTTGCCTACACTCTATTAGTACCATGGCATACAAGACCCCGGAGCACTCACCCCAGCACACATCAACGGCGCCGCCTGCTCAAAAGGCACCCCATCAGGCAATTCCACACTCGAATCCGCATCAGCAACAACATACTCCGCAAAGCCGCCGTCCGCTGAAATCCCAGCCATCTCCTTATTCTGGCAGAACCGCGCATCCGGCCGTTCCGGCTGCTTCGGGTCCCGCGCAGACTTGCACCCAACACAGCTATAGCACGGGTGTCTGAAATTCAGCATCCCGACTCGCTGTCCGGTCTTCCATCCTGCCTTTGCGGCTTTGGCGCCCGTTTCGACCACCGTTCCGACTGGTTCGTGCGACGGCGTTATCGGGCACTTGGTCTCGTAGACACCTTCGTAGACTTGGTAATCTGTGTGGCAGAAACTGGCGGCGCCGACTTTGAGAAGGAGATCGTTGTCCCCGATTGAGGGAATTGGTATTTCTTGTAGTTCATATGGTGCGCCGTACTGAATTGCCTGTAAGTGTGTGTGGGTTGTGAATGACTCGCGGGGAACAAGCGGACCTTGACAAGGCGTAGAGCTTTCATGGTTTTGGCGGTCATAGTGGCCGGTTTGTCTTCTGCTACTGGCTCGAGATGACTGATTCCACCAAGTTACTCGAGTCGTTTCGCGATTGTGCCCATTTATGCGGCTGTTCTTGCATTGCTATGACGTGGCGGTTGGGTTCTCCAATTTGGGGATGTGGAGATGCCCAGCACTGATTTGAAAGCATCACCGCGATTCTCGGACACATTCACGAGTTGGGAAGAAGTCTGCATAGGTTTAGTCGAAATAGTTAGGACTGTCTGAAAAAGATCCGATCTATAGGTCGAGTCTCTAGGCTGGACCGAGGCCATTTGCAGCCCTACGGCTTCTGAACTAGAGATGATTTACATTCCGGGGTAGGGTTATCTAGCGTAGTAATTAAAAATAGATAAGATTCGGGATAGTTTGCGAGCTCAGTGAATCATGAGAGGGTAAAGTTCAATGGCCGATCGGTTCTCTAATCGCCGATACATATATACCTTGCCTCTTGGGCATCAACGGATATGACTCTGATCAATTGCACCACTTTCCAATTTATTCCGTGCCAGTTTGTCCTGTTTCTTGAGTGGTCTGAAGATTCCCCAGATTCCGTCATCCACCGGGTGCATTGCGTTCTAGATGCCCAAATTCCCAGCAGGAACCCTGATTGACTTTAGATGGCGTGATCCCCACGTCGATCTCGTGCTCCTAACTCGGAACACAAGCATTGGCTTTGTGAGATGACTCGCTAATCGTCAATAAGAATGGCGTGCACAGTTGCGAGCGCTATCGCCGAAAGCCGACGACGCGGCGACACCGGAGTATATAAGGAGCTTGACCTCTCAAGGTTCACTAGCAGATCAGTCAACTCAGAATTGCATCCAACAGACAAAATGACTGTCGTACCGGTGGAATCGAAAGTCCCGCCCCATCCTAGGCTCCACTCCTCCGGCTCCTTGGATGGCTTCAAATCCACCACTCTCACGCCGGTTATCGGACACGAGTTCCCCAAGGGCTCTGTCAACATCGTTGATGACATTCTAAACGCACCCAATGCCGAGAAACGCATCCGCGATCTCGCTATCCTAAGTATGCCATACACCGAAGAGAACCGAAGAACATACTAATACAATGCAGTCGCCGAACGCGGCGTCGTCTTCTTCCGCGCCCAAGATAACCTCACCAACGACCTACAAAAAGACCTCATCCTCAAACTGGGCGAACTCACCGGCCGTCCTGCAGACCACGGCCTACACATCCACCCGGTCGTCAACGACGCACGGGAATTCGGCGACCCAGACCCGCAAATCAGTACGATCAACTCGCTCGAACACAAGAAGCTATACAAGGGTGCGTACGGCAACCTCGCCGCAATCTGGCACTCGGACATCTCCTTCGAAAAGGCGCCCTCGGACTACTCGGCGCTGCGGCTTACCCTTCTCCCGGAAACGGGCGGCGATACGCTCTGGGCGAGTGGGTATGAGCTCTACGACCGCATTAGCAAGCCGTACCGCGCGTTTCTGGAGACGTTGACGGCGAATCATTCTGGGGATGGGTTCCATCGGGCCGCTGAGGCTGGGGGGTTTGGGCTTTACGAGAAGCCTAGAGGGTCGCCGTTGAATGTGGGTGGCGATTTGGCCAGTGACCATCCGGTTGTCAGGACGAATCCGATTACGGGGTGGAAGAGTATCTTTCCTGTGGGGACTTTCCCTAAGAGTGTCAATGGCCTGACGAGGCGTGAGAGTGACAATCTCCTGAAGTATTTCCATGACTTGATCACATACGGTCATGACCTGCAGGTCCGGTTCAAATGGGACCAGCCTAATGATATCGGTATGTCTTCCTGTCTATATATATATCGTGTAAGATATCTAACAGCACAGCAATCTGGGATAACCGCAGCGTCTTCCACACCGCAACATTCGACTACGACGGCATCGGCGAACGCAGCGGAAACCGCGCCGTTGGGATCGGTGAGGCGCCCTACTTTGACCCTGGGAGTAAGTCTCGTCGCGAGGATCTGGGGATTGAGGACCACTTGAATCCGGTTCATTGGTAGATCACGCACCAAATTAATGAATAATGCACTAGAATAACGAGATATTACGGTATACTGGATTCCATAGAGTAAGTAGTGCCGTATGATACGAAGTTCAACCCATGCAATATTGAATAGATAGAAATGTTAACCCCCATTCCCAACCGAAAGCCACTCATCCGCAAAACAACCCTCAAAATCCTCCCTCCTCTTCACCGGCCTCCATCCAAGCTCACAAGCCTTATCAGCCCGAGTCTGCGACTGCGAAGCCAGCGTCGGTTCCAGCGCCTCCAACGGCAACCCCTTCCAGAATCTCTCTTGCGCATCCTGCAACGTAACCTGGCGCACCGTGTAACTCTGCAGAAACCCCAGCGCATATCCAACTCTGGCAACACGATCCGAGATCTCATCCCAGGTTTGGTGCCCGGTCTGGCAGAAGTAGATCCCTTTGGAATTTGTATCGAGTTCAGACCCATCCAGGATTCGCATCAAAATTAGTTCGTAGAATGACGCTAGGTCGTGAATATGGACGTGGTCCCACTCAAACTCACCCGTGCCGATGCGCGAGGCGTACCCGTCTCGCAGCGCAGCGCGCATAATGGTGTTAATCTGGATGGAGCGGCGGTTGAAGAGGCCTGTTCCTTCGCCGTAGATTAAGGGGGGCATGATTATGTATGTCCTAATGTTTGATGCTTCTCCCTGCTCGCACACTATGAGGTCCGATGTGCGCTGGATATAGGGCTGGATACTTTGGCGGTATCGCTCGTAGGAGTAGATGTCGCTTTTGTCGGAGAAGATGGCGGACTCGGTGTAGGTGCCGGAGGTGGGCAGGTCTGCGAGGCTTGATGTGCCGGAGGTCTGGAATGTTAATTAGTATATAAACTTGTAATTGATGGGTGGCGACTAACATGGATGAAGTGCACTGGTTTGCTGGAGATTTTACGGCGATCTTCAAGTCCGCGTAACAGTGCTTCGGCGGCAGGAGTGTGGTATGTAAGGGCAGCATTGATAACGATGTCGTGTTCACTCGCAGCAGTCCTCAATGTATCAAGGTCGTCGAGTCCGTCGAAGACAATCGCGTTGACGTTTTTCTGCTGAAGGA
Source organism: Aspergillus puulaauensis (assembly GCF_016861865.1). Classification (NCBI taxonomy): domain Eukaryota; kingdom Fungi; phylum Ascomycota; class Eurotiomycetes; order Eurotiales; family Aspergillaceae; genus Aspergillus; species Aspergillus puulaauensis. The sequence continues at coordinate 506,478 of NC_054860.1, read as the reverse complement.
TATCCGCCTGCGATCTCTTGCGGACAAGGGCTGATACCTTGCATGCTTTAGCATGGGGATCGGGCGAGTTCAACAGGGCAGTCAGAACAGAGCCACCGCTGTTATCATGAGCAAGAAATAATAAAGTAACAAGTATGTTTAAGAGGACTCACATGTAGCCGGTGGCTCCAGTCAATAGAATGCGTGTTTCAGACATGCTGCCGTTGCAGTGGATTTTGGACGACGATATAACGCTGTCATTTGTCTTATTTATCCCCCAGCCTTTATTCCTGTCTCTTGTTGATGACATCGGGGATTCGGAAATAGGCGGACATTGGAGATACATGCTGACTGCTGCAACGACGGGTGTGATTCGGGTATAGAAAGTAGTAGTCCCTAGGATTATCATATAGGGAAGTAGTATTACAGACTATTATAACGATGTCCAATTAGGGATAGGTGCCACCTACGCATGTGCGAACTACAGAAGAAAATATTTGAACAAGATACAGGCTAAAAATCACAAGAAAAGGAAGAAAAGGAAGAAACTACATCCTCAACCCAAACGACTCCCCAATATGCAAGCTAAACGCATCCCCAGCCCAAAAGTCCTCCGAAAACAGCCCCGAGAACGTACGTCCATCCGCCACCGTCCCCAGCCCCAGAATATCCGGCGTCCTGGGCGTCTCCCCACCACCGCTCCCCCCAGTCCCAGGCCCCCTGCTCGCCTGCGGAGACGGAATCAAGAACCCCGGTGTCGGCGGGTCGGTGAGTGCCCGATCAAGGCTATATGTCACTTCCGTGGGGAAACCGTTTCGTTTGTCTGCCGTGATGGAGTGGCCGGGTTGGTTTATCTGGATATGTGCGTCGCTGACGTAGTCCATTACCCGGTTAATGGCTGTTTCGAGGGCATCGCGGTATTTGCGGACGCTGGGATGTCGCTCGGCCATGACGAAGAGGCACGAGGAGCAGGCGCGCAGGTCGTTTGAGACGCTTATTGTCCAGAGACGGGGGGAGCGGAAAAGGCAGAGGCTGAGACGTTAGCAGCTGGTTTAGGCTTGAATGGATAGTAGGGATAGAGCAAGTACCATATGGTTAAACCGGCCATGAAGAGCGTGTTGATTAGGAGAAACGAGTACCAGGTTGAGTCTCGCTGGCGGAGACGCTTGAAGTATTGGCACATCTGGCCGGAGACGTAGAGACATCGTCTGGCGAGCTCGTCGTCTGGTGGGAGGATGGACAGGAACGGGTGAAGGAGAGTTCGGGTGGCGTTGTTCCAGTGCATCTGGATGAAGTCGTCTTCGTAGGCTGAGAGGCACGGTAGTGATCGTTGATAGTCATCCAAAAACTCGAGTATAGGATGGACCTCTGGGAGGAGAGAGGGCAGGTCCCGGTCTACGCGGTAGACGCTGCTTCGTGTCCGTGAAGATATCCGGGATAGCTTGATACAGACGATGAAACAGCGGATATTCGGCCCATCCCACTGCTCGTGCGGGCTCCGTGGATTCCTGAATAGTTCCTCTGGTGCACCGTCTGGCAGCGAGTCGTCGATATCAGCCGGTGGTTCGGCGTCAATCTCCTCATCCCCAATACTAAACGGCCGACCCAGCGACCAAGCAACAGACCTCTCGTTCAAGTAAACACTCCAGAATAACCTCCTCCTCCGCTGCGCCTCGTACGGTCTCAGCCGTCGATACTGGGCTTCGCGATGCAGACCAAAGTCCACGCTTATCCGCATTGCAAGCCCCATCATATACCAGACGCTCGAGCTCGCCGAGGATTGCAGGTTATACATCGCTAGCAGCATCAACGCCTCAATACTCGATATAGACAGCGACTCCTGGATCGCAGGCTGGTACTGCATCGCCGTAATGAAGTAATTCCGCGGCGGCGTCGAGTCATACATCTCGGTCATCTTGAGGATGGCAGCCCCAATCGCATACACCATGAAGATCTTGAACCGCGCAAACTGCTCCTGCGTGCTTGCACCGGGCGTCTCGTGGCGCTTTGCATGCAAGCTGTAGATCTCCGACCGACATAAAAAGGGGAGTCGCATCTGCATGCTCTTGAAGTAGGCGTCGAGGATGCGCGTCCCGATTGCGTCGTCCGGAGCAGGCGCTGGGTCTTTTGCTTCGGTCTCGCACGGCGCCAGGAACTCGTGGGTTTCGTTTACGGGGATCGACTTCCACCCTGCGTCTTGGACAAGCCGGCTTATGTTCTCTGCGATGGCGAGCCCCGATGATGGGCCTAGGTAGTTGCCCTCGACTTTGTCCTCGTACCCGTGGCCCTGGATGAGGAAGTGCATGACTGCCCCGTGGTTCTCGGGGTCGGAGGGAGAACTACTAGACACGGAGCCGGCGCCTCGATAGCTGGCCCCGGTTCCATGCGAGGAATGAGGCCGGTCCCCTGGGTCAGAGTGTGTCGCGCTCGCTGCGGTGCCGTCCGTCAATGCTGCGAGTTGAGCCTCCAGCGTCTCGATCCGCTGCGCCAATGCACCCTTGGACATGCCATGATGCCATGATGGGACGCTGTCCGATCGCACGCACGGCTGGCCTGCGAGCTCGCAGTTTGCGCAGACTGGGGCCCCGACGCAGCGCTGCTTGCGACGGTGGCAGCGCCGGCAGGACTTGGGGATGCGCTTGCGGATCCGCCCTGCTTCTTCCATGGTGATGGGTCTCGATACCGTTTAGCAGACTGGTTTGAAGTGCGTCTCAGAGGGGGCGAGACTGTGAGAAGCCCCCGCACTTGCCATTGACGATGTCGCGATTCGTCATCGTGAAGGTGATTGGAGTTGCAATTGCGATGGGGAAGCACGCCATCACCTCGCACAAGGACTACAGCAGTGGATTATTAAAGTGACGAGGTAAGTATTTAGTCTTTATTAAACATCAAGCATGATGAAGTGAGCGGATATACATCTAGACATATTTGTCTGCTAAGGATATCTACAGAAGCCTTCTTAGTGGATGTCGGATTAGCTGCCACGTCCCTTCGACCCAGCCAGGATTTCCTTAAGAAAATGAGAGTAAGCATCTGGTAAGGCACAGTCTCATAGGAAGCTATTTACCCTTCTCGCGTTTCTTTTCATACATCCACCATCCTGACAAGGGCTGTATGGTGTCAAGCCCCGTCTCCTCAGTCTCGTCCAAGATCGCTCCACTAGATCGTGCTTGAATACCAACCAAGCCTGCCACCATCACGGTATTAATTTTCTTTCCATTATCAACGACAGTAATTGGCACAGAGGCGAATCGGGGTGGAATATCATCAGTGTCCACGCGGCGGGACAATACATCATCGAGCCCTAGGTCCGTGTTTCGAGCCACAAACTCCGGCGAAGAGACCGGATGGATCTTTTCTTCATATAGCAGGCTGCCCTTCTTATTCCAGAAAATGAAGGCCGACACCCAACCAGTCAGCTCGTCAATTCCGCTGCCACCGTGGCGCTCAGCGCATTTGCCCCAGAAGCTCCGCACCTCAGGCGACTCGGGGCTATCGAAGGAAAGTACAAAGTGATTCAAAATCGGGCGTAGAAGCTGTGCAAATCGTGCAGGCTGGTCGCCTAGCTGATTTAGCTTGTCGAGCTTCTTTAGCAAGCGCACCCAGTCTGCACGTTCGCCTAGCAAAGTAACGGATGGAATGCCACAGAGAAGCATAGATTTGTACGAGAAATATTCCTGTAGAGCACCCATCATCAGGATAGCTGCAACCACGCTGTCGGATTGAGTTGTAGTACTGAAGTCTGGCATGATCCAGTCGCGGAGTTCGTCGTCCACGACGTTCTCTTCAATGAGCTTGGTGAACTTCAGTGCGATTTTACCGAAGTCGACGGTGTGGATGGTTCCAGCGTCAATGGTTGTCAGTTCTTTCTGGCCCTCATGGGCAACAAAGAAAGATCGCAGGTCCTCTGCGTTTGCATTGATATAGAAATTTAGCTCTGTCAGAATCGAGAACCACACGTCGTCAGGCCGGATGGTCAAGTTGAGATGACGACTGTAGGCATGGACTAACGCCCAGACAAAGCCATGCTTCGAGGAGGAGACATGGACGTCTCGAACGAATTGCTGGAGAACGAGCTCTGTATCACTTCTTGACTTTGATTATACTCGTCCGAGCATGAGCGTTGGAGCAGTTCTTCCGCCGACGACACTGCTGATTCGGGCCATCCTCGGGAGGGATGCTCGGCAGTAGTCAAAGTGACAGGCATGCTGTTTGAATGTAGTATTGTGGTGTTGAAATATAAGATTGGCCGTGAATAATGGCAACAGACTGCTCGGGGTACGTGCGGCGGCAAGTTATATAGAATAGCCTTCTCGATAGGTAGCAACGATCGGTAACGGGCGACTGTAGATAAACACTTGTCTCGAATAACAAACATATCCCCTCGACCGACGTCATCGCTCTTGGCTTTCGTGTCTAAGAGGCAGGATTCGCTGCTGCCTGGGGCGAAGCAGTCTGTCTGTCTTGGCTGTGAGGCTCAACGTGCAGTATAGGAAGCTTCATTGGTAAGTCGATCATCCCTCTAGGCAGGCTCAGAAACTGGGTAGACCTTTGCAGCCTATATTCGTAGAAGAACGGAGAATATCCAACGTCGTGTATCCCGACAAATATGCAAACGTGATAAGAATGTAATACGAAGCAGCCATAACCAGGAAAACATTAAGTACACAGCGAGCACACCAGACACCGGATTACAAAAAAAAAGAAAAAGAAAAAAGAAAAAAGGCCAGCTAGGTACCTCGCCTCCGAGAAATGGTCCCTGCGACAACATTATTCTGCCATGGTAGCGCGAGTACTATCTCCTTTGCATATGCCGCTGCAACCACAGCCGCGTATCCCTCCCATTGTCTGCTTGGATGAGAGTCCGCATAGGAGCTCACGCCACACACCACCAGGCATGGCAAGAGGTCCACTACCCCAGCTGCTTGGGTCTCACAACAGAGGATGCCGTACTCTCTGGCAAAGCGGTCCCGGGCACTCACATCTGTGATTGCCTTTTCGCCAGACGCGATTGTGCCATAGAAGATACGTGGTTGGTTGTCGGATCGAGGACGCCATTGGTTTAACCTGCGAGAGCTGCTATCGCGCGACGCATGCTGCGACTCAGAAGCGAAGAGGAAATCTGAATCTCCACCAGGGTGGTTGGATTGATCTCGCAGGCGTGAATTATGCGCCCGCGCCTCATTATAGAATTGGGTGACAGCAGGAGAAGTGCAGTGAGGTATCTGCTCGGTGTGAAGGGCGAAGACAGTGTTCATGGCCAACTCTGGGGGTTTGTTGAATACACCTATAGGGCTATGCCGGCCATTTCGAACATTGCGTATATCGTACCCCATAACGCCGGGAAATTTCTTTGTGGGCTTGCTGACCACAATATCACCGAGTCTGATGTCGCTTTCCCCCGGAGTGCCGCCCCCGACTGATACCAGAAAGCAGACCTCGATGAATCGGAAGCTGTATCGTATATGCATTGCTGTCTCCGTGGCAATTGTGAGGCCGGATAGCCCGGGTGGAAAGGACGTTATGACAACACTGTACCGGCCCATTCTGCCAAATATGTATTCGTTTGCATCGCCCTGGCGGCGGGGAACGGAGTGGTGAGTCTCGTCCAGCATTGCGTTTGCTGCGTCTCTTGCTGCGGGCACGGTGCATATCCACGCAATCTGGTAGTCATCACGGGTTCGTACATTGACTGATACTTCCTGATAACAGCAAGTTAGGCTCTATCTTCAATGCTCTCTGGCATGCAGCATACCTGTATTTTTTCGTGATATCTGGGTGCATCATCGTGCTCCTGAGTAGATGTGTGAGATTGGCTGCAGCCCATATTTACAAATAAAAGATGTATTGAGAATTGGAAATGCGTTGAGCAACACGAATGTGTATTCCCCATTTATATTAGGATAATCCCCAGTGAGTTAGGGAAATCCACAGTTAAGCGCCGGGATCGATCTCGACAGGCGACGGCACTGGGATATTCTATCTAGCAGCTGCTAAGCGCCTACGTGGAACCGCGCATCCAGTCAGTATCAAACATTATGGAATAAAGTTATAGATCACCGGCCACGTATACAGACTGCCCATAACCACGGAGCCCAGGCCAAAGCCCATCGCAGGATATATTTGGACCAGCGGAACTGTCCAACGAGGACATTGGAATAAGCGCTCTGGGATCCAGGAGATCCAAGATGTTTCAAACTTGAACGCAGTATGTTCGGGTAAGCTACTTCATTCGCGAACCATGCAACTGCCCAGAATCAATCCTATGTCTCTTGTTGTTGCCGCCAAACCTGTTTTTGTGTAAGCGTTACAAGGCGAAGCCCTAGTTCAACACTGGTGATCATAGCCCGAGCCAAGTCATCTCTAATTATAGACGTCCACTTCCTAGATTTTCTGTTCTAACAATCAATCATAGACTAGACGGGAGGCTACTGATATAATGCTGTTTTCCAGTTTGAAGATGTGGCGCTTTGGTAGTCTGCTATCCTCGGTCCGAACTCCCTCGGTAATAGGATCCTTTAAGCCTGGATGAGAGAGCAGGAGTTAGATATCACGGCTGGAAAGCAGCATATGTGAAATATGCTTTCTGATGTTCAAAGTCTGTCTTTAGTATTCTGTAGGTCTTGCTGATATATCAAACTCACAACCCCCGCAACATCGAAACCACTCGGACCTAGCCTTGAGCATAACCGGATTCATTCCTACCAGGACAATAAAACAAGCCAGATAAGCATAAACCGTGCTACCCCGCAGGGACTGACTGAAGAAGCCTAATGGCTTTGCATAACTCCTCCCGCCAAGCTCTGGCATGTCGGTTGCAGTGCTACTAGGGCTGTGCTGAGCTTCTCATTTGTCCAGATCCAGGTGTCCAGATCTCTGGCGTTGGGATAGTCAGAAGATATGACAGTTGATCCCCCGCAGAATTGGAGAGTAGTCTGGGGTTAGAAATCTGATTCCTTTCAAGTATTTGTCAGATATATAAGTAGGGTTTTGGCACACATAGAATTGGTGCCTTCTAACTGGTATATTGCAGCATTTGTATATTCGTCGCCACGATGGCTGTCCAGATTAAAGCGTCCGACCGGGAGCAAGTTGAGGATAATGAGAAGGGCGCACTGTCTTCACAAGTGTCCAACCATTCTTTACAGTACGATGATGCAGTTGTGAAGCGAATCAAGCGCAAGATCGACGTGAGGCTATGCGTGGTCGTCGCCATCATGTACACCGTCTGCCAGATTGATCGGGTTAACCTGCCAAATGCGTTTGTCTTCCACATTTCTATACTGTTGAATGAATTCCAGCTAATCTATATTTCAGCGTCGTCGCAGGAATGGGAAAGGAAATCGATCTCACTGGGACAAACTACGTACGCGACATTCAGCCCCAGCTCTAGAATAATCTAACAGCCAACACACAATAGTCCACAATCGTCGCCCTGTTCTTCGTCACGTACACCATCTTCCAGCCTGTAATGACGGTAATCGCACGCAAGATCGGACCGCGGATATTCATGGGTTTCATAACCGTTGCCTGGGGCCTGGTGATGGTTGGCATGGGTCTCGTCCACGACTGGCGCGAAATGACCGGCCTGCGCATCGTCCTTGGTGTGTTCGAGGCTGGTCTTTTCCCTTCTGCCGTCTTTTTGATTAGCAGTTGGTATATTCGCCGGGAAACGGGCAAGCGGATTGGGCTGTTCTATCTGCTCGGTAGTGCGCTTTCTTCGTTTGGGGGGATTCTTGCGTACGGGGTATGCCACCCACATCCCCTAACATGCGTATGATATTGATGCAGAGTATAGTTGCAACAAATGGACGGTATCCAAGGCCACGCTGGCTGGAGGTGGATCTTTATTATCGAGGGAGTTCTCACCGTTGCTATAGGTCTGCTAGGGGTCATCCTGATCGTCGACTTCCCTGAAGATGCGCGTCGCACGCGCTGGTTTTTGACAGACGCCGAGATCGATATCATGATTGATCGAGTCGACAAGGACCGTGGAGATGCCCATGTTACCCCATTTGTCCTGAAGGAGTACTTGAAGTATGCCCTTGAGTGGCAGGGGTGGTTACTTGCTGTGAACTTTTTGATGAGCGCTATTGTGATGTGAGCCACCTAATCCTGTCCAGTATCAATACCAGGCTTATTTGTTTATAGCTACGCGGTCTCATATTTCTTGCCGATTGTCCTCAGGCAAGGACTCGGCTTTGACGTCGCAAAGGCGCAGACTCTCACAGCTCCAGTGAGTCCCGTTTCCAGCTCTCTAATCATCAAGTGTATACTGACCAGCAGTGCTTCCTCTTCGGATCTGCCCTCGGTATAACTGAGAGCTGGCTGTCAGACAAGTACAACACGCGCGGCATAGTCGTCGTTATTAACGCCGTCTTGCAAATCGTCGGCGTCGCGCTGCTGGGCTACGCAAAGGGTAATGGGGTACGATACTTTGGCGCCTTTATCCTCACGGGCAGCTGTAATGCGAACGTCTCTGCCTCGTTGACTTACCCGTCGAATAATATCACGGGCCAGTGGCGCAGGGCGTTTGGATCGGCGCTTATAGTTGGCGCTGGTGGCGTGGGGGGTATTATTGGGGGGTTGGTTTTCCGGGAGCAGGATGCGCCAGAGTATAGGTAGGGCTCCAGAGTTATCCTGTTTGTTATTGAGGATGTATGCTGATGAGGGATAGACCTGGCCTGTGGACGTGCTTCATTGCGGCTGCGGTTACGATTGTGTCGGTGGGGATCACGACGTGTACGATGGCCAGGGCGAATAGAAAGCAGAAGGATGGGCTGGTTATTTTTGATACGCCTGGTTTCCGGTTTACTTTGTGATGGCTAAGAATATAGAGTCAGCCTTGGTAGCTTGATCCCCCGACCTAAAGGCTGAAGATGGTGTCAGAACACCCACATGTCTATTGTAATGGCTTAGCATTCTTATTCCTGATACTAGTCTAGTGCCGTGGGTCAGCTTCGTGACGAGTATGCGTGCATGAACATTCCACAGCCTTGCAGCGGTGTCGCCTCTGCGTGTGCTGCAACTATTTGTCAAGCAGTGGAGATCACCGGAGGAACAGAAAAAGAAACGAAAGGGAGGAAAATTGTGCCTGCTGAACATCCTGACCTCCAGTCCTCGTCCATCATTTACCCAGACCGGGGAGTATTACCATGGCCTTTCTAGATCTTCCCAACGAGGTGGTCCTACTTGTGGTTACTCACCTCGAATATGCATACGAGACCAACGCCCTATGCTGCACCTCTCGCCGGCTCCGTGAACTGCTGAATCCTGTTCTGTACAAACATAGCCTGACCCAGCAAAACGGAGGATTCACTCTCGAATGGGCTGCTATCAACGGATTGGTGTCAACTACCCGACTTATCCTGGAAGCAGGGGCACCACCGGATGCCCTTGGAGGGATGGAGCAGGCATTCGCATTAGCAGCTATTCACGGACACAGCGAGATAATAGGGCTGCTATATGAACACGGTGTCGACCCGTGTACTACCGAAAAAGACCGGAAGCACCACCTTGACGAACCCCACGACTTGGACTGCGAAGAGGGCCACCCCCTGTCTATGGCAGCGGCACACGGCCACGTATCTGTGGTCAGTCTCTTGCTGGAATATGGAGTACCAGTGGATCTCCATACAGCTACCAGAGAGAAGCGAACGGCTCTCCATCTCGCAGCTGAAAAGGGCCACCTCGATGTTCTCCGTGTGTTGGTCGACGCTGGCAGTCAAATCGATGCGCAGGACTATGTCGGTACAACGCCGTTGCACTTTGCGGTGCATGAAGGGCATCTCGAGGCTGTGCAGTTCCTGCTCGCCTGTGGAGCAGATCCAAATATGCCAACTACAAGCGGGTCGACAGCGCTCTGCATGGCGCCTCGCTCGGGCAATATTGATGTCGTGCGATGTCTGCTTGACCACGAGGCAATGACGAACCCCTGCTGTCCAGCCGGTGGAAATCCCCTATGGCAGCTGGCCCAAGCAGCAGAGAGAGGCTACGACGATATTGTGGACCTTCTACTCACCCGATTCGACTATATCCAGCTTTGTGCAGAGCCGTATCAACAGTCCATTCTCCTCTGCGTTGCTGCACTTACCGGCCGCACTGCACTTCTCAGCGATCTGCTATCAGAACACAACTACAACTCTAACATGGGTGTCTCTGACGAATACATGTCCCTTCCATGCAAATGCCTCTGCTCAACCCCAGCATCAGCCCTAACCTGGGCTGCAGAGCGCAACCAGGCCGCCGCAATTGACATTCTCATGTCCCACGGTGCAAGCCTCACCACACCATCCAACGAAAAGTCTGTCCCCCTTCTCCATGCTATTCGGAACGGCCACAAAGAAGCCACCGCAGCCCTCCTCGCCCACGGCATCAACCCCAACGCCCCCCCAGGCAAAGCCCTCTTCAGCGCCATCCCCCACCCGTCCATATTCTCCCTCCTCCTATCCCACGGGGCAGATCCAACCATCCCCGTTCCCTGCTCCAATCTCCTGGCTGATATTCTCACCTCCGGCAACGCCGACACCCTCCGCATCCTCCTCGACCATCCAAGGGGTACTTCCATGGTAACAGACCCAATCATAAAAGGCCCCATGATCTCCCTCACAAGGCCAGAAGAAGTCCCGCTCATCCGTCTTGCCATACAGGGCGGGGAGGAAGTTTTACGTCTCCTCCTAGACCGGAATCTCCTAGCACCACCAGAACACCTACAAGACCGCACAGCAAGCCAGTATCTTATCCTTGCGGCACAGCACGGTAAAGTCTCGCTTATGGCTCTGCTTCTGGATATGGGGTTTGATGTACACGCTGGCGATAACGCCGGGGCACTTGTGAATGCGGCTGCAAAGGCACAAGGGGATCCTGATGGATTGCTGGACTTCTTGTTAGAGAACGGGTGCAGTGTGCATGATACGGATTATGTAGGTCATCCTGCGCTGTTTCTCGCTGCGAAGGAGAAGGATGAGACTGCGATGCGCAGGCTTTTACGCCGCGGGGCGGATCCGCTTGTTGGTCGGTGGGGTGAGACAGTCTTGCCGGTTGTGGTGGGGAATGGACTTTTTGATGCTGTAAGGGATATTCTGGGTGTACTTGATGAGAGGCAGGTTGGGTCTAAGGAAGTTGAGGGCGTCTTGAAACGAGCTGAGGAGCGTGCGTTGAAAGGGGGATGTGGTGTACGGGATCATCATGGCGTTCTAGTGCCGCGGGGGAGTTTCTTTAATAATGTCAAGGCGCTGCGGAGGTTTTACTGGTTGAGGAAGTATCCTGTGTGTACTTGACTGTGCTGTATATTGCCTTGATGTTGTTGCCATTGATAGAGATAGTATGACATGTTCGTACCGATAGATTGCTATAAGGTGTGCTCGAAACATTCATGGTAGCTCATCAATATCCTCCTTGCTGCTGAGCAACAGGATACGATTTCAGATAGACTAAAATGAAGTGTCAGCTATAATTTCGCATATTTGTGCTGGTCGTGGTAAGAGCAACCCGCAACGACTCTGGCAGGTCGTTCCATTTAGTCTGTCTCATAGTTGCACCTTCCCAAAGTGCACTGGAAGTAATTCCGGACAAGGAAAGTGCAACAGAGACAGTTGGTCTTTCCCTTTGCATCCAAGAACCATCGCTCTTTCCCAAAATGCCCTTCCTGTCCTCATATGGAAAGAACGATGGACTCGGCTCCTGCTCGATATGATGGAAAGAACGGGATGTATGCTCCCCATCCAGAGTGCTGCAGATATGCCGAACTGGGTTGGACTCCCCTTCCTCAGACAAAACCCATTGCTTGGAACATGCGGAGGGAACTAGGTTCACCTCGAGACCGGCAGAACTGGCAGGGGGAATACCATGAATTAAAATAGGTTCATGCATTCTTCCTTGACTTTGATATATGCACCAGTGTCGCTGCTTGTTAGGTGTCTTGAGATGATAGACCAGAGACCACGTATTATAGTTAACTACAGAATCTAGACATTACACAGTAAATAACTTCCCCCACCCCTCCCCAGACCCCAAAACCTGCTGCCCCCTGCGCAAAGTCCGACTATTCTCCTCGCCTAGCCACTGCGGCTGCAGCCGGTCAATGTTCGCCTCAATCTCCCAGGCCCTCCCTCCTTCAACGAACATCGATTTCCCATTTAACTCCTTGTCGCCCAGTACCCTTGCCATGACCTTCGCGACATCTAGAGGCCTGTTCACGGGAAGACCCGCTTTAAACCATCCATCCTGGATCCCCTTTACCATTGCCGTTGTCGTCATCCAGGGACAGATACAGTTTGTTCGGATCCCGTGTCCTGGTGCAGAGAGGTATAGACGCAGAGAGCGCATGAGACCTATAACGCCGTGTTTCGAGGCTTGATAGACGAAGAGTCCCGGTGACTCTTTGAAGCCCGCTACAGAGGAAACGAGAATGATAGAGCGGTCTGTATCAGCAGGCCGGTTCTGGCGGAGATAGACACTCGCGATGCGTGCGACGTACAGACACCCGCTTAGGTTTACGTCGAGGACTTTTGTAGTAGGTGGTTTCCGGATAGATTGCATATCCAAGGCAGGGTCGAATACGTTCCCGATCTCCGAGATACCTGCGCCTGCGACGGCGTGGTCGATGCGGCCGTATACCTCTATCGCTTTGTCGAAGAGACCTAGCACGGAGTCGTAATTTGCCACGTCGGTCTTGACGAAGATGGTCCGGGGTGGGGAGGAGTTGTTGTTTACTGTATTTGCGATTGTGTCGCCGGCCTCGACTGCGAGATCGCCGAAGCATACGTATGCGCCGTTCTGGGTGGCATACTCTACCAGGCTTGCTCCGATGCCGTTTGCGCCGCCTGGTGTTGTTAGTGTTGTCTGGGAATAATGGAGAGGGCGTGGACTACCTGTCAGGACAATGACTTTGTCTTTGAGTGAGCCTGGGGCAAGTTCTTTGGTATACTGTGCCATTGTGATGAGTTGATAAGTATAAATCTGGAGAGGAATGGCGATAGCAGCGAGACTCGTCAGATCTTTTAAGCCCCCCGCATGCCACATCGGGCCCAGAGTCGTACCAGGTATCCTGCCACAGTGTGGACCTGTCTCATGCTTTGTGCGGGCCCTTCCCCGCCATCTCGTGGGGGATTTCCGTTAGAATACCCGAGAGAGTATAAACGCATTCTCTATAACCATTTCAGTTCATACTTTATAATTCTACGTGTCGCAATGCCCTCCAAACATCTCATTCCTCCTCCCCAGGGTCTATCCAGCATCACAACCCTAATTGTCGGCACCAACCAGTCCCATCGACCACCCATCCTACAACCAGACGACTGGATTAAGACAAAACTTAATAACCCACTGAAAGCCGTATCGGTAACCCATCACCGCCCAGACCATTTCTTACCGCAAGCTGCATCTTCGAGGCGTTCATCTTTAGCTTCTTTGCATTGAAAGGGGATCCGCAGAATCCGTTGTCTGATGGAGCCGGTGCAGGGGATTCCTAACTTAGTGTGGACCTTTGCTGTTTGGATTCCCAGTGAGAAGACAACTTTCTGCGGCGATGGTTTAGGGAGCGTGCATGGCTCACGTATTACAGGAAGTTATGTGGCTAACTGAACAGGGTGGAGGGGGTCGAGCCCTGCTCTTCTACCCTGCACAAGACGCTTGCACTGATCGGTCCGCTGCTGCCTGAGAAGCGACTTCAGGGCATTTGGAGGCTGGCTGGGAGTTTGATGCAAATGCCTGGGCCTGTTCTCGCAGAAATCATGTACGCGCTGACCAAGCCGACCGTGCAGGAATTAACTTATCTGGCTTTTCAAGAATGAGTTTCCGCATGCAAGGAGAAGCTGGGTTTCTTCCTAGGCATCTTCCGAGTCAGTGCCTCGGTATGAGATGTGAATGCCAGCGTGATATGTGTCCTGTTACGGACAGAGTCACTGCAGGTGGAGTGCAGCGAGTTGGGGCATTGGTTGCTGCCCCGGCCAAGAACCGGACAGCGTATCAAAGAGCAGAATGTGGAGAGCTGGGGAGGGTCTGACACTGTAAGCAAAGGGTCCAGTGGGCCTGATCCCTTCTTCTTAATCTTCTTGTTCTCTTCTTATCTTATCCCTTAACTCTTCCACCTCAAAGTCTGAATGCCGTGCCACCATGCCCGCCCTCAACAAGCGATGGACCTCGTCGCTGTCCATCGCCGCCGTCTTCCTCTTCTGCCTCATCCTCCTGCACAATAACAGCAGCTCGCGACCTCTGCCTCTCCCCCAATCCCGCCTCTCCCGCTCGCAGTGCCCGTCCACACCACCGTCCCCTGCATACACCCGCTCCAACCCCGACGACGGCTTCAGCTGGCGCGACATCCCCGTGCAATTCCCCGTCTCAAACCTCATCTCCCTCCCCATCGACACCCCCAGCACCCTCCCCGAAATCCAAGCCCGCTTCACACCCGCAACCCTCGAACGCGAAACCCTCCGCAAGTCCCGCCAATCCGCCGTAAAAGCCACCTTCCAGCGCGCATGGCACTCCTACGAGAAACACGCCTGGAAGGCCGACGAGCTGCGCCCTCTCTCCGGCGGCTCCCGCAACAACTTCGGCGGCTGGGGCGCAACCCTCGTCGATAACCTCGACACGCTGCTCATCATGGACCTGCACGACGAATTCGAGCGCGCAGTGACCGCCCTCCTCGACGTCGATTTCTCGCCGCACTCCTCGTCCCAATCGACAATCAACATCTTCGAAACCACAATCCGGTACCTGGGCGGCTTCATCGCGGCTTATGATCTCAGCGGTTGCAGCGACGTTCGTCTCCTCGATAAGGCTGTCCAAATCGCGGATATGATCTATGCCTCCTTCGACACCCCAACCCGTATGCCTGTCACCCGCTGGAACCCCCATAAAGCAGCCGGCGGCGAATCCCAGGCCCCCGCCGCCAACGGCATCATCGCCGAGCTGGCGAGCTCGAGTCTCGAACTTACCCGTCTGTCGCAGCTCACGGGGGACATGCGGTATTTCGACGCGATCTCGCGGATCACGGATACACTGGACGCACAGGCAGGCAAAACGAGAGTTCCAGGAATGTGGCCTGTGGGCATCGATGTCGCGAAGCCGGATTTGACGAGGTCGTCGACGTTTAGTTTTGGCGGGATGGCCGATTCGGCCTATGAGTATCTCCCCAAGGAATACCAGTTGCTGGCTGGTTCTGGTTCTGGTGCTGGCGCTGGCGCTGGGACCAGGGCGCAGCAGTATAGACATCTAGCGGAGAATGCCCTGAATGCTGGATCGGAGTATCTCCTCTTCAGACCGATGGTGCCTGACCACGCGGATATCCTCTTACCAGGGATCGGGCACGCGACGGGGCGAAACGAGGTCCAGCTCGAGACGCGGAGTGAGCATCTAGCCTGTTTCGTGGGTGGGATGTACGCGCTTGCCGGGAAACTGTTTCCGGACTCCAAGGCTGATTTCCTCGGTACTGGGAAGAGACTCACCGATGGGTGTATCTGGTTTTATAAGAACTCGCCGCTGGGGATCATGCCGGAGATGTTTAGTGTGTCGCAGTGTCCCCGGCGGACGGAGTGTGTTTGGGATGATACCCAGGAGGATGTGTACACGTACGTCCGGGACAAGAATTACAAGCTCCGTCCTGAAGCGCTGGAGAGTGTTTTCTACATGTGGAGGATTACAGGGGATGAGATGTACCGCGAGGCGGCGTGGGAGATGTTTCAGGCGATCGATGCGGTGACGAAGACGGAGTTTGCCAATGCGGCGGTGCGTGATGTTACCGCTGATAAAAAGGATGTGGAGATGGAGGATAGTATGGAGAGCTTTTGGATGGCGGAGACGCTGAAGTATCTTTACCTCATCTTTAGCGAGCCGGAGCTTGTCAGTTTGGATGAGTTTGTGTTCAATACTGAGGCCCATCCGTTTAGGATTCCGAGGTAGTATATAGATTGCATAGCCATTGAATTTCCTTGACACTGAACTTATGAACGAAGACCAAAGCCGGGAAGTAGTTGAGATGGGAATGCTACGGTAGGTTGGAACCGACGATACCAACTTATGATGGTAATACGGCCGTAGTTGAAATGCTTGGTTTGTTTCTGGAAATACGGTATTGGCCCACAACGTGCTTCACTAGAATCTATCACCGGTCGTAAAATCACATGCATAACAGCTGTATTGAAAGTTGCAGTCACTGCCGTGGTGACTAGGGAGTGCCGTCATCGCTGAAATAAGGGTGCATGCACGCCTGCTTCGCAGACAGCCTCTGAGCAGGGTCATACTCAAGCAGAGCCTCGAGAAGGTCACACCCAGCACTTTCCAACCCCGGAACCAGCGGACCAGAGGTGCGCTTCCACCTGGGGAACGACGACTTGTAGTCGGGGAACGAGGTAACGCCAGGCCAGGTCACTTCGTCGGGGGTTCCAAGGAGACTACCAAGGTTAGACCAACCAACCCAGCTACTCGAGAGTTACTCACCGGAAGATCTTGAATATTTCGTCGATTTCCGAATCACCAGCGAACAGTGGCTTGCGCGTGCACATCTCTGCGAAGATAGCTCCAACAGACCACATGTCAACCCCGGTGGAGTACTGGCGTGCACCGAGCAGAATCTCCGGAGAGCGATACCAAAGCGTAACCACCTCACCGATATTTAGCAGGCATCCTTGAATGATTTGTCCAGTGGTATTACCTCATGAGTGTACGTTCGCAGCGGGACGCCAAAGGCGCGCGCCAGTCCGAAATCGGCTAACTTCAAGTTTCCCTCTCGATCGATAAGCAGGTTCTGTGGCTTCAAATCTCGGTGCAGGATCCGGTGGCTGTGGCAGTAGCGGAGTCCCTCGACCAGCTGGCCCATGAATTTCTTCACCATAGGTCCGTCTAGACCAACGCTCATCTTCGATCCATTCGGGAGCGCTCTACCACGACCACCCTCATGGACGGGTAGGGTATCCATGTACCTCTTCAGATCAAGATCCAAGAGCTCCATGACGAGGTAAAGTTTGTCGCTGTCGACATAAACGATGTTGAACAGGCGGACAACGTTCGGGTGTTTCATTTCCTTGAGAAGGGAGATCTCGCGGATCGCGGTACTGGGGACGCCCTCATCCTCGGCCTCCAGTCGGATCTTCTTCAGAGCAACGACGCGGTTTGGATGGTTCAGCTCGCGAGCTTTGTAGACGACGCCGTAAGTTCCTAGGAGCCTCGACGCGTGAGCTAGGTGTAGTATACTGGGCAGCCATAAAAAGTAGGTGCGTCAACGTCACCTTCGCCAATTTTCTCGATTTTCTGGTAGTTATCCATGCTGGGCGTGACCTTGGATGGCATCAGGACGAAGGAAGGGGAAGAAAAAAAGAGCTGGAGTAAACAAGGGAGAAAGTCACATGCGGGGGTTTGACTGGTTTGCACCAGCATAACTTTATACAAATAATACCTTTCCACCAATAGATCTGTTAACTTATCCAAAGCCAGCAGCTTAGAGGAAATTAAACTGTAGATAAGACAAGGTTGTAACAATGCACTACCAAGAACTTATACATTATATCCCGTCTGTTTCCAAAAGATCCAGGTTTGCCATTGTATCAGTAATGTAGAGATGAAGGAACCCGATAGAAGAACAGAGTGTGCTTCTGGATGCGTAATAAATGCCAGTACTTACTCCATGCACTTCCTAATCACATTGTAATACCGTTCATAATGGAAGCTGTTTGCTGGAACTTATGCATGGAAATCCCGGCTGCCACGAGAAGTATCAACCCCAGGGTGTGAGTGGAAGACCAGGCATAATGGAGGGGAGTATAGGGTAGTAGGGCAGATCTCTCATCCTTCCCAGGCCATTCTCGTTATGTCTTAAAAGATAGTAAATGACGCAGTGATTTGGCTTCAGGTTGTCTTGACCTTCGAAGGAAACGCCTTCGGCTCTTCTTGCGGCCCTCAGATCTCTCGCTTTCCTGCTCCGTGTCGACATACTCCCGGGGAGACTTGTTGTGTAGTTCCTTTCGCCATGACTTCAGTCTCGACTTGGTAGCAATGGTATTCCGATGCTCGGGTCCAAGGTGGCTTCCCCGCAGTTCAGCACATTCGGAGAGCAAGGCAATAGCCTCGTCAAGACGGCCTTGGTTTCTCCAAACATCCGCCAGAATCGCTATACTCCTGAGTGTTTCTGGATGTGTAGCTCCTAGTTTAGCCTTTCTGATATCCAAAGTCTGGATCGCAAGTTCCTCTGCGTCTGCCAACCGTCCTCGATCTTGGAAGGTGATGGCCAGATTACTCATACTATACAATGTATCCGGGTGCTCAGGGCCTAGAATAGCCTTTCTTATTTCCAGAGTCTTAGCGTGAAGCTCTTCCGATTCCTCGAGCCGGTTCATTTCATGGTAGATGCACGCCAGATTACCCATAGTGATCAGCGTGCTTGGATGATTTTCGCCGAGTATAGTCTTTTGTACCTCGTACACCTTGAGTAGAAGCTCTTCTGCTTCTGACAGCCTTCCTAATTCACTTAAGTTTAGTGCGAGGGACATCATGCTATCAAGTGTATGAGGGTGCTCGGGACCCAATATAACCCTGCCTAACTCTACCGCCTGACCCAGAAGCTCTTCAGCCTCTTGCAACCGCCCTCTATATCGTAGTACTGCCCCAAGAGCGGACATAGTGCGAAGTGTTGCAGGGTCTTCATCGCCTAATATAGACTTCCGTTGCTGGAATACTTGCCGGTTAATTGTTTCAGCCTCTTCTAATCGACCCTGAAAAAGCATGCCGGCTGCAAGAACATGCTTGCTGAGCAAAGTATCCGGGTGGTCATCACCTAGTACAACCTGCTGTGAGTGCAACACTTGAATTGAGGCGTCCGCGGCTTCTTTATATCTTCCCTGTCCCCAGTATACTCTACCGAGATCTGTAATGCTCGAGAGGAGTTTCGGATCGTTTGCGTCCAGCAGCTCGCGCCTAGAAGCCACACACTCTAATAGCAGACGCTCTGCATCATCGTACCGTCCCTCTTCCACAAAGCATCTCCCAACCTTCCCAGCGAGATAGTCTTTTACATCACCATCGGACTCAAATTCCTCCCTTTCGAGCAAAACCTGAGCGTGGGGGAGATATTTCCGCCACAGACTTTGTTGTTCGTATTTGCCTTCTGGGAATACCTCGCTGATGTGTTCACCCGCAGATATCGTTCGCTCATATAAGATGCGTTCTTTCCGCAGCCAATTCCTGGTAGCTAGATGAACAAGTCGATGCATAGTTACAAGCTCGCTGCTTGCCTGCTGAGAGATAAACGAATAGGCCCTGAGAATGCCCAAGGCCTTTTGTTTTTCGAGTTCTGTGCCTGCTTCTGGAAGGAGGGAAAGCGGAATATCCTTGTAGTCGATACAAGCGATAAATGTAAGATATTTTGCTGCAAGTTCATTGGTCCTTTGGATAGATTGAAAGGATATCAGCCAAGTTGTGGACACTGGGTTTTCAGTGTCTGGATACCGATACTCGTCCTCGAAGTCTTGGTTGAGCAACTCGATCTCGCTTTCCTCTTGTTGATCTAAAAAGCTCAAATATGTTTCCAAAGACATGCCATTCTCGTTAATAAAGCTCGAGGCTTGAATCAGAGCCAACGGAAGACCGCTTAATCTGTTAACAAGCGCGACAGCTGACTCCTCGTCCTCGGTCAGGTCCCTCTGGATTAGGAAACCTCTCAACAGAGCAACAGCAGCTGCACCGTCCATCTCAGAGAGCTTGATGACGTTTGGCCCAACAAGTCGAGATACCAGAGCCCCGTTGCGAGAGGTAAACAGAACAAATCCTTCCTCATTAGCCGGCAGAAATGTCTTTAGCGCCGGCGATGTGGACGTTAGCCACATATCAGAATCATCTGCATTATCAATAACCAAAAGCCATGGGCCAGCTCTTTCGGTGCTCAGGTAGTTCTTCACGATTGTTTTTACATCATCAGAACCACCATCTGATACACCTAATAAGCAAGCAAGATTTCGAAATGCCTGTTCCACAGCTTCGATACTCGTCGAAGGAATCCAAAATATGGATCGTGCAGGATCCTGCTGCCGTATAGTATAAACAAGCTCAAGTGCAACCTGTGTCTTCCCCATCCCACCCAGTCCTGAAACAGCTGCTTTTCGAGCTTTGGTATGATCTGTGGAGAGCACTTGGTCTGCGAGTTGACGGACTGTGTCTTCACGGCCTTGAAATCGCGGATTGCGCTCGAACGGGACCATAAAATGGCTCTTCTTCGGCCCATCAAGCTGCGATTGACAAGGTATAGAAGCAGCCACAAAGGCGAGAAGTTGTTTGGCACAGGTTGCTGCCGCGAGGGCTGCATACCCCTGCCATTCCTTGTTTTTGTGCGAGTCGCAATAGTCACAAATACCCCGAACCACAATACATGGAAGATGGTTCATAATCCCCGCTGCTTCCATCTCAAAACAAATTGCATCAAACTGCTGTGCGATCTCATCTCGTTGCCGGCCGTCCTTGACAACTCGGTTTCCAGATGCGATGGTTCCATAATGGATCTGAGGCTCTTTCGATAGTCGAGGGGGTCGATCAACCTTCTCTCTGATATCGCAGTCCAAGCAAGAAGTTCTTTCCTCTGGATGGGAATAGGTTGCGTGGAAAAGACGGTCCTCCTGGGCGGGCTTCGAAAATCTAGGCTCCATATTGGTGTTTTGGGCCAACACTCTTGATATCTCACTGGAGATATAACTATTGCTCAACCTCATCTGCTCCGACTCCATCCTTGAAACAGCGGTTAATAGAACCGCCGGGGGCTGGTTTAGCATCCCGGTTTGCTCGAAACGCCCGTCGCCAACAGCCTTCCCCAGATCGTATTGTATCACACCCCCAAGTCTTCCAACAGGTTTGCTGACGACCACATCTCCAAGTCGAATATCTGCTTTCCTGCTCGGTGCTCCGCCTCCGATCCCTACCATAAGGCCATATCGGACGTTGGGGAAAGAAGACAGAAGGCGAGTCACGGCCGCGGCTGCCGAGTTCGTGCCATATATCCCAGAGGGCAGGCACCCAACGACAAAATTATGACCCGAAACCTTTCCAAGTACGTACTCGCTTTGAGTGCCAGGAGCGGAGGGGGAACTGTGGTGTTCGTCAAGGATCGCCTCTGCGGCTGCCAACTCCAGCGGCAGCGCGCATATCCATGCGAGGGTGTAATTGGCGGGGTTTATACTCCGTGACTCTGCCATAGCGAGGTATCAGCTGGGTATACTCATGAGGCAGATTGTACCTGGCCCAGAGTTGATCTGTTGCGGGGTTTGAGAGAGATGAGGTGATGAGGGGCTCTGGTTCAGCCTTGCATGCGTAGGAAGGCTGTGCTAACTGCTCGCTAATCATAGTGGGGTTGACTGTCAGATCAACTCTTGCCTGCTAGCAATTTCCAGCTCTAATTTGCGTGCCCTCTGGCGGATTCTGTTGGCATATGAAGCAATGTAGAAAGACAGCTAATGGCACTAGTGTTTTTATGGTCGAATTGTCAAATATAGGCCATTTCGACGGATTCTATATATTCCACCGAGAATCCTGTGACAAGGCTAACAGTACTTGCCATACCTTCATTCTTTCCCAGAATCATACAAGCTGCCTTTTAGCCACAGATCCTGCACAATGCGGACTCTTGGTCTCCTTGGAATGATCTGGGAATCCACAATAATCTACTACCAACAGATCAACCACCGAGTCCGCGAACAACTAGGCAAACTGTACTCCTCCAAATGCATCATACTGGGAAGCACGGAGATCGAACTCTTGGTGTCCAGCACGGATAGTAATTTACCAATATTCGACACGACTTTGATTCATACGCAGGCCGTGGCGGACTGGGTGATAGAACTGGGACAGTTACCTGAAGCTGCGTGAATTCTGAAAGTCCGATAGGATGACTGCTTTGTCAATAGATATAATACTGTATCGTATCTAAATATAATGTATATACTATTACGGATATAATGTCCGCATAACACCATGCCTGCCACTCAATATTAAACATTGTTGGCATATAAAGCAGTATATAGGCTACTATATCCCGTACCGGAGCATTAATCAGATTGCCTAGGGGGTTATATGCGAGATATCTAGCGAGTAATTAGCGATGCATTCTTTTTAGCGGTCTCGTGCCTCCTATGAATATACTCGTCGACGGACACATCTCAAAGTATTAAATGAATTTTAAAATTTAATATATTATTGAAACCCGTGGTATATTTAATCCATCCCATGCAGACACTTTTAACCCCGTAAACAGCAGGGCAGATATAGATCATAACATCGTAAACCAACCAAATCGAATCCAGCCGGAAGATAAAATAAGAGCCCAACTATTTAAACTCCTTCAAATCAAACGTATTACTACTCGAAATCGTCGTAGTGACTGTACTCCCCGTGACCGTACTCGTGCGCGTAGGCGCACGCGCAGGCGAAGGCGCAGTCACAGTCACAGTCCCAGGTCCAGGCCCGGGCCTCGAGAAGCTATTCTGCGGACCATGGTACGCCCGCGTGCCATACAGCCGATCAACCTCTTCCAGCGTCTGTGGGGAGGAAAGATTCGAGGGTGAGTACGCGGTGCTGGCTACACGTTCTAGATCGCGGCTGCGTTCGCGCCGGTACTCGCCGCGCAGTAGGGCCGAGAGGTTGTCTTTGCGGTCGTAGAGCCAGTCGTACCAGCCTAGGACCATGGTCCAGCGCGCGGTGCAGATTATGCCCCAGATGCCGCAGGACTAGATATGTTAGTTAGTATTAGGGAGGGGGGTGGATGGATATGTGGTTTTGGGGGGGACGTACAGCAAGGAGAGCGAGGGCAGATACTGCAGTCGTTGAGTTCGGACCGATACGTTTCGCTTCAGCAATGCAGGCTTTCCCATCGCCCTTTGACTGGACGAGGCAGTCAACCCAGGGCTGCAGTTCTTCGTCGGAGAATTGTCCCCGGTCACCCCATCTGAGAACCGCCGCGGCAACGTACGCAACGTATAACAAGATCAAGAAGGCGATGGCGATAGCGCGCCATTGGAGCTGGAGAATGCGCCATATGTTCTTCGATATACGGCGCGGTTGAACGACGTGAGAGAGGGAGTCTGGTGTATCGGATCGTCTGAAGATGGAAAAGCGTGCCGTTCCTCCTCTCGTGATTACGCCGCGGATGCAGTACCCCATGATGAAGGTCTGTATAACGAAGGAGATGAAGGCCACGACGAGTAAAGGGCCCCAGAAGGAGCCGACGCTTTTTGGGTAGCTGATGTAGCACATGTCGCCGACTTGGTAGGAGACGCCGGAGACGCCGAGGGCTATACCCAGCAGGCCGAGGGATCCGCCGAAGATGCAGATGAGGGCGAAGGCACGGAATTTCGTGCCCGGTTCGATGTCCCAGATGAGCTGGAGGTAGAGGGAGATGGAGCGGAAGAAGCCTGAATCTGGTTGTCAGTATTCACTATTCACCCGTGGTCGATTCTATGAGACCTACATCCGCTGACGAGTACCCAGACGCCGTAGAGTAATAATGAACCGGTAAACGCGCATGTTGTCTCGGATAACCAGTAGTTCGGTGTAATCGCGTCGTGGCAGAAGTGGTCTGACGATCCGACGGGAATGATGAATGCAATCTAAAACATGAGCTGGGACCTCTAGCTGGAAGTGTGTCCATACCGATATGAATATAAAGCCCATGAGCGGACTCGAGGTCAGGTAATGGCGCTGGGTGTCGCTGACAGGGAGGCAGATGTAGGTGAGGGCGGAGAAGAGCATGAGGATGAGGACGGTGAGGCCAATCCACGGCACGACATCTTTGTTGGAGGCTGGTCTTGTTAGCCTGGTATTGACATTGACATTGACATCGACATCGACATTGAGGACTTACAATCTGCATATTGATAGTCCGTGAATGGGCACGGAAAGCAGCACGACACGGTCTCATCGCCGACGGAATAAGGCGTACACCAGCGGCCAGCGAGATCTAAAACATCAGCCAGTCTGACCATTCCCCGATTTCTAATACGTACATCCATCACTGTGACCGATTGAGAGCTCCGCAATGAACGGATCGGGGCATTGCGCGAGGGAACTGTTCGAGGCCATCGTCGGCGCAGAATAGGGGGACGAACTCAACAGTCCACCAAGACACGCTGGAGAGAACCTCCGGGGTAAAGCATTAGTTGATGACCATGAGTAGCGGAAGAGCTGTTCTGCAACGCATTGAGCAGTGCGCCCGCAGAAGTGTCAACTGTCAAGCAACCCCAGACCCTGACTCGAGCAGGGCCTGTTAGTATTTTATGAAGACGGGCCAGGCACGTTCCAACAGCCAGCGGGTCTGCACCAGGCACAATCAACAATGGCACTGCAGGATTGGGGCCAGAACTGGCCCGCCAGGGCGCGTTCACCCCGCAATCAGCAGCAGCTAAGCTGGTCTAGCAGAAACTAGCAGGGATGATTTCCGTCCGCCTCGGTTAGGGTGGGCATGGCTCTGCCGCCAGCCATCCCCAGTTCCGCACCCTCTCGTGCCTTTGCTCGTGGTTGTTTTCAGTCTGCCTGGTCGAGGTCGTCCTGTGTGTATTCTCAATTATCTAACAGTGTTTGCATGGTTCGCATACGGAACGTATCGCTGACGGTGTGTCGCTGGGCTAAGAAGCGATCAACAGACTCCACAGAACCCACCAGCTGGCCGGTTCGCAATTTCAAATGAACTGGGCTCTGCCGAACCTGTTCCAGCCCAGCGGTCGGCAGGGGATATCCGTAATCTACCGGCAGGCATCCCTGACGTGGGACATTAGGGACATTACTTAGAGGCTTAAGGCCCTAGGTGCATAGAGCAGTACGGACTATGGAGTATCTCCCGCGACCATCGTAAAGATAGCTGAATGCAGCAAAGGAAACAAGCACCTGAGACACGGCAGCAGCCTTCTCTAATTAAGGAAGGACGCAGCAAGACCATCACGGTGATCAGACCAGCAGTGACGGGCGATCCTGCAATCCTGCCACTGACAGTTTCACAGACCAGTTCAGCCCGTGTCAAAGTCCACCGCGGATCAGGATTTGCTTCTTTCGTGCGTCTCTGGATTGACAATCCAGACATCCATTGACAAATCTGGTCAACTCACAGCGCTCTCTTCGCCCCGTTTTGCCTGTTGATTGGCGGGATACACGAAAATTGGACAGTGCACCGTTCGATCGGGTCGACTCGTCGACTTCCCTCGAGGACTCAAAGTCAATCCAGGCTTCTGTTATTCTGGCTCTCCGAGACTGACTCAGTCGTGTTTGATCAATCAAGTTTGGCATTTCCGTCAAGCTTTGTCTGACTCGTTTCCGACTCTGCCTGAGGCGACGCGTGGACCACCATTGGAAAATTCATCATGGAGTTGGAAATATTCACAACAAAGTCTATAACCGAGCAGCTTCCAGTTACCAGTTACACTCAATGATTCGAATCTTGAATTGTGGAGCGAAGCATAATAACGGCCGTTCCGTGGTTGTGCCCTCCAATTTTCAGATGATCGCCGGCAAAGTCGCAGTGAATACGGCTGTACGGTGAGGGGAATTGTATTCTCTTGATGGACGGATAAATGGAAGTTAACTTGGTTATTTTCTAGTGGAGTAAACAAGGCCAGACCCTTGCGGGGTGTCGCTTAATTATACTAATTACCTGATCTAGAATAGTTAATGGTGCAGTATCACAGTACAGAGTATCCTCACATCCATGATGGTCAACAACCCTGACACTTTCAACATGACACGACTCCTCAAGCATTAAACCCCCATGGTGCTGTTGAAATGCCCTGTTGGGGGCAAGTCACGGGTAATTTATATATAAGAACAAAAGGACGTATGTTTTATGTCAGGCTGTCCACTTATAGAATCTAAGCCGGTAAGCTGTCACTCGGCTATTCCTAGTGTAATTGAGTAGGCATGACAAATAGGACAGAGAAATTCGGAAGCTTGAAAAAGGATACTAAATGATCTCTTGAATTAAACACTTTTAATGAGACCGAGTAGATGCAAGGGGTCATGAGTGATCCAGGGCCGGAGTACAACGCTCAGCAACAAGAAAGGACGAACATTCTGAACTGTCTACTTCCACCGTATCAATATATATATATATATATGGCAAGACCTGTGAATTCCGTGTTGTGGTTCGTTTTGCCTGTTTCAGGCTAGCTGCCTAATATACTGGACGGTCATCACCGCATGTCAGCTCCTCTGAGTATATCAGAACTGTCCTCACTATTTGATCTTTTCTTCTCTGAGTTTCTTCTTTTTCCTCGACTACCCCTACCATATTCTGCACTCACCGGACCATGGCATAACTGGATTTGAAGGCTGATCTCCTAACTAGGTCGGTATAGAGAGTCTATTGGAATCAACCTTCTGTATCGACGGGATTGAAGACGTGGTATCAGCCAGTTACAATCTAATTTCATTTGGACGTTATCTCTATCGCTTTGGATTTATATCACCCGTATGCCCTGGGTAAGGAGGCGGAGGACCCAAGTCATAAACCTGCCCATCCTGCGGCACCAAGGGCGTAAGCTGCTGGTGGGCAAACTCAGCTTCAGCAGCTGCTGCTGCCCTTCTCCTCCGCCGAACAAACCAACAGTAGTATATCGCCAAGGAAGCCAGGCCCACCGCAGCAGTAACCCCAATCCCAATTCCGACCTTCTCGCGCGTATATAGGAACTCCCGTGGCAGACTGAAGGATCCTGTCGGCACAGGGACGATGTCCGACTCCTCGGCTTTGAAACGGATCTGGATCGGGGTGGCTGCGTAGTACCAGACCTCGTATACAGTCGAGAGTTTCTCATCGCTGTATGTCAGGGTCGATGTGCTTTCGGGGTAAGAGAAGCAGTAATTTCGCTCGGCGCATCTATATCCCCTACGGTTTTCTTCAGGATCGACAATACACACAGAGAAAAAAAAGATTCGAGAGCACTTACATCGGACAGCAGATATTCGTCGTTTCTAGGCGTTGCTTGCTCGATGATAGGGGGCATGCGTGGTAGCCTGAAGGGCACATTCCAGGACTGTAAAAGACACCACTCGCCCAGTTATCCGGGCAGCATTCACTGCTCATGGGTCCTTCGCCGCAGCCCATTTCGAGCTTGATGTTGCCGTACGGGGCCCGCGTTCTCATATCAAAGCATGACGATGGAGGCACGAATTGGGTTGTCAGTGGTCCGGCATTTACCGCGGTTGTATCTGGTTGAAGAGCGCTGTTCTCGTATGCGTGTGCGACAGGCAAGAAAATACTAGAGGCCAGAAGATATGCAGATAAGGTTGCTAAACGCGACATTTTTTTTTTTTTTCTTTATTCTTGTTTCTGAGAGAATATTGTACTCTTCAAGCTCCCTTTCTTGTGGGCTTGTTCTGGTTTTATATTGCAGGGCGCGGCCCAGCTCTCTTCAAGATTTCATGATATTATTGGCTAGGGATAGACTTCCTGAACCTTCCCAGGCAGGATCAAGGCTGAATACGAAGTATTAGTTAACTGATCTGGTGAATGAGACCCAAGGAGACTGGCAAAGTGGAGGGTGCCAAGGTTGTCTAATGGGGGTCTCGTATTCAAAGGCCCAGGTATGGACCAGCCACCCATCATGAGGCACGGTCCCAATAACAGATTTGCCCACGCCCATTCGCGCCCTCCTCAAGGGATTCTCTAATTCGTGTTGCTTGATGTCCTTCATGAAGATGACAGTCGGTTGACGATCATATGTTCATTCAGTTCTTCCTGGTCTTATGTGGATAATACAGGCAGAAACATGACTACTTAAGCTTATATTTTTAAAGTATAGCCTATATTATCTTAGTGCTTGTAGCATAGATACTAAGTTACAGGTGGAAATTTGGCCGTGCGAAAGTAGTCATTTTCACTGTTGATTTCACACCCCATATTTTAGGTGTAATGTCTGGGGGTGTGGTTTGCATACACCTCCGTATTGCTCTGTATTTCATCTGCATCCGGCTCGGGAATGTTTTGAGTGTTTACCTGAACACGCACATCTGGCTACAGGGGTCTGAAATTTGGCAGCAATCCACGAGAATCTCCGGCCTCTAATCAAAATGGTATCGTGTAAGTCACTGATAGTTGACCCAGGCAACCAGAATTCAAAGGAAAACAAACTAAAACCTCCCAGCGCCTCAAGATCGCCGACCCATCGTCATCTCCGGCCCCTCGGGCGTCGGCAAAGGAACACTTATTCAAAAGCTATTCGATAACCACCCCGGCACATTCGGATTCACTGTATCGCACACCACGCGAAAACCCCGACCGGGCGAACTCGACGGCACCGCTTACTTCTTCGTCTCCCCGTCGCAGTTTTCCGCCCTCTGCGAACAGGGTGCGCTGGTCGAGCACGCGTATTTCAGCGGCAACTACTACGGCACCAGTAAGCGGACGATTCACGAACAAACCGCCAAGGGCTTGGTTGTGGTGCTCGATATTGAGATGGAGGGTGTCAAGCAAATCAAGGCGGACCCCAGCATCGATGCGAGATATGTGTTTATTCGAGCGCCGAGTTTTGAAGTCCTTGAAGACCGTCTTAGGGCGAGGGGGACGGAGGGGGAGGAGGATTTGCAGAGGAGACTGGCCCGCGCGAGGGTTGAGCTTGAGTATGCGGAGGAGGGTGTTTATGATAAGGTTATTGTTAATGGGGATGTGGAAACGGCGTATGGGGAGCTTGAGATGTTTGTGTTTGGACTATAGCGAGGTGATAATATATCTATCTTTTGCAATGCTTTGCTTGTCATTTCAAGTACACACGAGAACAGATCTCTAGCATGTTCATATCCTTGACATTCCCAAATATCCAGGGCGCTCAAGTTCTAGGTGATATAATAAATATATATCCATAATACAGTGCGATATTTATAATTACAATACAAAACTATATACCCAAGTCACCGGCCAAACAAGAGAAACAACAGAACACCGTAACAACCCATAAACCCATACCAATAGAAATAAAAGAACCAACACAATGTACTCCCATCCATCCATCAGCGTGATCAAGCAGCCATATCCATCATAAGTGTCATCTTCATCAGCGGAACATCAACATCCACCCCCCTCAGCCCAAGCCTCATATAAACCCTCTTCCGCACCGCATCAACCCGCGGATACACATACGAAAGCCTTGCCGCATCAGGAACCTCCGAGCACGCCGTTACCGACGCAAATTTATACTTCTCCAGCTCAGGAAGTATCCTAAGCAAAGATCCAGACCCAGACCCAGACCCAGACCCAGATACAGCTCCCGCCGCCGCAGCCTCTTCAATCGCAATCGCGTGCTCAGCAACAACAGCACAGACATGGCTATTGAAGCACCCCTCCTGTCTGGACGCAGAGCGCAGGACCTGCACGGCCCTGCGTCGGATAAGCGGGTCTCGGCAGAGCGTTGTGGCGTTGAAGACTGGGCCGATGATGCCCATGTCCAGCGTGAACGAGGGTTTGAGGAGGCCCTGGTTCGACAGATTCTCGAGCTGGGCTGGGGATAGCGAGAGGCAGTCGATTCCGTGTGTGGTGTCGATGACGGAGGCGGCGAGGTCGACGATTTCGGAGAAGATGGGGTTGTATCTATCCCAGGACGCTTGGTTGTTTAGGCCGTGTTTGGCGTAGGAGAGGCGGGCGAGGTGCATGTTTTGGTGGATTTTCAGTATCTTTAGGGCGATTTGCTCGCGTGGTGTGAGGAGGGTTTGGCGGGTTTGTTCGAATGTTGAGAGCGCGGTGAGGAATTTTGTGAGGATGGGTTCGTATATGCGGAGGAGTTGGGCATTGGTGTCAGATTCAGTGCCGTCGAGGGTGGTCTCGTCGCGGGCGGCTTTGTATCTGTAGTATTCAAATATATCGCGTGCTTCTGCGACAGAGCGGAAGACGTCGGGGATTTCAAGGTGGGCGTCTCCATACGCCGTGGAATTGGTTAATTGCTGGTCGATGCTGTCGCGGGTCTACACAGTTAGCAGTTGTTTCGAACTAACTTGCACAGTCTCACCAAGGTAAATGCTTGATCCTGGAGACGGATGAGCATCTTGCGCAGATTGTCCATTTCAAGGCTGGTGACAGTAGACGGCTTGAGGACGGGGTGACAGAATGTCGCATATCTGGGGTCGTAGTACGCCTCGTTCATGATCTTGATGCCGCCTCTGATATGACCGATAGCAGAATCATAATGACCAGAGAGAACCTGTCAAGTTAGCGAGACACTTCAACATCAGACAGAGACACACCTCGAAACAAGCAAACAAAACACACGAAATCAAGCAAACATCAACAGCCAGATTCGCTGGCAACACACCAGCAGGGTTCGACCTGCCCAGCAGAGCCCTGATGGCAAAATTATACTCCTGAACCGCAAAACTATCCTGGCCCCTCCGCGAGAACCGCAGCCCCGGAATCTGCTGGTCATTCTCGAAATTCTCATGCAACGAACCCAGCGCAATCAACGCATGCCATACCGACTTTTCATGCTGGCCGACCTGCAACACCAGTCTATTCCAGAACTCGGAGCCGCAGTACCCTGCTAACGAAGGCACAGTCCGCTCGTAGAAGTACTGGAACGACCGGCTCTCGCGCGCATTACCTGACGACGGCATTAAAGCCGGGGGCGAGGAGAGCGTGGTAAGCCCGCGGTGACTGGACAGGGGTGGGCTCGGTGTCCCGTACCCGTCGCATTTGCGCCCTGTTGATGTGCATCTCTGGCAATGGGGCTTTGCTTCGTCGCATTTGACCCGTCTCTCTACAGGAGCGTAAGCAGGCATCTTAAGCAGCATCTTAGTGGGGTGGGCTCTTACTCCTGGACTGGCGTTAGTGGATGTTCTACCATTGGGAAAGAGCACTTACTTGCAGGTCAGACAGCCTGACCGCGATTTGAGCCTTGCATGGGATAATCGACCTTTGGATGGCATCTTGGCCGGTAGAAGGGATCAGGAGCGATTTGTGCGACTTACAGGTGAGTTTGTGATGACTAATGACAGATTATGCAGTAATTATGCAGACATTATCATCATTCATTTCAGTGAATCAATACACAACAGGTATAACAGGTATCACAGGGTATAAACAGTATAAAAGAATAACAGGGTATAAAGGTATAAAGTCATAAATCCTCCCAACTGTTAACCACCAGCCCAGACAGAAAGACCATCATCTTAAACGCCAGCCCGTACTTCTCAGTCACAAAGCGCATCCTGCCCAGTCTTCTGAACCTGCCCATCCCAACATCAACCGACAACACCGCCAGCAACTCCCCAGTCTCCTCATCGACAAGCTTATAGCTCTGCCTCTCCACACTCCTACTCATCATCGCACCCATACTACTCGCCCTCACATGCCCACGATACCCAGGACTGCCACTAGCATCACTCCCACCATCCACAGCAAAAGCCTTCGTCCGCTTCCACAAAAAGCCCTTCCTGACCACCTCCCCATCCCCATCGCGGTCCCAATTGATAATCGCCATCTCCCACCGATACCGCACCCCAGCTCCAGCCCACGCCCACCTCTCCACCCGCCGCAGATCTTCCCAGATCGCATCCGCCGCGTTCTCGGGATTCCCACGCACAAGCTTCGCAGAGGGCGACGAGTTTCGCGAGAACTTCGCAAACGCCACGACGGGACCCGCTGTTGCATCTTTGCCCGCGTACATGGTTAGATGCGGTGATGTTGGTCGGAGTAGGCCCTTTGTTTTGATGTGGTAGACGGCCAGTCCTGAGCTGTCGATTATGGTGTAATCGGGCTTCAGGGACTGGTGGATTGTGTAGATGCTGGAGGGGTCATTGGGGGAGTAATCGCTGTGGAAGGCGCTGTCGGGTGTCGTTACGGTGGATCTGGAGATGAGGGGTGGGAGTTTGGGTTTGGACACAGCGGCTGTTTGGGTGCGTGGTCGCATCGTTATGGGCTTGGTGGTGCTCGTATTTCTGGGTCTGGGGGGTGTGCTGTTATAACTTGGCTGTCAAGGCGAGGATGTCGGATGTTCATGTGATGATGCCAGATGGATTCAGGAATCAGAGGAAGGCTTAGGAAGGGCGGACTAAACGAGCGATTAGCTCGTGCGCGAAAACAGCCATGGGTTGTTGAAACAGGTCAACGGAGAGACAAGCGTCTGACATGCGGTGGTGCGAGCTCGACAGGTTTCCGTAGGGCAAGGAATGCATTTGCATGGGATATATTACACCACGAGTCTGGGGACGGCCTTGGCATGAACTGACGAGTCGAAGGATCCGTTTGATTAACAATTATTGGCTGGTTTTCGCGTTGATTCAGGGCTACGGCGATGATTCTCCGTGGACGCAGGGAATGCCGGCGGGGTGTCGTGTCGCGGTCGACTCGAGGTGCAGGATTAGTCTCTTCTAGACTGGTGCTGATCTTCTTCTGGCATCGGGGATGTTACTTGAATTGG
The DNA here is from genome assembly GCF_016861865.1 of Aspergillus puulaauensis. Classification (NCBI taxonomy): domain Eukaryota; kingdom Fungi; phylum Ascomycota; class Eurotiomycetes; order Eurotiales; family Aspergillaceae; genus Aspergillus; species Aspergillus puulaauensis. The sequence continues at coordinate 474,145 of NC_054860.1, read as the reverse complement.
ACGATGGGCCTGATTTGCAGGTTCAGGCTGACTTGTCCTTATCGGTGATGAAACCCTACTTGTGGCTGTGGGCGATTCTCACCACCACGGTATGTATTCAACTGACCAGGGTCGGACACATCCTTGTCCAATACTACACCACAATCTCTGCCTCGGGATTACGTCTTCACCTACACATCAAACAAGAAATGTCGTACAGGGTTTAGAAGTAAATCCTCCTATTGACCCAGTCTAGAGATACTGCACTCAAACTCCCTCTCACACTCCCCAGCTAGATCATGATAGAGCGTCCTGCGCATCCTAGCTGAAAACAACAACGTCCAATCACTCTTCCTAGTCATCCCGGCGTAGCCAAGAACAAAGTCTCGGACAGCCTGCACAATACCGTCTGGAATATGGAAGATCATCCGGTTCCTGGCGGCACCTTGTACATTCCGCGTTGTGCGTGCTTTTCGGATCGCCTCGTAGACGTCGAGTATCTGTGCAAGCTGAGCTTGTGGTGGTTCATCGCGGCTGGTGTACTTTTCGATGGTTGTGCTCAGCCCGAGTAGCTTTCCAATGGCGAATCCATCCTCAACTGCCATTGCGGCCCCCTGCGCTTGATATGGGAGGGTCGGATGGCATGCGTCGCCGAGGAGGGCAACCGGTCCCTAGCTCATTAGTACTGGTGGTTTATACTGATGGTAACATACCTTTGTCCACGTAGGTAATTCTGAGAGAGATGTGAGTTTCCATGTCGTCACCGTAGGCACACAGGATATCAACTTTCTCAGCCTGGTCGAGTCAGTATCAGATGAAAACAAGACCAAGAGACTAACGTTTCATCCCACCCGGCATAGCTCTCTCGCATCTCCTCGACATCTCCCTGCACCCTCCGCGCGCCTTTTTCTAGGTTATCTGGTCGCAGTAGAACGAGGTTGAATTCGCTTCCTCCGCGAACGGGGTAGAAAATGCTGTGCTTATCAGGACCTAGCCAGCTGGTCACTGCAACCTTTTGACAGAGCTCATTGACGTCTGGATCGTTCAACGCTTCGAGTTGTTCCCTTTTGAAAATCGCCCGGTATGCCAGATCGCCTGTTTCTTCTGGCTTCGTTGGAGTCCCGAGTACGATATCTCGAACCCGAGAATACAGGCCTGGTCGGTATTAGCGACATTAAGTCCAGCGTCGTGATGCATACCGTCAGCTCCAATTACTACATCCCCAGCAACTCTTTCGCCCCCTGCCAGGACGACCTCTGGCTGCTCAAAGACGATATCAGTCACTTCAGCGCCGAGCCGAATCTCAGCCCCAAGACGCGTCGCTTCGTCTAATAAAACGCGATGAAAATCTTCCCTATGAATGATCCTGCAGATATCAGCTTAGAAACACATTTGCTGAGAGACATACACCCAAGGCACCCCAAACTCCTCGATAATGTCCTCCCCAAACGGCATCGACCGGAGGAGCGTTCCATCATGATATCTCCGAAAATCAACGTGCTGCACGATACTCCCCTTCTCGAGGACTGTTGGTAACAGGCCGAGTTGTTCTATGATTCTGCCCCCGTTGGGTGGGATCTGGATACCGGCCCCGATCTCGCGCGCGTCAGACGAGCGCTCGAGAACGACGACGTCGAGATTCTCGCGCCGACATGCAATTGCACATGCGAGGCCGCCGAGACCGCCTCCTACGATGATGACTTTCATGTTTTCATGTTTTGATGGATGGAAGATGCATGTCCGTTGTAAGATTTATTTCTGCGGGCGGGGCACAGACCGCACACAACACACACACTCTCTCTCTCTCTCCCTCTCAGTCAGTCACCCGCCTCCCAACATAATAGTACAAAGTAATAAACGGCCACTGCACGCTCTTCTCCCCACTGCGAAACTCCCATCCATCGAGATCCTCCCCCGACCGACTCACCAACTCCCTGATCTCGCTCGGCGTGCGCGTCCGCAGACACGAGATGAACCCATCAACCCACAACGCCACCGGAGCGACAGGAACCAAGAACGTAAAGAGCAAATGCACCGGCGAATGCCAGTACCAGAGCAACGTCACGTAGAAGCCCCAGAAAAACACCAGCGGCGAGAATAGACACGTTGAGACCTGGCGCGCGGTGATTTCAAAGACCCTGTCTGCTTAGCACCTCCTCTTTTTAAAACACGGGTAAAAGGATAAACGTACATGAATGCATCCGCCTCCCGCACGGCACTGCCCAGGATACCTGCTGCGTCGGCGTCGTCGAAATGATGGAAGCAGATGTTGAAAATGCGGCACTCTTTCCCCCCTTCTTTTTTGGACAATCGTCCAACGGATCGCGCATCAACCGCGCTCTCCACAAATTCAATGTTCGGCTGCTTCTTCGCGATCCCCGCCCACACATCCACCGGCGGGAACATGTCCGTCAACACAAACCGCACGGGCTCGACACCGTCTCTGTCGGAATTGCGGTTTAGTTCGCGCTCGATAAGCGGTGTTGGACCCCCTGCGCCTGCGCAGACATCGACGATGGTGTATGCGGATGGATTGGTTAGGTGTTCTTTGATCACGGCGCAGGCTTGGGTGGCGAGGCTGCCGTGGCTCCAGAAGGGGACGCGCAGGTTCCAGAGCTGTGAGAGGGAGAATTGTTCGTGGTGGTGTAGCCAGGAGGGGCACCATGGTTGGTCGCCGAGCTCGTGGAATTGGATCCGTGGCCAGGGCATGTTTACATGTTGTGTTGTTGGTGGTGATGTGTTTGTTCTGGAATTTGAGGTGGAGACTTTCCCTGCGCTCATTTGTATAAGTTATACTCCACTCTTTACCAAACTATATACAGGAGCACACAATATATCGATCCAATGGCCCTCATTTGGAAATTAAAACAGGAACTCCGTCAGCCTGGATTTCATTTCTTGATATCACGGGGATAATATTCAATTACCGTGCGACGGCCTTGCAATAGACTTATGCTACAGACTAATCTCCTCGCTCCCTAGTTGTTCTCGACAAGGTAGCACCGCAGCAGTTCATCTATTACAGGTCACAGCGTCAGATTCCCAGAACCAACAGAACTCCTGGTGTTGCTGACGTGGTCCGCCCGACTGGCATGCTCTATCTGGGTGTTCGCAGACCTCTGGATGCGTTGAAAATTCAACTGGAGGATTAGCCAAGGCATGCACGTTGCCACAATGAGGCACCATTAGCAGTGACGCTACTGCAGGCAGGCAGCAATTGGCCTTAAGTCCGGGGGAAAGAGCGAGTGCCGAAGGCCTTCATAAAGACGGCCTGGACGAAATAAAAACACCGCTTGAACTCTTCTCCATCTGTATTTAACAATTGAGCCATGGCTCTGGAAATAGTCGCTGACGTGCTTGCTCGCTTTCTCGGCGTTGTGCTTTTTACATCAGGCCCGTTCTGGCTTTATGATCCTGTTAAATGTATTCCCCTTCAATCCCACAAGTGTCAGGGAAACTGACTCGTGATACTTACTGTTCCAGCCGTTCCAATCTTCGGTCTGCCCCGTACGAGCCCCGACATAGCGACATTCGGCCCATCCCTCGGTGGGCGGAACATGGCTGCAGGCGCAATTGTCCTCGTCTCCAGCTACCACGCCTCGAGAGCCCTCACTGGAGTGTTCCTTGCTTTGATTGCAACTGGCGCGGGCTGGTCGGATACAGCGGTGTATCTAGCGAAGGGGAAAGGGCACAAGAGGCATCTGTTGAATATTGGGATTATATACACCGTTGCTGCCATGCTCATCGTGGCCTGAATTGGTGGCTACTGAACTGATCATGGATGAGGTTTTTTCGCATTGGTTTGGATATCGGAGTTGTACTTGTGTTTGGATTGCTACTGTGCTCTGCATGCTTGAGGCGGAATGACTGATTCTTGAACAATGTCTTGTATGTTGATAATGCCCTCGACCAGCTGGATAAGAGTAATTCAGACCTGGGGAGCGAACTGGTTTTACATCAATAGCAAATGCCTATATTTTACCTTCGCGGAGTCGCCATAACCCTATTCTATCCATACCTCTTAAGCTGGTCTCTAGGTTGAAACACTAACAGCGATTTTATCCTGAAATGAGCAACCAAAATTTGTTCAGATAGTTTCGTCTTCGCTAATATGACAGAATTAGGAGTTACGTGGTAAACACCGTTAGATGTCTCTTTTGACAAATGTGAGCCTGGTTTATGAGGCCATACGCTCAGGACGATGCTGCAGTTCCTTGACCAGATCGAACCCAACCTGGGTAGACTCATCAAGCTCTCCTCTGGCAAGCCAAGCGGCTCATTATGTGCCTTGTCCAAGAACTCACTCAGATTATTTAGGTAAAAGAGGCATTCGCGTTCTCTGATAAGTCTATTTATAATTACTACGTTAAATAAAGAAGTACTAGATATATTAAATCTAGTAAGTTTAGTAACTACTTCACTAGTTACGATCTACCTATAATAAAGCTTGTCTATTAAAATTATAGATAATTTAGTCTTATTTCTAGTGCACTGAGTATCGGATTTGATGCCGTTCCAGGGCTTTCATGGTCCCAAAAAACGACCTCATCTTTGCCATCGAATACGCCGTGTTCCCGTTTTCGTTAGCAATATCCGGATCTGCGCCGGCCTCCAACAGCAGACAAACGGCGTTTGTATACCCAGCGCGTGCTGCGCTGATCAGAGGCGAGTCCCCAGAATCGGAAACCGCATTGACATCGACAAATCCAGTCTGCAGTAACTTCCGAATGACAGATTGGTGGTTCCTACTTGCAGCCCTCCAAAGGGGAGTCTCGCCGCGGGCATTCCTTGTATCTAAAGGGACGCCTTGTCCGATGAGCTCGTCCAGAACGGGGCCATTGCTCTCACTGGCGGCGCGGTACAATCGGGCGAGCTGAAGCCATTCTTCCTTTATTGTAACTGCGAAGCTCCTTTCTAAGAGTCGCAGTATCCTGTAGTTTCCAGACGCTGCAATCGTCGAGAGGAGCCCGTCGGACAGGCAGTCATGCACATTCTGCTTCCTCTTCTTGATCAGGAGACGCATAATGGCATAGCCGTGTGAAGTGTTCCCAATTGCGGCCATGAGCACCTGCTCGGTGAATGGTGCATCGGGGCCGCGTTTCTCAAGTAGGAGTTCTATCATTGCAGTGTCCCTGTTGCCGGCTATAAGCTTCGCTAGTACTTGCTCCGTGATCTGAGTGCCCGGCCTTTGCTCCAGAATGAGCTTCAGCACCCTATACCCATCTTCGAAATTACTGGCTGCTGTCTGGAGCACTTCTTCGGTTATGGGGACCCTATCCCCTAAGAGATTGAACAGCAGCTTGAGTACTTCATGCCCTGACATGCGGTTGCTGACGGCGGATTTCACCACACTCTCCGTGACGAGGGTGTCGTCGCCTGCCCATTGCAGTAATTGATCAGTAAGCCTCGCAGCATGGCGGTATGAGAAGGCCGACGCTCTGAGAACCATCTCTGTGATTGGCATTTGGCAGCCAAGTCGCTTGTGCAGGAGCTTGATGATCTGCTCGCCATGGCCGTGATTCTGTAGCGCAGAGTTCACCACTTCTTCTGTAATGATGTTTTCCTTGATTTGGCGACTGAAAAGTGCTTCGATTGCCACAGACGTGGTCTGAGCGGCAGCTGCCAGCACCGCTGGGGTGATTAAAGTGTCATCCTGGCAGTATTCAAGACAGAATAAAAGGACACCCGGGTTATAATTGCCTGCTGCAGCCTCCACAATGCCCTTCGTAAGACGGACCTTGTCTCTGTTCAATGCAAACAGGCACTTAAGGACATCTCCACCGTGGTTATTGTTTCCTGCGGCTGCTTGCAAGACGTCTTCGGTGATGTGCATATCGGCGTACTGGTAGTCGAGCATATATATCAGCTGGGCATCGCCATACGCGGCTACAGCCCTGGTAAGCTCTGCCGTAAAGTGGATTTTCCCTCGGAGCCGCTCAAAGAGCAGCAAGCTCAGGCTGAAGTCGCCCTGGGAATTCTTAAGCAGGGAGGACAAAGCCGATATTGTTACTGGCAGTTCATCGGTGTCCAACCGGTCCAGGAGGATTGTGATGTTCTCTCTGCCGGAATAGTAATTGCGGGCTGCTGCCTCGATGACCACTTCGGTGAACTTGAGACTGTTGCTACTCCTGTCAAGTAGCAAGGAAAGCTTTCTCGTCCCAAAGTTACTTCGTACCAACTGTTCAAGGACTTCTTCCGGAATCGACTGGCGGCTGTCTAGCTGGTCAAGCAATCGTTGCAGTAATCGATGGCTCCCGTGGTCCAACGTGGCTTTAAAAAGGCCCTCTGTGACTGGTAGCTCCCCTTTATAGGAACCAAGAAGCAGGGAACTGACTTCCTCGCTCGATGTCGAGTATATTATTGTGTGTAGTAGCTCCTGCGACATCTGTACCTCACAGGCAGGATGGGCGAGAAGCAGCTGGAGCATTTGGTTGCCTTTTTTGATATCCCCAGCAGCGGCTTTAAGTATTTGTTCACTCAAGATGACCCTGCCTGCATGGCCAAGGACAAGCTGCATCGTCGCTTTATCTTGACTCTGTGCGGCTGCCACGAGCACGTCTTCAGTGATGGTAATTGAGCCTCGTCCGTAATCGTTTAGAGCTTGCATCATTAGTCCAGCACATCCTGCCGAAGCAACATTGATCAACAAGTCCTCTATATCCACCAGCCCCCTTGTTACATGCGAGAGTAGTGCCTGTATTACCGCCACTCCGCCGTCCTTTCCTTTGGCTGCGGTTTCAAGCACCACGACTGAACAGGGCATCTTGTCCCCGAAACGACGTACGAGTCGATTGATAATTTCCGGTCCAATGGCCTTGTTGTACGCAGCAGTGATGAAGGTATTCTCTGTAACTGGGAGCCTCTCTTGTAGCTGTTCAAGAAACAGGTCCAGCATTATCAGCCCTAGTCCTTTGTTCGACACCACGCGCCTCAGAGATCCCTCCGTGATTGGGATCCTGTCGCCCAGGCGTGCGCAGAAGAGTCTTAGTATTGACAGCCCGTTGCGCCCCTCATTCAACGCTGCGTTTTCGATAACGCTTTCGGTGATCAGAGAATCGTCTCCAAGCCGATGCAGCAATGATTGCATTACCCCCTCCGTCCCTCGCCGCGCGAGGATGGAAAGCACTCTCTCGTTAAGGAGGTCTGTTATTTCCCTAGTCAGCACGAGCTTCATCAGCCCTTCGTGTCCTGTGTTGGCTGCCGCTTCAAGAAGGTCCTGAGTCGTGGGAATTTCCTCTGGTCGACCTTGCAACAGGAGAAGTAGCACCTCACCACCATGTCTCGAATGTGATCTTATGAGGTTCGCCAGCAGTGCGTCCAATGCTGGAAGCTTGCCGCCCAGCCGGTCTAAGACAAGACGCAACAGCGCTTTATACTCCGTCAGAAGATCTTCTCTGTGGTGCCATAACTCTACCCTCGTGCTCCAATGGCTGAAGAGATTTATTCCTGGTGTAATCGGAAGACGTTCCCCAAATCGACCGAGCAGAAGCTTCAGCATCTCAAGGCCATATTCCATATTCGAAACCGCGGCTGAAGCAACACTAGACGAGGGTGAAAGTCCACTTCCCAGCCGGTCCAGTAGAATGGTCATCAAAGCGGCATTGCCATGCATTGCCACAGTTTCGAGCACGTTTTCGGGCAGATGCGAGGATATAACCAGTCGATTGAAGAATAGATCTAGAACCGCTGCACCGATTTGTCTATTTCGAGCCAGTTCCCGGATTTCATTGTCAGTGACGGACAATTTCCCTCCCAGCCGCTGGACCAGGAATTCAACGGTTTCCATGCTGCCATTACGGACTGCCTGGATAACAAGCGCTTGCGTAATCTGGATTTCGCATTCCTCGCGGTCAAGGAGAAGCTCGATCATTTGCCTTCCAGCCTGCTTGTTCCCTATCGCAGCCTGTGCTACAGCTGCCTCCTTCATGATTCTCCCGTGGGTTTGCTCGAGCAGAAGTTGGAATACATCGGCGTGGCCAGCTAGAGTGCTTTCTTCGAGTGGTGTCCGCCCTCCGGAAAATAATGCATTGATGTTGTGCTTCTTCCATCTTTGCATTTCTGGCTCTGTAGAGCTCCCATCGAGTCTCGGAAGCGCGTAGTGGATTAGGCATGGAATCCCCCACCGAGCTGCAATATGATAAATAGACATGTTGTAAGGAACCTTGGCGTAATTCGAGCGCCGCCTCGGAAACCGAATGTATTCTAGCCACTGCTCTCGGATCTCGGACCTGAAATCAAAGAAGGCCCTATGGCGATCGAGGATGGTGAACCGATCTTTCGCTAGATGCGCATGGACCGGCCAGTTTTCGGCGGAATACTGGAGGAATGATGCGGTGTGAGCCACCGAGTGAGCTGCATCACTCACCTGCAACTCGCCGCCCGTCCTGGATGCTTCGAGTAGACGGTCAATGCAGGAATGTGCAAAACTAGCGTGTGCATTTCTCTCATCTACCACCCGGTTGTGGTGGTGCTCGGACCTGGTCAGGAAGTCCTTGAGAGACTTGTGTAGCAGTGAAACTATTGACCCTTGCACGACAATCAGCAGTCGACACATTGTGATATCCTCGTGGACATATGCGAGTCTCTCCTCCAGGCCCATGTCCGTGTAGAGCTGGCAGGCCTCCAGCAGCTCCAGTATGGTGAGTGGTCGGCGAGCAGTTGCGACGAAGCCAAGGATACGGATGATTGTATCTTGGTTGTCCTCGTTCTGCTCTATGGCTCTATCAAGAAGGCTCCGATACAAAGAGTCAAGCGAGAGTGGTAGTTCTTGCAGCGTTTTGACTACGTCTCTTAACCGGACACGCATCAATTCATCGCATGCTATACCAACCCACAGGAACGTGCCTTCGGCTTTTTGTTTGAGTATGGCAATGGCCCGGTCTTTGAGACTCTTAGGATAGTTTTTCTTCCGTGCTAATTGATTCACCTTTTGGTGGATAATCACCTCAAGATCCCCTTGTACCTTGTCATAAGCGCCCAGATCATGGCTGGGGAAATCATCGAGGTAGCTCCTAATTTCCTCGTACGGTCGGCTGGTTATGAGAATGTGTACTCCTGGAGTGTTGTTCCTTGATAGGAAGCTGTCACTGATTTGGGTAAGTAAAGTCTCCTGAGCCGTACTGTCGCATTCATCTAAAGCATCAATAATGCAGTAGATCTCCCCGGCATGCTCTTGTCCAATTTCCATGAGGAGGTCCCATAGTGCATCAAACGAGCTGAATAGTTTGTCTCCCTGGATATCGTGCTTCATCCTGAGTGGCCTCATGAGCTTCCGGCTATTGTGGGAGATTTGATAGAGCAGACCGCGTAGGATCCCAGTAGCAGTCCGCCGATCCTCAGAGTTGGAATCGCAAAAGAAATAAACAAGGATCTTGTTCTTTTCATGAAAGGACGGCGTGTCGGGGAGCATTTCGGCCAGTGCGATGGCCATGGTGGACTTTCCAATGCCCGGGTATCCGTATAGCCATAATATATTGGATCTGTCCATGCAGCTGCCAGGCGATTGTCCACTCCATGCTTTCAGTTCGTCTGTTTCCAGGATCCACTCGCAGGTCCCAGGGGCACGGCCTCCTTTTCTTCGCTTCAATGCATTCATGTCCGTTTCGGGGTCCGTCAAAAATAGCCTTTGCAGGCACCGCCTTTCGGCATCGGTCCATTCATCCTCTGTACGGGGCATTAGAAGCGCTGACAACCTCGTCCAGAATGAAGGCAAACATACTTGTCTCTGTGGTTCGGGGAGTCAATGACCTTGGCACCGATGCCAGAAGCAGTCGTGCGAATGCTGCGGCGGTCATTGCGGCGTATCCCTGCCATCTCTTGTTTTTATGCGAGTCTGAGTAGTCGCAAATGCCACGAACCACCAAGCAAGGAAGATGGTTCATTAGGCCCGCTGCTTCCATCTCAAAGCAGATAATCCCGTGTCGTTCTGCCAGAGTATCTCGAACCATCGCATCCTTGATAACCTGGTTGCCCGATGCAATTAGCCCGTAATGGATCATTGGCTCCTCTGGTGAGTCTCGTTGTTTCCTCTGGATAATTCCTTTCACATCGCATGTTTCACAGCTGGTCTCAGACCCCTTGTGAGCGTACGACACGTGAAACAGGTGGTCGTGACCCTGCCCGGGGTGCGCAAACATATGACTTGTCCTGGTACTCCGTTTCGAGAGAAGAGACGAAACGGGCTTCTCCTCGCGTCTGTAGTCGGCCTGGTACCTGGAGATACTGGTCAAGAGTATCTCCGGCGGTTTGTTCAGTACACCCATCTGCTGGAACTGCCCATCGCCTATCGCCTTTCCGTAGTCATACTGCACCACTCCCCCGTAAGTTGCAGTGGGCTTGCTGACGACGATGTCGCCTAGCCGGATGTCGATATCCTTGCTTGCACTAGGCACGCCCCCTCCGATCCCGACCAGGAGCCCGAACTGGATTCTAGGGAATGTGGAGCGCAGATGCGCCACCACTGTAGCAGCCGGTGTGATCCCGATCACACCGGCCGGCAGGCACGCCATCACGACATTGTGCCCGGCAATGCTTCCGAGAAAATATGAGTTTGTGTCCGTGGGAGGCTGCGGGAGCTGCGAGTGGATTTCATCGAACATCTCCTTCCCAGCAGACAGCTCCAAGGATAGCGCCGTGATCCATGCCACGGTATAATCCGCGTGTGAACGGGGCATGGCTCATGGCTCACGACCAGCAGGGTTGTTGTAGTCAAGACGACGACAACAAGACGCGGGGTTGATGCGGCTTGGCTTGGCATTAGCTCCGTATTCCCATTGATTACGATACGAGGGAGCTTCCCACAGAGCACATTCAGGCCGCGGTCCAGTGCGGCGAGGGTCTGCGGTACATGCAACGAGGCGCTTGATACAATCACCACGGCTTGCAGCTCTGGGACTACAATCCTCTCGAGTATTTCTACACGCCGTGAGGAGCGAGATTATTCTTCGCCCATCGTTGCTCTGCTGGGGCCGGTGTGCATGCGCAGAGTAGCCAGGTGCGTGGAACGAGTCGGAGGAAGTTCGTTGCATGGCGATTGCCCATGCGGCTGAGACTGACGATTCCGACATTTAAACGACTATCTTGGAGAGAAGTCATGGTGGGTGGAATGGTAAGTCAATGAGGAACATCGTGGACAGCATCCGCCGTGGATGGTCTTATACCCTACGGTGTGCATCGGGCGAGAATGGAGTCTGTCCTTACTATCCCATAGACTGAAACTCCGGGGTATCTGCTGGCTATGCCTGATCGATGCCTGTGGGTCAATAGGATGTTTGGTCAGGCAGCCCTAATTTTGTATCCGATGCGGGGAATTCATTCGGAGCTCAAAATCCGACGGCAATTGAGTTCCTTAAGTTCATTCATGCGTCCCAGTTATTGAGTGAGAAACATCTGTCCAACAATCATGTCACAACTTCCATCTATCCGCTGGGGAATCCTGAGTGAGAAGCCTGTTCCAGAATCAAGACTCTGGCTAACTGAACAGCGACCGGCAAGATCGCCTCCTGGTACGTCTCCGACCTGGTCTTGTCTCGCCCCGACGCAAAAGTCCGCCATATTGTCCACGCAATCGGAACCTCAGACGTGAATAGAGGGAAATCGTTCGCTCAGAAATACTGCCCTGACGAGAACCCCAAAATCTACGGTCGCTACGAGGACGTCTACGCCGACCCAGACGTCGATATCGTCTACATCGGCACACCGCACGCCTTTCACAAGAAGAATTGCCTCGACGCGATCGCAGCGGGGAAACATGTTCTTTGCGAGAAACCCTTCACCCTGAACGCCCGCGAGGCAAGGGAGGTGTTTGACGCAGCCCGACAGAAGGGCGTGTTCATTGCTGAGGCGATGTGGCTCCGCCATCGCCCGTTAACCCATGAGCTTCAGCGCCTCCTGCACGAGGAAAAAGCAATCGGTGATATCTTCCGCGCGACATCCTCGTTCGGGGGGTACATGGATGTCCCGAACCTGCCGCTGGACAAGTACTACCGCCAGAATGCGATGGGCGCGGGCTCGCTGCTGGATATGGGAGTTTACTCCTTGACCTGGGCAATGCTGAGTCTGGATCCTGAACTGACGCCAGACCGTGCTAAGCCGAAGATCCTTGCCGCGCAGACTCATTGGGAGGATATTGAGATTAACACCAGTGCGATTCTCCAGTACCCGTCCACCGGCCGGCAGGGTATCGTCACCTCCACAACGCTGGAAAACGGTAACCCAGACCTGCTTGCTCGGATTCAGGGAACGGCTGGGTCTGTTGAAGTGCACGGTGAATGTCCCTCGCTTCCTCTGGCTTTCACTGTCTACCCACCGTTTGGGGGAGAGTCGGGTGCAAACGTGGCTCGCGGCCAGGGCAAGACGTACAACTTCCAGCATCCCGGCCGCGGATTCCAGTACCAGGCTGATAATATCGCTTTGGATGTTTTGAATGGGCGATTGGAGAGCGCTATTATTCCTCATTCTGAGACTATCCGGGTGATGGAGATTATGGACGAGATCCGGCGGCAGGGAGGGACGAGGTATCCTGTCGATTAGACAGCTGAATATTATGTTTTAGATCAATATCTCTTGACCACAATCTGGTTACTTTCCATTATCTTTGAGTATCCTAGCGTATGCATTGTTTCTCGGTGCGTGATTCCGATGCGTGAGGTCGGGAAAGGATCTCCGAGTCTATCAATACGTCAGTCAACAAATGTCCGGTGAATCGAATCAATTCCACCCGACCACTTGGATTCACCTCCGATCATGTCTATATTCTCTGTTTTTGTTTTTTTTTTTTTTTTTGGCCTGTAGCTGGGTTCCCGGCTCGTGGGTTGTCACAGGTCAGTTGTTCCTGCGTAAGGCACGAGCGAAATGTCTTTCCCAGACGACGGCGTCGAATTGGTTGATGAATTGAGTTATTGGGTATGCCACATCATCTAGTAAGTTTTCTGCTCTCATATTTCGATCACAGAAAGGGAAATTGGTTGCTAATGTGGTTATTTAGTGGTTGATGCAGGACCCGGAAAGCTGGACTGCAAGCAAAGGCGTTCTTCGTCTGGGGAGGATTCTATCTCATGTCGTCGGTTTTCGTTTGATATTTTGTGTACGAGACTGGGGTCTGAGACTGGAGCAGCTGTATCAGATTTATGATCGGATGACGAAGGCTTGGGAGTCACAGAAGTTTGTTTCGACTGTTACGTTTGCTGAGATTCGGCATGTGGGTGGTGGTGAGAAGGAGAGGACTCACCGTCTGAGCGAGTATGGGTTGATAACATTCTTTTCACAGAGTACAATACCCAAAGATTACAAGTGATGGTATAAGTGGAGATAAGGCTCTCGCCCTTCGCTGCCGGTGAAGCCAGAGTTTACTTCTCCCAGGGAACCGACAGTTCAAGCTTTTGTACCTCACTGTCAACTATTCTAACAAACCTACCGGTGACTCATCATGACCATGTCCGTCAATAGTCTGGTAAATCTCGCAGTCTGCCTCGATTCTTTCCTCAGTACATCACGCCACCGGTCACCTTCCAAGTAACACAACACGAAGTTTAAGTCTGCCAGGAAATATAAGGATCCCTCATCCCCACCCTTTCTTACTCCTACATACTCTCCTCACCACACTACCCTCGATGAAAGCACTCAATATACCTTATCAGCTAACGAGACCCTCAACCCGACGGCATGGAGCGTCCAGCCAACACCCCAGTTGATACCCGGGTTCAAGATCCCTTGTCGCTAGAAGCACAGCAACGATGGATAAACGAGAGGATTCGCATTAAGAAAAGACGGATAAAGGCGCAAGGGTCTTTCAACGCCAGTTTCTGGGCTGCCTCACACGAGGTCGAAAGCCTTATTCTCCAGCGGGCAGAGGTTGACCGGAAGATATCTCTACGAGATTTTGAAGGAACCCCATCCGAATGGGAAAAGTCAGATGCGGCCAAGTCAATATTTCAAACTATCAAAGCACAGGAGACGACCGTCAAAATCTGCAAGGATAGACAAAACGGCCTGGAAGAAAGTCAATGGTCGCTGAAGCTGAAGCGGTTTTACAGGGCTTCATTCAGGCAGCTCTTCACAACCAGTAAAATGGGTCTGGGTGTGTTCAGCACCGGGGCTGGGAAACGCGATTCCAGCCAGCAGTCAACATTCCGTGCCGAACTCATAAGGGTCTATGACGCCAAGCACCCCGGTGAGGACTGGCTCTGGTGTCCCATATTGGGGACATGGTTGATGAATACTACACGCAGGCGGTGCACCTCTTCCCATACATGCATGGCCAAGTTACGATGGATGCGATCTTTGGGAAACGACGGCCGGAAGAGCTATTATCTGTCCGGAATGGGCTTGTAGTGGCGCAGCCGGTTGCGAAGTGGTTCGACTCAGGCAAGTTTGTCATCGTCCCAGATTTGCCAGAACGGCCTGCTATGGCCGAGCTTCTTGCCTGGATGCGACGGGAGACCATAGAATACCGCTTGAGGGTCATCGACCCGACATGGGAAAGACTGGACAAAACGATATCGTGTGGATATCAGAGGACGTGGAGAGAGGCCGATGGAAAGCGGCTGGAGTTCCGCACGAGCTTCAGACCGGCGGCAAGGTACCTTTACTTCCACTATTGCGTGCAAGTTCTACGCCGGGCTTGGGCCCATAATACCAGCGGGGGGTCATTTCCGACTTTGAGGGACGAGGCTGGAAAGCCCTTCTGGGGCACGCCGGGCCGCTACCTCCCCAAGAATATGCTCCTCAGCGTAGAGGCTCCCGGCCACGAATATAACGATTTGCTAGAGGGGGCCAGTTGGAATACCGCTTGTGGCGACGAGAATCTCCTTTTGGAGATCGCTTCTTCACAAATAAAAATGCTGCCTGCATTCAATGACGCTTGGTGGGGAGGAGATAGGGATGACGATGAAAGCGAAAGTGAAGACAATGAGACAGATGGGTGCTCGTCCTTGTAGGCTTGGTTTCTTTTACTTATTTGATCTTGACAGCGCCCATGTGTATGGGAAGTTCAAGTTTAATGTGTCGTAATGGCAAGGGTATTCTATCCTACACAGGAGTCCAAAAGGGCAAAATATATGGTGTGCAGGCGTTTCGTCTTTCGAGCAAGCCCAGTAGTCTTGGGAAGAATCGTCCTCTCATGACTCGTATATGTTACCTTGTGAGAGGTCCGCATTTTTTCCCATCCTAGTCCGCAGTACGTTTCCCTCATGATCATGCATGTATATACAGGGACCTAGTGTGCCTTCACTTTAATGTGCGCGGCTGCAGCGACAGCCTTCTAGAATCTGCGTGCTGCGCTTTGTTGAACTCGCGATCTCGGTATATAACAGTAAAACCACGGTGAATATGCTCGCTGAGGGCAGTTTCGAGCCTTCGACACGCCGTGGGTCAATCCAAAATTACAATTGCCTTTTCAGTGACGATGTCTCCCCCTGTTACTCCGTTACTGCCTGTGACTTCTGAAGCTATAAATGACTCGCCTATCGCTTTCATCTTTTGGAGACCCTCCACCTGGCTATCCTGAAAGCGGTGCGCCACCACCATACCATGAACGCATAGCTTAATCCGTCGTCTCGTTCCCTCGACCAAGCCTGATAATTGGTATCGGTTGCCTGTCACATCGTGTGCCTCCATAGTGTCGTGGTTGAACGGCTCGCCCGGCTTGAACTGGATAACTTCGTAGCGTACTCCATCTGGTGGGAGACATTGGGCCCGAAAGGAGAATGCCTGGAGGAACAGATGATCCATGACCCGACGGAGGTCCGCTTTCGTTTTCTCTACCTTTGCGGGGTCAAGAAGCGGCTCTAGCATCTGGATTGTATATTGTTGTAGTTCCTTTGCGTGCGCGGCCAGAAAGCATGTTTCGAACTGCGTGTCATGTCCCACCATGTGGAGAAGAGCAGCTTTGTGAAATGTTTCGGCGAACTCGATACCTGCTGCCCGGAGCATAGAGGTTGTGTTATCTTTAGAAATGCAACCCTATTTTGGCAATTCAACAACTAGTAGTGACCCGGTACTCACAGGCGTGTTGGATAGCCCGTTGGTAGGCTCGCAACATGAATCCTCCGGTGTGGAAAACTGCCCACATCTCAGAGCATAGAATGTGACCGCAGACTATCCGGAAAAGTATTGCCCGGAAGGCCAAATCGGGCATTAGTCGAAGTGCTTTGTTGTCATTACCTGTTATCTGTAATAGATCTCGAATGTTGGAGCCAACCACAGAACGGCGGGGGATTTTATTAGGAGGGTGTATACAGCTTGATAACAGATCTGCTGTACTAACAATGCCGAGTTTGATAGCCGTCATTGCATCACCAATACTGGTTGCACTCGTTGCCAGGTCTATATCGCGGACTTTCGAACGAATGGCCTCTTGCTCAAAGCACTTGCTCAGGGTTCTTTCAAGGTCCTTAATTACGTTTATCTGCTCCTGGATTACCGCCTCCTTATTGCGTAACAAGCTGTCCTTATCCGTTCCAGGCTCCCCTGATGTTAGCTGAGCGGCGCTGGACATCAGCCGGTTCACCGTTTTGTTCAGGTCGGCTTTGACGTTTTCTAGGCGTTTCACCTCAGCCTGGAGTCTTCGAGTCTCCTCTGACTCCGCAAGGGCATATAGATCATTTTGAATTCCAAGGCGCGTTATCTCTCGCCTCATGTCGGCCTCAATATGTTGTCTTGACGAGCTATTCTTTTCGGATGCCCTCCGTTTGGACTCTGGCTCACGCTCCGGTCCGCGGCTTGCGGAATCTCTTTCAGGTCGCTTACGGCTTCTTGAAAGAATATTCTGTTGTTTGATTTCCGATCCTCCCCATGATTTGTGCGGCGTCAAGGTCTCCCCAGGGCCTAGCATAGCCCAGCCCATCATACCACGAGTGGGAGCGGGGACCACAACCTCGACGAGAGCGCTAGTATCTGCGTTGCCATGTTTATCCTTCGGCATGATTGGCGTTGTACGCAGTTAATTGGGAAGGGAGGGGATTGGGTATCGAAAGGATCAGAGGTAGTGGTTTGATGTCCGTTTGAGCGCCGCTATCCGTACTGTCGAGGAGGAGGGAGTAATGGAGTACTGACGCCGAAACACAGAACCGCAGCTGGATTTGGTGAACGAGCGGTCAACTGGAAGGTCTAGCGTCAGGGTGGCTCAGCCGACCAGGGGACGGACAATGTGGCTGGCGCGTCACGCGAGAATCCCCATTGACAGGGATACCAGCACCTTTCCCCCATTGTAACCTAGCGCATAGGCAGCAAGGCAGACTTCCTGTGCCTTGATTGGGCTGTCTCGAGGGGCCGATTTGACGTGGCCCAAAGCGGAAGCCGACTGGACTGCAATAAATTGCGGCGGCTGCCCAGCTCAAAAGTGTAAATTCGCTCAGAGTTCCTGTGCCTTGCAGTCCGGCCTCCAATAGGATTTTCTTCGACCCCGAGGCACAAGCTATGGCGAACCTGCGGGGCCTTGCCTCGCGCAAGCGACGCCGCGCATCAACCATTGTTGAGTCCGACGCCGGCGTGCCGGATACCGATGAGGATGTCAGGATGCTTGATCCTTCTCCCAGTCGCAGCCGGAGTTTATGGAGTGGGAGCACCAATGGCGACACGACGGCAGCGGGAACATCCGCCTCATCCCCGGGCGGGCCGCCGGAATCGTCCCCCTCCTCCACGTGTGGATCTCAACAGGTCCGAACCAAGTTCATCATCGGGCTCGACTACGGCACCACCTTCTCCTCCGTGTCCTACGTCAAGTTCGATCCTGATAACCCACCCGTGACTCTACGCGGCGAGCAGATCCATTCCGTCACACATTGGCCGGGCGCTGGTAGCCGCTCCCGCAATCCAGATGTACCCAGTGAGAGTTGGTATCTCGGGGATGAATTCCACTGGGGCTACGGGGCTCGGAGGGCTATCCTGGAGAGTGATGATGATAACTTAGATTGCAGAAACCGGATTATTCAATATGCGAAGTTGCTCCTTCCGGGGGACCAGAAGGATACTAGAGGGCCCCGCCAAGAGCTGAAGAGAACCTTACACAGAGCTAAAAAGGACGAAGTGGATGTGACCAGAGACTACCTGCGCGAGGTGCTGAAACATACCAAGGAATTTCTGGAGGACAGGGAAGGGTTTGATGCCAAGTGTGAGGTTGAACTCGTTTTCTGTGTCCCTGCCGGGTGGCCGCACAAAGCCATACGTACCATGCAGGAAGTCTTGCTGGATATCGCACGTGGAATCGAACTAGGGGACCTTACTCCTCCATATGTACTCAATGAACCTGAAGCTGCTGCTGCGTATATCCTCGAAGCAGGGTCGGGAATCGAAAAAATGACTGTAAGTCCATGGCCCTGTCCCTGCCTGCACTGTTTCCTTGAATCATACTGACTTGTACAAAAGGCAGGCGAAGTTTTCATCGTCTGCGATGCAGGTGGTGGTACCGTGGTAAGGCTTGTTCCCTATTTACCCTACGTCCAGTGCTATAACAAAACATCAGGATGCGATCACGTACAAGGTCGACCGGGAACGACCGTTTCGGGTGCAGGAAGTTGTGGCACCCACAGGTAAGCAGAAGCTAGTCACTTACAAACCTCTCAATTCTTAACAAGGCCTCTAACTGGCAACAAAGGGAGTAATTGTGGCTCAAGCTACGTGAATCAAGCTCTCAAAGAAAAAGTTATCAACCGAATCAAAAGCACCCCCTACACCTCGGTGCAGGGACCTTCCCTTGAGTATACCATTGAGAATGGGCTCATGATCAACTTTGAATATGAGGTTAAAAGAGACTTCAAACCCCGGGCTGGGCTAGATGGGACCACAGTGCTGCCCATTCCTGGTCTTCAGAGAAATGAAGCATTGGGATTCGGGAGTGGAACTATCCATATTTCAAGGTTCATCTATCCGCACCCTACAAGACATACACTAATGGTCTCCCCAGACGCGAAGTTGCGGGTCTTTTTAAGCCGAGTTTGCAGGGCATAAGCAAACTCATTAGCCAGCAGATCAGGGCCGTGGCAGCTAAAGGCCTGAACGTTGAGGTATATGCGAGCCAAACTCTACTCCCAGCAATCATCGCCTCCTTGCGACCTACGCTAATGCCCCATATATAGAAAATTCTCCTGACCGGGGGCTTTTCAGAAGCCCCCATTTTCCGTGCACATATAGAGGCGGAATTCAAGGATTTGAAGCAGATGTATGCGCCTAGAAATCTGTGAGTCGTTACTGAAATTCGGTTCAAGGACCCATTGACTTACCGTACCCAAGGGATCCCACCGTCGCTGTTTCCCACGGCGCAGTCTTCCGTGCGATGAACAAATCGGACGGCCCTAAGCGAATAGTGCAGTCAAACTTTGGATTCCTCCAGATAGAGGAGCGGAACCTGAGGCTGTCAGCCCATAGGGTGGCGACCCCGACTGATGGAGAACATGATGGCAAGATGTATATACATGATGTTCTAGACTGGGTGATAAAAAAGGTGGCCTTCCCTTGCGTTCTGTTCGACTCTCTGTAGCCCACCATTAACGGACGCAGGAATTGGTACTGAGCAAACACCAGAAATTCCGAACTCGGAATTGGCAGGTCTTCGGTATCAATAACGAGCTCGTCATCTATCAGAAAGTTTGGGTGTCTGATTTTGACAACGCCCGTGATCATTACCAAGCAGATAGCAAACCCAATAAAGGTGATTATCCATTATCATTCTTCCTTTGCCTGCGGCTGACACCCAACTGTAACCAGGCGCTGAGGTTTTCGGAATGCTGCAAATAGATTTCGACCCCGTCAGGGAAGAGGGGTTGTTGGAGGTTAAGTCGGGCCGTCGTGGAAAATACTACGAGATTCATTACGAGCTGGCCATGGAGGTCGATGGAAGAAACCTGACTGTGAAGGCATTCTGTCCCCCTGGAGGGCAGTGTCGGGCAGAGACCCAGCTTTGTATTGCCGCAGCGTTCATCCCCGGAACCGATTGAAGCATCCAGATAGGCAAGCGGATGTCAATATCCTGTTCCTGTTTGACTGGGTGCAGGTTGGCTGTAAGATGCTTGCCTATATCTAATTCAGTCTTACTCGTCCTCCATTTGATCTCCCTCGGATTCGTCGCTTGATAATATAATAATAGGAGACTCCACGGTCTCCCCGGGCCACATCGGCTGCATTGGGTGCAACTCGAGTGCTGATATCCAATCATTCAATAGCTCTAGGCGGTCCGAACCTTGCCAACGGCGCGTGGTGTTTGTCGATCTGTTTAAATGGCCGAGGTACTGATATAGTTGGCGATTGGGATTCAAGGGTACAGCGGAGTAGTGCAGCCCGTATTCAGATAGCTCTTTGACTATACCCGCGGTGTTAGAGGGGTTGAAACTTTGCCTCGTTAGAATGTAAAGGCAATATCTTGGTCCATGTCCAGTTACGTCCAGCTGGTCGACCAATGCACATCCGTTCCTATCCTGGCATATGGGATTCAGTTGGGGCCACAAACAAGGCTCGGTGCTATGCATTGGCTGCGCCGTCGTTTTCGAGGCAGTGTGGATAGGTGAGTCTGTAACCCCGGTTCTAGTCATCTCGATTGCAGCGTAAATTTCATGAATAACATCAACCATGCCATCTAACGCAAATCCAACGCACAAGTTGTTGGTCTTATCGAGACGCCACTTTGATGGGATCCCTCCGGGGCTTCGGGAATACAAGCTTGTCAGTGAGACCATTCCCATAGCCGCCGTCAGATTGTTCCCTATAGTCTGTGCTTTTATTGATGCTATGAAGGGTTCGATTTTGGATGCTGCGACGGTGGGCACGGTACGGATTGTTCTTTCAAGCGACTCGTGATGCCTGGATAGCTCACGCCGAGATAGCATTAATCGAATCGCTTCCTCGGATATCGCAATATAGCTCAGCTGCTGTGTGGGAGTCCAATCATCTGCCACGTGGAGAAGGATTGCGATTCTCACGTAGAAGATTCCTTCTGGTGTGGATTCTTGATCTGCCGCAGTCCATCCAGCCTGGATGCGTGACAAAGTATCACCAGTAACTCGCCATGATCTTTTCAAATTGTGTATGATATTTGGCACGGCCACAGATGCGGTGAAGGAAGTCATAAATTCATCGATGTTTGCCGTCGTTATGTGCAGAGCTAAAAGTCGAGCTGCGACAACTGAAGCATCCCTTACCACACCGAACGAAAGCCGATCATCCACATTCGGGCCCAAGCTCTGAGTGGTTTCCCCCTCGGGGTCTGCTGTACTCATACGAATTGAATCTTGGGAGAACGAGGTAATCCTTGACGCTCTTCTTCCAATGGTGGAGAATATATCGGGATCAAAAGACTGCATCTCGAGCGCCGCCAGTAAACTCAACTGATTCATGATAGAGGGCCTGTATCCGTCGCGCGCCCAGTCAAAAATATAATCTACAATCAGCAGAAGCTGCAATGCACTGCTCTGATAGCAAATGTTGCCCTGCCACAGGTCTAGGATGCACTTCGCTCGTTAGTTCAGTTCGCTGCATACCACCATGTGCGGCCGACTTACATATTTAGGATCAGGCTCCGTGGCGTCGTTTATGAAGCTGCCCTTGACATACCAGTCCTGACCATGCCAGCCGAAAAACCACACCACAGGTTCCGTTATCCAACCGGTCGCAACCTCGGTGGCAGGGCGAAGTTGATCTTGGACCCTTAGTAGCCTTTCTATGGCAAAGGCCGATTGCATTTCTACTCCGGCCGCGTCCCCAGTAGTGTCCGACTTTGCTTCGATAAGAAGGAATGGGAATAATAGTGGTTCACGACCGCTCTTGAACGGTGAAGCCTCAAGCGTATCACGAAGTACCCTTTCTTCATCATCATAGGGAACACGCCCGTCGGCTGAGTCTAGTAAAGCTTTGAGGTTCTCTGTTTCGATCAATCCGTACACTCTGTCAGGTAGTTCGTACTTCTTCTTACTCCTTCCACGAGACTGGATGGGTAGGGGTGGGTTGTAATGGATGGAAGTCTCAGATCGATCAGAGAAAATCATATTGACCCCGTGGAAGTCCCTATACTACGCATTAGCGGGGCTCGCCTATCTTTCTCGTCCATGGCCGTACCGGTTCTGAGTCAGTCCCTCTGGGCATCGGCAGGGCATGCGGTTCCTGCGCCGTTCGTTCAACGATAACGCTTGATCTTCAGTCGACTCTACTGCGGCCTCGATCTCGGAGCGCCACAGTCTATCACGGCAAGTTGGACTAGGCCGGTCAGCATTGGACATTCTATGCGGGATCGTGCCCGCGGAAAAAAAAAAAAAAAAAGCCCTCACCAGGATACTTCGACTGTGAACCGGTAGAGGACTTCATGCTCCAGCGAGGCCCTCCAGCTACGCTCGTTTTTACCCTCGCCTTTGCACCTGGTCGCGAGGAATGCCAGTTTAGCTGCCCTTGGTTTAATTTGCCCCCTCCATGGTTTCTCGTTTGAGTCAGCTGTATTTCCGGCATCGAAATCTCCGAATAAAGACTTTCCTAATGTGGTTATATCATGGAACAGCTTGCGGCGAGTTTCTGGCCAGTGGCTCGGCCAGTTCTCCGACTCGATGGGCCCTAGATACTTGATTCCCTTGTGGCCTGCATGTCGATGTCGACTTCGATATTCGTCTGGTTGCATGGGAGACATACCGAACTAATGGCTTCCTTGTACTGAGGATTGAGAATCCGATGGTCTCCAGGGAGGCTGAAATTCTCAGCCCCCTGCCCCGCTGTCAAAAGTACCATCCCCTGGAGCCGCGCGCAAAAGTGCAGTCTTTGAACAAATGGAATCAAACAGTTAACCGCCATGGTTCCCAGAAAGCGCCTATTGATTTACCGATCAGATGGTCTGCATTTGACTGGCTGGTTGGCTCTGGCAGGGCGCTAATCAACGATCGCTCATCCTATTTCTACCACGAGGCAGGTCGTATAAAGCCCGAGAATCGTTGTTTCAACGGCAGCGCTCAAGTCTTTTATATACCGTACCACTAAGCTAGTGATTTTGAATCCGTCATAGTCCACAGTGTGTTTAATTTCTCCTTCTTCTGCTTCTGTTTTCAGGGCCTGTTGCCTCCCTTATAGGCCCGTAAGATCACACTTTACCAATAGTAACGATATTTCCGCCCCTGCCCATCGTTGTAAGCACCCTCTGATTCCCAGCTCTGCGTAGAAGCCCGTGCGGCTCGTCTATTCGCCCACTTGAATGCAATTATCTGCAATAGCGTCACGGCGAGCCAGACCGCGCCTAGGGAGATACAGGCAATCCATGCATTGCGATAACCAGGGGCGTCGCTCTAATCATATCTATATATTAGCCTGAAGTGTACTCCGTATGAGAAGGGGAAACGTTAACGTACAGCCCTGAATACCTGGTTTCCGTACGTGCCGCCTAGGTTTGAACATCCAACTAATAAACGTGAGTAAGAAATGCTTTCAGCGGCTCTAATGAACGGCATCAGGGTAGAACAGATAAAGGGGTTCTCACTGTATACTGCGTACGCCACGGCTCGCTTCTGGGGTGTTGCGAAATTGCGTGATAGCCAGGTTACGTTGATCGGCTGCCAGCCTCTATGGAACAGACGATATTATAAGTCACCATCTCCAAGTAGTTTGCATATTCGTTGGGAGCTACTTACGGAGCGGCCTGGGTGATCAAGTACGCTGCATAGAACGACCACGAGCTCTCGGACTGCACTGGGAGGGACTGCCGGTTTATTATCAGTACATGAACCCGCACTCCGGTATTTGTATTTGATAATTGATATGGGGGTAGACATACATAAAGCGCCACAAGGCCAGCGAGCGTCCACACGCCCGCAAACAGAATCGGATACCCGAACCGGTTATATCGGTCGACAGTGGCGGACAGCCCGATAGCGAATATCGCGGATAGCAGACTCCCTGGGGCGTTGAGGAGGTTGGCCCGGATACTGCTGAAGCCGAGGGACTTGATTATTGTTGTTCCCCAGGTACTTAGGCCGTTGACGCTCTGTAGGCCGGATAGGCAGGTGATTAGGTATGGCCAGGTGGCCCAGTGGAAGAGGACGTCGGTTCTGTGTGAAGTCAGTTGGTAGAACCGGGAGAAGGGCAGGAGAGCGCTGACATGTCCTTCCAGCTGATTTTGAGCTTCGATCCAGCTGCATGATGATCGGATCTTCGCGCTTGACGTGCGGTGAGAATATCGGCTTCATGCTCGTTGAGCCAGCCTCGTACACGGATCAAACCGCCAAACAGGTTTCCTGTGTGGTAGGGAGACTTGGGTACTAAAGCGAGAGCCAGAACGCCCACGACTATAGTTATCGCGCCTGTCAGTGGTGTAACAAGCTTGAGATCCAGGTGACTGCTCACATATGGTAGATACGCCACAGATAACAAATATCCTGGTCGAAGGTTCCGTTAGACAAATCCCGACTTCAATCCGAAACCAGCACGACAAAAAAACGAACTAACCATTGCCAACCCATAAGCCCTCCCTTCCCATGTAGAGTCAGTGCTCCCGCTGAAATCAGCGACCCAAATGCCGCCGAAACAGACGGTCCAAGGAAGAACACCGCCGTACGCTTCGTTAGCTCATCGGGTGCATACCATCTCGACAGCGTGTACAGCCCCCCGGGGATGAACCCGCTCTCTGCCAGCCCTAGAAATAGCCGCGCAACATACCACCCACCGGCATTGGTGACTTGGGACTGCAGTACCTCGATAAAGCCCCAGGTAATGACTTGGCCTGGGATCCAGTAGTGTGGGCCTATGCGATGGAGCACGATCTGCCATGGAATAAGAGTTAGGACCGGGCAGACGAGAAGCTGGGACGAAGCTTACGTTGGAGGGGATCTCGAGCAGGACAATTCCCAGCCAGAGAAGAGAAACTCCTGTATTGGCCTGGTCGTGGGTCATGGATGTATCTTGTAGAAAGGTCGAGGTCAGCACGCCTGACACGTTTGTGCGATCAATGGCCATCCATGTAAACATCAACTGTCGCGATCGTTAGCGTCGATATACAGTATGAGATGCTGTGTGACTGACGGCGAATATGGGAAGAAAGAGAATATCCAACTTTCGGACAATGCGAGCCTCTTCTTCTAAAGTCCATGTTATGCGAACTTGGTCCCCATTCTTGAGGATGCAATGGGAGATCGTGCGGTCTACCTCTGGGTCGATTCTGTTGGTATCTGCTGGCGTATTCGTATCAGAATCTAATGGTTCAACGTTCAGGTCGACTGTTCCCTTCCTCTCGTCAGAAACCCCGTTGACAGGAGTATGTCCGTGCTCCTTTGACATCGTGTAGGCCGCTTGTCGGAGCTTCAGGGGATGAAAATCAACACTCGGCCTTTTTAGAGGCACGGAAACAACGGCATATCTAAATAAGCAAACTCAATGGCGAAACATTGGAGTCGGATGTTGTTTTTGCGGCGTAACCCGTCGCCCTATCCAGATAGCCTGTTGTTGATGATAACGCCATATCAACTCCAATACACACCATCTGCGACCACCAGTGCCGCAATCTTCCATATAATGGACGTTGTATTTCAAATCCGTGGTTGCTCTCCACAGACCCGTCGAGTCTTCTCTGTTATAATGCCTTCTACTGTTGTACCCGCCAAGCCTCTGCCGGTTTATTATATCGGACATGCTGGCGTTGGGCTGCTTTTCGACGACCGCCCTGTCACCCAGTCGGCGCGTGTTAACTTGAGGGAAATAGGGGAAGAAATCCTTTCTCTCTCTCCGCGCCCAAAAGCTGTCATTACTTTCAGTGGTCACTTTGAAGCGGGCGAGATTCATGGGCCGGGTGTAATCGAGGGTGAGTCTGGAAGCACGAGTTGACTTCCTAAATATAATGAGTAATATTCCAGCTCACTGTTCACATACGCAGTCAACGTCAAAAATAATACATATATTCAAGTAAGAAAGAGCACTATCCTCTCAGATAAGTGTTGACCATCTCAAGCACGACTTCGTCAACGACTTCCACGACTCCAGACCGTCAGTTTATGAATATGACTGGCCTCATCAAGACGCCCCAGAGCTAGCAGCAGAAGTATGGCAGCACCTGCGCAAAGCGCAGATCAAGTCAAAGCGCGTGGAACGAGGCGTTGACCACGGTATATGGGTGCCCTTCAAGGTCATGTTTCCGGAGGAGAGGCCATTAGATATCCCCTTGATCCAGGTTTCTACGTTTCATGGCTACGACCTAGCCAGCCAGATTCGTCTGGGCGAGGCAGTCCATTCATTACGGTAGGTCGACCTGCATTTGAATCCAAAGTGTTTGCGTCGGACTGACCAGGTTTGCCAGCAACGATGGCTATCTCATCATAGGTTCAGGCATGGCTGTCCACTCCTTCGCTTCTATCCAGGAGATCGCCGATGCACCAGACGAGGAGGAAAGGAAGGTCACCCGATCCAAGGTCCTTGCTGAATCTCGATCCTTCGATACCCATCTGAGGCAGGCAGTGACGAAGAAGAATGCGAAGGAGAGGAGGGAGGCTCTGCTGAATTTGGAAGGCCTGTACGAGTTCCGGCGCTCTCATCCGACTGTTGAGGTATGTGCGTTTATGATTGATAAAGGCGCACTGTCACTAATATGGGAATATAGCACTTCACGCCCCTTCTGGTCGCTGCTGGGGCGGCTGGAGACGCAGAGGTGTTGCCGCTAGGCGTGGACTTGGTCGAGCCAGGAATGTCTTATCTTAATTTGCGTTTTTCATAGTAGCCCTCGTCTGCTTGTGGATATAGCTAGTTGGACGTCATCAACTGTAAATTATCGGCGACGGAGAACAGAAGAGGCTCTCCACCTCAAACAGGCAGATGATTCCCAATAAGGAAGGAAGGGGCCGCTAAACTTAGTTATGTATTAGTCATCACTACCCATTGGGTGTCTTGGCATTCCCTTTACACACCGGAGCGGAGGCAAACAAACGCATGGAATATTATAGCGACGCTATAGATGACGCAGGGATCTCGGCTGGGGATCTCTTCGCAAATGGCTGAATTAGTATATTCTTACGGGTTTTATTTTATTTTGTTGACGGTTGGGGTCTGGGTGATATTGGCATGCAATAATTATATAACTATCCCCCGATTATATATATTTGTCAAAGCCACGACGTCTACCAAAACAAAAAATCTGTTGGCATATAATGCAAATAGAAAGACGGCCTCATACCGCTAGTGGTTTTTATGATCGAAAGGTACTTCGATAAGATTTTGTGCTATTAGGGTTATCAAATATGGCACAATACAGTCGTCTTTAGAAATAATATTATAGTTGATATTGAAATCGAGATTCGATAGACGCCTGACTTCTCGCTGTGGAGTTTGTTGTGTCCTCGGCAAACTTGCCTTGACTGTTAAGGAGCCATTCAGGAGAACAAAGCAGAGTATACAGAATATACAGAGTACAGGATTATAACTGAAATATAAACATTAATGAAATTAAGTAACGTGTCAGCTCTTCAGCCGGTAGAAAGTAACTACGTGGTTATAGTATATAAACATTAGAATTATGTCCACCAGCCCAACACGGGCTAGTATTCCAGAGGCGCAGCATTAGTTCAACGCGCCTAGTTGCCCTTGACAAGAACCTGCTTCTGCTTCTTGATCTGCTCGACGAACTTGATGTCGATCTTGAGCACGTTGGCAACGGTCTCGGGGGGAGTAAGGGCAAGCCACTGCGCCAGAGAGATATCGGCGACGCGGTCGCTCTTGTAGAATTCCAGCCACACGAGCTTTTCGGTGTCGGAGGTGTTCTCGATGTAGTGTCCTGTGGATTTTTAATTAGCGTTGCTAAGGTAGAAGCTGGAGGGAGCTTACCAGAGTTGTCAGGGAAGACGGCAGTGTCACCAGCGGAGAAGTCAAAGGTGCGGGACTTGGAGTCGCCAATGAAGACACTGGCGCGACCAGTGCCCTTGTGGAAGTAGAGCCATTCCTCAGCCTGGGATTGTTAGCAGTGGATCTTGGATCTTTACATGCCGGAGAAACGTACGTTAGGGTGCCAGTGCAGCTCACGGAGACCCTTGGGCTCAAGCTCGACGATAGTGGCAGCGATGGTCTTGGAGATGGGGAAGTTGGTAGAGTCGATGCGACGGAAAGTACCAGCGTGTCCGGGGACAGGCTCTGAAGGGTGGTCGTAGGTGTGGTACACGTACGAGGCGTTGCCCTTGAGAGTTCCCTGGGGAGCGGTCTGTGCTTCCTTGGGGACAGTGCCGTTGAGGATGTAGGGGAACGTATCAGGGACGTTCTCGAAGACGGACTCGCTGACGTTGAAGTTCTTGGCCAGGATGTCGCGAGGAACGTGCTTCACCCAGTCGTCAACCATGAAGGTGGTGCTGGTCTGTTAGCTCGCGTCTTGATAGAAGAGACAGCGACTTACCCGATCTTCTCAAAGTCACCGTCGTCGAAGACAAGGAGGTATTCGTTCTGGTCATCCAAGCCTTGGACGTTGTGGGCAACACCCTTGGGGAAGTACCAGATATCGCCGGTCTGCAGGATCTCTGTTGTCCAGCTGCCGTTCTCGTCAACAGCAGACAGAAGAAGAGACCCCTCATAGACAAAACCCCATTCGGCCTATATCTCCGTTAACATACCCCCAACACGCCATGCTGCTATACGTACCACTCGGTGCCAGTGGAGCTCTCGGATGGCGCCCTTGATCAGATGCTGTTGGGCACCGGCGATGTCGTGACTCTGAGGCAAGTCCGTAACGACCTGTTCTCGAGTCCAGCCACCAGGGAAAATGTTGGTCTTTGAGTCGGAGAAACTCCATTTCAAGTTGGGGACGGCGCCGTGGTCGACGGACTGCGCACCGAGGTTATCGGGGTTCTGAAGGTCGATAGCGTGGTTGGTACCACCTGGCATAGGTGTTAGGCACTCGTATATTTGCAGAAGGAGCACTTATACTTACCAAGGATAGGAGCTCCCTTGCCTTTGCCATCAATCGGCTGGCCACTGGGGAATCCGGCATCACGCTTGACCGGCGAGGGGGTGGCCAGCAGAGAGGGCACGGAGGCAAGTAGAAGGAGAAGCTTGGAATGCATTGTGAGAGCTTCCTTTGGGATGGTCAACAATGGAAGGGGAACCAGGCTTGAAAAGATTTAAAGGATGTGCGGTGTGTTCTTGGCTGCTGCTTTGGGCGATTGGCCAGAGTATTTACGCTGCTCTGGTTCCTGGGATCCTGAAGAATGAGCAACAGCTGCAGGAATCACAACATCTGCATCTCAACTGACGACTGCTGCAAGATGCAAACCCCGAAATTGGATCGACACGAGAGGGAACTGAAATGGAGGGGTGCTGGTTGGGCGTGGCTGCTAAACAGGTTCGCGGACAGCCACCAAGTGACAAATCCGAGCAACAAGAGGGCGATCAACAATCCGAAAATGAGGAGTAAAGATTCTCGAGAATGACGCTATCTGATAAACAGGGGACATCAGTGGGTAGGCCAAAAGCATGCTGGGGACTGCTCCAGTACTGGACCCTTGCGTCGAGGGCGATTTCACCATGATGCCAAGCATGTCGTTATACAAGCCTCGCCCCGGCACTCGCTGGCCCCCGCGTTAGTGCTGCCCTAGCCCTCCGATCAGAGGGGCGGGGCCTGGCAAGGGCCTTGGCAGCGCGGATGGTGTTATTCTTCGACGGTTCTTGTTCATCTTTATTGAACTCTGTTCCCTGCATCCTGCAGTGCCAGTTGAATCCCGACTCCGCGTGGAGCCCGCGACCGCCGTGTGACCGCAATACGACATGCACATGCACGACGGCGCGAGAAACAACAGGGGCGGCGATAATTGCCGTTCCCAGATCGGCTAGCTGGTTCCTGGCAGTGGCAATTCAAGCGCGCAGGAACCAGGCACGGCAGGTCCAGGGCGAGCCTGCAGAGAAGCTTGTCCCGCCCAAGCCGCCTAGGGCTTGACAACCCTTGCCACTGCCGCGAACTCCGTCACAGCACGGTTCATCGTCCCTGTCTCTTGGTAATGTCCCGACTCTGTGGGCGGCGATCCTCTCCAGAGTCCAGAGTCTAGAGTCCAGCGTCCAGTCACCCCAATTATTCTAATTGCGCTGTCTCTGGTGCACCGGCAGCCTGCCTCGGACTGCTTACCCCATCGAGCTGCAATATCGTATTCGTCATAGAAATGACCAACTTCCTGCCAGTCGTCTGTGATCATTTGCTGCTTTCGTCCTAGACGCAGCCAAGAAAACCTATCTCAATTCCCATCGCGCGGTTCCGCGCTATCCTGGCCGTGTCTCTAGCCTCAATCACGACATCCCAAGATGATCGGAGCGTTCGTCCCCGGAATGCACGCCCATTGCCCGGATGGCTGCTAGTGTGGGGGATCACGCTATCGCGAGGCTGTCCTGGTCAATGGGAGAGCCCTGCACGGCGCCCATCACATTAAACCGGGAGGCAACTTCATGGCTGCATGTTGTCCCAATGCGGTAGAGCTGCGAGTCGATCGACATTTCTTGAGATACATCGACGGGGACTTGGGCATCGCCATCAGGGACTATCGACTTTGCGTGCTCTCTTGATGGAATGTCGTACACCAAGCTGTCTCTGGAGATTGTCAGACCCGGGAGAAAGAACATGCAGATTCAGGATAGCAAAGGAGGAGCCGTGAAAGGCTTATAAAGGGCTTCTCCCTCGATAATCTGCTCAAACCCTCTCAGAGATCATCAGCCCTCCGTTCCTTCTGTCCCCATCCTTGTTCATTGTTCTGACACTGTCGTTCATTGGCCGTCAAGATGAAGTCGACTTCTCTTGTCCAACTGATCCCCCTGGCCTCCCTCGGGCAGGCCCTTTCGATCTCTCTGCCCCCGCTGATTCCGCACATTCCCGGTGTGACTGAGGCCCTGAACAACATTGTTCCCCCTCTTCCCATCCTGCAGGTCCCCACTGCTGCTGTGGACAGCCCCCCCTTCACTGCCAGTGACCTCAAGCCCAAGAAGATTGGGTACTTCTGGACTGGTGCCGGTGACAAGCAGCACAAGGACTTCCTTGCCACCTACAGTCTGGATGATGACACCTTTGGCACCCTGATCTACATCACGGATGTGCCCTCCAGTGGCAACGACCCTCACCATCTTGGACCGTCTCTTGACGGCAAGACCCTCATCGGAGGTGGCCTCCTGTCCCTGCTGAAGACCCAGGTATGTCTTTTGTACTCATGCAGCCTCAACATCTCTAACATCACCAGGACACTGCCTTCTACTTCGACACCAGCAACCCCTACCGCCCCAAGTTCAAGAAGAGCAACCGGGCCATCCTCTCGTCCATTGCCGACGAGATCCGCGCAAAGCCCGATGGAGGTTTCTACATCACCTACATGGGTTCTGCTGTCGGAACCACCCCCGGCCGTCTCGTCGAGACCGACGCGGACTTCAACATCATCCACGAGTGGCCCGAGGATGTCGATGGCCTGCTCGACATTCTTGGCCAGCAGTTCTCCCCTCACGGTCTTTCCATCGACTGGGAGCGGAAGCTCATCCTCACCTCGGACTTTGTCGAGCCCATCAGTATCCTGAAGCCCAGCACTGGTATCCGCCGTGCCAACACCCTCCGTCTCTGGGACTTGGACACCAAGCACATCCTCAACACCATCACCATCCCTGATGTATGTCCACTCTAACCAACATATCCACCCCAGTAAACATAGGCCTCATGCTAATCTTCAACAGGGAGGTGGTATCCAGGACGTCAAGTTCATCCCCGGCAACAAGGAAGGCGCTGCTCTCGCCACCGCCGTTCACCTCGGCCAGGTCTGGATCATCTACCCCGAGCGCAAGGACGAGCACGGCAAGCCCGGTGTCACTGAGCTCCTCTACGACCTCGGCCCTAAGGCCCGTGACACCACCGCTATCTAGTAAGCTCTCATCACACCATAATCAGACTTCGAATACTAACAAGACCAGCACCGATATCACCCAAGACGGCAAATACATCTACCTGACCTTGACGACCGCCAACCACATCGCGGCCCTGGACATCAGCGACCTCAACAACGTCAAGCGCCTCGACGACCCCGATGAGGACCAGCCCACCATCGGCCCGCACTACATCAAGGTGACCCCCGACCAGAAGCACGTCGCTGTCACCGACTACTTCGTGCAGACCGGCGAGATCGGCCTCATCAACACCCCGGCCGACTTCCACGCCCTGTACATCGACATTGAAGATGACGGCAGCTTGAGCTTCAACCGCAGCATCGATTTCAGCCGCGAGTTTGCGAACCGTGGTGGTGCCAAGCCGCACTCCGTTGTTGTCTTTGACTTCACTGATCCCGAGAACCCGCTCTACTACTAGAGTAGTATCGGTACCTAGCCTTGTACCTAGCCTAGGTAGTAGGAACCATACGGCACCTGAGTGGGGGAGCTGAACATATATATAAGTTAATACTGGGGACGGTGGTGGTTGCTTCTTGGACGGTCTCTTTGTACCTACTTAATGGCCCTTGCTTATGAGGGATAATTCGGAGGCTTGTCTACATAATCAAACAATAATAATATTATTGAGATATCGCCTTGTTCAGTCCCAAGTAGACTTCTATGTATATTGTTAACTTAACATAACATCCTGTACGATCAAGATCCAGTGTTGTGGTGTGTGAGAGCAGACCAGGCTGGCAGCGATATCGGAGAGTGAGATCGCCAGAGCAGGACAGCAGATTCTAAAACTCGGACAAAACTCGCTCCACGCTCAAAACATCCGCGGCATTAATTGGCCCAGTGGGGATGAACAAGCCACAAGGTGCGAAGCATTTTGTTCCTGACTCCTGGACATCCCGTGCAGAAGAAAGGGATGGGTTTCGGCATGCCGACGGTATTCGGAAGTTGCGGCATGTCACACGGAATGTTTCTGAGATTCGGTAGCGGGTCTTTCCTGCCTAGCGGTTACTGTATACTACCTAGGGACATTTTAAAGGATATTGGGCCTTGATGATCTTCACAGTACATGTTTGATTGCCGCGTGTTGTGTGCCCAATCTTATCTGATCAGACTGTGTTTGACGGTTCTGTGGGTCCAACCCTGGTGTATCTCAATTTGCGAACGCTCTTCTGCACACTCAGGCAAACAACCCTGTGTATCTTGTCCGAGACCCTGCGGCCGCGGTCCCTGGATAGGTGAAGCACATTTGCATAGGTTATAGGTGACGTGCAAAGCCTTCACTGAGTTATCATTTTCCTTGTCATAGGTATATTGCTGTTAACAGATATTGTGGGTCGCGTGGAGTCGGATTAAGACAGGAGTTTGCATGCTTGAAACAGTATTGGTCTGAAGAAGGACCCAGAAGATGACAGCGAAGGGGATGGAAGTGTACGGTTCCTGATCCGACCTTGAAGAAGAGAACTCCTTCCGCGCCCTGCTGATCAACAGGATCGGATCACTGCGGCTGGAAAAGGACCGTTTACAGGGCCCGGTGAGATTATTGAAGGAGGAAATTTATGAGAGTGGCCCTGAAAAATACCTGGCTTTGGCTAGAATAAGTACACAATTCATGTCAGATTCGCAATGCTTTACTACAGCTCTTTTCTGGACTCCGAGGGACTCAAACTGCTCATATTAAGTTTTGAATAAGAAGAATGCCAGATCCGTGGTGGACCCATGGTGGATATGTGGGATGGATGGACGTTTTGCATGATCCGATCCCGGGTAAAAAAGTGAAGCAGTGCACGACCCAAGCAGTTTCATATATCTAGGGCATTCCCCTGCATGAGATGAACCGTCATTCCGATATTCCATCAGTTGAGTCCAGTGTGTTCTTCCCACGTCGGTCAG
This sequence comes from Aspergillus puulaauensis, assembly GCF_016861865.1. NCBI lineage: Eukaryota > Fungi > Ascomycota > Eurotiomycetes > Eurotiales > Aspergillaceae > Aspergillus > Aspergillus puulaauensis. The sequence continues at coordinate 440,455 of NC_054860.1, read as the reverse complement.
TGATCTTGATAACACCGCAATTGTGGTGTGCTTGTCTGGCTTCTAATAGTTAATCCTGGTCCAAGATGATCGGTTTCAAGTCCGCTATCCTACTCCTACTGCTACACGCGGCCTTCGGTTCTGCCTACCGGTGGTACAACTGGCAGTTTGAGGTCACTTGCCAGTCTGACGCGTATATCACTCCTATAGATGAGGATGCAGCCGCAGACTTCCTTCAACAACAATTCGCTGAAGGTTCTCACATCAAAGTCGTCGGAAACGGTCATGGGTTTGGAAATCTCACCCAATGTGTGGACCTGAGTCTTACGAAAAAGCCGACCTACATCGTGTCCCTCGTCAACCTGAAGAAACTTCACATCGACAAGAAGAGCATGACTGTGACGTTCGGCGCTGGCTGGGATGTGGATGACCTTACGCAGGAACTAAAGGCGAATGACCTGTCCTTTAACCACCTTGGTGTTGAGCGCGTTCAGAACTTCGTCGGTGCTGCCTCGACTGGTACTCATGGCTCCGGCTCTAACATTGGAAACATTGCCACCCAAATTGTTGGACTGCGTGTTTTGGATGCGCAGGGCAAGCTTCGGGTCATCAACGAGAACAACAACCCTGAAGAGTTGAAAGCCTTCCGTATCAGTCTCGGAGCGTTAGGCCTCATCACCGAGATGACTATCAAGGTGCAGCCTACATACCGCGTGAAGAAGACAACAAAGGTCATGAACGCCACCTCCGACTATAATCAGATGTACAAGCAAATCGCACAGCTCTACAAGGAACACGACCGCATGACCGTCTGGGGCCCGCATTTCGACTGGAACGAGAAGACGAAGAACTGGGACCTGGAGCCTACCTACTTCCTGTCTTACTGGGAGCCGACAAACTACACCGGTGCCAGTAATTGTACCCTCAACTACTGCGCCAATGGCTGCGGAGACTGCAAGAAGGAGTACATCTGTTACGACGAAGTGAGCGACTCTGTCTCCTGCCCTCCCCAGGGAGTCTGCAACAGCCTCTTCTATGCCGAGATCGAACACTTCCTTCCAATCGAGTACTACGCAGAGGCTGCTGCGAACTACACCCGGCTCCAGCAGTCCCAGACGCCGCGCATGACGGGGCCTTCGAATAAGCAGATGGTTATCCAGCACCGGACGCTACACGGTGACGATGCATACATGTCCCCCGTGAACACGTATAATCTGGACCCGAGCCTCAGCGGGGTCTTTGGTGTTATCGAAATCGACTGGATCCAGGAGTATGATAGCTATGAGACGCTTTGGCAGAACCAGGAGCTTGCGTATGAGTTTCTGCCCAAGTTTGGCGAGACTTATAATGCTCGTCCGCACTGGAATAAGATGAATGCCCCGGATGCGGAGTATATGAAGGGGCAGTATCCGAAGTTGCCTCAGTTTTTGGAGATTCAGAAACGTCAGGATCCGAAGTGCCAGTTTGTTAATGAGTTTTTGGTCTCGCAGCTTGGGATTACACGCTGTGAGGATTATCTCTCATAGGCTGCGGTCTTGGTGTGTTCAAAGTCGAGTAATTATGGGAAGTATACTCTGTGCACAAGGGAGGGTAACATGGTTGAAGAAAACAACATTGCGTGGTATAGAGAAAAGTGTACATAGTATTTGAAAGCACAGTTCAATTTGGATAACTGCAGATATTACCTTAAAACGGTACAGTGTAATCCCTCATCTAGGGGGACTACTCAACCCTGACTGCGCCATGAAGACATTTATCTATGGGAGAGATCCAACTACTCCAGGAAACACTCAAAAAACTCATCCCAAAACTTGCACCCATCAAACACACAATCGTCATAGTCTACCATCCTCTCCCTCAAGCTATTGACAATAGCCTTTCGCACCTCTTCTCCGTCGTCCTCATCATCGCCCACATCCGTCGCCGGATCCAGCTTGTCTGCAACCCCCGCCAGCATTCCCAACAGAACGGCAAAACTCTCCAGCGAAAATGCAACCGTGCCCTGATACCCATCCGCGTGGTCCCAACCACTAGGGTCATAGAGAGACACCACCCCATCATCCCCACTCACCATCATCATCCACTCCCCAACGCTCCCGAAATGGAAACAATGGTTAGTGGGAGGGGAGTCATCGTCAGGGTGGCGCTGGCCATACAGTTCGTCGCCGTCATAGCACTCTAGACGCCTCTCCTCTCTGGATAGATGCGTAGAGTCAAAGTCAGCGCATTGGATCTTGGTTACGGGAAACCCGACAGTCGTCAAGAAGGTTCTTGTCTCGGCATCCGCCAGTTCGGGCGGTATCTCGGATTCTTCAGGTTTCCATAGAGAGCCGGTGCCGAATTGCGCTTCGAGCCAGGTTTTATCAGGGCTTGGTGTCCCTATTGTATTGTCCTGGCTGGGTTAGCGAATGAAGCATTGGCGGGGAATATTCAGAGAATGGTTACTATGATTGAAAGCAGGATTTTCCGTCGGCTCTGGGGGCGGTCGAAGATGTGGGATAGTAATCTGCATGATCTGGCGAGGTGAATGGCATCAGGGACATTGTCCAAGCTTTGATAGACCCAGAGAAGGATCTCATGGGGAAGATCCAGGAACGTGGGCATTTTGCTGCCGAGAACATAGCATGGGCTCATCAGGAAGGAATCTGGAAATCTTCAGGGGCCGCAGTGCCAAGGACGTTAATTTTAAATCTTCGGTGCCGATGGAGGAATACGAGGTTTACATCCATACCCTAGGTAACATGTATACAGTGAGAGTTAGGGCTTCGAAGGAACGTCGCTTTTTGCTGCCCCCAAGATCATTAGAGTTGTTTCATAAAGGAATACGCCCAGAAAACCGAGGCCACGCTATAATATAACCTTATTTCAGTAATATAAACGGGCTCGGGTTGATTGCCTGATCACCGGTTTGTCTAGCCCCAGTACTAAACCGACCCAAGCCTTCACTACATCGCGGACATTATAATACTTCGAGTACTATCCACTTGAGTACTGGGCAGTGGTGTCGAAATGGCGATGTGCAAAGCCAAACCCACAAGAGGGACTGGCCATCATAGCAAGCAAGTACTCGCGACGAAGATCCCAGTCATGATCTGTTTATAGACTAATAATACATCGTGGGAAGAAGTATTCGCGAGGAAAAGACAGGAATCTTAAACTATGAAAATAATAATACAGTTAACAATCATGTCTCGCCCATATCACCCACATAGGCAAGTTGATCCCGTCTATCATCGCTCAACCGCGCATACTCCAGCAGCAGCCTCAACATATAGACCTGCATATCCTCCGGCCGCAGTACTGCTTCGGCCCATTTCTTCCCATTCATCGCGATCTTCTCCGCCTGTGCGTCATGCCCTTCGTGCTCGCCATACCCGATGAAGTAGCTGAGTATCCCGTACAGGTCCATATACAGCGAGTCCATCGGCACAAAATGCGCCCACGGAATGAGGCGCGTATCGTGCCACTCCTTGTACACGGTGGCCTTGATGGGCAAGGACGTGGAAAGGAGGAAGCCCCGGTATCGCCCGCTGAATGAGTTCCCGTCGACGTCGGGGAGGTATTTGTAGTTGAACATCTCGTTCATGGGCATTGGGCTGGCGAGTGTGTAGTACGGATCTGAGTATGGGCAGTGAGGTCCATCGTGTGGTGTGTCGGGCCCGCAGGCGAGGTCGAGGAAGCCTGCGTCGACATGTTCGTCGAGCCATTGTGGTAAGGCGTTATCGAGACCGGCCCAGACGTTGTAGTACTCGTAGTTTGGCTGCCGGAAGTTGACACCGTGTGAAGAAGATCCGGCCGTCTGTGCTACTTGAGTCCCGTTTAGCATGGAGAGTAGTCGGTGTCGCTGGTATCCTGTCCAAGTGTCCAGGCGATTGCGCCCCCCGCTGGCGATTCCGCGCCATACTACGCCGTCTCTTTTCTCTGCCCAGGGCCCGCCATGGTCTGCTCCGCCGGAGAATAGCGGGTTGTCCGCCCAGTACATTACTGGGGGTATGAGGATCTCGTTGTTGACTGTGAGCTTTGAGCCGCCGAAGAGTGGGACGAGTTCGTGCGAGGTAGAGGTGGAGACCGGTTCGATGAAGGAACCGTGCAGGGCTTGGAATTCTGCGCGCCAGCAGGGGTCCTTCGACCGTTCAAAGTCCTCGACGTAGCCAGTGCTCGAGAAGTTGCGGTAGTGGTAGAATTCGGGGGGTGGGTGTTCGAAGTCCAGCTTAGGGATGTTGCTCGTCCGTCCGGGGCTTTCGGGGGGGCAGGCATGGCGCATGATCTCCCAGAAGGCGTGGTCCGCGCCTAGGAATGGAGGCATGGCACTTTCTGGGGGGTGCTCGGGGTCGAAGGGAGGAAGGGTCATATATTCGTCAATGGCGGCTTCGGAGGGGATGAAGAGTTGGTTTGCGCGGTCTTGGGCGATGGACTCGGTGAGGTTTTCCCATGGGATGATCAGACGGGGTTCATCCATCCCATTCACGGGGATGTCCATATCTGGCAGAAACTGCGCGATAGTCGATATCAGATTCGACCAGCCGTCCATCCATCCAGGCCCGGTGGTGCCGACTCCATTCAGTGTGTGGTTGCGTAGGATGATCCGGGGTTCCCACCCGGCGGCTCTGCGGCGCATTTCCTGTGGTTTGATGGCCCAGTACGGGCTGATATCAGTATATATCTGGTCGAACAGGTCCTCGATGATGGTGGCATTCTTTTCCTGCGCGAACGCGAACCATTTGTCAAAACCCGGCGGGGGATGGCGGGCTCGTCGCTTGCGATATTGTCTGGCGGCGTCTTCGAGTCGGTGCGACCGCTGCAGGAGCAGACGCTCCCATTCTCGCTCGGCGTCATGGATCAGCCAGTCTATCCGGTGCTTCATCGGGGGAGCGCCATCGTGGGTGGGAGGGCTGTCGGTGCTACCGCTGTCGGCGTAGCCTGTGTCGCCTGGGGGTGCGAAGATGGTGGTTCCGCCTTCGTCAGAGTATAGTCGGAAGACAAAGATGGTCATCAAAATGGACAGAAAGGCGAGAAAGGCCACACCGGCCAGCAGATTGTACCGGCCTAGCCTTCCCCAAATCATGGCGAGACTGTTCTTGGTGCAGCGGGAGAAGAGAAGAGAAGTCGGCCAACTCGTGCAGTCTGGAGAAGGTTGGCAGTTCAGCGGCAGGGGATGCCACGTCTCTCCACCATGTCGTTATTGATCATGACGGGGCCAATCAAGTGGGAGGCTATCGGTTGTGGGATTATCGGTCGACCGTTCAGAGTATGCAGATTCGTTATGGACGGGGTAAGAGCCACCAGTATTCTACGTCATACAAATCTTTTACCACGTACACCAATCTGTTAGCACCAGCAGTCATACTCCGTAGCACAGGAAATAAAAGTGATTCCATGAGCTCACACACTGTAAACCTCGATTACGAGCGGCAGACCGGAAGAAGAGCATTGGGTCATCATGACGACACGCAAGCCGGACAGTCGTTGAGGCAGTGAGGCATCAGGTCCATCCAGTGGGTGGAGATTGGCTTACCATTGGCATTGGCCCGCTGCGAACCAAGCAATGAGGACCAGTTCCAGGGAAGGCCGTTCCCGCTGATCGGCGGTGGTGGGTAATATTAATTTACGAGCTTGGACTGATTCATGATGAATGACCACAATACACCTTTCGAGGCCTTCTATCCAGTCGACAACGGGAGGGGATATAAGCCTGACATTGCTGCATTTATTCGAATAGAATGTTATAATCAACTTCAGTATTTATAATTGTTACCCGAACCCACCGTATACCCCGAGGAGCCGATATAACCCTACATCATGTACTTTCAAGCACGCTTCTTTGGACGAGCTAGTACACGTACTAAGAACCATCAGCCAAGAGCCCAAATGAGAATAACAGTAACTGACCTGAAAATACTCATTCTCCAAGTCCGTCTCATCCCTCATCCCCCTCTCATACGCCATCGTCTGGCGAACCCCATCATCAACCCCGGCCTCCCTATAAACAGTCCTCCTCTTCCAGTTCCTGATCCAAAGCAATCCCCACAACCCCAGTAAACAGAATACCTGCACCCCGATACAAAAGAACATCATGCCCACTCCGAGCTCGTAAACCGGCGCCTGGGCACTCTTAAAGAAGAACGGACCGACAAAGTTGCCAAGGCAGTACCCGATGATCACCATGGCGTTCGTGGTGATTTTCTTCGTGTGGCCCGCCGTGTTGGCTGTTGCGATGGACATACAGAGTGTCCAGGCTGCGGTGTATGCGAAGGAGATCCAGAGACAGACGAGGCGGCCGTAGGGGTTTGAGGAGGGGAGGAGCCAGAGGCCCAGGACACCGACTAGGAAGGGGAGGATGCAGAGGAGCATAATGAGAATACGGGAGTTGGGGTAGTGAGTTGCAAAGAAGCTGTAGTGTTTGTTAAGGAACAGTCTAAACTCAGGGACAAGACTTACCAGGCAAGAGGGCAGATGATGAGCTGCACACCACCAGACGGCATCTGGATCAGTGTCGTCTTCAACGTAGAGAATCCCATCCCCTTGATAATCAGGCCTTGGAACTGCAATCCGGTTAGTCTTGATTGATACCCGTAGGACAGTACATACCGAAGTCAACCCCCCATTCGGCGAATTACTAGCCACCGCAAAGAGAAACAACAACCACGTCTTGAGATCCATCATCGCCTCCATAAACTGCGGCCACTTGAATTTCTTATCCTCAACACCTGTTCCATTATTCCTAACCCTAGCCAGAACCAGGCCTCGTTCACCCTCGTCCAGAAACCTCGTGGTTAGTGGAGACCCCGGCAGGAAGACCAGCAGGACCACACCCCATGCCACGGTTATCGCACCCCAGATGATATAAAGGATTCTCCAACTCGCAATCGCAGCCTGGATATGTCCGATTCCAAAACTCGCGATTCCGGCAATCACATAGCCGAGTCCAGCAGAGCCAATCCAGATACCCATTCGGAGAGGCTGCTCACTGCGCGAGTAGTACATGGAGAACAGCAGCATTGTACCGGGGTTGATTGAAGCTTCGAACACACCAAGGAATGTACGCGCCGCCGCCTGTCCTGCGAAATTATGCGATGCGCCGTGGCACATCAGGACAGCGCCCCAGATGATGACCTACCACGTACCATATTAGCTGGGCCACGTATCCCCGGGATACGACTTACAGTCGCCGACATAAAGTGATTGACAGGGAGTTTCTGGAGCATGATATTCGTCGGAAACTCCCAGACCAGATATCCTAGGTAGAAGATCGCGCCTAGCCACGAGTACTCCGACCCTGTTAGGTGCAGGTCATCTTGGAGACCGAAGACGGCGGCGTAACTCAGCGTTGTTTTGTCGATGGATTGGAGAGCGTAGGTGAGACATAGAAGAGGGAGTAGACGTAGGTCCAGCTTCCATTTGAGCCGGGAGACTGTTTCGTCGCTGCTTGCTTCCAGAAGCTCGCCCTTATCGTAGGCTGTTTGGTGCTCCTCGACGGGGATGGTGCTCTTGATATCGTCTTTGGACATGGTGAAAGGGTTTAACGTTCACAGATTTCCGCCCAGTGAGGTGATTTAAAAAAGGATTCTGTGGTCATATCTTTCATATATAAATATACTGATACGCGATAAGCTGATAGCAGTATCTACAGTTGGAGAAGGTGAATCCTTGCTATCTCCTCTATCTCGGCGAGGGAAAGCCCGCGGCAAACTGCGCGGGAACTTGACCTGATATAATACGTAGATAGCATAATTATTTAAGATAGGGAATATGGCAGCTTGTATTTCCCCGCATTCTGTCAACATTCATCGTACATCATGGCACAACCGACCCATCCATATCAATCTTTGAACATCGACGAACGAGTCAAGCGCGTTCTCTTAAAGACACCATTAATAGACGGGCACAATGACCTCCCCCAACAGCCACGAGCAATCACGCACGGCAAGATCTACAACACCCCGAAGTTCGATCTGGAGAAGGGCTTCGAGCGGGGAATGACGGATATCCCTCGACTACGTGAAGGCACGTCTTATTCCTATCATCTCCAAGTACTGTATCATAGCTAACATGTGACATAGGAGCTGTCGGGGGCCAATTCTGGTCCATCTGCGTCCCGTGTCTGAGGTCTGCAGAGAACTTCTCGACCCCGGAGTACTCGGACATGGCCAGGGATGCGATTGAACAGATCGACCTGACCCTGAGGCTGGTTGAGGCTTATCCGGATGTATTCAAACTCGTCGACGGACCGGGCGATGTGAAGAGGGTTTACGCCGAGGGGAAGATTGCCTGTTCCATTGGCATCGAAGGGTTAGTACTGTCCATGCCTTGCATGGTTCATAGAACTAAGTACTGGCACAGACTGCACATGGCCGGAAACAGCATCGGAATAATCCGCGCCTTCTACAGGCTAGGCGTTCGATATGTGAGATACCAATACCAGCAGTATTAGGGTCTTAGGTTTTAACTGACACGAGCAGTGCACCCTCACCCACGTCTGTAACAATGCCTTCGCCGACAGTTCCACATCAAAAGTCGGACCTGTCCACGGCGGTCTATCGAGTCTTGGCCGGTCCGCTATCATCGAGATGAATAGACTAGGGATGATAATCGACTGCTCGCATGTATCTGAGGAGTGTGCGCGGCAGGTACTAAGCCTCACGCGTGCGCCGGTGATGTTCTCGCATTCCAACGTAAAAGCTGTGTTTGATTGTCCGCGGAATATTCCGGATGATGTTATCGATATGGTACGCGAGAATAACGGGATTATCATGGTTACGTTTGTGCCGGAGCATGTTACGACTAGGCGCGCGGAGGCAAAGATGGAGATGGTGCTTGATCATCTGTTCTATATTACCGAGCGGATTGGATGGGAGTTTGTTGGGTTGGGGTCAGATTTTGATGGGATTGCGTCTGTTATACCTGGGTTAGAGGATGTCAAGTGCTATCCAAAGCTGTTGCAGGCGATTCTTGATCGGGGAGCGACGGAGGAGCAGTTGGGCATGGTGGCGGGGGAGAATATCCTTAGGGTTTGGAGCGCCGTTGAGAAGGTCAGGGATCAGATGAAGGCTGAAGGTGTTCTTCCTGTTGAGGATATCTGGGAGGAGCGTACTTGGTGGAGATATGATGGGTACTATCAAATGCCTGATCCTGATCCAGAAGATAAACTGGGTTTGGGATGGTATGGGGTGCCACCACCAGAGGAGGGATTGTATCTTAAGGAATAGCCATGCGGAGTATACATTAAGCTATGGGATCACAGCCGGGCTTGAACCTGTCTAGCTGGCTCAATAGAGAGCCCCTTTAAAGATCCCTCCTCCCGCCAGCCCTCGATATACCTCAGAAAAGACGCTGCCCCCTCTGACCAAGTAACAGCCTTTGCCCGCTTCTCCTTCTCCTTCGGATCCGTGATATTGACGCTGTCTCCATGGCTATTAAAGTATCCCGGGGTACAGCCAGCCAGGACCGAAAAGAACGGAGCCCGCTGCAAAATCTCCCTTGTATGAGCCTCTTCAGCTTCACGGTCCACCTCAATGATAGCCCTATTGCCCGGACCAACACGCCTCTCCGCTCGCTCGATCATATACGCGATATGCCTCGCTATCAAACCAAGCATGAAGATATTGTTCCCGGTTATAGTAGCCTGGCTAGTCCCAGAGAAAAACAGATTCGGGAATCCATTTGTCGCATAACCATGCAGTGTAGCTGCCCCATTAGCCTGCCATTTCTCATCTAGGGACTGGCCATTGCGACCGGTTACATTGACACCAGTTCGTGCGGCTGGACTCCCGCTTCCTGCTGTTGGGACTCGGTATCCGGTGCCGAAGATGATGATGTCCACTGGGTACTCCGTCTCACCTACGACGATGCCAGTCGGTGTGATCTTGGACGGGCCCTTTCCGTCTGTGTCGACTAGGTGCACATTGGGCCGGTTGAAGGTGTGCAGGTAAATATCGCTGAATGTTGGACGCTTGCACCAGGAGGGATACCAGGGCTTCAACTTGGCGGCTGTGGCGGGATCTTTGACAATATCGTCGATTCGACCCCGAATTGCTTCCATGTGCGGTAGATCCAGGGCGTGAAATGTGTCCGAGTGCTTTTCGAGGTTCTCAGGCGTTGGATCCAGGGGCCTGTTGTTGGGAGAACCAACTATAGCCGAGTATGCTGGCATGTCAGTCCAGCCATCATTGACCAGGTTTTCAAGGTCTGGTGGTGCCGAGTTCGTGATGAAAGTGTTCAGATTCAGCTGTCGCTTGTATTGCCAGCCCTTCTCGCCTCCGATCTTACTGTTGAAGTGGTCGAGGTCTGTCGGTCGCTGGCCACGCGGTTTCACGTATGCCGGTGTCCGCTGGATGACATACAGTTCTTTTGCAAACTTCGCAACCTCTGGAATCACTGAGATGGCAGTCGCAGCTGTTCCAACCACGGCGACCTTCTTGCCCTTCAAGCCAGTGAGTTCTTGATTTGACTGCGAGCCCCCAGAAACAGCGTAGTTCCACCGCGCAGTATGGAATATGGAGCCTGAGAAGGACAGCAAACCGGGAATACTTGGAACCTGCGGTCGAGTGAGAACTCCAGCAGCAAGATAAACATACTGCGCCCGAAACGTCCGTTTAATCGGATCTGCAGGCCCACGACGCTCTACACTATTGACAATCCAGAGCTGGGACCGGTCATCCCATTCCACACTGTCAATATCCGTGCGAAAGAGCGTCTTATCCGCCAGATTCCACTTTTGCGCAATGCGCTCCGCATGCTCGCGGATTTCTCTTCCAGGCGCATACTTGTGGGTTGGTATATACCCCGTCTGCTCAAGCAAGGGCAGATAAACATAGCTCTCCACATCGCAATGCAGACCAGGGAATCGATTCCAGTACCAAGTCCCGCCGAATCCTCCAGCGGCGTCGATAAGACGGATCTCGTCGGTCGTGGCAATTCCATCGTCGATTAAACGAACGGCATACTGGAGGCCACCAAGCCCTGCTCCGAGGACGAAGAATCGATAAGTGCCGTTGTGTTCGATGGGCGATGTTTTGGCGTTTAGGGCAGTGTGGTCGACCCATGGATCTTCGGCGAGTGCTCGCAATCTTGCTTCATCTGTTTGTGTTAACTGGATGAACTGCGATGAACCTTCGGGCTTGAGGCGCTTGTTGGCTTCTTCGGTATATCGCTTGCGAACATCTTCAAGCTTTTTTGTGTCGACCACCGGAGATTGTTGAGAGGCTGCCATGTTTGTTGAATATTTTCGATAGTTGCTAAATTATTTTCTTCCCGGAGGAGGACGTCCAGTGTTTTAACAATGAAGAATGAGGGGCGATGACGCGAGCAGTAGACGGAAAGACGCTATACATGACACAAAGTATGAAGCAAAGGGCGCGATAATTGAGCCATCGCGGTGCAGTAATGTGCCTGCAGTCTTCTCCAACTCGGCGATTAGCGCATGTTTACTGCAATGCAGCCCCATGTCTAGTCTAGAGCTTTGTAAATTAACTGGACACTAGTAGTCTCTCTTATCTATCTTGTCTGGCCTTTTAGACCTGAGTGTGTTGGTGTCTTGCTGTCTTACGCGTGGTATAGATGCTTGATATCTCTCCCCTGTTAGAATTAGCGAGTGCTGTATACTTTAGGTCTGATTTTCATTAGTCTTTAGTTCTTTTTACAGTGCTATGATTATCGATAATTCGATCAAATAACGAATGCAAGTAGACTTATTTAATTCAATTATCTAGTACTAAACAGTAGAGTTATAATGTCCAAATACGGTCATATATAGATATACGGTGCTCTGGATTGGGTGTACACTCTAGTACGCGAAGAGGGCACATATAGAGTATTCTGTCAAGCCCAAGCTTTTCAGATACTAAGACTCAGCCAAAGCCTGGATCCCAACAATAACAGTATCCGGATAGGTAACCGGCCTCTGATTACTATCCAAAAACACCTTCAATCCAACCGCCCTATTCCCAGCTTCACTGTCAGACTGCCTACCAAATCCAATCACCGCAGGCTCGCCATCACAGACACCCCAACGCGGACTCTCACCACCGTCGGTAGAAACAAACTGAATACCGCGTAATGGACCATCATCATCCACCCACAGGCGACAGGAATCTAGCACCGCTCCACCTTCAATGCTCCACTCGTCCGCTGCGGAATAGTGTGGTATCTTCCCGAGAGGGGACTCAGATTCCGGCAGTTTGATATCGTAGCTGCACCAGCACCAGGGGAAACCGTTCTCGCCGTCGGTATCCGGTGGGGAGGCGAGACGGATTGGTCCGATGCTGCTTATTGACCCGTCTGTGTACTCCAGGATCAGACTAGTGGGTGTAAAGGGGAGGTTCGATGTTCTGTGCGCGACGTTAAGCTGGACTTTACGGACCGGCCGGGTACAGTCGACCCAAGCCACGACTGCACTGGTGGTTGGATAGGACACGCCCGGACGCAGGGGATTATAGGGTGTTTCGTGGGCTCCATATATAGGTCCTACGGCGGTCCAACCGGCAGGTGGAGGACATGGCTCCCACCAGTGCGGGCCATCATCGGATGTGGTGTCCTGGGGTCCTGCTGGTAGCTCCCCTGCCGATACTTCAGGAGATGGAGAAAACAAGCCGGCGATACATTGGAGACTCGCCTTCGGCGAGGAACGCAAGGACCAGTTGCAGTAGATGCCGCGGAAGGGCTTTTCTTCCGTCGAGCCATATATAGTCTCGGAGCGATGGTTGGGCTGGCAACTCCCGAGGACGAGCTGGCGGTTGTAGTTCGTGATGAACCGGATGCTGGTCGTGATATGCCCGACGGTTAAGCCGACAGCGACAATGCGTTCTCCGCCGGGTCCGTCAATGGGAAGTGATTTCATGGTTAGTGGGCGTGGACCGATCGTTTTGGTTGGTTTGTTGGTATAGCGGATTTCGAAGGCACCAAACTGGACATCCCCTGCAACCTCTGTGATGGCTGCGAGTTCGTCCTCGTCCTGTCCGAACACAAGTGCTTCCATTGGTACCATGTCGCCCTTGAAGTCCAATGACCAGTAGCCGAGTCTCTCCTCTGAAAGGGTCATCTCCGGTGGTGGTAGATGGTCTCTCCACAGCCTAGAGCCGCTTCCTGTGGCGGATTCTGGTTTGCCTGCTTGTGCTTTGGCTAGTTCTGCTGCATGGGGAAAGCCCTTGGAGACAGGAACATGGAGCAGTGAAAGCCCTGATATAGGGTTCCCTGGCGACCACTGCGCGAGTAGTCCGGCCAAGACGCGATCGGTTTCAGTGTGGATAAGTATGTGGTCTCCGTTGCTTTGCCCTAGCTGGATGGGCTCTCCGTGTATGAAGAGAACCTTGAGTCCGACAACTTTTCTTCGGGCAGCGTCTCCATCAGCCTTTGTTGAAGTCACAATGAACCCTCTTATCCAGTCATTCTTTTCAACTTTTACCTCGTCGCGTATAGCGAACTTCTCAGGGCTCCCGATAGTGTCCATATTTGCCCGTTGAACGCCGAATCCCGACAGAGCCCCTTTTGTGGTCCAGAACACAGACAGAGTGGGAAGTTCATGATCGAGATCCGACAAAGACCTGAGCAACGCTAGGGCCAAAGAGTCGGTTTTTGCTTGTGGCGAAGTAAGGCGTCGTATTGGGGTTGATGTAGCTTGGCTCAGTAACGACCCCTGTGATCTACTGCGTTCCTCATCCTTGACAGCCTTCCTCCTGCAATATGAAGGAGCGAACTGCTCACAGACCCCCCATATTCTTCGCCGGTTGACCAATGCTCGAATCTGAGCAGGACTGCCATTTTGGCTGCGGGCGCGTAGGTCCGCGTAGCATTTGGCCCAGTCCAGCTCTTCATCCCCATCGTCAGGTAGGTCGAATAGCCACGGCATGTCATATCGAAGCTTTTGTTTCCAGAAGCCGTTGTTCAGCTCTAACCGGGCGACGGCTGGGCTGGCAGCTCGGAGGGAGTTGACAGAGGCCATTGGCAAGGTTATTAGGATTGCAAACAGCAGCTCTGGGGGTAGTCTTGCCAGGGGGTCGTTGGATAGCTGCGCGGCGCTGACATCCCTATGGGTCTTTGTGTCCATGTCTACGTCCTGCAGAAATGGCAGCTCGTCATAATAATCCTGCAACTGTGGGATATCCATGGGGTTCATCACACAATACTCCTCGCCACGGTTCGGTTCCCAGTACTGCTGCGTAGTGTCGATGCCGTAGTCAATCTTGGTCAGGCATTGTGCGAAGTCGTCGCCCTCACTTACGAAGTCTTTGAACGTCTGATACAGGATCTCCTCGTCAATGATCTTTCCCGCTTTGAGCTGCATTGACACGAATTCCTCGAGGATGCGGAGACATGGGGCATGGAACGCAACTGCGAATGCGTGGTCTGTACCCCAGTCATAGCTGACACAGATAATCAGTTACCATTGCCTCCTGGATGTTCTTTGTAGGTAGAGTAAGCATACCATCTGAGATTGACTTTACCATCCCGGTCATAGTCCATCTGCTCTCGTGTTGGAAAGTTGGGATGATTTCCAGGCTCCACATCGAAGAATCCCCAGTCATCGTACTGCGCAAGCCCGGAGATAAATACTCTGGTAGCATGTTAGCAAGGTTCCAGTATATACGCAGAAAGAGGCCCACTTGTTCATGGACAGGGCTTCGCGGTTCTCGCTCATGACTCGGACATCCTTCATCCAGAGGACGTCTTTGAGTTTGATGAGCGATTCGTCGTATCCCTGGTCGTTGTTGTTGCTATCCTCATTATCGTCGTTGTTTTCATTGTCGTCTTCATCATTGTCTTGGTCGTCACCTTCGTCGTCATCGTTTTCCTCTTCATTAACATCGTCGCTCTCTTCATCGACATTATTATCGACATCGTCGTGGGCAACATTGTCACCATCATCGTCATCGTAGATTAGCTGTTCTACCTTAGCGCCGCAAATAGCGCAACCATTGTCGTAGCCGCCCATTGTCGGATCGGGGTTATGCAGAGGAGGGTAAAGGAGGTAAACGGTCGTGCCGCCTTAAATGGAAAAGGTAGAAGTACCAGGCAGCGACAGGCAACAGCTGAGGTGTGCCTGAAGGATTGATTATGCTCCCTCCTTTCTTCAATGGCCCCCAACGTGACTTCAGCCTCGGTTTTCTCCGACCGTTACGTTTCGCAATGGATAATAATCGGTCATTTCAGGGGTTAATCTGGGTATTGTATTTTGTTTAGTTAATGAAGATATAATCCATCGTAGTAATCCGACCACAGATACCCCTGACGCAGCAACATCAAGTCTCTCGGTGCCTGCAAATGGAACCCCGACGAGTGACGTCATATTCAGTGGCCCGGCAAGCTTAGTTTATTCTCCAAAAGAATATCATATATATATATATATAGTCGTCCTGCCTTTGACTTGTATATTAGAATTGCTAACAACTACACCTACCACTCCGAGAAAGGCCAATATATGGGTCATCTACAGCGACGTAGAGTGCGATAGAGACAAGGCTAGGATTTTATCTGTTCATTTAATTGATATCCAGCACGTTTGCCTAATGGGGACAAAATGTGGCGTTGTTAATATTTATTTAGTCAGGTTGTAAATATATTCGTAGATTCCCGAAACGGTATTTTCTGGACTAGTAAGATAATACAGACAACCCTGGGATAAATGGCATTGTGAGACTGCAGGAGTCAGCATGATTAAATAAGGGCGGGGGCTGACGCTCGATATAAGCACAACTCCCCAGCCTCCCAACTTCTTCCTTCACCACTCCGGAGACCACGCCATGTCTTCATTTCGATCCCTGTCGCGCCTTGCCATCGTAAGTGTCTACCCAAATACTCAAGATAAAACTAACAATAGCAGGCAACCCTCTTCCTGGCATGGAGCTTCCCCTACCTCCAAGGCCGACTGCATGTGCTCTCGCTCTTAATCTCAAACAGCCCCAATAAACTGCCCGAGGTCAACAAATTCAGCACGTCGTCACTAAAGTTCCAGAACAAAATCCGGAACTGCGAAGATGGAATCATCGTCGACGAAGGCGCCCTCGCCATCCTAAGCTGTGACCCAGGCCGCGACCTGTGGAACACAGTTATGGGAACCTTCCACCCAGACCGCGACGCCATTCCAAACGGTAAATTGTGGATTTATCGCTACGATCTCCCCGAGAAATCGGAAAAGGCTCTTGTTCCTGTTGAATTTGATCTCTCGGCTTACGAGGGGAAATTCTCCTTCCACCCGCTCGGCGTCGAGTATCACCGTGAAAGCGGCACGCTGGTCGTGTGTAACCACCACATCGACGGATCGCGTATCGAGGTCTTCACCTTGACTCTGAATTCCAAGGGGGCTGTGGCAAAACATACTCGCTCGATTGCCCACCCTCTCCTCAGTACCCCGAATTCCGTTGTCGCGTTGAATGGGAATGAGTTTTATATCACGAATGACCACTATTTCCGGCGCAGGTACTACCCTGCCCTAGCGCTGGCCGAGACCTATTCCGGTATTCCGGGTGGGACAGTCGCGTATGTAAACCTCGCCGCGGAGCCTGTTGAAGTGAAGACTGTTGCGCGCGGCCCGTTCGTGAATGGGGTTACGTTGCTGAATGAGTCGACTGTTGCGGTTGCGCTTTCAGGGGCGGCAGAGGTTCGACTTTATAATAGGCTTGAGGATAACTCCCTCCAACAGGTTGATGCGATCCGGCTGGGTTTTGTACCGGATAATCTGTCCACTGATAAAGATGGGAGTCTTTTGATTGCGGGACATCCGCACCCGCCGTCGCTGGAGAAGACCGTGCATGCCCGGACGGAGTGTAAGGGTGGAGATGGCGTTGTCCCTCAGGAGTGCTGGAAGTCGACTTCGCCGTCTTGGGTGGAGAGATGGACGCCTGCTAGAGGACTGGAGACTTTGTATGTGTCTAGCAAGGAGTTTGGATCAAGTGCCACGGCGGCGAAGGATGTGGCTAGGAATGTTGGCATAGTGACTGGGTTGTATGAGAATGGAATTCTGGTGTGGAAGGAGTAGGAACAACCTCGATGGGTGCGCTGTCTGGTGCATTTGACGACTTTAATTGATATATCTTTTGTAATAAGCACGATATCAATGTGATATAAAACCCGCATCAACCCTTCCACAATTGGCCGCCCCGGCTTGAATGGGGATAACATGCGTGCTTGAAGTCCTGCAGTATTGAGGTGTATACAAACAGTCTCACTAGATATCAAGAACAACTCCAACCTCCTCCATAGCACGCGCTTCATCCTCATCAAAGTCTTCCGCGAGCACCTCCTCCATTCGGTCAGCCCAGTACCCTCGCAGGAACTCTGGAAGTGATACACCCAATTCGCGATATTTCAACTCGAACTCTGAAACGAGCTCTTTCACTTGCTCAATTAGTAACCGTTCTTCTGCCTGGACTTCCGCTATATCATCCAACTCTACTTCTCCAAGCTCGGGGTCAAAGAGGTAGTGATAGCGGCAGGTATGGCGAAGACCCAGGCTCTCAAACGTGCATACGCGGAGCACAACAGGGGTGACACAGTCGTGTAACTGTTGGACTGCAGGGGGAGCTAATGGATGCTGGTCATCCAAGAGAGCGGCGACGATAAACCCAGGAATTGAAGAATTAACGAAGATCAGTGACCTATGCAGGTCGTCGTGTACGGTCAGCCTTAGCAATACGCTCAGTGGTAGACAACCATGACCCGAGCAGAGACAAAAACAGCCATCACAGTGTTGGATATCTGTAAATATTTGTTGAAGTAGGGTCCAATGACGCGCAGTTTCACTGAACCAGATTGTCGAGAATTCTGAAATTGCTGCTTTCCACTCGTCTGAGCAGTGTCCCCTTAGATCTCTAACTCGGTTGTATAGTTGCTGTTTCAGCCATTCCCCAATATGGTACGCAATGTCGTGTTCAGGTATACGCAGCAAGGGGTGTGGGGGGGCTGGGCTGTGAAGTGAAGCCCCTTTGTCGAGGAGCCATTGGCACATTTCCAATAAATCATTGAGGCTTCCCTGCGGACGCAATACAGACAAAGGACTTAGTCCACGTGAGTTCACTTGGTTAACGTCTGTGAATCCCTCACTGTAAAGAGCCTTTGCGGCATCTACATTGGAGCTAATCAAGTGGTAAACACTAGCGGCACGATCATCTAGCGGTGCATTCCATCTTGGGGGGCTGACACCGAAAGATTCGCGTAATGCCTCTTCCACTCTCAACGACTGGGCATCAAGGAGACTCTCCGAATCACCCACGCCCAAATCCTGTAGATGATTAGGTGAGAGACGTTGGTTAGCTAGTTGTCGGAGATGGCGTCTTTGGGTGGCTAGACTCTTGGCCAGCAGCCTAAAGAATGCTGGGTTATAATGGTAGGTCGCTTCGGCGATTGAGTATTCTGAAATGCGACATTGGCCAACATCCACTATGATTTCCGCTGACTGAAACTGACAAAAAGTGATCGCTTCGTGAAGTAGGTACGGCATGAACTCTGGAATGTACGATTCCAGCATAATCCGCATGCCATGCGGCCAACCGATGGCGGAAGTATAGGCACATTCGTCCCTCTCGGTAAGGGTGTACTCAGGACTAAATCGACCTAGAAGCTGTTTGACTGCGTCTTCATCTCGCTGAAACACTGCTAATTCTAGTCGGGACAATGGAAACTCTGTCAAGTCAGACAAGCCTACTCCCATGAGCGTAGAGTATATATATACCTTCTGGGCCACATCTGTCAATAACAGTGGGGAGAAAAAGATAGTTAGGGGTGCAAATAGTAGACGGACGGATAATCAATTTTGGGACACTCGTCAGCTCCGTTACTAAATCTGCCGTAACCACGGCTCCATGTTCCAGAAGCGTCGTCCCGAGGCTCGTCAATGCAGGGATACTGATGCCGAGGGTACTGGTACCATGCCCCATACGACTGGTCCCTTGGAGCAGCAAAGTGTCAAATACTGTACCACCACGGTCTGACTGCTGGTTGAGGCCGGCTGGAGAGATTCGCATCAGACCTTCGATGAATTGGCAATACAACAAGAACTGAGGAGCGTATGGAAGGTCTTCGAGTGCAGCCTACATTTGGAATTTAGCAATTATAGACCGGCAAGATGGGTTGAGTGAACAGGCCTCACATGAATGAGGGTTTTTCCATTTGGTAGTGTGTCCCTTGGCGAGGCCTTCCCTTGATCGAATAGACTGCGTAACTCCGCCAACACATCGCTTACGCTCTTATATTTGCCGACCTTGCCCAGAAGTTGGAATGCAGGCGAATTCCCATCTACCACAGGCCAAATATTGATGGTTGGCTTTATTGTGACGCCGGCGTTTTCGCGGACTACTGAGACACTGACGTATGCTGAGCAGCCCAAAAACCCGTTCAGGATAGTGAACTTGCCATTGACAAGGGTAGTGACCTCTCGCTCGTAGTATTTGGGGCACCCGAACTGATGACCCCGAATTCCAGATAGCATGCCGCCTGACCTGAATAGCCAGCTACCAGTCCTGGTGCAGGTGCAGTTTGTTTCAACTGAATCTTGGTTCGGGGTTATGAGGGCCGTTCGACCTGCAATCTGGCGGCGAGATGGAATAGCTCTGTTTGACCCCGGTCGTGGTGTAGACTGGTCAATGGACGTAAACTGCAGTTGTTGAATGCTCGTTACTATCTGCAGGATTTCCTGCTGGTTGCTGTGGAGATGTTGCAAAGAGGCTGGGACAGTCGCGATGTCAGAGGCCATCGATCGTGAGACGGCGAGGAAGGAAGTATTCTGCTGCTGTATGCAGTGCGACATTGCACTTGAACGGTTATCATGCGGTTAATGGTAGGATGATGCAAAACTTACAGCTGAAGGGCGTGTAGGGCTATGTCCAAATTCGACTGCAACCCCATAACCGTCTGCGTTAAGAAGACCAGTGTCCCGCGTTTGAAAGGATACTGAGCCCTCGCAAATGCCTTTCCTCTCCTTGTTATCATCCCCGCTGGATCATATCCTTGACATTTCTTGAGCGTCTGGGAGAGATGCTGTAACGCACCTTCGCAGTCGTTGATTCTGTTGGTCACGAGGCGCAGTTCGTCAGCTACAAATGGGTTGAGAGGGTTCTGAAGCCGGGTGATCCTAGATTTCAACAGTTCCAATGTTGCGCTAAGGCCGTTCACGCTCGTAATGAAGCTCTCTGCTTCGGTGCTGAATGACTTGAACGGTCCGTAGTAGGCGACAAGCCCTTGACATGCCGTAAGGCCCAAAGAAACCACACCAGCTGCCCCGCTGATGGCGGAAAATGGGTCGGGCATTTTGGAGAGCTGCAGTTGTCGATTTTGGGGAGAGAAGATGTCGAAGCGTGAACAAGGGAGCAGATGGTTAGACGATGCTCAGCCCCGCTGCCGCTGCGAGGCTGACAGCTGCACGATGAGTTGGCACCCATAGGAAAAAGCAAGTATCTACAGCCTTGTCAAGGAATTCCTAGCTACCGATCCTTTCTACTCTCCGTGTACTGTATTCATAGGCTATACTATCTCGTCGTAGTATGGCGGCTGCAGCTCAGCATCCCGCCGCCAGAAAGCCCACCTCTGCACCCAGCATGGCAACACGGCTGGAATCTGATACTTGGCGAATACTGTACTCGAACTTTGAAACATTGTCCAGCTCTTCAAGGGACCGCCTCTTCGTCCCAGGCATCCACAGGAAAATCACTACGAAAGCAAGCACATACAACCCAGAATAATCTAGGCCCCAGAGTGCACCTGTTTAGGAATTTGTAATGAATACGACTAGCATCGGCGTTGCTCCAAAATTAGTGTTATTATGCTGCACGTACTGTACAGTGCATCCGATTACGGAATCAGCAACATTGGAGACACAACCAGTCCCTTTAAAGCTCCTTTCCCACACCCATTTCCACTCCATGTTACCACGATTTCCTAGTCTCATCACTTCTCTAGCACGAGACCAACATCAATACAATGTCCACCGACAGGTCACAGCTCACCTCGCGCATTCCTCCCCTAATGCAACTCAGCACTGGCTCGCCCTCGTCCAAAACCGCACCACCCCCAGTCTCGCTGGACACTACACCATCCGAACGAGCCAGGCAACGCTTCGCTATCACCGGAAATGCCATAGTTACCGGCGGTGCAGGGGGCATAGGCTCGGTTTCTTGTCGCGCCCTATTAGAACATGGTTTGAAAGGCCTCGCTATCTTCGACCTACACCCGGATGAAGCCCAGAGAACCATCGCGAAACTCCAGCCTGACTTTCCTGAGGCATCTATAACATTCTACAAAGTAGACATCACGAACGCGGACTCGGTCACGGAGGCTGTCACTAGTGTCCACGATTCCCTCGGGTCCATCGACGTAATGGTCTGCTTCGCCGGGATCGCGGGGTCAGTACACGCCTTGGATATGAGCCCACAGGAATGGAACAATATGCTCCAGGTTAATACGACGGGGGCTTTCCTGTGTGCCCAGGCCGCTGCGAAGTACATGAGCCACGGGAATGGAGGCAGTATTATCCTGACATCGAGTATATCCGGCCACGTCGTCAATTTCCCTCAGCCTCAGGTTCATTATAATGCGGCGAAAGCTGCTATTCTATCTATGAAGTCTTCGCTAGCGGCTGAGTGGGCTAGATATGGTATTCGGGTTAATAGTGTCAGTCCTGGATATATGGATACGATTCTGAATGAGGGGGAGGGACTCGAAGTGTTGCGGCAGGAGTGGGCGAAGCGGAATCCGTACGGGCGCATGGGCCAGCCGGAGGAATTGACTGGGCCTGTTATTTTGCTGGCGAGCAGGGCTGGGAGTTATATCACTGGTGCTGATATTCTTGTTGACGGTGGCATTACTGTGTTTTGATCTGACTATACTTCATGTTTATACATCATTCAAATTTGTTTCCGATAGCAACTGTGCAAATAAGACCCCCTCCTTGGGGTCTACCAGAGATTCAAAGGGTCTACCTATTCACCTTCTCCTGAAACGAAAAGATTCCGGTCGGGCTCTTCTCGTGTTCTGGGGCGTCGCAGTAGACTCATTGCCTAGCATGAAGTGTGGAGCACTGCAACTGTACAGTAACTGCAGTGGCGCCTTGCACTGTACAGTCACCTGCAGAGCCTGTACAGTCGTGGGCCATCTGATCAGAAGCAAAAGAGTCATTGTGGCCTAGGTAATCACGTACTAGAGCCTATTCACCTGTACAGTATGTTCCTGCCCTGACACATCGGAGACAACCGCTCCATGACTGTACAGTCTGATCAGGGCCAAGGAACGGCTGTAATGGTTCATCATTGGGATCTCTGAGTATTCCCTATATAGGATGCGAATTATTCCATCCTTCCCACTCAATTAACAAGAGTTGAACTTTCGCAGAGACACCACAGCAATGGAAAGCCTTGACAAGCCTGCAACATGGCTCGACCTCCTCCAAGAGCAATGTAAGTTCTTCAATGCTTAACCAGACAAAGCCTGACAGTCTAGAGTGAAAATCGATATCGACTGCATGGACCCCGCCGAAGCGCACAGATTACTCCCTTTCAAGCCATATGATCAGACAAGCAACCAACGCCTAGTCTACGAACAGATAATATCCCCCGAGAACCGCGCCCTACTCGTCCAAGCCGCCCGAGAGTATCAGCATAAAGGCTGGGAGGCGATTCTCGACCGGATGGTCAGTCCCACCCAACATTCTACTACCCCCCTGCCAATGCTAAAAGGTATAGAGCGCCCTCCTCTGCGCAAAGAACTTCCACAACATCCAAGGCCGAGTCCTGCTGCAGACCTCGGCTTACCACGCCTACGACAC
Source organism: Aspergillus puulaauensis (assembly GCF_016861865.1). Taxonomy (NCBI): domain Eukaryota; kingdom Fungi; phylum Ascomycota; class Eurotiomycetes; order Eurotiales; family Aspergillaceae; genus Aspergillus; species Aspergillus puulaauensis. Next base: position 417,732 of record NC_054860.1, on the reverse strand, counting down.
GCAAAAGGTAGTCGACCACGCGTGGTCGTATGTGCGAGAGCTCGAGGATGTTGGAATACCCAGGGACCGCGTATGCATCAAGATCCCCTCTACTGGGCCTGCCTTGAACGCGAGCCCGATTCTGCGCAAAGATGGCATTCGCACTCTGGGCACTTCGTTGTTTTCGCTTACCCAGGCTATTGCGGCGAGTCAGGCAGGGTGCCTTTCTATAAGCCCTTATTATAACTGTACGTTGCGATACATCGAGGCACGGGAAACGTCTAATATGTGACAGTACCCTGGTACCATGCGGATCCTGATCAGTGGCCTAATGTAGAAGACCCAGCGCTTGATCATCCCATGACACCGAGAGTTATCCAGATCATCGAGACTTACCGGCGTCTTCGCAAGGAGACTGGCAAAGAGCATCCTATGCTCAAGCCAGCGAGGTATGCCTATCAGTTCAATGTCGAGTGACGTACTAATATTTCTTTTCTTTCCAAATATAGCTTCAAGTCTCCGCGAGAGGCAATGGCAATGGGCGAACTAGGATGCGAGCACGCAACCATTCCCAAGGACATTCTCCAGCAGCTCGCTCTACTCAGTCTAGACAGAAACCCGCCCCCTGGTGAAGGTCCCAGTAACGATAGCGCAACTCCGCCCCGGCTTGCTCACCTGGCCACAAAGGACCCCCTTGCTGCCCCTGACTGGTCAGGGGAACTGGCATCAACGGATATAGACTACCTGGTCGACAATGGGGCGGCCTTGACAAAGGCCATTGATGAGGATCCGATAACAAAGAGGGGCATTCGCGAAGCGCTCGAGGTGTTCAAGGCTAATGAGTTGCAGAGCAAGAACGCGATTGAGGAGGTTTTGAAGCAGGTATAAGTGATTGATATAGTTGACTAAGGCTTTATTACTAGTCTAGAGAGCTAACGGGTTCTGCATGCTGTTCGTTCTCAGTGAACGGCCTGTCTATATTCATTATCGAGTGGCTGTGTTCAAGTCGGACGGCCAGTCCAATACATTGTCAATTGCCGGAGTCCAAGTCGTAGAGGTATGTATAGTAGCCACTACAGAATCATCTAAATGGCCCGGCGCATCTGCCGGAATATGATTGCTGCTGGGAGGACTGACAGGGAAGCTGAAGCCTGGATACGAAGTAGACGTCCCAGAATGGCTAGCGATAGATGAATTCGAATCTGTGGAATTATGTATGTCGTAACCTGCAGGAAAGCCATCCCAAGAGAGGTCATTTCCCAGTACTACAGGCTCGTTGTGTGCGTATTGCTTTGGGTCATAATGAGGAGGAAGTCCAAGAATGTCATCGAGCGGCAGTCCCATTCCCTGATCGTCACTTCCAGTGGGTGGACTCTGGTAAGCCCAATTATCTCCAAAGCCGGCGGGAAATCTGCCGTAGACCTCGTCTTTGACACTCATCAGTTCGGTCATTGGCTCTGTGATGGGCCGGGGGGCGCAAGGTGCTATCCCCGTGAACCCAGCTTGTGCACGCAGAGCAGTGACTTCCGCTACCAGCCGGTTGTTCTCGGCCAGGAGATCCTGCATGTCACGGCCTGCAGCGATGCACATGTCCCGCTGCCTTCGGAGATGCCGAAAACTTTCATTGACAATTAGCACCTTTGACAGGCGCCGTGTATCCGCCAGACTCGGCACTAGACGCGCCAGGTTCTACATGAATCAGCCAGTCGCTTTCGGTACGGGCATGAAGTATTATGAAGTCATCAGACACTATACCAGAAAATCTTCATTCAGTTCGCCCCGGCGGCGCTTCTCGATTGCGAGATTGCGAGCGACGACGTGTGCGGGAAGAGGCCGGGCGCGCTTCTTCTTAGGTTTGGCTGTGCTAGGAATGTTCGGCATGCTTCGGAATTATTTCACCACTCAGGCCGTGTATGTGCAGGTGTCTTTTCGGCTATGGCAGTAGCAGTGCAGGCTGGAGATCGTGGTGTCGCTGGGCTGCAGATTTAAAGGGGAGGATTACCCCACTGTGGAGTGCAGTACTGTACAGTACACGCATTAGCTTATTTCTTTATGGAGTAGAAGACTTTTATAGTTTAGCGTAGCAACATTGCACACTTTATCCGTCATCAGGATGTACCAACTATGGTGACTGTCCCGAAATAGCAGGAGCACCAGGGCACTCTCTGTACTTTCCTCACCTGTAGACCAGGTATTCCTAGCAGAGAAGGTGCGATGAATGTAATATCAAATCTGGGAAAGAACGACTACTGCTTTGCCTCACTCTTCCTTCCCAACGTATAAGCTAATGTCTGTCCCATGGCTGCAATTTATATATATTTGGCTCCAACAACGAAAAAGGATGCCGTCAAGCTACCACCGAAACACAGTTAGCCACCGATATAAGCATAAACCTACCGGTAAATATATGATGTAGTTATAGTACAGTAAACGGTTGAGCTTGGATGACGTCAAGGTTACGAACATGCAAGTAAACAGCCGACCACGCCTTGGAAGTCCCAGCAGCACATTTACACCTTCAAGGTCCTTACCCATGAGCCTATCGCTTCAGCGGAAAATACTAGATTTAGTCGTCAAGATGCCCTCCTACGCTGGTTCCTGCACCTGCCGCAGAATCCAATATGAACTGAACCTGTCGTCGCCCGACGACGCCAGGACATCTTTATGCCACTGCAGTAGTTGCAAGGTACGCACTGCCTATGTATTTAGTGGAATAGTATTAATCTGGAGTAGAAAGCATTTGGCACAAACTACGGGTTGACAGCGAAAATCCCCAAGGGTGCTCTGCAAATCACAGCGGGCCGGACCAAGGAGTTCGCCCAGGATAACGGCTCTGGATCGGTCGTGCATCGAGAATTCTGTGATAACTGTGGTAGCTTTATTTGCGAGTATGGGGTAGGTTACCGATCATCCCTTTTTGAAGAGTTAATTACTGACTGCCTGGTGTAGGATGCTGTGAAGGACCAATTCCGGTATCTTGTTGTTGGATCCCTCGACGACCCGGAGGCCTTGCCGCCCAAAGGAGAGTTCTTCTGTCGTGATCGGGCTACCTGGATGCCAGAGGTACCTAGTAAGTCGAATCCGGATTGCTGATATTCAATGCTGATGAGTCTAGATGTATTTCACAAGAAACAGATCAAGGAATAAGGACGTAGTACTAGCACTACTCGCATAAGGTCTGTTGTCTACCTTTGGATATATACAAGTATTCCCGATCAATATAATACAACACGCTTGCGCATGACTGTCGTGGAAAGCGTGAAGGTCCCGAATATCCCTGCCTATCGATGTAAAAAACTCTCTCCTTGTTACCAGAGTGCCGAAACAGGCCCGAGCACTGGGACGAGCGATATTAGTGATACTTCTACTGGAGGAATTTCAACCAGTTGTTTTAACATCTCGACGGCCTTGGGAGCCATTGGCAGGACATCTGGACCCGCCCATTGGTGGCACGGTGCATATCATGTGTCGTTTTCCATCGGTGCTTGGTACAATATGCCTGAACACCTACAAAGGCATCGGAATGGAGATGTACCGGAGAAATTAAAGAGCAGGACGTGTCCCACCCGAAGCGCTTTGGCCTATCATCTGACATCTTGAGCCTGTTTGAGGACGATTAAGACCGGGAATGAGTACCCCCCAACGCAGCAGGGGAAGATTGCCGGGTCTCGGCTGCGGTGTTGACAGTTGATATCCGCATCCAAAACGGACAATCCTGTAGAATCACCCCGGAGCTGCCAGGGATTCCTCCGTGGGGAAACAAGGATAGTTCTGCAGAACATATTAAAGGCTAACCAGGCGCCTACTGCCCCGCCATGTTACGAGCTTTTAATATATACGCACGAATCAAACCAGGAGCTAAGATGGAAAACACCCCTGCCCTGGCTGCCCCCCAGTTGCGTTGTGTATTCTGCAGGAGTGCCGGTGGTCCGACAACATGAAGAGCGCTCGTCCATTATCACGACATCAGTCATATGCCTAGATAGGTCTGGGGGTGCCAGCTTCATCCCCAGTAGGTAACGGAAAGATATAAAAGACCAAGTAGATCCAGCCCCCAACCAGGAAAGATGCACAGCATATCATTCCTCGCAAGTCACAATGAAAGCTTGTATCCCAGTTGTCCTTACTCTGCTCTCTGCCGCTAGACAGGCAGCCGCGCACGGTTATGTCTCCGGCATCGTCGTGAATGGCGTCTACTACCGTGGCTGGCTCCCATCTGAAGACCCATATAATTCCGACCCCCCTGTCAACATTGGCTGGCAGACGCCTAACCTCTCTAACGGGTTCGTTACACCCGACGAGGCCGGTACCGACTCCATCATCTGTCACACCGATGCCACCAACGCCGCGGGTTATGCTACGGTTGCCGCAGGCGATCGCATCTACATCCAGTGGGAACCCAACCCCTGGCCAGAGAGCCATCACGGGCCTGTCCTGGACTACCTCGCCAACTGCGGAGAGAGCTGTGCGACTGTTGACAAGACGACGCTGGAGTTCTTCAAGATCGATGGCCCGGGGCTTATTGACGGCTCCAGCCCCCCAGGCGTCTGGGCTGACGACCAGCTAATTGCGAATGGAAATGGCTGGCTGGTTGAGATCCCGGAGAGTATTGCCCCTGGAAACTATGTCCTCCGCCACGAGATCATCGCCCTACACGGCGCTGGCAGCGAGAATGGGGCCCAGCTTTACCCTCAATGTATCAGCCTCAAGATTACCGGCTCTGGAAGCGTTTCGCCATCTGGGGCTGCTGCGACTAGCTTCTATACCCCTACCGACCCGGGTATCTTGGTCAACATTTACCAGGTGCTCACCGACTATACTGTCCCTGGTCCGGATATTATTCCCCAGGGTGTGTCTATTGAGCAGGCCTCGTCGGCTATTACGGCAACTGGGACGCCAACACCGGTGTAGGCAACAGGGTTCTATGCTTTGGCCAGTGATGCGATGTATGCCAGATGGATATGATTGTTAGTGCAGCGGCCGTTGTCATCACTGCAGACAAACCGATGGACAGCGTGCAACCACACTCGCTTGCCGTATATGAATGTTAAAGTCTATATCACTTAAAGTTCTATTGTATCCTACTTTAAGTTCGTTAAACTATCAGGAGATAATTGTGCTGTCTATTTGACGTCACGACCACGTACTCAACTCCTATAACTTCAAGCTCCCAGACCATGGTATTTTCCCAAATTCGTCCAAGTTCAATATGGCAGATTATTCCCTATTGCAGCGTATAATCGTCGACCCAGATAACGTCCAGGCCGCGACTCGAGATGGTGTTGCGGCAGACATGCCCAAGAGCCTGCCGACTCCAAAGGCCAGCAACACGCACCCTTCTGACCCAGGAGGGGAGAATGGGTCTGTCTACTTTGTGGGAACGGCTACTACCATTATGTACGGACAACATACGTTTCTTGAGACCATGCTGAGAGACCACTAGAGAATGGCAAGGCGTCCGGATCATGACTGATGTGGGTATTCCCGACATGGATCAGATATTCACTAACAGCCCAGCCAAACTTCCTGCACGCTGGCGACCACGTCCACCTTGGCCCTGGTGTATACAGCCAGCGCAAGACAAACCCAGCCGTGGACCTTCATCAGCTGCCGCGCATCGACGTGGTCCTGCTCTCGCATTACCACGCCGACCACTTCGACCAGCACGTCGAGGAGTCCCTGCGGCGAGACCTGCCGATCATCTCGACGCCGCATGCGAGATCGATCTTGGGCTCGAAGGACGACCCGTTTACTAACCTCTACGAGCTGGAGCCGTTGCACCGGATGATGGTGACTCTTAAATGCGATCTACCGGGTCCTGAAAAGCCTGGGTTTTGCATCACTGGGATGCCTGGGAAGCATGTGCCTGACTATAGAGCCGTTGAGATGTTCAATGACCTTGTTGGTGCGGTATGTATCTAGCCCTGCATGTCCTATGCGTGGCAAGTGTATTGAAGTCATATAGGCCCCGCCTACCAACGGCTACATTGTAGAGATGGGCTACGGCGAAGACCCGCTCAACTTCAAAGTCTGCTACCGGATCTACATCACCGGGGACACGCTCATGCACGAGGAGCTGACCGTTATCCCCACGAGAATCTATGACACGTTCGACCTGATGCTGATTCATTTGGGCGGGACGACTGTGCCTGGCCCGTGGATGAACCCGTTCACGCTGATGCTGACGATGGATGCGCAGCAGGGGACGGAGCTGGTGAAGACGGTTAAACCGAATGTTACCATCCCCATCCACTACGATGACTATGATGTGTTTGCGAGTCCGTTGGAGGATTTCAAGACCGAGATCGAGAAGGCTGGGTTCGGTGGGAGGGTGGTGTATCTGGACCGCGGGGATGAATACCGGTTTAAAGTCCGCGACAGGGAGGACTACTTGAGGTGTACATTGTACTCTAAAGACCCCCCCTGACTCGATATTTATTATGTATGATGTACTCTTCAGTGCAATCAATATTATTATGTATCCTACAGAATGTTCTGGCCACTGCCAAGCTCAGCCTCGCTGTAAGAATGACGTCTGTCTTGCTCAGCGGATGATCAACCGACCCTCTTTAGCCTTTGTGTGGTTGGCACTCTGGCTGGTTTCCATGGCTCAGACATGAATTGGCCAATGGCCGGCCTGCTTCGGTGAATTCGGTTTCCCAGACTGAGGGTCTCCAGGTGGTGGCCTGTCTCGCTGTGGCTGCTTTCATCATTTCTAATTTAACCCGGGACACGTTTCCCCGCGATATCTAACAACGCCATTCTTTGATAACAGTTAAACCACATGGCCTAGTAAATATCCGATAAAACAGTGCAAGGTATTATTCCCACTGAACCTGACATCTGGAGAACTAACCTGACCAACGCAGAATCGCAACAATGTCCGAGGACAACCACACCAAACGCCCCTCAGCATCCGCAAACAAAATCCCCACAGTCGAGCGACCAAGAGACACAAAACGCTCTATATCCTACAACTCCCCCAGCGACGCCCCTTCGATATCCCCGTCAAGACAAAAAAGCGACCAAAGTGGCTGCGGGAACATGATCAAGGCCTCGCTGACGGGCATCCTCAACTCGGGCGAGGTCAAGACGGCGGCGGGCTCGAGGAAGGTCCAGGATATGCTTATGGAGACGGAGAGGAACTTGCGTGAGCAACGGAGACGCTCGTTGCATGAGGCCAGCCCCGGTGGTGGTGTTAGGGCGCTGTTGGACCCGATGGAGAGTATTAGGAGGTCGGGGGAGAATTATAATGGGATGAGGTGATCGATTGTCGTATTATTACTTTTGGCGTTTGGCCCATGGCATTTATTGTGGTCTATGGTTTAATTGGCATCGAAGCAGACCGCAGACCAGGGAGTTTAGGATAGCATATTATTTCGGCTACTTCCACTGTCCACTACTCAGTAATTTGTTGAAATGAGATTTACGCAGTGAATATCACCCTGCCAGATAAACGGTCGATGGTGCTGAAAGGCAATAATGGTCCTTATATCTTTGTCTACTACAGTCAATCCTGAAACAGCGAATCTAGCCGAAAGAAGCTTTATAGTTTGTTTATAGCACCGAAATATCTTTGTTATGTGGCGCTTTATCCCCGTCATTCAATAACTACATAAATGCCCAAGTGTTGATCAATCTTTCAAATGCCTAGATCTACCTTTTCCGGAAACTGTATCCCTATCTAATCTTATAGCAACCCATACAAAATGAACAGCTCCCAGTGGATCGGAATCGAAGCATCAGGCACCCTCCCCGTCCGAACCCATCTCGCCGACCTCGACGCCCCAAAGTCCCGAATGGTAGTCGAGCACCTCGCCCGCTTCATCGCCAAAGAAGGCGTCAAAACCTTCGAAATCACCATCGGCTTCTGGATACCGACCCGGCTATGGCGGTGGCGCGTGGAGGCGCGCGAGCCCGTCTGGTCAAAGTTCGCGCTCGAGAGACTCCGGCATATCCAGGATAAATTCGCGGATGTGGTGTGGGCGGATACGCTGCAGACGCGGTCGATTGATGAGCCGGAGTTCGAAGACTGGAAGGACTGGGTGGATTATTGGGGCAGGTGGCGGCATGCGAGCCAGGTCTCGATGTATAGGGGCATTACGTTCCTGGAGAAGAGGGATGGGGAGCTTTGGGGGGATGAGATTAGGGATTTGCTTGCGCTTAGGGTGCATGATTTGCAGGTTATGGGGACGTTGCTGAGTTCAAGTAGATTGGCGCCGGGGAGGGTGGACTGTGAGGCGTATTTTGAGATGGTGATGAGGGAGTTGGTAGGGGAGCAGGCAGATACTGGGGGGGAGGTTATTCAGAGCTCTGGTATTTTGTATAGTATGTTGCGACGGCTTAAGCGCAGATAATAGAATTTCAGTTAAATCAGATATCAGGTTTCCTTCCATAAACAAATACCCTGTACAGGTCAGTATGCAGATATACATATTATAGAAGAATAGACGTACACTCTCTGGTAGGCATGGATGGAGCTGTCCTTCCACTCCTTACGACACTTTGCAAGGAAGACCTCGACCTCAGGGACACTCCATCCGAGGACTCTCGTAAACAGACCGATGGTGAATGCATGCAATCCATTCAAATGGTTGGTAAGTGTATACAAACCCAACCGCTTCAAGTTCTTCTCCTTGGCCCAGACATTCGACGGGCGCTTTACAACCTTGAGCCTGACATCGACGAATCCCGCATCCTCCATCAGCGTCTTATACTCGGTCGGCGAGGGAACCGGGTGTCCGATCTTCTTGCACCCCTCGAAGAACAGGTTCGACCATTGCAGTGCGCTGCTGTCTTCTGGGATCGAGTCGTCGTCGCATTCGAAGCCGGGATCCACTTCGTGCATTTCCAGGTATCCACCTGGTTTGAGGGCCCTACCGTACTTTGTTAGCTATCATTGACGTGACATTCTGCTGAAGAGGAGTACTTTAGGGCCTGGCTGAGGAGCCTGGGGTAGTCGGAGACGCTGGCCAGCAGCAGCCGGGAGTGGATGAGATCGAACGAGTCGCGGCGGAAGGTCCAGTCGTCTTCGAAATTGTCGATCTGGAATTCGAGATTGGGAGGGACGCTGTATTATTAGTTGTGATCCCTGCTCATATGCTGTGGGGTGTATGCCCGACATACAATGAAGGCTGCACCGGCGACAGATCAGTTCCAATGACACAGGCCTCCGGATACTTGTCGGCCACATCAATGGCCCAGATCCCAGTGCCGGTCCCCAGATCGAGGATGCGCTGTGGGGTCTTGACGGGAGCTAAATGCAATTCGCCATCGAGCAGCAGCAGGAAGATATGATGTTCGAGGTCCATGCGGGCCAGTTCATCCTGAACACGGTAAGACTATCTGAACTGGGAAGGGGTCCAGAGGGAAATACCTCATCATTGGGAAAGGCATAATCTGGATAGCCGTTAGCATCGGGACTTTGAAGTTCTGAACTCAGGGGTGGATTGGCACTTACGCCCAGACTGGTAGGAGTGGTACCTCCTTTACGCCGATCACCATTAACAGCGATGAACTAATCAACAGTCTAGAGGGAGATTTACCGGCCATTTTCATACTCAAACTGCAGAACCAGGCTCTGTAGGGAGGATGTTTCACTCGCACTGTGGCATTGTCAGTCCCAAAGCAGCGGTCAGGGTCAGCAAGTGGGGGCACACATTTGCGATCCGAGCGTGGAATCGGCGTCGTCCTGCAGCTGTCAGTTGCCTTGTCTCTTGCAAACCATTGGGAAATAAGACGTACCTCGACTTCGATGAACTGTTCGGGGTCGTGCTCCACCATGGTGCTGGTTGAACCTCCCTGGGATGTCAGGCCTCCAGGAGAGCAGGACAGGAGCGAGTTGTGGAACGGCACGGGACGGCTCGGACTCGCAACAGGCGGGGACGACGTTTTCCAACTTATTAATGCGAATCCAGAACGGTTTAGCTGCAGTCTTAGCAGGGGAACTGTCCTCGAGCAGCTGTGGTGGCAGTGCGGTGCAGCGACAGCGAATAAGGACTCCCCTAATGGACGAAATGACACGATGAAGTCTCCACGTCAGGTGATGGTCTGTGTGTTTCTTTTGGCACAACTGACAATGCCGTTGTTCGTTGCTTTGTGTGGCCTTTGGTGTTGAATTTGTTCCCGACTCCAGAGTATGGGCGACTCTCTGGCACCGTGCCTGTCCCTATGGGGGTGGGTTGCCACCCTCACAACTGCTTTCTGGCTCATCCAATCGCTACGATCATATCTTCGACTGCGCCAGTTCCCCGGACCCCCGGTCGCAGCCTGGTCCAAGTTGTGGATGATGCGGAGCACCCTACATGGCCGCATGCACCTGGACGTCGCCGAGGCCTGCAAGCAGTACGGTAATCATCCAGCACTCTTCGATATATGGATATATTCATGTATTCATGTATTAATGCAAATACAATAGGCCACCTCACACGAATCGGTCCAAACGACCTGGTCACCGACGATCCGCACATTATTCGCAAAATCAGCGCCGTGCGCTCGCCGTATACGCGGTCGGACTGGTACAACGCAACAGCATTCAGCCACAGCCTCAACCACGTCTTCTGCGAGCGCGACGAGGAGCGCCATGTCGAGCTGCGAAATAAACTCGTTCCGGGGGTACTAAACCCCACCTCGTTCGTCGGTATCAACTAATAGACGGTATAGTATTCCGGAAAAGAAAACCTCCACCTGGAACAGAGCATCGACGCCCAACTCACCAGCTTCTTTAAACTCATTCGCGAGCACTATACCTCGTCCCAAACGGACTTTCGCGCTGTCGATATTGCCCGCCTGTGTCAGTTCCTCACGCTTGATATTATCACCGCGGTCGCATTCGGTGAGCCCATGGGCTTCCTAGAGCATAATGAGGACTTGCACGGGTATATCGCGAACCAAACGGCTATGCTGCCTATCTTTGAGTGGTTCTCGACGTTGCCCATCTTGGAGAAGGTGATGCGTCTCCCGGGGATCAGTCAATTGGCGATGCCGAAACCGACAGATGCGCAGGGTGCTGGGTTGTTAATGGGGTATGATCTGTCTACAAGGCACGTCAGATGGGGCTAATAAGATCAGAGTCGCGAAGAGAATCGTCGCACAGCGATATGGACCAGATAGGAAAACTCGGCCGGATATGCTCGGTTCGTTTGTGAATCATGGACTGAGCCAGGAAGAAGCAGAGCAGGAAACAGTCCTGCAGATGTGAGTCTTCCATCACGGATACTGATTCTGATACTGATTCTTACTTACCATTGCAGCTTCGCTGGATCCGATACAACAGCGACCACAATCCGAACTGCAACACTCTTCCTAATCACAAACCCCCTAGCCCTGGGGAAACTGCAAACGGAACTCGACAACGCAGCTTCCCAAGGCCAGCTCTCAAGCCCGATAATCACATACGAACAGGCCCTCTCCCTCCCCTACCTCCAGGCCTGCGTCAAAGAAAGCCTCCGGATCTGGCCCCCGGTTGTCGGTCTCATGCAAAAGATTGTCCCCCCAGATGGCGATACCCTCGACGGACGATTCGTGCCTGGGGGTACGCAGATCGGGTACTCCGGGTGGGGAGTGCATCGAGACACAAACGTCTTTGGGAGCGATGCCGAGCTATACCGCCCAGATCGTTGGGTTGAGGCTGGGGAGGAGCAACTCCTCAGTATGAACAGGACTATGGATCTGGTGTTTGGATCGGGGAGGTATGCTTGTCTGGGTAAGCAGGTGGCGCTTATTGAGGTTTCGAAGGCGATTGCGGAGGTGATCATATTCTCCATTTTTTATAGGGTGATGCTAATGGGTTAACAGATATTTTTGAGATATGATATTGTCCTTATTGACCCGTCGCGGCCGTGGCAGAGTGTGAATCGGAATGGGCTGTTCTTGCAGTCGGATATGATGGTACAGATATCGGAGCGAGAGCGTTCAAATCTCGATCAATGATCTATTGCTGAATCCTCCAAATATTTATGGTGGCCAAATATTTATGGTGGTGATGTCTGGAATCTGTAATTAATTCTAATTCACGAGTACATTTTTACCTTGTCGTTAACCCCGAGAGATGCTATCGGTCCGCCTTCTTGGTTAAGATTCTAATATAAGGATCAAATGTCAACATCGATATTCATTAATCCTACTCAGCATGTCTATTCTTCGACCGCGAGTCCCCCGGATCCGCAGCCTCGTGCGTAATCTCAAACGTCGTCTCCTGATAAACACCATGGCCCATATTCATATTCTTCATTTCCGTATCGCCCTTCTTCACAATCTCCTCCGTCGAATCGTCCCGATTATCCAACACACTGTCGTTCAGCGTCTGCAGGCCCCGGCGCAGCCGCGAGCCCACACGGCCCCGTTTCCTCGTCTCGTGCGTCGTGCTGATGTGCGTTTGGTGGTTATGCGTCATCGAATACGCCGCGTAGATCTCGTGGGATACGTTCGACTCCGTGTCGACCAGGAGCTGGCGCCGGGTTAGCGTGTAGATGACTGCATCTGCTAGCCCCGACAGTGCCATCAGCGACCCGGCAGTCGCGAAGTAGGGGTGGCTAGGGACGATATGGCGCGCGCTAGACATTCGACCGGCAGCGAGCGGGAGGGACAGGATGACGTATGCGACTGGGTAGATGACCATGTAGATGACGACGCGGTTGATCCGGTTCATGCTCTCCTTGTGGTTTGGGCGCAGCCGGGCGGTCTGCATCATTCGACGCCGCAGGAAGACGAACATGATGCTGTACAGCACGACGGTGCCGAACTCGGAGAGGAAGATCCAGAAGTAGTGGCCCCAGAGGCGCTCGCGTTCGTGTTCGGGGCTCAGCCAGCACTGTACTGTTAGTATCATGGTGTATCTATCAGAGTGAAATTGGGCATACCCAGCCGGCTTCTGAGATCACAAATGTCTTGGACCCGTATAGGCCTATAGGGATGAATCCGAGAACGAGGATGAAGGCCCACAATGCGACAACGCAGCCCACGAAGGCCCGGTATGGGAGCTGGCTCCCTCGCATGACAACAGCACCGGTGTGTATAGCGATCGCGATCACGAACAGCCCGCTCCCCGGGTCGGCGGTTTGAATCCACCAGCCCTGCAGGACACAGGCAGCGCTTGGATAGTATACCGACCCCTTCCGAACCCAGTGCAGACATAGGAGGAATGCAGTCGCTTGCTGCAGATCGGCGAGAAGCAGGTTGTAGATCAGGACGACGTACTGGTTCCGGGCGAGCGGCCGTTTATAGTGGCGATCCCAGTAGATGAATCTGTACGTTAGGAAGACGAGCAGGCCGAACGTCGCAAGGAACGAAAGGAGGCCGCAGACTCCCATCGCGATGAATCCGGCCCTCGTTGCGCCCACGACAGGCTCATGGGGCGGCGGGCCTTTGCCGGCTCGAGGCTCGAGCTGCAGGTCGCCAGGCCTGGCATCCTCGCTCTGCAGTAAATACAGGGCGCGGATCAGTGCAGCCATGGCTGTATTGCTTTTCTCATTGCCTGGCGGTCCAGCACGCGAGGAGTCTGGAGGCTGACGCTCAGCCCTGCGTGCGAAAGGGGCGACGGGGCCTCATTTGAACCCAGGGCTCCAGCATGGCTGACGGAAACCCGGTCATGGCGAGAGTTTGGCGAAAGTTTCAAAAAGAGGGTCGCCTATTGGAGAGAGCCAGAATCGATCGGTTCTCGAATTCCCAGCCAGTCGGAATCCGCTGCATCGTCAGATCATCGCAGATCCGCCACCACAGCTCGTGTTCGGTGGGGAACAGAACCCAGTTCGACTCGCTGCTGCGATTCTCCAATTCTTCCGTCTATTGCGATCTTCATTCCAAAAATTTACCCCGGCTCTGGCCTCTGCTCGGTGTCCGGTCGGCCGGAACTGCCTGCAGAGCATTGACGGCTGACTCGTGCAAGTCTTAGAAGGCTCGTGTTCCTGTTACGGCCCCTGAGTCGTAGCAGAAGTCCAATTATTGGGTGGGGATCAAACTTTGCAGTCAGCAGTGCATTCTCCGGACTTGATAGTGACACGCATCCCATTTGAACCAGCCACAAACGAGAGAGATTACAGGTATTTACTTTGGATCGGGGCGCTCGAAGGCACGGTCGCGCAACTGATATCAATTACGTTTTGGAAGTTCATGTTAAATGTCTTGGTATGCATAGATTCCCCATGTCTATGTATAATGTATGCTTTTCAGAAACTCACATTTATATGGGCACACAAGCCGGCCAGGACAAAGTTATACATAAAGGCTAACAGGAGATTACATCCCAGTCTCCATAAGTTGTAGAAAGCGATGCTAAAAATTAGACAGTTATTCGATGAGATCTGAGAAACTCATAGTCCGGCATGGAATCCACAACAGCCTTCTCAAGAGACCGAGCAGCCTCTTCACCAAACTCCATACTCCATTTTGCAGCCTCGGCAGGTATATCAATACATCCCGGGGCCTTGTCTTTAATAACACCAGCCGAGCCGTTGAGCGTGGATAGCATGATAGGGGCAAGGCGTTCGTGCCGGGATTGCTCGGACTTTGCGATATTAACAGCACCTCCCGGATTCTGATCATCATTCCTACTCCACTCGAATCTGACCACATCCTGGTCTATCCCCAGCCGCTCGCAGAATTTGAGTACTATCTCCGGGGCGTGGATCAGATCGTGTGCATCCACCACCATCGGTGTTGGTGTACCTGGTTGCTCCATGCACCAGTCGAAAAGGCTGCGGGCCCAGTGGAAGGTCATATTCCTTACCGATGTTGCGCTTTTGAATTGCGCCTCTGTCAAGCCCAGCTCATCCGCGATCTTCAATGCAGCCCGGTACAGCGATGGCCACGCCAGGGCCGGATGGCGGATAATAAAGGCCATCTGCCAGGTACGCAGATACTCATCTGAAAGCACAGTCTTGTTGGAAGGGGAATAAGTCCGTGTAGGGCCATAACTCTCAGGGATATGAATTCCGGATCGAAAGTCTCGCGTGAACTCGTCGTCATCAACCCCAACTTTCAGTTTCTGGAGCGATGCTGGATGCGCGAACCAGAAGGAGTGTTCTTTGGCGAACATGATCTTGTTCTCATGCTCCGCCTGTTTCGAGTAGGTCTCGATATTGTGGATACTGCTTTGGAAAGTACTCGTTGTCTTTTGCTTTTCCTCGTCACTCCATTGCCCGACTGGCTTATCACATAGTCCAGTCGTGGTGATATGGAGGAAATATGGATAAAAGAAGTACCCGCCTCTTTCGTTCGTCAGAGCGTTGGGTTGTCCGTGGATATTCAGCATCTGCAGCAACAGATTGCTAGCAGTCCGTGGCGTGCTTACAAGCAGCACGCGGCGAGGGATCCCCTCAGCGCGGGTCATATCTGTAACGGCAGGTGATGGGACCGGAAAGCGATGAGCTAAAAGCAGCGAAGAGCAATTATGGAGATCTTTCAAGTGTTTTGTAGATGCGTAGCCTGAGCTAAATATTGCTGGACAGCCGGGGGGTTTCTTCGAGCTCCCCCTTGAGCACTGATACGTAAGATAACTGTCCCCTTTCGCTCTCACTCGCGAGGCTAGTGGGACCTCTTGCATGAATATTGAAGCCACGGTTCGATCGATCTTGATTTCCGACGCAAGGCACCGGGCGATCTCCTGAATCAAGAGTCGGTGAGCCATGGCCAGATCCTTCGGCCTACGAGCGTTAACTAAACAATAGGCATCCTAATCCCTCCTCAGCCGTTTGAGTGCCTGTTGAAGATCCGTCATATAAAAGCGATGCTGCCGCTGCTTGAAAACTGTTGGAATCAGTGGATATGCCACACGGATCGACAGCGCAAACTGGTAGTACATATGCTCGCTCATCGTGGAAGGTTGGAAACTATACTCCCTCGCCAGCCGGTCTGGTAGCCAATTCACAGTAACGAGACGCATGAGCGGAGCTCCCATGGACATCCAAAGCGGCGTGTTTTGAGGGTAGAGGATATGCTGGCTCAGTCTGCGCGCTTCGGGGGTGATTTCCAGCGTAGCAATATTATGATTCCAGTACTTCCAGAATTCATCCAGGGTTGACGGCCACATTGTAGGAGGCATCTTCAGTGAGGATCCAAATATGGCTGATTCTTGCAGCAGCGCTTCTTTCATGCTTTGTGGCATCTTTCCGATGAACTCCTCCTGTACAGTGAGTATACTCATGAACATCGTCGCGGCGGTCCATCGATGCAGTTCGGGGTCATCTGCATCATAGCCAGCTCCTTTGACGCGGGAGTGATGTCGGTGGATCACAGAGACTATAGACTGCTTTTCCTGCTGTGTGCCAAATAGTACCACATTGCAGAATCGGAAGGTGTTGCGAAGGCGCTTCTCGAGCCGTGAGGAGAAGTTGGAGTGTCTATAGCTACCTTTTGCGAGGGCCGGGTGAGCGAACTGGCACAAGATAGCGAGTGGTAAAGCGAATATGAAGATATCATCTCGGAGAATAGTTCTGAGGATTTCTGGTTCCGCGATTGTATCGAACGAGTGTGTATCTTCAAAGTATTTGGTGCTGGACTTCCTGGCCGCCATGGTCGGTGCGACTACTGGGAATTGGATCCGTCGACAGGGCCAGGCTTTCAGAGGATGAAGCCCGAGAATAGCTCGTCGTATAGTCATCTGGTCGCGTATCGCAAATACCTTGGTGAATCACAGAGACTATAGACTGCTTTATGTATTTTCTGATACTATAAAAACAGGAGATCTTGCAATCATCGATTCATGGTACATCAACGAAAACGGCGGCTATTTTAAGTTATTCTTCAAGTAGAGCGAAGAGATTTCAGACAGGCACAAAGCAAGGGGACACAAAGCAAGGGGCAGAAACTATCGTTCCTCATTTCTGTAGTTATCACTGACTCGTTTCGGAATTAGGAGAGCGATCTCGGAAGGATCGTCCACGACGGAGAGCCCATGATGAATCCATTAAGACCTCAGGATCGTTCCTTGGCTATTTACTATAGAATTACTGCTATACACAGATAGAATGCTAATAAATCTATATTTCTAATACCTATCCTTCGCGCCTGGGCAGGCGCCCCCGTCCCCAATTAGGAACCCTGTTGCGACGGACTTCATGGCGATTCTAGAAGGTTATTAATTGAGTGGCTAAAGTCGATGAATAACACCGCAGCCCGAGCCATCCAGACGGGGAACACCTTTCCTCTCAATATATGAAGATTCTTCGATGGGGAGATGTATAGCTTCCTTGACCTCGATAAGGTTCTATACGGAGTCTGGTCTGATGGCACGAGTCCTGGCAGCCCTGAAAACGAGAGTGCCTTGCGGCACAATTATATTGAGGAGTACGTTCTTCATATGTTGGGCTTTACAAGTGACAGTCATGTCATATTCTAGCTAAACAGTTTGAAGCATCACCGTGGCCAAAAGAGCCCTTCCGAAGGAGCGACCGCTAGTCTTAAAACTGAGGGACGGACGGGGGATGGGAGCAGCTTTTAGGATAAAAGGGGAGAAGTTCTTTCGCAGCTGGTGCATTTGGCCGTCGACTGGGACTGGGTTGGTGCTGAGTCTCTGGAGGGAGGCTGCCTGCTCTTGCTTACCTGCGATATTCTCCCATCTCTCATCGGCAATATCCGATTTGCCAGAATATATCCATCTTGAAGATTGCAATAGTCTAATACCCCACAAAGCAATGCTGAGTACCATGCGGGGGAATGATGACCTTGCCTGCTGCTCTGTGTCTGACTGAGGGCTCAGCACAGCGCGGTCTATTCTCTGATTGGCTGGATGGGGGTTGCTGCTTAGCCGCGCTGTTTAAGCATCTGATACACCCCTTTGAAGCATCTGACACGTATTTGATGAGTATCTGGGAAGAGGGTGGAAGTATTGCCTTATTATCGCTGTAAGGGCCTACCTAGATATAGACTTCTTAATTCAACACCACGAATCCCACCGCAACAATCATGTCTCTACTCTACCGACACCGGCATTGGTTCTGAGTCTTCCTGTATTGAAAGACAACATTCGCAGACTCCTCGAAAATGTACGCGACTTAGGGATTACCTTTCGGCCCCATGTCAAGACGCTAAAGGTCGGTCGGGGTGAAGCAAAGACATCTGCAATAGACTGACCCTTGTAAACTAAGCAGAGTCTCGAAGTAATGCGGATAATGCTTGACAGAGGAAATTATAGAAGATAGTTCTATGTATAGTATATGGGATCGAAGGGGCCTTTTCACTAGTCGACAAAGGAATTCTCGACAAGGTATATATTGCTATGTTTTTGGTTATTACTGTAGAGTCTGACTATAGCAGTGCCTGTACAGTCTTCCTATTACTCGGCATGCATTACAGCGCCTCGCGAATATATCTCAGCGGGTAAAGATTTCGCTTATGGTCGATAACGAAGGACAACTTGATATTCTGGACGACGTGACTTCAAGTGCTCCAGGCCTGGACAAATGGCCTGTGTTTGTGAAGATTGATGTTGGATCAAGTCGTGCTGGCACATACCAGTACCACGCATCCCCGGGTTTGAACCAGCCATAAAGGAGAAAGATTTAGTGATCAGTGATATATGTTCAGCCATGTATTAGTTTAAATCAACTTATTGCGCAGAGCTGACCCACGGCACTAGGCTGCCATGGGCGTACTATACAGGAATCTTAAATCCAACTCCAATCTGCCTGTCTCCAAATCTCCTCAGCACGGACCAAACGATCCTTGACGCCCTCGAGCTCACGAGAATCAACCATAACATCTCCCTCCCCAACTGATTCCCACATTTTCGGGGCTCCAGCCACTTCCCAGAACTTCACCATAAGACCCAATTCAGTCCCCCACATGCCGTGGAGCGCTTCAAATTGCTCGAATGGGACTGACAGAACCTGAAGCTTCCCCTTCCCTGCAATCTCCGCCCATTTCGAGAAATATTCCTGGACTTGGTACTTTCCCGTTGTGACGTGGACATATCGGCCTCCCTTGCTACCACTCGCTGCCTTGGGATATGGGTGTTGCAGAAGACCGCTGACGGTAATGCCGATGTTGGTCACTGGGCCTAGCGAGGGAATATAAGACGAAGGCTTGGCTGGGAGGGCAAGGATATATTGTCCTGCTGGCTTCTATAATTTAGAACATTAGCCAAAGCATCGGAAAAGGAGAGATGAAGGAAGTCCATACCGAGTAAATGGGGGTGAAGGGCGGGTAGCCAAAGTTCGATGCATAGAAGCCGGTCAAAAGAAATATCGTCTTGGGGTTCAACACCGGGTCATTCTTGATATACGCATCGACAGCACCCTTGCCATCAAAATGCGGGACCTTCACCTCGCCGTTACTCAAGTCGCTCGCAGCGGGGAGGGTGCTCCAGAAGTATGTTTCGAGAGTGCTTGTCTTCGCAGCTGCACGGGCCAATTTCACGCCTCGCTCATACTCGAGTTGCATGGCCTTTTCCGGGCACAACCCGTTCGCGAAGGGTTCGTAGAAATCGGTCACTGCGAAGATGGCGTTGGCGCCAATGAAGGCATTCTCGAGGCTGTCCTGGTCGTCCAAGGTGGCGGCTACCATCTCGATACCACGCTGGACGAGCGCCTTGGCCTTTGAGCTGTTGGTGTCTCGTGTGAGACCTCGGACTTTCCAGTCTGGGTTTGCGGACAGGGCGTCGATGACGCCTGATCCCTGCATCCCAGTGGCACCGGTGACGATGATAAGCTTGGACATGTTGAAGTTGAGGATGGCTTGAAGTAGAAACTTAAGGGATGATTTTGATTAAAGACTTCGCGAGGAGTACGGTTATACTTATAGCCTTGACTACAACTGTCTTAACTATAGATTATAAATACAAAACTTAGTGGGGATATATTTAATGTGAAGAATTGCCACATTCCCACATATAAATGTCCGCAGCGCCCGCAGATGTCCGCAAACCTCCGCAACCTCCGCAACCCAGCGGTAACATCATGGCATCCCATGCTCTCGCGTCCTGTTTCTTTTGTCGCCGCAGCAAACGAAGATGTGACAAGAATCTGCCGACATGTCAGCTGTGTATCAAAAAAGGCCTGAAGTGCAGCTACCCCCGCAGACGCGGCCAACGTGCTGCCTCGCCTCCCAGCGGTGTCCGTGGATCAGAATCAGGCGATGATTCCAACTCAGCCCATGCGGAGCCTGTCGTTGCACAGAGCAGTAATGCATCCGAGTTTCAGCCCGTCTCGCCTACTTCTACTTCTTCGTTTGCTGTGAACGCCGCTATTAGTTTCCTCGCACCCGACCTCTTCCGTGAGGCTGGCTTAGAAATCCCTCGCCTGGACCTAGGCATTCCGGACGAGGTTTCCTTGCACCTAGGTGATAGCCAGCAGGTTCTGGAGACAGCCAGCAAGTTCTTCCAGATGACATGGATGCCTATCGTTAGTCGGAAGCGCCACTTGGCCGCTGTGCTCAATCCGTTATCACCATGCCGACGTCCAACAGTCTTGCTACATCTGTGCATGAAGCTGTGCTGCTTGCCAGTAGATGATGAAAAACGGACCTCGTTGTATCGGTTAATCAAGAAATTCTACTCCGAAGTGGAGAGTACAGGAGACTTGTGTGTTCAAGTTTTACAGGCCGCTATACTCATTGCGGTTTTTGAGATAGGTGATGCGATCTACCCTGCAGCTTATTTGACAGTCGGAGGCTGTTCCCGGTATGCTATCGCCATGGGGCTGGACAAGATCAATAAATGTAGGCTGGGTGGAGAGCATACTCGCACAGCGTCTTGGATGGAGATTGAGGAGAAGCGAAGGGTTTGGTGGGCCATCTTAACCCTGGACCGGTCCGTCACTTCTATCCAATTTACTTTACTGGTCATTGCGATTCGCGGAGATCGTGCTCCAATTGACGCATTTTACAGATTCTTAAACTTCACAAACCCTGCTCGGGTCCTGGCGACGGAGGATCCCGTATTTGAAGATTTTCTCCCGGTCGACGATGACAAGTTCTACGACGCGGTCAGAACCATTTCCCTTCCTCTACTGCAAGTCTCAGCGTTCTGATTTGGATATTATAGACCTCAGAGCCGGAGGATGCGGTCCCCATATCCCAGGGGTTCGTATTCAAAATTGGCCATTTCGGCAGACTAGCTCAGGCGACGTACCTGATCAGCCAAGCCCTCGCTACCATCAGATCCTTTTCTGCAGTCTCTACTGACCTCAGCAAGACCAGCCTATTATCGGAGACAGCACAGCTATGCCGCACATTCGAAGCCCTAGCTCGGGCTAATGAAGTGGAAGTCACCGTCCGCAGGCTGCCCTTCTGCTGCCAAAGCCTGATATCTTACAGGTAAGCACTGCCAGACAGTCGTATCTAAACCGCTCAGGAGGAGAAAAGTCAAAAGCTTACCCATCCATGGCAGCGGTGTCTTCCTCCTCCAAGAACATTACTGGCAGCAGTTGAATATGCGATCTCGACAAGACACGCAGCAAGATACATATGTCGAGACCCATCATGCCCTCGACACGCTTTGCCGAGTTGCATCTGGAATCCAGCAAGGACCTTCTCCGGTGGACTTACGGCAGGGTCATTGTACATTTCTTCTGGTGGGAGTTGTATATCAAGGCCTTTCGGCGCTTTTGAGTATTGGGAACGGAAACCCGTCGGCAGAGATCAGAGAGAGCATAGCTGTGTTAAGATGGTTACTCAGACACCTACGAGCCCGATGGCCACTTTCTGGTAAGCTCCTTCGTGAAATGTACTGAAAAAATGATTTTCTAATGTCAAGGAAGGCATCTATGAAAGGATTCTGGATTCAAAAGAGGCTTTGCTAGCCTCGGAGGTGATATAACTAGAAATTGGACAGCTGTCGGGTTACCGAAGGCCAAGTCGGTACAAATACATTCTACCTCATGTTCAACTGCCCCCTTTTCACCATGTTCATTAAAGCATCCATTTTTCGTTATAATCTCGAGCGTTGACAGACTTAAGTTCCTATAGCCGCCTTTATTATAACTACAAAAACACAAATTAGAAACAAAAATATGTATTCAAAAGGGTTAGTAGACACTAAAACAAACTGTGAAAGCAAACTCTAAGCAGTGGCTGTTCACTAGCCCTAACTCACAAGCATCACGCTTGCATGTTACAACTCGCTGCCTTCTTTGATCTCAAAAGGTCGAGAGCCTCAGATGCGCTCAAACGCTCTGATGGATCCAGTCTCATGAGCCCTTGAATAACCGGGAGAAGAATGGCAAGCTTTGCATCATCTACATGCTCCTTGAACCTCTTTTCCAACTCGCCCTTCTGCACCCCTTCCAGCTCGTTCAGTCCAACTCGGAACTGGGAGGCCTGGCGCATCTCATCCCACTTTTGCTGCCATTTCTCTGGCAGTTCGTCCACGAAGCCGATCATCTCTCCCACCAAGATGGCATCGTCCCCGGGACAGCCAAAGGGGTATGCACCGAACACCAAGCAGTTCATCTGTATTTCACAATTAATCTTAAAACTTCTTCGTTTATCTTGCCTGACTAACCACGCAGCCCGCAGCCCATGAGTCGACTTTGTGGTCGAATCTCCCTGTGAAAAACGTCTCCGGCACCCTCAGGTCTCTCGGTTGCGCCAGCTTCTTCGGCTCTTCTCCTTGGACAAAAGCCTCTCCAAGGTCAATGATGCAAATGTCCTCCTCGTCTTCGTCAAACCATTTCCTCCAACGTGCGGCCTCTACGATTTGCTTCGGGAGGCCAGGATCGAGCGGCTTGCCATCAAGGCGAGCCAGCTCTTCGCACTTGGGCTCACCGAGGACCTGGAGAATCTTCTCCGTGCTGGCATTTGAGAGATCGGTACACTGAAACGCGATGTTCCTAACGTTGATATCTATATTGCCTTAGTATTCAGCCAGCTGCCTGCGGCCCAACTTACCTCCGTGGACCATGTCAGCCTCATGCAGGACCCTGAGAGCCTCGATAAGCTGCCCGCAGATCCGCAAAATAACATCCGGCTCAAGGGTCTCTCCCTCGTATTCGTAGCAGCTAATTACGTCGCCAAGCGATGGCCCAAGGAGGTCGAATACAAGACACTGATGGGCCCCGTTCGGGCCCTCATGAACGAAAGAGTCGAGCACTAGAGCAATGCGTTGTGAAATCGCGTTTTCTTCGGAGCGCGCTGTTAGTA
Organism: Aspergillus puulaauensis; assembly: GCF_016861865.1. Classification (NCBI taxonomy): domain Eukaryota; kingdom Fungi; phylum Ascomycota; class Eurotiomycetes; order Eurotiales; family Aspergillaceae; genus Aspergillus; species Aspergillus puulaauensis. Next base: position 394,680 of record NC_054860.1, on the reverse strand, counting down.
GCTGTAGATTATGCAGTTCTCGCGATGCACTAGAATGATTAGCTTTCATTATCTTTAAAGCAATCCATTTGCTTCGTCTATTTTCGCATTAGCAATACCCGACAACGGAATCCCGCGGCACTCGAACTCGCCTTGTGTCATTAGCAAGCCAGACGGTGGAAAAGCCTCCCCAGCCTAGCTTGTGGTATACCTTGTAGCGATCGTTGTTGAAAGAGTCGCCTAGACAGACCGGATGGTAGCCACCGGGCCCGTAGCATTCGATACGCTCCTGCGTATAAAGAAGGTTGTGTTTTCTATAGACTGATAGCCCTGCCATCGTGTATATGTGAATAACTAGTAAAAAGAGTTCAAGCACTAGTGAATGACCGAGAAGCCGCCCCGGCCTTGTCTTTAAACAAGCCAGAGTTTGCTGCCTCCGTAGTCGGAGCCTATGGACGACAAAGAACCATCGCATGACAAAGACGTCTCTGGGCAACAAAATGCTCTGTTCATACGCTGCGCTTCATTGTGCAGCTTGATGAGATAGAGGACCATTCTCAGTGTTCGAAACAGGGGCTGAGGTGGGAATTATACCACTTTCACATGTACCTTTGTCTGTAAGGGCTGGGCAATGCATCAACCAAGGATCTGGACAAGGGGTGAATAAGGCGGTTCAAATGTATTCTTTGATCTATCATGGCTTAGAGACTCTAGCCAGTACACCTGCCTAGCAAATTGTTCAACGTGGCACAAGCACATGGGATATATAAAGAGGCGGCCGGTGTGCCTCCTGTTGAATAGTACATTCAAGCCTCGCCATACGTCATTGGGGTCAAAATGTCTGTCACTGTTACCCTTGGTAAACAATGCTCTGCCTATTTCCGGAAGTTCTGGCTCCGTCAGTTTATTCGGTTCATAAATAGAAACACCAGTTTCATCAATGGACACGGGGAAAGGGTTTGGATTGATGAGGCTCATATATTGTGAGTGACCGGTACGCTATCCTGTGTACGGATCGTTCCACTAACTCGTTCCGAACAGGAACAACCTTCACATGTCTACAAGCGAATTGGATCCATTAGACGTGGAGCATTCCACCGTTTGGGTGACAAACAGTGAGCTTCGGCGGAAGGGCGTCCGATATACCCTCCATTGGCGGCTGCCTCCAGAAGGACCAATGGACGCCCCTGAGGAGTCCGTATTCCTTCCATGGAATGACGAAGAATTCAAAAGGGAAAATAAATTGGCGAAGTTGACAAAGAAAGAGGAGAAGGCAAGGTCCCGCGCACCTTGACAATTCAGCGATGGATGACCCATAGACCAGCAGTGGGTAGCAGGGCTGCTGCTGCCGGTCATCATGAGCTTCCCAGACACTGCACCGGGGGTAACTCCCTGTTGAAGAGCAAACTATTAACACAAGGTTTGTGCTAATACTCCTTGTTAGCTTTGCATTGCGCACTTGTTTCCCTTTCTTCGTTCCTCGTCATACCCTGCTTCTACAAGCACGTCAGACCAAATATCCATTATTTGTCTCAGTTTGCCCCTTCATAACAAACATTGCAGTACTGTGTCCCTTCGTAGTATATTGTAATAATAAACCCTTGATGTGTGCCAAGTCCGTAATCCCAAAAAAGTACCTTTGACACTGCAAAGTGAAATAGGCTCGGCCAGTACCGTACACTGGGCTCTAGACATAAATCTGGCTCGCCGTAATAGATGTGGCGCAGCTTGTAACGACATGGTCCTTACGAGCCCTCCAAGGTACTCCAGTCACTTAGATATGTGGCCCTGATAGCCCCCTTTCAGTGGGTTTCATAATAAGATAAAACGGCGCCAGGTATTGCTTTGCTAAGTGGATTTCTATGAAAGAGGCTGAGTTCAATGGACGAAGGACCGCAAGGCACATGGGACACGCCACTCAGTCCTGCTCAAGAGGGCACTTATGATGGTTACTGCCTCTTTCCAACCGGCAGGCCTTGAGAGGGAATGGTATTCTTTACGCACGATGGCCTGCTTTGCTGGCGATATCGAACGACCAGGTTCCTGCTATGGCGGCCTCATCCAGAATCCAACCAAGTCTGGTCGACACCAGGTTGGCGAGGGTGGGGATCCATACGGAGTCCGCGGCCACTTCAGAGAGATCACTAGACTAGTGGCTTCATAAACACAGTAAGTCATTCTACCTACAAATTGCTCACTCCGATGCGAGTCCAGCCATCCACCCTCTCCAAGTCCCTTACGGTGCCATCACCACCATACCGATATTGCTGCTCTCCAATTCTTCCGTGTATTGCGATCTTCATTCCAAAAACTTACCCCGGCTCTGGCCTCTGGGGCTCGGTCGGCCGGGATAACCTGAATATTGACTGCTGAGACACGCCCCTTCTGAGTCTCTGACTTGTATGAGCCTGGTAAGGCTCGTATTCCCCGAGTCGTAGCAGAACTCTAATAATTGGGTATGGATCAAACTTTGCAGTCTGTAACAGCAGTGCATATAAGCTGTCTCCGGGCTTACCAGCAACACGCACCCCCAGGTTTGAACCAGCCATAAACGGGAAACATCTGTGGTCAGAGACATTCTTCAGGGGTTGCATTGTATGTGGATCAGGGCAGTACCGCGGGTCCCAATATAATATCAATAGGGTCTCTGCCATCCTTAAAGGTAGGGTGCACCCTTTAACTACAGTAGTATGTGAATTTCCAACTAGCAGCGGTAGTTACTGGCCTTGATCCTGATTGAAAAGCATGGCGCATCTGGTAATGACTCGTGGTTCCTGATACTACTACACTGTTCAACGCAAGCAGTCATTACATTTTGGCAGTTGATGTTAAATGTCTTAGTATACATAGGTATAATCGGCCTGTCATGAGTTAATCATCCAGACTATGACGGCTATCACCTTCAATTAATATACGAATTGAATCCGATTTAGCTCCAAGCTCTCAATTTTGACGCTGAACACTATCATATTTCGTTGTGTGCAGAGTTTCGATCGACCCCAGAACGAAAGGGTCTTTATTTAAAAGGCCCGGGAGATGGCTGAAATGATGCGTTTAGATGGGCGCATGGCTTGCGGGCCATGATTTGGTATTTCTCAAGATAGAAAAATTGGTCCATCCGGGCTGTGGGAATGAAATGAAATTGGACTAGTGGAATAGTGGGAAGCAGAAAACTAAAATATCAAGAGACACTCGCCATAAGACGCATGTCGCGTTGCCTTTTATGCTTTTTCCCAGCACTTTTGTGCCGTGGCAATGGAGAAATATCTGCGTGGTAAGTGAGCAGGTGTGGCCTGATCAACCAATAACGGCACAGAGAATTCAAGTGAGCCCTTACTTAATTATGACATTATGAGTAGGGCGAGGAAACAGCACGTAAATAGTTATGAAACCTGGCATACTACTTTGTGATTCCCTGTGATCTCTCTTGAGTTCCACTTAAAAAGAGTGACTTCGTCTGTCTATCTCCATAGCCCGAGACCGCCGCCACCCACAGTCTGAGTTGCTGCGGTTCAGTGTGAAAGATTCTTGTACTCCCCTTGAAACTTGACCATTGTAGCACTCTAGATACTTGAATTCAATATTGTGAAGATTCGGAAATGATGATCCAGACGAGGCAGGCAATATAACGGCTGTTTCGAGGGATTCCACTAGAGCCCTGCCGAATGTTTCAACATGCCGACAGTGCATCCACTTCCACTTGCTGCCATCTGGTTGGTTCCAAACTCAGCCAAATAAAAAGCGCCCGTACCCTGGGCCGTGGGTATAATGTATAGAAGATTCTTGGACACATCATTGAGAGTCGCAGATGCAGCACTTCTGTGTCTGGGAAGTGTCGACTAATTATCTCACACGCATGAGTGCCGGAATACTCTTGACCATCCATGCGCACGCGGTTCTTCAGAGGAGCTCCGGGTAGGTCGATCCTGACATCTTTCAGATGCCGCTTTGATAAAGTCTCAAGAATATATTCGAACGTCTCCGCAGTCAACATAGCCCAGGAGACCTCGATTTCAAGATAATTTGAGAGGCTGAAACGTTCCAGAGCATGTAGTCGAGAAATATTGCTCCCTATCCAGCGCACTGCACCGTTCAATTCGTCTTGGGCCGGGGAAAGGTTGGATACAGCGGTGTGCCATGCATTCGGAGTTCCCGGCCATTTCAGTGTTAAATTGAGACTCTTGGTATGTCTCCTCATCGCCGTCAGATAATCTAGAGAAAGACGAGAAAGGCCGAGGAGCATACGAGCTGAAAGATTAAGATGCCTCACACGATGTGCGATTAGTTGCGAGCACCAGTCTTTGCATACTGTGAGACTCCAGACGTTGCGCTTGACATATGTAAGGATCATTTCTTGGAGCTCACGGGGAAAAGTACTCCACGTTATAATCATCTTTGGTAGTGTGTGGGAAAGGGACTTTGGATCATGGTTGCGGGTGATTTGGGTGCCAGGTTGAACGATTAGTTAATTTTTAATTCTACATTGCCCCTCGGTTGGATTTTATAATGACTCCATTTGTCAGGAAACACCAAGTCTCGGCTGTGAACACGGTCTCGGCGGCGACCATCTCAGCATTATACAAAGTGAATATCTCCCTCATCGCACCGATGACTCTTTCCGTTGTGGCAATCAAGTTTGGACTTAGCCGGCGGGTCTCTTATGAGGGGGTGGGGGTGCTTCCTATACTTGAAAGGTGGGCGCCTATTCCGGGGATTGTGACGATAGCGCTATAGAGAGTATTTACAACATCGTCTGCAGTGACAAAATCTGTCTGCCCAGGCCGCCCGCGCAGCTTCCCTTTCAGGGCTATCTTCACTACCTTGATTCTGGTTGGGGTTGGTCTATCGGCAACGATCATAATGCTGCTTCAATCCCTGTATCCGTTTTATGAATTGCACATATACTGAAGACCATCGCGTTCCGGAGGGCAGAGATCGATAATGCCCTAACTACTTATGGTTCACAACGCAGTCATCCATCCCCACCAACAATGGAAAGATCCTTTTTGCCACAGGTCTCCAACCTCTTCCCGGAACTTGCTCAGATCTGCAGATGCCAACTTCGGGGCTAAATTGGCGGTTTTCTGGTTCAAACTGCAACTGCAGCAACAATCGATCTATGATTCCTGGCAACCCAAGATGCCCCAGGTGGGCTTCCTTGCGATAGGACAAGCAGGATCTCGACAGCTGAAATACTGCCCCGGAAAAAAGGGGAAAAGAAAAAAGATATCTCTTTCTTCTTTCCGCTGTTCTCCCTCGCTGGCTTCCGAGTTTCGGCAGTGCGGGTGTTCCTCTTCAGTGCCGTTTGAAGACGCTTTCATATAGCTCCGGATGGAAGAACTGTCATGAGATGCCATTCTCCACAGCACTGTGTATGAGTCCTCGGAAGAATCGAGCGGAGTGCGAGAAGGCGGGGCCTCAATGAAGGCCGAAGTAGTTCCCCGGTACGATCACTCATCATACAGACAAGTTATCGTAAAATGAAGGCCACATATCCGGAATGGTCGAAGGTCTCCTGCATCCCAGCGGCCGAGAAGGAAGTATGCTAAATCGCGTGTTTAGCTCAACGCCTTCCAAGTCAAGTATTGTCGTGGACTTTCTGACTGTCATTTCGAGCTGCAGAAGGTCCTCGCGCACTAGGTAATCCATCTTTCCTGTATTGTAGAGCAGTTGATTATTGAAGATGAGGTACTCACATGCCCTAGATCAAGGGGTGTGATCTCATATTTATGCCCATGCTATAAATGGCTTGTTAGAGAAGGGAACGCTGTAGCTGCCTCTGTCATAACTACAAAAGCACAAATTCAAATCACAATTTTGTATTCAAGAGGGCTATCAGACACTATAAAACTAAACTGTGAAAGCAAGGTGTTAGAAGCAAACTGCGAGTAGAGACTGATCACTGGCCCTAACTCATAAGTATCACGCTTGCGTGTTCCTCAAGAGATTAAGTGCCTCGGACGCACTCAGACGATCCGATGGGCGAAATCGCATCAGCCCTCGAATGACCGGCAGAAGGACAGCAAGAGTTGGGTCAACTGTGTTGAACTTCTTTTCCAGCTCCGCGTTTTGGATACCTTCGGTCTCGGCCAGGGATTTGTGATGCTTTGACTTGTCGCGCATCTCAAGCCACTGTTCCCTCCACTCTTCCGGTAGGGCTTCAACAAACCCGATCATCTGTGCCACCAGTACTTCATCGTTGCCGAGGTGCCAGAAAGGAAACAGACCAAATACGAAGCTGTAGATCTGCGTTTGATGGTTAATATTGGGACTACTAATCATCCATCCGGTTACCACGACTCACCATGCAACCGGCAGACCATAGGTCGACAGTATGATCAAATCGCCCGATGAAAAAAGTCTCAGGCGCTTGTAAAGCACCCGGCTGTGCCAGTCGCTCAGTCTCGCTTCCTTCTATAAACGCCTCTCCGAGGTCTAATATACAAAGATCCTCCTTTTCTTCAAATAGCCACTTATCCCAGTCTGCCGCTTCAACGATATACTTCGGCAGGCCATAGTCGAGTGGCTTGCCATCAAGGCGCTCCAGCTCTTCAAAATAAGGCTCTCCCAAAATCTCTAGAATACGTTCTGTAGTTGCCTCTGAAAGATTTGTACTCCGAAAAGCAATGTTGCCAGCGCTTATATCTGCACTCATTTAGTAATCTTGTAAATAGTGTAGCTCGTACTTACCTCCGTGTGCAATGCCCGCATGGTGCATAAACTGGAGACCCTCGAGAACCTGTTCTGCCATCCGAACGATAAGGTCGGGTTTAGGCGTATCATCTTCAGCCCAGGTATAGAGGCTCATTACCTTACCAACAGAAGGTCCTAGCAGCTCGAGTACAATACACCTGTGGCCTCCATTAGGACCCTGGTTCATGAAAGAGTCTAGGACCTGAACAACATGCTTTGTGGACGGGCCGGTTTCTGAGGCCCTTTGTAGTAGTTGTGAATTGTGCACCTCGGTGGATTCCTTTGATACGGCCGCTGCCATGATCTTCAAAGCCACCCATTTGTTGTCTCTGTTTAATTTAATTAATATGGTGGAAAATAATGAGTTGGGAATTCAACAAACTTCGTGTCATTAGCTAGCCAGACAGTGGCATGGCCTCCCCAGCCGAGCTTGTGGTATATTTTGTAACGGCCATTGTTGAAAGTATCTCCTAGACATACCGGATGGTAGCCGTCAGAGCGGTACCTTCGGATGGGCTCCTGTGTGTACAGAAGGTTGCGCGGCTTGTAAACTGATAGATCTGCCATTGTCGATCTGTGAGTGTGAGTGAACAACCTAGATTGAAAATGAATGGCTGCAAAGTCGAGTCCCAATTTCGCTTTTAAATGCTCCTGGCCCGTAATCGGCCTTGTGTGTATTCCGTAATCGGGGCATATACATTGTCAAGGAACTACCAGCAGGACAAAGACCGTTTCGGAGATGAAGGCATGTTCTCCTTTATGAGGTGCCACATCGGTCAGCGAATATAAAGCCTTCCATAAACTGCTGTAATTGGCGACCAAGCGGTGCAGGGTCCACAGTAGCGTGTGGTGAATGGTGACAACAAACCTCTTCAAGGAGTCCCTCTTTAGATATATCAGACGGGATGTTTATCGGCTAAACAATGGGCTCACCTCTTGTGTACTTGTGAACTCTGTACTGAGCCTTTATGCACTATTAAGGGAACTAGCAATTTAACCTTCCAGAACAAGGCCGCACATACAATTATCTACCTCCTAATGCACACTGGGGGCCTAAAAGTATTGTTATAAAAGCATCAACCGTCCCCGAGATCTCCCGATAGGCAAGCACTGGTTGATTCCATAGAGGACATCTCGTTCTGGGAGACTCGCTGAACTTTACCTGATCAGACACCCTTCTCGTACACAGCCATGGCGGTAAATCTGCGCTTTGATAGGGACGGGTGTTCACTGCCCTTCGAGGAGGCCAATCGCGAGGAGATACAAGGCTGTGTTAGCGATCATAGGCAGATCAGGAATGGCCACGGTCATACGGTGGCTATTACGGAGGCCATGGTCATGTAAATACCAGCATCATCCTAGGTTTGAAGCACTTTGCTAATTGAATCTGATATAGCAACGAGCTTCACTTCTCTCCGGGCTACTGGGATGCACGCAAATCGGTCCATGCAACCATTCGGCTGACGAATGATGCCCTCATTACCGCATGACTCTGGTATACTATGCACTGGAGGCTTGCCCCAGATGGCCTCAGGGAGTCTCCCGAGACGGTTGTTCTTCCATGGAATAAGCGTGAGGCTCCGGTTCAGAAAAGAAGACAGAAGCTGATTGAACCAACTAATAATTAGGGAAACGGCGCCACATCTGGCGCTGGTGGGCCGCATCACAGCACTCTGAAGATGATACCAGGAATGGTTCCCTGGTATAGTGAAAGATCCTAAGAGATAAGTTGTCGCGTTGCCCTTGTTTCCCTATGCGCATTATACCTTTGTGCAAGTCTTCTGCACACCAGAGCCCAAAGCATATCTACATCTTTCTTTTCAATGAAAAATTCTTTTTTTGTTTCCCCTGCTACTGCGCCCAGTCTACTGTCTTATTGCTGTTAACCAATCAGTAGTGTATCATATTAATGAAATATTATTATGCAAGTCAATGACCGGCCGGCTTTAGAAAGACCAATACCGGCAAAGCACCCTGTGCCTATAGCAGATAAGATCCCATCACTACGGACAACAGCACATTCAATCAGGGACATTTCCTTTATGGTACTCCGACATCACCCGGAAAGAGTATTTGCCTAGGGCAGCAAGATATCTGTGTACAAGACAAGTGAATTGCTGTTTATGCACAAACCACGCAAAGCACACTTGGAACTATCCCAGCACCAGTCTTCGATATTCCAGTTATAGCATGGTATCTCTGTGCATTATCTTAACTGCAAACCATTCTAGCTACAGATTGCTCAGTCCCTTTGCACTCTCCCCGATCCGAGTCCAGGCATCAACCTTCTGAAATTCCCTTACAGTGCCATCACCACCATACCGATGCTGCGTATCGCGCCAGTCCCTACCCACCGCAGTCTCAGGTCTCCATCTAAACCCATGCTTCAATCTCGGTTCAAGCACCCCCTCTAGCGTTTTATGGATGGCAGTCCCAACGGCGGGCATCATCATGAACCCATTCCCAGACCCGCCAACAGCAACAACAAGAGACTTGTACTGCGGGTGCTGGGCAATCAGGAATTGTCTGTCCGGGGTGTCTGCGTCCCAGCAGATTCGGGCGAAGGCGAACGGGCGATCGGCGATGTGAGGGACGGCTTCGCGCAGGAATTGCCTTGCACTGCGCTCGGATTGGACGGGAATCTGATGCTTTGCAAAGGGAATGGATTTCTCGATGCCAGTATCTGGGTCATGGACGAAATTGCAGTATCCGGGGTGCTCGTCGACGAATTTCAGTTGCCCATTCTGAGCATCAGGTTCCTTGTAGGGTATAGGGTTAGCACTCGGCTGCGGTGTCAAGTAGGCAGACGTACGATGAAGAATCCACGATTGGGGTTGAACAGCACAGGCAGGTCTTTCCACAGTTCTCGCTCATCGTCCGTCATCTGAATATGCGCCAGCGTCCAGGCTGTCGGTCGCAGTTGTCGTTTGAAGTCTAGCAAATGGTCGCTGTTGGCCCCGGCACAGAGGATAACGCGGTCTCCTCTATGCTTCCGTCCATCTGCGGTTTGAATACCGATCACATCGTCCCAGGCATCTGAGTAGAGCAGCCGCTTAACACTCCCAGCGGCTGATCCAACAACAAACCTGACGCCCAGACGCGACGCCTCGCGATACGCTGCCTCCAGGGCTCCCCGGGCAAATACCCATCCTGCACCCGATTCCCGGAAGAACCCCTTCCATTTAGGAAAGTCTCCAGTGAGGACACCCTCAGGCATGGTGGCTCGGAACTCCTTCGGGGTGTTTAGTAGGCGCAGCTTGTCCTTGCAAGTGCGGATGTAGTCGTCGATAAGCTCGTGCTGGGCGGACTCTTGTGATGCAGCCATGATGAACCCAGTGGGATGGTAGAAGGGTCGATAAACGGGATCATTTTTCCAGGCGTCTGTCGCTAGTTGGTGCATTCTGTTCCAGACGTATTGCTCATCCGAGTCGGATTCCGAGGGCCAGCCTGTGTGCAGTTGTATTAGCCAGTTGACGATCGCGCCAGTAAACAACATTCTGTATACCCTCTTCCATAATTTTGTTCACGTCATTTCCGGCCGATATAGGCGAGGGAATCGGGCTCCGGTCGAACACAGTTACGTTTGTATAGCCGTTGCGTGCGAGCTGGAGAGCGGTGCTGCAGCCCCATGTGCCGCCGCCGATAATCAGAATAGCCTCGTTCGACATGATGGTTGATCTTAATGTGTCTGCTGCTGGATTGTGTCTTATTTAAATACCGCTAATTGCAGCCAATGTTGGCGTGGAAGGTCCATCCGGATGCGAGAGCGTTGACAGCGAATGGTTGTTGTCGGCAGCAGGGATGGAGTAAACTAAAACAGTGCACGACTTCAGGGTTATCGGCGGATTCCGAGGCTTCCCCGCGCTCCCCGCAGTGAGCCCGATAGAGAGACTGATAGAGACTCCATACTATGCCCTAACAAGTTTAGCATCTGCTCGTCTTCTCTTGGACCTTCCTTGCTTTTGTCCCTATCGCTTTCTCCGCATTGTCGCCTCGGATATCAAACCTTCGTATCTCGCTTGCTCTGCCTTGACAATGCTTAAATAGAACCTGATCCGGCATGGCCATAGTCCTGCTATCGGCATCCGCCAGCACTTCTGCAATAATTACCATTCACAATGGCTGGTGGAGTAGACGACATCTCCCAGACTGAAGTTCCAGGAACAGTCTTCTTTGTTGGTAGTGGCACCACCCCTGCAGGACAGAGCACCCACTGATGCTCCACAGGGGACAAGACACAGGTCGAGCAATCGCACGACACTACCGAGCACAATGTGGTGCTTGTTCCTCGCCCACTAGACACAGCACGAGACCCCCTGGTATGCCTCTTCCGTCGCCACATCAGGTTCGCTCTAACGTACCCAGAACTGGCCCAAGCCAAAAAAGGCATGGAGCCTGTTCCTGGCGACGCTGTTCGCCACTGTCATGGCATTCGGTGAGAACGTCTCCGGTGCTGCCTGGACTGTTATATCGGATGAAATCGATGTCACGATTGCCGACATGAACGGAGGATCTGCCCTCAACTACCTGCTTCTGGGATTTGTCAATGTCCTCTGGATTCCGACGGCCATGAAGTTTGGTCGCAAGATTGTGTATATCTCCTCGATGATAATCGTTATGGCGGCCTCTGTGTGGAATTCGTATATCTATGGCACGCCGCAATGGTACCTGAACAGCCTGGTCGGGGGAATTGGGCAGGGTGCTTACCAGGCTATCATTCAACTTACGGTATGCTTTTCTTCTTTGGACCTCCAGTGGACAGTATTAATTTCGGTAGGTGTTTGATATATTCTTCGCCCACCAACGTGGTACTATGCTGGCTGTTTACGTCTGGGGACAGCAGCTGGGTACCATCTTGGGCTTAATCCTGGGCGGCTATATTGCTGAGGGACCTGGCTGGAGGTGGGCTTACAGGGTTGTTGCCATTCTCAGTGTATGTTTATACTTGGTTAATATGTTATCACCCACTGACTGTATATCAGGGCGCTGTCGTTGTCTTGTTTGCTTTCACCCTGGACGATTCTCTCTTCCCTCGATATGCGCTCGAGAGGTCGAGAGCTGCCGTCTCCCAAAACGCTACCAGTCAGACATATCAGGATAGCAGTACTCATCCAACCAGTGATACCAAGAAGGAACCATCCATAGACCCTCTAGACCGGCAGACGACAGTCAACGATGGCGACTTTGACTTCCTACCACGCAACTACTGGCAGGTCCTCGCGCCAGTTCACTACTTCAAGGAGGACAAGACCACCTGGTGGCAGTACTTCCGGCGACCGTTCCATCTGTTTGCATTTCCGAATATTGTCATAGTACGTGTCTAGCCCCCAGTCAGCTGCAAGCTAACCGCAATACAGGCTGGCCTGATCTACGCTTTCGCAAACACAGCGGGTATTGTAAATCCTACTACACGATATAGCATAATAACTGACACCCTCAGGCATCGTCTCCTTCAACACCATCTCCGAGATCATGACCGAAGCTCCTTACAACTGGGGAACCGGAGCAACCGGCCTACTCTTCCTCGCTGCCCTAGTCGGCTCTTTCATCGGGTATCACTCACTATCCATCCCATATCTCTATATACCCTCGTAACTAACAACTACAGAATGGGAACCGGCGCCCTCGGCGACCTCGTAGTCCTCCGCCTCGCTCGCCGCAACGCCGGATACAAAGAGCCAGAAATGCGCCTGTGGATTCTCTCCCTTGCCTTCGTCTACGGCGCAGTCGGGTACTTCATGTACGGGTGGGCCGCGTCGTACGGAAAATCCTGGGTGCTTATTGCCGTCGGACTAGGCGGGATGGTCGCGCAGCAGGTTGCTGCTGCCAGTGTAGCCACTGCCTATGCGATGGAGTGTTTTGAGGGGGTACGTCTTCACTCCTCACTGTGTACTTGCCAACGATATACATTGAAGCGGCTAACTGACTGCGAATCTGGGGTAGATATCAAGCGAACTTGTGGTCGTGCTTGCGATCTGCTCGTCGTGTATCAACTTCGCCATGTCGTTTTCGGTCCAGCCGTTCATCGAGGCGACGGATTATGGAAGGGCGTTTACGTTTTTTGGGGCGTTGGTGCTGGCGAGTATGGCGCTGGCTGGGCCTTCGATGGTTTGGGGGAAGAGGTGGCGGAAATGGTGTGCGAAGAGGTACTGGAGGTTTGTTTCGGAGGGGGTTGTTATTTGATCTTCGAAGACGTTCGCTTTACCGTACTGAGTTGTGCCCTTTGGTTGTTTTGAACGGTTGTTGTGATCCATTGTTGCTTTTAGGACGGTATATGTATGGTAAATACCCCGAATATGCCCTAGAAACGCACTCGCGCAGCGCCAGTGTTCCTAAATCACTCTTCTGGCAAAATAAGTAGGTATGCACCGAAATATACTCCAGCTTAAAAAGAAGTAATTTCCATATTCTTTACTTAATCCATGGTTGTCTGGAAAACGCCACTCGTACTCGTACCCATACCCTAACTTGGAAGTCCATACGATTCTTGGCAACAAATTTTCCCTGCACCGGGACATCCTTCCAAAGACTGGAATTCACAGCTGCCTAGAACTCTTGGAACATGTAACGGCGCGACAATCCTGATCCTGCAGTCGCAAGCGTTGCTCTACGAATACGAAGTTATGCGATCTCTTGGATCTGTGCCCTGCCCCTGCCATGCCCACGCGTCGTGCCCACCGGAAGTCCAGACATGGCTGTAAGGCGTGCAAGCAGCGTCGGGTGAAGGTATGCCAATCAGACTCCTATATTAATAATGCGCCGCATTCTGACGAGCGATAGTGCGACGAAGCAAGACCCATCTGCACACACTGCCAACAACGCGACGAACAGTGCGAATACGGCGCAGAGGCATCCTATATCTGGGCAGCGGATGAGCCTCCTCGTGGTCGCCCTCGACGGCGCAAACAGCCTGGCAGCGAGCGTACCGGTAAACATGCCGAAGAAGATGCCCCATTCCAGCTTCTGGATACGTTCGGTCGCCAGACAGCGCCGGCGTCAAATTCCACGCTGGACATGGTCCAGCTGAGGCTGCTGGTGAACTGGCAGCATGAGACGTGTCAATTTTTCTCCCGCGACACGGAAACCAGAATCGTTTGGCAGACTCATCTCGTGGATGAGGCGCTGAAAACACCGCCTCTCATGCATGGTATCCTGGCGGTCTCGGCGCTGCATCTTGCGCTGTCGGAACAGGCGTCAGAACAGGCGTTTTGGCTGGGTATAGCCACCGCGCATAAAGGGCAGGCGCTGCCGTTTCTACGGAATGGGCTGGGGAATGTTAATGCAGAGAATGCGACATCGTTGGTGGGCCTGTCTGCGCTGGTTGTAGCGTATGCATTTGGGTCGGCCTTGACCGAGACAGACGAGAACAAACCCTCGTTGGATGCACTGGACAAAGTCTTCGTATTGTGTCGCGGTGTCCAGCAGATCAACAAGGCGTCGTATCCTGTTCTGCGGCAGAGCAACTTTGCGCCGCTGTATTCCCCAGGGGATGCTTCTTTGGCGATTCCTGACCATGTTAAAACAGCACTGGACTGTCTTGACAAGTTGAATACGCAATGCCTGCATACTGGGGGGCATGATGCTGCAACGTATACCCGTGTTATCTCTGCAATCCGAGAGCTATCAGGACATGCCTTTGTACAGCCAAACTCGATGACTTTGGCTGCTGGGTGGGCTATTCGGTTGTCTCCTGAGTATCTGGGGTATCTTCAGGCGAAAGAGCCGTTTGCTTTAGTGGTCCATGCTTATTACTGTGCTTTCTTACATATGGCCAGGGGTAACGCTTTTTTACAGTGCTGGGGCAGAGCTGTGTTGGAGGACATTATTCCACTGCTGGATGATCCTTGGAGGCCGCATATTGAGTGGCCAGTTGCTGAGGTTTTTGGAGTTGGCAGGTCTCTATAAAAATTATACTTGTATTTCTGGGTTATACTTCATGGTCCCTCATAATTAAAAATGCAATAGTTACGGAGTTAGATACTGCATCTTGGCAAATGTAGATTGAAAGGAACCGGCGTTAATCCTCAATTGGGGTGCCAACACTGGAACAAGAGGAAACCCTAGGACGTGGCAATTCTTGTTTGCCATTGGCACGCTTGACTGTTGCCTAGGAAGCCAAATCTTGATCGATCTGCCCGTCTGTATAGATAACCGCATTGGGACAGCCATACGAACCCGAACCCGAGCACACAAGATTAGGTATTAATAGATATCCTCACTTTTCGGACTACAAGGCGAAATTGATGTAGGCAGCATATTTCCATGTCTTATATTCCTGGATCTGTTAGCATAAATACATATTGCTCCTCAACAAGAGTCCTGTCAGTTATACAACTACATCCTCTGACTATCCATTGCTCAAATCAAACTTCACACATTCCTCAGCATCAAGATGAATATCCTCCAGAAACTGAATGCCCCACCCGAGCGTATTCCGAGACGGAAGTTCAAACTGCACATTGCGATCGGATTTCTAGTCTTGATAACCTTCATCCTAGCCATTGCCCGCATAGCCGACGGCGGGACTCCGAGGGGGAGAACAAATACATGGGGAATTGCAGTGGTTAGCAACCTTTCCATGCTTTTCTATATAATGAATCCATTGCTAACAGACGTGTCGAATAGTGTGTAAAATCCGCCCTTTTCATGGCATACCAAGTCACGACGGGCCACATTAATCGACTCAAGCGATGGGCAAACACCAAGGTCAATATCACTTTGAATGTAATTGATACAGTGTTCTGGTTTGCGCTGTTTATTATCACAATCATGGGGACCATGGGGGCGACTTCGACGAGCAGCAAGGCACTGGGCGCGATCATTATCATTCTGGCTATCACGCTGGTGTAGGTTTCTGATGACTCGGTCCCTAACTAGAAGCTAATTGTTGCTTGATATAGTCCTCTAGCCGGTTACCTTTCTTTCATATGCGTTTGCGAACGACGGTATTATAAACAGCATGGGATGTTGCCTGGAGAGGCTGCGAAATACTCTGGCGCTGTCTAGATGGCTTGGCTGTTGAAGGGAAAGGAATCCAATTGTTATGTTTTGATGAGATGTATTAGATGTTTAGAAATTGCCATTCTATTTGTCATCTGTGTATTTATTGTCGACTTTCCAGCGAACCAAGCAAGACCGTGTGCTACTGTAATTAAGAATCTGTTCGTCAATCCCACTAAAGTACATCCCGGAAACCATGTATTCTATCAGCAAATTAACAGTTGAAACAATATAGTACAATAGGTCTAGAATCTCGCCATTGACCTAGTACGCAGTATGGGCACCCCCTCTCAACATCTCCAAATCCTCCGCCGGCTTATACTTGTCCTTCCTCCCATCAACAATCGCACTCGGATGCCAAACATTCAAAACGCCACAGCAAACAAGCATAAGCGCCCCATCAAACAGATAGATAAACACCTCCTTACTCTGCAGAAACCCCTCCTTCCCCTGAACATACTCCGCAACCCGAAACGCCGAACGGACCATAATCAGCGTGCTGACAGCATACAGGATTTTGAGGTACCGGCCCCACGGCAGCCCAGTTCCAATGTAGTTCAGGGGCGTTGAAAGCATCCGCCGGTGAAAGATTATCGAGACAATGATGAAGATACTGAAGAAGAGGATCTGCACGAAGAGACCGCCGAGGATCATCTTCTCGCCCATGTCTGCTTTTGAGGCGTCCGTGGCACTCGCTTGCATTCCGCCTCCTGGCCATTCAAATATATGTTAGACTAGATTTCTGGGTAGAGGGATCGTTCTAGATGAGGGTTGAGTAACGCACCGCCGCTTTGGAGTAAGAAGGAGAGAATATCGCCCGTCACGAAGATCTTTGTTAACCATGTCGGCCGAATAGGCGAGATCGAACCGGCGTTTAAAACGCGAATGATGCGTCCGAGGAGCATATAGATTGAGGCGGCGAACAGGGCTGGGCCGAGCAGAATGAGCACGCTTTGGCCGACGTAGGGCTTCATTGTCCAGTCTGGGGTTTCTCGCGCGCTGATGAATCTGCAGAGGTAGCCGATTGCCTCGACTGTGGATGTTAGAGATGGGTGGGATTTGGAGGACTAGAGTAGCTTACAGACGCCGCCAACTATGAACGGGATCAGGTACCATGTTCGGGTTCGGATTGTCTGCCAGATGTGGATGACGGTGGTGAGGCCGAACAGCGCGGCGAAGGGGATGGCGGCGCCTTCGGAGGGATTGTAGTTGTAGTACTTGTGTGCCATGTTGACGAGTGTTGGACGGTGAGACAAAATCAATACTTAGGGAAGGTATCCTACTTATATAAATTTTCTGTTCATTGTCTATCTATTGTTTTGCTCCATATAGTGGGAGATAGCGGGCATGTGCAGGTAGGCAGCACCATGACCAGGGAGCTATACGAGTATCCGAGCAACTAGCAGTTTCAACAAGTTGCGCTTTAACAAAAATGGACAAGAAAGCGAAAGAGAACGGTGGAGCAGCTAAGCTTCCAGGCAGTGGCAACGGGTCTGCACCGAAAAGGGTTATGGGTACGAGAACGAGCGTCCGCCCATTATGGAAATAATTTTAGAACAGAGTAGGGGTTTTAAGGAGACACTGGACGATGCCCTATTTAAACTGTCCTTCGCCCAGTTTCTTCAGATTCTGAGACATACAATCCACCTCCACTGCAGAATCCCGCTATACAGCGCTCTTCTTATCATGGAGTTTACCTTTTACTACTACGCACCCTCTGGTGCTGCTGGAGGCATCTTCGCTGCTCTGTTTGGCATCTGCACCATCCTCCACCTCTACCAGCTCCTCCGAACAAGAACTTGGTTCATGATTCCATTCGCCATCGGCGGTGCCTGTACGCCTAAGCCCACCCATGTATCTAGATACAAACTGACAATTAACCAGTGGAAACCGTGGGCTATATCGGTCGTGTCCTCTCCTCGACTGAGACCCCAAACTTCACCAAAGGGCCATATGTTATGCAAAGCGCCCTCATCCTGATCGCCCCCGCCTTCCTCGCTGCCAGCATCTATATGACCCTGGGTCGCATCATCGCCATGCTTAATGCTGAGCGATGCTCTATAATCCCGTTGCGCTTTCTGACGAAGATCTTTGTCGCCGGTGATGTCCTCTCGTTCCTGATGCAGGCTTCTGGTAAGCCACCCCATACTTGAAAACTTGGAATATGAAAGGGAATACTAACAGAACAGGCGCCGGAATCATGGTCAAAGACGTCGACAGCGCACAAATGGGACAGAATATTATTGTCGGGGGATTATTCGTGCAGATTGCCTTCTTCGCCTTCTTCGTGATCACCGCTGGAGTCTTCGAAATCCGCATGGCTAGACAGCAGGTCACTGTCTCGCCTGATCTGCAAAGTATCTGGCGGCGACATATGATGGCGTTATTCTTTACCAGCGTCCTGATCTTGATACGTTCAGTGATTCGTGTTGTTGAGTACTTGATGGGCTATGACTCGTACCTTATGCGCCAGGAGGTGTTTATCTACGTGTTTGATGCGCTGTTGATGTTTATTGTCCTGATTACGCTGAACTGGATCCATCCGAGTGAGGTCAACTGCGCATTAGGCAAGGGAGAGAGATATCTCAGACGAGCTGTTGCTGTTCGCAAGTTCGCGACGAGTACGAGAGAGATGGAGGTGGCTTGATCATAATTCTTATTCTGTAACGAGTTTCTCAAAGTAAATTCCACATTACATTCACCGTTCATCCATCGTTATCCCTTAGAAAGCCAATAAGGCAGCCCTGCCCGTCATAGTCGCCAAAATACCGGACGAGACCAAAAACACCGAAAAGCGCAGCATAATCGTATTCGTCGTGCACTGGATCAAACTATGCAAAACTCGAACTCCAACATACCCCCAGGCAAGTTTAATGTCGAGGGGGTCGTCTGCGCCGTACCGCGCGATGGCCAGTGCGAGCGCGATGGCGTAGAACTGCGTCGGCTGCTCGAGGAGGTGGTTGTAGTTGTCGGCCTTCCAGCGCACCGAGGCGGGAGTTCGTTTGTCGATCTCGCCGCGGAGAGTGGAGGGATCGGCTGCTTCTTTGATACGGCTGAAGACTGGGAGGCGCGTTGCGTACATCCAGATCTCGACGATGAAGGTCCAGCCATTGAGGGCGATGACGGGCCGTAGCAGGCCGGGGATGTGGACGGACGACATGGTAGGATTAGGGTAGAGATAGGAAAGAAGAAGAGAAAGAAGAAAAGAGAGAGGAAGGGGGAGTCAGCTTTAATGAAGAATGGATCTTCCTTGGCTTTCTTGGCTCTTCATAATTGTCCATTCGGGTTCATTGCCTCGGCTTAAATAGACCGTATTATCGAGGTCCATCAACATTCTAAAGCGTGCTCTGTGCAGAGCCCATACGTCGAATGCGATCCATCGCACTTCTAGCCTCTTTCTCAATTCGAGTGAGTAGCTCGCCACACGTAGGGATATCGTGGATCAACCCAATAGACTGGCCAGCCGTCCAGACCTATCATCAGTTAGTCGTGTTTAGTAGAGAGTCATAGCATAACATACCCCATACTCAGGATCCCCATTCAAGAACACCTCACGCCCACGCTTTCCACTCACAAAAGGAGCAACCTCGCTGAACTCCCCCGAGGTACTGGTCTTCTCAACATTCAGTGTATCCGCCGTAACCCCATTCTTAAAGAGCCGCTGCGTATTCCTCCATCGACGGAGCACCAACTCTGTGTCATTCTCATCCGCTGCAACGATACGTTCTTTGATCTTTCGATGGACAGGAGACTCAGCCGTACACATAAACCGCGTACCCATGTTAATTCCTTCTGCGCCGAGCGCCAGAGCGGCAATCAGCCCGTGGCCATCTGCGAAACCTCCAGATGCGATAAAGGGTACTTCAAGTTCCTGGCGCGCGCGACCGAGAAGGATAAAGCTGGTTATATCATGCTCTCCGACGTGTCCTGCACATTCGAACCCGTCGATAGACAAAAAGTCGACACCGAGCTTGATAGCCGACTTCGCATGGCGGATTGTAGTGCATTTATGCAAGATTGTCATCTCCGCCTCGTTTTTAAGTTGATTGATAACAGGCCCGGGATTGTTGCCCGCCGTCTCGACAATGCGAATGCCCTCGTCGAGAATAACCTGTGCGTATGCGCTGTAGTCTGGCGCAACGAGGGCAGGGAGTAGGGTGAGATTCACGCCGAACGGGTTCTTGGTCAGTGCGCGACACCGACGGATCTCCTTGCGCAGGGCTTCTGGGGTGGGTTGGGTCAGTGCGGTAAGCTACGCCATGGGTTAGCTTTTTTGGACGAAAGAGAGAATGAGCGTGCGTACTATTCCCAGACCACCGGCGTTGCTGACTGCGGCGGCGAGTTCTGCGTATCCGACCCATTGCATGCCTCCTTGGACGATGGGCACTGTTTGTGTTAGAATATTGCTTTAGAAGAAAGATATCAAGAACATACATGCGATACCGAGCTTCCTGGTTAATGCTGTGCTGAATGTCATCGTATTGCGGAGTTGAGAATACCGCAAACCAGGCAGGGACCAGTCTTGTTGTTGGTATATTATAAGGCAGGAATTTGGTATTGCGTCACTGCGGTAGGAAATAAGATAAATATAAAAAGAATGTTAGAATAATCAATTAATGAATAAACTCTGTCCAGACCCACTCTCCATTCTACCGAGGGATGCATAAGTTCCACCAGCATCAACTCTATCCACTATGCTACTCGGTTACTGCATGAACTGGCAAGTATGATACGGGGTACTTATCTTTTTCGACAAAATTAAGACTCCCATGGAAGAAACCACGTGGCTTCGCCTCGTCGCATTCTTTTCCACGACGACATGGCAGACAGCCGTTCCTGGCGAGTGGATGGACTGAGCATTGTGACCATACCATTATCAGACAGCTTCATCGTAGGAATTGAGATACAGTAGAGTGGCGACTGTAGGAGAGGAGACTATACTGTTGTAGTAGTAGCGCCAGTAGACTTAAAGGCATAAATGACTATATTAGATATTACGACATGTGTTATACAAGCTGCATCCTAGAATTAGGCCATGAATTCACTGCTGTATATTGTATACGGACTACTCCGGGCCCTCGGATGCATCCGACTCGGAACCACCCACCCGGTCACAAGTTAACAACATCCCGCCAACTCTTCCACCTTCACTCTACAACCCAAGCACCATGTTAACAGCAAGGACATTGAAAGCGTCAATTCCGCGTTCGAGCCGCCAGATTCGCACCACCGGCACCGCCCCGACCGTCGCTGTCCTACACCAGGCAATCGACCCCCCGGTCATCAATGGCGTGCGCAAACCGCGCAAGCCAGGAGGTGAGCCAGCCACCTTTTTCACTTCCAAGTACGCCCCTATTAACAAGTACCGCCTAGGCTACCAAGACTCCAGCGCAGACATCGCCTACACGCTACAGCAACAAGGCATCAGGGTTGTCAAAGCGGATGCAGACGCGCCCGTGTCCGCGCACGAGGGCTGGTCCTTCCCCGATACAGAAGAGGGTATCTACTCCGCTGTGCGGCAGGGCGTTACGCATTTCTGGGCGAATACGATTCTGTTTAGTTCGCATCCGCTGCAGACGTCGGATAGGTTGACGCCGCTGGCGGAGCGGGTGTATGTTGTTGGTCAGCCGCCCGGCTTGGTTGAGAATTTTGACGATAAGGCGTATCTGAATGGTCAACTGGCAGGGATTGGCGGGTTTACTTTACCACGGTCGTGGCTTGTTACGGCTGAGGATGTTGGAGATGTTGTTCGGTCTATAGACCGGTATCCTGTTGTTGGGAAGCCGGTGCGTGGGAGGGGAAGCCACGGGGTGAAGGTTTGTCATGATAAGGCGGAGTTGCAGCGTCATACGGAGGCTCTGCTTGCTGAGTCGCCGCTGGTTATGCTGGAGGAGTTTCTCGCTGGTGAGGAGGCGACTATCACTGTGATGCCGCCGACGCCGAGCAACCCTCGGCACTGGAGTATGGTACCGGTTACGCGGTTCAACCATGATGACGGTATTGCGCCGTATAACGGTGTAGTGGCAGTCACGGCGAATTCGAGGGTCGTCAATCTGGATGAGCTCAAAGATCCGGCGTATGGAAAGGTAATGCGACAGTGTGAAGAGGTTGCAAAGTTGATAGGAGCCACTGCTCCGATTCGTATTGATGTACGCCGGTTCCAGCATGGGTCGGAATTCGCGCTTTTTGATATCAATATGAAGCCTGTAAGTATTCTCTTCACTCTTCACTGTCAAATTCTAATGGTCTACAGAATATGACAGGTCCCGGCCGGCCAGGACGTGAGGATCAGGCAAGTCTGACGGCCATCGCTGCGGCTTCCATGGGATGGGACTATGGGACGCTGCTGGAGAATATCCTCCATGGTGCTCAGTCGCTCAGTGCCTTCCGGAACTACCGCAGTCCTTTCTAGTCTGGGACATGTGTATTGTATATTGCCATTTGAACCTGTACTTAGCGTAACTTCTCTTTATAAACATGGAACTGATTCAATGACTCATATAGAAGCCATATCGCTGATCCTAACTAGAATTCTAAAGCCATCTCACACTGCCAGCATAATATCACACCTGCGAGACAAATACCTCCCTGGGATCATCCGTACGACCCGCACCGGCCTCTTCAACTTCTTGCTCCCTCTCTTTCCCTCGACTCCTCCGCCTCCGCCTCTTCTTCTCTGTCTTATCCTTCTTCCCCTTCTTCTCCCTCTTCGGAAACTCACTATCAGGACCCTGAAGCACACAGGAAGGATGTACAACGGCAAGCACAATCAGTCCACAGAAAATAGGCATCGCATCCAGCGAGTAGAAGAACGCCTCATGAACAGCAATATACCCCTCAACGCCGTCAGAAAACTCAATCAGGCGAAAGATATTCCGAATGGTGATTAGTATGAGCGTTAGATAGAGTGCATAGAGCAGTCGACGCCAGGGGACGGTATATATAGCCGGCTTCACGGCGGTACGCTCGTCAATCGCCTGGGTATGCCGAGTACCCGTCCCGATGATAAGCTTGTAGTGGAAGCGGATCGCGAGGACGATGAAGGAGGTGATGAATGTTTGTTGGATTGCGACTCCGGCCATCACTTTTTTGGTTAGCTTATGCATGGATATATTGGTAGTATACGTACTGATATAAACCCCCGTCTGAGCCGTATCCGCATCATCGCTACTCATCGGCCCACTGGACGAAGCCTGCACGAAGAAAGCCACGATATCCAGAATCACAAAGATCAGTGTCAGTCGGCGCGCGCTGATATTGTATACCCTGTCTCGCTCGAGCAGCATGTGCACCATCCGGCCTAGGACCATGTACACGAAGCCGTTGAGCCAGAGGGGGCCTAGGAAGATGATTATACTTTGGGGAATGAAGTCGCCTATCCCTGTAATCTGGTGGGCTGCTTTTGTGCGCAGGGCGAATCCGATTGTTAACCAGGCTGCGCCCATTGTTATGACCCAGCAGAATTTCTGGGAGTTTAATCAGTGCTGTTTCCACCTTTGGGGTTATAGGGTGTACCTTGTGCGTCTTAAAGCTGAGATAGAGATGCAGGAGGAAGCTCAATCCGTAAAGGACCGTGAAGAGAGCAGAGGCTGCGAGGTTTGGACAGAATGTCCATCCTGATTCTTTGGGAGGAACGCATTTGGCCATTGTAACAGTGATTGATATGGAAGATGGTGGTGCATTGCTGTGAGGGCCGGCCAAATATATACTTCTGGATCGGCACCAGAGTCAGTATTGCTTTATAAAGAACAACCATGAAGAAAACCTCCTGACCAGTAAAAATAACATAAAAAAAGTTGCCTATAGTAAAAGATGTATGACCGTATCTCGCATTCGTTTATTACACGTTCTCGCGTTGATAAAATACGAACCCTCGCACTCGCATTGCCGCCGATCAAGCATTTACTAACAATAGTCACAGTAAGCACTAAGAGAAGAGAGTCAATAATCTATGCATCTATATCATAATACTCTATAACTAGTACCGGAGGGTATAAACCTCACGACCACGCCCATCCTTGCCCTTATAGTCGACCGTCTTTCCATCATCCGAGACCACCCTCCTCTCATCCCCATTATGCAGAATAATATCCAGCTCCTTCCACGCCGGAACGAATCCGCTCGTCTCGTCCTTGCTAAAGCCAACAATAACCCGATCATCCGTCGCCTCGTAGCGAATCGTGTACTTCGACACCTTCGGCTGAACCGAGATCCCATCGTCCTCCATCCACGTCATCGAGAAGACATTACCGTGCGAGCTCGCGCGCGGCGGGAAGATCTCGACGCCGCGGTAGTCATCCAGTTCAGAAACAGACACCGACGCGGCAGTCTCGTCGCCTGGAATGCGCGTCTGCACGGATTTCCCGACGGGGATGGCGCCGCCGATCTTCGCGAGTAGGGGGATGCTCTCTTTCCACTCGGACGCGATTTCAACCCACTGCCCGGACGCGTAGTAGCTGTACGGCGCATTCAGGTTCACGAACCCGTAGTCGAATTGTCCGTCTGTCTTCCGTGGGAGATAGACCTTTGCGACGTTGATGCCGGGCTCATAGACGCCGCCGACGAGAATCGTCTCGCCGAACCAGAACTGCTCCTCGCCGCGCTTGAGTGTCTTGGTCCAGACTTCGGGGTCGGATTCGTAGCCCCAGCCGACCCAGCGTTGCGGCGGGGAGGCGAAGTAGTGACTCTCGAGACCGAGGTTGTAGATGTAGGGCAGGATTTCGTAGCGGCGCTTGATTGTGGCGCGAACTTGGGGGGTTACTTCGGGGTACATCCAGGGTTCGATGACGTCGCCAACTTCGTTGTTGGCCGGGGAGGTCTTGAAGCAGTTAATTGCGAATCGGGGGGAGTAGGTTCCTAGCTGGACCCAGCGGACGAGGAGTTCGGGGGATGGTTGGGGGCCTGTATATAAGTTAGTTATCCAAGTATGAGTATAGGGGGTTAGACCTACCCTCGAAACCGCCAATGTCGTGGCCCTCGCACTAAAACAGTCAGTTATGTTTATCAGTATGACATGGTTTCCTTACCTGAAGGAGAGACAAAGCAGCATTCAGAGACAACGCATTGGCACCCTTCATGCTCTCCCAGCTGGTGACGTTATCACCACTCCAGGTACTAGCAGAATATCGCATCGTTCCAGCCGTGGCACTACGAGTCAGCACAAACGGGCGCACATTGGGCTCCAAGTCCCTCAGAGCATCATGGGACGCCTTGCCCATGAGCTCTGTGTGCATGGCACGACCCCAGAGACCAACAGTCTTGTCATCGGCCTGCTTCTTGACAGCTTCCGAGACGGTGGGCTCGTCCAGCGCCACCCGCCAGTCGTCGCTGGGCAGAGTGTACTCATTATTGTCATTCCACATCCCGTCGATTCCAGAGCGCTTGAGGAACTGCACCCCGTCGTACCACCACTTGAAGGCTGCCGCGGAGGTGAAGTCGATGTGGCATCCATCGCCGCCTGTTCCGCCTCCTGCACTCCACAGACGCATGTATCCAGGCTCGCCGGTTTCGGGGTCTTTGAAGAATCCATCCCCGTCAATCAGCTTCTGGTAGTCCGGGTGTGAGCTCAGCAGGAATGGCTTGATGTTGGTCAAAAGACGGATACCGCGAGAGTGGTACTGCGCAATCCACTTCTCAGGATCGGGGAACCGGTACCGGTTCCAGGTGAAGACCGTGCGGACCTTGGGCTCGGCTTCGGAGATTGAGTAGCCAGAGCTCATTTGGTGCGCAGAGCAGGGGATGTCGTGCTCCTTGAGCTTGTCCGCGAAGTCCATTAGTGCCTGGTGGGCTGGGGGGTGATCCATTGCGCTGTATCTGTAGCCTCCGGAGATATACCCGTATGCCCATCGGGGTACGAGCAGAGGGAAACCGACAAGCTCTGCATATGACCTGACGACGTCCTTCAGGGTCTTGCCTACAATAAGGTACTGCTCTAGACCGCCGACGTCCTGGCGGTATACCTTGAAATGGCCCCAGAGACCATCCACCTCAGATCCAACAGACCAGGTTCCCCTGCCGTGTGTCGTGGAGAAGATCGCAACACACCCGGCCGGGGTCGCCTTGATCAGAAGCGGAATGTGCTTGTAAAGGGGGTCGGTGTTGTAGACGTCATATCCGAAACTGTCTGTCGCAGAGAGCTGGAAGTGTCGGTCGGTGAGATCCATGGGCGCGCCCTTCTCGCCGAGTCCAACGTGCAGGGCCTTGCGGTCGTGCTCTGTGTAGTGTGCGATGCCGTCTCCGTCTGTGACATAGGAGCGCAGGGGCAGGTCCTTGTATAGAGGCTTGTCCTCGCCCTTCCATGACAGCGACACCACGGGGGTGTTCTCCCAGTTGACGGCGGCTTTGACGTTTCCGACCTCGATTTCCTTCTGGGACGTGCCGCTGTTTATCGATATATCGACGCCGCTCAAGCTGGTTTCTGGCTTGGTGACGCTGGGGTAGGGAGGAAGGGGATGGGTTGGCGACGTGAAGGTGACGCGGAAGAGGTTCTCGCGGACAGCTTCAAAAGAAAAGTCACTGGATCGCTTGTTTGCTTCATGATGAAGGAACACAGAGGGACTCGAGTCTTGCGACTGTGTCTGCTGGTAGCCCTTAGGGCAGTACTCTTTTTGGGGCATGTTTATCGTGACTTCAGGTAAGAACGAGCACACAGTCGTGTCTTGACACTGAATTCTGTCAAGCTACGCGACAACGAAGCTGTATTTGAACCATTACTGCACGACGACTCCCCTCACAGACTGAGGGGTGCATTGAGGGGTTGCACGGCGATGGCGTGGCTGCGTCGGGTTTCGGTGGCCATCCCCGATGTATATCAAAGGGGACCACGAACAAAGACCGGGGATCCATTGCATTCACCTTACAATCATCGGTCGAACAGCCGACCGCCGAAGGAATGAAACCACCTCCGCAGCGTCTTCCCCACGGGCACTGTTCCATTGGATGGCGCCCTCGGAGATCGTCCGCGCAGCTTCGCATTCGCTGGATTGCCTCCTTTTAGCCCTTGGTTAGTCCCTTGTTAGTGGTCTGCTAGCCTTCATCGAGGTATCTGCTCTCCTGTCAATGACTCGGCCGTTGTTTCTCCATGTGCCGGTGGTCCTTTCGTGGCCTGATGACCGTCGGACTTGCCAGCCTTCGTCCGATGTGGATACGCTGTTCCCCCGCGGGGCCCCAGGTTCAGTATACGTCTACTCTGCTGCTCTCTTGGTGCGTGAGGCCGTGCCGTCTGCCAATATAACTCTTATTCCCCCGTTGTATCTGGCACGGTGGTCACCGGAATATGCATCTTCTCTACCTCAACGGCTGATTCCGCGACCAATACACTATCATCCATTCAACTATCCCACTGATTCAACTAACCCCTGACTCGATTAACCTATTCACGCTCTACTCAACTACATTGGGAAGACTCAAAATGTCTCACCCAGCAGGTCCAGTCTCAAAGTTCGACCAGGACGAACGCATCGAATTTGCTCCAGCCCAAGCCCAGCCTGAACCCCGTGAAAGACCCCAACCCGATGGACAGAAGAAAGATAAAGCCCTGGAGCTGATCGAAGACCTCGGCGGCTCGACCATCTTGACGCCAGAGAACAACAAGCGCGTCCTCCGACGAATCGACCTGAGACTGCTCCCTATCCTTCTGGGAATCTACTTCCTGCAACAACTCGACAAATCTACTCTCTCCTACGGCTCCGTCTTCGGGCTCATCGAGGATGCGAACCTTGTGGGCCAGGAGTATTCCTGGCTCGGCTCGAGCATCTACCTTGTTCAGCTGGTCGCCCAGCCTGCGATTGCGTACATTCTCGTCAAGATCCGACTGGGGAAGTTCCTGGCTGTCATGGTGTTCTTCTGGGGTATCTCGCTTGCGTGCATGACGCCTGCGAAGACTTTCGGCGGCTTGTTGGCCTGTCGGATCTTCCTGGGTTTGTTTGAGGCGGGGATCCGTGAGTTGCTACGTCCAATGTATACTTTCGAGGCTGACGATGATAGCCCCTGCCTTTATTGCCATCACGCAGATGTGGTATCGTCGTCGTGAGCAGCCTATGCGATTGAGTTCCTGGTATGCGATGAATGGTGTTGTCAATATGGTATGTTTCTATTCAATCGTATTTCTTTATACTGACAGTTGCATTCTAGTTTGGCAGTCTCATCGCGTTCGGCCTCGGGCATATCGATTCCAATCTCTCGCCATACCAGGTATTATACACAATACTCTTGCCGTGATTGGTATTGATTATAATAGATTATCTTCCTCTTCTTCGGGCTCATCACTGTTGCGTTTGCTTTTGCTGTCTTGTTAGTATCTAAGCCACCAACATCCCCTCCAGTTGTTAACTGTGCTCTAGGGTTTTCCTGCCAGACTCCCCAATGCAGTCCAAGTTCCTGAATGAAGAGGATAAACTGCTAGCAATTGAAAGGTACGACTCGAAACCAGGATTGCAATCTAACTAACCATTGTAGACTCCGCATGAACCAGCAGGGCATCGAAACACATGAATGGAAATGGGCACATGTCAAGGAGGCATTCCTGGACCCGAAGTCTTTCTTCTGGTTTGCTCTGATGTTTTCCATCTCGTGAGTCTCTTTTTTTCTCGCTCCATAAATGACTACTCACACAGTCTAGGATTCCAAGCGGCGGTATTACAACCTTTGGCCCATTGATCATCGAGTCCTTCGGCTTCGACCAGCTAAAGACTATGCTGTTTAACATACCGTTTGGTGCAATCCAACTCATCGCGACTCTTGGGGGAGCCTGGCTTGCGACAAAGTACAATACGAAGGGAGGTGTCATTGCCCTGCTGTGTCTCCCTGCCATCGCGGGCTGCGTGATGTTACTGGAGCTTCCGCGTGGTGATTCTCACAAGGGGCCTTTGCTTGCGGGTTATTATATTGTACGGCTCTTCCGTTGCCTTCATTTGAATACATATTAACCTGGATATAGATTTCGGTGTATCCTGGAATCAGTACGTTTGAACAGCCATGTCAATTACCTCTACTAACATATCTAGCACCAATGATTTACTCCTGGGCTGCCGGAAATACCGCCGGTGAGACCAAGAAGAAGGTCATCAACGGTATTCTGCTGGTCGGACAATGTGCTGGTAACGTATGCAGCCGAATTACCCCAGACAGAACAGAACTAATATGTATAGGTGGTCGGTCCTAACCTGTACACCACCGAAGAGGCCCCTGGTTATCGACGCGGTCTGCTCTCCAAGTAAGAACTTCACCCAAACTGTTGCATTCGGATCTAACAAGTATTACCAGTCTTGCCATGTTCTGTGTCTTAGTGGTGCTCTGCGCGTAAGTACTACACCCATTAGGCAGGCGATGCTAACTTGATAGTGTGAACCTGGTGTATATTTTCTACCTCAACAAGCAGCACGAGAAGCGCCGTGTGGCGATGGGCAAGAATGCGAAGATCATCGATCGCTCGATGCAGGCCGTCGGCGAGACAGAGGTCGACAAGAACGATGCCCAGATGGTCGAGGATAATGCGTTCAAGGACCTGACGGACTTTGAGAATGAGGTTTTTGTGTATGTGTACTAGGGTAGTTGAGTTGTTATTTAGTTATTATGAGATGCCCTAAGTTATCTGTTGGCAATAACTTCATGCTTGAATGTACAGTATTAAGCTGTCATATCCACTGTATCCCCACAGCACCTAGCAGGCTAGCAGTCAACTCCACTAAATCGACTAAAGTGACTAAATCCTTCAGTCGGGGATATTCCGATGGCCTGAGCTTCCACGCTGCACCCCGCGTTTCTCATTAACTAACAGCTTCCCCAGTCTGTCTCCATCTCCATCCCCAGTCCAGTCATCTTAGTGTCGTGTCATGTCAGTCCGCAGTCTCAGTATGTCTGAAGACTCATACCTAATCGCCGCGCCCCCGTCCATGAAACGGGTCCCGGTATTACCCCATCTTGAATACATCATGGACACCGTCTAACAATGAAATCCCACTCAGAAAGCATGCAGTGCATGCCGACAATCCAAGGTCTGTATTCTACACGGCTACAGGTCGACTCTACTCTGTTACTTACAAGTCTAGGTAAAATGCGACAGCAAAAAGCCATGCACGAGGTGCGAGAAGTTGAAGAAACAGTGCGTTTTCTTTGACATCCCGAAGGATCCGGCGACGGAGTATCTACCTCTCTACCTTTTAGGGTGACTAAATGATAAGGATGGTGCTAATCATATGTCTAGGCGAATCGAGTCCGTCGAGTCTGAAGTCCGCCGACTACAGGACCAGCTCGAGGAGATGAAGCAGATGCTCAGCGTGCACTCGCAGCCGCAGCCGCAGCCGCAGGCACAGGCGCTGTCTGGATCCGGGCTTCATACTGTGCAGCAGCCCAGTGTATCCCCGCCGCAGGTCGTGGCTGAGAGCGCTGGATTCCTAGCGCCTGATATGCGTTTACCTTTGCAGTCGCGCCTTCAGGACCTGCAGGGCGATATGTATCGTGCGCCGAAGAGGAGACGGACTGGCTTTGAGGTTCGAGAGGAGCCGATCTCGGATTTTATTAGCAAGGGCCTTATTACGATGGATTATGCTGTGGAGTGTTTTACGACGTGTGTTTATTCTGACCTAGTGTTGTAGGCATTGCTAACTGTATTTAGATTCTTTCAGGGTTGCGTATGTGCTCAGTGTCTGGGTTGGATTTATCTAATGACGGTATAGGACAGGTATATCCCAATATTCGATCCCAAGCACGATACCTTCCAATCGGTGCGATACCGAAGCAGCATCCTATTGAATGCCATATGCACAATCGGAAGCCGAGTCGATTCCAGTACGTCCACCCATATCTTTCACATCCTCTGCTGATTACCTAGAAACCGGCTCCCAACTATCGGAGTTGCTGCAAACGGAGCTGAAGAAGTGGATCAACGTCGTGATTCAGAACGAAACGCTGAACTGCCTCGAATCCGTCCAGGCACTGCTGGTGATCGCTTGTTATTCTGCGGAACGCTCCCTGATGCTCTCGTTTGCGACTCGCATGGCACTCGATTTGGGTCTCGACGAAGCGTTTGAGGATCTCACGCACCGGTTGACCATGAAGGATGTGGAAGGGTCCCCGAGTACAGATGGTTTGGTTGAAGAGAACGGGCTGATGCGCAAGTCGCGGACGTGGTTTGGACTCTTGGTTCTAGAGCATATGTGAGTTCTCTCGCAATCTAAATCATCAGATTGTTGACTGCCGTAGATTCAGCTTGGATGGTGGGAAACCCCCTGGCATTCGCATGACGGGAAATGCACGGCGGTGTCGCAAGCTCCTCCATCAACCTTCGTCAACGGTCCTGGATCTCCGGTTGTTGTCGCAAGTCGAGGTACGCGCACTCCAGTAATTGAGGAGCCCGGCTAACATCCACAGTTGAACGTCATCAGAGGTCTGGTAACATGCACAATTGCCGTACAGCAACTGACGCTGCTCTAGTACATATAAATGAAACACTCGGTGCCAAGATACCCCTGGCTCGTGCCGATATTGCAGCGTTCGTACAAGAAGCTAAGCTTGATCTTGATTTGTGGTTTGAGTAAGTCGCCTTCGAGTCTTGAGCGTGGTGTTGGATATCTAACGGGCGCAGAGACTGGCAACGAATCATAGGTACAAACGCCATACAGCGTCTAGAATAAAAATACTAATTAAACAGAGAACGCCCTCGCACCAGATGACGAAGAGCGAGCGCCACTGCTAGCCGCACTTCGCATCCAGAAATGCTGGTCCGAGATGATGCTCCATTGCAAGGCTCTGCGGTCTCTGGGCGTGGAAAACGTTGCGTTCGTATGCCATCCAATCTTCTCCGGCTAAGCTGATCGCTTTAGGGCAATGTCTCCGGTCGAGCGAAAGATCCTTCTAATGGCAAAAGCCAGCGCGCGCAAACACCTCAGCCTGATGACTATCGAACATGACTCGTACCTTGAGAAGCTCAAATATGCGATGGATTTCGTCTGGGCGAAGTGCGCATTCTGCTTTCTGCTTCTGCTCAAACTTTCCAGACTCCTGTCGGAGGGAAAAGAAGAGCATGAGGAACTCCTAACCCATGGAAACAGATTGCTGGAAGACCTGACGAAAAGCGTCTCAAACAGCAACGCCGCCAGTAACGGCAATGCGTATCTCCAGATTCTCCGACTAAGCATCGAAAAGTACGGTCGCACTCTTCAGGAGAGTGGCCTGGGTGACGAGGGCGAAAATGCGGATACGGCACCGTTCTGGGAATTGTTCGATGCCCAAACCGAGTTGACCTCGTTTGTGCCAGAGCAGTTCGTCAGCGAGTGGGATTTCCCAGGCCTGAATCTGTTCTATTTTCCCACAACGTGGCAGGACTTTTTCGCGGACTTTTCGTTGGCAGTCTGAGGTGGTTCGTCCAGTAGAGATTAAAATCGGGCTCCAGTAGTTCACTTCACGAAAGCAAGGGGAAACATCCCCTCAGACGAGAAACCGGTATCAAACGGCCACGGCCAATCATTCAGCAACTCAGGCGGCAGCTGGAATTGAGCGATCGGGTCGTCTATTCCGGTGATAGGGGCCTGGATAGGCGTAAGGTTTGATTGTTGGTAAAGCGGCGAGACCAGGTCGTCCTTAATTATCCCCGTGTGGGGTACGGCAGGTGGGACCGTGGTCGCTAATCGCTGGGACAACATGTACTCGTCAATGCGACTCACTTGTGCCCTGAGTCGTTCGCTCGTGCCAGTGGAGCGGCGGAGACCTGACTCTAGTCGATGCAGGAGGTCGGCCATTTCCAGGAGCAGAGTGCGGACGCGTTTATAAGAAGCTTCTGATAAACTGCCTTCCATTACCGAGCCGAGAATGTAACCAATACCAGCGAGGTGGTGAAGCAATGGGGAACTGATGGCTTTGAGGTATTCAACAGGGACCTTGGAGAAGACACTCAAGACCTGTCCGGCGACGTCACATTTCTCATCCACGCCCTGGTCTCCATTCGAAGACACAACCATCCGCAGCAGCTGAAGCGTTGCTTGAATATTGGCCGACTGGAAACCGAAAATGTCCTGGGACAGATCACCGATGACCGGTTGAGTTTGGTGGAACTGGGGTGGAAGGGCCGCGTACATGGCTACAACATGGTCCATGAGCCAGGAACCCGCCATTTGAGATGGACTGAATAATGACCAAACGTCCGTCGTCCCGTTGTTGGGGACGATACGCCGTCTCTGGCTATCGACGGCATGTTCCAAGACGCGATACATATCGGTGATGAAGTTCCAGCCATTTATCCAGTCGTCTGATGGTGCATGCCCAACCAATCTGCCATTCTCGTCTGGCGACGTTGCAGCAGATTTAGGATTTATGAGAAAATCGTCTCTTAACTCGCCAGGATACCGAACATTAGACTGCGTTTCTCGGTGGCGAATGACACCGCCCCAGACGATGGATGAATACACGTCCAATGTGTAGATAGACCAGAACTAGACGAACAAAACATTAGCACCAAAGCGTCGCATTAACAAAGCAATGGAAAATCGCGAAACATACCATTCGTCGCCGGATTTCAACAGTAATGGGATCCAGGTCCTTGGGCCAGAACTTTTCATCCTGCAGCCCGTCCATCGTCGCGAGTGTGTGGTAGATGCCGAGGTACTGCTGCATGCCGTGAATCTGCCCATGCTGAATACTGGCGATACTCAATATGGCAGATGCTCGCATGTACTCAGTTCCTCTGGCATTGGCCAGGTCACGAGGAATCGATTCTTTCGCGGCCGTCCAAAAGACTTCCGACGGAGGACTGGCCAGCTGGTGTGGGGTCCATCGCGTTGTGTACAAGGCTCCATCGCGAGCGCGGGCAGAAGCCAACGCACACATTGCCATTGTCGAGGCGAAAAAGCCATCGTCGTGGAGGTAGTCCATATTCTCGAGGGCCTTCGTAAACGTGGGCCAGTGGAACAAGGGAAATCTATAGACAGACGCCAACGTCGGTTAGCTTCGGCATTGCAAAATATCAATCCGCGGGCGCAGTACATAGGATATACGATCTCAAAGTAGACCTGGGCCAAGTCCTGGATGGTTCTATTGCAGGCGGTCGCAAACGCCTTCCATGGAGAGATCAGCCCACCATCGCTTGGACCGGCGACCGCAGCGTGAGTCCCATTGACACCGTCCCACGAGGCATTACTTGTGCGAGACTGCATGATTGTGCTGGAAACGGAGCCGGTGCGGGCAAGGTCTTCATCGCGAGGCGTTTGCTGTGCGGAAAGCGTGGGAAGCGCGCCGGTGGGTTGCATCGTCTGGCTGGCGGCAGGACTGGCATTCCTTCGAGCGCCGCGTCGGCGGGCGGGCCGATCGTAGGTGCAGGGGACATCGAAGTCGGCGCAGTTCTGGCAGGGCGCAAGGGGGCCGTTGTTCTTATTGCATTTGATGCTGCGGCGGTTGCAAAAATCGCCTACAGGACAGCGCGGTTAGCTAAATGGCAACACCACGTTAGCGCGGGAGGGACAAACAGGCTTTGGAGATGCGCTGGAATTTCCGCGGGCGGTGCGACATTTCGGAGAAAGCGACCAAGCATCGAACGTCGTAAGGCCGCCACGGCAGCGCACTGGAAAAGAGCGGCAAGAAAACGAGCGATTGATGGTAGAAGGAGACGAGCGAGAAGGATCGGGAGGAGAAGGAGCTGCAGCTGCAGACGGGGAAGAGATCGGGACAATGACTTCATGACCGTATCAGGTTAGTGTGGAGAGGTATTAGTCATATACACTTCCGGGGTAGGAAGTTCTTCACCCCCGCGCTGACCCCGGCTGACCCTGGGAGGGGACAACACTTCGAATAGTAAAAACTATAAGTAATATATAAATGGATATTCAAAGGAAGTAACTGTCAGGTGACAACGGTCAGAGTAAATTCCCTCTGATTGTTGGTTGTTGAAACTTCGAATACTGATATATATATTCGACAACTACATGGTCTTTACTCAACACTTGGGTTCCATCAACTGAGAAAACTTACAAACTCGGGAAAATAATTCATGCATCGTAATACTATTCATGTCTATCATAATCATAATGCAAGGCATCACCACTTATTGTTAAACACCTTCCCATTGACATAGTTGACCATCTCGCTCACCGGCGCAAGATAGTCTCTTCCCGCCCCAAAGAGCGAGCCCTGGCGCAGGACCTTGCGGTAGTTCTTCCCGGGCGACACTTTGCCCAGAACATAGTCCTCACGCGTCTCAACCCGCGTCGGCACAGGGATGGACCGCCCAACAACGGCCTCCATACCCTGCCACGCGAACGTGATGGCCTCCTTCGCACCACCGGGGATACCGGCCTCGTCGAGCATCATGATCTTCGCGTTCGGGTAGCTGGCCTGCATGAACTTGGTGATGTTCGGGTTGTACGCGCCGCCGCCGCACATGAAGATCTCCTCGATCTCGAGGCCCTCCGGGGCGTAGCGCCGGTAGTGCTCGACAATGGCTTGTGCAGTGACGCGGGTGATTGTCGCGACGACGTCGTCGGGTGTGAGCCCCTTTGCCTCGGCCTTGCGGATGAGGTCGAGGGCTAATGTGTCGCGGAAGACCTCACGGCCGGTGGTCTTGGGCGGGTCGAGTGCGAAGTAAGGGTGGTTCTGCAGGAAGTCGTCGACGAGGGCCTGGTCGACTGTGCCGCGGGCGCCCATCTCGCCGTCCCTGTCGTACTCGCGCTCGCCGTTGGTGTAGTGGCGGACGACTGCGTCGATGAAGACGTTGCCGGGGCCGGTGTCGAAGTCGTAGCAGGCGTCGATGCCGCCGTGCGAGTCGGGAGGGATGAAGCAGACGTTGGCGATGCCGCCGATGTTCTGGCATGCGCGCAGCTTGGTTGGGTGGTGTAGCAGCAGAGCGTCGAAGAAGGCAATTAGGGGAGCGCCCTGGCGGCCAGCAGCCTGGTCGCTGACGCGGAAGTCGGTCACGGATGTGATGCCGGTGCGAGATGCGAGGAATGAGCCCTCGGCCATGGTGAGGGCACTGCGGACTTCACCTGGCTCGGGCATGGAGAGCAGCCAGATGGTCTGGCCGTGGGAGCCGAGCACGTCGATGGAGGAGAGGTCGACCTCGTAGTCCTGGCAGAACTGCTTGACGGCGGCCGCAAAGGTCTCGCCCAGGATGACGTTGACCTCGGACAGCTCGGAGGGCGAGGTCTTGTTGTGCAGGATGATGTTCATGACCCGCTTCTTGATAGTTTGCTCAAGGGGGATTTCTCCGTACTGGAAATATGAGCGTCTGCGGCATACAGAGTGTTTGTCCATGGCAGCTTACCTTGAGCAGCTCAAAGTGCATGGGCGACTCGGGGGTCTCCTGGCGAAAGTGGCACAGGGCACAGTCGATGCCGTCCTGGGCAGTTAATACCGACTACTGTAGTACTGTAAAGAAGTGTAAACATACCATGGACGTGCCGCTGTTAAGGCCGAGCACGGTGAGCTCGAGAGCATGGCTGGAGGGGGCAGCCATGGTGTGATGCAGTTGAGTTAGGAGTCTACGACTACGCAGCTAAAGAAGTCCAAGACGACGACGAGTCTTACTCTTATCTGATCTGAAACAGGCACTGAGACTGAGACTGACGCCCGGAGAACCCCCGACGGTTTGGCCACCCTCAGAGTCTTCTGCCTGAGCGCGTAACCGGCTATCTGGTAGAACGGCTATTCGGCTAAGTGGCTGTCGCTTAAGTTGTTGAGTCTATTCCTAATTTCCATTTCTGCAGATTCTGACGAACCCTCCACTTTTCTGCCCCATCCCTGCCAATCCCTGCCAATCCCTTGCCCTCATGTTGCCTCTCTCTTCAAGGTCTTGCGCTACTGGCCCAGGCCCGTGCTGTCGGTTCCAGATCTTGCGCCCACCGTGGTGGCTTGATCTCCCCGGGTTTTCGTGATGGAGCTGCACGACTGATCCTGCCGTAGTCAACTACCCCGTCTCTGAAGCGCGTCCCCAGGTTGAGCGGAGCTGGAGTCCCTGGAGCCGGATTCAATCGCGTCCTTGGCTTATTTGGTATATATACATTCTTTTGACCCGCGCTCGTCCACCCGGAGTTCGAGCTCGCCCACGACCTCATCGGCACCATGGGCTACACCACTCTCTGGCGGCGTCTCTCGCCGCGTCAGCTCAATGTCGCGATCCAGGTTTTCTCGTTGGTGTGTATTTTCTTCGAAGGATATGACCAGGGTGTCATGGGCGGCGTCAACGCCGCGCCTTACTATGTGACTGAGGTTGGGATTGGCGAACCTGATGGCACTGTGACCGACACCACCCACCAAGGCGGCATCGTCAGTGTTTATTATCTCGGATGTATCTTCGGCTGCTTTGCTGGTGGCTGGCTGGCTGATCGCATTGGCCGGATTAATGGCCTGTTCATCGGCGCAGTTTTCGCGCTGATCGGGGGCGCATTGCAGGCTGCGATTCAGAGCTCCGATTTTATGCTGGTTGCCCGAGTGGTGACTGGTATTGGGACTGGAGGTGCGAGCCTTCTTATCAATTCTTTATAGAGAAATACTGACTGGACAGCGTTGACTGGTATTACCCCTGTGCTGGTGTCTGAGACTTCGTCTGCCGAGCACCGCGGTGGTTTCCTTGGTTATGTCTTCATCGCCAACTGTAAGTTGATTTAATACCCGTTGCATATATCTGTCTGACTCTGTAGACCTCGGAATCTCGGTCGCGTACTGGCTGTCTTTTGGTCTTGCCTTCATCAACAACGGCTACTCCGACATCAGATGGCGTTTCCAACTCGCCTTCCAGTGCATTCCGGCTCTCGTGCTGGTGGCCTTCATCAAGATGCTCCCCGATAGTCCCCGATACTATGCATCGGTCGGTCGCAACGAGGAAGCGCGCGATCTGTTGACTAGGATCCGCCGCCACAAGGCCACCCAGGAGCAGATCGACCGTGAGTATATGGAGATTATCGCGGTCGCGCAAGACAGCCAGCGCAGCTCGCCAATTCAGTTTGTCAAGATCCTCATCGGCAAGGGGAACCGACCGGGGCTTAATCTTGGTCGTCGCGCCTGGCTGTGTGTTTGGCTCCAGATCATGGCTTCCTGGACTGGTATCACGGTATGCACCTGACCCAGCGTTATGTCTGTCATATCTGCTAACACTCACAGGCCATCACGGCATACTCGCCCACTCTCCTCAGCCAGGCTGGGTACAGCAGCCTGACACAAAACGGTCTGGCGGGAGGAATCAACACCATCGGCATCATCGGCACCATAATCAGCGCGCAGATTGTCGACCGCCTCGGGCGAAGACTGTGCTTGATGTTCGGCGCCCTTAGTCTCTTCGCCGTCGAGATTGTGGTACGTTACAGTTCTACTCCCACAAACTTGTGAGCCCCATACTGACTGAACTAGGCCGGCTCCGTCTACGAAGCCTCCCTCCACAACCCCGAAAAAGCATCCAACTACGCCCCAGCGGCCGTCGCAATGCTCTTCCTCTTCAACCTCGGCTACGCCGCGACCTGGGGCACAGTGGCCTTCCTCGTCCCCACCGAGATCTTCCCATCCGACCTGCGCGCGCAAGGCAACGGCTTCGGTATCACGGGGTGGGCGATTGGCGTTGGAATGACGACGCTGGTCAACCCGATTATGTTCGACAGCCTGAAGAGCCGCAGCTACTTCCTCCTGGCTGGACTTAACCTGCTCTGGATCCCGATCGTGTATCTGTTTTACCCCGAGACGCGCAACCGGTCGCTTGAGTCGATTGATGCGCTGTTTTCGACGAAGAGTCCGTTTTATTGGGATATGGAGCGCGCGTATCGGATGCATAGTGATGTGCTTGCTGAGAAGGGGGTTACTAAGGTTGGTGGCGAGGGCGATAAGGCTGCTGAGGGGAGGGAGGCTCCCTCTGAGTCTGACCAGGGTATCATGGCTTGAACAGGATATAAATATAGGTAATGACTGGGCTTGGATTGGGCTAGCGTTGATGGTTTAGTTGTGAATGGTGTATAATTTAAAATATATTAATTGGCGGTTGTCATTTGAATTAAAGAGATAAATTCTGGAATTGAATCTGCCTTCGAGGATAGACTTGTACAAGCCATACCAGCTAAATAACGGGCCAATTCCAATACATTTGTCGGGTCCCACTATTTGTTCCTAGCATTGCCTGTAAGACTGCATGTTCATAGGCAGCCAGTCCATTATCTTCTGCCTGATCTGTATAGCAGGTACGCAATAAGTGGGAAAGGTGATGAATGGTTCATGGAGCTCCTGATCCCCACAGTGTCAGACTTGACCCCAGCCCGTGAATGGCCTGTGAATGGTTCATGGAATGCAGCCAGCTCCAAAGGATTGTTCAGCCAGCCCATCGACGATCATCGAGGGGTTCGTGCCTCGAGGGGCCGATCCTCTCCCGACTCCTTCCATTACTCCTGTCCTTGAAGGTGTTTCTGTAATATATTTGTCCTGATCATTCAACAACTTGTTCATGCTGTCATCGATTCATTAGAATGGGACGGGTCATCTGGGTCCGCCGGTGACAGAGCCAGTGGGTCTTTCTGACTGCTGTGCTCCTGGTCTTCTGTTCACGGTTCGTCGCGAAGCAGTCGATCATTGCAGATCGTGTGTCCATTGCAAGTAATTGGTCGCGTGAGGAGCACCTCATCTGGGCGAAGCCTGTAGACACTCGACAGGATAGGTGGCTGATGTGACGGAAAATCCCTCCTCTTGAGTTCCTTTCCTTCAATCACAGATGAGAGCTTTCCTCCTTGCAGTAGTGCGAGTTTGTTCGAGTGGCCCAGGACACATTGACATCACTGCTGCATACATGATGCTATTTTGTAGTAACAGATCGACATCAGTACTAATATAACGGTTAACCCCATGGAGCTGTACCTCCAGCATGCGCTCCGACGAACATCCCGCTTCACTGGGAGCAAAGTGATCTAGACGTCTTATATCCACACCTATCAAGATCCGGGACGCAGCCCAACAGCCCGGCTGGCAATGCAATGCGAGTACCCTACGATCCGATCCTCCCCCTGCACGCACGACTGCGTAAAGAGCGAGCGCGCCCCCCAAGACCAGTCCAGCTCGATGGAAAACTCTACGACGTGATGGGCGTGAGCCCCTCCCACGAACTGCTCCTGCGAGACCAGCGCGCAATGCACCAAGACATGCGCATAGAGGAGTTCGCGGGCCGCCCGGCGATTCTCGACGGTGTGCCCTGGCGTGTCGTATCGCTGGAAGCTGCTCCGGATATGCACATGCTAGACACGACGCTGCAACTGATCAACCCGAGAGACCCGCCGTCTATGTTCACGGTGGCTAGTGCGGACTTGACGCGCGTGCTGTTTCCAGGCGAGAATGGCTTGCATGTCCTGGGGCCGTTGAAGCATGGGATTATACGGATGGCTTCTATGGTACCGCGGACTGAGATGCCGATGCCGCTTCGTCGCGGGGACCAGTTCGAGGCTCGTCTGCGTGGCTGTGAGCTGGATGGTCCGTATATAATTCGCGTGGGAGATGGCGGCCAGCTGGTTGCCACCGGTATACCATACAACGGGACCGAGCAGAGTATTGTAATCGACCCGGCGCAAGTTGCACCGCGCTATGAGAGTGTGATGTCTCTCGATTTCGAGGCCAGCTTTGATGTCGATGCTTTCCTGTTCCGAGAAGACGAGCTCCGTAGCCAGGCCACGATTGTTGGGAGGAGTCGGAATGGTAGATGCTCGCTGGATCCGCTGCTGGGGAGTCTGCCCCCTGGCACATTCCCTCTATTGACCAACGGTGCCGAGCATCTCGCCGTGTTTGAGCAGTTCATCCGAGACCATGCGCAGCCTGTGGACAGCATCGAGGACGCACCTCGCAGGCTGACCGTGTTCAACCTCTCCATGAGCAACCAGGGCGATGCGCGGCCTGTTCTCAATGCACTGTTAGACTTCCGGATCCAGAACCCTGACGCTGAGATGTCGATTGTCGCATCGAAGCTTGGACCGACCGAGTTCCAGGAATCGCCAGAGTACCACCGGTATCTAAACGTCCTTGCTGATAACGAAATCCATGTGAATATGTTTACCACCCCTGCCGGCGGACCTCGCCAGGTCATGCATGCCAAAGGCATCATCATCGACACCCATGTGCTCTTCAGTACCGGAGCCGTCATGGACACACGACCCATCGACAAGGCGGATTTCTCCATCGAATTACCCCCTGCGGCTGCAGAAGCGTTCCAGCGGTACACAGATGAGGCCATCCATGAAGACGCAACCGACGAGCGCCGCGCAGAACTGGCTTCCGAGCTCGCGAGTCTCGGAGTGGTGATCAACGACCCAGTCGCGGGCTTGACGTATATCAGTCGTGCGCAGGACGCCCTGATCCGCGGCGCGTCGCGGAGCCTGATGGTCAGCATCTCCGAGCTCGTAGACCCCAGGGTAACGCAGACGCTGATCGACCGCGCCGCGAACGGGGTGGACGTGCATCTGCAGGTCCGCGAGGTCGACCCTACATCGGCGCTGCTGCTCACGGACGCCCTCTTGCAGTATCGCCAGACCCTGCGCGTCGAGGACACGAGCTGGTGGGAGCCAAGGCCGCATTTTAATACTATCGTCGCGGACGGGGATACTGCGTACCTGGGGACATCGTATCTATGGCCCACGCAGTGTCATATGGTGCACCAGGGCCGGTCGTTGGAGAACGGGGTGCTGCTGCAGGGCGATGCCACGGCGAGTATGCTTATGCAGCTTGACCAGCTCCGGATCCGGGCCTATGGCAATGAGGATATCTGCCCGGTGTCTGTGGACGAGGCGTTGGATGCGTGGAGGTGGCAGCGTGGTATTATCAAGCCATGTATCTTTCCCAAGTATACCATCTGTCTGGAGGCGTGGCCATCTTTAACAGGGAATCAAAAGATTGCTGTTTAAGTAGAACATTTATTAGGTCGGTTATCGCTGTAGTATTCAAGATACAATGTAAGGCTGTAGTGGTAAGCTGAGGATTGAAACAATAGTTATACTGCTGGTTATACTGCACCTGGATATATCTGGAACAGTCAAACAATTCAACCAACTACGCATTGATAGAGTATATAGAGGCGCCAAGAATATTCACCGCTACTGATACTCAATGGCAAATAAGAGGCCAATTAGGAGGCTCGAATTAGATTGAGCGGTGGGCCAGTCCATCAATCATGAATCGTCATATTTGTAGACCCTAAAATCTCACTGAGTCTCGTCAAACTCACCCCCATCACTCCCATCACTCCTTCACTCTTTCACACATCACTGCAATTATCGCCAAAGACATGCTCGCAATGGAGACCGGCCTGCTAGGGGTAGGCGTTTACTGCCTCATCCCTGCAGCCCTGCTCTATCTCATCAACGCGACATTCTTCCGCGCCCCGACCATTAAAGGTGTCGCCTATATACGAGAACCACCAGGGAAGACCAGCTTCAGCTTAATGACGCGCCTGGCCTATCTCACAGACTGCGAGTCGCTGTTCCGTGAAGCCCAGGAGAAATACCTGAAGAAAGGCGAGGCGGTGGTCCTGCCTGGCTTTGGACTGCGCTGCGAGCTGGTGTTACCCGGTTCCTCGCTGCGATGGGCGAACGCGCAGCCGGACAGTGTGCTGAGTGTGGACGAGGCATTTGTGGAAATCGATCAGGCGGATTATAGTCTTGGGGACGCGAAGTATATTAAGAATCCGTGGCAGGGGATGCTGGTGAAGACGGAGATGAATTCCGTGTTGGAGAATATTGTCGCGGCGCTGAATGAGGAGCTGGGCGTTGCGTTCGATGCGCATTTTGGTGTCGATGGGGAGAATTGGAAGGAGATTGACTTGCTGGCGACGGTCAGGATGGTTGTTGCCCAGGCTGCGAGTCGGTTTACCGTGGGATTGCCGTTGTGTAAGTGTCTGATGGCTGGGTATACATGTATACTAATCAGCTGCAGGTCGAAACCAGGAATACCTCAACGACTGTCTCGATGCGGTCGATGGTTGCCTGATCACCGCTGGAGTGGTTAGCGGGCTGCCTACTATACTACGTCCATTGCTAGGCCCTCTGGTTGGTCTCAAGGCCAGACTGGCGAACAGACGAGTGCGAAAACACTTCCAACCGCTTTACTATGAGCGTATCAAGACACTCGAATACAGTA
The DNA here is from genome assembly GCF_016861865.1 of Aspergillus puulaauensis. Taxonomy (NCBI): domain Eukaryota; kingdom Fungi; phylum Ascomycota; class Eurotiomycetes; order Eurotiales; family Aspergillaceae; genus Aspergillus; species Aspergillus puulaauensis. Next base: position 351,942 of record NC_054860.1, on the reverse strand, counting down.
AAGACGACCCAGCACACGTCGAACCGCAGGACCACATCCAGATGATGCTGCGGTACGCGCATCAGAAAAGACCCAACGAAGTATACGACTTGAAGAACATCGCCACACGCCTGACAGCGGCGAACTTTGGCTCGATGCACCAGACGAGTATCCAGGTGACGAACATGCTGCTGAACATACTTGGCTCTGACGAAGAGTACAACACCATCGCTGTTCTCCGGGACGAGGTCGCGCAGATCCTAGGTTCCGATACGCAGTGGAGCAAGGCCCAGGTCTCCAAGATGGTCAAGGCGGATAGTGTCTCGCGCGAGACAATTAGACTGAACTCATTTGGCGGACGAGCAGGGTTTCGCAAGGTGGTGGCCGACGGGGTGAGAACAGATGCAGGGCTGGAACTGCCCAGAGGCAGCCAGTTCTCGTTCCTGAGCCAGCAGGCGCATGTCGACGGGGCTGCATACGAGGATCCCCTCAAGTACGACCCGTTCAGGTTCTCGCGCATTCGAGAGGCGGACGATGCAGCACAGACTAGCGCGTTGAGCTTTGTGTCGACGGGGCCGCATTATCTTGGGTTTGGACATGGGCGGCATGCTTGTCCTGGGCGGTTTCTGATTGACTTTGAGCTGAAGATGATTATTGCGTATGTTTTGAGCAACTATGATGTGAAGTTTCCAGAGGAATATGGCGGAAAGAGGCCTCCTAATCGCTGGATGGCGGAGGCTGTGGTCCCCCCTGCTGGTGTGAAGGTGCTGGTACGACGGTCTTCGCTATAGTATCAGATGAATTGATTGCAATGGATATTTTATTCGAAAAATTCATAACTCCGCCAGAATAGGAACAGCAGAATAAGAACAGGATGATAATGACATATAATGCAACTATAGAGAATCCAAATCTAACGCCTCCTGAAGCAATGCAAACGGACTATCGTCGTCCAATTCCTCAACATCCCAGTCCTCTACAACACCCCTGCCCTCCAAGAACGCCGCCAGGTCCGAGAGTCGCGGGTGCAAGAAGATATCAGCAACAGCCAGGCCAGCAAGAGCTGGATCCTGGCGACTCGTAGCAGAGATATGCATCGCCACCACTGAATCCCCTCCCAGCTGGAAGAAGTCGTCGTCTGCCCCAATGGTGTCGACTTCAACTCCTAGGGAATTTGCCCATACGCGCTGCAGCGCCTTCTCCATTTCCGTCGATGGAGGAACTCGTGCCTCGCGCACTTCGCCAGCGAAGTACTGCTCGAGTTCAGACGCGGGCATATCTTCAACCATCTGCCGGATAGCCCTTCGATCCAGTTTGCCGGATACAGTCAATGGGGTGCTGTCAACGGGTATGTATAGCCCAGGCACCATGTAACTAGGCATCTGCGAGGCCAGTGTCTTCTTCAACTGGGAAAAGGTCTCAGCATCAGGTTTCTTCCCATCTTCAAACTGAATCACCGCAGCAAGACGCATCTGCCTGTCTCCTCCGCGCGAGATGGCAACCACAGCTACATGCTTGACGTCCGACAGATGATGTCCAACCCAGTGCTCGATCTCACCAATCTCAACGCGCTGTCCCCGGATCTTGATCTGCGTGTCGATGCGGCCTAGATACAGTATCTTTCCGTCCTCTGTCTGTTTCCCCAGGTCTCCTGTGCGATAGACCCGACAATCCGAGAGCCCAAACCGCGCGGCGAATTCAGGATTGCGGATAAACGCAGCGTCTGTTTTAGCTTTATCTCCCAGATATTCCCGGGCGAGACCTGGTCCCTGGATGAGAATCTCACCGGGTGCACCGACTGGGCTGAGACGCTGCGGGTTCGTGGCATCGGCGATCCAGATGCGAGAACCCATCCCGAAGCCGATGCTCTGGGCGTCTGCGAGATCAGTGATCGGTCCGTTGCAGGTTGAGTTTATGGAACACTCGGTTGGGCCGTAGACGTTAAGAACATCGGCGTGTTGGTACCATGTCTCGACGACGGCGTCTTGGATCTGCTCACCGGCGAGAACGAGCAGTTTCAAGCTGGGGACTTGGGAGGGGCTGAGGAGGCGCGCGACAGTCGAGGTCAAGTTCGCGAAGTTGACGGCCATGGACTTCATTGTTCCGGCCAGGTTGCTCATTCTGTCTTCTTCGGATGGAACGCAGACTGTTCCACCGCTGACGAGCGTGGTGAAGTAGTCTTGAAGCACGGCGTCGAAGGTATGTGCTGCGAACTGGATTGTGCGTGTATGCGTGCCCAGTCTGAAGCGGGCACCGTGGGTTTTGACGGCCGTAGATAGATTTGAGTGTGTGAGGACGACGCCTTTTGGCTGGCCGGTTGACCCAGAGGTGTAGACGATCCAGGCAGCGTTGTCGGGGGTGACTGATACTGAGATAGACGACGGAACTGGCAGGTTGTCGAGGGTTTCAGCGCCGACGGGGAATAACGAGATATCATGCGACGAAATGAGCTCTGCAAGTCGACCGGCCTGCTTCGAGTCTACAAGGGCCACTCGCGCTTTGGTATCTGCCATAATCGTAGCAATGCGTGGAAGAGGATGGCCGACTCCCAGGGGTACAACAACTCCCCCAGCTTGTAAGACAGCCAGGAAGGAGACCATGGCCCAGACGGACTTGTCCATACATACAGGGACAGAAACCTCTGGTCCAACCCCTAGATGGACCAGGTGGCTAGCGAGGGTTGATGCATAGGAGAGCAGCTGCTCGTATGTCAAGGACCCGTCCCATGCTTCAATGGCCGTGGCTTGAGGCTGGGAGCGAGCAACAGATGCAACTAGACCATGCAGAGTCTCATTAAGGGGGCTGGGAAGAGGTTCCGAATTCCACTTCTGCAGTTGCTTGATATCCTCAACACTGAGCATCTCCAGATCCTTGATCTTAATGCTGCCCTGGCCCTGGACATGCAGCTGCTGCACCAGAGACTCAAACTGGCTCATCAGACGCATAACCTGCGCAGACGACACCATCTTCTCGTCGAAGCGGACATCAACATGGACAGACTGACCGGACAGCGTGCATTCTACGTTGAGACCGTAGCTGTCGAACTCATCCACAGCAACAAGATGGTCGTCGACCCCAGGGATTTTGAACTGTCTCTCGTCGTCGCTGGCTGGCTGCACAACGAAGAGATGCTTGAGGTCTATCGCAGCTGCGACCTCTGGAACTATCTTCCTGATCCGTTGCAGACCGGTGTGCTCGTAGGGAATCATCCCGACGGACTGCTGTCGCACGTCCTGTAGGAACTCTTGCACGCCCTGCTCTGGGTTGATAGGAACCCGCACGGGGACAGTCGTCAGCGTAGGCCCGGTGATATTCGTCACATCACGCACTGGGGCATTACGGCCCGAAAGCGCAACCGCGAAAACAGGGTCACTCTTTGTATACTGATGGACGACGAGCGCCCACGCCCCGCGAAGGAGGTCCGACAGCATGACCCCGGTAGAACCGCCGGCTTTGGCTAAGCTGATACCATGCTTATGGCGCTGCTGGGGACGAGGTCTGTAGTTTGCACTTGGGGAGGCAGGGAACTCGGCGCTGGCTTCGCCTGCGAGTTGTGTGCGCCAGTATGAAGCCGTTGCCTCGTGTGTCTGGGAGCGCTCGACGTACTGGATGAAGCGCGAGAATGAGGCTGCCGGGGCCAGCTCATGGCCCATGTATACATTCGCGACCTGCTGGAGAACGAGACCGCGGCTCCATCCATCGTATGTGCTGTGGTGGGCTGTCCATACGAAGAACCGTTGGCCGTCGGGCTGGGTGACGAGGGCGAAACGGTTCAGGGGGAGACCTGTTGCCATGCCTGTGTGTCTGTCGGATTCAAGGTATGCTTCCAATGAGGATGACTCTTGCCATTCGATCTTCCCAGGCGTGATAACAACCTGTAACGAGCCGGTCTCTGGTCCAGATACGATTCGCGTCCGCAGGGTTGAAGTCCTGTCAACGACTGTCTGCCAGGCAGCGCGGAATCGGTCCACGTCCACGGTATCAGCAAGAGAGAATGCCTGGCGGTCGATATACGCCGTTGGCTGCTGCGCCGTAAGGGCGATGAGACCCTCTTGAAGTGCAGTGCAGGGCAGGACTTCCTCGATCTGCTCCTTGGGCAGACCGCATAGCTCTGCAACCTGGACAAGCTTGCCGTCTTCCTCGCTGGAGCCAAAGCCAGCGTTCTCCCTCCACACACTGAACGGTTCTGGATCTGCCTCGTCATTCTCTTCTAGGACACGGTTCTCGACTACACGCGCGAGCTCCTGCAGACGGGGATACTCGAACAGATCCGCGACGCGAAGGACCAGCTCGACATCGCGAGCGACAGAGACGACGCGCATGGCAGCAACAGAGTCACCACCAATGTGGAAGAAGTGACTATCGGCGCTGACCTGGGATACATCAACACCGAGAGTCTTCGCCCACAGCTGCTGCAGCTTGTATTCGGTCTCTGTGGAGGGTTCCTTGTGCGGACCGCTGACCGCGAGATACTGCTGCAGCTGTGCGTCGTCTTGGTCGTTGATGAAGCGGGTTACGGCGCGTCGGTCGATCTTACCAGATAGATTCAGAGGGAGTTGTGAGACTGGTGCGTACATCGTTGGCGACATGTATGGTGGGAGATGCTCCAGCAGCGACGACCGCAGCTCATGGAGAGCCCCCGACAGCGACTCAGTCAGTGGCAGTAGCTGCGGCGGAGCAGGAGGATCCTCAGCATTATCAGCTGGATAGACATCGTCGCCGTGCTTGAAGAACTCGTTCTCCTCTTTGAATTCGATCGCTGCAACCAGGGACTTCTGCTCCTTTGCCTGTCCGCGCTCGATGACCAGCACTGCCACCCGGCGCACGTCCTTGAGACACTGCGTAATCCAGTACTCGATCTCGCCAATTTCCACTCGCTGTCCTCGGATTTTGACCTGCGTATCCCGTCGACCCATATGAACCAGCGAGCCATCTTTGTTTTGCCGGACGAGATCGCCTGAGCGGTACATTCTTCGCTGGCTGCCCTGGAACTGGACCTTCCATGCGGGATTGCGGGTCTCCAGGCCCTTGATAAAGGCCGGGTCGGTGATGAATGCTGCAGCCGTCTTCTCTGGGTCATTGAGATAGCCACGCGAGAGCATTGGGCCTTCAATCAGGAGTTCACCCGGTACGCCGACTGGGCAAAGCTGGTTTGGATCCGTAGGGAGAGTCACCCATAATCGCGTGCCAGTGGGATATCCAACATTCGCAGCCTGGGCAGGGTCTGTGACAGGTCCAGCTGCCACGGCGATGATAGTGCACTCTGACGGTCCGACGGAGTTGTAGACCTTCGCATGCGGAGACCACTTCTTCACGATGCCAGGGTCCATTGCTTCTCCGCCGGCTACAACGGTGCGGATCTCCGGCAGCTCAGCTGGGTCTAGGAGGCCGAGGACAGTGGGAGTCAGATTGACGTAGTTGACGGCGAGGGTCTGGAGAGCTTCAGTGAGGCTGTTCATGCGGCTTTCCTCGGAGAACACGCAGATGCAGCCGCCGTGGAAGAGCGTCATGACGATATCAGAGAGACTGACGTCGAAGGTGTAGGCGGCGAACTGTGCGGTGCGGGTTGTGCAGTTGACGCCGAACATGCCTCCGTGAGCGAAAACACTCGTTGAGATATTCTGGTGTAGCAGCACGACCCCTTTGGGCACGCCTGTGCTTCCTGATGTGTAGATAACCCAGGCAGCGTTGTCTGGTGTGGTGCCAGATACTGGTGGCTCAGACAAGCTGGGGAGAGACTCCAGCAGCTGCTGGTCCACTGTCAAGGTGGAGGTGCTTTCTAGCTCCAGGCCAGCGAGTCTCCCAGCGTGTTTCGCATCGACAAGAAGTGCCACTGCTGCGGTGTCTGTGAGGAGTCTCTTGACTCGAGCCCTGGGATGGGAAACGCCCAGCGGGACGACGATGCCACCGGCCATGAGAACCGCCAGCATGGACACAATAGTCCATTTAGACTTGTCCATACAGATACCGACGAACCTCTCAGGACCGACGCCAAGATCATTACGCAGATGGTGTGCCAGCGTCGATGCTTGCGATGTGAGTTCAGCATAAGTCAGATCTCCATCCCAGGAGTTAACAGCAGCAGCGCTCGGCTGGAGCTTGGAAATTTCAATGATCTTGTCATGAACACAGACCCGGCTGGGCTTGGGAATACTCGAGTTCCACTGGCTGATTTGGGCCTCGTCACTTGCGGAGAGGAGACTGATATTCGATATTGAAGCATCTGGAGAACCGAGGACTCCCCTGATTGCAGCCTCGAATGCACCCAACATCGCCGTAGCACTGTCCTTGTCAAGTCGTGAGCCCCAGTAGTCGAGGTCAATACACAGACCATCGGGACCGGACGTGATTCCTAGAGAGATATCGTACTGCATCCTGTTAGTGGTGGCCTTTATTGGTATGTATTGGTAGAGTAGGGCTTACATCGGTCGGGTTGGCCTTCCCTTCGATTGCAACCGACAGGTTCGCTCCCCGTACAGGACGATCGTCTATGGCATGTTGGAACGACATGGTCGTGTTACTTAGCTGACGCGCCGACTTGGATGTGCTGGTTGCAGACTCCAGAGGCGAGATCTGGGACAGCGCCTGTAGGGCGTCCTTGTGAAGTCGCTGCAGGATCGTGGACAATTCATCCGCTGCAGGCAGCTGGATCGAGCATAGAGAAGTCTGCACGATAGGCCCGATCACATCATGGACGCCGGGGATAGACATCGAGCGACCGGAGTTGACGTACGAGAAGCACACACTGTCTGTCCCTCCGTAGCATCGCAGCACGAGTCCCCAGGCCAGCTGGCACACTGTAGCGAGAGTCACGGAGTATCGGGCGCAGACAGACTGGACGAGGTGGGTGTCCAGAGGCACATCTACACTGACGGTGTCAAAGCCAGTCAGTCCCTCGTTTGGACGGTCCATTGGGACTGTCAGCGGAGTGATATCCAGGCTGGTATCTTCCTTCGCTGGTTCAGCCTGTCGTGAGGGCTCGTGGAGGTATGAGGTGACATAGTCACTGTATGATAATGAGGCTGGAGAGAGCTTGCCATCACGATAGGCGTCGCTTAGATCTCGCAGGAGAACCTCCGCCGATTGTCCATCCACCAGCACGTGTGATACATCGAGTTTCATATAGAGGTCGGAGGGGGAGGCTTGGACGAGCTGGACGCGGTGGGGGATCGTATGCGCCTCGAAGGTAACGGGGGTGTTGGCGTTGAACTCGGGGGAGGAGAGGTGCTCGGTGCCATCGTAGTATTCAATGGATGGAGTGATCTCGGCCAGGATAACCTGGTTATAGTGGCCCGGTCGCTGTGTGCTCTCGACCAGAGCTGTGCGAAGACTGGAGTGCCGTTTGACGACCTGAGTCCAGGCTTCTCCTAGACGCTGGGCGCTCACGGGGAGGCCAGGGTGTGAATGTGTGAATTTGAGTACAAAGCAGCAGGAGTATAGATGGGGATTCTGCAGCTGGCTGACGAGCATGCGGTCCTGAATAGCCGAACAAGGAACAATAGCTTGGACGACATGGTCTCGCGATGCAGAGACAGCAGACAGCTTGGCTTCAATCTCCGGCGAGATCTTGTCTACCAAGGTCGACCCGATCTCTGTGGTCGGTGTGAGAGTGCCCAGGTCCGGTACTGAGCTGTCCACGATGCTGCTGTCGGACGAGGCCTCTTCTGGAGGACCCTGTGCCAGCGAATACAGCGACTCGATGGTGCCAGCAGCCATGATATCGGCGATGTTGATGGTGATGCCTTGTGCACGACACTGGGCCAGCACCTTGATGGCAAGCAACGAGTCGCCGCCCAGTGCCAGGAACGAGCGCTGGGGGTCGACATCGTTCAGTTCAAGTTGCAGGACGTTGGCGCATATTCGCCTGATCTCAAGATGCAGCCAGGGCTGTGTAGACATCTTGGTAACGAATGTATGGGATGAAGAGAGAAAGAGGCTGGATATGTGAACGCTTCAAAATAAAATAAGAAAACAGGATAACGAGAGAATGCTGAGGACTGTCAGCTAGCCAGACAGCTGTAACTGCACATATCTCTTATTGCGATACTAAGACGCAATGTTTTATATCGTTTGTTCGCAGCATCTATAGACAATTAGACATCAATCAAAAGTCCCGGTGGCAGGCATTTGAAAAATACTAGCGCCTCCAGCTGAAATACAGAGCAGGAAAATTAATGTCGGAAATAAACAGAACAATCTACGAGGTGAGAGCTAAGAATCAGCTAAGGATCAGCCCCTTCAGGCGGACCGGGCCTCCACTGAGGCGATGCTGCGAACACCACTGCCCACAACGTGTTTTCGGGCTTCTTACTCCTTGGTGAAGGCCGAGATCCCGGGAGAACCTGCGCTGATGAGTCGATGCCGTTCTGCAGGAAGTTGCAGGAAGCTGCAGGCCAGCATGCACCCTGCAGCCCCAAGGATTCTGGCTAAGGATCAGGCTGACACTCAGCACTAACAATCTAGCCCTAGCGGATCCTGTTTGACTGATTGTTTACCCGATGGCATTGCTAATGGAATCTATAGCGACATGCCAGACAGCGAGGGGGCTTCGGGGATTCCCAATAATAGAACCATCTCGAGGGAGTTTGATTAACACGGAATGAGTGACTGCATATATAGGTAGACTGTTGCTAGCTGCCGCGAGGACTGTATTTCTCTTGCCATATACTCTAAATCCAACATATTCAGACGCTGGTTTGGTGCACGTTGATGTGCCCCAGCCATGTCTCCTCTTCTGTCTGCTCCCCCGGCGAAGACCCAAAACAAACTCAACAATGTCCTCAATAACGTTGCCAAACAATGCAACACATCGCCCGACCAAGTCCAAGATGTCTACCCTTGCACGCCGCTGCAGCAGGGCCTGATAGCCCTATCCGTGACGACCCCGGGCGCGTACATGGCACAGCATGTGTACAAGCTGCAGCCCGGGGTCGATCAGGAACGCATGAAACAAGCCTGGAGCGCCGTCTTCCAGAAACACGCGATCCTGCGCACGCGCATCCTGATGCTCGGAGAAAATGCCATGCAGGTGGTGCTGAAGCACGCGGTGGGCCCGTGGAGCGACTGCAGCGATCTGCAGGCATATCTCACAGCAGATCAAGCGATCGCTCTGCAACTGGGCGAACCACTGTCGCGACTGGCCATCTCCGCTTCCCATGTGGTCTGGAGTGCCCACCACAGCATCTACGACGGTTTCTCCGTCGAGCTTATCCTGCGTGACGTCGCCGCTGTCTACGCCGACGGGGATATCCCACAACGGCCCTCGTTTCGCCAGTTCATCCAGCGCACCTTCCAGCAGAAGCAAAAGGCGCAGACTGAGGAGTTTTGGAAGCAGAAGACTGCCCACATCGAGGATGTGGATTTGTTTCCCCGGCTGCCAGCTCCGACACACCGACCGCAGCCCAACAGCGTTTACGAGCGTGAGACGAGACTGTCGATTGAGGGCCCGTCAAGAGTCACTCTGTCGACCGTCGCAAACGCAGCCTGGGCCCTTGTGCAGTCCAGCCATCTCGGGGTCGACCAGGTAGCGTATGGAGCGACATTAAGCGGGCGCAACAGCAACATGCCAGATATCGACAAGGTCGTTGGCCCTACCCTTGCAACAGTCCCAGTGTGTCTGGACGTGAACCGCAACCAGCTTGTACGCGACTATCTGCAGGCGACGCAGGCTTACTTCACTGAGATAATTCCCCATCAGCACATCGGACTGCAGAATCTGAAGCGATTGAACGCGACTACGGCGGCAATTTGCAACTTCCAGACCCTCTTTGCGTTCCAGCCAGCAGGTATGGCTGAGTCGCAGCCATATAGCCATCTCCTTGCTGAGGAGAACGAGGCTGGAATCGATGCTGGTTTCTATAACTACGCCCTTACCGTGCAGTGCTCCCTTGCCGGGAATGGAACCTTTAAGCTGCTTGCTTCATACGACGACAGCCTGATATCGCAACCGCAGATGGAACGGCTTGTCTTCCAGTTCGAGCACATCGTCTCCCAGCTCATCACTAAGAACGGGACAGAAAAGCTGAAGGACATTGACATTATTTCTCCCCAGGACCTGGCGGTGCTTGATGCCTGGGATAGAATGGCTGAGCGATATCCAGCGCCATTACCCTTGGACGCAATCAGTCACTCCATCGCCGCTCGTCCTAATGCCACAGCTGTATCTGCCTGGGACGGCACCCTCTCCTACACACAACTCGACGCCCTCGCAGGGAGACTCGCCAGCTGGCTGGTCCAGAGCTGCAACGTCGGCCCAGAAACAGTGGTCCCGATTTGCTTCCACCGGTCGCAGTGGATGATCGTGTCCATGCTGGCAGCCCTGAAGGCCGGCGGTGCATTCCTCCTGCTTGACCCCATCTACCCAGAGCAGCGTCTCAACTACATGATGGACATGGTGCAGGCTAGAACCATCTTAATCTCAGAATCATGCAAAGAAAAGTTCACCACGTTCAATGGAACAGCCCAAGTCGTCGACGCTGCCTGGTTCGACACCCACACCGAAAAAGCCATCCCTCTTCCTCTAGAGAAGGACCTCCCTTCTGATCGCGCCATGTATCTCGTCTTCACATCCGGAACCACCGGCCAGCCAAAGGGCGTTGTGACCACCCACCAGAGCTACGCCGTAGGCGCAGCAGGACACATCCCAGCCCTCGGCCTAGACACAAACACGCGACAGCTGTTCTTCTCATCCCCAGCCTTCGACTTGAGTATCTACGAGACAATTGGGTCCTTAATGGCAGGCAGCACCATCTGCGTCCCAGCAGAGGAAGACCGGAACGGCAGCGTCGCGCCCGTTATACGGAATATGAACGTGAATATGATATCCCTGACTTCGTCGTACGCCCGTCATATGCGTCCTGAAGACGTTCCTTGTTTGAAGACGCTTGCCTTGGCGGGAGAGCCCATGGCGACGGACGTTCAGCGCGTCTGGGCCGATAAGCTTACTCTGCTGAATGCGTATGGCCCGGCTGAGTGCTCTGTTGTTAGTACTGTGAGACGCCCTGTCTTGATGGATACGTATTCTGCCAATATTGGTCCACCCACGGCGGGCAGGGCGTGGATCGTGGATCCGAAGGATCATGACTCCCTGCTTCCCATAGGAGCTACCGGTGAGCTGCTGATCGAGGGAGGGCATCTTGGTCGTGGGTACCTGAATGATCCGGAGAAGACGGCGGCAGCGTATATCTTTGATCCCCGCTGGGCGAAGACAAAGGGATCCGGACCAAGACGGTTATATAAGACGGGTGACTTGGTGCACTTTGATGAGGATGGGTCTATCATTATCGAAGGACGCAAAGATACGCAGGTCAAGATCCGAGGCCAGCGTGTTGAGATCGCAGAGGTTGAATACCATGTTACGAAGTTATTCCCCAAGGCTGCTGGGACTGCTGTCGAGGTCTTCAGACACGAGAGCCAGGTCCATCTCATAGCGTTTCTCTTCTGCGATGAAGAGACGTGGAATGGAGGTGATTCCTCAGAGAAGATCCTTCAGCGTCTGAGCACCCCTGATATAAAGACTATGTCGGATATCAAGCTCCAGCTCGAAAAGGTCCTCCCTCACCATATGGTACCTACTCGATACCAGCTGTGGCCGCACATGCCCACCTCGCTTTCTGGGAAACTAGAGAGAAAGGCACTACGAGAGGAGCTGCGTCGCCCGAGTGGAAATATCATCGAGCTCGACGAGACAAGTGCCGTCTTTCCTGACATTGATCCCTCAGACAGCGTTGCCCTCCGCCTCAACCAGAAGATCCTGGATCTCGCATCCGGCGAGAAGACAGCAGCCCTGGAGGGCCGGGACTTCCCCCTGTCTATTCTCGGCTTGGACTCAATCCAGCTTATCAGCATTGTGACATTCATCCGCAGCGAGTGGGGAACCAAGATGACAGTCGGCACATTATACGACCTCAAGCTCACCCTGACGGACCTGGCAGACCTGATCAAGGGCCCGCAATCAGGCAGGACAAGTCCGGCTGTACCAACTCTTGACTTGTCGAAAGAGCTGCAGAGCGTGTACCGGGAATTAACACGCCGGTCGGAATCCGTCAAGCATAAACGAAGGGTCTTCCTGACTGGTGCAACCGGGCTGCTAGGCTCACAGATCCTGCGTCAACTCCTCGCCGACCCCAGCGTGCAGCGAGTAATCGTGCATGTGCGCGCAAGCGATGCCACCAAGGGCATGGCCCGCGTTGTATCTACTGCAACATTAGCCAAATGGTGGTCCCCTTCCTACGCAAGCCGGGTGGAATGCTGGCCAGGGGATCTTGCAATGCCCCAGCTCGGTCTCCAGTCTGAGCAGTGGCGGATGCTCTGCGGACTAGGAGAGCCGGAGACCCGAGTCACCTCAATCATCCACAACGGTGCAGCCGTGCAGTGGCAGGCACCGTATCAGGCGCTCAAGGCTGCGAATGTGGACTCTACCGTGGAACTGTTAACGGCTGTAGCGCAGTGGGCAGAGCCTGGTAGTTTCACGTTCGTCTCGGGAGGGTTGAAGAAATCCCCAGGGCAGGACTTTGAGTCGTTCCTGAAGGCCCTGGAACAGGCGAACGGGTACAGCCAGAGTAAATTCGTTGCTGAGGAGCTGGTCTCGCGCTTTGCGGGCCATCAGTCTGTCCATCGAGTCTCAATTGTCCGTCCCGGTTGGGTTATCGGGACTGAGCAGGATGCTGTCCCGAATACCGATGATTTTCTGTGGAAGCTAGTCCAGGCCTGTATCCAGATTGGAGCTTATCCTGCTGAGGGAGGAGAGCAGTGGTTGACCGTTGCTGATGCTGAGGAGGTATCAACTCGTATTCTGGGCACCACATTTGCAGCCAGTGGTGACTCTCCATCCGTTGATAATGTGGACAATGGTACCACGGTCTCGCGCTTCTGGGAGCTAATCAAGGAAGCAACAGGCATGAAGCTGACCCCGATGACCGCTGAAAGCTGGAAACAGGCTGCGCAGGACTTTGTTTCTCGCCAGTCGAACCAGGCGCCGTTTTTGCCGGTGCTGGCTATGCTGCAGGATCCCCAGATGAGCTTTGGGGTGAAGCAGCCCGCAGATGCAAGACCGAGTGGCCAGGTCGATGCTGCAATGAAGAGCAATGTCCGGACTCTCGTGGAAGCTGGCTTCTTCTCTGAGTCTCCGAGTGCAACTGCTGCGGCGAAGGTGTTTACCAGATCCCGTGTTAACGAGGCTCGACCGGGGTTGTTTCTTTAATTATGTATATATCTTGCCTTTCTTACATCTTTGATATACTCAGTTTACTTCTACTTTAACTTGACCTTGTATTGTTTCTTTTATTGTGATACAATCTCTTTACCAGCCTTTAAGTTGAAGTTTTGATAATTTAAAAAGACGATATCAGACATTGCATCTGAATTCATATGTACATAGAAAATATAACTGCAGTCTTAACCTAACACGTATTCACTTGGTCGACAAGATCAGATAAAAAGATGAAACAGAATGAAAAGAATGAAACATGAAAACGACAACAGATTGAGCATCTACTCTAAACCCATCCCCATCCCATTCACCAAGCCCTCACCGTCTCCCCCATCTGGCACAAAGTAGAATTTCCCAGGCCGGCCCTGCCGCCTGAGTATCATGTTGAGCAGATCTGACAGCATCAGCTCCTGCCAGTCCTCTGTGTCGTATCCCGGCTCCATCATGTCCTCCTCCACCACTGTAACAACCCCGCCAGGGTCTTTGCCTGTTGAAGACGAGACAGAGTCGAACTCAGACGGTGCCTGTATTTGAGTAACGTCTGAATGTTGCGATTCAGCTCTGGATACAGCACTAGAGCTGGTGGACCTCCGGCCAGAGAAGAATGAACGGCCACGACGTGAGATAGGTCTGCGCGGGCTCCGCGATTTCCGCCATCGGTCTAGCTTTTCAGACGCCAGGAGAGGCTCTTCAGTAGATGGCAGCGGTGTTGATGTGGCTGCCGTAGCCAGCGACGGCGTCAACAAGGGCGTCTGGATAGGTGTCTGGTCTGGCGAGTCGTGGTAATCCAGTGATGGAACGCCCTCTTCAGGAATACTGGTGGGAAGGCTAAAGTACGAGCCATCACCGACAGACCGGATAAAGTCAACCACAGCCTCGTGGTATTCAGCACCGATGGGGATTGCGTGAGCCCCTGGATGCATGATTTTCCGCCGTCGAGCTCCCCCAATCTGTGCTTTGTCTACTGCGGCGGCCATCTCAGATGGCACGACGGGGTCGAATTCTCCCATGAAGTGGAGGAAGGGGGTCTCGATGATGGGGTTTTCGTAGAAGGCGGAGAAGACGGGGCTGACGCCCATGTAGGCGCCGTATGTGATGCCGAATTTGAAGGGTGGGTGATCGAGGTCTTTGTAGGGCTCTGGATACCGCACGGCATCTGGGAATGTGGCGGCGTATTCTTCGAATCTTTGGCGTCGTCGAGGTCCCTCAAGGAGAGATGCAACCATGCCCCCGACTACGGAGCCTTGGGAGAAGCAGATGATGCCGTCAAAGGGGCCTTCTGTGCGTAGTATCTCGGCTACCCTGTTAATGCTGTCGAGCAGGCCTGTTGGTGGATCGTCTTCGTGTAGCCGGAACCAGGCATGGGTGTCGATTTCGTCTGGGTCTTTGAAGGTATCGGATCTTTCTCTTTGGATGTCTTGCAGATAGTCCAGTCTGTCCGAGACTTTGTATGAGATTTCTCCCGTTGGGAAGTAGAAGGAGGCATTTGGGAACGCTATCTGGATGTGCTGCTGCAACCGGTGCGTCTTTCTTTCGAAGACGGGCCCCGTTTGCGTGTGGCCGTGGAGACAGAGAATGCGCATCTTGCTGAATCTGATATGATAGGCAGGTGATCTATGGAGGGGGAAAGATGGAACGAGCGTTATAGAGACATATATCCAGCAAAGTGCAGAGGTACTTCGGTTCTGCGTCAGACAAGCGAGTGTGATATCCAGCCCAGCACAACCACTTGGCCGAATTACAAATTATATCGAGCTATAAGTCCCTCATGCCTTGATGCTGTTAGCCGTCGAGCAGATTACAGCAGCTCCTTCGCCTCGTTCTCCAGTCATCTTCATGCAAACACCATCTACTAACAAGATACTATACAGCTGCTGTCAGCAGGATGCACCAAGGAAAGTCACCAAGGAACAGCCGTCCGCAATTAGAGTAAAATACCGTTCAGGCTCCCCAAGACGAGTTTGCAAATCTGCAATACACGATCGCGAGGAATCGCCCAGGCCTATCAAGACCCAACCGTTGGCACGGGTAAACGATCCAGCATCTCCCTCGCACGCCAGCTGCGCCTCTACTGCTTAAACCCACTACTTGAATCCACTGCATGAACCCACATGGCTTGAAGGATCTGTATGCCACCGCGTTCCAGGCATTTACTCAACGCCACCGGCAGACTTTGCAGAGCTCGATCACCTCAGCCCATCGACTCATCGAGGGATGCGAAGCCGGATCCACTACCAAGGCGGGTTTGACCGCCTGTCAGACGGCCAGATGCCGTGACGATGGGCCCGAAGCTCTTTTACTTTACTCTGAGTGCAGCTGTTTTACCCTGGGGCTGAAAGCTCATGTTGTGAAGCAGGCAGGGCTTGCTCCCCACTCCCCCCACTGAATAAGCTGATGCAGTTACCAGTTAGTTGCCACCGACATTAACAACCACATGGGCAGACTCCTCACTCTCAGCTGGCATTGGGGGCTGAAAGCACGTACTTTGCCGTGGCCCACAATACTCCGGAGACACTCGGCGTGCGACTCGGTCGAAACTCGCAGTCGCACGGTGCGGGCCCGACTGCGTATTGGCATGCAGCTGCAGCAGGACGAATGAAAGAGCCGTAATCCAACACATCGGCCTGCGGAAACAGTAGGTGGGGCTAGCTGGGACATTTGCTCCTGCTCGGTATTATGATCCGGATATCGTGGCATCCGGCTAATGTGGTATGTGGCAAGCAGATGCCAGACTGTCTCCCACGTTTCGTTATTCCAGAAACAAAGCACGCACTTAATTAATCCTTTCAATAACATTAACCTACGAGCTGGCTAAAGTAGCTAATCCTTCTTCAAATCGACGATCTGCTCGGATACCCCGTCCCCCGTCACCACCAGCATCTGCAAGTGATCCCCAACCTCGATGTGCCTCTCCGTCGCCCCCTGATACGCATCTCGCACCAGCTGCTCCGCCGTGTGCTGGTCTAGCCTCCCCAGGCGGGGGACCTGGCTGTCCAGGAACGGCAGCATCAGACTACTCGCCTCCCCGGCCGCACAATGCGTGCGCTTCTCAATACACCCCGCCGGGTCGTAGTAGTACACTGCCCCCTCCCCATCTGCATCCAGCCCCGCGACCATAGTCTGGAGTTGATACGGGAAGAAGCGCTTCTCATAGAGTAGAGTCGAGACGCGCTGCGCGCAGGCCCGGAGACTGATATTGCGGCCGTGCTGGTACTTGTACATGGCGGCGATGTGGTCGAGTTTCTCCTTCAGGGCGTGCCCGTCGGCAGCGAACCCGATCACGGAGATCACGATTGAGGAGCGCTCGGCGTCTTGGATTGTGAAGACCTTGGGCTCGTACCGCGTGTTGATGTTGTAGCCGGCGGTTGAGCGGGTGTCGCCGGCGAGAATCGCGAACCCGGGGCCGGAGATGCCGAGTGTGGCGCCGCCGTTGCTGGTGTATCTACGATCGTTAACAATGTGAACCTTTGTAGAGTAGGGTGTAGAGTAGGTGTAGAGTAGGGTTATAGTGGAGGCATACGGGTAGAATCTAGTTTCCTTTGCCATGGTGTATGTCTCGCTAGAACGGAAATAAGAACAGCAAAAAAACCGAACAACGAAAATAAACTGGAAACAAAGTTCTTCTAGAGCTAAGAGCAGAGCAAGAGCAAGAGCAGAATAAATGCGTAATATCGTAACAGGCACTAGGACTGGTCGGTGTGATCTTTCGGCCTTACCGGACGTCTTCCGAGGGCTGGAGTGGGCAGCACAAGAACAAACCCAGCCGGCGTATATAAGCACGACGCTGTCAGCAGGCAGAAGACACCACGTCAATCACGCAGTCTGCAGGGCTCTGATTCGCGAGCGCGTCTTGAACCAGCAGCGCCGGCATAAGCGCTAGTGGGAGCAGCGTCAAGGCACACCTGCACGATCGGCCGCCGGCTGAAACGCCTAAACAGAAGAAGTTAAGACTAAACAGAAGAAGTCAAGACCAAGACGTAAACCGGTTCGAGTTTGAGTTGGAATTCAGGCTCCACTTCGGGCGCGGTGCATTGCGTGATGGATTCGTGAAGAATCAGGACTTGGATTCGAACAGCAAGACAAAGGGTACTATGTACAGAAAACACGCTGAAACCACAAGACAAAAGAAATGTAGGATATATCATCGACTGTGAATATCATCGACTCCCCCATAACACACCCGGCGAGTACAGGTCCATCTGGCCCCAGTCAAAGTCGAACGGCGGCGAGGGCACATTCAGGGGCGGATAGAAGGAGGCCGTCGACGCGAGCAGAGGCTGAGCGTGCTGGGCCTGCTGGACCTGCTGCATCTGCACCTGCACCTGCATCTGCATCTGGAGCATCAGCTGCCTCGGGCTCAGTCCGCAGGTTCCAGACTCCCTGTGGAAGTTCCGCGCCGTCGACCGCGTGAAGACCCGCCCACAGTCCGGGCAGGGATGGACCTTGGCCTGCCCGTTCTTCTCGCGCAGGTGTCGCCGGTAATTTCCCAGAGATGAGAATTTCCGCCCCTCGCAGCCATGGTCCCAGCAGCGCACCTCCATCAGGCTGCCCGTGCCAGAGCCACTGCCCGGGGATTTGCACGGCCGGTCTCTGGCTCTGTCGGGGTGGGCGTGTCGGCTCTGGCCGACTCCACAGCGCTGCACGCGTCGGGCAGTGGGTCGCCCTGGGCCAACGTTCTGGGGGCCGTTTTGTGGAGTTCGCTGGGGGCTTGGTTCGTTGCACTTGCGACTGTCGTCTGTCTGGCTGGGGAGGGGCCAGAGCCAGCTGGCGGGGGAGGGCTCTGACATGCTCGTGCTGTTACTCGTGGTGGTGCTGGTGGTGGTGCTGCTGGTGGGGGACGGAGGAGACACGTTGTACGTTGAGTATAGGTCTGGGAAGTCTGGGTTTGTCGTTATCGTCTGGTGCTGTAGTTGTGCTTGTTGTAATGGTTGTGCTTGTTGTGCTTGTACTGCTTGTAATTGTGATAATGGCTGCTGCTGCTGTGGCTGTCGCTTTGCGAGGGCTCGTCGTGGGCGTGTGGTCATGATGAATGTAGGGCAGCGTAGGAATAAGTACAGCCGTAGAAGGCGCAACAGTGCAGCAGCTGCAGGACCGGTTTATATCCTGACAGGCTATCCAGTTCGCGGCCAGGGTGGTGAGGATGGCATCACAGTGATCTGCGGACAAGCCAGTCGGGCATTTTGCACGACAAGGATGGCCGGTGGAGAAGTCTTCTTCATCGATTCTCCTTCTGATTCAGCGGACCAGCCTGCAACGGTCCCTGACTCGCTCCCAATATTAGGATAAGCGCTAGGATCACCGCGCCCACGAGGAGAACCACAGAATGCCGGTGGCATCACAACCTTCTGCTGCGAGTTCTCCAAACGGCCGCTCCGACAGTCTATTCAGCCGTTTAAACGCCAGGCTGTGCCAGTCTCAGGCGTGTCACAGAGATGACCTCGCTGTGGCTTTGCCGTTTCAGATTCGTCTATCAATGTAACTCTCTTATTCAATCTATCTGCTAGTGTCTATCTGCGAAGCCTGCGTCTGAATCTGATCTACTTCTGCGGTCCGGCCGTGACTCGCTTCCACTCCATGCCCAGCACGCCGATGACCGATGCTGCTGCTAGCCCAATGGAGAGGTACCACGTCTTCACGATGGCCGCGTTGCACAACCCCATGATCGTCGCCAGGGACTCCGCCGGCACGAGGTTGCGGATCTCTCGGTTACCGGCGTTCAAGACCTCAGAGGCGCTGACCTCCGGGAACCGCGCGCTGATGGTCGACGCCAGGGTCCCTGTGTAAATGGTGTCTGCGGCCGACAGGGCAATAGTGCCGCCTAGCGTCTGGGCTAGCACGATCAGCGACACGCCTATGGGGATGTCGTTCATTGGCAGGATTGTCTGCGCTGCTACGAGGGTCTGCTGCAGGGCGCACCCTAGGCCTACACCGGCCGGAACCTGATACCCTAGCACATCGCGGATCGGCGACGTGTACTCTAGCGTCGACAGGAGGCCCATTCCCACGGACAGGAGGGCCGTCGCGATGATCATGAAGGGCACGTAGTGGCCGATCACAGGGGTCAGGATTCCACACAGCGTCGTGAAGACAACGGCCGCCCCGATAATGGGGAGTAATTTGACCGCGGACGAGATGACCGACAGGTCTTTGATCACCTGTAGCCAGATCGGCAGCTAAACCAGTACATCCAGTTAGTTCAAATTCTCTAGTTCATGTTTCTGGGCTGTGCTTTCTAGTCCATGTTTCTGCAGGGTGGCACTCACGTAGTATTCCAGGATGAACCCTGTCCCTGACGTGCAGAAGGAGAAGAACATGCCAAACGCGAT
Source organism: Aspergillus puulaauensis (assembly GCF_016861865.1). Taxonomy (NCBI): domain Eukaryota; kingdom Fungi; phylum Ascomycota; class Eurotiomycetes; order Eurotiales; family Aspergillaceae; genus Aspergillus; species Aspergillus puulaauensis. The sequence goes on along the minus strand of NC_054860.1, from coordinate 332,427 downwards.
GCTCCTCCGTTTCACAATTCCCATCGGAACGAGTGCTTCATCCCCCTTTCTGCTTTGCACTGCCATGAATGCCCCCATGAGCACTCCAAACAGGATGAAGAGCACGATGATCCGGGCATTCTTCCACGAATACTCCTTGCCTCCCCACAGCAGGGCCAGGATCAAGCACAGGATGGAGGCGAGGAACAGGGTAAACGCAGGCAAGTCGAGCTTCTCAATCTTCTGTTTCCACGTCGTCGGCGGCGTCGTCGGGGCTTTTACCTTGAGCATGAAGATGATGATGGCGAAGGTCGGGGCGGCCATGATCGGGTTGATATAGAAGATCCTGAGCAGTTAGCCTCCTGGCCTTTCAGAGAAGTTCACGATCGCGTCTTACCATCTCCAGGTGGTGCCATTGATGATTCCACCGGCGAGCAGAGGACCGCAAATGAACGCGACACCATTGACAGCACCGAGAATGCCGTTGAAGACCGCCACTTTTGCTCTGGGCACGGACTGCGAGAGGATCGTTAGGGCTCCGGACAGAATCCCTCCTGCGCCAATGCCTGCGATCGTGCGACCACTACAACTGTCAGCTCTGTCGTTTGTCTACGGCCGTCGCACTCACAGAATCAGGGCAATCGAGTTAGGGGCTGTTGCGCAGATGATCGATCCGATCTCGAAGAGCAGCAGAGCGCCCAGGTAGACGGTTTTGACCGGCAGCATCGAGTACAGCCGGCCAAACACCAGCTGGAACGCGCAGTCCTGCGAATGTCAGCCTTCCCCCTGTATTCTCCATGGATATACACACCGTGAACAAGTACGCTGATCCATACCAGCCAGTGTCCTGCAGCGAATGGAACTCGTCGGTGATGGTCGCGATCGCAGTTCCCAGCACCACCTCGTCCTGTTCCTGTTAGCAACGAAAGCAGCGACCGGTGAAAACATACCAATGCGACTTGAAAGACCGACAGACAAAGGCCGATGAAGATGAGCGAGAACTTCAGGTGGCCGACATAATGGACCTCCTCCTCGTCCTCAGTCGAGGGCGTGGGCGAGCGCTGGCTGAGCTCCTCTGGCGTCAGCGCTGGGGTCTGAGTCTTCTCGGATTTTTCCATTTCCATGGTGGGCATGAAAAACAATCAGTCAAACGCAGCTGACCCTTTGATTTTCTGACACCCCATCATTAAGTAGAATTCTGCGCAGGCATCCAGGCGTCGTGGCCCTGCAATGCGCAGCCGGTGGTTTAGCGGTTTAGGCACAAAGCCTGCGTAACGACTAAGTAACGACTACCAGTAACGCATTTCGCTGTTTCTTTGTTTTTGAATACCATTACCGGCCGACCGCCGAGTCCAACACGATCTGATTTGGCGCATTCCATTGGCTGTGCGTGAGATCTCTGCAGTATCTGACCCATCAGCCCCATAATCCGGCCCTAGAGCGTCTAACAGTTACACTAAAGTAACAAGTCTGAAAGGCTCCATCCAGCTGAATGGAGGGTCTGGTCCAGATTAATTCTGGCTCACTGCTTGCATAATCCGCACGGTCAGCCTCTGGCCCACCCATTCAGCCCCGGAGTCGTCTCCGGTCTGCAGACAGACATTATTAACCTCGCCATATTGAGGGATATTGCAGTATGCAATTGCTAATGCTGAGTGAGAAGAGTGGCGCTACGGCTCGGTCAACGTCCGCTCGCAGACACTTCCCTGTCAGGAAGAAGGATTCGACTAAGGAAGAGCAAGAATTGGCCCCAGACGATCGCTGAGGTTATTCTGCTGGCACAGTATACATTATACAATAGCATGGCACCAACAGCTCTGGGTTCTGGTCCAGCTCGCCCATCTGATGTCAATCAATAGTGTCAGTACACTGTAGTCTACAATCAAGTTCTGTCTCCAAGATGATCTTCACTCCGCCAGAATGGGGCCGTGCCATGATGCCCATCCCCGACTCGCTCCCTATCTACGACTTCCTGCTCCAACGCGACAACCGCCACCTCTACAACTGGACCGCCGACAGCCCGACCCTGACCTGCGCTGTTTCCGACAAGTCATACACCCTCCAGACGATCGCAACCCGGGTCGATGCTCTCTCGCGCAGCCTGAGCCGTGAACTGGGCTGGGGGCCGAATGCAGGCTCGCCCTGGGACAAGGTCATTGGGATCTTCAGTTTCAACACGGTGCGTCTCCAGAATTTAGACTCCGGACTTTCCAACTGGAACTGGGCACTGAGTACTGACGTTATAGATCGACTTCCTGATCGCCTCGTGGGCTGTCCACCGCGTGGGCGGCGTCTGTCTGCTCATGCACCCGACCAGCTCTGCTGCAGAAATCAAACGACATATCACTCTCACTAAATGCCGTGTCCTTTTTACCTGTCGCTCGCTGCTGTCGACGGCTAACGACGCTCTTGCCGACAGTGCAGTCCAAGACCCCAAGGTGTATCTACTCGACCTGCCGGAGGAGCTTGCGAAGACATCTTCTCTTCCCGACCAGGGACAGAAGACAGTCGAACTACTGGTCCAGGAGGGAGCCTCCCTTCCCCAGATCGAGCCATTACAATGGACACCTGGTCAGGGCAAGGAGCAGGTCGCATACCTTTGTCCGACCAGTGGAACTTCCGGACTGCAGGTAAAGCCCCTACCCTACCACCTGTCAATCCAGCTAACAACGAAATAGAAACTCGCCCAGATAACGCATTACAACATCATCGCAAACGTAATTCAGTCAGGGACATTCGAAGCACTACACAAACACGGCCGCACTGAGACTGCACTCGGCTTCCTACCCCTGAGTCACAGCTACGGGTTGATTCTGGCGCACTTGACTGCCTGGCGCGGGGATACCTATATCTTGCATGCTCGCTTCGACATGCAGGCTGCTCTGGCTTCGATTGCGAAATACAAAATCGAGAGGCTGTACCTGGTGGGCTCCCTTGTCTTGTTCCATGTCTTGGTCTGATCGTGGCTAATTGGTGATAGGTACCCCCTATTATCTCTGCCCTGGTTAACAACCCCTTCCTCTTCGAATTGTACGATCTGTCGTCTGTCAAATCTGTTATTACCGGCTCTGGACCGTTTGGACCCCGTCTTGCAGATGCCCTGAGCAAGGTCCGTCCAACGTGGCAGGTTCTCCCTGGTTACGGTAAGACTTGCACAAAACCTCTATCCTTCCGGTCTTCCAATCTAATATTATACGATAGGCCTCACCGAAACTGCCGTGATCATCTCCATCACGAACCCCAACTACATCTACCTCGGCTCAGACGGCTGTCTCCTCCCCGGCGTCGAAGCCAAGCTCATAACCACCGAAGACGTCGAGGTAGACCGGTACGACGAGCCAGGCGAGCTCCTCCTGCGATCGCCCAGCAATATGAAGGGATATCTAGGCCAGCCCGAAGCCACGAAAGAGATCTTCGACGACGAGGGCTGGCTGCGCACGGGGGATATTGCTGTCTTCCGACTCCAGACCAGGGACGGCAAGGACACGCCGTACCTTGATATCGTCGATCGGAAGAAGGATATCATGAAGGTTAAGGGGCTGCAGGTTGCGCCTGTGGAGATTGAGTCGCATCTTGCGGCGCATCCTGCTGTTGCTGAGGTGGCTGTTGTGGGTGTGCGGGATGAGGATGCGGGTGAGAGGCCTTATGCGTTTATTGTCAGGTCCCCGAAGGAGATGGTTGATGTGGATGAGGAGACTATCAAGGCTGAGTTGAATCGGCTGGTGGAGAGTGCGTTGAGTGAGCCGCACTGGCTGCGTAGGAATATTCGCTTTGTGGATGAATTTCCTAAGAGCAGTAATGGGAAGACGCTCAAGTTTAAGCTTAGGGAGACTTTATCTAGTTGATTGTTGGTTTGAGTCTGTTATTCCTATATAAAGCGAAGCGATGAATATACAACTACGTATATGCTATTGATGGTACGACCATAACATATCAGTCTGCATTTAGCCGTTGTTTATATTTTGTATACTCCATATTGTTGGTAAGGAACTTGTTACAAATATAAAAATGTACATCAGCTATATCGGTATGAACTTCATCGAACACGGCAAAAGTACTATCATAGGGAGGAGCATAAAAAGCAAACCCAAACAAAGTACCAATACTTACCTCGTCCTATAGTTCAATCCAGCCAAGACAAGGCGCCATCAGCAGGACCGTAAACATCACCATGCTCTGCCACAAGGGCACTTGGTGAGTAATTCCGCCAAGTTTCAACTTCGAGCACTCGCTTGCCAGCCCCTAACCAAGTCTAGTCCGCGGTGTCAAAGTACGAGACTAGGTAGTCTCCGCTCCAGAGCAAGACAGGGGCCAAAACTACCAGGCCACTCAGACGGACTGCCTTTACGAAGCAGGAGTGGGAACTGGAAACTGGAACCTGGAACCCAGAATCTACTGCATGGTACCTCGAAACGGGTTTAGCTGGCTGTGACGAGTTATTCTCCAACGGCTGCGGGCGAGTTCGAAGGATCCACCGAGGTCGATCTGAAGATTACTTGACGAGATTACTCGATGACTCGATGACTCCGTGGAGATGACTCGATGGGTGAGTTCCTGCACCTCCCGCCTGGGGCCGTGGCCAGGATGGCGCCAAAGTCAGCATTTAACCGGTCTCTTGCAATAAACCGTCCGGCGGAATCCTTCTGGACTCGGCATCGGCCCCAGTTTCAGGGATGTCTGGGCAGCATATCCCGCCAAGGTCTGCATCAAGCTGTCAGATCCTTTCGCTGGTGAGTGTCAGACTCAGTCGCCTTGATGAGATCCACATCTCGGATGAGATTTCCAGACAACATAACGTTGATCTTTTCCAATATTGACCCGTCTTGAGATTCCTGGGTTAGACCTTGAAGGGCGAATACTAGCGAGTTCATCCACGAACGAGACTGTCTTGTAACCGAGCCTTGGCCACCGCCAAATATGGACATCAAGTATACTAGCTATGGCAGGTATCTCCGGGCCATATTAAAAACGGTATGTTGTCAAGATAGACTCGATATTGATATCGGCCCTCTCCGAAGCCACCCATGTGGCGTCGTTAGACCGTCGGATAGAGCGGCAATACGAGATGCCACCGGAGTATCCTTTCCAGTTCCCGGTTGTCTAGCCCTCCCCGCTTGAGGATGGAAGACTATATGCTTTGGTTCATCAAGTTTGCTGTCTAGTCCAGTTGTTCATATGCCTCAGTCCATTCTATAGTTGGCCCTCAATGCAAGGCTAGTTAATATTGGTCAGGAACAAATATTATCATTAGAATGAGCGAGAGTCTGATACATGCCCAATGGGTCGACAGTTATTGAAACCCAGACCTAGGTATTGATCTCAGGTCCTGTATTCTGGCACCTCCCAATCCAGAAGGTATTGCTTCCAGACATATCGTCCATTGAACCGCGAAATCTTTTTAGTAACAGGCCGGACGGCTATTCCCTGGCTTTATGTATTATACTATGCAGGTTACTTTGATCGAATCATCATCTAGGTTTATTCTATCCATGATCCGAACTATACAATCATTCAACTCAACAAACCTCAAGCAGAGTATAATAGGGAAACAGGTAGATAAGATACTGGGAGCTCTGAACCTCACCCCCTAGAGACTAAGTTCAGTATCTGCTCGCTTCAGGCACTAGACAATCTCTCATCATTCAGTAAATAGATCATAATCTAATATTTCGAACGTTGAAACTTGCCAGTAAACAGGCTATAGATATAGCCTCGGGCAGTAAAGTCTCCAGGACATGCTAACAGTACGAAGGGCTATCTAGATAATAATGTGTTCAATGCTCACACAAACTACTTGTAGAATACTATAGTAGTTTAATGCTATCTCCCTAATTATATACACGGGCATATCTCTTTCTTTACGGGCGAACACGATTTAATAAAGTAGATAATATCCATTTTCTTCTCTTATTTTTGCAGAATAGCATATCCTGATACTAACGCAGCATCATCATTACTTTAAATAGACTGTCCGGTCTTCCATAGACATAGCATAGTATTTAAAATCTCCCTTTCCCAGTAATCCCCATCGCGTTAGATATAGGTATCGTATTTAAGAAACTACTCTGAGTTTTTAATAGATTTTCCACATCTTTCCAAGGTATCTCTACTCTCTATCTGCAGATCAATTAATGATACCTATCATTCAAGATACTCGTATACGCTAAACGTCTCATCCCCCGCCACTGTAGACACTACCAGCCTAATCTCATTTTTCTTATTTATATATAAATGCGGAGTGTTGAAGTACTGCATTAAACAACTGTAAACATTGCTGTCCAAGAGCTTCATCGTCGACGAAGCTGCTTCTAATATACCTTCCGACACAGTGAATAAGTATGAGAACCAACGCCATCAAACCAAACATCAGTCAGCCAACTGTCCCTCGTTCGATTCCACGGCCTGTATAACCTCGCCACACAGAACCTGTAGGGCCCTCAGCCGAGATAAGATATTTTCGCCAGCACACCGTAGCACATCATTTGTATCATCCACATGAATCGGGCTTGCAGTGTCCATTATACGCAATATTCGAACTTTCGTATGAGCGTCGCGGGCAAAACCTAGGGCTCCGATGTTAGAATAGCACAGGGCCAAAGGTACGCGACCAATGCACAAACCTAGCGCCTTTCTCAAATGCCAGTGCTTCTGGACTTCTTGCATGAGTTGTTTAACTCGTTCAAGCTCAGGCATTGTGTTTGGTGCGATGACGCTGAATCCGGAGGGGCTGAACTGCTTATGTCCTTCTAGTAGCGGGATATTGATTAGAGACGCTTCCTTATGCCGCCTGGGTATATTATACGTACCGTAGAAAAGTTCAGAGCGGAAGAATGCGAAGAACTCATTGTCGATTGCAGTTCCACTATCATCAGTCATCGATGCAGGACCGAGCAGGGCGACAAAATATATAGCAATAGGGAACCGCCAGATGGGGTCGCATTGGCGGACAATCGCTTCAGCAGCCTGCAGGCGAATGCGCACTTCGTTCGATGACAACCGGGGATGTGTATTGGATCTATAGAGGACATCGCGCAGACGGTTAACTTCCCTCACCCAGACTGCCCTGCCCTCCGGAGGCGTCGCTGAGATGTCGCCGAATTCAGGTTGCAACCGGCGTAGTAAACCGTTGTCAAGGATCGTTGCAGCGGATATCCTTTGGCACTTGCCCTCAATCTTTAAGGATCCTTGGGAGAGATATTCTCCAAAGTAATAGTCAGGTCTGTTTCGCAGTGCCAATAAATCTTCCAAATCCCTGCCCTCGGGGTGAGTGTCGGATTCGCGGAAGGCCTCGATCAGATCCAAATCTCGAAGGAAAGTTCCAGGAGGGAACTGCGCTGTGTCTATCACATACAGGTCGATATCATCCAGGCTCGATCTGTCCCGAGAGCCCTGGTGTCTGTAGTAGATGTATTGAATGGCGAATAGGAGCGAGCTCGTCCAAGACACAAAGTTGTCTTCGAACCGACCTTTTGGCCACCATCGAAGATGGAGATTTAGGGTACAAGCTACCCTTACCAGCTCGTCATTATCCAGGTTGGAGAAGATGTCTCTCTTGGAGGAGTCAGTATTGTCGCAGGCAGCCTGTGAGCGGACCCATGTGGCGTCTGTTCGACCGTCTGATAAAGGACTGACAACACGAAAGAGGTAACGAGGAAGGTTGTCAAGTGCCCCTATGTCCAGCAGACTGCCTGGTTGGGGATTGAATAAGAGCTGCTCTGGCTCTTCAGGTTCTTCGCTGAAACCAGTCGTTCTCATGCGCTCAGTTATTGCGTCCATTCTGTGGTTGGCGTTGCGTTTGGGGATTTTGGAAGATAAAAGAGTCTGACTGGAACGGGAAAGTTGCCTGATTATATAGGAGAGCACTGCAAGGCTGACTCGACAACCTTTTAGTTCTTTCATGTTCCAGCGCAGTCTAGATAGCACATCAATCAGCCTTGGGCGGCGCTGCCGTTAAGCGACAGGCTGTTGGCTGTTGGTTGACAATCAGGCTGAGACTTCGGCTGACCACAAGGCTCACAGATTCTCTTCCCAACAGGATGCGGCACAGGGGTCACAGTGACTCAGAATTCCAAAACCATCTGAAAATGGACCTTTGAGGGTATGCATTAGAGACGTGTCTCGAGTGAGTAAATGGCGGTATAACCATGAAGCTTTAAGGGATTTGTCGGCACCAGCACTCACAGAAGAGACGTTAAAGGAGTTGCTATGATGGGATAGTCGCAAGCTCAACGGAGCTGTCGCATATAATGTATCTCAGCCTTGTGCTGGCCTTCGAGGTGCTAAGCCCCAGCCGCATCAGAAAGCCCGCGAGGCGTAGTCGGTGTGTCCAGTATACCCATGGCATAAAGACTCATGACGATCGCATGACGAGTGGCCAGAATCAGCTACATTATGCATGGTTTAGAGCATACAGAATGATCAGTGAACCTTTATTACACGGTGTTTCTGCTGGATAAAGCATATATATACACATATATACTACGGTGCGCAGGGCATGGAACATAATGGGACATCGGCTACATTCGAGTTATCGAAATTTGAACCGTTTCAATTCAGGCTTAGTAATGAGAAGTCTAAGGGTCTAATAAAACCAACGGAAATCTGCGGACGCTGGTCCTTCTTTCAGCATCTCTGTTGGAACATCCATGGCTGTGAGAACAGTGCCCTGCCTCCGGTTCCTCCTTGAATTATCACACATCATCCAAAGGCCGAGAGCAAGCGTGAAAACAACACCAGCTCCCCCGAAGGCGGCTGTAGTAATCAAAGCAGGCAAGTATTTAGGGGAGTCCTGGTCGCGAAAGATGTTGGAGCTCACCAAGCCCATCAGATTAGCCATAGGTACAGCAACACTGGTCAGAACAACCCTCTTCCCTTCACTCGCGATGTTGTTATTGTACCACGCGTCTAGTAAAACAGAAGGGGCCGATGTGCCCCAAGTCATCATGAACGAAGCGAAGTAGGCGACGTTGATATCGCGCTCAACATCAATGGAAACGAAGATAACCATTCCAATAAACGTGAACAGGAACCCAAGTGCCACGAACGGGAATCGCCACCGCGTCCAGTCGCTGCAGAATGCCAGAATCAAGAGCATGACCGCGCCCGATACATTGGGTGCAACTGTGTACAGATTTGTCTTGACCGTGTCGTATCCCAGTCTTTTGATGATAACGGGTAGAAAAAGCTGGACTGACTGAAGGGGCACCCCGAGGCAGATCTGTATGCCGATGATTGCCCAGCTTGTACCGTGTTTGAAGATGCGAAGAGAGTCTCGGATGTTCAAGCGTTCATTGACAACTGCGGAGCTGTCGAGCTGCATCCGCCTAAAGGCCAAGGTTTTCTCGTCGTCCGACAGGAATGTAGCTTCGGTAGACGACCTTGGCAGATACCAGAGCGCGAAAATCGCGAACAGAACAGTCCCGCCGCCCTCGATGAGAAAGAGGTAGCGCCATGACGCCAGGGGGCCAGAGTCGATGCGGAAGACGCCGAAGGCTAGCAGGCCGGAGAATGCAGAGGCAATGCTTTGTGCCGCATAGAAGATTGCAAGGCGGCGCGCGAGCTCTCCCCTACGATAGAATCTAACTGTCCAGTCAGAAATGCCAGCTAGTAAAGGTGGAATGGCGAATTGCATACGTGGTGAGGTAGTAGATGACGAGGGGGAAGAAGGCGCTCTCCGACATCCCCAGGAACCATCTGATCGCCAATAGTCCTCCAAAGTTAAAGACAGCAACAACCAGGACGGTGCATAAGCCGAATGTTAGCATCATGCACGGCAACACGATATTCGGACCGTATTTTTTGCCCAACACAGCGAGGAAAGGCGCAGTCAAGACATAGGGGATGAAGAAGATGCTGAGGATCAGATTATACTGGTTACCCTGCAGCCGGAGCGTATCTGATTATTTCCGTTAATAATTTACTAGTGAATAGGCTGGGCAGTTATTACCTTCCAACCCCGCGGTTTTCGCATTGCCTAGGTTGGATTTGTCGAGACTGTTGAAGAGATACATGACTGCCAGCACTGGGAGGATGCGCAGGTCGAATTTCCACACCAGCGCCCGCTCTGCACGAGAGTCGATGGTATCCCCAAGCGCTGTTTGGATTGCCTCGACAGTTCTATCGCTGTCTGATACACCCTTGGGCGACGATACCTCTGGTGTCTTGACGATACCCATGCTGCTGGCAGTGTTCAGCATGTCAGGCCAGCATGAATTGTAGTGGGTGTAAAGAAGCCCTGCTGCAAGAGAGCATTGCAGCTCATATATGGCACACCTCCCCAGATATGAATAGAGATTAGATCTGTAATTACTCCATTAGTTACTAACAGATTGGGCCAGGAACGATAAGCATTGATAGCACTCGGAGAACCGCCGCACCAGTTAGAGACGTGGACGCTTATCTATCAGTGGAGCACATCCAACGCTCAACGCCCGCGCAGCGGGATTTCTCGGGGCCAAGACATGAGCTGCCATTTTTGAGTTGAAAAGAGCATCTCCTGCGTCGGGAATTGAATTGTTGGAAGCTTTCTAACTAAATATTTTGTTTGGTTTGGATTCCCGCAGTGTATAACCCGGCATTCCCGACATCCCCGAGTTGGATATAAAACGGGCTATTAGGGTTGCTTTCTCCCAAGTACCCCAAGTCTCAATTGCTATGTAAGAAGGTAATGACAGAAATGTAAAACCTTGGATTCCGAGTTGTGAGAATCTGCGAAACGCTTGATCTTTTCTATAAGGTAGGCCGCCTTCTTGCAGCTGCTCCCTTATACTTTCTTTCTGGTTTCGCTCGTACGCCAAAAGGTGCGAATAAGCATCGAGTCCATGTTAGCCACACATTGATGAGAACGTCGACGGCTCGCTTGACGACTCGACAAATCATTATCTGAATCACCATATCGACTCACATACACAGATTCTTGAATCCACCCATAAATGAAGCATACGGGATATTCACAAAGGCAAATCAAATTCTGCCAGAGACTGTCAAGTTACCGCATGGTGCTCTAGGGCACTGGCTGGGAAACAAGGAAGCGAACAAAGTCCTCGTATATTATCATTGAGGTCATTGATGGTTAGTATCTCGAGGCGCCGCCAGGTGCTTATTGCAGCCCTAAAGATTTCCCGTCCGCCAGATCATTGCCTAACTGTAGGTTGAACATGCTGTGGGGCCAACCATGCAGCCAATTGATAGTCTACCTTGTTCTGACCATCGGGAGTCCCCGAAAGATACCATCTGCGAGGACGCTGTTGAGTGGTATTTCCCACAATCTCATGTGTAGCAGGTATGGTCATACAGTTGCTGCCCAACAGTAGGATGTACGTGAAATAATCGATTTCCGGTTTATTATAATGCGACGTGAACTCAAGACTGTCCCATTTGGTACATAAGAATAAAGCCAAAAAGAGGGAAAGGAGACGAAGTGTATCTATCTCCTCAAACACTGTAATATACTGAGGGAGAAACAGAATCAAGTGACCACCCTCTGGCCACTCAGATAACTTCAGACACTCCGGCCGTTAACCCATGCATCTAATCCTCACAAACAAGCTACTCCTTACCGCAGCTAGGGTAGTGCCCACAGCCCCAGAAAAACAGCACCTATGGTTCTTTCCATCCTGATCCATGTGAAAAAGAAGTAACAGTTACAAATCACCAAGCATCGGGACACTGCCACGGTCTCTAGCTAACTGATCTAGCAAAAGTGATCGCCTTTCTGTGAGGAGGTAAGCCTATGTTAGCTTCAAAGAACTGACATACGAGCAAGGGCAGGCTCATGGGCGGGTAAACATACCGTGGTGCGACCAATGTTGAGATCATTGCTGCTCTCATACCCGGCATTGTCGTTCTTGCATTGCTCGTCAAGGAAACCACCCGCACCCAGCGCTCCACGCACCAGGCTGCCGGTGATAACACTCCCTGAGCCGTGCGACTTGTAATCACAGGCAAAGAGGGTGACGCTCTCACCGTCATACTAATAGTAGATTAGTTCCTGCTGGAACAAATATAGCTGCAAGGACGGGGTTAAGATGAATATATTCCAAAGCTGCTGGCACGTACCGAGAGTTTGTCGTGGAATTTGCCATCAGCTGCCACTTGACCATCTGCTCCGGCCTCAACCCATTTAGCAAATTTCTCCACTGTCGATTCTAGGTCGGCGTGATGGAGAAAGATGTCACTGCCGCCAATGCCGCAGGTAGGGCTATCGAATATATCATCGCGGCGGACAATGGTAGCGCCTGAGACACAAGCCAGCTGAGCAGCTGCAAATAATAGTGCAGCGATTCTCATTGTGATGTGGAATGAAGGTCGATGTAAGAGGGATTGCAATGCGTCTGTAGTAAAGGAGTTCTGAGACTGAAGATGCTGGCTAGTTATGGACGGTAAGGACGGTGGAAGAGGGCACCTTTATATACCCACACGAGCCTGACAGATTACATAACTATAGAGGCAGGAGAATTTTACTTTCATGTTTCTCTGGCGGCGCCATTGAGATCTGCACCGACATCTCACCTCAGATGTCAACCGAGAATGGCATTGATGCTCTATAAACGGACCCGGGGCGCAGTCAAGTCACGGCAGCTGAATATCTGTCATTGTGATCAGCACAACAGCCTCAACATTTGGCCGAACTTGGCAAGATTTCCCTGAGGGCTGCTGTGCTGTCAGCGGGTGGATAATGCTGGTGCAGACGAGCGGATCTAGGTCTACCATCAAGGCCCTGCGATTGCATCAAAAGTGCTGAAGATCTTTCAGCCGCTTGGTTTGAGTTCCAGCTGCGGTTGACGATCCTGCTGAGAAACATCTAGCCTTGTCACTGGGAAAGGTGCAGCGTTGCATTCTCAAGCTAATGAGCATGATCAAGCTCATGTGTTATGACTGACTTATGATCGAGAGAGTTAGCACCGGCTGGTGAGCTCAATTATAGCTTTGATCTTTTTCAAGCAACGGGTTCTATGGGTGGGCACCAAGAGCAGACCCTACGTCAATTGTTCAAGCCCTTTCTGGGTCCAATGCTCTACAATATCCTTATTGCAGATCTTATCAGAGGGCCCACCTAAGCGAACAGGCCAATCAGCCTAAAGCCTTCCAACAAGCTTCAATGTCAGCTTGAACGAGTCGACCAATCAACCCAACCGAGCGCTGACCAGTCTCGTGGAGTTAGATCGCCCTAGCGGAGTAGCTCGCTGCTAGATACGGGCCTTTTCCGGCACTCGGCCATAAGCTGACAGACCCGTCTATGAATGAATCGATCAATCAATCAATCAATTGAGCCTTGCCAAATAGGCGGTCTCAACTCCAGCCGAGGAAGCTTCAATCTTGCATGGAATTAAAACGTGGGCTGGTTTACGCCGCGATTGCAGGGCCAATGAGGAATATGAATTGCCAATGGAATAAACCAATACTGCAAATTTTTGGATAAATGTAAAAGTCTACGATCGGCTAGGGAACATGCATGCCCGAGGAATACAGAGTTCCCAAGGATCGCATAATCCCGAGTTGCTCATTCATCGAGTTCAAGATCTCGTTTGCCGCGCTTCTCTGCCAGTCTAAAGACAGAGGAGATGCGGCAATCAATCGTAGCGGCCACTGAACCACCGGCCACAGTACACGGATTGCGTCCGGCCAGTCGACAAGCCGAGACAAGTTCTTGACGTGCCCTGGTCCCTTGAGTGGATCGAATATGGTAAGAAAGTCGATATCGAGCACCGTAATCATGACGATCAAGACTTTGTTCGCAACAGATCGAAATTCTTCAACGCAGCGATCTTGATATTGGGCGAAGAGAATTCGCTGCTGAGGCGTACAAGAAGCTGCTCTGGATGCGTGCAGCAGGAATTCCTTGGCATTGCACGAGAGTTGCATCCTGCAGTTGCTTTGGTAGGTATAGACGCCGACATAACGCAAGTTTATGCGAGACGGGGCCGTGTAAGGTGTCAATGGCGGGTCTATAACACAATCCGTGATAGGCCTCTCATGCGATAAAGGATACGCTGCTTTCTCCACTCCGTCAATATCTCGCAGGATTAACGCTGAACTCGATAGCAGCTTGTCAAGATCGCCTGCGCTGATCAGTCGTCGAATACGGCTGCAAATATGGCTGCAGTGGTAGGCGAAAATGCTGGCTCGAACTACTGTATGTTCGGATCGGTCACAATGGGCGTAGACCTCACGAATCCATATGCAGCTCTCTTTGGGACACTCCTGGCCAGTTAAAAGGGCTTGGATTTGCTAACACAGCTGTCATTAGCAGAATCAAGGAAACCTGGAATGACTAGACTCACCACAGTATTATAGACAATCCAGAACACATTCCGCCCATCGCGCCTAGCAAAACGCTCTGTACCACCCAGGCGAATCAACTCGGTCAGCGCGCGGCTATGGATATCCCACCCTGAATATTCGGCCGCAGCATTGACGCCTTCTCGTGCACCCAAGAGGAGCTTCATGCACACGTGTCAGTAAACTCAATCCGGATAATCTCTTGGCTTGCATGTCTTACCTCGTACAGGCTCAATAGCCAGACTCCTAATAGGGTATCGTCGCTCTTGCGTTGTTGAGGGCCACGCACGGCCGAATGTATGGCCGCGAGGGCGGCGCCATACGCCCTTGATCGGTTGATGGCAGTGTCGATCGACCGGTTTGCATTGGCCATATAAGCAAACCCAACGGCGTTGCAGACTCGGTAAAGAGCAGATCTTTCGTCCGCTTTTGAGATCACACAGGGGATGGCGTTGTATACGCTCGTGGCCATGTCAAATAAGAACTTATTCATGACGAAAGGCAGGCAGTGGTCATTCCAATATTCTGCCAAAGGGTACTGCAGTGGGAATCCTTGGGCCCGCTTGCCAATGTGTGTACATCGACGTGCCACCGCCGTGGAAGGCAGGCTTTCAGTCAAAGGTTGCCGACATGGGTGACAGCTACGAATCGGCAGTTGAGTAGGAGCAATATTGTCGTGTGTCAATCCGACGACACCAGAATGCTGATGCTCTCCAAGCTCAGCCGACACATATCGAAAATTCCCTCCAAATCCATCACATTTTCGACCTGTTGAGACGCATCGTCGACAATGTGGCTTCTCTTCGTCACACTTGACTCTTCTGATTCTGTGGCGAGGTTAGCCTGGGATTTTCTGATCACCGGCACATGGAGCACAGATTCTACCTGCAAGTTATGCACCCGCTCTTACTCTTCGGAGCCCACTTCTTCCTCCGTGGAGCAGGCTTTTGGGATTTCTCTCGCGGAATGCGTGTTTCCATTTTTCCAGCTGTTTAAGTAATTCAAAGCACTGACCTGTTGTTACTGCTCGGACAGGTTTTCTGGTCACAGGTCATGCACTGGTTGAACTCAAAGGCAGCCTGCGAAGAGGCTGTCATCGAGCTCAGCTGAACTTCTGATGTGATTTATCCGCAGCAGCCCCGCGTGCTTATTGGGGACTCCACTGCGCCCTGGTATGAACGAATCATCGGCAGATCAGGGATCCGGCTAAAGGGAAATACGAATGGTCTGGCATTTTGTGGATTCAGCCCCTGAATGCCGGGACCGAACCAGATAACGAACCCTTCACCACGGACTGCCCGTATATATCCTTGTTGATGTTCGGATGCTGTGGGGCGACAAGCACTTTAAGTAGCCAAGAGAGCATTGTAATGCTTGGTACCTGCAGGACAATGGCACAGAGCTGTCACGACCGCAAAGGCCGTGCCATCACCCCATGAGGCCTCTGGATCTCAATCCTTCACGCCTTGGCAAGTATTGCTTCTTCCTGGACTTGACTCCGGTGGGTTGAGAATAAATAATATTTACTCTCTGGAAGCCAGTCAGGGGCATCTTTCACTTTTAGCACAGAGGTAAAACTTACCATATCTCTTTTAACAGCAGAAGGTATCAAGAGTTGGTTGGAAAGATGGGCAAGTGTAACCGGCTTCCTTATCGCCAGTATGGAAAAGAACAATGCTTCTAGTATCCGTAGTGCGACGGAGTATTCCTAATGCCATGCTAGCATAATTATAATAATGAATACACGACGATTAATAGATAGCCGGCTGCTCAATTGTACGTAACGTTGGCCTCTTCTATCACTTTAGAGGGCTGTGCTCACTGAGCTCAATGGTCGGTCCCGCGTGTTATTTTTGCTTGAAATAAAAAGTTGAAAAAAAAAAAAAAAAAATGAAAATTCGAAACTATATTAGACGTCAATCCACGCACGGACTGTTCGCTTGTCTCCATCTATGCCCGTGACAATATAGCAGCCAGAGTCCCGGTGAAATCAGGATCCATAACCCAGACACAACCACAGAAGACCACCCAAACCCTAAATAATCAACCATAGGTACAGCAGCAGCAGCGGCGGCAGCCCCACACAGATTCTTGAAGGCGTTGGCCGCGGCTAAAACGGAGCCTGGCTGGTTTATATGAAGATCAACCATCAGTGTGGAGATAATACTATTCACCCCGGCCGTACCGTTTCCCAGGAAGAACAGCAGGACCAACGGCCCGGACAGATGGATGGGGTAGTTCATGGTCCACCCATAGGCTACCATGATGACGGAGGAGAGATATAAAAACGGCAAGAGTAGCTCCAACCGAGCCTTTTCCACTGGAATCAACTGCAGCTGTTGCGGGAATTGACGGTTGGGCTCTGTCAAGATACCCACCCGGCTCGCATGGCGTTTAAAGTTCCAATCAACGAGACTGCCCGCGGTCCACCGTGTTGTTAAACTGCCTACCGCATACGGAATATAGCAGAGCCCGACCTGGAGGGGGTTGAACTCGTACTTTCTCTCCATCATGGTTGGAATTGTTGCCAAAACAATGGTAACTCCAGAGGCGAAAAGAGCGCTGCAGGTGGCGAGAAGCAATATATGCCTGTCCCAGAGAATCCTTAATGTATTCCATACGCTCGGGCGGCGTTTGAAGGTTGCCTGCGTCTCATGGTTAATCGGCCTGCCATCCTTGGGCCGAAGTAGCTCAGAAATGTTCCTATTCCACCGCTGGGGAGGTATACTACCATCTCCAACAATGCTCCGGCAGGTCTCCGGGAACAACGACACTACAATGAGGAATGGCACGCTGGTAATGACAACGAGGAACCAGAAGATGCTCCTCCAGCCCCAGAACTGAGTCAGAATACCGCCGATGATAGGCCCAATCGCCATCCCAGCATTCAGCCCTAGAGACGAATAAACCATATATTTGCCCCGTTCGCCTCGAGTAACGAGATCGGTAATTGCTGCTCCAGATACAATGGTCACACTACTAGAGCCAAAACTCTGCAAGCAGCGCAGCAGCAGAAGTGCCACGAAATTGGTCTGGAGCGCGAGGCCGATATTACTCCCCAAGAAAACCAACAGACACCACAGAAAAATGGGCCTGCGCCCTTTCTTGTCAGAAGCGGAGGCTGTCAATAATGGCGCCAGTGCTTGAATGAGCTGTCCGAATTAGCGATGAACATCTATTGTCAGGGGCCGGCTTACCTATACCTTGTACGACGTTAGGGTCAAGTTGATGTCGCTGTGAGAGACGCCCAGGGCCTCTGCCAGTGGACCTAGGGCCGGAAAGTACACGGTACTAGCCACGGGGCCCAGGAAGGTCATGCTGGTGCATGTGAGGATGCAGCAAATCTTCCTCCTCTCAGAGAAAATGGTATGCGCTTTCAATGGAGGCTCCTCCACCGCAGTGCTGTGGCTTCCCTTCGTATCAGCCCCAGCCGACATCGTTCAATCGCAGTTGAGTAAGAGGAAATAGAGTGCAACTTCTGATGATCGCGTGCCCGGATACCAAACGCAGTCTTATAGTCCCCCCCCCTTTTCTACCTTGTTTATCCCGATGCCAGGTAATCCCTGCTCCATCGACGACCCCATAAGGCACCAGGAAAGCAAAAATCCTCCCCAGTTACAGATAGGTCAATGCAAGGGCGCTGGAATTGTTCGTGACGCCAATGGGAATGATCGATGTCATTGGTGGTCTGCATGAAACCTTTGTCCAATCGAGTGGAAGATGGCGAGAAACCAGGGCTGTCTATCACTGGAGCGAGATCCGAAACATTCCTTGTCGGGATAGCCCTTGCGTGCCCTAAATCGATATGCGATGGATATCGCCGGATCCCTAGTGTCCGCCAATAATTTGGTGGGGGAGTAATGATCGCCGGGGCAGCCATATACAAGTCGCAAAATTCACCTAAATTGAGAATCATAAGGCAGTAAAAAGTTCCGGGATACTATTCTAGAAATTACGGAGTACTGGTCATTATCCGCCACTTCATGCACGGATTTCGGCAAATAGAATACTTTTATTATTTCCCAATATCCAAATCCTTCCCAGCAATCCAGATCCTTTCTATCTCCCGAGTTGCTTGGATATTCTCTAATGGATTGCCCCTGACCAAGACAAGATCTGCTCTGCGGCCAACTTCAATCACTCCCCGGTCATGGAGTCTGAAGTAACTAGCCGGTAGCTCCGTGGCTGCGCGGAGGGCATCAGAATTTGACAGTCCACAATTAACAAGAAGCTCCAACTCCTCATGTAAAGCAACACCATGAGCCACATTCGCTGGGACGCCTGGGGCGCTGTTCGCATCCGTGCCAGCCAGAATTGGCACACCGGCACGGTACAAAGCAGCAACGGTATCATGGGCATACTCATATTTCCCTCGTATACGTGAAACGCCCTTCATCATGGTCAAAGTCGGGATCGAGAGCCGGCCTTCCTGGACCATTTTCTGCACCTCTGCATCACTCATCAGCCCGTCCAGCGGAGCATGGGTTATGACATCGACATTCGCAGCCTGCGCCATGCGAGTCGCTTCCAGACTCACGGCATGGGCAATAGCAAGCCTATTGCGACAATGGGCCGCTATAACCAATGCGTCGAGGCACTCTTGAGTGGGCCCGGGCACGTCCGCGACGATCTTGATGTAGTCTGCACCCTCCGCGATTTGCCTCTCGACAAATTCTTCTGCTTCGACAAGAGTCGATACAAGTGCGTCTTGGGGCATGGTTGGTATGCGGCTGTGTGTGCTGCCTGGGGCTGTAGCAGCGAGGCCACAGCCGCGAATATCGGTAACCCCCTTTTGGTTGCGGAGGGAGTTGAGTAGTTCGGCTGGCCAGGTGGCCATGTCAAACGCAGTCGTGACGCCATATTTGGCCATTTTTGCGAGGTCGTCGCGGCTGGTGAGATGAACGTGGGCATCGATCAAGCCAGGGAGGAGTATCAGCCCCCCAGCATCGATGGTTTCATCGGGGGTTGTGTCAGGGCGTCCGATTACATCGCCATTGATGATGAGTATGCTGGGATCTTGAATCGTCTTGCCATCGAAGATCCGCACGTTGGTAATGGCAGTGATTGTGGTAGAGTCAGTCGACATGACGGATATTGTGTGTGGGGTTGATGAAGTGCAAGTTTGAAAAGTGCATAATTTATACTTCCGTCGGAACTTGTCGGATTCGCTCGGCGTTACTAATCCCGTATGGTAATTATGGTAATTGTGCTGTACCAGTGCACACGTGTCCCTGCACTTCTGCCTGTTTATCTGATGCTCTGACTGACACATATGCACCTTTTACCTGCATGCCAACCTGCAACAATGAATTCTGCAAAGGACCAAGTGCTGGACTCGCCAGAGCTCCTAGAGATGATCCTGGTGCAGATGGACATGCGCTCGCTTCTCACATCCGCCCAACGGGTCTGTCACCGTTGGGTCAACCTGATCAACAAATCGCCGTCAATCCAGAAAGCTCTTTTCTTCACTCCGATCAAAGACTCTGAATGGGGAACAGATCAAAAGACTCCAAACCCGCTACTGAAGGAGGCTTTTCCTTCCATCTTCCCTGCCAAGGGAAGACAACAGCGCTTCGAGTTCGACTTTTCCGACATGGCCATCACCAAAGACGCCTCAGCCAGGGCTCGATTTGTAAGAAAGGACGCAAGCTGGCGCAGGATGCTAGTCCAACAACCTCCCATTCGGAACATTGGACTGTTTCATATCAGTCACGCAATGGGCGGCGATGGTGCTTCAACCTCTAGTATCCCGGTGAGTTGCAACTCAGTCATTTGGATGCTCTATAGCTAATACGCAATATACAGCCCGATGGGAAGATGCAAGAATCAGGATATGACGGTATCCGGATGGAAAGGCTCTTTGAACTGTTGCTTTTCTGTAATCGAGTCGAATTCGCATTTAACACCCGATCTCGGGTTTACTGGTCCTGTGAAGAGCCTATCTCATTTGACGCCAGCTCAAACAGGAACAACGAACTGTTCTATCGCATGTTGAGCAAATTTGACTTGGTGCTTTATACACGCGAGGTGGTGCAGTGCTGTCCGAGGCAGACAGACCCAAGCGCCGAGGAGCTTACCAGGAGGGAGATTATCGCAGCATATAAAGAACATGGCCTGGATGCCGGTGCCAAAAGCAAGGATATTGAAAGAGTCGTCGTCTAAAGAATAGTTTTCACGGCCAGTTTGGGCGGGATTTTGTTAGATGAAGATCTGTTTCACTACTTATGAAAGGATTACTGTTTCATCTATAAGCGTATTGGCTTACCTTTGAGATCTAGCCCTACTAGCTAGCTGCGGTACCTGACAATGATAATGATTGTATGAAAGATATCGTATCTTGGGTTGATTGTCCTACTTTTATTCAAGACACAAAGCTCAAAGGAAAAGACTAACATAACAGTCCATCAGGTAGTAATAATGCCCAGAGCCGCTCCCCCACCAAGAGGCCATTTGGATTCTCCCTCCATTGAATGGCTGCATGCCACCGGATCATCAGTCCCTGAAGAATCCTGAGTCACATTAGAGGCTTTCGGGGACGCAGCCCAAGTGGCACATGTGTATCTGTTTTTGAAATTCTCCAGTTACACGTTAGCGGAAACTTTAGTGAAAGACTCTATACAGGTTTTATCAGATTTAATCGCAATTTTTTTTATTAAAAGCCCGGGACTTTTATGTGGGACACCCGGTCACTCAAAGCGGGGTCCCCGCAGCATGAGGTTTCAATGGAATGCGGTGTTCCAGGACCTCCCCAAACTACATACATCCTCATGCGTTGTGATACGCAGGAAAGGAAATGGCCCTGAGCACAGGCCGACCTATTGTGATACACCATGAAACTCTCCAACTTAGAGTGTGCATGCTGTGTTTCTGTCGGAAAGCCTTCCCGGAGGCATTGTTATGATTTGCACTATTCCTGATCTGGTCGGCCATTCTGGCTGTATTTCCCCGCAATTTAGAATTGAGTTACTATTGTCCGTCTAGAAGACAAGCTTGCATCGATATTGATATCGATTGAATGATCGTCCACTTCCCCGCACTTGATGATGTGGGAAGCGTATACATGGGCTTGGTAGGCGCTGGGTAGAGACACGGGGGGCTTGGTAAAATGAATATATAAAAGCATATGTATTGCGTCAACCTACCGCGACGATCCCTGAGTTGGATTCCCGGTACATTATACCTTCACCTTATTTATCTTATCCAGGGACAAGATAATGCTCGTGTTAACGACGCTCCATTTGCTCGTTGCCCTCTGTGGATGTGCAACAATCGCATTTTTTTGGAAATACTTTTGGGCAGGCAGACGACCCAGCAATTTCCCTCCTGGTCCAGCTACTTTACCGTTTGTTGGGAACCTCCATCAGCTGCCACTGTCGAAGCCCTTTCTGAAGTAGTGCCATATTGCAAACAAACACGTTGTAATAGCTCCTACTGACTGCACTAGGTTCCATGAATGGTCCCACCAATACGGTTCAATCGTCGGACTCAAACTGGGCCCTCAAAACGTGGTTGTTCTCAATAGTTGGAAACATGTCAAGGAGTAAGTGCTTCCCAGGAACAGAAATCGAACAATTCTCATAAATATGCAAAAGGCTTTTTGACAAAAGAGGAGCGATATATTCAAGCCGTCCAGAAAATCATGTTGGCAATGATCTTATTTGCCCAAACCAAACTCATATTCTCTTGGTCCCGCATGGTCCAGGGTGGCGGTTGCTTCGAAAAACAGTACAGGCCCTCTTAAACGTAAAGGCTGTTGATGATGTTTTTCCAATCCAGAACGCAGAAGCGACGCAGACAATGTGCCAACTTCTCCAGGACCCCGACGGATACTACGACCATATCAGACGATATTCTACTGCCGTGATTTTAGCTTCTGTATTTGGACAACGTGGAGCTGAATTCAATTCGCCCAAGGTTCGAGCGCTTTATCACGCGCAGGAACAATTCACTTCTATCTTGGAGCCGGGTGCCACACCCCCGGTGGATGCATTCCCCTGGCTAAAATATTTACCACAGGTCTTCGCTAGCTGGAAGATTAAGGCAAAGGCTATTCGGGCTGAACAACGATCCTTGTACTTTGGGTTGATGGAAGAAACAAAAGCTGGGATTGCCAGGGGGGCTACAACAGGCTCCTTCATGGAACGAGTCCTACAGGACCAACCCAAAACCGGACTGGATGATGAGCATGTTGCTTATCTTGGTGGAATCCTGGTGAGTTATGGCAGAGCCCGTGACGTGACTTGGAAATGCTAATCAACGAAAGATGGAGGCGGGATCTGATACTACCGCGTCGACCCTACTCTCCTATATACTGGGAATTATCAGCAATCCGGCCGCGCTTATAAGAGCCCGAGATGAACTAGACAGCATCTGTGGCACTGAACGCTCACCAACCTTTGGCGATCTGGACAAATTACCGTATTTGAGAGCCTGCATGAACGAGGTAGGCAAACAACCCTTCATAGACGGACTCCTTCATTAACTATTTGGTGTAGACACTGCGATGGCGCCCTGTTGCCCCTGGTGGTATCCCACATATGCTAATCCAAGATGACTATTATGAAGGCTACTGCCTTCCCAAAGGAACAATTGTCTTTGCAAATACATGGTCCATCCACCGAGAGAAAGAAGAGTACACTGCAGGTGACGAATTCTCGCCTGACCGCTTTCTGAACAACAGGTTTGGCTCGGTGGAAAACGGAGAGGGGAATGATCATCGGAGAACTACATATAGCTTTGGGGCAGGGCGTCGCGTGTGCCCTGGCCAACGACTGGCAGAGAACTCCTTGGTACGTGCGCCATCCCAGTATAGCCGTATCCTTCACTAACGTCATTTCAGATGCTCAATATGGCCAAGATTACTTGGGGCTTTGATATCTCCGAAAAGAATCTAGACATTGACTGGGATCCAAAAACTGCGTATACAGACGGGTTTGTCTTCTCTCCCAAAAGGTTCCCAGTGAATATAACTCCGAGGACTCAAAATCATCAAAAGGTCTTTGAGGCTGAGCTTCAGGCCCAAAGGAACATTCTTGCGAGATACGAGCATTGACTTTGCTCAGGGCCAGTTGTGGTTCTATCAGTTTCTGGGCAGCACACAGTGTTGTGTACAAGTTCCCTTCGTTGCGTCATTAACTGTGGGATTCCTACTAAATAGCATTCTGCTTCAATACCAGAAATAGTATTAGTGGACGCCTGATCGGTCATATTTCGTGTCGGTGGCATTTCGTAATGAGCTAGTCATCTACCACTCAATACTGTTGTATATAATCACATATCTTGACTGCATTCGTTGTATCAGCCCTTGTATTCCGGCGTCGTAATAGTTGATAGCAAGGCCCACATGCACTATCCAATTGGTATCCATGACGATGTTAACAGGCTGGATCGATTCGTTCCTAGCAACGATCAAATTCCCCTCTTTTATGACAAGTGGCCAACCCTCTAGATCTGCAAGAAGCACAAACCGACCGAAGAGGGAGTAGCACTACCGAGCAAAGAGGGTTTAGTGCTTCTATCCCTGGCCGTCCCCGCACGAAGAGGTGACTGGGTTGTTATATATACAGTCTGTCAAATGCGCAAGAAGCCCTATGTGCCGAATTTGATATGATATCCCTGGCTGAAAACATGTTGACCGCTATCATTCTAGGCGTCGCTGGTGTTCTCTCGGTTTATGTTTTATACTACCGCTTTTTCAGCCCTCTTGCTTCAATTCCGGGACCCTGTGAGGCAGGCCTGTCCAGAATATGGCTGGTAAAGCACACATGGAAGGGAGATATGCACCGCGAGATGCTCAAACTGCATGCTAAGCATGGTAAACTGGTCCGTACTGGTCCCAACGAGGTCTCTGTCACGGACCTCGATGCCATCAAGAAAATATACGGTGAGCCTGTCCTGTTACCCTGTTCAAAGGAGAATATCCTAATCGATTAGGTGCTGGATCGAAATTTCGAAAGAGTGGCTGGTATGGCGTTTTCCAAGGCCATCGCAAATTTGATCTATTTGCCGAACAAGACGAAGCAATTCATAGCTTCCAAAGACGGCTTGTCAGCCGTATATATGCGATGGACTCGTTGAAGGATCTTGAGCCTTATGTGGATGATGCAGTGTCCCACTTCATCGACAAGATGGAGGAACTTCAGGGTGAGAGTATTGATTTGGGGGAGTGGTTGCAGCTGTTTGCGTTTGGTATGCATGTTGGTTAATGCTGTTTACAATATACTGATTTGTCTAGACGTCATCGGTGAGGTGACCTTTTCGCGTCGGTTTGGCTTCATGGACGCCCACCGAGATGATGGGATACTTTCGCAGATCAAAACTGTCCTAAAGTCTGGAGCATGGATTGGTCAGATTCCATGTGTATACTGGATCCACGACTTCATGATGCCTCTCATTGGAAACCATCTTGGCGTCAATGCCCGACACGGAAGCATAAGGGACTATACTGTCAATGAGGTTAGGAAGAGGATCGACAGAGACAGTGACCACCCAGATATTCTTGGAAAGCTTGTGAAAGTCCAAGAGGAAAGACCAGCTCAGTTCTCTGTTGCAGACGTGACTTCGATGGCCGCGAGTAACATCAACGCAGGAAGCGATACAACTGCAATATCCCTCAGGGCAATCATCTATCACCTTCTCAGGAATCCAGAATACAAGAGCAAGCTACTTCAAGAAATTGATTCCATGCGAGGATATGACAGGACCTCAAGCATTGTGACACTCGAGGAGTCCAAGGAAATGCCTTACCTTCAAGCCGTGATGTATGAAGCCCTCCGATTGCATCCTGCTGTGGGAATGAGCCTTCCACGAGTTACACCAGCAGGCGGCATTGTAATCGATGAGCACTTCATCCCAGAAGGGGTACGCACAATCCAGATCCTTGCTTCAATACCGGGCTAATGACAATAGACGATAATCGGTGCGAATCCCTGGGCAGTGCATCGGAATAAAGCTGTTTACGGGGACGATGCCGATTCATTCCGCCCGGACCGATGGCTCGAAGATAAAAGTGGTGATATGCGTAGGGCATTGCTTCTGTGAAGACAGAGACTTGATACTAATGTACATGTAGAACGGTTTTTTTTCGCCTTTGGATCCGGTGCGAGGATGTGTTTAGGGAAAAGTGAGCATCACAACGGCAAAAGGCTGAACTTACTGACAGAAACAGACATCAGCTGGATGGAGATGTCCAAAGTACACCTTCACCCTGTTAAAAGCAAAACGGTACACGCACTAACCACATTGGCAGCTGATTCCAAGCATCTTGTCACGGTTCGATCTCGAATTGACGGATCCAGAAGCAGATCTGGCCGAGGACTGCAGGTACGTCACATACTTCGCTCTTAATGGAACATCTCTCCTAATTCACCTGTACCACAGATTTTTTGTCATGCAAAGCGGGCTACATGTAACGCTCAAGCCACGGAAATCATCAATCCAATGCACAGTTAGAATAAATTAGATTTATGCGCAGAATATACTATGAATCATGTGACACCCACAGTACATCCGTTAACTCCGAGCCCTACCCACTTTCGCGGAGGAAGAATCGTTTCGCCTATCCAATTAATTCCATGGTGTGAGACCACTACAATATAGGTCCGGTAACCGCCCGGCGTTAGGCATTAAGAGTGGCACTGGACGTGGACGGTTTTATATCAACCCTCAGCCACATCCTGGCATACTCCATACCCAACTGACACAACCACACCATGCCTTCCTTCCTCTACTCCCAGCTTTTTGTCACACCTCCGCTCCCTTCCAAGTCCTTTGCCGAGCAGGTGGTCATAATCACCGGATCCAATACTGGTCTTGGTCTAGAAGCCGCCCGCCATATCGCCCGCCTCGGCGCCAGCAAGGTCATCCTAGGCGTGCGCAATATCTCCGCCGGCGAAGCAGCCCGTCAAGACATCGAGTCCTCCACGGGCCGGCACAACGCCGTCGAAGTATGGCAGCTAGATCTATCCGACTATGACTCCGTGGTGTCTTTTGCCGAGCGCGCACAGAAGCTCCCGCGTCTAGACGCGGTGATTGAAAACGCCGCCATAGCCACCCAGAACTTTGAATCGGCAGGTGGCCATGAGCGCACGATTACTGTTAATGTTATTTCGACTGTGCTGCTTGGTATTCTTCTATTGCCGAAGCTGCGTCAAACGGCTAGGGATTATCCTGCCGCTCCCACCCCGCGTCTGTCTGTCGTTGTTAGCGAGGTCCACGCCTGGTCGAAATTCCCGGAATGGCAGAGTCCTCGAGGCATATTTCCTGCGTTGGATGATGAAGAGAATGCGCGTATGGGCGAGCGCTATCCAACCTCTAAACTGGTTGCTATTCTTGCGCTGCGTGAATTGGTCTCCCGCATGAGTGGTGACGGGTCTGTTGTTGTTAACATGGTGAACCCGGGCTTTTGCCATTCGCAGCTTGGGAGGAATGCGAGCGGTTTGACGAGTCTGCAGATGAATCTTCTCAAGATGGTTCTTGCGCGTACTACGGAGGTTGGCAGTCGGACGCTTGTTGCTGGGGGTTCTGCGGGGAAGGAGTCTCATGGGATGTATATGACGGATGGAGTTGTTGAGAATGATAACCTGTCTGCGTTTGTACGCAGTTCGGATGGTATGGCAGCGCAGAAGAGGGTTTGGGATGAGCTAGCAGCCATCGTACAGGAGATCATGCCGGGTGTCATGGGATATTTGTAACTACTGTGTAAATAATCGAGCTGTTAGAAGTACTGAACATAATGCCTATCGTCGTTTAAGCTATGCGGTGTTTATTGTACCAGAAACCTGACATACCGTCCAACCCCAGACCAGAAGCAGCAGATGGTTAAACAAAGGGTTTAATTATTCATACTCAATTTTATTCACCAGGGTCCCAATGCCATCAATGGAAATCCGAATCTCGTCGCCATCGCCCAAAAAGACCCTTGGTGATCGGAAATAACCTATCCCCTCTGGAGTCCCGGTCAACAGAATCGTGCCAGGCTCTAGAGTTGTGCCCTGCGAAAGATATGACACGAGCTCGTAGACACTGAAGATCATGTCACTCGTGCTTCCATCCTGCATTGTCTTTCCATTGTAGATGGTCTTAACTGAAAGGCTCTGCGGGTTCGTGAGCGCCTCACTCGACACCAAAACAGGGCCTGTCGGGTTCTTGTTAGGGAAAGCTCCATTGAACACATCTTTAAACTTACCTAGTGGACAGCTGGAATCCAGCCCTTTGGAGAAACTAGGCATCGCGCTTTTCATTTGCGTTGCTCGGGCTGAAACGTCGTTCGCCACGGTGTATCCCAGAATATAAGCAGGTGCCGCCTCGGCGGTGATGTCCCGGGCAGATTTTCCAATCACAACTACCAGTTCAGCTTCATAGTCGCTAGTACCATCTTGTGCGAACTTGGGGATCTTGATAGTTCCAGGGAAGGGGTCCGCGATGGCCGTGCGAGGTTTGCTGAAGAGGGCCGGGACATCGGGGATTGCAATACTGGCTTCCTATTGTAGGTTAGCCCTCATCTACCACTGGTTAAAGGAGAAGAAGTTACCTGTGCATGCTTTTTATAATTCAGGCCTATGCATCGGATATACGAGCACTCTTGGGGATCAATTGGAGATAGGAGCTATCTTGTCAATGACTCGATCGGATAGGCTGAATATTGGGCCCATTCAGACATACTCTAGACACCTGCAGCACTTCCTCGGTAACTCGTCCCCCGTGGACTGATCCTTCGATTCTGAATGCTTTAATGGGGACCTCACTTATAGAGTCCTCTCCGATATCGCGGCTGCTGTCGACCAGCTGGCCCAGATGGGTCTCCCCATCTTCGACGGCAACAAAGCGGATGAGGTGTGTCCAATACGGCATGTTGCTGGTCATGCAGGAGAAATAGCGGCTGGTAAGACGGCCTAGAAGGTCGGTCTAAGTACTCGTAAGGCAGATGTCGGCCCGTCGGGTCGGCGTATATGCTGTTCTTGCCGATTCCTGCGATAAGCAGCTAATTGTCCGAACCAAAAGGGGATGGCGTGCAGCAGGGGACAAGACGAAGTTGGGCAATGAGTCCCCGACTGTCAGTTCAAAGGATTAGTATGCATGATCTACTCGTAGCTTCACCGCGTCTAACCGATGGACCCTGTTCCTGCCTGATAATGCGGAGGCTGTCCATATACCCACTGCAGGCGTCAAACAGCCAGCCATCCCAGGTTGTCTCGCATTCCCATAGACGATACAAACCATGACTGCCTGTGCCAGGACATTTACTCGCCAATGTCGAGGATATGCGACCAGCGTGAATGTGAAGCCACGGCAGCTGAATCTGCCAATCGACTTCAAAACAACACCCCTGCTTCATCATACTTCGCAGACGTTTCAAAATACAGGTCTTCCCCATGAAGGGCCATCAAAACGGATGAACCTGTTCCAAGCTGTCAATGACGCTCTAGCGACCGCTCTGAGAACATCGAACAAGGTACTCTGCTTCGGTGAAGATGTTGCGTTCGGAGGCGTCTTTCGCTGCACAACCGGGCTACAGGCTGAGTTTGGTGCGGACAGAGTCTTCAACACCCCCTTAACGGAACAGGGCATTGTGGGTGCAGCCATTGGGATGGCTGCTGAAGGTCGCAAGCCAGTCGTCGAAATTCAGTTTGCGGATTATGTGTTTCCGGCCTTTGATCAGATTGTGAACGAGGCAAGCAAGTTTCGCTACCGGGAGGGCTTGACAGGGAGCAACCTTGCGGGCATGGTGGTTCGAATGCCTTGTGGAGGAGTTGGCCATGGCGCATTGTAAGTTGCAGCGTAGTTGCTATGAGATTGCCTACTAATGCGAGTGATTTACAGATACCACAGCCAGTCGCCCGAGAGTCTTTTCTGCCATGTCCCTGGGATGCGAGTGGTCATCCCCCGTTCGCCCTCTCAGGCAAAGGGACTTCTCCTGGCCTCGATTCTGGAGTCAGAGGACCCAGTCATATTCATGGAGCCTAAGATTCTCTACCGCGCCGCTGTGGAAGAGGTCCCTGAAGCAACATACACACTACCATTGAGCAAGGCAGAGGTTCTCAAGGAAGGGTCCGATCTGACTATAATCTCCTACGGTCGGCCTCTCTATACCTGTCAGGCCGCCATTGAAGCTGTGGAACGAGAGATCAAGGGCTTAAATATTGAACTCATCGATCTAAGAACGGTATATCCATGGGACCGGCAGACGGTGATTGATAGTGTGAAAAAGACCGGCCGCGCCATCATTGTGCACGAAAGCATGGTTAATTTCGGAGTTGGCGCAGAGGTCGCTTCGACAATTCAGGATAAAGCCTTCTTCCACCTCGAGGCTCCAGTTAAGCGGGTTGCTGGCTGGTCTACTCACACCGGGCTCGCGTGGGAGAAGTATATCTTGCCCGATGTAACACGTATGCTCCTTCCGTCTACATTATGGTCATGCATCTAACACTGTCTAGGGATATACGACGCCATTCATGAAACCATGAATGTCTAAGTAGTGCAAATGGTGCAATTTGGCAAGTAGCTAGAAATTATAGGCTGTTTGATATATTTTCATACCAATTTCTGAATATAGATTTATCTCCACCTGTAAAAGCCACTACTGACATTGAGCAGCCCCATAATCACTTCTATACTTGTTAGATCACGCTTATATCGTAAGCCCTGGCATACAAAAAATGATGTTCATTGATGTCCTTGGGCAAATTGTATTGTTCCGTATCATTCAGCTCTAGCTACAGACCTTTGATCCCATCCACATGAGCGTTGATGTCGTACTCTTCTGGATACTTGGTCATCAACCTCATCATCTCCTCCCGCTGTTCTTCGGCCTCCTCTGTCAGCTCAGCATACACATCATCGAAGATCCCACTAAGCTTGGGTTTTGGCAGCTTCTCTGCTTCAACCAGCTCCCGAAGCACTGCTGCTCGAATGCTTGATCTGACTTCTTTGTCCATCTCCTCATTCCAAAGTCCCTTACTCTCTAGCCATACCTTGAGTCTGGTAACTGGGTTGTGCCGCGTTCTCCAGTTCTCAACTTCACTCCGGTCGCGATACGCCATGCTGTCATCGCTAGTACTGTGATGTGAGATCCGATAGCTCATGAACTCCATGAGAACGGGCTGGCCGCCATTCTCTAGAGCCCGACGCCGCGCCTCCCGTGTGGCTTCGTAGACAGCAAAGATATCTGTTCCGTCTACTCGAATAGAAGGTATACCGTACCCAAGTCCACGTACAGCGATGCCGTCGCCGATATATTGTTCGCTTGTTGGTGTGGATATAGCAAACCCATTGTTCCGACAGATGAAAATTATAGGGCATTTCTTCACAGCGGCCACGTTGAGAGCCGCGTGGAAGTCTCCCTCGCTAGCGGCCCCGTCACCAAAGTAACACGCTGCAACGCTGGGAGACCGTGTAGGGTCCTCTTGGGCGTCTAGCTTCAGTGCGTACGCCGCGCCCGTGGCGTGTGGGATTTGCGTTGCAAGGGTAGACGCAACAGCGTGCTAGTTTACCCTCAATTAGCTATGCTTGGATATCAGAAGTCATGGAAACCTACCACGTTAACCTTCTTCTTCCCACTGTAGTGCACTGGCATATTGCGCCCCTTCCCGGGATCATTGTGGTTTGCAGCGAGCTGACTCATGAAGTCTGTCAATGTGAACCCACGTTGTAGGAAAACTCCAGTCTCTCGGTACTGGCATGTTATCACGTCGTCTGGCGTCAATGCTGCTGCAGAACCTATCATCACGGCCTCCTCGCCCGCAGAAACCTAAATATGCCTGTCAGTTGGTATTACACAGTAGTCGGGCATTGGTAATGCGTACCATGTAAAAGCTTAGACGGCCATGGCGCTGTGCCTCAAACATGATTGAATCCATGATATTGACTTCAAATATGGTCTTAGCTCAGTTGTATTTTTTGACTTCCCTACTCGTACCTGTCAACATATTTTTATACCATTCGAGAGCTTGTTCATTCGTAACGTCCGGTCCTCTGCCTTCCGCCGAGCTCATAACATGGTATGTTGGTAGCGGAGTAATACTAGAAGGCTCTAGGAAGTCCATCTTCGTTGTAAGGGGGCTTTTGGGAGCCCCCGGGAATGGGCTGGAAATGTCATGTTAGAAGCAAAGACCAAGGCAAAAGGGCTCTCCCCAGCGCGATAAAGGAAGTATGAACTCACATCGGAGGATATCCTACATTTGATGCCGACGAAGAGGCACGAAAGAGTTGAGGCCCATAAGCCAGCGGTCTCGCTGCGAACGCGCGGTAAGTACGACCCAACATGTTGGCGACACAAATGATGCTTCCTGTTAGTGCTCCGAGTAGCGAGTGGACATAACGAATAGATAGGGGAGGTAGATTTCCACGGGGTACGGCTTTTCGGGGTTGGAGGCCGATTGTTTTGGCAAGCTCCCTACTCGGGCATTTCGATGAGTAGCCGCGGGTACCATCGGCGAATGTCTGATATCGTTCACTTTTCGCATCCCCCAACCTCCCACTAGCTGATTCCGTAGAGTAATGCGGAGCTGGAGGATTTGGAATCTGGAGAGGCCGCGTCAGAGCGGCCAGCGTCGGGGGAGCGCAGCGTCCAATGTCGTCCGGATATCGGCAGGTTTATTATAAAGTGGAATGAAGACTCATCTTTGTAACTACAGCGCCATAACAGTCAAGCAATGAGGGCCTTCGTTGGTCAACGGTCTGTTCGCCTGGCTAAGGGCCTCTCGTCGCCCTCCCTGCAACATACTAGTATCAGTCCCCGATGTTTTAGGGTGCCAGGCCCTAAACTATTCCACTCGTCTCCTGTACTATGCCAGGTCCAGCCGTACTTGCTTGCCGATATCGGTGAAGGTAGGTGGCCAATGAGGATAACAATTTTTGCTTCTGGCTAATTGTGCCAAGGAATTACTGAATGTCGCATTGTACAGTGGTTTGTCAAGTCCGGAGATCGTGTTAGTCAGTTTGATCCCATTTGCGAAGTACAATCGGACAAAGCTTCTGTTGAGGTACATCCTGCGATGCGCTTGCTTTTCTTTATACAGTGTATAAGTTGACATATCTACGCTAGATAACATCTCGATATGATGGCGTGATTACAGCAATTCACCACCAGGTGGATGAGATGGCGATAGTTGGAAAGGTATGTACCCTTTAACCAGCAACGATTCACCTCAGTTGACTCACCAACGCAGCCGCTCCTGGACATTGATGTTGAAGATGAGACTTCACCTGATATACCTCCACAAGGCGATACCGCACAAGACACAGCGACGACGGGGGGTGATGCCGAGCCGGAGTCTACCATGGTCACATCAACAATACCAGAAGAACCAGCCGTGAAACTGGAACCCAAACACTCCGGGCTTGCCGCTCCGGCAGTGAGGCGCATTATGAAGGAGCATGATATCGACATCAGTAAAGTTGCCGGGACAGGTAAGGGTGGTCGTGTGCTGAAGGAAGATATGCTGCGCCATCTCTCACAACAAGACAGCATGTCCCCGGCACCGGTGCTCAACGATACAACTGCCAATGAAGCCCATGAGACTGTGCGCCTCTCACCAACGGACAGCCAGATGTTTAAGGTCATGACAAGAGCTCTCAGTATCCCTCACTTCGGATATACCCATAATGTCGATTTAACTTCGTTGACGAGATTTCGCCGGAAAATCAATGCTCGGGCCGAGAACTTGCCTGGGCATGACAAAACTTCTATGACACGGTTGAGTGCTTTGCCTTTTATTCTAAAGGCACTGTCGCAAACATTTAGCAAATACCCGAAACTAAACGCTCACCTGGATCCTGGAAGTGATGGCGATGCGCCGCAGCTCACGATCAAACATTCCCACGACTTCGGTATAGCAATCGACACACCCAGCGGCCTTCTTGTTCCGGTGGTAAAAGGCATCCAGAACCATTCTATTATCTCCCTGGATGCAGAGATAAAGCGGCTGAGTGCCCTTGCTAAAGAAGGCAAGCTTGCGCCATCCGACATGAAAGGAGCTACATTTACGGTGAGCAACATCGGGAGCATAGGAGGCGCTGCAGTCAGCCCTGTTATTGTTCCTCCCATGGTTGCCATTCTCGGTGTTGGAAAGGCTGAGTCTGTGCCTATGTTTATCGACAACGAGCAAGGCGAGAGTCAGATTGCCAGGCGCGAAAGGGCCGTTCTCAGTTGGAGCGCAGACCACCGGGTTCTCGACGGCGCATCGGTGGCTAGGTGTGCAGAGAGCCTGGCGAAATCTTTGGAAAGCATTGACGAGCTTGGGCTGTCTTTGAAATAGTTCTATCATTTCTCAGGTAAAGTTGACGAGTACCGCACATACAGGCGTCTTAATCAAATGTTATGCATGGTAGACGAGATTAATATCCGCGTAACGGCTCGGATATATGTAATTATAATAATCCCGGTGTATTACCACGATGTTTTTGGTCCACTCATTCACAATTATGATTTACAGTGGGCCCTATCCCCGTCCCGTTTAAATACCGAGCTGCCAGTGTCCTTTCGTCCTGCACATTCGCCAAATACGCCTATATGGTCAGAATGGAGACATTCAAGCTCTCTCTTCCAGACAGCGGCATAATATCTGGCCGATACAGCTTCCCAAGTAGGGATAGGAAATCATCCCACGTTCGGCCGCTCATTGTGTGCATCCCCGGTGGAAGTTATGATTCCCGGTACTTTGACGTTGATGGAGCTCAATCAATTGTCAGCTTGTCGACTTCTTTGAATATTCCAGTTATTGCGATAGATCGCCCTGGCTATGGAGCAAGCACACCAACTGCCAACACTGAAAATGCATCGACTTACGCTCAAAGCCAAGGGAGATACCTCAATTCAACAATCCTGCCAGCCATGTGGAAAGCCTTTGCAAAGCGCGCCCAAGCCCCGGCCATAGTCCTGTTATCACATTCCATCGGCGCAATGATTGCAACCATTGCTGCCGGGTCTTACACCGGTGCAGAGCCTTATCCTCTCGCAGGAATTATTACATCTGGCATTGGTACCCAGCTTGTGGAAGGACCGAGACAGGGCATGGTTCATCTACTGCACGAAGCAACCGAGGTCATCCACTTCGAACCAGCACCCAAAGACGCCATCATGCTGCAACTGCCACAAATGAACCTTGCGCCAATCAGGATGTGTCGGTTTACGGAGCAATTGAACAGGCCGGTACCCTGCGGCGAATTACGTGATATCAACCTCACATGGCTTAACTACTGGACGCAGTATTCGTCAAAAGTCAAGGTTCCACTGCTGTACGGGCTGGGCGAGTTTGATGGTCTCTGGACCTGCTCGCAGGAGACAATGTACGCGTATAAAGCTGCTTTCCCGCAGAGCCCGAACGTGGCCTGTGAAATCATGCCAATGGCGCCACACTGCATGGAGCTGAGCTTTCAGAGTCAGGCCTGGTATTTGAAATGTTTCGCGTTTGCGATTGAGTGTATCACGTCACAATCACTGCGGTCTACAATGCAGCCCACGGGGGATGAGGACAAGAGCGTTTCTCCTGCTCGGGGTATCATAACTACCGTTTACACGACCTCCTACGGGGACACCCTGTTGGAAAGGCCACCCCTCTAGTTTCAACATTTTTGAAATTATTCCTATCTCCGTGCCAAAAGACTTAATTCCGACGGGTGGGACATTAATTACTGGGCATAAGCCCCGTCACGTATGCCGTATAGTATACCCCGTATAGTGTATACACACCGTACACTACTGCGGGTCTTGTCTCGGCCCGAACGTAAAAGGCTTAGCGTGATACAAGAAGATACGGCATGGAGCATTTATGCAAATAATGTCACATTATTCAATGATAGACATTTGGTATATGGAAAATGATCTGTATTCTTCACTAAGACAGCCACTCCAAGCCCTCCTTCATCACCCGTTCACAAGACGCAGGGTCGTCTGCGCCCGGCAAGTCCTGCTTGATCTTGAATCCCTTCAGGCTCAGAACCCAGGATATGCAT
This sequence comes from Aspergillus puulaauensis, assembly GCF_016861865.1. NCBI lineage: Eukaryota > Fungi > Ascomycota > Eurotiomycetes > Eurotiales > Aspergillaceae > Aspergillus > Aspergillus puulaauensis. The sequence continues at coordinate 297,216 of NC_054860.1, read as the reverse complement.
TTGTAGCTTTCCCGCGCTTCGACAGGCACAGGTAGAGTCACATTGCCTGATTCCGGGAGTACCGGTGTAATCGAGTCTCGCTCATAGATCGACTCCAGAGTAAGCAACTTCCACTGGCCGGACTCCCGCTCCAGCCGCGAGATAAAGCGGTTGAGTGAGACGCAGTCGTAGCCCCTTCCTTCGTACGTAAACCGGATCGAAATTGATCCTGTGGACTCTGTGACTGCCCTGTCTCCGTTTGTACTTAAATGTACTTCTACCGGGCTGATGGAGTGAATAGCACCGGTGCCGCCGGTTACCATTGCTCGAGATCCGGATACAAAGCCATCGATATCGCCCTGGTACCTATGTGACGGAGCTAAGAGGCAGGTCGATCTCACTCATGAGAGGCCGCTTACCAGGTGATGTCAATGTGTGTCTTGGACGCATCTGGGTGATAGCTTGACCGAAGTTTCTCCCATTGGTTTGTATCGCGGTAGTATCTCTCGCGGACAAGGAGCGATTTGATTGCTGTCTCGGTAGCGATAGTGTCCATGGTTGGTGTTCCGGTGAGAGGATCTTTGTAGGGGGCGTCGTCCTTTTAAACCCTATTTGAGGGACACGCCAATCAGTCTAAACGCCGAAAAATTCGCCGGGATGGAATACAGCACAGTCCCGCCACATACCAACCTTGCATTCCAAACGGTGGCCCCTCATTAAGTCCACTGGTCCCACAGCCTGTATTTCCGCCTCGGATGTATGAGATAGGCCCCGACCGCTACTATTACCACTGTAACTGGGAGGGTGGAATGTTGATATTCAATTTAGCAGGGTTATTAGTATGTAAAGTTAGATATTACGGATTTATAGTGACATTGTCACTTAACCATCCGTTCTTCGAACTGAAGGTATGCTTCAAACAATATATATGTGCTGCCAACAGTAGCGCCTCGCTAAGTACAAACACTTCAAAGAAGCAAACTATTCCTTGGATTATGGGGGGCTTTGTTAGAGAGCTATCATATCTCCCGCAACAATAAAATCATCAAAGAAATCCGCCGGCAATCCGTCCCAGTAATCCAGCATAGAGGTCTGACTTAAATCATCAGCCTGTCAGAAATATTAGCTTGCTACCGTTCTCTGAGAAGGTCCAAAGGCGGAATATTGGAGGACTCACGCGGACATCGAAAAGACCTTGTGAAGGCATATGCGGCGTGGAAATCCTAGTATCGAACCCCCTTTCCTCATTCTCATTCAGGATCCCCTTGCCTGCCTTTGCTACCTCGACCGCTCTTTCTGCAATCCTGATCGCATCTCGTGGAAAGCTGAAGGAAACGTGCGAGGAGGTTAGATGGTAGATGTGCCCGAAGTGGCCTGAGGCTATGTCCAGGAGCGCAAGATCGGAATTCACTGTGGCGGCCATTGGTGCTTTGAGAATATATATGAAAAGATTAATCGTGGCCAGCATGGGATAATAGAACACAATACTGTATTTGATCAGATATGTCAACTATGCTGTGCTCATTCGTAGAATGGATTCAATGGCGGATCTCACGGTGCTTGAGAAATCAAATCTGGAACCAGACTCTTCAGTGACAAGAGAACTTGCCGTGATGCTGCAGCCACTTTGGCCGAGCTGTTCGAAACTCGATCACGAAATGAGGCCTCCCGATGGGCTAGAAGAAACGAGCTTATCCAGGGGTAGTGAATATTAGCATGCAGAGCAATAATGCTGCCATAGTATGCTATTTGCAGTCGCACTGCGTCCTGTCTCCGTCTTGAAGCACCTGGCGAATCCAGGGAGGATTCTAGACGAAGGCCTGGCGGCAGGGAAGTTTGCCATTCTTCGAGTTCTGCCTGGTAGGTCTCTATCTGCTGGAAGATAGTCTCGGGGGGCTGTTTAAACGCCTCTACTGAGAACAGGTGCTTCATCATCTGGGAGCAAATCTTCGCATGATGGGCAATGGCAGTAAACATTTCAATGTCGATGGTGCTTCCTTCCGGGGCGTCTGTTGGCACTTCACAACTTATATCGTCATCACCGAGAATCTAGACGACAATTAGTAAGAGAGCATTGTTTCATCTCGGCTCAATACTATGGTATTTACGAGGGGCACTCACAGATGGCCGGCCAGACCGCAGCGAGAGGTACTTGTCGTAGCCATAAATCACCCAGAAGACGCAATTCCGGCGGATTATTTCAACCACAGGGAGCTTCCAACGCCTTGAGGGTTGGCGATGTAGGCCCTTGGACTGAGCAAGACGAGCAGCAGAGGAGCACAGCATGTATTCAACGGCCGGGCTTCCAAGAAGCTCCGCATACGATGTCTTATGGGCAGATGGTCAATAAGCTCTACCATTGAAGATCAGGGTCTACCATCTCACCATGACGATTAAAGCCTCTACAGCGGTAAGTCCGCTGGGCATATAAAGTAGATCTGTGTAGACAGACAATGCGTTCTGGAAATACCTCAAGGACAGCTGCTGGATATCGGCGAATTTGGCAGAGTTGTCCATTAACGCTGCCGCTCGACAGCCAATGGCATAAATTGCATTCCGCAAGGCATAATGGGCCACATCATCGGATTGCAATCCCTCGAAGTGCACGTGCAAATGCGTCTCGAACTCCGGTCGGTACACAGCCCCAAGCACACGGTCGTGCGAGTAATCAAAGTAGCCTGCGAGAACGTTAGTTGTTTGCCCGCTATAACTGTATTTGAAGGCTAGGTATACTGCCGGCATAGCGAGATGCCGTTTCCCTGTCTGGCTCAGGGCACCTTTCTCGACTCAGGCTTTGTGACACCGTGAGATGCTTGGTCCAATCCATGACGAGACTGTGTGCAATTGGTCCAAAGCGCGATGTTTCAGCTTTACTTGCCACCCATCGGACTCCGGGCTTGGAGCAGATTGAGAGCCAGGAGCCGGGGCCTACATATCGAGACTTAGTAACCAGTTCACTTTAAGGATATGGCGGAAGTCCGGCACAAACCGTGATGTTCCCAATTAATCTGTGTCAATGGTAAATTTATGACTGAAGAAATGACAGGGGTGCCCATACATGCTTAATATCAATAGTGGCATCCTCTCGATCGATTTCAGAGTCCTTGGGTGTGGGAACAGCATTGCTGTATTCCACCTGATTCGCAGCCATCTGAGAGGGATCATTCCTTTGACACGTTGGGGACTCAATCCCCGCGCTGAGGAGATTACGGCCAGAGGTAGTCGGAGTGTTGGGTTGGACTTGTCGCCCTCTTAATACACTGGACTCCAGCAGAGGAGGAGATAGCGTCTGCGTTATTTCTGTGATCCCAAGAAATGCTGGATCGATGGCTGTATGTGACAGGGACGTATCACATCCTGGGTCACGCTCAGTCGCTTCGACATCGGTAATAGAGCTGGCGATGCGCTCAGGAACCCGTGCACCTTGCCTCTGATGTTTGCGGCCTCGTCGCTTAGCAGGCAGGTATACGCATTTCTGTTGGTGGTCCTACATGGTTGTTGGCGTGCGTCCTTCAAAAGTAGAGATGGGGCTACTGGGCTCTTACCAAGCAGTTTCCGCATGGATTTGCACCGTCGCCTATACAGCAATGAGTGTGGGTATCTATAAAGAGAACTTGGGTGTTTCTGCTTTGCTACATTTGACTTTCCTGCCCCTGCAATAGCTGCAGGCCTGGGACAGTCTCGTGGGGTCGGATTGACGGAACATGGGGGGAGGATAGGAGAGCTGTTGTCTGATATCCTCGAATAAACCTAGAATGAACAAAATATTTGGTAGTGCAATCTGAAATGTGCCAATGTAGGAGTTCGGGGATCGTGTTACAGCGACGGTAGAAATTTGGTGGGGATGCGAACGGATGAGGTCAATGTCCGGAAATGCGGGGGAGTGGCGGAGACACGTTGTGCTGGTACTTTACTGTATTTATGCATTTAAGCATTGTAAAGCTGTTACCGTGAATTTATTAACAAAATTAAATCCGGTCAGTGGTGGTCAGTACCTGTGCGTTGGCTTTTCATGATACTATACCGTCTGTACTTATACGTTGTAATTTTCTACCGTCTCTATTTATATGTCATCGTGAAGGGTCAGGATTTACATGGACTCCCAATACCACTTTATTTCTCCGTGTCATAATATACAAACTCATCAAGACCTTTGCCAGCCGGGACCATAGGAAGAGACAGGGCTTTTTTTGTCGTCATTACCTCCAGAACAGCTGGCCCCTTGGTGCTGAGCAGCCATTTCAACTTATCCTTTACTTCGCCCGATGTTGAGCAGCGATCAGCCTGGACACCCATTGCCTCTGCTGCTTCAACAAAATCAGGGTTGGTGTGGTGGCTGTGGCAGAAGCGGTCTTGATAGTAGACAGACTGCAGATGTGTGACCATTCCCTGTTCCTCGTTATTGAGAACAAGCACCTTTACGTCTATGTTGAATTGACTGGCTGTGAGTAGTTCGTTGAGGGTCATGTTGAACGAAGCGTCACCATCAATGTCTATTACCAGAGCGTCGCGACGCGCAAGCTTTGCGCCAATGGCTGCAGGAAGCCCATAGCCCATTGTTCCCAGCCCCCCGGATGTCACCAGCGTCCGAGGATGTTTCCAGCGAAAGTGTTGCGCTGCCCACATTTGGTGTTGCCCGACACCTGTTGTAATGATTGTACGTTCCTTGACAGGTTCCACGAGATGATTCAGGGCCTCAATAAGCGCCTGTGGTTGAACCAGGCCATCCTGGTAGCCATCGCCTTCCTGCACAGTGCAAAAGGGAAACTGCTCTTTCCAGCATTCAATCTTTGACAGCCACTCTGGCCGATTCTTCTTCTCAACCAGGGGAAGTAGCAGTTCCAAATTATCTGCGCAATCACCGAGCACCGCCTCTGTCACCTGAACGACCTTGTTCACATTCTTCGGCGTGATATCAAAATGAACAATTCCTCCACGCCCTTCATCAGCTGCTTGTTTGGCCTTTGGCGCAAACTTCGGAATGCTGCCGGTAACGCGGTCGTCGAACCGCGCGCCCAATGCAATAATAAGGTCGGCGTTTTGCATGGCGATATTGGCGTACCCAGATCCGTGCAGTCCGAGCATATGCAGAGCTTTTTGGTCGGTCTCATCAAATGCGCCCAGTCCTTGAAGGCTGGTAGTGACCGGTATTGAAGCTTTGTCTGCCAATTCCTTCAACAGTGCAGGGCCCCTGGGACTGGCGAGCATACCCTGTCCGACATACAGAACAGGCTGCTTTGCAGTGTTTACCAAGCTGGCTACACGATCGATCCTACTATGAAGATCTCGTTGATGGATATTACTCATCGCAAGTCCCAATTTCGTGGGACGACTGATGTCCAACCGGGGAATCGGACGCTGTAGAATCGACGCCGTCACATCTATGGGCAGCTCAACCAGCACAGGACCGGGGCGCCCGAATGTCGCGATTTGAAATGCCTCGTTGATTCGTGATGGAAGCTCTACCACGTCTCTGACTGATATGTTCCATTTCGTGCATGATCGTGACATGCCCAGGACATCGGCCTCTTGGAACCCGTCCATCCCAACGCGGCCAGTGGAGACCTGGCCGCAGAACACTACCATGGGGGTTCCGTCTGCGAGCGCGTCCATCATGGGCGTAATGAGATTCGTTGCCCCGGGGCCTGATGTGACAAGGACAACGCCCGGCCTTCCACATGCTCGCGCATATCCCTCGGCCATGTGGCCGGCCCCTTGTTCGTGTCGCGGTAGGACAAAGTCGAATTCTGGTGCTTTATAGATCGCATCAAATACAGGGAGAATCGCGCCGCCGGGATATCCAACTAACGAATATTGATGATTAGCAGTCTGGTATATGGGGCCCAAATAGAGAGGAATACAGATATGCTCGACGCCATGCTTCACCATCATTTTGCGGAATATCGCCCCGCCGCTGAGGCCCATGAATCTGTCGTATCCAATTGGTTATCGATGCACTGGAATGAATCATACTACTACTCACGAATCATCCATCTCTGTAAGGTTCCCCGTCGGTGAAGAGAGCCGGGTTAGCCTCGAACCGCGTAGGTCGTCTGGCTTCCTGCGAGTGGCTCCAAGAGATCAGTATCGCGGATATCAATGACCTGGAACTTGCTCACGTATCGCTATTTGGGATTCATTGGCCTCTGCAGGGACTGGGGATACGGCACTCGAGTAGGACCGGAGGTTTCGTGGTGACGTTGGAACAAGGTATAACTGAGGGCATCTTTGCCTGGTCAGGGGGGAGGCAATGGATGCCCCAGGCTTGATACAAATCCTCATGGTTGTCAACCTGATTTGGTGTGATTCCTACTAGGGAAAACAAGACAATGTTTTAACGGGACAGATAGTATATAAGCTGTGGAGTCATAAACACAAACTACTGAACGGTGACTCATTGTCATGTACCGTGCTTGCAGAGGATTAGTGTTTCCGCTTATTCTCGGTGTTTTAGGGCTATCAGCCAAAGTTCAATTCGCCGCCCCAACCCCGGAGTCGCTCGCCGAACAGCTGCAGCACCACAATAATCAAAAACACCGCCAGACACACCGCAGCCTGCGTGCCAAACGTTATCTCCGCACCCACTCGGGCAACCCACTCCACCTGGAAATAGCTGATGATGAACCCCCCCGCCGTCCGGGAGAAGTTGATCCACATGCCGACTTCGGGGCTGGCTTCTGGGTACGAGTTCAGCAGATACATGTTGACGCTGGCCGAATTGACAATCACGCCGAAGGTATAGCAGCCCCAGCCTAGCGCAACTAGCATGTAATGCCACTGGCGTTGGAGGGCGAATCCGACGATAATCAGGCCTGAAATCATGAATGGAATGGCGAACCATACTATGATTAATCGTGACTCGGGGTTGAATCTACCGTCGTTCCGTTTCGTGTGGACGTGGGCGAGCAGATCGTGGAGCCAGTGGCCACATAGGTAGGCGATTATGGCGGCGACAACCGGGGCAAGGTACATGAATCCTAATATTAATCCAATCTATTAGTGACATTCAAACAGTCCATAATGAAGAAATATAACACAAACCAATCTGCTTCGAACCAAAGCCGTACAGCTCCGTCAGGAACATAGGAAGGGTCGCGTTGATTGCGATGAGCCATGCAAAAATACAAACGTAGTATACGTTTACTAGCACCACGACAGGCTTCTTGAGGATCCGGAATGACCGAAGCATAGCCTGTACAAATGTATTTCCAAGCCGGTTGGTCTGCCACTGCTCAACCCCCACCAACTCCCGCCACTCGGAACGAGCACTCCGGGGTTCGGACTGCGGGCGGTTTCGATTGTAATACGTCTCTCGACCGAATATGATCACACTGACCAAAGCAAGACCCGTCAAGATAGAGTAGATATGAAATGGCCAGCGCCAGGAAAGCTGGATAGTCATAAATGAGGCCAGCAGTGGTCCCATAAATGGGGATAGAATAACGCATGACTGCCAGAGGTTGATCTTGCGCCTGTCCATGATATGGCAAATTAGCGCTGGTCGGTCTATAAATCACAGATGATTTCCACGTACGCTTGTTCGTGATGGAAGAATAAATCTTTAATGAACATCAATCCGCCCTATTCAATGGAACGGTCAATAGGAACGGGAACGGAATGGTAGCATCCATACTGACCCCCTGTGCAACGCCCGAGAAGAAACCATTCATAACACGGGGTACGAAAAACCCGATGAATCCATGGGCATTTGCTTGGCCAACAGCTGTAGCAAATGCAGCAACCATAAACCAGAACAACACCGGCAGTCGGCCAAAGTAGGCAGATAGCATGACGGCTACGGTACCCCCTGCACCTACCATGAACTGATTGCCCGACTGAGAGTGGTTCACGGTGTCTGGGGAATTCCCATATTCCCTATCAAAGCTTTCAATTAGCGCCAGAAGATATACATTGATCGGAGAAGTCAGATAGGACTCACTTGGCTTGAAGCGTTAATGTCACAGCTCCAGTAACACTGCCATAATCAGGGAGGAACGAGCATGCAATAACGACTCCCAATACTGCATTCTTTTTGTACGAGCTCCAATTCAACGGGTCGTCGGGACTGTTCAAAGGCTGCGGAACAAAGACTGTACAGCCGTCTTCAGCGGTTTTTGGACCTCCATGTTCTTTTGGCTCTATGTCGAGTGGTGTATTCACACCCACACTCGGCATGTGCGCAGACTCCAGGTGGACTGCAGACTTGATACTTTTGGAACTCATGATATCGGAATATGTTTTCCCCTTCGGCAAACAAAAGGTTCGGTCAACTGGCGGTCAGATCGATGTAGATATCATGACACTGGGGAAGCCTTTTCGAAGACTACACCAGGTCATATAACATCTCTCCAGAAGTATTGATGGTCCGGGGAAATGAATACCAAAACAATTCCCCATATTTCCCCGCACTCTCCATGAAAGGTCCGATCAGAATGGGGTTAGACAAAGCTTATTATATCACATAGCACGATGGGTGTATGATATCTTTGCCACGCTACGCACTACGGTTTGTTCAGTACACAAGGCTTTGCAGAATAGACAACGAAATTGCTATGACAGACACTTTTATGAAAGTAATTCAGGTTGGTTGCACAGTATAACTAAGGTTACATTATAGCCTTGGGCGAGAACTATCCTCGACACCCTCACATATATCGACCCGTCCTCGAAGCAACAAATCCACAGCTTCTTCCAGTTCCTTTCCATCGCGTCTACTGATGTAAATAGACCGCCAAGCAACAATATTGTCAGGCCTAACTAAAATCGCTCCTCCGGTCTGAATGCCTTTCAAGCTGTCCCAGCGGTCCTCGTAATCTCTGTATGGGCACCGTGTTCCAATTTGAGCCACTGAAATTGGAACACTAAGACGTTTCGACACTCGCTCTGCAGCCGGGATCCATACCGAACCATCTACATCTGTAATCAGCGCGAAGGCAAGGTTGTTGCGTACGAGATGGTGGGTAGATAGGATCTGGCCTTGTCGTTCTATCCATGCATGTGGCAGACGATGACCGGGCTGGGTGGTAGGGAAGTATTGCAGACCCAATGGATCTCGCTTTGCTGGAATGGAGCCATCGGGTATGAGGAATCCATTGGTATATCTGAAGCCGAGCTCGATACCGTGGGCACAGAACTCGATGGCTTGGGTTTCTATAATCCGTGCAACCTGTGCTCGGAAGCTCCTTCCCTTGTCTGAGCCTTCAAGTAATGACTGGAATTGCTGCTTGTTATGTTCCTTTTGGCCAGGTATAAGACCCATGACAGTGTTGATGACGGCCGAGTTGTTGAAAGTGAACAATCCCCAGTCACAGTTGATTTCACCAACTGCACGTCTTTCAGGCTCATAGCTGTTAAGGATTGACTCACTAGCCTTTTCTGTAAGCACCAGTGCTAGTTTCCACGCCAGATTGAGGGAGTCTTCGATGGCTGTATTCAGGCCGAGCCCGGTTGTAGGTGGCCGTCTGTTTCCCGCATCGCCAGCAAGGAACACTCGCCCTTTGCGATATGAATCTGCTAGCACTCGCTCGATAGCCCAGTGGCTGACTTTGTACACCTTAATCTCTAATTCAGGGATCTTCAGAAGCTCACGGATGCGAGGAATCAGTGCGGATTCGTCGTGGCGAGCCTCGTCATCCATAGAGAATCCAAAGTGAAAGACCCATTCTTCCGAGTTGCTTCCCCAGGTCGGTCCCATGGGAACAATGGCGCCGCTCTCGAAGACAGTGCCGTTTTCACCGTTGATAAAATGGCACGCAAAGTAGCGGTCGTCCCAGTATTCAGAGAGGTCTGCCCCGAAGTGTACAGAAACCATGTCCGTGATATTCCTTGGCCCTCGCATTTCGATCCCAAGCTTGGGCCCAACTGTACGCCCTCCGTCGGCACCAATTAAATACTGGCATTTGTAAACGGTTTCTTTTCCTTCGCCGTCGGCGGTCTTCACATGGACTACACTGCCTTCGTCGTCAAAGTCCACCACCTGGTGACCGAACAGGACCTTTCCTGGATTACGGTTCTCCGCTAGGCCTTTCAGTATAGGTTCCAGTCTGAATAGCGGTAGGTTTCCGGAGCGTAGTGGTGCATCTTGTCTTTAAGTAGCTGTTGGTTAGCGGACTAATTGTTCACCATGGACGAGTTACCCACTTGTATGACTGAGAATATTCTGTGCCCTCATTTCCTCCAAAGCACTCAATCTTGTGAATTAGCTGACGATCTAGAGGGCTGGAGCCACCCAAGGACGTCTGCCAGGCAACCTGGCTCATGTGGCGTGGAGGGCAAGTCTTTTGGAGAATTTCATCAGCCATGTTATGGGCTTGCAGAATCTCCATTGTGCGCTGATTCAAATAATGCGCTTTGGGTATTATGGATGTGCTCGTATGCTTCTCAATGAGGACGTGTCCAATCCCATAGTTGGATAGGAAGCTCGACAGTGTCAAGCCACATCCTCCACCTCCTATGATGACAACGGGGATTTCGACTTCGTTCGACATGTTGCGGTATTGGATAGCAGGTAGCTCGTGTTTGCTAAGCCTTGCAAACTGGCTACTAGGTCTTTGGCAAGGCCAAGTACAAATACACGCCCACTATAGTTTACGGGGAATTTCGACCACGGCCAACGTATGATGCTTCTCCGCAGAGTATTGACCCCAACCCCCAGCCCCGGCCCAAGTTCTATTCCATTTTGGCTCGGGCTTATACTCCATATTGTGGGGATCTGGGGAATTGACATCGGCGTTAAAAGTTTGGTGGATCAAACCCGGGGAATTGTGGAATTGGCCGAACGAACAAGGATTAGTTGCTGTTTATTGCCCGCCATGGCTTCACCCCTGTCGTAAGTCCATACAGGATATATGAAATCCAGAGTAAACCGGTCACTCAACTGGTTGACCTATCTCCATTCTTATCAGCTATCGTCTACTAAGTAACATTCTACAAATCAAAATGGGTGACGCCTCCGTTCTCCGCCCTAGCAGCCTAGCCCACGTTGTCTTCCGGACAAAAGACCTGTCCAGGATGCTCAACTTTTGGACCTCTTTCCTTGGAGCGGAGCGCGTGTTCGAGAATGACTTTATCGCTTTCCTGCGATACGATGAAGAACACCACCGGATTGCAATCATCCAGGAACCAGACACTGGCCCGCGCGTCCCGACCGCAGCAGGACTTCACCATCTCGCATTCTCGTATCCCTCTTTGCGTGCTTTGCTTCATGCACACCAGGAAAGAGAGAAATCTGGCATCAAGCCTACGTGGTGCGTGAATCACGGGCCCACTACGAGCATCTACTATAAGGACCCCGACGGCAATGCGATTGAGACCCAGGTGGACAATTTTGATACCGTCGAGAGGGCCAATGTATTTATGACATCAAACGAGTTCCGTGATAACCCGATCGGCACAGATTTTGATCCGCGCGATGTGCTGCGCCAGTTGGATTCTGGGGTTGGGGAAAGCGCCTTGAAAAGGAGGGTTGAGATCGGGGTCCGACAGTCTGTGCCGGCAGGTGTGTGATACGCGCCACTATTCCTTTTATATTCGGGGGAAGGGTCGGGACTTTTCCATTTAGGTGTTGAGATAGTGCTTAAATATATAACCTTTGGGCACTCTGATATCCCAGTTTCATCAGCTGTACCAAATCCCCGTGACATAAATACCAATTCTTCCACATAGACCAGCAGCATGGGATACCCAACAGGATCTACCATCTGGCCAATCTCTCAATGCTCAGATGATATTAAAAAACTAGTCGACCGCCTGTTCACCCTGGCCGACACAAAGACCGTCGATGCTGGAGACCTCCTCGCCCAGGAAGTCTTCAGTGCTGAAGGCCAGTTCCTGTCACCGCAAGGAACGTTTACTGGATCTAACGGTACGCTTGCCTGTCCCACTAGACCTATGGCAGCTAACTCTGTTACAGAAATACGTGAATCTCGCAAAAACGCATGGACTACAGTCAAGACTCGCTACCACGTTGTGTCCAAAGTTTACATAAATGACACACAAGGCACTGACCTTATTATCATTGGAAGTTTGAGTACAGAGGCTCTGGACACAACGCGAGCAAGGGTTGACTTTGTTGCGCGCATGGTTGTTGAGACGACTGATCAGGGCGCGAGAGTCCGACAGTACCGCGTTATTACTCCCCCGGCAACGGATCCACGACCTCTACTTAACGAGCTGTGATATTTTCATGCATGTCAGCTAGAGATAGATTGTTAACTACATACTGCTCCGTTTATGGAAAAAGTCTTATTGTAGGACATTCCGCTGCTCGTAATGGCTTTCAAGTTGTCTCCTTGATTAAAGTCGGTCTGCCCTCTGGGATGCGTCAAGTGCTCGTAGAGTAGATGTATAGCCTCCAGCTTCTGTTCTCCGAGGAGCGTATGAAATGTTGGCCAACAGCGACACGGGATTTACGATTATCTACAAATACACGTGGTTATACTTTCCAGCTGAGCCACACCAGTTAAACATTCTAACACCATCTAGCACCAAGGAAAGGGGCAAAGGACCGTTCATGCTAGCACACCCTTCTCCCTGGCTCACGGTACCCTCAGGCATTCTGATGGCGCTAGGTTATGTCTAGCGAGCGGTTGGTCGATTTATCCGGATATCCTATTCCGTTCGAACAAATGATTGAGAGTTTCGTCTTTCATCTTCCTCGGCGCACCATCCAGGGCCAAATCCAGTCTATACTCGCGCGCTTTTGGAGCCATCTTGAAGAGGTGCTTGACAGAAGGGCCAAAATGTATGTCTTTACTGGCGGCTCTATCATAGTCAACAATTCGGCGCCATATTCTTCGTCAACGTTCATGTACACATAGAGTTTTCCCTCCCAAGCTCCCAGCTCTGTCAGGTGTTCCCAGTGTTCAGCATTTATCCGACGCATCATGAGCCTCTTGGGAAACTCGCCTGCTCCCTTAATTGTCAAATCTATGCCTGGCTTCGAGTGAACGAACTGAGACAGAATCTCCTGGCGGACGTAGCTGCAGGCCTTCTGGGTTGCTCGAGCTCTTACCAGCGATTCCTGGCGTGGATACTCCGCAACTCGCTTCTCCTCGGCCTGCCTTTCACTCGACGTCTTTCTGCCGTCAATATCGACTGACCCTGTAAGAATGTGGAAGGGAATGTCTCGTTTCGTCCTTTTGGATAGAAAGCGATTTGGACTTAACTGGTGTCAGATTGGTTGGATCGGCCAACACCTAAACAATGACCAAGCTCATACCCAGACAGTGACAAAACATCTACTGTCTTGACTGAGTATTATCCACCTTAGCCTGCTAGATAATACGCTCCTGACTCTCGTTTCCTGTTTCCTGCAAAATAGTTGTCCCCATTCCCAAGCTTCCCTTTCGTCTTCCCCTCCTAGAGTCTTTAAGATTTGAGCTCTGCAGTTCATACGGATTACCCCTGGAAGACTTTTTGTACCGCGAATCCTTGGACGACCCGAACTTGTGAAACAGGGATAGCGGCTTCAATGACGAGAGCGAGCCAGCCACCAGGCCGAGATTGAACTCGATAGCCATCCAGTATAGCGAGGATGTCGCGTCAACTAAATCACGATCAGTAGTGAAGCTTAAAGTCAGATAGCCGGGAAACGCACAGGTGAGATCAGTGGAGCCCTGGCGCAGATAGTCAAGGGTGCTGAACCGGACGATGGGCGCGATGCACGCGATTATGCCCGACCCGAAGATCGCAAGTAAAGCGACAATCTTTCTTGTTGGCATTTTGAGACCCATCAAGATAGGAACCGGTGCGACAAGCATGACCAGGTCCCCCATGAAGATCAGGACGGCTTGGTACAGCGTGATCTTGTATAGGGTATAGCGGTTGTAGCAGTTTGGGTTTTTGATGCTCGTGTCAAAGGCAGCCCTAGAGGCCAAACGGTTAGAGGGTATCCAGACAGCGCGGACGGTAAGATTACCTAGCTGGGGCGCATTGGAATGCGAGGACGAAGGAGCCAGAGACTGAGAAGGAAACCTGAAAGACCATGAGGCCCGCGGTGAGTCGCTGCATCCAGGCTGGTCGCGTCGGGTCAGTAATTGAGCGGGTCTAATTCAGTGAAGAATGGGCGTACAGGTACGAAGAAAATCCGCCGAAGGAATATCAGGATGCTGAGCTTCACTGACAGCGATGCATAGAGATATAGGCACATTGCTGCATAGTAGAGCTGTTCACATATCCGGGTTAGCCATTCTGCGTGGTCACTGGTATATAGGGAAGACAACAGCCCTACCCTGAGCCAAACTGCGCGTTGCTCGGGGGACAGATTCTGCATATGCTGGCCCTGTCCATAGTATACAACTGCGACTCCGAGCCCGTTGAACGCCTGTGTGATGGCCTAGCACTCGGTTGATTAGCTCTAACTTTGACAGACCCGAGAGAGCAAAAGTGGGGAATATACCAAAGCAATGCAGACAGCGATATCATCGGCTCCGAAGCTCTTGACGACAATCGCTCTGGTGTAGAGCTGCAGGGGCTGTCAGCGTTGTTCTGCAGGTTATATAGAGATTACGGGGGGAATCTTGCCCTCGAACTACACACGATGAGAGAGAAGACTGCAGTGCCAATTATGAGGCCATAGGCCAGCGACTGCTGGTATTGCTCGTCTGCGGCCAGGCTACGTGACTGCACTGGCAACGACATGCTGGTTCGTCAGGCCCATTTGCGATGGTGAGCGAAAAGAATGTTTTGTGACATTACAGAAACGGCGAGATGTGAAGAGCAGGACAAGTTAAAGGGGCCTGTCCGTCAACGCTGAATCAGTGCAGGGTTTCCGTCGGCATATTGGGCTGCAGTATACCAACGGTGCGCCGAGCTAACGTCTGACAGGCACCCACCTACCGACTGCAGGCCAATCCCAGCCTTGCTAGGCGAGGGCTGATCACGGCCCATGGTGCTTAAGAACAATTCTTCCGAAATTCCGGCACTCATAATGTGGCTGAAACGCCGGTCTCTTTAGGGCACGACGGCGCGATCCTGCTCGACTCTCTGTTGCCGGGTTCTGCCCCTGGGCCTCTAACGGCTGTTCAAGGCGTCGAATATAAGTACTCAGCTGAGCAACGATGCAGGGGTCGCAGGTTCCCCTCAGCCGTTTCCTGCCATTGTCCCGATGGCGGAATCTCATCCGGAAAGACCTCGTTTCAAGGTCCTGATCGCTGGAGGGGGCCTTGTCGGGCTGGGTTTGGCCCTTGCCCTCGAGCGCGCTGGAATCGACTACGTGCTGTTTGAGAAGGGTCAATTTGCGCCGCAGCTGGGGGCTTCGATTGGATTGCATCCTCACTCCTTGCGGATTCTGGACCAGCTGGGGGTGTGGGGGGATATAGAGCGAGAGGTTGTTCCGTTGCAGGACCGCAATCATTATAGCGAAACTGGCTATTGTTTCGAGGAGTCGCATGTTATTGGCGTGATCAACACAGTGTAAGTCGACTCAGCGACCGATAGAGGAAACCAGCTAAGCCGATGGTGTTGGAGTAGGCTCCGACGACCGATTATCTTCATGGAAAGGTGCAGGGCGTTGGAAATCCTACACACCCACGTTCGAGATAAATCACGACTGCACGCGGTCAATGGCGTTGTTGCCTACGAGGAGACTGAGGATGGGGTGACAGTGACTACGGAGGATGGGAAAACTCATCGAGGGAATATCCTGGTGGGAGCAGATGGGATACACAGTCGAGTGAGGCAGTTGATGGCAGAAAAAAAGGCCAGTACTGACCCGGAGTCAAGCAGCCATTTGATTGAGGGTGAGACTAGCATGACTGAATATAAATCGCTTGGACGTTGTGCTAAGGATAGACCAGGCTTTACGAGCGAGTACAACTGCATCTTCGGGGTGTCACGGAATGACCCTGGCGCCCCTTTCCTTCGCGATGGAATGGTCCACAATGTGTACTATCCCAGATACTCGGCCGTTGCAGCTGCCGGGGTGCCTGGGCTG
This sequence comes from Aspergillus puulaauensis, assembly GCF_016861865.1. Taxonomy (NCBI): domain Eukaryota; kingdom Fungi; phylum Ascomycota; class Eurotiomycetes; order Eurotiales; family Aspergillaceae; genus Aspergillus; species Aspergillus puulaauensis. Next base: position 281,303 of record NC_054860.1, on the reverse strand, counting down.
GTCTTCTGGTTTCTGTTCGTCAAGGCTGCCTCCACCACAAGGACGCCGAATTGTCCACGATTCAGCGACGACGACGCCGAAGCCCTCATTAGTCGGTACGGCGGTTCACAGCTTGGCCCGGGATACACAGTACGGGATCTTTGGAATGCGCGTGTCAAAGCCACGATGGCTCCATTAGAGGAAGGCGTCTTGAAACAATGGAGTCATGGCCGAGTGGTGTTGATGGGTGATGCAGTTCATAAGGTTAAACCTTGTCCATCGTACATCGAGTGCAGTTGCTGACACTGATTTCTTTTCTGTATAGGTCACCATCAACCCAGGGCTAGGGGGTAACCTGGCATACGAAGGCATCGCCCGTCTCACGAACGCCCTCGTCCCTCTGCTCAAGGAGCATCCCATACCATCGAAAGAACAGCTATGCGAGGTCTTCGATAAATACTTTGCCGGCCAAAGCCCACGAGCACATACTGTCTGCAGCGTCTCTGGGGAGATAACCCGCTATGAGGCTCAAGATTCCTGGCTGTACAAATTCGCCGCGCAGTACATTATCCCTCTCGTCAGCGACAGCAGAAAGGCTAGTGCATATGCTGCATTCTCGAATGGGGGACCGTGGCTGGAGTACCTTCCTCTGCCTGCTCTGGACATTGATCTTCCACAGCAACGGGAAAGGGAGTTGAATAGTTCCATCCAGGGCTTACCTCTGTTTTCTATCGTGGGGGGCATAATAGCTGGACTGGGGGTCACGGCTGCCATATATCGGCGTTATCACTAATGGCTGGGTGGTAGGGATAGAGGGATTGTACAGATAATACAAGTCCAGCCACTTTACCCAATAGGGGATCGATCCACTGATCCTGGTCAATGTGGCAACCTGGTCGTATTAACCCGTGATTGGCAGAGACAACTGGTGGGATTCCGAGCACATCCGGTGGGATATCTCGATGTTCACACAATCATTCTTCAAATATCAATCCAAATAAGACATCATGCCAGGAACGGACTCCAAGCGTTTTTCATGCCAATTCCCTGGCTGCAGCTCCAGCTACCAGCGCAAAGAGCATCTCCATCGCCACGAAGCCCAACATCGAGGCCCTCTTGCCCACCCCTGCCCGTTCTGCAAGCGCACATTTGCTCGCAAGTATGGCCTTCACCTGTTATAATGTTGTCTGAATATTGTCTGAGTAATAATAATGTAGTGACACTCTACGACGCCATGTCAGTCGCGATCACGCAGAGTCCCAGCTCGCCTCTGCGCGCACATCGCAGGCTTGCGAGAATTGTCGGGTCGCAAAAGTACGATGTCGGGGAGGATCTCCTTGTACACGGTGTGAGGTAAAAGGGCGTCAATGTATTTTCAGCAATCCTGCACCTGGGCAAGAAGACGCCGGCCGGGAGCAGCTCACTGAACCGGGTCGAGTTGAGGATGTCGACATGAACCTTGGACCAGTGTTCCCTGATGCGAATCCTGGAGACAAGGCCCAGCACTGTGTACATATGTACTTTGCCCACTTCCACCGTCACTGGCCTATTCTACATCAGGGCACTTTTGATATCGCACACGAACCCCCGTTCCTAGTCCAGGCTGTCATGATGGTCGGGCTCTGGGCTAGTGGAAGTGCATCAGCACAACGAGCAGCTGTTGAGCTTCACTCTAGATTAGGTCCTTCAATTCAGGAACAGCGGGTGAGTACTGTTCTATCCATCACGTACTGGATCTTACTGGCTACTATAGAGCAACTGGGACAAGACATTTCAAGAGCAGGCCGAAAGCTATACTACCCCTGCTTCACGCTGGCCCATTGCAACATACCAGGGTATTCTGTTGTACCTTATATTTTCACTAATTTCCTCAGACTCGAGGAGTAATTCCCTTGACTTGACACTATTTATGGCACCCTACGATCGCGATATCCTCTCCGCCCTCTGCGAAACATGTCTCCGGAACAATATCTTCTACTACCCTCGCATGCTCGAGCGGTATCGAGACCTCGACTCAATCACCTGCATCTGGGTGGGCGTTGAAGAGATAAAGCGACTCGGCCTGGCACTGTACAAGGTCTCTCGGCTATGCGGCGACCGACTAATAGGTCTCCCTGATCTTCAGTTTCCTATTCCAGACAGCAGACATCTTTGGAATGCGCAGTCGAATCCAGAGCTCTCTCGCCTTCTTCAGATTGAGGCCGACCGGGGGAAGAGGCTGGATGGGAGTCAGGAGGGTAACTGGATCTCGAGCTATGGGGAGTGGTTGGATGGTAGTATGGAGGTCCAGTGGATATAAATAACTATTATGTTCTTATCCTAGCCATGAAATATCAATTAGCATTTAGTCTTTTCCATTTCTCTATACCGGACTTTCTAAGTGGTTTCCAAGATGATATCTGCCAGCGGGATTATATATATCGCAGACTGTCCCAGAAATACAGATCCCTCGTCTTTCCAGTCTATATGTGGGATCTAGTTAATTAAAGAAGAGGCTATCCAGAATACCACCGCAAAGAGCACCATTATAATTAAAAACGGCGATAGCTGTTCACTGCATCCTCAACGTCTCTCCCAAGCCCCGGATCCCGCCGGAATCCCACCGGAATCCCACCAGCTCCACCAAGTCCCCCCGAGGTCGCCTCGTTGATTATTGATCCTGCACAATCTGATTGGAAGACTGGGAAGTGCCCGGGGATTCTCGTTCTTGGAACACGCTGTTGTGCCCCACTCGCCACTGCCTATATAGACTCCCCTCCCCGCGCATTACAGATGTAAACCACTACAGAAACCAATTCACTTCACATTCCATCTACTATATTATTATTATTATTACTATAAAAATGTCCGACGTCAAGTCCTTCCGCCAACTCATCGGCGTCCCCCCATCCACAGCCTCCGTCTCAGACTCGACACTGATCATCATCGACGCCCAAAACGAATACGCGTCGGGGCAGCTTAAAGTCGAGAATGTCGGCCAGAGCCGCAAGGTCATCGCCGACCTGCTCTCGCGATACCGCGCAGCCGGGAAACAGAAGAACATTGTCCATGTCGTGCACGAGACACCCGCAGGTGCGCCCGTGTTCACCCCGGGTACTGAGCTCGCGGAGGAGTTCCAGGAATTGACGCCCGGGGCTGGGGAGAAGGTTGTTACGAAGAACTTTCCTAGCTCGTTTGCGAAGACCGATCTGGATGCGTATTTGAAGACGCTTGGGGATAGCGGGAAGAAGATTGTTCTTGTGGGGTATATGGCGCATGTTTGTGTGTCTACCACTGCGAGGGCTGGGGCTGAGCTTGGATATGATGTGCTGGTGGCCCAGGATGGAGTTGGCGATAGACATATTCCTGGTGTTGCGGCGGATACTCTGGTTTCGGTGGCGCTGAAGGAGGTCGCTGATGCGTTTGGGACGGTTATTTCTGCTGCTGATGTCAACTAGACAGTTGAATTATATCTGGACATATTATTCTAGCTATTAGACATTATTCTAGCTATAAGCCATTATGGTAACTGCAAATCAACCTGCCTAAATATGATTAATCTTCTACCCACTCACAGCAAACCGACTCCTGGCACGCAGCATCGCTCCAAAGAAATACAACAGCCAAATCCCAATAATCCCAATCCCACTCAACCCCCCAAGCAGACTAACTCCCCTCGCAATCCCCAAATTCGCAAACATCGGCTGCGAAAACACCACAGCCCCGCAGGCAAACGCACTGCGGAAGAAATCATTCGCCGCGAACAGACTCGCTGCGTACGGCGGGTAGCTGAGCGGGATATACACAAAGATGCACTGCATGATGATGAAGCAGGTACCGGCGTAGATTGTGATGCCGATTGTAGGCACGATCCAGTGGATATCGGAGCGGGATGTAAATGCGAAGAGGAAGAGGCCGATGGTTGGGAATACGGACACGGCCAGCGCCGGGATCAGGCGGTCTTCGTTAGGGCCCATGCCGGACTTGAGGGTGCGTGGATTCACAACGGCATAGATGTAGACGCAGTAGGAGAATACGGCGAGCAGGCAGGCTACTAGGATGCACAGGAAGACGAGGCCCACCTGGCCTAGGTTCATGTGGTAGTAGACTGGGTAGACGAGAGGGAATGCCTCGAAGACTAGCGGTAATCAGTGGCCGGATCTATGGGAAAGATGTTCAACTTACACATGTAATAGATGCCGTAGATAATGGCCGTGTATACCTGCACGAAGAGCACTGCCGGGTCCTTGATGGTGATTTCCAGCGGCTTGATGAACGCGTCAACCATTATGCTCGACGGTTTCATGTCCTGCTGGTCAATCTCGCTCTTCGAGACAAGACGCTGGTCGCCCGTGAGCTTCCTGAGACGGCGGGCACGATGCAGTAGGATATTCGGGGTGCTGGTCTCGGGAAGAGAAACAAGCATAACCAGGAAGACTGGGGCAGATGCCCATATTGATTCGAAGAGGGACCATCGCCACGAAACGGCTGGGACGGAGAAGCCGCTGAGAAGTGGTCCCAGTGCCGCTATACATAGATTTAGCAGGGATCGATATGGAAGGAAGGATGAAGGAAAGAACGTACGTCCACAATATGCTGCAGCTACCCAGGCCGTCAACGCAAAAGGCATTGCCATGAAGCTATAGATATCCCCCAGCGATGCACCACCGGACGCCAGGCATGGTGACCCAAAGAATCCCTGTAAGAAACGCAGGACCATGAGTCCGGGGTAATTGGGCGCAAAGGCCGTAGGAATAGAGATGATGACGAATAGCAACATCGTCACGGCATAGACAGGGCTCCTCCCAATGATTGGGATCTCACTCAAGGGAGAAAAGATAAGGGGCCCAACGCCATACCCAAGCACGTACAGGGCTAGACCTAGGGTGGCCTTGATCCTGCTGACACCAAAAGCCTGCATAACGCCCTCTTCTGAAGCAGTATAGATGGCAGAGGAGGTATAGACCACAAAGGTATAAATGCAGATTATAGCCGCGATGGCAGCACGCTTGCCTCTGGACCAGTTGTGCGGGTTTTCGGGGTCGTTGGAATTGTACCAGTCGACAAGGATAACACCGTCTTTCGTGACTGTAGGGGTAATAGGGATACAGCTGGCATCGCTGCTGTTACCATTCGTATTGGCTGATTGACAACGCTGTAGTTGGCCGGCTTCAACATCGCTGCTGCCGTTACTACCTTCTTGTATGGCTCCCGTGGAGTCGTCTGTTCTGGGAGGGGATGAGTCCAAGTTATCGATCAGACTTGCCCATTGCGGAGGAAGTTGGAAGTCTGCCTTTTCATCAGGGTACTGGAGCAGGCGGTTCCTAGAAACGAAGCGCAGGATCTGCCCGATGGGGGCATCACGAATGATGTCTGCCATGTTGTCTGGTGTTTGATTGCGCGTCAGCTCCCTGGATTATCCATGCTTCATATACTCGAGTCTAGGACTTGTGGAATATTCCGCCTGCTTGATAATACGATTTACTCAGATCTAGGCCTCTATGCTTATTCTTCGGTGAGATACCGTGCAAACATCAACCACCAATCTTGCTTGGTAATGTCATATTGGTGCCTCGGTCGCATACTAATCATTTAATATATGACCAATAAGGTTTGGCTAACACCACTGGATTATGTTTGCCTTGCAGTGGCATTCCGAGTGCTGCTGGTGACAGACCCGTGCATCCATGGATCCGAGATTGCGGGAAAAGAAACGGCGTATTCCAAATCGGGCCACGAACCGTATAATATTGCTTCTTAATCTTTATTTTACGAAATATCTGCTAAAACTCCGAATAATACCTTATTCTCCACCACACATCCGTCACCGACAGCAGTACATGCCCGATAGCCTATATAAAGCCTAAAATCCAAATACGCAGTTTCGTGTCCCTTACGGTTATATCGATAGGCGAGAGAATAGGCTAATGAACATGGCGTCAAACCATCAGGGGATGCAGCCAGGAGCTGCGTAACCAGTGAAATGGCATCGGGATTCAGCGCCATGTTATGGAAGCTTTGTGGTGGTTGAGTCTGCGGGTGAACCATCATGCCCGGTGGTAAAGGTGTAGACAATGAGAATGTCGAATTGACTAAAGGGTTTTGGTTCCATTCATCCGCAGGAAGTGCAGGCCCTGGAAACTCCACCGTAATAGGGGGCTGCGGCCATCCTATTGACTGCTGCTGCTGGTTCGGGACCTACATTACTCACTATCAGCCAATCCCCACTGCAGCTTGGAGTGTCATCGGGGATTTACAGTCAATGCGCTCGTGGAAGATTCCCCCTGTAGATTGCCAATAGTGTCCTCGCCAACCACCTGGACCAGGGGAGATAGCCCTTCTGTCCCTAGATAGGAGTGTTGAAAGTCCTTGTTAATACCAATAGCCTCAAGCAACAGGCTAAGGCGACCATTCTCTTGCTGAAGTTTGTCTACGGTGTCTCTATCGTCATCGGAGCCACGTAACGATCCGTCTCGCCGTGACTGTTCGCAATCCTGGATTCTGGCTTCCAGCGTCGCAATGTAATCGCGCTTCCTAGCACGACTGCGACGCTGGTTGTTGCGTGTCCGCTCCAGCTGGTAGCTCTATCCCGAGATTAGCTGTCTCCGGTTTTCGCCAGAAGAATGCCTGCCTTGGATTTCCTGTCCGGCTCAGTCGATGACATACCGCAATGTCACTTGGAGTTAATTGATGACTTGATTGTGCTTCAAACTGGGGGCATGGGGGGAATACATACGGGCTGGCTTACCTCGTGTTCGTGATAATTTGTAATCATACCATGACCACATCGGCCTCGCGTGGAGCCAATAAAAGATGAAAGATCTCCCAATCCTGCGTGGGAATATTGGAAATGCTCCCGAGTGGCCCTGGTCGGGGCCAAGAGCGCCACCGGTCTGTCACCGATGCTCCGGTCTGTCACCAGCAGTCTTGGCTCGTTGCTGTTATGTCCCGGTTAGTATACTAGTATTGGCAAATATACGAATAGATTATGGCATATCAATCAAGATGTTTACATATTTAAGGACCCTTGCGTCCGTTGTATCATTGATCGTGCACCAAATCTTTACCATAGTTGCCGTACCAGCAGTCATGCTTACTGAATCGCATGTTCAAAAATTCAAGAGCGAGCTCATTGAAAGCACCTTCATAACCCCACAAGATGCAGAATACCCAGAATTTATCAAACGATGGAATGACGTTGGTGAAAGATGTGCTGTAAGCGCCATCTGCAACCCTTGTGTAATCTACCCTAACCTTGGACCGTACCTCCACCTACAGGGCGGCATTGTACTGGCAGGCTCCGCAAAAGATGTATCCACGGCAATAATACTAACTGTCGACTTCAACCTCGATCTCGCTGTTCGCGGCGGCGGGCACTCGCACTTTGCGGCTTCGTCTACTGACGGCGGTATTGTTATTGACCTGCGCAATATGAATAAAGTCACGGTCAACCAGGCCGCAAAGACCGTCACAGTTGAGGGTGGAGCTCTCTGGTCAGATGTGGACGAGGCACTCGGCGCAAAAGGGCTTGCGGCCGTCGGGGGGTATGTCGCTGTCACTCATGATTTATTCTAGATGATGCTGACTCGCGATATAGTACTGTGAATCACACGGGTGCGGACTTTAAACTTAAGCCATATTCAATCATGTCTTACTGACTTGTATAACGCCCAGGTGTCGGCGGATTGACGCTGGGTGGAGGGTATGGTTGGCTCTCCGGGCAATATGGGTTAGCCCTGGACAATCTGCTCAGAGCAAGAATTGCTCTTGTGGATGGCCGAATCATTACAGCTTCGGATACGTCCCATCCAGATCTTTTTTGGGCGATTCGTGGAGGTGGTGGCAATTTTGGTGTTGCTGTACGTACTCTCTCCCCTATCATTGCGGTATGCTAAGGGCTCGACCACCAGGTGGAGTTTGTATTCCAGGCATATGAAAAGCCGCGGGAAGTATTTGCGTCAGTCTCACACAGACTAGGATATGAATGTGTGGTGCTGACCTTTTACTAGTGGAATGCTTGTCTACACTCTAGACAAAGTGCCGGAGATTGTCCAGTTTCTAAATGAATGGAGCAGCAAGCAACAACCTAATGAAAGTGTTTTGCTTGCTGTTGTATCTCCACCACCAAACGGGCAGGCAAGTATAGCATTGAATCTTGCAAGAAGACTACAAGTTAATATAGAATAGAGCCAGCAATCGCTGTCGTGCCCTTCTACGACGGCTCTGAAGATGCAGCCCGCAAACGATTTGACAAACTCCTATCCATTGAATCCGTTGCCAATGGGACATCCATGATACCATACGCAAAGGTCAACTCTCTACTTCTTGACGGGGCAAAGCACGGCGGTCGCAAGTTCCAGGCTGGGGCAGTCTGGGAGCCGCCCTTGTTCCTTGGACAGCTGGACCAAGTGATTAAAGAATATACTGGGATGCTGCAAGCCTATCCCGAGACAGCAGGGTCGGCGGTGCTTTTCCAGTTTGATCACCCTGCTAAGATAGCTTCGATTCCGAGCGATGCAACGGCGTTTGCAAATCGTGGGTATCACCGTCTTGCTATGGTTGAAGTGAAATTTAAAAGCGCAGATCTGGACACTGTAGCCTTGCAATACGCAAAGAGAATTATGCAGACTGTCAGTGGTTGGGGCAGCGTCGCCTCAGAAGATAAAACACAAGGAGCGAAGGTCTAGTACGTACCTCAGGCTCTATTGTATTTTGTTGTACTTGGAGCAACGGGTGCTAACATGTTGCTTCCTAGCTCTAACTACGCCACTGGCGATGAAGATGCAAGGGAAATATTTGGAAGCAATCTCAAGCGCCTGAGAGATATAAAGAGAGTGTATGACCCTGGAAACATCTTCAACAAGTGGTTTCCAATTCGTCTTTAGAGGCGTCTTTCAGGTCGATGGTGCCATTGTGTGCAGCTCTGCGTGGTATGGTTTGGATGACAGAAGAGTAGGGTACGAAGATGGATGATATCTTAGAATTTCGGGAGCTGTCTTTTGCTATGCATCAATCTCCTTCCGCCCAGTCCTGCGGATTAAGACTGTGATATTTATGTGCAGTGCCTGGTGTAGGCTCAACCGAGACATGTAACAGCCCTAAACACAAGCGATCTCTGTTCTCCCACACACACCCCACCTAACTGCCTTTTCCTGCAGTTGTATTTCCACATGGTCAATCCTACTGTTGTTTGTTTTCCTGTGAGCCTTTGGCATTCTATTACCCATTCTGTCGACAACACGGCACACCGACTGCAAGGGAGGAAAGGAACATACGAGTAATAACAGCCTCGTAACCAACCCCAACCTGCTCGCCGTTGAATCCGGCAAGGGACACAAGCCTGAGATTGCGTATTGGAGTCAAAACTATCCTTGCAGCGCTGAGATCACGGAGGTCATCTTGACCAAAGTCAGCTACACTAGGGGTATCGCTCACAGCACCCGAGCTGCGGAACAGGAAGGGCTTCCAGTCGAGTATCATTTTCAGCTTGAACAAAACAGACTCCGGCCACTCTAGGAGGATCGGCCAGTCCGGCAAGATAGTGTCCCTTACATAGGATGTGAAAGAAACTTGTTTTTCCATAACATTACATTCTTGCAGACGGGATACACCACTCACAGACTGAGCCAGGCCCCATCCAAAGTCCAAAGCATGTAAGACGAGTAAAGAAACTAGTCCCTTTGTATGGCTTCATTTGATATTTAACTTTTCGCCACGGCTATTAAAGATCCCCAGCACTCGCACTGTGTGATTCCATCTGTCCATTATCTTCCCCATTCTCCCTTCATACAGTGTCGTCAGCATATCTGGATACAAAATGCAGGCAGCTTACGTCAAGCGGTCTACCATTGAGGAGCGGGTGAAGAAGGTGATTGCTGAGCAGCTCGGGGTGAATGAGGAAGAGGTCAGTAGCCCTGCCAATGTGTAAGGTCCGATTAACAGTGGTCGTCACAGATCACCCCCAATGCACGCTTGGTTGAGGACCTCGGTGCGGACTCTCTATCTAGTATTGAACTTTTCTTGGCTCTGGAAGAGGTAAGAAAGGGCGTAACAAGGTTCTGAATCTGATTCTAACTTCATTGGTTTAATTGTTAGGAATTTGACATCGAAATTCCGGATGAAGACGCTGAAGCATGGACAACTGGTAAATATTCTTAACTCTGCCTTCAGGTAGCAGGCGCTTATTATGATATTTACGCACAGTTCAATCGGTTATCGACTATATCACCGAACATGCTTAAACAATGGGTTTTCTCTGTTACTGTTTATAATCGAGGAATCCTCTTCACAACAATTACTGGAGTATTGAAACCTGAATGGCTCTTGAATTGAACATATTTCCGAGTAACATTGCGATTTCTAAAATACAATTCCATCGATTTATCGGATGAGTCCCTGGTCTACTGCTGTTGACGGCAGTCAATGGCTTCACATTCCACTATTGTGGCCGGCTGAAGCTGCTCAGAATAAGCAAGGATATCTTGATACATATTGGTAGAATGGTAAAATAATACCGTAATATGTTGCATTCCACAGTTCCTACCAGCTCAAGTTTCATCTGTACCTCTTTGCTGCGATGGCCGAATGGCCTTGGGCTGATCTACCCAGGCAAACTGGCCCAGTGGTTTCGTCAACCAGACATCGCCCGGCCTGTCTGCCATTCTTGGGGTTGAATTGTCAAACATCGTGCCGCTCAGGAAGGTATGAGGGAATCCGAAATCGAAGGGATAGGCTCCCTCGACCTCTTCGATTTCTTGCTCGTCTAGGGCAACATCAAGGCCGGCAATGCTGCCCTTGAGGTGGTCGACCTTCCTACCGCCAACAATAGGGAAGACATACGGAGTCTTTTGCATCACGTAGGCCAGGGCGACATTCAGAAGTTCCACTCCTTTAGCCTTGCTTACATCCTCAAGCACCGCAGAGACCTTTTTGTCATGCTCTGACGTGGGAATGAACTTGCGGCCAGGGTTATCCTTCTCGCGTTCTTTGAATCCTTCCTTCGTCTGGAACCTGCCCTGGTTTAGCACGCCGTACGGACACAGCGCCATCCCCTCCTCGCGCGCCATTGGGATGATGTCTCTTTCAAAGTCCCGCATTGCGGCGTTCCACATCCCCTGGTATACTGCGAACTGGCGCAGGCCGTGGTCCCGCGCATACTGGTTCGCCTTGGTGACAATCCAAGCCGGCGTGTCCGAAATACCCAGGTAAATGACTTTCCCTGCGACAACCAGGTCGTTCAGCGAATGCATCAGTTCCGGGATCGAGGTCGTGTAGTCCCACCAGTGGACGTACAGTAGGTCAATGTACGAGGTCTGCAGCTTGCGCAGGGACTCGTCCACACTAACCTTGAGGGACTTGGCGTTGTTTCCGCCGTAGTTGGACTGGATGCGGTCTTTATGCTGCGTCATGTATGCGGTTGTATACTTGGTCGCCAGCACCATCTGGTCGCGGTTCTTGCGTGCGGCCATCCATTCCCCGACCAGCATCTCCGAGTGGCCTTCCTGGTACCCGCTGGCAGTGTCGATGAAGTTGCCGCCTTGACTGTAGAAGTAGTCGAGCATGGCAAAGGCTTCCTTGTTGGAGCATTCTCCATATTTGGCCTCTTGCTTCCCGCCAAAGGTCATCGTGCCTAGGCATAGCGGGGAGACCCGGACGGCGGCGGTCGGTGCCAGCTGGCGGTGGCGGAAAAGAGAGGAGTCGGGGTTTTTCTCAATGGAGGTCATGGCGATGTAATATCTAGGCTGTGGGTGTTGAATCTATACTGTTGGTGTAGATTGCGGCTGCTTTTATATGTTGCATCGTCATGACGTCGAGCTGCCTCCTGTCATCATCGCCGATATCTCCGCCCTTCTGCCCACTCGCTGCTTACGGTGGAGCGGTGGGCTTCGCTGGGGAAATTGCTGCTGTTTCCTATTCGCCCAGTAACTTAATTAAGCTTGCTTGAGGCAGCAGAAGCCCATTGTGCAACCGCGCTTGGACGCTTGGACGACTGCACGGACAACTGAGTCGGCGCTTGGCACCGCCAACAAGGCCACATTGCGCTCGTCAGTTATTGTTACGAATCGGAGTTGATTCGGGCTGTTGACTAACATTAATGTTATCAGGTCCACCCCAGGGTATCGTGTCTGTTTCAAAATCGATCTTCTGATATCACAAGCGCAGAGTTGTACACGATCAGCATTGCTCATTATTGTCATCTGGCGGCCCCAATCCTTTATATCACCCCATCCACAACCCCTAGACGCTGTTCTAGAAAGTCAAAAACAACCTGATAGAGCCTGAAGAAGGTGCCCTGATGGCAATGCGTGTCGCCACCCGCATCCTCTCTCAAACTGACGATTCCGTGTCCACAAGGTGCTCACGCAACAACTGTGGCTGATTTTTAGGAAATGATCATTTTTCGCATCAACTGGTACTAATATACAGACAGCTTCATGGTCTTGTCATACATCAGACATCCAATCTCGTCCTTGTCGACTATCTCTCTGCGAACGAACTCGGCCGTGCAAAGGTAGTTGGATGCGCGCAGATATACCTCGCGTACACTCGTTTTATTTCGCGCTGATTCGGAGATTTCTGTATTGGTTATTGCTCGTTGTGCTGCGCGTTTCCATTCGCGTAACCTGTCGTCTTCATTGCCAGCGCGGATTCTGGAGTGATGGCGATGGTTTCACCGAGATCGGCACCACCGTAGTTTGCGTACCCAGATGCACGCAGTACTTCGTAGGTGAATCACTCGTTGGATGGAAAAAGTAATTAATGCGCATTGTGCTTGTTCTGGAGTGGGAACAGGAAGGTTGACTTCAATGTTTCGATATATACATTCAACCAACCATATCGGCCCGAGTAGGTGTACGTTGTATAGAACACTGTCGATATAGCTAAATTAATACACTGTGAAGAAATAGCGATGGGTTTGGTTAACAGCTAATTAATAATACAGCGTGGGCAGACCGATGACGTGGTGGTCGAATATCTGGTACATTATCTGTCAGTGCTGACAGGACAGTCTAGACCCTACGGAACAATGTAATACTGCCTATAATTACATATTTAAGACTACAAGTCCTCAGTATTTACTGACTATTTTGTTGCATTTCGATTGTCGCGAACTAGACACCATGGTCGTCAAAGCTGCAGTCGTCCAGGCGGAGCCAGAGTGGCTGGACCTCCAGGCTTCTATTCGAAAGACCTGTCGCTTTATAGGAGATGCTGCCCATGAAGGGGCCCAGATAGTCGCATTCCCTGAGCTCTGGGTGCCTGGCTATCCCGGGTGGATATGGTATGACTATCAAACTATCGCCATTGCAGGTCTTTACTAACCTCACCAGGAGCAGACCAATGGACCCCGTCCTCAATGTCGAGTTCGTCAAGAACTCGCTTGTGGTCGATTCTACCGAAATGGACGCTATTCGCAAGTGCGCAGCAGAGAACGAGATCGTTGTCTGCCTGGGGTTCTCTGAGCGAAGTGGTGGCACCGTCTACATTGCTCAATGCACGATCAACAGCGACGGATCTCTCTTGGTGGCCAGGCGCAAGCTGAAGCCAATCCATATGGAGCGCACAGTATTTGGCGATGGCCATGGTCCGTCACTGCGTAATGTCGCCCAAACTCCAGTCGGTCGCGTCGGTGCGCTGTCCTGTGGTGTAAGCACAACACCCTGTTTACACGGATGATTCTGAATTGTTTAGGAACATTACAATCCACTTTTGAAATACCACACGTTCTCACAAGGGGAGGAAATCCACGTTGCTGCGTGGCCTCCTGTCATGCCGCATCCTGGCGGTAAACATTCATATTCAATGTCTCAGGAAGGTCAGTAACCCTATTCCCAGTCTCGTAGTCTCATTTCCAGCTAACGTTGGCAAAGCGGTCGAAGCAGCGTCACGTATATACTCAATAGAGTCTCAAGCCTTTACCTTGCATTCCACCACCGTTATCAGCAAGAAAGGCATTGAGAAGCTGGGAACAGCGCATGGGATGGTCTTCAACGCACCTGGAGGAGGCGCGAGTGCAATATTTGCCCCCGATGGACGAAAACTGACAAAGGATTTGCCGCTTACTGAAGAGGGCATTCTCCATGCGGATCTGGACTTTGACGATCAAGTAAAAGAAAAGAGCCTACTGGATTGCTGCGGGCATTGTAGTCGTCCTGATCTGCTATGGTTGGTGTCGAATATGGAGGAGCAGAAGTCTGTTCGCTCGGCTTAATTATCAATCTACTGGTTGTAATTTTCTTACATGGTTTCTGAACTTAATTAATAATTCCTTTCGCCGTAACTTCTGCCGTGCCACAGTACTGGATAAGCTGATGGATCTGGAGTCTGGAACGACCGGGGATTGGGTTTCCAGTTCTGCAGTGTAACTTTGTCATGGATTACTCGCGAATTAGTCTATTATCGGTCAGAACATTCGGCTCCATTGCTAATGCATAAATACCGGCCATATGGAATATAGATTCAAGGATGGTTGACCCCAAAGACCCTTCCATACACTCGGTGTAAGAGTCTGCAGCTTGACAGACGAGGGACTAGTTTCCTACACCTATTGTATCCTTTATTTTGCTTTGAACATGCAGATCATATCCAGTCTGTGGCTGCTTGCGGCTGCAGCTGCCTATGGGAATGGTTTCACTTCGCCTCACAGCTGCGTAGGCCGTCACTGCATCCTACATCCTGGCAGCGTTGCTAACACTGCATAGTGCAAGAAGCTCCATGAACGCCTGCCATCTCTCGTTCACTTCCCGTCTTCCCCCGACTATCAGGACCGCCATTCCACATATTACTCACTCCAGCAACGGGAGCTCTTCCCAGCCTGCACGGTAAAGCCGGCATCCACAGAGGATGTATCCCAGATTCTCAAATTTGCAGAAACAAACCATTGCCAGTTTGCTGTTGCCTCAGGTGGACATATGACATGGAAAGGCGCGTCCAATATTGACGATGGGTTTGTCGTTGACCTGCGGGGACTAAACATGATTGAAATTCTGCCTAGCGAACATACCGCAAAGCTTGGCCCTGGCTCCACTTGGCAGACTGTTTATAAGGAAATGGCACCTTATAACCTTACAGTTGCCGGGGCGCGTATCAGTGAAGTTGGTGTTGGTGGCTTCCTTGCAGGAGGTAAGCTCTGCTCTACTCACACAGTGCATTGTATCTGACCAACACGAAGGCGGGATCACATTCAAATCGCAAGCCCTCGGGTTCGGATCAAACAGCGTGCTTAATTACGAGGTCGTGCTGGCAAACGGCACCGTCGTTAACGCTAATAAACAATCTCACTCCGACCTCTTCTGGGCGCTCAAACTCGCTGGTTCGAACTATGGAATCATCACCAGGTTCGACATGGCCACCTACCACTCACCCGTTATATGGGGCTCCGTCAGCATATACCCCTTTACCGATAAAGTAGTGACCGAAGTGTTTTCCGATTATCAGGCATATTCACATGACAATAACAATACCAATGTCTTCAAGGCGGTCGTTTTAGTTTATCAAGGCCGCCAACAGATGCTCATGACGTGCATCACAAGTGACGACAGCACTCCAGTGGCTCCGGCTACGAGTGTCGAGCCTTTTCAACATCTTGAAAAGACTGGCAGCACGCATGATGTGGTGAAGGATGTTATTGCAGCAGTTGTCCCTGGTGCAACCCGCGGTGCCTGGATCCCCTTTACCACAAAGGCCACCGCGAATATCGCCCTAGATATGTACAAGTTAGTCGACCAGGTCTACGGGTCACTGCTGGACAAAGAGGGGGTCTCGGTGTGTGTGAACTCGCAGGCATTCCAACGGAGCTTTATCGAGGCGACTCGCGATAGCCCGGTATACAATGCTATGCGCGAGAGCGGCGAGGACTTGACGAGTAAGACTTTCTTTGATTAAAAGACTTTCCCCTTGTCTAACATTGTCGTAGTAAACCTCATCATGGCCACATGGACGAATCCTGAAGACGACGAAGCCATGAAACGCGCCACAGACGAGCTGGGTAGACTGGCGGAGAAGGAGGCTCGACGGCGCGGCGTCTGGACTGACTTTGTCTACTTGAACTATGCGAATAAGGATCAGAGCGTGTACCATCACTCGCTGGCTCCCGAAGACGTGACTAGGATGATGAATGTCAGAGATGCTTACGATCCGGAGCGGAGCCTGGAAAAGCTGTGGCGTGGAGGCTATAAACTGCCCGCTCGGAAACACTCCTGGTTTAGGGCTAATGACGAGCTTTGAAGAAATTGACAGGGTGTCTGACAGTGGCCTATTGGCACGGATATTTCAAGAGTGCTGTTAAATTGTTTCTTGACTGTTTGCTGATATATCCAATTCGCTGTATTCCTGATTGGCAAGGTTATGTAGTTGACATGATTAGGCCCCAAGTAAATGTGATTCTCACACTGGAATACTTCTTCCTGTCTGTAGGATAACCAACAAGGCATATTCTTATGTGAAAGAGGCCTACATATGACTGCGAGAGTTGGTGGCTTTAGGTAGTTTGGTCGTATTTATACTCTATAATACTGTATAGTAGTGTAGTATTAATGTATTATACCGCAGTCTACACTCTTATCCGCTGCAACCTTTTATACAATCCGCAAGTAATTAAACCAGATCTATCAACTCCTTCGAGACCAAATGCGCCTCACCCAAAACCCCCTTGATCACAAGCACCAACTCATCAATCTTCCCCAAGAACCTGACATACGACCCCAACGCAACGCAGTACCGACGGTAGTCCTCGTCGCGCACCATATCCGCACTGAGCAGATACTCCGTCTGATGCGTCTGCCAATACTCCAGCGCGCGTCTCACAAGCGGAGTCGGGAGGATTTCCGGCGGCGCATCGCCCGTCCGCAGCGCTTGTTCACAGACCCCCAGCACGGCCATTACTTCACCGATGCAGCGGTGGTCCAGGATACCCATTTGCTGCGCGAGACGGTCCTTGTATTCCTGTGGTAGGGTTCCTGAAGCTGCGAGGAGACGGGCGAGGAAGTCGTTCAGGGCGTGGCAGAGCTGTTTAACTTGGGCCAGACTCTTCGAGTCGAATTGGGAGCTGGAGAATTCGAAGCGCAGGTTGTAGATCATGGGTTCGAGGAGGACGAGGGATTCGGTGAGTTCGAGCCAGATTGGTTCTGTGATGGTTTTGCCTTCGTTGCCTGCGCGGCCCCAGCAGGACAGGAGGAGGGCGTAGTGGTCGGATAAAGTGCGGAGAGAACGAGAGAGGGATTTGCAGACGTGGCGTGAGGCAGAGGGGGGACGGGGGAGCATCTGGACTATTGTTGCTGCGCCGATTCCGATCAGCACGAGGAGTAATCGGCGCCAGAATACGTTGTAGCCGACTCCAGGATCTCCGTATGTAGGATTGTGTCTGAATTGTCAGTTATACCCAGCAGGCAGTGATTAAAGTTGACTCACGTATCAACATAGCTGTAGGCGACGACTAGTAGGAAAGTCGCGGCGCCCATGATGCCTCCAGTAAGAAGATTGGGAGGAAGATAAAGGCGAATCCAGAGGAAGATTATAAGCATCACAGCGAGAACAGCGGACAAGCCATATGGATTGCCTGGACCATTTCCAGAACCAATATACCAGGCCAGCAGTCCCAAGACACCCCCTCCAATGGTACCAACAAGTCGAGCCAGCACCGAGAATGTGAAGTCGGCCATGTATACCAAGAGACCAGTCTGGGCCATGATCAGCCCCCAAAAGCCCTTCTCACGGTAAAAGAACCCTGCAGTGTTCGGAAGCACGGCAGATATCGATACAGCAATAGTAACAACAACCATGCGCAGGGCATACAGTCCTTCATCGCAGGTCAACCAGTGATATGTTCCAATAGCCGCTTTACCCAGAGGATGGCGGGTTTGAGGCCGGTATCCACGACGAATTCGCAGCTTCTCCTGTGCCGTCTGCGTAGCATCGCCGGCGGGGGCTTGATCGGGGTCGTCGTCGCTGGCTGGTGCCAGTGTAGGCGCCTTGTCCTTCTTTCCGAGCATCCACCGAGCTGCGTATTTCAGACTCGTCGGCCACCAAAGTCGAGTGCGAGTGGCGTCGGGGAAGACGTCTGACACGCGGGCTAGAAGAGCCTCTGTCTTGTCCAGTGCGTTTGCCATATGTTCTTGGAAGTTCATGCAGATGATTATGCCTGCCACCTGATCTGCTCGAGTATTCTGGTCTGGGTTATCGTTTTCAAACAGCTGGGCATACCCAGTAATAAGAGATTCCGTCATATCATGCAGGAAACCTGTTCTTGCTTGTCGTAGCTTCTCGAGCACGGTCTTCGTCCGCTCATACAGCTCCTCATGTGCTGCAGGCGACGCCTTGTGATACCAATGCTGCCGCTCGACAAACCGGACGCACTCGCCTGTAACTCGCAGTCCTTCTAAACAAGCGTCCATGGCCGCGACGCTATGGCCGGTGAATTCATTCGCCACATCGGGATCAACAGAGTGGTCTTCTGTATATTGCAACCCCTTGACCAAATCGGCCACCTGTGCGAGATGGTGCGCGCCGACCACCCGCTTCTTTTCTTTCTTCTCTTTCTTCTCTTTCTTATCCTTCTTCTCCTTCTTCTCATGTTTCTCCTGCTTCTGCTCAACCGGTTCCCCAGTCTCAATTGGCGGCTTCTTCAGCTCCTGGGTCTTGACGCGGCTTTCAATCGTACTTTTATGGAATTCCGAAAGTGACAGGATCACTGCTGCTAGCTGTCGCATGGGACTTTTGAAAGTGGCAACTGTCTCAGCGCCCCAGCTGCCAACAGAGAAGTCGAGTGGTAGAAACCCGAACGATGGCTCGAGTTTCCGGTACTGCCCTATGATTTTAGTTCGCCGTTTCTGTAGTTGCTGGGGATCTAGAGGTTCTGAGTCCTTGCTTAGGGCGGACGCAGAATACTGCAGGGAATCTTCCATCAGTCGTAGCAAATCCCCAATGCCTTCGAGGACGATATCTGATGTGGATTGCGGGAAGAAGAGAATTGTACAAGCAAATCCAAGCCCAGTACCTGCTGCAGCAGGCTTCACCAGGGCCAGGGGCAGAGTGCCATTGAAAGAGGGAAGGAGGGGTCCGTAACAAAGGAACAGATCGGTGATAATAATACCAAAGATCGCAGTAAAGGCGGTCTTTGGATTCGATGCTCTCAAGCGCGACTGGAATTGGTTAGTGTTTGATGCAGGAACATGCAGCTGGATAGGGATGGGGATATACAAGGAAATAGATGAAGACGCATAACATGCAGTACACGACAGCAGTCACCCGCGCATCCAACATCCAGCCATCATAGACCATGCGCTGAGCAATTCCTGCGACGGGGGATCCTGTCGACTGCGCCTCCGTCGCAGCAGCCTGTTGCAGCGCGGCCACTCGCGCCTGGGTGTCTGCGTCCGGTCTGGCGGCCAGAGCGGCCTTCATAGTGATGACGCCCCATGCCCATGCAAGGCCAATTCCAATGTACAGACTGAGCGATCCCAGGATGTAGACAAACAGTACACCGGACGGCGGGAGCATAAACAGCACCAGACTGGGGAAGTCAGCACCAGCCAGATCCAAGTAGAAAGCGACTCACCAGGCAAAGAAGGTCGCAGAGCCAAAATTGTCCGCGACAGGGCCGATGAAGATCAGCAGAGCAGCGACCCAAGCGGCGGCCCAGCAGCGAAAGAAGATCTTGAGGTCGCGCGTGTTGAAGTGGTCCAGGAATGCTGGCAGGCGCTGCTTGTGGCGGCCATCCACGCGATCGGACATCGCCAGAATATATTTGCAGATACAGGAAACAAAAGGAACAAGGAACAGCAACAAGACGAATCGGGAGCAGAATCTGGAGATGGATCGAGATCAAAACGTGGACAGTGATGCAAATATTGCGATCTGCATAAGCAATGCATGACTCAGCAGTATCCAGTGCACAATCCATAGTTACATTCAGGGTTTGCCACAAATCCACACAAATATTGTGCACAAACGACTCGGTCCGGGCAAAACCGACCGGAACGGACAGTCGCCGACGGTCGCCGACAGTACATAACTGTGCTGAGGGGCCCCTGAGTCCTGAGTCCTTGGGCACAGACGGCCCCATCGCTAGTAGGCAATAGTTGCCCAGATCGAGAGGGTGTACCAGATTCAGGGCCTTGCCAGTTGCACAAACCTTACACGGGCCAGTCCGAACTCCGAAGCCGGTATAATAACTAGCAAGAGTAAGAACTTTAACTAACCCTAGATTATCCTGTATACTATGCTGTGGGGAGATTCTAATGAGCCACCAGTAGTCATCATCCTGCCCAACCCCGTAAACATATATTATTAGTAAAAACAGAACTGGAGTACAGGCTACAGAATGGTAAACTTTATACTCGTCGTAGTAGAAATAATAGTTATGTTCACACCGCAAGTCCAACATATAGACTCAAGAACAATAAATATATTAACACCAGTTTCTCAATCCAGGTAATCTTCTGCCAATTAATGAATGTGCCCCCGATAATACGATCATGGCTATTTCTATGCTATCTTTTATGGAAATATTAAGCATAACCATTTCCCTGGTGATCGGAGAGTGTGTTTTCGGCAATCGACTGACAACCTGGTTCAAGAGAGGCTCCCTTCCGTCAATTCTTCTATGCTCACTGAAGATATGGCACTCTTTCGGGGCAACGTCCCAGCTGCATTGGCTCCGAGTGTGCATGAGGCCTACAGTCTTCCCATCACGCAGACCTCTTCTATTGGAGTGGTTATGTACGCCCTGTTCTTCTTTGGATCTACGTCCCTACAATAGAAGTCCATTAAAGATGAAATGCCCCCAGACAGTATGACGCGGGGTTATGATGGCACCCGTCCGACCGGCGAGACTTTACATGATGGATAACTCTGGAGAGCCAGTTCATCCGGAGCCCTAAGTCCACAGCCTCTCTAGTAGGTAATAACCCAGATCAGAACGTCCTTGTGAGTCATAAACCCCAGAGGCTGATCCAGGGCTGGGTTAAGTCTATCTAAATTAATATATACTAAGCCTTGGATTAGATACTTCATTCTCGAGAGTCCGCGGGACTGTCCTGTCGCCAGGGGTTAAGATCCAATTCTCTGGCCTTGATATGGCTTTGACACGCTGTGATAGACACTGCAGTTGGAATAATGCGACGAATCGAGAATGAGGAAGACAATAGAAGCCATTTCGGGTAGATCGCCTATTTTGTCCTGAATCTCACACGGATCGGGCCGTGTTATCAGGCCGGCCAGTCATGCAGTATTCAAATAAATAGAGCGTAAGAACTCTATTATAATATTCGCAAAATGCCAACCCTCCCACCAGCCCTAAGTAAGGGGTTGGTGCGTAGCTCTATTGCCAATCCTGGATACCTGGTTGAATGTGGTCACAAATAGAGACTCCAAATGGCGCAACTAGGCCAGACCAGGAGGAAAAGACGATCGTAAAGGACCACCGTTATAGGAAGGAGATGGCGCATATCGCGGCGAGGCCGACAGCTTCGTGTAACAGAGCCGTGGTGTTCGCCATTGAACTGGTTATTGCGTGCTAGCCACACCCCTTATAAACAAGCACCACGGGTTGGGATAGAGGATTGCGGCACTATCACCGCCAGATACCTGTAATAGAATAGAACTGTTGAGACTTCGACGCCAGGTGCTGGAAACTTTGTTTCTTTTTTGTCTCTGTTGATATCGCAAAGCCCAGAAAGGTAGGATATTTCCGATTGCACCGCGTGGGGTATTTGGGTTCGGACTCGCGCAATAGCATCCCTGGGCTGATGCCATTCGGGGCGTTGCAGTCGGCATCACGCACTCTGAACAGGCGTCCTGCTTTGTGTGGCGCGGTAAGACAGACTTGGAGAATTTATTCCAGTTTTCCAACTGTCGTGCCGAAGTATTTGTTGGCCATTTCCACCTTCCACTCCCTAAACAAGTCCTAAGCGGCAGCATGATACACTCGACACAGCTGCAGGCTTGATCTTTTGAATAAAGTATGTGGAGGCATTAATACATTTCTGGGGATACTGTCTAAGAACACTTGAGCCACCTGAGACATTCCATCAGAGCTGTCGTGGACACTGGTGGCGTCCCAAGTTGTACCATCCGCCCCTCCGATGTTGAAATCGCCGGCGCTCCACAACAACTCCTCTTGAGCTTACAATATCTCTGGGTAAAGAAAGCGTAAAGCGGGAACCAGATAAAAACAAAAAAAGAAACACGAAAAGTGGTGTGGTATATAGCTGGCTCGTGCTGCGCATCTTCGGTTTATTTTAAAGCACCCGACCCTACCCTTGCCTTCCCTGCGACGATTAATCGCAATGTCCTGGCGAAAACCATTCAGCGATCGCCCCGGCGCATCTAATACGGTGATCGAAGACCAGATCAATTATGGAGGAGTGCAGTATGTTGGCGAAAGGGGAGGCAATGATGCGCCGCCGACGTATCAAGACGCGTCTGGTGCTCCGGTCGAACACAAGTCGCCATTGGGATACGCCGTCGGCCCTGCGACGATTACCTTGCTGAATATCACGATGATGATCGGCGCTGGGATTTACTCTACGCGTGAGTGAAGCCTGCCTATACCTGGATATGAGCTGATATGGCCAGCGTCCTCGATTCTGTCTGGTACTGGCTCGGTCGGTGTCAGTCTCGTCTACTGGACCCTTGGTTACTTGGTACGTCTTGCTCCTCGAAAGAAGGCATCGCCGGCTAATTGGACAGTTATGTCTGTCGTCAGGAGCCGTGTATCTCGAGTTTACAGCATACTTCCCCAGTCGGTCAGGCTCAGAGGTCGTCTTCCTTGAACAGACATATCCCCGTCCGATGTGGCTGTTCCCAACCACGTTTGCGGTCCAGAATGTGATTCTTTCGTTTGGAAGTGCCAACGCCACTGGTGAGTGCAACAGCTGTTTGCTAGCGGTGTGTGCTGACAGTTCTAGTCATGGCCAACTACCTCATCCAAATTTCCGGCCACGATGGGACCGACTGGCAGGTCAAAGGAACAGCCCTAGCATGCTACACTCTTGCTACCCTGGGTAAGTCCAGCGCTCTGATCCTTTAAATGTAAATGCTGACGCTGGCAGCCCTGGTGTTCCACACGAAGTACGCATATTGGTTCTCCAACGCCGTTGGGATTGTCAAGATTTGTACCCTGCTCTTCATTATCCTCACCGGGTTTGTTGTTCTGGGAGGTAATACCAAGGTCGAGAACCCCACGGCCAACTTCCACGATGCGTGGTCAGGGAGCTCGACAGCTTCGGCCTACGGGTTTACTACTGCCTTGTACCGTATCATCTTCTCGTATGGGGGTTACAACAATGCTTTCAATGTTGCCAACGAGATCAAGGTATGAGTTAAAGTGCGTGATGTATAGAGCCACACTGACACCGCTCCATAGAACCCTATCAAGGAACTCAAGATATACGCCACTGTTGCTCTTACAACAGTGTATGTGCTATACATGTTCGCGAACGTTGCTTTCTTTGCTGCTGGTTAGTTCACCTAGTCCCTGGTATTCGCGAATGAATAAACTAATGGTATATTAGTCCCTAAAGATGAGCTGGCGAACTCCGAGCTCACCACTGCAAGCCTCTTTTTCTCGAAGGTGTTCGGAGACAGCGGCGCAGTGCGTGGGCTCAACTTCTTGATCGCCCTCGCCTCGTTTGGAAACATGATCTCCGTGATAGTTGGGTTATCTAGGCAAATCAGGGAATGTGGCCGACAGGGAGTCCTGCCATGGACTAAATTCTGGGTATCGACTAAGCCATTTGGCACGCCGTTCGGACCGTACGCCGTCGTCTGGTTTATAACCATCCTGATGATTCTCGCTATTCCAGCAGGAGATGCCTTTACGTTTGGTGCGTATCCAACGATCAGAACCCGTCGAAATTCACGTTAAGCTGACTTGACATAGTCAATGATTTGAAAATCTTCCCATCCGCTGTATTCAACCTCGCTATGGCTGTCGGTGTCTATGTTATTCGCTGGAAGCGCAAGAAGGCCGGCCTACCGGAACCTGAATTCAAGGCATGGCATATTGCGGTTCTCTTCAATATCCTCGTCCAGCTCTACCTCCTCGTGATGCCCTGGTATCCTCCCGCCGGTGGCCAATATGCTGGGGATGTCAGCTTTTGGTACGCCACATACGTTGTGACAGGTATTGGGATGTAAGTCAACTAGTCCCTCGCATCTATCATGGTATATGTACTAATCGAATGTCAGTCTTGTGGCATGCGGCATATATTACATACTCTGGGCATATGCCATCCCGAGATGGAGAGGATACACCCTGCGGCAGGAACTTGTTAGCCTGGGCGACGGATCCCAAAGCAACCAGCTAAAGAAGGTTCCGGACGCAGAGCTCGCTGAATGGGATGCAACGCATGATGCAACCGGTCGCCTCATTGACACTGCCGCTGAGGAGATTCAGGTTCAGGATAAGGCAGCCACGAATTCATCGGACACCTCGTATAGGGCTACGAAAGGGCCCAATACTACTGAGAGCACTACTTATGTGTAGTCAACCGTCGTCTTAGATGTGGGAAGGGACTGGAGATTGTATATATTGGTATTCTGACATTAGATGAATATTCTATCGGTGAAGTGGAAAT
Organism: Aspergillus puulaauensis; assembly: GCF_016861865.1. Classification (NCBI taxonomy): domain Eukaryota; kingdom Fungi; phylum Ascomycota; class Eurotiomycetes; order Eurotiales; family Aspergillaceae; genus Aspergillus; species Aspergillus puulaauensis. The sequence goes on along the minus strand of NC_054860.1, from coordinate 256,767 downwards.
ATTGGCCAGTAGAATGGAAAGTCCATTCAATCTTTGCTGCTGCTCTCCTGGTTTGGCGATTCCCGAAGACTCTGCATATACGCCTCTGACTGAGCAGCATATTTACATCGCTTTCGGATTAATTTGCCTTTCTTGTAGAGAACAATGGGGAATGGAACGCAGGCCAATGTGAGGAAAGCAGGTATTGACGACGCCCAGTGGATCCCAAGGCCCTCGTACATATATGTAGTGAATAGAGGAAAGATGGCACCAAACCCAGACCGCATAACCGAATTAGCAGCAAGTACTGACGCTGCGAAGATAGTATATGAATCTATCAGATAGCTCAGAATACCAAGATATACCAGGATGACTCCGAATCCGAATGGGACGCAGGCCGCAATACTTGCCATCCAGTGGACAGAAGGCGAATTGGTCCACGCAAACCAGAAAAGACCAGCAGGAATGGTAATCGATGCTAGGATAACTGGGGGCAGACGAGCCTCGGGAGGAGCGAACCCGTTATGTTTATCAAAGACGTGCAGGTATCGCTGATTGTCATATACAGTGTAGATGCTTGCGAGGATCATGCCCACCATGATTCCCAAGAATGAAAGGCCTCCTACGCCTTCATTCCATCCACGTCCCTCCTGGTAGACTATGGGAAAAGCACCAAACGTCATAAAGAGAGCTCCGTATATAAGTGCAATATAGATAGACAGCAGCAGTACGATAGGCTCTCGGAATAACAAAACCCATGGCCGCGACAAGGACTTGCGCAGTATTTCCCCGAGACCGGCCCGATGCCCCATATCGAACCTTGCTCGGTAGACCTTTCCAGTCAATTGCGAAAGCCGTTGTGCTCTGCGCCGCAGAAGAATCGGGGCATATGTCTCTGGCACAAATACAGCCATGGTGAGCCACGAGAACCCGGCCAGTGCTGCCAGGAACCCTTCCACCCAGCGCCAGCCCGCACTCATTCCTAGGAACCCCCCGATAATGGGACCCAGTGCAGGCCCCATGAATGGACCAGCAGCGAACAGACTCAGGGCAAGTGCCCGCTGGCGAGCTGGGAACATGTCGCTAATGACACCACCGGCGTTGGTTAATGGTGCGGACCCAAAGGCGCCAGCGAAGAACCGCAGCACAATCAAGCACTCGATATTGGGGGATGCAGCACAACCAGCGAGCAGGACAGCCATTGCCCCAAAGGAGAGAATAAACGGGTACTGCCGTCCAACGACCTCACTGAGGGGCGCCCAGAATACAGGGCCTAATGCAAACCCTAGAACAAACAGCGACAGACCTAAAGTCGCAACCTCCTTGTCGACGTCCAAGTCCTCGATCAGCTCCTTCATGCACCCGGTGTATGCGGACGATGCGAGGGCAACAACCAGCGTTGCAAAAGAGACAATCAGTGTGATCATGATCTTGCGGGTCATACTGAGCAGCATGGGGTCGCGAAAGTCGTTGTTGAGCCATGCGACAACAAACGGGCTTTCTTCAGTGCCCGACCCAGCATGCTGGTGGCTTAGCACCGACTGAGCGACGGCCCCTTGGTCTAGAACAAGCTTCCATGAGGGAATCGGGCGCTTATCGGTCCTTTTCTCCCTTGGTATTGCGTGATCGCGGCTGAATGGTTTCATTTGCTTGACGCCGCCAGCTTGTAGCAGATCCTGCCAGTGGAAGTGGCTGTCAACGTGTGGGCAGCAATGTTTAAACTGGCGAAGTGGGGAGAAAAATCGTTAAACGAATGTACTTCTGCATCTTTAGTGTGCCCAGATGAATCATTACAGCCGAAATCGATTCGGATGTTCGGATATATCTCCATGCTATGGACTGCGCCGTGGTGGCAGGCATCGAGCACAGAAGAGAATTATCTAGCTACGTGAAAGTTTACCCAACGCGAAAAACTGTGCAACTATGCTGGATGCTGCTTTTCTCCCTGTGAGATCAATTCTATGCCCATTCGTATACCATGAGAGGTACTGAAGATTCTGTCGGTAATGCTCGGCAATGCAAACGGCAGTTGGAGAATTATCAATCTCCACTTTATAAAATAAGACAGGCATTCAGCGAAGAGGTAGTTGGAATCATTTCGAACAGGGAGAAAGGAAAGGGGCTGTTTGCGAACTTGTCGAATTTAGCTACCGCGTGCCTTTCTCAGCACAACATAGGGTACCCCTGTCTAGGCGGAATCACTCGCATATCAAACAATAGATTCAATATATGTTCCCCGACCGTTCACAACCTTCCAGCAATAGCAAGGACTATCCAGCCTCATCAGTCGTATGCCGAACAACGGTGAGAGACCCTGGCTCTGATGGATCGGAGCATTGCTCTGATCCATACTTACCTGAAAAGCCGCACTGAGCGAAGAAAGCATCTACCACTTTCTCTGCCACCATGAGCTTCGCAGCTTCAACACTACGTAAGCCAGAAGGCGATAACCAAGAGTACACAGCGCCAGGCCCATCAGGCTCCAACGAAGTTCCTCCGTCATGTTATACATCTGCAGCACTTCCTCTCCGGTCCCAATCAAGCAGGACCCATCGGGCTTCTTCTGGGAGTCCGTGGACGTAAACCTCAAACCCGTCATGCTGTAGTTCAGAATACTGGCTATCGCATACTTAGGGGGAGAGATATGGTTGAGAGCGCGAAGAACAGTCGGAACATGCAAGGAGATGACGCCACCTAGGACAGTGAAAATGCCCAGCAGCGCACACGTCAAGCTGATGGCCGCTCCTGAGTGGGAAAGCATGGTGCTGAAGATGATGCTGATGGATTCGCCGCAACTGAGACAGCCGAACGCGCCCAGGAGCGAAACCCCAAACTGGCCGGCTGTTGGGTTCAGGCCTACGACGTACGCGGTGAACAGGGCGAAGACCACGCAGGAGAACAGCTCGAGTGGCAGTTCGAGCAACGTGTACTGCAGCAGGAAGCTTTCCGCTCCGTACAGATTCTCTGATGCCTCTCGATAGAAGACGTCCCGTTCACTCGGATACGTCGCCATGCTTTGGATCATTCCTGTGGTCTTTGGTCAATATGCAAATGCAAATGCACGCTTCCTTCGGGGGCGGATCCAAAACTCACCTACGAAACCGACACAGGCGTACTGCTGCACAAAGCCGACCCGAGATTGGATGGCGAGGTAGTCCTTTTGCAGCGGAGCGAAAAACAAGGCTAGCAGCATTGCCATCCCCGGAAGCTGCAGCGTCCTGGCAAGAATCAGAATTGGCTGGCGGGAGAGATTAATGGCGGCTCTTTGTAAAACTATCAGAAAAGCCCTGCGAAAAGGGTTGTGTACTGCAGTTGGCAGGCGGACACTGTCCGAGGCAACGGAATCATTAGACCATGATGTACTTTGGAAAACGCCAACAACCTCCTTCGTGGGGCGCTCATCGTCCATCATCGTCTGGACGAGGTGATCCACGCGCCGCTCGCTTGAATTGTCTCCTGGATGTGGTGTTGCGAGGTCCACCACAAAGTCTGTAGGGCTCATGGTATGAGGACACTCGACGCCCAAGTCCTGGAAGTATCGCAGCATATCCTGCGTGGGTCCAGCATAGACTGGAAGGCCTTCGGTACTGAGGACCAAGATATCAGACAAGTAGTGTAACATGCGGGAGGTGGGCTGGTGAATAGATAGGATCACTGTTCGTCCCTCTTTTGCCAGGTCGTGCAGGATTTCAATCACGGACAATGCAATAAAACTGTCCAAGCCCGAGGTTGGTTCATCCAAGACCACGATATCAGGCATTCTCAGGACCTGGTATGCGATAGAAACACGTCTTTTCTCCCCCCCACTGATCCCTTTAGTCACACTGTTCCCTATGAGAGTATCCGCACAGTGCCTGAGACCAAACTTGCGAAGCATGACCTCAGCTCGCGCATCCTTTTCATCCTTGGACAGGAACCCTGGTAGCTTGAGGCGTGCAGCAAACCGAAGGGTCTCTCGCACTGTCAAGGATGGCATCAGGTGGACGTCGTCTTGATCAACATGAGATGCAATCAGTCTTACCTTGTCCTCCGACAGGAAAGTGTCGTTATACGCTATAGTCCCAGTTGACCGGTACCTCGCCTTTGTTGAAGCCGGAACTCGCCCAGACAGTGCTGATAGAAGCGTGGTTTTCCCGCTCCCAGAAGCCCCCATTATTGCAGTAAGTCGGCCAGGACGAAATCGTGTGGAAATAGGACCGAGCATATGCGAACGTTTGCTTGGCTGGCCTTTCGCCTTGAGTCCATATTTTTGTAGGGTGATCGTAATCGCCTGGGGACTTGGTGTCGGACTGAGCCTCATCTGCAGTGGGTCGATCCTCTCGACTCGTTCGCCAGCATGACGCGTAACCGGTTGAAGAGGGCTGTAATGAAGTATCAGTCCAGCCCAAATATAGCAGACGGACGCAATGGCGCACAGGATAACGACCGGTTTCCAGGTCCAGTCATGCGGAAGACCCAGGGAATCCATAATGTAGGCACCAGTGTATTGTTTGCAGGAGGGATCACCGGGGTTGTTTGAATAAGGGCAGTCGTAGAATTGGCCGACGCCAGAGGGATTTTCTGCGCCGATGAATTCGTTTGCAGCAAGGGCCCCAAATGTGTAGAATGTGTGGGTGATCCACCTCAGCCAGCCTATGTAGACCGGCATTTGGGTCGAAGGTATGAAGTAGCCCGCAGCCACCATTTGAAGCGTAAAGTACAGATTGCCCAGGAACCCGGCAAGGAGGAAGTGACGAGATATCGCGGTGGAGAGGCTCGCAAAGGATATGGCGTTGAAATGACTCAACAGCATCATCACCAGGAACATGAAAAATTGACGGGCTGAATGGGTATAGCCAGCGAAGAAGTAGTAGATGACTGTGAAGCAAGGAGGAATGGTCAGGTCCTCCAGGAGCAGCTTTGAAGCTCTCCTGCTCAGAAGGAATCCTGAAGCGCTTGTGATGCCATCCTGCCTCTCGTGATCGAACAGTTTGATATCCGTGTTCATGCGATAGAGCTCGTTGACAAGAATCAAGTACCCGTAGAGTTCGGTGGCATTCCACAAGCTCCCTTCACGAGACCGAATCCCAGCTTCGCTTCTATCCATATTCATGAAAACCCAACCGTTGACAACAGCCATGGCCAGAGCCCCGCCCCACGCCCCGGCGAGGGCTTTGGGGTCACGGATGAACATTTTCGTGTTGCGTGCAGTCAAAACACGGAGTTCTGTAAAGAGGGTCAGTGGTCGACCCGTTTTGTGCTCGGAAGCCCTGCTGTGTTCCGAGATTGTGTAAGTGGGCGGTTTCCCTGCCCGGTGGGAAGATGGATTTGAAGCCCAGTATGACCTAAGATAGGCCAATCGAGCAGCAGAATCCCGTTCGTGCTCGCTTGTTCTCGTATCCAAAGCCGCAAGCTCTATCATATATTCCGCAGGGTTCACAAATGGTGGTATTTCGTATCCACAGCGCCGAAAATACGGCATCGAGTCCTCCCGTAATCCGCTGTATAAAACAGATCCTCGGGAGAGGAGTACGATATTGTCAAAGAGCTGCCACATGTCAGACCTTGGCGCGTGTATGGATATAATCACGGTTAACCCTTTTTGGGCAAGCTCCTTCAGCACTTTTATGACTTGAAGGGCTGTCGCTGCGTCGAGTCCTATCGAACATGATTGTTTAGTGCGCGCAGGAGAAACAGAACCTGGGCTATATTCTCAGCGCGTACCTGTGGTGGGCTCATCGCACAGCAGGATCTCGGCATTACTGAGCAATTGTATGCCAATACTGGTTCTTCGCCTTTCTCCACCGCTACAGCCCTTGCGCTGTTCTCCTCCAAGTCTTGTATCGGCGCATGTGGTCAGATGCAGCCTTTGCAGCAAACTTTGAACAACAGACTCCCGAGAATCTGCGTTGTCCCACGGACGGCGGAGCTGCGCAGAATAGTCCAATGTTTCCCGGACGGTCAAGTTCTCAGGAAGGACATCGTGCTGGACCAGATACGCAATGTCAACTGAGCGGATAGAACGGCTACCCATGTATATAATGTCACCCGAGACTGACATTTCCTTGGGGCGTGCGCGGTCACCGAGTACATTTAACAACGATGATTTCCCTGAACCACTTCCGCCGAGAATAGCTGTCAGTGTCCCCACTTGAAAGGAGATCGAGATGTCATCCAGAATGATTCTTCGATGTCCGGCACTGTCGACAAGGCCTGCGGGATTCGTCAGGGCTCCCATGAGGCGTCGCTTCCAGCGACGAGGAGCCGCGTTGAGTCTCAATGTGAGATGCTGTGACTGGATGCATACCTTCGCTGTTGACGAGACCTGCGGATCACCTGCAATACCAGAGGGTTCTGGGGACCTCATTTCCGCCCTTCTCGCTTGCTGGTCCATATGCATTATTCGCGATGCTGTAAATATGAAACGGCCAGCACCTGGTTGTAGGTGGGCTCACAAGGTGGCAGACTGGCAGTACAATGACGTGCCGGGAGGAAGGGAATTAAAGGGAATGTTGTCCATAAATTTCCTTCCCTCTTGCAGGAAGAGCTGGAAGTGCAGGGATCTACAGTGGCGCTTGCGATTTTGTGAGCAGTCTTCCTCCTTGCAGATTGACAACTCTACAATTCTCCTGTTGCGGTGAAGATTTGCAAGCCGTATTATTTAAACCCAATAATAAAAGTTCCTAGATAGCCACCAGCTGCATATACCGAGTTCATCCGTGAGTCTCTCCAATGGCAAGATTGGTGATGTATCGAGCGCAAGGCACATTGCATGACAGTCCAACTTGCACGGACAATATTTTCCTTCCCACAAAATATATATCCTAGTGGAACCCCAGGACTGGCCACCCATGTAATCGTCCTCTTTCCGCACACGCCCACGTCCTGTACTCCGAAGCCAACATGACCGGAAGTCGAGCCCTAACCACCACAGCGGTCGCCCAACCAAGATCCTGCATCCTGCGTCATTTCGAGGATGGCAAGGAGGCAGAAGGAAAGAAGCACCTGGCTGGCAATAACGTTCTCTGGGGAAGGCGGCGCCAAGTCTCTACTCTCTCTGGTCTCCTGAGCATGGGCTTCGTGATCGCCGTGCAGCTGTTGGTGGTCTTCCTTTGCAGCTGCCTTCACGACTATGGCGGGTCGATACAACAAGGAGTCCTGGGACTGCTGTCATCGCTGCCTGATTTAACCCCATCGGAGCTTTTGCAAATGTACATCTCTCGATTTGATTCTTGGTCTACACTTGGATGCGCTGCCTGGGTCGGTCTCCAGGCCCTTCTGTACTCTATTCTCCCCGGGAAGATTGTGCACGGGCCTCCGACACCGGGGGGGAACATCCTGCCGTATCGAATGAACGGCCTGCTTTCATGGAGCACTACACTGGGTATAATGGTCATAGCGTGGTATGTCGGTGGTGTGGACGTCGTTTCTAGCGCCGCCAGGAATTGGAAGGCTGTGCTTGCGGCGGCAAACATGTACGGATTACTGGTGTCACTGTTCATGTTGGTCAAGGGCTACTACACGCCAAGCTATCCGGAAGATCGGAGGTTCAGCTGTAAGTAATTCGAGGGAACAGACCTTTCTGGCACCAGGCAATAGAGCGGAATTGCGTCTTAGCTGACTTTGCCAGCCTCCATCTGTCACGACTTTCTGTCCGGGGTTGAACTGAACCCACGGCTGGGCAGATACTGGGACTTGAAACAGTTCCAAATTGCTCGGCTGGGAATGAACTCATGGCTCATTGTGTAGGTAGACCTGATTTAACTGACATTGCCCCTGCTTACGTCGCGGCCAGTGACCTTTCGTTCGTGGCATTACAGTATCAACGCTTCGGGGCCATTTCCAACTCGATGTATATCGTGGTTCTCCTGCATGTCATTTACCTTGTCGATTTCTTCATCAACGAGGACTGGTACCTGGCTACGATCGATATCGCCCACGACCACTTTGGCTTTTCCTTGGGTTGGGGCCCTGTCGCCTGGCTACCGATGGTCTACACCTCGCAGGCCCAATACCTTGCCCTACATCCTGTGCACCTATCGCCTGGCCTCTTCTGCATCATCCTGGGCACTGGCCTTTTTGGCTATTGGCTCTTTCGTCTAGCAAATCACGAGAAGCACCTTATCCGGCAGACGAAGGGTCAGTGCCTGATTGCTGGCAAGAAGCCGCGAGTCATTCAAAGCAAGTATGTCACTGCAAAGGGGGATGTACATGAGTCTCTCCTGCTGTGTTCCGGTATGTAACGATTCTCCTCTACGCACCTTTCATGACGGACACGCGGCTGACAGCACTGGAGGGTGCTGGGGCATTGTGCGACACCCCAACTACGTCGGGGACCTTATTTTTTCGTTCTGCGCCTGCGCATGCTGTGGATGGCAACATCTCCTCCCGTATGCCTATCTCATTTACATGACTGGGCTGCTCATTCACCGGGTTTACCGGGATGAAAAGCGGTGTTTGGCAAAGCACGGGCAGTACTGGGAAGAGTATCGCCGAACGGTCCGGTGGAGGATGGTCCCAAAGGTATTTTGAGCTGTGCCGGTGATTGGCCAGCAGGACATTGATAAATCCCGAGCAGATGGAGATGGCAGTGGCTGGCTGGCTGTGAGCTGCAAGGGGGCCGGGGTTGATTCGGAGTATATGCATGGATGGGCGTACGCTGCGGTTTTGGCAGGAGAGTGCATCAGCAAGGGCTCACTCTCTATCTGAAGAGTGCGCCCAATGAGACAATGTTCATGATTGCACAATATCTATTTCCTACAAGTGTAGTATTGGCCAATAGGGCGCCGCACTATAGAAACTCCGGGTTGCTGACAGTGGGTTTACAATGAGGTTAGTATCTCCAGTGACGGCAGCAGATCGATCAATAGGATGTATCACGCGCCCAAATAAATCCTTCAAGCCACGGTTACTAGTGCGGGACTGAAAGGATTATTTGCTATAAAAAAGCGTTTTGCTGGAGCACAGAACAGGACTTCCCTCTTGCATTGGCAGCGCTGAGGCTGGATCCATGCTGCAAAAATACTTGGGCGCCTTTGTACTCCTGGACCTCGCTAGCCCTGGCCCCCCCTTTTTCTGTGAGATGCTGGTTGGCCTCGATGGTATTGTCAACAAGGGTGTGTCGTAACTCCTGCACTCAACAGTTGGTTAATTTGTGCAACCTGCTCAGACTCCTACGTAGATCTCGCATCCAATCTGCCCTGCCATGGAGTCCTTCAGCTATTCCATAGTTAACCTAGCACGCAACTTCTCGATCTGAGTCTGGCCCGTAACAGACACTGGCATGTAGTTAATAATAGAATACTTTAAAGTTTATATTAAATAAGTCGTTATCACGTGCAGGTTAGAATACAAGCTACCAAGGTAAGAATAGTAACTATTATACTAGCTTACTTGCAAAGCAGCTAGTTTTGGGTATATTCCTAACTCCTTGACAGGATCATGGCGATGTCGAAAACTTTGTCGTGCCAGGTACGTAATTAGTGGTCTATCATAGACCAAAGTTATAGTAACTGATATCCAGATACAGTATCATGCCACTTGAATAGGAAGCTTGTAATATGGTGATCACCCTTACCTCTACCCTCATTTAATCTGCAACACGTGCTCTAACTGCAATGCAGATATAATACCCAAGCCAGAGGTTCGAGCAAGCAGCGTCAAGCTGCGTATTCCACTGGCGCAGCTGCGCAAATGTGATTCCGGCATTCTTGCAAATGCCCGAGCAGGTGTCCCCGTTCGCAATTGGGTGGTATGTCTTGCAGTTGGACACGATGCCAGGCATCTGGGGTGACGGGCCGGATGTGGGTTTCGGCGACGAGGGGATTGTGGTAGTTGCGGCGCCGGGGACGTGCACGCAGACATAGTAGTCGAGCCAGAGGTTTGTACACTCTATTCAGGAGGTGTCAGCTTTATCTTATGGATGGAAGACAGAAGGAGGGAATGGTCGTACTCTCGTCAATGGCGGTGTTCCATTGCTTGAACTGTGCGGTCGAGATATGGTTTGCTCTGGCGATGTTGTCGCAGCTACCGCCCGCCGAAATCTGGTAGAATCTATCGCAATTATTCACGATCCCTGGAAGCTGGGGCGTAGGACCCGAGGGGACTTTGGTCGGCTCAGGGGGGCTGGATGAGGTGGTCACGCCGGGAATGTGGATGCAGATGTAGTAGTCCAGGTAGAGGTTCGAGCAGCCTAGGGCAAGACAAAGGAGGTAAGATATTGTTCCAAGGATCAAAGCAGGTAAGGGTTGCAGGGGACATACTATTATTGATCCCACTATTCCAGCTCAAGAGCTGCGCTGTCGTAATACCATGGGCCCTGGCGATGGTATCACACAGGTCGCCGGAAGTGATCTTGTAAAAGCCATCGCAATTGTCGACAATTCCAGGCAAGGTGGGCGGGTTGCTGGGGGCTGTCGTGGTGGTCGTAGCCGTAGTCGTAGCACTCCTTGAAGAAGTCGTAGTAGTCCTCCAAGTTGTCGGCGTCAGCGTTGTTCCCGGTTGATCAGTGACAGTGCCGATAACACAGTACGTCTTGCTCGTATCGAGACCGGGACATGCAACGCCGGGGTTCAGGTGCTCTAGCGTCTGGACATCCAGGCCCCAAGTTGCCGCAAGTGTCTCGCATGTATCTCCCGCAGCAGCAGGTACGGAAAAGGAGCAGTCGACGGCGCGAGGAGACAGCGCGGAGACTACGCTAGGAGCGAGTCCGGCGACGACGAAATGGGTGAGCTGCATTTTATTAGTCGCTGCCTGGATTCTGTAAACAAGTGGATATATTGTTTAGCGACGTGTTGTTGCTAAGGGGGTATAGGTTCGTCGCATATCACCTGGGAAGCTGGATGAATACAGGAAGATCATCAAGCTACCACAATTTAATAAAGGTTTATACAGTTATGGTTAGTGAGAGAGTGTAAGAAGTGTCCGGCCACACCCAAAGCTTGGCACTGCGCTAATGCCTTGGCATGTACCCCACCCACGGAAGTCTAATCGGTCGACCAATCACCACACGGAGAAGTGCTGCGCATGACTCGCTTTCCTTCCTGGTCCATCCGTCCTCAGAGATCCTGCGACCCGTCGAGTAGGGCTCTTCGTGAGATCTCCAGCGTGATAATATATATATACCTTGATTTTACTTAAAATAGTCTCTCCCTTTAGAGCCGCCCATGGTCTTTCTCCGTGTGATGGGCTTGCTAGCTGTAGCTGGGGGGCTTGGGTTGGTTCGTGGAATCCTATAGATTGGTGGTTCCCTAGACTGTGGCATATATGCCTGGTTCCTTTCGTTTCTTTGTACTTTCCCTCCAGGACAAATCATATTGCATCCCGTAAACAATATAAACTTCCATATACCAAAATGACTCGCCATAGGGGTGTGGATATATATTCCCTGCAATGTGCATGTACTACATGCCACAACCCTGGCTGGACCGACGGAGTCTCATAAATTGGCTCGAGAAATGCTCGCATCCTCCTTGAGATGGGGACCTGCTTGCTCAAGCTTTGCTCAGCCCACCCTCCCACATCCATCCACGCCCGCCTGGGACACACGAATTAGCGTCGAGGGCGGGTGGTCTGCCGCTTCCGACCCATGTATATCAAGGAAGTTTACTCAGAGGACATGACGCCTTCTATCGCATCTGCTTGCGAGGTTTGCAAGGATACAATCTCAAATAATGATCCTATTTCTTGACACTGGGAATCACCGCGGTGACCTTCACGGTCTCTACCCTCGGTTCAAAATATATACTTGCTTTTCTTCACTTAACTCTTTTTATTCTCATTCATTCTGTTTCTGTTTGTCTTACTTTCCCGTTCAGTCAGACACACCATGCTGGCCTTGACTTGGCTCACCGCGGCAGCCCTGCTGCTCTCTGCGGCGCCAGCTATTGCAGGGCCAACCCCAGACGTCCGCACAGGTGTAAACCCAGGATACCGCAGCACCTCCCTATGCCCAGAACGCTGCGACGCCTCCGGAGCAGATACCGGAAACTGGTCCGTGTATCCGAACTTCGATCAGATCCGCAAATGTAAAGAGACGATGTTTTACGATTTTGGGCTGTATGACGACGTGGATGATAAGGGCACCACGCACCGGATCCAGGCCTGTTCGTCGTATGGGTTGGACTTCATGGATATCCCTGCCTCATCTGTACGGATTGCGTCTGCCCAGGAATTACAGGTAGAGTTACAGTTGGGGTGGTGGAATGAAGGGTTTGGGTTGAAAAGCGCAAGAGGCGGAATTGGCTCCCTTGTTAGACAGTTGAGGGAGTATGCCGAGCGTGGGCATGGAGCTGCTGATAGACCCTTCATTATGTATGGACAGTCTGGCCAGGCGACAATCGGACTGTATATCGGCACGGGACTGTTGAATCAGGGACTCGGGGACTCGGCGCTGAAGCTGTTCGAGGATAACTTTGATAACATTAATGCCTCACTGCCGAGTGTGGCCATGCAGCTTTGCGGGCCGGGCTATGGCAGCACGCATGTCTTTGGTATCATAGCAGCGAGCAATGGCACGTTTGCTCCGATCCAGGACGCTATAAAGACCTGGGCTAGCGGCACTTGCCTGGGCTTCTCGGGGTGCACCAACTTCACCGGCGTTGCCAAGTTCGCTACACCACTTCTTCCGGCGAATGGCATCACCACCTCCATCGGGGCTCCCTACCTGACCCCCCGCGCGGCCGGGGAATGCTCGACCGTTCAGGTTGACATGGGAAATGGCTGTCCAGAACTTGCGGCCAAATGTGGCATCTCCCCGGCTGCCTTCAGTAGATACAACCCCGGCGCGAGCTTCTGCTCTAGGCTGAAGCCGAAGCAGCACGTCTGCTGCTCCGCGGGGGATCTGCCTGATTTTAAGCCGAAGCCCAATGCGGACGGCTCGTGCCGTACATACCGGGTCCAAGGTGATGATAATTGCGACAATATTGGCGCCGAATACAGCCTTACAAAGGCAGATATCGCAGAGTTCAATAAGCATACTTGGGGATTCAGTGGTTGCGATCCACTTTTTGCAAAGACTATTATTTGCCTGAGCGAGGGCACTCCGCCGTTCCCTGCGGAGATTCCGAACGCAAAGTGTGGCCCCCAGGTACCAGGGACTACTCCGCCGACTGATGGCTCCGATATCGCAGAACTTAACCCGTGTCCGTTGAATGCCTGCTGCAACATCTGGGGACAGTGTGGTATTACCCAAGATTTCTGCATTGATACCAACACCGGCCCGCCGGGAACGGCAAAGGAAGGCACCTATGGGTGTATTTCCAATTGTGGCATGGATGTTATAAGAGGGTCTGGATCTGGTGGTATTAAGATTGCTTATTATGAAGGCTACTGCATGAAAAGGGATTGCCTGTTCCAGGATGCCTCGCAGATTGATACGTCCAAGTACACGCACATCCACTTTGGGTTTGGCTCCTTATCTGACACTTGGGATGTTAACGTTGGGGATACGCTATCAACATATAATTTCGGTCAATTCAAGCGTCTCACCGGGGTTAAACGCATTCTGTCGTTTGGTGGGTGGGACTTTTCAACTAGTGCTGCCACATACCATATCTTCCGCAACGGCGTTTTACCGGCCAACAGGATGATAATGGCAACAAAGATTGCCAATTTCATTAAGGAAAACAACCTCGATGGCGTGGATATTGACTGGGAATATCCAGGTGCCCCTGACCTTCCCGAATTCGACCCGGGGACTGAGGCAGAAGGCCCCAACTACCTGGCCTTCCTTGTCCTGCTGAAGAACCTCCTGCCTGGAAGGAGCGTGTCTATTGCCGCGCCATCTTCATACTGGTACTTAAAACAGTTCCCGATTAGTCGAATGGCCAAGGTTCTTGACTATATTGTGTACATGACATATGATCTGCACGGGCAATGGGATGCGCATAATAAGAACTCTCAAGAAGACTGCCCCAGTGGAAACTGCCTGCGCAGCCAAGTCAACCTCACAGAAACCAGACAATCACTCGCAATGATTACTAAATCAGGCGTGCCTGGAGAGAAGGTTGTTGTTGGTGTCACCAGCTATGGGCGGTCATTTAAAATGGCTGATCCTAGTTGTTGGGGCGCGGAGTGCCAGTTCACCGGAAGCCGCCTGAATTCTAACGCAAAGAAGGGCAAATGCACGGGCACAGCTGGGTATCTTGCTGATGCAGAGATTGCAGAGATTATAGAAGATTCTTCCCGAGTCGTGGGGAGCTTTGTCGATCCTAGCAGTAATAGTGACATCCTGATATATGATAATAATGAATGGGTAGGGTACATGAGTGCCTCAACCAAGCGGATACGAACGTCCCTCTATGCTGCCTGGGGCTTGGGAGGAACCTCAGACTGGGCCAGCGATCTGCAGACGTACCACGAGGTCCCCTCACCATTATCATCATGGACACAATTCACGGCCGCAATTAAACTTGGTCAAAACCCCAAGGCAGACACATCGCGCCATGGCAACTGGACCGACTTCAACTGCGAGGACGACCATGTCGTGAGCTTTGCCTACTACACGCCGTCGGAGCGGTGGACGGAACTAGGCACTAATGCTGCATGGGCAGATGTTATTCGAATCTGGGAAGACACCGATGAACCAAATGGTGTTACCTTCCATGACTCAGTCGAGATGACCACCCATTTCGGTTCGGACATGGACTGTGGCAACCTGCTCTCAGGAAGCTGCAGCAGGCAGGAGTGCGAGAAGGGGGCAGACAGTGCCACCTCCGGCCCCGCGGCCCAGCTCATCTGGAACTCGCTGGCGACTATCCATGAGATGTACAGGAACTACCACGACGCCCTGTGGCAGGCGTTTACCCAAGTCAGCGCAGCACTCAAGGACATTGAGAACAAGTTTGCACCCGTCCCGCCAGAGAAGGACCAGGACTGGCTGTTGCTACTCATTGACTTGCTCACCCTAGGGGCCCTGGGCACCGCCGCGCCTTACTTCAACAGATTGCTGAGGAATAAAGATTGGTTCATCAACAAGGGCCGCGGCGTTATTGAGGACGCAAAGGATACCTCTATGACACTCATGGGACAAAGTACCACCATCGCCAAGGACATGTTGCCTGACCCGGGCAAGGCCGGCTGGGACGTCGAGGCGCAGGATGCCTTTTCAGCCTATATGGGCCAGGTCATCGCTGGGTGGGATAATGTTACTTCTATTGCTCTCGCAGACCTCTTCGACGGCAGCCCGCGGTCAATCAAGACTCTCACGGACATCATCTCCGACGGAAGGTTGATTCCTGGGAGGACGACCGGTAAGCCCCCCGATGGTGACGAGGACCAGGTAGACAACGCGGCAAATGAATTACACACCAACATGGTCAAGTGTATCACCGGATACACCATTCCAGCCCTGTGGCGCCAATCTGGATCGTACACCTTCATCATCGATGCGGGCCACCGGTGCGATGAGGCCAAAGATGACGGCAAGTGGCTCGACGAGAAGACCCGAAAAGCAGCTGGCGTCTGCGTTGGGGGAGACCAGTACTACCTTGCATCCCCAGATGGTCAGGCAAGGGAATGCCGCTGTTATCCAACGAATGCAGGCCCCTGCCAGGAAGTATGCAGCGATAACCAGTTTTCCGCCCCGCCAGGCCTCGACCATATCAGCGGCGATAGCGACTACTATGGCATCACAAAGAACGATCTGGTGACCGGGTCGGTCCGCACCTGGACCAAGAACAAGAAAGAAAACACTGCGCAGCCCGGTGACGCAGACCCGACGAACGACGAGGTCATCACAGACCTAACAAGCCTCGACGTGACAGCCCCAGGCTATATGCGCATTCCAGTTTGCAGCGCCGACCGCGCCTTCCAGTCCTGGACCAAACAGAAAAACCCGAATTCTTCACCGAACTACCCCTGCGATATCCAACCGGGCAAGGACGATTGCGGCAAGTCGACATTCGTGGACCAGACCAGCGACGCATCGCCCAAAATCGGGGACTGCCGCCAAATCATGCGGAACATCCAGGATGATGCCAGTACCGACTTCACAACCGAATTCGTTGGTAAGAACCAGCGCGAGATTCTTCACTATGGGTCCTGTCACTTTGGCGTCGAGGCTACCAAGGTGGACGGGAACGTCAACTTTGTTGTTGGAGGACAGGATGTTATTGATATCATCAACGACGCAATTGCACAGGTTGGCCACAAGGATGGGCTGCTTGGAGCGAAGGGTGAGATGACCTGCCATGGCAATAGCCACGATCAGGCGGTTCAGTGGGGGATCTACTAGCCGTCCATGTTCCCTGCATCCAAACTTGCGTTTTATTTTAAACAGCCTTTTTGGAATATAACGCCCAATCTATAAAGTGGCACATATATGAAGGGTAGCAAAGATAACAATTAGTTTGAAGTTCCCCGGATCTTAAGACTCGTCCCCACCGTTCTTGTATATTATTCGACTGCCAAACCCTCCAATCGGAACGAGCTAAACACTAAATATGTGGAGAATTTTCGATGAATGTGGGCGGTGGCCTGACGTCCTTGCATCACGGATAAATTAACACATTGTCAGGCCCAGCCAAACTTCTTGACGGATGCGTTCTCATCCATCACCAGATGCTGCCAACTTTGAGACGCTCTTTGCTGAGGGCATCACAAACTCGACTCGGCCACCCTTCACCTCTGCCCTCCCTTTTCCTTTTCCCGTCAACTTACCATCTGCAGCCTGCTGGCGGCGCAACGATTTCAACAGCGAGTACAATAAACACAGGGCTAGAACTAGGTGAGGCATTTTGTTCTTGTCGTTCGCTTTGTTTAGTGCTAATGTGACCACAGAAATCAAGCCCCATAGTTACACGAGCGGTCGCTGGCTGCGACGTGATAAATTGGAGATCGATTCGCGCTATATCCAATTCAACTTTGGTGCTCTTTGCCAGAAGGTTATCGAGCTATGTCCCGGTGCAAGTCACATCAAAACCTGTCGAAAGATTGAAGGTGGTTTCAACAGAGTCTGTATCTTTACCCTGGACAGCTCGAAGACTATTGTGGCGAAGCTCCCGTTTCGTGTGGTAGGCCCTGCGAAACTGACCACTCTTTCCGAGGTTGCTACAGTTCAATACTGTAGGTTTATCGTCAACCCTCTTATACTTAAAGCTCACCAAGCTATGCCTCAAGTACAAACGAAGACGAATATCCCCATACCAAAGATACTTGACTACAATTGGGACGCCCGTGATAAAGCAAATGCTGTCGGCAGCGAATATATAATCATGGAACAGGCACCTGGCGTTCCACTACACGAGAGATGGCCTAGAATGACGGGTGATCAACAAGTCAGGTGCATAGATGCAATCTACCGGATGATGAAAGAAGTCGCTGGTCTGGAATTCCCAGCGTTTGGGAGTATATACTTCGACAATGCTCTTCGATGTGCTAGCAAACAACCCTTAGCTGATGGCTTTTGTGTTGGGCCTCACTGCGGTACTAGATACTGGGATACTCATGTCGGCGAAAGAAGATATGATCATTACACCAATAGAAACATTGGGCCCTGTAAGTTTCGTCGGCTCCCACTACTAGGCAATTATGCTCACCACTAGAATCCATCAGGGCAAACTGTTGGCGAATACTGTGACGGCCTTGTAGACGCTGGTCTGTCGCGAGTCCCTCCAGTGGATACCGAGTCCGACAGACCGATCTGTCATGGATCGCCTCAAACCCATTTGGCTCTTCTGGAGTGTGTCCGTCCCGTACTGAAGCAGATGTCCGCAAATACTCAAATTAGTGATTCCACTACACCATTATTGTTCCATCCAGACCTGCATATGCGGAATATCTTCGTTGCAGATGACAATCCTTCTACCATTACGAGCATTATCGATTGGCAAGGCGCCAGCGTTGAGCCGGCATTTTGGTACTCAGACGAGGTCCCGGACTTTGCAACAGGAAATGAGATATGCGCCAAAGCCTTTGACCTTTCTTCCCGGTTTTTCACACCGAAGCTCGCACGCCCAAGGCTGATGAATGATAACGTTTTTCGACCATTTCGTTATTGTTATAGAACATGGAAGGATGGCGCCGCGGCCCTACGCCACGAGATGATTGAGACTTCTCGGCTTTGGAATGAGCTGGGATTTGAAGGTCAAAGTAATTATCCTTTGCCCACGCGAGAGGAACTGGACAAACATGAGAGGGAGTACAGACTTTTTGAGGCGGCACAGAACCTGCGGACTGATCTGTCTAGCTTGTTAAATACAGCGTCCGATGGATGGGTACGCCCGGATGATTGGAAAGCAGCACAATCAGGCCAGAGGGAGCTCTTCGATGGGATGTTGCAGGCTGTTTTGGCGAACGCACGTTTAGACGATGATGAGCCGGTGAGGGATGAAAGGACGCTGAGGTTAATCTGGCCATTTGACATCGATCAATGATGATATCAGAAGGATTTTTACCGTGATCAAGGCTTATCTAGAAAGCCTTTGGTGCATTGCCAATACATCTTATAATTCAATTTCTGTATGCCTCGGCGACAGCTTGTGGCCTTACGCTTGAACGTTTGATATAACAATGTACTTCACTTGCTCCTGTACTCCTGTATTCTGGAAGCTGTGGAGATTTAACGAAGATATATATAATGATTGAAGATCTAAGCTGCTCACTTCTCCTGATCCACATTCGCTATCTGACGGCTCCATCTAATAGCTAGGACAGTACATCGGTCTCGACAGGGTATGAACCATTAGAACGGAATAGCAAAGGGGTCTAGCATGGGCATGGCAAGCCAACCCCGGATGGGTGCTGGGATAGGCCCAGAGAGCCTGTATCTTGATTATAAGCCTCCCGTTTGAGCGTATCGCGTTGCACCCAGTGGACAATGTCTGTGTTTACCACATTATTATATTATACTACCATTGTTCCAGAAAAGATTTAATCGGCTTTTTGGGTGTGAGTGGTACTCCAGAACACCTGTGCCTCGCCTTGACTTCTCCCTGGATACTTCCCAGCGTATAACCCGTGTTTCTCAGCTTCACCAGACGATCTACAACAGTCTCATGTATAATCTCGTATTATGCCTTTTAAGTAACTATATATTATGATCACTTTTTAATTATAGAGGATGAATCTAGTAAATATTTATTTAATCTCAAGGCTTAAGCAATTAGTTGTAACCAGAAAAAGTCAAAATATATATTTGTATCGTCAGCAGTCATCGTCCTTTTGCAGTGGACAGGATCATAGATTTTACTGATAAATATTCATATTTGTTCGAATTCATGTTCAGCTTGATGCCCTTTACTATAGCTGGAACCAGGGATTTATGGCTCTATCCAAACCCCAGACGATGGCATTGCTTTATCAAGCCCTTGTAAGTCATGACAGAAGGATCTCTTGCTGCTGGTGCAGGACAGTGACAGGGGACAACTGTAGCCTACGCCCACTACTCCGTTGTATTTGATCTAATAATTGATATCTTGATTCTTCCCTTACAGTACAATGACGCAGCGCACTTATCCGGCGAATATAAGTAATGGTCTACCTGTAGAAGGAGAGATAGTAAAGCTGGGTTGTAGGCACTACCGTCAAGACAGGAGATGAGAGGTCCCACCCGGCCAAAAGTGTGAAACCTTGCAGAGCTATATCATAGCCGATATATGCAATCACAAACAGGCAAGTTCATTCCAAAGCGTGAAATTTCAGTTCCAGGCGATGTCCCTTGGGAGACGAAAGGTAGCCATCGCTTGGGGTCATGTCTCCATGGTCATGAATGGTGGTCGTAAAGTTGGAATAGATGCTTGCGAACAGCAATTTTATAGCTGGTATAGAGTTAGCATATTGTCACTCAAATTCCAGCGCTAGAAAACAGAGATTGTACTCACAGTAATGGGCAAAATGAATTCCAAGACACATTCTCCCACCGCTGCCGAAACCCCAGAACCATTTCCTCATGACAGACAGTTCGTCCTGCGATGCATCGAGCCATCTCTCAGGCTTCCAACTAAAAGGGTCAGGAAATACTTCTGGCGTACGGTGCAGGACAGACGCGTATGCCTGCACGGTCGTTCCTGGAGTGATGTTGTGATAGCCTCCTAGGGTGCAAGGCCGGGGCACTACGCGGGGCTGACCACCAGGCACGGAGGGCCAGAGTCGAAGGGTTTCCATCAGGACAGCATGGAGGATTGGCAACTTGTCAATATCCTGTGCGTTCGGCAAGTCCTCAATCTCAACGCTTTTCCCGGGTGTATACTTCAAGGATGGGCTAAGACTGCGCAATTCCTCTTGAAGCCTCGCCTGCCACTCTGGACGTCGACTCAGTTCGTACATCAGGTAGGTGCTGGTATTACCACTTGTCTCGAAAGCGCCAGAGTTCAAAGAGAACATGTCACTTGCCAACGGGAGGCGCCGTGGGTAGGACTTTGGCTTTGCGTCAACCTCACTCATCCCTTTCAGGCCCTGTTCAAATGCCACGGGCAGCTCCTCTGGGCCCAGCGGTTTCCCACTGGCCAGAACCTGCTGGGCTTTGTCGCACTTTTCCAGGTTCCAGTCCTCGATACCCTTGAACCCGTTAAGCACGGACTTGGGAATGAGATGGATGCCGACTTTTGGGAGCACGTCTATCAGCCCTGGGAACTGGTACTGCCAGAACGTGTATTTGGATATTCCCAGAAAGCCATCAAGGTAGAATCTTCTTTCCTTTTCGTCACCAACCAGGTTGCTTCGCAGCGACCGTCCAAACTGCCACTGTACAAAGGTGTCCAGTAGGTACGAGTAGTTGAGCTCGAGTACCTCGAGTGCTCTGTCTTCGGTGGCCGCTTTGTAAATCAGTGGGAGAACGTGCCCGAACAGAGTCTCTCGAGATGAGGCACGAACGCTCTGCGATGCCATGATAGACGACTTGGAGAAGCAACTTGCTAGCCACTTCTTCTGCGCCGCATGTGCTGCGTTCTCTTTGATGGTGAATAGGTTCCCAGTCCTGTTGACAATCAGCATGACTGTATTCGTATTGACTAACAAACTGCATGCAAGTCTCGTTCATACCCATATACAGCAAACCCATTAAAGTAAAAATCCGGCTTTGGAAACCCTCCATTGTAAACCGTTTTCAGCCCATCTTCGAAACAGTTGAAACTGACCAGGCTGGGCGCGAGGCGAATTGCAGGGCCCTTTTTCATATGTTGCTCATAGACCTGGCAGTTCTCTTGTTTTGTCCATTTCATCCAGAGAATCCATAACGGACTGAAGCTGCAAGTCCAGTGCGCATTGGGGACTTTGGCGAGAGGAGAGAAGAAGGCTGGGTATAAGACGAACTTGAAGGTCCCTGCCAGTGCAGAAAGCAGGGCGAGGGCGGCGTATAAATGAAACTCCATCTTGTTGAATTACACCAGGGCCGGTGAGATAGCTTGAGCCGGAATACTGTCGGTGTTCTGGTTGCTAGCTTTATAAGTAGGATTGTGAAATGGACTTGACAACTGACAAGATGTCATCGAAGCCTCTGAACGAGACATGCGAGATCTGGTACAATTCGAAACACTACTAGCAGGACTGGTAATAATCTACACGGTATGGTAAGTCCGATCAGCGCACTCTTTGACCGAATGGAGTTAATAAATGAGCTAGCCCTAGGCTGCCACCGATCCCCGCGTTCGCTCAGACCAGGAATCCATATACCAGAACGTCCTCTGGTACAAAGTAGGACGAGTTGCCCATTCCGTAGATTCAGCAATGTATCGAGGCTGGATATTAAAACATTGGAAAGAAGGCTGTATACGCAATTAGGTTAGTGGGCGTGAAGAATTGAGATAACGCAAGTGTCTTGTGAAAGGATGTATAACTTGAGACTTTACTTAATAGTCCTATAAACTACTGTCCATGCTACTAGCCCTTCAGTACGAGAAAACAAGATACAACACTGAATCGCCTCTTGATGCCACCCCTTACATCTACGGAAAGAAGCTTTGACAATGAGCATAATTGATAGCAAACGAGTGAAGCGCAATAAATGATTCATTTCCTTCTCCAACAACGCTCCTTTCCGACTGGCTGGCGTGGCACTTATCCTAAGGTACAACCTCAAGTCCCTGTATTTCAATTCTCTAGTCTCGTCAGTCCTACGTAAGCATAGTTACCCAGTCGCGAGGCCACAATTCCGGGATGTAGAAGGAAGGAAACGCAAAGAGAGAGGTCTTACCGGTCCAGAGAATGTCTTATATTTACCGCCGAACCATGAAACCAAGATCAACAATGAAATCCCAGTTATAACCACACTAACATAGTTCATACTCGAGACTGTTGTGGGAAGAGACGTGGGAAAACAGAATATAATCGTAATAAATGGCACCCAAACGGCCGAAAATGCGTTGCATAGCCGTCCGAGGTACCGACCCAAAGTAAATGGGCGTTTAGGCAGGATGCGTTCTCGGCCTCGGAATAAAACGATGGCCTGTGGTACGGCATAAGTTACATTGAGAGACAGGATGGACATGGATATGAAACTGTTGAATGCTGTTGTAGACCCAATATAGATCAGCCCGTAGAGGATGATGGCGACAGAGCAGCCCACTGTGGCATTGACGGGGGCCTGTTGTTTGGTATGGACCCGGGCGAAGAAGCTTGAGTACGGAAGTCCTTCGTCGCGAGCAAATGCATATGCGAGTCGACCTGTTGTCACTATACACGAGACCAATGCGCCGCTGTAGACGAAAAGGACCCAGACTGTGAGCACAGTGGCTGCAGAGTCACTTTGGGTGGCTTGCAGATAGATTGTATAGATTGGAATGGGCGATGAGGCGACGGCATTGGTGTCTGTGGCCGCGAATAAGAAGGCAATTGTCCAAGGAAAGACCGTTGTGGCGCCGATTAGCATTGTTAATCCCATGGCGCGAGGGACATCGCGTTTGGGATTCGGAAGCTCCTGTACAACCTCATTCAGCAAAAAAGGGGGCAAACATGCGGTTAAAGTACCGTACCTCTGCAATATGGCACGCTCCATCGATGGCCAAATATGCATACATGGACGTACTGAGCCCAATAAGAAACGATGTACCGTTGTTCCAGCCACTGAGGTTTTCGTAATCGACAAAGACTGCTGTCGCGGATCGCTTATGTTTCTGCGTCACCAACACAGTGACGAGACTGGCGACAAACCCGAGAAAGCTGCTGATAAACATAACAATTTCTCCTCGCGGGAGTGCTCGTGGCAACAAGCAGACAATCCCTGTTGAAATAAGGACCAAAGCGGCATATATCAGGTATGTCTGCCAGGGCTCTGGGGTGTACCTTGGGTTGTAAATACTGGCCAGGTTTCCAGCCATCTGTGCTGCATGTCTATCAGTTTGCTCTTGGTCCTTTGCTGAACTCGGTCAGACAGGTCGACCTACCACAGACCACCGCAGTGGATGCACTGGTGAGAGCCCATGCGACCACACTCAACCATCCCATTGCAAAGGCCACTGGAGCCCGGTATCTCGGAGAACTAACCATAAAGGCAAAATGATATTGCCCTCCGCTGGATGGATACGCCGACGCAAGTTCGGCCAGGCCCGCCGCTGAATACCGTCACAAGTTAGAAGAGTGATACCCTCAAACGAGACGGGGGTGAGATACTAATAAAGGAACTGGCAATCGAAGCACCGACGAGGCCAAAGAACACAGCTGGACTGCCTCCCATCAAGAGCGGGGTGATGAAGGTGGCCGAGTATCCGAGCCAGGAATTGGTCATGCTAAATCCGAGTGCGAGCGTAGAAAGAAGGGAAAACTGGCGAGGCAGTTCCTCTTGGTTGTGGCCCATTTGCGGACCAGCATGGTCGCTATCTCCAGTCGCCGAGTCAAGCTGATCTGGCGTCTTGGACATTTTAGAAAGGGAAAGAGTTGTGCAATCTGCCATTGGAGTATAGGTCAAACGCTGCGGGACAGCCGACATCTAGAGAGCAGATGAACATGGGGCTTATTAGTAGATGACCCCGATTCATGGTATCGCAATAGAAGTGCAGTAGGTCTGGTATCAGAGCAATAAGTGTATCTAGCATGAGAGCATCTACCAATATGCGAGTTCCTGCGCCGACAGCAATCCACCGTTGGTCCGGAACTTTAAACGAGCTGGTCCACTGGGTGCTTGGAGCTCATTTATATACTGATTTGGGAATAGTCCCTGACCCCACAATCAGAATGCAGCAGGTGATGCTGTTCCATTTGGCAAACTGCCAACTCTACCCCAGAGCGAGGAGGCTACCAAGCTCATATTCTGATGCACTCTATCCTTTTAGAGCCTGGGCTTCACATTCATATGAACGGCCTAAATGCTCGTGTACACATCGAGACCAGCCTCTCCCAGCTCGCGCCCAATTCCGCTCTGCGTGACCCCGCCAAATGGGATACGCCAATCCCCGTCATTGCTGGAATTGATCCACATGGTTCCAGCCTCTATTCTGCCCGCAGCCTGATGGGCCCGTGCCAGACCTTTCGTGAAAATGGCACCTCCCAGCCTGTACGTACTGTCGTTCACCATTTCGATTGCCTCCTTATCGCTCTCGAAGCGAGCAACCACCGTAAATAGGCCAAATATCTCTCTCCTGTAGATGCGCATCTCGGGCGTGACCTATGTACACATGGTGGTTTGAATAAAGAAGCCCTTTCCATTGCCGCTGCTTTTCACTGGCTTCCCACCCAGACCAGCGTGGCCATCTCTACCTGCCATATGTTCACGTACGACATGACGCAGTCATATTGAGCTCGAGTCGCCTGCGGGCCCTGGAAAGTACTCTCGCCAAACAGATCACGAACCTTGGAAACCCGTTCACCTGCGCCTTGAACGCCTTTAAAAATTGTCAAAGAAGTCTGACATGGCGTTTTGGGGTTGTAGCGTCGTCATGCTAGTGCAAAGCAGAGGAATGGAGGAAAGCTGCTGGTATTTTGCCTATTATACCTCTAGGTATCTAAGTGATAATAGCGGATGAACAGCTTTGGTCGGCTAGGCATTCCAGTCCAGGTTAAGTAGCAATTCTATTGAATCTACGGGCATTACCTCACGGCCACAGGCACCTGACTATCATAGTGCCCTCCAACATCTCATTTACCTTCCGGAAGCGGTATAATGCAGACCTCTATACAAGGCATTTAAGACGCCCGATAGCTGCAAACCCCCGGAGTATCAAACAGCTTAATTGAATATCCCTTTTCTTCCTTTCCATTACACCACAGGTCCACCATGTCCGCCGTCACTTCATACGACTACCCAGGCTACGAAGAACTAGGCAACATCTTCAACATCTCCGCCGCCGTCTCCATCCCCTCTAAGGCACGCATCGTCGCAACCTCCGGCCAGATCGCCGACAACCATGATCCCTTATGGGGAACGCACGCGGAGCAGTTCGAAAAATCCATGATAAATATCCAGCGGTCCCTGGCTGCCGCGTCGCCGCATATCAACGATACCAGAAAGCTGTGGGAGGGCGTTTTTTACGTCACCTCGTTCCATGTGGGGACTTTGACGAGGGAGGAACAGCTCCAGCTTGCTGCTGTTGCGAGGAAGTACTTTGACAAGAATAAACCGGCCTGGGCGGCGATTTGTGTTAGTGCTCTGTTTCCGCCGGAGGCCTTGGTGGAGGTTCAGGTTCAGGCTGCGTATTGTGATGAGTAGCAATTTCGTGTCAATCAATCAATCCATATACAGCCGGAAGGCTCCTTTATTCATTGAAAGTTATGAAAATGTATCGCGTACTTAATACCCTGATAACTGGGATATCTGCACATAAAGGACCTACCGTATAGTACTTTGCGTTGGACAAAATGCTGAATTGAAACCGGAGAGCGTACAAACCCTCGGCATACTAGTATGACGGAGACTAATATTCTAATATATCTCTCATCCGCATTCCTTTTTGGGTTAATAACTGCTACGCGATCGAGCGTTAGGGCTTCCTGCTTGAGGGACAAGCTTCACACCGATCACCTTCCTTTTTCGGCAAATATATAAGCACACCACGAAGCATCTACACTATCAGCAACAGCCACGTTGAAGTTATCGGAATTCAGGAAACTGGGGAAATTCATTCTAACCGAAGATACATAGAACGCGCCCATCCCAACATCGATTGCGGGTTAAGCTAGTGGAAAGCAAGATGCATTCAGCAAAACAAGTTCACCCCGACGCCATCGACGGCCGCACGTTCGACTTCATCATCTGCGGCGGCGGCACGTCGGGTTGTGTAATCGCATCGCGCCTGGCACGAATCCCGAACATATCTGTGCTCCTGGTCGAGTCTGGCAGGGACTCTGGTCTTGCCCCGGACGTCCTGATTCCGGGACACTATGTCAAGCAGCTCCAGGAGGACAAAGCCGGCCTTTGGGAGCTCGAGACTGTTCCCCAGCGACACTTGAATAATAGACGCTTGCTATTCCTCCGTGGGAAGCAGCTGGGAGGGAGTTCGTATGTATTCACGGGTTTCTTTTCCTCTTATACAATTGCTTATTGTGTGCCAGTGCGGTGAATTATATGGCTCTTGCTCGAGGCCCGGCTGCAGACTACGACGAATGGGCGAGGTTGACTGGTGACGATGGGTGGAAATGGGAGAATGTGCTCCCCTTGATGAAAGAAGTTCGTTCGCCAGTATCTAACTCGCAGAAGAGCATGTAACTGACGCGCAGGGGTAGCTCGAGGATTTCGACCCGAAATTACCACCGGGGGCTAGACATTTCGCACAGCCTAAGGCTGCTGTGCATGGATCATCAGGGCAAGAGACCCCAGACGTTAATCAAAACCCCGACTAACACTATTTTAGGCCGCTCAAGGTCGGCTTCGGAGAGGAGTTAGTCCCGGGCGTGAATACATTCTTTCAGGCGTGTGTTGAGGCCGGAATGCCCATATGTCCGGACAACAACTCTGGGGACCCCGTGGGAGTCGGACTGGCACAGTTCAATGTTCGTCGGGGCGAAAGGAGTTATGCTGCGAATGCCTTCCTGGCCGACTCTGCTCGTGCTGGTTTGCAAAACCTGACAGTCCTGACTGATACTGAATGCGACAAGGTTTGCAGCAACGGCCGAATCGCCACGGGAGTCGATTTATATCACAAGGCAACTAAAAGAACAGGTAGGCCGTTTATACTTTTGTCGTTCTACAGCTGAGGCTTATTGTTATCAGTCCATGTGAGATGCCGCAAAGAGGTAGTGCTTTGCTCGGGAACGTTCGGGTCTCCTAAAATATTGATGCTGTCAGGCATTGGACCCATCGACGTACTGCAGCAGCACGGCATTCCTGCAGTTGTAGACTCGCCAGGTTCGTTCTAAAGAAATGCATTCACTTTTCGTTACTTGAAGCTGACATGTTCAACTAGGATGCGGTCGAAATATGCTCGACCACTCCATTATCACCTGCGAATACAAGGTAGACGACAGCATCCCAGCGCATAACCAGATATTCCTCGACTCAGCGCTCTATGACAAGGCTAAAGCCCAGTATGCCGACAGTCGCACTGGACCATTAGCCACGTACGGGTCCAGCGGCTCTGTGTCCTTCCCAAGGATCCAGAGGTTGTTTGAATCCAAAGAGTTTGCTGATCTCGATAGCCACACCCAGCAATTCTTACTGGAACCCACCAGGCCCTCAGCAGAAATCTGGCTAGGGTCTGGTCCGTCCTTTTACCCAACTAATGACCCGTTCAAGAGTTACATCACCCATGAAATGCTCATCCAGAATAACCTGTCCAAGGGCAGGGTGACCATCCGCTCGCGAGATCCACGCGATCCTCCGCTGGTTGATCCAAATTTCCTCGCTCACCCATTTGACAGGCGTATCGCTATTGAAACCGTCCGGGCTGCTTTGAAGGTGGCCAGCACGGAGGCGTACCGGGGAACAATTGAGACTATGGTGCATGGCCCCAACATCGACATTGGAGCCACCAACCCAGACACAATCACAGATGAGGAGCTGCTGCACTTTATTAAAAATAACCTCGACCAAGGTTATCACAGTATGGCTACCTGCAAGATGGGGAGACGTGGCGATCCGACTACGGTTGTCGAGGATGGATTCTGTGTGAAGGGAATGCGAAATCTACGAGTGGCAGATCTCAGCGTGTGTCCTATCTTGACTTGGTAAGTCGTTCTGGCCTTCAGTTAGAATCGACTGCTAACCCATGGTTTAAACAGCAATCATACGCAAATCAATGCTTACTTGATAGGCTTACGCTGTGCGCAAGAGTTGGAGACGCAGTATAAGGAGGCCCCAAAGCGGACTGGGAAATTGTAGAGAGGTGAATTGTCGTTCATATCCAGCAGGGAATAAAACTTAAATCAGAAGCAAATTGACATTTCCAAATCCCAACATCAAGTCTAAGTATCTCGTTGGCCGTTCACCAGCCCATACGCCCTCTAGGATGTTCAGCGCGCTTTGCACGTTGCCAAACCCGCCGGATGTCTGCACACATTGAGCTCGCTCTCTCAGCCACGCGTGCCGTTTTGAGTCCCGGACTTCAAGGCCAGCATGGAAAAGCGGCCAGAGTAACTGGTCAGACCATCCCGAAGCTGGAGGCGTAGATCTGGCGTGGTAGAAGACGCTTGAAACCAGCCAATCGATCTCGTAGTCGTCGATGTCACATTGGAACAGCCGGGTTATATATAGTAGGATGGCATACCTGTAAGCCTCCGTCAAGTGAAACCAATGTTTTCCCCGGTTGGATTCACTCGGGCCTTGTAATAATCTCTGCTTTATTTCTTCCACTTGATGTAGAATCTCTGGCGACGGCAACTCTGCAATGCAGTCTCCCTTATAGAGACGGACGGCCTCGCACACCAGCTGGAACTGCTCCGAGGTGCATGGGAAAACATCAAAGCTCCAACTCCGACCACTCCCATTCAGAAACCCTTCTGTATCTTGGGAAGAGAACACGGGCTGTCGTGAATGCGAAGCAGCTGCCATTATATCTAGCCTGAACGCACAGAATGATAAAAGGTCAGCCCGTTGAAACACGCGGCATACAAAGTCACATCTAGGGGGTTGGTTTCCACTACTCACCAGACCAGGTACTGTTCCACAAAGCAGCCAAGGGTGCGTTCAGAATCACGCAGTTCAATCAACCTCTTTGCTCCCCAAAAGTGAGATTCGAAGTTTGAAAGCCCCCCTTGGCAGATGTCGCAGAGGCAGAGCATCAGGATCGTCGCTATTGTTGCAGGGTGTTTGGCGCGCGATTCGGAATACAAATCCTCTTGGAGACGCTTCATTGCCTTGCCTTTGAATCTCAAGAACTCGGGCAGGAACTGGGTTGTCCCTAGTCGGGTGTTGAAATGGCACGCTGCCAGAGCTGCACAGGCATACAGTAGAGACGGTACCTCAGTGGCAAGGGGGAAGATGTAGTCACGATATGGATTTGCGGGGGCGTAGTTATCCACGCACAATTTAGGAACAACTTCGCAGAGGTCTGTAAATGAGTATGTCAGTATTTACTTTGGGTGTTGCAGTGTGGTGGGGGTAGGAGTCCTTACGGTACTCCAAGATGAAATTCAACTCCTCCGGGATCCGAAATGGATCGAGTCCAAAGAACAAGGTCGGTTTCGAATATAATGACAGTTCTGATTCAACAGGTGCATCACAGAGCAGATTGAAATCGGGAGGGGTCTCTACTCGTCCACTGTCCAGGAACGCATTATCAGACAGTCCAGGCGCAGTGGTACATAATAATGGGTCAATTTGCGAGTCTGCATTTATATCCCACAGCAATGGTTCGACCGGCGGCGGCGCAGTCGAGTCGTCGTTGCGGGTCACCTCATCGCTCGGTTGGGAATCATAGTCATCCCTTCTCGGTTCAGCGGTCGGTTCAGCGATCGACGAGTCGATAGAATGCACCGGTGGAGGTGCCTGTGATGAGGCCCGTTGAGCACGCCGCGGTCGCTTTTGTCGCTTCTGACCTGAGCCCAAACTGACCGGGACGGTTTTGCCAGCAAGTCCCCCCCTGCTTGCTAGCCCTGACCACCGCAGCAAATAGCCCTCGCAAGCCAGAGCACTGGACTCGCAGGTGCCACATGCAGGGAGACGTCGGTCGCAGCGCCGTCCTCGGCGGCGGCATGTTTTGCAGGCTCTTCCGGAAAACTGGGGGGTCGACATGGCCACAGGTGGGAAGAGATGTGAGAGGATCGAAAGGCAGGAAATGGATAAAATGCACCGTAAAGATAACGGTAACCAATGCGGGGAAGCTGCTGTCTCTTTCTTATCTTCGCCTCCAACTGCCTGTTAGGGTTTACGGGCTTGTTAGGGTTTATGGAATTGGGGTACTTGAACGGTGGATACTACAGTCTGGGGTATGATTGCAACTAACTCATTTGCTAAGCCTGAATATATCTTAGAAATCGAGGTTTATTGTCTCCTCCACTTGACATGGCCGGCCAAGGCGCACAGTGGCTCCTTTGCTTCGCAGCTCCATGACAATGCTAAACAGCGTGGCATCCATTCCCAGCGGTCCCTCCTCGTATCGACAGATTGAATACGGAAACCCTTTATGGTCATCCAGCATGTCCATGATATCCGCCATGGTCGGTCCCTCTTTACCTGTCGAAGCTCCATATTCAAGGGCTAACTGCTCGATACGCCGCTGTCGCATAGGCGAGTCTACCAGCCAATTTGCATCTACAACACCACGGTGTGGTAGCAGCAGGTGATTTGCATGGAAGATCTGACCCTGCCCATCTGTTTGAATACACTCGGCCGTTCTCGCTGTTGCTTCCACCCCGAAAGCATTTTCTTGGTCAGCGATCAGGATATGCGCGGATGCACCGAGTCCAACTTCTTCCAGCTGCCGAGCAGCAGCGTCCGCTGACGAGCTTTCCAGCACCGCTCGAAGACCAAGGTGGACTGGAAGTCGAGACGAATCGCAGCCGGGCGCTTTGATAGCATTCAGACATACGCCAACGCCCAGTTCATTCAGCCCTATTTTTCCAATAATCCCTGCTTCTGTGATCATCTTGATGCGAGGCCCGGTGTCACTGACGATATCCAAGACAAGAAGGTTCTGCTTCTGCTCCTCCATCCACTGTCTTAACGTGAGAAGGTGGCTGCAGCCATTGGGGTGCAAAGACTCACATCCCAGTTCTGTGCCAAAAAGGAATACCGGTTGGTTTTCCAGTACAGACTCGTGCACCCATCGTTAAACATTCCAAATGCAATTTCCGTACGGATATTGAGGATCACAATGTCAATCAGTGGCAACTGAGAACCATCCGCAATGCCTTTTTTTTATTTTTCTTAGTCACGACAAATGTAGTCAACTCGACTAACTCACCCTGTATCTCGCTGTAGTATTTTGGCCACTTTTGCTTAATCTCCCTCTTCCAGTCTTCGGCGATTGTGCGTACAACAGGCCACTCGAGTTTGCACGTGTGTGCGAACATCTTCTTGTAGAATGAGACACTGCGTTGAACCATTTCTTTCGCGCCTACTCCGTGTGCGCTTCCAAGCTGTTATACTGGTTAATGTATATCCACAACTCGGGCTGCGAATGGTAAATACATAATCCATATACTTACTTCATACGGCGTTCCATAGCAGTGTATGGTTTTCATCTTGGTGACTAAACAAGGGAAAGAAGCGTGATGTTCAGGTAAATGAGTTTCAAAATTGGAATATTTGTTTGGTGATATAGGATAATTCAATTCGAAATGTACAAGGCCCCCGTCTTTTTCTGTCGTGCCGAAAAAGATCAATGGCTGCGCTCAATGTTTGCCCCGTTTAGGAAGGTCGTTCAGCGGCCCGAACTCAAGGTGGCGAGGATTATATACACATCAGCGCTCCTGGTCTCTCGAGTAGAAAAATTGCATGAAATTGTTGCTCCATTGACGTTATTGTCTAGCCTATAATTCAAGATGGGAAAACGTGTGCTTGTAGGCTACGGAATCGACGTTGACGCAGTTAGTGGATGGTATAGTCCAGCATTTCCAACATTCTTTTTTATTATCTTCTTTTATTTTCACAACTAACTGCCCACAGGATCAATTCCCAGGATGGCTCTGCGCCCGATCTGACAGACGTCTCCCGTGGCATCTTCGGTGCAACGGTGGGCATCGACCGTCTACTCAAGCTGCTAGATAGAAACAACATCGAGGCATCTTGGTTCGTTCCAGGGCACTCAATCGAGTCGTTTCCAGATCAAATTCGGAAGATCAGAGATGCAAACCATGAAATGTACGGACCCCCCCTGGATGGCGTGTTGACTGCTAATTTCGCAGTGGTTTACATGGCTACTCCCATGAACATGTCAATGTTTTATCGGAACAACAAGAGCGAGATGTTCTCGTCCGCTCCATCGAAGTCGTCACTGCGTTTACTGGCAAGCGACCGAGAGGATGGACCGCGCCATCCTGGAAGACTTCTCCCCGTAGCATCAAGTTACTAGAGGAGGTCGGTTTAGTAGGACACACGCCCTATGATGCCGACAGCGCAAGGCGCTAACCGGGATACAGGAATATGACCATTCATTCATGCATCACGACTCCCAGCTATACTACCTTCCGCACTTCCCAGAGGATATCACAACAACAGATGTATCAAAGCAGGCTCCCTCGTGGATGGTCCCTATGGGAGAGCTAACTTCCAGCAACATCGTCGAAGTCCCCGCTAACTGGCACCTGGACGACTGGCCTCCCTTTCAGCTTGAAGACGGGCCGTCGCATGGGTATGTCGACCCTCATGTTATTGAACGGCTCTGGAAAGATCAGTTTGACTTCCTTTACAACGAGTATGAAACCTTTGTCTTCCCGATCTCGCTCCACCCGCAAGTTAGTGGCAAGCCACAGGTTATGCTCCTGCATCAGAGATTGATTGACTATTTGAATGCCCATGAGGGCGTCGAATGGTGTACCTTTGGGCAGATGGTGGATGAATTTAAGGCTGGGCGGATCGGGGGTGTACAGATAACTGGTGGTGTAGGGCCATAGCTTTCTTGTATTGAACGACTTACTTTGATTGATCAATAGGTCAGTCAGTTGCATACCGCTTTGGAAGTATTATATACATAGTGAAGTAGCGAGATAATTCTGTTCATGCAAGTCAAGTTCAAAATAGCCTATGATGACCCTTATGACTTCTCGTGCGTAGGGCAACAGAATCGGAAGATCAATCGAATAATAAAAAGCAGCTATCTCTATAGGCTATAGTTTATTGGCTGAAAAACAAGCAGGAAAACTATCAGGATAACAATATTTGAGAGATACATGGCGGACAACAACCTGTCGTAGCTCTTAGGCCACACACACCCGCCAACGCAAGCCTATTTATAACCTCGACTGATCCTTAGATTCCTTACTCGTAAACAGGGCGATGAAAATGCATTCCTGGACATGCTATCGACATAGAGGGCAGACGGTGGAACCCAGAGCGCAGAATTTATAGGACACGCTAGCCGAAAACGGGCAATATCGAGCCAGTTTCCTCTTTCGGATAATGTCATCGTCACTTGGGTATCAGGACATTACCATGGGGTGGTACAAATATTACCAAATTAACGAATGAAAGAAATTGGAGGTTCGGATTATTATATGGTAGCCCATAGCTTCTTGTTGGGATTAAGATTAGCAGTGTAAGTAGTAAAACAGCGAGCCTCCTTTATATATGTAACCCAAGCACATATTTTCCAATTTCTTGCCCTTGACAAAGGGTTTAAACCTCTGGCAACTTGCGTGTTCGGGGACAATAGAAAGAGTCATCAAGGATGGCTGATCCAGCTAACAGATCATATGAGACAGTAAGTGGCAGGATCAGCCTTTCTCCTGTCCTTTTTGCAGGGAATACTATCGAATCTGTCATTAACTGCGGCTCACTTCACATTGCTGGATGAGGCGATGAAGTCAAGCGCTGTTTCAGCAATTGCTTTCAAACAGTCCTGGCCACAGTTCGAAACGGAATTCCCATTTCCTCGTCTGCATCATCCTGATCTTGCTCGTCGTGGCCTCGTGAGTGGCATCTCTCCTTCACGAATTTCGGGAGATGGTTAAATGCATGCTCCCCGGTCTTTATATTGACTGTTTAGCTAGTTAGTGCACCCGGAAACACACAGTAATATATAAGAGTCCATACATATATGGTTCATTTCTTCCAGGCTAATCTGCGCTGTTCCGCTTGGGACCTATGATTCAGTAAGTTAGTAGAGTCTGAACAATCGAAGATGCAATCTAATTCTCTTCTGCTGCCGCTGGGCTCACCAGGAAAAACACAAGGACAAACGCCAATGCATTGAGAGTTCTGTCAGAGTAATATATATCAGTGTCTCTGTAGTGGTCTGGATGGGAAATGTATGTATGCACGCACGTAAAGGCAAAAAGAAGATTCGAATGCCCATAAAGATCATCCTTCCCGCTGGGTGTAAATTTGATCGTCAACCTGGGCACAAAGAGGATTAATATACTGAGGCCGATGAAGTTCACCATGACGCTGAAGCTCATGCCAACCTCTGGGCCCGTTAATATTAGTAGACATCCAGTCCTAACAGGGCTCTGGGGCTTACCTCGAAACGCGAGAGGAAACACTTCAGCACTAAAGGTGAACGGGACAGGCCCGGCGCCAATGCCGTAAAAGAAAGTAAAGACTACGATAGCAAATATGGCGACCAATACTTCTCGCGAGCTGGCGTCATCAATACGGAAAAAGAGACTGATTGCCAAAAGGGTGAAGAACATGCCGCCGAGAGATATTAATAGAAGAACTCGACGACCCCTCCAGTCAATGAATTTGTAGGCCGGGATCGTAAACAAAAAATTGGCCAATCCGAAACCTGCCTGGACTTAGACCCGAAATGCCTGGCTATAGTCCATAGGATGTGCATCACTTACCAAAATTGAGCCAAGCAACTTGATCATTGCGCTGTGGCTCGGCCCCGTTACAAAGAAGCTGGCCAGGCCTTGCCTGCCCCAGACTCTGAGCACTTTGAAATACCTCCGAGGAATAAAACGAAAGAACATTGATCTGCGAGGACTGTCAGATGGAAGAAGATCCACTGGAGATATTTGATGGCACCAAATACACACCCCACATAGCTGCTGAGCCAGCATCACCAAGAAGGCCGCCATACAGGCCCTACGATTTCGCGGAACTGTAAACAGAGATTTCACTCTCTGGAAGAATGATTGTGCTTCCACTTCGTCCTGGTACGGATTCGCACGCCACCATTGCTCTGGTGGTTTACCGTGGAATAGCTCCGTTTCGACTTGCAGCTGGCTGTGGATATAGTATAAGTCTTTTGCAGCCTGGATATCGGTCCCTCGCAGCTGGCGAAGGCAGACGAATGCCTTTGCGTATTCCCGCTTCCGGATCAGGAAGCGTGGTGACTCTGGGCACAGATACACCAGGGCCAGAAGTATCAGTGCGGGAACTGCAGCGCTTCCCAGAATGCCTCTCCAGCTGCGTTCAAAGACCCAGTAGCAGACAAAACCAACGAATATCCCGCTGGAGTATGGTTCAGTAACAGACGGACAGGGAGCGGGTTGAAGCTGGTGGATATGCACTTACAACGTGTCAAACAGTTGCCACATCATCAGCAAGCGCCCACGTAAGTGTTCTGCTGCCGCCTCTGCAGCGAAGACGGGAGCAATAGAAGCTTTCGCTCCAATCTGGGAGAGAGAAAATGATTGTCAGTCCATATCTTCATAGTCATGTTTGTGCCCTGTTGGCCATACCCCAATGCCAAGTAATAGACGACAAACCAGTATTGTCTGCCATGAATGACAATGCGCAGTCCCTGGAGTTCAGCATTAATGTAAATTCGGTCTGGAGGCAGGCCGATGAGATTGAGTTACCAATTACGCAGGCTGCACAGACTATTGCCGATATAAAAAGTGCGGGCCGCCGGCCGTACTGATATTCTTGTAAGGGATCGCTCAACCATGTCCCACTAAACAGCCGATTCGTTAGTGTGTAAGCGACAATGGTACTCGCGGTGGGATGTACATGATACTCGCTGATATCCACGGTGCCGCGTCAATTAAGGAGACTATATACGTCCCATGGGTTGTCAGGTGCCGTGAGTCGGGCACGGCGGGCATGGGGGCGCCAGTCAATATATGAAACACGTCCTGAGCGGCGTCCATGATGGGAATATGCTGAAAAAAGGTGTCAGTGTAGGGGATAAGCTCACACTGCCATCCACGGGAACTGGCATTAATGGATGACTGTTGCCATCCTCTTCATAGGCATTAGTGTACGGAATTGACGTAGTAGATAGTCGCTGGGCTCGCTTACTGAATAATTGCTGCACATGCAGTAGCTAGGATGGTGGTCTTGAGCTCCTTCGTTTGCTGAAAGAATCCCAACCTTGTTTCGGACTTTATGGCCCGCCTTTGGGGCGCGCTCAAGCCACAGGTCTCTATATTCGCAATATCCTGCGCTATGAGCGCTCCCTTGATGAGCAGCTCAAGATCGACCACCTCTTTCAGTTCGTGATTGCCGTGGAACCAGGTGACATCCCCTTTCAGCTCTTCGGGTGTACGGTCTCGCAGCGGATTGGGGTTGCTAGATACAGCGGTGGTTAGGAAGATTACCCTTAAAAGTAGACTGATGATAGTGATGTACTTACCGTCGCTTTGCATTCGTGCGACCTGATTGATGCATACCTCTGGAGAAGCTTCCGAAAGATGTTCGACGGACGCAAGGGGCTGGTCGTAGCGCAGCTCTAATTCAACAACATAAAAGGTTTGTAGGGGAGGAATATTCCTAGACCTTGTTGTATGTGTACGGGAACGGAGCAGTTAATTACACGATGATTGCTGGCGCTCAGCTGGCAAAGACCCAGTCACAACAGTCGAACGAAGGGCAGCCAGGACCTTCTCACTGTGAGAGAATGAGGCTGAAAGCACAGCCCAGCAGATACTGGTTCAGGACTGTTTGTCGCACGGGCCTGAGACATTTCCGTATGGCGGACGAATGAAGTCCAGCCGCCCACCACCAATTAATAATAATGGATCATAGGGACAGGCATTCTCCGCTGGCGACGTGACTGGTCCTAAACAACTATAATATTAGACGGTCTCTTGGTGGATATGGAATTCGTATTCCGTCTGCAAGATGGTGCTCCCACCCGATTAGCAGGGTGTCCTGACGTACGATTGGCTATTAGGCATGGAGGCCATCGACACAACAGAGCAAAGGCGGGCGGTTGGACACCGTGGTGCGGCGATGAGCGTCCCCGATTGCCAATTAGAAAGGCCAGGAGGAACTTCACCAGCCTCTCAGCAATGGGAATCGACGAGGCTGCGCTCAGTCCCCGAGGCTGCCAGGATTAGCGGGCTCTCAGTCTCCGGGAATCACAATTCCCACCCCCTCTTTCCCCAGGCTTGTCTGTTGGACCCAGGCGGCTCTTGCCGTGGAATGTGGGACTTTATTTTCTTCCTTTGCTTGGGTGTCCCGAAAGTTGAAACTCCCTGGAATCCAGATATCTTACTTTGACTGACTGCTTCCACTCTGTCAGACAGCATATTATGACCATGGTCAAGAACATAATCAGCGAGGATGAAACAAGCTATATCCTAAAAGAGAAACTGGAGGCTCGCTTGCACGTCATATTTGGGTATCCCATCAAGGTTCAGGTAATACACTTGCCACCGACACTGCCTCCTTCGGTTGCAACCCTCTCGCTGACTGTTGATCCCGTCAAGCATATCAATGGCCGGTACTACTTCGAAGCGCCCAGGATGGTTACTCCGGTAAGCCTCGATCGCGATGATCTTGTGTCTGACTTGCTAATACGGGGGACACTGTCCTTGGCACAGGATGAGATTGCGTAAGATCTTTGACCATGCGCCTGGATTCAGCCTGACACCTTGTTTTAGTGCCCTTCGTGAGTAGACATCTTGATTGGGACCGTGGTTGGACACCGGTGGACGGGAGGCATCTGATTCCTAGCAGCAGGTTGCACGGGAAGACGTTCTCCAGATGAATTCCATGCAGAGGGAAAGGCAGAATTGTGGCCTCGTGTATGTACTATACAGTAGTGACCTAGCCACGCCGTGGGGCGAATTCAAAGCTGTCCTCGATAGTGCCTTGTAATTGCCAGTTGCCCCATCAGCTGCGCCCACTACAACCCTCGGATTCAGGTATATTAGATTTTAGTCCTCAGTCATTCACAGTTTTGCATTCCTCCAGCTCACCCTCATGATGTCAGTTCTTTCTCCTTCGCATCCGACTTTCTCCGACCAAAGTGTCACTTACTACGATGGAATACGAGCATATCTACGCTCTCCGGCCTTCACTTCTGACCCAGAAAAATGCAATATCTACGTATTTGACAATACATCCAATGGCCTGGCCCATACATTCACCAGCAGCGAGAGATTCGAATCCCACATTGCAGACACACAGAAGCCTAGTGGTCGGATAGTGTATGTATATCTCTACATGTATTCATGCAGGCTGGCTGACGAATGCAAGTTCAATATGCTCTCCGAACTCGATGCGGCCATTGGGCATTACTGAGCAGGCCTGGAGCAAGCTCATGAACGAGTACAACGTGGATGCCTCCTTCTCTGACCTCGCTGTTTCGTTTGGGGATAAGCCACGGAGCTCTGATGCCGGCCTTGGGGCATTCACCGTGCGGCAGAGGGCAAATGGCGCGTATGGTATTACACCCTCTCGCTCCATTTGGATTTCTAGCTCATGCTAATCCGCTTTCACTTCGTTTGCAAGACATGCACTACCTCCTCACATATGCCGAAGATGACACCAGAGGAGGCATATCGTCATGGAAAATCCGCCAGGCTTGTGTTTTCCATCACTATGACCCGTCAGGATGCGGAAACCTTTTCATCTTACTTCACGCAAATCCGCAATCGCCGCTGCATAGACGCATAGAACATACTATTGCGACAAACTCGGGCGCCCTGTTCGGAGCGTGGTTTTCCATGCATCTGCTGGTTCTGTCTACCTACCTAGGCGGTTGGCGCTGGTACATTCGGAATCTAGGCGACGAGATCGAGAAGACTGTATGTCACACGATGCCATCTCCAATGACTCTGGAAACGAACTAATTTGTCTGTGGTAGGTGGACATAGCACTTACTCTGGATTTCTCGAAACCTCGCTCAGGGGACCACAAGGGTGGTCTTGTCCATCTTCTCAAGCAACAATACCTGGGAGATCGGATCCTTCCATTGGCCTCTAGACTGCGCACTGCGCTGGTGACGCTGCACCGGCTGGAAAATATGAACTCACTCTTCCGTCCGAAGACATCCGCCGATGATGGATTCCAGACTGTAGTGGACAGTCTGGCGTATCACGTAACGACTCTAGAAGGGCATTTGGAAAGCATCAACGTGCTAGAACGAAAGATTCGAGGGATATCTGATCTGGTATGTTGACCAGGCCCCTTCACCGTTTCACCTCGCTGTTATCGAAGGTGGCTAACCTGGCTGAATCATGTATAGCTGGCGGTTGCGCTGACAGTGGACAACCAAACCGTGACCATAGACATCAACAACAAAATGTTGGATCTGAATAACAAGCTCCTCAAACTCACAGATGAGTCTTTAGATGGGAATACCACTGTTCGGATTGTGACTCTGGTCACTTTGATATACCTCCCAGCCAGTTTTGTCTCTGTGAGTATTATCTTACAACAAAGTAGGCTTTGCCAGACTCTAATATTGGATATAACTAGACCCTCCTTGGAATGAACCTCTTTGATTATGGCAAGACCGGCGATTTCGAGATATCACATCAGTTTTGGATCTTTGTTGTGATTGCAGTGTCTTTGACCGCGCTGACTGTGGGATCCTGGTATTGGTTCAGTCGACGGCAACAACAATTAAAAGAAAAAAGTCGAGCGATAGAGCTTGGGGAATTATGACTACGGTGACTAACATGGGTTATGGTATTTCCGAGTTGTTGGGGTTGATTTTATGGCTAGACTTGTATTATTTATAGATTTCTGTACCAATATATATCTGCGTATTCTTCGGTGGGTTTCTACGGAGTCAAGATAGAATAAGACGGCTATGCCAGGACAAGGGACCCTTGTTATTTTTATGAATATTCGACGCTAGTCTCAGAAGAGAACACCCTCGCTCGGACTCGCTTCGCCAACTTGGTCCTTAATTACGAGAGAAACAAGGGTCATTGGTGCGCAGAGGCCACCCTGTACTGGCTATTTCTCCGCCTCACTACCCCCACGGGGTGAATAGCCACTGCCGGCGGACAAGGCTGCGTCTGACGCACATGATCCTCCTAATACATGGCATTTGTCATTTCAGCACTGCTGGAAGGGCCATAGGGAAATGTAGCTGCCTATTACGTTCTCCGAGCTGACATTCGCTTCCCCTGCTTCTCCGTCTACCTCTTTCCTCATCATCACCGAGATACTTGGAATCACGGGCACTCGACATCCCCCTTCGGATACTATGCAAGCAACGCGTGATAACGTTAAAGGTATGTGCGCGCTTTTTCACTGTTTGACCCCCGGCTAGAGCTGCCGTTGCTGATGCTCGAGACGTGACCATCAGGATTTCCCACAGCCTTGTATCGCCGGATCTTCGCCTACGCATTTTGAGACCCTGGTGGAGAATATGGACCGGGTATTTCGAAACCGTCGACCGAATGAAGTGCGAGCCCAGCTCCTGATAAAGGTATCCAATGCCATAGAGGACTCGATGCCAGCAAATGAACGATTCGCGCCTCGCGACAGACTCGCGGCGATTTGGACATTCGAGACGCTGAAAGACTTCTTCTGGCATCATAGGCTATCCCTTTATCCGGAATCTATCCACAGAATCCGCAGTGAACTTTTGCAAACAATATCTATTCTGATATATATCAAATGGGATGGCTGGGCGCGGTTTGATGAGATCTTCCTTTCATACGAAGGCCCTATGGAAACCCGGGATCGCACCGATCGCAGGATCCGACACTACGATATCCAGACCTTGAAGAGGGACGACTTCCTAGGCCCAGAGGCTGGCGGCCAGTTCCTGCACATGCGCAGCGTCTTCTGTCCAATTTATATTGAAGAAGGAAGCGATTCAGTTTGGGAACATGGTGAGAGACTTCCGTTCCTTGCCGCAAAGTCCCAACTGCGTGGAAGAGGAGGGTTTGGAAAGGTTACTAAGGAGGTAATCGCGGCGAAACACTACTGCACAAAGAGCGGCATTCAAATGGTATGGATTTGTGTAAATATGGTTGTTGCCCCTGAGTATGATGTGACCGCGGAGCTGACATATAACGGCGTATAGCCAGAGGTCGAGGTTGCACGCAAAGTGTTCACATCCAAGATCGACTTCGATCGAGAGAAATGGAACCTGAATAGACTTGCCGAGTGTGTGGCTCAGCATAAACACATCGTGCTGCCTCTTGCAACAATTACCGTCGGGAACCAGTTCAACATATTGTTCCCTCTGGCGCAGATGGACCTCGAGAAATTTCTCCAAGGGCACTTGCGACACCCCGAGATGTGCGAAATGAACGACATCATCGACGAAGCCATCAATGTGGTGGACGCCCTGGACCACTTGCACGACCGGCTCGGCGTCTCCATTCACGGATACCACATGGACGTGAAGCCCGCCAATATCCTGGTTTATGAGGATTCTGGACACAGAGAGCAGTCGGGGGTGGGCAGTTGGAAGATAACCGACTTTGGTCTTTCCATAATCGCCCGTGCAGGCCGGCGAGGGAGCGCAGATGGCCTTCCTCAAGATCGAGGCACCGAGACCAGGACGCACCTGCTACGCAGGGAAGGCACTTATCAAGCACCAGAGGTGTGCAGTGGGCCTGGGCCGTGTCGGCGAAGCGATATTTGGTCATTCGGGTGTATCCTGGTCCGGGTTCTTGCCTTCAAACTTGACGGGATTGACGGGCTTCGTGCATTGGATGACCTCCGTCGATTGGACAATGATGGGATTGGATACTATGAGGATGACCACTTCACCAGGGGAAACCCGCCTGTGCTCAATCCGCATATTGAGAATTGGATAACAGGCCTCGCGCAGGGCAACCGACAAGAATATCCTGATGAGTTCCTTCACGGCTGTGCGAAGATGCTCTTGTCTATTCTGCAAACTGACAAAAATGCGCGGCCGCTTGCAAGGGATGTCAAGGAAGAGCTGGGGTCCCTCAAGGCCTATCTCAATATACCTCATCAGCCCGACTCCGCAGCAGATTCTAGTTCTGGCTCTGGGGACGAGAGCTCCCCATCATTGCCCCCGTCGACAGAGCCTTCGACTGTCTATGCAAATAGTCCGGACCTAGCCTTCTTGACAGATAGGTTAATTCAAGATATAAAGACCAATGACATCAGGGGCGTTGAGCAAATCTTGAGCCTCCGTGTGAACATTGACAGGGCCAACGAAAACAATGAAACGCCCTTGGGTGTCGCCGCAGAGCAAGGAAACGAAGAAGTTCTTGAGCTCCTCCTTAACGCTACAGCAAATGTGGACGCAAGGTCTGCAGGAGGCAAAACGCCCCTATTGATAGCAATCCGCAAGGGACACGACAGGATAGCCCAGATTCTCCTGGACCAAGGGGCCAACTGCAACGTCTACTCGGATGAAGGGCTTACTTGTCTCCATTATGCGACCTGGCCCCAGACCAGCGCTGGACTTCTTCGACTGTTGATTGCGCAGGTTCGGCGTATCAACATCGACATCGACATCCCAACTCACGACGGCACGCACCGAACACCCCTCATGATGCTGCTTAAACATTTTGCAGATGACAGGGACTGGGAAGCAAAGTTCAATGGCTTGGTTGAGGCCGGGGCGGACGTCAACCGCCGTGATGCAAATGACATTTCACCACTACGATGTGCTGTAACAGAGGGCTCGACCACGGCGGTCAGGTTGCTCATTGAGCAAGGTGCAAACCTCGAGGATTTCTCGGCCGTTCACCCTAAGAATAATGCCATCAAAACGGAGTTGCAAAGGGCTTACGAGACACGCCGCCGCGGAAGTCTTGCTAGTTCTCGATCGAGGCGAAGCTTATGGTCGTGGAGCGTTATTCGGAGGGTTTTTTCCTCGTGAATATTCCCCGTCTGTACTTGTGCCGTTTCCCATGTTCCAGTTGATGGTGTCCATCGAATTTGGGATACCTTGAGGCAGAAGGACGGAGGTAATTCCTTGAACGACTTGCAGGCATGTATCTATAACTGATGACGCGCGATCTACCTTTCAGACGGATTCTCCTCTAGCCTCCTCCGTCTTACCTCCCGCGAATAACACGGCACGGCATGCATATTCCTCCAAGGTAAGCCCAATTTCCCCGCTTGCCAGTATATGTATAGCCGAGGTTAAATGGATACCATCCAGGGGGCGTACAGAGTTTGAACTACGGATGATGCTCCAGGAGTTGCAGGGATAGCCGAGGAAATGCGGGGGAGACTAACCTTATTTCTAGGTTGCGGGGCAAGTCTTGTATTGCTTATCAAAGGGAATGAATATAACAATTCGCCGCCCATGAAGCCTTAACACGCCCGCTCGACCACTAGTATTCTTGTGGCGTTTTCATAGCTATTGCAATGCTGACTCTCGCATGATGCCTGCTCAGTTCACCTCTGGAAGGCGCCAGTTCAGTCTCTACAACCTCTTTACCATCCTGGCCGTTTCCTTCGGGTCTGCTTCCTATGGCTGGGCTTCGTCCGCCATTGCCCCTGTCCTCGCCCTGCCTGAGTTTTCGGAATATTTTGAGCTCACGACCAGGCCCAACGGCTTGTCTCTGCAGGCCACAATTAATGGACTCTTCCAGACGGGAGGCCTTTTAGGCGTCTTTATCGTTAGCTGGTTCGCCGATAAGTACGGCCGTCGCGTCGCCATTGCTGTCCCTGCTATCATCCTCGTGGTCACAGCTGCGTTGTTGGCGGGCGCAACAAACGTTGGCGAGTTCATCGTCTGGCGCTTCTTTGCCGGTGCCGGGACTTTTATGATCCTAGCTGCTGTTCCTACTTACATGACTGAGGCCGTGCCGCCTCGCAATCGCGGTATGCTTGTTGACATCCACGGTGCAGCACTACTGTTTGGCTATATGAGTGTCATATGGGCCGGCTATGGTGTCTTCTTCTGGAAGAATCCAAACAACTGGAGAGTCATATTTGGTAGGTCAATCCTGCAGAATAATCAGGGGACAAGCAGAAGGTGCTAATGGAATCGCAGCTCTACAGGCAGTGTTCCCTCTTGCTGTCCTTTGCATGCTTCCATTCCTTCC
This sequence comes from Aspergillus puulaauensis, assembly GCF_016861865.1. Lineage (NCBI taxonomy): Eukaryota > Fungi > Ascomycota > Eurotiomycetes > Eurotiales > Aspergillaceae > Aspergillus > Aspergillus puulaauensis. The sequence continues at coordinate 212,721 of NC_054860.1, read as the reverse complement.
CGAGTCTCCACGATGGCTGATCAGCCAGAGTCGCTACGATGAGGCTCGGACCACCTTGGATCGTCTTCACACACCGGAAGAGGCCAAAATGGAGTTTGACCAGATCACTTCGCAGCTCAGAATCGACAGCCAGCTGCCGAAAAGCTACGTCTCCATGTTCACCAAAAAATCGTACCGCAAACGCTCGCTTCTCTCCATCGGTACTACGTGTGCCATTCAGTGCTCGGGAATCTTGGTCCTCAACAATTATCAACCCACTCTATATGCCACGCTCGGTTACAACGTCGAGAAGCAGTTACTGCTCGAAGGTGGGTGGATTACGCTTGCCTGGGGTTCTGGCGTGCTGGGCTGCTTCATCATCGATCGAATGCCTCGCCCCAAGCTCATCGCCGGAGCCCTGGCCGGCTGCATGGTATGCCTTATCATTATTGCCGCTCTGATTGCCAACTTCGTGCCCAGTGACAACAGTGCTGCCCTCAACGCCATTGTCGCATTTCTGTTCATCTACGTCATTTTCTATGAGGGGGGGCTAGACGGCACTCAGTTTGCTTATATCGGCGAGATCTTCCCAACTCACTTGCGCCCCAAGGGCATGAACTTGGGTGTCGCGGGTATTTGCTTGATGAATATCATTTGGCTTCAGTCGGCGCCGGCCGGTATTGCTAATGCGTCGTGGAAGTATTTCCTGGCCTATATTATTCCAGGCTGCTTGGCTGCCATTGGTATCTGGCTTTTCTTTCCCGACACTTGGGGCATGCCTCTCGAAGAAATTGCCATGATTTTTGGAGTAAGCCAGATGCCCCCTAGAAAGGATTACTCGCTAACCTGTTCAGGATGCGGACGAGGTGACCGAAGGTCGAGAAGATGCTTCTGCCTCGGATAACTTGGAAGAGAAACACCGGACGGGGCATGTAGAGCAGACACGGGGCGAAACCATAGTATAACTCGGGGTTTCATGTTTTGATGACACTGTAAGGGAAGCTTGACAAGTCTTTTACCTTATATTCCAATACTTAGCTACGTTCATTACATATGACGACAGGGTGTGGAAAACAGGGCTTTCCGTCAGCTCAGCCGTACTTAAGCCATAACTATCGGCATGGTTGGAAGTATAATGAGCCCTGAGTACGTTACTGCTCTTAGGGATAGTAGGGGCTTAGATAAGCCCTTTAACTAACGTAATTCCTAACCGAGTCGCGCATCCTACCCGAGTCGCGCACCCCACCGAATTCCGCCATGCTTAGAATTTTTGAAGCTATCGCCAACAACCAAAACACGCGTATTTCATTAAAATTTAAATATCTGAACGTGTAGGACATCTAACTCTAGTATGGCCTTGAATTCCACAGTTCGTACACTTTGGTGGTGCTCGTCTTGGCACGGTTAAAGGTAAAGATGCAGAACTCGCGGTAGACCCCCCCTCTGTACCTAATCGCTTATTTCTCTGCTCCATGAGATCTCTAGCTTCCTGTATAGATAGGTCTTTATTAGGAGTTATCTGGCGTCTTGACTGATCCTTTTTCTGCTTCTCTTTCTTATTTGCAGCGCGGAGATCATGGTTTTCCTCTGCTAACTGGACAGCGTTGTAGATAGCTACCTTACAGCCCTTTATTATTTGCTGTAGGGCTCTTTTTGATGGAGTTGAAGGGCTTTGAGAACCTCTTTTTAAAAGCTTTTTGACTGAAGATGCTTGCCGCTGTAATTGACGAGTTGTATAAGGTGTTGCGAGTGTTGAGGAACTTGTTGAAAGCGTCCCACGGCTTGGGGGGGGGGTAGGGGTAGCTAGCGAGATATTCAGCTTGCTAAGCACCCTCTGAGGATCAAATGGGTGTATTCCAGCTGCAGCAAAGCCACTCTTAATATTTTGAGGTTTAAAAACCTCCTGGTGAGCTTCTGGATAGGCCCTTAAGAAGTTAAACTTGTCGATATGGGTGAATCCAAGCCGTATTTTCGATTCCACAAGACCTCCGTACGCGCGCTTTAAAGGACCAAAACAACCAACATCTAGAGGTTGCAAGAGGTGAGAAGAGTGCGGAGGCATGCAAATAGCTATAATATTGTTGTCATTGCATGCCTTGTTGAATTGAGGTGTCAAATGGCTTCCATGGCCATCTAAAACAAGTAATTGATATCTACCGACTGTACGGCTATTTGTTGCTGGAATAAAGACTTTTTGAAGCCACCGGAGGCCTATCTCATTGGTTGTCCATCCATTTTGGCTGACCTCAATCCTCTAATCCTCTGGTAAGCGGCCTTCTTGAAACCATCCTTCTATATAGATCTTTTCTTTAAAGATAATAGTAGAAGGAAGGGCCCATCCTATTGTATTGATACTCTCGATGGTTGTCACCCATTCCCGATTGCCTGGCTGAATAAGATGAGGTTTTCCAGGTATATTAGCTCTTGTAACTACCTTAGAGGTAGCTAAAATGCCCATTGTAAAGCCTGTTTCGTCAAAATTGAAGATATCTTCATCCTGAATCCCATACTCTATTCGAACCCTCTGTAGCTGCTCAAACCACGCTCTAATAACTCTAGGATCCTCACATTTGGCTCGCTGGTAATTATATCTTCGTGCAAAGCGGCTCTTGACCTCCGGGCGCCTTCTAGTAAAGGTTGTGGTCCAGTTCTTGCTTAGAGGCGTGTATCCAGGCGGGTTGTCTGCTTGTAGGATAAGATTGGCCATTTCTGTCACCTGGGACGGCCTAGGAGCTGCTCCACGCATGTCCCTAGATACTATCCATCTTATTAAGACCTCTTCCTGAGTTTCAGATAGCCTATGAGAGTTGGCGCGTTGTTCTGCTCGATATTGCCGGCCTTGTAGTCGGTCCCGGAGTGTAGAGGGAGGCATATTAAAAACCTCTGCTGCGCGACGAGTACTCGATATTTCGTTTTTTTTTAAAGCAGAAATAGTAAGTAGGATCCTCCCCTCTTGCTCCACCAAATTTTGAGATACCCGATGTTGTTTTGGTGGCATGGTTGCTGTTTGAATTGCTTCAGTATCTTAACGCGTGGACTTTTGATGAGGTGCGCGACTCGGGTAGGATGCGCGACTCGGTTAGGAATTACGTTAACGTATTTATCAGGTGATCCGCCCACCCATAGTGATCCGCCCACCGCCTTAAAATCTTCCACGCTCATTAAACTTGAAGTCATCACCAACAATGTAATTTTTTGAATTAGGAAATAATTTAAATATAGCTAGGTACAGGACAATGAGTTCTTTTATGGCCCAAAGTTCCACAGTTAGAACACTTAGGAGGACGCCGTCTTAGTGTAGTTGAAGATCCTGGAGCACCATTATCAGGAAGGTGTATAGCGGTATTTAAAGCCTTATTTCTCCGTGAAATTAGATCTCTAGCCTCTTGTACTGAGATGCCTTTATTAGGTGTCATTTAATATTTAGATTGTTGCTTTTTAAGATTCTCCGCTGCGCTTTCAAGGCGGAGAAGGCGGTTTTTATAAGCTAGAAATTCCTTATCATATAGTGCCTCTTCAAAGCCTTTTTACAACTGTTGTAGGTTATAAATAGTGTTATTTACAAGCGCCTCGGAGGCCTTATGTATTGAGTTTTAGATTAATAAAGTTTTTTGACGCAGGTGTTAAACTGTATAAGACATGGCAAGTATAGAAGAGGCCTGAGAACTCCGGGGCCCTGTTAGGGGGGGTGTCGGGGTAGATAGTACTATACTAAGCTTGCTAATAACCTATTCAGGATTGAAAGGGTTGATTCCTGCAGCTGTAAAGCCGCTCTTGATATTCTGATCATTAAATATCTTTGTATAGGCCTGGGGATAGGCCTCTAAGAAGTTAAACTTATCAATATAGTGTTTGCCAAGTCAGGATCTTAATTTAATAAGGCCTCCATATGCCCGCTTTAGAGGCCCAAAACAACCGACATCTAGTAGTTGAAGAAGGTGAGATGAATGCGAGGGCATGCAAAGCGGTATAATATCATTATCTTGACAGATCTTATTAAATTCAGGTGTTAGATAACTTCCATGGCCGTCTAGAACTAGCATTCGATATCGGGCTACTGTACGGGGTGTAGTTGCAGGAATAAAGCAGTTTTGAAGCCAACAAAGGCCTATTTTATCGGTTGTCCAGCTATTCTTGCTGACCTTAATATGCCAGTCTCCAGGGATGCGTTGCTCTGAATACCAGCCCTCAATATAAACCTTTCCTTTAAAGATAATCGTGGACGGGATAGCCCAACCTCTGGTGTTGATATATTTAATTATAGTCACCTATTCCCAGTTCCCTGGCTGAATAAGATAAGGCTTTCCAGGCATGTCGCGTCTTATAACTACTCTTACAGTTATAATAAGGCCCATCGCGAAGCCAGTTTCATCAAAATTATAGATATTATCAGGGAGGATGCCTTTGTCATTACAGATAGTTTTATAGGTATTAAACTAGTCTATAATAACTTTAGGATCCTTACACTGTGCCCGCTGTCGATTATAGCGTCTTATAAAGCGAGATTTTAGCTCAGGATAATGCTTTAGGAAGTTAGTGACCCAGTTTCCCTCTAAGGGATCTAGAGAGGTTGTGGAATCTGACTGGAGTATAATCTTGGCCATTTCCTGGATATAAGAGTGTCTTGGGGCACATCCGCGCTCATCCCTGGATATAATCCATTGTACTAAGTAATCCTCTTGAGTTTTAGATAGCCTCATATTCTGGTTGTAGAGTTCTTGCTGATTTTATTGACCCTGAAGTCGATCTCGGAGCGTACCACGCGGAATATTAAAAACTACTGCTGCTCGACGTACAGACGCGATTTCGTGGTTTTTTAACGCGTTTATTGCAAGTTGAATCCTGCCCTCTTGCTCAATTAATTCTTGACGCGATCGACGATTATTTCGTGGCATGGTGGATAATTAAACTCAGGGTGTTGGAATGCGCTACCAAATATTGAAGGGGTGGGCGGATCACTATGGGTGGGCGGATCACCTGATAAATACGTTAACTAACGTAAATCCCGGGCGGTAGGTACGTCCCGGGCGGAAGATAGTTTTTACACCCGCACTAATATGTTTCTTAATCTTAACTTTTAATAATTATTATACCACGAAAAGCGCGTCAAATAAATTAAAATTTAGTTAAGCAAGAGGGCCGGATTAAATATATAATTTAAGATCTTAAAAATAGAAGATTTTAAAAAATTATATCTAGACATGCACAACCCGCCCTGAAATCCTATACCCGACCCGGCCCGAATCCAGGTGGGTCCGGGTTGGGATGACTAAGCTAGAACCCGCAGCGGGTTTTTACCCATTTAGGAAAACCCGTGTGGGTTTGGGTTTAACCCACTAACTCCGGAATGACGTCATCTAGCTAGAATTAGATATTTTCTAGAAATTTAATATATATTGTATTAAATTAATATTTAAATATTCTATTTCTTTTAATTAGAACCTAAAATATTATATAATAGTGGACTTATTAAGGTTTTTAAAAATATCTTGGCAACCCATTTCAAAATATATATTTTGACATAGAACCCCTAGTGACCACTAACCACCTTTCTAGACCTTATTTTTTAATATTTAAATTATCTATTTTTTTAGTTCTATATAGATTTTTATATAAAAATTTTAATATTTTCTAAAAATTCTATTTTTAGGAAGGGTTTGGGTTTATAGGGTGTACAACCCAGTCCTGAACCCATAACTAATCCCTTCCTAAAAGAGATAGTATACTGATGATCATATCCGAATTAGGTCTAGCTTAGAAATTTTGGGTAGAACCCGCCCTAACCCGGCCCAAACCTATGAGGGTTTGGGCTGACTAATCAGATCCCCGAACCCGCTGCGGGTTGGGGCGCCTGAGGCCTCAACCCGGCCCAACCCAACCCATATGCATGTCTAATTATATCTACAGCACGTATCTATAATATTTATCTAAATATACTCCGAGGAAGACTTAATAGTTAATATTCTTAAATAGAATTTTATAATTATTAATATAGGCTATTCTTATATTAAGAAAAAACCTTAATAGGCTGGATAGTATTACTAGATATTTATAGAGTAATCCTGAGGCCTTTATATATTTATAAAATAGCCTAACTTATCCTAAATAAATCCTTAACCCTATCCCGACTAATTAGAAAGAACTAGATAACAGAATTTACTAAGAAATACCCTAAAATTAAAACCAGGTTTATTTAAAAGATTAATTATTTAAGAGTACTCTATAAAGATCTTAAGATAATTCGCCTATTTTTTAATAAGATATAAAGAGTTAAAGTTAAGTATAATATATCAGATAAAAATATCTATAACTTTAATAAAACTAGCTTTGCTATAGATCTAATTATAATAATAAAAGTAGTATCTTAAGTAGAAATACCAGACAAGCTATAGCTTGTACAGCCAGAAAATTAAAAGTAGATTATAATTATTAAATATATTAATTCAAGCGGGTGGTTAATTTTATTAATAATTATTTTTAAAAGAAAGTACTATATTAAGAATTAGTTTAAAGAACTATCTATTCCACCTGCATAAAGGATTAAAGTTAGTAATAATAGATAAATAATAGATATTATTAGACTTTACTAGCTTTGAAAATACTTTATTCCAGCTATATAAAAGCAGCAGAGGAGGGGATATATATTTTTTATTTTAAATAGCTATAGAAGTCATCTAACTCCTACTTTTAATCTTATATATAAGAATAATTATATTATTCTTATTTATATACCTTTCTATTTATCTTACCTTCTATAATCTCTTAATATTAGCTGCTTTAGTTCTTTAAAAAAGATATATAAATCTATAATCAAGAATAAGATATACTATAGATCTAATTATATTAATAAGTATAATTTCTTAAAGATATACCCGGAAGCCTATAAGAAGGTCTTTATAATAGAGAATATTTAAAGTAGATTTAGAATAACTAGATTACTTCCTTTCCTACCTACTACAGTACTAGATAAGTTACAGTTAATATTATTAATTTTTATACCCCCCCTAAGCAGAGGGACTACTTTAATTTTATTCTCTTAACTTTATATATCTTATACAGTCCGCTAAGTATAATAGAAAGCTTTATTAATTAAGAAGCTTCTAAAAAAAAATTCTAAAAATCTACTAACCCCCTCCAAGCAGGCGCTGGATAAATTTATAAAGGAGTATGAGACAGCTATATATAATACTAGATTATTAGTATAGAAGAATATAGATCTCCGCGAATTTATAGTAGATAATATAGTAAAAAAAAGTTGTTCTAGATATTTAATAACTTCTATAGATAGTCTCTTATTTACAGAAGCTAGAGATCTTATTTTATTAAGAAATAATAAAGTTTAAATTAGTAAAGAGATATTAAGCTCTACTACTCTTCTAACTTTAAAGAGATGTAGCCGCGCTCTACCAAAGTATATAAATTATAGAATATAAGATTATAAGAGAACAAGCTATCATGTTTCTAATTATCTTTAGTTCAAAAAATTTAATTAAGAATTGATGAAGTTATTCAAATCAAAAGTTTATATAGTAATAGGCGGGTGCAAAAACTACCTTCCGCCCGGGACACACCTACCGCCCGGGATTTACGTTAACTAACTAACTATTAGAAGTAGTAACCAATATCTGCTAGATATATACTAGTATTTTAGTTTTTATATTACTATATTATATTCTAATAAATACAGAAGTTATACTCTAACTAGATATAGAGTAGTTAGTAATATACAATTAAAATTAATTATTATTAGACATGCACAACCCGCCCCAAAATCCTGAACCCGATCCGCCCCGAACCCGCATGGGTTTGGGTTCGGGTCAACTATCTAGAACCCGCGGCTTAGGGTTAAACCTGCAGAACCCGCACTAAACCTAGTATAGTAATAAAATAGGGTTATTATAATTAGCCCTATCCTATTTAGGTAATAAAATTACTGTATTAGGTTTAGTGCGGGTTCTGCGGGTATTTGCGGGGCGGGTTTAGCAAGATCTTGACCCATGCGGGTTGGGGTCCGCGAGGCCTTGACCCGCCCCAACCCAACCCGTATGCATGTCTAATTATTATAAAGAAAGCCTCTAAATTACTATGTACTCCTATATCTATCTCTAATCTAAATCCTTAGATACTAAGTAGTTTTGATTATCAATATCAACTACTTTTCTTAAAATAATGTATAAATAAGCCCTTTCAGAGCCTTTATAATAAAGTCACCAACCTCTTTCACACCAACCTACGGTGATGTTGGTTAACATATCGTCAAAGAAGACATACGACAGATACTATGCACCAACCAAATTCAAGGACTCTTATGTCATCACAGAACAACCCCGCGGTTCAATTTTACACTCATCAGCATAATCAGAATCATCCATCATGGAGGCTCATCAAGCTTCAAGGGCATGCTTAAACTGCCGGTATTATCATTCGGGAAGATATAACTGCTCTCGCTGCTGACCCATTCAGGACGTTAAAGCGGAAATGCTCCCGAGACCTTCCGGCATGCGCCTTGGTGGGTGTCTCTTACTCCTGGTGGACAGCCCAGTAGTTTAATTGCATATTAGTGTTTACGTCTAGGAAAGGCCTGCTGCTATGAAGGTGCACGGTTTCCTAGTAATACACAGGCATCACCACTACGCTCCCAGCAGGATACGACCCCACTCTCAGCGTCTACCGGCCTTGCTGAGACAACAGCTCTGTCGCGGTTTTTTCTCGATTCAGATGCATATCGTCCTATGAGTCTCGATGCGATACCAAAAATCGCTGCGCCTGATGAAATCCATGGCCTCCTCGGCTCGCAGAGTGACATCGACACAGTCTACTTGGACTACTTTTCTGGAACCCACCGCTGGCTTCCTATTCTGAGTCAAAAGGAAATGTATGAGAGAGCATGTACCACTGACTTGAAACTAGACGCCGGTTTCTCGCTTTTGGTGTTGAGTATGAAGTTGTCATCCACTCCCATCGAGATGCAAGACGTGCACTCGTCGCTTTATAACGCTGTAACAGAGCTGTCGTTCAGCCTGGAAAACAACGGCCTTTTGTCTTTAGATTTGATCCAATCGCTCATCTTGATGTCGATATACCAAGTCGCGCATGGGTTATACCCCGCTGGCTTCATGAGCGTTTCACGAGCAGCACGATTAGCAACTCTCATGGGCCTGCATAACAGGGACAAAATCCAGTTATACGCAAAACCAAACACATGGACAGGACGAGAAGGCGAAAGAAGGACATGGTGGGCAATTATGATTCTCGATGTGTATGACCCCTAACCCAATTAACTTAAAGTTTTTCTCACCATTCTTCGAAGATTCACCAATATGAAGATCCCCGGCTTACCCCCTGCCACACCCCCACCAGGCACCACAGACCTCCTCCCATGCACAGAAGACGCATGGGATAGCGGCCAAGTGGCCTCCAACCAGCCAGTATTTGTCGACCACTCCCCAGTCGATTTCTCGCTCGGCCTATTCGCCAATACATGCCAGGCCGCACATCTTCTAGGGAATGTAGCGCGGCACCGGGACCGCAATAACACCGATCCTGCAATCGACCGCCGTCTTTACCTCTCAGAAGCCTACCAGATCCATCTAACGCTCGTGTCGCTGGGCTTACATCTAAGCCAGATATGTTTCGTTGGCGACGGCGATATTGAGAAGAGCCACTTCGTAGCCATAGCGCTGTGCTGCTGCGCTCGGATAACGCTGTATGGGATATACGGGTGTAACGAGAATTCGTCCACAGGGGGAACTCGAATAGTCGAGGAGATATCCATGCAGCAAGCCTCAATCGAAGGTCTATATGAAGTTGTCGAAGATGTAAGCCGTCTGGCGGAGTCTATCCTGCGTTATGCGTCTGTATCAGATGATGCAAGACTTTGCCGTCTGAGTCCGCTGTTCAGTCACTGTCTTTACCTGGCTATATCCGAGTCTGCGTGGTTCTATCGCGAGGAGAAGAGTGTAGCTAGGGCGAAGCAGTTGCAGGGGATTATTGAGGCGTTGCGGGCTCTGGGAAGGGTTTGGAGGACTGTTGGTATGTTTCAGGTCTTGCATTGTTGGTGGCTTTACTAACGATTGATAGATGGTTATATGGCACTTCTTGAGGATGAGGGTTCTCTTATGTCTCATGACTAGTTTGCGAAGGACCAGACATAAAGCCATATCTGGTTCTTTTAGTCATTCCTCAATCAAAATTTAACTAGCGACGTCTGTCGACTTCGCAATTTCAGATATTCTGGCATATCCTTCTCCTAGTTCCTTCAGTCGTTGCCCCAATATACCATAGCAATCAGAGCCCAGAGGCACCCTCAGTTCTTTTCCGATCTCCTTAAACGCTCCCTCCCCATCCACCGCATTCAGAATCCTCTCCCCAAACAGCCTCGGATCCCCATTCACAACAGTCCTATCCCTACTCGCCTCGTCCAAAACCCCCATCCAAGCCTCAATCCTCTCCTCATAATCCCCTGTCACTCCCCTATCCGACCTCGCGGCATTCTCCGGAAACCCCGTCCGAAACCCCCCCGGCTCAATAATCATAACCCGAATCCCAAATGGACGCAGCAGGTCGGCGTAAGATTCCGTCAACGATTCCAGCGCGGCTTTGGCGGCACTGTAGAGCATATGTTCGCATTTGGGTACAAACCCCCAGACGGATGATATAGTAATAAGGGTACCAGTGCGATTTCGGCGGAGAACCGGCAGGCAAGCCTTCCATACGCGAATCGCCCCGTGGAGGTTCGCTTGCATGTACGCGTCGATTTGGGCTTCGCTCATGTCTTCCACTGTCCCGACTAGGGTGCTGCCTGCATTATTTACAACAACCCAGTGCTCCTGCTGCTGCTGCTTTTCTGTTAATTCCGGCATCTATGAGGTTTTGTTTGAGGCTGAGACGCACCTCCGCAGCAAGGAAATCCTCCACAACCCGTTGCGCCTCTGGCTGAGAAACGTCTAGCTGCAGCCATCTACCACCAAGTCGCTCAAAATCAGGACAGTTATTCGCAGCAAATTCGATGTTCCGGCCGGTCCCAACCACGCAGTGTCCGGCGCGCAGTGCGGCCAGGGCCATTTCGAGTCCAAGCCCTGATGAGGCGCCGGTGATGAGCCAGCTTTTCTTGTTTTCGACTGACGGCATGGTGGTATGTATTTGGAAATTGTAATTTGAGGAGAGTCTCAGGGAATCTGCAGAGATATTGTTCTTTTATGCCGGCCATGTTGGCTATTGTGCAAGAGCGGGCTGGAGCGGACGGAGCGGACATCGAGCGGACATCGAGCGGGCGATACCTATGCAGGAGCGGAAGAGTCCGCTCCATAATGCGCTGTAACTCAGCAGCAACTGGCTTACGCCATACTCATTCTCAAATGTCCGCTTCGTGCGCAATGCTATCATGCATTCAGCATCTGATCGGATACGGACTCAGCCCTATCCTCCTACGCTCCGCTTCCTCCGCCCTCCGCTCGGATCTGACAGACCCCGAAAGAACAGAACAGATTTATAATCCATGACATCTACTCCAATAGCCTTGATATGCTATAAATATCGTCCCATGCACTGTACCGATGTTGTCTATTTACCCAGAATACAATACAACACAATACACTGCTTTGCGCGATTCTTAATTTCTCATCCAAAATGCCCGACGCCCTAAACCCATACGGACCCCTCTACTCAAACCCCCAAGGCGTCGGTGATAAACGCCCAACCGCCCTGCAAGTCGTCCGCGACGAAGGCGCCCTAGGCACCTACAGCGGCAAAGTCGCCTTGGTAACCGGCGGGACCAACGGAATCGGTGTTGAGACTGCACGAGCACTGCATGCCACCGGCGCAGATGTATACTTCACTGCCCGGGACGCAGCCAAGGGCGAGAGGATCCGCCTGGATATCCTATCCCGGTCAGAGGGGCGTGGGAAATTGGAGGTTCTCATGATGGATTTGGATTCATTGGAGTCTATCCGGGCCGCGGCGGATTCCTTCTTAAAGAAGAGTCAGAGGTTGGATATTCTTGTTAACAATGCTGGTATGCATTCTTTCTTTCTTTCATTACATCCTATCCTATCCTATACGACTAGTCCAGTTTTCTATATATGGTTGTTGTATGGCTGACTCCGTCTCAGGAATAATGGCGCCCCCCTACAGTAAAACCACCGACGGCTTCGAGCGCCAATTCGGGGTAAACCACCTTGCCCACTTTCTGCTCACTATCCTGCTCCTCCCTCTTCTCGAAAAAAGCGCAACGCGCAATCTCTCCTCCCGGGTAATCAACATCTCCTCCTCCTCGCACCGCCACGGCCTCGTCAGCTTCGAGCACTTCAATTCCCACCCATCAATATACAACCCAGAGGCCGCATACGCCCAAAGCAAGACCGCCAATATCTGGACCGCCAACTACATCGACCGCGTATACGGAAGCCGGGGCGTGCATGCGCTTTCCGTTGGTCCGGGGGGCATTTGGACGGGTTTGCTCGCGTACATCCCGCCGGAGTTGGTGGAGTTGTTTAAGAAGGATGAGTCGATTGTGCCGAATATGCAGACTGCCGAGCAGGGTGCGGCCACTACACTCTGGGCGGCTGTTGGGAGGGTTTGGGAGGGGAAGGGGGGTGAGTATCTTCATGATTGTAGGGTGGCGCCGCCGGAGAAGGGGGATCTGTATTCGGTAATGAGTAGTTGTTCGGCGCCGTGGGTTAAGGGGAGGGTGGATGATGAGGATAGGTTATGGCGGTTGAGTGAGGAATTGGTCAATGCACAGGCCCCATAAGTATAACACACAGATACGAGTGGTATTAGTCTGTTATAGCTTGCCTGCATCTTGAATATTATTCCAGTTCTTTCCAGATGTAATACCTGCGGTACTCAGCGCATTCTCCTGAACACAATGGTCGCCTTTGGTCAGTTTCTATACCTAACACCCTTTCAACCATAAAATACCAACCATCTGTACTCCATGACTCCTAAGTCATCAGCACAGCCCATTCCGATACTGGAAGCATCCCAGGCACCTCACAGTATCCCACCTTTTCTTCCCACCCGCGTATTCCTTCATTCCCAACCGCAGCTCTATCACTGGATAGAAGGATGACGAATTGCCTTCAAGACCTGATTGCCTTTGCTATTTTAATACACGACATCCTTCGACACTATCGAGTGGGAGATATGAAATGGGTTTAACTGTTATAACGAGTGTTTATTTCCATGCATTCCTCTGTTGTTCTATCATCTAAACCACTAAATAAACCACTGCGGCTCTATTAATAGCACTTGGCAGGCAGTGCTAAGGTAGGCCCAAACCACCACGTACCACCAGTGTTATCCTAATCATATTGCTCTGCCTACTACCCAACCGGTATTCCTTGCCTTCCTCGAAATCGAGAAAAAAAAAAAAAAAAAACAAAAAACAAAAAAGCCAGCCGTAGCTCAGTTGGGTTAAGGGTGAATACACGTGCATGGAGGAGATATATAAATGATACATTCATCTGAGGTCAATCTATGAGAGCTACACTGGATTGGTATTCCAAGCTACCCCCTTCGATCGCATCCTATCAGCCCATGATGGCACACCTATCGGTCAAGGTATGCAGTCCAAGGAAGACTACTACTGGTGCGTGGTTTATAACGGCCGGGCTGACCGTAAATGCTTTGTTACTGTAATGGTTGCCTCGCTGCCAGGAATTGAGTTATTGTCCTGGAATATTTATATATTACGGTTAATAATCGCAAATACCCAATAATCGATACGATAACCGTAGGCAATATAACTTTAACTTCGAGCTATCGGCAATTATGAAGATATTTATTCTCGTAGGGTACTTGCGCTTATGCTGCTATTAACTGGGCGAGGATGTTATGAAAAGTGGCCATTCGGATAAGGTGGCATTTTTCCGAAAGGGCGGGATAATGTGGCTCTCGGAACTTGGTGTGCGTCACCGAGGATGGAAAGGAAGGAACTGAGAAAATCATGTCCATAGCTAGTCACGAGTCACGACTAAACTAATTGCTGCTCTCGTATTGATTGGCGTCCCTCCGCATCCCCCACACGAACCGCAGATCGCCTCCCCGCTTCCTCAGTCCCCATGCTGCACATTCGCAACCTATCGCCATCAACTGTCGCCATGACCCTAGACGCCTTCAAACCCTGCCCAGGATGCATTCATGTCAAGTGTGCGATAAGACGTACCAGACGCGTGGCTCCTTGACTCGGCACCTGCGAAACCATTCCGTCCATGATAGCCAGCATGTCTGTCCAACGTGCGGAGTGGCTTTCTCGCGCCGCGACCTCCTGCGACGCCATATTCGCATCCATCGCCTTGCGCGAAGCAACCTCAACACGCCCACGACCCTCAACGATCCCGTCACGCCTGCTCCCCGCCGTCGCTGTCATACGGCGTGCCAGCCTTGTCGCGATGCGCGGGTGAAATGTGATGGAGGAAGCCCCTGCTCCCAGTGTATCGCATCACAAACAGAGTGCCTTGCCGGATCACGCACCCGGCGTGTGAGCCGCGCCGTCGATAAAGAATGTCGGTACGAACAGTCTGCTCATTGCGATGATGAGGAGGCTTTGTCCGGGGCAAGAGCCGAAACGTCCGTAACGGCAGCGCCAGACATGCTTCACTCACCAGTCTCGACTGTTGATGCACCGACAATACCCTTCTTGGGCTCCGAGGATCCGATGCCGGACGTAGGCAATATAGACCATCTGGCCGACATGGACTTCAGCTGGACCGACTCTTTGTCGTGCACGACCAGTTCATGGCCTTGGCTGCACGAGAGTCTGTTCTTACAGGGGAATCCCGGCCTGAATTGGACCAGTGACTTCTGCACCCTTGCTCCTGGTGATATGGTTCCAGACTCTGGCCGAGACATTATACCTCTCGATGCGGCACAGCAGCTACCTTTTATATCCCCCCAGACTATCACCTCGACGGCTGCAAGGAGTGAGGCCGAGTCTGGGCCCTCATCACCATCGGGGGCAGCGCCTGCAAAACCAGAGTCCCGACTGCAGGAATCCGAATCCCAGGGTCAAGCAGCCCTTCAGCAGGACCAGATAGTAGAAGAGCTCGTGGCCTACGCGGAGAGGCAGATTGCCACTCCAGCCTCCAAGCTCTCTCGATCCTTGTTCTGGCAATCTATATCGATTCGAATCGCAGAAGCATTCCGCATCGACGGTTGGGACTCACATAGGTCCACGGCAACCTTGGATCGCCTGATGCAGATTTACAAAGAAAGGTTTTCTCCGCTGTGGCCATTGCTGAGTGGGAAGGAGTTTGATTCCTGCGAAGTTCACCCCTTGCTCTTTCTGACTGTTGTTTCTATCGGATGCATGTATGGGACTACGCAAGAATGCAGTCTCGGCAACAAGCTTCACGAACGCATCCGTCGCTATCTAGCTGGATCTCTGATTGGCCTTGAGGATGCTGAAGGCGACATACTTTGGCTGGGGCGAGCCCGGCTGTTGACCCAGGTCGCAGCTCTGTATTTCGGGCAACGGCGGGCCTTCTCTTACGCGCAACACCTTGGTGCGATAAATATCGCACAGGCGCGGCGAATGGATCTATTCTCTACCGTGGGCCATCCCGGCAAGACAGGAGATCTTTCTCTCGAACAACAGACTGTGCGTTGGCAAAGCGCCGAGTCCAGGAAGCGTCTTGCCTTTGGAATTCTAAGAGCAGATGTCTTCACAAGCGTCCTTCTGAACACGCGGCCGCTTCTGTCGGCTGAAGAGATCTACCTAGACCTCCCTGCCAGTGACGAGATTTGGATGAACCTGGATACCATTCCTATGGAGCAACTCGCCTCGCGGCTGAATGACGAGTCTTCGCGCGCACTGGGTCTCCCATTCTGCGATTTGGTTAGGATTGCGAGTGACCGCGGGGAGGCTCTCCTTAACATGAACCCAAGGGGCTATGAGCTCCTGATATTCGGCCTCCAAGAGCATGTTTGGCGATTCAGCCACGACCGAAGCATGTTCCCGCGTCTCATCGGTCAGTCAGATCATTGTGTTGCCCAGAAAGAGAATCTACCGTGCTCGCCAAACGGGCTTTCCATCTCAGCATCATTACAGACGGACCAACTTGGTCGTACCTATCGTGTCATGAATGATCTTCGAAACGACCGTTGCCGCATTACCGAAACCCTACAGCGATGGGAGCAGAGCTTCACAGCAGCTCGCACCACACAATGGTTCGGCCAAGACAGGACCAGCGTGATGAGCAGCTTACTCCTTCTGTACATCTCGTACCTGAGACTATGTGTGCCCCTTGCTGACCTTCACTCGGCCGCATATAACCTCATGGACCACAAACCTCTGGACCCAAAGAAGCTACAGACACTCCAGGAGTGGGCAAAGGGGCCAGAGGCAGTTCAAGCCGTCAAGCACGTATGTCAGGTTTGGTCGCTGCTGAACCAAGAACGATTTCGCTCCGGCACCGACAAGGCAAAGTACAACCTCCTTGCCTTTTCGGGCTTACACCACGCGGCCGTCGTGATCTGGGCCTTTTCTGGGGCTCATAGTAAGCCTGTTGCTGAAGCCGCCGAGCTTCCTGGATGGAGCGATATGGCAGCAATCCCCATCCAACGAGACCGAACCCGGTCGCTGCTGCGGGCAGTTGTCAGTTTGTACAGGCACCTGATACCAAGAGGTTGGTATTCCTTTGCGGCCGTTGCAGAAAGCTTAGCTGCGCAGCCATTTCCGGACTCTACTCGATGAGGAATGCCTGCCTCAAGGGCGTCAGCGCTTCGGTTTATGTACACACGTTGCGATCATGTATCTTCCTTCGCCTCTTTCAATAGCGTCGTGATAAATGTTTTTCTCGATCTCCGCGTCCCCGCGTAGATGTTCTTCTTCCATCAACCTCGCCCGTCCATACATATCAATTGGTAGTAGACCATGGACCGTACTCTTTTGAGCTAGGCCAAGCAATTCAAGCTCCACCGTCCGAACAAGAGATGTCCCGTGAACTTCAACTGCAACATGCGCTATTATAATATTAGGTATATATAAATATAAGTACATCCAGGAGCGTTACTGCCCGGCTGCCCATTTGAGAACCCAATCTACATCGGATTCATTCCAGCATCAGATAGCGTGAAGAGGTGGATCTCATCCAGTCCCAACTCAGAAATGCCACAATTTAAAATATTTGCTGCAGAACAGGACCCCCATGATTGATCACCAGGTGAGATGTGACTGTCTGACGCGATGGTCTGCGTTGATTCGTTTGCCATGGTGGGATCCAAGTTCCTGGGACGACTGGGGAGATCGAGAGGATCAGAAATATTCAACTGAATACCTGGGCCAGGCTTGACTCCTGCGACGGGTGAACTGGGCGTGGTATACAGCTGTTGGCCGTTGGGATCGTCATCGAGAATGGTGGGTTCTGCGCCGCCCCATTTGCCATCTGCACAGAGAGTGTGTCGGTCATTTTCTGCATAGTGGAGATTCCTGGTAAAAGCTCCCTGGGAGTGAGAGGAGGCATGGCCATTGCAGTTTTGAGTATGGGGAAGATTCTGTTCGTTGCTCTGGTTGCCGATTTCGACTGCTTGACTCGGTTTCTCGGCTCTCTGAGCGATAGACACATCCCCAGGGGCTCCGATGGTGCTGGATGAACTTACGGTCCCATCTGAAGAGAGTGAAGATAGTGGGCTTGCGATGACTGGTGCTTCCTCCAACTTTGCTATCATGTTGCTTTGACTTCCGAGGCTTTGGGGTAGAATCAACGAATTCTCGCGTCCCGCGAGTTCGTCCGCAAAGATTGACCGGGCGGCATAGCTCATGCCCAGGATGTTTTGGCTGATCCGGCTCGACAGCCATGTCTTTGCATAACATTCGCAGAGCGAGATGACGGCTTCGAGTATTGTTACGCCATAACATTGACGAAGCAAGGGTTCTTCACCTACCATCTCCAGTCCAATGCGCACCGCACTATACCAGTAGTGGAGGATAGGAAACGTGAACTTCGGAAACTCATGTGGCAGTGAATTAAGAGCCCGGAGAATCTCGTCTATCAGATGCAGACAGGTAAACCGAGTTGCCTGACTGTCGGGTAGACCTGATTCTTTCGATCGTTCGACCGCATGGACAGCGATCAAAAGACGCAGGTAGCACCATCTCTAGGGAGGTGTCAGCATTCTATCCAGCAGCAGGAAGACTCAGCATAATCCTCCAAGGGACGACGGCCGGGGGTGCAGGATACATTTGTTCGCAAGGACCATCCCTTCTTTTCGATTGCTAGTTTCTCGGCTAAAGACGTGCTTGATTGACGGCTTTCTGACTGGAAAGCCACTCCGGTGGTCTGGAATGCCCTTGAGATGTAGCGCTCCAAGCTCTCAATTAGCAATGGACTACTCCCATGGTGGAAATTCTTGTTCTTGTCACGCAGTATCTCCAGGGTCTTGCTAGCTGCTCTTGCATAGCATGTCAACTCCCTGAGGCATGATATTTCCGCTGTAGGCTTTTTCAACATCTCATGTTGGATTCGATCAGCGAGGTCTGAAGAGCTTCTGTTGTCATCATAGTGCATGGCTATCCATTGATCTCCCAGATTCAGTGGAAGAGCAAAGTCGACATTGTCGTCTTTAATAATGGGCTCGCCTTCGGTTTGGATGCTCAGCTCTCGATCCAAGGCATAGACCGAACACCACAAACGCCGCATGAGCTCGCCTCTGGCAACTGGAATGCTGGTAAGGGTGTCGCGTCTGTGGCCTCCCTGACAGTGCAGCTGTGAAATGGCCAGACTGAGTAGTCTTTTTGCCATCTGCGTAGCATCTACGCAGCAACAATAGACTGCCTGGCGATCAAGCCCAAGTCAGTGATTTTAGCGGGATGGAAGTCGAATATTTTCTCACCATGAGCACAATCGTCTGCGTAAGAAGTAGCCCGGTTGAAGGATCCGATGCAGTTTTCATCATGTGGCCGTAGACGTCAAGGGCCGTTGAATAGAGGGCCCAGCCCCCAGGACAGGATCCCTTGAATGTGCTTGAATGCGAGCTCTTGCAGTAGGCCCCAATGGCCAGAACGACAAGCACCTGCGACGTCTGGCAGCAGTGCTCTTCACTTCGAAAGACATGCTCGACAGACAGACCTGGAGGGCCCGGTAGTTGTTTGTATAAGGATTGCAGTGCCGGGAGGTGCAAGAACGGGTACTGCGGGTAGACCTGGCGACAGAAAGCCTCCAACCAGCTATCCCAGTCTTCTCGACTTGCAAGAGAGAGATCTGAGTCAAGGAATCCATACAGACGGTCATCTTCGGCGTATGCCTCTGCTGCAAGGGTGGACTGCGAGCGCGATGGCACCGTTGAGACAGGGGACAGCGGCTGCCCACAAAGATCGTGTTTGCTATTTGTGCATTGTGCTGCGAATCTTGCGGCCCAGAGTACTCCTGACTTTGCGTTCATCTGTTCGAGGCCTCGTTTACCACCGACTGGCTGTGCCTGGCAACTTTTGCTACGAAGTAAGCACGGCATACACGGAACAGCCCCATCGCACTCAGGGTTTGTCAGCACGGAGCTAATGGTGTCAATTGTGTATATTTAGGTGGCTCTTACTTTGACCTTGCGACGAGCGCAGTTGGCACTGATTCGACATAAGCTGAGGACGCTGGCGGAGCTTCGGCGGCTCATTGTAACATACCACGCTTTTGACACCCTTGCGCGACCATTTCTTTGCCTCTTAGGCTTTCGCTTTATCTCTTCCAAACTTGGCATTCTCGCCGCTGGTTCAGTCTCGCTGTGGGATGGCGACTCCATTGCAATGCTATATCAAGCCAGATCCATGCGAACTTCGAATCAATACAACACGATGCAGATATCCAAGTGTCACGTTTGGCCAAGTCCATTCATTTAACGTATGAGGCATCCTGGAGACGGGTGTCTCGATCTGAACATACAATGCTTTCTACACGCAATGCCGGCTAAGGTGGCATCGATGTGCCACTTTTGCGCAAGAGGGTGCAGTGAGGACCAGAACAGAAGGAATGGCATCCAATGGGTCACAGCTTTGCGTCGGTAATTCTCCATGGCATG
Organism: Aspergillus puulaauensis; assembly: GCF_016861865.1. NCBI lineage: Eukaryota > Fungi > Ascomycota > Eurotiomycetes > Eurotiales > Aspergillaceae > Aspergillus > Aspergillus puulaauensis. The sequence continues at coordinate 192,732 of NC_054860.1, read as the reverse complement.
AGTGCATTCTGCTCAATATATAATTTGACTCTTCTTCGACTGGATATGAACTATCTATCATGAATGTTGGCAATATTGAATAAAGACCACCCATCCACCACTAAGACCACATAAGTAGAAGTCTAGATGTACGTATGAGGTGCATGTTCATACTGGAAAAAGTTCCCCAAATCGTGTCCGAACACCAGATTCGCGTTTGTTCTCTTTGCGATGGTCTTCACCATCTGATGCGTCTTGATCCAAGCGTGATAGTCTCGAGCAAGCCAGCCATGCGGAATGGATTGTTCGTAATTCTCGCTGACATGGTATTGGTCGGTAGTAAAAAGCCATGTCCCACTGTCGGGAAGGTTGGCCTAGTCATTGTTAGCTATTTAACCCACCGATTACCTTTGCTGGGAATTGATACCTGCATCAGGATCAGCCCTGGAGTATGGCCGGGAGCATGCCGCAGAGTAATACCCTGGGCAAGCTCAAATGACTCCCCATGGATGGCTGTCCAATTCAACTTGGTGTCAAGATCTTTGCCATGATAGACGCCTTCCAAATGGGATGGTTGTTAGCAATTGAGAATCCAGGACGAGTGCCAGTGATTAAAGGCAATACATGGTGGACGCACCTGCATCCGACTTGGTGGCCACGCTGTAAAATGCGTGCTTCAGCTCTTCCTCGTGGACATAGATCGGGACATCAGTCCCACTGAATTTCTCAAGCCCGCCCGCATGGTCGATGTGAAGATGTCCCATAACCACAGCTTTGATATCTTTGATCGAATGACCGGACTTGGCGAGAGCTGCTTCGAGTTCGTGCTCTGGAGAATAGTCAACCCGCCCAAATATGTCATTGATAGGCGGCCCCCAAACCTCGGGGTATGCTTCGCCAGGTCCAGTCTCAAACAGGATGAGACCCTCGACGGGATGGTCAATAAGTGCAGATGTAAGAACAAGCTTGCGCCGTGGGTTCTCGCGATTTGGGTTGCTCATAGTCGAAGTACCGGCCTGTTGTAATAGTCAGTTGAATGTCCATCCTGGACTTCGGCGCAGCCTACCCCTGCGAGGAAGAACCCCTCGTCTGCTTCGACATATCCAAGGTGAAGTAGCTAGAACGGGAGAATCAACTATGTATTGTCTAACGGAGTCCCCATGTATCATACCCACAGCTTTGTGCCCTGTGACGGACGTGGTTAGCACTGGGCTTCCACGGATCTTAAGACACGACGAACCTTTGGGGCCTGTTCAATATTCACAGAACTCATGTCGAAAGTGTCTTCAACACAGATTTGCTCATCCTCTAGACAGGCACTACCCGACTTTTAAGCTATGACACCTGAGCCTCACTTGCCACCCTACCCCTTAAAGCTACTTGTCTCCGCAAAATCCGGATAATGTGGAGATGCGGGGAATATGAACAGCGCCACGGAATGATGTGGTGACGGTGTGGGAAATGCAAGCTGGTGGCAGAAAACTACAAACGTACAAACGGAGGTTGCATTACAGAATTTCTCATAGTTCAGGAATTATTGACGTAAGCTTCCGGGCTGTTATTACGAGGTCTAGGAACTGGGTTGAAGGGCTGAAACTATACGGTAGTCCCGTGTGCACATATCAAGTATGAAATCAAGTCACAAGTTTGCTAGGATTATAGCGAGTAACTAATGGCACGTCATTCTACGTGGCGGAGGGAATCTGCGAAAGCTCCTTGAACCTGTTAAAAGCATCAACAAACGAATCAAACGAGTCCACATGGCCAGTCCAACCAAATCTGCGTGCCTTGTTGATGCTCAGGGGTGAACTCCAGGTCCGCTGAAACACCCAATCTTGGAAAGCCCAAGTTCCTGCATCAAAGGTTGCTTTGCTCTGAGGAGAGCCCGTTCTATCGCAGAGCCTGTTCCAGACGTCCCTCTTGTCTTGCGCCCACTGTTCGAGATTGATGTCAAGATGAGTTTCACCCTCGCTGAAGGATGTCTGCTTGAAGGACTGGTTGGCCGAAGCGCTGGCTCCAAACCAATCAGCCAGTCGGGGCCACATATATCGCCAGCTGAAGACGTCACCATTCGTGGCGTTGAAGGCTTCGTTTGCACAATTTTCGTGGGTTGAGGCGTAGATTGTCAAATCGGCAATGAGACGTGCATCAGATACATCATCCACCCCGTTGAAATAGGCGGAGTTGGTTGGCATGGGGGCCTGTACGCCCAGCTCCTTGTTGATCAAGAAGTAGAGTGCAATGGTAAGGGCCTCGTTCATGCCATTAGGCTTGGTGGTATGGCCGATGATGGCCTCCGGGCGGATCACATTCCAGGTCCAGGCTGAACCGCGCTGTTTCTCAGCCAAGAAGTCTTCCTGGTGATAGTAGAAGTTTTGCGCGGCGGGAACAAGACGAGGGTCGTCTTCGTGGGCTGGCCATGGAACTGGTCGGAGGTGGACATTGTAGTACTTCCCCCCAGTCTGGAGAGTGCAGTTCTGCAGGCCCTTTGCCACATCAGTCAAAGCATTGAGGAAATTCTCAAACAGGCTGCGATTGGCTTCGTTCAGCTCGGCAAAGTCGTCCTTGTGGACGTAGGATGAGAAGTAGGCGTGGGTCACAGCAGCACATTGAGAGCGCATCTGGTCCGCGAGCTTCTCCGGCGGATTGGCAAAGTCGAGAGCAACGAACTCGACGCGAGAATCATGAATGGCCATCTTCAGGGGCGATCGAGACGTGATGATGATACGTTCCCATTGGGACGCTGTTGTATTCTTGACGAGGTATTCGAGGATTGCAGAACCAGTGATGCCATTGGCACCCGTGATGAGAGCGGTTTTAGCCATGATTGACGTAGGATGATGAGACTTGAGACTTGACGAGTAAGACCTATGCTATAGCAAAGAGTGCTTCAGGGGCGCGTTTAAGTAGACGCCCACATGTACATCGTCGCTTCGCAACCCACACCGTGTAATCCCTCCCCGCAACCCCGGACGATCACGGTTAACTGCAATCCCCGGATAACGTGGCACTGCGGGTTAATAATGTCGATAGCAAAAGCATTCCACGGTTGTCGGTTGAGTGAGCCGGGTTAACCCGCGCATGAGGGCTCAGCATCCGCCTGGCTGGAGCGGAATTGTATTGGCACGGAATCTTCAACTAATAGCTTGGGTTAGGGTTAACTGTGTTATTTCAATCAACGGTTTAAATAACAAACTACGAATCCATAGACAGGATGTAAAGCTATAGAAGCTATTGGTCTTCATTACTCAAAACGAAACAGGCTGATGCTTGCAATTCGTGAGATTTAAAAGCCCAGTATTTTCTCCAAGACACACCGAAGCTGGGCCTCCGCATGGTCACTACGACAAGGATGTCGCCAGGCAATGAAATGATCAGGGCGCACTAGCACAACACCATCCTCATTGACACCACGAACCTGAGCCCATTCTCGATAGCAGTCCATGTAATCTCCACCGAATCCAACCTTGTAGCCAACAACCTCGACACCCCAAGCGGAAGCAGTCAAGGCTTTGGCAGCAGATATCCAGCAATCTCCCCCCACCCCAGTGAACAAGGCAAACCGGCCATGTCCTGCGAGGTCCAGCGTAGATTCTCGCATACTTTGACTGTTCTTTGAGAGCCACACATGTGGCAGGTGGTAGCCTGGATAAGTGGAAACCTTGAGCTGCTTGATCGGGTCAAGTGTGTTAAAATCAGGAGAGGAGTCGCCAGCCTCTGCGATGATACCTGGAGACCCAACATAGCATTGGTTCATTTGGATCCCCAGTGCCTGCACCTCGGCATCGATGGCCTCCAGGGCATTCGTCCAATCTCTCCGCTTGCGTCGACCAGCAGGGCTGTCTTCTGAAAGCATTACCAATGCCCTTTGCCGGTCCTCTGGAGCCAGCCCAATAATAGACCACAGGGTCCGATGTGCTTCCATGCCGGCATTGGCGCGGCGAACAATGCTGTCCCCAACGGGCTTCCGTTCGACGCCGAGAGTCTCTAAGAGGGCAGGCCTGGCGATGCCTCTAATGACATACGCGAGCTTCCAGGCAATGTTGAATGCATCGGACAGGCATGTGTTGCTACCTAACCCATTGATGGGAGGGTGCCGATGAACGGCGTCTCCAATGCATAGGATCCGATCCCGCTGCCAGTAATCGGCGACCTGGTCGTTGATGGTCCATTCGAATGTCGAAAGCACTTTGATGGGTATTCCTGTGTCGCCAATCATCTGATGCAGACGTTTGATGATGTCTCCCTCGCTGGGGGTATGTCGCTTGCCATTCTTCGAGGCCGGGTGCATCGAGACAACCCATTCGTGCCAGGGACGCACCATTCGGAAATTCCCAACAGCGGACCAGTCTGGCGCCTCTGGATTCAGGATCCAATTGAGGCTTCCTGGTCGATGAGCGATGTATTTGGTGAGATCCGCTTGAATATGCACGTTGAACGCCGTGTTGATTTGTCTCCCTGTAATTGGGATTCCCAGTGCGCTCACAACGGCACTGCGCGCTCCGTCGCAGCCAAGGAGGTACTCCGAGCGAATCGTGTAGCTCCTTTCTGTCTCTCGATCTCGTAGAATCGTGGACACGCCAGACTCGTCCTGGGTGACGCTCACAAACTCGGTGTAGAAGCGCACCTGTGCTCCGAGCTTTTTGGCCTCGTCGACCAGAATTGGCTCCAGGTGTGACTGAGGAAGATCGCTCATGGAACAAGGACTAGCGGCCTCATACTCGCCCTTTTGTTGGGGCTTGTTTCCCCAGGCCCAAAGCCGGCCGTACTCTTGGCCAGTCAGTTTGTCCAGGAAGGAAGAGTGCGCCATATCTGGATCATGCCGTCAGTACAACCAGGGCACCATGAGGGAGAGCTCAGAACCTACGCTCCATGGAGCTTGCCTCTCTATAACACTCGGCTTCTATTCCCGCATCGCGAAGGACCTCCATCGCCCGCTGGTTGAAGATATGTGCGCGAGGGGTGTTGGCAGTTCCTCGGTGGCGGGATACAACGATAGATTTGACTCCAAGACGGCCCAGATGAAGGGCTGCAGTAGCCCCAGAAGGGCCAGTGCCGATGATGAGAACTGGAATGTCCATAGTGATATTAGGTCGGACAAGCCGCAGTAATGGTGTATTCTTTCTCTTTTCCACGATGTGTGCGCAACCGCAAATAAAGCAAAGAAGCGAAAAAACTATGTTTGTGCCCAACAACGAGAGTTTTTTATTTAGCAATGCTACCGCTCATATGATAATGACATTTGGATTGCTCACCGGTCTTTGCTTTGGTAGAGTTGACCATCTAACCTGGGTGGAGCGATTGCCACATTATCCGGGCAGGGGGGGATGCTGTGTTCAGCAGAACATACTTGTGGCATCAAGAGGAGTCTACGAGGAACAGTGGATGGATACCCTGTGCTTATAAGTCGCTTCATTCTGGGAGAACAAAGCTGGCAAGGTATTCGAATCCCACACCTGCCGCCAGCATGATCTTCGCTCAACTTCCAACCCCTGCAGCACACGCTTTGCATTTTATACAGAGCTGCCTTTTGCTCTGTATTACTGCCTTAGTCGTATTATTTATTGTGCACACCGTAAGTTCACATCAGCGTCTTTCAACCTCGTTCTGACTTGGCTTTTAGTTTCTTTATGCCTTCCTGCTGTCTCCTGTCAGACATGTCCCTGGGCCATGGTGGGCTCGCGTGTCCAGAATCCCTCTCTTGTACGCCACATGGCAGCGGCGCCGATCAAGATACGCCTCAGACCTGCTTCAGAAATACGGTCGTCTTGTGGTCATTGCCCCGGACCAGATTCACACTACCGACGAGACCGCCATGAAGACAATTTACGCCAAGTCCTCCACCAAGACACGTTTCTATGCCAGCATGGGGTCCTGGAAAGGCGTAACGTCAACCCTTGGCTTTGTGGACTACCGCAGTGCTGCATCGACCCGCAATAACCTCATTCAATGTTTCCAAAACCGGAATCTCGACACTCTTGTTGAGAGCATGGCTTGCCATATCACTGAGTTCTGCGACATGCTCAGGCCCAAAGTGTCCAACAATAATGCCGTTGATGGAGTCGTGATTTTCCGCCTGCTGGCCTTGGACATTGTCACCGATATCCTCTGGGGCGAGAAAGACACTCTGCTCTCGAAAGGCTTCGATCAGACGCCTGTGTTCCTCCGTCGCTTCCACGCCTTCAGCTCCTGGAATGCTCTCAAAAGCTTCATTCCCGGATTGGACGCCTACACCCGTTTTCTAGGGTCCTCGACCACGCGTCAATTGCGAGCAGATTGCAACGACATGGATGTTACTGCACGCGAGGCGCTTGAACGTTGGCACGCGAGGCCCGAGGAGCGCCATCAGAAGGATGTCTTGAGCATGCTTCAGGCTATGAGCCACTCAGACGACCCTACAAAAAGAATTCCCAGTGAGCACATTCCGGCATACATGGTCGAGATGCTGGCGGCAGGAAGTTCTACCACATCACACACCGCGGCATTTGCCTGTGACCAACTTGCACGCTACCCCAGAGCATTGGAGGCATTGCAAAGGGAGCTCATCGACACGTTTCCGGACAAGGACAATATCGACGAGAGACAGATGCTCTCGCTCCAATACCTGGAGGGCGTCATCTATGAGACGATGCGACTTTATCCCATGATCCCAGGACCCCTAGAGCGACACTTAGGGGAATGGATTGAGGTCGATGGGATGAAGGTCAGCCCAGGGGTTATTGCCTCGACCGCCGCCTATGATCAGGGTCGTCTCCCAGATGTATTTCCGGAGCCTGAAAAATGGAGACCCGAACGATGGCTCCAGGCTACTGACCGGATGAAGTTCAATTGGATTCCATTTGGTCACGGATGCCGGTCTTGCCCTGGATCTAATCTTGCTCTCACTGAGCTGAAGTACATCCTTGGGACACTCTTTAGACGTTTCCGAGTTCAGTTGCCAGAGGGCTACCCCAGCGAGCCCTTAGACCTGGCGGATGTCTTTGCAGCTGGCTCGAAGACAGGGCATTGTTGGCTTCAGTTTGAGGAGATGCGGACATAATGCTAGCTTCTGGCCTACATTCAATGTGCGGGAAACCTTCTAGTTGTCACAAACGTCAAATACGTGGTCTGTCCATCAGTAAAATATCCAATATCATTTCATTCCTTGGGAAATGTCTGCTTCAACGGAACCCAATACTTTCATTTTCACGTGTGAAACCTGAACGTATAAATATAATCCTGGACTGCAGGGGGGCTGGTAATCGATAGTAGTCCTGTACCGCGTATCATTTATTTCCTTGGTAGATATGGGAGGAGTGGCTATTTGCTTTTCTAAATGGGTGCACCACAGTATTACAGTGCCTATGGCAGCCATGATACTGTATTCGCCTGGTTGACAGTTGAGAGCAGGGTGCGCAAGGCCGAAACCCTGCCTTCTTTATTACGGTGTATAGGGCAGATTGTCCGCAGACAATGAAGGTGGACGCGCCTTCCGGCTATCTAAAAAAATACTTGTGCGCAGGAGAGAAGGTGGTTCCATTTGCAAATGGTTTCGAGTACAGCGCTCGCTCTAATTCTGAAAAGAAATGGTGTTTTGCAGGGTACCAATAGACTCTATCTCGACGCTCACCACGTCACCATCCTTCAGAAACTGGGGTGGCTTCATGAAAAGCCCAACTCCACCCGGGGTCCCAGTCATGATCAAAGATCCTTTCTGTAGGGTTTGGCCTTGGCTACAGAACGCAACAAGCTTGCGCACGCCGAAGCACAAATCCGACGTGTGGCCCTCCTGGCGAATATCTCCGTTTACCAAAGTTCGTAGAGAAAGCGTACTCGCTTCGTTAAGCTGGTCCTGTCGGACAAGGCACGGTCCCAGGGGAGCATAGCTATCAAAAGACTTGCTGAAAGTCCACTGGGGAACGGGACCGGCCTTTCCAGCTTCGCGTTGCCAGTCCCGGGCGGAAATGTCATTGCCAGCAGTATAAGCAGCAACGTAGTTCAGAGTTTCGGCTTCTGGGATATCCTTTCCTTCACGGCCAATGACAATGACGAGTTCACCCTCGTAATCGCATTGCTCCTGTGCAAGCTTCGGAATTGGAACGGGGGCGTCATGATCGGCCACTGCTGGGCTCGGCTTCGTGAAGACGGTAGGACAAGTAGGTAGCGGCCGTCCGGTTTCAATAACTAGAAGTTGTCAATACATGGCCCACTCTAACTCAGTGGAAAAGGCTTCTTACTGTGTGTTTTGTAGTTGAGGCCGATACAGCGGATTATAGGCACATCCTTAGGTTCGAGTGGACCGTAGAGACGATAGACAGCCTCAACGACATCAGACTTCTCTAGAGAAAACGGATCGCTGCCTAGAAGCCGCTTTACTTTCAGTTCACCATCTCTGGCCAGTTTTCCAATATCGCCAGCCTGGCTGACAATCGGCTCTCCATACTTGACGGGGCCATTGGCGGTCGAACTATAGCGGACAAGATGAGTCCAGGGAATCTCGGTGGCACGCATGTCATTAATCGTTGGCGAAGAGACGCGCGACCGGGTAATGTTTCAAAGGGCAAGCTCAAGGTTTTCTGCGCGCATGGCATGATTTGTACCTCTGCGGCGTTTGGCATCACCACATCATCCGCGACATCGGAGTTGGAACATGAGCCACTTTATCCGGCCATCCGAAGTGCAGCATATAAGTACGCTCCTGACAGAAATATACGTAATTGATCTGCCGTATTATCGCTCGTCTCACGACAAAGTCCGATTTCATAATCACTTCCACAACAATGCCCAACTCTTCGGACCGCCGAGTCCAGCTGCTGAAGACTGCTTTCGTTGTCTACAACCACGCAGACCTCGACAAAGCAAAGGAGTTCCTACTTGACTTTGGTCTACATGTTGCGTTTGAGAAGCCGGGTCAAAAGATATATTTCAAAGGCTATGGCACCGAGCCGTACGTCTACGTGGCCTGCAAGGCTGATACATCCAGCTTTGGGGGCGGTGGATACGTTGTTGATTCGTTCACCGAGCTTGAGAAGGCTCGGCAAATCCCCGGAGCAAGCCCTATTATGCAACTGGAAGACGAAGCTGGCGGAGGTCAGCTGGTTACCCTAACCGATCCATTTGGCCACAAGGTACATCTCATCTGGGGGTGGCATGAAAGACCAGCTGAACCGATGAAACTTGAAAAGTTGGTGGTCAACTACGAGGACGAGAAGCCACGAAAGGGCCAATTCCAACGGTTCAAGCCTGGCCCAGCCCCAGTTCATCGCTGGGGCCATTATGGGGTCACGTACCCCGAGGGCCAGTACCAAGCAATATATGACTGGTACACGCAGAATCTGAGCCTAGCAGCATCAGACATCGTGTACAAGGACGGAAGGCCAACCACCTGTTTTTTCCACGTTGATCGAGGTCAGGTTTATACCGATCACCATGCGTTCTTTTTCAAGAAGGCCAAACCGGGAGAACCTCTGAACGTGGCCCATGCAGCATTTGAGGTACATGATTTTGACGTCCAGCAGCTGGGACACGACTACCTTGCTTCAAAGGGCCATGAGCTCTGCTGGGGCGTTGGACGAGTAAGTCTCATACTGATACTCGCCGTCATGAAGCTGACTCTAAATGACCGTTCCAGCACGTTCTAGGTAGCCAAATCTTCGATTACTGGTTTGATTCCAGCCGCTTTGTCGTGGTGCGTCAGAGGTCCAGGCTATTTAGTATTTTGCTAACTACCCTAGGAACATTACGCTGATGGAGATCTCGTGAATTGCGACACACCAATTTCTCACGTCCAGGCAGGGCCCGATGCCTTATCTGTATGGGGTCCTCCAGTACCCAAAGTTTTTTAAGGGTGCCACACTGCTGGCGCCAGGTGCCTAGTCACGTCTAGCCACTTGAAGACTGACTCGAGTCAGTCCATTAACCTTGGTGGTAGTATTTCCTTCAGTCAATCAATACACAAAGGCCGCCAACAACACGTATGAAAGTCTTCCAATCGATCTCAAATTATTTTAAGTCTAAAGGGTTTTTGAAGTAGTATCGTAGATTAGGCGGATATACAGTCAGAGAGAGGCCCGCGCCACCTTATGAAGGAGGCCAAAAAGACCACCACGATAGCCTTCTACGAGGTCCCATTACTAGTGCGCGCTCGTGAGCACGGGCCGCCTGTAGCTCATAGCAAGGCGTTTTGCGTCGTGATAGTTGAATATACTGAATAGAGTCAAGGATGAAGCCCACCGGCAGGGCAGACGGCTCACACACCTTCCGGAATCGCAGTGCTGTCTAAGGGCCGTTTTATATACTCGGATACCAGACACCAGTCATGATTTTATCATCGGTGATACGATCCACTGCAGCCAGTACCCTGATTAGTAACTAACTAAGCGCCTCCATAGGACCTGTCTTCCTGAATAAAAGACAGTGATGAACTTCCGAGGTCTTTGCTGGTGTCTATTGTGTGTGTTGGCGGGCAAAATAGGATCTGAGTGTTCAAGGCCTATTGCGGATCTTTAAACATTTCGAACTGTATATGGAACTATAAATATTTATAAACTCTCTTATGCTATTCATAGGTACTTCCCCCAGCACCTGGCCATACAATTTAAACAACAGCAGAAAAAAACTAAACAAAAGGCAACAGCCCCTTATCAAAAACAACCCTGCCTCCAACAAGGGTCCTTAGAACCTTCGTATCTGGCAAATCCGCCAGCCTACAGGTAATAGGATTACGGTCTACAACCGCCAAATCAGCCTGGTTCCCAACAGCCAGGGTGCCAATCTCCGGCCACCGCAGCACTTCAGCTCCATGCTTCGTCCACATCTCAAACGCCTCAGCGCGAGTAACAACCTGCCGCGGCCTCGCGTTCGACTCCCGACTCGGATACATCGTGTGCGAGACTGCGAGCTCCATCTGCTCAAAGGGGTTAGTAGGCCCCCAATCCATCGACGCTGCGACGTTCAGACCCGCATCGAGTAGCTGGCTGTAGGGGTTGAGGATCTCTAGCGCCTCCCGGCCGATCTATCAAGAGCTGTCCACACAATCAAGTGACTACATTCTAGGGCTGGTAGCGCCAGTGCTCTTCATATTTGGTCTTCTGTCAGTCATGCTGTCTGCAATGCAGGTCATGTTAACAGCATTCGGGATGCCAAATGCCCACAATATGATTGTACAAGTCAGCTCAGGGTTTCTATAGTGATTATCATTTTCTGTATCATGTTGGGAGGGGTGATAATGATGGTGCTTCTAGTTTTATTGATAGGACAGTATCTGTATGCGTTAAGGACATCGAAAAGGTGAAATTGTTCGAAGGCCTGTGTATTGCTTGCGTATTTTATAAGTTATCATTCAGCTTATCTCCAAGACCCGGAGGTTTTGGTTAGTTTTATAACTTCTACGCGTAGCCCATGGCAACGGAGAGAAGCAAATTTGAGACTGTCAGACAATAACTTCACTACGCAGGTCCTCTGGCCATCTGGCTGCATCATGACCGTTGGTTCGAGTCCCAACGTTATAGCAAAGGTTGACCTCTTTGCCTGGGAAGTTCAGGATCGGCCTGACTGCCTTAAAGTAGCGGTCAACAGCTGCAGAGTGGCGGGTCTCAAAGAACTCAGGCCGGAATAGCACGTTGCCACTGTTCTGTGCCAATGATTTCAGCATAGCTGGGATCATCGTCCCCATTCCTTGGATGTGGCGGAATGTCAAGTTCTGATGCTTGTTCCATACTTCCTCCCATACTACGGGGGGGTAAACGCCGACTGAATTCACCAGCCACTGGGAGTAGTAATTGAGGGCGATCTATAACTGTTAGTATACTGGCATAGTGGGGTTGAAGAATTCTCACATCTACGTATACCGATCCTCCCTTTTGGCCTCGTTCGAGCAGACCATTCAGGATGCCGGAGACGCCGATAACTCCAGTGCTGCCACAACATTAGTCAATAGTTCTAGATTCTGCAGGGAAGCTTTACCAGTAGTCGGAATTTGGGAAGACGGGGGTAGCTGGTTCATCGAGCCCCATAGCCCTGCCGTACTCAAGAGAAACACCGCATACCTACAGTCAGTCAGTATAATATCGGCACTACTGGCAGACAGACTTACTGCATCACTAATTTGCTGCCAGCCACTCCTGTGCTGCCACGGACCGTGCCATCCATAGCAATTCTCGCGAGCGTAGACAAGGCCATAGGGGCGATCTTTGACAAGGCCAAGAACTGCCTCTCTTCCAAACCCGAGTCGCTCCATCACCCCAGGCCGATATCCGTCTAGTACAACATCTGCCTCGTAAATAAGATCCTGTAATGTCTTCTTGCCTTTAGGGGACTTCAAATCAAGGGAGCAGTTCCATTTCCCCCAGTTCAGATCGCCATGGAGTGGAACAAAATCGACAACATCCGGGCCTGTTACTCTGAGCACACTGGCACCAAGCTCTGCGAGGCCCTTTGTTATAGATGGCCCGGCAATGACTCTGGTCAGGTCAATAACTTTCAATCCTGCCAAAGGGCGAGAAACTCCGGTGTCTGCCGAGTCCTTCCACCAGGCTGGCTGCTGGTTTACATTGGGAACATGACGGAGTTCGTAGAGGCCAGCTTGCGCATTGTGTTTACCGTGGTCGCCGTGTTTGAATTCCTCTGTGCTGTAGCAGATAGTCCCTGCCTGGCGGTATTCCTCGTTCATCAAAGTATCCAGCTCCTGAGAGTCTAATTGAGAGACGCGATCTTGGATGACACGGCTGGCCTCGGCCTCGCTTGTATAGTCTGCTGTCAGTGGGAGGTCCAGAGCTGTCAACGATGGGACCGCGTTCATGCTCCCTGGTGGCGTTAGTGAATGTAGGCAAATTTGCAGGAAGATCGGTAGATGTACCGTGGAGATGGTAGAAGCGACCATCCTTGGTCTTGTAGATGTTTGTTGCCGCCCCTCGATACACAGGGCTCTCTCCCCGGTTCATTGGGAAGACAGACAGGGCGCGCTGCATCGAGGATAGATTTGGATTTTCCGGTTTACCGTCTTTGCCCACGACATCTAGCACTAAGCAGGACATGAAGAACAGAGTAGCATGGTCCCTGAAAGACAGTTAAGACATGCCACGAAAGGTAGTCGAGTGGGTACTCGCGTATTAATGTTGACCTGCACAGGCTCGTGTCCATACTTGGCCTTCAGCAGTGCGTTTAGCCACAGAGACTCCAGGCCTTTGAGCGCCGAGATGCTTTCGGCGAATCTCCAATTAATAGGCACACTGGGCTTGTCACTTCCAGAGAATTTCGTATACTCTGCAAAGGCGGAAGCGTCTGTAGGAATGTTATGGCGCAGGACAGGGTTCTGCAGTATTCCTTCAAGCAGGAGCGATTCGGCCGCCTTGGGAACAGAATAACTTCCGATGGCCATTGTTTCTTGCGTGTAATATTAATGAATACCCAGGATCGAGCTCGGGCAGACTATTCTATGCATTCATTAAGTACTCGGGAGGGGTAGCAATGCGATCTGCATTTTTGTGAGTGGAGCAGCACAGTCAGACAATCCTCGTCAGAAAGTGCTAGGCACAACGCCCGATAGGCGGAAGCATAAGGAGCTGTAATATCTGGTGATTTGGAAGGATTCAAACCCCACTTTCAACTTCAATCCTGGGATAATTCTGGCTAGTGAGTGAGGAGTCGGGGTTTGGGGAAATGCACATTTGGGCTGCAAGATATATATCCACAATATAGGGTGCAGTATACTTGATGCATCTGGCAATGAACAAGGATTGTACATAAAGTTTGCATCATAACTCTAACTCCTTGCCTCAATGCAAAGGGCCAAACACCAGATTAAGAGCTGGCTGTAGCTGAATTTCTCCCAGAGCATAACTATGCGCACAACTTATGCAAGGAAAGCATAACTTTGTACAACTTGCATAACTCCCATCTCCATCTCCGTCTCCATCTCTAGCTTCTCTCTCTTCCTCATTCTCGCTCCGACTTTCCTCGCGGGCGACCGGGTGATATTCAATCCCCGTATTAGGGTCAAGGTATTTATCGTCGCCGATTAAGTTCCCCGAATACAAAGTGGCCGTTTCTATCCTAGAACTGTTTGCCAACCTAATCAACCCGGCCTTATTTAGCCTCGAGCCGCTTACAACTAACACCGAGGAAATCACAATCCTGCTCGCCGATTGCACAGTGAAAGATGCTGGGGCGGATTTTGGAGCAATGATAGAATCCTACGGCCTGACCAGTTTGACCGCCGTGATCTACCTGCGCTTTTCGACGAGTCCGTTGCTGGACCTGACCAACGGTGAGTGTGAGCGCAATCTGAGTGAGATCGCTGCTGATAATGTAATACAGTAATAACCTACTATCTGTTGTGAGCATTACACGGTTTCCGCGCGTCCTAAGCTGGCGAGACCTTAAGCCTATGGTTGCCTACCAAGATATACAAACAGTATTATATGCTAAGATTTTCATGCATATGTAAGTCGATTGAGGCTATAACAGAAGTTGTTAACACTCGAAGTCTATATACAACTTGAGACATCACATTATTCCTATATATAACTTAGTAGGTCATACTAGAAATGTCAGCTAAGCTCGCTCGGGGCTTGGTGGCACTTACTTGACCAGCACAGTCTTGGGCTCGGTGAAGCTGCGCAGAGCGTAGTGGCTCATCTCCCGGCCTATTCCCGACTGCTTGCTGCCACCAAAAGGAGCTTGTACATTGATATAACTGACGCAGTTGATGCCTACCACGCCGCTATCCAGGGCTGCCGAGAGACGCATCGCACGGTTTATATCCTGCGTAAAGACCCCCGCCATCAAACCGAATTCCGAGTCGTTGGCCATGCGGAGGAAGTCTGCCTCGTCCTTGAATGTTTTTATGCATACCACGGGTCCGAATATCTCTTCTTGATACACTTGAGCATTCTCTTGCGGGTTGAGAAGCACCGTGGGCTCCCAGTAACACCCTTTATCGCCATGCTGCTTACCACCAACAAGAACTCTTGTTCTGCCCTCGTCATGCTCGAAGAACGAGGCCACTCGACCCAACTGTCCCTTATCTGCTAGCGGACCGAGTTGGGTATCTGGGTTGCTGGGGTCGCCCATTTGGCTGATCTTTGCCGACATAGCCTTTGTGAAGGCGCTGATGAACCTGCCGGCGATGCTCTCTTGGACGTAAAGGCGGCTAGCAGCGTAACAGGCCTGTCCGGAATTATGCGTGATCGCAAAGGTCGACCACCAGATCGCGTTGTCAAAGTTACAATCTTCGAAGATCGCGGAGGGCGACTTTCCCCCCAGTTCCAGTGTCACCCGTTTGAGATTGCTGCTGGCAGCGGCCTGCTGGATGCGTCTACCTGTGGCTGTAGACCCAGTGAAACTCACCTTTCGCACTTTCATATGACTTGCGAGCAAGGCACCCGTAGCACCGGCGCCAGGGAGGGCCTGGATGACTCCTGGGGGGGCAATTCCCGCTGCGGTTGCGAGTTCGGCCAGACGTACAGCTCCGAAGGGTGTCTTCTCGCTGGGCTTTATAATCATGACATTCCCGGTGGCCAGAGCAGGTGCGAGTTTGAGACACAGTATTACGATAGGCCCGTTCCATGGGTTGATGCTGACAGTAACACCGAGAGGCTCATGGCGCACAATCTTCAGGAAGCCATCATCGGCTGGGAATGATTCGCCGGCATACTTGTCGGTCCAGCCAGCGTAATCTGGAGCACAGTGAGCCTTGTTTCATGTAACTAATTGAATTGTTCTCACGACTCACATTTCAGAATGCTAGCTCCCATTTCAATCTCCTTGATGGCAGCTGAGATTGGCTTGCCACTGGGAGTCGCATCCAGCCAGGCCAACTCATCCTTGTGTGCGAGAAGAAGTGCAGCCAGATCTAGGAGCGTCTCTCCCCGTTGAGCAGCTGTGTATTCACGCCAGGGCCCATTGAAGGCAGCGGTTGCGGCATCCACCGCAGCGTCCACGTCTTCCGCAGCAGCATACTGAACGTGGTCGCAAAAGAGACTGTCATCCACGGGATTGTAAATTGAGTGCCGCTCTGGAGAATGGCTATCTACAAGCTGGCTGGGTCAGTAGATGTGTACTCGGATACAAGACTCCGCCCACCTTATCATGGATGAACAGCTGTGTTGGGATTGGAAACTTCGAGGTAGCCATATCTGCGATCTTGGTGAAAGGATTATGCAAAATCATTTACTGGTCAGAAAAGAGGAGATTTGCTAGACTTTATGTTGGCTGTCCGTGGCGCAGCCTTGTACGAGCGTGAGCGTATGCGTATAGCTGGACCCCACGTCAGCCTAAGTCCAACGAACAAGAAAGGTTTCAGACAATACACTGCTTATATCGATTTGGACAGGCCATCGCTCTCTTAGTATATTGCTAATGGGGATAAGTGTGCGTATTCGGATTGGAATTAATCTCCATGCTCATTACTTCGTCACGTAGACTCCGTTCGATAAACATTAAATCCATAATTTGAGACAGAAAACACTGCTAACACCCAATATTCAGAGTCGAGCAGCGTCATTCATAGCTTCCTGGATATGAAAGCCTTTCCATGTCTCCAAGGCATTTCGACACTCTGCTTCATAGCGGTCAATGCCACCAATATACGACAAAAACTGCTTCTTCGCCCCCGGGATATTGGTCACCGTCCACCAGGAGTCGGTCTCTGCAAGGAGGGTCGGGCTGCTGGCGTCGATTATTTTTTGGCGCCATTGTTCCTCTGCCTCTGCCGTTGGTTCGATTGTGGCCAGGCCCTGCTTCTCCATCTTGTCGATTGCGTCTACTATGAAGTCAACCTGGCACTCCAGGATGGTCGGGCCGTTGGAGAGTGCAGTTGGTGCTGTCATTTCGTTATCACGAGCTGCCTTTGTGCTGCTGGTCAGGGACGTACCTTGAGGGCTGTAACTCAGGAAGCAATTGGGGAAGCCATGAACGAGCATCCCCAGGTATGTGCGGATGCCCTCTGCCCAAATGTCCTTCATATCTACACCGTCCTTGCTTTTGACGTTCATAGTCGCAACTCTATCCGGTAATATCAGAAGTTGGCCCTCAGCCATACAATGAAGGTATAACTTACGAGCCGGTGAAACTTTCAAAGCCAGTCGCAAGTATAACATAGTCAAAGTCACGGAGGCGGCCGTCCGCTGTTTGGATGCCAGTTTCCGTGAATGTCTGGAAGGGCGTCTGCAACAGTGGCACAATCTCGACGTGATCTTGATCCAGGCAGTCGTAGTAGTCGCTCTCCAACGGTGACCGTCGAGTTAAAATTGGATAAGGAGGCTCGAGAGGTGCCATCAGGTCTCGCTTGACAGGGTTGCTGAACCGCGCACGCGTCTTCTTTGCCCAGAAGTCGTAAGCTATGCGGTTTGCTCGATGGTCGACCAAGGTCTCACGGAAGTTGCCTCCGAAGAAGTTAAATGCGCCAGACTTCCATATTGTCTCGTAATGCTCGTCTCGTTCGGCGTCTGAGAGCTCGAAGATGCCCTTCGTAGGGGGCGGACGTGGAAATCCCCCGGCGGATTTCCTGCCAGCATCAAACAGAATCCTCAAGTAGGGTTTCCACGAGTCCTGCTCTCCCTCGCTGATGTCTCGGTTGCCCAGGGGTAAGCAGAGACTGGGTCTTCGCATGAACATCGCCAGGTGACTCGCCTTTTTGGCGACTTCCTGAACCACTTGCACCGCAGTTGCACCAGCTCCGATTACAGCAACCCTTTTGCCAGTGATATCGACATCCTCGGGCCAAGCAGTGGAGTGGTAAGTCTGTCCCTTGTATGTTTCCAACCCTGGAAACTCGGGCAAGTGCTGGCGATGCAGTAGACCAGTAAAGAGGCAGAGATACTTGGCGACCCCTACATGCCCTGCCTCCGTCGTGACTGTCCACCGACACGTGGTTGCGTCCCAGGTGGCCGAGTTGACTCGTGCGTTGAATTGGATATCCTTCTTCAGGTCTAGAACCCTGTCCGCATGCGCAAAGTACGCTCTGACTTCTTCACTGCTGGAGAAGCGCTCGGTGAAATAAAAGTCCTTCCACACTTCTGGGAGACTGAGCTGGTAATACGGCCATTCTGAGTCGACTCTCGCGCCTGGATAGCGGTTCCAGTGCCATACGCCGCCCAGATCACCTCCGGCTTCAAACACCTGGACTGTTAGGCCAAGCTTGCGCAGTTTGTGGAGACCGTATATCCCACTGAACCCTGCGCCCACGATCAGTGCGTCGCAGTGGAATGTCTTCTGGGGGCCGTTAGAGCCCATTATGATCTATCGAAGATGGTAATAGATAACCAGGGCGTGAGTTAGCATAGCTATGGGTGCAGATGCCGGTATAAAGATATTTGGATAACCTCGGTCGATTTATTGCTGGAATAGCCGGCTAGGCAATCACCTTTTAAGCAGCCTCTTGGTGAGTGCTGCCATGTTTGAGCCATTCCCTAACTGGCCAGGCCAAGTCCTGACTCGCATTCATGCACTTCCCCGCAGCTTCACTCAGAATCAGACGCACTAATGATTAGTCTGGTTTTGGAAGCCTTTGTACCCGGGTATCAAGCAGTCATAGGTCAATTCCAAACCTGTGTGCTTTGTTCAACACTTCATGGTCGGGGATCTTGGCATAAACCACTAATTCATAAGTGGTATTGCCTGCCCACTGGATGCTGGCCAGGGACCAGCGTTCGATCGCTTTCGAATCCGATCTGGGCCTGTTGCGCAGCGACATGCGGGTTCTTCTGACCATCTAGGATGGCCAGTTTTGAGCGAGGACAGATTAAATGGCAGCAGAGAGTATTAAGCAGCAGACAGGCAGGGCGGAAGAGAAGAGAACATGAAAATAGAAGAGAATATGAAGGGGCGGCGCCAGGAAGCTCCAGATGCCGACAAGGCGGACCCCCGGAGACACCAAGAGGATGGAATGCGGAGAAAACAAAGGATACCCGATACAACGACTCACAGAAGACTAATAGGAGGCGCTGGAAAGCTGATGTGGGGGTTGAAAGACCTTGCGTAAGTGCACAAGCCCTTATACACTGCCTGTCATGCCGGCTGGCATAAATGGCGGGTCAGGTTATTGTGGAGTTATTCCTGTCAGGGATCAAAGATCCATATAAAGTCTGGACACTTGATACAATATGTGGCACTTACTTCCCAGGTTGGGGCTTTTCATACCTGTAGCGTATGATGGTAACTTACTAGTTGATTTAACAGCTAACGCGTCTGTCTTCTTGCCGAACTGTGTTGCACTCTTCTAAACCAAGTATTACGTACATACCATGAGATCTTCCTCTAAAACAAGACGCCATTTAACCTGCGCGCCCTGCATAAAGACCCAGTCCATACCTACGTGGCCATGTTCCAGTGGCTTCGTGTGATTAACCCAACACCACCCACCGCAAAAATAAAACCCGAAATAAGCACCGCAAAACATGAGGCTAAAACAGGAGAAGCCCGTCTATTTTCGACGGCGGCGGTTGTTATGGCTTGGCTTCTGGTGCGTCTTTTCGTGTGCCTTTAGGTGGTCTTTCCTGCCAAAGGCCACGCCGCAGTTAGGTTCAGGGCAGGGATACGCGTTGGGAGCAATATGGATTGTCTTCAGATGGCGTATCAAGTCAGCCTCACGACGGAAACAGGCAGAACTGCGGCAGCCAAGCCATTTGCATTCGAAGATAGGGGGTTGATGGGCGCTATCCACGATGGAGGGAACAGGAAAGCTGCGAGGGAAATTAGAGAGATCCAAGCGGTGAAGAGAAAAAGCAAAGAAGGACATACAAGATGGATTCGTCAGCTGCTTCGCCATCATTGGGGCAGGATGGGGACAAGGCCGAGCCCCAGTCCGCCAAGGTAGCCATATCATAGCTGGAGCGGGTGGGAGGCCCATTGGCCATCGACGGCACACCTGCACCTTCGCCAACACTTCCGCCCAAGCCTTCGCCTGCGCCTACAGCTGGATCCAACCAGATATCAGGAACTGAAGCACCGGGCGGGCCAAATGAGAAGCAAGGGCTTAACCCCACGCTCTGGCTCGAGAGTACACCTGCGGGCTGTATCCCGAGAGTTGCCGCTGGTACCTGCGGATGTGTAAAAGAATAAACCGATGTATAGTGACCATAAGTCCTATTATGTAGATCATGTCCATCCCCGAGATGGTCCCCCGCCCATTGGGAAGGGCTGGATGGCTGTTCCATAATAAGCGCAGGCTGGAGTCGTATGAGGACACAGAAGCAGAGCAAACTTGAGAATAACTGAATTGGGGGTGAGGAGAGATGTTTATGGTCTGAAATCGGTTGAAGAAACCCATATTTATATCCATATACCAGGTTCCAGGTCGAAGTTGTCCAGGTATTGTTGTGACCTCCATCCCGCCCATCGTCCAGTATGCTCCACCTCGAGAAGAGGATATTTTGGAATCAGCCAATCAGAGACTGCCTCTAGAAGGTTGAAAACTGGGTCAAGCAAGCAATCAGCCGAGTCCGTATTAGCAGTCCCTCAGTGGCAGACGTGCAGAACTGGGCAAAACGAAAGGATACAATACGGGTAGCCTGCACGTATCTTGGGTGGTGCAAGGCTGCGGCAGTGGTGCCCTTTCAGACTGGGAGTGATTGTGCCTTGTGCTTACGTCTCTCCTCCCATTAAGTGGTGAAGCCTCCCAATCTTTGTCTTCCTCTTCTTCGTAAGTCTCCCAGGCGTTTCAACCTTGTCAATATCCCCGACAAATCACGCAAAACATGGATGACTCAGTATGGGAGTTATACAAGCCAGAGCTTCACCGGCTCTACATTCAACAGAACAAGATCTTGTCGTATGTCAGGGAGTACATGGCATCCATGTACGGCTTTGACGAGACGTAAGCCTGGCCATCACTCCTCGTCAATCCCGGTCCACACTCACCATGAAACAGAACGGCTCAGTACACGAAGCACTTTAGGAAATGGGGGTTCCAAAAGAACCAAAAGCTCTCCGAGCAGGAGGGCATTTTTATCGGGAAACGCATGGACAAACGGAAACGGGAGTTTGAAAAGAAGAGTGAGGTACACATTAACGGCATTGAGTATGCGCCGCGCAAGCTCCAGAAGGCAATATATGGTAAAGCCTATGTGCCGACAATGCAGAGCCATGGCTTCCCTGGAGGTAGGTTTGGCTCCTGGAATTTCCAATTAATATAGCTGCTAAAGAAGGTGCGCCCCAGCTCCGTCGCCAGATACCCCCGAGGGCATCGTTGTCTGTACCCCGGCAACACCCAGCATGCAGCTTGATTGGAATCTGGCTCTCCCATGGCTGCGGTTTTCAAAGCTCTTGCGGACAGAACAGACCGAAGGTATATTACTACTACCATTCACCATGCTCGGCAATTCGTCAGTCCCTGCTAACAGTTGTTAAGTCTCGTCTCCAGCTCAACAGCCGTCGCCGACCTCCACCTTGGCTGTAGCCTCTCCCCGAGAACCTAATGCTATATCACACACCGTGAAATACCAAGTGGTAGATCGTTTGAGATACCTTGTTCCCTGGGACCGGCTGTCTCACCCCATTGGTGTGAACAGCAGCTCGCGAACCGCTACCGGCCTGCGCATTCTAATGCCCGAAGAGTCCGAGGGCCAACTCCACGCTTTGGCGATGCGATTCTCCGAATCCAAGCAGTCCACAACTGATAGCCTGGGCCTGGAGATGTTTTTGCTATCCAATAACCTGGTTTCACACGGGCCAGACGGGAAAACATTCGATAGCATGAGATCTCATGATAAGCGGGTCATGGAGATCTTGCGAGTATCCGGATGGAATACCGTCGCGCAACTTCAAATCCTGCTATCAGCTAAGGAGCCAACAGCCGGCGCCATAGCAGAGAAGATTTTTGCTAGTGCCTTGCGAATTCTAGACGAAGACGTCGTTGAAATGATGCTTGAGGCTGGTATGAGCCCCGATGGCTGTATCGACACTGTGGACAATGGCTCTCTTACGCCGCTACAATTTCTTGCCACCCTTGGTGGCATTTACACGGAGCTTATTGAAGTTTTTATATCCCGCGGTGCAGACCTCAACAAATCATACAACGACATTTCAGCCCTTGAATATGCTGTTGATTTTGATAATACGGTCGTGATTGAGGTCTTGCTTTCCCGAGGTGCTCGTGTTACACCATCGTGTCTCGCTGCTGCTGCAAGGAACATTCAGGATTTAAGCCGTTTCCAGAGGTTTCTAGGCCCCGATACAGATGTAAACGAACGGAGCGGGTGGCAGGGACCCAGTCCGCTAGCCCAGGCTGTGTCGTCAGGAAGCATTGAGATCATAAACCTCCTACTTACTAGGGGGGCCGATGTTAACGCATTCCATGAGATTGATTTCAATCACGACGTGGGATTCACTACGGTACTTGGAATTGCAGTGCAGTCAGGGAAGCTGGAAATCATTGAAGCTCTGCTACACGCTTGTCCGGACGTCAACCCCGAGATAGAAGACGGGCTGCCCTATGTTTCGCCGCTTGCCATAGCTGCGTCCACTGCTAAGGGATGGCCTGGGGCTGTTACCCTTCTTCTCCAAGCGGGAGTTGACATTTCTATTGCCGATGGCTGTAGCGAGCGGACCCTATTAGAACTTGCTAGTCGGAATACCAAGAATATTGGCGTTTTCGAGCTGTTGGTGGGGTACGGCGCAATGATAGACAGGCCACTGTCTGAGAAAGAACATGCTACGTCTGCCCTGCTTTCTGCTGTGAAAGCCGGTGCTACAGAGCTGGTCAGTTTGCTCATTAGTATGGGAGCGCGGCTCAACGATGTGTACAGCACCCCCCCTGGAACGGCACTTGGGGCAGCCATTGAAAAGGGAGATCTGGATCTTATTCAGATGTTGCAGGTTGCAGGAGCTGTTTCGATTAGCCCAAAGCTTAGACGCATCACCAATTTAGAAACTGCTGAGTATCTAGACGAAATCGGGCTGCTTCAAGGTATTCTGGATATATCCGGAGCCGAGATCCTGAAAGCTGCACTATTAGCAAAAGACAACAATCTGGCACAGAGACTGCTCTATCGTATTGTTGAGTTTAACACCCTCGGCGCAGAGGCGACGGACTATAACGGCCGTATATCCCAGAAGACGCCGCTGCAGACCGCAATTACCACGAAGCGTCTCCCTGTTGCATACACCATCCTCGAACGGGGGGCAACAGTCGTCGATTGTGACCTTGCAGTCGCGGTGCAATATACTGTTAAGTACAACGATACTGAATTGTTAAGGCGTCTACTCACGAGGTTCCAAGGGAGCGCTCCAACCGCAATGGCTGAAGCAATCCTATCAGACAGGCCGGACCTCCTTCAGCTCCTCCTCGCCGCGGGTCTGGATGCAACGGGGCAGCCACAGAAATTTCGTTGTCAATCGGAGGTGTCTGAAGATAGCGACATCTACTTTGACCCCCCGGAGTCAGTTCTAGAAATACTATCCCAGTCGAACAACAGGCCAATGCTGGAAACAATTCTGCACAGCTGCCCCTGGAGTCCAAGTTTAGTAGGACGTGCTTTAACTTTATCAATCATCTCTAGCCACATCGAACTAGCGACATACCTGTTAAGCTGGCATGTGGACGTAAACCAAGAGATCACAATTTACCATCCGGAAGTGGAGGACGAAGACGGAAAGCCCATACCAGGGTATAAGATAGTGGTTACTCCCTTGCAAATTGCAGTGAGGGACCAGCATGTCCATGTTGTAGAACAAATGTTGGGTACACACCCCGCTATCGACATCAACTATTTGGGAGCAGGCGAAAACCGTCGCACAGCCCTACAGCATGCCGTGGAGAATGGAAACATGGAGTTGGTCAACTTACTTCTTCATCATGGAGCCAATATAAATTCCACTCCCGCAAGAGACGGAGGGGCAACTGCACTCCAAATTGCATCAATCCGCGGATACCTGGGGATCGCGCGAAGGCTTATCGAGCTGGGCGCCGAGATCAATGCTGCCCCTGCAAGGGTGAATGGGAGAACGGCCCTTGAGGGAGCGGCAGAACACGGCCGGATTGATATGATCCAGATGCTCCTCCTAGGAGGGGCCTCAGTCACTGGTGATGATGGGCAGCGCCAATACCGCCGCGCGATTGAGTTTGCAGAGAGGAATGGGCATAATGCAGCTGCGCGACTGTTGATCTCTTTCGAGCCTCGGCAGGAGGAAATGGGGCCTGATTCAGGCGATGGTGTTGATGGTATAAAAAGTGCTGATTGGGGCTGTTAAACTGGCAGATAGGGTTGTCGGTAGGTATGACAAGCACGCCAACTAATTTACACCATACAACCTCACCATTCCTCGTCACCTTGAGAGTAGCCTTTTCTATTTTGATAGTCCGAGGGACCTGGCTATGCGAATCTGTAATGTGGGCCTTTTGTAGGCGAGATGGAATTGGTCGGTGGTGGCATTTGCGGCTGGAATAAAGCCAAATACCCGACAATGTCTCCGCAACCAGGAAATCCAGTACATTGTTACTGATAACATAACCTTATGGCAATCTACAATTAGCAGACAAGACAAATAACTCGTCCCTTGTTGCTTCCCTCCAGAATGGTGGACCCTTGCGAAATTCCGGTCCTTGTAGGTGTCGGCGACATTAAGGATCCCTCGCTCACAGTGGAGGATGCTAAGAACAGACAGATTCTGGTAGCCAATATGGTCCCGGCTACCCAATAAGAACAATTAGCAGGAGGAACCGGATCATTGAAGTCCCAGCTCTGGATCCCCGGTGTATATCATGTCAAGGGAGACACTGCCGCATCCCCACCACGCAGCGGGTGACTGCGGCAACAATATGCTAGAATGACATCAAGGAAAAGAACCTACATTCTACACCGGTGTAGTTTCAGTGTCTGGATCGGCGTATTAGGCTTCTCTGGGTCCATAATAAAATCTTGAAAAAGTGGCGACGATGACGTACCGAACCGAAAATTCCGAGTCTGCTTCGGGATGCCGACCACGATTTGCAAAAGCATGTTGTGACGATTTTCTGCATCAACTTCGCCAGATCTTATCTTTCCTTCGTGTCTTCCCCTTTGTGCGTTACAATATATCAGCACACCATAATGGACGGCGAACAACCCCAGAACGCCAGTGGAGCTATGGCCGGGAACCAGAGCCGGACGACGCGATTATACAACAAGTATGTGGCCTTCACTCAGTCGCGCGATCAGGCTAACAATGCCATAGAATCAAAGGCCTGTTCAATCAGGACATCTCCGAGGAGTTGCGTGCCAGCACCGATACCGAAATCCACACCTGGAACGGCAAAGACGATCCTGACAACCCGTATGTCTGTTGTATACCAAAGCAGCTTCCTTGCTAATATATTGCAGCTTCAACTGGAGCCCAACATATAAATGGGTATTGACGGTCACCGTCTGCTTCATGTATGTCCCAGCGGAGATTAACTGTTGCCCATACTAACTCGTATAGTTCTATCTTGACTGGTCTCCCAGCAGGAACATACGGCTCTGGCAATAACTGGATGGAAGGGCAGTTCCATGTCCAGAACAGCCCTTTTCCCAACCTCTACTGGGCGACAACTTCGTGGAACATGGGCGCTGCCTTCTGGCCGCTCATCTTCGTCCCCCTTACCGAGTCGTCTGGTCGCATGCCAGGGTATTTTGTGGCATATATCATCTTGATCGCGACAATGTTTGGCTCTGCTTTTGCGAACAACTTTGCGACGATTCTTGTAACACGGTTCTTTGGGGGTGGTGCCTCGTCCGTCTCGATCAATATCGTCGGAGGAAGCATCAGCGATGTCTGGTACGGCGATAAGGCTCGCAGTCTGCCAATGTCTCTGTTTGGTTTTACCAGTGTTGTAGGAATTGCACTTGGCCCTTTTATCGGCTCAGCCATTGTGCAGATTCCCAAGGTCGACCCCTGGCGCTGGTGAGTTTCTCAGCTTGTCTCTCGCTGGGCCCGTCTGACATATTGTATAGGATCTTCTACATCCAGATCATCTACAACGCCGGTCTCCTCCCCATCTTCTGGCTCATCCTCCGTGAAACCCGCGCCGATGTCATCCTGCGAAAGCGCGCTCGCAAGATCCGCAAGGAAACAGGCCGTCATGTCTACGCCCAAGCAGAGATCAACTCGCCCAGCACTCTACGCCTGCTCCAGATTTCATTCAAGCGCCCAACCAAGATGTTGCTGACGGAGCCTGTTGTGATTTTCTTCACCTTGTGGATCAGCTTCGCCTGGGGAATCCTGTACTTGTTCTTCTCCAGCGTGGTGCAGACCTTCTCGGCCAACTATAACTGGAGCATCATGGCTACCGGCCTTGTCCAGCTGGCCATCTCTGTCGGGGCCGTGATTGGGACAGCAGTAAATCCGCTGCAAGATTTGTTATACCTTCGCTCTTCGCAGCGCAACAAGGAGAAGCCCGGAAAGCCGATCCCCGAGGCGCGTCTCTATACCTCAATTCCCGGTAGTCTCCTGTTCGCCGCTGGTCTCTTCTGGTATGGATGGGCCAGTATGCCCGATGTCCATTGGATTGTGCCTGCAATAGGTATCACCGTGACAGGTCTCGGCATTTACTCTATTTACATGGCTGTGATCAACTACCTTACTGACGCCTATGAACGATATGCGGCCTCTGCCCTGTCTGCGGCCTCTTTGGGACGGAATTCCTTTGGTGCCTTCCTTCCTCTGGCGTCGCCTCAGCTGTTTAGCAACCTTGGCTACGGATGGGCGGGTACGTTACTGGGTTTCATTGGCCTTGCCTTGTCAGCGGTGCCGGTGGTGCTGGTGCTCAAGGGACCTTCCATCCGTCGGCGCAGTCCGTTCATGCGAGAGGCAATGTGGGATTCAGATGAGTCGGAGGAGAAGCAGGAAGAGGCGCATACTGCCTAATTCTTGGGGTAAAATGTTGAATAGTCAGGGTAAATTCAAGGCAGCCCTTCAAACACTCTTAGACTGGGCTTAAGCATCCTAGCCTGTGATAAAGCATTAGCATCATGCATAAAATCATTTTTACCTATTCAGCCTATTTGCCGGGGCGTAATGGTAAGCCACAGGAGACTCGGTGGAGATCCTCATTACAGTATAGTGCCACTTGCTATTACGGTGCCATGCATTATTTTAGTTTATCTCTTGAGACCAATCCTCCATCTACTTAGATGTTCCAGCCTCTTGAAGCCCAGGGCCGACGGGCATAGCAACCCCAACCTTCCACTACTAACCCCGAACTCTATGCACGCTACCAGCAGGGGAGTTAGCTGGGCTCGATATCTATGGCACTAAATGGTTGTTATTACTCAATGACTAACCCGAGAAGCGCATGATAATAACAACAGGCGTGGGGTAGTCGTGACATCACCCGAAAGGTACACGCAATATACGTACATACATGGACCGAACAATCATTTATTTCATTACTAGTCAACTCAGACTTATACATGACAGGATTCTAAATTGGCAACACTATGGATCGTTTAGCTATTGCGCGAGGCCCGGAAGATGCTGCAGACGTCTCGGACAACCAAAAGCTGTTAGATCTGGCGGAAGACACGGTTGATATCAACGCAGAGAGTAATATGACTACAGACGCTGGTGCCTCTATTCTACCTAAGCGGCAGAGAAATTACGAAAGATCAAGCCACATAGTGGTGCCTGTTGATGCTGTAGAAAAGGTGTGTCATTCCGGTTCAAGTCGAGGCATCCGCCCACTGAATACGCTGTAGATTCAACATTTCAATGGCGAGCGAATACCAGAAAGAGCAGTATATGCCCGTGGGACGGGTGCTTTTGGGAATTTTCGACTCATTCAGAGTGCTGAGGATGTCACGATGGCTGGCATCCTATGCGACATGTCACGGACTACGCCGGTCTTCGCTCGTTTCTCCAATCTGACCGGATCTGCAGGATCCTCTGATACCTGTCGAGATGTGCGGGGATTTGCCGTCAAGATGTATACCACCGAGGGCAACTGGGATATGCTGTGCCAGAATATCCCTGTTTCTCCTGTCCGAGATGGCGACGATTTCTCTGATTTCAGTGAGTTCAACGCTCCCGGACTTGATGCTTCATGTCTAAAGACAACAGTCCATAGCATAAAGCCGGAGCCTCATACGGGACTATCGTATGGGCATCTGGGACACAATAACTTTTGGGACTTTGTTACTTTGCACCCGGAATCTGTTCATATGGCACTATGGCTGATGTCCGACCACGGCATACCGCGGTCATACCGTATGATGAAAGGGTTCGGAGTGCATACGTTTACGACGGTTAACAAGCAGGCTCAACGTCATTATGTTCGGTTTCAGTGGATTCCTACGCTAGGAACTAGATTTCTGCACCCTGACGAGGCAGTGAAGCTGGCTGGCCATGACCCTGACTATTACCGCCGCGACCTCCGAGTGTCTATTGCCAACAAATGCTATCCTAAGTGGAATCTGGCCATCCAGGCTATTCCAGAGACCGAGGCCGGGGATATGGAATTCGACATTTTTGATCCTACTCGGGTTTGGCCAGAGGACAGAGTACCCCTTCGCATCATAGGGGTTGTGGAGTTGAACCATAATGTCGACGAGATGTTCTCGCAGGTTGAACAGGCGGCGTTCCGTCCAACAAATCTGGTGCCTGGGATGGGGATATCGCCTGAACCTCTGCTCCAGTATCGGGCACTGGCCTACGCTGATGCCCAGGCCAGGCGCGTGGGTAGCAACGTCGCTGAACTTCCGGTCAACCGTCCGTGCTGTCCTGTTCTGAACCACAATCGAGACGGCGAGATGCGGCTTCGTATTACTAGAGGGAGTGTGAACTACTGGCCTAATAGATTCTGGGCTTGTCCCCCGGATTCTAATTCTCTGCCGACATCAAGAGAAAGCACAGGGCCGAAGCTCAGAGACCACCATACGGAAACTCCCACGGACAATAGATTGGATTCGGATCAATTGAAGTCGTTTATTAACTCGCTTGACGATATAGAAAGGAAGCATATTACTGCCAGTTTGACCCTCAGCCTAGGATATTGCGATGACCCAACAGTCCCAGAACGCTTTTTGAATCAACAAATGGTCAAAATTGATCAGGACATTGCCCGGTGTATAGCTGAAGCCCTAGGAGTGGAATTACAAAATATACACCGACCAGCGGAAGCACAGGAGCACCAGACAGCTCATCTGAAGACTCTCCCATCAGTCATAAATAACCACAGCAGGAGCTTGAGGGTTGCGGTTTTCGTTGACAACGGATATGACAAGGATGACCTCGAAGCAGGAATCTCATCTCTTCAAGCAGCTGGATGCTTCACGTACGTCATCAGCTCAACTCCAGCAAAGGTATTCCACGCCGGAGCAGATCCCATTCATTCGACAGGCCTAAGGCCAGACCATTCGTTTCTGACACGACAGTCTACCGAGTTTGACGGACTTTTCGTTCCTGGGGGCTTGCATATCTACGAGCTGGCCCGTAAGCCTTCTGTGCGGTCCTGGGTATCGGAGACGTTCTGGCATTTCAAACCAATCGGCATCACTGGAAATGCTGTGAAATTGGTCAGGGATGCTCTTTCCACAGTGCCCGACATTGAGCTGGCTACAGACGATACGACAACAGTCGACTGGTATGGGATTGTCTCTACCATTGAGAAGGTTCGGCCGTATTCGGTGCTGGATGTTGCAGCGTCTCATCCGAGGTCAGACTTTGTATGCCTGTTTCATAATCGAATCTGCGAGCGATCAATCCGGCAGCGTGAAAGGAAATTTGGGTATTTGCTTTAGCTTTGGACAGCTTTGCCTGAAGCATTCAGGCTACGCGCTCTCTGTTACCCCCAGCAGCCACTCTTGGTCAGATGCGCCGTTTTTTTCCCACCTGTCTGGTAACTCCGAAATATCGAACATGCCGGGTGTCGCCGATGTGGCAGTCTCAAGAGCGCTGGTGAATATATTCAGAATAGCCTGTAGGTCTGGCTTTTCCAGCTCTGATTCAGGAGCATCCGTGGCATTTTCTTGGAATATCTCCCTCCACATTTGACTCGTCGCCGGAACAAGGTCAATAGCCATATCAGCCTTGCTGCTATCTGTTTCGGCCTTTGCCTGGACATCCCGGCCGGGTGGAAACACTGTTACGATGACCGTTGACGTTTTGTCGTCGTCAATTTGTGCATTACTGGCCCACGAGGAAACAAACTGATCCGTGCCCAAAATGGAATCCGGCTGCAGGATTGCAGCGATTAAATGCTGTAGAGTGCTATCTTTGCCCATAGAAATTCGCACCTGTAATGGCTCTCGTGAATGTTGTAGTTGATTGCCCAGGTCGCTCAGTCGCAAGAGCACACCCCAGGCCAGCAATGCAGGCGTAGGCAGGTCGGCAGCCCACAGCATGCCGATATCTGGCGGTTTGAATGCGATATCATCACCGTCTGCAAGCACGTACCCAGCTGCCGCTCCTGGTTGTCCAATTCTGACGATCCCGATAACTTCATCACCAACCTTGAACTTGGGTCCGGACGCGCTCCAGTGATCTCTTGTCGGGGTCGCAACAACAGATCCACAGAAGCTTAGCCCTGGAGTGCGTCCAGAGACACAATGTGGCGTAGCTGAACTGTAATAACGGCGTTCGTAGGGTGAGATGGACAAGGTGTGGACGCGAATCAGAAACTTCGCCGCCGAAATCCTGGGGGTTTGTGTGGATGTATAGGACAGGTGGGACGGTGCTTTGAATACGCACGCCACCATTGAATCCGGGATGCGAAGCTGGTCATCCATTATTCACTCTGTGTTTGTCTTGTCGAGGTTGGACTGATATATCTGATATATGATGATATGGGAGTTCCCGCTTATAAAACAGCTTGGTGGCGTCATAGACTGGACATGGCGTTTACGTGCGCAGCATCCTACAACTACTTATTTCACGGCAGAAAAGGTCAAAGTATAGATGAATAAAATCCGACCGGCCTGTTCAGCGTGGATCACCCTATTGTAACCGCAGGGGCAGTCTTCTATCCAAAGCCCCTGTCAGACCAAATCCAGTAATTCCCCGGCGGTCTCAAAGTGTCACCTTTCGGGCCTCAAAGTGTCAGTTTTTCTGGCCAATCCTGGATATTAGAAAGACGCCAAAGTACAAGCCAGTCTGCTAATGTGACAGCTGTTTCAACCTCAAACACTTGTCCAGCCAAATGGAAATGATCTTCATCTAGCGCAGACGCAGGTATATTAACCGATATATTAGCCCGAAGGTGGCAGGCTAAATAACCAGGCAGACCCCTTGAATCTGAGATCGAAAGGTAAACGCCATCATGCATATCCACGCGCTCTCTCTTGCTTTGCTCTCTACAGGAGTCCTGTGCCGGTCACCATTGCCAGAAAAGCCTAAGCTGGAGCGACGGGCAACAACCGAGATTCCATCCGACTCTTTTAACGATCTCGACACGTACTGGAACAATCTGTATCCCTGGGGAGATACACACAATGGAGGCGCTCGCATGGACTCCGACCATGTCAGTGTTAGCGATGGCGTTCTCACGCTGACTGCAGAGCCTGTGTCCGGCGAGGAGGATCCCATCCATTACCTCTCTGGAACTATCCATGCCAAATCAACCTTTACAGTGGAGGCTGGAGGTGGATACGACGTGAACGCTGAGTTCATCGCGCCTGTAACCACGGGAACATGGCCAGCATTTTGGCTGAATGCTGCAAGTGGATGGCCCCCGGAGATCGATGTCGCCGAGTGGAAGGGCTCTGGCAAGATCTCGTTCAACACGTTCAACACGTCCGACGAGGTGACGGCCCTGGATGTCGACTATCCGAACCCAGACGACTGGCATTCTGTCAAGGCTGAGCTTCGTGATGAGAATGGAGCTGATATCAGTGTGAGCTTCTACCTGGATGGAGAGCTGGTAACGACTCAGTACGCCAGGGACTATGTTGGCCAGGGGCTGCGACTGTAGGTTAACCTTTAAACAATGAGTCTATCTCCCTGACAGCTTCTAGTATCATCGATTACCAGACTGAGGGATCTTCTGGTACTCCGGGGCCTACAGAGAGTATGTTCCCTGCCCGGTTTGCCGATATGTATACTGACAGGCGCAGCGACCACTTTCCAGATTCGAAATGTCGAGGTCATCAGCCAGAATCCGTGAATGGCTGTGAAAGGGATATTGGATTGAGTCATTTGGTTGTGGTCACTCACTACATATTAAGGAACGATAGGGGTCGTGGTGGTGAGATTGTAGTTTGCAATTATACACAACTTGAATTATCTATAAATTAACTTCATTCAGCTGGCAATTCTAATCAAACACGTCCATCACATAGCGGACATTCCTCTGTGCCTCCATCCATTTTTCAGCACTGTCCACCCCCAAACCACTGCTCTCCTCTCCCTCACTCTCCCTTCTCGCCATTTCCTCCCTGAATATCTCCAGGATAGACTCCTTGACAGAATCAGCAACCCCCCGAGAACCACAGACAAATACCTTTGCCCCGTTCTCCCACATCTTCACAACATCCTGTCTGTCATGCCAGATCCGATCGTTGACATGCGTGCAGCCCTCGCTGCTATCCGTTGCCCGACTAAACGCCCACCGGACGTCAACAACACCCTGTTCTTGCCACTCTTCCAACTGCGCCCGGTACAGATCGTCCTTTCCAGGTTCACGACAACCAAAGAATAACAGCGCGGGCGCAAGTTTCTGACCCTGCTTGACTAGGGCTGCGCGCTCCTGCAAAAAGCCGCGGAAGGGCGCAATGCCTGTTCCGGCTGCGATGCAGATCATCGGGGTCGTCTCTGGTTCCTCGGGCATGCTGAATCCCGCGGCAGATTTGCGGACTGTTACTTGGAGGATGTCGCCTGCGTGCAGGGAGTCGAGGTATGAGGTGGCGACGCCTAGGTGGCGGTGTCCATCCTCGCGCGACCGCGACGGCGCGTCTAGGACTGAGATGCTGATTGTGGCGTGATTCGGGTTCCATAGAGGTGATGAGGAGATTGAACTATTCATGTCTGGTTAGAGTGGTTCAACGAGGGGATGGGAGGGACTGACTATTGTCGCATTCGCATGGACGGCAGCATTAGCAGGAAGGCTCCTAGAGGTAGATTGATTGCTGGGTATTTCTCGAGAATATCCAGGACTGAGACGCCCTTATTCAGGATCTCGTCTGTATATGTCTCGCTAGCAAATTTTCTAAGTGTTGTCTGTGTATCGGCGTCTGTGCTCGCGTCGGCCATGACTCGCAGGTCCTGCAGGTTCATCGATTAGATATGATATAGAATGCATGGTTATTTGACTTACCTTGCGAGTAGCAGGCTGCGACAGCTCGACATAAGTGCTCAAGATATCGTTGGCTGCCACCGGCCCATCAGTGGGCAAGGCAGTTGTTGGCCCTGAAGCTGCAATCTTGATCTGTGCATCCCAGGACAGCTTGAAATGGCGCATTGCCCGGCGAACGGTCTCTGCAGGATTAATGGGCAGGATTGCAAGATAGTCGCCTGCTGTATAGGTCAGGCCCTCTGGAAGGCGGATCTCCAGGTGCTTCTTGCGACGCTCTTGTTCGGCTTCGCTTGTTAACAGCTTCGTCTCCACGACCATGGCCTCGCCGACATCCTGGCGCAGGGCCTGGGTTCTTGAGTTGGAAACAGTCACCTCTACACTCGCCGCAGGGCTAGACGATGACTTCTGCAGTGCGTCGCCTCCGTTCTGTGCGACAAGCTGGGGCCACAGCGAGTTGTCAGCCCATGTCTCGAAGGTTGAGAACATCTCATCAGAAGATGCATCGGTGAGGCCTAGTTCGGCCAGACGCTTGCCTCCTAGCTTCTCCATGGTGCCGTCCACGAGTTTCGGAATGCGGTGGAATGTAGAGGCCCATTCCTTGTTACCGCAGCCGAATAGGGCAAAGGAGACGTCCTTGAGCGGTGTTTCATTCTGATCGAGACCTTCCAGCCAAGACACAAATTGCTTTGCATTATCAGGGGGTTGCCCTTCATATGAAGACGTAACGATAACGACAGGTTGACCCTTTGGGAGGGCAGCACGGCCGTTGTCGAGGCCATCGAACTGGGTGACCTGGAAGCCCTTGCCAGGAGCATCGGCTGCAAGTCGTCGCGCCAGCGTTTCACATGTTCCGCTGTTCGAGCCATAAAGAATAGTCAATGGAACACCGGTAGCGGGCTGTCCGTCAGCCTGGGAGGCTGCGTTGCTTTGCGTCGCTGCGGTCGCAAGGCCTGCCAGTCGACGCTCCAGAGTCGTCGGCGTCAAGCCATGGCGTAACTTTGCCTTCATGTACAAGTCTTTCGGCTTGATGGTCAGGGTCTGCTTGTACTCCAGATTATAGTTTGAATCCATCGAGAAATCGAAATTTTGGAGAAGCATGGCCATGACTAGGAGTGCCTCTTGCCAGGCGAAGGGACGGCCAATGCAGGCTCGCATACCATTACCAAAAGGCTTCCATGCGTTGGGATATTGTTTATGGCGCGCGTTGAAAAGTTCATCGGACATTCGCTCGGGTTTGAAGTCGGCCGCGTCGTCGCCATAGATCTCGGGGTCCAGCTGTGATTTGGCAAGTAGGTTGACAATAGTCTCTCCAGCCTTGACGGGGTATTTCCCTCCGAGCAGAGTATCCTCGAAAGCCTCGACGGTGAAGAGCGGAATTGTCGCATTGAGACGCAGGGTCTCGCGGAGGACGCTGTTGATGTAGGGCAGCTTCGACAAGTGCGATACTTCAATAACGCCTTGTCCGACCACCTCGTCGACCTCTTGCTGGGCCTTGCGGTACGTTTCTGGGTGGGTGAGCAGTTGGTAGAAGACAAAGGAGAGAAGGCCAGAGGTGGTTTCGTGGCCTGCAATAAGGAAAGTGATGAGATTATCCATGATGCTCTCGTCGGTCATCTTCAGCCCAGTTTTCGAGTCAATCCCTCGCAGCATGGCGTCCAGCAGATCATTGCGATCGCTGTTGCCGGCCTTGCGAGCCTCGAGCACATGCAGGGCTGTATCTCGAAGCACAGCAATGTCGGCCTGGAACTTTTGGTCGCGCCCGCGGTAGAAAGCTGCTGGCAGAGGGAGGCGCCGTGACTTCTCGCCGGCCTCTGTCAGGAAGTCGCCCATGGCCTCGATAAAGGGGTGCAGCACAGGCGAGTAGTAGCTGTTGAACCGGTATCCCATGGAGCACAGGGCTAGGGTATCCAGGGTCAGCCGGGTGAAGTCGTCGGTGACCATGATGGACTCGTCAGGCCCGTATCTCGCCCACTTCAGCGCCAACTGGCTGGCGATGTCGTGCATCTCGTCGAACATGCCGCGGATGGAGAGAGGCCCAAAGGCAGGCATCAGCACGCGGTGGGCGATTTCCCAGTTGACCTCGCCCATTCTTGCCTATGCAGCTGTCAGTCCTTGCTGTTTGCAGAGTGAGTTGTCGCATTTCATACGGTGAATAGCCCATCGTGAACTCCGTCTCGAACGTGCTGCCACGGTTAGCATTCTGTATACGCGAGACGACATTTTATCGTGCTCACCAACAAGGCCGAGTTGACCGACTTTTTAAACCGTTTCTCGTCGCAGGTCTCGTCGACCAGCGCATGGGTTGAGACGATGACGACCGACCGCCCGGGGAAGCGCAGTCGATAGATCTCGCCCAGCTCGTCAGCCAGACTGACCATCGATCCCAGCGGGAATTCCTGGTCGATGGCGCCGATGTTGCCAAGCAGTGGCAGGCCACTGGGTTCTGGAATTTCCGCCATGGTTATTGTGTGGACGAGACTGAACTGGAATCCGGGACGGCCTGTTTAAGTATACGGGTGCGCGTCGGGCGCATAAGCCATGCCACCCAGTAATGCAGGCCTTGGATGCACCGGCGAAAACCGAGACAGTGGAGCCGAATGAAAATTGATAAAAATAGTCGAATAGAAACGATGAAATAATTATGCGCCAGGACCTTTGACCAGAACTGGACGCACACCGGTTGCTGGGCCGAGGCTCGTACGAACCTGTTGAATTCCTTAGTTGACGGCGAGTCCGAAGGCAACAGTATCAAGCAATGCGAACGAATAAGAATGGCGTATAGCGAATAAGCAAGGAATAACTAATTGTAATCATCTGGATAGTCAGCGAAATAAGAGAATCAGTGGCCCCCGATCGCGTTCTTGGCTGCTGTCATTCCTGTTGTTGTGCTCTGCCTAACCCGATCCAGCTGCCACTAGTCTGCATTGGGTTGTGCCTCGGCTTGAAATGAGATTATGTCATCTTGTTGGGAAGACACCTCAGGCAGCCAAGTCTCCAGAGTAAACAGTCAATTCTGCAGTGTATCTGGACTGGCCGTAGTACGGAGTGCTCAAATACTTATTGTCACTTGGTTCATAATCTCAGAGTGTGCTGTGCGAAGGGTAAAGATTGTTCGTTGTCAAATGTCCGGATTCTCTCAATGTGTAATTAGATGATCACCAATATATATAATCAATTCCGGTCTACGAGGACTATGGACACTGGTCACCTTCTACAGAGCAACTCCCAATACAAAGCATAAACCGCATAAGCTTGATACTGGCTATTAGTCTCTATTCTAGCCCAACTCTACTGAAGACATCAACTGATCGTCCGTAATCAATTTGACACGGAGCCCGTGGATGTCTCGATGACACGAAACAAGCTGATTAGCCTGTTTAGCTTACCCCACAGACTTACCGGTAATTGCATCCGATTGGCCGTCTTGAAAGGGGTTAGACGGTCAACAGTTTGCTGCCGTTTCAGCCTGGTAAACAAGCCTAGTCCCAGGCTCATTCTATCAACATCTAACAGGAGGCCACCGTTTCAATGTCGGCTGGCGGCTAAAGTCGAGACCATGTCTGGTGCTGTCAAGGACACTATAAAACTGTCACTCTTCCCAGACGGTTCGGGCCGCAAGCAAGTTCAGGTTTGATCACGTCTACTCGAATATGTATTGGAAAGCATCCACTCTTCTTCTACTCGGTCAAGCCCTCGCCGCAGAGGCAAAGGCAGACAAGCGCCAGAGCTGTCCCGAGATCCATGTATTCGGTGCTCGCGAGACGACTGTCTCTCCTGGCTTTGGCTCCTCCGCCACTGTTGTCGATGCTATCCTGAGCGCCTATTCCGGTGCCACTTCGGAGGCCATTGATTACCCTGCTTGCGGGGGTCAGGCCTCCTGTGGCGGCTCCAGCTACGGCGAGTCTGTGGCTGCTGGTATCGATGCAGTAGCGTCGGCCGTGAATTCGTTCAACACGCAGTGTCCAGACACTAAACTCGTGCTCGTTGGATACTCGCAGGTAAGTGTTTTGACCACGTTGCCATATTAGTCTAATAATGAATTACCCAGGGTGGCGAGATCTTTGATGCCGCTCTTTGCGGCGGCGGAGTGCCTAACCAGGGTATTTCGAATACAGAAGTCCGCATCTCCTCGTCTGCTGTCGAGATGGTCAAAGCAGCTATTTTCATGGGCGACCCGCTGTTCGTGGCTGGCCTGCCATACAGTGTCGGCACCTGTGCTGCTGGCGGGGTGCGTCTTCTCATCCAGTTCTGGTATAGTTGCTAACAGATGACAGTTTGATGCCCGTCCGTCTGGTTTTAGCTGCCCTTCAGCAAACAAAATCCAGTCGTACTGTGACTCTTCGGACCCCTACTGCTGTAATGGAAGTGACGATGCGACGCATAACGGTTACGGCCAAGAGTATGGACAAGATGCGCTCCAGTTCGTGCAG
The DNA here is from genome assembly GCF_016861865.1 of Aspergillus puulaauensis. Taxonomy (NCBI): domain Eukaryota; kingdom Fungi; phylum Ascomycota; class Eurotiomycetes; order Eurotiales; family Aspergillaceae; genus Aspergillus; species Aspergillus puulaauensis. The sequence goes on along the minus strand of NC_054860.1, from coordinate 155,163 downwards.
GGTCTGCTGTGATGGCTGAGCAGCCACCAAATGCTCTGGATTGGATAGTGACGGATAACTTAAGGGGTCTGATCAATATGTTCAGACTGCAGCTGCTAAAATACTCATTTATGTATTGAAATGACGTATTGAACGTATAAATGCCAGTTAAAGTATCATTACCATATCATGTTATATCTGGTGCAGTCAGTTGTGTCAGATCAGCAGCCAGAACACCCAAGATATTAAGGCTATTGATATGAAGCTCGTCGACACCGCAGATGAGAATATCAAGATGAGTCGTGATCTAGGACATCTAGCACCACAATCTGGAGACTTGTATGTTAGAGCCGTAGTAACGAGCGTTTAACTCAGGAATACCTATACTACGTGATATTTGTCTATTAACTACCTATAGTAGGAATCGATGACCCCGTCCAGTATTGAGTGCGCAAACATGAAAAGTTCTAATTGTTATCTATTCACAAGAAATCCAATCCTGATATAAGTTAGCTATTGCCCTTTATCAACGACTTGTGCTGACCTACTGGAATAAGAAGTCTAAGGAACTAGTCCATATGAGACAAGCGAATGCCATTAAAGCTGGGATGGCATGAACGAGCCATACTCAGCAGAGGCCGGGGGGTCATGCTCGGCGATTCTCTCCTCCCTCTTCTCGTTATTGTTGAGGATCCCATATTCGGCTGCCTTTGCCTCGAGCTCCTCGTCGGAAAGATAAGGCAGCTCTTTGGCGGCACGAACATAGCTGATATTCTCTCTGTATCCCTTGGCGAAAATCAAGTCGATGGCTTCAAGGCTTCGTCCGGAGGTCTCGGGGTAGAAGAACCAGATGACAGGGATGAATATTGCATTCCACGCAGCAAAGAACAAGTATGTTCCCCATCGGATACTCGCAATCATAACAGGCGTTATCATGACGACTGTAAAGTTGAATAGCCAATTGCTGCAGGTCGAGATGGCATTGGCCTTGGCTCTGGTCTTGATAGGGGAGAGTTCAGCTGGGTATAGCCATGGCAGAGGCAGCCAGGTGGCTCCGAAGAAGCACATATAAAGGAACAGGCCAAACACCGCGCCCTTTGCAGTCTGGGAATCCCCTGGAATCAGACACCCGAAGACAATCACCATAGCTGCGCATTGTCCGAAGCTTCCACCCAAGAACAGTTTACGCCGACCGATCTTCTCAACGAAGAACCAGGAGAATGTCGCAAAGATTGCATAACATATCATGTTGATCCCACCGATCAGGAGGGCAAAGTCATGCGACTGGCCAATCGACTGTTCCAGAAGCACAGGAAGATAGTAGATCACCGCATTGCAACCAGATATCTGCTGGAAGAACTGCGACGACGAGCCCACCATCATGCGCCGGAAATGCTGTGATGGGCCACCGGTGAGCAGGTCACGGAATTTGGCCTTCTCAGCACCAGACCTGTTTCTGTCAGCTTATGAAATATCGACCTATATATGAGAACACGTACACTCGAACGGAATCGAGAACCAACTGCTTTTCCAAGACGACATGCTGGTCGTCAATCTCCTTCCCTGCCAGCGCAGCAAGAACGTTTGCACCTTCGTCGACCTTGTCGTTCGCTATGAGATAGCGAGGCGACTCTGGCAGATGGATCATGCCCCAGATGATGAAGATGCCAAACACGATCTGGAAGGCAATTGGGAATCGCCATACCAAGTCAGGAGGACCGAAGTGCGCGCCGTAGTCGATCCAGTACGCAATCATAGTTCCAATGGCAATCACACCACCTTCAATACAGATCAACAGACCGCGGTTGCTGGTCTTCGAGCACTCGGCCTGGTATGTAGGGATTGTTGATGTATTCATTCCGTTGCCGATGCCAGTGATGACTCTGCCAATGATGAACTGGAGCAAGGGAATGTGGCCAGGCATCGCAGTCACTTGGATAATGACGCCTAGAATCATCACAGCTGCACCGTAAATTACCATCCTGCGCCGGCCCAATTTCTCGCCAAATAGCAGTGCGAATATGGCGCCAAACAGACAGCCTGGGGGAATTTACTATGAGTGGATTATACATGAGATTGGATTGTTTAAATCTTACCGACTTCGTAAACTGCAGTGACAGTGGCTTGCATTGTATTGTCGCCTTTGGTCGCGACGAACATGTTGTTAAAGGCAGGATCGGAGATGATACCGGACATGACTCCCTCTGAGCAGGTTAGTATTACACCAGACAGTCGTATTCCCATTAGCAATGTGACGAGTACTTACGGTCGTATCCGAACAGTAGAAATCCCATGGTAGCAACTGTGGACAAGAACAGGGACAACGGGCGTCCTGAGAGCCCTGCGTATTTCGGAGGGGCCATAGTAAGAGCGGAGGCACCGAGGCCGACAGAATGAGCTTAAGGAATGGTATGAAGAGATACAACGGCTTCAATGACCTGGTGGTTGCAGGGTGTATATAAAATAGAAGATAGGACAGGGACGGCCCACTGACATCACAGGAAGAACAACCCCAGATATCGCCTCCTGCGGGATCTCCATGAGGATGAACTGCGGTTCCAATGGAAATCCTGCGGAGAATTGGGAGAAATTGGCAAAGTGACAGGCTGGATATTCGTTCCAAAGTTTGCTCGTTCCGTGACGTTGCAGCCAGATATTGGATATCGTTATTGCCACTACTACCGTCATAAAGTCTGTAAGGTCGCAATGCCTACGTCAATATTTAGTATCAATCAGAATTTCGACAAATATCGTGGAGTAGATCTGGTGACAAGTACGAACAAGCTTCCTGGGCGTCGGTGATCAGTCTTGGTATGAATTAACCCGGTAGGAATGAGTTATGCTATAATAGTTAACTAGACACACCTCTTACTGTTATATGAATGGTATAGAACTACATAATTCTGGAATACCCATAGTGCCAATCCTGCCTGCCCAAGTCCTCTCTGATCTTATAGTTTCTCTCTGCAATATCAACAGTGCGCATGTCCACCTCCACAATACGCATCCCCTCCTCGCTGTCACTAAAGCTTCCAGGAACAGTTCCCACAATGGGCAGGACGACTTGACTGCACCCGAAGAAGCCCTCCTGTACAGGACCGCCAGCATTACAGTAGACGATGGCAGCGGTGTTCTCAAAGGCGCGAGTAACGAGTGCATTCTGCACAAACATCTTCTCGCAATCTTTGTTGTATGCAAGTCCCTCGCTGGACATGTCTGAAGAGCCCCAGTATGAGGGCATGATGATAATTTTGGCACCAGCTAAAACAAGCTGCCTGAATGCCTCTGGGAATGCGAGGTCCCAGCAGACCAGAATCCCAACGGGGCCGAGGGGTGTGTTTATAATGCGATGAGGCATCTGGGATGGGCTTCTGTCCTCTCCAAGCCGACGAGCGTATTCGACAGATGCAGTCAGTGTCTGTCGCTCGGGGATCCAGAGATTCGTTTTCGTGTAGGAACCAAGAAGGCGACCGTTATGGTCGATGAAGTCGGAGGTATTGAGGAGGGCTGGCCTGCTGTGTTCAGAGCCATGGCTGGGGGCCTCAGAAACAACAGTCCCAGCACAGATGTTGATGTGCAGCTCTGCAGCTAATTTCTGGTATTTCCCCCGGTATTCCAGGGCCTTTTCTGCAGTCAAGGCGAAGGATGGCTCGTCTGGTACCCAACCTGTCAAGTGGTATTCGGGCAAGACAGCCAGCGCTGCTCCTTGGGCAGCAGCGTCGCGAATCTGCTTAGCGGCATGGGAGAAGTTGTATTCGGCATCGAGGGGCTATACAACTGTTAGCTGGCTGTGGTATTATGAACGCGACGAAATACCTTGGGTCTCGTTTGCAACAGGGCAACCTTGAAAGAAGCGCCTGTCGTGGTAACTACCATGGTAGGCGAATTAGCTGGAAGAAGAACAATCGAAAGGAATATTTCTGTTTCAGAAGGTATTCGGGGGAGACAATAATAATGTGCTGAGTCTGAAGCATCGATATCCTTAGCTCTTCATGACCGAATTAGGAAATAATACCCTAAGGACCGCGAATATCATCGTGACCAAAAGGTGGACCAGACGATATTGAGAAAGCCAAGTCAGCCCATGAGGACCTCGTATCCCTTGGCCATCATGACATCCATCCAATACACGTCCTCATTATTCTCCATCGAAGCCCAGGTCTCTTTGACCAACTTCAGCATTTGCTGTATAGGCTTGGCAGCCAGCGTGTTCTCAAAGGATGAAAGTCGCGAGGTAATGGACCGTCTTGCGCGCAGGATGTCAATTTCAGTCACTTGTGTAGTTAGCCTTGGACTTAATGACAGACTGGCCACGGGGAGTCTCTGTGCGCCAGCCACCGAGCAACCCGCACGGTCAAGAGCCAGCTCACTGCAGATACTGACGAGCAAGAATGGCTGGATTGACCTGCTTGTTGATGTTATAGGAACGCTCTCTACAAGGTCAAGGATATGCAGGGCCACGTAGATCAGTGATGCGCCCGGAGTCGAACTGAGGGCCGTGAACTCCTGCGTTGGATCATACAGGGACGCAGATGGTAACAGGAGATCTGGGAAGTTCCGATAGAGCTGCAGCAAGCCCGTACACCTGTATGCCTCTGCAATCCTCACCAGGTGATCTCCCGGTGTCATATCATCACCGCAGTTGACAATTGTGTTTTCGAGTGGCAGCTGGATTGCACAGAGCTGGATTTGCAGTTGTTCTGCCTCGAGAATGGCCTTTTGAGCCTGGTCGATGTCGTTTCTGGACGCAAACCGACGGGACTGGATACGCTTTCGTTCTCTCCTAACGAGGCCCCCGACTTTTCCTACAAGCATCTCAACCTCAATCCCGACACCTGTTTGAGGATGTGGAATGTGCGGCGCATGTACTTGGAGACAATCTGGCTGGATGGGCTTTGGTTGCTTTATGTCTTGGATATTTGATCCTCGATCCACGACAAACGCGAGCAGAACCTGCCAGTAGACAAGGGAATTATAGAAGAACTGTCTCATCTCCTCATCAGCTAAAGCAAGGCCACTCTGGCCGGATTTCGAAGATACAACTATTTTCGCCAGCGTTTCAAACTCGGACTGGCCTACGTCGCCAGGACTGTGCCAGCAGCGACTCATCCCAAGCATAACCAGTGCCAGCAAAGAGGATGTTTCTATCCGTGACTCCTGAATTTCCTTTGACAGGCATGACCCTGCTTGGTCTCGAAGCCGACGTCCAATGGATGTAAACTTGGGCGAAACCTCGGACAGACATGCAGCTGCCATGCTCTGCGTGACATAGTATAGTGACGGCGAGCGCGACCAAATATCGGAGATGGTGGTTCGGTACGGGTTTAATTGGCTGTCGTAGCAGGACATCATTCCGCAGACTTCTTTGAAATAGTATTCCACTAGGACAGAGGAGTGGTCTTGGAGAGCATGTGCAAGTGGCATCTCACAAGGAACGGAGGAGGCTTGATCCAAGGCCACTGGAGCACTGGATTCAGACTCTGCAGCAAAGAGCTCGGCTAGCCATATCTCATTATCTCTATACCCCTGATGCGTAAGAGACGCTGCCTTTGGTGTTTCGCTGTGCTGCGGATTCACCTCTGGATGCTCGTTGAATGGCATTGACGGTGTAAAGCTGTCAGGGAGACCCACACCAGCGTTACTAGATGCGAAGATACCTGCAAGCTGATCCAGAGAGCCTGAGCCACAGAACGAGGCAGATTGATCAGACGGGTCAGATAGTGGCTGATCAAACGTGTAGTTTAGCTCTGAGGACATGACTGAGGGAGGGCTCCCCGACGCGTCGCTATTTCCTTTTCGCGCCCGCGACTCAGTGGGCCATTTTAGAGGCTTTTGATATCCAGGACAGGAGATTCCCAGCCTTACGCAGCGCGAGCAGCTGGGCCTGGCCTCGTCGCATTTGAGCTGCGGATTGTTAGCGGTCGACTGCGGAATTGGCCAGACTTGCTCACCCTCTTGGATTTGCAGACTGCGCATCCATTGCGCGATCGCGTTATGGTCTTCGGGATAGCAGACATGGTAACCCTTCCCCTGGAATAGCGCAGACTCGATATGGGGGATAATACGGGGGAAATGGGGAGAGTGTGGACTGCGATCTGGAGACGCGGGGACGAAACCCAGTGGAGCCAGAGTGATTGTGTGCCATTTGATAGGCAGCTGGATCGCCTCTTGCCATTTGATAGGCGGCTGAATCATTTATTGCTATTTGATAGGCAGCTGGAATCCACCGCCCCGAGCTTGTTCGTTCCCTTCGCTCCTTTGCAAATGACTGCCTGTTTGGGCTGGTGGGCGCATCGAGCGTCATCACAGCGACTGCTTAAATACTCCAGCTTGAATCTCCTGATCGCCCACCCAGCTTGACCGCGCTGGATGCTCTCCCATTCTCCCTAGTCAGCTTTGCATCTGCGAAATGGAAGGCGAGGGACCCCGACACCGGCATAGGAGTGCCAATGAAGCCACCGACGAGGCCGACGCCTCCCTGGAGCGCATGGGAATCAAATCGGACCTGCATCGGGACTCCTTTTCTAGTCTCTCGATGCTGGGGATGGCATTTGCGATCGTTAATTCATGGTGTGCCATTGGCACGACAGTCAATGCATCTCTGCCCTCTGGTGGCCCCAGCAGCGCCGTTTGGGGCATCGCGGTCGCAGGCATTTTCAATCTGTGCTGCGGCGTGTCGCTTGCCGAGTTTCTATCAGCGTATCCCACTGCTGGTGGCCAGTATCACTGGGCTGCTGTTGCGAGCTGGAAGTCGACCAGACGCGCCGTCAGCTACATCACTGGCTGGATCAATCTTGCTGCGTGGGTCTGTCTGGCAGCGTCCAACTGCCTGCTGGTCAGTGGAATAATAATGAGTTACGCCCAGCTGGTCTATCCTGCATTCGAGCCAACGCCGTGGCAGCGGTTTCTACTGTATATCGCGATTGATGTGATTGCGTTCAGCTACAACCTGCTGGCCAACCGCTTCCTCGCCCACTTGAACAAATACAACATGTTCTTTACTCTCGCCGGCTTCATCATGAGCCTAGCTACGATTCTCGCGTGCGCGTCTCCGAATTTCCAGAGCGGCGAATTTGTATTTGGTGGCTTCATCAACCAGTCTGGATGGCCGGACGGTTGGGCCTGGCAGCTGGGCCTCTTACAGGGGTAAGTATACACCCACCACCATAAGAGCTGAAGCTGACAGTTACAGTGCGTTCTCGGTCACTGCGTACGACTCGACGATCCATATGATTGAGGAAATGCCGAATCCGACGACTCAAGGGCCGAGACTTATCATCTATGCCATCGTGATGGCCGTCATCACTGGCTTTGGGTATATCGCCGCAGTGCTGGCTGTCATGAACGACATTCCCTCCGCCATCGAAGCCCCAGAGCCTCTGCTTGAGATATACTACCAGGCCACGCAGAACAAGGCCGGCAGCATCTGCTTGATGATGTTTCCGCTGCTCTCGTTTGTGCTGTGCGCCATCGACGACACAGCCACCGCTGCCCGCATGGCATACGCTCTCGCCCGCGACGGGGGCATGCCCTTTAGTCGCCACTTTGAGCGCGTGAGTCCCAGGTTTGGCGTGCCTGTCGTTGGGCTCGTCTGGTGTTTTTGCTGGGTTATCGTGCTTGGGCTCATCTTCCTCGGCTCTGATAATGCCTTTAATGCGATTATTTCTGCGGCCGTGGTCTGCTTCACCATTACCTATGCCATTCCACCTGGCATTAATCTGCTCCGTGGCCGTCGCATGCTACCTGAAAATCGTAGCTTCAAGCTGCCGAATGTCGTTGGCTATATCTGCAATATCGCGGACGTCGCCTGGGCCTTGTTGACTCCGGTGCTCTTCGTATGGCCGACGTCGAACCCCGTCGACCCGGTCAATATGAACTACTGTGTTGTTGCTTTCGGTGTTATTCTCGTTATCGCTGGGTCGAACTGGATCCTCAGCGCTCGCAAGTCCTACCGGCCTCCTGCTCTGGAACTGGTCAATAGCCAGCCTGTAGAGATTGACGCTGATGCAAGTACGGACGAGAACAAATGGGATAGCAAGGACGGCCATCATTACGAAAAGGCCGAGTGAGCTATACTGTTGATATAACAGAACAGGCCAATGCAGTGTAAATATAGAAGAATATACGCCGTCGGGCAGAAGCCTTAGCCAATCCATGCTTGTAGATAGAACCCATCTTCGTAGAGAATTTCGGTAAACAAATCTTGACATAATAGGTCTAACTAACCAAAGGTTTATGAGCATGACGGCAGAATCAATGCCTATCGGCTGTTCTCCACGCATCGTAAACCGTCGCTAAACGCGATCGCATCGAAGATTGCCGACCCGATCGGGTGGACGATGCGATGCGACGGGCCCATACCCATACACACCCCGAGGATGAAACCATAAAAGGCTTTTCAGGTGGTCATTATATGATTCCCAGCTCTAACTGTTCACGATGCACTCCAACGGGTCGACACAACGGGCTTTCCCTCCGGGCATCCACGGGCCTTCCGTGACCTTCTTCAACGATGACGACCAGCAGGATATCGACTGGGTGACGCAGGAGCGCCACTTGGAGTATCTCGTCACCTCTGGCTTACAAGGCGGTACGTTTCCTAGCTGGATTCTTTATGGCAGCAGCAGAATCAAGCTGACCGACTTAGTTGTCATCGCGGGTTCCAGCGGCGAGTCGTGCACCCTCAGTCAAGACGAAAAGGCCCAGCTGGTTCGAAGAACAAGACAAATCGCCCAGGCAAAGGGAAAGGACAACTTCGCCGTCACCATCGGCTGTCTGGGTGGCAGCACCCGCGACATCGTCCAGCAAACGCTGGTCGGCCACCAGAACGGCGCAGACTTCGCCCTCGTCCTCGTTCCGTCGACGTTCCACTGGGCCATGACCAAGCAGGCCATTGTCGAGTTCTTCCAGGAGGTCGCGGACCGGTCTCCGATCCCTGTCATGATCTATAACTTCCCGAACCTGCTGTCTGGCTTGGATGTGGATTCGGACATGTTGGACACCCTCGGTGCACATCCGAATATCTGCGGCGTCAAGCTGACCTGTGGAGGGATTGCAAAGGTCACCAGGGTGGCCGCTGCGTTTCCACCGAGTCAGTTTGGTGCAGTGTCGGGGATGAGCGACTGGCTTGTGCCGGCCCTGTCTGTGGGCGCAATCGGGTGTATCTCAGGCGTGGCAAACGTGTTTCCGCGGGTGAGTGTATACCTGCATAGCAACATGCACCGTTCTAATGGGTATTGATAGGTAATGGTTGAAATGTGCAACCTCTACAAGGACGGAAAAATCGCACAGGCGGCCGAGCTGCAGAAGAAGCTGGGAAAGCCCGAATGGGGAATCGCTACATCAGACGTCAATGGCATGAAATGGATCATCACCAAGATGCATGGATATCCGGAGTCGAGCGCACACTGTCGACGGCCATTCCCTAGGTTCGTGGATGCAGAGAAGCAGGCGCGTGCTCTTAAGTTGGTGGCGCCTTTTGCTGCAGTGGAGAAGGAGTTAACTTCAAAGGTGTAGACTTGGATTAATACAAATTGCTCTAAATACAATGACGCCCTTAGAATAGAAGTATTCAGACAAATTCAGACAATTGCAAACGTAGTGTTGAACAACTCGAGACATACAGACCGGATATCAACCCTCCCTCCTGCCTCGCGCTGCCTCCTCTGGATCTCGCCCAATGCCCCGGCGGCCATACTGGAATTACTGGCTACATGATGCAGACCTTGAATTGTTGTCAAAATCCACCGGCACTCGCCCGGATCGTCTTCTTCACTCCCCCAGAGAAACAGCGGCCACAGCATGTTAACCGGTATAGATTCATTCTTGGCCACCATCAGATGCAGGATTTCCTTTATTTTCTCTAGAGCTGTGTCTACGGCCGCGGAGCGCGCCAAATGACGATGGGCGACTCGATGCAGGTGTATATAACAGGCGTAGAAGTTGGCCAGGTACGTCTGGAACGAGCGTATAATGCCCGACGCGAGCGGTTCGGCCAGCGCACTGATATTCCCACTCACAGCGTAATCCATGAGTGCAGGGCGCCGGTCATATAATATCCCTAGGTCGTGCAGAATGTTTGCCGCGATGGCCATGACCTCCGTTTCGTCTTCTACGCTTCCCCGGCTGCGGTGGATGTGGGCGATTCGAGTAATGCGCCCGGTAATTGTTTGGACTTGTTGGTAGAATGCGATTCCGGGCTGGCAGAGCATGTCGTAGATCACATCTTGAGATCCACAATCTGGAGTGGCATCTGGTATTCGAGGCGTGGAACCGGCAGAGGTCGAAGTCGGGGTCGGGGGACAGTGTATTGTGTCGTTTATTAGAAGGCCTTCCCCTCCCGCGGCAGCTGCGCGTGCATCGAGTAAACGGATCCAGGACAGGATTCTCTGCTCTAATAACAGCAGTTAGTAAGAGAGAACTCTGGGGGAGGGGGCTTCAAACCTATGGAGCCCAAGGTGCTCGTGCCGGTCACCTGTATCGCACGGTGTGCCCAGGCCAGATTCGAGTAGGCCAGATCTAGACGGCCGGTCAGGAGCTATAGAGCTGTCAGTGTAAGTCAATCAACGGGTATATGGGAAGGAATGAACATCGGCGTATGTGAGGAAGAAGATCGTGGCCAGCGAGTATCGGAGTTCGTCACCACCATCTATCCTGGTTCCACTTGGCTCCTGGCATCGTTGAGAGAGTCGGCTTGCTGCCTTTTCATAGTACGCTTGGAAATCCCCCGTTGTATCGCTGGGCGATGCCCGAACCACTGCGAATGCTGCCATGGAATGGCGGACCATCGACGATGATCGCGCGAGGCTGTTCAGCAAGGCTTGCACCGATGTTCCCTTTGGGCCATTCTCGATGGGATCCAGTATAGGCGGGATGTCGACTTGCAGAGCCTCTCCATTGTGGATGTCGACGGACGGCGAGGGAGATGGGTTGCCTAGCAGCACTTCGTCCTGCAGGTTGAGGTCGGGTGCAAAGTCACTGAAGACTGGAAGGAAGATATCTGGAATAGTGTCTATAGACTGCGTAAAGTCGAAGAATTCTGTAGGCGAGGGCTGTTCGAGTGTCTTTTCTCCGGCGTCAGACTGGGACAGTTGCTGAGAGTCGACATCGAGGTCTTTCCAGAGACAGTCGAGATGCAGACGACGGCAATGATAGCACAGCGGTTTCTCCTCGTTGCATCGCACCTTGCGGCGTTTGCAAGTCAAGCAGCCATTCCGCGAGCGACGGTGCTGAAGGCGCCGGGGATGGACTGGGCGAGGGACATGGTTCATGCTGCTGGTGATGAACAATCTGGACGAGATTGGAGACTCTCTGAAGGCATTTCCGATCGGCAATCATCAACTGCAACGATTCATCTGATCAGCAGTAACCCCGCGTCCTCTGCAACATTGGGGTACGCTACGGTATGATACGTGGTCTGAGCGCGACATTACGGCCTACAGTGGGGAGTTGGGGCTTGGGATCCAAATACTTGGGGAATGCAAATAATTGGAGATATGATACTCAGGTCTCCTAGCTAGTGCTAACTTAATCAGGCAAGTTAATCAGTAAATGTACACAAACTGATCGTTCTGCCGGTCTGTCAAGTCTTCATACGCTGGCTCCCCCGTCTCCTCCTGGTCCTGCCCCTTTGCGCCTGCATTGATGTCGGTTCGCATTGACTGGTCGATGATATCTGCAGACTTTCCATTTGCTATCCTCTTCTTCCTCTGCATTTTGTTGAGGAATACCAAGTTGCACAGCTGGATGATCACGGCTCCGATCAACGCAATAAACAGCCCCAGCACACCCCGAATACCCGGCAGATATCCCGGGGCTTGATCACTGGTAAACAGAAGTGGACCGGCCAGTGCTCCAGCAGAGACGCCGGCCTGGAAGAGAGCCAGCGTTGTGGACTTCTTGGTTGCCCCGGCCGTATTTCCAACCAGCCAGGCCAGGAGGAGAGGGTTGCCGGCGAATAAAAAGGCACACAGGTAGTACGCCACGAGCAATGCAGGTCGCTGGGATGCATCGCGCTTGAGTCCATAAAGCATTGCAATACCCACGATGACCGGTAGAGTGAAGCCTATCAACACCGCCGACTTTATCTTCACCTTGGAGGCAGCCCAGCAGCTGGCGACGATGACAACGGTCTGCACGGCGCCGAACGGGATGTTGAGCAGGGAGGTCTGGAACTTGTCGAACCCAAAGCCTGTGATAATCAGCGGACCAAAGATGCTGGTCATAGCAGACCCCATGTTGGGCAGCACTGCCATCGCAACCCACAGCCAGGACTTGGGCTCCAGTGCGACCTCGAGGACCTGCGCCCACTTGAACTCGTGGGTACTTCCACCGGTCTGGTTGGCACGCAGGCGTTCTACCCCCTGAAGCCGTTCATCCTCTGTCAGGAAGCGAGCGGTGCTGATGTCGTTGTCCAGCTTCCAATACGCAACAGGGGCGCTGACAACGGTGAGCAGACCAGCGAAAAGAAAGATCCTGTCGGAGAGTCAGTAAAGTCACATCAGCCCAAATGGAATGTCTCACGTTTGCCAGGGCTTTAGGTGCTCAGAGGGAATATGGCCCAGGCCATAAGAGACAGCAGAGGCTGCCATTGTCGCTACACCGTTCATGCCATTCCAGATGGAGATCCGCATTGGTTGCTCGACACGACGATACCACATTCCAGTCAGGTAGGTGAATAGCGGCAGACAGCCTGCTTCGAAAAGGCCGAGGAAGAAGCGAGCCGTGATCAGTCCAGTAAAGTCGTGGCAGGCTGCCATTGACGCCTCTGCAATCCCCCATCCCAGGACCATGCTGGGCATCAGGATGCGCGGTGGGACTTTCACTATCAGCCACGCTGAAAATGGCTGCCATGCCAGTTGTGCAATAGGCGAGATGGACCCAATAAGCGAATACTGGTTTCCCGTGAGATTTGCGTCTTCCTGGAGGTTGAAGACAGCGCCAGTTCCTAACACGGCCTTGTCAAACACCTGTAGGAAGTAGATCCAAGTCAGCAGAGCGAGGATTGTTTTGTCGGTCTTTCTGCGGATGCGGCGGTCCTATTAGATGAGTTAGCTGGGTTGCTCTTCAGGATAATCAGAGGGAACATGCATCTTCCTCTGTCAGATTGAACGCGATATTCTCTACAGCGCCCTCAGCATGGGAGTCCGTATGAGTGGCCTGTCCCAGGGCCTTTGTGTCCCCGACGGCCTCGATATCAGCAGAGCCCATGGCCATATTCCCTGCTCAGTAGTCTGCTTGTGTCAAGAAGGCGCAAATTGAGTTGTAAAAAGGCATCTTACACGGAGTCAGGCCAGGTACCCCATAACCTTATTATATACTCCATGGAGTCCATTGTAGGGGAGGAAGTCTGGGGTAATCCCCACACGCTGCTAACGATGCCATAACAGGATCGTCTCTCGTCGTATCGGCTAATGCCTTTGCGGGGTTGGACCCTTTAGTGTAAGGGCTGTGGCTTGCATTAAGCGACGTCCAGCGATTCGCTGGTTAATTGCTAGTCATAATAACATTGTCCTCGTCCCATCACCCGGTCGGCAGCTTGATTGTTATCGGATTCCAGGCCCTATTCCCGGCAGGGCGAGTATTGAACAGTATGCGGTTATCGCTACCAGCCGAGACAAACTCTTATTTGGCCAGCTTAGGAATATCTCTTGTCTATTATTACTCTGTCTATGACGTGGCTGTCAGAAGATAGACCAACTCCGGCGTCCAAGACAGATTTGTCAGGCCATTTCCCTGGATTGAATCTACGACGACCTCTGTCAGCTCTCCACCATGTGGCCAACCGCTGACAAGGCCTGATCCCAAGTCTGGAACTGCATTCACCGCTGCTGAATTCATCCGCATTATTCGTGGCAAAAGAGATCATGCCCCTTCTGCGAACAGGTTCCACGGTTCGACCATAGATGTGTCTAGACCCGCCGTTGCTAATCGCCGTACTTTCGACGTAGATGCTATATAATGGCTGACAAACTACTCATCCGAGACGCATCTCATTTCTCCTGGGTTGTCTTTGCTGGTTTCTGATATCGGAGTGTAGGCTGTTTCCTGGCCAGCTGAATAGCCATCATCACAGCATGCCGTCTGAAAAGCCTTCTATCTGCCCCAGCAGGAAGATTCCACTCGCCTGCACGTCCAGGTGTAAATCCGGGAGGCCTGAACATGCGAGATTTACAGGCCATGGATGTGAGACTGAGGCTCGCATAACCGGTATTGTTCCCCAGCCAGTATACCATGACTCTCTCTGACACTCTCCAAGGCAGCGGGCGACTCGATATAAACCTTGAAGAAGATGAGCCGGAAGTCGCGGGATTCCTGGAGTGTCTGGCAAGCCAGAAGCCCGATATAACGCGTCGCTCGTTTCCGGTCCCAGAGGACCTCAAGTTCCCTATCAAGCTCAACATCGTCATGCACGTTGTTGGCTCTCGTGGGGATGTCCAGCCTTTCATTGTCCTCGGAAAAGCGTTACAGCAGCATGGCCATCGTGTCCGTCTAGCGACGCATCTAATCTTCCGGGACTGGGTCAAGCAACATGGCCTGGAGTTCTTCAATATTGGAGGAGACCCGGCCGAGCTGATGTCCTTCATGGTGAACAACCCAAAGTTGATCCCGAAGATGGACACCCTGCTCCACGGTGCTATAGGCCGTCGCCGCCAGGAGATCCGGAAGATTATAGGAGGATGTTGGCGATCGTGTATTGAAGCCGGCGAGGGCCTTGACCTCCTATGTGATGCCCCTTTGACTGCACCGCCGTTCGTCGCAGATGTGATCATCGCAAATCCGCCGAGCTTCGCTCATATACACTGCGCTGAGAAACTGGGGATACCGCTGCATTTGATGTTCACGTTAGTTCCCTTTTACATGCTGCCCATATCACCATATCAGAACCTCACCAAGTGTATAGAATGCCCTGGTCCCCGACGCAAGCATTTCCGCATCCGCTGGCGAACGTCCATAGCTTCACGACCAAGCCCTCTATAGCCAAGGTCGCTTCGTATGCTGTCACCGAGATGGTTATCTGGCAAGGACTGGGCGACCTGCAGAATGACTTCCGTCGGTTTGAACTGGGACTCGAGCCGCTGGACGCCGTGCGAGCACCAAGCTTGGTTCATCGTCTACGGATTCCATTCACTTACATGTGGTCAGTTGCAATCTGTTGCTTATATGGTAAATGCCACTAATATTATAAGGTCGCCGGCATTATTACCCAAGCCCGATGACTGGCAGGCTCATATCGATGTTACTGGCTTCGACTTCCTCCCTGCAGACAACGACTACGAGCCTTCCCTAGACCTTCTGGAATTCCTAGAGTCAGGCCCTCCCCCGATATACATCGGATTCGGGTCAATCGTGGTGGATGACCCTGACGGACTGACACAAACCATACTGGACGCTGTTCTATCCACAGGCCAACGCGCATTGATATCTAAAGGCTGGGGCGGGTTGGGAGCGGAGTCGCTCCAGCATAAAGACATCTTTTTCCTGGGCAACTGTCCTCATGACTGGTTGTTTCAGCGTGTCTCTTGCGTGATACACCATGGTGGCGCCGGGACTACTGCAATGGGGCTGGCGATGGGCAGACCGACTGCAGTTGTCCCGTTCTTCGGTGACCAGCCCTTCTGGGGTGCACTGGTCGCTGCGAACCAGGCAGGCCCGTGGCCGATACCATTCAGAGAACTGACACCAGAGCGCCTGGCGGATGCAATTTACAAGTGTCTGACACCTGCAACCATCGCCAAAGCACAGGAGCTGAGCGAAAGGATACGTTCAGAGGATGGGGCAGAGCAAGGGGTTGCAAGCTTCCACCGGCAGCTGAAGATGGATCGTATGCGATGTTCACTGTGTCCGTATCGAAAGGCAGTTTGGCGTGTCCGGAAAACAAACATACTTCTCAGCCCGCTTGCAGCATCAGTGTTGGTTCGAGGAGGCCATCTTGATCCTCATGATGTGAAACTGTATGTTGTCTGTTCGTGTTGTATAGCAGTGGCACAGCTAACGATATCAGCTACCGCTCCAAATCCTACGATACGAATACGGATCCCAGAGGACCTTTCTATGCAAGCGCCCAGGGAGTTGCAGGGGCAATGGGGAATTTCGTGACAGGGATTGTGAATATCCCAATGCATGCCGTACAGGGAATATCCCAGACGAAGCGCTCTCGATTTGCAGATGGCTTTGGGCTCCCGACCTGCCAGGAACGAATGGCTGGAATGCAAGCATGTGAAATGCCCATCGTGGGGGATCAAGGGTGGTCGGGTCTGGATGAACAGAGGGACAGCGTCAGTAGCCTGCTATCCAAGGAGACTGCAAGCACGACCTCCAGCAGCTCGAGTCAGGATGCTCCCACCATGGCTAAGCGCAGTACCCTCTCCTCTGTGCTCTCCAACAGCAGCTACACTGGACGGCGGGTTGTGAACTGGATCATCGAGATACCGGTGGGCTTGACTCTGCTGCTGTCTCAGGGATTCCACGATGCTCCTCGGTGGTACCATGATCGCACAGTCAAGGACAAACCGGATGCGCACGACATTCAATCAGGGCTCAAGGCAGCGGGAACGGTATGTATTGGCCTGCACAAGACAGTGGAGACACTGATTCTGATACGGTGACAGGAATTTTGGCAGACTTGGTATGACGGAATCACTGGCCTCGTTACACAACCTCATTCAGGGTGGAAGCAAGGGGAGATGGGCGAGATGGCCAAGGGAGTTGGAAAAGGAGTCGGTGGTGTCCTCCTCAAGCCCCAGGCTGGTATGTATATTGGCCACCAGCGAGCTTCGCCAGCTAACACAGTCAGGTCTGTGGGGACTCATCGGATATCCCCTTAATGGCGTCTCCCGAAGCATTGAAAAGTCATACGGCAACAACCGACAGGACTACATTATCTTCTCGCGCATTCGACAGGGTGATGCGGACCTGGCAGCGGCCTCGGAGGACGAGAAGACGCAGATTCTTGCCAGATGGCAAGCTTTGCAGCTAAAGCGCAAACAGGCTAGAGCCAGGAGAGCCATGCCATTTCATTAATAATCCACTGTTATTTCGCCCAAGCTTTGCGACCACTTGGCGACCCGCACAACGAGTCTTGGCTGCCTCTTAGGGTTAGCTGCCTGCATCCACGAAAGTGCTATATACAGCATGATGTGCTGGACTGTCGTCGAGAATATCCCATGTCCATGAAGTTCCAGTGCATCATGGAAATGCACAAAGTACACCTGGCGGCGTCCAGCGCCCACAGTATATATGTCGGCGCCCATCGAGAGACCTACAGCGAGCCCTTACCAGGGTCTGTGACTGTCACCGTTGCCTCACCAGACATCCAACCCTGCGACTATCCAGCAGTCAGCGTTCGTCTACTGCGAACGGTAACATCTAAACGGCGATGCTGCAGCAAAATGGTCCCTGGGTATACCGGCTTGCGCGAGGCGTGGCGACGGCGGAGGTCATCGTCCGGCAGCCCATGTCCAACCGAGAACCAGACATATTCCACAACGCAGACGGCGGCACAGTGTGGTCTCTGGCATACTCCGGACAGAATTGAGCGAGATCGGCGGCGAGGATTGGTGACGTTCAGATATACATTTGGTATGCCGATACCAGCTGGACTGCCCCCGACGATGGAGACCGCGGTGGGATGCATCTCATATAGTCTCGTCGCGATATCAAACTGCCACGGTCGGATAGCAGTTACAGCACCGCATTTACTTGGGATTAAACGCTTCACCATTCCAGGTCATCCGCCCACTATTCAGCATGCGCGAACCTTCCGCGGCGATCGAATAAATCTTATGCTGGAGGTCACACCGGACTATCAGGCACGGAAGTCTTCTTATTGCGCCAGGATATGTGCCAAGCGAACCATCACCGAAGGGCCCAGAGCGACAGAAATGCGACATGTTGTAGTGAAAGAACTGAAGTGGAGGGTGGACGAGACGGTCAAGTTGTTATCAATACCTGACAGCACAACGCAGGCAGTCGAGTGCCAGGAGCAATATGTCCGCCCGGTATCTCGAGATAGCCAGACTGGCCGGTGGAGTGCAACTGGGGAAGGTCGGAGGACGCAAGCGACAGAGGACGTGATAGATATTCCATTCAAAATCAACACCGCTTCAGGCATGGCAGACGTGAAATTGGCTGCATATAGCCTCGACGGTGAACAGCAACAGCGCGATATGCATGGAGATCGTGAAACAAGGGTAATTGTCGTCAATCACCAACTGACGGTGGATATCGTCACAGCAGAAGACACCATTGATCAGGTCACTGGCCGGCTGGTGGACCGAAAGCCCTTGTGGAAGTCGTTCAGTGTGTCCTGTGCACTACCTGTATATGACCCCATGTCACCAAATGTCGATATGCCAGGGTTTATCTTCAACGAAGTGCCCCTTCCGTATGATGAAGAGTCTAGCCCTCCTGCTTATGCAGATTATTGTTCTGCTGCTTGATTATATACCGTGGGGCCACCCCGACTACGTAGTTGTTTAATCCAATAACAATGGCAAAAAGAGTAGTATTACGCAGTCTGGCTAGTATCATAATGAAAAATGACTGTTATTGGTTATCACCGTTGCCTATTCCAGTAATTGTCAAATATTGTCAAATATTAGGAGTCTTCGTGTCGGACTTTGCTCGGCACCGAGAGATCCCCGTTCACCTTTGACTTTTATATACCTTGAACATCTCCAGTCTGTTGTTGCTACAAGGCACTTGCTGCTACAAGATTTGACGAAATGCATACAGAAAAGAAGACATCTGCAGTTGCGACCGAGTGCTCTCCTTTGGCGCATTCACTGCGCTTTCTTGCTACGACAAGTATGTTGATATACTGTATCTCGATCCTATCAAGCTAACAAGACGTCGCTAGCTGGGCGTGACAAGATTCTGCGCTCTGTACAATATTTCTCTCGGTTCTACTGCTGGTACCTCCATCGTGCCCAGCACAGCCAAAATGGTATCAACCTCCAGGCGATATCGAATCAGTTCGAGGTAACCCGCAAGATTCTACGAATCGGTACCTTCATCGAGAAGTTCAACGCTGCCTCCACTGCCTACAGCAGGAACAGTACAGACACGCTGCTGCGATATCTTACTGTTGCCCATCACATCGGATATGGCGGTTACCTCGCTCTCGATAACATCCTTGCTATCGATGCTGCGGGGGTTCGGAAGCTGGCTACCGCTAAAAAGCTGAAGAAGCTTGCATACCGGTCTTGGATGGCGGGCCTGATCTGTAGCATTGTGGCTGGCATCTATTCTCTGTGCAAGCTCCAGAAGAAGAAGGATATGGAGGGCACTTCAGAGGCAAAGCGGACACAGAAGTTCGTTCCGCTCAACTGTTCTTTAGTTCAAAGCTGATATTCCGCATTTCTAGGGCACGATATAATACATCCGCCCAGCTAGTGGCCAACCTGTGTGACTTGACTCTACCCATTTCGGTGCTGGGATACGCAGCCCTTGGAGACGGAGTGGTTGGAATGGCTGGCACAATCAGCAGCTTGATAGGAGCGTGGTTCCAATGGCGAAAAACTGCGATGGTAGAGTCTCAATCATGGAGTTGAACTGGACTACGACGGCTACGCTATAAGCAAGGCAAACAGGTAATTAGACCAGGTGGAACAGACAATGATATGAACATAGAAACAAGTTGAATCAATTATAACCGCCTGCTCTGTTTATGGATACCCTCCAGTAGCGCACGAGCTTGACGCGTCTCCTTCTCTGATGACATGGGCGACGATGCAATCAGCTGCAACGGCCACACTATGTGGAATATATACAACAACCCCAGTGGCTTCACAGAGGTGCCAGAGCCCTCCGCGACATCGTGACCAGTAGCTACAGCTAGTCTGGCCAGGACTTGGTCTGCAATGGACTGGTACTCCTTTGTGCATCGTGTCCGAGCTTCGCCAATGTGAACGCGTTGCTCGGGCGTACAGTTGGCTTCTTCAGATGCTATAGAGAGAAGCTTATGAGCTTGCATTGATAGTTGTAAGCGAAAGGTCTTTTGATAGATCAGCAGCCCACGATCGGGAACTGCAGAGGATAGAGGAACCCCGATGGTTGGCGTGTCTATTACAGAGTCACCAAGAGGCCTGTAATGGGACAAGTGTGCTGTTTCATTGTCAACGTTGTCAACATGGTGCATGATTGAAGGATAAATGGCGAGCAATGCGTCTGGGTTGCCGATATCGATGAGCTCCTGAATGGCCACGCAGAGGCGGCTGCAGTGGTAGGCAAAGATTACAGTACGGGCTATCCAAAGGTCTGCTGCCACGCACAATCTGTAGAAGGCTCGTATCCAAGACAGAAACTCCCACGAATAGTCCTGGCTCATTATAAGAGTCTGACGTTGCTATGGCACTGGTGAGGACGCGAGGCAGCACAGGACGAGAGGGAAGACTTACGACGGTGCTGAAGATGGCGAGGAAAAGTGACCTGTCCTCTGGCTTGCAGCTGCCTGTGCCCTGTTGATACTCGAGCAACGCTATCATGCCCCGGGTGTGAATGGACCAGGAGGGGGACGCGAGTATTGAATGGGTGTCGGGAGCGGAAAGAAGCTGGACAGGTATATCAGCTTAGTGCCATGTTCCAGACAGTCCCAACACGATAGTACCTCATAAATGCACAATAATAAGACACTGACGATTGTCTCTCTACTCGCAGACTGCTGAGGATTCTGCAGACTGTCCTTGATGGTAGCAATGGCTCCGCCGTACGCACGAGCTTGTTGGACCCTTGCCAACGGCGAATTTGTCAGATTAGCAATATAAACACGTCCAATAGCATCGCAGACTCTGAAAATGGCAGAGCCTGGTTGTGCACTGGACACGACATGTAGGACTGCAGTGAAGATTGTGTGGCAGACACTGCCGTCGACCGCATCGGACGACAGTTTGTGTATGACAAGCGGCATCAAGTGCTCATTCCAAGACTCCGAAAGCATAAATTGTGGCTGCGAGGTGTAACATCAGTTTAGCAATACCCTCACTGGGGGGACTGTCGCTGGGGAGGACTTACAGGCAATGTGGCCTTGGTGACGGGGATAGTCTCCACCATCTTCCCAGAATGACGGCTGAATGCTTCATCTTTGGCTTTACGGCGGGAACCAGATCGTCTTGTCGAAAAGGAATCGACATTCTGGGTCCGGAAGCGCTGGTCCAATTCGTCACGATAGCCAGGACAGGGCTGCCCCTTTCGCTGACACTGGCCGCATCCAGGTCGTACAAGATCGCACTGTAAACGCCATCAGACATAAGCTTTTGTATCCAAGCTCTGGTGTACATACCCTGACCCGGCGCTGTCGACAGTGATGGCAGTCTCGACTCGGCCGACCGGTGTTTGGCATTTTGCTGTGAAATTGGGAGCAACACGAGAAGCCGGGGATCTGCCGCTTGATATCGTAACCCATTCGGACGGCGTCTTCCAATGATATTCCTGCCGCAGCAAATGGAGCAGGTCTAAACCACTCTAGGAAGTCCATTCGGCGCTACAGCCGCACAGTCGGGCCAGGGTCTGGTAGCTAGCCTCGACCGCAGCCACAGGCCCCGCCGTTGAACGAGCTGACCATCCACACGCCTGCCGACAAGCCTTATCGTGCATCTCAAGTCAGCCCCGGGTGAAATAAATATCAGCCCCAAGAATTAGGGCCTGCTATTGGCACTTCTGGCGCTGCAGATGCATAGGGGCTGAGCTCAAGCAAACTCAAGCCTTTGGGGTCTGCGATGCATCGTCTGATATGTGGTCCAATGGTAGTTTGGGGAACATACTTATACCAATAGAAATCCATCTGACACACTTCAGCAGAGCCTGCCATGAGGCTTCAAGCGCGTAAAAAGGCCCCTGAGGACAGCAATTCGTCAGACGATTGAACCTTCATAGAGGCATGGCCCCAGTGGTCTTTAGGCTGTGCTAAATATACCCATAACAGCTACCTCTGCGAATATCATGGCCATAATGATCGACAGACCTGAATTTGATATCCCCTTGGGTGGGGGCCCAATTTGTTCCTGGACGTGTATATAACTGCGTGGTGGCCGTCAGTGCTGGAATCTCGTTCAGAGTCTTCATCCATCAGACTTCAAACTTGGACTGTCACGATGCTTCCCTTGCTCAAGACCCCGCTGGTAAGCTGACCATCCTTCTCGCAATATCTCGCATATTTCAATACTAAGTATCCTGTCAGACGGGCCCTCCAGTGGACGGTGCAGCTACCCTGGACACCCACGACGAAACCCTGTTCGACAACCCCCAGTTTGAGCACTACGAAGCCACGTCGAACATCCAACTCTTCTTCGATCTGTTCTTCGTCGCGAACCTGTCCTCCTTTACGGTGGTCCACGAGATCAACAGCAAAGAGAGTATGTACACGATCCTTAGGAGAGGTGATACCCGCTAATGGTTGACTTAAGGCCTGGAGTCGTATATTGGATTCGTCTGCGTCCTGTGGTTTACCTGGTGCCAGGTCACTTTATATGATGTCCGCTTCGCTACAGACAGCATCTTCGAACGCATTGCCCATGCCTGCCACTTTGGCGTCATGGTTGGCTTCTGCGTCGTCTCACCCAACTTCCTGGCAGACGATGGCTGGGGCCCTCTGCAGCAGCTTTCCCTTCTGCTCATGGCCAGTCGCTTGACGCTATTTGCTCAGTATGGAACCACTCTATTCTTTACATGGCGGTATAAGCAGACATGCGCGCCTCTTATCATCGTGATGGCGTCTCTGCTCCTGGCGGCGATGGTATATCTTGGAATATCATTTGCGTTTTATCACCGCGTGCATTGGCACTCATATGTGGCCTGGTATATCATTGCCGTCACCGAAGTTGTCATCAACGTACTTGTCGCAGCCTTATGGCCAGTGAGTCCTTATTATCGACATGACCCAGTCGTCCACTAATTCGTCTAGGCACTCTCCCTGTGGAGAACACATCTGGTCGAGAGAATGACCTGCCTGACTCTTATCATTGTATGTGCCCCTTCTTCATATCAGACATTATAACTGACCTGTGAATAGCTGGGCGAAGGCATTCTCGGCCTGACCAAGACCATTACCAAAATAATGAAGCTGGATAAAAAGTTCATCTCGGCTGATATTGGGATGCTGATATCTGCCGTTTTGCTGATTGTGAGTATACATCCTGGGGGTTTCAGGCATACACAAGCTGATATTGGCCGCTAGTATTTATTCTACCAGCTCTACTTTGACAGTATCCGCCTACAGACCTTGGGGTCCTATCGGCAGCATTTCTGTGCCATCCTGCACTTCCCATTTCACCTCGCCCTGTGCCTGGTCATGGAGGGCATAAACCAGACGCTGCTGTGGGCCCATATCGTTGGAACCATTACCTCACTCTTCAACCCTCTACTATATGGGATTGAGAACGGAACAGTACCCACAGCGAAACTGCAAACGATGCTCAGCGACCTGTTTACTGATATCTTCAGTCGCTTTGAGACAACGGACGTTGTTTATCAACAGGCGTTCACTTCCCTCAATGAGACCTTGGCCTTGGACCCCAATGAAAGCCCCATTCAATTCCTGAATGCTTCCTTCTCCGCGATCATGCTGTCTGCCAAAACAGTCGTGGAAAACTTTGGATGGGAGATACCAACCGAGATAGAGGGAGAGGGTCCACTCGTCTTCGCGGAGACCTTTGACGCGGTACTGCGAGTATTCAACTTGACCTTTGGTAAATATTCCTGTTGGCTCGATGGGCCTATTCTATAACTGTGCTAACGTGCGACGTGTAGGCTACTTCGCCGTCTGCACTGGCCTGGTCATTATTTTCTCCAGTGTATTCTGGATCCTCTGCTCCGACCACACTACTGGGGCTTCCCTCCCGCGGTACATCTCTACTGCAGTTAACATGCTTGTCGGTCTGGCTATTGCCTTGCTTAGCATCTTGACTGTTGCGAGTGCTGCAGAGAACCTGGGAGAGACAGCTTGGTGTCTCCCAGCACTTATGCTCATTATGCTTGGACGTACGTCTGTCCTTAACCTACCATACTGTTCCGGAAATGCTCATATTTTCTAGTGATTGTGATAAACCACCTTCCTCGGGGGTACTACACACCGAAGATCGAAGAACATGCGTAGACCCCAAGGCGCCGGTGGTACGCGGCGAGCTGTGAATGGATATGGTCATATTTGGGCCAGTACCTGAAGGGAGCACTGGATATGCACGGCATAGTCATTGTGATTGATTGATTGATTGATTGATTGGTGCATACACGGATCTGTCAGCTTAAGGCTGATTGCCGGAGAAGGTCCTATTAGATACATGAGTCAATGTTGATGTCTTTTAGGCCTTACCAAGGCTAGGTGTCGATATTGTGGAGAAGGAAAGAACTATCTCTCTTGTAGGCCCCTGGTTGCCTTTAAGGCTCGTTTTGATATATACAGCCCTTCTCTATCTAATTCCTGTCATGTAGCTATAGCCTTAGGCCGCGATCATCTATCCTTAGGGCACGTCACTGCATGGATAAAGTAGACGTTCCCAATATTTTGGAACATTCTTGACATTACCTTTACTGTTGCCACAGCCGCGGATAATATTATTTCACTTATACCAAGTTAGTCGCAGCTTCATGGCCAGTACACCGACTGCTCGGCTCGCAGTCGACAAGCAGGGCCCAGGTCGGTATGGCTCTTCCCATCCAGGGACCAAGCAACTCAGCTGTCTTGCAATTATCTAGCGTCTGCCTGGAAGCAAATCTCGCTACGAGACATGTCACAGTCATCCACAAGGCCAGACTCGCCGATCTGGCATCAGTGCTGCACTGCTGCTGTGCCGCAGCTGCCCCGCATGTGGGCCCGTCTGGATACTATAAACGACAGACGTGCAAGATAGACCGCAGCAGGGGCCAGCAACGAAGCCACTAAGCTTTGTTTGTTGATCACAGATCCTGATTCCAAATCTCCCACCCGGCTGATGGACCTTATTGGAGTGTCAGCAGGCCCTAACCAGGCACGGGCTGCCGGGCTCCACGGGAAAATCTGTATTGACCCATACGAGCATGTGAAGTCGGCGACACTCGTAGTCTGAGCCCACAATAGTAGGGCCATTGCAAAGATACGACCAAGTTTCCACGGGCGCTCCCTGGGCCTCTCAGCGCAGACAATATCAAGGCAAACGCGTCGCCATGATATAAGTGATGCTGTTATTGCGTAGGATCTCTACGGTGCTCTAGTAATTCATACACTTCATCCATCTCAAGACGACCATTGGGATCGTCTCTCCAGACCTCATTGTCCACGCCCACGACGTCCCTGAAGAAGACAGCAAAGTCCAGTGCAGGCAAAGTAGGGCCTGCCCCGTCATATCCACTTAGCGAACCTGGCGAAACATGAACTGGATCATTCCGGTCGACCCATCTGTCGATGCTGCTTGACCCAGGAGAATATAAATACCTCGCGCGTGTACGAAGAAGCGCGTTGGCCACTTCCCCGTATTCCCATTCGAGGTACTCGAGCTGGTTGGGAACAGCGGCCTTGATATCTTGTCGATAGTGATCATTCCGCGAATCCTTGGCCTCCATCCACAAGGAAGGGCCGACCAGTTTAGCAAGTTTCTGGAGCTTCCGCTCTTGAGCTTCACTCTCTGTTACAGGCTGGATCTGTTGAGGCGCGCCCTTTCGGGGTGAATACCGGAGCAGCCGATCCCACAGGTCCTGGTAATCGGCCACGATGCATGCGTAGAGACATCGGAATAGCATATCCGGTCTGATGTTGGCCAGTCTCTCGTATGTTTCTTCACAAGCCTGCTGGGGGAACCAGATGTTCAGAGGCAGCAGGTCTTTGGGAGTGTCGGCCGTGACCCAGGTAACATCGTCCGACATGGTTCGGCGGCCGTTGATCACGCGCTGGATAAGTGCTTCCTCCCACTTGGTGAACCTCGCTGTCGGATCGTTAAGGACCTGCGTGCTCCACCATTTTGCCCAGAACGGGTTATGGTAGATGCCCCGGAGGATGCAACCGAACTCGTCTTCAACCATCTGTGGTCTCCGCAAACGAGTGTATCGATCAATGTCGCCGCAATATGCAGCCACCTGGATCAGTTTGTCCTTGTTGATGGGTGGCAGGTCAGCTGGGAGCGGCCCATAGAGAAACGGATAGTAGCTCTCCAGGGGATTAGGTGCCTCATGGTCGTGGTCATGGTCATCTATACACCAGTCCTCTGTGATATTGAAATAGTATTTCCGATAATGACGCCTGTAGCCGTGGTGAAAACGGTCGAGTTCCATGGGCTCTAGGTGTTCGCGGCCGCCAGTAAGGCTCGAATACACGGCCGTGTCGCCGTTGAGAGTTGCAGGTCGAGGGTTAGCAAAGTCAACTGTCCGCGTGTAATCATTCATGATGGCGAATTTGACTGGATGGGACGCAATATTCTGCCAGATCTCCTCACTGCCCTTGTTACTTCTTCCCACAGCCGCATGCAGGGCTTCCTCTGCGACATGGACTTCCGGAAGGAGGTTGAGCTCCTTGTATAGGTCAATGTATCCCGCGACTGCGCAGGCACGAGCGGCATGGTAAATCATGTTGGGATACCTTTTGACCAGGGCTCGCAGAGTATCCTCGTTTGGAATGTCTGGGTGCCAGATGCAGTAAGGGGTTTCAGCAGGATCAGACTCTGACATGGCTGGGATAATGCCGCTCATGATATCCCGAGCGTTCAATGCACGCGTGAGATCTGGACTGACTCCATGCAGCTCACGAGCAAAACCAGGGTGGTGCCGAATACCGCGAATGACACAAGCCCGGGTCAGCTCGTAGCCAAGTCCTATCGGGACCTTTCGGCCGTGGAGAGCATCATTGCACGAATCAGGCGTGTACTTTTTGACGTTGAGTCTGGTCTGGA
Organism: Aspergillus puulaauensis; assembly: GCF_016861865.1. Classification (NCBI taxonomy): domain Eukaryota; kingdom Fungi; phylum Ascomycota; class Eurotiomycetes; order Eurotiales; family Aspergillaceae; genus Aspergillus; species Aspergillus puulaauensis. Next base: position 128,332 of record NC_054860.1, on the reverse strand, counting down.
TGGGCAGTTGGTCCATGGGGATTTGGATTTGGGCCCTCCCCGGTTTGGTTTTCTTGACCATGAAGGAACTGGTATCAGGAAGAGAAGGGGTTGATATGGAGAACGGAGTATGCAGATGTGGAATACAGGTATTTAACACTTGGGGCTGCCGCAGATCTGGCAATACGTGCTTGGTATTTAAATAATGCTTGATACACTTAGTCGGTGGGTCACTGCATTTAACTTCCACTAACAACTTAATTAACTGGTTAGTTAATACAGGATGACTCATTAGTGCTCATTAATCAGTTTATGCCATTCATTAATGCGCCACAAGTGCGGACAGACTGACTGCCCCGTCCCGAACTCCATATAAAATAACCCCATGGACTACACCCCATATCAATCCTGTAACTACACCATGCAAGCCTTAGTCGGGAACCGCTCGATCGTCACTCGGGTCTCAAACTACGTTTGCGGCAGCTCCTCGGGAGACGGCGTCAAGGTCGCCACCGTTCCTGTCCCCGAGATAAACGACAACGAGATCCTCGTCCGAGTTGGATGCGTGGCTCTCAATCCCACAGACTTCAAACATGTCGACGTTGTCGCCCCGCGAGGAGCGATCATTGGCTGTGACTACTCGGGTGCTGTCGCAAAGGTCGGCCCCAAAGCGCCCGGTAACTGGACGGTCGGGGACAGAGTCGCTGGCTGGACCCATGGCGGACTCTATCCAGATCGAGGCTCTTTCGCAGAGTACCTGAAGATCCCCGGCGACCTGGCCTGGAAGCCACCTCCTTCTGTGAGCGACGAACAAGCGACCACATTTGGGGTCTCGGCTGTGACTGCCATGCTGGCCTTGAACGTCCGACTCAACGTCCCTTGGATCGACCCAGGTCCAGTTACAGGAAAATCAGATACGCCAATCCTCATATACTCCGGCGCAACAGCTGCTGGTCTCTACGCAATACAGCTTGCAAAGCTAGCCGGCTTGAAGGTTGTTACAACCGCATCCCCGCGCTCGCATGACTTGGTAAAAGAGTACGGTGCCGACGATGTCTTCGACTATCGATCACCCACCGCCGTGGAAGACATTACCCACGCGTATCCCAATATTGACAGAGCCATGGACTGCTTTTCAGAGGCCGGCTCAACCGAATTCTGCGCCAAGGTTCTTCACAACAGCCGAGGCCGCGTTGTCACGTTGTTGGACCCAGGGAAGACCGACATTGATGGCGTTGAAATCGACTTCATGCTTGCTTATTCCGTCTTCAATCAGGAGTTTCAGTGGCTTCCTCCTTTTGGGCCAAAGTTTGCCAGGAAACCGTCCGACCACGAAGCTCTGCGCCGATTCTACGGCGCGTTGCCAGATATATCGAAGCAGCTCAAAACGCCACCACTCAAGAAGATTGATGGCGGGTTAGAAGGCCTGCCTCCCGGTCTCGACTTGCTGCGTCAGGGCAAGGTTTCTGGTACTAAACTGGTCTCGTTTCTTAATTGACGTAGCGGTGCTAAAATACTATGTACATAAAACATGAATGGTTAATCGGAGTACGATATATATATCTCTCTATGAAGCACCCAGATATGCTAACGCACCACTGAGATTAAGGGCAGAAACGGCGGTATCTGGACTCAATTAACTCTGGTATCATGCTGTTCCTGTGATATAAAAACATGTTGCAGTGATTTACTGTCAAGAATTTGATAACTAATACCCAGGGCCTTCCGAATCCGGTTAGTGTGATGTCCGGGTTCGACGTCACTGGCTTATTGAAACCATCCCTGATTGGCCGACAAGGCCCACATTCCGAATTGGGCTCAACCTCGGCAAACCGACACTGACCTTAAGATTGACATTTGACTTTTTGACATTTTGACATTTGTGAATCTTCATCTCTCAGTCAATTGTTAACTGTACTGGACATAGTCAATTGATCGGCACCATGTCGAAGCTGTGGGCTAAATATGGGATCGATTTCGGAACATTCCTGGTCATCGCCAAGTACGCAGCCCTCTCCTATCTGGGACTCGCTACTAATGCATCACAGGGGAGCGTTACCAGCAGTGATATGTGTTGCCATGTATGAGGCGACCCCGGTTGCCAATCTCTACACGACTCTGGGATATCTGAATAGTATTGTCGCTGCCCTCAGCTTCAGCTTTCTGCCTCGAGCCAAGTTCCTCCAAATGTCTATTCTCAATGTGGTACGTTGCCTGCTCCTGTTCAAAGGCTCAGCTGAGACTTCTAGATTGGAACGTGTATTGGAGCAGCTTTCTCACTGCTCCTCATGTACTGCTCAACTCAAGCCCGTGTCCATACAACGCCCCCAGAAGAGATGGCGCAGCTGATGCAGGCACTGTCCGAGTCGGCATCAGACCCTTCGCGGGGCAGCATACTGTCCCTGCCATACAACTCTTCGGCTTCAGCAGTTTGCGGAATCTGGCTCTTCTTCGGCATCTGGTGGGTGGACCAAGCCATAACTATTGAGATAATTCGCTGATCAACTCTACCAGGATATCCACTTCCATTCGAGGTAAATGAATCCGTCTTGTCGACGAACAGCCATGTCACTGATTCGACCGCAGCGCGACGCCCGCAACTGATATTCCCTGTCGTCATGTTCAGTATAGTCATCAATGTCTCTGCAACATACGGCACTGTCCTTCCGACAATGAAGATGGCCGAGTCGTTTGTGAGGGAGGTACTGCTAAGCATGCTAACCGGCCTGGGGATATCATTTGGTGTCGGGATATTCTTCATCCCCATCACGTCCCGCATGTCTGCGCGCAAAATGATTGTCGGATACATCGCCCTACTCAAGCGCGCCATCCGTGCCGAGCATGAACAGGTGAAGCTTTTGAACTCACGCCGGATCTATCGAGTTGAAACTTCAACTACATCGATGCAGGTGCCTCCGAACAAGTCTCCCAGTGTATCCGACACCTTGCAACAGCTCGCATCCACACATCGTGCGCTTGAGACGGAAATAAACTGCGTCGCGCGGGAGGTAGAGTTCAACAGACTGAGTACTGACAATTTTAGGGAAATATTTTCCAACCTTGGAGCAGTTGCGTTCCAGGTTCGAGGCCTTGATACCATTGCAGACGCACTCGAGCAGAACGCGGCCATCCAGGAGCAGCGCATGAATGAAGGTTCTGATATGACCGGTGACGGTGAGGCCCATAATAATCAGATATCCGTCGCGATCTACCGGAATGCCAATACTCTCTTCGCCGAGGTGGCTGGGCTAGTGGAGGAGTCGCTCGATCATTTCCTTATCACCTTCCAAATGGGGCCTTCTTCGCTAAGGAAGAAGCAGCAGCATAAGGATGCTGGTGACGATACGCGAGACCCTGGCTATTTCCCTGGTGGGGGTTCCTTTTCAACTTACCTGGAGCGGAGGCTACACAATATTCACACTCAGGCGCTGGAGAATCTGCAGAATGTGCGCTTGCTTTCACAGAGACAGCCCAGCAGCGGTGACACTGAAGATATAGCCCACGGTCTCGACGGCTCAAGTATTGAAGAGCTGTATCTTTTACTCCACGTAGGTCCGATTGATACGGTTTGCTACCGCTTTCTCACATTGTTCAGATGCAAGCCATGCTTCAGTCGACTGGGAAATGTGCTCTTATATTCGTCCAGGCAGCCGATCGCATAAGAGGAGATGAAAAGTCGTTTAAGAATGCTCTCCGATACCCGACTCTCCAAACATTGAAGCTTTGGATGGGCAGTCTGCTCATGACACACACCACCGATATCCACAGCATGGATAGATCGGCCAAGTCGACCTTTGGAGATCTGTACCACGGGATGAGAGATCCAGAGCGCGAATCCCCTGAGACGTGGTGGGAGCGGTTAATCTCCAGCTTCGAGAAATTCTACCACTTCTTGGGCTCCGAAGATTCTCAACTTGGATTCCGTGCGGCGTGTGCGACCATGTCCATTGCAATCGTGGCTTTCCTGGCATCCAGCCAGGTGTTCTTCATCAAGCAGCGCTTGATATGGGCATCAATTACAGTCGCCGTGGCTCTAACAACATCCTCGGGGTCCGCTACTCGCGGCCTATTCTGGCGAGTTGTTGGAACTGTGGCGGCAATGGTTCTGTCTATCGTCAATTACTATATTGTGGATGGGAAAACTCCGTACGTCCCTATCTTGCCTCTTCTGTCCAATCGAATGATATGCTAACTTTGATAGCGGCATAATTGTATTTCTATTCGTCTTCCTATGCTTCGGTATGGTATCGATAATTGCATTACTGGAATGACCCGTCTAACATCGGTAGATATGTACATCATGGTCAAGTTTCCGCGATACCTGATTGCCGGCTTGCTAGGCCTCGTTACCCAGGTTCTTATCATTGGGTATGTGAAAGGATAGAAATACTGCTTCAAATGCGTAACTAACTACCAAACAGTTATGAACTGCAAGTCCGTAAGATTGGCCAGCAACTAGCAGAAACAAGCGGCCAGCCGGTGTATCCGATCTATGAGATTGCCCCTTACCGTTAGTGATGCCCTAAAACAAAATTCTCTTCTTGCTGATGATTATTTACACCGTATAGGACTTCTTGCTGTTATTGGAGGCTGCTTCTCTGCGTTCATATGGACAATATTCCCGTCTGCAGTCACTGATGCTTACCGAATTCGCACCAAGCTGGGCCTGTCATTAGACCTCCTTGCCCAGTACTATACATGTTCACAGGTAGTGTGGGATATTGATCTGAGAGCATTAGCCGAGCCCGATAGCCCAGACCCAAATCCGTGGCAGAGGGAAGAGCTTGTCAAGATGAGAACGAAGGTATTTTCAGAGATCCTTGTTCTTATTGAGGAGGTTAAACAACACTTGAATGATTCATTCTGGGATCCACGACGGGGTGGGAAGTTTCCAAAGAAGAGATACACACAACTCACCTACGAGATCCAAAGGCAAGTGCAGCAGCCCGGGCTATTATACACGTTCTGACGAGTTTTATAGCATCGTGAGCCATCTTGGGCTGATATCGACTACGGCAAACTTACTACCAGACGCTTTAAAAGAAGATGCCCGGCCCAAGTCCGACAAGGATTGGAGGAATACTCTCGTCCAGCTCCTGCTATCGAGACAGTCCAGCGAAGTTGTCTGTACCTTTTCAATGCTCGCAGCATCCCTCAGTGATGGAAAGCCTCTTCCGCCTTGTTCCGTGCCAGCCTTATACAGTACCTCGCCAGACACGAATAAGTTGCTATCTCTGGGCTACATGGCAGAGCCGGGATTTATTGTCTACGCGGCACCACGAGTTGTGTCTGAATTATGGAGGAACCAACTTAAAAGCGTTATCGAGTAGGTCATTCCGTGAAGCCTGCTGTAACAGCCGACTTGGACTAACGTCGTGCTAGGAATGTTCGCTATTTGGTTGGAGAATTCAGATTCTCTGTCCTGGAGTAGACTACCATGCATAGACGCCAGAGCATAACTTTCAAGTAGATGTGACGGAGTGAACAATACAGAAACATCGCACCCTGCTACTTACTATTGGGTCATTTTGATTGTCATGGAGAATACCCGGCATACCCGCTGTAACAGGGGTGCACTTCCCCCCATATATATCAGTACGAGTTAGGTATACTACACTTAGTATAGACCCGAGCAAAATCAGACACGAAGAATAAGGATAATTGTTCAACTTTCACCTTAATTAGAGCAATACTGTACCAGCGAATGCAAGCTGCCTCTTCTGGAACAACGGCTGTAAATACATAAAGACCACCGCCGTAGCACATACGAACCAACACCGTCGAATTCGGTTGGGTCAAGGTCTTTATGTCGTACCAGTTATTCTTGATCCATATGATAAATGCTTCACTGGGCTCTGCCTCGGTCGTGTCTCGGAGGATCGGCGAGTGTTGATATCACTGAGTTCTACCATTAGGCATACTGGCCGCGTATGCAAGAGCTCCTCGGTTCTGCACTGGTGCAGGAATTAAGGTAATACCCTGGACGTTCTGTGGAGTCCTTCTATGGGTCTCTGGAACCACGGAGCAACGAACTACCCGACCCCCCGTAGGTCCCACAGCTTGATAGTGCGGGCGGATGGATTGTTGGCCCGATGTGCTGCCAACAATTGGTCGGATCATTGACCTATAGAGAATGGCGTGCTATCGATCGGTGGCATGGGAAAAGGGATGCCACGGGCAGAGGAGGACTGGCACTTATTTCCACTGCATCACTCAGGATCGCAGTAAGTCCAATCCAACATGCCCCACCGCATGGGACACCGAGGCATATAGGGACCCCATTATTTAATGGATGAAAAACCGCTCAGTTGAGCTGTAGTGACCAAATCAGCTGTACCTAATCTTAGGGCCATATTCCTAAACTGTTTAGAATCCTAAGCTAAATCAACAAGGCCGTCGTTATGGGACCGGATATCAACGAGCCTCTCAAACTACCATGCGGGTTAGTTCTGCCCAATCGCTTAGTTAAGGTAAGAATGCCACCATATTTCAGGTCACGGACGGCAGTTGACCGTTTCTAGGCTGCTATGGCCGAAGGACTGGCAGATAGGGGCCATTTGCCAGGCGCTAAAATATCTCGAGTCTACGGCGAATGGGCAAAGGGTGGTTGGGGTGCCCTTCTCACAGGTATCATGAGACCTCTGAATGAGTTCCTTGGGTAGTTTTGACATTTGAGCTGATGATCTGGCAAGGAAACGTCCAGGTTGATGTCCGCCACCTAGGCAGCTATGGTGACGTAGCTACTCGCGAGTATGGAGAAGATAGAGATCGGCCACTGGAGGCGTGGAAGCTATACGCAGATGCCTGCCAGCTTCACGGCACGCCCGCAATCGCTCAGATCTGCCACCCCGGCCGCCAGTCCCCGATAGGTGCAGGCGAAAGGGGATTCTTTGGCAAAGCGATTGCGCCAAGTGAGATTCCACTTAATATCGGTAGTGGACTGGCTGCAACCATCGTTAGGAATCTCGTTTTCGGGGTACCAAAGGCCATGTCGTCTGCTGATATAGATCATGTCGTCGCCCAGTTTGTAAATTGTGCTCGCACGTTGGCGGACTGTGGCTTCTCTGGTATTGAGATTCACGCAGCGCACGGTTATCTCCTATGTAAGTCTTCCCTCTCTTGATCTGAAAGAAATTCCACCGGGCTACGTCGGAACTGAAACGTGGATGCAGCGCAGTTTCTCTCCCCACGAGTGAGTGTCCCCTTCTACCAGCCGGTGGCAACCGCGGTTTCACTAATATCGAGTGCCACGTCTGCAGAGCAACACTCGCCAGGATGACTATGGCGGGAGCGCTGAACGGCGAGCACGTATTGTTGTCCAGATCATCCAGCAGATTCGAAGCGCAGTCCCGGACAGTTTTTGCGTTGGCATCAAGCTGAACTCGGCCGATCACAACGCATCTGATTTCGATGACACCATGGCTCAAATCCGTCTATTTGCGGATGCAGGTGTAGACTTCCTGGAACTGTCTGGCGGGACTTATGAAGACCCAACGGTGCGAAGTTCCCAGCTTTGGCCAGGAGACTTGTAAAGCAAGACACTGATTGTATAACGCATGCAGATGATGGGCCGCGGGCTCCGGGATGAAACGGACCACCCTAAGAGTCAACACACAGAGTCTCGCGAGGCCTTTTTCATAGATTTTGCAACAGAAACGAGAAAGCGGTTTCCCAATTTGATTCTCCTACTCACCGGGGGGTTTCGGAGTCGCAAGGGCATCGAGGCGGCGTTGAAGGGTGGCGTATGTGATCTCGTTGGCATCGGGCGTCCAGCAGTTCTGCGCCCCGACTTTCCACGACTCGTGATGGACGATACATACACTGATCAAGAAGCGAAGGTTGTATTTGGCAAAGTTTCAGTCCCATTTGTGGCGCGGCTGCTGAAAATCCGAATATTGGGTGGCGGCGCGGAGACCGTAAGTCCTTTGATGCTCTTGTACACAATGCAGTCTTAATATTAACATGGCATCATATAGCAATACTTCCAGAGCCAGATCCACCGGATAGCTGCTAGTCTTGCAACACATGCACCATAGACAGGCGTTTGGTTAAGCATTTAGGAAGTATATACTGTTGGATCGGTACTATCAGCCGCACGGCAGAATATGTCGCTATAATGTAAGGTAATCGATCCATATTCATCCCATTATAACTAATTATGAATTGTTTCGGAAGTAGTTCAGTTTGTCTCACGTATTTTGCCAGTGAATAATCGGAAATCCCATGAACATGAAGACGGCTGTTATTATTGAACTCATTTGTAGCTTTAAGAATCCCTGAAAGCGACTTTATCCATATCTGCGACTATCGAGTGCCCCGATAAGCCACGGTAACAGGGTAGTTACGGAAATGGAGCTCGGGTTTGAGGTCTGGGGAATGTGGTAGAAAGCCGGAGAGAGCACGGCTTGTCCAGGAGAATTCTTTCTGGATGGGCAGATTGGAATAATTCTTGCAGCAAACTTGAAGGGTACCTGGTTATTAAGGATTGTGCGTGATTAGGGTGGAGAGTGTTTTCTGGCTAATTGTATTCAATAGCCTCTGCAAACAGTACTTTTGCACCGTATTCTTGCCCACTGTCACCTCTTCGTTCTGCTGCGCACTTATTATATGAAGCTTATACAGGCCCGGACCTCGACGTTCCCATGTTGTATCTATCCTAGACTGCGGTGAAGAGGTTGGCGAAGAGCATATCGCCGGTACTCCGCCGCCGTGTGTTCCCGAGCCCGTTTACCCCAGATAAGCAGCCCAATAGGCATAATAGCCATAGCCAGCGAGATCAATCCGGCAACGATAAAGGTGTTCTGAATGCCCATCGCGGTGATCCATGGTGTGTAGACGAACATTATGAGGACGGAGAGACCGTTACGAACGAAGACAACCCCAACGAGAGCATCGCCGAGAATCTGGATATGCTTGTCAGTTTCTCTGTCTTCTCACTGCCGATAGTCCCGCTTACCTCTGGGTAACAGTCCGTGAGGTAGGTTAACGCGATATCTCCGGTCACGGAGAACCCGAACCCAAAGATGGCATATCCCACTGCGAGGACTATCCATGGAAGAGACTAAGTAGCAAATGAGCATTTACTTTCAATATATACAAGGTTGGACAACGCTACCCGTGATAGACTCAAACCAAAGGTTAGTAACCCCACAGTGGCTATGAGAGATCCCGGTAGGATCATCCACAGGCGCATCTCGGGTTCAAATATACCACCATTCCGCCGAGCCAGCCATAGAATTGACCTGTCATTAAGCGGGGCACCGACAAACGTACCTAGGATTGCTCCAATCAATGCGGACAGAATGAAGAGTCCTACCGAGGAGGAATTAAAGGAATATGGTGGGCTCAGCATGAAGTAGGAAGCAGCAGAGCTTATAACGGCGAACCAGGCGAGCAGTAGTCCGTATGTAATAGCTGCATAGGCAACAGCAGGAAATGTAAAGAGTATTTTAAAGGGAAGGTAGAAGTGATGCCGGATTGACTGATCGGATCTGGTGATGAGTGCCAGCCGCTTGGAAAGGGGGTTGGGTCGGGGAATGATTAACTCAGACTCTGGGCTGGGATATGCGGGCATTCGATCGAGGCGCTGTGAGGATTTGGCTGGCTTGGATTCTTCGGTCGAAAAGCCAAGGTTGACGGGAATATATTTGGTTTCCTCGAAGAAGAAGCAAACGAGGACGAGGTTGACTGCCAGGAAGATGGCCGTCCACCACCACATCCATCTCCAGCCCTGGTTAGCCACGATGAACCCAGCAGCCACTGGACCTCCGAATGCCCCTAGGCTCTGCGCCAACAAGAAGATTCCATTAAATCGAGCGTGCTGGTGAACAAAGAATAGATCGACGATCGTAATCATGACAATAGTCTCACTGGTGGCGCCGCCGATGCCTGATAACAAATTGGCTCCAATAAGCTCTCCACCTGTATAAAGAGAGGCCGACCAAATAGCAGCGAGTAGCTGGATCAAAGAACTTATCATATACAGCGGCCGGCGCCCAAACTTATGCACAAAGGGAATTAACATCAAACAGCCGACCGCTAGGCCGGCACAGTTTGTCGCCACGGCATTGTTCAGTGTCTCGTATGATATGCCCATCTTCAGGTAGGCCTCGAATGCGACCTTCATAATATCCAGCATCACAAAGGTGAACAGCACGTAGAAGGTGGTCAGGCCGAAATTCAAGCCCTTCCGCCACGAAGACCAATTAAGGGAATCATTAGGATCACTAGATGGGGTTGGATGGAGGACGATTGAGTCTGAGTGTTCTACAGCCAATATCAATTTGTCAATGTGATGGCCTGAGACAGGGATGGAATGTGATGTCGAAGACTCACCCTCATTCAGCATCACCGTCCCCGGGGGCAACGATAAATGTTTTCCTGTGCCGTTGGCAGGATTGGGTTCCATTCTGTATAGTGGATTATTTTGAAGGGGCTGAACTTCTGTTAGATTCCTTATCTTTGCCCTATTTATAAGTCATTACCCCATATCACGTCTCCAATATTGAAAGTAACCAATCCGCGGTAATTGCGCAGTGGATCACCCCCGCGTTTGCGCAAACCCTCCAGAGTATGTTGGACCTTAAAGCGACTCCAGAACCTCCATCGGAACGCTTATCAAGAGACCGGGGGCTGATCTGGGTCAGGAGTGGGTGAGCATGTCAACCCCATGGGAGTCCAAAGCCCGAGTGCGCACCCGCACCGGCTGTTTTGAATGTCAGCACCAAATCCAACCCCTGTACTGGCTTGACTGACCTGAGCCAGGCCGTAAACGCCGCAAGAAATGTGATGAGCAAAGACCAACTTGTCAGAGATGCGCAAACCTTGGCTCTGTCTGCACTTGGCCCACAATTGCCAGCCAGCTCATGGACGGCAGAAGGCGCGAGAGCCGTCAATGGAATCCTAGAAGCCCCGATTTACAAGTTGAAAATGAAGCCTTGTATGCCCATTTTACGACGGCCGTGATGCCGCGGCTTGTGCGACCGAATTGTCCGTCTGTCTACAGTGATCAATCCTACATGGTCCGACTGGCCCGGGAATTCCCTCCGCTGATGGCAATTATAACTGCCATTGCGGCACTTGATATCGGCAATGATTCCCTCGCGATGCAGCACTACCTGCGCTCGCTGCGCAGTCTGCAGGCTCGCATAATAGCTGCCTCTGGTACCGGGAATGAAGATGGCTTATTGGCGACGACGATATGTCTTTGCGTTTTCGAAGTAAGCCTTGTCTCGTTCTCAATCCGAGTATCAACCAAGGCTAAGTTAATTCAAGAATCTACGGACGGATGGGCCTCCAAATATCGGACTGCATGCGAAGGCCGCTGGGGTACTCCTTTCGCAGCGGTGCCCGGAAGAAACTACCCAGTCCCCTTGCGAGCCAGCAGTGGTATTTCAACGCATTTGTTTGGAGTCGTTCTTGTATCATAGTACCCTTATGATGCTGTTGGATCCCTCGCTAGATGTGTCAGCAGACGACATACCTCAGCAATTGGCCTGTGCCCCCGGTGATGGACAAGCTGTTCCGCGACCTATCTTGGACGAATCCTATCATTTCTTCTTCATGGTTGCGAGAGTGACACGGCTCGCCCGGCTAGCCCGCGACTTGGATCAAGAAGAACGTCAGATATGGACACGTCTTCAGAGCGACGTCCAGCAATATGAGCGTACGGACGATACTAATGATCCCATAAAAAGGCTGTATTCACGCGCTTTTCGAATCTTGCTACTCAAGGGAGATCCCATCAAAAATGCCACACAAAGAGCATCCGATATCAAAGTCCTCCTCCACGAAGGACTGGTCATATTGGAGACAGTAGACATCCAAAATTACCTGCTGGGCTATTCGCTATGGCCGGTGGTTGTGCTTGGTGCTGTTGCCGTGAGAGAATCCGAACAACACACCATAAACAACAAGATTGATCCATGGGCTCGCCTGAGACGCGGGCAGGCAGTGCGATTACAAGAGCGACTGATGAGGATTTGGGTCTCGCCACGGGAAGCCACAGATATGCGGGTCCTACAGCAATTGCAATTATTGATGGAATGTTCATGAATCCATGAATTGACATAATTCATTTGCTTCTCGATGTATGGATCACTTGCTCAAAACCTCCTCCACAATAAGCGCATGCTAGAGCAGCGCCTCGTCCTTCTGCCGACGACCGATAAGCTGCATGTGGCAGGGGGCATTTTCGACTTCCTTGGGGAGATCTGGGATGGGTCAGCATGGGATTACTATGTTTCATGTCTCTGGGATATCTCTTACAAGGAGGATAATATTGCACGTCGCGCACAAACTCAGCATCAGCGGTCTGCTGAGAGGTGCCATAGGGAATAACGCAGGCGGGATACTAGGGAATGTGATTAGTGTAAATGTTGACAGATGATACGAAGAAAACATACATCCACCAAGTTGGCAATGACTGTGTATACTGGAACACCAAAGGTGTCATGAGCAACTGCCGTGGTCTGGTATCCAGGCCCGATAATCACGTCTAGCTGGTTGTCGAGGAACACACGGCGCATTCTAGCCATGATCTCGGCTCGTGAACTGTTCAAATCAAACAAGCCTCGCAGAGTCGGCTCTTCTGACGTTCCGTCGAGGTCATACGTAAATCGAAGAGAGGGGATCGCGGGCTCGCCAGACTTGCGGATGTTCTGCACCGATGTCTGGTCTGGGTCAATGCGGAAGAACTGGAAGGCCAGATCCGCGGCAGCTCCCAAGAAGTCGATTTGCTTAGATAGATCCACGATGTGATGGCCCGCGTTTCCGAGCTTCTCAATGGCCCCTTGGAGAGTGCGCTGCATGTTGGGGTGCAGTGGAACCGCGGGGTCCTCCGGCAGGACTCCGATGGTGAGTTGCTGCGGAGCTGCTTTGGTGGGCTCCATCCAGGGGAATCCTAGAGCCATGTCGTCGTTATCGTCAGAAGATGCATCAAACACCACGCGCAGAAGCATCCCTGCGTCGCGCATTGAGTGGCACAGTGGCCCTGCACATGGAGCAACCCCGGTCATTCCTGGTCTGCCAGAGCTGGTCTGTCCAGCATACGGTACACGGCCGACACTAGGCTTGAAGCCCACGGTACCACAGCAGAGCGCTGGGATACGAATGGACCCAGCAATATCAGTGCCAATTCCCAGGATAGACCCACGCATGGCTACCAGAGCTCCTTCGCCTCCACTGCTGCCACCGGCTGTGAGGGTGCTTCGGTGTGGGTTCCGGACACGACCAAAGACATTATTATGCGAGTCTGCCGTCATCATTGTTTGAGGCACGTTGGTCTTCACGTAAAGAACCGCTCCTGCCTCCAGAAGGATGTCTACCAAGGCCGAGTTACAAGTGGCAGGCTCGCGATCCAGGAAAGATGCAAATCCAAGACAAGTGTGCACACCCTTGAGGTTAAAAGTCTCCTTCAAACTAATCGGAACACCGTGAAGCGGTCCGAAAGGCTTTGCAGTTGTCTTGATATGTTTGTCCAGCTCGTTTGCTCTAGAAAGAGCCTGTGGGAACATAGTCTCCGTCAAGCAGGAGGTTACCTGTTGCGCAATGGCAGCACGCTTGCAGAAGGCCGTGGCCACGTCGATGGCGCTGAGCTCTTGGGCGGCAAGCTTGTCTCGTAACATGGTTGCATCGGCAATCTCAGTGATTGCAAGCTCTCCTTTAGTAAGGACGCCGCACTTCGAGGGAACATCGAGGATTTCCAGCTCGCTGTTATCGACTTTTTGGAGGATCTCCGCGGACAGTCGCCATTCAGCGGGGATTTTGGCAGCTGCTTCGGCCTGTTTGGCAGCGCACTTGTCTTGCCATGTCGGATTGCCCATATTGTTCAGTCTTCAGACAACGAGGGGTAAAAGGGAAACAGGAACTTGATATTCAGCTGGAGATTATGGACGATTAGCCCCGCCTTTATACCTCTATCTCCAGTGGGGTGAAGGGGAGGCCAATCAACCACTTTTGCGCTCGCAGGGCAGGGTTCGTTTGGCACCGGCAGTTGCATCAACCGTGCCTTGGACTATGAGTCCTTAATTTGAAATCGCATAAGAGAGCCTTGATCACCTTGTAAATTTGACCATTCACATCCAACTACAGGAGTCGACAATGGCTACACCATCCAAGAATGCCGTCCAAGCGGCCATGGCCCAGTACATCGATAGTTTGGCAGAGCCTCTGCGTGCGCTGAATCAAAAGGTAGTTCTAGAATGTATAAGAAAACGGCTTATTTCTCAATCAATTACAGATTCACGAAACCCCGGAACTGGTATACGAGGAACACATCGCCCACGACGCCATCTGCGACTTCCTCCAGTCCCGGGGTATCCCGACTACGCGCCACGCCTACGGCCTCAAGACGGCTTTCGAAGCCAAAGTCGGCAATGGAGATGGTCGCTGTGTGAACTTCAACGCCGAATATGACGCGCTCCCTGGAATTGGACATGCGTGTGGTCACAACCTCATTGCGATTGCCAGCATCACCGGATTTCTAGCTCTGGCATTTGCGATTCGCGAATTTGGTATTTCTGGCCATGCGCAGCTCCTGGGAACCCCGGCTGAAGAGGACGGTGGCGGCAAAATCGATCTGATCAACGCGGGGGCGTACCAGCAATCGGATGTGTCTTTGATGGTGTATGGCATTTCCGCCTAAACATAAAGTATCAATATCAGCGGACTAGCCAGCGCAGTCACCCCATTTCCGAGGAAGAGTTTGGTAAAGACGTCCTTGGAATTGCTGGCCGCTCTTCAATTGCATGCTACGACATCACAGGTGTCTATCGCGGCGTCAGCGCCCATGCGTCCGCCAGTCCATGGGAAGGAGTCAATGCGCTTGACGCTCTCGTCACGGGCTACAATGGCATCTCCATGCTGCGCCAGCAAATGAGGCCTGATGAGCGAGTTCATGGGGCAATTTGCGAGGCGCCCACCGTCACGAATGCAATCCCCGAGATGACGCGCACCAAATACTCGATCCGCAGCCCGACTGTGGCTGGGGCACGGGCGTTGGGAGACCGCGTACGGAAGTGTCTGGAAGCAGGCGCCCTTGCCACCGGATGTACGGTGAAGCTGGAGGAAGATCAAATCTTTGCCGATTTGGTTGTGAACGCGCCCTTATGTGAAAGCTTCCAGGAATCCATGGGCGAGCAAGGAGAACGCCTATCGGTCAATGATGGGGTTGTGATGCCGGGGTCCACCGACCAAGGAAACGTGTCGCAGCTTATTCCGGCCTTGCACGGCCTCATTGGGATCCCGGTAAGCGATGGGGCTAAGAACCACACGCGGCAGTTCACGGCGGCAGCTGGCACGGACGTAGCTCATGACAGAATGATCGTTGCTGGAAAAGCCATGGCAGTAACGGGGTGGAAAGTGCTGGTGGATGAGGGCTTCTACGGCAGTGTCCGCAGTGCTTTTACCGGCACTCCATGTTAGTCTTTTTGGAACCGGCCAATCAGCGGTAATTGCGCTGCGGGTGCTTCCCCGGATTTAATTGGCGTCAATCTGAGTGCAGACTAAATACATAAATACACAAGTCCAATGATTCCTCTCATTCTATTTCACCAACCTATTGACCATTATGCCATCTATCGACCCCGATACCAAACCAGGTCCCTCAGAGGACCTGAAATAAGCAACTACCGTAGGGAGCATCACCGACGTCTCCCCTGAAGAGTCACGCCGAGTACGGAGAAAGGTCGACCTGATCCTTCTGCCCATTCTTGGGTTCTGCTACTTTCTGCAGTTCCTGGATAAGCAAACACTGAGCTATGCCAGTTTACTGGGAATGATTGACGACACACACCTAGTCGGCACGCAATTCTCATGGACAGGGTCTATATTTTACTTTGGATTTATCTTCTGGTCTTATCCGACCATGTACTTGTCGGTGCGTTTGCCGATTGGAAAGTACCTGGGCGCTACGGTGTATGTATCTCCTCGCTTCCGACATTATTCGCCCTCGGGCAGAGAAACCAAACTAACAATCACATTCTGTAGATTCGTCTGGTCCGCTATCCTCATGTGCCACGCAGCCTGTCACAACTTCACAGGTCTGATGATCACTCGATTCTTCCTCGGTGCATTCGAGGCATCCATCGCCCCGGGATTCTCCCTAATCACTGGCATGTGGTACACCCGACGCCAGCAGCCCCTTCGGTACGGCCTGTGGTTCGCGGGCGGCTCCATAGCCACCTTATTCGGAGGCATGCTTTCATACGGCATCGGACATATCGACGGCGGCGCCGTGGCCTCGTGGCAATATTTGTTCCTGATCTTCGGCGCCGTCACTGCCGTCTGGGGCATCACCATGCTTATCTTCCTACCGGATACACCAGCCAAAGCCTTCTGGCTGACCTCCGACGAGCGATCGACCACCCTCCACAACGTTATGGCTGATGGCCAGGCCGGTACTAAGAGCTCCTACAAGTTTTCGCAGGTAGTCGAAGCCTTCCGCGACCCGGTGACCTGGTGCCTAAGTCTGTACAGCTTCTGCGTAAACATCGCCAATGGCGGCCTAACAACCTTTGGATCGCTGGTCGTGCAAGGGTTCGGGTTCAAAGGTCTTGACGCCCTCTTGATCCAAATGCCCACGGGCGCCGCGCAGCTGATATTCGTGATTGTGAGCGCCATACTGTGCTCGTCTTTCCCGAACATCCGCGCCCTGACTATGATGGCCCTTTCGTTGACCAGTCTGCTGGGAATGGTGCTTATGTATGCTCTACCGGACAGCAATCAAGCTGGCCGCATGGCGGGTTTCTGCCTCAGTCTGGCTTTCTCTGCAAACATGCCACTTGCCATGTCGCTGATTACCAGTAATGTTCGCGGCCTCACCAAGCGGGCAGTGATTAATGCTTGTGTTTTGGTGATGTACTGTGTAGGTAATGTCATTGGCCCGCAGTTCTTCAGCGTGGATGAGGCGCCAAGGTATAAGAAGGGTATTACGGCCAGCCTGTGCGGATTTGGATTGGGGTTTTTCTGGATCCTGTGTCTGCGACTATACTTGCAGTGGCAGAATAGGAAGCGAGCGGGTGAAGTGCCATTGGATATGCCGCAGGAAGCGCTGCTCCTGGAGGATCGGACTGATTGGGAGACTCCGGGGTGCCAGTATGTTCTCTAGGATACTGTTGGTATGGTCGCATATATTTTTTGTTCAGCTATTGCATTACTTTGTAGCACAGCTCAGTCTTTTACCAAAATCGTTTCTCCAGTTAAAGGCGACTTCCATCACAATAGGCACGATTCGTTATCCATCCACATGCACGTTGTATGTATCTGGGGCATCTCCGCTGGCGCCATTGAACCCACGCATAACTTTGTTATCGCAGGAAACCGGCTCCGATGAATGATTAGACTAGACCGGCCCGGTGACTATGCCAATAAGCGACAATTGCGCTCGCGGGGCAGATTCCAGAGCATGCAATAGTGCATGGAGTTAAAAGCCGAGAGAAGCCACATGCATTTTCTCTGCTTGAAATCGAGGACAGACTCGCTTCCTTAGGTGACTTGGTACTAAAGC
This sequence comes from Aspergillus puulaauensis, assembly GCF_016861865.1. NCBI lineage: Eukaryota > Fungi > Ascomycota > Eurotiomycetes > Eurotiales > Aspergillaceae > Aspergillus > Aspergillus puulaauensis. The sequence goes on along the minus strand of NC_054860.1, from coordinate 110,847 downwards.
TACTGGGAACTACTATCTTCCCCGAGCACAGATCTCGCCTCCACAATTCCTTGGGAAAGCCCTCTAGCCATGAGTTAATAAACAGCTGGCCTGATTCTACATAGACTACCTGGTCTAGAAGGACCTTAGATTTACCATGTACGACAGTGTTAAAGGAGTAACGGGGAAACTCCGACACATGGCCTGTTATGCCGGACGGACGATCTCCGGTGGCAAACGAGGTCAACACTTCCCCGCATAATGTCGATCAGTTGTATCTTATAAAGGTTACGGACAAGACAGTTATTTACAATAACGGGATAAGACTGACAGAATTGTATACTGCCATGGCTCCCGACACAGGCTTCGGCCTGGTAATGCAGAATCCGTATCTCTGCGGCGTGGCTTCGGTATGTTCATTTATTACGGTATATAGAAGACACTAACGCAGTCAGTTCTCGACCCTTGGGGGCCTGCTGTTCGGTTACGACCAAGGCGTCATCAGCGGCGTCATCACCATGGAGTCGTTCGCAGCGCTGTTCCCTCGGGTGTTCTCTGATAGCGGCTTCAAGGGCTGGTTCGTATCTACGCTTCTCTTAGGTGAGTCGACGATATCTGCACCTTGACGCAAGCTGACCCGTCTAGCTGCATGGCTTGGATCCCTCATCAACGGCCCTGTTGCCGACCGTATGGGGCGAAAGCTATCCATTAACCTTGCAGTTGTTGTGTTTGTCGTTGGGTCCGCTATCCAGTGTGGCGCAGTGAATATCCCAATGCTCTTTGTTGGTAGGTGATATTAACTGTGACTCTGGACTCGGGCTAATTGTGTAGGCCGGGCAATTGCTGGGCTAGCAGTCGGTATGCTGACCATGGTGGTGCCCCTGTACATATCCGAGGTATGTCTTGATTTCAGGTTGTTGTCTTGCTGTGCTAACAGGGACAGGTGTCTATTCCTGAAATCCGCGGAGGCCTGGTTGTTGTGCAGCAACGTTGGTGACCATACCCTATCGGCTGATGTCCCCAGCTAACTGTCCAGTGTCGGTGACCATCGGTATCTTGATCAGCTACTGGATCGACTACGGCACCAACTACATCGGTGGCTCCCGGTGCGCCCCCGAGCTTCCTTATACTGGGGGCACGACAGCCAAACCAGCCTTCGACCCATACAACGATGTCCCAGCAGGCGGCTGCACCGGCCAGTCCGAAGCTTCATGGCGTCTCCCATTAGCCATCCAGATTGTCCCTGCTGTGGTACTTGGAATTGGCATGCTGTTCTTTCCAGACTCCCCTCGCTGGCTGCTGATGAAGGAGCGCGACGATGAGGCCCTTTCGGCGCTGTCACGACTCCGTCGACAGCCTCGCGACAGCTCTCCTCTGCAGAACGAGTATCTGGAAGTCCGGGCGTCAATTATGCTTGAGAACACCTTTGCCCGGGACAGTTTTCCTAATGTATCTGGGGTTAAGCTCCATGCGGCTCAGGTACGTCTGGCTTTTCCGTGGGAAGTGTGCTACTGACTGGCATGACAGTATCTATCGCTCTTCACCAACTGGGCACGCTTCAAACGGCTGGCTATTGGTTGCTGCGTGATGTTCTTCCAGCAGTTCATGGGGTGCAATGGTACGTATCCGCTTACAGTGATATATACAGCTCTAATCCCCTGCAGCGATGATCTACTACGCACCCACAATATTCGGCCAGCTTGGTCTGGACGGCAACACCACGTCGCTCCTTGCCACAGGCGTCTACGGTATTGTCAACTGTCTCAGTACCCTACCAGCTCTCTTCTTCATTGACAAAGTTGGCCGACGTGTTCTGCTCATGGCCGGTGCTACCGGTACCTGCATCTCGCTGGTCATCGTGGGTGGCATCCTTGGGGGCTATGGCGCCAGCTTGGTGGATCACAAGTCTGCTGGCTGGGCTGGCATCGCCTTCATTTATATCTACGACATCAACTTCTCGTACTCGTTTGGTAAGTCTGGCTCTGGCCATGGTAGGACTCCATGCTGATAACATTGTAACAGCCCCTATCGGGTGGGTTCTGCCCTCTGAAATCTTCAATCTGTCCATTCGCTCCAAAGCCATCTCAATAACCACGTCGGCCACCTGGATGTGCAACTTGTGAGTGTGCCCATTGTTGATAATATTCTTCTATCCTAACGCGCCCAGCATCATTGGCCTTGTCACACCAGATATGCTCGACTCGATCTCCTGGGGAACCTACATCTTCTTTGCAGCCTTCTGCCTCCTGGCCCTGGCGTTTACATTCTTCTGTATTCCGGAAACCCGTGGCAAGGTATGCATTCTATACCATTTTACTGGGCGATCTGACAAGTATTTCTCCAGACCCTTGAAGATATGGACCTCATCTTTGGAGATACGGCAGCCCACGAGGAGAAGCAGCGCATCAAGCACATTGAGGGGGAGCTGCGTGGGATCCCTGTTGATATCAATGAAGATCTGAAGCCAGGAGACGAGCATACCGAGATTGTAGATTAAATGGGAAATAAGTTATGATATCCCGTGGTTATGAGGCTGGTATGCTGAGAGAAAGGATCAATGTACACGCCAGGTCCAGCCTCGACCACAATCCTGCCAACTGCTGGAAATATAAGAGAACGATGATGCCTTAGATACGGACCTAGTGAATCCTTGCCAACGAGGTAGAAATTTACCGCTATATTGTCCCGACTGTGTCAACGTAATTCACAAGTCGGGATGTCCTGTGCGCGAAAGTATTCGATCCGCAAGAGACTGGTTTATATGGGTTTTATACTAGAAACGGGTCCTCAAAATTCGTAATATTATTGCTCTTGGACTGGCCTCGACTGTATCTGGATCATACTGCTAAGGGCTATATCCATTTGACTCTATTTGACATAAAAGCTAGGCCGTTTCTCTGTGGGAAACAACAGCCGCGGCACTGGTCTTCTCGTTGCGATAAATCTCCTCCTGCTCGCGATCGTACTCTTCCGCAAACTTGCGTCCGTAGAGACCGATCTTGTACCAGGGAAGACTGAACATCTTGTCGATAGTCTCGAGGCTGCGACCGGCGGCTTCGGGCACAAACAACCAAACCCAAATGGCACCAATAATGGAAACGACGCCGAAGAAGTAAAAGGTCCCATGAGGGCCGAGACCACCATCGACAAGCAGCATCTCAGGCAGGGCGCGGTTGACGGCATACTGGCAGACAAAGTGCATGGCCATTGTGATGGACGAGCAGATACCACGGATGCGGAGAGGAAACAGCTCAGAGGACAGCAGGTATTGACCGCTGTTCCATCCAAGCGCCCATCCAACGCCGGAGAGGTAGATGAAGACAATGGCACCGGTCGAGGCACGGCTCTGCGATTCGCTGGGTTGAAAGTCGGGGTTGTTGGCGATGGGGATGAGGTTGAGGAAGATGGCAATATAGAACATGGCAACGGTCTGCAATGCAATGCCAATTATAAGAGCACGCTTACGGCCCGCCATGTCGATCAGGAAGAGTGCGCAGATGATAGCGGCGACCAGTTTCACAACCCCAAAGACGACAGTAGAGAACAGAGACTGTTCCTGGCCAGTGATGCCGACGAGCGTGAACAAATCGGGGGCGTACACAGTAATCGCGGAGCCACCAGACCAGCAAGCCATGTTCTGGGCCAGATTCGTGAGAAACAGACGGTAGGAGTTCTGCTTGATGGCAAACAGCTCCTTGAACAAGCCCTTCCAGCCCATGCCAGCAGTGGCCTCCATCTCCTCCTGGAAGGCAACATCCATTTCAGAGATCTCGTTCAGGACGTACGGGTGGTCGGCGGGCAGGCCACGGAACTTGCAGAGGGTTTCCAGTGCCTTCTCACGCTTGCCTCGTTTGATGTAGTAACGAGGGGACTCTAGCTGCAGGAAGGTGAGGAGCAGGGTGATCCCGGCAAACATGAGGTGGAGCGACGTGGGCACAGCCTAGAAGAGACAGTTTAGTAGAATTAGAGCAGCAGAAGGTGCAGTGACTTACCCAGCGGTTGAAAGTGTCTGCCATGTGAAGCTCAGCACCCCAGTTGGCAAAGTACGCCAGCATAATACCACTGCTCAATTAGCACGGGCAGATAAAAAGCAGAATTTCTGGGACTCACAGGTATACCGCGCCAGTAAACATACAAGTGCAGAGACCGCGGATCGGGGCAGGGGAAATTTCAGAGAGATAGATGGGCCCGACGACACAGGTCTGCCCTATACCGAGACCAGCAACGAACCGACCGGCGTAGACAGCGTCCATGTTACCGTTGTTCCCAATAAAGATGCCAATGCCCAGGATCCACAGACAGCACAGCTGGCGAGTGGCCCAGACACGGCCGATGCGATCGCAGACGACAAAGGCACTGCATTCAATCAGTCAACGGCGACAAAATCCTGCAAAGGAGGCTTACAGCAGAGCACCGGCGATGCTGCCGAGCTGGACCATGGATGAGACAGTACCCTTCACGCTGGCCAGCGCAGCCTCGTCGAGATCATCGATGCCGAGAGACAGCTTGAAAGCCTGGGAGTTGAAAACGCCGGTAATAAGACCCTCGTCGACACCACGGGCGGCGCCGAGGAGCCCAAAGGCAAAGACGGCGAACCAGAGCTTGAAGTTGAGGGTCTCCTTGGGCAGTCCACCCGTGTTGAACTTGAACACATTGATAGCAGAGCCCCCGGCCATGGCGAATGCTGTTGTTCACGGTTTCTCGTCGAGGAGTGCTCCGTACAGAAGCAGGCGTTGCGGGGGAGGGGGCTTTTATAGCCCTCGATCATGCGCCAACCACCGACAAACAAACACCGATAGCGGGCCAGACATGTCAGGTATATGCCTCATGTTGGTCCGGAGAGTTTCCAAAACCCCCGACTTGGAATCCTCTCCGACATCATTCGCCCTGGAAGGCCAGTCGAGTCAAAGCGTACTCCACGCCAAGGGCCGAAGCATCGCCCTTCCCTTGGCTGGGGCGGCCTTGAACCAGTGGCTGCCTATCAATCTTGTCCATTTCCCCAGGTTCCAAACCCCGCGGAGAATGGCTGTGAGTCCCTTGTTCCAATCCACTTTGGGCTATTGCCAAGAACTAGTCTATCGTTGGCTTACGCGGGGAAATTCCGGGATGGGCACTGAATGAGGATTTTGTGATGGACCCCGAGAAAGGACAACAGAACAGAAGATACGAGATAGGTTAAACTGCCAGTGAAGTGAGGCCAGGTTCATACCAATAAGTGCTGCTGTCGGATAGGAAGGGCTGTCTTCCCTGGAAGAATGGGACAAGCTCTCTCGGCCCTGTCCCCAGGCCTTGGCCCCGATGGCCTCAGTGCTCGGCACTGGTGAACCTTTCCTGTTGCCACCGGGCAGACAAGGAGCGTCCCTGCCTGGCGCCCAAGGATACAGTTTAGATCGACCCGATATGTAACCACCCACGCGAACTTCTCGCCAAACGACGTGCCGCCGATTCCACTCCCACCAGAAATCAGACATCCGGAGTTCCTCCGCCGTCCAGAGTCAGATCAGCCAAACCTTCTCCAAGATTGAGACAATGAGCAGAGGGGGTGCATGTGGAGCCTAATCCCTCGTACGCGGGCCACAGCCCACTTGGTGTTTATCATTGGATGCTGTCCACGGCACTCAGTCTTGGCTATCTTGCCAGCTTTCCAGCTTCAGCCCATGTGCAATCCCTTGCGTAACAGGAATCGAGACCGCTTGGCACCGAGCGTCTATTGGGTGTGTCGAGCTTCTTCCAAGGCGCCAAGTGCCAAGTGCCTGACAAGATCAGAGATTGCGCCTTGGCCGCGCGAATGGCGGTGCCATGGATGCCACGCCAATGGCAAGAAAGCTTCTGCTCAGTGGCTTGACCGGGACTTGCTGCCGATACCGGGTTCTGCGTGGGAAATATCCGTTGACGGATGTTTCACGCGCCGTCCAGGGGAATTCAATATTGGTACGCGCCAAATTGAGACTTCGCGAACGATTCACGGATCGGGGCTGTTCTTGGCGTACTGGACATTCGCCCATCGATTGCTTGCTCTGTCCACGTTAGGGGATCAGCAAAAACTTGTAAATATGGAGATGGCTATTTCTGTAGGCCTCTGTATGCTCCGTTGTTTCTGGATGTTACACTACACCCGATGCGAGAGATGCTTGGGTATATACATGCCTAACCGTCAACAGTCATTTATATATATCTCCTCTCGGCCATTCTTCCATATCTGGAGCGGTAGGCGAAGGTCTAGCACAGGCCACACTTCAGTGCTTTTCGTTTGCCCTCGCAGCATTGAAATGGCGTTATTTGGCTATACGTCGATCTTGACATCTGCAACCGCGTATGGCGCGGAGTGGAACAGAGCCATTCCTATAATCCTGTTCCAATAAGTTGGAGGAGTGATTCAGCGAGCTTACTAGTTAATATAACAGAACCCCTTTTACCACTCACTATGTCATATTCATCATCTGCCTGCACGACCCTGTTTAATGACCGTGATCAATAATCTAGATCCACAATACAACACTGAATATAAACAATATCTTGCAATGAGCTAAATCCCCCTTCACGGAAAACACAGAAACCAAAGTGAGCTTCTCAAGCCAACCGATCAAGCATGGAAACCTCGCACTGGGATGGCTAGGTACAATTGACATGGGTTTATTTTAGCTCCCCGTCCCCGACACAGCGCTTCAGAGGATACGAATCACCCAAGCAGGTGGTCACAACGCCCTTCACCCAGGACAAGGAGTTCTCCCCGTATGAATAGGTATCATGCGTAAAGGAATCCGCCTGGTAGGACTCATACTGGCCACTTCCGGGCTGTCCGGTGAAAACATATCCCTTTTTGCGCAGGGTCAATGGGTTGCTGACGATAGCACCCCATCTGTTCTCCGGAATTGTCATGGTGACCGTGCCGGTGAGGGTTGCAGTCTCGGTATACGAAACATCGATACTGTAGCCGACTTGTAGGAATTTCTCGACGGTTGCCTGGAACGACGACCCAACGGTGATGCCGTTGGCGACCATCTGGCCCTGTGCCATAGCGACGGTGGCTTCGGCTTCGTTGGCATGGACGATGGTGGACATGGAGATGTCCCAGCCGAGGAATTCTTCGTCAGGAAGGGGGATGATGAACTGTGCACCGTCGCGCTTTCTCAGACGGCTCGAGGGCGCGGAATGGTCATTCCCTGTTTCAATGAAGCTCGGGAGAGAGTTGGTAGGTGGCGAGAGAGAGACACCAGGTAAGTGGGCACGCAGGTCTCTCTTATCGACGGTCTTCGAGGTACCGTCGTGGAGGAGAATGGCTTTGTCGGAGGACAGTGCACTACCAAGTGCGCCGCCAGAACAAAGGGAAGCAAGAACGAAAAAGGCTGCCTTCATGTTGATGGTCTTGGATGTTTCCTGAGGATGGTGGAAGAAGAAGTGGCCAGGAATGACAGGCAGCTTTATTTAGTGTACAGCACCAGATTAAACTGTTCAGCTCAGAAAAGAAGGGTCCGTCCGCCGTTAGACTATACGTAGTTCAACGAGTACCCAGATGTTGTTGACTGAAGGATTAGCCTGTCTCACCTTGACATAACTCCGAAGAGTCGCCGTGAGTCTATACCCAAGGAGGCGCAGGAGGAGGCCACAGTGGAGCTGCATGACGATAGCTTAATACATTTAACTTCCGGCTAGAGCTGTCAAGGATAAACGTCTCGTAGATCATCACGCGTGGGCCTGTCAAGTGAAACCCTCCAACGGCGTAGATCCGCATTAATGTGATCAATTGATGTGATCCTTAGCCGCTGCAGGCCCGAATAGGTGCGGTTCACGAGGATCTTGAAACAGAAGAACTGAATGACAGCCACGCCGCTTGTTCTAGTGGTCCTACTGGCTAGCCACCCGGGTGCCTGAAGAGAGTGGACTGTTCTTCAGCCAGGCTCTAGACCCTGAAGGCGGAAGAAAGTCCCGCAATTCATAGTGAAGGATGAGACAGTCCCACTTGGAGCTGCTGTCCAGGACGAGAAGAGCAATAACCAGGGTCCTCCGGAGTACACTCGGAGAATCCTCAAAGTCCTTGTCTGGGATTGTCTCACTCTGATAAATTGCATGAGTGGGCTTGGACGTCTGGTATACCGACACCTGGTTTATACGCAATCAACTTATTTTCGAGGTCTTTTAAGTGCTGCTTCCCTGGCCTTCAAATTACATCCACGGTCCCAGCCCTCGACACTCGCATTGGCAACTATCCCTTCGTCATGAAGTTCACATCTCATTCACTCATATTTGCTGCTCTTGCTGCTGGGTAACCTGCTCTTCTAACTGATGACTTGATAGAAGCGCTAACTGGCCACAGCGTCGTAGCAGACCTCCATACTCAAGGCGTTTGCATTGACACCCCTGGCGAGGGAGTGGTGGGTCGCCCCTGCATAGCATTCTTTATAAAAAGACGCACGATTGACTTTTATAGGAGGTTTACAACAGAGACGCAACAGAGAAGGCCTGCGAGGCTTATAAAAACCGAAACACCGGAAGCGAGCAATGGGATACGTGCCCTGACTGTACAGTTCTCAACGAGAAGGATCTGCTGTACTACTGCGAGTCGAAAGATGGCCATATTGGAGGAGACGAATTGAACTACTACTGCACGCAAAACGGCGCTGGAGACAGTGTTGCATGGTAGGGATGTGAGGAGAATACCAGCTGTATGGAATTCCATATCCGATGCTTGAGACTTCCTTCAGAGGATCATAACAGGGTAGAATAGCTGCAAGAATACCCCACCCACAATGAACCACATATAGTAGATCCATGACTTTCCAGTGTCCAAATCCATACTATTCGAGACAGTCGCGTTGATACTGTGAGGTTCCCACCCCTTGCATGGCTTCCCACATTCTCTGGCTGGCGAGGATGGGTTGGACATGCCTCTACCCGTTACTCTCCCGTGTAAATGGACCTGCGCAGGAAGGAGCCTCTGTATTGGTTCGGATGTCGGAATTCGAGTACCACAATGGCGGGCTGAAGGGGCAATTGGAATTGGATATAATCCCGCCATGGAAGGTCACCCGCTGCTTGACGCTCCAAATCCGTGCAAGGTTGGGCTTAAACGAGTTGAAGGGTGGGCTACAATGGCCTGGCAAGACCCGTTGAAGAGAATTGCCAAAGATGGTCGATGGCCCTGTTCTTCTCCTACTCCAGCTTCCCCAGTCTTCCGGCTCGCAGTACTCTGGCGTCGCTATCTTTGTTACTCAGCTTATAGCTGCGACTGATATTACACGCCTTCATGCTGGTTCCAGAAATAGTGGATGTAATAACCGACTGACAGATTTTTGTTCAGGTTGAGTACTAAATTGTCGCTTCTGTTGTTAGTCCTAACTCTGGCACACATAGTAGTTGTAGGTTGGCTACTGTCTGCACGATCAGGACTGGGTGAATGATTTTGCCGCTCCTTGAACTCAACATCGGATCTCTTGAAGAGTATGTATTAAAATTCGTGTAGGTTCCGAAGAACGCTGCAAATTATACGAACAGAAAGAGTGGGCGAGTTAGGGTTTATGACGGAAAATATCTTCCTGCACTCCACTCAGCGGGCCTTCAGACAAGAGCGGAAGATATATTCCGCTGCCAAAGGAAGCCTCCAGTGAATTTCCCAAGCAATTATATGACGTCCGCCAACCCCAACCTATACCCGCATTTCGAGCTTTGTGGGAAATTCCAGTGGGGCGTCAACGTGGTGCTGCGATGATTGAGCCCGCATCTCTGGTTATCGACCCTCTGGAGGCTTGCCAAGCGGAACCACAGTCTTTTTTTCTCCAAGCGGCACGATATAGTAGCCATTAATTGGGCTGTGCGAGTCTCCAACCCCAGCCAGGCCCCAGATGGAGATTGGTTCTCTGGACCTCTCTGCCGGTCGAGTTTACCGGGGTAATTTGGGGATAATCGTCGCCAGATGCCAAGAGATCCGAGTATAAATTCAGGCAGACGACGCGTTCCTGTCGGTTATGATTTTTAGGTCGTCAAGAAAAGTCCGCTTCGTTTACTCTGTCCGTGAAACATGCTGGACATCAAGGCGCTGGTGGCTGTAGTGGCCACTCTCTGCTCACTAACGCACGCCACTCCGCAAGACGTTTACCATGGAAATGTTGTCCAGAGTGATACATTCTTCTATGGTCAGAGTCCCCCGGTATATCCGACCCCGGAGATCACTGGGATCGGGGACTGGGATGAGGCGCTCTCCAAAGCACAGGCGATGGTGGGCATGATGACACTAGCTGAGAAAGTCAACCTCACTGGGGGTTATGAGAATACCACGAGTAGTTGCTCTGGTAAAGTCCGCGCGATAAAGCGCCTTGGCTTCCCGGGTATGTGCTTGCAGGATGGCCCAGCTGGAGTCAAAGGTGCCGAGGGAGTCAATGGATATCCAGCTGGCCTGCATATTGGTGCGAGGTACATTTTGCTTCAACAGCACCCTCCCCTCCGTACCCCGTGATATGATACCGAGGCGAGTGCTAATGCTTCACAAGCTGGAACAAAACCAATGCATATGAACGGGCAAGGGCCATGGCAGGCGAATTCAAAAGAAAGGGGGCTACTCTGAGTCTGGGGCCGGCAGTATTAGGGCCACTGGGCAAGATCCCTCATGGGGGACGAAACTGGGAGGGCTTCGGTGTCGACCCATACCTTAGCGGCATTCTTGGAGCTGAGTCTGTCAGAGCTACCCAGGACGAGGGCATAATCTCATGTACCAAGGTAAACACGCTTCTGGAGTTAGGACTCTTATCAAATGGTGTATTGGCTGACTGCTCTAGCACTTTGTTGGAAACGAGCAAGAAACACACCGATTCCAGAACATCGATCGCAAGAACAACCACACTATTGAGACACTGTCGTCCAACATTGACGACAAGACCATGCACGAACTATACATGTGGGCCTTTGCAGATGCCATCCATGGTGGGACGGCTAGTATAAGTAAGTGATGCCTGCCACGCCAGACTTGATGGCTGATCGGATGTGCCAAGTGTGCTCGTACCAGCGCGTGAACAACAGCTACGCATGTCACAACAGCAAGGCCATGAATGGTCTCCTCAAGACAGAGTTAGGATTCCAGGGCTTCGTGATCAGTGATTGGGAGGCCCAGAAAGTAGGAGTTGCAAGTGCATTGGCCGGCCTTGACATGACGATGCCTTTCGGGGAGACATATTGGGGCTCACATCTAGCCCAGGCTGTCCACAACGGCTCAGTTCCCGAGTCACAAATTGATGACATGGCTACCAGGATCATCGCCGCCTGGTACTATAGCCGACAGGATGACACCGGCCTTCCACCGGTGGGAGCGGGCTTTCCTGCAGACCTACTAGCACCTCATGATTTCGTAAACGCTCGTGACCCCGACGACGCAGCCATCCTCATGGACGCGGCCATCGAGGGCCATGTCCTGGTGAAAAACGACAGGCAAGCTCTGCCATTGTTGAAGCCGCGCATGCTCGCCGTCTACGGATATGATGCGAAGACACCCGGACGCAACAACCCAGAAAACGGGTTCAGCGACTGGATGCTCGGGTTTGAGGCACACGATTACCAGCAAGTGAACTGCGGTGACTTTGGGACCAATCTAGGCCCGTGTCCTCCCTACTTCACCCCCTTTGCGAACGGGACGTTGGTGGGTGGCGGAGGGTCCGGTGCCATTGCCCCCTTCTACGTCGAAGGCCCTCTTGAAGCCCTGCAGGCACGAGCTCGCCGAGAGAATACACAGCTGTTCTGGGATGTCGAGACGCGCAATTCCAACAGCACGGTACCAGGGGCAGCTGATGCGTGCCTGGTCTTCATCAATGCCTTTTCCTCCGAGGCTCGCGACCGGCTGAGCCTTCGCGACGACTTTTCAGACGCTCTGGTGCTGAATATCGCCGCGCAGTGCAGCAATACGATTGTCGTTGTTCACACCGCTGGAATCCGCTTGGTGGACCAGTGGATCGAGCACCCGAATGTCACCGCGGCGATCATCGCGCACCTCCCAGGCCAGGACTCGGGCGAGGCTATCACTCGCATTCTATACGGCGACGTGAGCCCCAGTGGGAAGCTCACCTATACCATTGCTCGGAATGAGTCGGACTATGGCTCGCTTCTCAAACCCGCTACATCTAGCGGCTGGGATCGATACTTCCCTCAGGACAATTTCACCGAGGGCCCCTATATTGACTATCGAGCCTTTGACCAGCGCGGGATTGAGCCGCGCTTCGAGTTCGGGTTCGGACTTACTTACACGACGTTTGAATACTCCAACCTGGCAATCCACCGGGCTGCGGACGCTTCGAATCTATCTGTTTTCCCTGTCGATCCAATAGTCCCCGGAGGTCACGCAGATCTCTGGGATACTGTGGCCGTGGTGACCGCCGATGTGACGAATAGTGGAGACATTGAGGCAGCTGAAGTTGCTCAGCTCTATCTCGGGATTCCTGGCGGAGATCAGCCACCAAGGCAGCTGCGTGGATTCGACAAGGCTGTAGTCCGCCCGGGCGAGACCAAGACTCTTGAATTCGAGCTCCGTCGACGAGATCTCAGTGTCTGGGACGTGACAGCACAGCAGTGGAGGCTGCTAACGGGATCAGAGTACCGTGTGTTTGTTGGTGCTAGCTCAAGACAATTGAATCTGAATGGGACATTTGTGCTGTAGACTGCCCGAGGGCACCATCTATAGTTGTCAAATGGATGTATTTATTTATTAACACTGAATCCTCGCAGAAAGTTACTTCTAAACCTCATCCAGGAGCCTGGGAAATTGATCTACTGGCGAACGCTGCAAGGAAAGCGATATGCAGGATGTGCTGGAATGTAAGGACCGAGAACCTGTGAAATTAACACTGAAATCATAGCTACCACGGCTAGAACAGCTATATTCCATCTATACGTAGCAGTAATACTCGTGACGTCCGCAGCCTAGTAATGGATCTCAATGCCGGTTTGTTACATGTAAGTTGAATCCCCATTGCAGGGATGTTCGTCAAGGCGAGTCATGTAGCACAAGGGCCAGGAACTTGTCGAGGCCCACATTCATCGGGCGGATCGATAACTAGTTCGGATGATCATTCCAGTATCACACACGAAGGAAATCCTGCTTCTAACATTCTCTCTTTGGCCATATCACTCCCTAGATCGTGTCAGTGCCGGGTGTGGCTGGCTGAGCAAGGGGCGCGTGTCTATAGAGCTGGTTAAATACAACTGTTCTGCCCATCTGCAGTATCGTCAAGCATCAGTCACTCGAGCATCGACCTGCAACATGCTATACCATCCTCTCAAGTCCCTGGTGGCCGCACTGGCGTTCGGCGTTGCCACCACGTCGGCAGCGAGCTCCCAGGCAATCAAGAGCCGTCGTCTCACCGAGTATCTGATGCCAGTCACTCAGCAGACGCACGAACCTGCTCGCGTGCCCAACACAAACTTCGTGCTACTGACCCAGATGTCAAGCAGCGAGCTTGTCAAGATCGAGCTCGATGCAGCCACCGAGGACCCCATCGCCTACCAGTCGTTCCCCATGGGCAAGAACAGCAGTTCGATGCTCCATGGTGCCTGGCCCTCCGTCAAAAACCCCGGCCTGATGTGGCTGTCCTTGCAAGGCGAGAACAAGCTGCTCCTCGTCGACCCCGGCAAGGAGCTCTCGACTCCACCGCAAATCAAACACACCATCGACATCCCCAAGCCCGGCAACGGTCCTCACTGCGTGTTTGAGATTGGCGACCGCGTCTGGGCTGGTCTCAAGGACGCCTCCCCGCAAAACGGCCAGTACTACGCCTTCTCTGTCGACCTCCACAACTCCTCCGACTGGAAGCTGTACCAGTCTCTCAGCAGCCCTGTCTTCATCAGAGAGGAGCCAACCACCGGCTTGATCTACGTCACTCAAGACTGGAGCTCGTCCATCATGCGCATCGACCTCGCCACCGACGAGATAACCCAGCTGCCAATCCCTCCCAGCGTCGGCAACACTGCTGTTGGCATGGCGTCCGTTACCGGTGCCCTAAGTGGTGTCTGGTTCACTCTCGCCGGGAATGCCACCGGCGGCACCGGGACCTTCGGCCATATCGGCGCGGATGGACAGATCAAGTTCTTCTCTCTTCGACAAAAGGTTCTCGGCGGCAATGCTGCCTTACTCCACGTCGCGGATGCGTCGACAAAGGACGAGCCGGCTCTGTGGATCCTGTCCACCTCCCTGCTCAGCACCGAGTCGCCCGATGCCCTGATCCACGTTACCTTTGACCAGTCAGGTTCCACTATCAAGGGCGAGGAGTATATCTCACTGCAAACTCAGAATGCGAAGGCTCACCGTGTGCTGGTCTTGGATTCGTCTGTTTTGGTTTCGGAGCTTAACACCTTCACCCTCGCGCAGCTCAAGTACGAAAATACCGTTGCAGGGCAGTGGCTGCCATCCAAGGTTGTCAGCGACAACAAGGTTTACGATGAGGCTGGCTAAAGTGCTAAATTTTAGTACTGGGTGTATCGATAGATTAGGCACATACATACCTACTCGTACTGGTATTAATATAATATTACCCGGACCAGCCAGGACTTCAACACTAGCCTACCTAGCCTTGCGCAAAGGCCGTGCCGCTGAAGGCCGCAGCTGACGTGAGCAGCCTTTCAAGGTACATGAGAGCCTGGCAATAAAGGTAAAGACCTTATCTAGACAAAGTAAGAAGGGAGTAGCTAAGTCACTATATTTGGTTTATGTGGATTAGTACTTCGTGAATCGCCCAATGACTATCATTGAACAATAATAAGATTTGAGAAAGTATTAACTGTATATAAGGCGTCTGTATCAGTACTGTTTAAAAAATGCCCAACTTTATATTTAGTACTTCTATAGAAGTTGCAGTTATCTAATTTCGATGTATTTTGGCCCTGTAATATCCAGGCTCATGGATATTGACATACCTCAGGCCCATTTATAGAGTAGCTGGCATAGCCCTTGCCCGTTGCTCTCGAGAAAGGTTTAAAGAAGCTTAGAGTTGCCCCTGCATAGCCCCTTAGGGGTGAATAGTCCTGTGAGCAAACTAAAAATACTACGCTGCAGCTCAAGTGCGAGGCTAGTCCTTGTGTAGAGCTTCCACAGTAAGTACAGTAGTAGTCTGTGCCAAGAGCCGAGTTCAAGGCAGGTTCAAGTTTGACGAAGGAGAGATGAGAGACCAGCATTCAAGGAACCAATAGTTTAGTTCAACGACCTTGTAGGTTTTCTCAGCTCCTCGGAACCGGGGAGTGCGCGAATAGCACAGCAGCAGCATCAGTAGAGTTCACGGTCACCATGGGTCAACCATGGCCTCCACCGCGCCATGGACCCAGGTGTCATGAAAATCCTAGCAAGTGAAGGCTTGCATTCATGGAACTTCCTTGGCCAAGAGTAGCCCTGCAATCAAACCGACCCAGTGACCTTCTATGGCATGTGCCAACATAGACAAGAGATGCTTCGGCACATTCAAATTTCACTCCATGCGCCGTGTTAGTTTGCTCCTCTCTTGTTCTGAGCCCTTTCCTGAGCCGGCGTCCAACCTATTGAGCGTCTCACGCTGAGTTATAGTGGAACTCTTGCTTTTAGGGTCATATTGAGCGGCTGGACCGGGGGTAGAAGGTGACTTATTTATACTTGTTGCCGCCCTTTTACACTCTTGGGCTCTCAAGATTCCTAAATCACAGGGTTCCAATTCTCTCCAACGCTCGTTTGCTCGCTACCGTTTCTATTTTCTTTTGCTACTCGAGAGTTACTAATATACTACTAGATTATTTATTAGTAATACTTTCTATATTTTTAGAGAAAGGTGATATGGTCAGCTTAATACTTATAATATGGTCTTCAAGCTTGATCTATCTAATATAGAGGATAGAAAGCGAATGAGCATGGGCTATATACCTGTTACCTATAGAAATATTGATAAAGGTCCTGTAGGGACCAAGTTTTATATATTTAGTAGAGAAGGAAATATCAGTTATAGAGTCATGGCCTTTCAGAACCCAACTGCCCATTTTAATGCCTACTGTGTTTGAGCATGAACAAATTGGTCCAACAAGAGAGCAGCTTTGCAGACTACAGAGAAAACATCGTCTATGTGTACTTTTGGATGTTAAGCCCTTTATACAGTCATCCATTCAACCGGACCGAGGAAGAGCTGGATTAATAGGAGGGCATTGACTACCAAGCATACATTTTAGTCATGTGCGGCCACATTGCATATTGTTCCTTGAAAGTTCTGTTTATGGAGGTGTGAATTCTATTCCGCGCGCTTCAGGTCCAGCAAGTAGGTTCTTGATATCGGTTAATCTTGGGGGGTCAAGCTGTAGCCAAAATGGGGCTTGACCAGAGGTGACGACTACCTAACCCTGATTGGCCATTATTGATGACTAAGCTGCGAGATTGAATCCAAGGTTTGACCTCCTCGCTCCTGGCTGTACATGGGCTTTCTAACTACCTAGGGGCTTTGTCTGGACCCTAAATAGGGATTCCTGATCCGTATAATCGTCTACCAGCTGAGGGCTGGAATGCGAAGCTATTGTCGGACTAGCGAGGTGCTGATTGTCGATTAGTAAGATACATAGCCTCACTAGTCATATGTGACCTGTTAATCATCTTACCCCGCAGGCGAGTTCAGAGAGCGGCAATTCAAGCTGCACTTTCCCAGTCTCTCATGTTCCACTAGCGTTCGCATATCCAGCAGCATGGCAGATCCTTTATCAATTGCTACCGGGGTGGTTGCCCTCTCTGGAGTTGCTCTCCAGGCTGGCAAATCATTGCTTCAGACGATCGAAAGTATCCGAAACTCCAAGCGCGCCGCCAGAGAACTCCGAGACGAGGTCGAGGCCCTCCTGCAGACCCTCGAGGTCCTTAAAAACGTGGTCAAGGGATATGAGACCGAGCTCTCGGCTTTGAAGCTACCTTTACAGCGATGCGCCGTCGCCTGCAAGGAACTAGGTGAATTGATTAGCCAATGTGTCAAGCACTCAGACGGGGAAAGGACAAGCTTGCGAGATTGGACTAAGCTTCAATACTTGGGTGATGACATTTCGAATTATAAGAATGTGCTCGCCAACTACAAGGCAACTATCAATATTGCCCTTGGGGGCGCGACTTTGTAAGTTATAATATTGTTGTCTAATTATACATAAGCCCTAACCTGTTTTTTATCAGCCAGTCTGTTGCTGTTACTCGCGAGATGCTCCAGAACTACAAGGACATGATACATGATACTACCTCAGATCTTGAGGACCGACTGAGCGAAATCGAACAGAAACGAGCTACTAGCTATTCCTCCGAAGAACTAGCCACAACTATTAACCATGAAGAATTACGACAAATAGAAGAAGAAAAGCAGAGTACAACAGACTGCCTTCAGATCTGTCAACAAGTCTCAGGGTATATCGAGCAGTATCAATTAAAATGCCAGGATAAAACAGAAGGACCTGCTAGCTCATCACCTCACGAGAACACAACAACTGCAAAGCCCAATTCTAGTATATCTCAGCAAATAGCTCAAGGCTATTTGAATACCTGCCTTCAGAATATGAATGCAGCATCGGCTCGGCTTCAGCAACATTTCAGTCAATTGGAGGCGAATTTGCAGAGTAACGGGAGCCGGGCAATGTCCAACCAGGTTACTGACGACCTTCAAAAAATCAAGGAAGAGAAGGAGACAATTACTCAATGTCTTAATATTTGTGCAGACGCCTCGAGTCTATCTGAGAGCTCTCGGGTCAATATTTTTGAAGACGTGGCTTCTCTGGATGACTCGCAACAAGTGCTAGTGTCGACTATTGGCGATTTATTGAACGCTAAACGGATTAATACTGGAATGAGGTCACTGCAAGTGCTTGGTCAAATGTCCGATGATACGCTACAGCATTTGTCTCTTCGCCATGATCACCAGGGTGATAACGTGGTGAATGTGAATGGGAAAGAGGGTACTGATTTTCAAAGTCGACACGGCACAGGTCGATCCCTCTGGAACGAGAAATCTGGACAGAAATCAGGCAGCCTTCGTTCGGCGCCATAAATATTCATCACTTTCATTCGGATCAGATATCAATATTTGACTGCTAGCCTCCCAGGCCTTTGAATGGAATTCAGAGTTATTTGTCTGTCCCTAGCAAGACTAGGGTCATGTTGGCCAGATTAGTCAATCACTACCTGAACCCTCAGCTATACCCCGAGAGGGATACATTGGGGATATTGTAACAAGCTGTATAGGATGGATTATTATCTAGTAATTTAGGGCCTCCGAGTTCAATTCAGGTTCATGATGAATAGCCATGTTGCAGACGCGCTCGTTGTCCACACTGATCCACATAGCGGTGATAAGAAATGAACGAAGCTAAAAGAGTAGAATATACGGACATGCAGAAACGAGATTATATGGCTCAGGAAAACAGACAGTAGCAGCGAATACATCAAACAGAAGTAAAATGCGGCAAAAGATATATTCAAGGTAGCTAGATGGGCGCGTAAGAGAGCAGTAGATAGAGAATGGCGGATCAAAGATGAAGGATAAAGCGAAGTAGGTACATAAGAATAAATCGAATGGGAGAGAAAACAAGAAAGAATGAATTCAAAATGAAATTAGGGAAGTCAAAAGGACAAGGTTATCGCAAGGAAACTCAAGTCCGGGCATTTAAGGGTTCCGGGCAGACCTCCGGGTTTGAGGTCATATCCTCCGTTGTTCAAGGGCATATTTGATATGATCCACGAGCTCCTCGTGCAGCCGCTAAGCGCAAGCGCCGACTCGTTCAAGCAGGAATTAAGACTAAAAGTTCGCCGAGTATGTCTGCTCTGAAACATCACGTCAAGGTATATATAAACAACAACGCCTAATCCTTTTCAAACCTATTTTTGATGTCCTTGTTATGTGCATCGACTCCCTTCTTATCGGATTTACTGCTTAATTCACCACTTTGAGTATTAGGACCCTCTCGGTAATTCCTAAGGCTGTAGTATTCTTGGTGTTCTTTACTGCCGTTGATTTCTGTAGATAACTCAGGATATCCTGTTAAATATTAATTTTCTGGATGTGCCCTACCTGGAGAAACCTGGAATCTAACCTTTAGATGCTTGATCTTTTCTTCCACTGTTTTTCCCCTCAGCTGAGTCACTGCTGCTTGGTTTTTCAATCCCACTTTCTTTCTCTCTTCCGAAATTACTGTAACGGCGAACGGATTGAGCAATGGAAGCTCTATGTTTCGAGAAAGGGAAACAGACTCGGAGGTATGTTACTGTTGGATATAGTTGGCGTATATTATGCATCTCTGGTAGCAATCTGTCCTGGATGTCGCGATATAAGAGAGCGTTTGATGATGTTTCAAATTCAAAACTTGCTCCTATAGTATCAGGTACTCCTTATAAAGGTCCATCTGTGGCAAATGGCATCCTATCCTATGGAGCTAAGAGACGACTGCTAACAGAATACGGTAATATAAGGTTAATGTTGACGTAGTTCTTAAATAACAAAGTAGATAAAAAAAAAGAACTTCCCATAATAACTTATCTTTGAGGCAAGAATCCCAGTCGCAGTCTACTGGCTAAGGCCACGTTATCCATGGACCAGGCCCTTGGCCAGGTGGGTAGCGTCGTGATTGGGTCATAATAAGGCAATACGTCGTGATGACGGTTGTGCCTCTGCTTGCCGAGGGTGACCTCACTCTCCTCTTTTCTCATTCTCATGATTACAAATAATTATTCTTTCTTTCTCTCCATCTGCCTTACCTCTTATACATATCATCACTTATCAGCATGGATACTCCGCCTGAACCACTTCCCGCTTGCGGGCTATTGGGACGTGGGATCACTCTCTTTCCGGGTATCACTGATCTTCCATTAATTATTGACACAGACGAGCTTATTATACATCAGGTTCTAATTTATTCGACTATCGAGAAATTTTGGGGGCGGCTGGAAAAAGCCAGCTTCTAAAATTCAACTTCAACAATGAAGCGGCTAGAGTTCCAGTAACAAATAAGCAATTTCTAGTTCCCGAAGGTGTCTTCATAATCCCTGGGGGAACAGACATTATTGCTGAGGATTTATTTTGCACGACTGGAGACGCCTTAGCAAATGATCTGGCAACAAATCCATCATTAGGTCTTCGGTATTTGGGCATCTCGGAGGAAGGGGACGGTAAATTTGGTCACAGGGTATCTTTCAATGCTAAATATCTATTTGGCCTCTGGAGCATCGGTAATATCGGTTATACTGCCCAGTATGACGTGCAAAACCTGGAAAGAGCCATCAACGCAGACCTCATCCGGACCGCACAGGAACTTCCGTACTGGGACGAGAATGATGCTTCAGCACGAGATGCATATGCAGGGTTTTTTGCAACATGGGGCACACATGTTATCACGGGCTGTTGTTCTGGGGCCCGGTACCACCTCCAGATCACAAGGCCTGACGCATCTGACGAATCGAAAAAGAACTTCCGCGAACATATCCAAACAGAGTATAGCTCGGTTATGGGTGTCAAAGGGGGGGCAGAAGACACAGCCCAATATAGAGAATACTTAGGCCGACATGAGAGTAAATGCTCTGTCATAGGGGGAAACCCACAGCTAAAGAGAAACTTGTCAAGCGATCCTACTAGCTCCCGTCTTTTCAATGAATGGATAGGAAGTATAGGTGCAAGTGGAACGCAAGACATTGTCAATGTGTTGGTTGACAGCATTTACAATTTACTCCTCAGGAGCCCCAGCCCGGAACACAAGGAAATTGGGGACAAGATTCAGAGAGCGTCGCTTTTCAATTCAAAGTTCATCACCGCCACAGGAGTCTTCAAGGTCAAGGGAATTGGCGGTGCAACAGGCCGTGTTAGCTCCTGTGAGCTTCGGGGTACTCCTGGTATCAGCTTACAAGGGATCCCTCGCCCGGGAACTACAGTGTCCGTCATTTCAGAAACCAAGTTTGAAGCACAGCAATTATCTGGAGACGAGATTGAGTGTGATGTTATTATGAGTGCACCTCCCCTGACACCAGTTGAGGTGGTCCTTGTATCATCCAAGGATGAGTTATCTCAAGACAATCCGTTTGTGTTTGACCTAATATTACAGATCTATCCGAAAGGTCTATCAGGAGCAATAACTGTGGGTTTGGGTGGTAAGGGTTATGAAGGAAGTGTTACCCTTCCAAGTTTGACCGCAATAGGCGATTACATTGCGGAATAAGTAATACTATGGCTGCTTCCTTTTCAAATGCCATATACAATCTTTAACTTTTATCATGACCTATTCTTAGTAGATGCTAAACGAGACTTTGCCTTTTTTTTTTTTTTTTCTTCCTTGGGCTTCAGCATACAGGTGCACTGCTGAGACTAATCATAGTGGCATATCGGAGGTGCCTAGGTATAGAATCTTGTCTTGTTCCATCAATATCTGAAGATTGTCCATGACCTCTTTCGATTGACGTAGTTCGATCCCACCAGTGGACATACAAGATGTCGATCGGCTCGGCATGCAACTTCTGTCACGAATTATGGAGACTCAAATGTGAGACTTGATCTGTGATTACCGCAATGGTTTAAGGCCTTGCCTTTCTACAATTTCTAGGAGCTAAAGCTGATTGTGAGATTGGTTTATAATAACTAGTTGATTGTCACTCTTGCGTTGGGCCATCTGTTCTCGGGTCCAGGTCCCCGGTTGCTTATCCTGGCGGTTATATGATATTATCAATCAATAAAGCTTCATACGACCTCATAGTAAGGCGTCAAGGAGATTGACTGGTTCTAAGGAAGAGTACGGATGTTGGCGGATGGCGTCAGGGTTAGGAGTGATTTAAAAAAGAAAATAATATCGAAGTCCTGATAGGCACTACTTGAAGATCCTGTTATTCGACAAGCTTGCGCTTCCTTGGTGAGGCCACTCCTAGAAAGTGAGACGGCGGCGCCTACCAAGGAATCTCCAAGGCCTAATATGACGTCACAGGCACAGAGCCTTTGCACGGCTACCAGACTAGGGACGGCCCGGAGAACCATTCCAGGATCAACCATTGGACGGTTCCAAGGGTTGGAGCGTTCGAACCAATTGAAGCGGATTTGGGCGTTGAAACCGTGATGGATGCTAGTTCCAGCCAGTGAATAAGACTGTTACACAAGTTCAGCTACAATATATTCTTAGGGGTTGGTTCGTCAAGGCCTCAGCAGATGAGAGTCTAGGCGAAAGTCATATTACATCTTAAATCAACACTGATACCAGCGAGGATATAATCACTGATATTCTAGAGATCCTTTAGATTAGTAAAAAGTCTCAGCTAGCGCGTAATATTACAAGGAGTAATATATTATCCAGGCAGTTCTAGCTATTCTCAGCACAAATCCTGCAACCATGCGTATCTTTAACCCTTGATGGAGTCAAAAGATACATAAGATTCAGGATAAAAATATCAACTTAAAAACCCCTCCTGTTACTATAAGTTCCCTATTCCAATCTGCCCCTACTCAGCAGTCCGTCCTTGTTCTTACGCTCTAAAGTATACAAAATCCCTTAGTCTTTCACTTGTGTGTGGACGCATATTTTATTATTCAGAAACATTCTGTGTTTGTCTGGCAGGCGGGATCACTCAATTCCCAGGCCACATTTCAGCCAAAAAAAAAAGCCCCATAACTCATGTTACTTTTTGCACGGTTTTCTGTGCTGCATCCGTGGTTTCACAAGCGGCAAAACCCCGCTGCGGTCACCAATTCAGACAAATACCCGACACCAGTCTACCACTGCCACATCTTCGCCAGATTACATAGTTGTAGACTTTGGTAAGCCGTTAGAGACAAAAAGAACTCAAAACTCCAGTTCCGAGTAACCGTCCGAGCCGACAGTATCGCCGGCGATCTCCTCGTAGTCTTTCTCCAGAGCAGCCAGGTTCTCGCGAGCCTCGGAGAACTCGCCCTCCTCCATACCCTCACCCACGTACCAATGAACGAAAGCACGCTTGGAATACATGAGGTCGAATTTATGGCCAAGGCGACTCCACGCCTCGGAGACAGCGGTCGAGTTGGACAGCATAGTAACCGAACGGTCGACAGAGGCAAGCTCGCTGCCGGGTGCACTTATAGGTTTCTGGTTATTAATACCGAGTTTAAAACCGGTTGGACACCACTCCACCAGGTTAAAAGAGGCCTTGGCCTTGATATGGGCAACAGTCTGCGTGCAATCATGAGGTACCACGTCACCCTGGTATAAAAGAGCCACAGCCATATACTTGCCATTGCGAGGATCGCAGACGACCATCTGATTTTGAGGTTCGAAACCTGCGCGACAGTTAGAATGAAGGGGCAGTTGAGGGGAAAGACACGAAGGTATATACACTGCAAAGTGAGGTCCTTGATATTGAAGCTCTCATGAGCACTGCAGCTGCTGGAGATGACCGGAGCATACGAGACAAGGGGGTAGTGAATACGTGGGAACGGGACGAGATTAGTCTGGAATTCGTTCAAGTCAACGTTCAGGGCGCCATTGAAACGCAAGCTAGTGGTCAGAGAGCTAACAACCCGGGCGATGAGACGGTTGAGGTTATCATAACCAGGGCGGGGGACGTCAAGCTTGCGCTTACAGATATCGTAGACGGCCTCATTGTCAATGAGGAAAGTGCAGTCGGAGTTCTCAGTAGTACTTTGAGTAGACAGGACAGCGTTATAGGGTTCCACCACCGCAGTCGACACACGAGGAGATGGGTAGATCGCGAACTCCAGCTTCGACTTCTTGCCATACTCTGCGAAAAGATGCTCAAGCAAGAGTGAGCCGAAGCCAGAGCCGGTCCCTCCGCCGAGGGAGTGGAATATCAAGAAGCCCTGAAGAGAAGAGCAGTTATCTTTAGAAAATTAGCTTACAAACCAGGGCTCAAGGGAGGGTCCCTTTTACACACCGGCGACACGACGGATGCGGTCAATAACGCTCTCAACAAGCGCCTTGCCGACAGTATAGTGACCACGGGCATCTGCAACGCATTAGCTTGACTTATCACGCGTTGTCAAACATCCAGGGGTCAGACAGTTATTGGCGGCATCCTCCTGCCCGCTTATCAGCTGATCGGGATGGAACAGATGGCGGTAGGCACCAGTGCGTATCTCGTCGATGGTCTATATCACCAGAAACCTGTCAGCCCGGATTCCATTTCTGATTTCTATCCGCCCGTTTACACACCGAAGGGTCAAGGTCGGCAAAGATGGAGCGAGGGACGTATTTGCCGTTGCCGGTCTCGGTGAAAACTGTTTCGTAAGAGCCGTTCTGGTGAGTGTCGGTGTCTATATCGGGATCGATATGGCCATCGGCCTTGAGGCCGTGTTCGAGTAGATAGCTATATAGTAATCGACCGGTTAACCATTGCCCAAAGGATCACAAAGGAGTAAAGGCTTACAGCTCCCAGGCCGCATTCCCCAACTGTGTGCCAGCCTGGCCGATGTGAAGATGACAGATCTAATGATGCAACACGTTAATGTCCATTGTTTGACAGTATGGCTTGGTCTTCAATACTATTCAGCGTCACACCGCGAGACCGGATTGCATTGTTTTGCGGCTCAGGAATGGGAAACGGAATGAATGATGGGAAAAGCCCCAGTATAGCCAACATTGAACAGAATCAGGACAGCACGTACTTCGCCGCGCATGGTGAATAGACCAAAGATCGCAAGATATGACACTGGTAGACAGATGTGACTCGGGAAGAAAGGAAGTTGGAATAGAAGTTGACGTTGGAAATCCACATCCACAACTGGTGAACGGGCACAATCAGGCGGTCTGGTCTGCGCCACCAATTTTTCTGTGCTACGAAATTGAACCTAGTCCCAGCAGCCAAATTGCACTTATCAATATTAAATTCAAATATTACGACGACCAGGGCATCTAACTCCTGTATCTCCCCGAATGCTGCGTTCAGAATACGTTGTTGGTTCGCGTCTTGGCGTGGTTGAAGGAAGATCTTGGTCACTGAGACCTCTACGGGGGACTTGAGACCCGGTGCCTAGTACAGTATCTATATTACTATAATAGAAGTATAGTATATAATTGAAATATATCCTATATTAGCTTAGTACAATACTGGTTAGCTTAGAAATCGTGTTACTGTAATATTTTACCCATCTTATAACCGGGGTTTTACTATTATAATTACTTTCTAGTTACTAGGGTATATATTCGTAGTAACCGCCTCAGCCGTTGTTAAAATATATTTCTCCTTAAACAACTGGCTCCTCACCAAACAATAAACAGATTATTTAATAATCGGATTATCTAGTCCTTGTACACAACATTATTCATGGTTAGACAGTTCTGAGAATTTCAACCAGCGCTGAGCTGTATGCCACCTAGGTTGCCAGTCACTCACGTAAGGATGTCACGTGACGGGATAGACAACGTCATGGAATGTGCCAGGGTTGTGTAAACACGATGCGGTTAATAATGGGTAGCGGCTCTTTTATTTCTTATTACATTTTAACGCCATGTCATAAATCCCCCACTGATTGGAAAACGCCGACCGTTGCATAATAACAACACCAAATCAAGTGAAGCCCTTACTCGCTTCTTGAATTAGGCTTGTGCATCGACTCTTCCGTTGAACACTTGCCCCTACCAAGAGCAATATTGGCAGCGCCGTATAACTTAACCGCGCAAACCCTTCTTCCCAAATATTCCATGACCGGGCCTCATTCCCCCTTGCTGGCCAGCCCCCCTACGCCGCCTCTCGGGGGGTCAGGACAGCCAGGGCACGGCACTCAGTCGGCAAGTAAGTATGACGACACCGATGTGCGCGCGTCGTCTCGCAGACTCAACAGCAGGGACAATGCCGTTGATGAGGGAGACTCTCTCAGACCAGAGCCCAGCGGAGAACCCGGTTCGGACGCAGAAAATAACAAGTTCGCCTTCTCGCCCGGCCAGCTGGATGAACTCTTGAACCCCAAGAACTTGGACGCTTTCGGCACTTTTGGAGGATTGCGCGGGCTGGAAAAGGGTCTACGAACCGACGTTCAGAGCGGCTTGAGCATGGACGAAACCGTGTTGCATGGTAGGGTGAGTTTCAGCGAGGCGGTTTCACCACCCAGGCCTAACTCAGCGTCTCTCGCGCCATCGCGTGATACCATGTTGGATGCACCGGCAGGCAGGCAGCCAGAGGACCGATTTGTGGATCGGCAGCGCGTGTTTGGAACCAACAAGCTTCCCGAGAAGAAGCTCAAATCTATCTGGGTGCTGGTGTGGATTGCGTACAATGATAAGGTGCTAATCCTACTGTCCATTGCCGCGGTTGTTTCTCTCGCCGTGGGTATTCCCCAGTCTGTGCAAGGAACAGGCGTAGAATGGGTAGAGGGAGCCGCGATCCTTGCTGCCATCTTTGTTGTGGTGACCGTCGGCGCGGCAAATGACTGGCAGAAAGAACGGCAATTCGCTAAGCTTAACAAGAAGAAAGAAGATCGATATGTCAGGGTTATCAGATCAGGCAAGACAGCGGAGGTTCTGACCTATGATATTATTGTCGGGGACGTGATGTGTCTGGAACCTGGTGATATGATCCCGGCAGATGGAATCCTGATTGACGGACAAGGCGTCAAGTGTGACGAGTCTTCAGTAACAGGGGAGTCAGACCTCCTTCGCAAAACCCCGGGCGGGACAGTCTACGACGCAGTTACACAGAAAAAGGACCTGAAGAAGATGGATCCCTTTATCATATCAGGGTCCAACGTTGAAGAGGGTACGGGGACTTTCCTGGTCACTGCTACTGGTGTCCACACAACGTACGGCCGAACAGTGATGTCTCTCCAGGACGAGGGCGAGATCACCCCGCTGCAAGTCAAGCTAAACATGCTGGCGGACTATATTGCCAAGGTCGGCCTTATCTGCGCCCTGATACTGTTCGTGGTGCTCTTCACCAAGTTTTTGGTCCGCCTCAAGGAGATACAGGGTGGTGCAGAGGGAAAAGGTCAGGCCTTTCTGCGCATTTTCATCGTGGCCGTAACCATTGTCGTTGTAGCAGTGCCCGAGGGGCTGCCATTGGCGGTTACCCTCGCTCTCGCCTTTGCAACAACAAGAATGATCAAGGACAACAACCTCGTGCGCTTACTCCGGGCATGTGAGACCATGGGAAATGCCACGACCATCTGCTCCGACAAGACTGGCACACTCACAGAGAACAAGATGAGCGTCGTGGCTGCGACTCTAGACACCAAGTCACAATTTGGAGGCCAACCGTCTTCAAACCGTGCAGGCAGTGCACCAGGCTCAGGGACTATTTCAGCCTCGGAGTTTATATCGACGCTTTCACTATCAATCAAGGAGCACTTGATCCAATCAATCGCGCTCAATTCAACTGCGTTCGAGAGTGACCGAGACGGAGGGACGACGTTTATTGGATCTAAGACTGAGACGGCGTTGCTGTCATTCGCGCGAGAGCAACTCGGACTTGGGCCAGTGGGCGAGGAGAGAGCAAACGCGGAGATCGTGCAGATATTCCCGTTCGACTCGAGCCGCAAATGCATGGCAGTGGTCGTTCACATGCAGAATGGAAACTATCGGATGCTTGTTAAAGGTGCTGCTGAGATCTTACTCCGCCAGTCGGCGCAGATAGTGCAGGATGCAACCAAGGATTTGGCAGAGACGCCGCTCTCCGAGACAACAAGGACCACGCTAGACACCATTATCACTGACTACGCGTCTCGCTCTCTGAGATGCATTGCTCTCGTGCACCGGGATTTCCAAGAATGGCCGCCTCATGGGACACCGACGGACGAATATGGAATGGCAGACTTTGAGCCAATCTTCAAGGACATGACGATGCTAGGCATCTTCGGCATCCAGGACCCCGTCCGCGAAGGAGTCCCTGACGCAGTCCGCCAGTGTCAGCGTGCCGGGGTTTTTGTCAGGATGGTGACTGGTGACAACATTACCACGGCCAAATCCATCGCCCAGCAATGTGGCATCTACACGGCTGGCGGTATTGCTATAGAAGGGCCTGAATTCCGCCAGTTGAGCCATGATCGGATGAACGAGGCCATTCCCAGATTACAGGTCATCGCGCGGTCAAGTCCAGACGACAAGAAGATTTTGGTCAGCCAGCTCAAGACACTTGGCGAGACCGTCGCGGTGACTGGGGATGGGACAAATGATGCGCAAGCACTCAAGACTGCGGATGTTGGCTTCGCGATGGGCGTTACAGGCACGGAAGTTGCCAAGGAGGCGTCAGATATCATCATAATGGACGACAATTTTACATCAATTGTCAAGGCCATAGCCTGGGGACGGACGGTTAACGACGCGGTCAAGAAGTTCCTTCAAGTAAGATCGCCATAGCCTGCTTTGGTAACAAAACTGATTATTTATTCAGTTCCAATTGACCGTCAACGTCACTGCGGTTGTTCTCACCTTTGTTTCCGCTGTTGCCAGTGATGACGAGGATTCTGTCCTCAGCGCAGTGCAGCTGTTGTGGGTCAACCTCATCATGGACACTTTCGCCGCTCTTGCACTTGGTACCCCCCCCTTTTCCGGTTTTTTTTTTTTTTTTTAATATATTTTCTTTTAACGATTCTCCTAACATTGACTATAGCGACGGATCCTCCTTCGCCTTATGTCCTCGAGCGCACACCCGAGCCCAAATCCGCGCCGCTAATCACCCTGACAATGTGGAAGATGATCGTTGGGCAGGCCATCTATCAACTGGCAGTGACGCTTGTCCTGAACTTTGCTGGCCAATATATCTTCCCGAAGTGGGGTAGCGGATATATGCAGACAGTGGTGTTCAATACGTTTGTCTTCATGCAGATATTCAACCAGTACAAGCAAGTATTAATGTTCCCTCTTGGTAGGATCTCTTACTGACTGGTCTCTGCAGCTGCCGTCGGGTTGACAACCGTCTAAATATTATGGAGGGCATTCTAAAGAACACATGGTTCATCGCCATTCAGGTCATCATCGTCGGCGGCCAGATCGTGATCGTCTTCCTCGGCGGGCAAGTCTTTTCCGTGCGGCGTCTTGACCAGCCCTCACAGTGGGCAGTGAGCCTGTTGTTTGGAGCTCTTACAGTACCGGTGGGGATGATGATACGTCTGATCCCGGATAAAGCCATCTCTAAGCTTATTTCGTATGTCTGGCCCGGCGCAAAGGGTCCTGAGCCGGGTATCTCTGGGGAAGGCCGCCAGTACGGGTGGGACTTTGCACTAGAGGGAGTCCGCGACCAGCTGGCGTTTATGAACAAGGTCCGAGGAGGGCGACTGAGGCATATAATACACAAGCACCCCCAAGTTTTCCGCAAATCTCGTGGCAGCTCACGTCCCCCAGATTCGTCTTCGCTGCCCAATGCGGTTGGAGACTCGGCACCTGCGACTGAGAGCACGCCTTTAATTCGTGACAGTGGGACGAGCCAGACCTAGTCGGGGGTATAAACTGAAGACTACTAGCATCTATCTTTCGCTATAAACACGGCAAAAAGTCCAAGTTGCGGAGCGTCAGGGCTCTGGCGAAGACGTGTGGTGTTGATATCTGCCTCTGTACCCATGTCAGCCAATAGACATGAAATGCTACACTAATTGTTTTTGTTGATTCATTGCCGAACTTCGCAAAATTTCCCAGGTATTGGAAGCTGTCGAGGACAGGCTCTGTTGGATGGAAACATATAGACACCAATACTGGATTATCTTTCGTTTCTAGTTTCAGGGACTGGCGGCCTGACGCTCAAATGGTGAGCGTGAGCAGGTTCTTTTATAAGTGCGTTACTTTCCAGCAACCATTCAAACACCCCCCTGATAGATATACACGTAGGTTGCATGGCTTTGTTAATAGTTTGTTAATATTTTGATAATATTTGATTATAGTTAATACTATACTCTGACTAAATAATACCGCTTTGGTAATGGACATCACACGTTAAAGTGAGCTAATGGATGTACCTCTTGTCACCAACATATGGCCATAAAACTATGGTTGTAATTAAAGGCATTGGTTAACCCATGAAGGTGAGATATTATAGCCATTACCACCATAAAATGAAAAATTTGGTGAGAGCTTATCCAGATATCGAACACGCCGGGATATATACGCTCCGGTACTTGGGTCTGAGAACTCGGACATTAGATACTGGATCGCAAGACAGGAATGGTTTTGACTCACAGCGTATATGCAGGCCCCTCCAATATAGAGCGAACCCTGAAGAATGACCCAGAAAAGACCAATCTGCTTGTTCATTTGCTTAATGCCAAACTTCATAACTCCATGAACGACAGGGAACAGTGCCGACAGTCCAAGGGCGATGAACATCCTCGCCCGAAAGCGCCGCCACGTAGGGTGCCGAAATTGGGGAGTTGCTGAAATCGCGGCGCAAAGGAGGCCGAGGGAAGTTATCTTACAAATACGTATAAGCTCTCTCGCTCAGTAGTGGAAACATATGGTAAACTCAGGACATACCATGGTTAAGTAGACTGTTTGTAACATAGGATGGCAGTAGAACCCATAGAAGATACTCGGAACAAAGCTCCCAACGATCAGAAATACAATGCCAATGTAATCCATTTGGTTTGCGATGCGTGCTATATTCGGGGAATGATTCTGTACGGTGTGAAAGACTGCTGACATGGCTAGGCACATCACAGCCCCCAAGGCAAAACAGCCCAAAACTATGGTATCTGCTATTGATACACTCGTGTGCTTGGCCATGAGTGATGTGTGGAGCGGGATGCTGAAAATTGATATCAGAACCGCAGGGATGAGGTGGGAGTAGATATTGACAGATTCATTGTGGACATGAGCAAGGCTCGCGAACGATTTGCGAAAAGAATTGGAAACAGCCCGATAACCTGAAAGGATATATTGATTATCACGTTGCCAAGGAGGTATTTGATCCCAGTATAACAGCATTATCTAACAGAGTTATAGTGAGCTGAGTGCTGTAACTTTTAGCAAGAAGTTCAAAGGCCGACCACACAAAGGGCGAAACAACTCCTTGTTCCCTCCCCAGTCAACTGCCCATCCCGCCACTGACGTCATGTAGATAATTCGGGATTGTTATATTTGCATCATCCACTGCTAAAGGGTGAGAGAATCACCTTGTTTCTCTCTCTTTTTTTAATTATGAGGTTACTATTCCAAAAAGGTGCTGCGTCAAAATGATATCATGAACGACCAACACCAACCCTTCTGCTAATGGACCGTGCCTAGTCACTGGAGAAAGTGAGCCTGGAGCCCGTGGACAATTCCTTGGTCTGCACCGTCCTCCTATCGATCAAGGGGTTAATATCTGCTCCTGCCTGTTGACTCATGAATAGTAATCTGAAATACGGTGGGTTTT
Source organism: Aspergillus puulaauensis (assembly GCF_016861865.1). Lineage (NCBI taxonomy): Eukaryota > Fungi > Ascomycota > Eurotiomycetes > Eurotiales > Aspergillaceae > Aspergillus > Aspergillus puulaauensis. The sequence goes on along the minus strand of NC_054860.1, from coordinate 79,637 downwards.
GTACTTAAATCCTGTGACTCGACCAGTGGAATCCCCATCCAGCCGTTCCTTGGCACTCAGGTGTTGTCTCGTAAAGGAAATGAGTCTGATCAGAGTATGCCGGCCTAGGCAGATTCGAACTTCAAACCCTGGCAGTAGATATACCTCTTAATATCCTTGGGGGTACTACCAAGCGCATGGACCGGCAGTGAGGCGACCAAAAATAACCAGGGTTTCTGTTCTATAAACCCGCCCTTGTAACTGGTTTATTGCCATGATGTCAGAACGGCGTATTTTAGGAGGAGGGAAAGTACTTCGTTTATTAAAGCGTTAGTTGGATAAGTATCCTCCGAGAATTTCGCGTATGTTAACTCGTTCCTTTAATTCATATGCTTACTGAGTAGAATAGCTTTTATCAAGAAGTTACTGCGCAATGGCCCCGCCTCCCAGTCTCATTATTGTTTCAAACCGTTTGCCAATCACGATCAAGAAGCTGAACCCCGAAGGCTATGAGTGCTCTCAATCAACTGGTGGCCTAGCCGGCGCTCTCGGCGGCCTAGCGAAATCGATGCCTTTCCGTTGGTTTGGATGGCCAGGGCTTGAAATACCTCAGGATGACGAGGAGATTGTAAGGCAGAAGGCAGCTAATTATGATGTGCTACCTGTTTTCCTAAATAATCATCTGGCTCAGAAGTACTACAATGGATTTTCAAGTCAGTTTCCATGTCCCTATACAGCTCACTTGCAAGTTGATACACTGTCGAATGCTGTGCCACACGAACTACGAGAGTATTAACGCTGACAACCCGTTCATAGATTCCATTTTGTGGCCGCTGTTTCATTACCAGCTGCATGAAATGGTCCGCATGGACAAGGATGACTGGGATGCTTATGTTGAAGTTAACCTCCTCTTTGCTAAAGTTATCACTTCGCAGCTGAATGACGGGGATGTTATCTGGGTTCATGACTATCACTTAATGCTTCTTCCGCAATTCCTCCGTGAAAGCACCCGACAGTCCGGTATTAGCATCAAGATGGGGTTTTTTCTACATACCCCTTTTCCCAGTTCTGAGGTCCTTAGGATCTTACCGATGAAGAAAAAGATCCTCACAGCCTTGTTGCACTGCGATCTTGTTGGATTTCACACTGAGAGCTATGCAAGGCATTTTCTGGATAGTTGCTCTCAAATTCTGTGGGTTAATTTGGTGTTTGTCAATGCAAGCTTCCCTTCTGATGCTTGGCTATTTATTTAGCAAACTCCCTACAAGCTCGAGTCATGTGCCGTTTCACGATTCAAATGTGACCGTCGGTGTATTTCCCATCGGTATTGAGCCTGAGCGTTTTGCAGAAACAATTGAGAAAAGCGATGTTCAAGAACGAATCGGAGCCCTCTCGCGAAGATATCAAGGCGCAAAATTGATAGTCAGTGTCGACCGTTTAGACTATATCAAAGGCGTGCCCCAAAAGCTGAAAGCATTGGAAACCTTCTTGACTCAGTATCCTGAATGGGTTGGAAAGGTAGTTTTGATGCAAGTCGCCGTGCCAACGAGAGAAGATGTGGAAGAGTATCAAGGTCTCAAGACGGAAGTCAATGAACTAGTAGGGAGGCTGAATGGGAAACACGGTTAGTTTGTTCCTGCAGACCGCGGGAGTTTGAGGTAGGCTTACCTGTCGCAAGGATCGATTGAATTCTCGCCAGTCAGCTTTTTAAACAGGTCACTTGAATTCGAGGAAATTGTCGCGCTTTATGCGGCCTCAGATGTTTGCTTAGTCTCTTCTACTCGAGATGGGATGAATCTAGTGTGTCTGGAGTATATTGCATGTCAGCGTCTGAAACATGGAAGTTTAGTGCTGTCTGAATTTGCAGGCGCTGCAGAGGTTTTGAACGAGGGAATCATCTTTAATCCATGGGATGTGGAGGAATCCGTTAATGCTATTTATGAAGCACTTACTATGGGAGAGGAAGAAAGATCCAGAATCTTTAAAAGCCAAGAAGAGTTTGTGTTGAGAAATACAAGGTGAGTTACGTATTCTCAATGCTTTGACATGAGCTACATACTAATCCATAAATCAGCGCGGCTTGGGGCAAAGAGTTCACTGACTGCCTTATGAAGGCCTGAAATATCCGAATTATCCCTGGCACAGTCCATGTATTATGTCTATACTACAATACGAGAGATTGTTATCGTCTATCAGTTTTGCAGACTCCTCCAGATCAAAGACGACGATGGAGTTATTCTGTAGAATGAGCTGAAATGTCACCAAAAGGATAAGTTCAACCTGCACCTGAATATACAGAGATCGCCCGAATGACTGGCCACCTAGTATCCTTAAAAGAAAATATCTGAGCATGATCCAACTGTTCATACCACAGCAGTTCAAGCCCGTATCCAATCCAGGACTTGTTTTTCCATCCACGTGTTGATGGTCGATCAGATAATGAACCCACCAAGTACTGTGCCACTGTTTCAGTGGCTACAATCGCATCCTTGCCACTTAAAGCTACTGTGACGTTTCTACCCTCTTGGTTCTTTTCGCCTTTTATCCGGAGATTCTCCCTCCAGATTATGTTGTCAATCCAGGAAAATCTCCGTGACAATGTATGGGCAACTCCTATATCTTTACTCCCAAAGTACCATAGCAGGTATTCATTGGCTCGTGCTGGCTGGCGGACTGTGAAGTTGTATGTCACGTCAGGAAGGTGGAGGAGAAATGCGACTGGGTCGATGAAGACCATAGGTCCGATGAGCGTATCAAACAGATCAGACTTGAGAAGGTGTGCAGCAATTATGGAACCATAAGAATGGGATACAAGCACGAATCTGCTCCACCTATGATACTGCACAATCTGCAAAATCTCACGGATCATCACATGCCTTTCTAAAGCGGGATGGGTTATCCGAGAGCTTATTGGCATGATCTCAAGTGCAATGATACCGACCTCACCATCATTATTTGCTCCCGTCTCTAGCTCGCTGTTGAGCTCTTGAAGGAAGTTCATGTAAGGGTACAGGCCAACTCCAATACCATGTATGAATAGTACAGGTAGCCGTTTTGTGGATGTATGCTGTCGATGCCAGTACGTGAGATGCTGCGCTGGTGATTGGTATGCCGTGAATAGCGTGAGGGGGCGAATTGGAAAGATGTTAAAGAATCGCGAGAGGGAGCTGCGATGGAAGTGGAATCCATTGTATAGCATCTTGCAGTATGTTACCGTGTCAACAACAAAGACACACTAAATAAATTGATATATCAGTCTGGTAGGGTTCCATCACACAGCAATAGAATCAACTGACAGTGTACCATAGCAGACTGCGATGCGAGCCGGTTGTTTCATGTAGAAGCTGTCCAAGACCTTTCAAATCTATCCTTCCTGGTGCCAATTTTTGTCCAATCAGCTTCTCAATTTCTGTTGTATAGGCCTCGACTTCCACCTCGTCATGTTGGTCCCACTTATGCTTATAGTCAGGTCTGAAGAATGCCCATCTGACAAAGTCTTTAACATTATCACGTTTGATGTATTCGGCTTCTGATACTAAAAGCCATCGGCTGAGATATTTCTCTAGGTTTGGCACGCTCGCGATGCAACGTCTGAACAGTTTCTCCCTGCCCTCCGCGGACAAAGGTCTGTGGCAAATAGTAGAGTGATGGAGATTGTATTTGAGTGGTATGATGAAAGTGATTAAAAAGATTGCCTCTGTAGTGAGCCATATTTGAATCGGGTAAGGGAGGTGTTCAAGATAATTTGGCAGATGAACGAATTGAACAAGGAGTAACTGAGTGCTGTATAAAATACTGATTGGTGCAATGTTATGAAGAAATAGGATACAAATCCGGATAAAGAGGTACTCAGTGGTAGATTCTCCAATCATTGTGATGTTGAAGAACGTGCCCGCCCGTATAATATGCGTGGATGGATAATTGGCAGCATAGAAAAGCTTGTTATCAGGTACAGGAAGGCATTGCCGCCCCAACAAATATCTTTTGGTCCTTAAGAGCGCTCTTTTGCTGAATCTATCAAACAAGGCTGCGCCCATAATCTCAGGCATGTGACAACATACGTCACCATGATGTATTCTCTACTGTAATCAAATCGAAAGTCCCCAACTGTAACCTACTATATTCTATGAATCATGCAACTGATATAGATCCTAATAGTACTGGGGAATTTCCCAGTATGAAATATACTCATAGTTCAATAATGAACTTCCTAGGAAGCGGTGTTGTTGTTGGGCGAAGTCGGGTTTTACCTACTTGTAGCAGGGTTAGGCAGCTTTTAACTAGAATACTAGGAATGTGCACGAATCATAGTACTTCCCGACACTTTCTAGTGGATCAGGGGCAGCCTTTCTATTAAAATCAACTCCATCTATCCACTCTAACATATATAGCCTTTTCGTGTCAATGGTCACGTTGTAGGACATATAATGCGAGACACTAAGTCCCACTCCCCCTAAAAATACACTTTCGAACATGTTTAGTCTGGGGAGCCTAGGTGTATTCCCCAAAGACTTGAACCTATTCCAAGGTACCAACAAATCTGGAAGAATAGACCTTCTTCTTGAACTGGGAAGGGTTCTTGTCCTCGCCGCGGATAAAGTCCCCGTTCCATGTAAGCCAGTACGCCCACTTCGCACCGTCCTTGTGCATCTGCTCAGGGTCAGGGATGTTTCCAACCTCGCCTAGTGCAATTGGCTTTGTAGAGTTGCCAGTTAGATTCTGAAGAGCTCTGTAATCGGCAATCTGCGATGAATGGTCGCCCTTGTCTGCATAAACATCGACGCTGACAACATCCACAAAGTCGTTCCCGGGGTACCACTCAGGTACTTTAGAGTTCCACACCCAGAGGAGGTTGTTAAGGCCGTGAGTCCTGGTAAGTCTATCGAAGAGCAGATAGTAAAGAGCCTTGCAAGGCTCAGGGCCGGATGCCCCCCACCAGAACCAGCCGCCATCAGCCTCATGAAGAGGACGGAAAAGGATGGGGGTGTCGTTAAACCGGGCGAGCTGCTTGGCGATAGCGTCGATGTCACGGACTAGCAGCTTGTAATCGGGAGACGATGGCTGGATGGCCGAAGAGAGGTTGAATGTGGTGCCCTCGGTGTAGAAGTTGTTGTACCATGCGTCCGGGGTCGAGGTGTTCGATCCGGAGGGAGAGCCTGGGACCAAGTATTAGTATAGGTAGCCAGGGTCTAGTCTGTGCTTTACTCACCCCAGTGCCAACAGATAGTAATGATGCCGCCGCGCTTGGAGTATGAGATGGCGTCTTCGACAGCGTGGGATTTGGCACCGAGCTCCACCCTTGATGGCGAGTAGTCCATCAAGTCGACTCCCAGGACTGCGGGGGAGTGACCCACGTTTTGGGCCAGCCATTCGGCATCTTCAAGTTCCTGTTGGCCGGAGAGCGTGGTACCGTTGCTTGTGGTCTTGTTGAGATAGGTCAGGAGCCTGCGCGCAGAAGTAGATGCGTTGCGGTTCACAGGCCCGGCGAGAGCAGCGGCTTGGGCCTGCACCAGGAGGCCTAGTCCGGCCGCGGCGGAGAAAAGCGAGTTGGAGAACTTCATTGTGAATTCAGTAGGCCGTTGGTCGCAATTGATTTCGACTGAACGAAGGTTGATGGTTGTTGTGATAGCTCTGTACCATGGCGAGGGTCTTATACCCTTCGACCACCAGGGTCCAGTATCCACGGCACCCAGCGGCGACTTCTCGGAGTAATTATGCTGAAATAACAGGGTCATCTATTTCATACTCTGCTGTGAAGACAAAGCAGAAGCAGCCCACTCGATACTGCTGGATTTGACCCGGAGTGGCCAGACAATATCCGGACGCGTGGCGCTGGGCCTCCCCAAGCTGCGTGCTCGCCTTCCTGGACCCTTTTATATACCGGACGATCAAACAAGGCGGCAGTTTCTTCCAAGGTCTGCTCTCACTGGGCTCATCGGCCAAATTCCCATACGCTGGAACGATCCCTGGCTCCGCAACTCAGGCGCCTGGGTTTCATATTAACGCTAACCCTGACCCGGTTTTGGCTAGCAAGTGCATCGGAACTCCTTGTAGAGTTTTGGCAAATCCACAGGGATGGAGAGGATGGAGAAAATGGAGACGGAAGTCCGCCGTCATGTCCCAGTTAGGAAACGGAGTGTTCGAGTAACTTCCGGTGATGGCCAAGGGTTGGTCTCAGGTATATAAGGCGCAGAGAGCCCCACGCATTTATGGAGCACGCAGCCATGCTAATCTCAGCGATCGCCATCAGTGGCCTTGCAGCGCTCACCGGCCGTGCATCGGCTCTCGATGCCCGTGTCGGCAAACTCCCCAAGCTTGGATATAACAGTAAGTCGTGTCGGCTGCTCTACAGACCATGCCCTAAACCCATGCCACAGCGTTCAATGCCTTCGAATGCCAGTACAATGAGGATGTTGTGCTTTCCCAGGCCAGGGAAATGAAGGATCTGGGCCTCGTCGACGCAGGCTATAACTCGTTTCTGTTTGATGATTGCATGACCGAGTACGCCAAACGCTTCACCCTAATCGTCTCATCATGTTAATACTGCCATTGCAGAAAGGCCCGCGATTCCAACGGCCGATTAGTCGCCGACGCCGGGAAGTTCCCTCATGGACTCCAGCGGCTTACCTCCCAATTGAAGTCAGTTGGGATATCGTCGAGCGCGTACTCGGACGCTGGCCACTGGACATGTGCCGGGTACCCTGGATCATACGGCCATGAGGCGCAAGACCTGGAGACCTGGGAGGCATGGGGGTTCGACTACCTGAAGTACGACAATTGCTTCATCCCCTTCGACAACGTCACTCAGGAGAATGTCTATGGGCGGTACAAGCGCATGGCTGATGCTATTGCTAACCGTGCTGCGAGAAATTACTCCCAGCCGTTCCAGTTCTCTCTCTGCGAGTGGGGATGGCAGCAACCCTGGATCTGGGCCCGCCAGCTGGGCCAGAGCTGGCGCGTCAACGGCGATATTAAACCCTGGTGGAGCTCAATTGCCAGTATCATCAACACGGCTTCCTTTGTGTCATCCGCTACGGACTTTTACGGCCGCAATGACTTTGACATCCTGGAGGTTGGAAATTACGGTCAGGGCGAGCCACACGGAAACATGACATTTGAAGAGGAAAAGAGCCACTTCACGGCTTGGGCCCTGCTGAAATCGCCGCTGCTAATCAGTGCTAATCTGACCAATGTCCCCCGGCAGAGTATTGAGATATTGTCAAACAAGGATCTCCTCCGCATCAACCAAGATCCCCATGTCGGCGCCAGCATTAGTCCCTTCCGCTGGGGCATTAACCCGGACTTTACGTTCAACGAAACTCATCCCGCTCAGTACTGGACCGGGAACTCGAGTTACGGGGTGGTATTCATGCTCCTGAACACGCTCGACACATATGAAGTCATGAGCTTCAATCTCACGGAAAGCTGGGCCATCCGCGCGGGCAGACTGTACGACGTCTATGACATGTGGAGCCACACCCACAATGGGACAGCATATCGAAATATCACGGTCAAGCTACCGCCGCATGGAGTCGCGGCGCTGCTTCTGAACGATGCCGGCCCTGAGGAGAGTGGCATTGAACCGTACTGTGCTGGTTGGTGGCAGTGCTCTTACCCAAATGGCACATATTATAGCAACTGAAAGCCTTTTATTACCCACCTGTACGCTATTTGCCTTGATGCCCGATGGTAGCTATGAAGGTATTTGGAATAAGATTCACCTATTTACAGGATTGATATAAACCTACAGAAAAAACAGCTAAATCAGAAAAAAGGATGCTTAGGAAGAAGCCTGCGAGGAACACAAAATGTTTAATGGCCTTCTCATAGCACAATATTGGAGAGGTATCCAATCATGACTACAGTGTTGACGGGAGCCAGGGTGACAGGTTCTGCTACTGCCGACAACAGCAATGATAGCTCAAGCTGGTCCAAGCAAGAACAAGGGGCTTGCTGGCGGGTTTGCCAGGCCATGTGTCACTGGTGGACACCTGGTCGAGCACCGCACGTTGCCTTACGCTTGAATGGTCAGTCACAAATTCGACCCAATTGTTTTGCCATTTTCGTAGCGATGTCGGCTCGGCTATCGTCGGACATGCTTTGTAGTCATCGATAACACCACTTTTTAAGCCATAATTAATAACCCTCCCCCCTCTTTTTTGAATAATGGACGATACCCAGTCTTGGATCTTCAAGATGTCTCCAGAACCTGCATCCTTTGGTATGTTGGTGACTACTGCGGGAAGGCTACAACTGGAAAGCTGATTAGTTGGTAGTTACCCTCGACGTCTTCACAGCCAAAGGATTCGCTGGTAATCAGTTGGCCGTCATCAAGGTCAGGGAAGACCGTCTGTCCACAAAGCAGAAACAATCAATTGCGAGGGAATTCAATTTCTCTGAAACCGTTTTCCTTCACTATGACAGCCCAAGCCAACCCCCCAAACTTGAGATATTCACGCCCGTGAACGAGATGCATTTCGCAGGTCATCCGGTTATCGGACTCGGACATGTTCTCTTTCGAGGATTGCTGGTGGATCTGCCCGTCTCTGGAACAGCAGAGGGAGAGGGCTTTAGGACACAGACTGTCATAACAAAGGCAGGACCTGTTGGCATTCACTACAATCCTGGCAGCCAAATTGTTTCGGCTGAGATCCCACATAATGTGCATCTTCACTCGAACCCCGTTCCCGTGGAAAACCTCGTGCGTACCCAATTAGGTCTCCAAGCGGCTGCAAAGGCCGGGCGTCTGCAGACAGAATATCCCGTTCTATCGATCGTCAAGGGGGTCACATATGTCCTCGCAGACCTGACTGATGCACCGGAGGTTTTCGCTGGCATTGCTGCAGGCCCAAGTCCTACTGTTGATCTGGATGAAGGATGGAGCCCATCATTTGCTGGTGTAATGTATTATCGCCACATTGGTTCTACCCACACAGAACAAGGGACAATGGTACAACAGCTTCGTGTCCGCATGATCGCCATTGATCTCGAGGATCCTGCGTGCGGCAGCGGGTCCGCCGCTTTGGCTGCCTATCTGTCCCTTCAAGATGGCAGCAGAAATGGAAAACACCGATACATTATCGACCAGGGATCCGAGATTGAGCGGCAGAGCAATATCACTGTGGAGGTACTCCTGAACGAGCGGGGAGATGGTATATCGTCGATTCTTCTCGCTGGCCAAGCAGCACTAGTGACAGAGGGAAGAATTCACCTTCCGGAATGATGGAATGACAATCTGGACCGCATCTGGAATACAGCTCTGCCTGTTCGCTTGGCAGCCACGTACTTAGGCTGTTATTTCTAGCTTGCTCTTGGACGGGTAGATATCTTAAATGCAGTCAATGGCGCTCTTTTTCCCAAAGAGCTGAGTCCTCAAAAAGCTCCTCCTCAGTTACATAATTATACTAGATCCCGTCCCTTTCGGCTGCGAGCAGATCCAAGTATTGTCACCCTGTCAGACATAAAACCAAACCTGGGTGAGATATGACGCTGCTGCGAGTATAGTGACTCGGTGTTGCCTGATCAGGGCTTGGATGGAGTGGAGTCACAGAATCGTGTCCACATCTTCATAACGTTCTTCGTATCATTTACCGCATTACAGGACCCGGTGGGAACTTTGGCGAATGCTGATTCGTCAATAGATGTGTTTTCATATGCGTTAACCCGTTTGGACGAGATAATAGCCGCGCTGCCTCCACTCTAACCAGGCAACCCACTTGCCTTGTCACAGATGGTGATTGCGGAAGACATTTTGGAATGCTTCTACCGAATTGGGAGGAGCGATAATAAAAGCGGAGGACATGAACAAGAATGGTATTGCTTCCAGGGCGAAGATGTGGCTGAATGTCCAGCACATCGTAGAGCCAACCTTGCTGACCCAGACCGCCCTTCACAGGGACTGCGTGGACAAAGCGAGGGTTTAATGTAAAGTTTGTATCTCGTGTCTGCAGTTATCATGACGTTGCTGGGAACAGTCGGGAGTGATTTCGGATCTAGATATTTGCGGAAATGAGCAAAGGTACCAGTCGAAAAAGGAGTTCGCTTCTCAACCTAGTTCGGATGCGATATCCACGTCTTTACCCAGGCAGGCGTCATTGTCTGTTCGATTAGAACAATATTGGTGAGAGGGTCCTTTTTTTGTGTTCAACAAGGAGGAAAAGTGCGTTACCACCCGAGCACGAAGCAGAATCCTGGCTGCTCGGGAGACCGGTCGAATATGGTCCGAGATATCGTGGAGCTGTCCTCGTTATTGTCGGTGGGGGGCTGCTTGAATGCATGGGACTCATGTACTGCGAAATTTTGCCCATGGGTAAAGGCACCGACTCGTGGGTTGGGTGGTTCCAAGCTTTAACCAGTGGCACATGCGGCCCTAGAGAACAAGCTAGAGAACAAACTGGAGAACAAACTGGAGGATAATTCAGAGGATCATATTGGGAATTCGGTGAAGAAACGTTGAACACCTGCTGAGTTTACCCTTAGCTTCGCACTTTCTTCGCGCAAAGCGAGGAGTTACGAAACGCGATGGACTTTTCCATTCAGCGAACTAATGAAACGAACACCCTTAACACCATCAACATTCATGGTCAATTGCAAGCCTTTGATTCTCAAAGTGCGAGCTTTTGACGATGGATACCTAGCTGGATGCTCATATATCCGGTAACAAGATGATTTCTCCGAAGAAATGCCGGTGGTCGAAAATTATTCGGATATAAATTCCCGAAGCTCTCCAGGATCCTGGGCAGCGGAAACCGCCACGCTGTCGGGTTAGAGATATATGGGGGATTATCGTATTCGTGACCTAGCACTTGTTGGGGCCCGGTAGAAACCACGTCAACCAGCAAATTGAATCTCAAATGTACCAAATCCACTGAGGCCCGCGTCGAAGAGATGGGAAGGGTGAGGCTCTACTAGGGCTTCTGCCTTGGATAGTGAGAATCCTCTTCTCAGGAATCCGCCTATGCGGAAGAGACACTGGTGATTCTGGTTACTTTGACTAGTTTTACTCCACGGAAACTATATCAGACCCTGTGCGCGGCGCCAGCAGCCGGTCCACAGGGCAAAGCTGAGCAAAACAACAGAAATTCTACGTTGTTTGATCAAGTTCTCGTAGGGGCTAGGATGAATCTGTTCGATTAGAATAAGAACATTATAATTATATCAGTTTTGGTCCCTTCCTGTTTTGTTTCATAGAGTATACAGAACCATCAAAAAAAAAAAAAAAAGAAAGTGTTCTCACAGAGTACACAATGCATGGTTTCAGAGGAACTTCTTGCCAGGTCAACCGGATAACAGGCAAATTCACATCCTGCTAGTTGTTTGTAACTTGGAGCCGGAATGTAAGCTGTGGGGTAATGATACCAGTCAGAATAATCCTAATAATTCATGCGCGGTGGTCGTTTCTGTCGTATCTATTTCCCATTCCAGAAGCAGCGGTGGGCACTGAGATCTACACGCGACCTATGGAACAGCGATAGAGCATCGGAGAATGACTGCGAATCCTGTACAACGTAAGGTATTGCCCGCCACCTGATGCCCATTGGGAACTACTTAACAGTGTGTAAATGTATCAATGCCGCAAAAGGGACCCCGCTGTGAATCATCTACAGGGGGATTCTCTAACACACCACTGCTACAATGTTGGGACTGGCAATCGCTGGGCTCGGCTATGGCCTCCTTACCCTGGCCCAAAATTCCACGGTGACGAACCCAATACTGCCTGGGTTCTACCCCGATCCAAGTTGCATTTTTGTGCCGGAATTGGACGATACTTTCTTCTGTGCTTCGTCAAGCTTCCGTGCTTTTCCCGGTGTTCCTATCACGGCCAGCCGAGACTTGCAGTCTTGGGCATTGATAAGCCATGCCTTCAACCGCCCTGAACAGCTCCCTGTGTTTGCGGGCCTGCATGGCTCAGCCGGTGGGATCTGGGCCCCGACCCTTCGTTACAGGAATGGAACATTCTACATTGTGTCTACCTGTGTAAACGATGACATCCCGTCAAACGATACATCGCGCTGGACCAATTTCATCGTTTCCACCACCAACCTTACTGCTCCGAATGTTGGTCTGACCACGTCTACTTCACTGCCGACGGATACGATCCCAGCATCTTTTGGGATGACGACGGCCAGGCCTATATCAGCTGGGCGATGCTCTGGAATGTACGCTCCGGGATTAAGCAAGCCACCATCGATATCAAGACCGGGGAAATTGGTCAGCCGGTGAATATTTGGAATGGCACCGGGGGGTTGGCGCCCGAGGGGCCTCACACCTACAAGAAAGACGGATTCTATTATCTTCTCATCGCTGAGGGCGGTACGGGACTTGACCATAGTGCTACGATTGCGCGGTCCCGGTCTATTAATGGGCAATATGACTCGAATCCAGCGAATCCGATTCTGACCAATGCGAATACTACCGAGTATTTCCAGGCGGTAGCACACGCCGACTTGTTCCAGGATGGCACTGGAAATTGGTGGGGGGTTGCGCTTTCCATGCGCCTCGACCTCCAAGCCAGGACGGCTCCTATGGGCCGCGAGACGGTCCTTTATCCCGTTACGTGGAAGCAAGGGCAGTGGCCTGTTATAAGCCAGGTCAAGGGCCGTATATCTAGCTGGCCACTCCCACAGAACTCCTCCAACAAAGCGATTCCAGGGTTATCTGTAACAGACTCCGAGGATATTGACTTCCTCGAGGAACCTGAAATCCCGCCCAACTTCCTTTATTATGGAGTACCGGATAACATCTCGTACGAATTCTCAAAGGGAGGACTTTGTCTTACGCCGTCGTCAACCGGGAACACGTCCACTGACAATGTAACACGGATACTACGGCGGCAGAGTCACTCACTCTTTACCTACAGTGTTGACGTGGACTGGTCACCAACGAGACTGGGAGATGAAAGCGGTGTCACCATTTTCATCGACACTGACAATCACCTCGATCTAGGAATAGTGCAGCTACCGGGAAGTAACGAAACAGCAACTACCTATCTCCGGTTTCAGGGTAAAGGTGCCTTGACGGCACCGCAGCCTACGATAGCGGACGTTGCATCGGAGTGGAAGAGCGGGTCAATCACGCTGGAAATCAAAGCGTTCAACGCTACACATCTTGCGTTCTCCGCCGGACCAGCGGCGCATGAATCGCAATTAAAAACAATTGCCGTGGCGCCATCAGGCCTGATCCAGCCGATTTTCACAGGTACGTCGGCTTTCCCATGGTATTCAGATTCTCTTTACCGGGATACTGACAGTGGTTGTAGGTGCTTCTCTGGGCGTGTATACAACAGTGAATGACTCTGCGAGCCATGCAGAAGCTTGCTTCACCCCGTGGAGGTATAACGGAGATGGCCAGTTTCATACCTAGTGTCGGTTAAACTATAGAGAGGCTGCATCATTAAGCATCACATCCATTTCAATACCAGTGATTTTTTTCAGTTGTGCTTGACTCGTCTTGTAAGATGGTTAACGAAGTACTCTCGGCAAAAAGACTGGAGAGAATACGTGCTGTATTCATCTCTGCTTGGCCCAAAATGCGTGATCGAAGTATTGGATGTCCGGTGTCCTACCAGCACCCCCCTTCTTGCATACAGTATACACCTTTTTCTCCACTAGACTGGCTCTGCCCAACCGCGGAAATAGTGACAGCAAGTCACAGTAAGTGACCACGGCAAGTGCGCTTTCTTCAGAGCCAATCATATACGATAGAATCATCAGCAATTGAAGTTTCCCCTAATCAGACACCGGAACATATAGTGTATATATTTCGACACTGCCTCATTGAGCATCACATGAGCGCATATTAGGCATACATGAAGAATGCGATCTGAGCGTTAGAATCTACCATGAAGATTGAAAAGTGTCAAAACCAACGATATTAGCCATTGGATGAATGACGCCTGCTACACTCAGCGTGAGAACAAGGGCGAAACAACATCCATAAACTCGACCCACTGCATTCATCTGGATGGGGTTAAGAATACGAATACGTACGTCAGAGTCGACTTGGCATTGGACTCTGACGCTCAACAATCTCGAATGCACCAAGCAAAAGTCCCCAAGGGTCGCCGAATTCCGAACTACACCCGAATGTACGAAGATACGAAGCCTACCACGCCTTCCTGTCCAAATCTTCGCCACGTCTGATATCGCAGTCTAGGCTGCGGTGTATTGTCTCGGATATATAGAGGAGGCAGTAACCTATATTCCATATCTTCAGATTTTCCTCATCGTTATCGTCCCCGATACCAAACCAAAACCCCTCAACATGCGTCTCACCCACCACCTCCTCCTCCCGACGATCATCCTAGCGGCTGCAACCCCACGCCCATACCCCGAGATTGACGACCTCATTGATGATATAACCGACATTGCCGCATCCGCAGCCGATTGGGGCGGTGACTTTGCCACAAATATCTACAGCGAGGCCACATCCCTCGTCAACTCGGTTCAAACGGGCGACTCTTACAGCTCGATGGTCTCGGAGGCGAATGATATTGCGAGTGCGTGGGAAACTGGTACACCCGAGTCGGCGACGCAGGCAGCAGACTCATTGGATTCCACCCCTACTGATGACGCGGATACGTCTCCTGCCGATGAATTAAGGGCTCGCAGGCCGGCGGTGCAGCTGGGATATGGGGTTGCCGCATTGCTCGGGGTTATGGCTGCTTTGTGAAGGATGTGACCAGTGTGGATTTGTTATTATATGGAGGCGACGCAAGTTGTACGCGAGGGTTTATTTCCCGTATTGAGACTCCTCAGATGATTCCGCATCGTAGTTGGAACAACAACAAGCAGCTCATTCTGAGATACGCTCCGATATTCACACTTCTTGTAGTTGAGCCGGTAGATGCGACCTTTTCCCAATTTACGAAGACTTGAACTGCCTGCAGTACACGAGAGAACTACCCGAGAATATGATTCCTGATGCCTTGGTGGCTGGGAGACGATAATTGAACGAAAGCTAGAGTGACCAAATATCACCGACCACCAGAAAGCCAGAATGATAGAGATATGCCCTAATATGGGAATGCCCCTCCAATGGCCTACCAGTTTGGGAGGAAGCCAGGGCCCTTCAGCTTTTTTCCTGTGCGCGGCACTGACCGCGCGGATGAGCTGAAAATCCGTAAGGTTCAGCTGCATTGGCCAAATTTTGGGTGGCATCTGTCTTCACTCTTGTTGCTTCTTCTTCCGCGCCTCCTCGGCTCATGATAGTCCGATAAACCGATTCTAAAACCGGCTCGACGGCCGTATTCGTACTCATTTCCTGAAATGGCGGAAGACGGGGTTTCGTGGTCATTTGCGAGGAATCATAAAGATCTAAGCATTTCTAGACAAAGGTTATAACAAAATAACAAAAAGTACCAAATTCCGCAGTCAGTTTCCACAGACTTTCCTGTTACACCGCAGTTGGTCTCCCTGCCCACTGCGTACGGCGAGTGCAAAACACAGTTCCAACACCTCAAATTATATCATTCGCGCCCCCCGGTATTTTGTCCGCTAGCAGCCCTTGGTCCGAACAATTAGGGAAAATCATCCTTTTTGGCCCCCAATGCGTGAGCATTTCAAGGCGCTGGCGATTGTCAGCGTGCTGGCAACGACCCATGCCCAAGCCACAGGCACATTCGAAAACCCAGCAGTTGCCGTCCGGCCCAAGTTTCGGTACTGGCTGCCGGATGCTAGCGTCGACGCGCGGGTAGTACAAGCTGATCCGGGCAGCCGGCAATATTGGTGCCGGTGGCGTGGAATTCTTGCCTTTCTATAACTATGGCGGCGAGCTCCCTATGGGTGAGCCGGGACCGGACTGGGCTACGTTTGGTTTTGGCACCGAAGCCTTTTATGACATCTTCGTCGCCGCGCTCAAAGTGCACCAACAGCAGGGCCTAACCATGGATTTTGTCCAGGGCCCGAATCAGGGCCAGGGTGTCCCTGCTGCTGTTGACGACGACGGACTGCAGTGGGATCTGGTGAGTGTTGCAGAGCTCACTCCTAGTGCACCCATGTCCAAGAGATTTTTGTTTCTATAGCCTGGTGCTAAACATCCTTTTACCAGGCCCCCTTCTCTACCGCCCTGGCCGCCGACGGTTCATTCCAGGGCATCGTGCCTGGCTGGGGTACCGGTGAGCTGGTCGCACTCGTGTCAGCCG
Organism: Aspergillus puulaauensis; assembly: GCF_016861865.1. Taxonomy (NCBI): domain Eukaryota; kingdom Fungi; phylum Ascomycota; class Eurotiomycetes; order Eurotiales; family Aspergillaceae; genus Aspergillus; species Aspergillus puulaauensis. Next base: position 63,517 of record NC_054860.1, on the reverse strand, counting down.
AAGTGCTGTCGACACGAAATATCTCATTGGAGAGCACGTCAAGCGCCGTGTCACCGTCACCCCAGTCGTCTTACCTGCGCATGACGCTGCGGGACGGCAGCCTGATAAATCATGTTGATGGCGTCGCGGCAGATGGAACAGCTCAAATCCAGCGACAGGCCAATGCAAGTTACCACCTATTTGCGTTCTATCAGTACCACACGTTGAGCAAAAATCTCGTGGTGGAAGCCCAGCCGGCGGCAACTATCTTCGATAATGGGTCGTATACTGTCGACCACTTCAGCAAGCGTGGTGCCCAAACTATCATAGACTTTTGGGAAACGCATCTGCTGACCCCGGAGGTTGAGCATTTATTAGGCCAGGTTGGCGTGTATGGTAAGTGCGGCTCGATGACTTTGCTGGGCTACTCACTAATCGATTGCTTGTTTTGCCCTCTTTTCTAGGTTGGGAAGACAGCATTGAGGCACCATGTAATATCTCCTGGACGCGTTCCCTACCCGCCCTATTTACTGATAGATACGGCTATGACCTCCATACTTACCTACCTCTTGTCATGTTCCGTAACAACAACCTCGGTCTCCAGCCCAACAGCCCTGGGGCAATCGAATGCGTCCTTGATACTGCGGACAAGGGTCAAGGATATATTAACGACTACCGCGGCGCCCTGGCGCTCGGATACCAACAGTACTTACAGGCGCTGACAGACTGGATGCACTCGCGGTTGGGCTTGCAGTCATCAGCACAAGTTTCATACAATCTACCTATGGACATGGCAGCTAACGTCCCATTCGTCGATGTCCCAGAGTGTGAGAGCCTAGGTTTTAAAACCGTCGATTCCTACCGCCAGTTTGTCGGGCCCGCGGTACTCGGCGGGCGAAACATCGTCTCTAATGAGATGGGAGCTGTGCTACTTGAGGCCTATCGCATGCCACTAACCGCTCTTCTGTGGAACATCCACCGAGCTTTAGCAGCTGGCGTCAATCGGTTCGTATTACATGGTCAGGATTACACCGGAGACTATTACCACACTACATGGCCAGGATACACAGCTTTCATCTACCTCTACTCGGGTCAGTATTCGCATAAGGATCCAGTTTGGGACCACGGCCTCGAGGAAGCATTACAATATATCGGACGGTTACAGTATACACAGCAAGCAGGGCAGCTACGAACAGACGTCGCCGTTTATCATAAAGCATCAGCCACGGACCCATTCTTCGACATTGTCTACAACTCAACCGACCTCGAAGACTACGGTGATTCTCGCTTGAACTCCCTACCGTGCCCCGGATACTTGGGCTAACCCACTTGCCAGGCTACTCGTACAACTATATCTCTCCAGACAACTTTGACCTACCGCTTGCGACGGTGCGCGACGGGCTGCTCGGCCCGGACGGCCCGGCCTATCGCGCGCTGGTAATTCCCAGCACAGCACAGATGTCTCCTGCAGCCATCTGGAAAGTGCAAGCCTACGCTCAGCAGGGCCTACATGTCATTCTCAGTGGTGGTGACCCTGGCCTGTACCATTCTGCTGCTGCAGGCTCGTCGCTGAAGGAGTTTGCCGATGCTCTTACTACCCTGAAAAAGACAGATAATGTACACTCGACCATAGCTACCGGCGTCGCGCAGAAACTGCAGGACCTAGGGCTGCGCCCCACCGTCGAGGTAAATTCCAATGGCACCTGGTATGCCATTTGGCGCGAGGATAGCAAAGGAAACGGAGACGCTTCGTGCTTTATTTTTAACGACGCCGACACATTAACTGTAGGCACCATCGATGTGGCTACTGTACTTACTCCATACCTGCTCGACGCCTGGACAGGTAGCCGCAAGCCTCTTCTACTCTATGAAACTATCGGCAATCGCACGCGCATCCCCTTAACACTGCATGCCAACCAGTCTGTCCTGCTTGCCTTTGATAACTCTGGGCACAGTAACCGCCGCCTGCATGCCACCCAGTTACCAAGGACTGTGCTCGGCTACAACTACAACCCCAATAACACCGTCCAGCTCCATATTGGAGACGGATTGTGGGATGCCCCGATCAAATTGTCGGATGGGCGCCTGTATGGCCCTTCGTCGGTACACGCTGCCACAGCACCCTTCACTCTCACCGGATGGACCCTCGCTGTGGAGCACTGGGAGGCACCAGGAAACCTGAACAATGCCTCCGTCGTGGCGGTTAAGCGCAATACGACCGAGTCGCTGGCCAAACTGATTTCATGGGCAGAGATACCATCCTTGACAAATACGTCAGGTGTCGGTCTCTACACTGCCAGCTTTGGTTGGCCACCGTCGAACCACGCGTCAGCAGAGGGCGTCTACTTGCGCCTCCCACGAATTGTCCATGCCGCTCGCGTGATTGTCAATGGTAAGGCGCTGCCCGCCCTTGACCCGGCGTTCCCGCAGGTCGATATCAGCCCGTACGTAGTACATGGTCGACAGAACTTAGTGCAGATTGAAGCGCCAAGCACTATGTGGAACTATCTACGTAGTCTGATTGATGAACTTACCTTTATGGGCCAGCCAGCGACACGTCTCCTCGACGCCTTGGGTAATTTGCCAGGGCTGGTGGATAATGGAATCATTGGTGATGTGCAAGTGGTGCCGTACACGACCTTGTTATTATAAAGTCGATGCCAAATTACGCCATGAGAGGTCATATTCGTTAATAAGTTGTATTTTTGGTAGTTTCCGTTTGGGTCTATTCAGATTGTGTATAGAGGCCTATATGAAGACTAAAGAAATAATTAATAAGCTTACAGGCCTGAAGAATTATCCTAATTAAGATTAGATTAATCTAGACGAGAAAGGCTGTCTTTATAAGTAGTTAAATTAAATAGTAAAGCTATTTAATTTAATTATTATCTAGTACTAAATTCTCCAATATAATTATATAAATTTAACCTAGTATTAGCCTTCTATACTATTATATAGTTCTAGGACCTGGGTTAGGTATGATAAATAACACTTAAGAATTATACGTTAATTCTATTTTAGCTAATTTATAACTACTGGATTATAGTTAATTAGGAGATATTTGATGCTATTTGTCTGTGAATTGTTGTATTAACTCGTAACGGAAGCTTTGCACGTCCCCCTGCTTGAAGTCAGATTATACTGAACATCCCAGATATTGAACTATAGCCATTTTTGGAGCTATCAAGTCCTAGACACCTGCGCTCTTATCAGGAGCTCGATTTATTGACAACACTTGAATAGCCACCAGTTGATCACAGAACCTGAAAACCGGCGAAACGCCCAACTAATCAGATATATATCGTCCTGTGATGAACCTTCCATTTAGAGGAGGTTTTCACCAACACTGCCTGTGTCCGACAACAAACCTGAGCTCTTCATAAGGATTCATTTGTTTGAGGATTCAGGTTCATCGAACGAGATCCACTGCCAGAGATGAGCAATGTCCCCGTTTGATATATTCGCTGCCCAGTTCGCTGGAGATGGAGGCTTGGTAGAATCGCGGGGAAACAATTGAAGCTTCTCTTTTATGTGTCCGATGATTTGCCAGATGGCCAACGACCGGGCCTGCCCCTTGATGAATGACATTAGGAAAGCCATTAATGCCCCAGCCTTTCTAGGTAGGAATTGCCAATGGCTTGATTAAGCTGGTTGGAGTGCGACGCATTGCTGGAAGTGGTCTGATGTAGCTTAGACCGTACGTTACATGCAGAGACAATGCTCATACGCCGTCCATTGTTATACCGGGTCTAGAAATCGCACGGTAGCTCCATTTACTCCACCCCCTCGGCGACATGGTAATGACTAGAAAACCGGGTCCTGAGAGCTGTACAACCTCGGCCACCTAAGCAGTTCGTCAAACCCATTCGGCAGGACAGCTGAAATCCTCGACAGCCAGGCACTCCCCTGTTGACCGACAAACCAGTAATCGGAGAACGCGTGAAGCTGAGCAGAGTAAGTTGCAAGAAAAATGAGCGCAACAGGCTCCCGTTGCCTGAGTTGATCGAAGAAAGGCTCGTCTACCGAGAGCGGCCAAATATATAGCAGGCCGATCTCAAGGGACGATTCAAAGCAGCGGATAGTCTCAAAGGATGCCTTAAGACGATCAAGAGCTCTAAGGTAGGGCTCCGTTAACGCGGGGTCGGAGATATCAGACTGGATGAGCTGGTGGAGATGGGCGAGATGCTCTTCTAATCCATCAAATCGATATCCGAAGCTCCTGTTTCAGGCTGTGAGTCTGGCCCTTTGCAACGTAACTTGGTTGACGGGGACTCACGTTCCACTTGACAAGTCACCACGAAACTCTGGAAGGAAAAGGGGTTGGAGGGCGCTTGTTTGGATGAGCTCCAGGTATGGAGCAAGGACCAAGGTGCCTCGACACAGACCGAGAAGCTCGATGATCGAGTCGAGTCCATCGCCCAAGTCGGGCTCCGCAGGCTCCGCAGGGGATGCCGAGATATAGACCATGATAAAGCTGCAAAACGCAAACAGCGCGCAGCAATTGTCATCAGTGGGCGAGAGGAGAATCCTGCGAAAGGAACGCAGCCCGAGGGTCATGTGGAATCCAGAGCTGGCGAGATAGTAGCTGTACCTCTCTGGCTTGAGATAGGCTAGGTGAAGGGCAGAGAAGGCCAGGATCCCATGCATGAGAAACTCGTATGAATATGCGATCTTGGGAATAGCCTCCTGCCAGGCTTCCTGGATGCTCGGCCGCCTGGCGATTGTCTTGCAGGTGTAGAGGGTGTAATGATGCATCAATTCAAAATCCTGGCCTGTCCATTCCTGCGGGAAGAATGCTCCTCTCTCAATCCTTTCATTGAAGGACCGGAAGGGGTCCACAGCCTCACCTGCTTGCTGGGCATGGGAATGGGATTCGGAGGCCAGCATGCGAGCCTGGAGATCGAACAGGATGCCTGTTTCATTCGGTCGGTCTGTCGGGGTGAGACTGCCCTGGCTGTCAAAGGTGCACTCCATTCCCCGACGGCTGCAGTTCTTGCATGGATTATCCTCGTCACACTGGATGGAGGTGAGTACACTGGCTGGCATGAGGGAGAAGGTCTGCGCACTTTGATTCTCCTTCGCTTACACTGCTCACATCCCTTGCGGGACTTTTTATGCGACCTGCGCGTGGCCATGCTGGCAAAATAGGACAATCCGGTGGCGGTTGGATAAGGAGAATTGTGGTGCTTAATATAATATACTTAATAGGCAGCCGGGATTTGCTGAGAAGTCAGGACAAATACGTGGCGAATTTAGTGAATTAATTCTGCCTATAAGGGCGTTCTAATTGGCCCACTCCTTAGGGTTGAAGTACCGGCATATCTCCGAATGCTCCACTACGGACCGTTGCCTTGACAGTATATTGACTGCCATCCCGTATACTCCGTAGATACTATGTGCAAGTTCATCCCAGCCCTTCCTCTGAATTGACCTGCTGCATCTCTGCATTCCTGTCCTTCTGCGACCCAACCAGAATCATCGACGGATGGGCAAAATTCATCACCACCATCGTCAGCCACATCAACGCCCCGTCAAAGACATACATAAACACCTCGTGGCTGATCAGATAACCCGCGTTTCCCTGCACATATTCAACAAGGCGGAATATCGAGCGAACCAAGATTAGAGCACTCGCAATGTACAGTCCATACAGCACGGTCTCCCATGTCCGCGCTGTCTTTGAGCGAAGACGAGCCGCAAGCGCACTCGCCTGCTCAGTTGGATTGCTGCGAATACGTCGGTGGAAGATCCCACACGTTACCACGAAGATGCTGAAAAAGGTCAGCTGGACGGCAAGGCCACCAACTGTAATGTCTTCGCCGAGCTCGTAGTTCTCGATTGTCCCGCTGGACATGACGCCGCCGCCTAGGGATCGCACTCAGGTTAGCAGCGTCCCCCGGGTGTAAGGAGTGCTGTTTAACAAACCTGCAGCCTGGCAGAGAAAGGCAACGACATCCCCGACCACGAATATCTTGGTCATCCACCGTACCGAAACCACGCTCAGGTGCTCCGCCCCCAAAAATGTGATCAGGCGGCCGAGCACCATGTAAATCGACGCGGCGTAGAGCGGCGGCGCAAGGAGGATGAGGATTGCCTGAATGCTGTATACCGGGATGGACTCCTTGTCATTGTGTGCGATTATGCGGCAGATGTAGCCGATGATCTGGACTGTGCGAAGCGTTAGTCTTCGGTTGAGGCGTCCATGGAGATTAGCCCTTGTCGACGTACAGATTCCGCCCACAGCAAACGCTGTGAAGTACCATGCTCGTGCCTTTCCTATCTGATAGGCATGGTATAGTGTTGTGATGGAAAACAAGGCCACGAAGAGCCCTGCTGCGGCCTGCGATGGGGTGTATCTGTACAGTTGGAAGTCGATGTTTGCATCCGCCATTCTGCGTGATTTATGGTGCAAAGCGATTGTCTAGTTTAAACTGATTAGACCTTGGGGAGGGTCACTTTAAGGACAGAGAACCCTCTTTATGTTGAATTTTGTCGCCGTCTACCAGGGACTGCGGTCTCCATATTTCCCGATTTGGGTGAAACGAACACGAGCGCGGATACGACTACGAGTACGCTGCAAGAACCACAACTATATACTATTTCTGGGTCTCGAATCTGCCCCTGGCCAGGCACCCGCTCTGTGGCGTACGTTGGTGCTTATTGTAGTCTCTCATGGACGGGTTTGTGCGTATAAATATCAAAAGTCAAGCCTCGAGAAAAGTAGATTTGCTGTAACGCTTTCTTGTATTGTCTTGTATACACTGCTTCTCGACTTAACCTCCCGTACAACATGTCAGCCGAGGACTTTCAACTCTACCGCTATGACCCCTCGGTCGGTGCAGCTGTTTTCTTTGTTATTTTCTTCGTCCTCGCATCCGGCCTGCATACATACCAGATGATCCCGACCAAGACCTGGTTCTTCATCCCTTTCGTCGTCGGTGGCTACAGTAAGTTCACCCGCACAGCAGCTATCCCATACATCAAAGCTAATTATCATGCCAGTGGAATGGGTTGGATATATCGGAGTACGTTCATCGCGCCCCTGTAACGGATAACAACTGACAGCACAACCTGCAGCGAGCGATGTCTGGAACCGAACAGCGTCCCCTGTTCAGTCTCGGTCCTTATATCCTCCAAACCCTCCTTCTCCTTATCGCTCCGACCCTCTACGCAGCAAGCATCTACATGGCCCTTGGGAGAATAGTCCTCGCCACCGACGGCGAGGCACACTGTTGGATCCGGCGGAAGTGGTTGACCAAGACCTTCCTACTAGGTGATATAATTTCATTCATCATGCAAGGAGCTGGTATGTTCAAGCTACATAGATTCGGGGAAATTCGCCTTCAGCTAATTTCTTTGCTATCAACAGGTGGCGGCATAATGACCTCCGGCACCCTCTCGGCCGTTACAACAGGCGAGAACATCATCATCGTCGGCCTCGTCGTGCAGCTCATCTTCTTCTCCGTCTTCATGTACACCAGCGTACGATTCCACCTCGCTATGAGGAAGGATCTCTCCCGCAAGGTTCTGCATACTCAGCCGCCGTGGGAGAGACACATCCATGCGCTATATGCGGCCAGCCTTCTCATCTTTGTCCGCTGCGCGTTCCGCCTGATAGAATATGCGCAGGGAAATGATGGGTATCTGGTGTCGCATGAGGTTTATCTGTATATCTTTGATGCACTGCTTATGGCGCTGACAATGACCGTGTTTGCGTGGGTGCATCCGAGTGAAATCAATGCGATTATTAACCCTGGGAATAAAGTCGTTCGGGGGGTTATACGGATTGTTCCTGCCGCGGGGGAGAGGCTACGTTATTGAGCTGGGTGCTGGCTGGGCGGAGGATGTTAGTTATTAAAAGATAGACATGGTACTTGGTTTATACTATCATGAAGCTTAAAGCAGCTTGAAATTACCCCTGCATAGTCCCTTTGAGGTGAAAATTCCATTCGGGTCAACCGCTCTCTGGATAGCAGTCAGCTTGCGCAAATTGGCCTCTCCATAGCCAGCAAACGGATCCTGTGCTTTACTGGCATAGTTGATGTAAAGCCATGGATGAGTCTTGCCCGCATCGTTAGTAGCAGCAAGTGACCTCTGTAGCCACCTATTTGCGAGTGCATTAATAGCGTCATCATCCTTCTCATCATCCCATCTCGTGTTAAACAGTACAACTGGCAGAGTAAGAGACTGGACTTTACAAAACTTCATAGACTTTGCTGACGTCCAAATTGCATGGGAAGTTGTCTGTGACATACCAGTAAGAGGGCCTTCGGCCTGTATTCCCGCAGCACTTCCTCCTCGTTCATGATTTGCCCGGACGGCTGCTTCGTAAAGAGGCTGGATAGCAAGGCTGGGAGAGAACCCTGATATTGATTTGATCGGTTGTAGTTCTTCGATCAAGATGTCCTGTAACTTTCTGTCGAGGCCGACAGATGGTTGGTATGTCACCGTCGCATACAGATTCCTGTTTCAAGTCAGTCACCTATCATTCCGAGCCCGACAGAGGTATGTTGATTGAAACTGACCGACCACCACCAGGGGAGATGCCATCCGTACCAAAATTGCTTAGCCAATCTATGCGGAGAGTGTCTGACTCGGATGGCAGGCTGTTGAGCTGTCGAAACGGGGGGGATCCAAGGTTGGATACGCATATTCCTGGCTCACTGCAATACTAAAGTCATCCAGGCTTTGGTCATATGCGAAAGTGTAGTAGAACGCCATAGTGGTATCATTCTTCCACACCGTGGTCAAGTCATAGGCTTGTTGTAAAACAGCATCCCGGGTCTGCGATGAAAACGCCCAGCTACCGCCGTATACTTGGCCTTGCGGGACTGCCCTCATCGTAAAGTGTGTGACGATTCCGAAGTTATTCATGCCACCCCTGAATACGAAATATAGATCCGAATGGGTTTGCTGATTGACCCTTGCGATCGTTGCATTGGGAAGAACAAGCTGAACATCAACTCATTAGCAAATCCCAGCCCTAACTTGGAATTGGCATCAAACAAACCTCATATTCGAAAATATTATCCATGGCAAGGCCATACGCAGGTGACAAACTTGAAAAGCCGCCCCCAATTGCATACCCCCCAAGGCCAACACCGGCGACCCGGCCCCCAAGGGTTGTCAGGTTGTATTTTTCGAGTCCGGAATAGAGGCTATACAAGACGTGGCCACTGCCTAGTTTTACCCGGGACCGGTCAGCAGCTACCTGAATAGATCTCATCTTTTCCAGGTCGATGGTAACCCCGCCGGCTGAGATGGAATCGTCTGGGCTTCTAACGTTCTTATTTATGTCCACTAACTCTTCGCATCCGCAGACCTTCTGCAGCCTGCTTACAGTGGAGAACAGCGCTGATGAGGGTCCACCTTACGCCTGCCCAGGTGCGACTTCATCCTAGGCGAGGACTGCATAGTATGAAACCCCCAAATTAGGGCCAGCTAGTCTTTAATTACATACATATGCGATGTGCTAGAGCACCAGTCTCCGCTTCAAGCATCCAGAGCAATTGCCACAATCTTACCCCTGCCAGTGTAGCCGGACAAGTCTGTGGTATTTCCACCAGTCGTGACATATAAAGTATTGGCTTTCTCGTTCCTTCCAAGTGCAGCCGAAGTTGCTGTCTGAACAGCAGATGAGTTAGCTCCCCCAGCGATGATCTCTTGCGTGCCGTCAAGAAGCGCCCTTGCAACAACATTATCGTCAAGGCCAGCAAGGTACGCGACTGCGTCCGGGCCAATTGTAAAATCATCAGTTCTGACCCCTTTGCTGATGATCTCATAAGGGCCCACTGCGTGACCAGTAAGCCTGTCAACGCGCACGCGGCAGTATAGTCGCAGAGGAGTATTGACATAGTAGATGTAATTATGCAACATTCTCACGCCGTTTATTCCCAGCAAAGTCCCGACGTCGGTATTTGCTGCCATCGTGTCGTCCTTGAGCATGACTGAATAGTTGCCCGTATTGGCATCGACACACCACACAAGTCCGAGTTGAGAGTCGGCGATGGCAAGCAGGCCGGCTTCTCGGTTCAAAACCGTCATGCCGTTCAAACTTCCATGCGGAATTCTGCTGATCAAGGTCGGCGGCTCTTTATCCTTGCTGTGTGTCAGATCAACTTTCCAAACATGATTCGAGGCTACGACGGCGTAGACATCTGGGTTGAGCTCTGCGATCCCGGTGGCCATCTCAGCGTTGCTGAACTGATGTATGAAACGTGCGCGAGATGCCTTATGCGGCACAGAAGGGTCGATTTCCCAGAGCTCGGGGGTGTTGACCAGAGTAACCAGCAAGTTGCCATTGGGTCGAACGGCAATATTCTCAACCCATGTGGCGTTGGGAAACTGGTATACTTCGTGCAGAGACGGGGCGTGGACACCAAGGACGCCGGTGGTGAGAACAGTGAGAAGCAGAAGAACAAAAGCGAACATATTGCTAGGCATGTTAATACTTTGGCAGTCGCACGTCCGGCAGTAGTTGGTTGCCCAATGCCCAGTTGTGCAGCATTCTTATAATGTTCCGCCTAAAGTCAACTGGTGGAGCAAGCTTGGCATATATGTAAGTTGCTGACACGGTGTCGAAGGCAGATTGGTCCGCTGGCAGGCAGCTCTTGTTAATTCCGACTGGGTCTCTGCAAGCTGCTTAGGTGGGCACAATTAGTTAACTCAGGCATTTGCCTACGGACAGCACATAGTAAAGAACAAACTAGTCAACTTTAGCGCCTTCATTGTCACCGCGGACATTGCTGCCTTTCGAAGCGGCGAGCCGTGCTTCGCTACCGCTGTTAGGAATGTAAGCAACGTGCAACAGCGTAGGTCGGACTGAATCACTTCTCCACTGGTTAGGTATCTGATCACCATTGCTCCAAAAACAATAGCAAGATTCATCTGCAAAGCTGACTTCACCCACACAACAACTGCCGGGAACAGGTCCCTGGCTCAATAGAGCAACTTGGCAAGGTTCAACATCTCTATTACAATCTACGAGACTGTATTCTCAAGCGGAACTAGCTGAGGCAACACCGGTAACATGCCTTGGCGCGACGACGCCAGCCTTGGTCCAGTCGCGAGGCTAGATTGTACCGTGAGTCGCCTCCTTGATGCTGACATCAATGCATCCCATAACTTACCAACCTTTGAAACTATAGAAGCATGGACATGCTACCTGCGAGAGCTTCAATCTTCAAACATTCTAATTCTTCTTGGTGCAGACGTGATTCGCAAACAGAACCAATATAAAGGTCGTGGGAGACGACGTCGAGTCGAGTGCCGCCAAAACAATAAATGCGCTTTCCTTGCATGAAGCCGAGACAAAACAGTCCCAAAGTATTACCAGCAAGGGGAGCCAGCCCCAGCGGGCCCCGACTAGAGTACCGCTTCATTTGTATCGCCGCAGCACGCGAGCCGACAAAAGTAAACAAGCCCGAGCAAAAGCTCTACAGGGAAACATGGGCAATATCGGCCGCATTATGTCTGGGTCTCTTCTGTTTTGGGTGCGGCGCGTTTACGAAATTTCGCGATTTAAAACTGATCGTCTGGAAGATATATGTATAAAAATAAAATCGAGAGACATCACACCGAAAGGAATTTCATGATCATTTCAAACGGATGGCAAGTAATTTTTCAAAGCGGAAATGGAGGGGGAAAAGAAGTATTCTCCGCCGTGGGGAATGCATAACCGGGCCAGATCGATTTTTTTATCATAGACCTGGGGACCAACTTCCCCATAGACCGTTTCAGGGAAGTGAAGTTGAGGAGCAGAGTCTCGATACTTGGCATGGATCCGACCATCTGTGTTCTCCCTGATATGCTTCGGGTGAACTTGACCGATAATAGGGTCAATCCCCTGGCTGTTACCGCCACTGTGCTTTGCCATGTCGGTTGGGCCATCGGGAGCATTGGCCCATCCTGCTACGCGTTAGAGGAACATCACTGCACAAGATTGAAGCGGTGCACATACGCTTTTGCTGGGTACGGAACCCGTCGTCAATGCTGCTCTGGTAGCTGACAAACAGAAGGCCACGTTCTTGCTCTGTTACCCCATTGCTTCTTTCCTCGTCCCCGCACCAAGGTCCATAAGGAATTCCCCGGCGCATCATTAAATGTTTGGTGTAATTGGGATGGTCATCCCGAGGGCCAGTCTTGCGCATGTGAGAGGCATATGGGCACCTGGTCTGGTCAGCAGGGTTGTAGTTGAACGCATCCGTGTTGTTCTTTTGTTTAATCGTCTTCAACCGGTCTAGTCCATCCTGTCCAAGCGACTTTTTGACTGCTATTCTGTTCTTTTCCTCATCCTCGTCTAGTGACAGGCCGGAATTTGGATCCTCTTTGGGGTGAAGCTCCATTGGAGCACCTAGTGTGCCGTGTTTGATCAGCTTCTTAAGCGCTGACGTTCTTATCAAAATACTAACCTTCAGGCCACCGTCCTACCAATCGCGAGGAGAACATGCCCATCTCGGTCATTGACTGTCCACTCCATTCAACTGGTTTTCCTGCTTTTTGCGCCTCCTTTGTCTCCTTAGCGCCAGTTGGACAGTTCATAGCACACCAACTAAATGTCAAAGGACGACTTGTTAATATGGAGCAAGCAGGTAGTGAACTTGAATAGGAACACTTACTGATAGAACTCGGGAACTAGCTGCTCGTAAATCCGGAAGACCATAAAGCTGCCATCCTTGGCCCATTCGGGATGTTTGTTCCCATCACGTTCGTTTCCGACAATGATAATTCTGAGCAAGGTTTGTCAGTTTAACAGAATGCAATAAAGCCAGGCGAAATTGACATACCCAGGATCTATCGGTGACATTCCAGGGGCATTGGCCTTCACCGAAACATCGTCAAGTCCTTTGACCATAGGCTGGCTAATACCGTCTACCCATCCAAAACTGGCACCGCAGATATTAGCACCTATGCCTATATGTAGAAATGCTTTAGCAATACTCACTGTTCAAGATGGTTCTTGTAGACTGTGCCGGTCTTAGTATAGACCTTCTCAATACTTTGCTTGTCATTTCCAACGTTGAAAACCCAATCAACTGTATCGCGGATCATGCCATCGATACTTTCGAGGCTATCACCCGCCACAACAAGAACACCGTCGATACCACCACCGCTTGGCTTAAATTCAGGGACCCAGTCGTCCTGGGGATCAAGGCCTTGATGGTCTTCGGCTGTCTCGCCCTGCGACGGAGCAGTCATGTCTTTGAACTGACCGCCGTTGAAAACTTCATCGTTGAAACGTTCGGCTCCCAGCTACTTGATATTAGCAGGCACCTCTCTTATACAACCAGGTTTCCACTACTCACCTTGGCCAGGCCAGTAGCAGAGAAGGCAAGATTAATCGAGACTAGACGAATGAGGTCCTTGAGGGTACCCTCAGCCTTCCATTTGTAGATGTCACTGCGGCTCTTGAGAGCTGAATGTGATGTAGTTAGGAAGTTCGCTATTGTTGGCAGGCTGCTCTTGAACTCTTGCACTTTGGTGATTCGAAAAAACACAAATCTTTCGGCCTTCTTGGGCAGACGAGGCCTAACGTTGTTAGCTCTGATAAAGGTGAATCCAGAGTCCGCCAATGGGCAAATGTAAATAGTTGGGATGAAAGAGAAGGAAGTTGACATACCAAATATCTCCCTGTATGTTTTTCTGGTCCACCATTTTGTCCGGTCGGTTGTAAGATACTTCTGCGAACTTGTTCTTTCCCTTCCGACAAAACCCTTTGGTATGAATATATCAAAGCGAAGAACCAGGCAGTTCTTATAGAGAATATATGTGATATTCTCACAACATATTATGCTAAGAAAAGCGTGTAAAAGAAAGCGGGGTTTATGTTATAGGTCATATGCAAAGTGATCTGCATCATGAAATCTCAGTCAAACAGGGCTCGACGATTTGCAACCTTCAATAGCGGTGTAGGGAAGCTGAAAAACTGGCCCACCTTCATTGGACATCAAATACGTACATGCATCCTGTATGGCTTCAGAGCACTAATTGAATGGCAGGAAGGGGGTGCCCCTCCTGTCTGGATCGGAGCGCTTGGGACCCACAGTCTGGAGGAAAGGGCGAGCTGAAGACCAAGAATGTGCCTGTGAAGCGGGACGTGTTGCTGCTGATGACGAGGAATATGCATACATATCTCCTCACGAGACGATTGACCACTCAAACAAAAGCAATGTGCATCCGGTGGCTGGCTAGCTATCTCCAAAATCTGCTTGCGCAGCTCATTGATTGCATCATATCACAGATCGTGATGACAAGTTGCATGAGCGGTTTGTTACGATCGTCGGGCACGATGATGGTTCGTACTGGCTCTCTAGATTGGCTCCAGTGATCTTCCTAAATATTTACTTGGTATATCCTTGTACACTGGACACAACATGAAACTATTGCTCCTATTACTTGCTTAGCAAAATAGTAATAAATCTATGCTGGACGAAACTAATCTACATGGCTATTTCAAAACCTCAGTATATCCAGGTTGATTATGGCCATTCACCGCAGGAGACGAAGTGCATATTGAGTCGGGTTGGGAATCAAGATGTGTAATTCTTCTGATTCCCCTGACTAAATCAAGGGGCTGTGGGTTGTCCTACGTCAGACACTGGCTGCATGCCGAGCTTTTCCTTCGAACGTGCATATAAAGTGGGTTGCCAGCCAGCCACTGGCAAAGCGTGCAGGAAAAAGAGAATGAGCTCGTGAGACAGGGCCTGCTTGCCTGAATAACCTTCAGAGAATACATCTTATTACCTTGGGGCAGTATCGGTATGGGTTGGTCCTGTATGATTGGATTCTCAAAATGAGGGTTTGAATAGGAACACACTGATCTACATGATCCCTCGCCAGTATTTATGCTCATGTAGGCTTCATCAGATCTTGAAAATTAGGTTTAGACTTGAAATCCGCCTGTATTCGTACCCCGCAGTACTGGAAAAGATAGGATTGCCGCGGAAATAGATGAACGCCGTGCATATGTAGACACATTCTTCGGGCCTCCAGCTGAGCTGGAGCTATTAGGTAAATATTGTATCTCTTGTACAACATTCCTAATCAAGGCTAGTGTTTCCTATCCCTGTTTCTAGAACAGAGTCCATGAAATTGAATGCTTTAGCGAGAGGCTTGAATGATATAAATACCGTGTTTGAAATGTTCTTGCGGTCGATATTCCATGATCATTGATTACAACCCATTTCTACAACCCCCCAAAACTTTGAGCAACCAAGATGCACCTCAATTCCATCCTTTTCGCCACTATGGCCATGGTCCTTTCCACTGTCCTTGCCGACGCGAGTCAGTATTCGCTGAAAAACAATGCCGACTGCCTTAATATCTGCCTGGATGATCCCAACGGCCTCCCGTGTCCTCCTAACACCCGCTCAACCCAGCTTCCTAATGTATGTACCGACCACAAAGACCTTTTCTGGCATAACAAGCAACTGATAATTAAATCTCCTGCGCTATAGGGCTGCTGGACCTGTTGCCGCAGCGCTTAAACAGGTATTACCGCATTATCAAGAATCCCCCGGAATATTCATCGGGCGCAGGCCAATGGGGCAGCTCTAGCAAGCTATCGGCCTCTTGTCCTCTGCTATTGATTTTGTTGATGTATTCCTTGATTATCGGTCATGCATGGTTGTCAAGTATCTTTAGCTGTGCAGCTATTACTCAGAGATCATGGGTCTATCTTAGGCTAAATAGCTCTTGTCAAGGTCCATACTTTCCGCCGGAATAAGTCTTGCTATCAACATCAAGCCTGTCTACTCCATAACTAGTAAGGTATTAGTAAATCTAGTTCTGCTTCTTTACGGGAAGGAATTCGTCGAACCCAGGTCTGTTGATCATACTGAGCACGGGACAGGAGTTTGCTCTCTCACACTGGGCGTGTAGCAAAGTGCTGTCCGACCCTCATCTACATCAATTCTGCTGCTCTTTAGCAAGGTCGTAAGAACATTATCACTCGGATAATACTGTGGAGTTATAGAAGAAGTAAAGATCTAAACAAGCCTATACTATAATATTAGTTCAAATAAAAACAATAAAAATACTCTTGATGACATCTATATAAATCTAGTGATAAAATAATATAATTTAGAATCTTATATTATTTAGATATTCGGGATATTATAGGATTTATTATTTAAGATTAAACCAGGTCCTTCAGCTTTTCACTGTTTCAACCATCCTCTTCACCCTCCTCGCAATCCAACAAGCAATGTGCTTCTTAAGTAGTAATAGTTTATATCTCGTTTTTCTCTCCGGACTCCGATGCGGGAGATGCCAGTGATCCATCACTACGTGTTCCTGGTACTCGGGGTCAGTTCCAAGCACGACAGGGACGTTGATACTAGGAATAATAATAATATATACAATAAGTCAAGGACTGGGCAGAAGCATACAATACTGTAGCGCACGACGCCATACTTCATCATCAACCCGCAGACAAGTTGCGAGTGCTGAGGAAGCAGACGACAAGCGAGCATATCGAATCTGCTCACAGTAGTTCCCAGGTTCTCCGGGGTCCATCCGTCGAAGGTCCGTTGGAAGCTCTGTAATCGACGAGCTAATGGTCAGGATAGTTCTCGCTCCCTCACGCGATGAAAATGCAGCCGTAGAGTGTGCGATTTCCTCCCAGCCGCCCTGCATCAGATTCGCGAAATCCGCGTTGAGCATGTCGGCCAGATACCAGCGACCGCCACGAGTCAGAAGAGAAATAGCGTCTCAACTTATTCTCACCACCTTTACCGGGTGGCTTGCCTTCGCGTCTTAAGCAGCCGTATGCGCACTTATATCCGATTCCGTTCTGGACACAGCAGGCGCAATAGGGCTACTGCTTCGAGCATTTGACATTGGACGCTGCGCAAGGGTCACAGGAGGTGCGATATTTGGCTCGAGGTTTAGCCACACCACCGCCCAGAGTGGGATTGCGGTGGTCTGATGGGGAATCCATGGTGCACGAGGGAAGAAGCATCAGGCATCCAAAATGTTCCTCTCTTTGTTGTCGCTCTGTTTAAGCGCAGGCAGACTCCTGTGCTGTAACATGCAGGTGGAGATACAGGCTGTCGATATATCAGTAACTACCTTCTCTCTGACATGGCGTACTAACAGCTGCTCCTGTTATTGCTCTATTCATGCAAAGCGAACGGTGCGGATCCTACTGGATCTATGGCTCGGGCAATGTAATGATAACCCTGCGGGGAACTCTCAGCTTGGGCCGGGCGTCTAGCGTCCCTGTAATTGTAAGATTACGGCTAACCTCACACACTCTTAATACCCTAATATTTTGATGGCTGGGCGTAAGGCGTTCTATTCGCGACAGTGGGAGCGGACTACGGACACACTCTTGCTCACTGCATATGGAAGTTCTCTGTGGAAAGCCAGCACAGGGCATAGCGAAAGAAGGCCCGTCGGCATGGGGCATTCTTCGCCGGCCTCTAGGATATGACGAGGGATTCACTTCGAGCCTCTGGGGGGCGACTATAAATTGGCTGTGTCGGCGTGCATCCTGACCTCAGAACTAATACTCCTACACGGACAGCGAAGCGGAATGCCTTCATGTCGCTGCCATACCGACTGTACGTATTCGGAGATGTTAATTGTGAGGTTGATGCCAGCCCACAGGCTCTATGCTGTACCCAGGACAATCCTCTGTTAACTTCCTTTCTAGAACAAGCCGGCTTGGCCCTTCGTGCTGAGATTGACAGCTTCCCGGAATGACGATCGACAGGCTAAGCGTTCCCTGCCTCTTGCAATGCAGTGTCCACGACAGCTTTCCTTAGTGCCTCCTCTTAGGGTTGGACCGTTGGAGTTTCTGAGTCCTCTTCCTCTCGGTCCCAAACGACGTGCCGCGACGGCCCACTTTCGACCGGTAGCAGTATCTCTGTATGTAAAGTTACTCTGTAATTTCAGGCCGGCTTGACTCAGGGTGAATTCGTTTCGTATGGGAAGCTCCATATCGAGTCGGCGTTGCAATCCGTGCAATCCCGGACAGGAGAACCACATTACCTGCCGAGTTCAAAAGCAAATAAATATATTGGAGATAGCCCAAATATCCTCTTCATCCACCATCATCTCCCTTTGATACTGTCAGCATCGCCATGTTGGGCCCTTCCACAGGACTCGACTTCCTAACTGGCCTCCTGGCCCTTTCCACCAACACCGCGGACTGTGCCTGTCGCTGCATGCCTGGCGATGCCTGCTGGCCCTCCCCCTCCACCTGGTCGCAGTTCAATCAATCGGTTGATGGCCGGCTTATTGCGACCGTGCCATTGGGCGCGCCCTGTCACGGGGATGCCTACAACGCCGCGGAATGCGATGCTCTAAGCGCGGAGTGGACGCAGCCGGATTTACAGTGAGTGATAGCACATTGCCCGGTGGCAATCGAGATATAAAACATAAATAAAAATAGAAGGCTCATATCCTGGCTCAGCTATGAATCTTCCTCCTCCATCATGGCTCCGTTCTTCGCCAATGGCTCCTGCGACCCCTTCCACCCTGTCGACAAACCCTGCACATTGGACAATTACATTGTCTACGCGGTCAACGCGAGCAAACCTGATCATGTCTCCAAGACAATCCAGTTCGCGACAGTGAACAATATCCGCTTTGTAGTGCGCAATACCGGCCATGACTACAATGGCAAGTCGACTGGGGCCGGTGCTCTCGGTATCTGGACGCACTATGTCAAGGATATTGAGATCACAAGCTGGGAAGACCCGTGGTATAATGGAAACGCAATCAAGCTGGGAGCTGGTGTGTCCGGTATTGAGGCCTATACTGCGGCCGACGCGCAGGGCCTGGAAGTTGTTGGTGGCGAGTGCCCGTCGGTGGGCATTGCTGGGGGATACACCCAGGGAGGGGGGCATTCCTCATTGGCATCTGCGCATGGCCTCGCGGCGGACCAGGTGCTCCAGTGGGAGGTGGTTGATGGGAAGGGCAACTTCATCACTGCCACGCGAGACAACAAGTACTCGGATTTGTTTTGGGCGTTGAGCGGAGGGGGTGGTGGCACGTATGGTGTTGTCTGGTCAATGACTGTAAAAGCACACCCCGGCACGCCTGTTTCTGGGCTAAACTTGACTTTTACAAACGAGGGTATCTCTCAGGATACACTCTATCGCGCTGTGTCTCTGTACCATTCTACTCTCCCCTCTCTTGTCGACGCCGGTGCTATGAGTGTCTGGATGTTCACCAACACCAGCTTCACCATCTCTCCGTTAACTGGTCCCAACATCCCCGTCGCTCGACTGCAGGAACTGCTAGAACCATTCACCGACGGCCTTGCTAAGCTCGGAATTACCTACACCATCCATGCAGAGCAATTCCCCAACTTCCTATCCCAATACAATACAATGCAGGGCGCCATCGAAGTTAGCACAGCCCAGTACGGCGGCTGGCTAATTCCACGCTCTGTAGTGACCGAGAACAATGAAGCCCTCACAGCAGGCTACCGCAACATTACCTCCTCGGGCGCTACCTTCATCGGCGTGGGACTGGACGTCTCGCGTGCCGTTACCGGCGACGTGTACAACGCGGTCCTGCCCGCCTGGCGCGACACCCTCATCGACACAACCATCACGACACCCTGGGAGTGGGCTGCCGACACGGCTATGCTCGCGCAGCAGCGCAAGATGACAGAGGACTACATTCCGATTCTGCAGGCCCTGGCGCCGGAATCGGGGGCGTACATGAACGAGGCGGACTTCCGCCAGCCGAATTGGCAGGAGGCATTCTATGGGGCGAACTATGGGGCACTTAGGGCCGTCAAGGCTAGGTATGACCCGAACAATGTGTTCTATGCATGGCAAGCGGTTGGCTCGGATGAGTGGGTTGCTTCTGAGGGGGGGCGGTTGTGCCGGGCGTTGATAGAAACTCCGTAGAACGACGGGCTCGGCTCCTGCCCCTGCATATTGCACAAGCGTGGACGCCGAAGGGCAAGCTGGACTCTTGAAGAGCTCAGTTTAATATGTAGTCTAACCCATGTTAATGTAAATAGTCGCAATCTCTCCTCAACTGTTCTACATTGCAATATCAACTTCACCCTTGCTTGAGCTAACCCGGGTGTCAGTTACATAGCTTTCGTATGAACGCTGCAGCAGGCATGACTCGAGTCATGGGCCCGGGGATATACCGGTGTCATGTCGCTGATCCCTTTGGCCCCCATGCGTGATGTTCCTGAATAAAACGTCAATCCAGCCGATCGTCATCGATAATGGGGGCCGTCAAACACAGGTTCCTCACTGTTCTCAATATTGTATTGCTCGTGTACCAGTAGTGTCTAGTCCGCGTTACATTTCCATAATCCCTGTTTCTACGACGATCTGCCATTGTGCCATCTGCTATGCACGCTCACAGCCACCGAACCCATGCCACATCAACCCTGTCGGTGCGCCTTGACTTTAAGCTATGGAATTCGAAGCAAGCGAGCGGAGTCTCGTCATCTTTTCTCTTCCATTGATCATCCCCACCCTCGTGGCTTAGATTGATACTGCTTCTTTTTCTTAACTTTCGCCTCTACCCCCGCCCTGGTCCTCCGCCTCCTCTACCCGCGAGTATATTCACCACCGTCTCTGTTCTCTATGGAACCATGGGCTGGGTATACAACCTCCAAACACCCGACCCGGACTCCCACATCCCTCGGGTTATCGCAGTTAGCATGGTATTTGCGGGCGTGGCATGTTTGACCGTTGCGCTGCGCTTCCATGTTCGCATCTGGGTCAAGAAAGCCGTTTGGGTAGATGACTTTGCGGCGTTGTTTAGTGCGCTTATGGCGGTTGGGTACGCTGGGCTTATAGTCGCTCGTATGTCTATCGTTTTCGCCTTCTTTTTTTTGATTTTCTACCCAGGGAAATGGAGATGAATATCGGACTAACAGTTTGGGCAAACCCAGAGACACGCTGGGGACTAGGACTTCATGAGGACTACTTCCCGGCCGCGAATAGTATCCCATTTGCTAAGGTTTCTATCCTATCTATGCCGTCTCGTCTGGCTGTGTTGGATTGAATTGAGCTCACTGACAACCACCGAACCAGATGCAATACGCCGGTGGACCCGTATACGCCATCTCCTTGCTTGGATTCCGAATCTCGCTTCTAGCATCCTACCTGCGGATTGGGGGCTTCGTCCGAACGTATCGAATGGTTATTGTTGTCGCCATCTTGGCCTGTGTCTGTAACCAAATTGCGTTTGGCATTGTCATATCGTGCGGGTGTAGGCCGGTAAGCTACCCAGCAATTATATACCAAGGACAGGACGTGAAAGAATAACACAGGGGATTTGGATCTAGGTCGCCCGTCAATGGGACCCCTCAATACCAGGTACGTGCATCGACACAGTCGCATCGTACTATGCCCTTGCGGCGACGAGTCTGGCCTTCGACGTGGTTATCATCGCCCTTCCGCTGCCGATTCTGGCGAAGTTGAAGTTGAGATTACGGCAGAAGGTGAGCGAGCAGTCATCTGGCTCCATTTCCATTCCTCCTACCAGAGGCAATGCTGATAAAACTATGTTATAAAACTAATAGGTCCTCCTCGGCGTCCTCTTTGGCCTCGGCTTCTTCATCACAATCATTCAGATCATCCGCATCTTCACGGTTAAGAACCTCGCCACATACGCGAACAGCGAGGCGATTATCCTCTGGTCGATTGTTGAAATTGGGCTTGGGGTGCGTTTTTTCTCCCCACCACGTCTATCTATCGTTCTACCATTCCTATACCTGCCGCTCTCAACCCTCACCTCTGTCGCAATATGAACCCACCTTCAAACAGTCAAATAACAATTAGGAACAGGTCATAATAAGTTGCATCCCAACCTACGGCCCCTACTTCCGCTCCTTCAAAATGAATATATCGGGCTACCGCCGGCGACGCACGCAGGGGACAGGACAATACTATGGGAGTTCCGACGCACAATCACGTTTGCACTCGCAGTCGAACACGCAATCATACAGGCTTTCATCCCGCAATATGAGCCGGGGCCGGACCGGCGGGCGAGACCGAGACGGGGATCGGGTCTATGACAACAGTACCGTGCCGACGACGACGGTGGGTGCGGTGGCAGAAAGGAATAGGATGGGTGATAATGATTCCGAGGAGATTATACTGTTTGATCGGGAGGACGATGGCGCGGAGCAGATCAAGGATACGGGGAATGGGAAGGGGATCCATATTGCGACAGAGGTGAGGGTTGAGAGGGAGTAGAACTTGAGTTTTGACAATGTCAGGTTGTTTAGTTATTGTTCAGCTACTCGGCTATATATAATCCATCACTTCATGACCAGTCCGATCCCACTACCAGGGCTGACTCGCATTCGCTTCAGTGCCCTCGGATAATGATCATCTCGCCTGGCCATCCTGCAAGGTCAACAGTTATTCGCCGCCAACACCCAGGTCTTCCCAAAAGGACCACTCACAACCGGCGAGTACGAGGTGGCATAAATAGATCTCGTGTTGCAGATGCCGATCACCGTCGGGTTTCTCGAGAATCTCTTCCACATGCAAGGAACACGTCGATCGTGCCTATTCTTGGATACGAGCTTGTCAACGCCGAAACATCCCCAAGACGTAGATGCTGCCTTCCCTGGGAACGCCTTGGATCTGAGAGTCGCACGTGTGCGATTCTGCTGTTCTAAAAGGTCGGCAAGCTCGCTGACACCAGCGTCCAAAAACAGCTTTCATATGCGTGATGTTGTATAAAGCTCGCGAGGGTCCGTCCCCCAGACCACTATCCCCCCAACTCGACAATCCCCTTCATCTTTCTCAGCATCATCAAGATGCGCTTCTTGAAGCTCCTCCCCTTCCTGGCCACGGCGGCCTTCGCCAACGTCGACGACCCAGCTGCCGACAAGGCCCAGTCGCACAATGAGTTTGCGCTCTTCCGCAGCGCGAACATGAACGGAGCCGACAAACTGTCCACAGGCGTCGGCTTCCACTCCTTCCGCATCCCTGCTGTGGTCCGCAGCAAGTCCGGCCGCCTCATCGCCTTCGCCGAGGGCCGCCGCTTCAACGACCGCGACTTCGGCGACATCAACCTCGTCTACAAGCGCACCAAGTCCACTGACGGCGTGGGCAAGGCCATCGACGACTGGGAGGGGCTGAGGGAAGTCGTCGGCGCCGGCGACGGCACATGGGGGAACCCGGCCCCCGTCGTCGACGACGATGGCACGATCTATCTCTGGATGAGCTGGAATAACGGCAGTTACTCGCAAACCGGTCTCCCCCTGCACGACGGAACCCCGACAAAGCCCATCGACGACACCTGGGAAGGCCGCCGCCACCTCTTCCTCACCTACAGCAAGGACGAGGGCGAGACCTGGTCCGAGCCTGAAGATTTCACAAAGGCACTCACCCCCGAGGGACGGACCTGGGACGCCGTCGGGCCCGGTATCGGAATCCGCCTCACATCTGGCGAACTCGTCATCCCCGCTCAGGAACGCAACCTGATCGGCCGCGGCGAGCCAGGCAAGCGCGAGTGGACCGCCCAGGACGTCCCCGGGGCCGGGTCGGAGGGTACGATCGTCGAGCTCCCCAATGGACGGCTCCAGCGCAATGACCGCAAGTCCGGCGGATACCGCATCATCTCGTATGGCAGTCTTGCCGATGGCTTCGGCGAGTTCAAGGAGGATACTGGGCTCCCCGACCCCGGATGCCAGGGTTCCATCCTTAGCTATAACCGCGGCGAAGACCTGAACCGCACGATCTTCATGAATGCTGCCGATGCCGAGACCCGCCGCAGCATGCGCGTCCGTGTGACGTATGACGATGATGCCAGGAAATACAACTACGGCCGCAAACTGGAAGATGCCCCAGTGCCGAGCTCGGGTCATCAGGGTGGGTACTCGAGCATGGTAAAGACCGGCGATTACCACATTGGTGCGCTTGTCGAGAGTGATTTCTTCAATGATGGGAGCAATGGTGGCTCGTACCGGACTATTCTCTGGCGCCGGTTCAATCTCTCTTGGGTCTTGCATGGGCCGAACAACTAGAGCAGTTGTCTTGTCTGGCCGCGGGTGTCCCATGCCCGAGTCTTTCGGGTTGCACAGCGAAGAATAATGTGTTGTGTATAGCTATCTATTTAACCCCCAGGCCTGGACACTACACCATGAGGGTTCTGACATCTATTCCTATTCTTTGTCTGCTGATTAGCTGTAGTACGTGCTGCCGCTGCTCTACATGCGTGTGTATGTTCTTTACTCTACAAAAATAACTATAGCTTAAATATGGTAATGTTATCTTAATATAGTGTTATTACGGGGGTAAATCAGTAATTCCATATACCCAGGACTATAGTTATGCCTACCGATAAATAAAATAACTAAGTACAGAATAGTTATCCACTATTTACCTAACTAGCTTACACAGATAGTTAAATACTAGAATCATCATCACTGCAACCAAGCCCTGGATTGACAGGCACAATTCCAGCGATCCATTCGAATTAAATATATATATTATTCATTGGGTATTCTAGTATTCTAGGGTTCCTCCGAATAATCTGACGTGTAATACTAGGGAGTCTTACTTTGCCTGCCATACAGACCATATCTGGTGCTACTTGGTGATGGTACGCTATTATTCTCTGGCGCAAAATGGCTTCTATACCAGCGGGTCCTATACTTAGTACCAATCGCTCGACATCCCTCCGATACATCATGCGCGCTGTAAACGCATAACGCGCTGACAAGATGCAGTGATTTGTCGGTAACCCAGAACAATTATTGTGCTCTATCTGACTTGACTGAGAACATGCCGCCGAATTTCCATCCCATTTATTGGAAGCTATCTACCACGTCGGTACTCGATTATGATATTTTGGGTTATCGCCACTTTCCCGGAACTGGATCTCGACTTTTGACAGCGGACAGTATCTCTTCGGGCCGAGTTAGCATGTTTATGGCGCGCCAGATCTCCACGAGTCAGCTCAGCTGGGGAAACTCCGCTGCAGGCTTAAAATAACTCTTGCGAGGCGATGTAACGGCAGCGAGATATCCTGCTCTCCGGGCCCAGCCCTGCCAGGAGAAAGCTCCCACAGCCCCCAATGGAACTCGTCGGTCCCAGTTGTGCTGTCATCGTAATTGGCTATGTTGTCTTTTCGTCCGGAACACGCAGGATCGTCCGTGGGGTCCGGGGCTGAGACACAATTTCAGCCGTGAACAGCACAACGGTCGAATCCGGACTATTTAATATGAGATGATTCTCTCCTCTGTTCTTGTATCATCCATCCCGAATTCAGAAAAATCTTGTCAACTCAAAGAAAAAACAAAATGAAGTCTACCCCTCTCCTCTCGCTCGTCTCCCTCTCTGCAACGGCCCTCGCAGCCGGTACGTTTCATACAGAGCCAAGTCCTATCCCTTCCCAGTAGCTAACCCGCACACAGGCTGCAACGTCGAAGGCAACCTCTTCCAGCTCCAAGCCTTCCAAACCCGCGACGACGGCTCGCGCCGCACCGGCAGCGTCCAAGTTGCCCAAATTGGCGACCTGGGCACCGAAACCCTTGCCCACTTCAGCGCCTCCTCCGCCGGCGGGCCTGAAACCTCCACCGCAGTCTTCTACCTCAACACCGACAACAACCGCCTCATCGTCCTCGACCCCTTCGGCCTGCTGCACGCGTCAAACAGCTACACTGACGCGGCGGAGGGCGGCGAACTGAAGTTCACCTTCTACAATGACACCAGCCGGCCCGAGCCGTACCACTGGCCCGTCTTTGGGATTAGCGAGGCAGATGATGGGGAGTACTTGACTGTTGATGGGGATGCGGCTGCCTTCAAGCATTGTCCTACTGATGCGGAGAGTTCGCTGCTCACTGGGTCTATTGCGCTGGGCACGGCGGATGTTGGCAAGGACTGTGTGCCCCTGGACGGACTGAAGATTTACCCTGTTACCTCGCAGATTAGCCAGGAGTAGAGTAGATATCCGTTATAGTAATGCTAGATAACCCGACATCTTTACGATAACAAAGCCTTGAAACCTGGAATCTCCAAAATCCATTCCCTTCATTTTCACCAAACCTCTCGTATTTATATTCTCAAAACGGAACTATCCCGCGCTCACACGAGAGCCAAGACTCGTCCCTGGAACCACGCCAGTAAGCTTCCCAGTCAAGAAATTAGGTCGATCACGCAATGCCCTGGTGTGACTCTTGATCCCGGGGGCCTGACGCACCGAAATCGCCTGACGGAGGCAGGGGCTCAGAGGAGCAGTTCGGCGCACTACTCCACCACACTCGGCAACAAGAACGAAAATAGAAGCCTTGAATGGGATTACGCTGGTACCGGCGTCGAGGCCGGACCAGAGTCTTGCAAACTCTGTGGAACTGCGCTCCCGGCTGAACTTTGGCATTCTATCCAGGCAGGAGACGAGATGCACAATGGGACCGCGGACCAATGCAGGTACTTATCCCAGCCCCCAAAACTTACAATGGACTTTAAGTTAGCAAGGAAGACCTAATGCTTAATTCCGGCGTAATTAGGGGGTTCCCTACGACCGTTCCTGGTCTACTGCGTGAAAGCGGGCTCAGATGCACCCTCGCCTCTGATCCGTAAAGGGCGGAACAGGATTCAAGTTACAGGCTTCTCGCAAGATACCTGCCCCATTTCTCATGGGCTGTGTGGAAGTCAGATTTAATGGACGCGTCGCTAATCATATCGAATAACGCTACTGTAGAGCAGCGAATGGCACATCCATAGCCTAGGCCATGGGCAGGAGAGAGATCGGTATGCGTATTTTCAATATCGATTGTCGAATATATATGATAAAGCTGTGGTTAAAGCACTCTATGTTGGCGTCGATATTGGGCGTGCTGTTCAGTTATTTAATATGAGGCTACACGCCCTATTAGGTGTGGCTAAGTAGCTATATAAATTGATTAGTATAGCTTTTGAACATTACAGGCTGATAATATAATGTTATAGTGGTGTTTTTGAATTCAAGGTATTTTCAGATAACTAACATACCTAGACACTACATCTCCAGCATACTTTCGAGGTCATTATAAACTTGATGGGCCTTATTGCTAGGGGGTTGTATGGGCGTGTATAGTGTGTCGTGACGTCGTAATTGTCAGCGCTATCCTGTCATCCACATCCATGCAGTTCTAAATGAGCGCAGGCAGAACGCGTATTTACCCATTTCCTATAGGCTAGTAAGGGTGGTCGAGAATTAGAACCATGGCGCGTTCCACAGCACGGAAGTAGACATCCTGCCTATAACCAGCGAGAGCCGGGGGAGTAGATCAACCAATCATGGACAAAATGGTCCCCTCACATTCATTAGCAAAGAGCTGCGGCCGTATTTTGCACCTTGGGTTCTTCGGGCAGAAAGTATACATAAAAAGGTAAGGGTGAGTTCCTCATCATGAAAGTCGGAAGGATACCAAGAAACAAGAAAATAGAGCCCATTCACACCTCATCTGCGCCCAAAAGGCCGATCCGCATCGGTGGTGCCAGCGGCGGATTTACGGACCGGCAGTGAAGCATCTTGTCCCTTGCTAGACAACGATGTCGATGTCATCATAGGCGATTGGGTAAGCGAAATGACAATACAGTGGCATGGTGCGGAGAAAGCTGGCCGAGCTCAGTTCAAACGCCCTGGTGTTGCTAGCCCTATTGCGACGTTCGATCCATCTTTCATGGGCACTTTCACTCCTGCCTTGCCTTACCTCCAGCAGCGTCGTATCAAAGTGGCCGTGAATGCGGGATCTAGTGAGCCAGACAAACTGACCGGAATCGTCATCGCTGCCATCAAAGAGCAGAACCTGAATCGTAAGGTCGCCTGGATCCAAGGGGGTCTCTGACCCAGCGCCTGTAGTCGGGGCGTCGGTGTGGTGGCACCTGGAAATATTCAGCCTGTTCGAACCCGCCCCGGAGGCCCAGGTGACACAACATGTCAGCAAACAGCAATAAACGCGATTTGTCTATTTAGCAGTGTCATCAACTCAACCAGTATCCATCACCAAAGTCACATTATTTCTCTCGAGCCGTTCTCTTATCACAGTTGTAAGGTTTCTTCGTGCCCCCTTAAACCATGCGGCGGATGATCACTTCCGGGTAGAACTCTATTCAGGCCCACCTGGCCGGTGCGTCGCAAGACCATTTCCGGCCGAAGACCACTAGGTGAAGCTTTCGATACGCTTGAAGCCCATATATATGCCTTGGGTCGTGATCCACAGACTGGATCGCTCATACTTGGTTATGCGTATCTCGCCCATAATTCCTTTATACTACCTACAACTTGAACAATGTCTAGAATCGAGGTTGACCTAGAAGACAACGGTGACACCTGCAATGCCATGGGTGATAAGATGGGGGGTATTGAATCGCACTCTGAGCACGCTATGCTGGGTGCCGATAGGGACTCTATGCCTCCCGGGTATTTCACCAGCCCCTCCTTTCTGGGCACCATCGTAGCATCCGGGTTTGCTATTGCCGGGGTAAGTGCAATTATTCACCATTCTGGACAATTCTAGAAACGGAAGCTAACTATATGCTACAGGGGACAGGAGGCTTTGCTCTCGCGGCGCCTATTTTGAGCATCATTAATGCCGACATTGGACCCGATCCGAACTATACCTGGGTCAGTTTGTCCTATACTCTGACTCTTTCCGTCGGCCTCACACTTGTGGGCCGGCTGTCCGATCTATTTGGACGCCGCTGGTTCTTTATTTCGGGAAATATCCTTGCTGTCATCGGCAGTATTGTTTGCGCAGTTGCATATAATATCAATATGGTCATCGGCGGCACCGTTCTAATTGGGCTCGCAGCGTCAACTCAGCTCTCATTCCCATTCGTTGTGGGGGAGATTGTTCCCATGCAGTATCGCTTCATCGCAAATGCATTCATCTATGTCTGGTCCATTCCATTCTCTGGACTTGGCCCGTTAGTAGCGTACGCGTTTGTGCTACACACGACCGCAGGGTGGCGCTGGTGCTATTACTTGATGATTATTGTGAATGGGCTGGGTGTTATCTGCTGGTTCCTCTTCTATCATCCGCCGACATTCTCTATGAAGAATCAATCCGCGAGCAAGTGGGCTATGGTAAAGGGATTTGATTATGTAGGTTTCATTCTCTTTACCGGCGGGCTCTTGATCTTTCTTGTTGGCCTCTCGTGGGGCGGTGCGGTTCACCCTTGGAAATCAGCGCGTGTTATCGCGACTATAGTAGTGGGGTTTATGGCGTTGGTCGCCTTTGCGTTGTGGGAACTATTCGCAAATCTGAAGGAAAAGTTACTCCCAATGCACCTGTTCCGGAACCAAGGTCTGTTTCCCTGCCCTTCATTAGTTCTAGTTTTAGGATTTGATCCACTGACACACACCCCGACATTATCTAGGCTGGAACGCTTCAATCCTCGTGCTCTCTCTGGGTGCATCAGTATATTACGCCTTTTCAATTATCCTCCCGCAACTCGTCTTCGGCGTCTATACGGATGACCTGTTCTACGGCTCCGGTCTGTCCTGTATAGTTGGTGCTTGTATTGTTTTGGGCCAGATTACTGGCGGCCTACTTGCCAAGCATATCGGGAAGCAAAAGTGGCAGCTAATATTCTCGTGTGCCGCATTCATGGGCCTTCTCGGTGGCGTCTCCTGTGTTACTGTCGATAATAGGAGCACTGTTATTGGTCTTCTAATTGTGGGCTGCTTTTTCTGCGGCTGGGTCGAGTCTCTCGGCCTCGGAATGGCGAGCATCCTCGTCGACGACCAAAGCGAGATCGGTACAGCCGTTGGCGTTGCTGGATCAGTGAGGTCCACCATCTCGACCGTAGCATCAACGATCTATCTGGCGGTGCTGGCTAACCGTCTGGGAGAAACCGTCCCGTCCGCGGTATCCCCAGCGGTTACAGACGCTGGCCTCCCATCGTCCTCTGTCGCTGCATTTATAGAGGCCATTACGACTGGCTCATTCAAGGGAATTCCAGGTGTGACACCCGATATTATTAAGGTTGGGTCCCACGCGTACAAGGTTGCGAGTGCCCAAGCATATAGTACCGTCTTCCTCGCCTCGATCTCGTTCAGTGGCCTGGCGCTTATCATGAGCGTCTTTTGTCCGAACGTCGATGACCGGATGACTGGAATGGTGGCAACTACGTTGCATAGGGGACGAAAACATGAGATTCGTGGGATAGAGAAAAGGGGGACGGGATTAGCTTGACACTCGATTTTAAACGGCCAGGACTTGGCATATTAGTAGGTATTTAGTGTGGTAACAGTATTGTGATACTCTACCGGGTTGTATATATGTAACACCCCAATCAATGCGCCGAAGCGACCCCATCGAGTCCGGTGGGGACAATCGTGTCACTGCCGGGATCAGCAGGTCTGGAGATGCCCACCTCAAAACACAGGTTTGCTTGGTACTGAGGACAAGATGGTCAGGCTGTTGCTGGAAGAGTGTCACTACCACATTGGGTCTTAGGGGCAAGGAAGGGCGCTTATAGATAGAAATTCCCGTCGCATGTTTAAGATAAGCAACTCTTGAAGCCTTGTCTTAAGTACTTAAATCCTGAATTTTTACAGGTTAATAGAATCCTACGGACTGCTATAAGAAAATACTCTTTCTACTTTATCTTAGTCTACCATGCCCTTTTAGAGTTTACTATAGCCTAAGTTTTATATAAGAATCTATCTAAGCTCAGACTAGAAGCTACTACTATTAATACAGGTAACTATAGTCTCCTCAGTATCTTTATCTACTGGGTCTAGCTTTATAAAAACTTATAGTATTCTTAGCCCGTCTGGATTAATATCTCTAGCTATTATAATCTACTTTATATATTATAATATCTATATTAGCTAGGATTACTGCCAAGTATAATTCAATAAGGATTATTTATAACGTAATTCACCGGTCATCCGACCGCCACTAGTAATCTGACCAACTCCAAATTGTCAACACGTCGTCCAACACGTCAACTTTCAAGTAATTACCATGCCACGAAAAAAGCATCTTTCAGGTCAAAAACTTATTGAGTAGGAGGGCAGGATTTAACTTGTAATTATCTCCTATAGAAATAATAAAATTCCTTCTATATACTGAGCAGCAGCTGCTTTTAAAGTCCTATATAGGATACTCCGAAACTGACTAAATAGCTATAAATTTTAAGTAGAATACCGCTACTACAACTACCAGCTTTCTTAAACTCAGGAAGACTATCTAGTACGATAGATAGTATCTAGAGATTAATATAACTGTCCTCCGCGGTATTTATATATTATATAAATAACCGATATAATTTTAAAAGCAGATTCTTTAATTAACTATAAATCTATCAGATAAAATTAGGTCACAAAACTTATTGCATGCCGTGACAAGATTAAAAGTCGATTTATATATTAATATAATTACCAGCAAGCTCTGTGCGAGGATCCTAAGATTATTTAAAAGTGGTTTAATAATCTAGAAGAGCTCTGATCTACTAAGGAGATTCTTAATAAAGATATCTACAACTTCAACAAAACCGGCTTTACTATAGGCCGAATAGGAATAACTAAAGTTATTTCTAGATCTAATATATCTGGCAGACTATTACTTATTCAGCCTGGTAGTCGTGAATAGGTCACGATAATTAAATATATTAATACTAGGGGATAGAGCGTTCCAACTTATATTATTTTTAAAGATAAAGTCCATATTAAAGGATAGTATATAGAATAAGCAGTTCTAGAAACCTAGTATATTAGAACTAGTCTAAATAGCTAGACTAGCGATAAGATAGGCCTTTACTAACTTTAATATATCTTTATTCCTGTAACTAATAATTATACGGTTGGTTGATATCAATTACTTATTTTAGACAGCTATAGAAGTTATTTAACACCCTAATTTAATAAAATCTGTAAAGAAAACAATATTATACTAATCTATATACCTGCTTATTTATCTTATCTATTATAATCTTTAGATATTAGCTATTTTAGTCCTCTAAAGCGTGTATATCAAGGGTTAACTAAAGAACAGTCTTAATTAGGGCTACACTATATTAAGAAGTTTAACTTCTTAAAGGTTTATCCCAGCGCCTATAAGACTATCTTTACCTCTTAGAATATCTAAAATGGGTTTACAGTAGCTGGGATAGTCCCTTTTAATCTCTAAAGAATCCTTAATAAGCTGTATATTCTGCAGAAGACCCTAATACCCCCCGGCAGCCGTAGAGGGTATTCTACTATCTCTTTAATACTAGAAACGCCTTATATAATCCGCTATTTATACCGAAAGTCTTTATTAATTTAAAATACTATAAGGCAACACTCTTACGGGTCTCCAGACCTATTAATTATCTATTTAATATAGATATAAAAAGGCTTCGAAGTTACTTTATATAATACTAAATTTCTAGCCTGAGAAAACTATCTTCTATACGCAGAAAGTGGTAAGATAAAAAAAAAAAAGCAGTAATCTAGATACTAAATATCTCCTATATAAGATCTTAATTTTACAGAAACTAGGGATCTTATTTCGTAGAGAAATAGGTAACTAAATATAGAGAGAGAACCCCCCGCAGATTCTACTCCGGCAAATATAGAGGCACCAAAACGACATTTATAAAAGTATTTAAATTATAGTGTTTTAGGCTATAAAAGAATAAAATATCCTCTACTTACTACTAATTAATTTAAATTGATATTTGCGTTGCTGCGTTGTTACGAATTACTTTAATATTATTAAGCGTAGCGAATTTGCGGAGTTGGTTGGATTACTAGTGGCGGTCGGATGACCGGTGAATTACGTTATAACTAAGAACTAAGTTATTAATTATAAGTTTATCTTCCTTCATGGTCATACCCGGTATTATATTCTCAAAGGTACCAGGTATGTTAATAATAGTAAGATGCTCTTCATCTGGACGCTGGATCTCTATTCACAGGACGTCACACGAAAACCGTCACCAGCACTTACTGATAGACCCAACTGTTGTAGTACCTATGATATTAATATCTGTTGTCTTAATATCTTGGGTAGAACTGACCTCCGCCATCATTTGTGTGAAAGACTGGTTATTAAGAGCCTGTAAATCGTTCGCATGCCAATCCCGCAAGAGTCTCCCTCATTCTGGTGCTGTATCTGGACCGGGCACTATAGACCGAGTAATAGAAACCGCACAGTGAGGCCAGCATGTATTGTACAGCCTGCCTGTAACGGCCGTGAGATGCCTCCAGGCGCACATAAGCCCTTCCATCCATACATTTAGTGTAACGAGCAGTATACTGGACAGCGGTCCATTAAGTAGGTAAGAAGAAGCAGATATGGTCAAGGGAAGAACAATAAGGTCAAATCCAGAAAAGGTCTGACTCTTTGGGACTATGATGCAGTTCTTAGGGAAGGAAGTGCTTACTCCGCAGACGGTTCTTGGGCATAACTTGCCAGGGAAACGACCAGAATCCCTCTAATACTACATTTAAAGGTTAATGACTTTCATTATAAGACCCGTGTCAGCTCCTGCTAAAGCCTAAGCATCGTTGGGTTGTCTCAGAGCGCCGTAGCATTATAAAAAGCCGTTGCCTCATTATAGACGGCCCGGCGGATATCGCCCTCGAACAACTCGCGAATACCATCAACACCGTAACCTGTTGCGAGAGCAAGCTGTAGTTGGATGCGGGACTGCTCGCCGTGCATGAAGCCTGAATTGATGCTGCAATGGCAATTAGTGCCGAGCAACTTCAAGCCATTCTATTGACTTACATGTTATCCTCTTCAATTTCTGGCACGACAGCACCGAAGAATGGACGGAGAGATCTAACAGTGACAACTCCCTGGTCGTAGAGATTGTAGGCGGCTTCCGTGGCAGCTGTGCTCATGCCTCCTGGACCAACTCCCATAACGACAATACCCCTGTTATTAGTGATCAGTATAAATGGAACTGTAAGTTGGAGTTAGGACATACTTAGCGCCGTCTTTAGCCGCAGCGTACAATAGCCCAGAATCGAATCCCTCTATGAACAGTATTAGCACAGTATAGCCACTTGAGAATAGTCTACCTACGGTGTCCGTAGAGAACCACCACCTTCGGAAGAGGATAAGTGATGCTAAATGGATTGAAGTAGTGACGGCCCTTGGGCAAAGACGGCCCGAAGAAGAAGTAGGGCTGTCCAGCTAGGAACTGTGCGATGTATCCTTGATCCATAGCCAGGAAGGTGGTGACGGTGTTTCCGTTAGTCTTGGTTCCGTAGAAAACAGACACCAAGTGGTTGTTAAAGGCAATCATGGCTCCACGGTCACGCGCCTCGGGGTGGATCGCAGTTCGAACGGCATCATAGAAGTTCGAGGGTCCGTCAGGGGAGAGAGCTGAGTTGGGACGCATCGAACCTGTGGCAATGAATGGTTTTGAGCAGTTCAGGGTGAGGTCAACACCGAAGGCCTGTTTGGAAGAAAGTTAGCATGTCAAACATCAGGAGGTCAATTTTTCTACGTACAGTCTCAGCCAATGTATTGGTTCCGTGAATCATGACTGCGCCGACAATATCAGAGTCCGGCGTACAAAGTCGCTGGTGGGCGTCCATGGAAATGTTCAGGAATCGATCAGAGTCCGCATTGGCACTGCCGCCACCGCCAATGTTGCGAACGGCAAACTGAGCAACATCAAGGACCTCGCTGACATCGGAGATGAGCGTTTCTGGGGTCAGGCCACCAGTACCGCCTCCGTAGTTAATATTGTCCAGACGCCCGAAAGTAGAGCCTGACAAGATGGTCCCGTCACCCGTGTTATACAACCTATTATAGCAAGACTGTCAGAGAATTATGCGAAGGTTATACATGGAAGTATACGCACATGACCTTCGGAAGGGACAAGTTCTTATAGATCCAAGTCAAACCCGTATTAGGATCCTCTCGCTTTTTGACCTCAACAGGTGAGGCGACCCCTGCTGTGGCAAGGAGCGCCACTGTGAAAAGAGAACCAAGCATCGCTGTAGATATTGCAGGGCTCTTGTGGCCTACTGATATCAAAATCTACAATTCGACGGTAGGTGAGTATTTATATGTACGTTGAGGGACGCTATACAAAGCCTTATCACTGTCAATTCTCAGTTATGTAATGAGTTACCCGGAAAGATAAGGCATTATATCTTCTATAGGACATGTTTAGCGATAAGCCTAATGTGTGATTGATGCAGGTACATGGCAATGCACATGCAAAGCTTGATATGATATTTGCAAGCCGAGATCTCGGAATTCATAATAACCGGGCTATCAGACCAGAAGGTTATTGTTGGTTATTATCTTTAATCTGGTTCTCCGATCCACAGATTCCCCACCGGCGTCAGCAGCTTGCATAGCGCTAGGTAACTTCGGGGTTAATGACAAGCTTGAGGATCATATTATCTGGGTAATTGTTTCTTATTCCGGTGTATTCCCCAAGGCTTCCATACATCAGACAGTAATTGCCTTAGACTCGGGGTGATAGCAGTGTGCTGAAGACGGAAGGAGGCCAGTCTGATCCAATATCAACAGGTAAGCATCTCGGTGCGACTCCGTAGGCTTTGCAGGTGTCGGGTATTGGATAAACTTTAGACTACAAAACAGGATCATACCCCATTTCGATCCACTGGTGCACCTCATGGTCCCAAACGCCCTATATGAACAGCTAGAAGATAGGTCTATACTATCAAAGGATCGGAAAAGCCACAGGCCTTACCCAGTCAAGTTCATGCAGGGTCAAGTCCGCGTTAATAAGCAGATTCACCGTCCAGTCAACAGTATTAAGGCGAGACTGCTCTAAAAGCTGATCGGAAGGCGAGTCCTCCGGAACTTTAGGCAGTAAAGTCTTTTCCAATAATCTGCCCTCTACTGAACTATCACCATGGGTGTTGTTACTATTATAAGCTAGATCAAGCATCACAGTCATAGTATCAGCCGCCCTATTGGGTATTTGGTCATGGGTCTCGCCGGCCGCCATCCAGAATACGGTTACGCAGAGCGCCCTAAGATGGCACTTTTCGCCAAGCTTTTCAAGTTCGCCGTTCACCAGCCCTCCCGGCCTTTTAATCCCCGGGCTTCGCTGATTCTCCGCCAGATCCTGAATCAGTAGAGCTGTCGCTTTCGATCTGACCCAGTATCAACTACTCTTAACCCCTGGAAGATGATTAGTTCAATACGTGCAATATCTTAAATTATTCTTATTTACTCACGCTCGCTTCCCGACAGGGCCTTGGCGGTATATAGCAGAATCCCCTCCCTCCCGGTTAAAGGCAATCAGTAAATCCCGCGTTAGTTTCCCTCTTCTTAGTAAACAAGAAAGATCCTAGTTAACTAGCAAATCGATCAGCTTCTACAACCTGATCAGAGCAGAGAGTAAGAGAAGAAGATCTTCGGTCAGATACTATCTTTAAACTAAAGCATCTGCGGGAGAGGGAGAAAGAGAGGATCATATATAAAGAAAGAGACAGGAAGAGAGAGAGAGAGAGACAGATATATATATAATCAACCGGTCTGTAATAAATCATTAACTAAACTATAATCCGATACTATCTTCGTGATATCACTACTCTATAATACAATAACTCCCTTTCTAGCGCACCCTCTTATTCCGGGAGTAGTCAGCAACTCAGTAATCCTTTAACCACAGTTAACTGGTAAACTAACTTACTTACCCTCTCTATCCTTCTATAACTTTAAAATCAAGGACCGACTTCACATCTGTTCTATCCCAACTTCCTGGATCTACGATACTACTACATGCCGTGATCCAGCGCGGGCCCTTCTATCTTAACTATAGTAAGTAATTAACTGCAGTTAAACCTACTACCCTACTACCTGAAAGCAGGATCCGAGACCCCGAAAGAAGCAAGAATAAACCAGTAAGGGTCTACTCTGATAAAGGACAGATGCTAACCTAATTAAGTAAGTAAGAAC
The DNA here is from genome assembly GCF_016861865.1 of Aspergillus puulaauensis. NCBI lineage: Eukaryota > Fungi > Ascomycota > Eurotiomycetes > Eurotiales > Aspergillaceae > Aspergillus > Aspergillus puulaauensis. The sequence goes on along the minus strand of NC_054860.1, from coordinate 26,712 downwards.
AAGCGACATCAATCCACAACAGATACCTCTGAACAGGGTCGAAGCCTAGTGCATTACTTAGTAGAGAATCGGCCTTAATACCGGGGTAGTATGTTGAGGGCACGGTCCTCCTAGAGAGGGGCAGCGAGTAAAGTCTTTATAAAAGAATTCAATCAACTTCTAGGCGTGCAATAGGTCGAGGCTGTCGAGAGCAAGGATAAGGCTTACAGAGGATCTTAGGAACCAGGTTAGCTTAAATCCAATCAGACGCACAATGAACCACATTATAGTAAAAGTCACCACATCTTCCTCGTAAACCGCCCTGTACGGATGAATAGTTGGCCTCTCTGCTGTAGTAAAGGTCAGGAAATATATTAATATAACAGTAATATCTATCAGCTATAGCTGGATATTATCTAACAAAGGGTCTACCAGCCCGCTATATAAACTCGCGCGGTGCAGATTATAGGTATTAAAGAAATTCCGAGTAGCTGCATTATCAATCCATAGAGTCTAGATATCATTACTAGACTCCAGTCTAAAGGCGCCGGCCAGCATCAGTGCCGACCGATTTAATCCTCGTACCCAGTAGTCAGTGTAACGGATCCCGTAATGGAGGAACTCAGGATCCCGGTGCTGAGTAATATAGTACTTTTAGACATGCACAACCCGCCCTGAAATCCTATACCCGATCCGCCCCGAACCCACCTGGGTCCGGGTCCGGGTTAGTTTTCTTATACCCGCTGTGGGTTGGGTTGAATATACCTAAACCCGCGGCGGGGTTAGGTTATTTAATAGGTTAGGGATCTAGGAATAACCCGAACCCATAACCTAACCCACCCTATTTATAACTAATATAATTACTTTTAATAATAGTTAGATTATAGATCTACCGACTACTCCTGCAGGAGAGAGATATATACTAAAATATATAAAAAGTTAATCTTAAAATATATATTATATAATATATATTATCTAGTATCTACCGACCATTATTTAGTTAATGATAATAGCCGGGGGACTATCTCTATTAATGTAAAGCCTATAAAGTAGGTACTATAGAAGATTAGAGAGTTACTACTACTGGTAATTCAACTTTAACCTATCCTTCTGGTATATATAATAGTACCTATTCCTCACCAGTACTATTAATATCTTTAATATTATTAAAGAAATCCTTATCCCAAGAAAGTTTATTATCTTCTAAGCTAGCTTTATCCTCTGAATTACTTATCCTATTATTATAATCGAATTCAAAAACCTTCTTACTTGTTGGATGTAATGGAATATTATGCCTCTTAGGATTCTTAATACTATCTTGTAGGAATATATACTCTTATTTAAGTTTAAACCGGTTACTATATATCTGTATAATACTTGCCTTAATAGTCTCAGGTACCAGCTGACTTTGATGATAGTAATAGATATCCTAAGCAGTATTAAAGAGATTCTCAACACCAACACCTGATACCGGAATTGCAAGGAAATCACGAGCAATATAAGTAAGGATCGGGAAGTATAACTAGTATATTAACCACCAAGTAAGAATATTAGAGCAGGCTGATGAATGTTTAAGATCTGTATAATTTAACTATAGTTAGAATTATTATATTAAGGATCCAGTATTGGAGAAGATGTGAATACTTACTTTTAGTAAGATAAGTTTATAACTCTAAATATCTCCCTGATGGAGCTGTCTCTTCTGGAGATAGACAGTAGTATTTTAAATTATATAAAGCTTTCTCAAGCAGACCTGTAGGCTCCTCTAATACTGATATCTAAACCAGTAACAGAAATTGTGTTATATAGTAGGTATAGACCTCAGTAAGTTTCTTTTTATATTATTAAGTATAGTTCCGCCCTCTATTATTACTCTAGGATGTATCTCTAAAGCCCTCGAGTTTACTGTATAGATTTAGGATAGTTATAATTATATATATATTCTCATGAAACTTATAGGTATCCTAATAGTATTTCCTCAGCTTATCTTATACTGCTTCAAGGCTCTTATAAAGAATCTTCTTCCAACGAAACTGCTTATTTAATAGTCTTGTAAGATAGTCTTTAATATAGTTGAAAAGTGAATCATATATATTATAGACATAATAAATTGTTGTCACGGTATATTTAGAGAGACTGACGGTATAGATAGCAAACTCACAGAGAAGCTCTTAAAGATATATGACTTAACACTATTCTACTGGTGTCATCACAAGACTCAAGAGATTATACTTTGTATTTGCTGTAATATAGTGATTAATAGTAATCTAAAGCTGATAGGCGCGCTTGAGTATCTTATATGTTAAGTTCCAACAGGTGCGGCAATCAAGAAATAGTACTAATAGGTATCTGATATAATCAACCGATTTTTATTATTTAATCTCAAAGGCTTGTCGGCGCTGCGGGCTTACATTAATAAAGCAGTTAATCTTGCGGATCTAGGATAGATATTATATATTAGTAGTATTCTAACTATAGTTAGAAATAATGGAAGTATCATACCTTCTTAAGTATACTAATAATCCCTTTCTGTTTTACTCAGCTCTTACTTTTATCCCAGGAGAACTGAATATTATCATTCTTAGGTGTAATTCTTAGTTCATCTAAGAATACTTTTACAGAGAGTTGAATGACATGTGTAAGACAAGGGATATAATAGACAGATCAAAGAACAGCAGCAAAATTAGGGTTAACTACAGTACTGAGAAGTAAAGAGTGCTCATTATTCAGCTCATCCTTTAGGATTTATGTTAGTTCAGTAAATATAGTAGTATTGTTAGATGTATTATCAGTTATAATACCCAGTATACGAGAGCCAAGCTGAAACTTACAGATTATTAAAGCAATAACCCTAGCTAGTTCTTTACCTGAGTAATCTCCTTGTAAAGGAGGAAACCTAAGTAAGATCTCCTAATAGTTCCAGTCTAAATCAATAAAATAGCCTGTAATTACTATAAAAGGCTTCTAGTATAGGCTCGTCCAGCAGTCAAGTACAATTAACATTCGGGAGTCAGGAGGGAAATAGTCGAGAATATGTTCCGATGTTACAGAAGATAATTCTAAAAGACGTGATTAAATCTGATTACGGCCAGGAATATACAGGTTAATCGAAGGGCTGTATATCATATAAAAGATCCGGCGGAAGAATATATTATCTATAGTTATAAACAGTAGTCAACAGGAGATAATAAATCAGGTAATCTTATCGATAAGATTCTGATATAAATATTAGCTAAGTATCTCACTATTCTTCTTTATTATAAGTAGAACATCTAACCATGGTTAGAATTCTATAACTTACCTTTCCCCATTCAAGAAGGCTAGCAATTGCACGATGTGTTGATTAAGAAGTATTATTAGATTTTAGTTTATATCTTCTGTAATTTGAACTGTCTAGATGGACGTTTATAGACTTAGTTCCTGTGCGCCTATAGGAGGGATAATTTATAATAGTCTTGCAGTAATAGCAGCAAACCTTAGGCTTCCTACTTAGAATCTTAGTAATTTTAATAAATAGATCCTATCCTCGTGATCTTCGATCCTCTGCTCCCTAGTGAATTTACTCCTTAATATAATGTATAATATATTCTCTGATAGAGGTTTTTTACTATTATAGAGTAAATTATTCTCTTACCTGGGATAGTTCTCTCTAGTCTAGAAAAAGCTATAGTATAGAGTATTTATAATACCTCAAGCCTTAAATAAATTCTGTATTTATAGTTGAAGGAAGATGATTTAGTTCTTCATAAAAGGATATTACCGTTGGATTAGAATTTAAAAGCGGTGTTGAATATGATGGTGTTAATTATATTAGAGGTAAACTGCGGTTATAAGAGAAATCAGAAAATAAATCTGACCCTAAATATTATGATTAAGACATGATAAATGTATAGTACTGTAAAAGTAAGTATACTGCAAAGTATTAAGGATATAAAAGAGAGCTATAATATAGAAAGAAATAAAATCCTAACAATACTAAGATTATTATATTAATAAGAGAGTTCAGAAAGAGAAATTATACTAAGTTATCTAACTTATTCTAGCTTATAGAGTCCTGTCTCTCTTTACTTATTTTAAGATATAATTATCCTTCTTCTCTAACTAATCTTTATCCCTACTAATTTCCTTCCGCTTGGTTGATATTATACCTCTTAGGTTCTTAAATAGTTTTAGATATATTATGGTAAGAAAACTAGGATATATATCTGCTCTTTTACTATATCTCTGTAATTAAGATATAGTAAAAGCCTCTAGATCTTTATTCTAATTATCTGGATATGCCTACTATCTATATTTATTTAAAATTTCTGCCTTTTCTTTTAGAAGGATAACGGCGGCCTTATATTGATCCTGGAGGAGAAATAAGGATCAGCGGTATTAGAACTAAAAGTTAGAATAATGTACGTACCAGGGATTGGATACCCGTTGTTATAGAACTAGATAACCCAGGATTATGAGTTTTAAGTAATACCTGTTTTAGTAGACGATAGTGTACTATTGCCCCAAATAGGTCTCCTTCTAAAATAATATATTGATGATTCGGAGGAGTATTCAGTCCTGGAAGCAGGCGTAACTGTTGGTTATGCTCGAAATTAGCGTGGTAAATATTAAGCCCCTAACTTAAATAGCGGGATAAAGAGTCCCCCTAGGATTATTTAGATCAGTATATTTTCTAACTAAAGTTAGATTATATAGAAAATCTATATTATGAACTGCTTTAGCTAAATTATTTAGTGGCTCTATTGAGCCCCTTAATTGTGAAGGGAATAATACTACCACTAGAACTAAGACCTGATACTAATATAATAGCTTGAACTGCTGACAGTATTCATTTATTTCAACACCTCCAGATATAAAGGTTTCTGATGGAAGAGATACCGGAAGCTTGAAACTAGATCAGCCTAATCTAATAATAAAAGATTTTGTGGATACTAAGTTATTTACCAGATTTTTATAACAAGGATCACACCATTGTGGATCAGACTTTACTTAATCCTATAATTTAGTAATAAAAACCTCTGCCTGTTTATGGTAGGCTGACTATAGTAAGATAGAATATTTATTATAGGTCTTCTATAATAAGTATATAAAATAGTTTGCCCAGGAAAATTCCTTCAGCTCCTTACTTACATGTTCCGGATAAACCCAGTCTGGTTGCACCCAACAAGTAATATGGTTCAGGATACTTATAATCTTTGATAAAATATTCCTCTTACTTATATATTATGAATGCCTAAACAAAACGTTTAAGTACTAAATCAATAGTTAAGTCATAACAGTAACATACTATATAGGGATAATAGACGGCTTTATATTATAAAGCCTTTACTATATATCTTGGTACTTAATATCTGAAAGACTTAAAAGAAAGCCTAGATGTCAGGAGAGTATAATACTTTCTCTAATAATAGGTATACCTAAAGAGCCTAGTATAGGATAATTTTTTAAGAAAGTTATAAAGGTCCCAGGAAAGTTGGAGTTACTTTCCCTACAGCTATTATCATAAGATATCGGGAAAAACAGGACTTGTAATTAACTATTCCAGTCTTCTAGCTTGAGTTCTAGTATCTTAACCCAGTCATCAGATACAATATTATTAATATAATGTTAGAAAATAGTATAGCCGAAGTCAAGAAATTTCTTAATCTCGCGAACCTATATCTAACCATAGTTAGTTAACTAGTTAAATAAATATTATAGTAAAGGGGAGGAACTTATATGGTCCAGTTTAAAATTTATAATCTATTTAAGAAGAGACTAGGTAAAGAATTTCTTGCTATAGTCTGTTTTACATAAATCTAATATAATATATTAGAAGATATCATGCCGGATTACTGTTAATATACATGCCGTGCTTGCCTTCTGAATATCCAGAGAATTATGGAGCTACTTATTAAATACTCTGGGTTTCAGTAATTCCTTCTACTGATTAGGGGAGAGTCTAGTAAAATAATGCAGTAACTGATATACTGTAGTATCCTCTATCTTAAGAGATAACTAGATTCCACCTCATGCTATAGTTATACTATAAAGTGAGTAATCTAACTATAGTTAGATTACTCTGTATATAGTACTGTTTAAGATATAGTTAATCAAGAAATAAGGTTATATATAGAGGAATAATAGGGAAAATAGAGAATCAGAATCAGAAATACTAATAAACAGTAATTATAGATTATTAATATCTAACCTAGTGTTATAGATTACATAAGTAGAACTAACTAATAAAGGCTGTGATTTGTAATAGTCTTAAGGTTACTAAACTAATAATAACTACAGTAAAAGGACTAAGGACATGTATAAAAATATATATCTATATTTAAGCTAGCTTTACTTTATATAGTATAAGAACCTACTACTTAATACTAGTCTATGGTACCTTAATTACTGATCCTAAGTATATCTACTCTCTACTGTATATATAGATAAATAATTTTAACTTAAATCTTGTATTATTTTAATTATTTCTTATATAGTATTGTATTCGCATCTTTCACTAAATCATAGAGTAGGCTGTTGGATAATAGAGCTGTAGAGTTAGTACCTGATACTATTATCTTACTCAAGATATTCTAACCATGGTTAGAATATTTAATTAATTAGGTATCTCCTGATCTGCTTAGTCTATATCTGCTGTTTCAGCACCCGCCATGCTATTATCTCTAGGAGTCAGTTCTACTTCAAGATCTTCTATTTTATCCTCTGGCATCTATAGCTTGTAATAGGCATATAAATCCTTTAATTCTAACTATTTCTGGATATCTTAAGTCGCTCGAGTCTCGTCAGTCATGTTAACATATTCCAGGTATTTTTACTTGATTCGGTTAGTCGCTTGCAGATACGTGTCGGTATTAATACAGTTTCTATCCAGTTACCTGATATTAACAGGTATCGGCATCTTAAGGATAGTGCGAATAGTCGTGAGTATAGGGTTAGCTAATATCCTGTTAGTAACCCTATAATTTCTAATTATAGTTAGAAACTTACGATTATCTCTCTTATATTTTCTAGTACCGGATCTTTCAACCATTATATTCATCCGCTGACGCCGGGCGTGTTTGAACTCATTAAGGTATTCTTTCTCTAATATCTTGTACTTCAGAGGGCGCGCATCTTAAAAACCTGGTTTTTCTAGTCGAGTATCGACTAGTCGGGCAATATCTCTCCTAAGAGTGAATAATCCTAGGTCCTTATTAAAGTTATTATAGTCGAGGTTATATCCTACTTTCTATAATACCATGTCGAGTTTTACAAGTACTTCAGCCGCAGCTATGTATTTCTCCTGCTAATAAAATTAATAACTTAATCTAACTATAGTTAGAAAGAGAGTATATAGATACTAACCATAGAAGCAATCAAATTTTTTAGACGAAGGGAATTCTTTCTAAGTAGTATAATATAGCCCTACTTAAGAATCAGAAGTAGACATGCACAACCCGCCCTGAAATCCTATACCCGATCCGCCCCGAACCCACCTGGGTCCGGGTCCGGGTTAGTTTTCTTATACCCGCTGTGGGTTGGGTTGAATATACCTAAACCCGCGGCGGGGTTAGGTTATTTAATGGGTTGGGGATCTAGGAATAACCCGAACCCATAACCCAACCCACCCTACTTATAACTAATATAATTACTTCTAACAATAGTTAGATTATAGATCTACCGACTACTCCTGCAGGAGAGAGATATATACTAAAATATATAAGAAGTCAATCTTAAAATATATATTATATAATATATATTATCTAGTATCTACCGACCATTATTTAGTCGATGATAATGGCCGGGGACTGTCTCTGTTGACGTAAAGCCCGTGAAGTAGGTACTATAGAAGGTTGGGGAGTTACTGCTACTGGTAATTCAACTCTAACCTGTCCTTCTGGTACGTGTGATAGTACCTGTTCCTCACCAGTACCATTAATACCTTCAATATCGTCAAAGAAACCCCTATCCCAAGAAAGTTCATCGTCTTCCAAGCCAGCTTCATCCTCTGAATCACTTATCCTATCATCATAATCGAATTCAAAAACCTCCTCACTTGTTGGATGTAACGGAATATTATGCCTCTCAGGATCCTCAATACTATCTTGTAGGAACATATACTCTTGCTTGAGTTTGAACCGGTCACTGCACATCTGTATAATACTTGCCTCAATAGTCTCAGGTGCCAGCTGACTTCGACGATAGTGACAGATATCCCGAGCAGTATTAAAGAGATTCTCAACACCAACACCTGATACCGGAATTGCAAGGAAATCACGAGCGATGCGAGCAAGGATCGGGAAGCGCGACTGGTGTATTGACCACCAAGTAAGAATATCAGAGCAGGCTGATGGATGTTCAAGATCTGTATAATTTAACCATAGTTAGAATTATTATATCAAGGATCCAGTATTGGAGAAGGTGCGAATACTTACTTTCAGCAAGATAAGTTCGTAACTCTAAATATCTCCCTGATGGAGCTGTCTCTTCTGGAGATAGACGGCGGCGTTTTGAATCATGTAAAGCTTTCTCAAGCAGACCTGTAGGCTCCTCTAATACTGATGTCTGAACCAGTAACGGAAATTGTGTTGCATAGTAGGTATAGACCTCAGTAAGTTTCTCTTTGTATCGTCGAGTATAGTTCCGCCCTCTATCATTACTCCAGGATGCACCTCTAAAGCCCTCGAGTTTGCTGCATGGATTTAGGATAGTTGCAATTGCATACATATTCCCATGAAACTCATAGGTATCCTGATAGTATTTCCTCAGCTTATCTTGTGCTGCTTCAAGGCCCTTGTAAAGAATCTTCTTCCAACGAAACTGCTTGTTTAACAGTCTTGTAAGATAGTCTTCAATATGGTTGAAAAGTGAATCATATATATCATAGACACGATGAATTGTTGTCCCGGTATGTTCGGAGAGACTGACGGTATAGATAGCAAACTCACGGAGAAGCTCTCGAAGATATGCGACTTGACGCCATTCTGCCGGTGTCATCACAAGACTCGAGAGATCGTACTTTGTATTTGCTGTAATATAGTGATCAATAGCAATCCGAAGCTGATAGGCGCGCTTGAGCATCTCATATGTCGAGTTCCAACGGGTGCGGCAATCAAGAAATAGTACTAATGGGTGTCCGATATAATCAACCGATTTTTGTTGTTCGATCTCAAAGGCTTGTCGGCGCTGCGGGCTTGCATTGATAAAGCGGCTAATCTTGCGGATCTAGGATAGATGTTATATATTAGTAGTATTCTAACTATGGTTAGAAATAATGGAAGTATCATACCTTCTCAAGTGTACCAATAATCCCTTTCTGTTTTACTCGGCTCTCGCTTTTATCCCAGGAGAACTGAACATTATCATTCTTAGGTGTAATTCTTAGTTCATCTAAGAATGCTTTCACAGAGAGTTGAATGACATGTGTAAGACAAGGGATATGATGGGCAGATCGAAGAACAGCAGCAAAATTAGGGTCAACTGCAGTACTGAGAAGTGAAGAGTGCTCATTATTCAGCTCATCCTTTAGGATTTGTGTTAGTTCAGCAAACATGGTAGTATTGTTAGATGCATTATCAGTCGTGATACCCAGTATGCGAGAGCCAAGCTGAAACTTACGGATTGTTGAAGCAACAACCCTAGCTAGTTCTTTACCTGAGTGATCTCCTTGTAAAGGAGGAAACCCAAGTAAGATCTCCTGATAGTTCCAGTCTGAATCAATAAAATAGCCTGTAATTGCCATAAAAGGCTTCTGGTGTGGGCTCGTCCAGCAGTCAAGTGCAATTGACATTCGGGAGTCAGGAGGGAAATAGTCGAGAATATGTTCCGATGTTACAGAAGACAGTTCCAAAAGACGTGATCGAATCTGATTACGGCCAGGAATATGCAGGTTGATCGAAGGGCTGCATATCATATGAAGGATCCGGCGGAAGAATACATTGTCTGTAGTTGTAAACGGTAGTCGACAGGAGATAATAAATCGGGTAATCTCATCGATAAGATTCTGATGCGAATATTGGCCAAGTGTCTCACTATTCTTCTTTATTATGAGTAGAACATCTAACCATGGTTAGAATTCTATGACTCACCTTTCCCCGTTCAAGAAGGCTAGCAATTGCACGATGTGTTGATTGAGAAGTATTATTGGGTTTTGGTTTATGTCTTCCGCAATTTGAACTGTCTGGATGGGCGTTCATAGACTTGGTTCCTGTGCGCCTGTAGGAGGGATGATTCATAACAGTCTTGCAGTGATGGCAGCAAACCTTAGGCTTCCCACTTGGAATCTCAGCAATTTCAATAAATAGATCCCATCCTCGTGATCTTCGACCCTCTGCTCCCCAGTGAATTTGCTCCTTGACATGATGTATAATATATTCTCCGATGGAGGTTTTTCGCCACCATAGAGTAAATTGTTCTCTTGCCTGGGATAGTTCTCTCTGGTCTGGAAAAAGCTGTGGTGTAGGGTATTTATAATACCTCAGGCCTCGGATAGATTCTGTGTTTGCAGTTGAAGGAAGATGGTTTGGTTCTTCATGAAAGGATATTGCCGTTGGATTAGAATTTGAAAGCGGTGTTGAACATGATGGTGTTAATTGTATTGGAGGTGAACTGCGGTCATAAGAGAAATCAGAAAATAAATCTGACCCTAAATGTTGTGATTGAGACATGATAAATGTATAGTACTGTAAAAGTAAGTATACTGCAAAGTATTAAGGATATAAAAGAGAGCTATAATATAGAAAGAAATAAAATCCTAACAATACTAAGATTATTATATTAATAAGAGAGTTCAGAAAGAGAAACTATACCGAGTTATCCAACTTATCCTAGCTTATAGAGTCCTGTCTCTCTTTGCTTGTTTTAAGATATGATTATCCTCCTTCTCTAACTGATCTTCATCCCTACTAATTTCCTTCCGCTTGGTTGATATTATACCTCTTGGGTTCTTAAATAGTTTTGGATACGTTGTGGTAAGAAAACCAGGACATATATCTGCTCTTTTACTATATCTCTGTAATTGAGATATAGTAAAAGCCTCCAGATCTTCATTCCAATCATCTGGATATGCCTGCCATCCATATTTATTTAAAATTTCTGCCTTTTCTTTTAGAAGGATAACGGCGGCCTTGTATTGATCCTGGAGGAGAAATAAGGATCAGCGGTATTAGAACTAAAAGTTAGAATAATGTACGTACCAGGGATTGGATACCCGTTGTTGTAGAACTAGATAACCCAGGATTATGAGTTTCAAGTAATGCCTGTTTTAGTAGACGATAGTGTACTATTGCCCCAAATAGGTCTCCTTCTGAAATAATATATTGATGATTCGGAGGAGTATTCAGTCCTGGAAGCAGGCGTAACTGTTGGTTATGCTCGAAATTGGCGTGGCAAATGTTGAGCCCCCAACTTGAATAGCGGGATAAAGAGTCCCCCTAGGATCATCTAGATCAGCATATTTTCTAACCAAAGTTAGATTATATAGAAAATCCATATCACGAACTGCTTTAGCCAAATCATTTAGTGGCTCCATTGAGCCCCTTAATTGTGAAGGGAATGATACTACCACCAGAACTAAGACCTGATACCAATGTGATAGCTTGAACCGCTGACAGTATTCATTCATTTCAACACCTCCAGATATAAAGGTTTCTGATGGAAGAGATACCGGAAGCTTGAAACCAGATCAGCCTAATCTAACAATAAAAGATTTTGTGGATACTGAGTTACTCACCAGATTTTCATAACAAGGGTCACACCATTGTGGATCAGACTTTACTTGATCCCATAATTTAGTAATGAAAACCTCTGCCTGTTCATGGTAGGCTGACTGTGGCAAGGTAGAACATTTATTATGGGTCTTCCATAATAAGTGTGTGAAGTAGTTTGCCCAGGAAAATTCCTTCAGCTCCTTACTTGCACGTTCCGGATAAACCCAGTCTGGTTGCACCCAACGAGTAATATGGTTCAGGATACTTATAACCTTTGATGAAATATTCCTCTCACTTATATACCATGAATGCCTAAACAAAACGTTTAAGTACTAAATCAATAGTTAAGCCATAACGGTAACATACCATGTAGGGATAATAGACGGCTTTATATTATAAAGCCTTTGCCATATATCTTGGTACTCAATATCTGAAAGACTTGAAAGAAAGCCTGGACGTCGGGAGAGTATAATACTTTCTCCAGTAATAGGCATACCTGAAGAGCCTAGTACAGGATAATCCTTCAAGGAAGTTATGAAGGCCCCAGGAAAGTTGGAGTTACTTTCCCCACAGCTATTATCACAAGACGTCGGGAAAAACAGGACTTGTAATTGACTATTCCAGTCTTCTGGCTTGAGTTCTAGTATCTTAACCCAGTCATCAGATACAATATCATTAATATGATGTTGGAAAATAGTATGGCCGAAGTCGAGAAATTTCTTAATCTCGCGAACCCATATCTAACCATGGTTAGTTAACCAGTTAAATAAATGTTATAGCAAAGGGGAGGAACTTACATGGTCCAGTTTAGAATTTACAATCCGTTCGAGAAGAGACCAGGTAAAGAATTTCTTGCCATAGTCTGTTTCACATAAATCTAATGTAATATATCGGAAGGTATCATGCCGGATTACCGCTAATACACGTGCCGTGCTTGCCTTCTGAATATCCAGAGAATTGTGGAGCCACTTATTAAATGCCCTGGGTTTCAGCAATTCCTTCTGCTGATCAGGGGAGAGTCTGGTAAAATGACGCAGCAACCGACATGCTGTAGCACCCTCTGTCTCGAGAGATAACTGGGTTCCACCTCGTGCCATAGTTATACTGTAAAGCGAGTAATCTAACTATAGTTAGATTACTCTGTATATAGTACTGTTTAAGATATAGTTGATCAAGGAATGAGGTTGTGTATAGAGGAATAATAGGGAAAATAGAGAATCAGAATCAGAAATACCGATGAACAGTAATTATAGATTATTAATATCTAACCTAGTGTCATAGATTACATAAGTAGAACTAACCAATAAAGGCTGCGATTTGCAATAGTCTTAAGGTTACTAAACTGATAACAACTACAGTAAAAGGACTAAGGACATGTATGAAAATATATATCTGTATTCAAGCCAGCTTCACTTTGTATAGTATAAGAACCTACTACTTAATACTAGTCTGTGGTACCTCAACTACTGATCCTAAGTATATCTACTCTCTACTGTATGTATAGATAAACAATTTCAACTTGAATCTTGTGTTATTTCAACTATTTCCTATGTAGTATTGCATTCGCATCTTTCACTAAATCATAGAGTAGGCTGTTGGACAACGGAGCTGTAGAGTCAGTACCTGATACTGTTGCCTTACTCAAGACATTCTAACCATGGTTAGAATATTCAATTAATTAGGCATCTCCTGATCCGCTTGGTCCACATCCGCCGTTTCAGCACCCGCCGCGCCATCATCTCCAGGAGTCGGTTCTACTTCAAGATCTTCCATTTCATCCTCTGGCATCTGTAGCTTGTAATAGGCATATAAATCCTTCAATTCCAACCATTTCTGGGTACCTTGAGTCGCTCGAGTCTCGTCAGTCATGTTAACGTATTCCAGGCATTTTTGCTTGATTCGGTTAGTCGCTTGCAGATGCGTGTCGGCATCGATACGGTTTCCATCCAGTTGCCTGATGTCAACGGGTATCGGCATCTCGAGGATAGTGCGAACAGTCGTGAGTGTGGGGTCAGCTAACATCCTGTTAGTAACCCTGTAATTTCTAACCATGGTTAGAAACTTACGATCACCTCTCTTGCGTTTTCTAGTGCCGGATCTTTCAACCATCATGTTCATCCGCTGACGCCGGGCGCGTTTGAACTCATCAAGGTATTCTTCCTCTAATGTCTTGTACTTCAGAGGGCGCGCATCTTGAAAACCTGGTTTTTCTGGTCGAGTATCGACTGGTCGGGCAATATCTCTCCTAAGAGTGAATGATCCTAGGTCCTCATTGAAGTTATCACGGTCGAGGTTATACCCCACTTTCTGCAATGCCATGTCGAGTTCTACAAGCACTTCAGCCGCAGCTATGTATTCCTCCTGCCAATGAAATTAATAACTCAATCTAACCATGGTTAGAAAGAGAGTATGTAGATACTAACCATAGAAGCGATCAAATTTTTCGGACGAAGGGAATTCTTTCCAAGCGGTATGATATAGCCCCACTCAAGGGTCAGGAGCATTTTCCGCTTTAATTCACGGTAGTGGATCAAAGCGCCAAAAACATCCCCCTCGTCAGCAAATGCAGCACGGGTCAACGGGTTGTCAAGAGCTGGAGTCTTGAGCAACATCATGTTATCACGAAAATTAGTGTCAACAATGATATTTCCCCATGTTGGGGTTGGCAGGAGTTGGTCTTGCTATAATCCCATTAGTATTATTCTAACTATGGTTAGAAGCTTCACTTACAAGGGTTGTTTTATTGTTGAATTGAGCCATATCACCCCTGAGGCAGTCCGCTTTCTGGTGGGTCACCAGGTTGACGATATTGGCCCAACAAGTCTTGGTAAATCGTTGTAGATAGTCTTCATTTTTTCCCTCATCCAGTAAGTTTGTCGGTAATGTCTTGAGCTAGTATTTATTAGCTGAATATTTCTAACATTGGTTAGAAATATTTTACCTCTGTTTCGACCACGGTGTCTCTCCACATAGTCTCCTGTTTAACCTCCTTAAGAATTGTCAGGATGAACTGCCGGGCAATCTCTGTATCTGTATCCTCATTAAGCATGAGTCGCTTAACCTCTGTTGTAAAATGAAAGTATTGTAGTGCGTGATTCGCCCGCTCAGGAAACTTCCATGTTGGTTCTACCCATGTTAGAATATGCTTTAGTAGCTGGCAAGTTGGCTTGACTGGATGCTTCTCAAGTTGGGTCCATTCCGACCTTCTCATTATTAGTATCAAGTAATATTTAACTTTGGTTAGAAAATCACCTACCAACTAGGACACTCCAAGTCACGGTTATCACGAAGTGCATGGAAGATCCTGACGTATTGCTTCTCATCCAACATATCCATGAAGTCAGGCCGACGATGTTCGAAATTAGCTCCACCAACGTGGACTGGTTTAGACAGTTTCGGCAGGGCCTTATTCGATCGATATTCAACCGGGAGGGCAAATGGGCGTTTATGCGGGGTTTTCCCGTCCCAATAATCAGATGTGTTCGGAAAAAATAGAAGACGTAAGTGAAAGTCGGGTCTTCCAGCAGGAAGGGAGAAGATCTTCATAAAATCATTCTTGTGCAGCAGGTTTTCCGATCCCCCAAGGATCTTCGACATGAAATGAAAGTACTTCTTGAATTCGGCGATCCAAATCTAACAATGGTTAGAATAATAATAAGAGAGTGTGCATGAAAACTCACGAAATCAAGTCGAGTTCCCAACATTCTAGTGATCAAGGCCCAATTAAATGTCGCCTCGCCATAGCGAGTCGACACGTAACGAAAACAACTATTCTTCCACGCATCATTACGGAGAATTGGCTTGATTCGAGGGGTGGTATCCGGGGTGATCCCAAATGTTTGATATAGCCAGCTGTCAAATTCGGTCTTGCTTGAAGTTAGTTTCTGCTGATCCTCGGCAGACAGGACATTCCATTTCGATATGACATAATATGCAGTATAACCCTCGGAGTTTTGAAGGCTGACGGGTTTACTATTCGCGCAGAGCGCGGCCAGTAAATTCGAATCCAGATCATCAATAGCATATAAGTCGATTGCCCAGCAATAGTCCTACCGATTGTTAGATGAATTTTGATTTTAACCATGGTTAGAAAATAACTACCTTGACTTCAGGCGCTTGAATTACGTTACCATACTGATCATTTGCCCCTTGCTGTGCAAGTTTCGCCTGTTCCTCTAATAACGTAAGAAGTGCCTCGACGCGATGTTGACCATTTCGGAGAACAGGTCGAACCAGCCCGGAATATCTAATAAACGATCCCTAGTTTTATTAGTCCAGTATCACCCAGAAAAAACTAACCATGGTTAGAATCATACCTCGCTGCCTCTACTGACTTTGACTCTATTTTCCACATCCTCCAAAGTCACGCCATCTGCTATATATGACTGAAGAATGCTTGCGAACTCCTCCTTCCGAACAGTCACAGTAAGTCGTGTGCGATTAGAATATCGTTGGATTCCGTGTTGGAACGCGCTGACGAGTTGGCGAACTAGACGGTCAGAAATTGTTCGGTTCCGTCCTTGCTCAACTGACCACACCCGGTCAAGGCGGCGTATATCGATTATCAAGGTTCCCAGGAAGTGGTCCCCAAGTTTTTCCTGTGTTGTATCTTCAGTTGCAATAAGACCGGTTTGGGGCGCTCGCGATCTAGACTTGGGAGAGGCAGTCTGCCTCCCGGCACTTTTTGGTGGCATTGGAATCTAACAATGGTTAGATTTAACTGGAAACTACTGATAAGTTCGTGAAAAGATTGCTGGATTTCAGAAATGGGGTTCAGAAACGAAAAACCCAGACACCTAGAAAGAAGAAATCAAAATTACCCTTGACAGGTGAGAGATGGTATCTTAACCCTTCTACATATTCACTACTATATTCACTGATGATAATAATAGAAAATCTAACCATTGTTAGATTTTCCCCTGTTCACGAACCACCTAACCGCCTGATCCTAGTAACCACTCGATCCTAGACTTGATATCTCCTATTCACAGACTACTTCACGAACCGCTTCACGAACCACTTAACCACCTGATCCTAGCCTCCGCTTGATCCTAGCAACCGCTCGATCCTAGTCTTGATATCTCCTATTCACGAACCACTTCACGAACCGCTTCACGAACCACTTAACCACCTGATCCTAGCCTCCGCTTGATCCTAGCAACCGCCCGATCCTGGCAACCGCTCGATCCTAGTTTTGATATCTCCTATTCACGAACCACTTCACGAACCGCTTCACGAACCACTTAACCACCTGATCCTAGCCTCCGCTTGATCCTAGTAACTACTTGAACCTAGCAATCATCTGATCCTAGCCTTAATATCTTCTATTTACAAACTATCTAACTGCCTGATCCTAGCCTCTGCCTAGTAACTATATAATTCTAGTAACTATCTAATCCTTAGAACTACTTAATTCTTAACCCTATTCTAGTACTAACTTAAAATAATATTATAGTATAAAAAATGGGTTGGGTCGGGTTTTCTAACCTATCCTAGTTAAATATTTAGTCTAGCTCTATTTAGTATAGTATCTTACTATAGTAGGTTAGTCCTGTTAATCTCCGGGTTTAATAGGTTAAACCCGCAGAACCCGCCCCAAACCTATTATGGGTTGGTTTAATATTATTAATACCCAAACCCGCTGCGGGTTGGGGTCCGCGAGGCCTTGACCCGCCCCAACCCAACCCGTATGCATGTCTAATCAGAAGTATTTTCTGCTTTAATTCATGGTAGTGGATTAAAGTGCTAAAAACATCCTCCTTGTCAGCAAATGCAGCACGGGTCAATGGGTTGTTAAGAGCTGGAGTCTTGAGTAACATTATATTATCACGAAAATTAGTATTAATAATGATATTTCCCTATGTTGGGGTTAGCAGGAGTTGGTCTTGCTATAATCCTATTAGTATTATTCTAACTATAGTTAGAAGCTTTATTTATAAGGGTTGTTTTATTGTTGAATTAAGCTATATTACCTCTAAGGTAGTCTGCTTTCTGGTAGGTCACCAGGTTAACAATATTAGCCTAATAAATCTTAGTAAATTATTATAGATAGTCTTTATTTTTTCCCTTATCTAGTAAGTTTATCGGTAATATCTTGAGCTAGTATTTATTAGCTGAATATTTCTAATATTAGTTAGAAATATTTTATCTCTGTTTTAACCACGGTGTCTCTTTATATAGTCTCCTGTTTAACCTCCTTAAGAATTATTAGGATGAACTGCCGGGTAATCTCTGTATCTGTATCCTTATTAAGCATGAGTTGCTTAACCTCTGTTATAAAATAAAAGTATTATAATATATGATTCGCCCGCTCAGGAAACTTCTATATTAGTTCTACCTATGTTAGAATATGTTTTAGTAGCTGGTAAGTTGGCTTGACTGGATACTTTTTAAGTTAGGTCCAGTCCGACCTTCTTATTATTAGTATCAAGTAATATTTAACTTTGGTTAGAAAATCACCTACTAACTAGGACACTCTAAGTCACGGTTATTACGAAGTGTATGGAAGATCCTGATGTATTGCTTTTTATCTAACATATCCATAAAGTCAGGCCGACGATGTTCGAAATTAGCTCTACTAATATGGACTGGTTTAGACAGTTTCGGCAGGGCCTTATTTGATCAATATTTAACCGGGAGGGTAAATAGGTGTTTATGCGGGGTTTTCCCGTCCCAATAATCAGATGTATTCGGAAAAAATAGAAGATATAAGTGAAAGTCAGGTCTTCTAGCAGAAAGGGAGAAGATCTTTATAAAATTATTCTTGTGCAGCAGGTTTTCCGATCCCCCAAGGATCTTCGACATGAAATGAAAGTACTTCTTGAATTCAGTAATCTAAATCTAACAATAGTTAGAATAATAATAAGAGAGTGTGCATGAAAACTCACGAAATTAAGTTAAGTTCCCAACATTCTAGTGATTAAGGCCTAATTAAATGTCGCCTCGCCATAGCGAGTTGATATATAACGAAAACAACTATTCTTCCACGTATCATTACGGAGAATTGGCTTGATTCGAGGGGTGGTATCCGGGGTGATCCTAAATGTTTAATATAGCCAGCTGTCAAATTCAGTCTTGCTTAAAGTTAGTTTCTGCTGATCCTCGGCAGACAGGACATTCTAACGTAATTCCTAACCGAGTCGCGCATCCTACCCGAGTCGCGCACCTCATCAAAAGTCCACGCGTTAAGATACTGAAGCAATTCAAACAGCAACCATGCCACCAAAACAACGTCGGGTATCTCAAAATTTGGTGGAGTAAGAGGGGAGGATCCTACTTGCTATTTCTGCTTTAAAAAAAAACGAAATATCGAGTACTCGTCGCGCAGCAGAGGTTTTTAATGTGCCTCCCTCTACACTCCGGGACCGACTACAAGGCCGGCAATATCGAGCAGAACAACGCGCCAACTCTCATAGGCTATCTGAAACTCAGGAAGAGGTCTTAATAAGATGGATAGTATCTAGGGACATGCGTGGAGCAGCTCCTAGGCCGTCCCAGGTGACAGAAATGGCCAATCTTATCCTACAAGCAGACAACCCGCCTGGATACACGCCTCTAAGCAAGAACTGGACCACAACCTTTACTAGAAGGCGCCCGGAGGTCAAGAGCCGCTTTGCACGAAGATATAATTACCAGCGAGCCAAATGTGAGGATCCTAGAGTTATTGGAGCGTGGTTTGAGCAGCTACAGAGGGTTCGAATGGAGTATGGGATTCAGGATGAAGATATCTTCAATTTTGACGAAACAGGCTTTGCAATGGGCATTTTAGCTACCTCTAAGGTAGTTACAAGAGCTAATATGCCTGGAAAACCTCATCTTATTCAGCCAGGCAATCGGGAATGGGTGACAACCATCGAGAGTATCAATACAATGGGATGGGCCCTTCCTTCTACTATTATCTTTAAAGGAAAGATCTATATAGAAGGATGGTTTCAAGAAGGCCGCTTACCAGAGGATTGGAGGATTGAGGTCAGCCAAAATGGATGGACAACCAATGAGATAGGCCTCCGGTGGCTTCAAAAAGTCTTTATTCCAGCAACAAATGGCCGTACAGTCGGTAGATATCGATTACTTGTTTTAGATGGCCATGGAAGCCATTTGACACCTCAATTCGACAAGGCATGCAATGACAACAATATTATAGCTATTTGCATGCCTCCGCACTCTTCTCACCTCTTGCAACCTCTAGATGTTGGTTGTTTTGGTCCTTTAAAGCGCGCGTACGGAGGTCTTGTGGAATCGAAAATACGGCTTGGATTCACCCATATCGACAAGTTTGACTTCTTAAGGGCCTATCCAGAAGCTCACCAGGAGGTTTTTAAACCTCAAAATATTAAGAGTGGCTTTGCTGCAGCTGGAATACACCCATTTGATCCTCAGAGGGTGCTTAGCAAGCTGAATATCTCGCTAGCTACCCCTACCCCCCCCCCCCCAAGCCGTGGGACGCTTTCAACAAGTTCCTCAACACTCGCAACACCTTATACAACTCGTCAATTGCAGCGGCAAGCATCTTCAGTCAAAAAGCTTTTAAAAAGAGGTTCTCAAAGCCCTTCAACTCCATCAAAAAGAGCCCTACAGCAAATAATAAAGGGCTGTGAGGTAGCTATCTACAACGCTGTCCAGTTAGCGGAGGAAAACCATGATCTCCGCGCTGCAAATGAGAAAGAGAAGCAGAAAAAGGATCGGTCAAGGCGCCAGATAACTCCTAATAAAGGCCTATCTATACAGGAAGCTAGAGATCTCATGGAGCAGAGAAATAAGCGATTAGGTACAGAGGGGGGGTCTACCGCGAGTTCTGCATCTTTACCTTTAACCGTGCCAAGACGAGCACCACCAAAGTGTACGAACTGTGGAATTCAAGGCCATACTAGAGTTAGATGTCCTACACGTTCAGATATTTAAATTTTAATGAAATACGCGTGTTTTGGTTGTTGGCGATAGCTTCAAAAATTCTAAGCATGGCGGAATTCGGTGGGGTGCGCGACTCGGGTAGGATGCGCGACTCGGTTAGGAATTACGTTATTTTGATATGACATAATATGCAGTATAACCCTCGGAGTTTTGAAGGCTGACAGGTTTACTATTCGCGCAGAGCGCGGCCAGTAAATTTGAATCCAGATTATTAATAGTATATAAGTTGATTGCCCAGCAATAATCCTACTGATTATTAGATGAATTTTGATTTTAACCATAGTTAGAAAATAACTATCTTGACTTCAGGCGCTTGAATTATGTTACTATACTAATTATTTGCCTCTTGCTGTGTAAGTTTCGCCTGTTCCTCTAATAATATAAGAAGTGCCTCGACGCGATGTTGACTATTTTGGAGAACAGGTTAAACCAGCCCGGAATATCTAATAAATAATCCCTAGTTTTATTAGTCTAGTATTACCCAGAAAAAACTAACTATGGTTAGAATTATACCTCGCTGCCTCTACTGACTTTAACTCTATTTTTTATATCCTCTAAAGTCACGCCATCTGCTATATATAACTGAAGAATGCTTGCGAACTCCTCCTTCTAAATAGTCACAGTAAATTATGTGTGATTAGAATATTGTTGGATTCCGTGTTGGAACGTGCTGACGAGTTAGTGAACTAGATAGTCAGAAATTATTTAGTTCCGTCCTTACTTAACTGATCATACCCAGTCAAGGCGGCGTATATCGATTATTAAGGTTCCCAGGAAGTGGTCCCCAAGTTTTTCCTGTATTATATCTTTAGTTATAATAAGACCGGTTTAGGGCGCTCGTGATCTAGCCTTAGGAGAGGTAGTCTGCCTCCCGGCACTTTTTAGTAGTATTAGAATCTAATAATGGTTAGATTTAACTGGAAACTACTGATAAGTTCGTGAAAAGATTACTGGATTTCAGAAATAAGATTCAGAAACGAAAAACCCAGACACCTAGAAAGAAGAAATCAAAATTACTCTTGATAGGTAAGAGATAGTATCTTAACCCTTCTATATATTTACTACTATATTCACTGATGATAATAATAGAAAATCTAACCATTATTAGATTTTCCCCTGTTCACGAACCACCTAACCGCCTGATCCTAGTAACCACTCAATCCTAGACTTAATATCTCCTATTCACAGACTACTTCACGAACCGCTTCACGAACCACTTAACCACCTGATCCTAGCCTCCGCTTGATCCTAGCAACCGCTCGATCCTAGTCTTGATATCTCCTATTCATGAACCACTTCACGAACCGCTTCACGAACCACTTAACCACCTGATCCTAGCCTCCGCTTGATCCTAGCAACCGCCCGATCCTGGCAACTGCTCGATCCTAGTTTTAATATCTCCTATTCACGAACCACTTCACGAACCGCTTCACGAACCACTTAACCACCTGATCCTAGCCTCTGCTTGATCCTAGTAACTACTTGAACCTAGCAATCATCTGATCCTAGCCTTAATATCTTCTATTTACAAACTATCTAACTGCCTGATCCTAACCTCTGCCTAGTAACTATATAATTCTAGTAACTATCTAATCCTTAGAACTACTTAATTCTTAACCCTATTCTAGTACTAACTTAAAATAATATTATAGTATAAAAAATAGGTTAGGTCGGGTTTTCTAACCTATCCTAGTTAAATATTTAGTCTAGCTCTATTTAGTATAGTATCTTATTATAGTAGATTAGTCCTATTAATCTCCGGGTTTAATAGGTTAAACCCGCAGAACCCGCCCCAAACCTATTATGGGTTGGTTTAATATTATTAATACCTAAACCCGCTGCGGGTTGGGGTCCGCGAGGCCTTGACCCGCCCCAACCCAACCCGTATGCATGTCTAAGTACTTTATCTAGTAGATACCAGGTCTATTAGCATCATCTACTGTTTTGACCTTAAAGCCGATCCAAAACCTATATATAGCAGAAACTCCGGATCCGCTATCTCCAGCAGGTATCAGTTGTTACTTAGCGTGATAATAGCCACCCGGAATTACGGCCTACAGACCGGGATTTAGGACTAACCAGCCGGGCTACTCGGTTCGAGCGAGGTCAGTATATAGTATAGGAGTAAAAGAAGCTACCTACCTCCAGGAGACACGGGCCAGGCGACTTGGAAAGGAGAGTTGAAAGAAGAAGAAAGAACATGTCAAGGCAGGGGAAAGGGCAGGGTATATATATATATCCCTAATAAAAAGAAGCCCTAAAATAATCCTCCAGGATAAGGATCAGTCAGCCAGCCTACCCGAATAGTACTAGTGCGAGTGGAGACACACGCGCGCCAACCATAAGCGCCCTGCCGTCTAGATATAACCGCCGTTAAATAAACAAGAGCCCTTTCCCGTGGAGTTTCTAGCTCTCTCCTTTACCTTCCTATTCAACGCGTCGACGCTTTCAATCAATTATCCAAGCTAACCTTCCCGGCTGTGAACCTAGGTGTACCTATCAGGTATCTACAGGTCTATAACCAATCAATCTCTACCCAGCCGGTCCTATGGACCAGCGCGCAACTCGGCTCCCTGCCCCTATCCAGTATAATACGCGTCGATAATCAACCCGGACCCAATCTCTCTCTCTAACCAGCACTAGAACTCTGCTACCAGCGCGCCTCTCAGGAGATATGTTAGGAAGTAAGTAAGATTACTATGCTATATCCATAACAGGCCCTAGTACTATTACCACCCCAGTATCGGCTGAGTCCTTTAGAGCCTATAATCTTCGGAACCGCACAGTACCTAAAGCGACCCAAAGGGTCCTAATAACTAAAGAACAGCCAACCCTTATATAGCAACACCTAGGTCCCGAAAGAGAGCATACATAACGCAAGGGAAAACAGAACACAGAAAACCAAGAACAGTAAAAGAAAGAATTAGTTCAGGATTAAATAAGTCTAACGTCCGATTAACAAGAGGGAGTCTGATTAACCAAGCTATTCAGCCGCCGTGTTACCTAGAGGATTGCCAGCAGCAGCCAGCTCCTAAGTCTGACTACAGGTTGCCGGGCGCGACCACTTCGCATCACAGTCCAACTGAGCACCACGTCTCTTATATTTCTTCTTCAGGGCGGTATCGTTATTGGTAGATGCTAGGAAATCAAGGAGGTCGGGCGGCGCATCAGACAGCTCCAGCTCCGAATCATCGTCATCAGACCCAAACTACCCAGGGGGAGATCGGGTCAGCCCATGTTTAACCGCAGTTACAACCCCGGTGGTAGGGAAGCCCAAGGAGGGGGTTACTTATAAGATCACCAAGCTGCGAGTCGGTGCCGTCAGGCAGCACATCAACCCGGTCACCGGCCTCAGGATCCTTCTCCTCCTTCTCGGGACTGACATCGTCACCTTTCTGCTCAGCGTCGGGGGCTGGGGTGACCTTAGAAGGCACAGCCTGCATATCCAAGCGGTTAGGATCGCGAACGGAAAACCATATAACAAGGCTAATCTTACTAACTAACTCCTCTTCCTGCCACAACTTTTCTTCGGTTTCGGGGTTGGTGACGGGGTGAGGCCGCGCTGGAGCTTAAAAGTATCCTTAAAGTAAGATAGGGCCTCCGGTGTGGGGTCAACCAATACCTAGATCTCCTGGTCTGACTTCACCAGGATACCCCCAGCCTTAGACTTCCCCTTAAATACCTGCATAGCACACTCTATTACTTACTTCTACTATATCTTATACTATAGGCGACTCCATCAGCTAACTACCCAGAAACCTACCTAATAGAAAGAGAGAAGGGAGACACCCCATGATTTAACTATAGTAAAGACCGGGTGCTCGGTTTTACTGCAGTTAAACCATAGGATAGGTGAAGGCTGTAACTTACCAGAGTCTCATCAGTATATCCTTAATCAAACAGGTTTCCTATATCCTCCCAAGTGCGTACCTCCCCCAGATAGGCTATGATCTTCTCAAGCATCAACTCCTAGATCACCCGGCTGCGGATATCTTGCTCAGGGTCGTCAATCACTTCGCGCCCCGCAATGCTAGTATCATCTATCTAGTCAGGCTCACTGGGGGTCTCCGCCTGATCCCTCGCGCGGGCTGCCGCTGCCTGTGCCTTGGCAGTCTCGTCCTGTACTATCGCGGTCTTAAGTCAATCCTCCACCTCCTCCTCCCGGAGGTTCGCGGCCAGTTCAGGCACCTATTTACGTAAGTTATTCCACTCGAGCCTGCGCTGGATGGTATAATCCTGGAACAAGATCCAGATCTTCTGCTGATCCTTCTACATCACCCGGTTACCGCGGCCCACACACTAGATCGTGAAGTTCCGGTTCGGGGGCGTTTCCAGCAGCATAATACAGCTGCACGTTGCCTGCAGGTTAAGCCCGAGAGCCCCACAGGTGTAAGTGGTGAGGAGTACCTGACAGTTAGACACAGGATTAGTAAAATAGGCTTTTGCAGCCTCGCGCTCCTCAGTCTTATAGTAAGACTCGATAATCACGACGCGGAGACCAAGCGTATCCAGAAATATCTGGACCATCCATATTACCAGCGGCCACCGGCAGAATATCATAAATCACGGCGGGCACTCCTTAAGTGCGAGATCCGGCTTCCACATACCTTCATCTAACATAATGCTGAACAGGTACCGGAGCTTCGGGTAATCACTAGCTAGGTATAGAGCCTACTCCACGCGGGTCTGAAAGATCAGGGCGAGGTTCTCCTAATAAGTATAGGCCTAAAATAAACTGAACCCCTGATCTGGTCGACCCTTAACCTGGTCGGACATCACCTTCACCAGGGACGCGGCCCGCCCGACCGACTTCGCGAACTAATATAAACAAGGACAGAACCCTAAGATATATACCTACTGAACCAGCACCATGTTTATCTGGCCCCCATTCTCGGGCTCCCCGGCGTCCAGGTTGGCGTCCTCTTGGGAGGGTTTATATATCTCTAGTATAAGAGAGGAATAGAAGCAGTCATGTTCAGCCTGCTGGTTAGTATTATACTAAAGCTCGACGGTCATGATACAGTACGGCGGGATACTATCGCTGATGACCTTAGTAGGGTCACGGGGGTTCGGATTATCCAGAGTACAACTCAGGCAGAGTATCTTCATAATAACCGGAATTACATCAAAACCGGCTGCGGCCGAGAGCTGTCCTTGCACGGCGAGTTTAGCAAGGCGCGCGGGGGACAGGAGATAAACCGGGGCCTCACCACCGGCGGCTATTACTTCCACTCCCTGGCAGTACAGAGCAACCCCGTCAGAACCCTTGGGGATAGCGGCGCCGTCGGGGTTCCAGCCCTTCTAGAATATTAAAGCTAGGTACCCACAGAGATCAAGCACCTTGTTTATCATCAGAGTTACACTCAGAATCCAGATATAGGGAGCGGCTAACAAGGCAATACTCTAATAGGCGCGGGTGACTATAGTCTTAACAGCATGACCCTTGTTATAGATAACTTGACTAAACAGGGGCCCACTCAGTGACTTGCCCGACGCGGCCGGGGGAACCAGCAGGGAAGAATACATATTGCGGCGACTGGCCGTTTTGCTTTAACCAGTCCGGCTAGAGGCGGCCTGGCCAGGCTCCTCCTAAAGATCTTAGAACAGGTCAGCAGCCTGGCGGCGCGCTGCGACGAGGGCCTGGTAGGTATCATCCCCTCCTAAATTAGCGGCGTCCCCGGGGAGTTCATCCGAGGGTTCAGCGTCCCCGCTCTTAGGATCATTAGTCTCCTAAGTTAGACCGGTCAGCCATGTCCCAGCAGCGCCGGAAAAATTTAACTGCAGTAAAGCTAACACCTAATACAGGGGATGTTTAACCGCAGGAAAGATCTAAAATAGCTTTACTATAGTTAAACCATCAGGGGGGAGGGACATACCGTCGGTTTAGTCATGCTGCGGGTGTTCCGGCGCCCTGACGCCCCGCCGTTGCTATCATGCTTAGTATCCATCTCCGTTGTTCGCACGGCCCACGTAGTATAGGTACTAATATAGACCACCTAGGCAGTAGCCGGGTTATTCATGTCCAGTTAAGTAATCTCTGCCTTTAAAGCCGCGAGGTTGTCGACCATCTTTTCCTTCTTATAGACATCTTAGGGTTAGGGTTAGGGTTAGGGTTAGGGTTAGGGTTAGGGTTAGG